>NC_082707.1:165690344-168478766 GCF_030144855.1 Hypanus sabinus
ATGTCACAGAGTTCCATACATCCAATCCTTCACAGTGGAATTTCCACATAAAATTGAAATAAACCTAACACAATTTTTAAAACATGATATGGCAACAAAGGATACATTTAAGGAATAAATCTCTCAAACTAATAGATACAAACAATCCGAGCGAGCGAACTTCTAAGAAACAGTGCCTTGTTAAAGAATTCAGCTTCCAACCTTTGTTCACATAAATGAGTATTACAACCAGAGTTTTCAATTTAACTGAGAATTTTTATTTGGGAATTACATGCTTCTTCTTCCCCCCCCCCCCCACCCCCACATTAGAGCTCCAAAAGACAGGAAAACTGTAAAGCATGAAAACTTAAAAATTCAAAACCTGATATGTCACCAGTTCAAAAGTATTTGCTCAATACTTAGTTGAACCGCCTCTCTCAGCTTTTACAGCCAGTAGTCTTTTTGGATAAGTCTCTATTAGCTTCACAAAACGTGATGGAGCAAGATTTGCCCATTCCTTTTTGTATAATTGCTCAAGCTGTGCCAGGTTAGTTGGACAGCAGTGATGGACAGCTATCTTGAGGTCTTGCCAGAGATGCTCAGTTAGGTTATGTTCAGTCATGAACATCGACTTTCTTCATTCAAAGCCAATCCATTGTTGTTCTGGCAGTGTGCTTCAGATCGTTGTCCAGCTGAAAGAAGAACTTCCTCCCCATTTTGAGCTTTTTGGCAGGGACTAGCAGGTTTTTATCCAGGATCTATCTGTATTTAGCAGCATTCAACTTCCAATCAATCCTGATCAGATTTGCAGTTCCTGCGGCTGAAAAGCAACCCCATAGAATGATGCTATGTCCACCATACTTTACAGTAGGGATGGTGTTTCTTGGCTGATGCACAGTATTAAATTTACATCACATATACTGACCAAGGAGATGGTGGTGGACTTTAGGAGTCCTAGGCCTCATATGGAGCCAGTGATCATTAATGGAGAATGTGTGGAGCAGGTTAAGACCTAAAAGTATCTGGGAGTGCAGTTAGACGAGAAGCTAGACTGGACTGCCAACACAGATGCCCTGTGCAGGAAAGCACAGAGTCGACTGTACTTCCTCAGAAGGCTGGCGTCATTCAATGTTTGTAGTGAGATGCTGAAGATGTTCTATCGGTCAGTTGTGGAGAGCGCCCTCTTCTTTGTGGTGGCGTGCTGGGGAGGCAGCATTAAGAAGAGGGACGCCTCACGTCTTAATAAGCTGGTAAGGAAGGCGGGCTCTGTCGTGGGCACAGAACTGGAGAGTATGACATCGGTGGCAGAGCGGAGGGCGCTGAGTAGGCTACGGTCAATCATGGAAAACCCTGAACATCCTCTGCACAGCACCATCCAGAGACGGAGAAGCAGCTTCAGCGGCAGGTTGCTGTCAATGCAATGCTCCTCAGACAGGATGAAGAGATCATTACTCCCAAACGCCATTCGGCTCTACAATTCAACCACCAGGGGCAAGACATGTTAAAGTGCCGGGGTTAGGACTGAGCTTAAGTTACCACTCAATACACTTTAGTAAACTATTTAAAAACTTTTTAAAAGCTATTTATTAATGCTTTTTGGGAGGGTGATTTTAGATGCATATCATATTTATACTGAGTTAAATACTGTATGTAATTAGTTTTGCTACAATAAGTGTATGGGACACTGGAAAAATGTTGAATTTCCCCTTGAGGATGAATAAAGTACCTATCTATCTTATGTTGAGGCCAAGAATTTCCACTTTAGTCTCATCTGACCACAAGTCTTTCTTCCACATTTTTACAGTATCTTAAGTGATGCTTTGCAGTCTTTATGGGCAATAATATGCTTTTTTTAAACGAGGGCTTCTTCCTTGTCACTCTTCCATATACCCTTTTTGTGGAGCCATGTATTTCATCTCCAGTTGCAGCCAATGGCTGCTGCAGCTCATTCAGAGTGATTACTGGAGTCACAGTTACTTCTCTTATAAGTGCCATTCTTCTCTGGTGACTAAGTTTAGAGGAGTGTCCTAAGCATTCCCCCCCGCCCCCCCCCAGTTTTTCACAATGGACTGCACTGAGCTCTGCAGTATGTTCAGTGTCTTTGAAATGGTTTTGTATGCTGCCCCAGGTTAGTGCTTCTCTATTATCATTTCCCAGACCTGTCTTGCATGCTCTTTTGTCTTCATTTTGGTTTTGTCTGTTGAAACTCAACCCTACAGAGAGAGGAGTTATTTATTCTACTGTGTTCATTGAAAAAAGGTGCTCCTCCAATTTTCTACATCAATAATTTGAGTGAGTTGGTAACGTAATATATTGCACCTGAGGAAAGTCAGCATAGTAATTACAAAGGGGATGAATACTTTTTCAGCCTCATCATTTTGTTTTTTTAATTTTTAGTAAACTATTGACAAGCTTTGGAATTTTTCTTTTGATTTGACATGATGCACAAGGTTTTGTAGATTAGCTCAAAAATCCTACTTCAATATATATTTAAATTGAGAAACGAGACAGTAATACGTGAAAATAGTAATACTTTTTCAAGGCACTGTATGCCCATAAATTTCCAAAACTGAATTTCAATACAACTTTGTTCATCCATAAAATGTCTTTTACAATTTGATCTTGAACATTTGAAATCAAACTTCAAAAGAAATAATTTACTCACCTTCTTCATCTCTTAATCCCAATCCCTTTGCTCGTAAGCGTGAGTGTATAAACTCTTCTTTTTCCTTAAAATAAATATTTTCCATTAAAATCAGGCACATTTTCAAAATTATTCTCTAATAATTTCATCTACCTTTGAATTCAACTTTATGTTACATGCAAGGGGAGTTCATCTACTCTAAATGATTAGCACTGAGCACTAACTGAGTATTCATATATATTTATTTCATACACCATCATAAAGGTTTTTAGATATTAAACAGTTTTCTATCGGTTGCAACAAAACATTTGAATAGGCAGATTTTATTCCAAGACGTCATGCGTTTTGGTTCAGTGATGATGGCAATGGAGGTTGTGTTATTATGCATGGTATACCAGCAGATGTGATGCAGGGAAGAAAGGCCAAACCAGTATGTTAAAATTGGGTTTGTAATGAAAAATATAAATCAGCGGTGTCACTGAAGCTGTAAGTTCCTGGGTGCCAACAGCTTTGAACATCCATCCTGGGCCCAATATATTGAAGTAATTACGAAGGCAGCTATATTTCATTAGGAGTCTAAGGAGATTTGGTATGCCACCAAAGACTAGCAAATTTCTACTGTGGAGAGCATTCCAGCTGGCTGCATCACCGTCTGGTATGAGGCACCAATGCGCAGAACTGGAAAAAGGTGCCGAGAGTTGTAGACTCAGCCATCTTCATCTTGGGCACTAGCTTCCCCACTATTAACAAGGTCTTCAACAGGCGATGCCTCAAGGAGGTGGTATCCATCATTAAGGACCTTCACCATCCAGGACATGATCTCTTCTTATTGCTACCATCAGGAAGGAGGTATAAGAGCCTAAAGACTCTTAAGAAACAGGTTCTTCTGAAACATTAAATTACAATAAAGTAACATGACCCTAGCCAAAGTAAGTTTATTTCAATTTGAGTTGTCCCCATTCAAGTAACAAACTTAAAGTTATTTTCACAGTTCCCTGATCCACTATTCGATCCCAAATAAACACTCTCCTTCTCTTGGCAATTTCCTAGGCAGCTGGAAAAAACCTGCCTTCTTACCTCTCTCTCTCTCTCTCTCTCTCTCTCTCTCTCTCTCTCTCTCTCTCTCACCTCAACCCACCGGAGTGCAGGGTCATCCTTGTAGAGTGACCAGAGGAAGCTTATATATAGCTCCTTTGCATCATCACTCCACTTCCAATTAAGTGTATTGCATTTGGTGATCACAATGTGGTTTTATCTACATTGGAGCTATATTTAAGCTTCCTCTGGTCACTACAAGGATGACCCTGCACTTCCAGTTGGTCTCCTGTCATTTCTTCATCCCATTTAGAACAGAGTTGAGGAGGAATTTCTTTAGCCAAAGGGTGATGGAAGTGCAGGGTCATCTTTGTAGAGTGACCAGAGGAAGCTTATATATAGCTCCTTTGCATCATCACTCCACTTCCAATTAAGTGTATTGCATTTGGTGATCACAATGTGGTTTTATCTACATTGGAGCTATATATAAGCTTCCTCTGATCACTCTACAAGGATGACCCTGCACTTCCAGTTAGTCTCCTGTCGTTTCTTCATCCCATTTAGAACAGAGTTGAGGAGGAATTTCTTTAGCCAAAGGGTGATGAATCTGTAGAAGTCATTGCCATTGATGGGATATATTTAAAGACGAGGTTTATAGATTCTTGATTAGTAAGTGCATCAAAGGTTACCGGGTGGAGGGGGGGCTGAGTAGGCAGGAGAACGAGATTGACAGAGAAAACAAATCTGCCATGATCAAATGGCAGAGCAGACCTGATGGGCCAAATGGCCTAATTCTGCACCTGTGTTCTATGGCCTTATCCCCATTCCTACCTTGATCTCCATGTCTTTAGCTTCCTAAATTGTCCTTAATAATCGCATGTGAGCCTAAGGAATGACATTTCATCTTTTGTCCAGACATGTTGCAGCCTTCAGGATTGAATACAGAATCTAATTGTGTCCTGTAACTGGCTTTTTCTGTAATAATTAGAAATGGGAGGTCCATTCTAACGTAAGCTCATAAATGTAATAATTTTCTGCTTCACAGGTACTACTTGATCTAGCAGATACTTCCATCATTCTTTAGTGTCAAATTTCCAGCAAATGCAATGATTTGTATTGTATTTCTTTTCTATTTCAATCATCTCTTAATTGCCTTCATTTAACCATTAACTAATGGCTCTGAAAGAATTGTGTTACCTGGCCAACTTACCTGCAGGCATTCTTTTTGTTCTCTCAACCCATCCACACATCCATCCAACTCTCTGTAACTTGAAACATTCTTGTTTTCTCACTTTATTGATTCTGGTCAAGTATCATTGTTAATTCTGTTCCTTTCTCCACAGAAAGTTGTCTGACTCACTAATTGTTTCCATCACTTAGGATAAGTGGTATATTTGGACTTGCAGAACATTTGATATGGCCCCACACAAAAGACCAAAAAACAAAATTGAATATGCACATTGTGTGTATATGTAAGTACTGGTATGGCCTGGATTAATGGGCAGGGAACATTTGAATAGGAATAAAAAGGACATTTTTAGATTGGGAAGTTACAATCAGAGAGGTACTCTTTGCTTCTTGTACCTTCTCTTTCATGTTTTTCTTTCTAAAAGAACTGCAGTCAGCATCTGTATTAATAGCATACCAAGTAACAGTGATTTCTTTACTGGAATAGCAATCAAAAGGCATGTACTTAGGTTCCATCAATAGTTTTAAATACTATCAGGGCAATGGGGAAATTTAAATTTAGTGACCTAAATATGTTTAGAATGGATATTCATGAAAATACAAGGACTGTTGTCAAATTCCTGTTAATGAATATTCTTTTATTTGCTGATCTAACCCAGTCTGGCTTTTATGTGGCTCGCTAATGACACAAAGCTAGGTGACTGTGAGGAGGAAGCAATGAGACAATAGGGTGAGAAAGGCAGGTTAAATATAAAGGTAACGACATGGTAGATTATATTTAATGTGGAAAAATATAAATTAGTTTCCTTCAGTAGGAAATATACAATGATGGATAACAAATAAAACTGAAAAATAGAAACACTGGAAGAACTCAACTAAACAAGTAGCATCTGTGATAAGAAAAATTATTCAATATTTCAGGTTAGCAACTCCTCCTCACAAATTAAGGTAAAATATCTTACTCAATGTTGAAGAATTGAAAGGTATTAATGTAAAACAGGCCTAGACACCCTTGTACACCAATCACTAAAGTTAACATTCATGTATGGAAAAGGACTTGAGTATAAGTGGATTGGGCTGATCGTATTACTCCCCAGACTTGCTATTCATGGTTCTTGTCTTCCCACATGGTTTGGTACAATTCAAAAGGGATATATGAACTGATGAGTGAGTTATTGCCAGGTCTTCCTCCAGAATGCTCTGTCAGACTTTGAATCAGGGAAAGTTTAAATTTTGTCTGGTCAGGAGCATGTTCTTTTGCATTTTACCATTTTTTCCAGTTAACGTATCCAATTTGTTCTACGCTTTATCACCACATCTCTGAACAAGGCCAAGAGAGAAGCCTGTCAAAGATTTTAAGTCTCTTTTACTGTTACACATTTCTGAAATTCAGAGTCTTTAAAATATAAAGTCTATGTAATTTTTTAAAAAATCTGGTTAGCTGAAACACATAAATACATTTCCTCTTCCTATTCTCTAGACTGAGAAACCCCATTAAAATAAATGGCTTCTGAGCCTACTTGGGTTTTATGTGATATGAAAATTCTCCAGCATAATGCTGAGGAAACTGGCAAAACTGGGTGGCATGGTGGCACAGCAATTATTGCTGATGACTCTCAGCTCCAGGGAGCCTGTTCAATCCTGACTGCAGGGGCCAATTGAGTGAAGTTTCCTCCTTCTCTCCAGCTGCTCCAGTTTCCTCCCACATCCAAAGACATGGTCCCTCAATGTAGGTTCATGAGAAAAAGATGGGCATGTTTGATTAAGAATAAGTTGCAGAAATACAGGGAAATTTAGAAAAGGGAAGAGGACTGTTGGGGTTGCTGCCTTGGGAGCCAGTAAGGATACAATAGGCCAAATGGCCTCCTTCTGCATCCAATGGCAGAGTAGGACGGTTTATACTGGCAACCTGTCCCTCAATGTCGCAAAAACAAAGGAGCTAGACGTGGACTACAGCAGGAATGGAGACAAGTTAATCCCTATAGACATCGATGGTTGAGAGAGTGAACAGCTTTAAGTTCCTCAGCATATATGTCACCGAGAATCTCACTTGGTCTGTACACACCGGCTGTGTAGTGAGAAAGGCACAATAGTGCATCTATCACCTCAGGAGGTTGAAGAAGTTTGGCATGAGTCCCCAAATCCTAAGGAAGTTCCACAGGTCACAATTGAGAGCATCCTGACTGGCTGCATTACTGCCTGGTGTGGGAACTGTACTTCCCTCAATCGCAGGACTCTGCAGAGAGTGGTACAGACAGCCCAGCACAACTGTAGATGCGAACTTCCCACTATTCAAGACATTTACAAAGACAGGTGTATAAAAAGGGCTCGAAGGATCATTGGGGACCCATGTCACCCCAATGACAAACTATTCCAACTGCTACCATCTGGGAACCGGTAGACAGCATAAAAGCCAGTGCCAACAGACGCCAGGACAGCGCCTTCCACCAGGCCATCCTGTCACAAGACAACAAATTTCATGATATAACAGTAATAAAAAATCTGATTCTGAAGATAATTTTTACATATTTGAATAGTACAATGTGTAATACAAAACCTGATTACATATTGTTGTTTCATAAACACATCAGACAATTTTTAATACTAAAAGCATACAGTATTTCAAATGAAAGTATAAAGAATTCGCAATACTCACCTTGTTGAAAGTTATATTCTGATTTGACCAAAATTCCTGGTTCCAATTCTGCGTATCCATTCTTAATTTTCTCAGTTGCCTTTCCAGCTTGGATTCATTCGTTGGAATGTGAAACTTCACAGATCTTAGGTTTGAAAATCTATCCGGAGGGCCAACCCAGTCAAAGTGTGAGTCCTTTGGCGGCTGGAAGTCTGAAATCTAGAAGATTACTTCAATCAGCACAAATTACTATCATTTTTCTTAAAACTGTAGTGAGATTCAAAATTGACCTCACTATCTACCTCACTGTGATCTGACACCTTACTGTCTACCTGCACTGTAACATCTTACTCTGCACTGTTTACCTTGTTCTACCTCAGTACACCAATGTAATGAATTAATCTGTATGGATTGTATGCAAGACAAAAAATCCACAATACTTCACTACATGTGACAATAATAAACTAATTTAAAAATGTAATTTACCAATTTTTAAAACCAAAGTCATAATTCACTTTTAATGAATGGATTGACCTGAGCCTGAGATATTTTGGATAGCATATATTAAGACAATGTTCCTTACATAAAGATGTTCAAGTTCACTGTAATTAATTATTTGCCAACAGCAGGAACCCAAGAATCATTCCACAGTTAAGAAATTGCAACAGAGTCAACCGTGCAGTCTCCCAGGAGTGCAGGGTGCTGACATGCCCATTAAGCATCGCTGGCCCCAGGGGAAATGCTGCTACTCATATCAGGCCTGTGGAAAGAGCACTGGCTGATTCAAAACAATGTCTACGTTACGGTCAGATGTTGACCATATACAGTATTTCCAGTATCAGAAATGGTTGATCATGTAACTTCCTGCTTTTAATTGATTCAAGAGTGATAGCTGAATCTCCATACTTTGTTAAAATCACTTTACTTCATCCCCTGGGGTGGGGGGGGGGGGGGGGGTTGTGTACACGTACTGCATCTATAGGGTTATTAGGCCCTCACTCTCCTGCTTGTCCCAAGTATGTACAGTGGTGCTAGAAAGTTTGTGAAGCCTGTAGAATTTTCTCTATTTCTCCATAAATATGACCTAAAATGTGATCAGATCTTCCTAACGGTCCTAAAACTAGATAAAGAGAACCTAAACAACACAAAATACATTATACTTGTTCATTTATTTATTGAGAAAAATTATCCAATATTACATGCATTCGTTGGGAAAAATGTGAGCTTTTGCTTTCAGGTGTGACCTCCTTGTGCAGAAATAACTTCTACCAAACGTTTCCAGAAATTGTTGATCAACCCTGCACATCGGCTTGGAGGAATTTTAGGCCATTTCCTCCTTAGAAAATTGCTTCAACTCTGGGATGCTGGTGGGCTTCTTTGCATGAACTGCTTGATTCCGGTCCTTCCGCAACATTTCTATAAGATTAAGGTCAAGACTTTGACTCGGCCATTCCAAAACACAATTCTTCTTTTTAAACCATTCTGTTGTTGATCTACTTTTGTCTTTCAGATTATTGACTTGTTGCATTATCCAACTCCTATTGAGCTTCAGGTGATGGACTGCTGCTCTGATATTCTCCTGTAACATTTCTCTATACAATTTTGAATTCATTTTTCCCTCAACGATTGCAAGCTGTTCAGGCACTAAGACAGCAAAGCAGCTCCAAACCATGATTCTCCTACCAACATGCTTCATAGTTGGGATGAGGTTTTGGTGTTGGTGTGCAGTGCCCTTTTTCCTCCAAACAATGTGCATTTCTGCCCAAAAGCTCAACTTTTCTCTCTCCACAGAACATTGTCCAGAAGCACTGTAGAACATCCAGGTGGTCTTTTGCAAACCTGAGACTTGCAGCAATGTTCTTTTGGAAGGCAGTGGTTTCCTTCTATGAACACCTCTCATGTTCAGTGTTGTTCTTACAGACATTGATTGTGTGGATAGTCAGAGGCTTCTTCCAGCACTGAAATGGTTGCCACAAGAGGACACAGGTTTAAGGTGCTGGGGAGTAGGTACAGAGGAGATGACAGGGGTAAGTTTTTTTACTCAGAGAGTGGGGAGTGCGTGGAATGTGCTGCCGGCAATGGAGGTGGAGGCGGATACGATAGGTACATGGAGCTTAGAAAAATAGAGGGCTATGGGTAATCCTAGTAATTTCTAAGGTAGGGACATGTTTGGCACAATTTTGTGGGCCAAAGGGTCTGTATTGAGCTGTAGGTTTTCAATGTTTCTATGGTTAGATGAGCAGAGACCTTAGCAAGTTCTAGAGATTTCTGCAGTTTTTTTTATTATTACCCTAGTGTTCTTTTTCACCTTCTTCAGCATTGCACATTGTGCTCTTGGTGGGATCTTTGCAGGATGTCCACTCTAAGGGAGAGTAACAACAGTACTGAGTTTCCTCCATTTGTAGACAATTTCTCTTACTGTGGACTGATGAACACTCAAGTCTTTAGAAACGCCTTTGCAGCCTTTTCTAGCTTCACGCATCTCTACAATTCTTCTTCTAAGGCCCTCTGGACATTGTTTTGATTGAGGCATGGTGTACGTAATCAGATCTTCCTTGAGAAGAGCAGACTCTGTCAATAACCTGACTTTGTGTGTCTTTTTTACAAAAAATAGGGCAGGGCACCTCTACAACCTAAACCTCCAATCCCATCTCATTGATTGGAACAGCTGACTCTAAATAGCTTCTGTAGAAGCCATTACCCCAGAGGTTCACAACCTTTTTTCTACATTTACATGTAATATTGGATAATTTTTCTCAATAAATATATAAACAAGTATAATGTGTTTTGTGTAAGTGGTTCCCTTTATTTAGTTTTAGGACTTACATGAGGATTTGATCACATTTTAGGTCATATCTATGGAGAAATAGGGAAAATTCTACAGGCTTCACAAACTTTCTAGTACCACTGCATTTTTGTGATTGATTCTTTTATTCCACAACATCACAATTAAAACTTACTCACAAAAGTGATAGTTCAGATCAACAAGGACTTGAACTGCATCAATCCTTGGCTGATTTGTTACAATAAAAGCTGAATGCGACAGCTTTCACATATCAATAATGTTTCATGGTTTTTCTACGTTTAAAAAAAACAGAAAAAAAGGTTAAATAAAATATTTAATGTTATATTAATCTCTCCAATAATGCCTTGGAAGCTATAATGTAAATAAAAGTAATTTAGTCAGATAGCTACAGAAAAGTACAGTACTGACATTTACTTAGATGCCCAAAGATATATTATTTAAAATTGACAAATCAAATTGGGCAGATTGAAATGTTTGCAAACTAAACAACATTTGAAAGAAATTTTATCAAAGTAAAAAGAAACTGAAGAAAATAAATTTAATATATTAAAAAAGTAAATCTTTATTGAATATCAGGTCGTGCTGGAAGGAGTTCAGATAAGGCCTGACACTGGGTTGGTTCAATCCTACATTGGGGAGACCTGATGTAGACTGGGGGGGCACTTTGTTGAGCATCTTAGCTCCGTCCGCAAAAAGTGGAATTTCCCAGTGGCTAATCATTTTAGTTCTTATCCCCATTCCAGTACGCCAGTTCATGGCCTCTTCTGCCATGATGAGGCCACTCTCGGGGTGGAGCAGCAACACCTCATAGACCTCCAACCTGATGAATCCTGAAGAAGGATCTCAACTCAAAATGTCGACTGTTTATTCATTTCCATAGATGCTGCCCAATCTGCTGAGTTCCTTTAGCATTTTGTGTGTTGATGGCATTAACATCAATTTCTCCAACTTCCAGTATTTCCCCAATCCCCTTCCCATTTCTTCATTTCCCCACTCCGGCATCAAACCACCTCCTCAGCTATCTATCACTTCCCCCAGTGGCCCTCCTCCTTCCCTTTCTCCCATGATACACTATCCTCTCCATTCAGATTCCTTCTGCTCCAGTACAGGTACTTCAGCTTTTCTACTTATCACTTCCCAACTTCTTACTTCACCCACCCCACCCCACCACCCCGCTTCAGCTTTCACCTTCTAGCTTGTCCTCCTTCCCCTCCCCCACCTCCTTATTCTGGCATCTTCTCCCTTCCTTTCCAGTCCTGAAGAAGTGTCTCAGCCCAAAGCAGCTACTGTTCATTCATTTCCATAGATGCTGCCTGACCTGCTGAGTTCCACCAGCACTTTGTGTGTTATTCTTGATTCAATCCTGTGTGGCTAGGATAAGAAGTGAATCTAGAGAAGAGTTCTGTATGTATTAGCTGATATATAATATTTATATTTAACACATTTTCAATAGAAAACGTATCCTTCCCTCTACTCCCCTTTCAGCATTATGAATGGATTGCTCCCTTTGTAGTTACCTGGTCTGCTCTCCCTTTTCCACCAACTCTGCCCTGTCTATACAACTGTTGTAGATCTGTCCTCTCATTTCTTTCCTTCCCAATATCCATAGAACAAAACAATTAAGTAAAACAGCGATTCTCTTGCACTTCTGCCATACAATTTGCTGTGCTCGGTGTTCACCATATGGTGTCTTCTAGAGAAGCCAAATGCAACTTGGCTGACCGTTCAGATCCATAGTTTACTCGCGTTTGTAGTTTAAAACTGCCTACAAAAGCAACTAGCTGTTAAGTATCCATACTAAAAAATCCAAATTAATGCCGATAATTTTAACTTTCTGTACATGAAATAATGTAAAAGGTTCACAAAAGTTCAACCAAACATCTGGCTCATGTAAAAGGACATTTGTTGCAACACCATGAGATGCTGATGTTTGTACAGAACACTACATAACTACACGCTTTACTGTTGTGAAAACTTTTTTGCGTAATTTATCTTGCACAGTGTGCATACTACTTGCCATTCTCTGGAATGAACGCAAATCTTCGATAACTTCACCCACAGGCGAAAATATAGAACGGAACAGATCTCCGCTTCAAATTTGCATTGAATGACCTAAAGTCAGAGACACTCGTCCTTTACCTCGGTATCATCTCCCCTTTCATCGGGGGGACGAGTCGAAACTGGACGGCAACAGCCATAATTCTGCGCTTCAGCTCTTTTTACATAAGCAGTCTGCAATATTCTTCTCCAAAACGGGTTTCTGAAATATAAAACCAAAGCCCCGAGCTCATGGCTCATCACTTCTCCAAATACCAACAAACCCCGACAAGCTCGACGCCAGTTGTAATTTACGGCAGTGAGGCGACAAACCATTTCCTGTCGTAAAGGAACGTGTTCCTGTTGTGCGACGAAACTCCTCAGGCGTCTGCCGCTCAGGTGCGGTTATGGCTGGTGAGTGGGTGTTGAGTGTTGTCCGGCTCCGTGGCGGGATTGTGCGGCCCAAGCTGTCTGCTTTCGGTGGAAGTGGAGGTAGAAGGTTTCTTTTAACTGTAGAATGTAATGGTAGTGGGAGCGGATCTGGGCTGCGTTATCTTGTCAACCGGGGTGAGGAGTGAGACAGGTAGCCGCTGCTCGGCCATGACTCGCCAGCAGACCGTGGCCGCGTCCACTCGGCATTTGTGACCTTTTCATATCCTAGTTCTGGTTAAACACCTTTTAAACCTCATGAAAGTTATGGGCAGTGGACCCGCAGCACCTGCTCTTGAGTCTGTGGATATATGCTAGCGTAGAGCAGGCAAAATAATTGAACCAATTTGGAATAGAATACTGTGGGAAAAAAATCGTGTCCACCCCTCCCAATCGTAGCGATTTACAGCTATCTTAATCCACGCTGACCTTGCATGCTGTGTGTCGGTTTGGTCTCGCGAACCAAGTTTGGATTACATGGGGTGAAATTAAATTTCTGTATAGCTCTCTTGGTTATAAAATTCCAAAGATTCACAACCCTTAAGATGAAGAGACGATTTGTTATTTCTATTCTGAATCCCTTATTTGAGACTGTGGGCCCTGATTCTAGAGACTGTAACCATGACTGGATATAGACTGGTTCCTGGAATATAGGGTTTTATATTTTGAGGAGAGATTAAGAAGGCTAGATCACAGCCAATGGCGTGTCCTGATGGTGAATGATGATGAGAGCATTTCTATATTGATTTCAGGATGACAGGTGGTGTTAGTGGAATGTAGCAATTTCTAATAGGAAGCAAAAGGAAATCAGAAAAGAAAATGGAAAATATTGGAAATATGCAACCTGTTTGCAACATCTGTGAAGAGAGAAATCAAGTTTACAAAAGGTCAGTGACTCCTTAACAGGACTCAAGACCTTCAGTGTTTCTCTTTGCACAATTGCTGCGTGAAAGTTTGCTATATATTGCCAACATTTTGTGTGTGTGTGTGTGTTTACCATTAACTGGGATTGACAGTTTAGATGCAAGATTAATGTTTCTGCTGGTAGAGTGAAAAGTAACATTTGCATTATAAAAATTCATCTCCCAATAAGTGAGAGTATTTGATGGTCTTTCCATTGCTGAGTCCCCTATCATTAACATGGAGGTCACTAGTTGATGAGAATTTCAACGGAACCAGCCATACTGTGGTGTAAGAACAGATCACAGGCTGGGTGTTCTGGGAGTGAAGTGCCTCCTGTTGTTGCTAAGCCTTTCCATTATTTACAGGGTACAAATGAACAGCTTAACTAAATACTGTCCATTCTCGCCTGGGTGTGTGCAGCTCCAAGAATTGTTTAGAAACTCTGTGTCATCCAGAATAGAACAGCCTACATATTGTAACCTTAATCACCAGATTAAACATTTATTTTGAACACACAGACACGCAGTAGCCATTAACTATTAGCTATTTATACGCCATTAACAAATAACACTATTGTTATCTGCCTGGGCTACTGTGACCAAACCGCCCCCCCCTCCCCCGCAAATCCATCATCCATTACCCCTGCCACTGAGAAAGGCAAAGACAACAGATGTATGGGAAACACCACCACCTGCTGGTTCCCCATCCATTTTACACCCTATTCTCATTTGGAAGTAGATTGCTAGCCAATCATTGGTACTGGTTACTGCACAGGACTGAGAACAGCTGAGAAGATCATAGGGGTCTCCCTACCATCCATCAGGGACAATTATTAGGAACACTGTGTACGCAGGGCCCTTACTATTACTAAGGATCCCACCCATCCATTCAGCACCTTCTTTACTTTCTACCATCAGGCAGGAGACTCTAATGCATAAAAACGAGAACAGTCTATATGAGAAACAGTTTCTTCCCCCAAGGCCATTAGGCTTCAGAATTCCCTGCCGCATTGTATTCGAAGTGCCACTGGTTAATCTGTTCCATACCTTACAATATTTAATATTAATGTACTTTACACCCTGGTTCGAAAAAAAGTCTCATTTCTATACATGTTATATACTTGTATATAGTTAAATATTAAATTTGACTTGACAACTTGAAGCATAAGAGGCCCCTCCTGAACAGATCAGTGGGAGTAACTTCACCAGAAAGGCGGCAGCGCTTCAGGGAATCACTTCACTAATCAGGAATAACTACTGGTCTTTCTAAGAGTATTCATATTCTGAGAAATGAGAATAACTGAAAACAAAGAGGTGAAATATTGGCCATGTAAGAGGATGGCAGACAGGAAAATACTTGGGGAAAATGGGTTGCTTGGCTTGGGAATGTGGCAAAACAAGTGCAGTAAACTTCAGAAGCACCTTGCCTGCCATGTTCCAAAAGGAACATGGAACATGTTCCATGTTGCCTGCCATGATTCAAGCACAAACCCCCACAATTCCTCAACTGGCAGGAACTACAGCAGCTATTGTCAGTTCTTTTCAGAACAAGAAAATAGTGATTAACTTTCCTTGAGACAACATGCACTAAATGAAATTCTGAACTTTTTTGATGTTCATAGAAATCAAGTGAACGTTAGCGACGAGGGAAGATGTCAAAATACTGTACTGTTTTACAGGTCTAGGTCAAAGCCAAGTCAAAGTAAATATATTAGTAAATTTGTGTCACCACATACTACATTGAGATTCATTTTCTTGTAGGCATTTACAGTAGAATAAAGGAAAAACTACACCGTCTGTGACTAGTGTGCAAATATAATAATTATAATGGATAAATAATACTGTGGAAATGAGTTGTGGAGTCCTTGAAAGTGGTGCCAATACAGTAGGCTGAGGAATAGTGTTGAGGTGAGTGAAGTTATCCATGTTGGTTCAGTAGCCTGGTGGTTGAAGGGTAATAACTGTTTCTGAACCAGGTGGTGTGGGACCTACGGCTCCTCTACCTCCTCGTTGATGCCCCCAATGAGAAGAGAGCACAGCTTGGATGGGTGGGGGCCTTTGATAATGGATGCTGCTTTCTTGTGGCAGGACTCCATGTGGATGCGTTCATAGATTTCAATTTCCCTCCTATGTAGATGGAAATTTGATCATCAGGAACAAAAGAAAATGCATATTTCATTGTTGCGTCCAGCAATCCAAAAGAGAGTGAGGAAATTAAGGCATTTTCATTGGATAAGCACAAATATAAACTCATTTGTCAGACAATATTTCCCTTTTTTTCAGAATATAGTAATCAAAACCTCCAACTGATTTATCATCTGGTTAGCTTATTTTTGGCTGGACTTGGAATAATACATACAGATTAATTTCTTTCCCTCAAAAGAGAAAAATGAAAATTTCACTTATTTGACTATCAGGCTTTGTAATTCTTTGCATTGACATTGAAACTATTTTCTATTTGTCTTTTTGATTCAAATGAAGGAAAGCTCTTAATTAGAAAAGAGAAATTTAAAGGAAGTACTAAAACACATGACACCATTTTAACTTATCATTTACAGGGCTTTTGTTTTATTATGACTTCATCAGTGAAACAATTGGTCTAATGATATCAAAATTGCTTAGCAACCTGAACTACATTTCATTTGCATGAATTTTTGTTAGAATTCAATGCATCTTCACTCTAGAATAAATCTTTTTATTAGAGCTTGCTTAAAGTTCCCTTGTTTTGACATTGCAAGTCTGTAAGTCTGAGCATTCTTTTATAGACTTTCCTGCATCCTTTTTTGTGTATGAGGTGCTGTAAATTCTGAATGTAAATAAATAAGTGTATCACGACCAGTGTCATGTAGCATTGCTAATATGATACTCAGAAATACAGGACAAGATTGTCCCTGTTTTTAAATCCCATGTGATTAATTTCACCTGGTAATGTGATTCAGGCTGTCCTAATTAGCTTCATTGCCATTGATTTAGATGCCAGGAAAATCAAATATTGTCTTACAATTTTTTTTCAATTGTCTGCTACAATTCTGTATTAGTCGTTTCTGTTGGGAGATTAGAGAGAGACGGGTGATACAGTATTTTGGAAAATAAAAGACACTTCTAAGTAGATTGACATTACTGAAAGTTAATGGCCCAAAATTTACTATCAACGGTGAGCCACCCATATAAGCCAATCTACAACACAACAGAGCTTTTAAGTTTAATCCACATCCCAGGACATAAGTAGCTGTCAGAACATAAAATTTTCTGATTTAAAAAAAAATTGTGTTAATTTGTTATTAAAAATTCTTAAACGTAAAGAGAAAAACAGTTAAGAGATTAAATGGAAACAATTAAAAATGCTAATGTTTAATTCTTTGTGGCTATTTCTTTTCATTAAAATCAACAGAGAAGGTTTTCCCTTCATCAGATTCAACTTTGCAGAGTTTGTACAGAAACGACACTGCGGTTGGAAGTGTTTTCACCTTCATGTTTCTTTGCCAGCCTCTGAGGAATTCAAAAATTCAAACGATGTTCCAAGGGAAAGCAACTATTAACAACTCCCTGCATCTGGGGTACTTCTGCATTTGTACTAAGTTGATGTCAGTTATTTGCAGGACTACTGACGTGTCCTTACAAAGTCTTGGCCAACTGAGAATATAAATACAAAACAAATAAAAGCTGTAGGTCATTACTGTGAGGAATCAAAGGGATCAATGAGGAATATGTTATGAATTCATGGAAATAGGAGCAGGCAGGCAAATAGAGCTACATAAATAGATCAAGGGATTGGGTCAGTTGATTTACAGTAAAAAGCTCCATTCAATCTTTCCTGTTTTATTTATAATATATATGTATCAATTTGAACATCATATATGTAAGTTTTTTTTACAGCCCTTTACATCTCATTGTCCTTTTAATTTGTCGATACCATAGTTATTGCGCAATAGTTTGATGTATCATTGAACTGATGTTCTGCACAAATTTAACATTTAGTTTTTGAAATAGAACTTTGAAACTAGGAAAGGAAGTTATTGACTCAGAACAGCCTCAATCTGCCTGTTGCTGGCATTTAGTAGTTTATTAGCAGTTACAAGTGCTTGACTAGTAGAGAGTACATTCGGCCCTCCTTATATGCAAATTTCACATGTGCGAATTCAACCAACCACGAATCGAGAAAACCCTGGAAGTGCTCTTCCAGCACATGTTGTTTGAGCATGTACAGACTTTTTTTTCTTGTCATTATTCCCTAAACGATGCAGTATAATAACTATTTTACATAGCATTTACATTGTATTAGGTAATATAAGTAATCTAGAGATGATTTAAAGTATACGGGAGGATGTGCGTGGGTTATCGTGGATCGGGATCGACTGTAAGTTCTCCTAGTAAGTTGGAACAGATACATCTGGTATTAGTGTCAGTTAGTCAAACATTTGTCTTAGTATATATTTTACCTTTCTGTGAGTATAAAACACTTCAGAACGTATGTTTCAGCGCCGGGAGGATCAAAAACCCAATAATTAAACCACTGTGTTGCTTAGTAATAATTGTAGCTTTCATTGGGGCAGTGCCTTTCTCACTTTATCCTTTAAAATTTTTCTGATTGTTGACTGACATAGCCTAACGCTTTTCCAATGACCAATGGCATTTCACCTCTTTCCGATTGCTTTATTATTGCCACTTAATTTTCAATAGTGATTGTGATTATTTTCGTGAACAGAAACACTGCAGATTCAGAGCTGCGCCACCGGGTCCTAGTGTCCACTGCTCTGAAACAGGTTAAATAAGATCTGGGGTTCCGCTGGATCCTAAGGTCCACCGCAATGAGACAGGTTGAATAAGGAATATGTACACAACGCTGGAAGAACTCAGCAGGTTCCAGCATTGTGTATGTATTCTTTGATCCACAGCATCTGTAGCTGTATCTTTTTGAGGTTGAATAAGGGACTTGAGCATCTGCGTTTTTTTGGTATCAGTGAGGGGTCCCGGAACCAATTCCTCGCGGATAAGGAGGGCCAACTGTAGATGTATGCAAGTGTTAAGGTCATTAATTTTATTTATTTAGAGGGTGCGGCACAGGCTCTTTGGATCAACAAGCCATACCACCCAGCAACCCACCTATTTAACCCTAGCTTAATCATAGGACAATTTATAATGACCAATTAATCTACTAACTGATACATTTTTGGACTGTGGGAGAAAACCCAAGTGTTTTAGCGTACAAACCCTTAACAGAAAACACCAGAACTCTGATGCCCCGAGCTGTAGTAGCATCGTGCTTACCACTATGCAGCCATGGCGCCTCCTTCTGTTTAAACTTGTCCAAACTTAACTTAAGCTTAATAATACTTTAATGCAAGCAATACTTCAATTTTTATTAAAGTTCTTATGTTTGTGAAGCATAATCTCCAAGCAGATTAAGCTGATTAATAACCAGTGAAAGCCTTACAGTTTCATTTTCATCTGTGAGGTGGATTTTGCAGTTAGGCGCAAGCTCGCTACAGAGCTTGCTTTCAACTGGTATAGAATATCAACCTTGCTAACAATATTTATTATTGCCTCTAGAATTAAAGTTGCGATCTGCTGCCAAGAAGTGACATGCTGACCATATTTTCATTCAATTTTTAAATTGCTGTGATTCATTAATGAAAAGGAAAATATGGACATGGGTCAACAACATCCATCTTTGATTAAGGTTCAAGAAATTCAGAAGGAAGTACAAGAAGCTAAACGACTTGTATCATCATTCAGTGGTACACAGGCTGATAAAGAATATAAGCACTTGGAGAGCTTGTTGACCAAGTTGCTATTTGAGTTAGATGCAGTAGATACAGACAGCAAGTCAGAAATTCAGTATGGTCGCAAAAATGCCATAAAAACTGTGGAGGAGCTATTGAAAGAGCTGGAGCAAGCTGCAACTCACCCATCACGGCTAAGAGTGGAAAATGTCTTTAGTGATGCACAGCGGCTGGTTACCAGTGAATTATCTTCTGCTGGGGGATTGATAACTGAAGAGTTTGCTGATCAGATCCAAGAAATAATTTTTCAGCTAACGCAGGTAAAAACAGGAGGGAAAATTGGTTTGAGGAAAGCCAGATATCGAGCACTAACAAGAATTTGTGCTGTTCAGGATATCATTGAAAACTGCATTGGTCGGCAAGCATTAAGTTTACCTCTATCCACAAATACACATCCTTCTGTTTCTAAGATCAATTCTGTTTTATTTGAAGTTAGCAAAGCAAGGTGTGATGTAATTGGCCTGTTACTGAGCCTAAATGCCATGGAAAATTGTGCACACCTATCCCGAGTCCTCACTGGTTTGTTAATGCAATTGGATGCAATAGATGTGGCTGGATACTTGGAAGTAAGGAACTATAGGAAACGTGTGGTGCATGAGATCAATTGCTTACTGGGACATTTGGAGATGGAATCCGAGGGAGAGTCTTCAGGAAGTTATGACTTAACTCAGAATCAGTCTATCAAACGTATAGAAGAAATACGTCTGAAGACAACACAATTGAAACATCAGCTGTTGCAACAGGAAAATGCCTCTGATTTGCATTTCAAACCACATACTGAACTGCAAAGTCTTCTCACAGAATTGGATCAAATAGACATTGACAAAAATCCATGTATCCGTGAAGCTAGGAGAAGATCTGTAGTTGACGTGCAGGCTGTGATCGCTTATCTTGACCTGAAGGAGTTTCTTGAAAAGGGAGATAACATGACGGAACAGCTAAGAGATGAACATCCGTCACTGAAGGCTATATGGGAGGTCCTAAGTCACTTGTCCGAATTTCAGAGGCAAGCCCTGTCTTTTGATGGAGCTAGAACTGACAAGAATTATGTGAGACTGGAAGAAATGCTCACAAAACAACTTCTAGCACTTGATGCTGTGGAAACCCAAGGGAATGACAGTGCTAAGGTTGCCAGAAAACAAGCAGTGAAGTTTGCACAGAATATTCTTAATTACCTAGACATGAAAACAGATGAATGGGAATATTAAATCGTAGTTCTCGATCAGTAGAGTTGCTTTTGTGCCTTCCTTTGCACTATTTTTAATTGCTTAAGAAAATTGTTCAGGTTATTTTGACAGTTTCATGCAGATTAAACTCCCATCTCATATTATCATCATTTCATAATATTGCACTTTGAGTGCAATAAGTGAACATTATGACAGTTTTGAATGTTTCATTAAGATATCATTGAGAGCACCTTAAATGTCATTTAATAATGCTTAATAAAATTAGATTTAAATTACAGATGAGAATTTGAAGATGCTTGTTGCTGTAAATTTCAATAAATTTGAAATATAATGTTTCATATTTTACCAAAAATGTATAATTTGATGGGATATTTAAACTGGGATTAAGGAAAATGTTAACACCGCCATCTAACTACTCCATAGTTACATAGAACTGTACAGCACAAGAACCTTTCTTTTAGCCCATGGTGTCTGGGCCAACTGTGATACCAAATGAAACTAATCCTATCTGCTTATACATGATCCATATCTTTCCATTCCTTTTGTGTTCGTGTGTCCATCTAAATGCCTTATAAATGCCACTATCATGTCTGCCTTACTCCTGGCATTTTCCAGACACTAAGGACTCAATGCTGAAAAAAAACTTGCCCAATGCACTGTATCTCCCTTAAGTGTTTCTCCTCGCATCTTAAAGCTATGCTATCTGGTATTTGATATTTCTACCTTGGGAAATAGACTCTATCTGTCTCTCATAGTGTATAACTTGTCAAGGCTCTCCCCCAGACTCCGACACTGTAATGAAAACAATCCAAGTCTTTCTAACCTCTCAGTTAGTGTGGGAATCTTGTGAAGCTTGAGGGAAGTTATTTTGGGCACTCGAGGCTACAATAGTTTGTACTACAATGGTAACACAAGTGGATACATCAACCAAAACTATATTAATATACTCTAGCCATCACATTTATATCTGATGCCTCAAGGATGAGAACCCTTTCGAGAGAGAAATGAGACATTTATTTAATAAGAGACCATAAGTATAATATTTCATACAAATCATTTGAACTCTGTCTTACATTATGTATAATAATCATTATACATAATCATTTTCACCATCCTGAGGGAATCAGAATTCTGACGAGCATGGATATAACAGATGGTAGGGAAATTTTCCCCTGAGAAGAGTGTGTAAAAACTAGAGGATAGGGTTCAGGGTAAAGGGTAAGAGATTTAGAGGGGATCTAAGGAGGAATTTTCACCCAGGGGACAAATGCATCGTGGAAACCCTCACAACATTTGAGTAGCATTTAGACAAATGCTTGAATTGTACAAACCCCATTTCCAGAGAATTTGGGGTATTTTCCAAAATGCAATAAAAACAAAAATCTGTGATATGTTAATTCACGTGAACCTTTATTTAACTGACAAAAGTACAAAGAAAAGATTTTCAATAGTTTTACTGACCTACTTAATTGTATTTTGTAAATATACACAAATTTAGAATTTGATGGCTGCAACACACTCAACAAAAGTTGGGACAGAGTTAAAATAAGATTGAAAAGTGCACAGAATATTCAAGTAACACCAGTTTGGTAAGCAGGCTAATTGGTAGCAGGTGAGGTATCATGACTGGGTATAAAAGTAGCGTCCATCAAAGGCTCAGTCTTTGCAAGCAAGGATGGGTCGTGGCTCACCCCTTTGTGCCAAAATTCATGAGAAAATTGTTAGTCAGTTAAAAAGGAACATTTCCCAACTCAAGATTGCAGAGAATTTAGTACTTTCAACATCGACAGTACATAATATTGTGAAAAGATTCAGAGACATCTCAGTATGTAAAGGGCAAGGTCAGAAACCACTGTTGAATTTGCGTGATCTTCGAGCCCTCAGGCAGCACTGCCTAAGAAACCGTCATGCTACTGTGATAATTATAGGCAGTACTTCGGAAAACTATTGTCACTTAACACAGTCCGTCGCTGCATCCAGAAATACAACTTGCAACTGTATTACGCAAGGAGGAAGCCATACATCAACTCTATGCAGAAACGCCGGCGAGTTCTCTGGGCCCGAGCTCATCTCAGATGGACCGAAAGACTGTGGAACCGTGTGCTGTGGTCAGATGAGTCCACATTTCAGCTAGTTTTCAGAAAAAAACGGGCATCGAGTTCTCCGTGCCAAAGATGAAAACGACCATCCTGATTGTTATTAGCGAAAGGTGCAAAAGCTAGCATCTGTGATGGTATGGGGGTGCATCAGTGCCCACGGCATGGGTGAGTTGCATGTATGTGAAGGTACCATTGACTCTGAGGCGTATATTAGGATTTTACAGAGACATATGTTGCCATCAGGGCGTCCATGCTTATTTCAGCAGGACAATGCCAGACCACATTCTGCACGGGCTACAACAGCGTGGCTTCGTAGACACAGAGTGCATGTGCTTGACTGGCCTGCTGCCAGTCCAGATCTATCTCCTATTGAAAATGTATGGCGCATCATGAAGAGGAGAATCAGACAATGGAGACCACGGACTGTTAAGCAGCTGAAGTCTTATATCAAGCAAGAATGGACAAAATTTCCAATTGCAAATTACTACAATTAGTATCCTCAGTTCCAAAACGATTAAAAAGTGTTATTAAAAGGAAAGGTGATGTAACACAATGGTAAACATGCCTCTGTCCCAACTTTTGTTGAGTGTGTTGCAGCCATCAAATTCTAAATTTGTGTATATTTACAAAATACAATTAAGTTGGTCAGTAAAACTATTGAAAATCTTTTCTTTGTACTTTTGTCAGTTAAATAAAGGTTCACGTGGATTAACATATCACAGATTTTTGTTTTTATTGCATTTTGGAAAATATCCCAACTTTTCTGGAAATGGGGTTTGTACATGGTGAGAACCTAGAAGGCTATGGACCAAGTGCTGACAAATGGATTTAATACTGATGGTTAAATTGATGCTCAGCCAGGACTTGGGGGGGGGGGGGGGGTGGGTGGGGAGGGTGAAGGGCCGGTCCCTGTGTCCTTTGACACTATTGAGGTTGTTTCTGTACATTATCAGAATGCACCTGCAAATTAAATTGATAATGTAATGTTACATACCCCGTAACTGGGTATCTGACCAGCAGAGAAAGAAGAATCTGTTGGAGTCTGGTGGTACCAAACTAAAGGTGTTTATTAGTAAACTACACAATATAATATCAAAAATGCAAATATACATATAAAACAAGTTAGCAGTAATAAACCTTAAAGTGTAGGAATAATAATAATTAATAATAAACAAGCTCTATCGATGTCTAGGGGTAAATGAATTGTCATAGGAAAGTATAGAGTTCAGTTCATAAATGCTGAGGTGGTTATGGTTGTATTGAAATCGTTGGGGAGAGAGAGCGAGCGAGCGAGATGTAACAGCAACAGCTGCAGCAGGCAAACCTTTTGTGGCTTAATCTGTCGTATCGTTGTGGTCATTCAGTTATTACCCCTCTGTTCTTCAGCTAGTTCGTTCTTCTGTGGTGGACTCGTCACTCTGGCATGAGTGGACACACACACAAGTCCCCACGGGCCCTGCTGTAACACTGTGAGCTTTACTGACCGATCTCCTGGTTCGGTCTCCGAAGCCCCCCCCCCCCTTTCTGTGGGTTCCCAACACTCAGTCAGTGTCCATTGGTGTGTCTGAAGGGTGTCTCTCCAGACCTGTCTTTTATCCCCACTCACGGAGTCTCAGCTATCGATCAACTCTGAATGATCGTGTCCATCAAATCAGGCCACTCCTGCTATCTCCTGAGGAATGTTAACGAGCAAAGTAAAGTCCTTGTAGCGGAAGGTATATAATCCAGGAAGAGTCAAAATACAGTAAATCAAAAGTCTCTCTTTCAATAGCAGCATAGCAACGGCAATAGTTCGTGGTTCTCAGGAGGGGGGTTGGGAATGGTTAACTCCGCAACCCATTTCCATCAGGTCTGTTCATCACTCATAGCAGTAATTCATGCTACTTCCATTTAGATGCTGAATATTTCTGATTTCTTTGGAAATATTTACATTTTATCATAGTTTATTAAAATTAGTTCTATGTATGAAATTCATAATTTTGTAGTTCTTAAGTTAACAGATCTACAATTGAAATGCATTTTACAATGTTAAAGTTGTTAAGGTATTAGTATTCAAAATATTAATAATGTAGGTACTTACTGAATATAATTCTGTTATCAGAAATATCAGCTTACATGTGTTAATGGATAGTACCCATTGAAATTCATTAAATTACATTGCATTTTAATTAGCTCTTGATTAATATAATTGCCATTGCAAATATTTATTAGATCATTTAAAATGTTATCCTTGGCTAACTTAGAGCTTATGGTAATCAATTAAATTAAGTGACTGAGTTTCTTGCCGTCTTTCTGCAATGGTATCGAGTAAGAAATCTAGTGCTGTATTAAATCTCTCTTAAGGATATACATCATTATCCCTTCTGACCAGCCACATGTCATAGTTGCATTGTTCACATATATTGGAAGCCTTCGAACAACACAACCCAAATCTGCAAAGGACAGAATGATAAAGTAGATTGGAACATTTCCTGATCTAAGGAGTACATCGTTTTAACTCCTCCATTGTTGCTATTGTTAAATTGGTGTGCATTACCATATGGGTAAAATTGGACTTAATAAGATGACTGGTAGAGACAATTAATTACTGCCTTGCCATCATTGCCGACATTTTATAAATGAATACCTAAAAAGTGAAATGTTTAGTTATTATGCTCTATGGCAGTTCACTTTGAGTTGTTAACATTGAGTAAGCAAAGCTGAGATCCGTAATGCTGACATTAAGCTAGTGGGAGCCATACTTTTGTGTTTGTTTTATGCAGTGAATTTCTTTGGGGCATGTATAAAGTTTATTATAATCTTGGTGTTTTGATTGAAAAACTATCAATGATGTGGTGCAGTGCAAGAAACTGCTCTTCTAAATTTCAAATGTGGCAATCCAGCAAGTCAGAAACAACCACTGACAAGACTTAGAACTAAAATAAAGGTACACGAAAGATGACATAGCTGTCAGAATTTGCCAGTTTGCTTTCTCTGCTTTAAGATACTAATATAAATATTAAGTTCAATAGAATGATCTAAATTTCTGGTGGTTTTTTGCTGTACTGTACTCAAAAGCTCCACTTATCTATGAAACAAGTCCTATATTATGAAAATAATAAAATCTAAAGGTGAAGGAAATCTAAAATAAACACAAAAAGAAAATAATGTTAGGAACACTCAGTGGGTCAGACGGTCCTTCATTCTGATGAAGAGTCCTTATCCTGAAACATAAATGCAGTTTTTCTTTCCACCAATACTGCCTGACCCACTGAACGTTTCTAACATTCTCTGGGTTGAATCAATTTTTAATTTGTACTTTCAATTTGTCTTTGCTAGAATAAGATTTTAGTCCATAATATTGATGTTTGTTTAAAAAAAAAACTTCGATTTCTGTTATTTTGTGGTGTATATTATAATTCAATCAACCCAGGTCAGACTGTTTACAGTTGTATTTTTGTTGAATGTTACCATCCAAAGAATAAATAATAATTTTATTTTTAATTTATTCAGTAAGTTTAGTTTATTGTCTTGATTGCAGTCTAACTAGATACTTCTGTATTAAAAATAATGGGGCAAGTATGGAAACATGATTTGCCCTTTTGTAAGTTTAATACATGCTACTTAATCAAAATCAGATTTATTATCACTGGCATGTGTTGTGAAATTTGTTGCACAAATCTGAGCTACAAGACAATCTTTACATTGAAAACAGATATATAATATTGACCCTAGTTTGAGAGTTTTTTTGCTTCAAAGTGGCACCAAAAACAAGAAGTTTCAAATGTAGGCTTCATTGTGATGTTATGAGTGTTAGTGATAGTACATTCGGTTTGAGTTGCTCTTGCAACACCAGTTACATTTTGTTTTCAGGATATGCCAGGCAATATAACTTAATTATACTGCCAACAGATTTTCCAAATATTATTGAATACGTATTAGAAAAACCTACATGGATCTAGATCAATCCTCAAATATATTTATTTGAATTGAAATTATAATTTTAAGGCAGAAATTTGCTCACTAGATTAGGTTCCATATTTACAGATGAAATTCTTCTCTTGATATGTGAATGGAACATGACACAAGGCCATGTTAAATGTTTAAATCTTCAATAGCATCTTATTAGTCATTCACTGAACTCATTTAATCAGGATAAACATTGGGATTTTCAGGCTAACAAAATAACCCAACGTAAATTTCCCCCACAGTCTGACATTGCTATTTGGTTGTCAGAATGATGCAACAAAACCACACAAATTTACAGTACAGGAAGAAGCTAATTTAGAGAGACGAGACTGTTGATGCTGAAATCTGGAGCAACATATAAAATGCTTGAGGAACTCAGCAGATCAGACAATATCCAAGAACAGGTATGGGTAATGAACATTTTGGGTCCAAGACCCTTCATCTCAACTCCCCCTTTCTTTCTATAGATGCTGCTTGACTCACAGTTCCATCAGCATTAGTTGCAGCAGGAAGCTTTTTTGTTCGGAAAAAAACACTTTCACTCTCTCCCCATATGTATTATTCTCTGATACTTCAGTTATTTTTCTCAAGTTTGCTTGATTGTTGAAAATGCCATTGGTTCAAGCATTCCTTGTAATGCAACATTAACCTCCTGTACACAGATTTTTTTCTAACACCCCTCATTTATATTGACATCTTTATTTGAAACTCCCACATAATCTATCTTCCTAATCAGAGGAGATGATCTCTCTCAAAAAAATTTCATAATTTTACAAACTACTTGTATCTGTCTTGACGTTGCCTGCTGTTGAAAGAATCCTGTCTAAATCCTCTTAGTCCTTTCAAAGCTCTTTCAAATCCCTGCTGCACATTAACCACTTTTACAGTATCCAGTGTATACATTGCTGAACTGGAAAACTAAAGGCTTGACCTTCAATCCAAAACAAAATAGTTGTTGAAAACCTGAAATAGGTATAGAACTTACTGTAAATTATGTAGCAGATGGGAAGAGAGAAAATAGTTTATAGCTCAGGCCATGAAATGATGCAGCCTGACTTTTTTTTCATCATACGTGAGCAATGTCAAGTTTTAACTCAATTAAGTAGATGAAAGGCAGAAAGAACAAGTGGGAGCTTGTGCTTAGCTGAAGAATAGGGTCTATTGCAAGACACAAGTAATGGTGGTACAGGCTGAAACAAGATGGAAATTGGTGAATAACAACATTAAAAACTCACCATGACAACTGAAAAGATGAGCTTTATTAACTAAAGAGATCTGGAATAGCACATGGGATTCAGTTAAGGTGATCAAACAAATAAGTTGTAAAATAGATCTGGTTCACTACTATCTTCCAAAGGAAGGAAATCTGTCATCCTTGTTTCAGTCACATTCGAAATTGTGTTAAAAGATTGTCATAATAATAAAGGAAATATCCACACCAATCAGCAATGAAATCAACGTCAGGTTCAAATAATCAGATTTGAAGTTAACAAAGATATACCCAGCCCTAACAGCTTTGCAAGCATCTCAATGTGAGTTGCAGAATTGGTGGAGATGTGCAACAAGACAAAAAAAATTAACTCGTTAAGGCTCTACTTGCAGAAGCATACCATCGACTATTCCTTCACATAAACCCAATCACAATATTCCAAATGAAATCTTTTTAAATCTTTGATGCACCTATGAGCTTTAATGACCTCAAATCACTTTGGTTCTGCCTCAAATTTTATATTTTAACCTGTATCTATCCATTCATTTAAACTATCTTCCAATATCCTGTTATATAGGGAATAAATCTCAAATCTTTATATTTTGTAAATTTGGATATATCCCATTCTATTTTCAAATCAATGTGTCTTTGTATTTAAAAAGAAAACCTGGGGTCTCATCACCAGTTACTCCTTGGATGGCAAGCTAATAGAAGACAGAAACTTCGGACTTAACTATCTGCACTCTGTTTCCAATTTTTGAGTCATACAACACAGTAATAGTCCCTTCAGCCCAATTGGTCCACGCTAACCAAGATGCTTTGTCCAGGGTAGTCCCACTGCTGGCATTTGGCCCATAACCTTCTAAACCTTCCTAATCCATGTACGTGTCCAAATGTCTTTTTAAAAAAAAGTTGTTATTGTACCTGCCTCGATCACTTCCTCTGGCAGCTGATTTTGCATGTTCCTGTTAAATCTTACCTTCTCACTTTAAATCTATGCCCTCTAGTTCTTGATTCCCCAATGCCATTTTTTAAAAAAAGGCTGATTACATTCTCCACATCAATGCCCCATATATACACTTCCTGAATGTACTTATTAGATCCCACCCTATCTAGTTTCTTAACCAATGTCAGTTCCAGTCTATGTTAGGAAAGTTAAACTCCCCTGCTATGACAACCCTATGATTCATAGGTCTTTGCACAACCTCTCTGTGTATATTTTTTGTTCCTCTACTTTCTGCCTGTTTGGGATCCTATGGTACCTTGCCAACAATGTGATCATCTCCTTCTTATTGCTCAGCTCCACCCATAAAACCAAACTCTTTGATCCTTAAGTCATTTCATCTGAGCACTTTCAAGTTCTTGGATCATTGGAACCTTTTCCGGGAAGGGTATGACCTATACTAGAGGGACAGGTTACACCTGAACAGGAGGGGAATCAAAATATTGGCTGGGAGGTGTACAAATGCTACTCCGGAGAGTTGAAACTCACTTTGCAGGGGGATGGGAGTCAGAGCACCCCCTCAATAAGGGAAGGATTGGACCAGAAGGCAAATGTCAGGGAAAGTATTGAAAGATAAAATTGAAGTAGCAGGTATTATGGGTAAGGCTGATGAATTTAGAGAACTGTTCTGTATATGGAAATACAATATTGTAGACATTACTGAAACTTGGTTGAGAGAGGGGCAGGAATGGGTGATTAATGTAGCATGTTTTTGAAGTTTTGGAAAAGATAGAGGAGGAAGTAAAAAGGGGAGAGTTACATCAGGGACAATATCACAGCTGTACTCGAGACATAATGGAGGGATTAGACACTGAGTTCATTTGGGTAAAACTCAGGAATAGGAAGGGTGCAATGACACTGATGGCATTGAACTACAGACACCCCAATAGCCACTGGGACACTGAGGAACATATATGTAATCAGACTGAGGAAATGTGTAAAAATGATAGGGTTGTTGTCATGGGGGTTTCAACTCCCTAATATAAACAGGGACCTTCTTAGTGATGGGGCAGAATTTGTTAAGTGCATCCAGGAAGGTTTCTTAAATCAATATGTAGGTGGTCCAATTAGAGGAGAGGTACTACTGGACCTGGTGTTGGATAATGAGCCTGGCCAGGTGACAGACTTTTCAGTGGGTGAGCAGTTAGGGAGCAGACACCACAACTCCTTACTTTTCAGGATAGTTACAGTTAAGGATAGTATGGTCCTTGTGGGAGTGTTTTAAATTGGGAACACCTTTTTTTCCTGGCCTGGCCAGTCCACATCAGACAGGTGGCAGGTGCTTAAAGATCAACTGCACAGAGTACAGAAAAGGTATGTTCCTGTTAGAAGGAAGGACGGGGATGGAAAGATAAGAGAACCTTGGATGTCCAGAGAGGTGATGAATTTAGCCAAGAAGAAAAAGGATAAGTTTGTAAAGCTTCAGAAGTTAGGATCAAAGAAATCACGAGGAGAATCATTTAGGAAAGCCAGGAGGGGCCATGGAAAATCCATGGCCAGTAGATCAAGGTGTATCCCAAGGCATTTGGTACATACATCAAGTGCAAGAGGATAACTAGGGAGAAGGTGAGACAACCCATAGATAAAGGGGAGAACTTTTGCGTGGATGTGGAGAATGTGAGTGAGGTACTTAATAAGCACTTTGCTTCAATATTTAGCAAGGAAAAGGATATGGAGGAGCAGGAAATCAGTGCTGGGTGTATAAATATGTTAGTACATTTAAAGATCAAGGAGGAGACAGTGTTGGGCCTCCTAATGAGTATTAAAGTGTTTAAGTCCTCAGGTTATTGAAAGAGGCAAGAAATGAGATTGCTGGGTCCTTGAACAATATTGCTGTGTCCTCTCTAGCCACAGGCAAGTGGTTAATGTTGTACTTCTGTTTAAGAAGGGAAAAAGGAAAATCTTGGGAACAATAGACCAGTGAGTCTCACATAAGTTGTAGGGAAATTGCAGGAGAAAATACTTAGGGATAGGATATATGAGCATTTGGAAACCCATGGCCTTATTAGGGAAAGCCAGCATGGCTCTGTGGGGCAAACAAGATGTGCAGATGCTAGAAATCCGAGCAACATGCACAAAGTGCTGGAGGAACTCTGTAAGGGGCAGGTCATGTCTTACCAACTTGATTGAATTTTTTGACAAGGTGGCGAGAGAGATTGATGAGGGTAGGGCAATGGATGTTGTCTACATGAACTTTAGTAAGGTATTTGACAAAGTCCCTCATGGGAGGCTAATCCAGCAGTTTAAGATTCATGGAGTCAATGGCGAATTGGCTGTTTCAGAACTGGCTTGCACAGAGGATAGTGGTTGAAGGAACTTATTCGAACTAGAGATCTGTAATTAGTGGTGTTCAGCAGGGATCTGTGCTGGGACCTCTGCTGTTTTGATGGATATAAATGACCTGGATGAAAATGTAAGTGGCTGGATTAGTAAATTTGCCGATGATACCAAGATTGGTGCTGTTCTGGATGGTGTAGAAGACTGGCAAAGAAAACAGGGCAATATATATCATTTGCAGATATGGGCAGAGAAATAGCAGATGGAGTTTAACCCAGATAAATGTGAGGTGTTGCACCTTGGTAGTGCAAATACAAGGAGACAGTACAGTGTTAAGGGCAAGATCCTTAACAGTGTTGCTGAGCAGAGAGATCTTGGGAGCCAAGTTCATAGCTCCTTGAAAGTGGCTACACAGACCAATAAGGTGGTTAAGGCGGCTTATTTTGGTAGGAATAATCCAAATAGGACATACATGGTAAATGGTAATGCATTGAAGAATGCAGTAGAACAGAGTGATCTAGGAATAATGGTGCATAGTTCCATGAAGTTGGAATCTCATCTGAATAGGGTGGTGAAGAAAGCTTTTGGTATGCTGGCCTTTATAAATCAGAGCATTGAGTTTAGGGGTTGGGATGTAAAGTTAAAATTGTACAAGGCATTGGTAAAGCCGAATTTGGAGTATTGTGTACAGTTCTGGTCACCGAATTATAGGAAAGATGTCAACAAAACAGAGTACAGAGAAGATGTACTAGAATGTTGCCTGGGTTTCAGCACCTAAGTTACGGGGAAAGGTTGAACAAATTAGGTCTTTATTCTTTGGAGCATAGGAGGTTGAGGGGGATAGATAGAGTTGACGTGGATAGGTTTTTTCCATTGAGAGTAGGGGAGATTCAAATAAGAGGACATGAGTTGAGGGTTCGGGGGCAAAAGTTTAGGGGTAACACGAGGGGGAATTTCTTTACTCAGAGGGTGGTAGCTGTGTGGAACGAGCTTCCAGTAGAAGTGGTAAAAGCAGGTTCGGTATTGTCATTTAAAGTAAAATTGGATAGGTATATGGACAGGAAAGGAATGGACGGTTATGGGCTGAGTGCGGGCCAGTGGGACTAGGTGAGAGTAAACATTTAGCATGGACTAAAAGGGCCGAGATGACCTGTTTCTGTGCTGTAATTGTTATATGGTCATGGAATGTTTGCTTTTATTAGTCGAGGCATTGAGTTCAAAAGTCAAGAGGTTATGTTGCAACTTTATAAAACACTGGACCACATCTAGAAGGACTACCTGTGCCACATGACAGTGGGTATAGGAAAAGAGTGAGGTGGACAATAAATGCATGGCTGAGGGATTGGAGCAGGGGGCAGGGATTCAGATTTTTGGATCATTGGGACCTATTCTGGGGCAGGAGTGACCTGTACAAAAAGGATGCGTTGCACTTGAATCCCAGGGGGGACCAATATCCTGGTGGGGAGGTTTGCTAAGGCTATTGGGGTGAGTTTAAACTAGAATTGTTGGGGGGTGGGAACCAAACAGAAGAGACAGAGGAAGAGGCTGTTGGCTCACTAATAGAGCAAGCTTGGAGACAGTACAAGAGGAAGGAGAGGCAGGTGATAGATAGGTGACACGCTCACTCCAATGGTTTGAGATATGTCTATTTTAATGCAAAGAGTATTATCAACAAAGCGGATGAGCTTAGAGCGTGGATTAGTACTTGGAGCTATGATGTTTGGCCATTACAGAGATTTAGATTGCTCAGGGGCAGGAATGGTTATTTTGAGTGCCAGGCTTTAGATGCTTCAGAAAGGACAGGGAGGGAGGCAAAAGAGGTGGGGCATGGCACTGTTGATCAGAGATAGTGTGACGGCTGCAGAAAAGGAGGATGCCATGGAGGGATTGTCTACGGAGTCTCTATGGGTGGAAGTTAGGAACAGAAAGGGGTCAATAACTCTGCTGGGTGTTTTTTTATAGACCATCCAATAGTAACAGGGACATTGAGGAGCAAATAGGGAGACAGATTCTGGAAAGGTGTACTAATAACAGGTTTGTGGTAGTGGGAGATTTTAATTTCCCAAATATCAATTGGCATGTCCCTAGACCAAGGGGTTTAGATGGGTGGAGTTTGTTAGGTGTGTTCAAGAAGGTTTCCTGACACAGTATGTAGATAAGCCTACAAGAGGAGAGGTTGTACTTGATCTGGTATTGGGAAATGAACCTGGTCAGGTGTCAGATCTTTCAGTGGGAGAGCATTTTGAAAATAGTGATCACAATTCTGTCTCCTTTACCATGGCATTGGAGAGGGAAAGGAACAGCTAAGTTAGGGATGCATTTAATTGGAATAAAGGGAAATATGAGGCTATCAGGCAGGAACTTGGAAGCATAAATTGGAAACAGATGTTCTCAGGGAAATGTACAGAAGAAATGTGGCAAATGTTCAGGGGATATTTGCGTGGAGTTCTGCCTAGGTACGTTCCAATGAGACAGGGAAAGGATGGTAGAGTACAGGAATCGTGGTGTACAAAGGTTGTTGTAAATCTAGTCAAGAAGAAAAGAAGAGCTTAAGAAGGTTCAAAAGTAACAAAGTAATAATAGAGATCTAGAAGGCTAGCAGGAAGGAGCTTCAGAAAGAAATTAGGAGAGCCAGAAGGGGCCATTAGAAGGCCTTGGCAGACAGGATTAAGGAAAATCCCAAGGCATTATACAAGTATGTTAAGAGCAAGAGGATAAGACTTGAGAGATTAAGACCAATCAAGTGTGACAGTGGAAAAGTGTATGGAACTGAAGGAGATAGCAGAGGTTCTTAATGAGTACTTTGTTTCAGTATTCACTGCGGAACAGGATCTTGGCAATTGTAGGGATGACTTACAGTGGCATGTACTTGAGCATGTAGATATTAAGAAAGAGGATGTGCTGGAGCTTTTGGAAAGCATCAAGTTGGATAGATCACCGGGCGATCAGACGATATGTACCCAGGCTACTGTGGGAGGCAAGGGAGGAGATTGCTGAGCCTTTGGCGATGATCTTTGCCTCATCAATGGGGACAGGAGAGGTTCCTGAGGATTAAAGGGTTGCAGATGTTGTTCCCTTAATCAAGAAAGGGAGTAGAGATAGTCCAGGAAATTATAGACCAGTGGCTTTTACCTCAGTGGTTGGTAATTTGATGGAGAAGATCCTGAGAGGCAGGATTTATGAACATTTGGAGAGGCATATTATGATTAGAAATAGTCAGCATGGCTTTGTCAAAGGCAGGTTATGCCGTATGAGCCTGATTGAATTTTTTAAGAATGTGACTAAACACATTGATGAAGGTAGAGCAGTAGATGTACTGTATATAGATTTCAGCAAGGCACTTGACAAGGTACCCCATGCAAGGCTTATTGAGAAAGTAAGGAGGCATGGGATCCAAGGAGCCATTGCTTTGTGGATCCAGAACTGGCTTACCCACAGAAGGCAAAGAGGGGTTATATTCTGCATTGAGTTCAGTCACCAGCGGTGTGCCTCAGGGATCTGTTCTGGGACCCTTACTCTTTGTGATTTTTATAAATGACCTGGATGAGGAAGTGGAGGGATGGGTTAGTAAATTTGCTGATGACACAAAGGTTGGGGGTGTTGTGGATCGTGCAGAGGGTGTAGAGTGTCAGAGGTTACAGTGGGACTTTGATAGGATGCAAAACTGGGCTGAGAAGTGGCAGATGGAGTTCAACCCAGATAACTGTGAGGTGGTTCATTTTGGTAGGTCAAATATGATGGCAGAATATAATATTAATGGTAAGACTCTTGGCAGTGTGGAGGATCAGAAGGATCTTGGGGTCCGAGTCCATAGGACACTCAAAACTGTGCAGGTTGACTCTGTGGTTAAGAAAGCATATGGTGCATTGGCCTTCATCAATTGTGAGATTGGATTTAGGAGCTGAGAGGTAATGTTACAGCTATATAGGACCCTGGTCAGACCCCACTTGGAGTACTGTGCTCAGTTCTGATTGCCTCACTATAGGAAGGATGTGGAAACCATAGAAAGGATGCAGAGGAGATTTACAATGATGTTGCCTGGATTGGGGAGCATGCCTTATGAGAATAGGTTAAGTGAACTCAGCCTTTTCTCCTTGGAGTGACGGAGGATGAACAGTGACCTAATAGAGGTAATAAGATGATGAGAGGCATTGATCGTGTGGATAATCAAAGGCTTTTCCCAGGGCTGGAATGGCTAGCATGAGAGGGCACAGTTTTAAGGTGCTTGGAAGTAGGTACAGACAAGATGTCAGGGGAAAGTTTTTTATGCAGAGAGTGGTGAGTGCATGGAATGGGCTACCAGCGACAGTGGTGGAGGCGGATACAATAGGGTCTTTTAAGAAACTCCTGGATAGGTACATGAAGCTTAGAAAATACAGAGGACTATAGGTAATTTCTAAGGTAAGGACATGTTCGGCACAGCTTTGTGGGCCGAAAGGCCTGTATTGTGCCATGGGTTTTCTATGTTTCTATTGCATATAGTCAGGGTATAAATGATGTTGAGGCCTTGGAGAGTTCACAGAAGAGGTTTACCAGGATGCTGCCTGGTTATGCTATCATGAGAGGCTGGATACACTTGGATTGTTTTCTCTGGAATGGCTGAGGGAAGATCTGACAGAGGATTATAAGATTAACGGAGACATAGATAGAGCAGCTAGTGAATACCTGTTTCCCAGGGTTGAAAAGTCCAATACCAGATGACATGCATTGAAGGTGAAGGGTTGGTAGGTTCAAGGGAGATGTGAGAGGTAAGTTTTATTACTCAGAGAGTGGTGGATGCCTGGAATGTACTGCCTGGTATGGTGGTAGAAGCAAATACATTTGAGGCTTTTAAGAGATGTTTGGGTAGGCACATGGATGTAAGGAAGATGGAGGGATATGGACATGGTGCAGGTAAGAGGGATTAGTGTTTGGGTGTTTTTGATTTGCTTTTTAGCTGGTTTGGCACAACATTATGGGCTGAATGGCCTGTCCTGTGCTATGTCATTCCCCTCAGGACAAGAAAGCTCCCCAATGCCACTACCTTCTGAGGAAGCTGAAAAGAACTAGGCTATGTGCATTAATAATTACAACCTACTACAGACATGCAGTTGAAAACATCCTAACACGCTGCATCACTGCATGGTATGGAAACTGCACTGCAACAGACAGGTAGGCTCTACAACAGGTAGTTAGAACTGTCCAAAGCACCTCTGGCACCAGCCTACATACTGTATAAGGCCAATACTAATTCAGGCAGTCCCTGCACTAAGGGTTCTGTCCATAAGCCAGCTTCTACCTCCGATGGAAATGTCCATTTTCAAAAGTTTCCCATATCATATTACTCCATGTCTGTGCATACTTGTCATAATTCTTTACTTTCAATTAATAATCACCCAACACCAGCCATGATCAAACTAATGGAATACGTATAAACTGTAACAAGTAATTAGTGAATGCCATGAAACATTTTAGTATTTTTAATAGCTTGAGAAAATGCTTTAAAAAGGGAGAACACATATGAAGTTGAATTTTTGGAATTCAGGTCTTTTTTCCCCCAGAGATACTGTATATAAAATTATGAGAGATATAAATAGGGTAAATAGTTAAAATAATTTTCCCATGGTAGGGATATCAAAAACAAGAGGACTTGGGCTTAGGATGAAATGAAGGAGTTTTAAAGGGCAAGTTTTAAGAAAATATATCCCAGAGTGCGGTTGATACCTGGAACATGCTTTCAGCTGCGTGGAAGGAATCAAATCCTAGGTGCAATTACAAAGAAAGATTCAGCATGACATCTAAAACTTTGACAAACTTCTATAGATGTGTGGTGGAGTGTATATTAATTGGTTGCATCTCAGCCTGGCATGGAAACACCAATGCCCTTGAATGGAAAATCCTACAAAAAGTAGTGGATCTGGCCCAGTCCATCACGGGAAAGTCCCTCCCCACCAATTAGTGCATCCACACAGAGTGCTGTCACAGGAAAGGAGCATCCATCATCAGCAACCCCCACCACCCAGTTCATGTTCACTTCTCACTGCTACCACGAGGAAGAAGGTACGGGAGACTCAGGACTCACACCACCAGTTTCAGGAACACTTATTACCCCTCAACAACCAGAGGGAAAACTTCACTCAACTTCACTTGCCCAATCACTGAACTGTTCCCACAAACTATGGACTCACCTTTAAGAGCTCTTTATTTCATGTTCTCAATATTTATTGCTGATTTATTATTAGTATTTTTTTGTATTTACATTGTCTTCTGCATGCTGGTTGAAAGCCCAGTTGCTGCAGTATTGCATTGATTCTATTATGGCTATTGGATTTATTGAGTATGCCCGCAAGAAAATAAATCTCAGGGTTGTATATGGTGATGTGAATGTATTTTGAACTTTCCGACTGTACAACTTTGACTCTGAATGTACAATGTTCACAAAGGCCACCAGAGGGCACTCATTGTACAGGGCACAGTCTTGAATCTTAAATAGATAGGCATTCTCTGCATTTTAACCACTTGAAAATACATCTTACTCTGTAAGTGCAAATGTTGACAAGGTCACAACAGTAAAAGCGAACCATTCTCAAACTGCTGCGGTCCTTAATGGCTGCAAGCAAAACAAGAAGAGTGACAATTCAAGGTGAGTAATTGATTGTTGTTTAAGCACAATCAAAGTTTGTTTTACACAAAACAATACAAAATGAATTATCAAATGACTTTACAGGTTTAATACAGGAAAATTTAAAGGTTTTTTTAAACTTTTGAGCTAGTAGATTTTTAAAGAAAGAATTATTTTCCAAATATTTATAAATTATATAATCAAAATTCATTTTAGGACTTGTATACATTGTAGGTGAAAGGCTATTTTATCAAAATATTGTCTTATTTTAACAATATGTGATACAGTGATATTTTTAATCACTGAAATTGTCTTCCTCAAAGTGTGAGCCAGGAAGACTGTGAGGCAATGGGCAATTACTGTGGGTACAAATCTGAGTGCCATCTTATAAACCACATGTTAGCATGGAAAATGGATAACCACGAGGGAAAAAGGAACGGAAAATTCTGCTGGTGTGGGAGGAGTCTGGCAGAGACCCGTCAAGTCTAATAGTCTGTGTGTGTATTGCAATGTGCCAGGACTGCTTAAATTACAGGCTTAGAATACAGAGTTCAGGACAATTGGTCCAGAGATGCAAGATCCAATTCCAAAGATAAGAGATCAAATTCCATCATGAAAACAATGTCAAATGAATTAATAATTCAGCATCTTTTCTACATTCACCCTTCATGATTATCTGGTGAATATTTTATCAATGTAATAGGAGATTACTTCAAGCGGTTCAATTCAATTGTCCTTTGATTAACTACTTACATGGATGCAAGGAAGTAAATACTTTGATGATCATGTAAACAGCATATGCTAAAAATCTGAAATAGAAATAAGAAGAACTCAGAAATCACACAGCATCTGTGAAAAGAGGAACAGTTAATGTTTCCAGCCTAGGACACGCCTGCAGAATTAAAACAGAGAAATGAGTTCAGGCACGTAGGACGAGGGAGAGGATAACGGGTGGAAGAAAGGGAATTTCTTCTGATAGAGTGAAACCAGTACTTTATTCTTTTTCAATAGAGAAGATGATTATTCCAGCATTACTGGATTTAAGTTATTTGAACAGAACTTAGAAACTACAAACCAAGCAACAGAAATAGTCTTGAAAATAAAAGTTCTAAAACTCCCATAGTCAGTCCTTTTTAGTTTCATTAAACAGAACTTTCACATTATGTAGGCTTGCAGAGATTAGTTTATTAAACATTATTGCTTAATCATCCATGCAAAATCCAAAAATCATAAGATGTAGAGGCAGAATTAGGCCATTTGGCCCATTGAGTCTGTGCTGCCATTTCATCATGGCTGATCCATTTCCTTCTCAGCCCCAATCTCCCGCCTTCTCCCCATATCTCTTCGTGCCCTTCATTTGACTTGGTTTGATTTATTTTCTTCGCTCTTTTTCTCATGAGGAACATTTAATTCAAATAAAAGGGAAACCGTCAAAGGAAAAGTGAACAAATAATTAAGCAGTAGGGTGAATTTCTCAGAAGTGAACATATTGTAGAGGTTTGTTTGTAATACTCCATATGCAGATGCAAGGACTTCACACTGAAATGTTAATTCTCTCATCTCCAAAAATATTGCCTCAACTGCTGAGTATTGTACACCATTTTCTTTTTTACTTGCAATAATCTTTATTTTCCCCAATTATTTGAGACGGCATAAAATTCAGTAACAGATGTGGCTCCCTTATCAAAATATGCTATGCTATATTTGTTTAATTTGTGCTAGAATTCAGTAAATAAAATGGGATAAGAATATTACTTGTATTTCCTTTTTCTACCCACTTAAATAAATATGCTTAACATACTGAATGCACTGTCCTCGAGTAGGATTTTTACCATATTGTCTTCATTGTACCCTCCTATTTTCGATGTTGTTTTTAGATATGCAATCACATTTCCAAATATAATTACAAGTGAGTGCAAAGGGAGCTTGAGAACTGGAGTCCTGTGGAGTTAAAAGGAAACATGGAACTAAGCCCTCAGTTAGTTGAAGTGTAGGTAATGTACACCTGCAAGGTCAATAATCCCTCAAAGGTGCCAGGTAGAACATCCCAGGATTTTGACTCAGCAACAATACATGTCCGTATTTTAAGGGTAGCAGAATTTGTAATAGGAACTTTAAAAGAAAATGGTAGTCCTGTATTGACACTGCATTTGTCCTCCTGAGTAGTGGGGGCCACAGGAAAGAAGTGTTGTGGAGAGGTCCTTGATGAATTACTGAGCATAGACCAAGCCCCGTCTTTTCCTTTCAACAAAACATTAGTAATAGGCATGATCCCCAAACTGTTTTTATACATTATTGCTGAACCATTGATTATTTTTCAGTCTTTAAAGAGTGAGAAAAGTAATCACATCAAAGACAAATAACTTACAATTGGCAGTGAAACTCATACAGCAAATTATTGTTTTTTTTAGATTATTCCCTGCAAATTAATTATAAGTATGAAATGAAGCACGTCTACAAAAAAGTTAAATAGTCCTCTGATTAAATAGAAAATCTACAAGAGCATTAGGTATTAATACTGGTAAATCTCAAAGTTAGTGAGCAGAGCAGCTGCCTTCTGCATATTTAAATCAACATTTTCATAAAATGTGAGTGATTAGAACAAATATTATGGTAAATAATGTTCTCTCATAAAAACAATTTTTTTTCGGGTAGATCAGTGGAACAAATGCTTAAGTTTCTATATAATCCAAAATCTTAAGAAAACTTTTTTGATGTACTGTACATATATATGTCAAATTGTGCTCCAAATAAAAGGACATTACTAAACTAAGATTTAATCTTTTCTTGAATTACATATTGAGAATACCTTGTAAAAATCATATTTTCCTCAAATGTGCAAAGAAAGTACTTTCAGAAAAAAATAGTAAAAATTTCATTACTAAGTATTCAAAGCTTGTTTGAAATAAATTTACTCACATAATATAAGGATCTTAAAATGGAAGTAAATTTCCAACAAAAAGATGTTGATGAAAAGCAGTACCAGGTTTAGCAATTTTGGAAAGAGAATCAACAGTAGATGATTTAGCATTTCAAGCTTTCAGTACTATTCAAAGGCGGCATGATCATCTTCAACTTCATTTTCCTGTATTTTGCTCAAATCTATGAATGCCCTCAGTACTTAAAAAACTATTGATCTTTGCTTTGAATATATTCAATGACTGAACACTCATGATTCTCATGGCAAGTGAATTCAATTTTACAAAGATTTTAAAGCAACTTCTCATATCTGCCAGCATGTCCAACCTCAGCTTCTTAAACTTTGACCCTTGGTTCTGGTGCTGCCAACACCTGACACAAGAAGCCTTGAGCTCATGCATTGCACAGATCTCCACTCCCTCCTACAAACTTTAACAAAGCAGGTCCAGCAGCTCTAAGTAATTCCCACTAATGTAGGAATTCTAATTCTCCATTATATTCCCACCTCAGTAAGCAGGACTTCACATGTAACATCAACTAAGCCCTATATAACTATAGCCAGAATTGTAATCTTCTAAACCCCAGTTTTCTTGAAGGCAAACCTCTAATTCTATGCTTTTTAAATGTTAACTTTCAGCTATTTACATACAAGGGTCTCCAAGACCCACTGAACACTAACATTCTCCAGTCTCTCAGGCTTTAAAACATATTCTGCTCTTCTGTTGCTCCCAACAAAGTGGATTACCACATTATTTCCCTTGTGCAATGTTTCACCCACTCACTTATCCTGTCTCCTAAAGCCTCTCTGTAATCTTATCGCACCCCATAATTAGTGACCTATCGGCATAACTGAGAGAATATTTGGCTTTGAAGTTACGATTTTGTAGGTGGGTGCTAATTAGAACAAAACAGACACACTTTTATTTCAGAAGTTTTTTTCTCTCCTTAGTCTTCTCTTTAGTATCCTGTGCTGTATGTTAATCCTTGCCAAAAATTATTGTGAAGGCAATGTTCCTATTAATCCCACTGTTGAGTGGGTAAGTCAGTGTAATGACGCATACTACAGCAGCCCAGGCTGGGTCCGCTGCCAGCTAGCCCTTACTGGAAAAAAACAGCTAGACTTCATCTATAAGTTTCTTTCAAAGCTCGTCTGAAAACAAACATCTCCAATGTTATTGCATGGTTTCATTGAATTGTACTGACATCTGCAAACATACCAACAAGATGACATTATAGTTCAGGTATGGGAAAGCAAAACAACAAATTTCATGTCATACAAGACAGTAATAATAAGCTTGATTCTGATTCATTTTTCCAATGAATCAGAATTTGCTTAAACATAGTCCTTCATCCTTGCATGAAAGTGACATCATCCATTTTTATCCTTGGCTTTCACTGGCACTTCATTGAAATTGAGGTAACGATGAATAATTCTTGGAATCATGCTACATGGTTCTTCAGTCTAACAGTGTTCTTCTCATTAAGGACTTCAGGATCTCTGAAGTAGACCTTAAATAAATCAGAGCACCAGTCCAAAGAAAGCGGATTAGCCTTTGTTCATCTGTTCCAATATGTTTTTTTTTCCCATTTTAGGAGCAGGAAAGCAAAAAGGAACAGGTAAAATAGAGAAAAGGGAGATCCAGAACACTGGATGGAATATACAGAGGTGGTGGGGGGGAATGGTATAGAGTAAAGAGGGACAAAGCTGGTGACAGCAAAATAAGAGAAAATTAAGAGATAGTAGAGAATAGATATAGAGATAGAATAGATAGAGATAGAAGAAAAGAAGGAGATGGGAATAAAAGAGTTGGTGAGTAAAAAAGGGGAGGGAGGAGAGAGCATGGATATGGTAGACATTATGAATGTAGAGAGAAAAGGGGAGAGAGTGTGAGAGATAAATGAGGAAACAACAGTAGAAGAAAGGAATGGGGATAGAAGAAAAACACATGCAGGAAAGAAGAAAGTGAAACATTAAGAATAGGAAAAAAGTCAGAAGAGAAACTCATCAGTAAAACAACTTTAGAAGCAATCTTATGGAAAAGGGAGTCAAGAGATAGGGAAGGAATTGAGACAGAAAGGAAATCAGAGAGGCAGAAGTGACATAGGAGAGACACAAATAAGAATTTGGAAGAGCAAGGCTGACAAGAAGTGAGAAAAATAAGATGGAAGTTAAATGAAATGCTGAAACGATGGGAGAAAACTTTCATACTTAGCAACAGTAGTGTCCTGTGACAGGCCAAGAAGAGTTTGGAATTGCTTGTAAGGTGTTTTAAAAATTGTTGAATAAGGTTTCTACTTGTATATTTATTAAGGATAGCATTTTAAATGTTTGTTTAGATGATGTGTTGTTCCATTATTATTCTTAAAATGTGAAGCCATCTAATTTGTGATAAAGTTAAACATCAAATCCTGGCTTTAATCTAAAAATGTTGACATGTATATGGGGAGAGTGTATTCCCATTCGATCTATGGCATCCAACACTTGAATTACAACATCTGATGAATCAATAACCTTGTATCGCTCACCCCAAGTACTCTTAGACTGTCGTTTTTTTAAAGATTTCTTCTCTACCTTCATCCCACCCTCGTCACCACTGTTATATTTTGTAATTCTAAAAACTAATTCAAAGAAAAACACAGGAGCTGGGATACTTGTCTACTTAATTTTTTTTCTTCTTTTCTTTCATGAGGCACTCTCGTATGATATGGTGGCATAATAACAGAAGCTATTCATGTACTTCTTACATGTAACCTATAATGAAGTATGCAAACTAACAAAGAATGGTTAATCAAACCATATTACTCAAGTACCACTGAATTATTAACTACTCCACAATAACATTAACAACTGATCCATTTATTTCAGACCACATTTATCGTAGCATTGCCAGATTTCATATACAAAATTAAAGCGGTAAAGCATTGTGCATCGCAAGCCATCCAATCCTACTGACAAAATCTATTATTCTAATTCAAGAATTGTTGCTAAGATCAAAGTTTCTAAAATTTATCCTGGAGTCTTTTGTGCTGAGATATGCCCATTTTCTACATGACAGGGACACCATTTATAATCCTTTATCTGAGCACATACTTATGGTCTCGCAGCAACACCAGCAAGACTTCAATTTATTTGGTCTCTAATGTACCGCACAGCTTTCTATAGCTATTCTTCTCACGAGCCTTAATGGGCGGAATCTCCATGGTAACCATCACATGTGGCTTATATCCCACTTTGCCTAGTCTCCATTTAGTGAAGCGACAAGGCAATCAATGCCCCCTTGAAATCTTTGCAATTGCGGGTAACTTGTGGAAAACAAAAAGTCATTATATTGTGCCTGGAGCTGTGTAACTGAACGTTGTGGGAACCATGCCTGAAAAACACAAAGGACTGCAGTAAACATTAATGAAGAGCCTTCCAACAACAATTTAGAATATCTTTGTATGCACATATCCAATTATTTCAACTGACTTTTAGAGATGCACTTCACAAAATTGTTGAAAGAACCAGCGCAAAGGGTCTCTGCAAATAATTTCTTTTTCTGTAGACCAAGCACCAACCTCTGACTGTAAGTTTTCTCATATTACCGAAAAGGCTATACATTCTAATTTAAACCTTATTTGACAGCCTTCACCCAAACAACATCCTGCTGACTTGAAACCCTTATTTAGATTGTTTATTGTTACACTGCCAATAGCTTGTTTGTGCTAACTAAATCAGTACCTTGCAAAAAGAACTTGAAATCTAAGCCACATTTTTAATCTTTAGGTTAAAAAGGGCATGGGTTTCATCTCATCTCCAAACCCGTTCAGTCTTGAAGATTGTGTAGGTAGGAGAGTGGAGAGTGGACAAGGAGGAAATGTACCAAATAATTGATCATTTCTGTGCACAGAGGATTTTTAAGATAATCTTTGAACAGTAATCTCTCTTATTAATAACTATTAAACAGTATGAAAGTCATCGGAGGGGGCTTATATAATTATGTGCAAGTTTAAGAAAAAGAATTTGCAGGTCAACTTAGCTGCTGTGTCAGCAAGCGCCGGTTGTGATGCAGAGTCTTACATAGTGGCGTTTATTTTAAAAAGGAGACTTGGTAATGTGTTAGTGCTCTCGGGCTAAGGAAACTTTTATAACCTGCTTTCCCTACTCTTAGTTTCCTTCCTTAGAGGGAAAAGGTTAGAATGTTGACTAAGAATTCTCCTGAGGATTAATTGATGAGAAAGGACCTATGTTGTATTTTTCCAGCTCTAATGTATTGTAAATGTTACTTCTTCTGAATGATAGTTCTATTCTTTTGTTTCAAATAATCCAACAAGCTTCAAGATGGACGTTGGGTCACTTTGTAGTTGACACTTTGCCTATAGAAAAGGCAAGGCAATCATTAAAAATGTGCATGCTGCAATCCATTGTCCGTGGCAGAGGGCACAGTGTCATTCAAATGTTGGCATGACATCACCATTCCACTGCTTATCTCTCATTGCTATTGGTGAAACCTGCCATAGCAACATGGAAAATTCAATAGAGTTTATTCTGCAGAAGCTGACTTTCACTGCTTTACTACTTTAAAGATTAAAGCTGATCTGCATTTTTTTTAATTTTACTACATTGAACAAATTGAAGTTGGCCTTGAATAAACTGAGAATAAAGTTTTTTTTAAAGTGGATGATTTACCTTGCATTAAAACCTACAATGTTATGCTTACTTTTTTTAAATCCCCAAAAGAGAAACTGAATTTTCAATTGAACAAAGTGGACAAATTTTCATACTGACATATCAAACATAATGTCATATTTGCCCAGCTTCAGTATACACATGCAGTAATCCCACAGAGTGATATAATTTGGATTTAGCTGTTTAAAATTTATATTTCCAAAAGAAATTCTTAATTCAAAATCTAGTAGTGTACTATACTTTAGTTCTCTTTGTATTATTGTTAATGTTTTATTTTCATTTTTGGACAGTATTACAAAGGTGAAGGAGGTGTCATCCATTTTGCTAATTCATCTGATTCACTACTTTGTCTCAAGGGAGAGAACCGAGCTTTTACTAATGAGGTCTGTCTTACAAATGGCTCCACTTCCGTGGTGTGTGGTTGACCCCTAATGTCCTCTGAAGTTCCCTACCATGTTATAGTCATTAAAAAAAAGTATCATTGACCTTTAAATTAGTAGGAATCAATAATAAATGCAGCATTGCTCAAGCAGAACACTAAAAAAAGTCTACATCGTATTTTGTATCAGCTAAAAGTTACCTTAAATAAAGCTTTTCATTGCAAAATAAAATTACTACTTTACCTCACTTCCATTGAAAAATTGAAAACATATATAGAGTAAATTAAAAGCCAGTGAATTACAGACCTTGTGCTTGTACAACATTTAAATTACAAGTGCAAGAAGTCTTCTCTGCAATTAGCAGATATTGCTGTTCCAAAATTAGACTGATGTTTCACAAAGCATATATGTACTAATCTGACAGCAATGGATGAGCAACCACTTATTTCTGAGTCTGATTTTCAATGTTATTGTCTACTGATTCACCATAACCTGAATTTTACTACCTCTCCTCCCTCATCCCATCAACAACCAAATCGAAAGGAATGCAGTAACCCTTTAAATTTGTCCACATGGCTATAAAGATGTTACAAGCTTTGGCAAAGTCACACTCAAAAGATTACTTATTTGTAGAGAAATTTGGGGGATTAAAAAAAGACATTAATTCTTTTTCAAGTTTTATGTTAGAAATGATAAAAGATTCATGTGCTTCTGAAATGTAATGAGATGCAAGAACTACAAAATCTTGTATAAACATAAAGAAGATTGAAGGGTTACTGGTTAATTAGTTTAATTGTATATTTTCTTTGTACTTTGTTGTAACTTTTGCTATTTCTAAACTGAGTAGCTATAAGCAATTCTTATTGAAATTATACAATGCAAAATGTAACCTAGTTATTTTAAGATTGTGAATGAAATGCTGGTAAAGGGCAACCCAAGAGAGAGAGAGTTAAGGAATCCTTGTTAGCAGTGCTGTATCTACCCCTTACTCAGACTATTGCAGATTTATTTTTTCCCTGCAGAGCATCACGGTAAAGCCGAAACTGTCATGCCTTCCCATTAGGAGGAATATTAGTGTAACAGAGGAACTAAAGTGCAATGGAATTTCCTCTCAGCTGGTCCCTAAGCACAAAACATTTGCTTCTTTCTCAACTATTGATGTTACTACGTTTTGGAACTGGAGTTGCTAATTGACATTTAAAAGCCTTTGTTAATGCAGTGAGTGGGTTTAGTGGTTCCCTGCAGCAGCATTCACTCCCTCCACCGCTGGCTGCAGAGTTTATCGTCTGTAAACCGACTGCAGTTGTTTGCTTAGTATTGCAAACAGCACCTCTCAGACCTGCAACCTCAATCAGCAAATAGCACAAAAGCTTCAAGGTGAATAGGACACTATCCTTGCAAGCTCTCCACCAAATCACACCGAAATACATCTCCATTCCTTCACTATAGCTGTGTTTACAGCCTGCGAGCCCCCACTCAACAGCAGTGTGGAAATCCTGTCACCAGAAGGCCTACAGTGTAGTAATTCCCCAGCCGGATCCCTAGAAGCATCAGTGACCTTGCCAGAAATTCCCAGACCATTAGAACAAATGGAAATATTAGAGACCTCCGTACCGATGCTCACATTGAAGCGCGATTGTTAAATTTAATGTTTTGCTGCAATGCCTGCACTGCCGTTGTACGAGCAGGGATTCTCAACCACAGCATTGCAGCTGCTCCTGTAACAAAGCAGTCACGTCCGAGGAGCTGCTCCACAGAGGACCCGCAGTGAGTGAATGGTGTGAAGCAATTCACCAGCCATGTTGCTGGCAGCAGGATATCAGGGACTGCAGTACAAGCTCATCCTTCAACAACCAACCTGCCCACAATCTGCTTAAATATTCATCAGTTTGGAAATATGAATGAAAACCATGAGATTTTATCAATAGGTTCCTGACATTGATATCTACAGGAAAATATAGTTTTAAATTGAGAAGTGCGATGTGTCAAATAAACATGTAAGTGGCTCATTTACAGCAGTGATGGTGTTCAGTAACAGGTACAAACACAACTTGTAATTCTAGGTCACATGCAGACTAATTTTACCCCTGTGCTAAAGTGTAACAGGCTCTACCCAGATCAAAGAGCGGTGGAACTAGTCATTCATTCGAACTGAATTCTTGAATGGGTGAAACACTTTGCCAGTTTGATGAGTCCAGTTTTCTGCTTAGGGAGCGTGGAGTACAATCAGCAATCATTCCAGGCAGATACCTAAAGATGGGTCATTCACTAGCATTCCCTAATGGCTGCATCAATTTATAGGGTTGTCCTTATCTAACAACTCGGCTAGGACAGTGCTGCTCTGTCAGTGGTTCCACTCTGCAGATAAGATGCTACATTCTCATCAATCCAGATTCAGATTTATTTGTCACATGAACATTGGAACAGACAGTGAAATGCGCCGTTTGCACTAACAAACAACACACACGAGGGTGTGCTGGGGGCAGCCCGCAAGTGTACCATTTGCACTAACAGCCAGTGCACCCGAGGGTGTGCTGGGGGCAGCCTGCAAGTGTCAACAGACATTTCAGCACCAACATAGCATGCCCACCACGCTCGGCAGAACATCACAGTAAACAAGCGAACAGAACATACCTAGTGACAAAGCAGGTGAAACAAGCCCCTTTCCTCCCTCCCTCCTAAACACATGCACGTATACAATCCTCTAAGCCCAGGACAGACTGTCTTAACCTACCAGCAGACTTGAGGCTTTGCACACGCTGGGCCCAGACTTCTCTAGCGGACTCAGACTCTCAGATCCCATAGCACTGCTGTAAAGAGGAGGGGGATTATTGTTCAGGTTTATCCTTTGAACAATACGATAAAACATGGCGAATTCTATACAGGTGAACTCTGCATCATGGAAGAACTGTGTTTCTGAAGAAGAGTCTCAGCCCAAAATGTTGAGTGTTTATTCATTTCCATAGTTGCTGCCTGACCTGCTGAGTTCCTCCAGCATTTTGTCTGTATTACTGTGTTCCAAGATTTTGCTTGTATCATGAATTACTGTAACATGAAGCTGTGTCAAGAAACACAAGTTGAAAATAATAATTGTTTATTTATTTAAAAACATAAATTCCATGAGAACTAATTTTATTCCTTATCTCAAATTTTGGGCAGTAATTTGTAAACTCCAGAAGGGTGAATTTTAGTCTAGCTGTAACATGGCAATCTCCTGTACCTCAGCAGTGACTAAACTTTATAAAGTTTTTTAATTGGCTATAAAATACTTAAGGACATTTTGATATTTTTTGAGATGCTATACAAATGCAAACTATTTTCTTTCCATAAGCCAAATCTTTAAAGTTACTGATGATTGCACTGCAACATTTGGTAGAACTTGGTCATTTGTTTTCTTTCCTGTGTGGTACTAATAATTAATTGTGCCATAATATTAATGTTGCAAAAGAAGCTACCTTTCAGCAACCATTACGTAGAATGCATTTTGATATATTGTGACACCAGCTGTAAGCACTTGAACAAGAGAAATGAATTATCCCAGCATGCTTTTAGCATGCAGTTGAAGAACATGTAACTAAACTGTAGAGTATACAAATATCTCCTGATAAACTTACAAGAGAACATATGCAGATGCTGGAAATCTGAGCAACGCACACACAATGCTGGAGGAACTCAGCAGGCCAGGCTGCGTCTATGGAAAAGAGCACAGTCGACAGGACTGCCGAAGGGTCTCAGCCTGAAATGTCAAATGTACTTTTTTCCATTGATGCTGCCTGGCCTGCTGAGTTCCTCCAGCATTTTGTGCGTGTTCCTTTTAATACTTGTTACACTGGGCAAGGAAGTTCTCTGTCAAAGTGATTGCAATTGTTTTTGATATCATTTTTTTTCGAAGTATAGAGCCCATTATTTCTTACGATAAGAGAATGTGGCAGTAGAGTTACAGGCTTCACATATTCCCTGAATTTGCAATTTTACCACTTAACACACACATGGGAGTGTAAAATATTTCCTCATTCTTTCCAAATCTACTGAAGGATTGCTTTTCCATTTCATTTAACTTAACTGATAGCTACTCTAAACATATTTTGATTAATTGCAAAAGCATAAGGTATAAAAGTAAAACTGCCATCCCTCTTTCTCAAGAAATTTGCTAAAAATTGTACGTGTCCAAAGATTGAGTTTCAACTAAGCCTAATGAGGTAATCTTACTATTTTAGTTTACTGGAGGAAAAGTGTGAAAACGAGGATTATTCATCAATTTATAAGGAGTTAAGTCTAAAGTATTGAAGAATGAAAGGAGTTTAACTAAACCTTCATTGGGCATAATTCAAATAGACAGTTGTGTGTTAGTTAAGACGACCATCTGTTTAAAAATCTGAAATAAAATTGCAAATGAGCCCTGATTGTTTCCACCCTACAGAAATCCTTTGTCATAAAAATTCTCACCCATTAACGCTAAGCAACCCTGTCACTCACCATCTGTGTAACTATAAATTTTAAAAGTACTTTTTGGTTGTATGCAGCTGGAAAGAAACAAGGTCACAGCTATTCAGTTTGAATCAACTGGTGACTAAACTTGGAATATATACAACAGATGTAAATTAACAATCTGTACAAAATAAAAAGAAAGAGAACTAGAAGCCTCAATGAAAAGCCAGTCAAAGAATAAAACATTTGTTTGCCTTTGGTCAAAAATTTAAAAATAGGAAAGAATGCTTTTGTAGCACATCAATGCATTTTTAAAATGATCTTCATTTTCTTTCTCAGATCTTCATTTATCGTTCCTTGTATTTACAGTAATTGGCAAATTAATTGTCAAATTTGTTTATTATAGTGACATACCGAGATGCAGTAAAAAGTTTGTCTTGCTTACAGTTTATACAGATCATTTCACTATAATCGTGCATTAAGGTAATATAAGATGAAACAATAACAGATTGCAGAATAACAGTAACAGAATAGAAAATACTGTGCAAGATTATAACAAAGTGGATTGAGAAGTCACGAGGCATTCCTATCACTCTAAGGAAACAAGCAACAGTCTTATAACAGCAGAACCTGGTGTTATGAGTATCTTCTGCCAGATGGGGGAAGGAGAAGAGAGAACGTCCAGGGTGGGAGGGGTCTTTGATTATACTGGCTGCTTTACCAAAGCAGCGAGAAGCGTACACAAAGTCAATGGAGGGAAGATGGATTTCTGTGATATGCTGAACTGTGTCCACAACTCTGCAGTTTTTTGTGGTCAAGGACAAAACGTTGCCATGCCAAGCTCTGAAACATCTGGGTAGGTTAATTGATAAAAATTGGTGGCAGTCAAAGGGAACAAAGGTTGGGATGGTTCAGAGCTTCAAGATCCTAGGTCTGTACATCACCAATACCCCATCCTGATCCAACCATGGCATGAAAGCTCCCCAAGCCATTACTTCCTCAGGAGGCCTGAGAAATTCAGCATGTCCCCCATCGACTCGAACCAATTTTTATTGATATACCATTCTGACACGATGCGTGATGGCTCGGTGCAGCACTGCAGAGACTTGTGAACACAGCTCAGCACCTCACAGGAACCAACCTCTCTTCATGGACTCTGTCTATACCTCTTTGGCAGCAACAGCCAATATAATCAAGGATCTGAATCACCCTGGACACTCTCTCTTCTCCCCTCTTCCATTGGACAGAAGACACAAAAGCCTGAAAGCACCAGGCTCAAGGACAGCTTCTGTCCCACCATTACAGACTCTTACACAGACCCCTTGTGTGATAAGATGGACACTTGGCCTCACAATCCATCTCATTATGATCTTGTACTTTACCAGTTCCTGCACTGCAATTCTTTCAGTAGCTTTTACACTTTATTCTGCATTGTTATTACTTTACCTTGTTCTAGCTCAATGTACTGTATTATGATTTGATCTGAATAAACAGTATATAAGGCAAGCTACTCTCTGTAGGTTGGTATACATAATCATCACAAACTAATACCAAAACATGCCAAATTTCTTTAGCCTTCTGAGGAAGTAGAGAAACTGGAGAGCTTTCTTGGCTGTGGCATAAACATAGCTGGACCAGGCCAGGCCAGTGGTGATGTTCACTCCAGCAAACTTGAAGCTCTCAACCTGCTCGACCTCAGCACTGTTGATGTAGACAGGAGATGGCTGGTGCCCCACCCCCTTTCCTGAAGTCAATGACCAGCTCTTTAGTTTTGCTGACATTGAGGGGAAGGTTATTGTCATGATACCATGTCATAAGACTCTCTATCTCCCTTCATATGCTGGATATGGCCCATTATGGTGGTATCATCTGCAAACTTGCATTTGTAGCTGGAGCAAAGTATGGCCATGAGGTTATGGGGAACACAGGAAATAGAGTCAGTGGCTAAGGAGGAAGTCTTGTGTGGTACCAGCATTGAGAACAGTTGGTTTTTGCAACAATTTCATTAGCACTGGAATTGTCTAATATTCATACATGTTAAATCTAGTTATTCTATCCCTTTTGTAATTTATTTAAGATCAAATAAAATGCAGAGTTTGAGATCATGGGAGCTATAAGTTATGGTGAGCGGGGCCTGTCAGGAGTTTCTGCAGAGCATGAGATCATTTGGGTTATTATGCACCTGTCAAGAGCCAATAAAAAGGAGCTGGGTTTAAGTGGTGTGGCCATTGTTGGAATGGGACAATATTATTGTGGGTTTGGCTCAAGAAGCTACAGTGAGACAGGCAGAGACTAGACTGAGGTTTCTGTCAAATTTCTGTTGCTTTCTTTATTAGTGCCTTAGCTAGAGCAGTGAGAATGGATTCCAGAGCAGTGGTGTGCTTCTTTTGCAAGACATGAGAGACAACCAGTCTCCCTGAATGCTTCATCTGTGGGGTACATCTGGGTGCATCTCCTTATAGAACTTTGAGGAAAGTGCAGCTGGAGCTGGATGACCTACGGATCATTCAGGAGAAAGAGGAATTTATAGATAGGATCCACAGGGATGTAGTCACACCTAAGTTGCAGGAGCAGGTAGCTGTCTGCTTGTCAGGAGAAGCAAAGGGAAAAGGTGAACAGTGCACTGTGCCCCCTGTGGCTGTTCCCCTCAGTTACAGACATATCACCTTGGATACTCTCGTGGGGGACAACCCATCAGGGAAAACCACAGCAACTTGGTCTCTGGCTCTGTAACTCAGATGAGATGGGGGAGAAGAGGAGAGTGGTGGTGATTGGGGATTCAATAGTTAGGGCAACAGACAGGAGGTTTTATGAAGTGAAAGTCACTCCCAGACGGTATGTTGCCTTCCAGGTGCCAGGGTCAGGGATATCACATATTGGCTCCACAGCAGTCCATCAGAAGCCATGGTACATACTGGTACCAATGACATGGAGGGAAAACAGAAGAGGTTCTGAAAGAGAATATATGGGACTAGGTAGAAAGCTGAAAAGCTGGACTGTGAGGGTAGTAATCTCTGGATTGCTCTCTGCGCGATGTACTAATGAGGGTAGGAGTAAGATGTGTAGCTAAAGAATTGGTGCAGAAGGAAGGCTTTCAGATTTGTAGATGATTTCTGAGGATGTTATGACTTGTACAAAATGGACAGGTTACACCTGAACTTGAGGGGACCAATGTCCTCTTGGACAAGTTTGCTGGAGCTGTTGGGAAGGGTTTAAACTAATTTGAAAAGGAACCAAATTGATAGGTCATAGGATAGAGCAATTGGTGTAAAAAATTGATGCAATGTGTAGGAAATCTGTGAAGAAGGACAGGCAGTAAGTTGGGTATAATTGGAGTCAGTTGGATGGGTTGGAATGTATTTATTTTAAGGCAAGAAGTATCAATACATGAAACTATGAAGTTGTGGTCATTACAGAGAAATAGTTGTCACAAGAACAGGAAAGACTGCTGGATGTTCAAAAGTGACAAAGGTGGGAGATGAAAGAGGTGGGGAGTAGCATTGCTAATCAGGGATGCTATCACAGTTGCAGAAAAGGAGGGTGTCATGGAGGAATCATCTACAGAGTCGGTATGTGTAGAAGTCAGAAACAGGAAGGGAACAATCACTTTATGGGGAGTACTCTATAGATGAACCCCTCCCAACTCCACCCCAAAGCAACAGACACCAAGGAGCAGAGTGCAAGACAGATTTTAGAAAGGTGCAAAAATAAAAGGATTGATATCATGGGTGACTTCAACTACCCTAATATTGATTGGCACCTCCTTTGCGCAAAAGCTTTAGATGAGTCAGAATTTGTTAGGTGTGTCCAGGAAAGATTCCTGACACAATATGTAGACAGGCTGACTCAAGGAGAGGCCATACTTGATCAAAGTACTAGGCAATGAGCCAGTGAGACAGTGACCAGAACTCCCTGTTCTTTACAATAAGCTTGGATGTGGATAGGAGCAGATAATATGGAAAAGGATTTAATTGGGACAGGGTGAATTATGAAGTGAATAGGCAGGAACTTGGGAAGGAAAACTGAGAACAGATGTTCTCAGAGAAATGCAAAATGGAAATGTGTTGGTTGTTTTGGGAGTATTTGCATGGGGTTCTGGATAGGTTTGTCACGTTGAGGCAGGGAATGGATGGTAGGGTGAAGGAAACATGGTTGACACAAAAAGTGGAATGTCAGTCAAGAGGAAGAAAGAAAGAAGCTTACTTAAGATTTAGGAACACAAACACGAGGAAATCTGCAGATGCTGGAAATTCAAACAACACACACAAAATGCTGGTGGAACGCAGCAGGCCAGGCAGCATCTATAGGGAGAAGTACAGTCGATGTTTTGGGCAGAGGCCCTTTGTCAGGATAAAATGAAAGAAGAGATAGTAAGAGGTTTGAAAGCGGGAGGGGGAGGGGGAGATCCGAAATGATAGGAGAAGACCGGACGGGGAGGGATGAAGCTAATTGCTGGAAAAGGGATACAGAGCTGGAGAAGGGAGAGGATCATGGGATGGGAGGCTTAGAGAGAAAGAAAGGGGGGGGAGCACCAGAGGGAGATGGAGAGCAGGCAAGGAGTAATTGTGAGAGGGGCAGAGAAAGAAAAAAGAGAGAAAAAGAAAAAAGGGGGGAAACAACAAACAAACAAACAAATAAATAAATAGATAGATAAATAAAAAAAGGGGTGGGGTAAGAAGGTGAGAAGGGGCATTAGCAGAAGTTAGAGAAATCAATGTTCATGCCATCAAGTTGGAGGCTACCCAGATGGAATATAAGGTGTTGTTCCTCCAACCTGAGTGTGACTTCATCTTGACAGTAGAGGAGGCCATGGATAGACATATTAGAATGGGAATGGGACATGGAATTAAAATGTGTGGACATAACCCTGTCTCTTGCAAAAATGCCATCCCCTTCTCATAAATCCTCCGTCTCCACCGCATCTACTCTCAGGATGAGGCGTTTCATTCCAGGACGGAGATGTCTTCCCTTTTTAAAGAAAGGGGCTTCCCTTCCTCCACCATCAACTCTGCTCTCAAACGCATCTCCCCATTTCCCATACATCTGCTCTCACCCCATCCTCCCGCCACCCCACTTGCGATAGGGTTCCCCTTGTCCTCACCTACCACCCCACCAAGTGACCAGTAGTGTTCTGCCGGGATCTTTTCTGGAATTCCTGTTCTTCGTGATTTATATTAATGAAGTTGAAGGATGTCTTAGTAAGTTTGCAAACTGATCTTGAACTAAGTTAAAAGCTCGGCACAACATCATGGGCTGAAGGGCCTGTTCTGCACTGTATGTTAAAAGGCAACAATGCACTAACATTCCTACAAAGGTGATTGCATACAGTGTTTTAAAGTTAGTGTATTTAATATTTCAACAATATTTGAGTAATATTAAAAATATATTGTTTGATTTAGCATTCTTTGTTTGTTTACATAATTCATTCTGAGTTATCTGCAAGAAGTACATGAATGGTATATGTCATTATGCCACCATGTCAGATGAGGTTTCAATAAGATTACCGTCCCCCCCCCCCCCACCCAATTCTTCTAAATTCCAATGTATAGACCCAGGGCCATCAAACACACCTCATATGTTAGTTAACCCTTTCATTCTTGGAAACATTCTCGTGAACCTCCTCTGAACCCTTCCCAATGTCAGCACATCCCTTCTTAGATAAAGGGTCCAAAACTGCTCATGAAGTTTAAAGTGAGGCCCCACCAGTGAAGCCTCTTCATTACATTCTTGCTTTTATATTTCAGTCCTCTTGAAATTAATGATAATGTTACATTCAGGCCCTACTGGGTCTGAACTCCCTCTGCAACTGGATCCTAGACTTCCTGACTGGGAGACCTCAGTCAGTCCGGATCGGGAGCAGCTTCTCCAACACCATCACACTGAGCACGGGGGGCCCACAGGGCTGTGTGCTCAGTCCACTGCTGTTCACTCTGCTGACCCATGACTGTGCTGTAACACACAGCTCGAACCGTATCATCAAGTTCGCCGATGACATGACCATGGTGGGTCTCACCAGCAAGAACGAGTCAGCTTTCAGAGAGGAGGTGCAGCGGCTAACGGACTGGTGCAGAGCCAACAACCTGTCTCTGAATGTGAACAAAACAAACGAGATGGTTGTTGACCTCAGCAGGGCACGGAGTGACCACTCCCCGCTGAACATCGACGGCTCCTCGGTAGAGATCATTACGAGCATCAAATTTCTTGGTGTTCACCTTGCGGTCCCTGGTCCCTCAACACCAGCTCTATAGCAAAGAAAGCCCAGCAGCATCTCTACTTTCTGCAAAGGCTGAGAAAAGTCCATCTCCCACCCACCATCCTCATCACATTCTACAGGGGTTGTATCGAGAGCATCCTGAGCAGCTGCATCACTGCCTAGTTTGGAAATTGCACCATCTCGGATCGCAAGACCCTGCAGCAGATAGGTTAGCTGAGAAGATCATCGGGGTCTGTCTTCCCACCATTACAGACATTTACACTACACATTGCATTCGCAAAGCATACATCATTATGAAGGACCCCACGCACCCCTCATACAAACTCTTCTCCCTCCTGCTGTCTCAGAAAAGACACCGAAGCATTTGTGCTCTCACGACCAGACTATGTGACAGTTTCTTCCCCCAAGCTATCAGACTCCTCAATACCCAGAGCCTGGACTGACACCTTACTGCCCTATTGTCTGGTTTATTATTTATTGTAATACCTGCACTGTTTTGTGCACTTTATGCAGTCCTGGGTTGGCCTGTAGCCTAGTGTAATTTTTTTTCTGTGTTGTTTTTTACATAGTTCAGTCTAGTTTTTGTACTGTGTCATGTAACATCATGGTCCTGAAAAAACGTCGTCTCATTTTCACTATGTACTGTACCAGCAGTTATGGTCGAAATGACAATAAAAAGTGATTTGACTTGTCATCTTCACCACCACTTGCACTTGCAGTTTAACCTTCAGGGTATCCTGCATGAGGTCTCTCAAGTCCCTTTGTACCTCAGATTTTTAAACTTACTACCCATTTAAAAAATAGACTACACTTTTGTTCCTTCTACCAAAGTGCATGATCATACACTTCCATACATTGTATTCCATCTGACACTTCTTTGCCCATTCTCCTAACCTGCCCAAGTCCTGAGCAGACTTCCTGCTTCCTCAACACTACCTGCTCCTCCACCTTTCTTCAACATCCACAAACTTGGCCAGGGAAGGGAAAAAAAGAGAAAGTCAAGTTGCAGTTTCAAAGCAAGCACTAATCTATATGCTGCTGACAAAAAATCTGACAATGACGAGAGTGACATAGGACTGGATAGCCTTAAAATCTACAATGTGATAACTAACAGGAGACAAGCAACATGGCTTACACCAGAAGTGAACGGCAAATTAATTAAAATGGAATTGGTCACTGGCTCAGCTGTTTCAGTAATTCCACAAAATGAGCTTGAAATGCATTTCAAACATATTGAACTGAAGCCTGAAGATATCCATCTACGAATTTATACTGGGGAAAGATAACTCAGGTGGGAATGACATTTGTCACACTGAAATACAACAACCAACAAGCCACATTGGGCTTGTATGTGATAAAACCAGAAGGACCAGCATTGTAGGGCCATGACTGGCCACTTGCATGTCACATCCCCTGCAAAAGAGTCAACTGAAATCAAGGAATGTGTGGTGGGGTAGAGTTAAGTCTCTATCAAAGGAGGTGTAAGGCATTCCTTCCCTCTGCTACCCAGCAGGTCAGCCTTGGACAAGGTGTAGTACCTGCTTAGCACCCCTGATCAGGGTGATGTGAAGCCATTGGAACAGGTGGTGAATGGCCGTGTGAACGGGTGCTGCATATCATAAGCTATGCAACCACTGACGCAGGCAGACAGTCTCTGAAGATGATTGATAGTGGCTAAGATCACTTGTCTTGTAAAGACACTGCTGAGATGAATCTTGGTCAAGGAGACCCTGAGCACCCACGTCAAACAATATGGCACATGTTGATGATAACTGGATAATTCCACAGCAGTATTCAAAGATTGCATTGGAAAACTCAAACGTATCAAGTGTTAAATGAAAATGGCACACCCAAGTTTTACAAAGCCTGCTTGGATCCTTATATCATCTGTGGTAATATAGCCAGTGAGCTAGATCGCATGGAGGCTGAAGGAATTGTTTCAAAGGTAATGCCCCAGTTGCCAAGAACGATGGGTCTGTCAGGATCAATGGTGATTTTAAAGTCACTATCAACTCGGTACTGAAAGTAGATCAATACCTCTTCTCAGAATAAAGGGTATCCTTGCAAGACTTTCTGGAGGAAAACACCTCATCAAAGTGCACTTAGCTGAGGCCTACTTACTGATGGAGATGGAATAAGGGTCCACCTCACTATAAACAATCACAAAGGGCTTTAACACAATAGGCTTGTATTTGGACATGCACTCTGACAAAAAGCTACGGACCAGTTGCTGCAAGGCAGTCCAGGCGCCCAGTGTTACCTGGAATGATATTATTGTTATGGTAAGGATGGTAAGGAACATCTCCAAAATCTGAAGACAGCGTTTAAAAAATTAGAAGATTATGGGGTCAAAGCATGATGCAACAAGTGTGAATTCTTAATTAAAGCAAGCATCACTTACTGTGGTCACACTATTGACGCACAAGAATTACACAAGTGTGCTGAGAAAATTCAAGCAGTGCTGGATGCCCCAAGGCCAAAGGACATGTTACAGTTTGGCTCTTTTTAGGATTTGTCAATTACTACAACAGGTTCCTGCCAATCCTGGCTACTGTGCTCTACCCCTTGAACTCATTACCACAGACTGGAAAGAAATGGCAATGGATGAAGCAATGTGAGATGGCTTTCTAAAAGCAAAGAAAATGGTGATAGCAGACACTGTACTCACACATTATGATCCACATTGTCCAGTGAAGCTTGGCTGTGAAACCTCGCCTTATGGTGTAGATGCAGTCACTTCACTTGTTATGAGTGAAGTCATGCCATTCTCTCTAGTTTAGGGTACTTGCATGGGAGAAAGGTTAATCTCATTACTGATCATAAACCACTTGTGTCCATTTTCAATCCACAGAAGGGTGTTCCACTAACAGCAGCAGCTCGAATGCAGAGATGGGCTTTTCTTGGAGGGCACAATTACAAGATCAGATTCAAGAGGACAACTAATGAAAACGCTGATGGATTGTCCTGGTTACCCTTGCTACGAGGGGTGATTGATAAGTTTGTGGCCTAAGGTAGAAGGAGTCAATTTTAGAAAACCTAGCACATTTATTTTTCAACATAGTCCCCTCCTATATGTACACACCTAGTCCAGCGATCGTGGAGCATACGGATCCCTTCTTTGTAGAAGTGGTCCACAGCAGGGGTGATTGATATGTTTGTGGCCTAAGGTAGAAGGAGTTGAGTTATTAACTTCAAACTTTCTGCATTATCACTCAAAGAGTTGAACTGCACGTGCATGTAACGAGAGCATCTTGGACCTCCAGGTGGTCCACAGCAGGGGTGATTGATAAGTTTGTGGCCCATGGTAGGAGATGTTGTACAGCTCTTGTTAAATGCAGGTGCAGTTCAACTCTTTGAGTGATTACGCAGAAAGTTTTAAGTTAATAACTCATCTCCTTCTACCTTAGGCCACGAACTTATCAATCACCCCTGCTGTGGACCAGTTCTGGAGGTCCAAGACGCCGACTTCTGGGGACTGAGAGCTGTCGTACTATCCAAGCTCAGAGTTAAGATGTTGGAGAAGCTACATGCTGGTCATCTAGACATGGTTGAAATAAAGCATTGGCTTGAAGCTTTGTCTGGTGGCCTGGGTTAGATCAGAAGATCTAGCATCTTCATCTAGATCAAACATCTAGCATGTTTGGGATGGCAACACATCCAGAAGAAAGGTATCCAAAGCTGTCGGAACCACTTCCTGTAGTCCTGGAGTCAACTCTTACCATCACCATGGAGGGTGCCCCAGATCGTGAGATTGGTTCACAGCCACAAGTCTCACCTGCCAAGCAGAGTGACCCCCACCCCCCACCTTGTCAGGAAAAATGTTAACCCACAAGAGTAGGAAATCCTCCACAGTGATTAAATCTTTAGCTTTAAATGGGGCAATTTAAAATTTTACTATGCTGTGGATGTCTAGATAGTAGTTGTATTATATAGTATACTGTATGTGTATCTGTACACAGTATATGTTTAATATTTATACTTAGCTGACTAGAGAGCAATACATTACAAATTTGAGTTGAGATGCATTTGGGTTGGAGTTTATAGTTAAATGAGGAGGAGGAACAGTGTTGTATATTTAATACTTCAGTAATATTGTACATATTTTGTTTAATTACGCATTCTTTGTTTACATAATTTAATACAGGTTGTATGTAAAAGTACGTGAATGGCAGATGTCATTATGCCACTGCGTCATATGTGAGCGCCTCACTGAAGGAAAACTATGTAGACAAAACATCCCAGCTCTGGAGTTTTTCTTTCGATTAGTTTTTTGAATTACAAACCAAAACAATGATGATCCTGCATCTCAACAGACTACATATCAAAAGAACTTCATTAACTGCAAAATTTCTTTGGGATTAGTGGAAGCAGTGAATGGCATATTAGAAATACAAGTCTCTCTTTTCATTAGAGGTGACCCCTGCATTATGGCAGCCGAGGAATGGAAATTTACCATGCAGAATTCACAAATTTCTGCCTAAGATTTTGGCATATGGAATAAAATTTGCTCCCTCAGAATTCATGTGGGAAAAAGTAAATTTAAAAAGTTATTTTTCTAATGTGTCTTTGAAGTCTTTTTTTTTATTAAACAAAATATACTTTATTCCAAAATAAAATTATATACAATAACCATTCAAAGACTTTCAATTCTTTACAGTTGGTACTATTACTGTCTTTACATTTTCAAAGTTCTAATGTTTTGCCACCCATGTGGCACTTTATTTGTTACATATTTACATTTGGGGGTATACCCCCAACCCCTCACACCTCAACTCCCATGGAAGAAGGACCCTAGACTGTGGTCCTTCCCCACCGGGCCCTTGCGGTGGCTGCACCAAGTTTGAGTGCATCCCTCAGCACGTACTCTTGCAGCCGAGAGTGTGCCAGTCGGCAGCATTCTCCCACGGACATCTCCGTGTGCTGGTAGACCATCAAGTTTCAGGCCAACCAAAGAGCGTCTTTCACCGAGTTGATGATCTGCCAGCAGCACCGGATGTTGGTCTCGGTGTGCGTCCCCGGGAACAGCCCGTAGATCAGAGAGTCCTCTGTTACGCAGCTGCCGGGGATGAACCTCGACACTGTCCCTTCCATCCTCCTCCACACCTTCTCGGCGAACCCACAGTGTGCAAAGAGGTGGGTCACCGACTCCTCCTCACTGCAGTCCTCTCGTGGGCAGAGGGGTGTGGAGACGACATTCCGGGCGTACAGGAGGGATCGGACTGGGAGGGCCCCTCTCACCGCCAGCCAGGCAAGGTCTTGGTGCCTGTTGGTAAGGTCTGGCGATGGGGCATTTTGCCAGATGAACTGGACAGTCTGCTCAGGGAACCACCCCACTGTGTCCATCACGTCCTTCTCCTGCAGTGCCTGCAGGACCTTACGTGCTGACCACTGCCTGATGGCCCTGTGGTCAAAGGCGTTGACCTGAAAGAACTTCTCTACGAAGGACAGGTATGCTGGCAACGACCAGCTGACAGGGGTGTTACATGGGAAATGGGCCAGACCCATCCTTCGTAGCCAGGGCGACAGGTAGAACCTGGGCACGTAGTGGTACTTGGTGCCCACGTATCTGGGATCCACACACAACCTGATACAGCCACACACGAAGCTGGCCATCAGGGCAAGGGCGACATTGGGGACGTTTTTGTCCCCGTTGTCCAGGGACTTGTGCATGGTGGTCTGTCTGACCCGCTCCATCTTGGATCCCCAGAGGAATCTGAAGACGGCTCGGGTGATTTCCAAGCTGAAGGAGCGGGGGACTGGCCACACCTGCGCCAAGTACAGCAGCCCCGAGAGCACCTCACACCTGATGACCAGGTTCCTGCCCGCTATCGATAGGAAGCGCCCTCCCCACAGCCCCAGTTTCTGTTTCACCTTGGCAGTCCGCTCCCGCCAGTACTTGTTGCTCGCCTTGGCCCCTCTGAACCAGATCCCCAACACCTTCACGTGATCAGCCCTGATGGTGAAGGGGATGCTGGATCGGTCGGGCCAGTTGCCGAAGAGCATGGCTTCACTCTTCGTGCGGTTGACCCTGGCCCCCGACGCCTGCTCGAACTGTTCGCAGATGCTGATCAGCCATGTACAGGGAGGTTTTGTACACGTACAGGTTTTGTCGTCCATGTACAGGGAGGTTTTGACTTGGGTCCCTCCACTGCCTGGCATTGTCACCCCTCTTATGCCCTCATCCCTCCTGATAGCCTCGGCAAAGGGTTCTATGCAGCACACGAACAAGACAGGGGAGCGAGGGCAGCCCTGCCTGACTCCAGACCTGATGGGGAAGCTGTCTGTTTCCCATCCGTTGACCTGGACTGCACTACAGATGTCCGTGTAGAGCAGTTTGAACCAATTCCGGATTCCCTCCTGTGGTGAACTATGTGCCTGTCGGGACACGCCCCCTGCTGACTGCTCTTGTGGCTCCTCCCACAGGCCCCTGTATAAAGGCGATCTGAGGCCTGACGCTCGGCCTCAGTCTCCAGGACATAGTATGATGGACACTCACTCCTGGTTCCTTCTTCCAGTCAATAAAAGCCGATATCTCGCCTTACGTCTCAGTGTGAGTTATTGATGGTGCATCACCTCCCCAAATCCCATTTTGGAGAGTACATCCGCCATGTACGTGTGCGATATCCTGTCGAAGGCTTTTTCCTGGTCCAAGCTGACCAGGCAGGCATCCACCCCCCTGTCCTGCACATAGGCGATGGTGTCCCTCAGCAGCGCGAGGCTGTCTGAGATCTTCCTGCCCAGTGCAGCACAGGTTTGGTCCGGGTGGATCACCTGCTCCAGTGCAGACTTGACCCTGTTGGCGATAGCCTTGGACAGGATCTTGTAGTCCACATACTTTGAAGTCATGCTTCTTTTTGCATCACAGAAAATCACAATATGGTTTGCTTTTTAGGAGTGCAACACCACGCCCCCCCCCCCCAATATAGTGGAGAAGTCAGATTTATTTAGTCTTATTTAGAAGTCAGATTTCGCAGATATTTTATAAATGGAGGTAAACATAATATCACTAGAAAAAACTTCTGAAGTATTTCTATTTCATTATGCTGCAAATCAAGGAAGAAGATGTATAGTTTATAAAGTTCCTTAAATATAATTCTAAATGGAATATGCAAATCACTAGTTCTTCCACACCAGAAAATAATCTGTATATTAGGACACCTTCAAGTGACTGCCAAAGATTCCGATGGCGTAGGCTGTTGTTAACTAACCTACTTAATAGAGGCACCCAGTAGAGAAGTGAAGCTTCTATGTGTTAAGGGCAACTTAAGAGTCAAAACAGCCTCTGTTAGCTGTTTTTCACTGGGGAGGGGAGAGAATAGAAGAGGGCTGAGGTTTGTTGCTATTCCACTTACACATCAAAAACCCAAAGACTAAATATGAGGGCTTTAAAGGGAAAGAGAAAATAGCTTGCAGAATTGAGCTGAGGGGTCTCGTGTGCGGTGACCTTTTGTACTTGGTATTACCCTTGCTCTTTTATTTCATTATCTGATCTTTCAGTGCAAGCATACTGGCAAGGACAATACTTGCATTATAAAGAAATTAGTTAGCATTACAACTGGGCTTCCCTCAAGGATCAGCCTATAGGTTCAGCAAGTTTACCCGTTGATTAGTAAAGGTTATGACTTGAACCACCAGCTCTCAGTGAGTTAGTTTATTGCTATAATTTGCCTCTTTACCCATGGTGGGAAGGGAATTAACAGCCTTATGCTGTTCATAAGTGTTATCTAGAAATCCCTGCTGGAAATGTGACTATGGGGAGGTTGAGTGAGGGCAGGATTGGACCAATGTGTTTCCTCCTGCCAAAGCCCATTATTAAAAGTCATGCATGGATAATGGTAAGGCAACGGAAGGTGGTTAGTGTCCATGGAAACACTCCCCAGCCAGCATCCATGCCTCCAGGTCAGCATGAGACAGAAGAAAATACTGACGACAAAAAAACTCTGGAGCTCTATCCAAAAGCATAGGGAGAGTGTTATTCACTCTGTTCTTTACCACTAGTTATATTAAAGGTGCAACTTCAAGGCATTTTATGGTAGCACAGCCCTAATAAAATAAAATGGTGGCTAAAATCTGGAATGGAATTCCTAACTAATATAAATAAGTTCTAAAACAAAAAGCATGGAGTTTAAGAAAACTATGAGTATTAAATGTTAGATTCACGTGCGATCTCGACACAAGTGATCAGCAGTTCAGCTTCATTTCTGAATTTTCTTAAAAATATTAATCTATAATTAATGATAACAAATTAATCCATGGATACAGACATCCCTCACTGGTTGCCCACTGCACTAAAAACATATCAGCATAAGGTTATATATCTCTAAACAAACAAATCTAGCACATGACCATGTGCTGTTGATTAGGCAGGACTTTATGACTTGTAAAAAGTCATGTAACAGTACCTTTAGCCAAGCTGTTTGACATTCGGATTCCTAGTATAGGTCACTACAATTCCACAGTAGAATTTTTCAAGACTCTAGGTTCAAATAGGCTTTTTTTTAACTTCAGAGACATGTTTTCTCGACATTTTTTTCATGCAGTGCTCCTTGTAAACATTTCTAGTAAGACCTATATTTATCGTCTAATCCTAAATGATGCTTAGGCAGTTAAGAGTCATCCACACTAGTGAACCTGGTGTCACAGCTAGGCCAGACATCACAGGATGGCAGACTGGAAGCTATGTGGGGTTTTAATAATAATCCACGGCTCACAGTTGCTCATGCTGAGGCAAGCCTTTCTTCAAACTGGTTGTATAGCTGTTGCATCTCATAGTTATATTCACTGTGGCTTCAAAACAAAAAGCTTTTCATTTCATCCAAAACCTTTTGATATTTTGGAGGACGGAGGAATAAAGCAGGTGGTGCTTCCGCCTCACAGTTCCAGCAACCCAGGTGCAATTTGAACCCTGCGTGACATTCGCATGCTCTGTCTGTGACTGTGTGTGTTTCCTACATGGGCATCAGTCGGGTCCTGCATTCCTGAACATCCTAATTAGTAGCGTAAACTGTAACAGCAAATCACCCCTTGTAACAGAAGGTGGCAGGAGATTCATGATGGGGTGTGAGAGAGAATGAACTATCGGAAAATAAATGAGAGAACGGATGTGAAGGCATTACCCAGAGAGCAGACTTAATAGGCTGACTGTCCTCCCATGTCATATGAGAATGCTTCCTGTTAACTAGCAACCTCAAACTAAGAGATATTAACTGATCTATAGAGTAATTTTCTCTCAGATGAACAGCCACCTTTTTATACTTTTGTCAATGTACATTAAAATTATTGCTCCTATTTCTCCATCTAGCTCACTTCTAAAAATACTGATAGTTGTTTAAATAGCTTGCACAGGTCAGACGACATTGCTTTCTCAATAGGACACATTCTACAGATCTCGACAGTCTATGCCAGGTGCCGACTGTACTGCAGCTCTCAGTTCAATGATAAAATATAGATTAGTGCAAAGTAATTTAAGTGATAAGCTCTATGAAATACAGGTCTTCCTCATACAAAGGAACATTACCTCAGCATGAGCTTGGAGCTGAAATGACTTTGCAGGCACTGACCGCAAGTACGGAACTATTCATCTCTCGGGTTAGTCCCCTTGTTGCCATAGTAACTCAAATCACCAGTGCAGGTTACAAATGCGTAAATGCACAGTTCGACTGATATTAACTCAGCTGTGAAGGTGCCCTGCAGAAAGCATGGTTAGTTTACTAAATTTATAATTTGTGATGATAGATTTAAGCTTAGAACTGGGTCAAGCAATTGTAGAAAAATTTAGATTCCTGCATTATCGGCTGCATTTACTAATATGGCTATCAAATGAATTATTGAGCCTCCAAAACCAAAGTTACACAAGAATAGTTTTCATAAAGATTATTACCTATTTATATAAATAATCAAAATGTTTTTTCTTAATTTACTGAACTAAAATTTTACAAACAACAATTGGCCTCTCCCAAATGTGACCTAAAAATCGGGCCACGTTTGGTAGAGGACTTTACAGATTAATTCTTCAAAGACTTTCTGAAACTTGGTTTAATTTTCATTGACAGTCATGGACTTTTCAATACATGCAAATAAGGAAGCATATTAATTTATATCTGGGAAATAAAAATCAGACATTTAAAAGGTACAAATTAATAAGGTACATACAGTACAGGCAATATCAAAATACTTTTCACTCATGAAACTCATTGAACCAACTAATCAGTTCTATCCCTGCAGCATGACTAAAAATAAGAAAAATACTGAAAATGGAAATAATTCAGACACAGTTTGATTTTAGTACAATACCGTACACTACTTATTGCACAAGGTGATATAGAAACTCAAGATACCAGATCAGCTGCACCCTTTTGGACTTTGACATGAAATTAGCTCCCTGAGCGTGTAAATGTTTTAACTCACATGAATTCATGCTTTTGTAATGTCCTGTCTCATCTGGTTAAGACAACTCTCCAATGAACCCAGCCACGCTGATGGCAAATGGATGGACATTTGTTAGAAATGCATAAGATTGATCACATCTTTAGAAAAGTGACGATGTTCTTTGTATTGGAAATAATTTTAACAACTAACACCAAGGAATAAGAAACTTTCTGTCTCTACTTCTGATAACCTTTGGTAACCAACATGATCGCAGCATTCAAGGTGATTTAGACCTTATGGATTTTTAATAGGAGGAAAAGATAATCTTTCCCTTTGATCATCGAAGAAGGAAATCCTGGAACTAACTGGGCCGGATCAGAATGGTTTACATCTACTTATGAAGATAATTCAAACAGATCTATGGCAATTACTGTATAAAATTTTGACTTTCTAATGAAATTATTATCAAGAGGAACAGAGTACACTGTTAAGGGGAAGACCCTTAACAATAATGCTGAGCAGAGAGATCTTGGGGCCCAAGTCAACAGCTCCTTGAAAGTAGCTGCACAGATTGATAAGGTGGTTAAGAAGGCATATAGAATGCTTACTATTAATAGTTGAGGCACTGAGTTTAACAACCAAAAGGTTATGTTGCAACTTTATAGAGCTCTGGTTAGGTCACATCTGGACTATTTCAACACATACAAAATGCTGGAGGAACTCAACAGACCAGGCAGCATCTATGGAAATGAGTAAACGGTCAACATTTCTGGCCAAGACCCTTCATCAAGACTGGAAAGGAAGGGGAAAAGTCAGAGTAAGAGGATGGTGGGAGGAGGGGAGGAAGAAATATAAAGTAGAAAATGATAGGAGAAAGCAGGAGAGGCAGAGGTGTGAAGTAAAGAGCTGGGAAGTTGGGGAAAGAGATAGAGGGCTGGAGAAGGGGGAATCTGACGGGAGAAGACAGAAGCCATGGAACAAAGAAAAGCAGGAGGAACACAAGAGGGAGGTAAAGGGCAGGTAAGGAGATAAGATGAGACAGGGAAACAAGAGGGGGTGGACAATTACGAGAAGTAATTGGGATGAGTGGACAAGGAAGTTGTGTAGGGAGCAATCAACTTTCAACTTTCAAAGTTGAAAGTGGGAGGAGGGAAAGATATACTTTGTGGTGGGACTGTGTTGGAAATGGTGGAAGTTATGGAAAATGATGTAGTGGATGTGGAAGCTAATGGGGTGGTAGGTGAGGACAAGGGGAACCCTACCCAGAAGGTTAATTTATTTGTTGAGTCTGTGGTAAAGAAGGCAAATGCAATGTTGGCATTTATTTCAAGGGGAATAGAATATAAAAGCAAGGAGATAATGCTGATCCCTTATAAAACACTAGTCAAGCTGCACTTGGAGTATTGTCAACAGTTTTGGGCCCCTGTTCTCAGAAAAGACTAGATAAGGTGGATGTGGAGAGGATGTTTCCTGTGGTAGGGGTATGCAGAACTAGAGAGCACAGCCTCAAAATTGAGGGGCAACCTTTTAGAACAGAATTGAGGAAGAATTTTTTTAGCCAGAGAGTAGTAAGTCTGTGGAATGCTCTGGGGTAGAAGCCAAGTACATTAGTATATTTAAGGTGGAAGTTGATAGATTACTGATCGGTCAGAGCATCAAAGGATGTGGGGAGAAGGCAGCTGTATGGGGTTGAGTGGGATTCGGAATCAGCCATGATGGAATGCCAGAACAGGCTTGATGGACTGAATGGCCTAATTCTGCTCCTATGTCTTATGGTCTTATGCTGTTATCCCTGGTGTGGCAGAAGGAGGATGGGGTAAAGGCAGAGGTACGCAACATGGAAGAGATGTGGGTGAGGGTAGTGTTGATGGTGGAGAAAGGGAAGCCCCTTTCTTAGAAGAAGGAGGACATCTCAATCGTTCTGGAATAAAAAGCCTCATCCTGAGAGTAGATGCACTGGACATGAGGGAACTAAGAGAAAGGGATGGCATTTTTACAAGTGCAGGGTGAGTAGAGGTATAGTCGAGGTAGCTGTGAGAGTCAGTGGGTTTATAAAATATGTCAGTAGACTCTCTCCAGAGATGGAGACAGAGTAGTCGGGAAAGGGGAGAGATGTGTTGGAGTTTGAGGGCAGGCTGGAAGTTGGAGGCAAAGTTGATAAAATCAATGAGGTCAGTGTGAGTGCAGGAAGAAGCACCAGTGCAGTCATCAATGTAGTGCAGGAAGAGTTGGGGGCGATGCTGGTGTAAACTTTGAACATGAACTGTTCCACGTAGCTGACGAAAAGGCAGGCATTGCCAGGATCCATGTAAATGCCTATGGCTACACCGTTGTTTTGATGGAAGTGGGATGAACAAAAGGAGACATTATTGAGGGTGAGGATCAGTTTTGCCAGATGGAAGGGAGCAGTGGTGGAGGGACTGGTTGGATCTGTTGACCAGAAAGAAGTGGAGAGCTTTAAGGTCCTCCCGATGGGGGAATGGAGGTGTATGGGGACTGGACATCCAGAGTGAAAATGAAATGTTCGGTGCCAGGGAACTTAAGGTCATTGAAAAGATCAAGAATGTGTGAAGTGTCATAGAGGCAGGTAGGAAGGGATAAAACAGAGTTATGCAGACACAAGTTCAATGGGGTAGGAGAAGGCTGAAACAATGGGTCTACCTGGACAGGCAGGTTATGGATCTTGAGAAGGAGGTAGAAATGGGAGGTGCGGGGTAAGGGAACGATGAGGTTTGTGATAGTGGATGGCAGATCCCCAGAGTTAATGAGGTTGGTGATGGTGTGGGAGACAGTGACCTGCTGCTCCTTACTGGGGTCTTATTCAATGGTTAAGTAAGAGCAGGTATCTGAGAGTTGCCTCTTGGCCTCAGCAAGGTAGAGGCTAGTCTGCCAGACTGCTATCCTTTATCTGAGGGTTGATGATAAGATTGGGATTAATGTGGAAAGAGTGGAGAGCAGTACACTCAGAAAAAGAGGTTAGAACTGGAGAGAGGAGTTTTAAAGTCAAAATGGTTGCTGTCTCATCGGCAGTTAGTGATAAAAGGATCCAGGGCAAGCAGAAGACCAGAGTGGGGGTGTTCATGAAGAGGAGGAGGGTTGAAAACAGGAGAAAGGGTCATCAGTGCAGGCTGGAGAGTCCTTGCCAAAGAAGTAGAAACAGAGATGAAGGCAACGGAAGAAGAGCTCGGCGTAATGGCGGGCACAAAGGGACAAAATGCATTTTGCTTTGGATTTCCAGCATCTGCAGATTTTCTGATGTCTAGAGTATCACATGCAGTTCTGATCGCCCCATTATAGGAAGGATGTTGGAGCTTTGGAGAAGCTGCAGAAGAGGTTTATCAGGATGCTGCCTGGTATAGAGGGCATGTGCTATCATGAGAGGCTGGATAAACTTGTCCAATTTTCTTTGGAGAAGCGGAGGCTGAGGGGAGATCTGATAGAGGTTTATAAGATTATAGAGATGTCTAATACCAGAGGGCGTGCATTGAAGGTGAAAGGGGATGCAAGTTTTTTTACTCAGAGAGAGGTGAATGCTTGGAATGCACTACCTGGTGTGGTGGTACAGACAAATACATCAGAGGCTTTTAAGAGACGTTTACATAAGTACAAAAGTATGAGGAAGATGGAGGGAAATGGACATTGTGTAGGTGGGAGGGATTAGTTTTGAGGTTTTATTTACTTATTTTTAGTTGTTTCAACACACCATTGTCAGCTGACAGACCCATTCCTGTACTGCACTATTCAATGTTCTGTGATAATGTTTATGCTAATCTAAACATCCAGCATTTCAGATTTAAAAAGGCTTGATTTTTACTCTGTTGTTTCTGAAGAGGCAAATTCTCTGACTGCTCTCTTTTATTGGAAGATCACTTATTTTCGCTGTCTTTTTTTCTGTTGCAGTACACCATTCTGGTAGCACTTCCTTTAAACCCCTTAAGAAGTCTCTGTCTGCTTGCATTATAATTATATTCTAGTCAAGCAGCTTGTATCCTGGGCTTCAATTTACAATGTAAATCAAGAACGTAATCAACAATGCATTTCCAATGATAATTAATCTGTCGAGGTTTTGTCTGAGAATGAAAATCTGCTCAGGTGTTATGGTTCTATATTCATGACTTTGTTTGAACTTGACAATCCAGGCATTCGTCACATAGCATGACATTTCTGTTTGTTATCAAGGAAATTATGCATGTTGTATGGCAATAAAAAAAAATTCAAATCTCTTCAGAACTGTGGAAATCTAAAACACAGCCTGTCAAGGTCAACAAAGATACAAGAAATTCGAATATGAAAATTGCCCGTTGTTAAATATTGTGCTTACGTAATACTTAAAAGTATGCACAGTAAAAGCTGCAAAAATAGACTTCTAAAACTTAAGTTATGAAGCACATAGAGCAGGGTGGAAGTGAATACAAAAATCAAATCAGAAACGTTTCCAGGAAACATGCCCCTTCCACAGTGGTGCAAAATAATGGGCACTGAACTTCTTGTCAATCCAATTTACACAGTTTCTTCATTAGAAAAATATTTTTTTTAATTTTTCTTTGTACTAATACTGTGTCTAAAATCTCAAAAATATTAGACATACTACTTTTATAAGTGTAATTGATGTATAATACTTCCTGTTTGAAAAAAATACAAAAAAATGCTAAGCTCAGCTGGCCAGGCAGCACCTGTGAAATGAGAGGCAGAATTAACATTTAAGGCTTTATGGCTAGTTAAGAAAAAGGGGGAATGGCTGTGATACGGTGCAGTCTTTAAATGTTTAATTTATATTCTCCTTGTAGTGTCAGCTTTTCTTTTGAATATTTTTATCAAAAAAATTGATGTCCTCTTTTGTCACTAGTCCAGTGTAGATTCTGACAAGAAACAGTGCAGAAACCACTCAGAATGAGGCTACTTGGCTAATTGTGTTTTCCCTGGTTCTTTGCTAGATTTATATAAAACGAATCCCACTCATACTCTCTCCCAAAGCCCTGCATCTTTGTCCAAACATTATTCAATTTAACATCTAAACAACGCAATTGTTTGGTGACCCCGGATGATGCTTTTACACGTGTAGAATGCAAATCCTATTCTGATAGATCACAGAAGCACAGAATGTTTCTGGCACAGAAGGTGGCCATTCAACTCATACAGTCTGTATTGGCTCCAAACAACAGCAGCCCAGTAGGTCTCACATCAGTGCCCACTTCCTGCAAATTCTTTCCTTTCAGCATACATGCCAGCTGTCTTTTAATGAGTACAATTGAAATCTAAGCCCCTGACTAGCCCAGGGAGTAAAACTTCATTCACTGAATAAAAAGATTTTTCCTCATGTCATTTTGGTTCTTTTCTCAATTATTTTCATCCCATCTGCCAGCATATTTCTACCTGTTTTGGTCTACACTCACCATGGTTATAAGTACTTCACAACATCTTCTGTTCCAAGAACAATCCAGTTTATCCACCTAACCAGAGTCCTTCATCCCTGGAATCATTCTGAAGAATCTCTTCTGCATGTTCTGTAAATCCTAGAGAGGACACCAACAATAAGACACATTATTCTAGTTGTATTAGAACCAACATTTTTTAAAAGGTTCGTTGTTATACCTTAACGTTCTACTCAGTGCCTCTGTTTATAAAACCTAGGATTCTGTGTCCTTTTGTAGCCACTTTCTCAAACAGCTATCTTCAAAGAACTGCAAACCTGTACCTCAGAACTCTCCACTCATGGGCTCCTTTTATTTTTGTTCTATGTATGAGGGATGCTTATGACCAGAGGACATGGGACTAAAGCATGGCTCTGTTTTACAGGAGACTCAAGGAAAATTATTTTTCAGCTGGAGATTGGACGAAATGCATTGTCTGAGGGGAGTGGTGGAGGCATGTATTCTCACATTTAGTGAATAATTAGATGAGGCTTCGAAATGTCTACCATAGAAGGCAAAGGGCAATAAGAATAGTGTAGATAAGTACTTGATGCTCAGCACTGATACAATCAACTGAAGAGACTATTTCTCTGTTCTCTGACTTGATGAATAACAGATTTATAAAAGGAAATAGAGCAAAGCAAAATAAAACAGAAGTTTAAGAAAATGAAAGACAAACAGGAGGTAAAAAAATGAAATGAAGGAGAAGAGTGAAGATAAAATAAGGAAACAAAACTGTAGGAGAAAAAAAAATGGATAGAAGTGACTGAGGTGAGAAACCTCTTCTAGATTATTGCTACTGTCTCCTTAAAGAAGCTGTAAAGCTTTTCAAATGCATCTTCTAACGCTATTGGCTGGAGTTTGAATCAAAGATGTGATAGAAATATGTGTAGGTTGACATAATATTGTTGAAGGTTACACCTAAGGTGTATGCCAGACTGAAAGGATCGCAAAATGTAACATTTCTATTTGTATTCCACTTGTCCCTTCTCCCTTTCTGCCCATCTGCTGTTCCCATTTAGGGTTTTGTTGAGCATGAAGTCTTCACTACTCAAATAAATGATAAGTTGTTAATACTTCAAAGCACTGAATCAAAGTTTTGAGTTTTCCTTTCCTGGAACAAAGTATTCTAAGGGACCAGATATACAAGTATTTGGATAGACAGGGACAGATTAGGGATAGTCAATATGCCTTTCTGCATGGTACGTCATGTCTAACCAATTCAAGGATGCTACCAAGAAAATTAATGAAAGTGAGGCAGTGGATGTTGTCTACATGGATTTCAACAAGGCCCTTGACAAGGTTCCACATGGGAAGTTGATCAAGAACCTTCAGATGCTTGTCATTCAGGATGACGTAGTAAATTGGATTAAACATTGGGTTTGTTGGAGAAGCCAGAAAGTGGCAGAACATAAATGATTTTCTTACTGAAGGACTGTGGCTAATGGTGTGCTGCAGGGATTGGTGCTGGGTCCATTGTTCTTTGTCATCTGTATCAATTAACTGTGGTAAAATGGATCAGCAAATTTCAGGATGACACCATGATAGGGGACGTAGTTAATGGCAAGAAAGACTATTAAAGTTTGCAGCAGGACCTAGACCAGCTGGAGAATGAGCTGAAAAATGGCAGGTGGATTTTTATGCAGACAAGTGTGAGGCATTGCTCTTTGGGAGGATAAATCGGGGTAGGACTTTATACAGTAGGACACTGAGGAGTATGGTGGAACAAAGCCATCTGGGAATACAGATTCATAATTCTTTGAAAGCGGTGGCACGGTAGATAGGGTCATAAAGAGAAAGGCACATTGGCCTTCTGAAATCAGAGGACTGAGCACAGGAATTGTAATATTATGTTGAAGTTGCGTAAGACATTGGAGAGACCCAATTTGTGTGCAGTTCTGGTCACCTCCCGACATGAAAGATATTAATAAGTTTGAAAGAGTGCAAAGAAAATTTTCAAGGATGTTGCTTTTGCTTGACGATCTGAATTAAAGGAAAAGGTTGACTAGGGCAGGACTTTATTCCTTAGAGCATCGGAGAATGAGGAGAGATTTCTTAGAGGTATTCAAAATTATGAGGGGTATAGACAGGGAAATGCAAGCAAGGCTTTTCCTATTGAGACTAGAAGTAGTGGTCATGAGTTACTGATGAGAGGTGAGATATTTGAGGGGAAAATGAGGGGAACTTCATCACTCAGAGGGTGGTGAGAGTGTGGAATGAGCTGCCGGTGGAAGTGGTGGATGCAGGTTCCAACATTTAAGAGAATTTGGATAGGTAATGAACATGGACAGGAGTGATATGAAGGGTTATGGTCCACATGCAGGTTGATGGGACTAGCAGATTAATAGTGTGACATGAACTAGATAGCCAAAGAGCCTGTTTCTGTGGTGTAGGATTCTATGACTGTAAAAAGTTGCTCATTTCTGTACAAGTTGAAGAATCCCGATGAGGGGAATGACGAGTCACCATAGAATCTAGATCAGTGGCTCACAAACTATTTTGGGTTACTGCTCCCTTGGCTCACAGACCACATCCCCACATTCTCCTGTGTCCACTCTCCTCTCCTATCAGATTATTTCTTCTCCAGCCCTTGATCTTTCCCACCCACCTGACTTCATCTATCACCTTCCAGCCAGCCTCTTTCCCCTCCACCACCTTTTTATTCTGGCCTGTTTCCTCTTCCTCCCCAGTCCAGAGGAAAGGTCTTGGTCCAAAACGTCAACCGTTTACTCTTTTCCATAAATGCTGCCTGACCTGCTAAGTTCCTCCTGCATTTTGTGTGAGTTGCCCCAGTGCCCCCTTCTCCCTTTCCACCATTACATAAATCTATAAAGAATTTTGATTTATGATGCACAGTGAAAAACTAGATAAGGTGGATGTGGAGAGGATGTTTCCTATAGTGTGGTATCCAGATCTAGAGGACACAGCCTCAAAGTAGAGGGATGACCTTTTAGTACAGAGGTAACGAGGAACTTTTTTAGCCAGAGAGTAGTGAACCTGTGGAATGCACTGCCACAGACTCTGGTGGAGGCCAAGTGGGTATATTTAAAGGGAAGTTGATCATTTCCTGATTTGTCAGTTCATCAAAGGATATGGCAAGAAGGCAGGTGTATGGGGTTGAGTGGAATCCAGAAACAGCCAAGATGGAATGGCTGTTTAGACTCAATGAGCTGAATGGCCTAATTCTGCTCCTATGTCTTATGGTCTTATGTAACCTCCCCACCTCTGCTTCACCATTTCCCATTCCCATTTCCTTCTCTCACCTGACTTCCTTACCTGCCCATCAACTCCTTCAGGAGCTCCTCTCCCTCCCCTTTCTTCCATGGTCTTCTGTCCTCTTCTACCAGATTTTCCCTTCTCCAGCCCTTTATCTCTTCCCAGCTCTTTACTTCACCCTCTCCCTTCAGTTTTACCTATCACCTTCTACCTAGTATTTCTATCTCTCCTCTCCCCCCCCCACCCCCCACACCTTCTTACTCTGGCTTCTCATCTTTTTTCTCCAGTCCTGATGAAGGGTCTTGGCCCAAAACGTTGGCTGTTTATTCTTCTCCATAGATGCAGCCTGGCCTGCTGAGTTTCTCCAGCATTTTTTGTGTGTTCCTAATATTCTTGAGTTGCTGAATGAAGCCCTTTGAGTCTTCAAATAATTTAATCACAGTTTCAAAACTCACATGTAAGTGTCAGACAGTTTCCTTTAGAGAGCCACCTGACCCCTATGAGCAACAGCAAATATTCAAGCATTCCACCATTCTCAATAGAAAGCCCTCAAAATAGTCTAGAATTGAGAGCAGGGGACTTGAATCTATTTACTGCTGTGATAACAGTAATTAATAATTTATGCAGCTGATCAATTAGGTTTTTTTGCAAAATGTTATTGCCTGTGAATTACACAGTGAATGGTGAAAATGACAGGTACACCAATTTGCAGAAAAGTAATAAACCCACAGTGGTATCCGGTCTCTGATGGTGGTGCCCATCTGTTGCACAAGCAAGAATGTTGGCAAGCAGAATGTCCTTCACTTTGAAAAATTGCTCAGCAACCCAAAATATTGACTCTCCCTTCATATCAGTTTCTAGTCTCCTTGCAAATAACACCTCTAGAACCATGCTTTCATCTTTTATGAAGTGAATATAACCAAGAAGCAACAATTCATTGCCTGACAAAGTTGACTCATCCAAATGCAGGGTAAATTCTATTGTAAGTATATTGCATAATGTGTCTTCCACATTGTCAGACTTTTCATCTATTCATCTTTGAACAGAGTTGTCCTTGAGCAGAATCACTTTAATCACTAGATTGTAGCTATAAAGTTTTTCCCCCATAAAAGATTTTTTAAATGTCTTCCTTGCAATTAAAATATATAAAGTGATGTAAACAGTTGGAACAATTTTAGATATGCAATAAAGAAATAAATATTCCTCTCAAGAATACTATGTGTAAATTGTAGACTAGAAAGAATGAAGAGAAAACTGAAATACTTCCAAAGCCAAAAGAGATACACTTCTTGATAATCTAAGGAAAGACAGGAGTAACCACCTTGGGTGTTGCCCTTGATTCAGGTTTGAATTTTAAATCCCACATAAAGAAAATGACCAGGTCAGCATTTCTACACTTAAGGAATATGGCAAAGGTACATTCGTTTCTATTACATGATGCTGAAATACTAATTCATGCCTTTATATCGAACAGACTACATTACTTTTATTGGCCTTCCAAAACAACCTATTGATACACTTCAACTCATTCTGGACACTGCTGCTAGACTTTTAACCAAAACCAGGTTGAGGGAACATATCACTCCCATCCTAGCTACTCTGAATTGGCTTCCTGTATCTTTTAGAATCGATTTTAAAGTCTTTACTTTAAAAAAACAGATTTTAATGGTCTGGGACTGGAGTACATCATAGAATTATTTTTGTTTTATAATCCTGCTCGAGCTCTCAGATCTTCTTCCACTGGTCTCTCAAATTTAAACAATCTCTATCAAAAAATAATTGACAAGTTAGCTTTTTTGAACTATGCTCCTAAACTAGAGTTCAATACCCAAAGTCATCCACAACCTTTGCCACAAAGCTATCAGTTCCATTATCCAAATCATTGGCAAACAATCTGAAAAGTAGTGGCCCCAATACTGACCCGAGGTACGCCACTAGTCAATGGCAGCCAACCAGAAAAGGCCCCGTTTATTCCCACTCACTGTCTCTTGCTTGTCAGCCATTCCTTTATCCATGCCAGTATCTTTCCTGTAACACTATAGGATTTAATCTTGTTAAGCAGCCGCATGTGTGGTACCTTATCAAATGCCTTCTGAAAATCCAAGTAAATGACATCCATTGCCTCTCCGTGGTCCACCCTGCTTGTTACTTCCTTGAAGAACTCTAACAGATTTGTCAGGCAATATTTCCCTTTACAGCAACCATGTGGATTTTGGCTTATTTTATCATTAGTCTCCAAGTACCCCAAAAGTTCATCCTTAATGGACAACACTTTCCCAATGACTGAGGTTGGCTAACTGGCCTATAATTTGCTTTCTTTTGCCTTTGTCCCTTCTTAAAATAAAGTGACATTTGCAATCTTCCAGTCCTCCAAGACTATGCCAGAATCAAGTGATCCTTGAAAGATCATGAAGATTGCATCAGTTATCTCTTCAGTAACCTTTCTCAGGATTTTGGGATGTAGTCCATCTGGTCCAGGTGACTTATCCACCTTAAGATCTTTGAGCTTACCTAGCACCTTTTCCTCTAGTACATTGCTAGTGATTTTCACAGTGAAGACAGATGTTCATCTGCCAGTTCTTTGTCTCCATTGCTTCCTCATCAGCATCATTTTCTATTATAATCTCTCATCTCTCTTTTATCCTTTATATAACTGAAAAAACTTTTAGTACCCTGCTTTGCGTTATTGGTGAATTTGCCTTCATATTTCATATTTTCCTTTCTTATAGTTTTTTTAGTTGCCTTGTGTTGGATTTTAAAAGCTTCTCAATCATCCAGCTTCCCACTCACTTTTGCTACCTTGTATGTCCCTTCCTTGGCTTTTATGTAATCCTTAACTTCCCTTGTCAGCCATGGTTGCCAACCCGTCATTTGAGAACTTCTTCCTCTGTGGGACATATCTATCCTGTGCCTATGGAACTATTTCCGGAAGCTTCAGCCTTCTCTGCTCTGCTGTCATCCCCACCACTATCCACCTTCAATCCACCTAGACAAGCTCCTTTCTCGTGCCTGTGTAACTCTCTTTATTGCATTACAACACTGATACATACGACTTATGCCTCTCCCTCTCAAATTGCAGAATGAATTCAATCATATCATTATCACTGCCTCCTCAGGGTTCCTTTACATTAAGCTCCCTAATAAGATCTGGGTCATTGTACAATACCCAATCTAAGATAGTCTTTCCCCAAGTAGGCTCAAGCACCAGCTGTTCTAACAAGCCATTTTGTAAACATTCAACAAATTCCCTCTCTTGCAATCTGATACCAACCTGAGTTTCAATCCTTTTGCATATTGAATTCCCCCATTACAATTGTGTCACTACCCTTATTACATGCATTTTCCAGTTCCCCTTGAAATCTCAAACCTATATCCTGGCTATTATTTGGAGGCCTATATATGATTCCTATTATGCTGTTTTTTACCCTTGCAGTTTCTTAACTCCACCCACAAAGATTCAACATTTTTTGACCCTATGTCATCTTTTTCTAAAGTGTAATTCCATCTCATATCAACAGAGCCACACCACCACCTATACCTTCCTGCTTGTCCTTTCAATACAAAGTATATCCTTTGATGTTAAGCTCCCAACTGTGGCCTTCTTTCAGCCATGACTCAGTGATGCCCACAATGTCATACCAACCAATCTAATTGTGCCAAGAGTTTGTCTACCTTATTCTGAATGCTATGTGCATTTAAAAGCAGCACCTTCTGTCCTGCATCCTTCATCCTTTTGAATTTTGCCTCTGTGGTACAACTTAGCTTTTTGCTGTGTCTGCATTTGTACCCAGTCATTGGCTTGTTCTTCCTTACATTCATGTTACACCCATCATCTACTTGTAAACCTGCTGGCTCATCCTCAGCAGTATCATACTGATTCCCATCTCCCTGTCATATTACTTTAAGTCTTTGTAAATTGTTTCAAACTTTGTAAATTATAAATTGTCCTGTGATTAGGTAAGGGTTAATCAGGGTTGTGGGCTGCTGGGCATTTTGGCTTGAAAGGCTGGAAGGTTCCACTCTCTACACTATAAGTAGTTCAATAAGTCTTTGTTTATCTTTAAACACATTTAAAAATTGGCAATGAATGTTGTGCATGACATCCACAGTCCTCCTGTAAATGAATGAAAAGATCCTTGGTCATATATGAAAATGCAGATACTATTTGACTTAGCCATATGTGACTCATTTCACAGTAAGGCTAAACACTGACTGAGCCCATTAAGGAACTGGAGTTGGAGTTCTACCTACTTAGGATCATCCAGGTTGCAGACAGCATCAGTGACAAGTTTTAGTGAGGTGGTCACACCTAAGGTGCAGGCTGAAAATAGATGAGCAACCAACAGGAGAAGCAAGGGAAAGAGACAGACAGTGCAGGGTCTCTTTCTGGCCATAGAAAGAGTACACCAGTAACCAGGTCAATGGTACTGTGACCAGCTCCAAGGCTCAGGAGGACAATCTTGATCAATTAGGTATGTGGGTGAGGACTGGCAAACGGCTTTTAAACCAAATAATTGGAGAGGTATTGCGTTTAGGGAGGTAAAAGTACTGTAAAGCTTGTACAGTGAATAAAAGGATCCCGGAGAGTGTTCCAGATCAGAGTACAAACGCAGAGTTCACTGGAAGCAGCATCAGAAGTAGGTAGGGTGAAAAAGGCATTGGCAAACTGGAAAAAAATAATGATACTGAAAAATATAATACTGTGGCACTTAAAACATCACCTTTGAAAGTTACCTTTGTTATTGGGGTGATTTGGGAAGTAAGGAACATTTAATAGAAAAGTTTAAATTACAAACTTAATCACAAGATGTAAAACAAATTCCTGGCAACTCCTGTGTACTGTAAACTAAGTTGGCTTGGCAACATTTAAACAGTTACCAGTTAAGGTAATGAGTCAAGTGGCTACACCTAGTAAACTCTGCTTACAAAAGGTACAAAAACAGTTGTGCAAAAAATATTCTGCTCAAGTAAAAATAACCCAGCTTAAAATCATTTGGTTTCTTAAAGGTTATATAATTTATTTATATAAATAACCAAAATGTTTTTCTTAACTTACTGACATTAAAATTTTATAAACAACAATTAGATGCTTCCAAGCTATGAAAGTTAATTTGAATTTTCTATAGAATATTGATTGCCAACCTACAGTTTCTAGGTTTTCTCACAGTAATCAATATATGCATTAAAATGCACTGTCAAAGAGCTTGGACAGAGGTTATTTACCCCACCTTGTGCCAGTCATCAAATACCTATGATACTATTCCATTGCCAGCATTTGGCATGTACCCTTCTACGCTCAGTGTTTCACAGGCTCATCTAAATACTTCTCAAATGTAAGAGGATTAGCCTCCACCTCCCCCAAAGTTGAGCTCCAAATTTCTTCCTCTTGAAAGATCTTCCTCAAATCCCCTCTTGATCTCCGCTCTTAAATGTATCCTAAGCCTTTCCAATGCCTCTTCATTGTTGAAAGGCTCCATTGGAGGCAACATGAGTGAATCTCTGCACCCTCTGAAGTATAATCATGCCCTTCCTACTGGATGAAGACCATAATTGCAGCCCATACTCCAGCTGTAACCTGACTTATGTTTTAATTAGTTGTCTCAAAGCCTCGTGTTCATGTTCACTATCCTGTGGCTAATGAAGGCAAGTTTCCTTTATGCTTCTCACAATCACATTATGTATCTACGCTGCCACTTTCAGGATCTTTGGACTTGTACACCAAGGGTCCTCTATCCTCAGTATTTCCAGCAGTCAAAACATCCATTATGTACACCCTAGCCTTATTAGTCAACCCAGAATGCATTACATCTTTTTTTCCACATTGAATTCCATCTGCCATTGGGCTACCCATGGTACCAACTCATTAATATTGTTCTGTAGCTGAACCTATCCTCTTCACTATCAATGCCACCACTAATTTTTGTGATGTCTGCAAACTTCCATAAAATGCCTCTCCCACATTCCAATCCAAATCTTTAAAAGCATACACCAGGGGTGTCAGCACCATTTCCTAGCATTCACTACCATTCACAGGCTTCCAATTGCAGAAACAACTTCAGATAATCATTCTATCTCCTGTCACTAAACCAATTTCAGATCCAATTTACTGAACTGCCCTGGATCCTATAGGTCTTGTCTTTTGACCAGTTTTTTTTTGTCTGGAATATTGTCAAAGGTTGTAATGAAATCAATGTAGATATATCATTGATACATTTAGTCAAAATATAATCATATTGACAACAACTTCCCCTTAAGAAAGCTATGCTTATACTAACCCACATAAATCCCTTTCTTCTCAAATACAAATTAATTGTCCCTAATAATTTCCTCCCCCACACCTCACAGAATTTCCCTAACAGTGATGTTAATTTACCAGCCTGCAATTACCTGGCTTTAGTAATCTCCCCATGTCCTCCCTTGCCTTCTATAGGAACATCCAGGCTTGCGGAGTTACCCACTGTCAGCCCACTAGGATATTTATAATGGCTTCCTTTGTTCTGAGATTCCACTGTTGCCTTTCCCTGAATTCTTCAGCTATAATCCCCTTTTATGCCAATTATTACAACCTCACCTATCTTCTTCAGCATCGTGCAGAATACCACTTCTTTCCCTACTCTTTTCCTGTTGCCTCTTGCATTTAATATGCTACTCTGATGCCTTGGGATCTCATCAACCAATGTCACTTTATGACTTTGCTTCCTATTTGCTGTTTGAACTTACTTCCCCAACCACCTCACACTTCTGTACAGCCTCTCCCATTTCCAGCTCTCCATACTTGCTATAAACGACCTTGGTTTTTCTTTCTTCCCCCTTGACATCCATAGTTCTTTCTTTTTGATGCCCTTGCTTTTCACCCTTAATTCACAAGTTATCCTGGATTGGGAGGGAGCATTCCATTTGAGAATGACTCGCACTGATTGTACATAGAGTTACATGCAAGTCGCTGCTCTCCAACCGGTTTTGCCGGTTCCTGTCCTTTCACATTGAAATTGTGGAAGGGGAAAACAGAAATAAATGAAAGATAGTGTGCAACAAAGATGAAAGGACAGGCAGGAGATGAGGCATAGTCACAGCCAGTGGGATGAGTTACAGGGCAATAGAGGTGTAGTGCAGTTAAAACAGAAAGTATTTTAAACTGAAAATATTAAATTTGAATGCATACAGCTTAAGAAATAAAATGGAAGATCTTGAAATTCAGCTAGAGATTGGCAAGTATGACATTGTGGCCATCTCTGAAATTTGGCTAAAGGATGGCTGCCATTGGGAGCTGAACGTTGAAGGATATACAGTGTATCGGAAAGATAGGTTAGTAGGTAGAAAGGGATGACATGGGATCAAAAGGTGTAGAGTCTCTATGGGTTGAGTTAAGAAATGGCAAGGGTAAAAGGACCACAATGACAGTTGTATACAGGCCTCTAAACAGCAGCCTGGATGTGGATTACAAATTACAGCAGGAGATAGAAAAGGCATGTCAGAGGGCAATGTCTTGATAATCGTTGGGAATTTTAACATGAAAGTGGTTTGGGAAAACCAGGCCAGTATGCTGTATTCATGGGTATTCATGTATGGTTAAATGGCAATTAAACTTGAACTTGAGAATGCAACTTAGCTCACCAAATCACATTGCAACACTTCATCTCCTTTTTTTTACCTGTGCCATTATTAACCAATCATTTACAGAAAGAAATAAGCAGATGGAGAAAATACGGACATGACAATCATGTAGTTGGTGAGTACGTAATTATATAATGAGCTGTAGACCCCAGCAAAACCAACCTCATTCTAGTTTAATTTATGAATTCTATTTCTTCTATATTTAGCTGATCAGTCTTTTTTTTAGATCTCTTCCAGGGAAGTCTAATTTGCTGGTTATTACTGCAAATAAATCATCTACATAAGAGATAGGCATTTCACATTGATGATATAGCAATCATTAACTATGAACTTTGGTACAGCAAGTTGAAGCAATGTCTATGTATAGATATCACTGGTGTTATGACAGATGATTTATTATGCCACCATAATTTAGATGCAGAGTACAAGATTGATTTTCTTTGGTTCAACAGAAACTGTTCTAATCCGCCATATTGTACTAAAGTATGATGAATTTAAATTGCTGCTTTAAATTCCAAAAAAAGAAACCATCTATTTCTCTCCCAAATATACACTCCTTTTGAGAGGAATTCAGTTAATATGCACATTAGAGCTGTTTAATAATACTCATGCATTATTCATATATCGTTAATTAAAGATGCCATTTAAAAGTTTTCATTTGATCTAGCAAGACTTCCAAGACTGCAAAATCTAATGTTAACATTTGAAACTGCTCTGCTATGATGACTATTTCAATGCAAGTGATTCTACATAATTGTCAACAGCAGAAAACATTTTGCTGAATAATTCTTAGAATCAAATAAACATATTTAAAATAGCTTTTAGCTTTTCCAGGAATTTTAGAATTTCAGATAAATTGACCACATGGTTCCTCAGCAGACACAGTGGAAACGAAAAAAAAACAGACAGTGCCACCATCTGTGTATTCATTTCCTCAAACATGACTACCACCATGTTCTATTTTAAACATAAAAGAATTGCTGAAGTGTCCAGGCTTCTGGATTATAAATTCATAATCTACCAACTGAGGAAGGAATTTGGGAAATTATAACTGCTTTATTATTGTCAGAGGTGCACTGAAAAAGACTCGCATACTGTACATACAGATCAATTCATTACAACAATGCATTGAGGTAGTACATGGTAAACCAATAAGCATGCAGATTACACTGTTGTAGTTTAGAGAAAGTGCTCTATGGGTTGGCAATAAGGTACAAAGTCATAACGAGGTAGACTGAGGTCAAGAGTCCATCTCATCATTCTAGAGCAGCAATGGTCATTGGGGAAGAGGGTCTTTGAGCCTAGAGGTATGTGGCTTCAGACTTTTGTATTTTCTGCCTGATATGAGGATGGGAGAAAGGATAATGTCTGGGGTGGGTGGTGTCTTTGATTATGCTGGCTGCTTTAATGAAGCCAGTATAATAATCAAGGTACTGTATAGCCAGTCTGCAGAAGTAAGGCTTGTTTCTGTGATGTGCTGAGCTGTGCTCACCACTCTGCAGTTTCTTGCAGACAAAAGGCAGAGCAGTTGCCATACCAAGGCATGATACACGCAGAGAGGATGCATCATGGCTTCATATGGAGTATTGATAAAACTTGGTCAGGGTCAAGGGGACATGCCAAATTTCTTTAGCCTCCTGAGGAAGTAGAGGCACTAGTGGGGTTTCTTGGCTGTGGAATCAACAAGGTTGGACCAGGACAGACAACTGTCTTCTTTGGATCTGAGAAACTCTCAACCTCAACACAGTTGATAAAAACAGGAGCATGTGCACTGCCCCTTTTCTGCAGTCAATGACCAGTTTATTGGTTTTGTTGATATTGAGGGAAAGGTTGTTGTTATGACATGTCACTAGGCTCTCTAATCTCTTTCATGTACTCTGAGTCATTTACTTGAGATACATCCTAATATGGTGGTATCATTTGCAAACTTGTAGATGGAATTTGAGTAGCATCTAGCCACGTAATTGTGAGTATATGGGGAGTAGATTAGAGAGCTGGGAGGTAGCCTCCTGGGGCACCAGTGTTGAAGATAATTGTGGTGAAGGTGTTGCTACCTGTTCTTCGTGATTGACCAATCTTTTAGTCAGGAAGTCAAGGATTCAGATGCAAAAGTAGGTGTTGAGATTCAGTTTTAGGAGTTTGGAGATAAGGTTGCTTGGAATTATCATATTGAAGGTGGAGCTGTTATCAATAGTTTAACATGCACCCGGTAGCCACTTTATTAGGCATAGGGGATACCAATAAAGTGGCCACTGAGTGTATTTCTGTATGTTCATGGTCCTCTGCTGCTATAAAGATAAAACCTGTAAAAGATGGCACTGGTGGGACACAGTGAAGCTTTGCAAGCAGCAAGCAAAAATACTAACTATTCTATTAATCACACTTTTTCTGGACTGTGATCACTGCAAGCCGCAGTCTGTGGTTTCCCTTTGGAAGTTGTGCTTTTGAGCTGTCTATATGACTGGACACTTTTGCAGTGTCCTGGGGAAAGCAGCAGACTAGACTTTCGAGGATGCACGTGCAGCAGACTTGGGACAGGGAAGCGGCGGCTTCCAGGCGCGAGAGCAAAAAAAAATGTTGAAGTGCCAAGCGAGATTGGGGCATCAGGGCAGGACCAAGGGAAAAGGACAACTGGTGTTCACCTCAGTACTCTGTAAGGCTTACTCACATCAGCGCTGAACTGGTTTCATGCCTGTGGACTCACTTTCAGGTACTCTGTGATTCATGTTCTGTGTTACTTATTTACTGCTTGCACTATTCGTTCTTTTCTCCGCATATCAGCTGTTTTTGTTGTGTGGCTGCCTGCAAAAGGATGAATCTCAAGGCTGTATATAGTATACAAACTTTGATAATAAATGTAGTTTAAAACTTCAGAGATGCACTTCAGCACACCAGTGTTGTAATGTGTAGTTACTTGAGTTACTGTCACCTTTCTGTCCGCTTGAACCAGTCACTTAAATCAAATTTCTTCCCCATTCTGATATTTATTCTGAACAACGACTGAACCTCGACCATGTTTGTATGCTTTTTTGTATTGAGTTACTGTCACATGATATTGGCTGATTAGACACACATAGTAAAGTGGCCACAGCGTGCAGTATTGTTCACGTCCAGATGCTCCAGAGGGACCAGGGAGGCAGCACCTGCCATGGAGCTGTTTCGAAGGTGGACAAATTGTAGTGCATCAAGTTTGTCTGAGAGCTGAACTTAATGTGATCCATAACCAGTGTTTCAAAGTACTTTGTGACAGTGGATATCAAAGCCACAGGGCGGCAGTCATTAAGGCACGTTACCTTGTTTTTCTTGGGTACTGGGATGGTAGTTGTCTTCATAATGTAGGTGGATACTACAGATTGAAGCAGGATAAGGTTAAAAAAAGTCTGCAAATATCCCCAGCTGATCTGCATAAGGATCAGATCTATCTAAGGATATGGCCAGGGAGGCAGCCCAGGCCTGATGCATTCTGTGAGTTCACTCTCTGGAAGACTGATTTACATCGGCAATGAAGGTTCAGGTGCACTGGAAGGGTGTGGGTGGTGACATTCCAATCTCCTTCTGTTCAAAACTTGCATAAAATGCTTTAAGCTCATTGGATAGGAATGCTCTGTTGTTGGTAATGTTGCCTGACTTCAGATTTAAATGTAGTTAATTGAGTAACATTTTAAACAACTACTATCAGCAGTAAATTACAAACACGAGAAAATCCAAAGCAACATAAGCAAAATGCTGGAGGAACTCAGCAGGTCAGGCAGCATGTATGGAAAAGAGTAAGCAGTTGACGCTTCAGGCTGAGACCCTTCCTCAGGACTGGATAGCAGCAGTGATAGTCACCGATCAAATTAAAATGCCATAAAAGGCAACTGTTTCACTAATGAACCTTAGGGATGGAATTTTGCTGCTCTTAGCTACTCTGGTCTTTATGCCTCCATGCTAAATCAAAAAAAATGTGGTTTACTTTTTAATGCCCTGGGAAACCTTATATGAAAACTGGACATCTAACAGGACAAAAAAGATGTACTTAATTCAGTCAAACATGGAAAATCCAGTTCGCCATGTAAAATACTCACTACACATATTAGGGAAGTTGCCTGTAAATTGGTAGAGTGGTTCCAAAGGTTACTGAAGCAACAGTGCATCAACCAAGCCACCTAACTATCATTATAGACATACAGTATCATATTCTATTGCAGGAAAAGAAAATGGACAAGGAAATCTCCAATCTATGACTAGCTACAACTCTTTTGTCTGATGGATCAATATTCCTTCAAACTCATTATTTGGCAGACAGAGTAGAAGGCTATTTTCCCTCTGTCCGACTGTCAGACAGCATCTATGAAAAGGAGTAAACAGTCGAATTTTCAGGCTGAGGCCCTTCATTGGGACTGGGGGAGGGGGGATGGGGAAGGGGAAAGAGTTGCCTGAATTAAAAGGCTATCTGGAAGGTAATAGGTGAAACCAGGTGGGTGGGAAAGGTCAAGGACTGGGGAAGAAAGGATCTGATAGCAGAGGAGAGTTGACAATAGGAGAAAGGAAAGGAGAGCCATGGGGAGGTGATAAGCAGGTGAGAAGTAGTTAAAGGTCAGAGCGAGGAATAGAGGAGGTAGAGGTGGGAAATTCTGCTCACCAGAGGAAGAAATCTATATTCATCACAAGATGGTGGAGAAGACAAGCTCCCAGGAAGGATACGTGGCTGTGATAACAGGTCTGGTTGAACAGATGGTCGAAGAGTCAGAGGGCAACAGAAATTACAGTGGAGGAGCAGTGAGAGAGGGTTTCACCGAATTCCTGTCAAAGGGAAGATTTAACCTTCTTCAGGGTTGGCATCCCTCATGGAGACTTTGCAGTGGAGCAGTAAAGCCTTAAGTCCCACACCATCAGGTTGCACATTATTTATTAGCCTTTGTTTGTGTATAGTTTTTCATAAACTCAATTGAATTTCCTTATTTTCCTATAAATGCCTGCAAGAAAATGTATCTCAAGGTATTATATGGTGACATAGTCGTATTTGGTAATAAATTTACATTGACTTTGAGTACAGCAGTTTGGCTATTAAATACCAGTTGTACAACATATTGTTGTAATGTGTGCAGTTCTTGGTTAGAGGAAAGGTGTTCTTATGCTTGAAAGGGTGTAGAAAAGATTCATGAGGGTGTTACTAGTCTGAACTATAAGGAGAGTCTTCATAAGGTATGGCATTTTTCTACGGAGTGTCGAAGGCTGAGAGGTAATTTTGACAGGCATAGGTAAGGTGAATGGTTGGTCTTTTTACCCAGGTCAGGGAAGGCTAAAATTTGGGGGCATAGGTTTAATTTGAGCAGGGAAAGATTTTTAAAGAGAATCTTACAGACAAGGTTCACCTTTCACCCAGAGTATGGTGGGCATGTGGAACAAGCTGCCACAGGAAACGGTAGAGATGAGTACAATAAGAGCATTTAAGCAACATTTAGATGGGTACATGGTTCAGAGAGGATGAGGGATATTGGCCAAAGAGACAAACACACTGGCTCAGGTAAGCAACTTGGTGACGAAGGAAAGTTGAACCAAAGACATATTTCTGTGATTCTAAGATTCCATGACTCTATATATATATGAAATTAGACACAAAATCCTTGAAATGACTAAATTCTGATCATCCAGTAATATTTTAGAACTGTTGTCTTGCTCTCTCCATTGACCCTTTGTTTTCTTGAGTCATCAGGAAATGCATAATATACATCGATGACATGGTTGAACTTCATTTCTATCCTTCAAAATTTTAACTTTTTAAAAAAAGATTTTCACGACACAATATTAAGTGCTCGCTGTAACAGAAAGTCAAGTCAAACTTCAGCATTTGAATTATGTCAATAACTGAATTCATTACCAAGAAATATATCAAAAAGCCAAGTTTTTAGAGGGAATCCATAATGGGGATCTCACATTTTGATTAGCCCAAAGACAGAAAGTCAGGTACTGAGGGCTTAAGTAACAAATGCTCAGTACCATTTGTCTGTCCAATGAGGTATCTGAAATACTGTGACATGTTAAGTCTCTGCTGTACTGTACAATGTCACAAAGTTCTTTTAGGCAGACCAGAACAGATATTGATTATTGTTTATCAGGGAAGATTGGGGGGGGGGGTCAACAGCACTACCCAAAACTTCAAGTACTTTGGCTTGGTTCATTTTGGAGACATTTAAATAAAACACAGCAGAATATTCTGCATTACAATATTAATAACTTAAACAAATAGAAACTATAGATTCAGAAATCAATTTTCTTGTTAGTCAACATTTTCAAATTGTGTTACGACAATGGAATATTTGAATGGCTTCACATCACTATTTCACAAATGTTCATTGTTAATTAACAAGTATAGACATCATAAGTCAGCCATTAAGATCCTTCTCCATCTAAATTATATTTGCATGTATGTAGCCTGATCTGATAAAGATCTAACTGTATTCAATATTATGTTATAAACACAAGTCACTTAATATTCTTCAGTATACAAAATATTTATTAGAAAGTCAATTAAACTAAACGAACAAGGCATTGATGAAAGAAGGTCAATACAGTATGCCCACATGGAATTTATAAATGGTTTAGATCCCACTGCTCATTCCATTTACAGCCCAAGTACTGAATTTGCATCAAGTTGTATGCTATTTCTTTCACAGTAAGTTTCTGTAAAAGTAAAATGTTAAGCAGATGCCATAATTAAGGCATGCATCCACAGGACATCACACGTCAACACATCTCTGTGGAATTTAATTCTACACTGTACCTCCCTTAGCGAGAAAAAAATATATTCATAAATAACATTTCTTTGTCCCTTAGGAAAGATATTTGGTAGCAAAGGTCAGATATCCAGTATGACCTGCCATCTCTTTTACAGGCGCACCACTCTTAAACTGGATAGTTCCTTGTTGTGAATCTGTACAGTATTTTCCCTTTGATTGGCTCACAGTGTCAGCTGGCTTGTCCAGGCTATTTTTGTCTTCCGTACCAAAGTCAGGGAGCTGCAGGCTCACAGTCCTGACATCATGCACCCGGAGAAGGATTTCAAACGTACTGATATCATTGAATCCCTGCTCAGTCATAGCAAGGCAGGTGCGCTGCACTTGTTCAATGCAGGGAGAGAAAGAACAGATCCTTCCACCTGATGGAGCAAAAATAAAAATAATTAAAATTCAGTATGTTCCTTTTGTTCTTTGCAAATAAAATTACTTTCCCCTTTCTTTCTTTTAAAGTCATCACATATACACACCATTGGCATTTAATTTTCAAAGTTATTTTCAAAATTTTCAAAGTAATTTTCAAAATTACTTTCCCCTTTCTTTCTTTTAAAGTCATCACATATACACACCATTGGCATATACATATACATATCACATATACATACCATTATACATATACATTGGCATATACATATACATATCACATATACATATCATTGGCATTTAATTTTCAAAATTACTTTCCCCTTTCTTTCTTTTAAAGTCATCACATATACACACATTGGCATTTAATTTTCAAAGTTCCCATCTCCCACCCTTTCAAAGCATTGACTCATATTGACTTGGTGTACAAGACAGCGGTGTGCTCAACCCACACCAATAATCCCTCTCCCACTCCACCACTATCCTTTGACAAGGTCCCCCATGGGAGGTTAATTAGGAAGATTGAGTTGCTAGATATACATGGTGAGGTAGTAAATTGGATTAGACATTGGCTCAATGGGAGAAGTCAGAGAGTGGTAGTGGAGGATTGCTTCTCTGAGTGGAGGACTGTGACTAGTGGTGTGTCACAGGGATCAGTGCTGGGTCCATTGTTATTTGCCATCTATATCAATGATCTGGATGATAATGTGGTAAATTGGATCAGCAAATTTGCTGATGATACAAAGATTAGAGGTGTAGTGGACAGTGAGGAAGGTTTTCAAAGCTTGCAGAGGGATCTGGACCAGCTGGAAAAATGGGCTGAAAAATGGCAGATGAGAGTTTAATGCAGACAAGTGTGAGGTATTGTACTTTGGAAGGAAAAACCAAGGTAGAACATACAAGGTAAATGGTAGGGCACTGAGGAGTGCAGTAGAACAGAGGGATCTGGGAATACAGATACAAAATTCCCTAAAAGTGGTGTCACAGGCAGATAGGGTAGTAAAGAGAGCTTTTGGTACATTGGCCTTTATAAATCAAAGTATTGACTATAAGAGTTGGAATATTATGATGAGGTTGTATAAGGCATTGGTGAGGCCGAATTTGGAGTATTGTGTTCGGTTTTGGTCACCGAATTACAGGAAGGATATTAATAAGGTTGAAAGAGTGCAGAGAAGGTTTACAAGGGTGTTGCTGGGACTTGAGAAACTGAATAATTGAGAAAGGTTGAATAGATTAGGACTTCATTCCCTGGAGCGTAGAAGAATGAGGGGTGATTTGATAGAGGTGTATAAAATTATGATGGGTATAGACAGAGTGAATGCAAGCAAGCTTTTTCCACTGAGGCTAGGGGAGAAAAAAAACCAGAGGACATGGGTTAAGGGTGAAGGGGGAAAAATTTAAAGGGAACATTAGGAGGGGCTCCTTCACACAGAGAGTGGTGGGAGTGTGGAATGAGCTGCCAGATGAAGTGGTAAATGTGGGCTCACTTTTAGCATTTAAGAAAAACTTGGACAGGTACGTGGATCAGAGGTGTATGGAGGGGTATGGGCCAGATGCAGGTCAGCGGGCCTAGGCAGAAAAATGGTTTGGCACAGCCAAGAAGGGCCAAAAAGCCTGTTTCTGTGCTGTAAGGTTCTATGGTTCTATCCCCGAAGCAGCTTTCTTCTAACACTACATGAAAGTGGCAAGCTGATATGGTATGAACCAGATGCAAATACAACTCAGACCTTTAGAAACGAACACTTTTCAGCAGATTGGACATCTACCTGGCTTCTGGAGCACAAAGCTGGAAGAATTCAGGTCAATTAGCATATGCAGAGGCTAAAGGGGCAAATTGATATTTGGGGTCAAGCTCCTGTATCAGGACTGAAAGAATTCAGGAAAGATTGTCAGCATATGATATGACTATAAGACATAGGAGCAGAATTAGGACATTTGGCCCAACGAGTCTGCTCTGCTATTCCATCATGACTGACTTGTTATCCCTCTCAACCCCATTCTCCTGCCTTCTCTCCACAACCTTTGATGCCCTGACTAATCAAGAACCTACTGAATATACTCAATGACTTCCACAGATTCACCACCCTCTGGCTAATGATATTCCTCTTCATAGCAAACACGAGGAAATCTGCAGATGCTGGAAATTCAAACAACACACACAAAATGCTGGTGGAACACAGCAGGCCAGGCAGCATCTATACGGAGAAGCACTGTCGATGTTTCGGGCCAAGACCCTTTGTCAAGACTAACTGAGAGATAGTAAGAGGTTTGAAAGTAGTGGGGGGGAGGGGGAAATGCGAAATGATAGGAGTAGTCCCGAGGGGGTGGGATGAAGCTAAGAGCTGGAAAGGTGATTGGTGAAAGTGATACAGAGCTGGAGAAGGGAAAGGATCATGGGACAGGAGGCCTCGGGAGAAAGAAAGTGGGGGCACCAGAGGGAGATGGAGAACAGGCAGAGTGATGGGCAGAGAGAGAGAAAAAAAAACTAAATATGTCAAGGGTGGGGTAAGAAGGGGAGAGGCATTAACGGAAATTAGAGAAATCAATGTTCGTGCCATCAGGTTGGAGGCTACCCAGCCAGTATATAAGGTGTTGTTCCTCCAACCTGAGTTTGGATTAATTTTGACAGTAGAGGCGGCCATGGATGAACATATCAGAATGGGAATAGGACGTGGAATTAAAATGTGTGGCCACTGGGAGATCCTGCTTTCTCTGGCAGACCGAGCGTAGGTGTTCAGCGAAACGGTCTCCCAGTCTGCGTTGGGTCTCACCAATATATAAAAGGCCACACTGGGAGCACCGGACGCAGTATACCACACCAGCCAACTCACAGGTGAAGTGTTGCCTCACCTGGAAGGACTGTCTGTGGGCCCTGAATGGTGGTGAGGGAGGAAGTGTATGGGCAGGTGTAGCACTTGTTCTGTTTACAAGGATAAGTGCCAGGAGGGAGATCGGTGGGAAGGGATGGGGGGGGACGGGTGGACAAGGCAGTTGCTTAGGGAGCGATCCCTGCGGAAAGCTGAAAGAGTGGGGAAGGGAAAGATGTGCTGGGTAGTGGGATCCCGTTGGAGGTGGTGGAAGTTACGGAGAATTATATGTTGCACCTGGAGGCTGGTGGAGTGGTAGGTGAGGACAAGGGGAACCCTATCCCCAGTGGGGTGGCGGGTGGATGGGGTGAGGGCAGATGTGTGGGAAATGGGAGAGATGCATTTGAGAGCAGAGTTGACGGTGGAAGAAGGGAAGCCCCTTTGTTTGAAAAAGACATCTCCCTCGTCCTGGAATAAAAAGCCTCATCTTGAGAGCAGATGCGGCAGATATAGAGGAATTGTGAGAAGGGGATAGCATTTTTGCAAGAGACAGGGTGGGAAGAGGAATAAACCAGGTAGCTGTGAGAGTCTGTAGGCTTATAGTAGATATCATTGGATAGGCCGTCTCCAGAGATGGAGACAGAAAGATCAAGAAAGGGGAGGGAGGTGTCGGAAATGGACCAGGTAAATTTGAGGGCAGGGTGAAAGTTGGAAGCAAAGTCAATGAAGTCAACGAGCTCAGCATGTGTGCAGGAGGCAGCGCCAATGCAGTTGTCGATGTAGCGAAGGAAAAGAGGGGGATGGATACCCGTATAGACATGGAACATGGACTGTTCCACAAAGCCAAAAGGCAGGCATAACTGGAACCCATACGGGTGCCCATGGCTACACCCTTGGTTTGGAGGAAGTGGGAGGAGCCAAAGGAGAAATTATTGAGAGTAAGAACTAATTCCGCTAGACGGAGGAAAGTGTCGGTAGAGGGGAATTGGTTAGATCTGGAATCCAAAAAGAAGCGAAGAGCTTTGAGACCCTCCCAGTGGGGGATGGAGGTATATAGGGACTGGACGTCCATAGTGAAAATAAGGCGGTGGGGGCCAGGGAACTTGAAACATTGAAAAAATTCAAAGCGTGAGAAATGTAACGAACATAGGTGAGAAGAGATTGAACAAGGGGTGATAAGACAGTGACAAGGTATGCAGAAATGAGTTCAGTGGGGTAGGAGCAAGCTGAGACAATAGGTCTACCTGGACAGGCAGGTTTGTGGATCTTGGGTAGGAGGCAGAAATGGGAAGTGTGGGGTGTGGGAACTATGAGGTTGGTGGCAGTGGATGGGAGATCCCCAGAGCTGATAAGGTTGGTGATGGTATAGGAGACAGTGGCCTGGTGCTCCTTAGTGGGGTCATGATCAAGGGGGTAAATAAGAGGAGGTATCAGAGAGTTGTTGCTGTGCCTCGGCCAGGTAGAGGTCAGTACGCCAGACAACAACAGGTCCCCCCTTATCAGCAGGTTTTATAGTGAGGTTGGGATTGGTGCAAAGAGAGCAGAGCGTTCGGAAGGCGTGAGGTTGGAATTGGAACAGGGTGTAGTGAAGTCAAGACGGTTGGTGTCCCGTCGGCAATTAGCAATAAAGAGTTCCAAAGCAGGCAGAAGACCAGAGCGGGTTGTCCATGAAGAGGAGGAGGGTTGAAGACGGGAGAAGGGGTCATCGGTGGGGGTAGGAGAGTCCTTGTCAAAGAAGTAAGCTTGGAGACAGAGCCGGCAGAAGAAGAGTTCAGCGTCATGGCGTACGCAGAACGCACTGAGGTGTGGGCGAAGGGGGACAAAGCTGAGGCCCTTACTGAGGACAGAATGCTCTGCCTCAGGGAGCTGAAGGTCGGAGGGAATGGTAAAGACACAGCACGGATGAGAGATGGGACCAGAGGGGGGGAGGGAGGCTGGTAGTGTCAGTAGAGAGGGAAGGGTTGGGGTGAGAGGAAGATGGAGCCTCTGAAGGCCCAGGAGCTGACGATGGGATCTCAGGGAGAGGGGATTGCAGAGTGGTGGTGGGGGAAGGGGAGACGGGAGACACAATCGCAGCATGTGAAGACCCAGCCTGAAGTTCAAGGCTGGAATCGCAGTCGGTGGTTGCGCAATCTCTTTGAAGCTGTCCATGGTCATTGAAACACGCGGTGATGGTGCTGGAGTCCGGGTTTTCAACATGCCCTGGGTAGCTGAGGCAGCCGAGATCAACGGCTGGGCCCGGGGCCACGATACCAAGTCCATGCTCTGGGGTCTGCAGATGGAAGATCTTGCGATCCTTGAGTCAAAGAAACGGCGATTGCACGCATGGATCCAACGGAGGATGAAATAACGGACAGGTCCACTGCAAACGAAGAAAAAGGTGTCCCGGAGGCGTGGAAGGGATTGTGATAGGGATGCCAGGTACCTTCTCATGGCGGAGAGTGTCGCCCTCAGAGCTCGACGGGAGAAACAACGGGAGCCAGAGTCAATTAAATGTGAGTACCTGGGATCCTCAGAAGGTCCAAATTGAGAAGCTATTACTCTTCATCTCTGTTTTAAATGGATGCCCCACTATTCTGAAGCTGTGCCCTATGGTTCTAGACCCATCTACTATAGGATACAACCTCTCCAAATCAAGACCTTTTGATATTTAATCGGTTTCAATGAGAACCCCCTCCCCACATCAAACACTGGCCTGGAGCCAACAAACTCTCCTTATGGGTTAACCCTGTCATTTCAATCAACGGATGAATGAAATCCTCTTTGGTTCAAGAGCCTGATGGTTGAGAGGTCATAACTGTTCCTGAAACTGGTGGTGTGAGTCCCAAGGCTCCCGCACCTTCTTCCTGATGGTGGCAGCAGCAAGAAAAGAGCATGTCCTGAGTGGTGGGAGTCCTCGATGATGGATGCTACTTTCTTGTGACAGCATTTCACAAGAGGGCTTTATCTGTGATGGACTGGGTCGTATTTATTACTCTCTTTTAGTATTTTCTGTTTAAGGGCAATGGTGCTTCCATACTAGGCTGTGATGCAGTCATTCAATATACTCTCCACCACACATTTATACAAATTTGTCAAAGTTTTAGGAGTTTGCAAATATTTGGCATGATATCTAATGAAGTAGAGGCACTGCGATGTTTCATTTGTAATTGTACTTATATGCTGTGTCCAGAGCAGATCTTCTGAAATATTGACACCAAGGAATTTAAAGTTGCTGACCCTCTCCGCCTCCGATCCTCCAATGAGAACTGGCTCACGGACCTTGTTTCCTTCTCCTGAGGTCAATATTCAGCTCCTTGGTCTTGCTGACACTGAATAAGAAATTGTTGAGGTACCACTCAGTCAGAGTTTCCCTCCCCTTCCTATATGCAGATAAATAAATAAGCAATAAATATCGAGAACATGAGATGAAGTTTCCATTGATTCAGCCTATAACAATGGCGTTGTCAACAAACTAATATGGCATTAGAGCTGTGCTTAACCACAGCTGAGATACGTGCCAAATAGCTTGTAGAACATAGAACAATACAGCACAGTACAGGCCCTTCGGCCCACAATGTTGTGCCGACCCTTAAACCCTGCCTCCCATATAACCCTCCACCTTAAATTCCTCCATATACCTGTCTAGTAGTCTCTTAAATTTCACTAGTGTATCTGCCTCCACCATTGATTCAGGCAGGGCATTCCACGCACCAACCACTCTCTGAGTAAAAAACCTTCCTTTAATATCCCCCTCGAACTTTCCACCCCTTACCTTAAAGCCATGTCCTCTTGTATTGAGCAGTGGTGCCTTGGGGAAGAGGCGCTGGCTGTTCATCCATCTATTCCTCTTAATCTTGTGTTCTTTATTTATGAATTCCATTAGAAATATGAGGGACTTTCAGGCACAAATGCAAGCTTTTGTCAAGTCCAGTACTCAAAAATCAGAGGTCCAAAGGGACTTGGGAGTCCCTTGTGTAGGTTTCCCTAAAGGTTAACTTGCAGGTTGAGTTGGTGGTAGAGAAGGCAAATGAAATGTTAGTATTCATTTCAAGAGGACGAGAATATAAGAGCAAGGAAGTGATGCTGAGGCCTTATAAGGCATTGTTCAGACCGCACTTGGAGTATTATGAGTAATTTTGGGCACCTTATCTAAGAAAAGATGTGTTGGCATTAGAGGGGGTCCAGAGGAAGTTCGCAAGAATAATTCTGCAAATGACAGGGTTAACCCCTAAAGAGAGCTTGTTGGCTCCGGGCCAGTGTTTGTTGTCGGGGGAAGGGGGTTCTCATTGAACCTATTAAATATCAAAAGGTCTTGATTTGGAGAGGTCGTATTCTATGGTAGGTGAGTCTAGAACCAGAGAGCACAGCCTCAGAATAGTGGGACATCCACCTCACTTTATCAATTCTTAGTGCTTAAAGTGTCAGCAGTAACATTGCCTAGATGACAGTTCATAGTGCAATCTCGATTAAGATAATGTCAGCAATAAATATTGCAGCCTATTTGAGGGGCACCTCCATAATCTGCCACATTGTCAAATATTTTCCAATTTGTGTCAAACAGTCCAATGCAATCATCCACATACAGATGGCCTGTATGATTAAAAGATTATCTCTCATCCTGTTAACAATAAGTGAAATAAATAACTAGCGCAATGTTATTTCTAAAATTTGGAAGTGTGGTCCATTTCTGAGGTAATAGATAACTAAGTAGAAAGAATTCTATTCACAGTTATGCGCCTCAGTGGAAACTTCAACGTCTATTAAACACAGGTTTAAATTTTCCTCTGTTGATCCATGAACCACCTTTTCAGGGTGACTGACGAAAGGAGATTACTCAAAGCACGATCAAATCAGATCAAGATTTACCAGTAAGAGTGAAACAAGAAACAAATCCTAGGCTTGTGACTCAAGTTTCCTGTGAATTCTTAAAGGAACTACATTGTTACTAACCTTCAGTACTACGATCTAGGCAAACTTCAGCTTTACTATTTATTTAACATCTTTCTTTATGCAATCTCAGATTATTGCTTCCCCGCCCCCCAAAAGCTGTACTTAAACCAGCCCAATCAAAATTTAGAAAATATCTTTATGTTACCAACTGCAATCTAGTCTTTACGTTAAATATTTTCAAGTTTAAAGAAACATTATTCTTCAATCATTCGACTTGCATTAAACAAATTCCAAAGCATTTTGTTTATTTGGACAATTTATGAAGTGTTCGATAGTTACCACTATTGCATAGTTACACTTGAGATAATATCATTTCGTACTAATGGATAGAACCTTTCTTCACCTACATGGACACAATGGATCAATATAAACAAAAAATAATCAATTACATTTGTCTTCACATTTCAAATTTGTATCGGAAGTGTGAAATAACACACTCCGGCAAACTAATTCAGAAAACTAACAAAGAGCATCTAACACATCAGGTTTCACCCTGAAAACTATTAACGAGATCAGGGGTTCCCAACCTTTTTTTTACGCCATGGACCAAAACTATTAAAACAAGGGGTTCGTGGACCCCATGTTGGGAACCCCTGAAGCAGATGATGGTTTCAACCTGACAATTCACTCTTGCCTCTGATATAGTTTCATCACTCTACAGTATTTGAAAGTTTGTAGCAATGCCATACACTTTCATTTTAAGTTCCTGGTTTCTCTCCCCACCCCAACCTCCCTTTACTGTTAAATAAATTTCACCATTCTCATGCACATAAATTTATTACTACTTCAAATAGCCCAAAGAGAAACCAATCTTGCCAACCTTAATTCTTTTCTCATTGAACATCTACTCACCACACTTAGATGTAAAACTATCTTTCTATTTGATTCCTGTAACACCTGACAGTGAGAAAAAAGAAAAAAGGAGCAGGAACAAGGTATCTGGTCCATGAAACCTGTTCATCTTTCAATATAATCATGGCTGATCTGCCCATGCATCAACTCTTCTGAGCCAGTTCCCCAGAGTCCTCAATTCCTCCATCTTTCAAAAGCATATGTACTGTACTTCTTCCTTAAAAGCTTCCAGTGATTTAGTCTTCACAACTGCTGGGTTAGAAAATTCAAGAAATTCACCAACATTTGAGAAGAAATTCCCATGCATGTTGGTTTTATATTCAACCTAATTCTTGTACCTCTGTCTCCCAGTTCAAGCCTCTCTTGCTAGCTTAAGCATCTTAGCATTTAACCTGTCCATCATGGTATCTTGTGTTTGCAATAAGATCAGCTCTGCCTCTCATTCGTGTAAACAACAAAGGATACAGATACATTTTCTTTAGACAAATGCACTTCTGTTCCAGGAATTAACTCAGTAAATCTCTTTTGGATCACCTTAAATCCTAGTACATCCTTTCTTACACAAGGGTGGAGGGGGGGGGGGGTCGTCACACTGCACACTATATTTAAATGCCTTTCTCTCCTGCCTCAATGAGGCACAATGAGGCTGCAGGAGTAACTCTTTATATTCTGCTTGGGTAGCCTCGAACTTAATGTCATGAACATCAGTTTCTCTCTCCTCTTTTTCCCCCATTCTAGTTTCCTTCTCCCCCTTTCTCTGCTCCTCACCTGTCTACCATATTCCTCTGGGGCCCCTCCTCCTTCCCTTTCTCTCATGGTCCACAGTCCTCTCCTATCAGATTCTTTCTTCATCAGCCATTTACTTCTTCCATCTATCCCCTCCCAGATTTTTCCTTCAGCCTCCCTCTCCCAATCACCCACTTGTCTTCACTTATCACCTGCCAGCTAGTACTCTTTCCCCTCCCCATCTTCTTACTCTGGCATCTGCCCCTTCTATTCCAGCCCTGAAGGCCAAAATGTTGACCGTTTATTCCCCTCCATAGATGCTGCCTGACCTACTGAGTTCCTTCAGCATTTTGTGTGTTGCCACATTTTCAGCAGATTTTTAAAACTTTTTAAACCTTCAACAGTTAAACAAAGCATGGATGACAAAAGCAATTATTCAGATCTCATCTTGTGTATTTGTGCACACAAACAAGATTTATCCTCAGATACTCATGGAAGTACCCAGGGTGAGCAGTTGCAAATAGGATTCAGGGGAGTAATGTTCTCATGAATACAGAGAAATGATGAAGATGTCTTAAATTTACAAGGACTGTTTAAAATAAAGGGAAAGTTTGGGCATCTGAGATTCAAGGTATTTAAGGATGTTTACAAAGGGAAAGGAAGTAAGGGATTGGATATCCAGGAAATGTATAAATTGGTATAATGATTTGTATCAATACCAGCTCCATTATAGAAAAAGACATACTCAAATGCAGACATGCAAGAATGAAATGCTCTGTTAAAGCAAATATCACATTCCAGTCACTTGGCTGAAATGCAAGATTTATTCCACATTCTCTTGTTTATTTTTATGCTTTTGTTAATATTTAAGGAATTAAGAGCTGAGTAGGAATCTATTTACACAATTTCATAAATCACAGCCAGCAACTTTATACAAGTATTTTTCAACTCTAATCAGCAACTAGTAACTTCCGTTTCTTTAGTTCTAAACAGATAGTTATCACTTGCTCTGATTTCAAAACAATCTTTCCCCTCAGCTTTAGATTCCATTTTTTTGATACTATTATAGAGTCACAGAACACCACTACATAGAAACAGGCCTTTCAGCCCATCTAGTCTGTGCCCAGTCCCATCGACCCGCACCCAAACCATAGTCCGCTTCACCCCTCCCATTCATGTACCTATCGGAATTTCTCTTAAATATTGAACCAAACCCACATCCACCATTTGCATTGGCAGCTCATTCCACACTCTCACCACCCTGAGTGAAGAAGTTCCCTTTCATATTCCTCTTAAACATTTCACCTTTCACCCTTAACCTGTGACCTCTGGTTGCAGTCTCACCAGACCTCAGTTAAAAACCCTGTTTGCATTTACTCTATCTGTACCCCTCATAATTTTGTATACCTCCATTAAATCTCCCCTCAATCTTCTATGTTCTAGGGAATTAAATCCTAACCTATTCAACCTTTTGTTATAACTCATGTCCAAAAGTCCTGGAAATATCCTCGTAAATTTTCTCTGCACTCTTTCAAACTTATTTACATCTTTCCTATAGGCAGGTGACCAAAACTGGACACAATACTCCAAATTAGGCTTTACCAATGTCTTATAAAATTTCAACATAACATTCCAACTCCTATACTCAATGCATTGATTTATATAGGCCAATGTGCCAAAGACCTTCTTTATGACTCTATCTGTGATGCCTCTTTCAAAGAATTATGGATCTGTATTCCAGATCCCACTATTCTACTGCACTCCTCAGTGCCCTGTTGTTTACTGTGTAAGACCTAGCCTTTCTTGAAATACTCTGTAAGATTGGTTTGACAGTACTGACCACACACAAATCAATGTTGACTATCCCTAATTAGTTCCTGTCTATCCAAATACTTACATACCCGGTCCCTTAGAATAACTTCCAATAACTTTCCTACTACTGATTTCAAGCTCACTGGCCCCATAATTTCCTGTCTTATTCTTAGAGCCTTTCTTAAGCAATGGAATAATAGCAGCTATTCTCTAATCCTCCGACACCTCACCTATGGCTAAGGTTGTTTTAAATAACTCTACTAAGGCCCCTGCAATTTCAGCATTAGCCTCCCACAGGTACGGAGGGAACATATTATCAGGTCCTGGGAATTTAACCACCCTAATTTGCCTCAAGACAGCAAACATCTCCTTCTCTGTAATCTATACAGGGACCATGACCTCGTTGCCACATTGCCCATATAGACCTCACATCTATAGACTCTGTGCCTGTCTCTTGGCTAAATACAGATGAAAAAAAAGTTCAATGAAGATCTCCCCTATCTCTTTCAGCTCCATACAGACTACCATTCTGATATTCCAGAGGACCAATTTTGTCCCTTGCTAACCTTTTGCTCTTAATTTATCTGTAGAAGCCCTTAGGATTCTCCTTACCTTGTCATGTCTTCTTTTAGCCCTCCTGATTTCCATTTGAACTGTTTTCTTGCATTTTTTATATTCCCCAAGTACCTTATTTGTTCCTACCTGCCTTTTCCTGCTATGCACCTTCTTTCTTAACCAGGACCTCAATATCTCTCAAAAACCAAAGTTCCCTAAAGCTGTTATCATTGCTTTTTATTCTGACAGGAATATACAAACTCTATACTCTTAAAATTTCATTTTTAAAGGCCTCCTCCAAACCAAGTACAGCTTTGCCAGAAAACAGCCTGAACCAATCCACACTTGCCCGATCCTTTCTGATACCATCAAAATTAGTCTTTCTCTAATTTTGAATTTCAACTGACAGACCAGATCTATTCTATTCCATAATTACCTTGAAACTAGTGCCGTTATAATCACTAGATGAGAAGTGTACTCCTACAAACTTTTGCCACTTGCCCTGTCTAATTCCCTAGGATTGCACTATCTCAAGTTGGGACCTGTACTGATTAAGGAAACTTTCCTGAACACATCTGACAAACTCTTTCCCATTCAGCCCTTCTACAGCATGGGTGTCCCAGTTAATATAAGGATAGTTAAAATCACCTACTATCACAACCTTTTGTTTCCTGCAATGGTCTGCAATCTCTCTCCAAATTTGTTCCGCTAAATCCTGTGGTCTATAATATAATCCCATTAATGTGGTCATACCTTTCTTATTAAGTCTCACCAGACGAGTTCTCCTGGCTGTTCTGACTGAGCACTGTTGTGTCTCCCCACCTTCCCACATCCCGCAAGAGGAGCATTCCACTGTTCTAAACATGCAACAAGAAAGAAGAAAGAAAGAGCAACAAAAAGAAAATATCTACTATGTTGTACATGCCTCCTCAGTGAGCTAAAGCCTCAACACCTCACTCTAGCACTAGACCACTCACACAATTGCTGCTCCACTTAAACCCAACTTCTTTTTATTGGATCTTGCCAAGTGCCTTATTATGACTCACAGGGACTGTGGCGCGCAAAATATGCTGACTGACCCCACTCGCTTGTTTTAAACTCTCTCTTCCCCCTCCAAGCAATCTGATAATTCATTTGGACTGTTGTCTTACCTTCTACCTTCAAGGCAGATTTTGCATATTTAACAGCCTCCCAAGGTGATGGAATGTCCAGAAAAACAGCATCTGCAATATTTGTCACTCCAAAGCCTTCTTTACACACATCTTGTGTTTTCACTGTGACCAAATGATCTACCTTGTGTTCATGAAACTCCTCTTTAGCTTTGTCTGCTCGTTGTTTATGAAATTCCACAGTATATAGCTGTCCTGTTGGTGCAATTGTTCGAATAATGGCGTGGGAAAGAGAGCCACTCCCTGTACCTACAACACAAAGGAAAAGATTGTTTTTGGTTCACAACCAAAGTATATTTTAAATGACAAAGATAATTTTCAATGTTTACAATAAAACTTACTGTGGCAAGCATGAGATATGGGGAACCACCATTTGGCCAATGGATACAGTTTATTTAGGGCAGTGTTATCCTGGTAATTTCAGCAAGATTGACAAGGATCTGGCATTGTCTACAACACTATAAAGTGCACATTGGGATACAAAACAATTTGAAAAATACATTACAAATATTTCTCATGAAAATCTGCATGCAGCACTCATCTATTACTAACTTTTGTTCTAACAATCAATTTGTACTTTGCCAGAAATGCTCAAAGTCAGCCTTACTCCAAGTAAACAAACTGAATGCATGGACAAGATGAATAGGAATATCCTTGACAAAAAGGAACAAGTGTAGGCTTGGCAAAACTGAAACCAGTGAACAATTTCCCCCTTGGTTCTGCTTTAACTGCAGCCATTTCTGGAGCAATCAAGGTGGCAGAGGTTGGTATTGGTTAAACATGGAAGCCCCAGAGCTTTCTGTAAGAGATTCTCAGGTAAGTAGTTCCAACCACTTTTAGCTGCCTATGTGACCTTCCTTCCAACAAGAGGTCAGAAATGTTTTGCTCACCACTAATTGTGCATTATTCGATTGTGCAGGAAACTTCCCAGATGATAGCTCAGAGTACTCTAAAACGTAGATATGACTCAGGGACAGGCTGAGCAATGTAAAGTACATTTGCACCACATAAGAGCACAACAATGGACCACCCCCATAACAGCTTCCTCAAAGTAAAAAGGCTTTGCCATTAGAAGGATCCTGGAAACTATATCCTCTTCAAGCGCACCTGGGCAGATATTTAAATACCATGTGTACAAAGGTTCAGAAACTGGATCTGGATACAATGCAGCTCTCAACTCCTTATTATTATGCTGTCATCGACAAGACACAAATGAATGTAACAGAATAATCTCCACTTGCCAGAATAATATTTGTCAATTGAAGAAACGGTATCAGACAGCAAAACATTGTTTGGTTGTCACCCAATCTCCACTCTAGCTCTTCCTTCTTGCCATCAGCAGTATTTCGACAAAATGTAGCACAAAGAAAAAACTGGCAAGATTTCATTTCCAGCACCTCCCAAACCTATGATCCATTTCTGGAAAAAGGGGGAAATGACTGCACAATTTCTAGAAACACTATTTCTGGTTTGAAATATAGCCCCTACTCAACACTGCTGCATTTACGTATTAAATCTCCCATCTGCACTGCATTCTGAGAGTCTGTATGGCATAGAAACTGCAACCCTTCAAGGACCAGAACGATGGGCAATAAACCTTGACTTTGTTTGTGATCTCACATACAGCAAACAGAAAATTTCCACCAGTTCCAATAACTTGCTTTTGATTTTGTGTTTCAGTCTTTGCTGAAATGTCTTAGATGTTTTATCACCACCTATTCTGGCAACCAGGAATGGGGCAATGAATGCTGGACTTGTAGCATTCCGTATGATCAAATTAAATTCAAAGCAAGCTTCAAGAAGGTTAAGCTAATCCTTTCTTCTGGATACTCCAAGCTTAACACATTTAGACAATCTCAGTTTCTCCCTAGCAAAGGATGCTATTTAAGAGATCTGTGAACCAATAACTGAAGCATAAGGGAGATGGAAGAGTCAAAACAAGGATTTCAGATCCTACATACATTACAAAGTTCTGATTAGGAAGAGAATAGATACACTGGTGATGGGTAGTGGGTACCAGTGTTTCCAACATGACATTGGTGGAGTTAAGGGAGGAGGGAAGTTGCATTATTGACTAGAGTGAGGATTATGGCACTACTTAAAAGAGAATATCCCAGAGGGGAATGTCTGGCCAGTCCAAATGAGTAGAACTTAGATAAAAAAATCACTTTGAAGGTATTATATTAAAGACCAACCAATAGTGAGTGGGAATTAGAGAAGCAAATATGTAGAAATATCAAAATAGTGGAAGAATAATGTTATAATAGTATGTGATTTTAATTTCGCTAAAACTGACTGGGATTGCCTCAGTGCTAAGGGAATAAATGTGGCAGAATTTGCGTGTCCAAGAAAGTATTTGAAATAATATGTAGACGGACCTACTAGAAGTACTTGTGCTGAAGGCACACCACAGGGTTCTGTGCTTAGACCTCAATCCCACCTATTTTTTTATTTATGATGTGAGGCTAAGTACAGCTCCAAAGTCATATTTAACATTGCGAACGACACCATCGTTGTTGGCTGAATCAAAGGTTGTGACAAATCAGCACAGTAGAGAGAGACTGAAAATCTGGTTGAGTGGTGCCACAACAACAGCTTCTCACTCAACGTCAGCAAACCCAAAGAGCTGATTGTCAACTATAGCAGGAAGAAACCTGAAGTCCATGAGCCAGTCCTCATCAGGGAAGGGAGGTGGAGAGGGTCAGCAGCATTAAATTCCTTGCATCAACATATCAGAGAATCTGCCCTGGGTCCAGCATGCAAGTGCTATTACTAAGAAGGCACAACAGCACCTCTGCCCTCTTAGAAGTCTGCTTCAATTCAGCATGACACAAACCACCGCAGGTGCACTGTGGAGAATATTGTTGCATCACAGACTGGTATAGAAATGCAATGGCCCAGTCCAAATACAAAACTAAAGAAATACTAAATACAAGCTGAAATGGGAAAATGGTGGCTTTTCTCTGCCTTTTGTGGACTACTAATCGTGAAGTAGTAGCAAGAGCAGGTATAGAATCCACATTTTCTCACTGTTACAACTTCTGTGAATCTGATTTGTTCTCACATTTTGTCCAGCAGACCTCAAGATTCTTGTTCTCCCTAATGACAAGAATACAATGGCAATTCAACAACCTTCCATTTAAATGCAAATTTCTGTATGAATGAAATTCAAGACTGCCACTGAGAAAAATAATCCATTCTGAAGCAAATTGAAAATTTACCACAGGAACCATGAAAGCATTTTTGATGTTAAGGAAAGTGCAACAAATTTACTTGCATACTTTGAAATTATATTTCAATAATTTATAAACTATCAAAATAGCTGGGGAAGAGAAAGACGGGGAGTGGGAAGAGTGGGGAAAGAGAGGGGGGAGAGGGAAGAGAGGGGGAGGGGGAAGAGAGGGGGAGGGAGAAAGAGGGGGGAGGGAGAAAGGGGAGGGAGAAAGAGGGGGGAGGGAGAAAGAGGGGGGAAGGGAGAAAGGGGGGAGGGAGAAAGAGGGGGAGGGGGAAAGGGGGGAGGGGGAAAGGGGGAGGGGGAAAGGGGGGGAAAGGGGAGGGGGAAAGGGGAGGGGGAAAGGGGAGGGGGAAGGGGAGGGGGAAAGGGGGAGGGGGAAAGGGGGAGGGGGAAAGGGGGAGGGGGAAAGGGGGAGGGGGAAAGGGGGAGGGGGAAAGGGGAGGGGGAAAGGGGAGGGGGAAAGGGGAGGGGGAAAGGGGAGGGAAAGAGGGGGAGGGGAAGAGGGGGAGGGGAAAAGGGGGAGGGGAAAAGGGGGAGGGGAAAAGGGGGAGGGGAAAAGGGGGAGGGGAAAAGGGGGAGGGGAAAAGGGGGAGGGGAAAAAGGGGGAAGACAATCAATCTCAAAGGAAATTAGTGTCACAGTAGCATTACAAGCGCAATGGTATACAAATATTAGAAGAAAGAAAGAATAGAAAACAATTTACCTCAAACAATCCATTAGGAGGAGATCATCATTTACCAGGCTATAGGTTGACTCATTAAGGAACCTAATAGCCAAGGGAAAGAATGACCTCATATAGTGCTCCTTGGAGCAGCGCAGTTGTCTATACTAAAAGTGCTCCTCTGTTTAGCCAAGGTAGTATTCAGAGAGTGAGAAACATTGTCCAGAATGGCCAGGATGTTTCTGAGAGTCCATTGTTCTAACACAGCCTCCAATGTGTCCAGTTTGACTCCTACAACAGCTAGCCTTTCTAAACAGTTTGTTGAGCCTGTTGGCATCACCCACGTTGATGCCATTGCCCCAGCACACCACCGCAAGAAAGGCTGTACAGTACTGGCAACAACAGACTGCTAGGGCACCCGAGGCCGGCACACTCCAAAGGACCTCAGTCTCCTCAGGAAGTAGAGGCAACTCTGGCCTTCCTTGTACACAGTCTCTGTCTTGGTGCTGCACTCAAGTCTGTTAACCAGGTGCACTCCCAGGTACTTGTAGGACCTCACCACATCCAAATCCTCACCATCAATAGTAACAGGGAACAATGCAGGCTTGATCTTCCTAAAGTCCATTACCATCAGGACTTAATTATGTTGAGCTGCAGATAATTCAGCCTCCACTATTTGACAAAGTCCTCCAACAGGGCCCTGTATTCATCTGCCCATCCTCCTTTTAATCATCCAACTATTGCTGATTCATCAGAGATTCTCTGCAGATGACGACTCAGAATTGTATCTAAAGACTGAGGTATACAGGGCAAACAGGAAAGGAGCCAATACAATCCCCTGTGAGACCCCAATGCTGATTATAGCCATGTCTGACACACAGCTCTGAAGCTGCTTAAACTGTGGTCTGCCATTCTGTTAGTCCATTATCCAGGTAATAATAGAAGTGCCAACTGCATTGAATAGAGGTTTTCTCCAGCAATGAGGGCTCGATGGTATCGAAGGCAGTCGAGAAATCAAAACACATGATCCTCACGGTGCTGCCATGCTTATCCAAGTGAGAGTAGGCTCTGTTCAGCAGGTAGATGACAGCATCATCGAATCCAATGTACTCCTGGTAGGCAAACTGCAGGGGATCGAGGGCTGATCTGACCAGGGGCCAGAGGTAAGTCAGGACCATCCTCCCTAGGGTCTCCACGATGTGTGAGGTTAGGGTTACTGGACGGTGATCATCCAAGACTTTTGGCTGGCCCTTCTTGGGTACTACGACCACACATGATGTTTTCCACACAGTCAGGATCCTTTCCAGGCTGAGAAAATGCGCTGGAGAACTGCACACAGCTGCTCAGCACACTCCTTCAGGGCCTCAGGGATCACACCATCCGGCCCCAATGCTTCACCGTGTCTGAGTTTCCCCAGAGCCCTTCTCACCACTACACTAGTGAAGGTGACTGGGGAGTTGGTGGGAGGTGAAGAACGGGACGATAGCAGTTGCTATGTGGAGGTGTGGATGGTAGGTGCAGGGCAAGGTGGGGTTGTAGGCAGTGGTATCCTGTGTTGTTCATCCATGTGTTGAATTGGAGGGGGGAGGTGGGAGGAGGGGAGGCATTTCATGAAAATGAATATCTGCAAATTCTTGAATAAAAATAATTGCTTACAATGTCAGTCCAAATTTATTCCTTGCACAATTATGTATGTTCTAATTTGAAGAAAGCATTTAATTCCCATCCTGGTACTGACATAACAGGACTGAGTCAGGACCTGGCAAATGAACTCTGACCAGCCAATACACATCATGAAGTACAGTCAGCCCTCCTTATCCGCAAGGGATTGGTTACAGGACCCCCTGTGGATACCAAAATTCGCAGATGCTCAAGTCCCTTATTCAACCTGTCTAATGCCACGGATATTAGGAACCAGTGGCAGAGATCAGGGTGTTTCTGTTCATGAAAGTAATCATGATAATGATTGAAAATAAAGTGGAAATAATAAAGCGATCGGAAAGAGGTGAAATGCCATCGGTCATTGGAAAAGCGTTAGGCTACGTCAGTCAACGATCCGAACAATTTTTAAAGGATAAAATGAGAAAGGCTGTGCCCCGATGAAAGCTACAATTATTACTAAGCAACGCAGTAGTTTAATTTTTGGGTTTTGGGTTTTTGATCCTCCGCATCAACCTGGCAACCTGGTGGAGAGCGCACTCGGGAGCGATCTGTCACTAGATCAAACTCGGGAACTTCCCAAGCCCATTGCTAAAATATACGTTCTTAATCGTTTTATATGCATAGAAAGGTAAAATATATACTATATACGAATGCAAACGTTTGACTAACTGACACTAAGTAATACAAGATGTACCTGTTCCGACTTTCTTAGTAAGAGAACTTATAATTTTTTCGATCCCGATCCACGATAACCCACGCACATCCTCCCGTATACTTTAATTCATCTCTAGATTACTTATAACACCTAATACAATGTAAATGCTATGTAAAATGGTTGTTATACTGCATTGTTTAGGGAATAATGATAAGAAAAAAAGACTGTACATGCTCAAACAACAAGAGCTGGAAGAGTACTTCTGGGTTTTCGCGATTCGCGGTTGGTTGAGTTCGCGGATGCGGAATTCGCGGATAAGACTGTAGTTCACCAAATTCAATATTTAAGACTCAAACTAAACTTCAGAAATACATTAATCCTTCAATATGTTTAAAATATCTTTCAAACATTGTGAAAACTCATCCTATTCCAAAAGAGGCTGCTTGTTGACTTTATAAGTCAGCTGCTTCTGAAAGCACCATCTGCAAGCACCATTTGAACACATCTCCAGTGGAATCACATGATAATGCCAAAAAAAACGCTTGACATCATGTCTGCCTGCATATGTTTGCATAATCAGTCAACCTTAATCACAAGTCTTTTTTAATCTAATCCTGATATCAAACATCATGAAACAAAATCAATACCTGCAAAGTGATTCTGTTAAATTGCAGGTGGAGATTCCATAGGTTTATTATTCAAGCCTTGGACTCTGTACAAATGAAATAAAGAATTCAACTTTGTCCCTTCCCCTCCCCCCCATTTATGTACTTATTCAGAACAAGACCCAATACCAAGAAGCATAATCATGCTTAACTGAGAACACTGCATTTTTAGATTTTAAATAACTTGATGGAACTATTAAAATGGTTTTAAATATTTTCCTAATTAAATCTCGTTTGTTAATAATATTGTCAGATTTTAATGTTATACGCAATCTAATAACATTAAAGAGGTGCACTAATAAGAGAACTGCTCATTGGTTTACAAGAAAATGTGCACCAGATTCAAGTCAGCTCCTCACTAAGCCATGATCCCAATCTCTTCCAGCGTGTTTTTTTTTGCTGTGAGAAAATATCTTTCCTTTCCCTTAGGGTTTTATTATGCGGATCAGGATGAATCTGCAAGGCAACTGTGACGAATACTTAGCAGCAAGATCTAACATCCTGTGGTTTCAAGGAAAAGTGGATTAACTGTTAATTGCGGTGATAACATTAGTGTTACAGACAGAAAGCAGGGCAAAGGTATTGGTGATAGATTTCCCAGCAAAGAGTGAGCTTGGATATCAAGGACTAAAAAGCATCTTATTGGGCTGGCACAACACACTGACTTGCCAACAGATTACTTCACTGGGTTGGTGATACAGTTTGGAACAGGGCAAGACAGTATCTTGTACTTTTGTTTTCTGATGCTATTTAAAAATGGATGCCTCCCTCCATTTAAAAACAATGCAGTACTTAGATTTAATTAAACCAGAAAATAGTTCAGTTTTTAGTAATAGAAGAAAGCCCACAATTCAACTAGCTACTGGAAATTGGTCAACAGGTATTTCATGGTATTTTTATATGTACTGAAGAAAACTAATCCTAAGAAACTACAATCATTCCTAACATGTTAATGCTGCAACAGATTCAACTCGTATCCCTGAAAACCATACTACAAATACATCAGGAAATCACAATTCTATATATTTGCATTCAATATGTCCCACTGACCTTGTTGAAGAAACTCCTACTCCTCAGTCTAAATAAACTGGGTGCAGGTCTTCCTAACCATCAGACCTCAGATAGTCAGGATGCACAGCTGATCCTCCCTCCTCATCATCGTCAACACAGTTGCCCCCTGGGCTGTGTGCTGAGCCCATTGCTGTACACCCTGCTCACACACGAATGCACAGCCAAGCACCTGAGCAAACACATTGTCATGACAGTGGTTAGGGCTCATTACCAACAATGATGAGACTGCCTACAGAGAGGAGGTGGAAGAGCTTGAGGCCTGGTGCCAGGCAAATAACCTCAACAAGATGCTCCTGTACCTCACGTCACTTTATGGACATACAATCAATGGATACAAGCTATCTTAGGTATTTATATTTACTGTGTTTTTATTATTACTGTGTTCTCTATCTCACTGTGATTCTGGTGTTGCATCAGATGTGGAGTAACAATTATTTCATTTTCCTTTACCCTAATGTACTGGAAGTGATATTAAACAATCTTAAACTTTGAATACGAACACAATTTTTAATGCAAACTTCAAGGATGTTGAAAAAAGTATGAAACAGATAATTAGATCTGATTAAAAATAACATGAATTTGAAAAATATGATCTTTGAATTAACTGTTTTGATTCAGCACTTAATTCCCCATATTCCCTCTGGCCAGTCGCTGCATGACCATTCTGCACTTGCCCAGAGCATCAGGTTGGATCTGTGAAGAGCCTGCACTGAGAATCAAAATTCAAGCACATGCTGTTGGAGCTGAGGTTTAAGCTGGTACCCATCACCACCATCTAATGACTGGGAATTAAATGAAGGTACAATACCTCTCATAAATGCAGAAAAATGGAGTACTCAAAATCCTGAGTCGTATAAGTAAAGGTAACCATTGTCCTCCCATGCAATTACTGCAATAATTTAAATATGTAGTATTGGCTTCAGAGAACAGGCTTTGTTCATCATTCACCAGGTGATGGCAAGGACTTGATTTATCATGTCACTAACAAATTGCAGGAGGTACAAGAAGACAGACAATAAGTTGATGCTTATCTTTAGCAAAATGATTATGCAACCACAGTTGTTTATGGTGGAACTTTGCCTACAGGGAAACAGTCAGCACTGTCCCAATAGTACTGCAATAGAACAGCACTGTCTCAGGACCAGGACAATGAACAGCAGCTACTGAGCACCACTTTTAGCAACTGAGCAGTCCACACCACAGAAAACAAGATACATTTGTAAGCTGCCCTGAATTTAAACTATGACAGGAGGACAAAAAGCAAATTTTAAAACATATACAATTACAAACCACTTTATTTTGCTAGATCTGGAATGGCATCATTACATTTCCATCACCATTCCTGAGTAATGGCCATAACATTATTAACTTCAGTAATGGAATGTTAAGAGGAACAGACAATTGGAAGATAAAGTTACACTGAGGTCAGGAGAAAAAAAAAGATAGAAAAGTTAACAAGATGAAAAACAGACAGAAGCACTGAGTATCAACAGAATAAATACAAAGGCTGAGATTAATAAAGGCAGAAATTTGAGGAAAGCTAAAAGAAATTTGAAGAAGTGTAAAATAAATTCTTAAAGATAAAGGAAATCAAGTTCCTTATTTTCTTGCTTTTGTTTCTTCAGAGTGGATACGAGACAATAAATAAAAGGACAAGCAGAACTACATTTGTTTGTCTGAACTTTCAGAGGCTAAGCATATATTGCAATTATAGAATCACCAGAAATGTTTATCACTGAAGGCTGAGAAAACAGAAATAATACAAAAGACAACACCCAAACTGGAGGTAAACAGATCACTGATTTCTGATGATTTGCATTTGGAAATTCCAAATGGAAGGAACTGAGAGCAAGATAAAAATGTAAGGAATATTGGGTTCACCTGTAATCTTCCAAATTACAGAAGAAAAATTTGCCAGGATGTCAATTGGCATTAGAGAGAAAAGAGCAAGCAACCCTTTTACACTAACTTATTTGTTGATGGATTGCTCATTATGTACATAGGATTTGATTTAAATACTCCACATATTTTATAAAGTATATATTTATATAAAGTCTTAATATACACACACAGCTGAATCAGAGCCATATCCTGAAGTTCCAAGAGAAGCCCATTTTCAATCCCTGGCACAGGAAGCATGCTGCACAAAGTTGGTCAGTTTGCAAAAAAAAATCCATGTTCACAAGCCCATGATGTGAAGAGCAGAAATTAATTTGCTCAACTCCAAAATGTGCAGTTCAAACATGAAGTTAACTCAGAACAAAACAACTATCCACACATTGCTTGGTTATTTTCTGCTTGTTAGAAATTCACACACATCTTTGGAAGTTTTGTTTTTCTTTAAGATATTTTGATGTGATTAAAAGCACCTTTTAACGACATTACAATAGTACAAAATTTGTCTGCAACCTGTTCTGGAAAACAACACTTTTTATTAATTCATTTACCAACCAGCTCATGAAACAGTTTTAATTAATTCATATACCAACCATCCAATCAGCTACCAACTACTGTTGTGGGCCGTATCAAAGCTGGTGATGAATCAGCATACAAAAGGGAAGTTGAAAATTTGGCTGAGTGGTGTAATATCAATAACAATGTCAGCAAGACCAAGGAACTGACTGTAGCCTTCAGGAAACCAGAGGACAACAGATACAGAAAAACAGATATTAAAAAAGTGAGGTAGGATCAAAAGCTTCAAAGACCATTCAGGAATCGGATGGCAGAGGGGAAGAAGCTGTTCCTGAAATGCTGAGTGTGTGCCTTCAGGCTTCTGTACCTCCTACCTGATGGTAACAGTGAGAAAAGGGCATGCCCTGGGTGCTGGAGGTCCTTAATAATGGACACTGCCTTTTTGAGACACCACTCCCTAAAGATGTCCTGGGTACTTTGTAGGCTAGTGCCCAAGATGGAGCTGACTAGATTTACAACCTTCTGCAGCTTCTTTCAGTCCTGTGTAGTAGCCTCTCCATACCAGACAGCGATGCAGCCTGTCAGAATGCTCTTCATGGTACATGTACAGTTGGCCCTCCTTATCCACGAGGGATTGGTTCCAGGACCCCCACGGGTACCAAAAAGCGCGGATGCTCAAGTCCCTTATTTAACCTGTCCCAGTGTGGTGGTCTGTAGGACCCAGCGGAACCCCGGACTTTATTTAACATGCTCCGTGTGGTGGACATTAGGACCTGGCGGTGCAGCTCTGAATCCACAGTGTTTCTGTTCACGAAAATAATCATGATCATGATCGAAAATAAGGTGGAATTAATAAACCGATCGGAAAGAGGTAAAACGCCATCGGTCATTGGAAAAGCGTTAGGCTACAGTCGGTCAACGATCGGAACAATTTTAATGGAGCATGTGAAAGGCCCTGCCCCGATGAAAGCTACAATTATTACTAAGCAACGCAGTGATTTAATTATTGAAATATGTGTATTTCTTAAGTGTTTTATATGCATAGAAAGGTAAAATATCTACTATACACTAAGAAAAGCGTTTGACTAACTGACGCTAAATAACACCAGATGTACCTGTTCCGACTTCAAATCCAACTTAAAGACAGACTCAGAAACAGAACTCATTCATAAGCCGGGGACTGCCTGCACTATTAAGTCATTTCTAGATTACTTATAATACCTAAATACAATGTAAATGCTATGTAAATAGTTGTTATACTGTATTGTTTAGGGAAAATGACAAGAAAAAAATAGTCTGTACATGCTCAAGCAACGAGTGCTGGAGAAAGAACTTCCAGATTTTCCCGATCCGTGGTTGGTTGAATCCATGCATGCGGAATCCACGGATAAGGAGGGCCTACTATATGTGAAATGCTGTTGTAGGAAAACAGCATTCACCCAGGCCACGCTCCTTCTTGGTATTACCTTCAGGTCGAAAGTACAAGTGCCTCAGGACTTGCACCACCAGTTTCAAGAACAGTTACTACCCCTCAACAATCAGGCTCTTGAACAAAAGTCAATAACTACACTCATCTATTGAGATGTTCCCACAACCAACGATCTCAATTTAAGGACTCTTTATCTTGTTATTTCATGCTCTTGTTATTTATTGCAATTTATTTATAATTGTATTTGCACTGTTTGTTGTCTTCTATGCTCTTGATCTTTCATTAATGCCATTTACAGTTAGTATTTTATAGATTTACTGAGTATGCCCGCAGGAAAAAGAATCTCAGGGTTGTATGTGGTGACATCTATGTACTCTGATTGGAAATTTTTTACTTTGAACATTGCTGAATTTCCCTTTAACTGGTGCTACTTAGAGGGTCATTATTCTTGCTGCATTCTTTGTTCTGCAGGACAACTGTGGCATCCAATGACTTCAAGCATGTTAACTGCTTTGCCCACAAACTTTGGGTTACTGACACTTTCTGCTTCCCACCCTCAGGATCGTTTCAGACCAATGCTGTAATTTCTGCACAACACAGACATGTGTTCAGTTATTAGGAAGATCACGTTCCTATTTTCATGCACATCTACAGACCTTGCCCTGTCCCCGGTGAAATTCCTACCACATATACCCTGCTCAATGCACAGACATGTTGTTGGCAGCCAATAGCTGAAGGTAGGAGGCCAGAATAAAAGCAGAAGAGCACAAGTAGCTAGCTATGCCTTTGTACTAGATAGGTGATGTTGTGGATAATGAAGTAAGTTTTCAAAGCTTGCAGAGAGATTTAGGCCCGTCAGAAGAGTGGGCTAGAAGATGGCAGATGGAGTTTAATGCTGATAAGTACGAGGTGCTACATTTTGGTAGGACTAATCAAAATAGGACATACATGGTAAATGGTAGGGCATTGAAGAATGCAGTAGAGCAGAGTGATCTAGGAATAATGGTGCATAGTTCCCTGAAGGTGGAATCTCATGTGGATAGGGTGGTGAAGAAAGCTTTTGGTATGCTGGCCTTTATAAATCAGAGCATTGAGTAAAGGAGTTGGGATGTAATGTTAAAATTGTACAAGGCATTGGTAAGGCCACGTTTGGAGTACTGTGTACAGTTCTGGTCACCGAATTATAGGAAAGATGTCAACAAAATAGAGAGAGTACAGAGGAGATTTACTAGAAAGTTACCTGGGTTTCAGCACCTAAGTTACAGAGAAAGGTTGAACAAGTTAGGCCTTTACTCTTTGGAGTGTAGAAGGTTGAGGGGGGACTTGATAGAAGTATTTAAAATTATGAGGGGGATAGATTGAGTTGACATGGATAGGCTTTTTCCATTGAGAGTAGGGGAGATTCAAACAAGAGGACATGAGTTGAGGGTTAAGGGGCAAAAGTTTAGGGGTAACACAAGGGGGAACTTCTTTACTCAAGAGACTGGTAGCCCAGTGGAACGAGCTTCCAGTAGAAGTGGTAGAGGCAGTTTCAATTTTGCCATAAAAAAAAATTGGATAGATATATGGACAGGAAAGGAATGAAGGTTTATGGGCTGAGTGCAGGTAGGTGGGACTAGGTGAGAGTAAGTATTCAGCACAGACTAGAAGGGCCAAGATGGCCTGTTTCCATGCTGTAATTATTATATGGTTATATACTAATTTCTACTGAGCAGAAAACCCTGAAGATGAAGAACTCAAACTTGGCACAAACCATTGATCAAAAAGCTGATATTCCTCCCCCTTTATATGGCTCAGAGTCTTCAACAACCACAGGTATATCAAGGCATTTGAAAAAAGTTCCATCCAAAATATGCTCCAAATTCACTGGTATGAATCCTCTCCCAATTAGCCTCAGTTGGCAAAGGCCACATTGCACAAATCCAGACTTATAAAACAAGACATGTTACTCCAAGCTCAATCAATGTGACAGAGGAAACAATTTCAGGATGCTCTCAAAGCCTCCTTCAAACAAAAAGGCAATGTTCCCTTTCATTCTTGGGAGTTCCTGGCGTGTGAGAAGGAGCATTCAGTATGTCATTGAAAGCCTCAAGTCATCACAAAACCTACACAGAAGGAGATACCTCATCAGTTTTTCCTTCAGCCCAGGAGAATGCAGAGCAGACATGGGCAGTTGGCTTCATTGCATACTTCCCCAAAGTGCCTGCATTGATAGACTGCACACACGTCCTTTAGCCGACAGCCCAATTCAAGGAGCACCTGGTGGGGGGGGGGGGGGGGGGGAAATCACCAGGACACCCCAGGCACAAAGCATCATGCAGGTGGCTTTTCCCCTTATACAGAGTGTCTTGGAAAGAAACACCTGTTTGGGAATGCAACTTAAACATTCAAAATATTCAGTGCAAGGGGCAAGGAGGAAGTCACCAGAATCCCCCTTCTTCCCAGTCTGAAGAAGGGTCTGGACCCAGAACATCAACTATTTATTTATTGCCATTGGTAGTGCCTGACCTGCTGAGTCCCTCCAGCATTTTATCAGACAGACAGACATACTTTATTGATCCCCAGGGAAATTGGGATTCGTTACAGCCACACCAACCAAGAATAGTGTAGAAATATAGCAATATAAAACCATAAATAATTAAATAATAGTAAGGAAATTATTCCAAGTGGAAATAAGTCCAGGACCAGCCTATTGGCTCAGGGTGCCTGACACTCCGATGGAGGAGTTGTAAAGTTTGATGGCCACAGGCAGGAATGACTTCCTATGACGCTCAGTGTTGCATCTCGGTGGAATGAGTCTCTGGCTGAATGTACTCCTGTGCCTAACCAGTACATTATGGAGTGGATGGGAGTCATTGTCCAAGATGGCATACAACTTGGACAGCATCCTCTTTTCAGACACCACCATCAGAGAGTCTGGTTCCACCCCCACAACATCACTGGCCTTATGAATGAGTTTGTTGATTCTGTTGGTGTCTGCTACCCTCAGCCTGCTGCCCCAGCACACAACAGCAAACATGATAGCACTGGCCACCACAGACTTGTAGAACATCCTCAGTATCGTCTGGCAGATGTTAAAGGACCTCACTCTCCTCAGGAAATAGAGATGGCTCTGACCCTTCTTGTAGACAGCCTCAGTGTTCTTTGACCAGTCCAGTTTATTGTCCATTTGTATCCCCAGGTATTTGTAATCCTCCACCATGTCCACACTGATCCCTTGGATAGAAACAGGAGTCACCGGTGCCTTAGCCCTCCTCAGGTCCACCACCAGCTCCTTAGTCTTTTTCACATTAAGCTGCAGATGATTCTGCTCGCACCATGAGACAAAGTTTCCCACCATCGCCCTGTACTCCGCCTCATCTCCCTTGCTGATGCATCCAACTATGGCAGAGTCATCAGAAAACTTCTGAAGATGGCAAGACTCTGTGTTGTAGCTGAAGTCCGAGGTGTAGATGGTGAAGAGAATGGGAGACAGGACAGTCCCCTGTGGAGCCCCAGTGCTGCTGACCACTCTGTCTGACACACAGTGTTGCAAGCGCACGTACTGTGGTCTGCCAGTCAGGTAATCAATAATTTATGTGTGATGTTCTGGATTTCCAGCATCAGCTGAATCTCCTGTGTTTATGATTCCCAACAGAACAATCTCATTGGCTTCCTTCCCCTTTCCCTACAAATTATCTGGCATGCCTATCAGTTCCCTTTGGATTATTTTGGAATTTAATATGTTAAAGGGTTAAATTACTTTTAACAACTAGCAGAAAACTATTTGACCACAGGAAGAATGCACCAATTCCACACAAGACAGATCCCATGACAGGACTGAACATGGGACTTTGGAACTGCGAGGCACTAACTGCTTGATAGCAAATGAGATCCATTATGCACCACCTTGCAAATGATATTATGTGAGAAAAGTACTTCTACAAATTTGTTCAACTGTATTAGTACATGTTGAGCAACCCTTATCCAAAATGCATGCAGCCAGAAGCGTTTCAGATTTCAGATATTTTTTCAATTTTGGATTATTTTCAGCTATATAATTAAGATGGCTGGGGATGAGACCCAAGTCTAAATACGAAATCCATTTACATTATATATACAGCATGTACATATACCCTGAAAGTAGTTTTATACATATTTTTTAATAGCTCCCACAGCCTTGGCTGCTGTTAAGTAGTCTTTTTCTTAAACTTGTTCATCACACATGTACAGTACTGATGCAGCCATTCAGTGTATTAAATTGTCATCTGCAACGACCTTGGCAAACTCAATGAATTTCTTTGCTACCTCATGATCAGCAGACTCTATCACCACAAGCCTTTAAAATTTTAACGCCATGCCTTTTCTTTAATTTTTGTGAATATTCACAATTACTTTCAATTTTCAATTTGTTGTGATAGATCTTTGCTTGTTTCATGATCAGCATACTTTAAGCAGCACATGTTCTCTCTGATGCTGATGTATCCACTCTTTCAATACATGATAGAGATCTTCATTGTTCACTTTATTCAGTGTTTTTCTATGTTTCATTAAGTTCTGTTCATTACACACGTGGAGGTCACTTCTCAGAACTGTCTGTGGTGTGCAGAGACCTGCACATCGCCTGGGAACCTTCCTTGTGCCTTGTAGAATTATCCAATATTGCTAAGTCATGTCAGCAATCAAAAACAAATTCAGATTTTGGAGGTTTTCAGATTTTGGGATTTCAGATAATGGGTAGAAGTTGCAGTATATCTCAAGACTGCAAGGTACAATTTAACTTTCTAAGTTAATATTTCATGAAACTAAATAGTATTTATCAAGATAGAGGCTTTCAGCATTATAATTCAGTATGTCCTAGATTAGATACACATTATACCATAAAATAATACACATTATACAAAATAGATTATACCAAGATTTCTGATATGATATTGCAACCAAAGTGGCCTAATTACATTGTATCATTGAAAGGATGTTAAAAATGACCAAAACATTCCATACTCACTGAACAGAACAATATTTTACCTCAGCACTTTCACAAAGTCACTATCATGCTTTTATATTTACTTTCAAAAATGCAACACAAAATCTCTACTGTAATGAGATAGGTTTACCTCAACCTTTTAAATAGGAATATTAATGTGGTCCACTTTGCAAATAATTGTTTTAAATGCAAGAATTTTCAGTGGCTGATATAATAACAACATAAAGATGAGTTGGCTAATGATCCTTTAAACCAGAGGACTACATTTCCTGATGTTTTATTGAACAATGGCTGCCTTAATCTTTCATAGGCTTGAGAAATCACAAAAAAACTGAATAAAATGGGATGGCAGTAGATACAAAACATAGTTATTAAGGATATCCATTGCCACCGGTTGTCAGCTTTCAATAAAGCAAATACAATTGCTCTATGAAAGTCATTGCATTACACCACATTGCTCATCAGATCAGAGGAGTCACATGTCTTCCCTCCTGCAGTAACTGCGCAGCAGTCAAGGACTCGACTAATGCTGCATCAGTTTTTTTTTTAAAAGCTAACCTGCTTATGAGAAATTTTAACCTTTGTGCATTGGCTCTATGAAGCTCAAGGCTTCTGAGGAAGTAGGTAGTGATCTGGTGGCACAGACAGATTTTAGCGATTTAATCAAATTCATGTCATCGTAGATCAGGATCAATATAATTCCACGAGGTGTGCTTCAACGCACATTTTTTTGTACCTTTTATCCTTTGCTTCCAATTCAACGCAGAATTCTAATCAGGACACCGCAGGAAAAATGCATCAGGACTGTATTACTTTTAAAAGTGAAGTGAATAGATTATAAAATTAATACTAGTGTGTCTTTATAATGACTATATTTTGCTTCTGATTGAACAATATCAATGAAAGCAGATTTTTTAATTATTACTTTGGAGGAACAAGAAATATTTATGGAGCACATTCTTGTATTTATTTTTGATAAAATAGACATTATTTATCCTTCTGCCTTTTTCGATGCTTGTACCCCAAAAAAAACTTAACAAGGAAGAGTCAATTAGAATAAATTCAATGAACATAGTTGCCAAAACAATGTATAGATGGAGGAAAGATCTTACAGCAATGGGGAGTGACAAAGGGAGAAGAGAGACAGATTATAAAAAAGGCCATTTGTGTGACAAAATTTCTTCTCTGGAAATTTTCAACACTAATAAAATGCTGAAGAAATGAGATCGACGATCAAACGAGATTAATTTTCTCTACCAGAGATCATCTGCCCACAATCAAAACTCTCCACAAATTTAAAAAATAATTTCTTTAAATGGGATTCGCAAAATAAAACGCCCAATTTTGTTTCCTGCAAGTCAGGTTTACATTGCAATGCAAAACCCCAGAGTTCAAAATATTTGAAAGCGTAGCCAGCAATAGTACTTGCTCTTTTGTCAGTCACGCCAGCAAATAAACGTGAAAGTTAAACCACTGTGACAGAGGGGATATCAAGAAGGGCCATGTCATCCCTCAGGAAAATATTAGGTGGATTCAAAGCCACAGGAACCTCCTATCTGCAGAATTTCTAAATAATTCAATGCTACCTATGGTAACCCTGTTTAAATTTGCTCCGGGCCTTCCAAAAAAAGGAGAAAAAAAGAAGAAAAAATGGAGCACTGTTCATTTTTGTACATTCTCCCAACAGTGCACAGTGCAAGGCCCACATTCTAGCTCTGGGAACATCGAGGGAGTTAGAAACACTGTCAACACTGACTATCTCATCAGACAGTGAGAAAACAATTGTCAGGCTGAGATAACATTTAAAGTAGATGGAAAAGGAGCCACTATTTTTCCACCCTCCAGATGTGCTATTGGGGAGAAGCATCATCAACTTAGTCAATGCAGGACATCCCAGAATGCAACATATTTACAGCAAACCTGGGCTCATGACACCTTTTACAGTAAATCCAGCCTTGAAACTATCAAGCAAAAGACTGCAAGGGGAACAATGAACATGGAAAGGGAAGCCACTCCCACAGGGATACCTCAAATGTTTCTTCAGATACACAGAAGAAACAACAAGCTCTCCCCGAGAGAATACAACTTGCCTCCTCCAGCTGAGAACGAGGCTACTGAAAGAAAGAGGAAAAAAATGCAGTCAAAGCAAGCTGCTAAACCTCAGTTGTGAGACCCTTCCCCCACCACCATCAATGGCTGATCGGCAAAGGCAAGCAGGAGACTGCTTTTCCAGCAATCTTTTGTTTCCCATTTCACTTCAACAATTTGTCAAGTGGTCCTTGAGAGCTCGGTTGCAAAAAAAAAGCAACAAATGTCCCAGGCAGACATCAGCAGCTGCACCTCTTTGAATGATGAGGCAGCATTAAACAAAAGAGATGAAAAGGAGACAGAAAAGAACTCCCAGTCAAGAACCTGTGTGAAAAGCAAAGTCCATTTCACCCTAACTATAGGAGGCTGGAAGCAGTTCATCAGCCAACCCAACCCAAACTTCTGGATACCAGAAACAGCACATTGCCCAACACAGCTCAGCTCCAGAAATTCAAGAGCAAATATGCATCCAGGAGCATCCATCTAGAAGCCCAGAACCAGAAGTGGTGACACAGTGAGGGAGAAACACAATGGTCTTCCCTCAGTCACCCCACCAGGTTCAATGTTCAACTCAGTATTTGGGAGAGATCAAGACCAGAGCCTCAGCCTGGTGTTTACAGAAACAGTGGACATTCTGGGACAGAACAGCTGACTATGGTGATACAATTTTGAATTTTAAAATAAAATAAAACAACGCTTTTAAAAATTGTATTAATTAACACACACAATGTGAAAAGCATCATGCAACATGTAGCATCCTTGGAATACCTCACCAACATAAAGATCAACCTGCTTTTTCATCAGGAACAGGACCTCCCCTACTACGTAACCTTTGGCAGCAATTGCAGTGATGGGCCCACAGGCAACTTAGTGGTCAGATGGTGACTGCTGTCCTGTAGCTTGGGTATTGGCTGCAGAGAGACAACGTCACCATCAACAAAAGTCAAAGATATGGCTGGTAGGAGACGTGACATAAAAAAGTCGATCCAGTCCAGTTCAATGCACAAGTTACATCCCAGAGGACAAATGCCTGGCTGACTTCCAGTACACCAACTGCCACTTGCAAGTTCCTGGCTGGATTTTGTGTTTCAGTGATGAAACTAGTTCCTTAAGGTAGCCAGGGACAGTAATGTGGATAAGCCCCCCCACGACCTATTAAACGCTCATAATAACATGGGTCTAAAATAATCTCTGACAACCAAGTCTAGCTCCTGGCTTTCAGGTGTAGCTTAGCCACTAAGCCTGATGAAACTGTTTCTACTGAAAAGAGAAGGGGCAAAGACTGATTACTGGTGCCTAAAAAGCTGCTGCTTCGGGCAGATGGGGATCATCAGCCGTGGATGGCAGCTCATCTTGGAGAAGGAAAACTCTGGCCTCAAACTTCTGCAGCCTTGTGGCTATAAACACCCATGGGGAAGGCTTCGGCAGTAAACTCTGAGGAAGAATCCAGAACTAGAGTCCCTAAGGCAGTCCTACATTGAGTTCAACACTGACGGGCAACTTCTGTGACGCTGCCGTTCCTTTGGGTTCATCAGTTGTGGAAGAGGGGAGCCTGCTGCATGGGCAGCAGCTTGCTCTCCATATCATACTGCCTGTGCTTGCATATCATGTACAGTTAGGATGCAATATCTAAGGTTGACCCCAATCGACGGAGGGCCTCAACAGTGATGAGGCTAGTTGATTGAGCAGAGTCAACAGTAAACAGGACGCCACCTCCACACTTTTGACGGAAATTGTAAACAATACTGAGCTGTGTAATGCCTTCGGCAACCCTGCAGATGGAGTAACTATAATTGATCAAGATCAATCTGGTCCCAAATGGCTTCCTGTTTGTGTCCAAGCTAACCAGGTGGGTCACATTTCAAGAAATAATATTTGTCTGAGGTCAATGCCTCCTAAAGAAAGATCAGAAGGTTGATATGGAGAAATAGAAGCTCCCAAAAACACCGAAAAGAGATTAAGTAGTAGAACCATAAAACCTCTATTTATTCCCTAGCACACTGGTGGGATGCAAATCAAACAGTAGGCTTTTTTTATATGCTCAAGAATGTTCAGAACGTCAGAGTAAATATGTCAACTCCTAAAAATATGCAGACTCTGCTCCTGCATCAGGAATAGAGGTCAAAGAGGATCTCGACGAGCCAGCACACCTCAAAGCCTCTTAATTAAGAGTGTTCTCCTTGGTGCACGATAAAACCTCTGTATGTTTCTTTTTCCTGCGGACTCTGAGAGTGCTTCTCAAAGAAGCTTTGTAGAACTTCTGTAAAGTTGTTCATCCTGCACATCAGCAGCAGACCAGCTGCTGACTCTGGATCTTTTTTTAAGGATCTCAAGACAATGCTAGAGATTAAGAACTTCAAGTAACTGCAGATCTACCCATCAGTGAGCTGCTCGTTGGCGGAGAAGCTGGACTTGGTGCGTACCGTATTACTGCCCGCCACAGAAAGGCATCGGAGTTGGTGCATGGTGTGCAGTCTAACAGCAAGTGATTGTCCTGACATCTCCCTTGCGACTGCAAAACCCTGTTGGATATTGGTAAGATAAAATGCTTCAAGTTTGTTTCCCTTGTATATTAGTGAGATAGACAGTGGGTGGGATGGCTGCATGATTTCGGTTCTTACCTGTTGACAGTCCAGGAGAGTAGACACGGAAGGCGGTGTAGCACAGTGTCTATCCTGGGTTGACAGTTGGCTCTTCCAGCAGTGCTGCCCTCCAGTGTTCGCTCGGTAGAAAGCAAGATGGATTGTGGGCATACGTTCTTCTGCAAGCTGCTGAGAATTGCTTGTACTTGCTGATAACGCCCAAGTGCCATCAATTTACAGGACATGTCACTCAGGGACTTGGGTTCTATATATTTTTGTGTGAATGTCCGTTTACTTGTTACCTTATGTGTGCTATATCTGCCTTGTGCTGTGTATGACTATTAGTACTGTGTTTTGCACCTTGACCCAGGAAGAATGATGTTTCATTTGGTTGTATTCATGGATCACCATATTTGGTTGAATGATAATTGAATTTGAACTTGTGCTAACGTACATGGTGCAAGTGGAGTTCGTATTCCTTTCCCTTGGCCTGCAGCATTCATTTGATCCATCTTCCATTTCGTACAAAGATCATTAAATGTTGATATTCCAGATGACCCAATGTGGCAAAGAATGGGCCTGGCACTGTTCCCACAGAGCACTTCATTGTGTTGCACCATACTGTACTATCTGACCCTTGGAGGAAAACAGGTTGTGCAAACAAGGCACTTGACATATCAATCATACAGTCTGCACAGTGTGTTCGATGAGTAAGTGGAGTCTTTGGATGATTCCCTGCCCAGATGCTCGCTCACCAAAACAGTTAAACGAGCACCAACCCCTGACTTAATTAATGGTGAGATGAGCTCCTCCCAGCAGACCCTTTATGCAAAGCTAGTCTCAGTGCCATTGCCTACTGCCCTCAAGCTAACTGAAGTGAGAAGGCCTTCAGCTGTCTCCTTTTACACTCGGAAAGGGATGCAGTGATCTTTGTCATCCTGAGCATCCAGTTACAATCTAAGGACTAAGGAGCTGGTGGTGGACCTGAGGAGGGCTAAGGCACCGGTGACCGCTGTTTCCATCCAAGGGAGGGTTACAAATACCTGTGGATACGAATTGACAATAAACTGGGCTGGTCAAAGAACACTGAGGCTGTCTACAAGAAGGGTCAGAGCAGTCTCTACTTCCTGAGGAGACTGAGGTCCTTGAACATCTGCCGGACGATGCTGAGGATGCTCTACGAGTCTGTGGTGGCCAGTGCTATCGTGTTTGCTGTTGTGTGCTGGGTTAGCAGGCTGAGGGGAGCAGACACCAACAGAATCAACAAACTCATTTGTAAGGCCAGTGATGTTGTGGGGGTGGAACTGGACTCTCTGACGGTGGTGTCTGAAAAGAGGATGCTGTCCAAGTTGCATGCCATCTTGGACAATGTCTCCCATCCACTCCATAATGTACTGGTTAGGCACAGGAGTACATTCAGCCAGAGACTTATTCCACCGAGATGCAACACTGAGCGTCATAGGAAGTCATTCCTGCCTGTGGCCATCAAACTTTACAACTCCTCCCTCGGAGTGTCAGGCACCCTGAGCCAATAGGCTGGTCCTGGACTTATTTCCACTTGGAATAATTTCCTTTCTATTATTTAATTATTTATGGTTTTATATTGCTATATTTCTACACTATTCTTGGTTGTTGCGACTGTAATGAAACCGAATTTCCCTCGGGATCAATAAAGTATGTCTGTCTGTCTGTCTGTCTGAAAGCCATCTCACAGGCAAAGCGGTAATTCCAGACTCCACCTGACAGCCGTGGCAGGGCTTGAATACTATCACCTCTTATAAAGTTAAATCGCGGCACAGGTGACAACGGGGCTTCATGACCTCTCACCGCCCCGATGATCCTGTAATGTCAGTCTCTGAGGTCAACATGCCTTCAGAATGGTGAACCCATGAAAAGCATCTGGCCCAGACGAAGTACCTGGCCATGTACTGAAAACCTGTGCTAATCAACTGGCTAGAGTGTTCACTGAGATTGTTAACCTCTCACTTTGGCAATCTGAGTTACCTGCCTGTTTCAAGCAGGCTTCAATACTGGTGCCCAAGGAGAACATGGTGACCTGCCTCAACGACAATCATCCAGTAGCACAGTGATGAAGTGTTTTGAGATGAAACACATCAACTACTGGCTGAGAAGCGACTTAAATCCACTCTAGTTTACCTACTGCAGCAACAGGTCCACAGTTGATGCTATCCACAGGCTCTTCACTCAACCCTGGAACATCAGGACAGCAAAGGTGCATACATCAGGACGCTCTTTATCAATTACAACTCAGCATTCAATACCATCATCCCCTCAAAACTAATCAATAAGCTTCAAGACCTTGGCCTCAATACCTCTTCGTACAACTGGATCCTTGATTTCCTCACTTGCAGAGCACAGTCAGTTCGGATTGGCAACAACATCTCCTCCACAACCTCCACAAGCACAGGTTCACTACGAGGCTGTGTGCTTAGCCTCCTGTTCTACTCACTTTACACTTATGACTGTGTGGCTAAACACAGCTTCAATACCATAATCAAATTTGCTAATGACACCAATGTCGTAGGCTAAATCAAATGCGGTAATGAATAAGGGAGATTGAAAACCTGGCTGAGTGGTGCCTTCTTATTCAATGTCAACAAGACCAAGGAGTTGATTACTGACTTCAGGAGGAGGAAACTGCAGGAGTCCTCATTGGAGGATCAGAGGTGGAGAGGTTCAGCAACTTCTAAATTCCTCAGTATTATTATTTTGGAGGTCCGCCCTTTGGCCCAGCATGCAAGTTCAATTATGAAGAAAGCACGGCAGTGCCTCTACTTCCTTAGGAGTTTGCCAAGAATCTGCATGTCATCTAACACTCTGGCAAACTTCTAGATGTGTATAATGAGGAGCATATTGACTGGCTGCATCACAGCCTGGTATGGAAAAAATATCAATGCCCTTGAAAAGAAAATCCTACAGAAAAAAGTAGTGAATACGGCCCAGTCCGTCACAAGTAAATCGCTCCCCACCATTAAGCACATCTACATGAAATGTTGTTACAGGAAAACAGAATCCATCATCAGGGACTCCCACCACCCAAGACATCCCCTCTTCTCGCTGCTGCCATCAGGAAGAAGGTACAGAAGCCTTAGGACTAACACAACAAGGTTCAGGAAAAGTTGTTACCCCTCAGCCATCAGGCTCTTGAATCAAAGGAGATAACTTCGCTTGCCCCATCATTGAAATGTTCCCACAACCTATCCACTCATTTTCAAGGATGCTACATCTCATGTTCTCAATAGTTATTGCTCATTTATTTATTTTTGTTATTTCTTTCTACTTGGATTTTCACAGCTTGTTTCTTTTGCATACTGGTGTGGTCTTTCATTGATTCTACTATGGATTCACTGAGAATGCCCACAAAAAAATGAATCTCAGGGTTGTTTATGGTCACGTATATGTACTTCGATAGTATATTTACTTTGGACTTTGAAACACTGGGCTGCTCTGCTGGCCATTCCCAGAGATGCAAAATAAGACAACATTGACAGCTGCTGGAAGACATACTTTAGCCTATCTGAAACCTGCCCTGCTTCCAGTGCAAGGAACTGGTTACAGCAAAAAGCCACAGACAAACATTCCAATGTGCAGGAATGCACTCATCGAGTCACTGAAGCTGCCACAATGATTCTTCAGGGGAAAAAGTCAGGATTAGGTTCTCCCACCACTGGAAAATGCAGAACATAACTGTAAAAACCTGTCAAGTTAATCATGATGAATGTTGCTTGGGAATATAAGTTTGATGCCATGTCAAAAGAATGTCCATAATGTAGGCAAATGTAAACATATACTTGGTATACTGAATGGACAACACAACATCTTGGACTATACAAGTGTATATTTAATAAAAATATATCCTAGAGAAAAAATAATCAAATGGAGAAACCAGGAGGCAATATATGTGTTCTATACGTCTACTGGCGCAGCAGTAAACCAGGCAGAGCACCAACAAATTTTCACACTTAACTGCACATAATGCAAGCTGTTCTCCAAGTTGTACTTAAATAATGTAGAATATTATTGTCTTTGTTTTTTTTCTTCCCCATAAAATGGGCAGAACATAATACAACAGTAAGACCTAGGAGCAGAATTAGGCCATTCAATCCATCAAGGCTGGTTTGCCATTTGATCATCGCCAATTTATTTTCCTTTTCAACTCCCTTATCCTGCTTTCTCCACATAACCTTTGACCCTATTACTGAGTATGCACCTCCACCAACCAAGTCTGCCTGTAGCCTTTGTCAAAGCTGTATAAAAGACCAACCACAGCCACAGCTCAGACAACCAGCAGGCCTGCTCGCCAAGGCATTTGACTGCAACAGAAAGTTGATCTTGGCAAGCTATTAAAGTTCCCCGACTTCATCGCATCATCATCCCTCTGGCCTTACATGGTCATTCTGTCAGAAACCTCGATACAACTGACAGTTTCTTGGGAAGATTGGATTGAAGAGGAATTTGAACGCAAGAAAGCCAAATACCAGGAGCAGGTAGAGCAGTGCCAGATACGGGTGGGGTGTATGATGTGAGCCTGTGGAGTTGGAGCGTAGACGTTTTCCTGGCAGAACCTACTCTCTCATTGGCATTACAGGGGCTGCAAAGAAAAAAGCCATCAGGACCTTCTCAGAGGCTTTGAGTGGGGCTCCAGATGGCTCTGGACCAAGAGGTGTGACCTGTGGACCAATGCTGTTGGGACACATGCCAGGGCCTGATGAGCCCTGGCTGAGTATTCTAGGTGAGAATGTCTGACTGCAAACACCCCATGAACCCAGGCTACATCACTGATGCTATGTCCCAATGCATCCTAGGATGTATCTCAGCATTAAGAACACATCTACCAAAATGAAGTACTAACTTCTCTTTCATGGAATTGAAAGATATTGAGGCTATGGTCTAAGAGTCTCAAATCAAATTATGACTTTTTGCCCTTCTCTTTGTGCTACCTTGACATACTCCTGTTTCAAAGTAATCTATATGAATGGCATGCACAGTTTTTTTCCCATTATATCTCAGCATATTTCACAATAAATTAATTACCGATGACCTTGCAACCAATTCAACTATAAAAATCTACGCACTACTGCAGAGTGTATTCCAAGTATACACTTAAGCACAATGAGTTTCATTTTTTCCATCAGGTGCTGCTATTCTCCTATCCTAACTGTTTTACACTTAACATTTAGTTTTCTTGTTCCAAACTTGATTGTCTCAGTCACTTTATCACACACAGTTTATTAAATAAATAGCAAGCACACAACTTGGTCCACACCTTCAATGATACTCAAACCCATGCTCGAAGATTGCAAACATTTCTTTCAAAGTTCCTTTAATTTTGGCACCAATTATCTTTGCCTAACCACAAACATAAATTTGTAACGTTGGTATTCTCCCTTATCTATGTCAAAACTTTCCCCACATCAGGCTATATTTATAACATACTTCTAGTTCAACTACGCAATCTGATATTTAAATCCTATCTTTAAGAAGTACTTAATTGTCCTCAATGAAAATCATTTAATGTTTCTGAAGTAGCAGTCAGCAAATCAGTACAGTTAAATGCACCTCACATATTAGCCTTCATTAAATGTCAAAACATGAGATTACAAAGCATAATGAATATCCTAATAAAATATATTTCACTGATTTCACAACGCCCAAGAAAACACTTGCAATAATTTAGCACTACAGCTTGTGGAAATACTTCAAGCCTTTCACATGATAAAGTACCTTTGGAGGGTGACCAGAGCACCACTGAAGCAACCGAGGAAAAGATGGAGAAGGAACCCATCTTTTTCTTTCAATAGCACCAAAAAAATTTTAATATCCACCTTTAAACAAAGAAATGAGCTGTAATATTTGAGCCAGACGAATAGATTGCAGGATATAACTACACACGTGTCATGCAAGAACAGATGCAGGTCAAACTGAAGTCTGACAGCTTAGGTTCCATGTTATTTGTGTAGCTTACCCGATTCACAGACAATTGATCCTGGCTTCAACTCGAGCATCATGATAATCATTGAGATATCAGTGGAATAAAGGATCTGGGTCCGGTGTGGAAGAGTCACTGTCCAGAGTTCCGGTGTTGGATGAAGTATATACACCCATCCACCTTTGCTGCATGTAATCCTAGAGCCATATCTCTTTCCAATCAGGTCTGCTGAATGCTTGATGGCGCCATATTTAGTCTGTGTTGCACCACCTTGCTGAACTTTAATCGCAAACATAGAGTCATGACCCAGGAAGACAATGGCAGTGTCACCATTCTGAATGATGTCTTTATACTCCACAAAACTCATTTTTCAAATGGAATGCTAGAACCTTGACAACCTAGAGAAGAACAACAACGTAAAAAATAACATAGTTAACGTTTTTTTAAAAAAATCAAATTAAACATAACTAAACTTTTCAATGTTTCTTACTACTCCAACATAACACAAACTTATATCAAAACATCTGAATGGATCCTGTAGAACGGGTTGTGTATGAAACAGAGTTCACTTTTTCCAAGCTTTGTAGGTAACTGTTTTACATTATATGAGAATAAAATACATGCTTAAGGAAAGAGCAACTGATGATTTTTGAGTCCTGATTAGGGTGTTGGCCTGAAACGTTCACTGTTTACTATATGCTGCCTGACCTGCTGAATTCCTCCAGCATTTTGTGTGTGTGTTGCTTTGATTTCCAGCACTTGTATATTTTCTTATGTTCATTGTTATTATTTTTGATTTGTTTTGCATTTTTCCTCTCACTCGGGGGTAAAGGGAAGCTGTGCCACTGGTCATGATAAGATGGGTTGGGGGTTCTGCCAGTGCTCTGATCAACATTTAACCCTTGATTTAAAAATATACAGAAAGAACTAGGTGGAAAAATTAGATGACTGTTTTCCAAGAATTTCCAAAGTGACTAACAGCAAGGCTATTTGTACTCAGAATTATAAAGGAGAAAATCTTAAACAACTTTATTCAACTTAATGATTAAGCAATCATTATTGTGAAATCCAAAAACTATAGACAGACTGTTCTTCCATACAGTCTACTGTGGTAATCTTCACTGTTTATCATGGGAGTAAACTGAATACACTTCAGCCTTTTGCAGTCTAATCCTGCTATTAAAAGCACACACAAAGAAAATTGCTTGAATTCGCTGGCATTTTCAAAAGCATTCCAAGTCATAATCTTTGCTGAACCACCTCTCTGTATTTTGTTTAGAATAATGGTTTCAAGATTCAAAATTTTTTTTAGATTCCTTTCAAAACAACAATCTATCCTAAATGATGTGCTGAGTTTTTATATTCCTCTCCATACAATGGTCAACATGCCACCAGTTTATCACCATTCCCTAGTACTCGTGACTGATCAAATGCATTGTGCCCACTAGAACACATATCGTTCAATATTAGTAGCAAGGACACCATCTGCAGTGTTTAGGGCATTAAAGAACAAAAACAGATCATGAAATAAAATATCATAATATTGAATGCAATCTCAAATACCACTTTTTAAATTTCCCAATTGCATTTGGGAGCGGAAGAATCAGCACACATAATCACAATGTAGGAAGGCTGCTATCCCATGACAGTTATTAAATAGTCAAGTAAACACCTATTTTTGTTTGGAAAAGATAAAGGAAATGCATTGGCAGAGTTTCAAGTAACACAAAGGAAGATGTACGGAAATTAGGGTTTAACCAGTTAGTTATGTACTCTGAAAGCACATAAACCCTCTGTTGATATTAATATCCAATTGAAAAAAAACAGTAATATACTTCCCATTTTGCTTAATACAACCACACCTTTAAGCCTAGTGAGGTTAAAGTGTGAATTTGAAAATAGTGGAACAAATGAAACAAGATTCAATCTAGCAGGTACAATGAATTATGCAACTTCTCATTACTCGTGTTCTCAAATCACCTTGACCTATTTAGTTGCTCATAATTAACTGGCTTCTCCCTCCTTGCTCTGGTGCTGGGGTTTTTTTAAAGATAATTTTCAACAAACTATTATATTACTTGAGGGTGGGGGGAGGTAAAACAAAAATCAGCACAGCTGAACCCTCCCCTACCCTTTCTCCACCCACTGACGCACTGAATAGCAATCATGTAATTATAGACTTCAACTTGTGATTTCAAAGCTAATGAAAAACTGTAAAACTCCTACCTTGCCCTCTGCTGAGATAAAATAACTCAAGACAGATTAAGAACTAAATGTGACCTTTCTAATCTTATGACTCAGCAGCACGTTGCACACACTAGATCAGTAATCAGGAAAGTTGAAGTATATTTTAATAGCAGATTTTTTTTTCTTGCTAGCAATGCTTAAATAGCTCTATTGGACTTGCTATAGTCAGGTTTGAAAAATTAAATAATTTCTGATTCAGTAACTAGAAAACACAACATTGTCAATTAAGCAAAATCTAGAAATAAATGCACTTTGCAGGTGAAAGCTGGTGCCTGGTATTATTTTTAAAGACAGGCTTAATAATACAAATTATTATCCATACTTCTGTCTATCATAGCTTAGAACATAATATCTACCATGATGAATATGTTAACAAAACTTTACACTTCGTTTTCTGTTGCAGCAGGAAACTAGAGCCAATGTAAGTGCTTTAATCAGCTTGGGAAGCTCAATTCCAGTATCAAATGCACTAAAACATTCATTAGGACCATTAGTAGATAGACAGTGATGTAACAGTCAAATAATGGCAGTGGTGTCTGTCCCTAGTATGAAATGTTTTCCCATGCATTATAAGGCAATAGCCAAACGCTACGGTCCAGGGAACTTATTATCAAGGCAGAAATTTAATTGGAAATCTTACAAAGAAGCAAGGATACAATTTATGGCTCAATTACTTTTATTTCTTAGATGATGCAGAAGTACTCAAGCACATTTTCAGACATTTCTGTTACAAATTTCCCTAAGAAGCGATATACTTCTGTAGAGAATGATGCTAGCCAAATTATAAATAGGCTTTTCTCTTGCACTCCAAATTAGTCATCCAAAAATCAACATATTGTCACCTCACCTAAACGTTTGAGCTTTTCATCCAATTAACTTGCTGGAGCAAAGCTGGTCAACAACAACATCCATATATGCACTCCCTATAGAAGTGGCGAGTTATTTTTGATATGTCATGCAAGATATTAGAGGTCATATTAATTACTGCAATTGGTTTACCTAGGTTGAATTCTTGCTACTGATACCATTCAGATCCTGTCACAGTACACAATGCCATGCATTGGCTAAACCCAACTTTATCTAATGAAATCTATTTTCTGAAGGCCTAACAAAGTTAGCATGATTTTTTTTAAAAAAAGCACAAGCAGTGTTTTAAAATTACCTTACTAAATAGTTCCTGAAACTGCAAACTCAAGACACACACACGCAGAACAGAACCTGAATTAATAATTTTTTATAGCTAAATTTCTATGACCTAGGTAATATCAATTCTGACTATATTTCTCATCTAACAGTTGGAGCTGCTTGTTATTCAGGAAGGAAGTGCTTCACCTGACTTTGGAAAGCCTTTTTGCCACCCATAAGACGCAAATCAGGAATGTGATTCACTGTACCTTGACAGTTGCAGCTCTAATAGAACATTAAAAGCTCAAAAACTATCCAGTATAGAGCAGTCTGCATTCCATCAACTATTTTAAGCATTGCTTTTCTCCAGTTCTCTATTGCGATGCTGCAGTACTCATTATTTACAGCTCACTAAAGCTGCCAGAGCAACATCCCCTAAATCTGTGCCTTTCACCAAAAAGAAAGGATGGGCAAAAGGAGCAGATACACGGGAAAACTATTCTCCATGTCACAAACTATCCTCACTTGGAATACTTCAGAATTCAGCATCAGGTTTAATATCATTGGCATATACAGGAAATTTGTTGTTTTGAGGCAGCAGCACATTGCAATACATAATAAAGACTATACAACAAGAAATGTATTTTAAATTAAATAAGTAATCCAAAAGGAGAGCCAAAAAATTGAGATAGTGTACATAGGTTCAATATCCATTCAGAAATCTGACGGCAGAGGGAAAGAAGCTGTTCCTAAAATGTTGAGTGTGTGTCTTCAGGCTCCTGTACTTCCATCTTGATGGTAGCAATAAGAAGACAGCATGTCCTGGTTGATGGGGAGGAGAGGTCCCCTAATGATGGATGCTGCCTTTTGAAGGATGCTGGGAACGCTGGTGTCCAGGATGGAGCTGGCTGAGCTTGCAGCTTTTTCAGATCCTGTGCAGTGGCCTGTCCTTACTAGACAGTGATGCAGCCAGTTAGAATGCTCTCCACATCACCAGGTTAAAATCTCGGAACATCGTACCCAACATTGTGGGAATTCAGCACACAAAATGTACCAAGTGAGGAAGACAGCACACCACCACCTTCTCAAGAACAACTTGGAATGGGAAATAAAGCTGTCCTGCCTGGAGAAACTTTAATCATGAGGTGTTTTATTAACTTGCATCACACTTACATTGGAATCTTATACCCATGGTCACAGGATGTTTTGTTAGAGGATTACCACAATCAAATTTTTATTGACTAGTTGCAACACAACTTATTTTGATCAAAAAGGCAAATACTAGAATGCTAGAGCTAACCTACTATATAAAGAACCCAATAACAGAAGTCACTACAAGTGAGAACAGAGAATAACACCAATTCATTATTAGCCAACTCACATGTAAATGAGTAATGAAGTGACAAGCATTTATATTGTAGAGCAGTTTGGTACATCCAGACTAGCCCCAGGACTGCAAGTGCTTCTGAAACATCAAGAGATAATAAGATTGTTGAATATCTTCCAATGCAGAGCTTACTGAGGAAGCAACTTGCTTAAGAGACAAATTACATTACGTTAAGAAACCAGTCATAGTGCAAAACAAGGTGAAACATTTCACAATGGCTATAGCTGAAACTTGGCTAAGGAAATGAAATAGAGGCAACTGCCTGGGAAGGAACCAACAATCTAAATGAATTAAATCAGTGCCATGGTCATTTCTAAAATTACACATAGGTATTCAGAAACAGGTGTGGGCTTCAAGCTTGTTCCACTGTTTAATGAAATCACTTTACCCGCTTACTTCCTGGGCCAATTCTTGCTCTGAACCTAGACAGTCTTAAGTAATTGAAAAATAGTTTTTCTACTTTACATCCCCAACCACCATTAGGTTCCCATCAGTCACCTTATATACAGATACAAGGTCACTTTATTGTCATAGAAAACAATGTATATAAGCTCGCTCAAACAACAGAAAATCTGCAGATGCTGGAAATCCAAGCAACACACACAAAATGCTGGAGGATCTCAGCAGGCCAGGCTGCATCTATGGAAAAGAGCACAGTCGACATTTCAGGCCAAGACGCTTCCTCAGGACAGGAGTCTTCAGTATTTAGTGTTTTATTTCATTATTATTGTGTTCTTTTCGGCATTGCATCTGATCTGGATTAACAATTATTTCGATTTCCTTTACAATTATGTACCGGAATTGACATTAAACAATCTTGAATCTAGATCTAATTAGCTCCCTTCAAAATATTGGGAATTTCAGTCTTTTTTTGTAACCTATAGTAGCTTATGTCTTGCACTGTAGTGCTGAGGTAAAACAAATTTCACAACGTATGTTAGTGCTGATAAATCTGATTCTGATCCTTAACATTTTAAATTTCAATAAGCACAGCTTTATTGTTTGTAATTTAACTACCGGAGTTTGTGAATCATCGAGCACTGCACTCTTCTCTAAACAAAGACATCCTTTGAGATACAATGCTCAAAAGAGCGCAGTTCTCTTGTGAAGGACTGTTTGAAAGTTTACAGCACCAGCACCATGGCAGGAGTTCATGACCACTGGACCAACAGCCACTGTACTGTCGCAACTAACAAGAGCCTTTCCAAATTAGCATTTGCAAAGAATCTCTCAGTTTCTGTCCCAGTAAGCAGAACTGCACAGGTAAGAATGATCATGGCAGATGTGTTAATAAGTTGTAAATGTCATGATTTCCTAGACTGGAAACTACCATCATGACAAAGAACAAAATATCCTCAATTATACAACAGATGGTAGGTGAAGTCACTGCAGGAGATGCAGAAGCTAACTGAGATTCATGGATTCTTCACACTGTCGAGAACATGTGGCTCAAGCAACTATGACACTTCCAAAGACAGCTAATCAAGGACACATAGTGCCTGCTGAAGGAGCACTTCATAGAAGTAAAAACTTGTCTTTCACTATGTGCCACAGTATGCTATCCCCCGTAATCACGTCACACCCCCAGCCCAGCAAAAGTCAAAAACAACAAGGCCTCTGGAGCAGATCAAAACACTGCCAAAATACTAACGTGCAGTCAGAAGTACTTATGTGGCAAATTCATGACTCATGCCTCTCATCTGACTACACAGGGTGATCTCGGATGTTGGAGTCTGCATCATTTTCCACAAAGGAAACATCTGGATGCAGTAATTATGCAAATGGGAGGGAGGCTTTGCATTGTCTGCCAAAGAGAAAACATGGCAAGAGTCTTCCTCAGCTGCCTTCTTCCATAAACTGAAGAGCTCCACCACAGCTGCAATGCAGATTCCACCCAGCAAAAGGCATAATGGAGATGATCTTCATCACAAAGCAAATCCAAAAAGAACGGGGAAAGCAGCATCAACCATAACTGAGCAACAGTGTGCACGTCGTTTCAGAGACACGGACAAATCATCACCTCAAATTACTGAAGTACCACAGTATGCTCTCACTACATTATCCATTAGCAGGATAGGAAATACAATAGAGGCTCCAATCCCAATCATATTCAGTGAATTCCAATAAGCAAGCCGCAGCAAGTCCATGCCCGACTCGAGAAACAATTATTTTATCTGAAGGTCCCATTAGTCTAAGCAATGTCCCAAAAGAACAAGAAACACTTTAAAAAAAAATCACATTGTCAAAGCTTCCATAACATTCTCATCATTATACCAGAATCCTTGGTCCATCAACTCTTAGAACAACTGAGAAGTATCCTTAAAGGCACCAGGTCCTTCAAGCCTCTGACAGTAGCACATTGAGAGCAAATACAAATTGAATATTAATCCAAACAATTTGTAACAGAGAGCATCCGAGTCAGAATTCATTAATCTCCTTCAGAATTGAGAGTGAACAAAAATCATCCTTGATCCCATAGGGCTGGCAAACAAACAGATTCAAAGTCACGCATAGGCAGATTGAGTATAGAAGGCAAATTTTCTTTCCTGACTAATATATATATATATAAACCAGATGTGTTTTCCAACATTCCTGCAGCTGCAATTACCATTACTGGTCATGTGTTTTCCTTTCAACTTAAAGACTTAAATTTACCACATCATACTCTAGTCCAGTAGTTAATTATTATGTTTTTCTACTCTTATTCATGAATGGCTAGGCAAAAATTCCAGTTTTGTTTAAGTCTGAAGCATCTCTGCAGAACACTATAAACACAGAAGATTCTACAGATACTGAAAATCGGGAGACACCCCCCCCAGTCAGGCAGTATCTTTGGAGAGGAGTAAAGAGTCAACATTTCAGGCAGAGTCCAGTCCTGATGAGAGCTCTCAGCCTGAATCGTCGACTCTTCATTCCCTTGCATAGATGCTGCCTGACCTGCAAAGTTCCTCCCAGCATTTTGTTTGTTACGATGGCACAGCTTATTAAAACTGCACAAGATCCATAGGGAAGTTAGACCTAACTCTGCTTTAAATGTCTATCAGTACAAGGCATCTTTTCATTGTACAAACCAGTAATTCAGACCCAAGTATAGGAGAAATGATTGAGGCCTCTATAGATGATGCACAAAATGTTCTCTGCTACTAATGAACAGGGCGGGCAGAGATGAAGCAAATGGAATTCAGTCCAGAGGAGTGTTAAGTAATGTATTTGGGGATGACAAAAAGACAACATACAGACAAGAAATGGGAGGGTACAGAGAGCCTGTTGGGATCTAAGGGCCTGGACACAAGTTTAAATAGCTCGTCTGCTAAGTACAAGTGAGTAAATCAATTTGAAGTCTAGAAAGAAAAATACATTACTAGTAATAGTAATTGAAGCTGCAGGAATATTCATCTGGTCCATCTGTTCATTAGTAAAATAGGTACATTTCCTTCCTCAAGTCTGTCCTATCCAAGAGTCATGTCACTTTTTAGCCAGCGAGCTAGAGCTGAGGATGATTTTCTTTACTCCAATCTCTGGTGGACAAGCACCAAAGATCTGAAACTTGTTTGAATTATTCTACAGTTTGGATCTGGCCACCATGTGCTGAACCTTTTAGGTGCATAAAAGAGGGTTTATTGAAACAGTATGTAGATAATCCAACCAAGGAAAGACTGTACCATAGTTGGGTAGAGTTGTTTTTCCAATCCTGCCAATTTACTCGCAAATGCTTTGACACCGTGCGAAGAGGCACTGTCAGTGCACTGTTGATTGTGGTGTGTCCTCCGAATGCTTGTCCTTTAAATACTTCTCAATCAGCTGATTGGATGTCATTTCAGAAACTAAATCTGAATACTAATTGCTGAAACTAAAACTAAACTAAAAAAAACTGTTTCCAAAATACCACCCAATCAGCTGACTGAAAAGTATATAAAGACCAAGCATTCGGGGGACACATCACAATCAACAGTGCACTGATGAAGTTTCCTCACAAGGTGATGAAACATTTGCAAGTAAATTGCCAAGATCAGAGAACAACTCAACCCAGCCATCGACCACTCGAGCTACACATCTTCTGATGTATCGCCAACTACTCCAAAGTGTGTATATATATACCATTAGTTTTAGAATAGCTACAATCCTGGATCTGGAAGGAAAGTACTAAATTGGGTGAAGGCAAATTACAACATAGTTGGGTAGGAGGTGGAGAGAGTAGGCTCAGGGCTGCTGTTGTGATTGAGCAAGTCCACATCTGATATGTGGGAGTTACTTATGTATGAACTTCTTGGAATTCAGGACCAGCACATTGGATAAGAGATTTGACAAATTTAGCCAAAAATAAAAAAGCATATGTAAGGTTTAGGAAGCTGAAAACAGACAGGACCCTGAAGAAAGCTGAAAGAACTCAAATAGAGTTTAAGTTCAAATAGGCTCAAGAAAGGCTCTAAAAATAAACCAGAAAATTATAGGCCAGTAATCCTGACATCAGTAGTGGGAAAGTTATTGGAAGGTATTCTGAGGGATCGCATATATAAGTATTTGAATAGACATAGACATGGCTTTGTGTGTGGTAGATCATGTCTAACCAATCTTAAGAGTTTTTCAAGGAAACTACCAGAAAGTTGATGACTTGATGAAGGCAAAGCTGTGGATGGTTTCTACATGGACTTTAGGAAGACATTTGACGAGGTCCTGCTTAGGAAGCTGGTCAAGAAGGTTCAGTCGCTCGGCATTCAAGATCAGGTAGTAAACTGGATTACACATTGGCTTTGTGGGAGAAGCCACAGAGTAGATAGTTGCCTCTGTGACTGGAGGCCTGTGACTAGTGGAGTGCTGCAGGGATCAGTGCTGGGTCCATTGTTGTTTGTCAATGATCTGGATGAAGGTGTGGTTAACTGGATCAGCAAATATGTGGATAACGCCAAGATTAGGTGATGTAACGGAAAGTGAGGAAGACTACCTTGGCTTGGAGCAGGATATGGACCAGCTGGAAAAATGGGCTAAAAAATGGCAGATGGAATTTAATGCAGACAAGTGTGAGTGTTGCACTTTGGGAGGACCGACCAGATTAGATCTTACACAGTGAACAGTAGGGCAGTGGTCCCCAACCTCCGGGCCACGGACCGATACCGATCTGCCAAGCATGCAGGGGTGCAGTACTAGCCGGGGTGCACCCAGCACATCTTTAAGAAAAATGCCGAAATAAACAAGCTAATTACTTGGGTGCCGCCCAGCACGTAAATGTCGGCCCAGATCAGAGGCGATTGGCCATCTTGGCCCTTCTAATCCATGCCGAACATTTACTCTCACCTAGTCCCACTGGCCCGCACTCAGCCCATAACCCTCCATTCCTTTCCTGCTCATATACCTATCCAATTTTGCTTTAAATGACAATACCGAACCTGCCTCTACCACTTCTACTGGAAGCTCGTTCCACACAGCTACCACTCTCTGAGTAAAGAAATTCCCCTCATGTTACCCTTAAACTTTTGCCCCCTAAGTCTCAACGTGTCCTCTTGTTTGAATCTCCCCTACTCTCAATGGAAAAAGCCTATCCATGTCAACTCGATCTATCCCTCTCATAATTTTAAATACCTCTATCAAGTCCCCCTCAACCTTCTACACTCCAAAGAATAAAGACCTAACTTGTTCAATCTTTCCCTATAACTTAGGTGCTGAAACCCAGGTAACATACTAGTAAATCTTCTCTGCAGTCTCTCTATTTTGTTGACATCTTTCCTATAATTCAGTGACCAGAACTGTACACAATACTCCAAATTCGGCCTTACCAATGCCTTGTACAATTTTAACATTACATCACAACTCCTATACTCAATGCTCTGATTTATAAAAGCCAACATACCAAAAGCTTTCTTCACCACCCTATCCACATGAGATTCTACCTTCAGGGAACTATGCACCATTATTCCTAGTTCTACTGCATTCTTCAATGCCCTACCATTTTGCCATGTATGTCCTATTTGGATTATTCCTACCAAAATGTAGCACCTCACACTTATCAGCATTAAACTCCATCTGCCATCGCACAGCCCACTCTTCTAACTGGCCTAGATCTCTCTGCAAACTTTGAAACCTACTTCATTATCCACAACGCCACCTACCTTAGTATCATCTGCATACTTACTAATCCAATTTACCACCCCATCATCCAGATCATTAATGTATATGACAGACAACATTGGACCCAGTACAGATCCCTGAGGCATACCACTAGTCACCGGCCTCCAACCTGACAAACAGTTATCCACCACTGCTCTCTGGCACCTCCCATCCAGCCACTGTTGAATCCAATTTTACTACTTCAATATCAATACCTAACGATTGAACCTTCCTAACCAACCTTCCATGCAGAACCTTGTCAAAGGCCTTACTGAAATCCATATAGACAACATCCATTGCTTTACCCTCGTCAACTTTCCTCGTAACCTATTCAAAAAATTCAATAAGATTTGTCAAACATGACCTTCCACTTACAAATCCATGTTGACTGTTCCTAATCAGACCCCGTCTATCCAGATAATTATATATACCATCTCTAAGAATACTTTCCATTAATTTACCCACCACTAAAGTGGATAATTGCCAGATCCTGATGCTATCTATTCCAGGTTATTCAGAGAGGGAACAGAAGAAATTGTTGGAGAATTGAAAGTGATCTTCCTATCCTCTCTAGTCACAGACAAGGTCCCAGAGGACTGAGGAATAGCAAATGTTGTTCCTCTGTTTAAGGGCAACATAGAAAACCTACAGCATAATACAGGCCCTTCGGTCCACAATGCAGTGCCGAACATGTACTTACTTTAGAAATTACCTAGGGTTACCCCATAGCACTCTATTTTTTCTAAGCTCCATGTACCTATCCAGGAGTCTCTTAAAAGGCCCCATCATATCTGCCTCCACCACCATTGCTGCCTATTCCACGCACTCACCACTCTCTGCATAAAAAACATCCCTGACGTCTCCTCTGTACCTACTTCCAAGCACCTTAAACCTGTGCCCTCTCGTGTTAGCCATTTCAGCCCTGGGAAAAAACCTCTGACTATCCACATGATCAATGCCTCTCAACAACATGTACACCTTTCTCAGGTCACCTCTCATCCTCTGTTGCTCCAAAGAGAAAAGGCTGAGTTCACTCAACCTATTCTTGTAAGGCATGCTCCCCAATCCAGATAACATCCTTGTAAATCTCCTCTGCACCCTTTCTATGGCTTCCACATCCTTCCTGTAGTGAGGCAACCAGAACTGAGCACAGTACTCCAAGTGGGGTCTGACCAGGGTCCTGTATAGCTGCAACATTACCTCTCGGCTCTTAAACTCAGTCCCATGGTTGATGAAGGCCAATGCACCGCATGCCTTCTTAACCACAGAGCCAACCTGTGCAACATGGTTATTCCAGCTTAATATTGGCCTATCAGCCTTAGGGAAGCTATTGGAGAGGATCCTTAGGAATGGGATTTACTGGCATTTGGAAAAGCATGGGCTTATTAGAAACAGTCACATGGCCTTGCACAGGGCAGGTCACAGCTTACAAATAGATTTAATTTTTTCAGGAGATAATGAAGATGATTGATGAGGGTAGGACAGTGGATGACATCTGCATGGCCTTTAGGAAGACATTTGATAAGGTCGGCTGATCCAGAAATTAAAGTCTTGGACTTCATGGTGACTTGGTAGATTGGATTGAAATCTGACTAGCCACAGAAGACATAAGACAGTACTAGAAAGATCATCTGTATTAGGAGGTCTGTAGTTGTGTTCCTTAGGGATCAGTGCCAGGACCTCTGCTGTGTGTGATATGTATACATGATTTGGATGAAACTGTGCATGGAAAGATTAGTAAGTTTGCAGTCAACACAAAAATTCTGTTTAGTGAAGAAGGTTGTGAAAGGACAGAGCACAACATAGATCAGCTGGAGAATGGGTGCAGAAACGCAGCTGGTGGGCGTGAGAGATGTTACACTTTGGAAGGTCAAATGCAAGGGGAAAGTATACAATAAATGACAGACCTTAAATGAACATTAAAATGCAGAGGGACCTTGCGGTGCAGATCCAGAGCTCCCAAAAGAGGCAAAGTAGACAGGGTGGTAAAGAACACGTAGAGCATACTTGTCTTCATCAGTCGAGTAGAAAGTTTGAAAGTTATGTTGCAACCTTATAAAACTTCAGTTAGGCCACGTTTGGAACACTGTGCAGTTCTGGTCACTGCAGGACAGACTGGAAGCTTTGGAGGGGGTGCAAAAGAGGATTAAATTGTATTAGCTGTGAGGAGCGGTTAGACTAGCTTGGATTGTGGAGGCTGACAGGAGACCTAAGCAAAGTATATAAAATCATGAGAAGCGTAGTTATGGTAGATAGCCAGTGTCTTTCTCCCAGGGGGGGCGCAAATACAGGAGGGCATACATTTATGGTATGGGGGGGGGGTGGAGAGAACATTTAATGGAGATAAGTGGGACAAGTTTTTTTCCTATAAAAACAGAAAGGTGGATGCCTGGAACTTACTGCTAGGAGCTGGGGAATCAGACAGTGATGGAAGGAAATATGATAGTAATGTTTGAAAGGCATTCAAGTAGATACATGAACATTCCTGATTTAAAGGGATATGAATCATGTACCAGCAGATGAGATTAGTCTGAACTGGCCCCATGGTTGGCACAGACATCATGTGTCAAAGATGGTGAAGGCAGAAAAATTCAACATATTTAAAAAGTCATTGGATATGCACTTGTCAGTGCAAGATAAAGGGTTTCAGACCAAAACCAAACACGATTAGGCCGACGTTCCTTTTTGACCAGTGTGAATGTGATGCCTCCATTAGCTCCTTATGTGCTCTGCTTTTCTATGATTGAAAGCACAACTCACAGAATCAGAGCCATTTAAGTTTGATTTTCTGCAACACAATTCACTTAAAAGTGCCAGCACTATCGCAAGACCAAAAGACCTTGTTCTGATACACACACAAAATAATTATTGTTGACCAATTGTAACAACTGAATCACCAGAACACTAAGAACATGATGGAACACTCATTTCTGAACCAGAAGGTTGTGAGTTCAACTCCCACTCCAAATACTCAAGGACAATAACCTATAATAACACCCTCATAAAACCGGAGTCAAGAGAGGCCAGTTTTCAAATATGTTAAACTAAAACCTTGTCTTCTATCTAAAAAAGGCACAAAGATCACCTTTCATTACTTTGAGGAATTACTGTCCCTCAGTAATAGTGAAAAACTGGAGAAAAGTGCATAGCAGAGTATTCCAAGAGTTAGTTCTAGAACCAGTTCAATCTTTAATGTACATTTCAATGATATACACGTGGGTGCAGACAAAATTTACATAATTTTAGATAACTCAAATCAGAGGGAGGAAAGTCAATCAAAAATACTAAGCTCTTCCAGTATGATAATAAAGATAGATTATATGCTTTAAAAAATTAAACAATGTGCTACAAATGGTCAGGTCAGGCAGTTCTCTATGAAGAGAAGAATTTCAGGTCAAAGAGCTTGTTTTTTCGTGATGGTGTATTCCTTGTCACCGGCCTGCAAACAAAATTCTAATCACCAGCCTTTTCTTTGAACAGGATGTAATTTTATAATGACATCAAGTGGGAACATTATCTTGGAGGAAGAATGAGCACACGCCCAAAATGCTAGAGGAACTCAGCAGGTCGTACAGCATCTATGGAAGGAAATGAACAGTAAAGGTTTCGGGCCAGATTCTTCAATCAGCACTAGGGTCTCGGGAGGAAAAGTCGAATATTCATTTCCCTCCACAGAGGGTGATCTGCTGAGCTCCTCCAGCATTTTGTGTGTGTTGCTCAAAATTGCTGCAACTGCAGAATTTCTTGTACTCGAATGATCTCTTAATAGCAGAATAAAAGACATTTAATCTGAATAACAGCAGAGTACACTTTGCGCTCTACAACATGTGTGTAGAAATGCTGCTGTACTTTGTTTATCAAGTAATGCACTTCTATACAAAAGGCGGGACAGCAGCCGCACAAGATGCCGGCCATTAGCACACTGGTACATTCACTAGCCGTGATCTGTTCCTGCCAGACTCAGCACACAAGCTCCCACGACCGGACAACACACAATCAAACCGATAACTCGTTAAATCTCGGAGGATCGTTCAACAAGAACCAAAACTCACCGACAACCTCACACATGCACCCCCAAGTCTGGACGCGCGAATATGACGTCTCGACCTTCTTCGATTCGTCGCTCGACGATGACGTTGGACACATCCTCTCCGACACGCTCCGCTTTGATTGACAAATCGTGCCGTGAATGGGACTAAATTTAGCAGCCAATGAGATCGCGTCCCTGGTGCACTATATAATCCAATGGGAACTCACCAGCCGCTCGGACACCAATCAGGGTGGCGTGGAGATCAGGATAAAGTGGGAAGCACAGGCTTAGAATTAAATTGGTGCCTCAATTTCCTTGCTTATTCAGGTAACATCTTTATGAAAATCAAAATTAGCTAGTAAAATAAAATTAAAGCTTTTTTATTTATTTTGCTTCGAGAAAAATGTTTATTTCAGCGCTATTTTTGGATTAAGTGGAAAGTAACCTAATGCAAATTAAATGCAATGTCTTGCATTAAGACAAAAGCACGAGTAGATGAAATAAGATGAATATCATAACGAAGTTCAGTTGGAATAAGACGTGTATTAAACGTAATAGTAGTTAAATCTAATCTTGAAGCATCTATTTAGATGCATCGTTAAACGTAAAGATTAGCCGGAGTATTTACTGATTGGTAAATCAACCTTTGCATTCTAATACAATATTGAAGGAATGTGTGTTAGATGAAAATCTATACAATTTATCAACGCCAATGGAATGAGTTTAATCTTTCTAATAACCTTGCATTATCGTATGCACCTAAACTGCGAATAAGATATTTGTTAAAAATTGTGAATGATGACTGCACTAATCCGTTGAGAGTAAATGCCTTGTTTCTAATCCAAGATCTGTAGACGTTATCACAAATTTAATGTACTTGGATTGTCCTTCATAAATCTTGTATGAAATACAGCGCGATAGGGTCACGAAGGACGAGAAATTTACGTAATCGTAACGCTATTTGAGAATCCCGTGGTTTTCTGCCACGCCAAAGAACTGTAAAAGTACCCAGGAAATGCTGGCAGTTAATCGAGATATTTTTCTCAAATGTCGGAAATGACCATCAATTAGGGACTTTAATGTCAAAAGTCGGATTTTCGTTTAAAAGCATCCTTTTATATTGAGTTTTGCGGGTTGGAGTACTGCCACGACCTACGTCGTCCTGCAATATATTAAAGTGTGTAAAACGTGCAAGAGACTTTGCCATATTCGCGCAGAAGTTTATTTCGATCACGGACTCCAGTCACTTTGATAATTTCGAATAATTGTGCCGCTTCAAAGTTCGCGCTAAATGGCCTATTTTCTTTAAGTAGAAGTCTGCAAATGAGATGAATTCGTGTTCGTCATATAGCGTTCAGTGTATTTCTGGTAAACCGGACCCAACCCATTCAATCAAATCCGCGCTTCGAGAGGCCATTTCTTTCGTCGATCAAACCTAACTCCTAAAGCTGTTTGCATTACAGTAAAGCGGTCACCATGCCATTCAGCAACAGTCACAACCTCCTGAAAATGAAATACTCTTCGACGGACGAATATCCAGATTTGAGCAAGCACAACAACCACATGGCCAAAGTCCTGACCCCGGAGATGTACAGCAAGTTGCGAGATAAGCAGACCTCCAGTGGATTTACCCTTGACGATATCATTCAGACTGGAGTGGACAACCCAGGTAAACCCCACCTGCTTTCCTCCCTGTAGAAGTGTTGCTTCATTAGGTGGGCAGAAGTTAGTTTGGGGAGATTTTAAAATCAACTTGGCGCTTGGTTTTTATCCAGCCCACCACAGAATAAAGGGCATCATTGATTCGGAACTACGGAAAATGTTATAAATAGCAAGTAAAGGAGCCACTATTGTGGCTTTCCGCTACTAGAATGGATCACAGCCGAGGACGCTCTGTGCAGGGGTTGGTGGGTGGTGCTGCTCACTTTCGCGTTTGATTTCCTTAAAGTAGTTGTGAGCCCTCGCACGTCGCTGCTGCTTGGCTGGAGAGGCCGTGGCGAGCAGAGGAGTTTCCCGCTCTGAGTCAGCACGATGGCTACATGCCTCTGCTCGGGGCGCTCTCCCGACCTCCGCAAGGAGCGGGAGGGCAAGTCGATCCCCAGTGGCTTCATCTTGGGTGACGGACTGGTAATCCTGCTAAAACACTTAGATTGCCTGGAATAGTACAAAATCCCTCTACTTTGACGCAAGATTTACTAATCCAGTTAGAATGCGGCACTGTGGTTTGGCTTGTCCCTCCTAAATGAACACCATGTCCAAAACCGACTGCCGTTGATTTTAGCGCACTGCCTGTTTTTGTACTCCTGAAATAACTCACTAAATTGGCCGTATTAATTGATCGTTGAAACATAAGATTATTAAGGGATTGGACAAGATAGAGGCAGGAAATATGTTCCAGATGCTGGGAGAGTCCAGTACCAGAGGGCATGGTTTGAGAATAAGGGGTAGGTCATTTAGGACAGAGTTAAGGGAAAACTTCTTCTCCCAGAGAGTTGTGGGGGTCTGGAATGCACTGCCTCGGAAGGCAGTGGAGGCAAATTCTCCGGATGCTTTCAAGAAGGAGCTAGATAGGTATCTTATGGATAGGGGAATCAAGGGATATGGGGACAAGGCAGGAACTGGGTATTGATAGCAGTTGATCAGCCATGATCTCAAAATGGCGGTGCAGACTTGAAGGGCCGAACGGTCTACTTCTGCACCTATTGTCTATTGTTTTAAGATGCCTGTCTCTGTTCATTATTGTAATACTCGCATTGCAAAATGTTTGCTTCCCCCCCCCCCCCAGATTTAACTTCAGTAACTCGTAAGGCAAAAGAAGTGAATGATGTGACGCCCTTGCCATCTTCCCTTCCCTCCCATTTTAAAAATGAATGCAGCCGAGTACTCCTTTCAAATGTCAACGGATATAGTTTGACAATCTAAGCGGATGTGGTGAAAGAAGCGCTACCTGTAATTGTTCTTTTTTGTATCTAGGTCATCCGTTTATTATGACAGTAGGGTGTGTTGCTGGCGATGAAGAAAGCTATGAGGTTTTCAAAGATCTTTTTGATCCAGTTATTCGGGACCGTCACGGTGGCTACAAACCCAGCGACAAGCACAAAACTGACCTTAACTCAGAGAAGCTCAAGGTTAGACAATGGGTTCATTTCTTTACTAAACATAAGTACAGGTTGAATTCCAATGCATTTTAAAGAATAAAGTAACGTACTAGCCGTAGTGGTTTTGATCTAGTTTTTGCCTCCGTCATAAAATCGTGGGTTCAAGTACTCCCCAAAGACTTGAGCACACAAAAATCTGGTTGACATTTTAGTGCAGAAGGGGAAGAAGGCATCCCTGTGGTTGTGATCTCCTAAAAGATTTTGGGACTCTGAAGTGAAGCTGGGGAGTTGAGTGCCTAAACCATACATGCCTTTCATTCTCTTTCCAAGTCACCCTACCTGCGCCATTCCTCTCCTGGCGGGACGGGGGTGGGGATGGGGTGAGAATGGTTTCAGAATAAACTTTAAATGAAGTGCTGTAATTATTTATGTTCCACGTTGATATTTGGAATGCATAGCACAAGAAATAAATGTCTGCAGGGAGCATAATAAAACATTAGAATCTGCCTCTATAAGTACTACTTTAAATGTTTTCCGTGGGGATTTGCTGCACATTAATTTGGATGCACATTTCCTGCAGTTGTGACCATATAGTAGTGTGGGGTTGGATGTAAATGTCTTGTGGCATCCTGAGATTATGAAAGGTGACATAAATAGTAAAAACAAGACAATGGGAAGTGTTCTAACACCCAGTAATTATCTGTTGAATCCAGCCAGGATTCTTGATTCAATACCTTAACATTATTTTGCCTTGTAAAATAGGATGATTAGGTTTAAATACCCTTGAACAATTTGATAATGAGTTTCCATTCACTAAAAATTTTGCTTGTGATAGGAAGATAATAGGCTAATTTGTAGAAAACTTGTTTTAGTAAGTGGAATCCTAAAATATCCTCCATTATGATATAAATTACAGCTCTCATTATTTTATAGTATCAAATCCGGACTTCAGAAGCATTCTTCTCTCCCCAATATTTTGCCTAGTAGTGGTTGGAATTCTGTCCCCGCCCCCCCCACCCCCACATCTGCATTTGACATTTTGAAAATGCAAGGTGACCTTCCTCAAGGTGCCCTTGTGTCAGCATTGTACCAGTCTCATAAGTGGCTCATCTTAGATTTGTTGTTCTCTCTGGCCTACAACTGCATTTATTATGGAAAGTGCACCTGCTCTGTTCAGGTCTGAGCTTGCATTCCAACTCTAAATGAAAATGCAGTGAATATTTAAACTCATTTTTGTGCCAAATGTAAAGATGCCTTAAAGTATGTTATTTCCCAATTTTATTGTTTGCCTACATTATGGTGTACTCTAATCTGGGCAATAGTCAAAGATGAATCTGATCTGAAATTATAGACTATTGCATGCCCTTTGGTGGTTAAGAAAATTGAATAGTCTTTTGTTAATGAAAGTGGAATAATAAATGTGATTTGTTTTTTTTAAGGGTGGTGATGACCTGGATCCTAACTATGTGCTTAGTAGCAGAGTCCGCACTGGCCGCAGTATTCGTGGCTTTTGCCTTCCACCTCACTGTAGCCGAGGGGAGCGCCGTGCTATTGAGAAACTTTCAGAGGACGGTAAAGTCAAAAGGGCATAATGTGCTTTAATCTTTAAATAGCTGAGACCTTGTCTTCACACACTTCTAGAAAATGAGCACTGATAATTCAGAAGGGAATTGTGACACAAGCTTGTTGAATATTCTTACTGAATATTTAGTATTGTCTATTCTACTGTTTCCTGCATTTCCTTTTGCCTGGATTTTACATTCTTTTATGAAGATAATACATCGACAGCTCTTGAATTGCCATACTGCACCCTTTTTCCCAGCCCCACACAAGGATTATTTCTGCCAAAGAAACTGAAGTCCTGTTAACTGAATCATCCCTGAACACGAGATGGTTCTTGCCTGAAATGGGAACCAAGTTATTTCATTTCCTTAAACAAAAACCCACAAGTTTCAAATTAATCTGGTGTTTCAGCTTTGCTGGTAAAGCTATTTCCATTTGTTTGTGGAAAGTAACTCGCATAGTTGAACCATTTATGGAAATGAATACTTCTACTGTTAACTTGTGACCTCTTGTCAAATTCTGTAGTGTTTAAAATATCAGCTACTGGCTCCAATTTTGTACACAAATTAATGTAGTTTCATTTAAGACTGAACAAGGAAGTGTACATCCCAATTACATTGTTTTAATGTTTGAAAGGAAATTAGTTCTGAGAAACTGAAATGTTGCCTTTAAGTGAAGACTTGGGCTCTCACCAAGTATTCCCTCTTATCCAGAAAATGAGTCAGTACATAAAATGTGTATTCTGAATTGCAAGTATGTGTCCAATAAAATTGCAATTGTGGGATAAACTGTGAACTGCCACGTGTTACTGTAGCTCATGGGGAGGGGTTCTAATTGTAGAACTTCAGGAAAGTTTCTGGACCATATGTTTCAGATTATAAAATCAAGTTGTGTAGAAAGCTTTGAGGGGATGCCATCTCACTACATCTTGCTACATCTTAATTTCTCATTATACTGTCTTTCAAAACTATGTATATTTTGGCATTTTTAAATGTGCTATTTTGGCCAAGAAGGATTTTATAACACCAAGTTGTAATCTCCATTTATCTTCTGCTTGAGACACTTCAACTTCAAGGTCTGGGGAAAAACTGTTACTCTTCCCCCCCCCCCCCCCCAAAATTTAGGACTCCGGCAAAAGTTAACAAGAATAATATATTTCAGAATGTTTAAGCCTCACTGTTTTTGGGTATATAGTGCATCAGATGGTAAAATTCTTCAATGTGCATTGTTAAAATGCACATGGTGCATCCCAGTATACACCAGGAATTCTGGTCCATGCTCGACCCTAATTTAACTCTTGCCATTTTAGTGTTTTAAGATGAGTTTTATTTTGGTTGTTACTTTTCTGGCCACCAAGAAATGCTCAGTCTGAACCTATAATTACAGGCAGCTAACCTAATAATACAAATGGCCCACATCTGAGTACCAATAGTGGAATCTTGGACTGGTTGCACAATTTAAAATGTTTCTTGAGGTGCTCTGGCACTGCCTGCAGCTGGAGTTCCTTTTTTTAAAAAAAATTGATGTGTGCTTCCTCATTTCTAAGCACAAAAGAACCTGTTCTTCTCACTGCAATCTTTTGCCACATAATAAGTTGTACATGGGTGTGCCTCTGCTCCTGCTTGGTCACTGCCCTTGGTATATTTCTGATAACCCTAATGATTATGATTTTTAAAGCACATAATCTTTACAGTTTTGATATAAACCAATCTTAAGATGTGACTAATTTATCTAATGTCACCTAAACACAGGCTTTCAAGGTGTACATTATACACAGGTTCGGTATTATTTCAATGAAGCTCTTTAATTCCCTATAGAACCATGTTTTTAAGATGTGCTCTCATCAACACTTCAACAGATCATTGTCACATTGCTGTTTTGGTGACTGCTTAGCTCAATCCCCAGAGACTTCATAGATACTTTAAGCCATAAGTATATCTAGATGCTTAGAAATTCACAAATCATTTCATAAATGCAACTCCTTTTATCTAAACTAAAGGAAAAGTTCCTTTTTGAGGAACTAACTTATCAAGTTGTTTTTTTAAAAAAAAGTTATGAAATGGAAGATTTATTCCTAGCATTAAAACAGTTCTTACAATGTAATTTTCCTTTTCTCTAGGTTTGAAAAGTCTAGATGGTGAATTTTCTGGAAAATACTATGCCCTGAAGAACATGACTGACAAGGAACAGCAGAACCTAATTGATGACCACTTCCTGTTTGACAAGCCTGTGTCTCCACTGCTGCTAGCCTCTGGGATGGGTCGTGACTGGCCTGATGGCAGAGGCATTTGGTTAGTTCCTGGCTTGGGAGTAAAAGATTGAGAATGGCTTTATTTACAATATTGCAGCATGCAGGAAGCTTTGCATCTGATGGGGATAAATTGACTGACTAGCTAGAGTGAAATTAGTTAGAAGTCCTTTTTTGGAGAGTCAACAAACAACTTTATTTATATATACATATTTTTTTAATTCTCTTTACTGAATGAGTGCATTTTTATAATTCTTGCAAGGTTTCTAATGTTATGATCATGGTTGGTTTGGGTGGGCTGGTGGAAAGTGGTATGGTTCAGCTTCAGTGAGAATAGTTATTTTTGGATTTCACAGATCTGTTTAACTTGGCCATTGTGTAATTAGCTAATTGATGACTTCCATTAGGTTGGCTTTATGTGGAAGATAATATTTCTGTACCTAACCTATTTAGATGACTCCATTTCCTTGACAATTGTATTAGTTGTGTGCCCCAACATGTAGCCCATTCCTTCATGGATTTTAATATTTGTCATATTAAAACAAAATAGCTATCTTCTCTTCACTTTCCTCAAACAACCTTAGCTATGTTGGCAAATTGAGGACTGTCTTTTGGCCAAAGAATTCTAGTGTGATACAGATTTAGATAAAAATAATGCCTCAGGGAATTGTATTTTGATAGATTTTTGTCGAAAGCTTACTCTTAATAGCAAAGCAAAATTACTTTTTTTGTACAGGATATTAATTTGCTTGCTCCAAATTAAACTTGTTTTCCAGGCATAATAACAATAAGACTTTCCTAGTTTGGGTAAATGAAGAAGATCATCTTCGTGTTATCTCCATGCAGAAAGGTGGAAACATGAAGGAAGTCTTCACCCGTTTCTGCACTGGACTATCAAAGGTACGATTGAGTGTTGCTGAGTCAATAAATGTCTAAAACTACTTTGTATTTTTCTTTGAACTATTTCTTTTAAATCATAGATTGAAAATCTCTTCAAAAGCAATGGCCATGCATTTATGTGGAGTGAGCACCTTGGCTACATCTTGACATGCCCATCTAACCTGGGGACTGGCCTGCGTGCTGGTGTGCACGTGAAACTGCCCAATCTCAGCAAACACGACAAGTTTGGCGAGGTTCTGAAACGGCTGCGACTGCAGAAGCGTGGCACAGGTGAGTTGGATTTTACCTGACAGTGGAATTACAGTACGTCCTGATGCAAGGCACTTGATTTGGCAGTAAATGGCTGGATCACCACTCTAAATTTTCTTGATCATGAAAAGCTGGAACAATTGATTTCCTGCATTCTGTCAGAAGCACAACTTTTTTTTTAAGGAAGAATTTTGAACAGATGCAATCTATCCACATAGCCTTTCAAAATTACCCATAAATCTGGCTCCAGATTACTAACGCCTCAATGATATTCTTGGTTTGCTCCACTTTCTGGCACAATTAAGGACCTAAAATGATCCTTTAATTTTTAAGAAGGAAAACTATAGCTTTTTGTGTGTGGATAGGAGTAAATAAAACTTTCATGTGACTTCAAACCTCTGAGAGTTGTGTGCAAGTGGTCTGGACACATCATGCTGTGCCATTCTCCAAGTACTATCTTTGTATTTCAGTTTTTTAAATAAGCAGTTAGCTTTTTAGCCAAATTTGGACTTCATTAAATAGATCAAAACCCCTTCTGTTTGGATTATCACTTGAGTTCTGGCATTCACCCCACCATAACTCTGACTTGTTATAAATTAGTTGCTATTTTTATTTCCAGTGCTTAAACATATGTTTAAAACGTGATGCATTTTTGCCTACATTAGGAAACATTGGAGCTCAAAGTTCAAATGTTCCTCTTTGCTCTTCCTACCTGTGCTCTTGTACATTAGCACAAGATGACCCGAATACAGCAAAAGAACACAATTCCTCAGTTGTTAACTGGGGAAACTAAACGTGTTTTTTTTAAACCAAACCCACCACAGAAAAGTTATTTCAAATCTTTCTGGCATTCACTACAGTACAAGAAAGGAACATGGAATGTTTTTAAATAACTTGGCATTTGTTAACTTTCACTTTTGGTATGTTTTAACATGCAGATCATCCAGGTTTAAGATAAAATTCATGTGCAAGACAATTTTTAGTATTTTTGTATTGAAGTGGCTTTGTTCAAGCAACTACAAGTATACTAAACTATTTGCTGTTTCTTTCTTGCTAGGTGGAGTTGACACAGCTGCAGTTGGTGGTGTTTTTGATATTTCCAATGCTGACCGCCTAGGCTTCTCTGAAGTTGAGTTGGTTCAAATGGTGGTCGATGGTGTAAAGCTGCTCATTGAAATGGAGAAATGCCTTGAAAAAGGCCAGGCCATTGACAGCCTTATCCCAGCTCAGAAGTAAAGTCACTTTATCACATAACTTCTAATCTATTCACTGGATATATTGTATAATATTATAAAAATATCCCTTAAGATGCCAGTCTGGAATGGGGGGGAACCTTGTCTTTGACATAAATGTAGTAGAAATCTTGAAGATATAATCATTGCATTGTTGTTGCTGATGATGAATTAAAAATGAATAAATATACTTTGGTCCGTACAAATGAGTGCACAGTAATTTTCTTAGACACTTGGTTAACCTATCCTTGGTGGTTAATCTGCTGTTGGTGTTTGCAACTTAACACTTGGTGGTGTTAGCATCTATCTTTAAATCGCTTCCTGTCTAACAACGGTCAGTGTTAAAACAAAATTAACTTTCTAAGCTGTTTTCAAGTGCTGTCTGTAATCAAGGCAGTATATTAACAACATGGAAATGGGACATTCACTGTACTGGTCTGAGTAACATGTTAATTTGTGTCTCCCTACTAGTGTAATCCATTATTATTTTCTCCCTCCTCCGTTGCATTAACTTCCCTTCTGATATTCAACTTAACTACGCCTCTTGGAAGGAAGATTCAGTCTTGCTCTCTAAAAAGAACATTTTTTTAATCATTGACTTGTATTTATGATACTTGCCCAATAACCAATCATACCACCTTATGCCCTCAAATATGGAAACCATTTCTCTAGTTCAATCTTGATGTACAGTTCCTTCCTTTGTTCTATTTGGGTAGCTTACCCCCCCCCCCCCCCACCCAAGACCCTGGCTGCATGATGGCCTAAGTAATCACAGGTTTATTAAAGTACATTATCCAGTTCTGTGCTAATTGCAAGGCAATGTGGCTTTCAGTTTAAACCACATTTTCCTCAGTTCTTGAATCAAATAATCCTTTAGCAAGAATTTACCATACTTAAAGACTGGAAGAAGTACAATAGTGTTCAAAAACAGATTAAAGAGCACAAGAAACAATTTGTTTTTCTAATGGGCATCTTGTATACAGTTACACTGGTAACAGGTTAACATGTAGAGTTTTGCTCATATACTTCCAAATCTTAAATCACTTCATTACAAGTTGGCCCCTATTTAGTATTAAGCTTTGTAGATTAGAATTTTGATCATGTGGCAAAAATATTTCTTTCCATGTATAGAATACACACCTTGTATGTACCTGGATTCATGGCCTAAGACTCATATTACCTCTATGCTTCTAGGCTATTATTACATTACATGGTATATAGGTTTCAGTTATTAAAAAGAAATAATCCAAGTTTTCCTTGCACAAATCTTCTGGGATATCTATTTCTTGTCATTGCATTGACTCTAGCAAATTTGGTTGCTCTATTACTGTAGTTATATTGTTTCTCAACACTAGTTTTTAAATACAATTGCATGCTATTTCTTTCAGTAAATGATTTTCTTGAAACTTGGATTTGGGGAACTATTCCCTGCAACAATTATTGTGACCAGAGAAATGGGTAGCTTCCACTTGAGTATCTTAATGTTCTTACTTATCTCAACAGCATTCAATATCAAATCCCCTCAAATGCCCTAACATTATTTTACAATTAATTGCCATTGACATGAATGGCATTTTAACTTGGCTCCCAACTATTTCATATCCCAATTTTTCTTCTCTCTATTGGAAATAGCAATAAGACAAGCTTACAAAATTTGTAGAATTAAAACCTGAAGAATTAATATACTGCAGCAATTTTAAAATAAACTAAATTTTAACTAATTCCAACTTCAGAAGGGGACAAGCAAAACTTCTGAAGGTTGAGATGAACTTTGTCATGGCCTAACAAATATAAATACCTCCACTCATTACTTTTTTGACTGCCTAGAGAGCTTTTGGATTGTATATGTGCCTGTGGTCCTAAATTTCCAAGCTTTTCTTGCAGAAAATGAGCAAGTAAAACTGGGGAAAAAATGCAGAAAATTCAACTAACCGCTTGTGTGTACATACTAATATACTCTTTGCAATTAATCAGTTGAATAAACAGTATTAAATACAGTTTATTCCAACAATCTGGAAATTTATTTTCCTGTAAGCTTTGATTTTCTCTCTGTTGCACACATTCATTGACCAAGAATTCTTGCATCATCAGTATTACGTTGCTATTATATAAAGTACAAAGTTACAAAATCTTGCATGTTTTGAGCATTTGTCTCATCTACGAAGCATAATAATAGAGAAAGTAAATTGAGTTTTCAGAAGAGAGCCAGGTGAGTCATGTGGTCTACCTTCAGCTCTCATTTTTCTGATTACTGTGAGAGGGCTGCAACTTAAAGACTGTTGTTTCAGACCCCTAACTCTTGATCCCTTGTACCATCTAGTTTTTCCATATCAAAATGTTTCATTTTTATGCTCTGAAGATCATCTATGATATAATTAGATCCTTGCTAGCAAGGACTGAATTGTTGATGGTTTATGTATTGAGCCCTTAGAGGTAAAATAATGTGATTTCCTTCAGAATAAAATTGGATCCTGTGTTTTTAGTCATAAAATCAATTTGGAGTAACACAATGAATTTATGGATTATCAAAAATAATGACTATTCTCCTGTCAAACTGAGATGGATAAATTGAAATTAATTTGATATATGGGACCTTATAAAATTGAATTTTAATAAATTAGTTTTTATAAGGAGCAGCAGGGTATCAAACACAGGAGTTACAATCATTATAAAATCACCTTAGTCCTTCAACAGTTAGGTTTATTTCCTGCTTTGGAAAAATTAAGTTTGTTTTAAATACTTACTAAAGCTGGTAAATTATGAGATAGAACACACATTTCCGCCAGAGTTCTAGAGCTGGTGAACCGTGGGGGCGATAGACAATCAATACATAAGGAAAGATCAAGGTCCATCGCATTTGGCTGCTTAGTTTCTAGTGCTTGCGTAACTGAGTTGGTGACTATATATGGTAATCAGTCTCTTACGAGGGTTTTACTAGCTTAAGAAGGAAAACTAGCCAGGCTGAAAGCTGTGGGTACTTGTGTTCAAAGTTACGTGTTCCTTCCAAGGATGTTCCACCTACCTTCTATCATGTTCCAATTTATTTGTGTATTATAGACCAACTAATCTACCTAATTAGCGCGGAACAGGTTGCATTTTCAGTTTTTCACTGTTCCCACAGAGAACCTGAACCTACAGAAGATCCAGAACCTTCCAGAAATCAGGCAAAGACATGTAGTATTATCTAAGAGTAAGTTCAAATATTTTATCCCCATAGTGTGAAACGTTTGCCGTTTGTGATGTGTCTATGTGCTCACACATTCCTTATTTTGCACCAAACATTGCAGATAATATAGCAACATCAACCAACCAGTGCTGCCAGAACTTTGGCCATGGGATTTTTTTTCAAACTTTGATGTTTTTCCTCTATGCACATGCACTCAATGGTCACTTTATTAAATATACCTTAAAAAAGTGACCACGTGATTTTGGTCACCTACCTACAGGGAAGATGTAAATAAAATTGAAAGAGCACAAAGCCAATTTACAAGGATGTTCCTGGCACTGGAGGACCTGATTTATAACGAAGGATTGAATAGGTCTGGAATTGACTCCTTGGAATGTAGAAGACTGAGGGGTGCTTTGATAGTGGTATACAAAATTATGAGGGGATAATGCAAGCAGGATTTTTCCACTGAGTTTGGGCGGGACCACAACCAGAGGTCATGGGTTAAGGGTGAAAGGTGAAACACTTAAGGGGAACATGAAGGGAGACTTCACTCAGAGGGTTGTGAGAGTGTGGAACGAGCTGCCAGCACAAGTGGTGCATGTCAATGTTTAAGAGGTTTGAACAGGTACATAAATGGTGGGGTTATGAAGGGTTATCTTCCCAGTGCAGGCCAAAGGGAGTAGGCAGTTTAAATAGTTCATCATGTAGATGGGCTGAAGAACCTGTTTCTGTGCTGTACTTTTATGTGACTCTATGACCTTAACACCTGATTGTTAATGCAAATATCTAATCAGCCAATCATGTTGCAGCAACTCAAAGCATAAAAAGTATGCAGACGTGGTCAAGAGATTCAGTTGTTTTTCAGGCTAAACATCAGAATGGGGGAGAAATGTGATCTAAGTGACTTTGACTGTGGAATGATTGTTGGTGCGAGACGGGGTGGTTTGAGTATCTCAGAAACTGCTGATCTCCTGGGATTTTCATGCACAGCAGTCTCCAGAGTTTACAGAGAATGATCTGAAAAATGAGAAGTGCCCAGTGAGTGGTGGTTCTGTAGGTGAAAATGCACCTTGTTAATAAGAGAGGTCAGAAGAGAATGGCCGTACTGGTTCAAGCTGGCAAGAACGTGACAGTAACTCAGGTAACTACACATGATGACAGTGGTGTGAGAAGAACATCTCTGAATGCACATATCAAACCTTGAAGTGGGCTACAGCAGCCAAAGACCACAGCTGGTTCTACTCTAATCAAGTGACCACTGGGTGTACAGCCCACGTTGCTTTCTCCTTTTTGAAAAGAACAACTGATTCATACCTATGTAGTATTTTACAGATTTAATCAATTCACAGGTTTTCTTTGATCTCAAAGGAATGTGTGTTAAGTGGATTGTATCCATTTTTTATCTTGATGATGTCAGTAGAGTGTTGTGTCATTTTTTTTCAGTTTCCAATGGATCAACTTCTGGAATGCACTCAATCACAAAATTCTGTCATATTCTCTTGAATGTTCTTTGTAAGAATTAAGTAATTTGTGTGTGTGCTTTGACTTTATTTCCCATGTACAAGGAGTTTCTATACTTCATATTCTACATATCACAAAATACCTCCTTTCTGAATGTTAGATTTCCTAAATCATGATAATATGCAATCTATCATATTGTTTAAACTGTTTCTCTCCATAGCTTGAGCCATAATTTCATCATTATTATGTGTTGTGTCACATTGCGTGGGTGATCATGGTCTTCCATCTGTCTTTAATCTGTCTCTATCCATGACTAAGATTGTTCTTGGCAAATTTTCTACAGAAGTGTGTTCTTCTGGGCAGTGCCTTTGCAAGACGGGTAACCCAGCCATTATCAATAGTCTACAGACGTTGTCCACCTGGTGACAGTGGTCACGTAACCAGGACTTGTAATATGCACCACCTGCTCCACTGGTTTCACACGACCTTGATCAAGAGGCTAAGCACTTTGTCCAAGGGTGACCTGCAGGCTAGCAGAGGGAAGGAATGCCTTACACCTCCTTTGGTAGAGATGCATCTCCACTTTGCCAACCCGAGCCATAATTTAGTTTCCTTTTTAATGGCCTCTTCTGCATTCTGTCTTCAAAATTTACTGAATTGAAGCTCAGTCATGTTGAGACTTTTACACATCAGTAACTCAGCAGGAATATAAACTGGACTGTTCGGTAGTTTACTAAAATGTGAACTAATCAATTGCTTATTATTAAACAAGCTCCCCATCACACTTTTACTGGTAATTCATACTAAAACCACAGTTGCGTCATTTGAAGTGGGATAATATTTTGAAATAACATTATAAATATATATTACAGAAAGAAGGCAGGAGAATGGGGTTGATAGGGATAATAAATCAGCCATGATGGAATGGCAGAGCTGACTTGCTGGTCCAAATGGCCTAATGTTGCTCCTACAGTATATATTGTGGTCTTATGGAAATACAAGCCTATGATCATTGTTTTATAAAGTCCTCAACTGTTATCTCAAATAAGTCATTCCACTAAGCTGTAACATAGGAAATGGAGCTCAATTCTTTGACACCAGTCTTTTGTGGTGGAGCAACCAACACTTATGACCCTGATCCATTTCAAGAAAGTGTGTCCATTAAGAAATTATCAGTTTCCCTCCTCACAACAATTGATATGTTTACTTACGAAAAGACCCGTTGGCCATTACCGGGTTTGTAAAGATGTCAATGCTGCTTAGTATTCTAATTGATTAATGATTTAAAATCTTTGCCCAATTGCAGGCAATAAAACTTCTGACTGAATTTTAGTGAAACATTTCAAAACATAGTCATCTTAATGTATCTATTGAGATGTTATGCAATCTGTGTCCCAACTTAACACAACCTTGTTCTTCAATACTTCTATGGATACCGTACTACATTCTACAACTTTGTCTGGACTACTGTCCATACTTTTAAAACTTCCCTACATACTCTTTTGGGAATAATATCTTTGTGCCTACCTGGCTTTCTCATGATGCTGTAAACAGAAAGTCCATCCTCTGCTTCTTTCAACATGAAGATTTACTGTACCTCCTGCGACTGAATTCTCACTTAATGCCTCTTACAACACACTTGAACCTACATTTTGCTGTAGACTTGATTGTGCACCATACTGAGCTAAAAAAAGAGTACACCTTTGTATTGTTAATGCAATCATTATTGGCTGACTTTGCACTAAAGATTGTTAACAAAATAATTATGGTTTGTGACTTAAGACTACAAGGCATAGGAGCAGAATTAGGCCATTTGGCCCATCGAGTCTGCTCCACCATTCAATCATGGCTGATCCTTTTCTTCCCTTCTCAGTCCAAAGCAGATACGTTGATTTTTTTTTAACTTCAAAGACCTGATGCCTCTTTCTCACTTTGAGCATTTCTTACACATTTTGTGAATGCGTTTGATTTTTTTTTCATGGCAGTCATGCAAATTATTTAGAACATCTCAATAATACAGAACTAGTTTCAGTATGCTTGTTATATTGTACTAAGTTACCAGATTCATTTCCTATTTTTCTATTGTACATGTCAAGATGACTTTTTTGTTCTTTGCCCCAGTTCTTTTTGTTGTCTTTAGTAACTCATAGTGGCATCACTACAGATGGAAGATGCAGCAACAGTCTGGATAGCACCATAAAATGATCTAAGTTCTTGTTTCCTCTCTTTGCAATTGCTTCTGCTTTTTCTTTAACTGGTTGCAATACCTTTGCAATTTTAAATTCAAGGCTAACCACATTCTATATGAAGCTACATGTTTTAGAATTTTACATAGTGTTTCTCTTGCCATTAGAAAACTTTGAACTTTTGAAGATTTTCCTTGGTGCATATGGCTATTAGTGTATCATCTTGATTATATAGATAGCATTCTATATCTTGTAGTACCTTCTCTTTTTTGATTGAAAATATCTCTGATAATTTCATATCATAAAGTAGTTTTATATTAGTGTACATTCTCTGAAATTTATTAATAGCCACATATTTTTCAATCTTTTTAAAAAATCTATATTCAGCTGAGCAGAAAGTAGCTACATTGGGAAGTTCTAGTCTGGTGAAAACTTGGGCTCATGCCAGCACTGTACGCAAGTCCTACAAAGCAGGCAATAGATGGTGCTCATCGTCAACTTCTTGGTCCAGTGTCAAACAGGAATGTCCACGTTTGGCATTGCCACAGTTGGTGTTGCCCAGTCACCTAACTCTTCTTTCTTTGGACCTTCAAGGCTTACACTAAGACCTAAGATTTACATTAGGTCGGCCTTGGGTCATATGGATGGAGTGTAAGGTTTGTGAGCTCTCCTGCAGACTTTTCTAACTGCAAGTGTAAGTGTCATTTTATAGCACACATGCTGGCTGTATACATTTTCCTAGTCTAGCTTTACCTTTCTGAGCCAATCTTCGGCCTTTGATGATGATAGATTAGTATAATTAGCTGTGACCATTGTGATGGAAGTAATGTTTCGCCTGAATACATTTTTGAGTTCCATAGACTTCAGTGGTATGAACGTGATGTCAGCTCAATTCTCTATTGTTCACTGGCTTCATCTACTTGCTCTCCATAACTTCTTCTTAGGAAAATTCACACTGCAGGAGTTGTTTTGGTTAACTACTCACTGCTGAGGATAAGTGCCCTTTATTCTGGAATAGAACATTGTGTTGTTTTAATCTGATTTAAATGGATACTATTACTGAAAGAAGAGTAGTTCACAGCAGTTTTGCTTACTTATTTCCGATTCCGCTTTGGAACTCTAGCCCTCCCTGCTATTCCATTCCTATAAATATTTGTCATTTTTGTAGCTTGCACAATATGAAGTTCTTTAATATTTCTCTCAACCATTTCCTTAGGTATCATAATTTCATATCAAGATCCAAAATCTTTGGAGAATCAGAAAATATTGATAAAATGTCAAAACCATGTTGAGACACGTTTTTCAACACAAACATATACTCACTCAGAGCCTCAACAAACATCTAATTCCTAGTTCTCTATTGGTGTATCTCTAAAATTTCAGAGGTTTTAGCTATTAAAATTATCTTGTGAATTTTGCTCTACTTTCCCAAGCTGGTTATTATTCACTTACCATCAAATATTTGCTAATGGAATGGACAAATCAGAATCTATTTAGATAGAATAGATTTTTAACAATCCTGTAGATGGTTTTATTGTGCAGGCATATAATCGCTTTCACTATATTATTTGCTGAAAGAAAAATACATTTCTGTGCTTTCTGGTTGAAAGATTCACCCACCTGTCCATGTACAAATTAAGACCACATGCATTTTTAAGTGTGAGCTGCTATTTTGTCCTGTTCATGCTGTTATGCTCTTAACTTCTCCTGTGTTTTTATCTGATTATCATTTTTTTCACGATATAGTGTTTGCTATTAACTGAATTAATCATTGCATTAATTTAAGTTAGAAAAAGTGGTTGGAGACATCTAGAATAGAGTGAGCTCCCTAGCCAAACAGCACTTCGTAAATGCTACACACCCAGCAATGACTGAGTTGGGCATGGAAGCAATTTCACAACCACCTGGGCCCATAATGGCCACGGTCAGGTTGGGCTCCCAGTTTATTACCAGAAAAGACATCGCAACCAGACTCATTTCATAAACTATTTACCCATGCACAACAACAGACTCAAAGAGTTACATTCTCTTTGTTGGTCTCCTATCCTTTTTGCAGATTTGTAATGTGCTTGTGTTCCTCCTTCTAAAGTGGCCAAAGCGAGAGAAGATTCAGAGAGCTGCTAAAATGTTTCTTTTTCCAACATATGTCATAATTAGTATATGTCATAACATATATTACATTAATTTCAAAACCTTAAGTCTAAAAATCTATTTTGGATACAGTGATAGGTTTTGTATTCGAATATCTCATAACATCACCTCTGAATATCTTTTTAGAGGAAATCCATATATCTTGCCAACATTATAAAACAGCATAAGTTTAGATTGCATTTCAACGAGCAGACGGAGTTTACTTGTCCAGCGTTCTCCCCTTTCTTGTTTTTTTTACGACTATTGAATTTAGGCTTCTGCTTCCTTCTGCTGAAGGCAAAATAGAGAACTTGAAATTTAAAAAAAACAGAATGCAAGAAACACTCTGGTGAGGCAACATCTGTGGAAAGAGAAAGAGAATTAATTTTTCATGTCAGAACACAGGTGGGAACTTATTTCTGGAAGATGTTACCTCTTTAGCTTCATCATGAGTAAACAATCCAGAGCACGTAGATCTGGAAACTAAAACTTTTTAACAATACGATGGGACAATTGCTGTGCTCTGGACAAACAGCACCCCCTTGAACTTTTTGTTCCTGCAGAAGCCTGCTCCCAGCAGCTATTACATTACCTTTGGTTAAGAACTACCGACTAGGGTAGTGCTAAGAAGAAGAATTCTAATGGAAGTGGCGTGAGAATTCACAGAAACCCAAAGCTTTTGGATGGCTTCCTCTTGCGTTTTTGTGATAGTAGAAAGCTGCTAAGAGGCATTTGGATAGGTAAATGGCAGTGGGGGGGAGGGGCGTGCTTGATGAGTTACAGGCCAAATGTGGGCAATGGGACGAGCAGGGAAGATGATGTTACTGGCTTGTCCTGTTTCCATACGGTATTACTCTGACCCATTGTCCCTTGGGAATGACAAGACAAGTATCCGAATCAGAATCAGGTTTACATTTCCAGCTCTGCAGAGATTCCTGTGAGAGCTTGGAGAAGCATGCTCCCATGCTTCTTGACCACCCTGGGATTTTCTCAGCCAGGCACCCATATCACTGTTTCCATCTGTAGTCTCCATCGGAGTCCATGAGAGCAGTATGTAGGTGTGATTCCTTCCTCTATGGAGATCACACACTAGCTTTCAAATGTTTTTGTCTAATTGCAGCCTCTCTGCCTCTTCTATAGTCCAACTTGTTTTGGCCTGGCAATGCCGGTATTAAAGCTGGGACTTTAATGCGATTTGCAATGGCACAGTAGCTTCATATTTCTGCACTTTCAGAGTTCCAGCCCAACTGGTTCTGAGTCCTGAACAATGTAGGCAAAAAAGACAAACATTTTCTTTCCAAGTAGTTGTTGGAATAGCTTGTGCGATAAGGGTAAATGGTAACATTTCAGTGGAGAATTTCAAACCTAAATGATATATTTCTCATAGGGTTGAAGATTGCAGCCAGTTGTGCTTAGGGACTGTGCAAGCAGATACATTTTCTAGCCCTGAACACTCATCTTGACGTTTCTGGTCCAGTCAGGGAATTCTGCCTGCCATTGCTCCCAGTTGTCCTATGTTTACTTGCAGGAGGATAGCACAGAAGACTTCCTGCCATCTTCTCTCACATCAGTTCTGACTGACAGGCTGTCTCTTCCTCTCCAGCTAAGAGAGGATTCCTCCTGCAATCCACACATCCATAAAGTTTATCTTAAAAATGGATCTCTGCTCCCTCCCTCCTTCAAAATGCCTTTCAACCAGTGCCCTGACTTAAGATTTGGAGCCTTGATATCAGCTGTGGCAGGAATGAGCCTGCAGTTGTTTTTAATCCAAGCAAAAAATGTTCAGGCCCAAACATGTTGCCATTTAAGGTAACATTCCAAACACAACAGGCACATCGGGCATATTGAACACTGCTTCTAATGTATACCTGCATGAACAGGCACAGATCTCGTGCTCCTATTTATGAGTGCCCAGTTTCTCAGTAGAAAAGCTTAATGTTCCTTTTACTGTGAGGGAAACTGTAATTATGATCATTTAAAATGTAGGAATGAAGAGGTGGTACTTTTTCCTGGATGCTATAAAAGAACACTTTATAGCATATTTATACAAGATCAAAATCAAAGTTGGATTATATTTCTTGTTGCAGTGTATTTTTAAACATGATGTATGGAGCAAGCCCATTTTCAAAAGCAATGAAGGGGGTAGGGAGAATATTTCCTACAAACCTAATTAGGTTGCTACAGATTTATTGATTCCACATTTTGTTAAATCTAGTTATCGTCATAAAATCATTTCACATTGTGCTTGAATGTTAAAAAAGCTTGATATGAACAACTGTGTTGTTGTCAATGCACCAGTCTTTTGTTTATGATATAATTGTGAAAATATTCAATATTATGTGTGCTAATGCAAACGTTTCATCTAAATTTTGCACTTATTCTGGATGATAGGATAGTCTGATCAGCATTTAGTTTGCGGCCCTTTTGTAATGTCATCCCAAGTCAGTCAGTATGAGAGAAGGAGGCCTTGGTATTAAGTGCCTTTCAGGGGTCCACTCTTCGCTAGGCCTGGTAGCGAATCCTAACAAATTGCAGCCAAAACAAAACATATTAAACGCAACCCCTCACCTGGATCCACCTATGACCCACCCACCAGCTCTTGCTCCACCGCTTTCCCACTTCTTTAATTACAGGCTATTCCGTCTGTTTCTTTCCAGTCCTGATGATACAGCTTGTCTTAAACAACTGTCCATTTCTCTCTGTAGATGATGGCTGACCCTTCGTGATCCTCCAGCTTCTTGTGTGTTGCTCCAGATTTCCAGCATCTGCAGTCTCTTGTGTCCATACTAAGCTCATTGTTATTGTTTCAGCATTAGCTTTCCAAACATCCTACCCATGTTGTATTTGAACCCTGCCCTCTTTCATACCTAGGTTTTGGCTACTTTTTCATTCCTTTACAGAAGAATTCAACTAAGATTGGGAATTCTCCAGCATAAGAGATTATTTTGTAACCTATAGTCACAATTTATTCTGTCTTCGTACATCAGCTTTATTTCCACTGACTGAGAGTTAGAAGGAGATGAAAACAAAAAAAGGTTATGAAAACAAAAGTGCACTAGAAATTAATATTGTTCTTGTGTTTTGCAGATTTCATCCAAAAATTGATTCTGAAATTAAATCTCAATCTACTGGAAATATATTCAATTTTTAAGAACTATCTGGTAAATTAAGTTGTTTCTATAGATTTAATATGTAGGTTTGATGATCACAGAATTGAACTAAAGATATAAATTTGTAGGAAAAGACCTAAAGGCATCACTGGGGTTTGGAACAATTCTATCTACCTCTCAGAGTTTTGTAGGTCAAACTCTGACTACTGAACCTGCTTATTCTGATTGTTCAATCTTAATGTACACCAACCATACTTTGAACCATACGAATCTGGCAAGAGGGATTGTGAAGAACTTTAACATTGATGAGCACGTGTTTGAGGTGGGTAAGAGGTTAAATGAACTGAAAACCATTAGGACATACAGAATCTACCCCAATTGCTTGCATTAATATGAGCAACTTCAGCTGTGTGCATGCAACACCCTCTAGAGAGTTGGGTTATCAATTGGAATATTTAAAGCAATGTATTACAATTATATTTAGCTTGCATTTAAATTGAATGCCAGTGGCTTGGTTTTCCCCAAACTTTCCGATGGTTGTCTTTGAAAGTAAGATGGGAATGGAAAACCAGTGCATGGTCTTCAGTAAAGGACAGATCCATAGCAGCAATTAATATTAAGTGCTCACAATCATTTTCTTAGTTACCTCTGGGAAAGAGTTTGTGGAAAATACTTGTGGTGCAAGTATGATTTGAGTTCTGAGTTCCAACACTCAACATTAGGATGGACAATTCCATGACTACTTGTACCCCTGATTGACTTGCACTGGGGCAGGGTGGCATAGACAACATAAGTAACATCCTGCGCTCCCTCGCATAAACCAGGAGAATTCATAAACAGTAAGTTGTTCAATGGCCACGCTATTCAGCAGATATGCATCCACTCAAAAATTATCATGAGCAATTCTTTTGCACCTGCAAAGCTTTATTCTTCCTTTTAGTCTCCTGTAGTTCAACAGATTAAAGCAGGCTTCTTGGGTCTCTGCTCATGATGCTCCCAGCCTCCCACTGGGTGGAGCAACTTGTGGATGCATCATTGCAGACTCCTCCACCAGAGGGGTTTCAGCCTGCACAGATGGTGGAACTGAGATGAAGGGTTGAGAAGTAGGAGTACTTTGAATGGAATTTCCAAACCCCTGACTACTAATATGCATATGAAGGCTCTGGAGGGAAGACGAGGAGATGTCAAATAATTAAAGCATTCCAAATTCATGGTGAAAAATCAAGTCAACATGACAATGCAGTGTAGCCTGGATCACGGGGACACTCCAATCTCTCCAACTCTGTTGGCCAAGGGCCACAAATCTCCAGCTCCCTCTTTTATGCTACTCTCCACAGATGAAGATTTCTTCACCTCTCTCCTGCTTTGCCCGTTGCTCCTGTGAGAAATAACAGGTTTTTGGAGAGTGTAAGAGTACACATTCTAATGAGTGCTGTACAATTGGTCAGGCAGAACACCAACAAAATGCATCAAACTGTATGAGGATCAGAGCAAGTGCTGGGAGCAAATTCATGAATAGAAATTCGAGGAAGGTCAAACAAAGAGATATAAGAAAAGTTTCTAAGGGCCCTTGTGGTTGTGTTTGCAAGATAAGCTGGTTTGAGGAAGTTGTTGATGGAATGGAATTGACAAAGCAGTGTTGTAGAAAGGTGAGGTTGGACGACAGGATACAGACACCAGTCGCTGTATTCATCTTTCTGAGTCAGCCAGGTCATTACAATTCCAAGATTGTGGCACATGTTTCGATAGAGGAAGCTTCATGGCTACTCAGCCACATTGTATTTGGTACAACAGCAAGCAATATATAATGTATGGAACAGCAATCATAATGTATGGAAGTTCCTCACTGTATTAAGCAATACATCTTTGAAACTGAGGAGAGCCTTGTCCACCTTATATCCAGAAAGAATCTTATTTCTCTCAATTTCTGCAAATTCCAACTTTGGACTGTTTCTTTAAATATTCCAATTGATATTGTGACATACAGGTCCACACCAATCCTGGAATTAATATTCAATATTTTACAGGTATAACATTGAAAACTTATCTAAGTTTCCTAATTGATATTTTATCTCTCCCCTGCTCCAAACCTGAGTTAATAACAACCCAAATTTTTCAGATAGCTTATTTCTATTTGTATTTCTGTTTAAAAACGTTGTGTTTGATGAATCACATAATGTTTAAAATTAATTTTGTGTGTGAATCTTTGTTCAGATCATTTCTTTTTATACTGTAGAACAGTGCTAAATTTGATAGCTGATGTATTTTTCTATTATTAGTATTTAATTTTATTTTTATACACACTTTTACAATCAAATGTGGAAGACATTTAGTTTTTTAAGAAAATTCTGAAATTTGGATTTATTGTTCTGTTCTGGGTATTACTAATTAAAATGAATTTATTAAGTCAAAGCTTGTCTGCATCATTTCAATTCATCCACACACCATAATAATGGTCTGGATAATAATAATAATAATAATAAGAAGAAGAAGAAGAAAAAGAAGTACTTTATTGATCCTGAGTGGGATATTATTTTGTTACAGCAGTAACATGTAAAAAAACACAGAAATAATAATAAATATTATGATAATATTAACTAATAATAAAGTATAGATTACTAATATACACAATAATGGCTGAATCCAACAATACCGATAATTTTCTGTCACTGAAGTTGAAATACAAAATTCATTAATCAATGGGGTTCAAGATTTCTATGTTATAACAATGAAATTAACGAATGACCTACATTTTATGACAAAAATGAGCTGACAACAATTTTAACACTTCTGCAGCTATGAATCAGCAATTCAAAGCAAATGCACAGGGTGTGTTCTGACATTCAAATCAGTGTGATTTGACTGAGGGAACATGGACTTCTGCTAATTACTGAATACTTATAAAGTTGACAAGCACAAAACTTTGGTACAAAGCCATCCGCACCAAGTACGAGGAGGAACAAAGAGTCCTCTCTCACAGAGAGCAGTTTATAAACAGTATGCTACTTCAGAAAGATTTCTACCTTTCTGGTTGCTAAAATCTAAAAAAAAGTCTCTTTCCAGTCATTTGTTAACTTAGTCTTTGACAGTTTTATGAAAAAGTTTGAGTGCTTCATACTCCTAGTAGTTCAAGTCGTATCTGATACTGCCAGCGCCTACTGTCAGACTTTTTTCCCCGATCTTGTGCACAAGGTTAGACTTGACCACCTCACATGTTGCCACTTTGGTGGCTGCATGAAATAGTGATGTGAATGGACATGATTGGGAATTGCTGGCTGATAAAGTATTTAGAATATTTCAGACGTTCAGAAACATTTAAAGTGTGGAAAATTATTTAAAAGCACTTAACATTTGAAAAACTCAGAAACAAAATATCAGAAATAATAATACTTACCCAAATTATGACTGTCTGTCTTTAGTTGTTGAGCTGAGTTTCCAAAATATAAAGATAGGGAGTTGCAGGAACATTGTGCTTGAATGCTAAACTGCCAATGTCTAAGCAAGGTAAAATTGGGAAATCACCTGTGTGTGCAGAAATCTCCGATTTGCTGACTTTTGTACAGTCCTGCAGTAACATGGAGAACTAAACTTTGCCTTGAAATATCTGATACAAACACAAGAGATTCTGCAGATGATCTGACCCAGTACAGATTACAGGTGGTGAGGATAATTAAAAATCTACTCTCATGTCACAAAGATCTGGCCAAAAGTAATGTAATTTGAGCAGTTGCACTACAATGCTGGTCCATCTCCCGACAGGTTTGGCTACCAAACAAACAGGAAGTCAGACTGCTCATTGCTATGCACACAGCAGGATCAACTCACTTGCCTGGGCATGAGATACCTTCCTAGCAAAAGAACCAAGCATCCTTTCTGATTTCTCTGGACAGTAAGTTGAAAGTCACAAGTCGATATCATCTTGTTAATTCCAGAACTGGCAAATTGCTTTGGGATGTTTAACTCCCTGCCTCCTGATGTTTGAAGGAGTGTTAAAATCACCCCCTAAATTATTCTTGCAATGTTATTTTTGTCCAGAGCAACGCAGACAGGACCTTTCTCTAATATAAATGCAGATGTCATGGCAGTGCAGAAAGACGGGATTCTGTATGTTTTGTAGAACTTACGATGACTCAAGAGGACCCATTTGTGCATCTGCTTCAGTTAGCTTGAGTTTCCTAATTGGGTTAATATAATGCTAACTGGAAATCTATCTAACAGATGGTGTCCTATCTGTCAAGGGATGCAGTGCATTGGTATCTGTGCATCAGCTGATATAGTTCAGCTGTAGAACACTTAAAAGGGATTGACGGCTCATCTAACAAAACATTTCTGCTTATAGTAAAAAAATGTCCTTTGATCACAAACTGAGGTTTAAATATTCAGGAATGGAATCTGTAGCAGATTATCTCAAATGAAGGACTTAAGAACAATTAACATAAGTTTTGATATTACAGACATTTACATTAAAAATTATAAAACAATGTTAATTTTGTAGACTTCAGCGAAATATAGTAAAATGTTGATGATTCTCTACAATTTATAAAAGAAAGTGTTACTTCTTACAGTGCTAATGAAAACTAATAATTTATCCACATTCAGTTAAAATATTTTGCAAATAAGATTAATTGGCATGAATGCATTTTATTTTAAATAAACATAGAAATCTCTTGCTAGGAAATGGTGGCTAGTACAGCTGAACCGTGAATAGCCATTGAACTACACAGGGGATCCTCAGGTTACATGGAGGAGGGATTGGAAAATGTTCCTAGAAAATGGGTCCTAACATGATTTTTCATAACATGAAGCAATGTCGCTGAGCATGTTTCAAGAAATGTGAGTTGAAAACGAAAAACATTTTGTGATGATTTATTTACTTTTCCCTCTCTCCATATAAAACCTGAGAGGGCACACAAAGGGTTAAAAACTGAGGGTTAAAAATTGGCTGCTCCCCTTGTCATAGGGAGTTCCCATGGATTTCAGCCAAAGGTGTGGCAATTCCTTAATACTTTAGATGAGAATCCCACTGTCATTCGTGAAGATTAAAGTCTGCTTTCAAATTCAGTCTGTCAAGAGATTTAGAAAACTTGTGATTAAAAATACAATTGAAAAATATCAAACTCATTATGCCTTTAATTGACTTTTGATTAGTAAAAGAAAGCCAATAACTTTCAAATGAAAAGAATACATTGTCTCCAATGTTCTAAGCTCCTATAGAAAATGCTAAGCCTTAATAATTTCCAATGGCATAATTTTTTAAAAATTCATGTTCAAATGTGCCTACAACCTTTGGGTTTATTCCTATCCCTGTAGCACTTTAAATGTGAATTTAGATCCTCTTGTTCCTCCAATTCTGGCTGACTGTGTCAATTTTCTTCACCCTTTCATTATCAACTGTGTGGTTCTTTGTCAGAGTGCTTGGTTACACCCATGGCTAAACTTACATTATAAACTTCTTCGGGTGTAGCTTTCTGCGGCGATGCTTTGCCCTTGCAAACAATGCATTCTAATGTTAATTAAAGGATTTTCTGCAATAGTCTGTCCTGAAGACAACATAATTAGGATAATAACAGGCAAGTTTTGAACATTAAAATTAATTTTATAAAACATTAAAATTGATCATGACCTTTTACAGATCTGCAGTTGAGAGAATCCTAACATAGGGCATCACTGTGTGTATGGAAACTGCACTGAGATCGATAGAAAGGCTCTACAATGGATAGTTAAAACTGTCAAACACACTAGCACCAAATTACTCACCATCAAGGATGTATTATACAGAAAGGTGCCATAAAAATGTCAGCAAAATCATGAAGGATTCCACTCATCCTGCTTATGGACTGTTTGTCCCTCTCATCAGGAAAAAGGCTAGGTAGCGTCCACGACAGGACCACTAGAGTCAAAGATAGTTACTTCCCCAAGCTGTCAGGCTGATCAACACCTCTGCCCATTACCCCACCCCACCACCACTGCATCCACATCAGCCAATCATCACCATTCAAACCTCCTCCCCCATTATGCACTGCCACTTTAAGCTTACGCTCCACACTGCACACCTACACTGACACAATCACTATTCTACTGAGTTTTCATATGTCCTGCTGTTACCCACCTGCCAGGAATCACTTTACCCTTTACTGTCAGACTCACATTATGTACAGACACTCCTGCACCCGGCATCACTTTATGTACTTACAATCAGTCCATGTATTGAAGCTAATCTTATGTATATAAGACCACACTCAACAGTTTGTGTGTTAAAGAATTACTTTTATATTTTATTTATTGTGTTTTATGCTTATTTTGCTTTTGTGTGCTGTGTCGGATCCAGAGCAACAATCATTTTGTTCTTTACACTCGAATACCGAAGAGCGACAATAAATAGTGTTGAATCGTGAAGATAGTTTGGAGTTAAGTTGAAGAGCCAAAGTCTCATCTGTCCCCTTGCCCCGACGCCCATTTTCATCTTAACATCTAAAAAATGCACACATCTACACCATAACATTGAAGATGTTTGCAAGTGCCTTGCCCAAGCAGTGTATGTTTAAATTCATTACCTGTGTTCGAGTAGTTAGGTAGTCAGCCAACCTTGTCATATGCACAAGTAAATGTATGCTCAGGTGCAATTAGAAGCTTACTTGCAACAGAATCACAAATATATACTGTGGGGGTCACATGAGCTGCGTTCAGAAGAAAAAAAACAAATGAAACATAAATCATACACAATTTTTACAAGAAAGAATACAATTAGAACAAAATTAGATGTCCATTTTAATGAAAGTTGTCAAAGTGATCACAAAGTTGCTCCCCTGTAGTGACAACACACACAAAATGCTGGTGGAACACAGCAGGCCAGGCAGCATCTATAGGGAGAAGCACTGTCGACGTTTCGGGCCGAGACCCTTCGTCAGGACTAACTGAAAGGAAAGATAGCAAGAGATTTGAAAGTAGTGGGGGGAGGGGGAAATGCGAAATGATAGGAGAAGACTGGAGGGGGTGGGATGAAGCTAAGAGCTGGAAAGGTGATTGGCGAAAGTGATACTGAGCTGGAGAAGGGAAAGGATCATGGGATAGGAGGCCTTGGGAGAAAGAAAGGTGGGGGGAAGCACCAGAGGGAGATGGAGAACAGGCAAACAACTAAATATGTCAGGGATTGGGTAAGAAGGGGAGGAGGGGCATTAACAGAAGTTAGAGAAGTCAATGTTCATGCCATCAGGTTGGAGGCTACCCAGCTGGTATATAAGGTGTTGTTCCTCCAACCTGAGTTTGGATTCATCTTGACAGTAGAGGAGGCAATGGATAGACGTATCAGAATGGGAATGGGACGTGGAATTAAAATGTGTGGCCACTGGGAGATCCTACTTTCTCTGGCGGACCGAGCATAGGTGTTCGGCGGAACGGTCTCCCAGTCTGCGTTGGGTCTCACCAATATATAAAAGGCCACACCGGGAGCACCGGACGCAGTATACCACACCAGCCGACTCACAGGTGAAGTCCCCTGTAGTAATTAAGGTCTTGGAGGGAAGTAGCTGTCCTTGAATCTGGTGCAGTGAGTCTTCAAGCTTCTGTACCTCCTGTCAAATAGTAGCTGTGTAAAGATGTAAAGATATAATAGCCCAGAGGGTGGGGATCTTTGATAATGAATCAGTACCTTCATGAGTCAGTATCTTCTGTAGATACTATCAATGCACTGAAAGGTAAATTACAACGACAAGCAGAAACATGTAAAAGTCAAGTACAATATCAAGTTTGACATCGAATATAAAATTGTGTAGCACACCAACAAATTTTCAAAATAAACATCCTACATATACAAACATGAGAAGATCTGCAGATGCTGGAAATCCAAAATGCTGAAGGAACTCAGTAGGCCAGGCAGCATCTATGGAAAAGAGTAAACAATCGATGTCTCGGGCCGAGACCCTTCACTAGGACTGGAAAAAAGATGAGAAGACAGAGTAAGAAGGTGGGGAAGGAAGGGGAGAAAGAAGTACAAGGTGGTGGGCGGTAGGTGATAGGTGAAACTGGGAGAGGGAGGGGGAAGAAGTAAAGAGTTGGGAAGTGAAAAAGATAGAGCTGGAGAAGGGTGAATCTGATGGGAGAGGGTAGAACACAATGGAAGAAAAGTAAGGAGGAGGAGTACCAGAGGGAGTACCAGAGCCCATCACCTTCCTCTGGTAAGGAGATAAGATGAAAGGGGGAAACAGGAATCAGTCCATGCCCTCCTCCGCTGTTGCGATGAGGCCACACTCAGGTTGGAGAAGCAACAGCTTATACTCCATCTGGGTAGCCTCCAACTTGATGGCATGAACATTGATTTGTCAAACGTCTGGTATTTGGCCTTCACCATTCCCCATTTCGGTTCGCCTCTCAGAAATCTGAAGCTGGTGGGGGTAGAAGCTGTTTCTAAAATGTTGAGTGTGTGTTTTCGGGCTCCTGTATCTCTTCCTTGATGGTAGGAATGAGAAAAGCCATGTCCTTGGTGATGGAGGTCCTCAATGATGAATGCTGCCTTTTTGAGGCATCATTTTTGAAGATGGGGAGGCTAGTGCTCATGAGTTTGCAACTTTCTGCAGGTTTTCCCAATCCTGTGCGGCAGCTCCTCCATACCAGACTGTGATGTAACCCATTGGAATGCTCTCCATGGTACATCTGCAGAAATTTGTGAGAGTTTTTGGTGACATACCAAAGTCTTCTCAAAATCCTAATGAAATACTGTTGCTGTCATTTCTTTTTTGTAATTGAATCAGTATGTTGGGCCCAGGATAGATCTTTGGAGATGTTGACACCCTGGAACTTGAAAGTACTCACCTTTTCCTCTGCTGATGATAACCGGTATGTGTTCCCTCAATGTCCCCTTCCTGAAGTCCATAATCACTTCGGCCATAACTTGCCTCTGAAAGCACTTCACCACAGGTGTGAGTGCAACGGGGCTAGTCTTCTTGGACACTGATGTGGTTGTCTTCCTTTAGAAGTAGCTAGGAACCTCTGACTACAGCAGTGAGAGTTTTAATGCTCTGTCAGGTGCACCATCTGGGCTGGTTCACCTTCTGACGTCGGCCTCCAAGGCAGAGATTACAGGGTCTCCAGATGCTGTGGCGATTCTTAGAAATGTAGCTTTACTTTCTCCTTTTAAAAGCATGCATAACAGGTGGTTAGCTCATTTGGGAGTGAAGCATCACAGCCTTTCGCGATGTTAAGATTCAGCTTGTAGGAAGTAATGGCATGCTAAAACCTTGTCAAACCTGATTTGTATCTAACTTCAATTGGAATTGTTTATTTTTCATGAGAGCGTTAATTGGACTAACAAAGTATATTTGTTAAACATTTTCTTTGAGAAATGTGTTAAAAACAAGGTGTTTACCACTAATGTGTAATGATCATAAAATATCCACAGTGGTCTAATCAGTACAGCTAGTTAAAAGAAAAAATGCAAAATGGATTATTGCAGTTTTCTTATGCAGTTTAAGTCTTTGGTCAGTTAGACTCATGGGGAAAGTGCTATTACAGCTGACATAAGCATTAAAAATAATTTCATGTGTCAGCAATTTAATTAGTGAAGATAGATTAAGGAAATTAGGCTTACCCAATTTGGAAGGGAGACTTTGAAGTGACCTAACTGAAGTTTCCAGTTACAAAAGAATCTGACAAATTAGTTCAGCTAAATTGCTTATAATGATGAATCATTCAAAGAACCAAGCACTCCAATTAGAAGGTTAGAAGTGGAATACAGGAGGATCCTCTTAAAGATCCGATTGTTACAAAATCAGTTGCCCAGGAAAGTCAATTGAAGTAGACAATTTCGGGATAATTACATGTTTCTCAAAAGAAAAAGTTCAAAAGTTCAGAGAAATTTATTATCAAAGTACATATATGTCACCATGTACAACCCTGAGATTTTTTACCAGGCTTAAAACAAATAATCACATATACATCAAATTGTTCCCACTTCCAAATGCACCAAATGGCAGAAAGGTGAAATGCACGTGTTTATTTTTCTAAGGCATAATTTCAGGAATTACGTTTCCTCAAGTGCCACGCATTAAACTGTTCTTCACAAACCATCAGTCTTTTGAAGGCATTCAGAACTCAGGAATCTTTCCACTCACAGGTCAGAGCAGGATCTGTAAAATGTCCCGAAGTGGAAAGTGCCATGAGCAATTGCACCACATCACTCAGGACTTGTTTGTTTTAATATTGTATTACCCAGATGCATTCTTCCTCGTGCTGGGAGGATTTTGAATGGTAATTATATTAATTAAACAAACTACCATGTTGTGGGATTCAGTCATCAATTATACTTCAGACATTTTTAAAAAGCGTCTTATGGTGTTTTAATTAGATGGATTATACATTTACATGTTTATCCTCACTGAACGTTAAAATTTATACTAAATTGAATGAAGTCATAGGCAGGAAGTGAAGCCATTTGAAAAGTAATGCCAAGGACACCGAATTCTTGATTGAGGTCCAGAATTTCTCACACTATACTATATTGAGAGGTACTAAAGATACAGAGTCAGGATACAGGTTTGTTTTTAAAACAATGTTTTTAGGAGTTACATAAAATGCTCCTTTTAAAATCTGCTTAGTAACATACTATACCTAGGATAAAATTTTCTTAAAAGATTTAAATCAATAATGTTGAAACTTCTGATAAGATTTGTGATAAGGAACTTAGGAAATGGCAGGAATGAACAAGGCTGTGAATGATATTTTATGGCAAATTCTCGGAGATGATTGTTAAAGAAAATACAGGTCGACCTTCACTAATCCGACTACCTGTAACCCGGTTCCTTTGATAATCTGGCACTGAGTTCAAATTTTCCGCGCAACTGTAATTTCAAATTTCCCAGGCCACCGTACCACTCTGCTGCGCATTGTCTTGGCCGCGCTAGATCTGTTCACGTGTTGACGCGCTCTTGTAAGCACAGACAGGTGATTCCTGCTTGTTTTCCTGCATTTATTAATATCATTTTCGTGAGGCACAGCCACCCAGCACACACCCATCTCACCCACCAGCGGCGGGGGTTCAGTCCGCCTCCTCACACGCCTGCTGGCATTTGCGCACCACCCTCTGGCGTTGCCCATCTGGCGTTCCGTTCTCTTCTGCCCACGACCTTAGATCAGATGTGGTGACCGGTTGAATTTAAGCATATTACTAAGCGGAAGAAATGAAACTAACGAGGATTTCCTCTGTAACTGCAAGTGAAGAGGGAAGATCTAGTGCCAAATCCCCGGCCGCCTGGCGGTCGCGTGAAATGTGGCGTATAGAAGGCCTCCTTTCTCCGACTTCTGCTTCTGCTCACCCGGATGTGCTGCCACCAACATCAACAGTTTTTGAAGAAACCGTTGTGCCAGTTTCAGCACCAGTTCCTGATGCTTCACTCATTCTTCAAGACGAAGATGTTGATGATTCTGACAACACCACACTTGCAGACATGTAACTTTGCCTGAAGGTATATTAAACATCTCACTTTAGAAGCGGAACTGTTCTGTATAAGTTAAGTCCTGTACATTTACCTGTACCCTTTATTTTATCTGCGCCTATACAGTATATTACTTTATTAAAATTTCACTTGCTACTCATTTAATATTTCTGTTTCATTATTATCTAACGTACTTATTTACATGATATTTTAAAGGTATGATGAGGCAGTTAGCTATTGCTTAATGTGATCCTTCTGTAATTCGGCACTTTCACTAATCTGGCACTCTTTAGGTCCCAGTAGGGCCAGATTATAGAAGGTCAACCTGTATTTGATGACCAAGTTTGCTGCAGCTATAGGATTATATTTATTTGTTCACATTTAAAAGAAAACATCACTTTACAACATTGACTTAAAATTTTGTACAAGCATGACCAATTTGTTAAAATTTCCTCACAGATGTTAAAACTTGGAAGCAATTAAACATCATTGTTTAATTTTTAATTAAATCTATTTTCACTTTCTTCAAATTCTTTAGTAAGGAACATGATACCTTAATGAACTTTTAAAAAAAGACTCAGATGAAATAACCTCAGCGTTGTTCGCTTCTACAATTGCATATTGGCCAGTTGCTATGGGAACAATGGCTCAAGGCCAACACTGGGATCTTCTCATCTCCGTATTAAAACAAAATGGGTTTTGTCCCTTACTTGGCTCCAAATGTACTTCTAGCCTGCTAAACTGGTTTGTGTTACATCAACCATATGCAAGCAAACAGGATAGCAAAAGAAAGCAGAAATTAGTTTGTTTCAAGTTTAAAGGGACATTAGTTTACTGCGACAATAGAGTAGAAGATGGCAAGACTGACAGAATTATCATCTTCGCCATCAGTGACTTTTCATCAAGTGATACAACAATGGATTTCAGCATGTATGTTATGATGTACTTGTCAGAAAACCAGGTAAAGTTTTCCAAATCATAGATTTCTGAGAACTCTGAAATTAAAATTAGATTTCACTACTTCAAGGAAATCTAATCTTATATTTTCACTGATACTTCTTTATAAAAGCATTCACGTCAGTGAACTCTATGCCTTAAAATCCCCTGCAGGAGAAGTTAGTGCCAACTTAGTGAAAGTACACAACAGTATGCTCATCAATTTAATTATTTAATAGTTTTTCATCTAATTTCTTGTCTTATTACGACCATACAATTGTCCAGCAATGACTAACATTGCACAGTTTTACAAATGCTAATGGCTCGATGGGGCTTCTGTCAACTGAATATTACCTCACATGTGAGATTTGTTTTGCGGCACCAGTACATTGCAAAGACTTCAATTTAGTATAAATTTCAAAATAAATGGTACACAAAAAAGAATAATGACATAGCATTCAGGACCATTTAAGAATCTGATAGTGGAGGAGAAGAAGCTGCTTTTGTTTCATTGAGTGTGGGTAATAATGAAAAGCAGGGATGTTCTGAAGGGAAAGGATCCTTAGCGATGAATCCCACTTTCTTGAGGTGTCACCTCTGCAAGATATTCTTGATGGAGGAAGTGTGGTTCAAAGATTACTTTGAAATCGCCACCCCGACCTATGACCCAAGGACAGAGGCAGCAATCACTTGGGAATACCACCCCATGAAAGTTCCCTTCCAAACATTACATCCATTTGATTTGGAAATAAATTATCGTTCTTTTTTTGGATTGGTCCTAAGTCCTGCAGCTCACTAACCTATAGCAGTGTGGGAGTATCTTAACAAAGAGTTTGCAGTTTCTTAGTAAGTGGTTTCACAACAGACTTCACAGGAGCAATTAGCAATGAGAATAGGTGTTTGCCTTGCCTACATCCTCTAAAATGAATGTAATATCTGCCACCTTTTAGTATTTTGTTTTGATGCATCATGTTTATATAATTCCAAAGTAAAATGTCTATTGATATATCACACATGCTTAGTTACCTGAGAACTCACTAAACAATAATGATCCATTGGGTTAATCTTTAATCACAGGTAAGCTCCTGTATTGTATAGTCTGTGACCAAACACAAGGAGAATTTGTTGCCAGGGATTAGTACATACATGCAAATAAGGAACTGTGCACTTAATTTCACAAGAGCTTTGCATTGTGTTTGATTACCTCTTTCACTTCAAAGTTCAAAGCAGATTTATTATCAAAATACATATATGTCTCCATATACAACCCTGAGATTCATTTTCTTGTGGGCATACTCAATAAATCTATAGAATAAAAAGCATAACAGAGTCACTGAAAGAACGCCCAACCAGAGTGCCGAAGTCTGTGGAAATACAAAAAGAAATAAATAATCAAGATGTATGGAGAACATGAGATGAATAGTCATTGAAAGTGAGACCATTGTTTGTGGGGACACTTCAATAATGGGACCAGTGAAGTTATCCCCTTTGATTCAAGAGCCTGATGGTTGAGGAGTAATAACTGTTCCTGAATCTAGTGGTGTGCAATGAGGCTCTTGAACCTTCTTTTGATGGCAGCAGAAAGCAGAGAGCTTCTACTGTATGGAGGGGTCCCTCACGATAGATGCTGTGACAATATTTCGTGTAGATGTGCTCAGTGTTTGGGAGGGCTTTACCCGTGACGGACAGGGCCATATCCACTACTTTTTGTAGGGTCTTCCATTCAAAGGCTTTGATGTTTCCATATCAAGCAGTGATGCAGCCAGTCAATATACCGTACTCTCCCCTACATGTCTATAGCAGTTTATCAAAGTTTTAGATGTCATGTGGAATCTTCTCAAACTCCTAAAGAAGTAGAGGCACTGCCATGCTTTCTTTGTAAGATCTTTGGAAGTCTTGTGTTAAGGTCAGATCAATGGCTCCCAAATAACTTACTTAATGAGACACTAGAGTATTTAATAAATTTGAAATAACAGTGGCTTGTTACAAGTTAAAATAGTTTAACTAAAATATAACATTGAAGTGCAATTGTGTTGCGACGAGGTACTGGAATCTGATATTATCCAAAGGATCAATGAACAAAAAAATGGTAACTCTAAACAAACGGAAAGCCCTGGTTTAATTTTCATTGATAATCTTTCAGTTAGCCCTGGCGTGAAAAGGTTCCTTTCAGAAGCTAACTAGAATTTCAACACAGGTTGCTAGACCAAACCTGTTCCAGCACAACATACCGTTTTAAATTAGGTTGTGCTTAAAATCCATATTCAAGTTGCTTGTTTGGAAAAAGAAACATCACAATTATTTCTAGCTTTGCAGATTTAGAGGTCTGAATGGAAGTGAAAACCAGGTTATGAAAATCAGTCTAGTATTCTAGCAAAAACTAAATTCCTGGAGGAACTTGGTCATGCAGCAACCGAGAAAGCAAGTGGATGGTTAACCCCACACCAGGACTGAGTGTCAGACAATATCTGGAAACGAGGAGGAAGGGTAAGGCAGAGGCTGGTAGCCAATAGGAGGAACCAGGTGAGGGACAGGAGTGAAGCTGCAGGTAGATAGAGCCAGCTGTAGCATGAAGGGTGGGGGAGTGTTGAGGCAAAGGCAATGTCACGTAAAGAATTAGAAATGAAAAACTACAAGCCCGGGATAGAGACCATTGATGATCTCACATCTCCAGCATTTCCTAAGTGGAGATGTGAGAGTCAGTGAAGGTGGTGGTGCTGCTGAAAAATTGTTGCCAAGGAAGTGGGCATAAAGGTGAAGGTTCTGGTCATATTGTGCCCAGAACTCACCGAAACCTAGGAACGTGGGCATAAAGGTGAAGGTTCTGGTCATTTGTCCAAGATATCCTGAAGTGGGAGGGTGAGGAGCCAGAGGTCGTGGTACATGTAGGTGCCAATGACATAGGTAGGAAAGGGGAAGAGGTCCTGAAATGAGAGTATAGGGAGTTAGGAAGGCAGTTAAGAAGAAGGACCGCAAAGGTAGTAATCTCGGGATTACTGCCTGTGCCACGTGACAGTGAGAGTAGAAATGGAATTAGGTGGAGGATGAATGCGTGGCTGTGGGATTGGAGCAGGGGGCAGGGATTCAAGTTTCTGGATCATTGGGACCTCTTCTGGGGCAGGCGTGACCTGTTCAAGAAGGACGGGTTACACTTGAATCTTGGGGGGACCAATATCCTAGCGGGGAGGTTTGCTAGGGCTACAGGGCAGACTTTAAACTAGTAAGATGGGGGTGTGGGAATCAATTTGAGGAAACTATGGGAGAGGAGGTTAGTTCACCAGTAGAGCAAGTAAAGAGACAATGTGTGAGGGAGGAAAGGCAGGTGATGGAGAAGGGATGCGCTCAGCCCGAAAATGTAGGGGAGAAGAAAGAAAAGGATAATAAATTTGAATGCATTGTTAGGGATGAAAAGAGAGGAGGAGGTGGAGAGTATCTTAAATGTATCTATTTTAATGCTAGGAGCATTGTAAGAAAGGTGGATGAGCTTAAAGCGTGGATTGATACCTGGAATTATGATGTTGTAGCTATTACTGAAACATGGTTGCAGGAAGGGTGTGATTGGCAACTAAATATTCCTGGATTTAGTTGCTTCAGGTGTGATAGAGTAGGAGGGGCCAGAGGAGGAGGTGTTGCATTGCTTGTCCGAGAAAATCTTATGGCGGTGCTTTGGAAGTTTAGATTAGAGAGCTCCTCTAGGGAGGCTATTTGGGTGGAATTGAGGAATGGGGAAAGGTGTAGTAACACTGATAGGAGTGTATTATAGGCCACCTAATGGGGAGCATGAGTTGGAAGAGCAAATGTGTAAGGAGATAGCAGATATTTGTAGTAAACACAAGGTGGTGATTGTGGGAGATTTTAGTTTTCCACACGTAGACTGGGAAGCTCATTCTGTAAAAGGGCTGGATGGTTTAGAGTTTGTGAAATGTGTGCAGGATAGTTTTTTGCAACAATACATAGAAGTACCGACTAGAGATGGGGCAGTGTTGGATCTCCTGTTAGGGAATGCGATAGGTCAGCTGACAGATGTATGTGTTGGGGAGCACTTCGGGTCCAGTGATCACAATAGCATTAGCTTCAAAATAATTATGGAGAAGGACAGGACTGGACCTAGAGTTGAGATTTTTGATTGGAGGAAGGCTAACTTTGAGGAGATACGAAGGGATTTAGAGAGAGTGGATTGGGTCAAGTTGTTTTATGGGAAGGATGTAATAGAGAAATGGAGGTCATTTAAGGGTGAAATTATGAGGGTACAGAATCTTTTTGTTCCTGTTAGGTTGAAAGGAAAGGTTAAAGGTTTGAAAGCACCATGGTTTTCAAGGGCTATTAGAAATTTGGTTCGGAAAATGAGGGATGTCTACAATAGATATAGGCAGCATGGAGTAAAGGAATTGCTCGAAGAATATAAAGAATGTAAAAGGAATCTTAAGAAAGAGATTAGGAAAGCTAAAAGAAGATACGAGGTTGGTTTGGCAAATAAGGTGAAAGTAAATCCGAAAGGTTTCTACAGTTATATTAAAAGCAAGAGGATAGTGAGGGATAAAATTGGCCCCTTAGAGAATCAGAGTGGTCAGCCATGTGTGGAGCCGAGGGAGATGGGAGAGATTTTGAACGGTTTCTTCTCTTCGGTATTCACTAAGGAGAAGGATATTGAATTGTGTAAGGTGTGGGAAACAAGTAAGGAAGTTATGGAACCTATGACAATTAAAGAGGTGGAAGTATTGGTGCTTTTAAGAAATTTAAAAGTGGATAAATCTCCGGATCCTGACAGGATATTCCCCAGGACATTGAGGGAAGTTTGTGTAGAAATAGCAGGAGCTCTGACGGAGATCTTTAAGATGTCATTAGAAACGGGGATTGTGCCGGAGGATTGGCGTATTGCTCATGTGGTTCCATTGTTTAAAAAGGGTTCTAGAAGGAAGCCTAGCAATTATAGACCTGTCAGTTTGACATCAGCGGTGGGTAAATTAATGGAAAGTATTCTTAGAGATAGTATTAATAATTATCTGGATAGACAGGATCTGATTAGGAGTAGCCAGCATGGATTTGTGCGTGGAAGGTCATGTTTGACAAACCTTATTGAATTTTTTGAAGAAGTTACGAAGAATGTTGATGAAGGTAAGGCAGTGGATGGACTTCAGCAAAGCCTTTGACAAAGTTCCACATGGAAGGTTAGTTAAGAAGGTTCAGTCATTAGGTATTAATGCTGGAGTAATAAAATGGATTCAACAGTGGATAGATGGGAGATGCCAGAGAGTAGTGGTGGATAATTGTTTATTGGGATGGAGGCCAGTGACTAGCGGGGTGCCTCAGGGATCTGTTTTGGGCCCAATGTTGTTTGTAATACACATAATTGATCTGGATGATGGGGTGGTAAATTGGATTAGTAAGTATGCCGATGATACTAAGGTAGGAGGTGTTGTGGATAATGAGGTGGGTTTTCAAAGCTTGCAGGGAGATTTATGCCGGTTAGAAGAATGGGCTGAACGTTGGCAGATGGAGTTTAATGCTCAGAAGTGTGAGGTTCTACATTTTGGCAGGAATAATTCAAATAGAACATACAGGGTAAATGGTAGGGCATTGACGAATGCAGAGGAACAGAGAGATCTAGGAATAACAGTGCATAGTTCCCTGAAGGTGGAGTCTCATGTAGATGGGGTGGTGAAGAAGGTTTTTGGAACGCTGGCCTTTATAAATCAAAGCATTGAGTACAGAAGTTGGGATGTAATGTTAAAATTGTACAAGGCATTGGTAAGGCCAAATTTGGAATATTGTCTACTGTTCTGGTCACCGAATTATAGGAAAGATATCAATAAATTAGAGAGAGTGCAGAGACGATTTACTAGGATGTTACCTGGGTTTCAGCACTTAAGTTACAGAGAAAGGTTGAACAAGTTAGGTCTCTATTCATTGGAGCGTAGAAGGTTGAGGGGGGATTTGATCGAGGTATTTAAAATTTTGAGAGGGATAGATAGAGTTGACGTGAATAGGCTGTTTCCATTGAGAGTAGGGGAGATTCAAACTAGAGGACATGATTTGAGAGTTAGGGGGCAGAAGTTTAAGGGAAACACGAGGGGGTATTTCTTTACTCAGAGAGTGATAGCTGTGTGGAATGAGCTTCCTGTAGAAGTCGTAGAGGCCAGTTCAGTTGTGTCATTGGATAGGTATATGGACAGGAAAGGAGTGGAGGGTTATGGGCTGAGTGCGGGTCAGTGGGACTAGGTGAGAATAAGAGTTTGGCACGGACTAGGAGGGCCGAGATGGCCTTTTTCCGTGCTGTGATTGTTATATGGTTATATATATTGTGCTCAGAACTCACTGAAACCTAGGAACGTGGGCATAAAAGTTATTCTGAGGATTGACTGCTGCACTTGCACCTGGTTTACATTATCAAAAGATCACAATGATCTCCCCTTTGAATTAAAGGCAATATCCAAAAAAGTTCACAAATCCATACATAATTGAAATTTATTTATGTATTGACACTTAGTGCAGAATAGGCCCATTGAGCCACTCTGCCCCAGTAATCCTCTGATTTAATCCGAGCCTAATCACAGAACAATTTACAATGACCAATTAACCTATCAACTGGTATGTCTTTGGACTGTGGGCGGAAACCAGAGCACCCAGAGGAAACCCATGTGGTCATGGGGAGAACGTACAAACTTCTCACAGGCAGTGGCGGGAAATACACAGACAGAAGAAAATTGAAGTTGTCAGTTCATTGCAGTGTCTTTGTTTGTTCCAACAATGATTTATAGAAATCTTCATACACATGGTGTAAAATCTCCCCATTGTGACTTTGACACAAAAAGCCCTGAGGAAAGCAGTGGACATTAAGTAGGAATAGTGAGTGCAAAGTTGTCAGGTTGGCTGAAAACATGTAGAAGTGTCAAGATGGTGCCAGTGACCAAAGGTGAGGCTGTGCAGACAGCTCACAAGAGTGCCAGTACGACTAGGGCAACTATCGCTGGGGTGGACACTGCAACAAGACGTGATAGCGGAAGACAAACCCTCAGTCAGTTTCATTGCTCCATGCTGATTAACGCGTCGCGCAAGATTAAAATCATCAAGAAAACAAACAGGTGCTCAGTGCCATCTGTCTGTGTTTGATCAGTCTCCCTCTTTTCTCACTACTACTATTGGGCAGGTCCCAAACTACCAGGTTCAGGAGTAGTCATCATTCTGCAGCTATCGGGCTCCTGGATGTGCTTCACTTGCCTGGGTGCTGAATGTACTCTGCAGCTGTGAGCTCACTTTTGGGGACACTGCAGTTCTTATTCCATGTGCTTTCCTTTATTTTTCTTAAACTATTTGTGTGATTTAATCAAGGCATCAAGGCCAAGGGCTCACTACTCTGTGAGGTTTACTCACCTCCGCACTGAACTGACTGCAGCTGTGGCCTGTTACCATGGCCACTCGCCTCAGTGCTGAACTGACTCTGCAGCTGTAGCCTGTTACCATGGCCACTCGCCTCAGTGCTGAACTGACTCTGCAGCTGTGGCCTGTTACCATGGCCACTCATCTCAGTGCTGAACTGACTACAGCTGTGGCCTGTTACCATGGCCACTCGCCTCAGTGCTGAACTGACTCTGCAGCTGTGGCCTGTTACCATGGCCACTCGCCTCAGTGCTGAACTGACTCTGCAGCTGTGGCCTGTTACCATGGCCACTCATCTCAGTGCTGAACTGTCTACAGCTGTGGCCTGTTACCATGGCCACTCGCCTCAGTGCTGAACTGACTCTGCAGCTGTGGCCTGTTACCATGGCCACTCATCTCAGTGCTGAACTGTCTACAGCTGTGGCCTGTTACCATGGCCACTCGCCTCAGTGCTGAACTGACTCTGCAGCTGTGGCCTGTTACCATGGCCACTCGCCTCAGTGCTGAACTGTCTACAGCTGTGGCCTGTTACCATGGCCACTCGCCTCAGTGCTGAACTGTCTACAGCTGTGGCCTGTTACCATGGCCACTCGTCTCAGTGCTGAACTGACTGCAGCTGTGGCCTGTTACCATGGCCACTCGCCTCAGTGCTGAACTGACTCTGCAGCTGTGGCCTGTTACCATGGCCACTCGCCTCAGTGCTGAACTGTCTACAGCTGTGGCCTGTTACCATGGCCACTCGCCTCAGTGCTGAACTGTCTACAGCTGTGGCCTGTTACCATGGCCACTCGCCTCAGTGCTGAACTGTCTACAGCTGTGGCCTGTTACCATGGCCACTCGCCTCAGTGCTGAACTGTCTACAGCTGTGGCCTGTTACCATGGCCACTCGTCTCAGTGCTGAACTGTCTACAGCTGTGGCCTGTTACCATGGCCACTCGCCTCAGTGCTGAACTGACTCTGCAGCTGTGGCCTGTTACCATGGCCACTCATCTCAGTGCTGAACTGTCTACAGCTGTGGCCTGTTACCATGGCCACTCGCCTCAGTGCTGAACTGACTCTGCAGCTGTGGCCTGTTACCATGGCCACTCGCCTCAGTGCTGAACTGACTCTGCAGCTGTGGCCTGTTACCATGGCCACTCATCTCAGTGCTGAACTGTCTACAGCTGTGGCCTGATACCATGGCCACTCGTCTCAGTGCTGAACTGACTCTGCAGCTGTGGCCTGTTACCATGGCCACTCATCTCAGTGCTGAACTGACTACAGCTGTGGCCTGTTACCATGGCCACTCGTCTCAGTGCTGAACTGACTACAGCTGTGGCCTGTTACCATGGCCACTCGCCTCAGTGCTGAACTGACTACAGCTGTGGCCTGTTACCATGGCCACTCGCCTCAGTGCTGAACTGACTACAGCTGTGGCCTGTTACCATGGCCACTCGTCTCAGTGCTGAACTGACTACAGCTGTGGCCTGTTACCATGGCCACTCATCTCAGTGCTGAACTGACTACAGCTGTGGCCTGTTACCATGGCCACTCGTCTCAGTGCTGAACTGACTCTGCAGCTGTGGCCTGTTACCATGGCCACTCGTCTCAGTGCTGAACTGACTACAGCTGTGGCCTGTTACCATGGCCACTCGTCTCAGTGCTGAACTGACTACAGCTGTGGCCTGTTACCATGGCCACTCGTCTCAGTGCTGAACTGACTACAGCTGTGGCCTGTTACCATGGCCACTCGTCTCAGTGCTGAACTGACTCTGCAGCTGTGGCCTGTTACCATGGCCACTCGTCTCAGTGCTGAACTGACTACAGCTGTGGCCTGTTACCATGGCCACTCGTCTCAGTGCTGAACTGACTACAGCTGTGGCCTGTTACCATGGCCACTCGTCTCAGTGCTGAACTGACTACAGCTGTGGCCTGTTACCATGGCCACTCGCCTCTTTTTCTCCACACATTCAGTGTTTGACAGTCTTTGCCTTGGAGGTTTTTTTAATGGGTCCTATTGTGTGTTTGTTTTGTGGCTGCTTCGGAGAAGACAAACCTCAAAGTTGTATACAGTAGACATACTTTGATAATAAATAATAACTGAGTAATGTTTGAGGAAGTTATGGGAGCTAAGCTCCCAAAACTCTCTCCTATTATTTGCTCTGGTTGAATGTGTGAGATAAATTGAACCTGTAATTAATCATGAAGTTCCTGGGAATTCCGTTGAGCAAAGAGTGCGGATGGCTACCTATACAGGACACAGTGAACTATTGCAGAGCAGACAGGTGAAGCGAGGGTAACATGATATTAGCAACACAAGTGAACTGCCTAGTGAAGAAGAGCACCCTTCATAAATTCCAGCTGCTGTCGTTTATGATAAGCCATGAACCAACACCATAACATCATTTAACTGCATATATGACAATTTGAAGTTTGTTTTCTTTTACCCCCTACTGATTGTTTATTTCAACTGGATTCAAAACCTGACCCATCCTACAGGGAGTGGGGAAATTAATGTAAATGGGTAATTGATGGGTCAGCACAGACATTGTGGAACAAATGGCCTGTTTATGTTTCACAATCCCCTCTGACCTCTCTAGTTAAGGTTGTCAGGGAGACAGTGAGGAAAAATAAAGTTTAAAGCAGTAAAGTTATTCCCTATTTAGAATTCTTAAAAGATCAGTAAGATCTGCAGTTTGTGGCACCCCCTTGTGGGGAACAGTATTATTACAGCACAAGGTCAAAAGTTTGAGAGTGAAACAACGCAGCCCTAAATTTAGTTGATGTTTATGAAAATTTGTGCCTCAAAATGAGTGTTTGGATATTTTTAGATATGTATTCTGGAATTGAAATGTTCCATCACGTAATTGTATATTACTATTTAAGGACATCACTGATGTTACAGTACTATAGGTTATAATGGGAGAAGGTATTTTGTGACCTCCCGAACTTCAAATTTCTGTCATGGATAACATAGAATAAAATGAAAGAGTACTAACTGTCAGTCAATCTGAAGAAACAAAAACAGGAGAGTTACAACACAAAAGGACTTCGAGTCCAATTCATCTTTACAAAATGAAATGTTATAATTAAATTGTTATTAATCACTTTTTTCTTTCTCCTTTACCACTGCTTCATACAGATGTAATGCAGAGGGTTAGGGTAGTGAGGATTATCAGATGCCTTTGTAGCAAAATGCGTATAAAAGTTTGAAAAGGATACGATGAAAGAGTCAGTACTAGAGCTTGTTTTGGCTTTTCTGTGCCACAATAAAGCTTTAGAATAATGAAAATTTCCCATAGCCAATGCAAGCTGTTTCACTGGGATCTGTATATTTCATTGTCAGTGGGCGGCGATCAGATCCTGAAAACCCTGCAAAAGCAGCCTGCATCCACAACACTCAGCAATTTAAAGTAAAACACACTTCCTAAACCAGTCTCTGTTGTCAACTTGGTCTCTGTCAGTATTTTATTTAAACAGGTGGCATGTGGGTGGGAGTTTATCACAGATTCCAATAAAGGTTTCATTAATGCCTGCCAGACACAGGAAGCACTTCTAGGATGTTGCTGCATATGATGCTGTCAATTTGAGATCCACACCTGTCAGCTGTCACGAATCTTTAGAGGCAATCCTCAGAGACTGCATCTGCTGTTCCCATTGTTTTCTGGTACATCTCCAGGAACTGTGTGTCCCAGGACTCCAAAGCTAAAGGCAGGCAGTTCTTCAGTCTCTTCAGGCACATAAAATCATAAAAATGGCTATTTATCCAAATTGTCCATATTAATGTTTAACCAAATATGATTAATAATTATAATCAATTTGCCCACTCTATTCGCAGATATTTTTACTTCCTTTTCATTGAAGAGCTTAGCTTGTTCTCAAATGCTGACATCATCTCCATTTCAGCCAATAACTCTGTACAAAAGTAAGATTCTTATCTACAGTACTTTTCCACTTACATTGCATTTAACCTTTACCTGCTATCACCTTGTTTAAGATCCCACAATCATGATGAATCGTTTGCCTCAATGCATTTTGTTTTATTGCTTAATAACGGCTCAAATTACCTGGTGTCTACAGAAAGCATCCCCACTTTTCAAACTAAATCTGAAAATATTGAGGATCCTTAGCAGGTCAAGTGGCCATCCAGTCTTACAGCTTGGAAACAGACTCTTTTGGTCAGCACAGACTCAGTGAGCTTTGAACCACCGATTTACATAAAACTCATTTTATTTGCTCCATATTCCTGTTTGCACCTTCCAAACCTACTAACTTGTTTTTGGGATGTGGTAGAAAATTGAACTCCTTGGGGAAATCCCATGCCGTCACACAGAGTGGGCAAAGTTCACGCTGAGGCTCAGGACTGAACCTGCATTGGTGAAGTTGTGAGTAGCAGCTCTACTAGCCGCACCACATCACTGTACACTGCTGTGCTACAGTATCTGTGGAGACAGAAATAATGTTAGAGTTAACATTTCAGGAACTGACCTTCAAGGCCAGATTTTCTCCCTTCACAGATGCTGAGCCACTATTGGGTATCCCTATAACTCATGTCTTTGTTTCAAGTTTCCAGCAATTGCCACTTTTGCTTTTCAGTCCTAGTTTTTCAAATCCTTAGTTTGCAATTGCATTTTCTCAAAACAGATAGCATGCTCATGTGAATTGGATTGCAATCTCTCAATCTCTTCAACATCTTACAATATGAAGTGTTGAATGCTGAGCTGTAATCAATAAACAGCAGGCATTGCTATGGTCCAGGTGATCCAAGGCCAAGGAGAGAGCCAGTGAGATTGCATCCGCTATAGACGGATCATGGTTATGGGCAAATTGCAACAGGTCCAGGTCCTCGCTTAGGCAGGAGATGATTCTAGCCATGACCCACCTCTCAGAGCACTTCTTCACAGTAGATATGTGTGCCACCGAGTGATAGTCATCTTCTTTAGCACCGTGAGATCCTCCAAATGCAGCAGCGAGATATTGAAGATGTCCTTGAGCACCCCTCCAACTGGTTGGCACAGGTTTTCAGAGTCGTACCAGGTATGCCATTAGGGCCTGATGTCTTGTGAGCGTTCACCTTCTTGAAAGATTTTCTTATGTCAGCTTCCAAGACAGAGATCACAGGGGTCACCAGGTGCTGCAGGGATTCACACAGGTGTAGCTTATTCTCCCTTTCAAGGCGTGATATGGCAGATAAGATCAAGGATGGTGAATCACAGAGTAGCCTCATATTTCTATGCAGTCTTGTCATCACCAATAATAAAGTCAGTGGACCCAGAACACAGGCAAACTGATGACTGAATCACATTTCATTTTACTTGTGCACAATGAGAACAATGTGAACACACTTGTTCTGAAGCCAGGACAGAAAACTGCCATTTCTATACAGAGTTGGCTTATCTGTTATGATATTGGCCAATTGGTAAACTATGTATGAGTTCCTTTACTCGCAAGATCAATCTCATTCACAATTGAAGGTCAATAGAGACTACAAGCAGACAACCGAATATACTTTGAAGCTGGTAAAGCAATTGTCACTTAGTTGTTATGTGTGCTTCACATTCTTCCATTATTCCCACCTCTTCTCTCTTCAGTATCCCCTCCCATCTAAAGGGAAGCTACATCTTCAAGGACCTTTCTAGAAAAGTTCTCACTTCAGAGGCCTCATTCATCTGGTTGAATAAGTAGGCAGTCACCCTCGCCTATCTCGTCTGTAGTAAGCTATGGTGGCTCCAGTGGTCTCACTTCAAGTCTTGCTTATCTGATTGATACACACCGCGTGGTCACCCTCGCCTGGACAGTGCTTTTAACCCTTGCCTTACCACAACTCCCAGTTTAACCCACATTATTATAGTCCATCAGAAAGATCATTCTGCCTCCCTATTCCCCCTTGTCATTACTGCCTTCCTCTTCTCCATTTTTAAATCCACCAAGTATAATGAATCTGCAAGGAAGGAAGTTTAAGGTAACGACTTGCATACAAATGCCTCATTTAGTATTAAGAAAACTGAGAGGTAGGAGCTATTCTCAATCTAATGCCTCATATGATTCCATGGACAACTTAATCTGTCATCCGGAGTTGACATTTAATGAATCATAATGAGTATTCCATACTCATAACCATGCACATTCGCACAGGTCAATTAGATTAAAAGCCTGAAGATATATCATAAGCTACAATGGGGCATCTAAACTACTCCAAGAGATTACATCAACCTTGATTCATATTATGTGTTAGTGTCCCTTGTATGAAATTACTTCCAGCCCTGCCAGAAACCTTTTCAACCTCTTTCTTGAAGGGGTTTTCCATCTTTCAATTAAACCATTGCTGACTTTAACTCCATTACCCTGCCTTGTCCAAATCCTTTTATTTATCCAAGAGTTACATTGGTCTTGTTCATACTGTAAATGGCCTAGCATTCACAGCCCTTTAACAGAAATGTCCCATTTTCTACTCTCCTTTGCATGAAAAAACACTTACGTCACTGATCTGATGCTAATTTTAAAAGAAGGTCCCATTTTAGATACCTCACGTGAGCAAGAAGTTACAAATCCTGCTATCACAAAGTAAAATTGATACCATTGTGCTAACTAGTGGAAGAATCTAGGTCTTGAAGATGGATACAAGAACACGTTGATAGCCTAAAAGAACCTTTCTATTTTTAAACAACTCCACTAGATCTAAGTAGGTCAGGCACCACCTCTGAAGGCAGAGCAACTCTTTTCTTGCAGTTTGTTGTTTTTTTTTGCTTTGTACTCCAGCATCTGAAGTCTTTTCTGTCTCAACTAGATTAACACAAAGGTTTAAGTTCAAGGAAATATAAGTTTGTGCAACCTTTGCCTTGGCATTCAGAAAATATTCTGATTTGACTTCACATTTCCCTACAACAGTCATGTAACAGCTTGCTTCTATACTTAATTTAGCTCTGCAACTTCCTGCTGCCATATTACATAAGATGCCTTCTGATATAGTGCCATTAATATTGACTTTCTTTTGGCAAGCTCATAATTCGTTTGAAGATTGAATCCAATACTTTCTTCACAATTTGTATCAAACTACCATTTCTGTAATTTCATGGTTATCATTTTCTTAGTGAATAATAATATTTGCAATTTTATAATTCAAATGCAAGGCTTGGAATCCTTAGGAAAAGATGACAAAGCAGAGTTCTTGTTTTCCAAGGATCTGTTTTGTAATTCACACTGGATTATGGAACCGTTCCTTTTACTAAGTCATTAAAAACTAATTAATTGCTATACACAGTCTAGGGATTCCATTAACATGACAGAGTTTTAGGAGAAATTGTTTTAATATTTTAATGCAGTACAACTGTGGGAGCTCATAATTAATATTCCATTTAAGTGTTGTAATTGGAGAATTCATTCAGCTAGAGATTAATTTCAAAATAAAATAATTTGAAGGAAGTACTTTTAACTGTATTTCTTTTCCAAATGTTAATAGTGAGGAGGCAACAAAGTCACTGCCCAGGAGTGTCACCTAACCAAAAAATTGACTCCAACTGTCTTAAGGGTAACAATAAGATAAACCAAAGGATTGGACAAATGAGGATTTTGAATTAATATAGACAAAAAATGAGATAAAAGAGTGCTGAGATTTAAGAAATAGAATTGCAAGGCCTAGGGCATGAAAAGCTCAAGGAACAGGTACCAACAATAGAGCAATTAAAAAAATAATTCTGCTTCTTGAATATACAGTCGCAAGAAAGAGTTTGTGAACCCTTTGCAATTACCTGGTTTTCTGCATTACTTATAAAATGTGGTCTGACCTTCATCTAAGTCACAGTAATAGACAAACATATAATCTGCCTATACTAATAACACAAACAATTGTACTTCTGGTCAACACATAAGTACACTATTTAAACAATCACAGTCTAGGTTCAATGAAGTATGTGAACCTCTAGGGAAATGCCTTCTACAAAAGCTATTTGGAGTCAGGTGTTCCAATCAAGGAGATGAGATTGAAGGTGTGGGTTGTGGAGGTGTCCTGCCCTATAAAAAAGACACACAAAGTCAGGTTACTGGCAGAGCCTACTCTTCTTAAGAAAGAACTGTTTATGTGCACCATGCCTTGATCAAAACAACTTTTAGAGGACCTTGGAAGAAGTAGTTTAGAGATACATGAAGCTGGGAAAGGCTCCAGAAACATTTCTAAAGACCTGAGTGTCCACAGTAAGAGAAATTGGCTACAAATAGAGGAAACTCAGTACCGTTGTGACTGTCCCTAGGAGCGGGTGTCTTGCAAAGATCACACCAAGAATGCAACAGGCAATGCTGAAGGAGGTGAAAAGAACCCGAGTAATGGCAAAAGACCTGCAGAAATATCTAGAACTTACTGTCTGTTCATGTGTCTACCATAAGGAAAATACTGAATAAGAATGGTGATCATGGAAGGACACCACAGAGGAAACCACTACTCTCCAAAAACAAAACACTGCTGCACGTCTTAAGTTTGCAAAAGACCACCTGGATGTTCCACAACGCTTCTGGGACAATGTTCTGTGAACAAATGAGGCAAAAGTTGAACTTTTTGATAGAAATACACATTGTTAAATTTGGAGGGAAAAGGGCACTGCACACCAACACGAAAACCGCATCCCAACTGTAAAGCATGGTGGAAGGAGCATCACGGTTTTGGGCTGCTTTGCTGCCTCAGGGTCTGGACAACTTGCAAATTCTGAGGGAACAATGAATTCAAAATTGTATCAAGACATTTTACAGAATGTCAGGGTAGCAATCCATCATCTGAAGCTTAATAGAAATTGGATGATGCAACAAGACATTGATCAGAAACATAAAGAGTAAATCAGCAACAGAATGGTTTAAAAAGAAGAAAATTTGTGCTTTCAAATAGCCAAGTCAGAGTTCAGACCTTAAACAAATTGAGATGCTGTGGCATGACCTGAAGTGGGCAGTTCATGCATGGTATCCCAGAAATATTGATGAACTGAAACAGTTCTGTTTGGAGGAATGATTTAAAATTCCTTCATGCCATTATGCAAGTCTGATCAGCAGCTACAGGAAACATTTGATGGAGGTTATTGCTGATAAAAGAGCTTCTACCACTTACAAGGGCTCACAAACCTTTTTCCAGCCTGGACTGTGAACAATTGAATGATATATTCAAAAAAAGACATGAGAAGTACAATTATTTGTGTTATTAGTTTAAGCAGTTGTTAGTTGTTTGTCCATTATTCTGACTTAGATGAAGATCAGACCACATTTTATGAGCAATTAATGCAGAAAACCAGTAACTGCAAATGGTTCACTTCTTTTTTCTTTTGTTCTTCCACACTCCCCTGTGCCCTATCATTCACTATGTAAGATCTACCTTGGTTGGTTCCATCAAAGTGTAAAACCTCGCACCTGACTGCATTAATTTCCATTTGGCATTTTTCAGCCCATTTCTCCAGCTGATGCAATTCCCTCTGCACAATATGATAGCCTTCCTCATTGTCCATCACACCCCCAGTCGTGGTGTCGTTTGCAAATTTGTGGATCCAGTTGACCACATTATCATCTGGATCTTTGATATAGATGACAAAGAACAAATAACCCAGCACAATCCCTGTGGCACTCCACTAGTCACAGGTCTCCAGTCAGAGGGGCAAACATCTATTACGACTCTGGTTTTTCCCACCAAGCCAATATCCAATTTACTACCTCATCTTGAATACCGAGCGACTGAATCATTTTGACCAGTCTCCCATGTGGGACCTTGTCAAAGTGCAAATCGACAATGTCCACTGCCATGTCTTCATCAACTTTCCTGGTAACTTACATAAAAATCTCTATAAGATTGGTTGAACATGACCTACTATGCATGAAGCTGCTCTGGCTATCCTTAATCAGTCTGTGTCTATCCAAATACTATTATATCCGATCCCTTAGAATACCTTCCAATAACTTTCCCACAACTGATGTCAGACTTACCGGCCTATAATTTCCTGGTTTTTGTTTAGAGACTTTTTAGAACAGCAGATCAACATTGGCTATCTTACAGTCCTCTGGTACCTCTCCTGTCGCTAAGGATGATTTAAGTATCTCTACTAGGGCCCCGGCAATTTCTGCACTTGTCACCTGTAGGGTCTGAGAGAAAACCTTCTAAGGCTGTGGGGATTTATCCACCCTGATTTGCCTTAGGATAGTAAACACTTGCTTCTCTCTAACCTGTACAGGGTCCATGAAGTTGATACTGATTTGCCTCACTTCTACAGATTCTATGTCCATCTCCTGAGTAAATACAGATGCAAAAAAAAAAATTAGATCTCCCCCATCTGTTTTGGCTCCACCCTTGGTTTAGCTCCATGGTAAAGTTCCATTCTGGTCTTCCAGAGGACCAATTTTATCCCTTGGAATCCTTTTGCTGTTAATATATCTGTAGAATCCCTTAGGAGTTTTCTTCACCTTGTTTAGTAAAGCAACTACATACCTTCTTTATTCTCTCACATTTCTTATACTCCATAAGCACCTCATTTGTTCCTACCTGCCTATGTCTGCTCTGCACCTCCTTTTTTTCCTTAACAAGGGCCTCAATATCTCTCAAAAACAAGGTTCCCTACACTTGTTAACTTTACCTTTTGCTCTGACAAACACGTAACAATTTTGTACTCTTAAAATTTCTCTTTTGAAGGCCTTCCACTTCGCCAGAAAACAGCCTGTCAGATCATACACATGCCAGATCATTTCTGATAACATCAAAATTGGTCTTACTCCAATTTAGAATTTCAAACCACAGACCAGACCTGCCTTTTTGTTTCTTTACTTATGGCCACTCGATGCAAAGTGTTCCCCTGCAGAAACTTTTGTCACCTGCCCTGTCTCATTCCCGAATAGCAGAAGCGGTATCGCATGGTCTCTCATCTGGACTTCTACATACTGATGAAGAAAATTTTCCTGAACACATATGACAAACTCTATCCTTTTACAGTATGGGATTCCCAATCACTATGTGGAATGCTAAAATCACCTACTATAACCACCTCCTGTTTTTTGCAACAGTCCATGATCTAAATTCTTCTCAGGCTTCCAGCCGGGTACAAGTATCAATTATCAGGTTACAATCAATATTTGTACCCGGTTGGAAGCCCAAGAAGAGTTTGTCATATACACCGGTAAAGTACTAGATCCTTAGCCTGTGATCTCTACAAATTTGTTCCTCAAAATCCTGAGGACTGTTGGGTGGTCTCTGGAAAATAACTCCATTAACATGGCCATACCATACCTTCTCAGTTCCACCCATAACACCTCACTAGACAAGTTCTCCAGTTTGTTCTGATGGAGCACTGCCATGGGATTTTGTCTTGACTAGTAAGCCACCCCTCCTTCTTTAATCCCTCCTGCTTTGTCACATCTAAAATGATGGAACCCCATAACACTGAGCTGCCAGTCCCACCCCATCTGCAACCAAGCCTCAGGAATGGCTACAATACCATAATTCGAGGTGTTGATCTACGCCTTGAGCTCATCCGCCTTTTCTACCATACTTCTTGCATTGAAATATACAGCTGAGGACACAAGTCGCACCAAGCTCAGCCTTTAGATTCCTAACTTTACCTGAGGTCTTACCAACATGTGCCTCCACAACTTCTCCGCTAAATGTTCTGGCACTCTGGTTCCCATCCCCCAGCAACTCAAGTTTACTTTAATATAATTTTTTTTTAAATTTCCAGACATCTTGGACCATATCTTTTAAAAATGACAATAAAAATTCTAAGTAACAAAACAAATGAGTTACTTGCAGAAATGACTCAGTAAAACAGAATTCATGGGTTTAAGAAAACCTTAGGTGCAATGCCACGTGTAAAAGGGGATGTGCAGGAAAATTGAACCAACACGGAAATAGCAGACCAAGTAACCTCCTGATGTGCTATACTAGTCTGAAATTCTGTTCTTTGGCTTGTCATAAGTAGATGGAGCATGATAATCCGACACTCTCCAACTGGTTGACAGTTTATTCTTTTAAATAGCTATAACAACCAAACTTTTTCCTGAACTTCTACTCTACAATTGACCCAAATATTGTCTCCGTCCATGAACTGATTTAAAACACTGTGTTTGCATGATGTAAAGCATTTTACAAAAGAAAAAGGTCTTCTATTTCTCTTGCCTGTATATTTGTATTTTAACCCAAAATGGCTCAGTGTAATTAACCCTTTCCTTTGAAAAGTAATCTATGGGAGAAATTAAATCTGAGATTGCACACTGAGGAATTTACTGTTCTCAAGACCCAAAGCAAGATTACATAAATTGATCAATATTGAAAATCTGAATAAAGAGAACACACAATTAAACCAATAACAACACAATGAAGTAGCAGCAAGAATAAGTCAACTGGCCACCCAAGCTTGGTTCTCCAGTCAAGCTTCATTTTAAATACTCTAATGAACTAGCCTTGGCATCTCTAGAGAAGAACACTCTAGGGATTCAATACCTTGTGCAAGAAGAATTGTTCACAAATCTCAGTTTAAATGACTGGTTCCTTAGTGTGAAATTATACATTAGGCATCATCTGTGGATGGAAGTGAACTGTTGACGCTTTTGTTTGAGACCCTTCATCTGGGCAGTCCAGACAGAAAATGTTGACTGTCCACTTCCCTTCACTAAGGCTGCCTGACCTGTTATGTTTCTCCAGCATTTTATTTTCTGTTTCAGATTCCAGTATCTGCAGTCTTATGTCTCCTTGAAATTACATCTCCTGGTTTGAAATCCTCGCACTAGTCAAAACATCTCAACATCGATCCCACTGGGCCCTCTTGCATTTTTCAGTAAGATCACCCTTTTTCTCTCAAACTGTAAAAATTACACTCTAACCTGTTTAGCCCCTTTGGTAGGGGGATCTCCTACCCCAAGAATAGCCTGCTGAATCATTTTTGGATTGCCTCCAACGTTACTGTGTCCTCTCTTAGGCAAGGGGATAGAAACTATGTACAATATTCCATGTATAGCCTCATCAGGTGCTGGTAAATTGTAGAATTCCCCTACTCCGAAACTCCAATGCTTTTGTAACAGATGTCAATGCACCATCTGCCCTCTTAATGATTTGCTACAATTGTCTAATCTTTTTGTGATTGGTGAAGAGAACATTGGCTATTACAGAAATGCAAGGATTGTTAATTTGTTTAATTCAAAATAAAACCTAAATACTAGAGATGTTCAGCTGGCCAGATAGCAACTGTGATGAAACAGTTATTATTTTCAATTTGTAATTTATTTATTGTGATACAGGCTTCAAGCTGCACCGCCCAGCAACACCAAAGAGCTGATTGTGGACTTCAGGAAGGGTAAGACAAATGAACACATACCAGTCCTCATAGGGGGATCAGAATTGGAGAAAGTGAGCAGTTTCAAGTTCCTGGGTGACAAGATTTCTGAGCATCTAACCTGGTCCCAACATATCGATGTAGTTATAAAGAAGCCAAGACAACAGCTATACTTTATTAGGAGTTTGAAGAGATCTGGTATGTCAACAAATACACTCAAAAACTTCTATAGTTGTACCACAGAGTGTGTTCTGACAGGCTGCATCATTGTCTAGTATTGGGGGGTGGGGGGGGGGGGTGGTCTACTGCACAGGACAGAAAGAAGCTGCAGAAGGTTGTAAATCTAGTCAGCTCCATCTTAGGTACTAGCCTACAAAGTACCCAGGACATCTTCAGGGAGCGATGTCTCAGAAAGGCAGCATCCATTATTAAGGACCCCCAGCACCCAGGGCATGCCCCTTTTCACTGTTACCATCAGGTAGGAGGTACAGAAGCTTGAAGGCACACATTCAGCTACTCAGGAACAACTTTTTCCTCTCTGCAATCCGATTCCTAAATGGACATTGAATCCTTGGACACTACTTCACTTCTTAAAAATATACAGTATTAGTTTTTTGCATGTTTTTAAAATCTATTCAATATATGCATACTGTAATTGATTTACTTGTTTATTAATTATTATTATTATTTTAATTTTTTTTCTCTGCTAGATTATGTATTGCATTGAACTGCTGCTGCTAAGTTAACAAATTTCACGCCACATTCCGGTGATAATAACCCTGATTCTGATTCTGAACCCTAGCCTAATCAAGGGACAGTTTATAATGACCAATTAATCTACCAACTGGAATGTCTTTGAACAGTGGGAGAAAACTAGAGCACTTGGAGGAAACTCACATGGTCACAATGAAGACATACAAACTCCTTACAGGTGACCTCTTGCTTTGTTTCACCTCAATTTGTCTGGCTTGGATATTTCCTGCAATTTTATAAAAAAAAATATTTTGGAGTATGTAACTGACTGAATTTTACTTTCAAATGTTTTTTTGCTTGTCACTCACTTGCTGGAAGTTGCCTACAGCATTTTCCTGAATTCATCAGAGATTTCTAAATGTGGTGTCTTTTCAGAATGATGCCCTCTGCAGGAGAAAACAAACAGCAGCAGGACTCATCAACCAATCAGATTGAAGAATCTATTCAAGAGTCCAATTGAGAAAATGCAAAAACATCAAATAAGTTACATTCAAATGACAGAAAAGATGGAGAATCTTTTAAAAACATCAAAATTCTACATCATTAATATTTTTCTTAAAGCATGATTACATGGAAGATAATCACAAGGCCAGAGAAATTTCTCAAAGGCAATTATCACATATGAGCAGCCATAATGTTTTCAGCTATCTTTAAAGCAAAACCAAAAGTTCACTATCCAAGTTCACACCATCACAGTGGAGATCGTTGGAGATGATTGTTTACAATACACCAAGTGGAGGAATAAGGCCTTCTTTGACAGGAATTTCTGAAAACTGTGTTAAATGGTGCATAGGAAGATATCTGAATGTACTATTAGATTTTCTTGGTAATAACAGGGACCGTCTGTATTATAACAAAATCTAGGTCAAAGCTGTGAGTATAGATTATTTTAAACAAACATAAGAAACAGTAGTGGATGCTTCAATAAGATCTCCTCTCACCCTTCTAACTATAGAGTGTAAGTCACATACTCAACAACTCCTCAACCCCCACAATTCAGGAATCAAGCTAATAAACATTGTGAATTACCTCCCTCCTTAAATACGGAAAACAAAGCTGTTGACAGCACTCCAAAGCCCAATCCTGTTGTAGGAAGACTTCACTACTTCTGTGCTCCATCCTTCATGCAATAAAGGCCAACATTCAAATTGTCTTCATAATTAGTTGCAGTATCTGAATGCTAACATTGTACCGTGCACAAAGACATCTGGATCTCTCTCTACAGCTGTATTCTACAGTCTCTCACCATTTAAAAATTATACATTTCTTCTCATCCTACCAGTGAATAACTTGAGACTTGACATTACACAACAGCTGTCTCATCTTTCGTTGACTCATTTAAGCTATTTCCATCTCCTTACAGAATGTACCTTCAGCATGACTTTGTCATCTACAATAGGGTGGCAACTGTAGCATAGTACGGATGACCCGGGGTCAATCCCCCCCACCATTTGTAAGGAGTTTGGAAGTTCTCTCTGTGACCGACTGCGTTTCTTCCGGATGCCCTGGTTTCCTCCCACAGTCCAAAGATAAATCAGTTGTTAGGTTAATTGGTCATTGTAAATTGTCCTGTGATTAGGCTAGGGTTAAATCAGGAGATTCCTGGGCAGTGTGGCTTGAAAGGCTGCAATGGCCTATTCCATACTGTATCCCAATAAATAATCATCCTTCTATAGCAGCAAATTTAGTAAGAGTCATTTATCTCCCTTATCTGTTACTAAAATAGATTGTAACTATGAGGTTGCAACACCGATCTGTGATACCCATCTCAAACAGCTTGCCAATGTTATCCATTGACCCTGACTCAGATTTTTCTGCTAATTTTTATCCAAGTTATTTTTCCTAACACCATGAGTTCTTATATGAAAGAGCCCACAGTTGAAACATGAACTTCTGTTCCACAACCAGAACAACAAAACAGAATTGAAGTTTAAAAGGTACCAATATTAAACAAAAAAAAACTGGATGATAACTCAAAGGTTCAAATGGAAAGAGGTTTTCAGTAAGGGAAAAGAACAATTTATTTTTTAATTCACTGTTTTCCACCAATAGTAAAACCTGTATTCTGTATTCAGAACTAACGAAGATAAAGAAAATGGGCACACGCATTGTCTCCTTCAAGCTGCATATCTCCAATTTCCAGTTAATTTTAATTATTTACAATGGAGCCCATCAAATATTTCTCCTTAGGTATTAAAAAGAAATTTAAATCAGGCACACAAAAGGCTAGTTACATCCATCACTGGAAACTCATCCAGGTTTCAAAAAAAAAATTGGGAGTGCATAGATGTAACTTGCTATTGAGAATTTTAGTTGTATGTTTAACCAAAGGATCCATACCACAAAACAAGCCGGAAAGTATGTTTTAAAAGCTATTACTAACTTTATCACACTTTTTGTGTTGTTACTTAAGATACTCTTCAGAATTATGTACTTTTATGAAATGGGGCAAATGTTTTGGAAATAGTAAAATAAGACTTATGACATTGTTTTGCCAAAGAACATTGGGGCTAGCTAAGGGTTACCTATCAAGTTAGGTTAGATATATTAGTAACAGAAGAGTACAACTAATATACAGTTGCAAGAAGTTGTTTGTAAACCCTTTGCAATTACCTGGTTTTCTACATTTAATTTCTCATAAAATGTGGTCTGATTTTCATCTGTCACAATAATAGACACACACAATCTGCCTAAACTAGTAACACACAATTACACTTCTCATGTCTTTATTGAACACGTTGTTTAACGTTCACAGTCCAGGCTGGAAAAGGTTTGTAAACCCTTGTATTGAATAACTAGTAGAAAGTCTTTCAGCAGCAAAAACCTCCAACAAATGTTTCTGGTAGCTGCTGATCAGACTTGCATAATGGCAGGGAGGAATTTTAGACCATTCCTCCATATAAAACTGTTCAAGTTCATCAATATTTCTGGGATACCTTGCATAAACAGCCTGTTTCGGGCTATACCACAGCATCTCAATTGGGTTAAAGTCTGGACTCTGACTTGACCATTTGAAAACATGCATTTTCCTCTTTTTAAACTATTCTGTAATTGATTTAATCTTGTATTTCAGATCATTGTTGTGTTGCACTATTCAACTTCTATAAGCTTCAGGTGACAGAGCACTCCACTGATATTCTCCTGTAAAATGTCTTGATACAATTTTGAATTCATTGTTCCCTCAACGATTGCAAGCTGACCAGGCCCTGAGGCCGCAAAGCAGCCTAAACCATGACACTCCTTCCGCTATGCTTCAGTTGGGATGAGGTTTTGGTGTTGGTTTGCTTTTTTCCCTCCAAATATAGCGGTGTGCAATTCTGCCAAAAAGTTCAACTTTTGTCTCATCTGTCAACAGAATGTTGTCCCAGAAGCATTGTGGGACATCCAGGTAGTCTTTTGCAAACTTGAGACTTGGAGCAAGTTTGTTTTTGGACAGTAGTGGTTTCCTCCAAGATGTCCTTCCACAAACACCTTTCTTGTTCAGTATTTTCCTTATAATGGACACATGAACAGAGAATTTAGCAAGTTAGAGACTTGTGGATGTCTTTTGATGTTACCCTTGGATTCTTTATCTCCTCCTTCAGCATTCATTGATTGGAACTACTGACTTCAAAGAACTTTTGCAGAAGGCATTAGCCCAGAAGTTCACTTACTTTTTTTGAACCTAGACTATGATTGTTTAAATTGTATACTCAGAATTGATGAGAAAAAGTACAACTGTTTGTGTGTGATTAGTTTAGGCAGATTGTCTTTGTCTATTATTGAAGATCAGACATTTTATGAGCAATGAATACAGAAAACCATGTATTGCAAATGATTCACAAACTTCTTCATGCAATTGTAGGTCTCTCTATTGTTTATTCCTTTTTCATGAATCTTGACTTCCCCTCTACCAGTGAACAGATCTGCAGATGACCAGCCTTAACATTAAGCTATCCATCTATGGTATTGTGCAAAAAAACTTAGATATATACCTAGGGCGTCTAAAACTTTTGCACAGCACTGTATTTGTCAATGTGGGGCAGAGGGCAAGTTTATAAACCTGGTGGGAACAAAAAGTGCTGTGAATGGCGAGAGTGGAGCAGCGTGGAACAAATGGCAGAGGAGTATCGGGGTGGGAGGAGGCATAGATGCAGACACACCCAGCCCTGAGACACTGGGTAAGGTCATTTGATCCCAAACAATTGGTTTATTGATTATAGAAAGTCCTTCTGGTGTTTTCCACTCCCTCGCCTCTCCCAACTATGAATCCCGTCTCCTTACCCCCTTCTCACTCTCAATCCATAATTGAGAACCATATCAGAATCAGGTTTACTATCATTCACATACATCATGAAATATATTTTTTGTGACCAGCAGTATAGTGCAATACATAAAATTACTACAGTACTGTGCAAAAGTCTGACTATATATTTGTGCCTAAGCTTTTTCTTTCCGTATCAGAACTGCCCAGTCATCCATCTGTGAATTTTGACTCACTTTTCTCATAGCCTGGCAGTGCAGGTATGTCCCACATCCCAACCATTAGCAACATTTACAGACAGGAGTATAATTTGTTTCTAACTGCCAAATTAACCAACTAAGACTCTGCTTTTCAGAGATATTCCCCTTGTTCTATTCACCTCTCTCCTATCATCTCTATCACCGAAAATCATATTTTTCTTTTACCACTTTGACAAAGGCACCTGGACCCAAAACATTAACTTGATTTCCTGCTTCATAGATGCTGCCTGAACTAGAGTGTTTCCAACATTTGCTGCTTTCAAAAGTTAAATAATAAACTCTGTTAAATTGTAGACTTGAAAAGTCGGGATTAAGATATTATTTCCTAGAGGAACCCTTCCTTAGATATCAGTTGTTATACAGTAGATATCAGTGGTTATATAGCGGATATCAGATGTAGACACATTGATAAGCCCATCTTCTAATTTCAATGTCTATTTGCCTACCTAGACAAATGTAATAGAATTTTAATTAGATTTATTTTGGTTATTATTTGCTTCAGTCTCATTTGCCAAGGAAAATGAAGAATTTGATTACAAATTAGCACCTTAAGTGAAGATGATGGAGATGTGGATATGGCTTTTGGTAATCAAGTAAACTCATCGGTCTTTTAATGCTCATTTCAGCTGGCTGCACTTTTTATTGCAACTAAAAATAAAATCAGGAGTATTTATCCAAATTATCATAACCATCACATGCAATGATTTTAGTTGAGAGTAGTTGAGAGGCTAAAAGTGGCCAAATTCCTTTCTACAGAAAGTAAAAATCATAACAGATATATGGCACACCCAGAGAAATGGGGTCACATTACTAAAATATGGTGAAAAGTACTGTGTACTTCCTGCTGTCGGCTGTCTAGAAAAGTATACAAAGATTTCCAAAATGAGTGAAAACATTTGCAAAAAGATTGGAACATCCATTTCACCAACTTGCATTTATGTCTCTTCCTATTGAGCTTTCTTGGTAGTACAGTAGTCAGCAACTCACTTTTATAAGTGAGAACTACTTCAGTAAAATAAAAACTAAATAGACACACCTAATTCACTGACAAAACAATTACAAAGTTCAATACATACATTTTCAGTTATTAATTCATGTGACATTGCAGAAATACATTTTAATTTTGTTCCTTTAATGAAGAAATCAGTGAATCTTAAATGCTGACAACTTACATTGATTTCATAACTCCTGGCTCATTACAGAACATTAAAAAAATGGAAAACGAAATATGATGCTGTCCGCAAAACTAAGTTACATTATTTACATTCCAAAGACAGTGCTGACAGCTGAAAAGGAAAACAAAATGCATACTTAAGTGAATATTGTCCCATAGTGCCCAGCTTTTAAATTACAAACTCAAACATTTTTACTGAGCTAGTATTTGTGGAGGACTGATCATCTTCAATATTAACAATAATTACAGCTAAATATAGAATGGCAGAACAAAACTGTTTCCAATCTAAACTTTGTTGAAAATAAACCAAAATAATAACCAAATAATCGATGCCCTAATTGATCATGGAACCAGTCTCAGATGGTGATATTTTCTACAGTAGAGAAACCCTAAGTGTGATTTAGCATCTGTGATCTACAGTACTTAAGTCATTTCCAAATCACAGCACTCCTGGTTTAACACAGGTAATTAATATCATTAATAGGTCTAAATACAACCAGCAATTTTTTCCATTTGCAGAACTTGCTCATTTTGTAATATATTGCTTTATGAAAATACTAGGTACACCTCAACTCTCTGAAGGTCATTAAACACAGCTGATGAAAAATGAGCTTTTTTTCCTTATAGTTCATTATCATTGAAAAGCTAAGCACCTGAATCAGTACCAGTGGGGGAAGGCATGCAGGATTGAAAACACATGAGTATCTCCATGTCCCACATTCAATTGTATTTCAGCTGGATTTTCTCCCCTCCATCTTTTTTCAAATACAGGAATCATATCAGTTTGTTTTCACGGGTTACATCTTTAATAACAAACAAACATTTTAAGTAACCGAGATGAAGGGGCAAACTGTTCAGATAGGACACATTATGCTGTAGTGCACTTCTTAAAACAAAAACTTATTTACTCCCCCGCCCCCAATCCCACCCATGAGAATTTCCACTGTCTTATAATACCATGATCTGAAGTTACAGAGTTATTGCGCAAGCATTATCCTATACATTTTCTTCAGTAAATTTCCACCAGTGTTCAGAAAAAAAACACTCATGAAATGTTATTTAAGAAATTATAGCTTAACCGTATTTTACAGCCTTAATTCATTGGCAATTTTGGAAGCAATGTTTTTGAAAGCTATGGATGTTCCTGATATTCGCTTGAATCGAACTCCGTTAAGTGACAGTCTCGGCAGCTTGCAAACCTCCATCTCCCACTGGACAAGATTTTCTGCATGTCCATCGCCATGAACACAGAAGAGTAAGAAACGTTCACGCTGTTCATAATCACAATTATTTGCATCAAGAACCTTTCTGATCTCCCTCATCATGTCACTGGGATCCATGGAACTGGTCGTTTTCATACTCCAGGTAAATCTAAGTGAACGAGGTTTTGCTTCTTTGATTTCATCTTTTTGATCCCCAGATACATTGCGACTGCAGAAAACAAAAAAAAAATGAGACATCATTAGAATACAAATCTATATTGTGTTGCACCCGATTTTTCCTTTCATTTTTATAAGTAATCTAAATTTGTCAAAAATGGAAATCTGGAGTTGGTTATGCAGCCCTTTCTCATTTCTAAAACTGAAAATGTTACAGGAATTAATTTAATAGTATGTTATCTTAATTTATAAAGTTATTTTTGAGCTGCTACATTTGTAATTCAATGCTAATAGAGCAGTATATCTGGAATCAGTGACCCAATTCACAAGCAGAAAAAAAAGTTGCTCAAGTCACTCCTAGCTGGGAGCTTCACATTACTTGTACAACTTTATACATTGCCAAGTGAATCTCCAGCCTCTCTCAACAGGAAGCTGAAACATATGTCAGATTCTGCTAGATCATTGGACACATTTTAAATTTAATATGGTTTGTTTTGTTTGAAGGAACATGAGCATTACTGCATCTCATCTCACTAAAATTGAGTTATCCAAGAAATTGAACTCTATGGAATCATAAAAGCACAGGGTTCCCTTAAGACAGAACATATTATAGTGCATATCAAATTGCAACTGCAAACAAATGCACGAATCTTGCAAATGTACAGCAAAATTCAAAATCTTACATTTGTACACATAATAAATAACACGGAGCTTTACATTACAATATTCAAACTGATATATTTATGATTTAGAAAGATTTTTAAAAATGTCTCAACATATATAGAGAAAACATTAAGGTAAACAGGTGTTAAACTGAGGCTCAGTTGTTTATTCTTTTCCGTCCATAAGATGGAGCTATGGAGTCAATACTTAGTAACCAATCATAAATGCACTTCCATGCTTCCACAAGTAGGTTAAGTTTAATTAAAACTTTGTATTAATGCGTCTCAAACACCACAGAAACTAGGATTATTAAAAAAAAATAAAATCACAATTTGATTTTAAAAAATAACATTTCATTAGGCATCTGCAATACAGAGAAACCCACTAGCACATTCTTCAACCCTGAAGTTGTTTATCTGGGTTCAAACACAAGATACAGGAACAGGCTCCCTGGGGATGTTCTATCATTCAACAAGGTCATGGCCAAACTTCCACCTCAAAATTATTTCCCTGCCCTACCCCCTTTTGAGGCAGTGATATCTAGTTGTGTATTCCTCAAAGGGAAATATCCTCTTCATATTTACCCAGTGCACAGTCAATGCAGGGAAAGAATTGATCACCACAGACCAAAGAACCCATCTGGAGGGCAGTGTTGATCATGTATGCAGAGTTAATAAATTTGAACTGTAGGTAGTATTTACAGAATGTGGATGTAAACGCATTTCAGTTTGCTGAATTAAATGAGACAATTTCAAAGACTTTCAAACGTGTGGTATATTTCTTTAGTTGAACCAGGCCTGCTGGTTTTTTTTGGTTGGCAGTGATATGGAGCAAATAACATCTGTTTAGCTGCTAGTATGTCTGCTATACAAAATTAGCAAATCTCTAGACTTCCAGTGCCAAGATTCTGCTTATATTTCTCAGATGTAAATCTCAGACGGCAACAAGGATCTGTACATGGGTGAAACAGTTTGGCTGGTTGAGTGGCGTTGCAATAACAATGTTACACTCAGCGTTATAGCAAGGCAAAGGATTGACTGCGGACTTCAGGAGAGGGAAGTTGGAGAAGCACACACACACTAGTCCTCATTGTTGGATCAATGAAAGGGTGAGCAGCTTCAAGTTCCTGGGTATCATAATTTCAGTGGCTTGATCCTCTGCCACTGGTTAATGTAACCATGAAGAAGGTATGCCAGTGGCTGTACTTCATCAGGCATTTGAGGAGATTTGCAAACACTCTTGCAAATTTCTATAACAGTGTTCTGGTGAGCATCATAGCCTGGTATGGAGGCTCCAAAGTGCAGGAGGTTGCAGATTCAGCCAGCTCCATCACGAGCACAACTCTGGCCACCATCAAGGACATCTTCCACAGGCAATGCTTCAAAAAGGTGGTATATATACATCACCGATGCATTACCGTGTGTGTGCACCATCATCCTGTATTGTTATGACATACTAGCCTGAAATAATTTACAGGTCTGCTCTAAACTGGAGGAGAGATAATTTTCTAGTGGGAAGGTTTGCTAATGCTGTACAGTGGGGGGGAGGGGGGGGTTAAACTAACATTACAGAGGGGATGGGAAGCAGAATGCCAGAACAGATAGTAGAGTGGTTGTGTAGACAGGTGTTGATAAGACCTCAGAAAAAGTTAGGAAGCAAAAAGCTGAAGGTTGAGTATAGTGGGACTAAAGTTCTAAGCTGCATATAGTTCAATACAAGAAGTATTGTAGGAAAGGCAGATAGGCTCAGGGCATGGATCAACACATGAAAATATGATATTGTGACCATTAGTGATACTTGGTTGCAGGAGGGGCAGGACTGGCAGCTCAGTGTTCTGTGGTTCCATTGTTTTAGACATGATAGAGAGGGAGGGATTAAAAAGGGAGGGTGGCATTACTAGTCAGGGAAAACATCACAGCAATGCTCGGTCAGGACAGATTGGAGTACTTGTCTCGCGAAGCTTAATGGGTGGAACTGAGGAATAAAAAAGATATGACCACGTTAATGGGGTGAAACTATAGATCACCCAAAAGTTCACGGGATTTAGAGGAACAAATTTGTAGAGATTGCAGACTGTTGCAGAAAACATGATGCGGTTGTGATAGTAGATAATTTTAATTTTCCACATACTGCAAAAGAACTCGATGGGATAAGAGTTTGTCAAATGCATTCAGGAAAGTTTCCTTAATCAGTACATAGAAGTCCCAATGACAGAGTATGCAATACTAGAGCTCCTAGCACAGAATAAGACAGGGCAGGCGACAGAAGTTTGTCTAGAAGAACACTTTCTATCTAGTGATCATAATGCCATTAGTTTCAAGGTAATCATGGAAAAGTATAGGTTTGGTCCTCAGGTTGAGATTTTAAACTGGAGAAAGGCCAATTTTGATGGTATCAGAAAGGATCTGGCAAGTGTGGACTGGGACAGGCTGTTTTCTTGTAAGGGTATACTTGCTAAGTAGGAGGCCTTCAAAAGGGAAATTTTGAGAGTATGAAAATGTGCCAGTCAAAATTAAAAGGCAAGGATAACAGGTTTCGGAACCATGGTTTGAGAGATATTGAGACCCTGGTACGAAAAAAAATAGGAGGTGTATAGCAGATAGGAATAAATGAGGTATTTGAGGAGTATTAGAAATGCAAGAGAGTACCTAAGAAAGAAATCAGGAGGGCTAAAAGAAGGCATGAGGTTGCTCTAGCAGACAGTGTGAATGAGAATCCCAAGGGCTTCTACTGATATGATAATTGCAAGGGACAAAACTGGTCCTCTGGAAAATCAAAGTGGTTATCTACGTGTGGAGCCAAAAGAGATGGGGAAGATCTAAAGTGGATTTTTTGCATCTGTATTTACTCGGGAGACAGACACAAAGTCTAAAGAAGTTGAAGCAGCAGCAAGGTCATGGACACTATACAGATTACAGAGGAAGAGGTGTTTGCTGTCTTGAGGCAAACCAAGGTGAATAGATTTAAGGCCTGACAAGGTGCTCCCTCAGACCCTGTGGAAGGTAAAAATAGAAATTGTAGGGACCCTAGCAAAGTAATTTACATCATCCTTAGCGACAGGTGAAGTACTGGAGGATGGATATTATACTGTTTAAGAAAGGCTCCAAGAATAAACCAGACAATTATAGGCTGGTGAGCCTGACATCAGTAGTGGGAGAGTTATTGGAAGATATTCTAAGAGACCAGACTTATGAGTATTTGATTAGACAGGGAATGGTAAGGGATAGTCAGCATGGCAGGTCCTGTCTAACCAATCCTGTAGCATTTTTGAGGATGGTATCAAGAAAGTTGATGAAAGATTGTCTAACATGGACTTTAGCCAGGCATTTGACAAGGTCCTGCATTATAGGTCAGTCAAGAGGTACTTGGCATTCAAGATGAGGTAGTAAATTGGATTAGACATTGGCTTTGCAGGAGAAGCCAAAGAGTAGTGGTAGATGGTTGCCTCATTGACTGAAGGCCTGTGAGTAGTGGAGTGCTGCAGGGATCAATGCTGGTTTTGTTGTTGTTTGTCATCCACATCAACCACTTGGACAATATGATTAATTAGATCAGCAACTTTGTGGATGACTCCAAGATTGGGGGTGTAGAAGATAGTGAGAAAGACTATCCCAGCTTGCAGTAGGACCTGCATTAGCTGGAAAATGGGCTGAAAAATGGCAAGTGGAATTTAATGCAGACAAGCACAAGGTGTTGCACTTCAGTAGGACTAGCTAGGGTAGGTCTTACACAGTGAATGGTAGGGCACAAAGTAGAACAAAGGGATCTAGAAATACAGGTCCATAATTTGTTGAAGGTGGTGCCACAGGTAGATAGGGTCATAAAGAAAACTTTTGGCACACTCCTTTATGAAGATAAAGGAGATAGAATGTTGTGATGAAGTTGTACAAGACATCGGTGAGGCCTAATTTGGAGTATTGTGTGCAGTTTTGGTCACCTACCTACAAGAAAGATGTAAATAAGGTTGAAAGAGTGCTCAGAAAATTTTCAAGGATGTTGCCAGGTTTGGTGGACCTGAGTTAGAAGGAAAGATTAAATAGGTTAGGAATTTATTCCTTATAAGGTAGAAGACTGAGGGGAGATTTGATAGAAGTATCCAGCATTATGAAGAACATAGATAGGGTAGATACAGTGCTCACTGAGGTTGGGTGAGGTCATTAAGGGTGAAAGGTGAAATGTTTAAGGGGAACATGATGGGAAACTTCTTCACTCAGAGGGTGGTGAGAGTGTGCAACTAGCTGCCAGTGCAAGTGGTGGAAACAATTTTGATTTCAATGTTTCAAAGAATTTGGATATGTACAAATATGAGAGGGGTATGGAGGGCTACGGTTCACATGCAGGTCAACAGGACTAAGCAGATTAATGGTTTGGCAAGAACTGGATGGGCCTGTTTCTGTGCTGTAGTTTCTATGGCTCTAACTGCTTGCTTTACATCTATGCCATCTTACCACTACTTCTAGAGCCACAACTACAATAAGAATACAACCATTTTAACAACTGCATATTTCTTTTTATGGATTGATTTGTCCAATGGGTCTTTCTGCTCAGAAATTACTACAATGTAGGATCCTCCAAACAACTGGATAGAAACAATTTTTATTCAATTGAATTTCCTTATTTAATTAGATTTAGTTAATACATTGGATTTCAGTGCCTTTTAGAATTTTGAAGTCAAAGCCTTGTTTTTAATTCATATTTCAACTTTCCATGCTTTACAAATCAATCAACATTTCAACAATTTGGTAAGCGATATCAATAATTTTTAAAAGGATCATCAATGAATTGAGGCACATGCATTTTGAATGGCAACTTTTTGTTGCACTGTGATAAATTTGCTAGATATATATAGTCTTCTCACCTTGAGCCCTCAAATCTCCCGTTTCTCTCAGGTTCAGTTGGGACCCTCAATGAGAGCAATCCGAAAGCACGAGTAAAAGAAGAAGAAAATTCTTAAAACTGTGTAACTTAGTCTATTGCACACAAAGACTACATCAAAGCAGCTCATATGGAATGCAGACAGAAAAATGTGCAATTTCATATGACTAAGATAAATCTACTTAATCACATTTGAATATGAAACTTTTCAAAACTGTTTTAGCAGCATAACTGTTTATAGTTTCTGACAGATGTAGAAAAAACCAATTAAGTGCTTATTACAAACATTTTTATGATATCCCACAACTAGAAAGAAAATGAAAATCAAAAAAATATAGTTGCTGGAAATTTGAAATAAAAGCAGAAAATGCTGGAAACCCTCAGCAGGTCTGACTGTATCAGGTAAAATAGAAACAAAGAGCCAAAGAGACTGCAGATGCTGAGAAATGGAGCAAAACAAAAGCAACCTGGTGGAGGAACTCAAATTCCAGCCTCGTCTATGTTCTGTATTCTACCTTGCAATTGGCTCCATCTGCCCTTCATCTCTCCATTAATGGTTACTATTAACAGTTGCTCTTGTGGCCTTTTATCCCAGACAACCGAATAGTCCCTAATATATTCAGATGGACTCTTGACCTCACTATCTTTATCTAATCAAGGCCTTGCTCCTTATTGTCTGCTTGCATTGTGTTTTCCCTGTAACTGTTGCACCTTCTTCTGCGTTGTTTTTTTACTTTGTACTTTCTCAGTGTACTTAAATGCAAAACAAAAGGTTTTCATGGTATATTGATACATGTGAGAATAATAAATTAATTTACCTTGGAGTTCCCGTCATCATCTTCTCCTTCCCCCACCTGTCTCCGCCCTCCTCCCTCCCCAATCCCATTTGCTCCCACCCGTCAACCAGCTGCTTACCTCCCAACTCCATTCTCCTCTCCCCACCTGGCTCCCTCTGCCTGCACCCCTCTCAGTACCCTTATCACCTACTTTCCTGTCTCATACCTCCTCTATTCTTCATACCATTTACCTTCCCTCTCCGTTCTCAGTCCTGAAAGGAATGAGCCTAAAGCTGGTGGAAAAGGAAGCTGTGAGATGACCAGAGAGGCTGTAAAGGTATACTAAAAAAGAGATCGCTAGAAAAATATGGGTCATACACAGCATCTGTGAAGAAAGAAAGATTTAACACTGGACTATCGATCAAAAGGGAATTTCTGTGACAGGCTGGAGATCAAAGGAAAATGGATGACTTACTCTGGTGCTGATTGAGAGAGAGAGAATGGGCAAGTTTTGTTAAATACAACCAATTTTTCTGGAGAAATTGTAAATAGAAGAGGAAAAAGAAAACCACAATAGAGCTGAAAGATATAGAAAACAGTAGTTGCTGTTAACTTTGAATAAAGGCAAATGCTAGGAAATAATAATGTGGCTTCATCACCCTCTATTAAGTATCCATTGTTTCCTTAAGTCTCCACTCCATCATGTATATTGTTCTTTCCATCCTTCCATTTTCTCTGCAACTTATTCCATTCCTGCTTATTCAACTTTCCCCAATTTCCAATAATCATCAATCTGAAACATAACTTCTGCTTCTCTTGCCACAGCTACTGCTTAACTTACAGGGAACTTCTAGTACCATCTGATCTAGCATCTTCCTTTTAGAATTAAAACATTTTTGGTCTTGGCAATCTCTTTAGTCAGCTTATGAATTAGTAATATTTGACAAAGAAAGTATTATGTAAAGAAAATTTAATTTATGTAGTTTATTGGTATAACAGAAAAGATTATTTAAAAAAGTGAGAAACTACAAAATATTGATTCACAAAAGAGGTAGGACGACTTTGTGTGAATCAATAGAATGTTAATGTGCAGGTACAGGTTGTAAATTTATGGTAGACCAGGTTCATATTCTTCCTAGTAGATTGAAACATGTAAACTTTTAAAGGCAGAGATTGGTGGATTTTGAGTACATAGAAAATCAGGGATTGAGGTTTAGTGCTAAAAAGGTGGAGTTGATTTGTATGATCATCCAAATAATATTTGATTTAAAATGTCAAATTGAATTTTTCTGCATTCTTGCTGCTGGACTTCATGAAATTTTGTCAATGGTTTGAGAGAAGAGTGTAAGGAAAAATGCATGTTCCCAGAGTTCAAGACTAGACAGTTCTGGGATTGGGCAGATGGTAGGTGGAGGCAAGCAATAAACAGACACTCAACAGTTAATTACTTTAAAGGAAACACCACAAAATTGGAAAGCAACATGTCAGCAAAAATGTGTGATGACTTACTGTGAAATATGACACCGACAGCAGGATTTTAAATGCTCAGTTTTGTTGGAGGCTGGGAGGTCAGCTAGAGCAGCATTAGAATACAGGTCTGGTAGAGTCAAGGAAATTAATGACAGTTTCAGGATCTGATGGACTGACAATAGTACTAGGAAAAATGCGCATTATGGAAAAGAAGTTGTTTTGTGTGGGCCCAATCAAAGCTGGTGATGATGCAAAATTTGGCTGAGTGGTGCCACAATAACAACCTCACATTCAATGTCAGCAAGACCAACGAATTGATTATAGACTTCAGGAGAGAGAAACCAGAGTTGATTCTCATTGCAGGATCAGAAGTGGAGAGAGTTAGCAATTTGAAATACCTGAGTGTTACTATTCAGAGGATCTGTCCTGGAACCAAGTGCAATTTCAACAAAAAGCACAACAACTCCTCTACCTCCTCAGGAGTCTGTGGAGATCTGGCAAGACATTCACAGCTTTGACAAACTTCTATGGATGTGTAACGGAAAATGCATTGATTGGCTGCATCACGGCCTGGTACGGAAATACCGATGCCTTTGAGCAGAAAATTGTATAAAAGGTAGTGGATTCATCCTCCCAAACATTGAGCACATCTACAATGCCTATAAAAATTACACCCCCCTCCCGAAAGTTTTCATATTTTATTGTTTTACAACATTGAATTACAATGGATTTAATTTGGGTTTTTTTGGACACTGATCAACAGAAAGTCTCTTTCATGTCAAAGTGAAAACTGATCTCTACAAAGTGATCTAAATTAATTAGAAATAAAAACAATAATTAATTGCATAAGTATTCGCCCCCCCCCCCCCTTTAATGTGACACCAATCATCACTGGTGCAGCTAACTGGTTTTAGAAGTCACATAATTAGTTAAATGGAGATCACCTGCGTGCAGTCAAGGTGTCTCAATTGATTGTAGTAAATACACCTGTATCTGGAAGGTCGATCTGATTGCTGGTGAGTCAGTATCCTGGCAAAAGCTACACTATGAAGACAAAAGACCACTCCAAACAACTCTGTAGAAAGGTTATTGAAAGCACAAGCAACACACACAAAATGCTGGTGGAACGCAACAGGCCAGGCAGCATCTATACGCCGAAGCAGTGTCGATGTTTCACGCCGAGACCCTTGCGTCAGGACTAACTGAAAGTAGAGATAGTAAGAGATTTGAAAGTAGGAGGGGGAGGGGGAAATCCGAAATGATAGGAGAAGACTGGAGGGGGTGGGGTGAAGCTAAGAGCTGGAAAGGTGATTGGCAAAAGGGATACAGAGCTGGAGAAGGGAAAGGATCATGAGATGGGAGGCGTAGGGAGAAAGAAAGGGAGAGGGGAGCACCAGAGGGAGATGGAGAACAGGCAGAGTGATGGGCAGAGAGAAAAAAGACAAGGGGGGGGAATAAATCAATCAGGGATGGGGTAAGAAGGGAAGGAGGGGCATTAACAGAAGTTAGAGAAATCAATGTTCATGCCATCAGGTTGGAGGCTACCCAGACGGAATTTAAGGTGTTGTTCCTCCAATCTGAGTTTGGCTTCATCTTGACAGTAGAGGAGGCCATGGATAGACATATCAGAATGGGAATGGGACATGGAATTAAAATGTGTGGCAACTGGGAGATCCTGCTTTCTCTGGCAGACAGAGCATAGGTGTTCAGCAAAACAGTCTCCCAGTCTGCGCCAGGTCTCACCAATATATAAAAGGTCACTCCGGGAGCACCGGACGCAGTGTACCACACCAGCCGACTCACAGGTGAAGTGTCGCCTCACCTGGAAGGACTGTCTGGGGCCCTGAATGGTGGTGAGGGAGGAAGTGTAAGGGCAGGTGTAGCACTTGTTCCACTTACAAGGATAAGTGCCAGGAGGGAGATTGGTGGGAAGGGATGGGGGGGGGGGGGGGAGACGAATGGACAAGGGAGGCGCATAGGGAGCGATCCCTGCGGAAAGCAGAGGGGGGGGGGAGGAAAAGGTGTGCTTGGTAGTGGGATCCCATTGGAGGTGGCGGAAGTTACTGAGAATTATATGTTGGACCCGGAGGCTGGTGGGGTGGTAGGTGAGGACAAGGGGAACCCTATCCCAAGTGGGGTGGCGGGCAGATGTGGTGAGGGCAGATGTGCACGAAATGGGAGAGATGCATTTGAGAGCAGAGTTGATGGTGGAGGAAGGGAAGCCCCTTTGTTTTAAAAAAGACATCTCCTTCTTCCTGGAATGAAAAGCCTCATCCTGAGAGCAAATGCAGCGGAGATGGAGGAATTGCAAAAAGGGGATGGCATTTTTGCAAGAGACAGCGTGGGAAGAGGAATAGTCCAGGTAGCTCTGAGATAGTAGATATCAGTAGATAAGCTGTCCCCAGAGATGGAGACAGAAAGATCAAGAAAGGGGAAGGAGGTGTCAGAAATGGATCAGGTAAATCTGAGAGGAGGGTGAAAGTTGGAGGTAAAGTTAATGAAGTCAACGAGCTCAGCATGTGTGCAGGAGGCAGCACCAATGCATATACCGTCAGGGTAGCCTCCAACCTGATGGCAAGAACATTGATTTCTCTAACTTGTTAATGCCCCTCCTCCCCTTCTTACCCCATCCCTGATTTATTTATTCCCCCCCTTTTTTTCTCTCTCTGCCCACCACTGTTTGCCTGTTCTCCATCTCCCTCTGGTGCTCCCCTCCCCCTTTCTTTCTCCCTAGGCCTCCCATCCCATGATCCTTTCCCTTCTCCAGCTCTGTATCCCTTTTGCCAATCACCTTTCCAGCTCTTAGCTTCACCTCACCCCCTCCTGTCTTCTTCTATCATTTCGGATTTCCCCCTCCCCTTCCTACTTTCAAATTTCTTACTATCTTTTCTTTCAGTTAGTCCTGACGAAGGAGCTCAGCCCGAAACGTCGACAGTGCTTCTTCCAACAGATGCTGCCTGGCCTGCTGCATTCCACCAGCAATTTGTGTATGTTGCTTGAATTTCCAGCATCTGCAGATTTCCTCATGTTTGCGTATTGAAGGTACAAGTCAGGGGATGGATACAAGAAAATATCCAAGTCACTGAATATCCCTTGGAGTACAGTTAAGTCAATTATCAAGAAATGGAAAGAATACGGCACAGCTATAAATCTGCCTAGAGCAGAGCATCCTCAAAAACTGAGTGACAGTGCAAGAGGAGGACTAGAGAGGGAGGCCCCAAGAGACCCATGACAACTCTGGAGGAGTTACAAGCTTTAGTGGCTGAGATGGGAGCGACTGCACATACAACAACTGTTGGATGGGTACTTCACCAGTCGCAGCTTTATGGGAGAGAGGCAAAGAGAAAGCCACTGTTGAAAAAAGTCACATGAAATCCGGGCTAGAGTTTGTCAAAAGGCATGTGGGAGACTCTGAAGTTAGCTGCAAGAAGGTTCTATGGTCTAATAAAATCAAAATTGAGCTTTTTGGCCATCAAACCAAACACTGCACATCATCAAAAACACATACCCCTACTGTGAAGCATGGTGGTGGCTGCATCATGCTGTGGGGATGCTTCACTGCGGCAGGCCCTATAGGCTTGGGAATGTAGAGGGTAAAATGAATGCAGCAAAATACAAGGATTTGTTTTCCAGCAAGACAATGACCCCAAGCATAAAGCCAAAACAACATGGTAATGGCTTAAAAACAACAAAGTTAATGTCCTGGAGTGGCCCCAGACCTCAATCCAATTGAGAATTTGTGGCTGCACTTGAAAAGGGCTGTTCACTCACAATCCCCATGCAATCTGAAAGAGCTTGTGCAGTTTTGTAAAGAATGAGGAAAGATTGCAGTAGTCCGATATGCAAAGCTGATAGAAACCTATCCACACAGACTCAAGGCTGTAATTGCTGCCAAAGGTGCATCTACTAAATACTGACTTGAAGGGGGTGAATACTTATGCAATCAATTATTTTGTGTTTTATATTTATAAATAATTTAGATCACATTGTAGAGATCAGTTTTCACTTTTACATGAGAGTCTTCTTCTGTTGATTAACATCAAAGAGGCCAAGTTAAGCCCACTGTGATTCAGTGTTGTAAAACAGTAAAGCATGAAAACTTTCAAGGGGGTGAATACCTTTTATAGGCATTGTACATGAAATGCTGTCACAGGAAAGCTGCATCCATCATCAGGGATGCCCACCACCCAGGACACGCTCTCTTCTTGCTGCTGCCATCAGGTCATGCACCACCAGGTTCAAGAACAGTCTCAACCGTCAGACTCTTGAATAAAAAGAGATACCTACACTCACTTGCTCCATCACATAACCAATTATTTCACTTTAAGGACTGTTTAACTCATTATACAGTATGTCCTCATTATTTATTGCGATCTATTGATATCTGCAGTTGTCTTCTGCACTCTAGTTGATCTTTCATTGATTCTGTTATGATTACTATTCTATATTTTTGCTGAGCGTGCCCACAGGAATAGATTTCAGGGTTGTATATGGTGACATATATGTACCTTGATAATAAATTTCGAACTGTGTAATGAAGGGGACAATGAGAAGAGACTCTGAACAGGACTGAAGATGACAAAGGTTGTAACATCTTTAGATCAACATAAATGTTACTTCTTACATGTACTTAAGTAGATAAAGAATTCTTTAATTTAAATCAACTGAAGTAATCAAAAGTTTAAACATTTCAGGTCAGCTGATGAAAAGTTAAAATCATTGACTTGAATTGTTAACTACTTTCCTCTGTGCAGGTGCTGTTATATTAAAATATAGTATTTCCAGCATTTTGTTTTATTTGGCATTTCCAGCATTCTCAGGACTTTATTTTAACAGAATAATGGTCTAATAGGGAAGTAGAAATCTATCTTATTGCACAATTCATAACAGAGGCATTATAAATATTATAACATTTCTAGTCTCTGAAACATAAGCAGCAGTACAAAAAAAGTAAACGATCTAAGATAACTAATTTGCTCAAGGTAAGCAGGAATGAAATGCTGGAGAAGATCAATCTGAAACACAGAAAATCTAGCTGGATTATTAATTAAAGTTCAAAAATGAACAATTTAATATACATTAGGTTGTGAATTGTTTTTCTAGAATTTCAAGATACAGCATTTAACAAAATATTTTATATTTTCTGCTTTCTTTCTGGTTGTATCTCCATCATCTCCTCCAAGTACAACATATGAGCACAGATGCAAACAGATCACAACATGCTCGCACCAAATTCAACTGTTAAATTATTTTGGTGTTTGGATTTCAGTGGTTACAGATTCTAAACCAAAAAACTAAGCAATATTTTTAATGAATCCAATATTATTTTTTATAAGTTCTCAGCATAAAACATATGTTAGAAACTTCAAATCGTACAAGATCTCTTGGGATAGTTTTAAATTTCCAACTGAAGCATCCTTAAACCTGATTTGCCATAACAATGAAAAAGGTTAATGCAAGCTTGATGTTCCAATATTGAAGTTATTGATTTATTAGACTAGAGATAGAGCCTAACAACATTATAATCTAAGCAAACCCCTATCTTTGTAAAATTTGTTCAAATTTAATTAGACACCTACATTATATAATATTTACAGGCATCTATGCTAGATTAAAGAGTATTTTGTTATCTTCCCTGGAATTTGTCTAATAATAAAGACCTTGGATAGGATGACATTCTTAACTTTTGTTCTCTGAAATTAACAATGCATAACAAAACTGCACAGTTCAAAGTCTGTTTCACAAGAATTCTATGTGTTTACAGAATGAAAGAGAAACTGTCTTTTTCTGAAAAGAGAAATTACTGCTGCTCCAATCATAAACAAGAAATCTGCAGATGCTGGAACTCTAAGCAACCCACACAAAATGGTGGAGGAACTCAACAGGCCAGGCAGCATCAATGGAAAAGAGTACAGTCAATGTTTTGGGCCAGGACCCTTCATCAGCCCTGCTGAGCTCCTCCAGCATTTTTACCATCTGTAAAGTAAAACCCTTCCTATAGATGCAAAGATGGAGCACAAATGCAAGTCTTTATAGAAATGAAATTTACAATTGGCCAGGTATGAAATGAAGCAAATGTGCACAATGGATTTGAACAATGACACAAAATTTATGAGTTGAAACTAGGTTCTCAATTTTTACCCAAATTTTAAAAATGTGAATTTGTACTTCATCCTTAAGCGATAATTTGTGTAACCAGTAATTACAAGTAATCTTCAGTTACAAGTTCAGCTAAAAATGTTATTTCCTTTAGTCAAACCATCGTTAGCATTTTCCAAAAAAAAAGCACATGAAGCATTTGATAAAAATCTGTCAACTGCAATAAATTTCACTTCATAAATGTGATGTGTAATTTAACATTTCAATCTAGCTGCCAAAACAACTTGAGGCAAAACACATCTAAATTTATCAATTTCAGTATGTTGTCTATATTTACTAATTCTAAAATAATTCCTAAATTGCCTTAAATGGAAGAAAGGAAATCTGAAAAGTAAAGCTAAAAAATTGACATAAATGAAGGTCTTACATTCAAGTTCACAACAACTAATTGTCTTACAAACAACACTGCAGGTTTCGTTATGTTGACGAACTCAGCTAATTGATTTTCTACACCATACTGAAGCAAGCACATCAACTTTGCAATGCATTGCAAGGAAAACAAAAGGAGACACTGCACCTACTATGTGCACATTACACGCATTATTCTGCCACAGAAAAGTATTCATATCAATAAACTGGTATGGATGTCCCTAAAATAACATTTAAAATTCATTGCTTCCTGAAATATATCCTTAATAATCAATGAAATCTTATGCAAGAAAATTTCTCAATGGTATTGAAATTATATTTCAGTGTGTTCTCTTGTGCATCCTGCCTTTTTGATCAGCTTTCATAATCAATCAAATAATCTTAAAGTAAAATGGGGTAAATAAACATATTGAAAGTAAGAGTGACTAACTGCAGAGATCCCATGTTTTGCAATATTTAACAATCATACGAACAAGTAAGGATACTATTTCCCTTAAATTGTGTTTTAGATGGGGTATTTCTTAATTCTGAAATATCAGAACCTTATATTTACTTTTTAATTACCATTCAAAATAATGATTCAGGTTGAAATGTATTCATTCAATTGACTGTGGGAAAAGTATTTCTGAACTCAGATCTGGCAGAGAAGAAAAATTCTACACATTAATACAGGATTTGCATGTGTTTAGGAAAATTTGTTCAGAAATGAATGCTAAGCGGAGAAAAGATTTAGAGACTGAAGACTTACTAACAGTCTTTGATCTTTGTGAAGTATTTGCGGGCACTGATTTGTTCAGAGTCTGCTGTTTTGATGGGTCAGTAGTGACCCTGAGAAGAGGAAAAATGTTGTGAGAAATTAAACCGTACATGTAGATTAATCAGTTTGACAGAATCAGCACACCATATGCGCTGATGATCCAATTTCTTCATCTATAACTGAAGCAATTTAAAAGTAAATAGGAATAACTATTAATCTAACTTCAACAGACCAAAGAGGGCCTATGATCTCATTCTTGCAGACCCCAGTCGGTTCAAATTGGTAAAAGCATCTCCTCCACAACCTCCATCAGCACAGGGGTGCGTGCTTAGATCCCTGATCTATTTGCTTTACACCTTTGACTGTGTGGCCAAGTACAGCTCCAACACCATATTCAAGTTTGCTGATGACACCACTTTTGTTGGCCTTATCAAAGGTGGTGATGAATCACCATAGAGGAAGGAGACTGAAAATTGTAGCTGAGTGGTGTCAGAACAACAGCCTTTCACTCAATGTCTGGAGGAGCAAGGAGCTAATTGTAGACTTCAAGAAAGGGAAACCAGAAGTCGTAAGCCAGTCCTCATCAGAAGATTGAAGGTGAAGACAGGCAGTAACATTAAATTCCTCAGTCAACCTGTCCTGCACCCATCAGTTACATGTAATTGCAAAGAAAGAATGACAGCAGCTCTACTTCCTTAGAAGGCTGCAGAGATTCAGCATGAGATCAAAAACTTGACACACTTCTGTAGGTATGTAGTAGAAAGTATATTAACTGGCTGCATATTGGCCTGGTATGGGAACACCTATGCCTTTGAACAGAAAATCCTACATAAGGTAATGGATTCAGCCCATTACATAGCGGGTAAAGCCTTCCCTACCCCCGAGAACAACTACATGAAATGTTACTGTAGGAAAGCAGCATCCATCAAAGATCATGCTAACCCAGGCCATGCTCTTTTCTCATTGTTGCCATCAGGCAGAAGATACAAATGCCTCAAGACTCGCACCGCCAGGTTCAAAAACATTTATTACCCCTCAACCATCAGGGTCTTGAACAGAAGAGGATAATTACACTCATCTATTGAGGTGTTCCCACAAACAATGATCTCACTTGATCTTGTTATCTCATGCTCTTGTTATTTATTGCTATTTATTTATAGTTATATTTCAACAGTTCATTGTCTTCTACGCTCTTGATTTTTCATTGATCCTGTTTACAATTATTATTCTATAGACTTGCTGAGTATGCCTACAGGAAAAAGAATCTCAGGGTATGTAGTGACATGCATGTACTCTGATAATAAATTTTACTTTGAACTTTAAAGTGTAATGTTTCTTCAGTAGTCTTCAAGTGGCCATGATAAACTTATATCTGATCAGAATGAAACTTAGGAAATTCGGTAATGGCAATGAAAAAATATTTATTTTCCCAGTACCTATCAATTATCAATGAAAATGCAGCCTCTATTTATGAATTAAGTAAAAATCTCAGAAGTTTGCTCATCCTGGCTACCTTCAAGTCTTATCATTACTTTCCTATTGTCTTTCATTCAGAACTCAAACCAAATCATTATTATTACGCTAATTCAAAACAGGAGGAAATTAGTACTACTAAAATCATTAATTATTCCTTCCTTGGTGTGTTAATTTGTTCACATTTGCTTCAGAAATTATTTTCTAACAATGACCATATAAAAAAGACTGAAGTATTATCTTGAAATTTAATGTATTTGATTAAATTTTTGAAAAAACCTCATTGACTATATGTATCATTTACAAGGTCTTTAAAGAGAGTGAACCCTCGCAAGGCAGAAGGTCCCGATGGAGTATCTGGTAAGGCTCTGAAAACTTGTGCCAACCAACTAGCTGGAGTATTCAAGGACATTTTCAACCTCTCACTGCTATGGGCAGAAGTTCCCACTTGCTTCAAAAAGGCAACAATTATACCAGTGCCAAAGAAGAATAATGTGGGCTGCCTTAACGATTCTCACCCAGTAGCACTCACATCAACAGTGATGAATTGGGGTGAGGTTGGTTATGATTAGACTGAACTCCTGCCTCAGCAAGAACCTGAATCCACTGCAATTTGCTTATCGTCACAATAGGTCAACAGCAGATGCAATCTCCGTGGCTGTTCACGTGGCTTTAGACCACCTGAACAACACAAACACCTACGTCAGGATGCTGTTCATTGACTATTGCTCAGCATTTAATACCATCATTCCCACAATTCTGATTGAGAAGTTTCAGAACTTGGGCCTCTGTACCTCTCTCTGTAATTGGATCCTCAATTTCCTAACCAGAAGACCACAGTCTGTGTGGATTGGTGATAGCATATCCTTTTTGCTGACGATCAACACTGGTGTACCTCAGGGGTGTGTGCTTAGCTCACTGCTCTACTCTCTGTATACACATGACTGTATGACTAGGCACACCTGAAATGCCATCTACAAATTTGCAGATGATACAACCATTGTTGGTAGAATCTCAGGTGCTGACTAGAGGGCGTACAGGAGTGAGACATGCCAACTAGCGGAATGGTGCCACAGCAACAACCTCGCACTCAACGTCAGTAAGACGAAAAAGTTGATAGTGGGCTTCAGGAAGGGTAAGATGAAGGAACACATACCAATCCTCAGAGGGATCAGAAGTGGAGAGAGTGAACAGCTTCAAGTTCTTGTGTGTGTAAGATCTCTGAGGATCTTACCTGGTCCTGACACATTGAGGTAGTCATAAAGTAGGCAAGACAGCTGCTATACTTTATTAGGAATTTGAAGTGATTTGGCATGTCAACAAATACACTCAAAAACTTCTATAGTTGTTCCATGGAGAGCATTCTGACAGGCTGCATCGCTGTCTGGTATGGAGGGACTACTGCACAGGACAGAAAGAAGCTGCAGAAGGTTGTAAATCTAGTCAGCTCCATCTTGGGCACTAGCCTACAAAGTACACAGGACATCTTTAGGGAGCAGTGTCTCAGAAAGGCTGTGTCCATTATTAAAAACCTCCAGCACCCAGGGCATGCACTTTTCTCACTGTTACCATCAGGTAGGAGGTACAGAAGCCTGAAGGCACACACTCAATGATTCAGGAAGAGCTTCTTCCCCTCTGCCACCCGATTCCTAAATAGACTTTGAAGCTTTGGACACTACCTCACTTTTTTAAAAAATATATACTACTTCCATTTTTGCACATTTTAAAATAATCTATTCAATATTAATAATTGATTTACTTGTTTATTTATTGTGTTTTATTTTATTTATTATTATTTTTTTCTCTCTCTGCTAGATTATGTATTGCATCAAACTGCTGCTGCTAAGTTAACAAATCCCACGTCACGTGCTGGTGATAATGAACCTGATTCTGAGGTCTGCCTTTGTTGTCCATCTTTTGCTACTCTGACAAGAAAATGGTTAGCATTCTCAAGTGTTTCATATAAGTCACTTGCTATACCTCTGAAGGCAATACTGAAGTCAGGATTGTTTTAAACACAAAAGAGGACAAATGGAGTCTATCTTAAAATAATATTAAATAAGTTAGTCTTTGAAAACTGGCAAGTTACACTGATACTAAAATTATATTAAAGCACTGAATTAAAGGATGCAGTGGTGAAAAGGTGGTTTAATCCAGAGGACTGGATAAACAAAAAAAAATCTAATGATTGCAAATGATGACCTCAAAATTGCTGAATTGTTGCAACAAGCTATACGTGGTCTACAAATATCCTTCAGGGGAATAGATCAGCCATTTTTACCAAGTTCACTTTATTAGTGACTACACAGCCACCAATATGTTTGACCCTTAAATGCCTTCTGAAGTGGCTTTGCTAGCCACTCAACTTCAGCGTAAATATTGAAATAGTGAAATAATAAAATCTGATAGATCATATGGCAATGAACTTAGACAAGATGGTTCCAGAATACCACATTGTACAGCACAGACACAGAACCTTCATCACACCATGTTTATGCTACCCATCTTGTCTATCCATACTAATCCCACTTTCTTATAATAAATCAATCCCTTTTGCTCAAATACCCACACTGATGCCTCTTAAATGTTGTTTACTGGTCCTGATTCCATCTCCTCTGGTAGCTCATTCCAGATGTGAACTACTGAGTGAAATGTACCCTTCAAATTCCCTTAAAATTCCTCCCTCTCATCCTACACCATTGCCTTCTCATTGTTGACACTATTACTATGGGCAACAGTCTCTAGCTATTTATTTCATCTATGCCTCTCATAATTTTATTTATCTCTACAATGTCACTTCTTGGCAGGAAAGAAAGACCTGGACTATCTAATATTGCCAGTCAAGCTCCTCTAATTCAGGCAAATTCCTTATAAATCTTTTCTGTGCCCTCTCTAACTTAATCACATCTTTTCCAGAGTGTAGCACCCAGAACTGCACATGATCCAGGTGCAGCCTAACCAACAGTTTGTAAACTATAACATGGCATTTAACTCTTGAACTTAGTGCCTTATCTACCTGTAATTCTCTAAATCCTGTTGTAATCTAAGGCAACCTTCTCCACTGTCAGCGACACAACCAATGTTGGCATCGTTGATAATTTTACTATCATGCCACCTACTTTTGTATCCAATTGTAACTAGTTCATCTTGCAAAGACCTCAAGTGTTAGGGCATTGGTATATAAACATACTAGTCAAGTAACAGCCAGACACAGTTTATCCTTACAAACGAAATGCTGGACACATTCTTCATAATGCCTGGGTGCCCCCCCCCCCACCTTACTGACAGGATAGATTCGCCAGGGGTGGTTGCATAATGGCACTTGGGTGGAAGACGACAGACCTGTAAGCCCTCAGTATCAACTTCATACCCTATTAAATCTAATGATATCAGGTGAAGCATAGCCAAGGATATCACCCATCACCTACATTCCTTCTTTAGCTTATGAATCAAGTGTGCCACCACATCAAAGTACTAACAAACTAGCAAAGGCACAAAATATGCAACTGGGTAGTGTTTTCGATATCCAAAGTGGATACCACCAACATGGAGCTCACCATGTCCTGAAGGCCTTAGCCACTAGGTTGTAACCATAATAGTCGGTGATTGAATCAAATTGTGGAATGTGAACAATCATTTCTCTTTGGTGGATCCAATCTGTATTTGATAGTATTAGTAAAATTAATCACCGCATAGCACTCGTGGAGACAAAGCCTCTACTTCACAGCAAGGACACCATTATGTTGCATGCTACTACAATTAAGAGATCTTAATTCAGGGAATGTACAAGGCATTAAAGACCTTCAGCAACATCAAAATACACAGCCATAATCTGCAACCTCGTCGTCCAGCATAGCCCTTACTATTATTTCTATCAAGTCTGGGGATCAAGACTGCAGAAGGGTATGCAGAAGTTACATCAGCTGAATGTATCAAGTGTCAACTTGGATGCAACACAAGCAATAACCAGATCTAAGGTATCTTGCAACAAAAAGATCAGACCAAAAGTTCTGTCGCCCCAGTAGATACATTGTGAATAATGTTACATACATTTATGGCTATCAGGAAGAAATGCAAAGAATACTCAATCATGAAGTGGCAGAAAGCACTGGATACAGCAGAGCATAGGCTAGAAAACAGACACAGCAGAGCATGAGCCACTCCCCCCCCCCCACTCCCAGGGACATCAGAATCAGATTTAATATCACCAGCATATGTTGTGAAATTTGCTGTCTTTGCAGCAGCAGTACAATGTGATACAGAACAGAGGGGGAAAAACCCTTAAATAAATATTATATAGTTGGCCCTCCTTATCCGCGAGGGATTGGTTCCAGGACCCCTCGCAGATACCAAAAAACGCAGATGCTCGTCCATTATTCAACCTGTCTCAATATAGTGGACATTAGGACCTGGCGGAACCCCAGACCTTATTTAACCTGTCTCAGTGAGGTGGACATTAGGACCCGGCAGCCGAGCTCTGAATCCGCAGTGCTTCTGTTCACGAAAATAATCATGATCACGACTGAAAATAAAGTGGAAATAATAAAGCGATCGGAAAGAGGTGAAATGCCATCGGTCATCGGAAAAGCGTTAGGCTACAGTTGGTCAACAATCCAAACAATTTTAAAAGATAAAGTGAGAAAGACCCTGCCCCGATGAAAGCTACAATTATTACTAAGCAACACAGTGGTTTAATTATTGGGTTTTGGGTCTTTGATCCTCCACATCAACCAGGCACAGAAGGAGAGCGTGCTCGGAAGTGATCTGTCACTGGATCGAACTCGGGAACTTCCCAAGCCTGGTGCTGAAACATACATTCTTAAGTGTTTTATATGCATAGAAAGGTAAAATATATACTATATACTAAGACAAACGTTTGACTAACTGACGCTAAATAATACCAGATGTACCTGTTCCGACTTACATAGTAAGAGACCTTCCGATTTTTTTCCGATCCCGATCCACGGTAGCCTATGCACATCTTCCCGTATACTTTAAATCATCTCTAGATTACTTATAATACCTAATACAAAGTAAACGCTATGTAAGCTAGTTGTTATACTGCATTGTTTAGGGAATAATGACAAGAAAAAAAGTCCGTACATGCTCGAACAACAAGTGCTGGAAGAGCACTTCCGGGTTTTCTCGATTCGCGAATACTGAACTCGCAGATAAGTAGGGCCGACTGTATAAAGTTACAGTAAATAAGTACTGCAAAAATAGAAATAAAAAAGTAGTGAGGTAAGTAGTGATGTAGTGAGCCATAGATGCTGTCTGGCCTGCTGAGTTCTGCCAGCATTTTGTGTTTTTATTTATTTCCAGCATCTGCAGATTCACTCGTGTTGCCTAGTGAGGTAATATTCATGGGTTCAACGTCCATTCAGAAATCAGATGACAGAGAAGAAACTCTTCCTTAATCATTCAGGCTTCTGTACCTTCTTCTTGAAGGTAACAATGAGAGCAAGGCATGACCTGGGTGATGGGGGTCCTTAATAATGGACACCACTCCTTGAAGATATCCTGGTTACAATGGAGGACAGCACCCATAATGGAGCTGACTACGTTTACAACTATCTGCAGCTTATTTCAATCCTATGCAGTAGCCACATGCCCCCCATGCCAGATGGTGATGCAACCATTTAGAATGCTCTCTATGGTACATCTGTAAAAATTTGCAAGTGTCTTTGGTGACAGACCAAAACTCCACAAACTCCAAAATATAGCCGCTGTCATGCCTTCTTTGTAGCTGGATCAATATGTTGGATCCAGGTTAGAGCCTCTGAGATATTGAAACCCAGGAACTAGAAATTCCTCATTCTTTCCACTTCTGATTGGCCTATGAGGACTGGTGTGTGTTCCCTTGTCTTAACCCTTTCTGAAGTCCACAATCAGTTCTGATGTTGAGTGCACAGATGTTGCGACACCACTCAACTAGCTGATGTATCTTGAGCCTGTACACTTTTGTCACCATCTGAAATTGTGATGACAGTAGTTGTAGTATCAGCAAATTTATAGATGCTATTTGAGCTCTGCCTAGCTGCACAGTCATGGGTGTAAAGACAGTAGAGCAGTGGGCTAAGTACACATCCTGGTGAGTTTCACTGAAGAAGACCCAGGACTTGAAGAAAGAGTTTAAAAGAATTGGGTCTCAAGACTTACTGCTAAGTTTCACCGAACAGGAACCCAAAAGAGGCAATTTGCAAATTGTTAGATAATAGTTGATGGGAGTTTTGTATGACCAACCTCAGGCTCGCTGATGACACTGATGGGCTGGCAGGAAGTGAGGATGAATTGGCCTGCCTTGTGAACCGTCCAGACAATACATCTACCAGATATGCCATGGAGATTAGCACACAGAAAACCCAACTGATAAGAAATAGTGAGGAGCTAATCATGACAAAAATCCCAGTCAGTGGACAAGAACTAGAGACTGTCAAACAGTTCAAGTATCTCGGCTCCATCATCAGCTAGGAAGGATCAGAGCCTGAAGTCCTTCCAAGGTCAACTCAAACAATAGCAATGCTGACTAAACTAAAACCAATCTGGTGATACAATAACATCACTCTCGGATCCAAGTTGAAACTGCTGTATGCACTTGCGCTCTCCGTCTTGTTGTATATATGTGAATCATGGACTTTGACAGCAGAACTGCAAAAGAAGATCCAGGCAGTAGAAATGAGATGCTTCAGAAGGCTCCTCGGTATCTCCCATACAGATCATATCTCAAACGATGAAGTACAAAGAACCATCCCCCAGCACGTGAGACAATATAAAGATCCACTGTCCACAGTAAAGAAAAGGAAACTGAGATGGCATGGCCACATAACAAGATCAAGTGGACCCTCAAAGACCACTCTTCAGGGAAAAATGAAAAGGGGCAGACAGAGGAAGAAAGGGGCAAACAACATATCAGAGAGAACCAGAGAGAGCTTTGCCACAACTCAGGCTCTTGTCCGCAACCATGAGAGATGGAGGAAACTGGTGCAGCGTTCATCCGTACCCCTACAACTCAGGTGGGTGTTGGATCCGTTACTGTGAGCTGATGCGATAACTAGCTTGACAGCATCCAATAAAGAGTAGTTAAGAATAAAGCTGAGCAGCCAGTATGAGAGTGGGAAGCTATAGCTTTAGTATGAAGAGGCAGAGTAAGTGCCCCAGGTGTTGGGAGTGACAGCATTCTTTGAAAAGTCTTCAGAGAGAAGGAACAAGAAAGATTTTAATTTGTTGTTGATCCTTAGTCCTTGATTCAGTGGTAGTTAGGGCAGTAGAATGCTCTTCTTGCAAGATGTAGGAAGCCAGGGAACCTCACAGTCTCCTTGATGACTACATCTGTAGGAAGTGCACCCAGCTGCAACTCAACAGACCAGGTCAAGAAACTGGAGGTGCAGTTGGATGGTCAAATGAGGGTTTCAACAATGAGTTTTAGTGAAGTGGTCACACTCAAACTACAGGCTTCAGATAGATGGATGACTGCCAGAAGGGCATAAGGTAGTCAGTTCAGGGCTCTACTGTGTCACTTCCCTCACAAACAGGTATACCTCTTTGGATACTGTTGAAGGGTATATTCTTCACATTCTTCAGGCACTAGTAGTGAGGTCTCTGGCACTGTGACTCCCACTGAGACTCAGAAGGAAAGGGTACAGTCAGATAGTGTGATAATGATAGGAGACTCGATAGTAAAGGGGGACAGATAGGAGATTCTGTGGCCACAGAAGAGATATTAGGAAGGTGTGTTGTCTGACAAACAGCCAGACATCGTTGTACACATTGATACACATTACATGGGCAAAATGAGGAATAAGTTCTTGAAGAATGAGTATAGGAAGTTAGGTAAGAAATTAAAATTCAGGACCTTGTGGGTACTGATTTCCAAAATGGTGCCACCTGCTAGTGAGTCCAGGAATAGAAAGATAAATTGCAGGTGCAAAGGGGCCTGAGAGTCCTAGTGCCAGGATTCCCTAATGATCAACTTGCAAGTTGAGTCGGTAGTAAGGAAGACAAAAGCAATATTAGCATTCATTTCTAGAGGTCTAGAATATAAAAGGATGTAATACCGAGGCACTGATCAGACCACATTTGATGTATTGTGAGCTGTTTTGGGCCCCATATCTAAGAAAGGATGTTCTGGCATGGGAGAGTGGATACAGCCCAGTCCATCACTGGCAAAATCCTCTCCATCAATGAGCACATTTGCAAGGAATGCTGCCACAGGAAAACAGCATCCATCATTGAGGACCCCTGCCATCCAGATCCTACCCTCTTCTTGCTGGAAGGTACAGGATCCTCAGATACTACACCACCAGATTCAGGAACAGTTATTACTCTACAACCATCAGGCTCCTGAACCACCGTGTATAACTTTAATCACCACAACACTAAACTGACTCCACAACCTATAGACTCACTTTCAGGGACTCTGCAACTCATGTTCTCTTTATTACTTATTCACATTTTATTTATTATTTGCATACTTGCATTCAATTGTACTTACTTTTCCGTAACTGCCTGTAAGAAAATGAATCTCAAAATAGTATATAACATATACATACTTTGATCATACATTCACTTTGAACTTTGAGGGTCCAGAGGAGGTTTATGAGAAAGATCCAGAAATGAAAGGTTTAATGCAGGAGCAGCGTTTGAAGGGTCTGGGCCTGTACTCCTTGGAGTTTAGAAAAATGGGGGTGGTGTGGGGTAGGGAGAAAGGATCTTATAAAAGAAAAATCTCAAATCTCATGGTAGTTTTGAACTAGTTATGTGGATTATGCATTTTCAAAAAAAAAGCATCTATTTTGCATAGTAGGGGAATTGAGGATTATGGGGAAAAGGTAAGTAGGTGGAGGTGAGTCCACAGCTAGATCAGCCATGATCTTACTGAATGGCAGAGCAGTCTCGATGGGCCAGATGGTCTACTTCTCCTCCTATTTCTTATGTATCCCCGTAAAGGAGTATTATTACTACTCATCCTCCCTCTTTTTAAAAAAACTACACATATTATATATAAATTAATTTATATATGATGCAATTTTATATACTTACTATATACTTAATTAGAAGTTCTCAACTTCAGACTCCTTCAGCGCAAAATAATCTGCAAATTGGTTTGTTACTTTATAAGTACAGGTTGTCATCCAAATCAGAAGCCAATGGGTAATTCTAACCCATTAAAGTCGATAGAAATATTTTAGCCATATTTCATGAATATTAAAAACTGCAGCTATACTTCTGGATTATATGATTTTTCAATACTTCATCATTAGTCTCCAGTACTTTCTTTGGTCAGTGATAATGAAATAGTTTGCAGTAATTAACTAGTTTACAAATGCAGGTTTCCCCTACTATCTGAAGATGGAGCATTCCTATGAAACAGTTCGTAAGCCAGAATGGCATAAAGCGAAGAAGCAATTACCATTAATTTATACGGAAAAATTTGTGAGTGTTCCCAGAACCAAAAAAAACCTACCAAATCATGCCAAATAACTCATAAAACCTACACAGCCTATATAAAGTAGAAATGCTTTTCTGCAATCATTGCAGCACTGTCAAGCATAGCGAAAATCTCATGCAAGCACTCTGGGCAGAAACGCTCTCTCCAGTAACCTTTAAGCTATGAAGCTGTCGTCACCTCAAAACCAATCAAACCAACCATGATTAACTTTAACTTCCATTTTTGCAACACTTTCATAGATGCTCACAGACATGTGTTTAAGCTGTGGCAGCTAGAATGTAGTTCCGGGGGAGGAGCTTGGCTGCTCAGGGTGTGCGCTGCCTTTTCTCGTAAAAGCAAAAATACTGTTCAGCTAACGAAAACAGATAACTAATGTAGGTCTTTTGTAAAAGTCAGTTGTCATAAAGCGAACGTTTGGAAAATGGGGGCTGCCTGTATCAACAAACCCTAGAGCAAAAGGTCAATATGCACATTCTGAGAAGTATCGCTGGCAGGTCTGTAAATTCCTTTCCTAATCTGAATAACTTAAAGTATTTATACTGATTACACAGGGGAAAGAAGCGTTGAAAAAGAGAAATTCAAGGAAGTTTTATGAGCATATAACTCAACAACAGAAAGGACAAGGCTCATAACAATTGTCTAACCATAATAAACTGTCAGAATTCTAACTTGTTTTAAAAATTCAAATGTCCTAAATGCTCACATGGCAACTGAAGGCAAGATATAAATAGTGATTTTTATTTAACTGTCAAATGAAAGTCACTGAACTGCCATGTTAGTAATTGAGGACAGTTGCTATATTGAGAATAAAGTACAAATGCATTTTAAAATATGCACGACAATTATTTCTTTAAACTTGTTGGCCGAAATGTGGCTGAGCAATAATGTGAAGACAAAACAGGTAACAACACTGAGAGTTCAGTGATAGTATGATACTGCAGCCGGGAACTTGGGCTGGTTACTCAACACTTGGGATAATGAACTTGTTAAAATATCTTGCATCAGGACACTTATGATGTGAAGGATATTCTTCCATTAATTTCAATGGAATGCTTTTGTTCTGAATAAATTGAAAGTTGATATCCTAAGGTTTAAAATTTAAAACTACTTTAAGAAACTTTCAAGGATCTTTAAACAAATATCCAATGATATGCTGGCATAGTTTTAAGTTTTTGGAAATGTTTGAAAATGCTTGACCTTTGTTTCAAATTTTCTACAGTTTTCAACATTTTTAACAGTTTTCAGTCCTTGACAGTTCTGGGAAAATCTTAATTAACTGTCAAATTTTCTTCTTGATTAGACAGCAAGCTAGATTTGCCAAAGCAACACCAGTGAATCCACACAGTGTTTTCCACAAAATCCCAGTGGGAAGATCTGTAAAGTCACACTGATTTATATGGAAGTCAGCAGTGTGCACTTATTTCTGGGACATCCCATCTTTACTCCAGGATTGAGTAAATTAAGGTAATTGTTCAATAGTGTACAAGAGAATGTTACAATAATCTATATATAATCTTTCTGATGAGATTAAACTGAAGACAACGATATTTAATGAAGAACAAGATGCTAATTGCCCAAGATGGTTATTCCTCAAACACCGACAGGAAATTATTCTAATTGGCTACTTGTATTTCTGGTGGTATTACTTTTCTGTCAGTGCTTCTGTGTTTTCCTGCAAGTGGCCATGCTTTAAAATTAACAGTGAATTATTTCTGTGTGTAGACCAGATGTCCAGATGAAGAGTCTTGACCTGAACATCAACTGTCCAGTTGTCTCCACAGTTCAAAGTAACTTTATTATCAAAGTACATAAATGTCACCATATACAAAGCTGAGATTAGTTTTCTTGTGGGCATGTTTGGCAAATCCAAGAAACGCAATAGAATCAATGAAAGGCTGCACCCAACAGGACGGATAAACAACCATCGTGCAAAAAAACCAACAAATTGCACAAAAACAGCAGAAAAAAAAAACAATGCTTTCTTCGTAATTGCACTTATATGCTGGGCCCAGGACAGATCTTCTGAAATAATAAAACTGTGAATTTTAAAGTTGCTGACACATCCACCTCTGATCCCCTGATGAGGACTGGTTCATGGATCTCTGATTTCCTCCTCCTCAATAATCAGCTCCTGGGTCTTGCTGACATGGACTGAGAGGTGGTTGTTGTGGCACCATTCAGCCAGATTTTCAATCTCCCTCCTATATGCTCATTTGTCATCTTTGATTTGGCCAATGACAGTGGTGTTGTCAGCAAACTTAAATATAGCATTGGAGCTATGCTTAGCCACATAGTCATAAGTTAAGCAGGGGGCTAAGCACACAGCCTCCTGGTGCACCTGTCCTGATGGAAATGTTGCCAATCAAAACCGACTGGGGTCTGCAAGCGAGAAAATTGGGGCTCCAATTGTACAATTTGGCATTGAGACCAAGGTCTTGAAGCTTACTGATTAATTTTGAAGAAATGATAGTACTGAATGTTCATCTGTAGTCAATAAAAAGCATCATGATGTATGCATCTTTGCTGTCCAGATGTTCCAGGGTTGAATGAAATGGCATCTGTTATGACAGTAGTCAAATTGGAGCAGATCACTTCTTGGGCAGAAGTTGATATATTACATCACCAACCTCTCAAAGCAATTCATCACGGTGGCTGTAAGTGATACTGGATGATGGTCAGTGTGTCAGGTTACTGCATTCTTCTTAGGCATCAATATAATTGAAGCCAGCGTGAAGGAGGTGGGTACCTCAGACTGCTTAAGCGAGAGGTTAGAGATATCAGTGAACACTCCAGCCAGACGATCAGCACAGGTCTTTAATACTTAGCCAGGTACCCCAACAGGGTAGGATGCTTTCTGTGGGCTCTCCCTCTTGAAGGATGCTCTCACGTCAGCCTCAGAGACTGAAATCACAGGGTCAATGGGGGCTATGGGAGTTTGTGAAGGTTCCTCTATGTTTTGGCAATCAAAGTGAGCATAGATTGGGCCATAGATGCTGCCTGACCTGCTAAGTTCCTCAAGCACTTCATTATTTCTGAATATTCTTAGTACACAGAACACATTATGCTCTTGCGTTCTTTCCTTAATACCGTAATCTCCTAGAGTGAGATGGAAAGTATTATAAAAATGTCAGAAGGAAAATTACTTTGCTGTTTCAATGTCAAAAAGTACATTAAATGTTTACATTGTGTGCTGGATGCTGTCATTTGTTCAACATTTGGCAACAACAACACAAGCTATGTCAATAGCTGAGTGCCGAGAGATTATCAAAAGAAATAAACCAGATAATTGATAAATATTAAAAGTATTTGAAGGAATACATAAATCACCCAGAATGAGAAAGGAATCTGATGCAAGTTTTAATCATAGTCTCTCTTCAATCCATATTATCTCCCAACAAGGCGCTTTACATCATTTCCTTCCTGTCCTCACATCTTACAATAATTAACCCACAAACCAGTTACTCAGGCCCCATTAAGTTAATATTTAATCATTAAATGTATTTCTTTCTATGGTGTATAATCATCATTTAATCTCATTTTGCCACCATTATTTGAAAAAGTGATGCAGTGATGATGCCATTATTCCCAGCCTTAGACAATGGACAATCTTAATGCCTGGTGGAAGTGATAGAAATTGATTTTATCTATAAAATGTACATGGATCTTCTCTATTCACTACATCTTTTGGTGGGAAAATTTATCTTGTTTTTACTGGAAGTTGTTGTAGTATCTCACCCCAAATTCCATTTCCTTTAGTCTTTAAATATACCTTTCTCTAAGAAATTCCGTTCTGTTGAGATATAATAAAATGCCTGCTATGAGCTCAGGTGTATGCTCCCTCATTGGCTAGCACAGTCTGATCAATAGATAGTGTTTCAGAAAAGATATTATTTAAGGAAATATTTTGAATTCCTGTCTCAATTCCATATACATCAATGCCGATCTGTAGTTGATAAAAAAAGCATGATGTATGCATCCTTGACATCCAGATGTTCCAGGGTTGTCCACCTGTAAAGCTTTCTTCTTTTGACTATCTCTGCAGAATTCCTGTATCTTGACACTTACTGCTCTACAGTAATGCACCCTTTTTCATGGTAGGTGACCTATTTATGCAAAGGCCAGAACAACTGATACTCAATTAGTTAAATGTGCTGAAGATGAACACTGATTTAATTTACCAATGTGACAATACCTTGTAAATGGTCAGTAAATCTAACACAACCCCAACTCCATTTTGTTTCATTTACCATTTTGTCAATGGCACTCTGAATAGGTTTCCTTGTGTTTTGCCCACAATGTGTGATAAATATCTCATAATAAACTTCACTCTTTAGCTTGCTTGAGCAGGTGCCATCTTTTTCAATATCATTTATAAATACTATGATTCAGTAGACTTGGAAAAGAACGCAGCGTTTTTTAAAAAATATCCAGGATTCATTTCCTGATGCCTTCACCACTCCACAACACTATGAATCTATTATTAATCCAGTTTACAAAGTAGCCAATTTACTAACCAAATTAACCTATCACTCTTTTTAAAAAATCATTTAATACCATCAAATGATTTTTGAAATATCAACAGTTTTATAAGAATTGATATTACCTTTTATATCAGCTCATTTAAAATCTAAAGATTCCAGTAATTTCACAGCAGAATATGCGGCGCAATTCAGCTATCAGGCAACATATGCATATAATCTTTCGGTACAACATAATTACAGATTTAATTAATGTTGCAGCGTCTCTAACTCTCTTTATCTCTTGCTAAGCCTGCCATCACGGTGATCTTTCTCCTAATGAATGAATCCAGTAAATAAATCACACAATAAAAACAATCATAACCTAGGAAAGTCGGCAAAACTCAGGCCGGTATCTGGGTAACAGGATATTATTTTCTTAACCATTATAAATAACATACTACATCTCTAGATAAAAATACTATAATTCCTAAGCTACTGTGGCAATTGTAAAGTTTCCTACAGTGAAACTTGTGTGTTATCAATGCGTGATATCCATATGGGGCTGGGGCAGTGAAAATTGTTATTATGGAAGGGAAAAGTTCTTTTGTTAGCTATATTATTCACGGATTCACTCTTCACGGATGCTTAAATCCAAAAATAAAACAGCAAATGTGGGAAATACTATGCAGACAGGCAGCATTCTGGAGAAGGAAATAAAGCAATTCAGATCTAAAAAACACTAGAAATCAAACATGTGCTAAGTTGAAAAGATGGAGAAAGAGGCAGAGGGAACAAAAGGAATACCTGTGATATCATGCTGATCAAGAGAGATCCTCTTGCCTTACCATCATTACTTTACCTTCGTTGTTCTCATTCATCTTCTAGTTATATATTTTCCAGACAGATCAACTATAACTGACATGCCTTTACCACCTTCTCTTCGCCAGCGCTTCTTTCTCTTGCTGATTATGCTATCATAGGTGTTTTCTTTGTTTGCTATACCGATCTACAACTTAAAATGTTTTTCTCACCTTTTCTAGTCATCAAGTAAGATCTCTAGAGCTCCATGGATGCTGAATGACCTGCTGAATCTTTCTAGCATTTCTGTCTTAACACAAAACTTTTCCATGAGGTATGGCAAATCATCTGCTCTAAAATGCGTAAATGGAACTGAAAATCATGCCATTTACCACGGAAATCCATTTCCTCCTGCATCACTTGAATTCTATATCAAACATTTTGCAGCAGACTTTGGTACTGCAATCACAGAATCTGCTTCCTCAGCCCACAATATTTAACATAATTTATTTCAGAAGATTTTGGATTGACAGTGCTCATAATTCAATTATTCATACTCATGCTTGGTACATTAGTAGAAAAGCAATATGAACCCAGATATGTAATTAATTATGAATCTAACACAATAGCAGGTAACAAGCATGCTCAGCTACAGATATTTTTAAGAGCTTTTTAAGGTTAATCTGCTCCCCATCACTAATTGTCTAAAAGTATACAATCTCCTAAGTAAGCTAGTAGTATTTTCTCATGTTAGCAGCAAGTCATTGAGTTATCAAGGCTGTGAAATCAGGTTTCTGCTAAAATTGCAGATCAAGCCATTACATTATAAATCCTACCTTTTGGAAAACCTGAAAGACATGTTTCTAAATAAAAAAGTGAGAAGCAAAAATGTAAATAAAATCCAAATGTATGTAATATGAAAAATTGCATGTTTTATGCCTAAATCAAACAATAGTAATGAGAAAGATGCCATGATAGGATTCGGTGTAAAGCTACAGATGCAATTTAGATTCTAGCCATGTAGAAAATTATGATTGCCCAACAGTCCAGCCAGGAATAGCTCAATATTGTTAGCTAAAATGAATTTCCCCTTTATTGCTTACATTAATAACTTAGATCAAGTTTGTGGCACATTCTGACTGGACAATTATGCTAGGTAGAAAATCTAGTTGAAGAGAAATTTAGTTATGGTAGACTCTGCTAAACACTCAATATAATGGTGACATACATCATACACCAATTGAGAAATACACTGTTGAGTTCAATAGGACCAAATTTCAATAATATAAGCCTACATACAACTACTACTATAGTATGTTCTGTGCTAATGACCAAAGTAAGATCTGTTCATGTTTCTTAATTTTAAAAACGTTCAGTTTATAGTTACTCATTTCAATTTTAGCTTTGGTGGAGTAGACTTATCATCATTACTTATGATTTCCTCATGAGAAAGTTCTACAAAATTCACATGAATCCATCAAATTCCTTTTTTCATTTACATATTTATAACCTTGATGGCAAATAATGAACAAGCTACTACATTTAAGTCAGGGAAAAAAAAATTCCAGCTAATTCCAGTACACCTTGAATTTTCCACAAAACTGTTTTGTTTTCTCTATCCATTGTCACATCTATAGAGAAAACAAAATCTATTTTGGAATTATGCTTTATTTGGTTTGTTAAGAATGTTTCAATGAGATTCATGAAGAATCTATTTCCAAATATTTGTTGTTTCACAGTTTCTTAGTAAGATGGCCATACTATAATGTAGTGAACAATGAAAATGTAAAATAGAGAACTGCAATATTTTAAGAACCAAAAAACTGAAATCTGTAGATACTCAATTTCAATTTGCACCTCTACAAATCTAAATAGCACTGTAAACTAAAACACTTGTACACTTTAAATATAAGCATATTTTATTGAAGATGCTATAATATTTAATGTTTAAAACTGTTAATACAACTATATCAATTTCATATCAATATCAAATTGTTAAAGCAAAGAAAAAAGTCATCACAAAAATATCTACATTATTGGACAACTGGCATAATACCACTTTAGTCCAGTGGTATTAATCCAACATCTGAATCCGAAGTTTGTTAACTAGTCAGGAATCTTATTTGCTTTCGTTTTAGCCAGATCTCTTAAATTCCTCATGAGGAACTAAAGAACCCATTGTATTAATTAAAAATCAAGACAGTTCTTCTAGAATTTATTCTCCTGTCATTCATGGGACTTAGCTGTGTGAATTCACTCATGTTTTCACCTACATATAGTACCTATGCTTGAAACCCAATCCATTGATGCACTGGGAGGTCCACAATACACTGAAAAACTTTATGATGCAGCAAATTATTGAATGCTAGCAAACTGGTCAGGGGTCATATGTCTACTACTGCCTCTATTCAGGACCTCCAAGGTAGTAATCTCTGAATTACTCCCAGTACCATGTGCTAGGCAGGGCAGGAATAGAATGACAGCACAGATGAATGAGTAGCTGAGGAAGTGGTGCAGGGGGTAGGATTTCAGATTTCTGGATCATTGGAATCTTTTCTAGGGAAGGTATAACTGGTACAATAAGGATAAGTTACACCTGAACTCGAGGGGGACCAATATCCTTGTAAGGCAGGTTTGTTGAGCTGTTGGGGAGTGCTTAAACTAATTTACCAGAGCATAAGGGCTGAGGATGGGGTTGGTGGTGTACCAGTAGATGCATTCTGTAGTAAGACTGAAGAAGGGCAAGTAGAGTTGCGGCTGAAAGAAGATCAAAGTTGGCAGCTTAAAAGGTATACATTGTATTGGCAGAGGGGGTGTGGGTGGCTCTGTTGGTAAAACAAAAATGACATCAAATTTTTGGAAAGAGAAGACATTGGATTGGAAGACGTAGGATTCTTGTGGGTACAATTAAGAAACTGCAATGGTAAAAAGACTCGGATGGGAGTTATATACAGGTCTCCAAGCAGTAACCAAGATGTGGGGTATAGATTCAACAGGAGACAGAAAAAAAAAATGCAAAAGAGCTATGTTATGACAGTCATGGGGGATTTCAACGTGCAATTGGATTGGGAAAACCAGGTTAAGTAGAGGGAATTTATAGAATGCCTATGAGATGGCTTTTTAGAACAGCTTGTGTTTTGAGTCCATTAGGGCAAAGGCACTTCTGGGCTGGGTGTTGTGCAATGAACTGGATTTAATTAGGGTACTTAATGTAAAGGAACCCTTAGTAAGCAGTGATCATAATATGATAGAATTCAACCTGCAGTTTGAGAGGAAGATGCTAGGGTCAGATGTATCAGTATTACAGTGGAGTAAAGGGTATTACAAAGGCATGAGAGAGGAGCTGGCCAAAGTTGATTGGAAGGGGACAGGAGTAGGGATGATGTTAGAACAGTATTGGCCAGAGTTTCTGGAGGGAATTCAGAAGGTGCAGAATGATGAAGTATTCATCTAAAGCAGAGGTTCTCAAACAAGAGGACATGAGTTATGAATTGAGAGTTAAGGGGCAAAAGTTTAAGGGTAACAAGAGGGGGAATTTCTTTACTCAGAGAGTGGTAGCTCTGTGGAACAAGCTTCCAGTAGAAGTGGTAGAGGCAGGTTCAGTATTGTCATTTAAAGTAAAATTGGATAGGTATATGGACAGGAAAGGAATGGAGGGTTATGGGCTGAGTGCAGGTCAGTGGGACTAGGTGAGAGTAAGCGTTCGGCACGGACTAGAAGGGCTGAGATGGTTTGTTTCTGTGCTGTAATTGTTATATGGTTATATGGATGTAACGCTGAGGCTTTATAAGGCACTGGTCACCCCAGAGTATTGTGAACAGTTTTGGGCCCCTTATCTAACAAAAGATGTGCTGGCATTGGAGAGGATCCAGATGAGATTTACAAGTATGATTCCAGGAATGAACGGGTTAACATATGAGGAGCAAATGATGGCTCTGGGCCTGTACTTGCTGGAGTTTAGATGAATGGGGGGAGGGATATCTAATTAAAACCCATCAAATATTAAAAGACCTAAGATAGAGTGGAGAGTTGCCTATAGTGGGGAGTCTGGGACTAGAGGGCATAGTCTTAGAATAGAGGGACTTCCATTTGGAAGAGATGAGGGATTTCTTTAGCCAAAGGGTAGTGAATCTGTGGAATTCATTGCCACAGATGGCTGTGGAGGCCAAGTCATAGAGAATATTTATAGCAGAGATTTATAGGTTCTTGAATAGTCAAAACATCAAAGGCTATGGGGAGGAGGCAGGTGAACGGAGTTGAAAGGGATAATAAATTAACCATTATGGAATGTTGCAGTAGACTCGATGAGCTGAATGGCTCATTCTGCTCCTCTGTATATGGTCTTTTTTTGGTTAAGATTATACAATAAAAATGCAATAGTGGCAGTTTCCAAAAAAAAACACAGAACATAAAATTTTAGGCAATGCTTTTTTAAAAACTGCAATGATATTTATAAGTACTAAAATTTAGCAACACACTCAAGTTTGTTAAAGTTCAATGTAAATTTATGAAGATTAAATAATTAAACATTGGAGTGAATTTATGTGATAGATGGTTAAAAAAAAATCTATATACTCAGTATTTCCTACCTTCTTGTGAGTTTTGAGGTCAATTTACTAAAGAGGTTTGTAGAGCCTCTACTCCGTGTCTGCGACAAAGGAGTGGCATCATGAGACAGTGTAGGAGATGCAGGTGGTCCATTGTAGGTTGCATTTCGTCGCTCTCTGAGCTGACCACCATGGAAAGTGCTACGACTTGCAGTTCCTCTAGGGAAACGGATTCTGTCAGGAGTGGTTGCACTGCTGATACTGTGAGTGGAAGTCACAGGAGTTCTTTGCCCTGGAGCAGTACTATAAGAAAACATTTCAAAAAAGCAACAAAATCATTCCAGAACTACTGCATACTAATGAACTGGTGATTACAAATTAGACGTAATAGTATTAATAATCTATTATTTCTTAAAATAACTTTTAGAGTTAAAACCAGCTATAAGTAAATAAAACACCAAAATAAGGACATTAAGTGTTTAAATTTTTACAAAATAGAGCTGTGACAAAAACTATTAAAAGCCACACAACAAATAGGAAAGCCAACCTGCGATTATGTATCCTTGCACAATTCTCGCATACAAGATTAGATAAATATTAAACACTTCTCTATATAATGAAAACAAGGTAGCACTAATTGACAAAACTTATTCATTGGCAATTTAATCTGCATTCAAATTCCTTTTGAGATAGCTAGAATTATATTTGAAATGAAGCTAGAGAAAAATACTGATCATTGTACGTGACCTAAACACAACTGAAGATAAACAGCTGTTCCCTCAGTCTAAGGACTAGGAACACCACTATGCTTCTTCAATGCTATGCATAAGGCATTTACAACTACTAACAAAATAAATAATAAGAACTTTGTTAATTTATCTTGCTCTTGGATGTAATGCTAAAAGATCATATATTCAACATAGAACAACTATATGCCAACTGCAAGATTGCAATCAAAAGACTTTTACAGATTCTTTAGAACAGTAGCACCAGTACTAGGCTGAAGCTAAATCTATGCATTCATTTACAATATTCCAAAATTAGAAAATTAAACAAAATTAGAATAAGGTAAAAAAAAACGTCAGCAAGTAAACTTAATGAATTAGCCTCCTTTGCTTACTTAGGGTTGAAGTTATCAGCTTCATTGTCTATTGCAGGCATCATCTTGGTAGCATACCCTGAGCCTGATATGGACATTGACTTCTGATGCCGTAATCGAGTAGTAGTGGAAGATGTAGCAGAAGCGGATGTAGATGCAGGAGCAGATACATACGCAGACGCAGAACTAGTCGCACAAGCAGACATTTCTGTCAGGCTGTGATGAAGTGTGGTTGAGATAAGAGGCAGAAGCAGACAGAAGTACAACATGGAGCACAATGCTGAACAAGTGCAAATTAAAAGAAAGCAAACACCATGCTGTTTAAAGAAGTTAGCTGAGATTTTACTATTTCAAATATATGTGAGGGCAGAAGTAGAAAAGTAATTTTAAAACTGCAAAGTAGTAGAAAAGAAAAACAGTAGTCTATCTTTTAGCATCAAAAGCTATTTAAGCATACAGAAACATATACTGCAAGTATACAGAGCAATAACTGATATACTGTATGGCATGTACAATATTTTATCTTCCATCATCCTAATAGAATCCTTTGGAATATTAGTGTAATAAAGTGTTCTAAGCTAAAGTGAATTCTGCATCATGATAAATCAAATTTGACTCTACTCACTCACCTGTTCTCTTTACCATTCTGTAATACAGAATGCCTATCTATGTTGGTTCTTTCGCTGCAGACATATGTATTCCGTCGGGTCATTCCTCCAGACACTGTATTATTCTGGTAACAGAAAAACAGGCATGATTCCTTCCCATCTGCATTAGAGTTGTTTCTATGTTTGTTCCATAATAGCTTCTTGTAGCTTCAGGTAGGATGTGTACAGCGTGAAATGTTGATCTCTAGAAGAACAATACTAAACACGCAAGCAAAATGCACATGAAGGACCATATGCAGGAACCAAAACGTTCTCTGCAGAACTTCATTCTGCATCCCAGGCCAAAACCTGCAAGCCTGCTTCAGAAAAACATTTGGGTAGTAATTAGTTAAGCTTGATTTTTGGAATATAGCCCTCTGCAATGGGTGCTATTACTCCATTGTTGAGCAACAACTTATCAAAAATATTTTCTCTTGTAATCAGGTAACATTCAAGAATAATCTGGCTTTGCCTCAGTGGACTGAGAGTCAAAGGATTGTAGGCTCAAACCACTCTTCAGTAACATTTTTGCAGGAACTCCAATGTAGTACTGAGAGGGTGCTGTAACTTAGACATCCTATCTTTGCACAAGTCATTAAACCAAAGATCAGTGTGCCCTCTCAAATATATAAATATATGAAGGTACAATGTGGAAAAACAGATGGAAAGTCAACAATTATTTGTCATCCAAAATCACCCAAACGATGATCTTAATGATCACATTTCAAACATTTATTTGTAACATGTCTGGGCTTTGAGTTCTTTAAACTAAATAAACATTCCATCAATTTCATAAAATAATATAAATCTCGCAAAAAGTTCATGTTATATTTAGAGTTAGCATCTGTTATGCTTACACTAGTAACAGCAGAATTCTTTTTACGATCAGGAATCTCTGCTTTATTAGGATTGTTAGCATTTCCCAATTTAGGGCTAGACGGAATAATTCCTCTTCCTCCAACAGCAGTGGTACTTGACTTCCTTGACTGAACTTCTTCTTTCAAATCACTGTCTGTTGTGCTGGTCTGACTTCTTTTTGCATAGGATACCACTGGTGGAATAGAGGGTCCAGCTTCAAATAAAATAAAGAGATTTTCTGGTTAAGTTTTTCAAAACCTGTAATTGTCATTTCATTTTTAAATCCATAAATCCATCAAGCCTGTCACTTAAAAGTATATTAAAACAGACTTTAGAAACATTTCAAGCACCAAGTACGTGCAGCACATTTACTATGACAATGGAATTTTAGGCTCAGGAAGGCAATATACATTCTGCTGCTACAGTCGGAAACAGGTTGGAGCTGGTATTTCAGAAAATGAAAGAAGATAATTTTTTCCAACATTTAGGGATGCTTCTGAACACTCACCATGATCACTGTACCGTCTTTGTTTCTGATTGGCAGAAATACTTCTTTGGACCTTATGATGGGAGGGGGATTGTCCAGTGCTATTGTTGAGGTCACTGCTTGGCCTGATCTTTGCTAATGAAAGATTGCTGCTGGAGCTTGAATCACTGACTTCCAACTAAGAGGACAATGAAGTAGTTTAGGTGACAAGCAATCAACTACAATTAAAACATTAATAATTTTTTTAAATAAATTATTTTCTTCATTAACATCCTGTCATTTTATCTACTATCCTCACAATCAATTCTATATATTTTACAGATGTAATAAGGATATAATAAACTTCAATTTGTTAGTTTTTCTTACGTCTGAATGCTTATTTTTATATTTAAAGAAAATACTTTTATTTGTGTATTTAATGAGGGCTTTCAAAAACTGTCAATTTTTAAATTAAACTCAAAACAAACCCATTAGAAACTTTAGTATTAAAGGCTTAAACTTCTCATCAAGCTGAGTTCACTCACTGGACAAATCATCGACAATTACACTCAGTTGCCACTTTATTAAGTACACCAGGTATACAAATATCTAATCAGCCAATCATGTGGCAGCAACTCAATAAATAAAAGCATGCAGATGTGATCAAGAAGTTCAGTTATCACTCAGACCAATCATCAGAATGGGGAAGTATGGGGAACCCTTTCAGGGTTCTTTTGAAGACCCTGACCTGGAGTTACATGCTGACTATGGTTCTTTGTGGGAATGGGACCCGCTCTCGGGGTTTCATAACTGGCCGTTGTCCAGCATGCCAAGGGCTCAGCTTTGGAAGCCTAAGATCTCAGGGCTCTGGAGACAAGCAGATCGAGGGTCGTTGTCACAGCAAGAGACTTGTGTGTCATCATGGGAATTGGAATATCTGCGTGCCCAGAGCTCGAGAAAAGGCGATGTAGCGGACTTTCAACATCGTAAACCAGCAAGTTGTTTGTTAGTCTCCCCACTCACTGTGAAAACAGAGACACTCTTTCTCCCTTATTAGGGAGAGAGAACGCCTGTGGTATGTCGAATACTGAGTAAAACTAAGTCTGTGTCTTTACTGTTGCTCGCTCATGCTTGAGTGCTCGGTGGCAGGTATCAATGTGCTTTTTTTTAAACTGGTGTGGGGAGGGGGGATTGTTGCTTGCTGTCGCTTACGTGCAGAAGGGGGGAGCTGGGGTTCTAACATTTAACTGTCGTTCATTCTTTGGGGCACTCTTCTGTTTTCGTGGATGGTTGTGAAGAAAAAGCATTTCAGGATGTATATTGTATACATTTTTCTGACATTAAATGTACCTTTGAAATGTGATCTGAGTGACTTTAACCATAGAATTGGAGCCAGACAGGATGGTTTGAATGTCTCAGAAACTGCTGATCGCCTGGAATTTTCACACACAACAATCTCTATTTACAGAGAATGATGCCATTAACAAAACCACCAGTGAATGGCAGTACTGTGGGTGAAAACACCTTGTTAACGTGAGAGGTCAGAGGAGAATGGCCAGACTGGTTCAAGCTGATGGGAACTCGATAACAACGTGTTACAACAGTGGTGTACAGATATGCATTTCTGAACACACAACACATTGAACCTTAAAGCGGATGTGCTACGGCAGCAGAAGACCACAAACATTAAGCACCACAGTACAGGATTAGGCACTTCAGTTCATCTACTCAGTACTGAAATATTGTACTGCCTAGTCTCATTGAACTGCACCAGCACCATAGCCCTCCTTAACTCTTTTATCCATGAACTTATCCAAATTCCTCTTAAATATTGAACTCAAACCTGAATCCACCACTTCTGCTGGCAGCATGCTTTTACACTCACATCACTCTCCAACTGACGATGCTCCCCTTCAGCTTCGCAGTTCATTCACACTTAACCTATGGCCCCAGTTCTAGTTTCTAGTTAGAAATAATTAAGGAGCTTCTTTAATTTCAACAATAGCTACAGTTGAAATTTGGTGGACAGAATCCTCACCTGGCTGTCTGTGCTCAAGGTATTACAAAAATCAGAATAAACTGTAATGCCTGATGACTGCTGTTGACAATAACAACCAGAATCATTGCAACTCATTTTGATTAGAAACAGCAGTTTATATAAATGCAGCTACAGAAAACTAGACAATAAACATGCCAAAACAACTGCCTTTTGGGGATTATTTGATGCACTACAGATGTTACCATACAATTCTTTTAAACTGGAATGGTCAGTTTATGGAAAAACATGCAAAAGTGGTACAGTTTAACTCTCAAAATATACAATAGTTAGGAAAGACCAAAACATCATGTGACCATAAGGAGCAGAAATAGGCCATTCAGCCTATCAAGTCTGCTATGCCATTTTATCATGGATGATCCATTTCTCTCTCAACCCTATTCTCCTGCTTTTCCCCATAACCTTTCAGGCCGTGACTAATTAGGAACCGATCAACCTCTGTCTTAAACCACCCAATGACCTGGCCTCTTGAAAGATCAATACTAATGCCTCCACAATCTCTTCAGCTATCTTTTTCAGAAGCTTGGGTTGTAGTCCAACTGGTCCAGGTGACTTTTCTACCTTCAGACCTTTCAGCTTCCCAAGCATCTTCTCCCAATAAATAGCAATTGCTCTCACTTCTGTCGCCCGACACTTCCAAACTTCCAGCATACTGCTGCGTCTTCCACAGTGGCGACTGATGCAAAATACTTTAGTTCATCCACCATGTCCTTGTGCATGGCTACTATCTCTCCAGCATCATTTTCCAGCATTCTGATATCCACTCTCACTTCTCTTTTACTCTTTATGTATCTGAAAAAATACTTGGTATCCTCGGATATTATTGGCTAGAATACCTTCATGTTTTGGCCCCCAATGGCTATTTTAGTCCCTTTTGTTGGTTTTTGAGTTTCTCAATCCTCTAACTTCCCACTAATTTTTGATCTATCGTATCCTCTCTCTTTTGCTTTATGTTGGCTTTGACTTCGTTTGTTAGCAGCGGCTGAGTCATCCTGCCTTTTGAATATTTCTTATTCTTTGGGATGGATTTATCCTGCACTTTCTGAATTGGGCCGGCACAGTAGCGTAGCGGTTTGCACAATGCTTTACAGTACAGGTGACCTGGGTTCAATTCCCACTGCTGCCTGTAAGGAGTTTGTACGTTCTCCACGTGACTGTGTGGGCTTCCTCTGAGTGGTCTGGCTTCCTCCTACAGTCACAAGATGTGCTGGTCAGTCGGTTAAATGGTCATCATAAATTGTCCCGTGATTATGATATGGTTAAATCAGAGGATGCTGGGCAGCATGAATCAAAGGGCTGGAAGGGCCTATTCCACGCTGTATCTCAATAACAATAATATTTGCTCCCATAAACTCCATCTGTTGCTGCTCGGCCATCATCCCTGCTAGTGACCCCCTCCAATCAACTAGCAGTTCACAACCTGGCTACTGTTCAGAGGCTATATATAACTTCCATTAGGGTCTTTTTACGCTTACACTACCCATGAGGATGCTATATTTTCCAATACTATGTCCCCTCTTTCTAAGGATTTGATTTAATTTTTGACCAACAAAGCCACCGTCTCTGCTTGTCCTTTCGATACAATGTGTAAGCAACAATTATACCACTGCCCAAGACTATCATCCAGTAGCACTCACATCTACAGTAATGAAATGCTTTGAGAAGTTGGGCATGGCTAGAAGCAATTCCCAGCTCAATAAGGGCCAGGACTCACTGCAACTTCCCTATCACCACAATAGGTCAATGGCAGACGCAATCTCAGTAGCTCCACGTGGCCTTGGATCACCTGGACAATACAAATACCCATGTCAGGATATTGTTAACTGACTATAACTCAGCATTTAACGCCATCATTCCTACAGTTCTGATCGAAAAGCTGCAGAATCTAGGCCTCTGTAACTCCCTATGCAATTGGATTCACGACTTCCTAACTGGAAGGCCACGATCTGTGTGGATCGGAAATAACTTGCTGACAGTCTCCAACTTGCTGACAATCAACAGTGGCACACAGCAGGAATGTGGTTTTATCGCACTGTTCTACTCTCTCTGCACCCATGACTATGTGGCTGGACATAGCTTAAAAGCCATACATAAATTTTCTGATGATACAACCATTGTTGGCAGAATCTCAGATGGTGACGTGAGGGCGCACAGGAGCGAGAAACACCAGCTAGTTGAGTGGTGTCATAGCAACAACCTTGCACTCAGTGTTAGTAAGATCAAAGAGCTGATTGTGGACTTTAGAAAGGGTAAAACAAGGGAACGCAAATGAATCTTCATAGAGGGATCAGAAGTGGACAGAGTGAGCAATTTCAGGTTCCTGGGTGTCAATATCTCAGAGGAACTAACCTGGTAGCAACATATTAATGCAACTATAAAGAAAGCAACACAGTGGCTATATTTCATTAGAAGTTTGAGGAGATTTGGGTCATCACCGAAATCACTCGAAAACTTCTACAGAGAAAACGTGGAAGGCACTCTGACTGGTATACAGGGGTGGGGGGTTGCTACCGTACAGGATCGATGATGCAGAAATTTGTAAAATTAACAGCTCCATCATGGAACCAGCCTCCAGTGTATCCAGACAGCTTCAAGGAGTGGAGCATCAGGAAGATGGTGCCCTTCATTAAGGACCCTCACCACTGGACATGCCCTCTTTTCATTGTTCCCATTAGGAAAGAGGTACAGCAGCCTGAAGGCACACACTCAGCGATTCAAGAACATTTTACTCCCCCTCTGCTACCAATTTCTAAATGGACATTGAACCCATAAACACTACCACTACTTTTTTTTAAATTTCTGTTTGTGCATTACTTACTTTATTTATTTAACTATTTAAGTACACACACTGTAATTTATTTTTTCCATATTTACTGCACTGTACTGCTGGTGGAAAGCTGACAAATTTCACGACATATGCTGATAATATTAAAGTGGATTCTGCTCCTTGCATGTTAAGCTATAACCTTTTTGCCACAATTCAGTGATATACACAATGTCACATCTGCCGATCTCTAACTGCACAAGATCATCTACTTTATTCCATGTACTGTGCTCATTCAAATATAACACTTTCAATCTTTATTAATCACCCATTTCGAGTTTGTCCCTCTTTTACACTGCAACTCATCCCGCTGACTGCAATTCCGCCCTTCACATGCCTGTCCTCCCTGACAGTCCCACTATACACTACCTCTGCTTATAAACAATCACTCCAGTTCCCATTTCCCTGCCAAATTAGTTTAAAACCTCCCCAGCAGTTCTAGCAAGCCTGCCTGAAAGGATATTGGTCTCCTTGGGTTCTGGTGTAACCTGTCCCTTTTGTGCGGGTCACACCTTCCCCAGAAGAGATCCAATAATCTGAAACACTGCTTGCTGTACCAGTTTCTCAACCCAGTACTGATCAGCTACATCATCCTATTCTTACCTTCACTGGAGCATGGCACAGGCAGCAATCCAGAGATTGCTACCCTGGGAGTCCTGCTTTTCAGCTTTATATCTAGCTCCCTAAATTCTCTCTTCAGGACCTCCTTGCTTTTCCTACCCATGTCATTGGTGTCAATTTGTACCAGGACTTCTTGCTGCTTCATTCTTTCTTCAAAATCTATATGTGAAATTAAACTAGTTACTTGGACTGATCTTTAAAAATCACTTTAAATCAAATCAATCTACTACTGTGGTATTCAGGTGTCCTAGGTGAACTGAAAAGCCTCCAGACAAATAATTTGCCTGGACCAGGTAACAAGCCATATTGCCAAGACAAGGTGGACAAATGCTACAGATGTCACACATAAAAATGATCACCAGATGGCTGAAGTATGAACAGAGACATGGGCATTAGGCCTTGTTAGGATACAACTGCAGTGGTTTTAGGGGTAATGATAGTTTTGCAAATGGAGAAAGTGAAGCTAGAATATTAGATGTGCAACAAAATAATCTCATTTTGTTAAACAGATTTGAAAGAGAAATAGGATTGCAACCTTAGCAGAGCAAATCATTTCAAGGCTGTTTCTAAAGACCTTGGTCCTGAAACTTTTACTGACAGTAAACAAAAATGTAATTTTTGAAATATGAACTACTTTTCTGAAAAATAACACGGTCTGCAAGAAAATAAGTGTTTCTGCAAGTAAATGCAGCAATGGGTCTCTTACCATCAACCAAAAGATAAAGATCCAATTCCTTGAACTATTATCTTACTTATGACAACTGTTACATTTCCAAGCAATAGTAGGCAGGGGTATTTTGGGGGGTGTGGTGAAAGTATGGAATTTAACTAGAGTTATCCTGCTGTCAAATAAACAGTTTTTTTTAGATACTTATTCTAGAGAGTGCAGAATATAGGAGAAGAAACTAACTTTTAAAATTAAAGAAGTCAGGGCAAGTAGCATTAATTTGCATATGATCAATGGTGCTGGACTTCCCCAAATCAGAAGATAGTGCACTGAGACTCACTTCAAAAACCCAAATGTTCCCAGGGAAGTTCCTGATCAAGAGCTGAAGTGTTCTTCCAGTGCCCCAGCCATTGTTTGACTTCAACAAATATTTAAAATATCTGACAGTTTATTTTATTACTTTTGCTGGGACAATGCTCTATGCATAATTGCTGCTGCTTTTCCTGATCCTCCAATAATACCTGTACTTTGTAAATACAGTAGTAACAATAAAATTATTTGATAAATTTCAAAGTTGTAAAAGAAACTGTATAAATGCAGCTCGTTTCCTTTCTTAATGCTTACCTCATTAGACTTTCGCCCCAGCAGCAAATATGTTGCCGTTATCTCATCATATTTCATTTTTGCCAGGGAGTCCTGGATTTCCTCACGAGTATAACCCATTCCAACCATTATCTCTGTAAAATTGAGATAAGATGACATTCAAGCAGATTGCACTCAAAAGTACTCACCTAAATCTAACAATACTGCAAGTTGACAGTGATATTTTGGTTCTGTGCATTCTACTTTCGGGTCTTGAGGCAAGCTCAAATTGAAAACATTAGAACTGTTCGCCCAAACTATTAACATAGTGATTGAGAGGCAGTTCACTGGCGTTAACAGTGCAGCCAATTCACTGCTCCAGTGAAACATATTTAATACTGACTTCCAGTGCTGTTTTCATATCACAAAGATGTGTGATTGTTAGGTTATTTGCTCCTGTAAATCACCCCTAATGTAGGTGGCTGACAGGAAATTTAGGATGGAAGTAATTAAGTATCATGTGTAGGAGAACGGGTCACAGGGAATTATACAAGGAAATGGATTGATATGGTTGATCTGAGAGCTGGCAAAGACTTGAAAGGGATAAGTGGCCACCTATGTTGTTAGGAAATTAGGAAATATGATAACTGGACTAGTTGGTTTATGTAGAGAGCATTAAAATTACATTTCTAGAAGAATGGTATATTAGAATACTGTAATATTTTTATTATTTGTGGAAAGTGAATATTGTTAACAACATTGGAAGTCACTGCCTATCCTTTATTGTCTCATGAAATAAAAAAAAGGCAATTAACAGTCAACTAGACTTGGATTTACGATAGAACAAGTAAGGCCAATAGATTTATTATCCTGAAAGGAGACAAGTTATTATGATTTAATAGCTGGATTATTAAATCATTACATTAAAGTATTAATAAGATACTCTAAGGAGTTCAGCAACCAACATGAATTTTTATGACAAATCAGTGGTTTCATAGATTCCATTACTGAGGTTAACATTTGTTAATAAACTCCAGATTTATTTCATATGTAACTTGAAGTTTGGGATCAATGGTCCAGAACTCTGGCGACTAGTCTAGTAACTTGACCATTACATTATTGCACCCACTATTCATTCATTCTAGAAATGGAAAACTTCTATATCTTACTGTAGATATCAACATTCTAGTTTAAAGTATAGCATACTTAATTTATAAAATGTGAGAAATCATTTAGAAGCTATCATGGTACCACCACAGTTTTTTTTCCAGTGAAGGTAAAAGTAGATAAATTAGTTTGCAATTTTGAAATCCAATGTCTAGTTTGAAAATTATCACCTCATACTTTGTGACATTAGTTTTAAACAGGAACACAAAGGACATTATATAAATCACTTTGCCTAATAAATTAGAACATAGAATTGTACAGGACATTAAGCCCTTTGGCCCTTAATATTGTGCTGACCTCCACTTAGTGGCTATTTTATAAGTTGCAGGAGTGGAACCCAGTGTGGTCTTCTGCTGTAGTAATCCATTTCAACATTCAACGTGTTGTGCATTCAGAGATGCTCTTCAGCAAACCACTGTTGTAAAGCATGGTTATTTGAGTTACAGTCATCTTCCTGTCAGTTTAAACCAGTCTAGCCATTGACCTCCCTCATTAACTAGGTCTTTTCTACCCACAGAAGGGCAACAATTATACCAGTGCCCAAGAACAGTATTGTGAGCTGCCTTAATGATCATCGTCCAGTAGCACTCACACCTTTGATGATGAAATGCTTAGAGGGGTTGGTCACGGCTAGAATCAACTCCCGCCTCAGCAAGGACCTGGACCCACTGCAATTTGCCTCTCACTAACAAAACATCTACAGCAGATGCAATCTCAATGGCTCTTCATGCGACCTTAGATCACCTGGACGATACAAACACCTCAGCATTTAGCTCCATTCCTACAGTCCTAATCCAAAAGCTACAGAACCTGGGCCTCAGTACCTCCCTGTGCAATTGGATCCATGACTTCCTAACTGGAAGACCACAATCTGTGTGGATTGAAAATAAAATCTCCTCTTCACTGGCTATCAACACTAGCATTCCTCGGGGATGTGTGCTTAGCCCAGTGCTTTACTCTTTCTAAATCCATGACTGTGTGGCTAACTCAAATGCTAGCTATAATTTAGCTGATGATACCATCATTGTTGGCAGAATCTCAGATGGTGTCGAGAGGACATACAGAAGCAAGGTATACCAGCTAGTTCATTACTGTTGCAGCAACAATCCTGCACTCAACGCCTGTAAGACCAAAGAGCTGATTGTGGACTTCAGAAAGGGCAAGACAAGGGAACATGAACCAATTCTCATAGAGGGATCAGAAGTGGAGAGAGAGCAATTTCAAGTTCTTGGGTGTCAAGATCTCGGAGGATCTAAACTGGTCCCAACATATCGATGCAGCTATAAAGAAAGCAAGACAACAGCTATATCTCATTAAATGTTTGAAAAGATTTGGTTTGTCAAGTAAAACACTCGTAAACTTCTACAGATGTACCACAGACAGCACTGTCAGCTTGCATCGCTGTCTGGTAAGGTGGTGTGGGAGGGGGGTGATACCGCACAGGATGAAAAGAAGCTACAGAAAGTTGTAAAATTAGTCAGCTCCATCATGGGTACTCGCCTCCATAGTGTCCAGGGCATCTTCCAAGAAGTGGTGCCTCAGAAAGACCAGGCCTATTATTAAGGACCCCCATCACCCAGAACATGCCCTCTTCTCATTGTTACCATCAAGGAGGAGGTACAGAAGCCTGAAGGCACACACTCGTGATTCAAGAACAGCCTCTTCCCCTCTGCCATATGATTTCTAAATGGACATTGAACCCGTGAACTTAACCGCACCTTTTTTTCTGCTTTTGCACTATTTAATTTGACTATTTAAATAAACATATACTTACTGTAATTCAATTTATTTTCTATATTTATAATATAATGCATTGTACTGCTAGGTTAACAAATTTCTCGACGTACACTGATGATATTAAACCTGATCCTGAACTGCCGCTCACCGGATTTTTTTTTGTTTCTCGCATCATTCTTTGTAAACTCTAGAGACTGTTGTGCACGAAAACCCTAGGAGACCAGCAATTTTTGAGATACTCAAACCACCCCGTCTGGCTCCAATAATCATTCCACAGTCAAAGTTATTTAGAACTGATTTTTTTCCCCATTCTGATGTTAGATCTGAACAACAAATAAAGCTCTTGACCATGTCTGCATACTTGTATGCATTGAGTTGCTGCCATAAGATTGGCTGATTAAATGTTTACATTAGTGCCGTGTACAAGTGTGCCTAATAAAGTGCCTACTGAGTGTATATACATACAGTGTACTCCACATTCAATCCCTTCCATCCTACAAATCCTATAATCCAGTTTTCCTATATCCATGTGACAATCCAAGAGTCTTTTAAATGTCCCTATTGTATCAACTTCTTCCACCACCTCCAGCAGTGTATCCAGCTTCCTACCACTCTGACATCTGCCCTAAACTTTCCTCCACTCACTGGTCCTGGCTATCCACTCTATGCCTCTAAGTTCAAAATACATTTATTATCAAAGTATGTACACCATATACAACCTTGAGGTTCACCTTCCTACAGGCAGCCACAAAACAAAGCAGCATAATAGAATCTACTAAAAAAAACCCCACACAACAAAGATCGTCAGACACACAATGTGCAAAAAAAAAATCATGCAAATAATTTTTTTTAATTAACAACAGCACAACAATTGCATAGTCCCCAAAAGTGAGTCCACAGCCACAGAGCCAGGTTCGGCACTGCAGCCAGTCCAGATGTCTGCAGGCCACAGCTATGGAGCTTTACAACCTTTAATACACCTTTGATTCAAAGAGAAAATGCCCTAGCTCGCTCAATCTTTCCTCATAAAACATGCTCTCTAATCCAGTCAACGTCCTGGTTGATGTCGTATGCACCCTCTCTAAAGTTTCCCCATGCTTCTTATAATGAAGCACCCCAAACTTAAATATAAGAATCCAAACGTGGTCTAACCAGAGTTTTAGGGAGATGCAATACATTGCAGTACATGAACTCAGTCTCCTGACTAATGAAAGCCAATGCACCTTAACAACCCTATCAACTTAGAAGGATCTAAGGACTTGGACCTTAAGATTTCTGTTTCTCCACACTGCCAAGAATCCTATATTGACGTTGTACTCTGCCTTCCGAGTTTGATCTTCCAAACTGTATCACTTCACTCTTCTGGATTGAACTCCATCTGCCACTTCTCAGCCTAGCTCTGTATCCTGCTTATGTCCCATCATAACCTACAACAACTTATACTATCCACAACACCACCAACCTTATCATCTAAAGACTTCCTAAGCAACCTTTCCACTTTCTCACCCAAATCATTTAGAAGCATAATAGAGAGCAGGGTGTCACAGGACAGATCCTGTGGAACACCACTAGTCACTGACTAGGCAGAATATGCTCCATCTACTACCTAGTCCTGCCTTCAGTAAAAAAGCCAATTCAAAATCCACATAGCCAAGTTTCCATGAATCCCATGGGATGAACATACCATGGGAAACCTAGTTGAATACTTTACTAAAATCCACATGCACCACATCCATTGACCTACCTTCAATTTGTTTTGTCAGCTCTTCAAAAAACGTCAATCAAGCTTGTGCGATACAACCAGCTTCTCACAAAGCCATGCTGACTATCCCTAACTAGACTGTATTTCTCCAAATGCTCACAAGCCCTGACTGAAAGAATCCTCTCCAATTGTTTACCCACCACTGATGCAAGACTTACTGGTCAATAATTCCTAGGATTATCCCTATTAACTTTCTTAAACAATGTAACAATATTTGCCATCCTGCAATGCCCAGCAATACTCCTGTGGCCAGGGAGGGCACAAAGATCATCATCAATTGCCCAACAGACTCAATCCATTGCTTCCCATAGCTACCTGGGGTATATCCTGCCTGGTCTCAGGGACTTAACCTTTCCTAATATTTTTCAGAAGCTCCAACAGTGCCTCTTTCTTAACCTTGACATGCTCCAGTACATTAGTCTTTTCTACTCACATTCATCAAAAGCCTTTGACTTGATGAACACTGAGAATACTGAAGAAAAGTATTAAGGATCTCCCTGACCTCCTCTACCTCCACACGATTCCCTATTTTTTCCCTGAATGGTCCTGCCCTCACTCTAGTCATCCTCCTGTTCTTCACATAAATTTCCAAAATAATTCAATCAAATTTCAAACAACAATGTAGAATATTCAGTATCATGACGAATCAATCAGAAACAGTCCACAACAGCTGGTTTACATTTACCTATTCTCTTTGGATCTGCAATATCCAATTCTGGCTCCACATAAGGTCGAAGTTCATCATCGTCATCATGACCAGCATTAATCCATCGGTCTTTCATGATTTGCTGAAATTAAAAGAATGCATATTAAACATTAATAAAGCAAGATAAATTGCTAAAAAATGCAGGTTAGGCATCATCCATGGAAAGAGAAATAATTAATGTATTGGATATGGGACCCAAGATTTGTTGGTGCTGATACTCTGAACTATGGTTCTCCCTCATCTTGTTCGTTAATTTTTCCAATTGTTTCTTCCCTCTGAATGCAATGGACCTCCTAACATGGTAATTTTTGTTTCAATCACTGTGTAATTATAAGCTCTTCTTTTAAACAGTGGAACTATTCTTGAACTTTTATTTGATCTATTAGTGCCCAAGTTATTTATTCCCCATATGCATAAACTGTTTCATCATGTTCACCTTAATTAACAATTTCATAATTTTAAGCAAATCCATCACATCTCATCTCCTTTTCAGAGAGGTAAGAACTACAAGCCCCAACAGCTTTATCCATGAAATTTTGGTAACCTTGCTGGAAATGGTTATTTGCACTTCCCCTGATGTTTAAAAAAATTACATTTTTACAGCTTGGAGATAACTGCACAATACGTTTAAGAACAGTAAAAGCAAGGTTATATGTGAAATATCTTCACTTCCTTGATTTTGTACATTACTCTTCCATAATTGAATCCCAGAAATCCATTGGCATTTATTCAAGTCTACTTTCAGCAATTTACTTTGTATATGACTTCTTGAGATTATCTTAATCTCTATTTAACACTTCTGTAATTCTCATTTTTAGTGGAATACTTTGTTCCTAAATTTTCAAGACCACTATTAAGCCAATATTTTCTCTCCTGCGTTTCATCCAATTCCTAGTTTTTTACTCCCACCACCACTCTCCCCACGCTAATCCAATTTCCCTCCATCCACATTCTGTTACCTAAAAGATATGCTTCCAATTATCTTTCTGCTCCAGCTTTATGCCCTTTTCCTTGAACCAATGGATAGTTGCTTCCCTTTTGATCTCGTCACACATCAGGTCAGAAAGGTTCACACTACCAAAATTCCACCCCATTCTTTTCCCCTCCTCTTTTACTGAAATATGAGTATTGTAAATCAATTACTTATTTTTCTTCAATTTTCTTTGGATTACTTGGGGGTCTATAAGAAAGTTCAATAAATACATAAAAAAGCTATTGTATTTGAAATTTTCACTCTTTTCTGAGTTAATTCAAGAGATTTTTGAACCCTGGAATGAAGACAGTCATTGACAGGTAGAAAGGATTGAAAGATAGAAATGTAATTTAAAACATATCTTATTTTAATAATATCACAAGGTGATTATTTCTAAAAAGTCAGATCAATATGTATACTGGCTATTCACTAGCTACATTTTGTAACAATTCTGTTTTTAAGTGTACACTTAATTTTTGGAACTTAAATATACAATGCTGAAATTTGAGGTTGCAAATCTTAACACTGAATTAACTACTACCAATTAAAGTAAGAAAACTTTAAAAAGGTGATTTAACTTTTGCATATGGCTTCTGCTTCCTCACTCTACCTCCATTTTTGTATGATTTCTGATTAATGTATGATGACTCCATCATCTCTTCTTCCTTCCCTTGTGTTTACATAACAAGTGCATTGCACTTTTAGATTGCCAGTCCTGTCCTATTTGTAGCCATATTTCCATTAATCTTATTACATCCATTCCCCTACTTCTACTTAATGCCTCTAATTCATCCATTTTTTTTAATGAAAGGTAAGTTTCTACAGATAATTTAATGTCCATTATTTCTATAATTTACTTATTGAGATACAGTGAAATAATCCCCAATTAATCCTAGCCTAATCACAGGACAAATTATAGTGACCAATTAGCCTACCAAACGGTACATCTTTGGGCTGTGGAAGAAAACTGGAGCACCTGGAAGAAACCCATACGGTCACAAGGAGAACATACAGACTCCTTACAGCTACGAGAATCTAGCTTTAAAGAGCTAATTTATTATTTCTTAAAAGATTTTCATCATGATCAGGTTAAACATTATAACTTTTGGTCTTATTCCTTACATTTCATGTCCTGACATTTTTTTTAAACTAGTGCCCTTAAATATAAATAGTAAAATTAAAAGACACAACATGGATTTTATTTAATTCTTTAAATAGAATAATAATTTCAAAATTCAGTGGAGTGTTTTAACCTGAAAAATTGTAATTCTGTATCAGAGAAATGTTTAATGCTTCAATTTTATCAACTTGCTATATGTTAGTTTTAATTAATTGGGTGCTAATGACATTAATGCTTGGTAATCATTTGCATCAATCTACTACAGTCGGCCCTCCTTATCTGCGGGGGATTGGTTCCAGACCCCCCCCCCCCCCGCGGATAACAAAAAACATGAATGCTCAAGTCCTTTATTTAACCTGTTTCAGTGCAGTGGTCTTTAGGACCCAGCGGAACCCCGGACCTTATTTAACCTGTCTCAATGCAGTGGACATTAGGACTCAACGGTGCAGCTCTGAATCTGCAGTGTTTATGTTCATGAAAATGATGACGATCATGACTGAAATTAAAGTGGAAGTAATAAAGTGATCAGAAAGAGGTAAAACGCCATCGGTCATTGGAAAAGCGTTAGGCTACAGTCAGTCAACGATCAGAACAATTTTAATGGAGCATGTGAAAGGCCCTGCCCCAATGAAAGCTACAATTATTACTAAGCAACACAGTGGTTTAATGATTGAAATACATACGTTTCTTAAGTGTTTTATATGCATAGAAAGGTAAAATATATACTATATACTAAGACAAATGTTTGACTACAGACACTAAATAATACCGGATGTACCTGTTCCGACTTCAAATCCGACTTAAAGACTGACTCAGGAATGTTACTCGTTCATAACCCGGGGACTGCTTGTACTTTAAAATCATCCCTAGATTACTTATAATACCCAATCCAATGTAAATGTTATGTAAATAGTTGTTATACTGTATTGTTTAGGGAATAATGAGGAGAAAAAATAGTCTGTACATGCTCAAACAATGAGAGCTGGAGAGAGAACTTCTGGGCTTTCCCGATCTGCGATTGGTTGAATCCACGGATAAGGAGGGCCGACTGTATACATCTTCAATTTTAAAAAATGGTCCATCATGTTAGATACAGAAGTGATATAAGTATTTTAAGCACAGACTTGTTTCTTGAGATAGTGTGGAATAGGCCCTCCAAGCTGCACCACCCCGCAATCCCCTAATTTAAACAGCCTAATCATGGGACAATTTACAGTGATCAATTAACTTCCCAAACAATACATCTTTGAAATGTGAGAGGAAACTTCAGCATCAGAGGAAACCCAATCGGTCATGGGGAAAACGTACAAACTCCTTATAGATTCATCCTCACTTAGCAGATTCTGCCTCACTAAACCTTTGTACTAAAGTGGTGCCAGTAAATATCAGGGAAGTTCAAAAAAATGCACGACAACAACACTGTTATTTTGGCACCTTTCCAGACTCTGCCTCACAATCTGATCTTCAGTGTCTGCTGCTTTTGGGGGACAAATCTATAGAATGCTCCAAATAGAGTCACTACTCCCTTCCTGTATCCAGCTTCTGCCTAAAGTGACTCAGCAGACAGTCCTGCCATGATGTCCTTTCTTTCTGCAGCTATGATACTATCTCTGATTAGCAATGCTACTCTCCACCTTTTATCTCCTTCCCTGGATCTTTTGAGACATCTAAACCACAAAGCATCCAGCAGCCATTCCTGCCCTTGTGACAGATAAAACTCTTCACGGTCATGTACTGATCCATGCTTTTACGTTCATCACCTCTATTCCTGATACTTCTTGCACTGAAGTAGACAAATTTTAATCCATCCGCTGACTGCATTTATGCCCTATCCACTGCCTATCCTTCCTCACAGGCTCTCTCCATGCTTCATGACTTGTACACCAACTACTCCATCTTCTGACTTATCACTCTGGTTCTCATCACCCTGTCAAACCTGTTTAAACACACCCTACAGCTTTTGCAAACACGCCTGCATCACCAAACACAAACAATACTGATCCATAAAAGATAATCTGGATCTTGTTCAGGGGAACTGCCTTTGAGGTAAGTTCATAGAAAAATGGAAATAAAGCAGATACCTTCAGTGAGGAAATTCCAGAGATTAAGGAATTTGTTGCCATGCCAATGGTTGAAAATTTAAAATGAGTGTGATTAGGAGGCTAGAATTGCAAGTGCATATATCTTGAAAACAGTAACCTTATTTAACTTAAGCAAACAATCAGGGAAAGAAATGGCAAATGGAAAACAATGGGAGCCAAGAGAGCTGTAGTTGATATTTAGATGACCTAAATTTCTGGACGGTAAAATCAGGAATATTTTGGAATTGTTCAGTCTAGAGATAACAAAGGAAAGACAAAAATTGCTGGCAATTTACTAGTTCATGTAGTACATTTAGTACATTGATCAGAATGGATGAGTTGGGCTGAAGGAACAATTTTCATGCTAGATAATTTTACTTCACTGAGATTTCAGCAGTACCTGATATGAAATGGGTCAGGTAATGTTATGGAGGTGCAAGTTAGGAAAGTAATTGATCATGAGGATATATAATCGGAGATGAAGCTCATCTCCAGGTAAAACACTAATTCAATGTGAACACAGAAGGGGAGAGAGAAAAAAATCAAATGCAATGAAAAAGAGTTTGTGAAAAGTGAAGACAATAATTTCGCTACTCCCAACATTTAGAGGAGAAATATTCAAATCTTCTAGAATTTTTTTTAGAGCAGCTCATGGTTGAGCCCACTCAGGGATCAGCTATTCTGGATTGGGTATTGTGCAATGAACTGGAATTAATTAGAGAGGATAAAGGAACCCTTAGAGGGCAGTGATCATAATATGAAGGAATTCACACTGAAATTTGAGAAGTAGAAGTTAACATCAGATATTTCAGCATTACAGTAGAGTAATGGGAATTACGTAGGCATGAGAAAAGAGCTGGCCAAAATTGATTGGAAGGCAATACTAGCACAGATGATGCAGAGTAGCAATGGCTGGAGTTTCTGGGAGCAATTCCGAAAGTGCAGGATATATGCATCCCAACGATGAGGCAGTATTCTAAAGGCAGGATAACGCAACCATAGCTGACAAAATAAGTCAAAGCCAACTTAAAAGCCAAAGAGAGGGCATATAATAGAGCAAAAATTAGTGGGAAGCTGGAGGATTGGGAACCTTTTAAAAACCAATAGGAGACAACTAAAAAGGTCATATAAAAAGGAAAAGATTGAATACAAAGGTAAGCTAACCAATAATATCAAAGAGCATACCAAAAGTTTCTTCAGATATTTAGTGTAAAAGTAAGGCAAGAGTAATAACAGACCACTGAAAAATAATGTTGAAGGGGTAGTACTGGGGGACAAAGGCACTGGTAAGGCCTCACTTGGGAGTATCGTGAGCAGTTTTGAGCTCCTTATCTAAGCAAGGACGTGCTGACATTGGAGAGGATTCAAAAGAGGTTCACAAAAATGATTCCATATATAGGAGCAGAATTTGGCCATTTGGCCCATCAAATCTGTTATGCCATTTCATAATGGCTGGTCCAATTTTCCTTTCATCTTCTGCCTTCTCCCCATATCCCTTCATGCTTTGAACAATCAAGAATCCATCAAGTTCTGCCTTAAATATACCTAAAGACTTGGCTTCCACAGCTGCCTGGGGCAAAGAATTCAACAGATTCACCACTCACTGGCTAAAGAAATACCTCATATCCGTTCTAAAAGGACGCACCTCTATTCTGAGGCTGTGACCTCTGGTCTTACTCTCCCACCATAGGAAACATCCTCTCCACAACCACTCTATCAAAGCTTTTCACCTTTTGATAGATTTCAATGAGGTCACCTCTCATTCTTCCAGAGCCATCAAATACTCTTCATATGACAAGCCATTCAATCCTGGAATCATTTTTGGGTACCTCCTTTGAATCATCTCCAGTTTCAGCACATCTTTTCTAAGATAAGGGACCTCAAACTGCTCACAATACTCCAAGTGAGGCCACACCACTGCTTTATGAAGTCTCAACACTTCATCGTTGGTTTTATATTCTAGTCCTCCAGAATTAAAAGCGAACATTGCAAATAAATTTTAAGGGAATTCTACACGACCTCCAATTCCCTCTGTACCTCGAATTTTTTGTACTTTCTCTCCATTTAGAAAATAGCGAAACCTTTCATTTCTTCTACCAAACTGCATGACCATATACTTCCTGACATAGTATTCCATCTGCCATTATTCTTTGGCCATTCTCCTAATTCTTCTAAGTCCTCCTTTAGCTTCTCTACTTCCTCAAAACTACCTGCCCCCCCACCTATCTTCATATCGTTTGCAAATTTTGTAACAAAGCCATCAATTCTGTCATCCAAATCAAAGACATACAACATAAAAAGAATCAGTCCCAACACAAAACCTGTGGAACACCACTAGTCACCAGCAGCCAACAAGAAAAGGTTCCCTTTATTCCCTCTCTTTGCCTCCTGCCAATCAGCCACTACTTTATCCATATAAGGCTTAAGGAGTATTTGATGGTGCTGGGTCTGTACCCACTGCAATTCAGAAGAATGAAGGGGGATCCCATTGAAACCTATCGAATGTTGAAAGGCCTCAATAGGGTGGATGTGCAGAGGAGGTTTCCGATGGTGGAGAGTTTAACACCAAAGAGGACAGATTTTCAGAATAGAGGGACATCCATTCAGAATGGAGGTGAGAAGGAATTTCTTCAGCCAGAGAGTGGTGAATCTGTGGAATTCTTTGCCACAGGCAGCTGTGGAGGTCAAGTCATTAGGTATATTTAAAGCATAGATTGATAGATTTTTGATTAGTCAGGGCATAAACAGATATGAGGAACAGATAGGAGAGTAGTGTAAAAAGTGAAAAAGAAAGTAGTGAGGTAGTGTTCATGGGTTCAATGACATTCAGAAATCGAATGACAAGGAGAAGAAACTATCTCTGAATAGTTAAGTGTGTGCCTTCAAGCTCCTATACTTCCTTCCTGAAGGAAGCAATGAGAGGAGGGATTGTCCTAGCAAATGGGTTCCTTAATGATGGATGCTACCTTTTTTAGGCATCGCTGCTTGAGGATGTCCTGAACACTGAGGAGGCTAGTGCCTATGTTGGAGCTGATTGAGTTTACAACTTATTTTTATCCATAAACCATAAGACATGGGGATGGGAACAAGTGCAGAGAGACAGACAGGTGTAAACTGAGGGTAGAAGCAAAAAGTAGTAAGGTGAAAAGTAAAAGTGGCAGGCAGGCAAATCCAGGGCAAAAAGCAAAAAGAGCCACTTTTCAACATAATTGTATAAGGGCTAAGAGTGTTGTAAAAACAAGCCTGAAGGCTTTGTGTGTCAATGCGAGGAGCATTCATAACAAGGTGGATTTATAACAATGTGCAGATAGTCATTAATGAATATGATATAGTTGGGATCACAGAGACATGGCTCCAGGGTGACCAAGGATGGGAGCTCAACATCCAGGGATATTCAATATTCAGGAGGGATAGGCAGGAAAGAAAAGGAGGTGGGGTAGCATTGCTGGTTAGAGAGGAGATTAACGCAATAGAAAGGAAGGACATTAGCCAGGAGGATGTGGAATCAATATGGGTAGAGCTGCATAACACTAAGGGGCAGAAAATGCTGGTGGGAGTTGTGTACAGGCCACCTAACAGTAGTAGTGAGGTTGGGGATGGCATTAAACAGGAAATTAGAAATGTGTGCAATAAAGGAACAGTAGTTATAATGGGTGACTTCAATCTACATATCGATTGGGTGAACCAAATTGGTAAGGGTGCTGAGGAAGAGGATTTCTTGGAATGTATGCGGGATGGTTTTCTGAACCAACAAGAGAGCAGGCCATTCTAGATTGGATATTGAGCAATGAGGAAGGGTTAGTTAGCAATCTTGTCATGCGAGGCCCCTTGGGTAAGAGTGACCATAATATGGTGGAATTCTTCATTAAGATGGAGAGTGACATAGTTACTTCAGAAACAAAGGTTCTGAACTTAAAGAAGGGTAACTTTGAAGGTATGAGACATGAATTAGCTAAGATAGACTGGCAAATGACACTTAAAGGGTTGACGTTGGATATGCAATGGCAAGCATTTAAAGATCGCATGGATGAACTACAACAATTGTTCATCCCAGTTTGGCAAAAGAATAAACCAGGGTAGTGCACCCATGGCTGACAAGGGAAATTAGGGATAGTATCAAGTCCAAAGAAGAAACGTATAAATTAGCAAAAGAAAAAGCGGCACACCTGAGGACTGGGAGAAATTCAGGGACCAGCAGAGAAGGACAAAGGGCTTAATTAGGAAAGGGAAAACAGATTATGAGAGAAAGCTGGCAGGGAACATAAAAACTGACTGTAAAAGCTTTTATAGATACGTGAAAAGAAAAAGATTGGTCAAGACAAATGTAGGTCCTTTACAGTCTTAAACAGGTGAATTGATCATAGGGAACAAAGACATGGCAGACCAACTGAATAACTACTTTGGTTCTGTCTTCACTAAGGAGGACATAAATAATCTTCCGGAAATAGTAAGGGACCGAGGGTCTAGTGAGATGGAGGAACTGAGGGAAATACATGTTAGTAGGGAAGTGGTGTTAGGTAAATTGAAGGGATTAAAGGCAGATAAATTCCCAGGGCCACATGGTCTGCATCCCAGAGTGCTTCAGGAAGTAGCCCAAGAAATAGTGGATGCATTAGTGATAATCCAGAATCTAAGGAGTTTTGAAAAATTAGTTCCTGAGGATTGGAGGGTGGCTAATGTAACCCCACTTTTTAAAAAAGGAGGGAGAGAAAAACCAGGGAATTATAGACAGGTGAGTCTGACATCGGTGATGGGGAAAATGCTAGAGTCGGTTATCAAAGATGTGATAACAGCACATTTGGAAAGAGGTGAAATCATCGGACAGAGTCAGCATGGATTTGTGAAAGGAAAATCATGTCTGACGAATCTTATAGAATTTTTTGAAGATGCAACTAGTAGAGTGGATAGGGGAGAGCCAGTGGATGTGGTATATTTAGATTTTCAAAAGGCTTTTGACAAGGTCCCACACAGGAGATTAGTGTGCAAACTTAAAGCACACGGTATTGATGTGGATAGAGAATTGGTTGGCAGACAGGAAGCAAAGAGTGGGAGTAAACGGGACCTTTTCAGAATGGCAGGCAGTGACTAGTGGGGTACCACAAGGCTCAGTGCTGGGACCCCAGTTGTTTACAATATATATTAATGATTTAGACAAGGGAATTAAATGCAGCATCTCCAAGTTTGCAGATGACACAAAGCTGGGTGGCGCTGTTAGCTGTGAGGAGGATGCTAAGAGGATGCAGGGTGTCTTGGATAGGTTAGGTGAGTGGGCAAATTCATGGCAGATGCAATTTAATGTGGATAAATGTGAGGTTATCCACTTCGGTTGCAAGAACAGGAAAACAGATTATTATCTGAATGGTGGCCAATTAGGAAAAGGGGAGGTGCAACGAGACCTGGGTGACATTATACACCAGTCATTGAAGGTGGGCATGCAGGTACAACAGGTGGTGAAAAAGGCAAATGGTATGTTGGCATTCATAGCAAAAGGATTTGAGTACAGGAGGAGGGAGGTTCTACTGCAGTTGTACAAGGCCTTGGTGAGACCGCACCTAGAATATTGTGTGCAGTTTTGGTCCCCTAATCTGAGGAAAGACATTCTTGCCATAGAAGGAGTACAGAGAAGGTTCACCAGATTGATTCCTGGGATGGCAGGATTTTCATATGAAGACAGACTGGATCGACTAGGCTTATATTCACTGGAATTTAGAAGATTAAGGGGGGAGCTTATTGAAACTTATAAAGTTCTAAAGGGATTGGACAGGCTAGATGCAGGAAGATTGTTTCTGATGTTGGGGAAGTCCAGAACGAGGGGTCACAGTTTAAGGATAAAGGGGAAGCCTTTTAGGACCAAGATGAGGAAAAACTTCTTCACACAGAGAGTGGTGAATCTGTGGAATTCTCTGCCACAGGAAACAGTTGAGACCGGTTCATTGGCTATATTTAAGAGGAAGCTAGATATGGCCCTTGTGGCTAAAGGGATCGGGGGTATGGAGAGAAAGCAGATACAGGGTTTTGAGTTGGACGATCAGCCATGATCATACTGAATGGTGGTGCAGGCTCAAAGGGCCGAATGGCCTACTCCTGCGCTTATTTTCTATGTTTCTATGTTACATAGGAGCAGATAGGCCATTTGGCCCATTGAGTCAGCTCTGCCATTCAATCATGGCTGATCTTTTATTCTCCTCCTCAACCCCAGTTCCCGGCCTTCTCCCCGTAACCTTTAATGCCACGTCCAAACAAGAACTTATCAATGTCTGCCTTAAATACACCCAACTACTTGATCTCCACAGCTGTAGGTGGCAACAAATTCCACAAAACCACCACCCTTTGGCTAAACAAATTTCTCTGGTTCTCTGTTTTGAAAGGGTACTCCTCTATCCTAAGGATGTGCCCTCTTGTCCTAGACTCTCCTACCATGGGAAACATCCATTCCACATCTACTCTGTCTAGGGCTTTCAACATTCTTCAATGAGATCCCCCCTCATCCTTCTGAGTTCCAGCCAGTACAGACCCAGAGCCGTCAAATGTTCCTCGTATGATAACTCTTTCATTCCCAGAATCATCCTTATGAACCTCCTCTGGACTCTCTCCAATGCCAGCACATTTTTCTTAAGATGAGGGGCCCAAAACTGTTCACGATTCTCAAGGTGAGGCCTCACAAGTACCTAATAAAGCCTCAGCATCACATCCTTGCTCTTGTATACCTCTTGAAATGAATGCTAACATGGCATTTGCCTTTCTCACCCCTGAATCAACCTGCAACTTAACCCTTCAGAGTGTTCTGCACAAGGACTCCCAAGTCCTTTTGCATCACAGATTTTTGGATTTTCTCCCCATTTAGAAAACAGACTGCACATTTATTTCTATGACCAAAGTCCATGACCATGCATTTTCCAACACTATTTCATTCGCCACTTTCTTGCCCATTCTCCTAATCTGTCTAAGATGTTCTGCATCCTGTTTCCTCAACACTACCTGCTCATTCAGCAATCTTCGTATCATCTGCAAACTTGGCAACAAAGCCATCTATTCCATCATCTAAACATTTATATAAAGCATAAAAGTTGGGAGTGGTCCCAACACTGACCCCTGGAAAACACCACTAGTCACTGGCAGCCAACCAGAAAAGGATCTTTTTATTTTCACTCACTGCCCCCTACCAATCAGCCAATGCTCTAACCATGTTAGTAACTTTCATGTAATACCATGGGCTCTTAACTTGGTAAGCAGCCTCATGTGTGGCACCTTGTCAAAGGCCTTCTGAAAGTCCAAATATACAACATCCATTGCATCCCCCTTTATCTATCTGACTTGTAATCTCCTCAAAGAATTCTAACAGGTTCGTCAGGCAAGATTTTCCCTGAAGGAAACCATGCTAAATTTGTACTATCTTGTCCTGTGTCACCAAGTACTCCAACACCTCATCCTTAACAATTGACTCTAACATCTTCCCAACCACTGAGGTCAGTCTAACTTTCTGCTGTCTTCCTTTTTTCTTAAAGAGTGGAGTAACATTTCCAATTTTCCAGTCCTCCGGTACCATGCCAGAGTCCAATGATTTTTGAAAGATCATTTCTAATGCCATCACAATCTCTAATGCTACCTCTTTCAGAACCTTAGGGTGCAGTTCCTCTGGTCTGGGTGACTTATGTAACCTTTAGGTCTTTCAGCTTTTTGAGCACCTTCTCTCTTGTAACAGTAACTGCACCCACTTCTCTTCCTTCACACACTACAATATCAGGCATACTGCTAGTGTCTTCCATAGTAAAGACTGATGCAAAATACTCAATTAGTTCAACAGCCATCTCCTTGTTCCCCCCATTATTATTTCTTCTGCCTCATCTTCTAGTAGTCCTATATCTACTCATTTCTCTTTTATTTTTAACATACTTGAAAAAACTTTTACTGTCCACTTTGATATTATGTATTAGTTTGCTTTCATATGTCATCTTTCCCCTTCTAATGACTTTTTTAATTGCTCTCTGTTGGTTTTTAAAAACTTCCCAATTCTCTATCTTCTCGCTAATTTTTGTTTTGTTGTAAGCCCTTTCTTTTGCTTTTACAATAGCTTTGACTTCCCTTGTCAGCCACAGTTGTACTATTTTGTCATTTGAGTATTTCTTCATTTTTGGAATATAAATGTCCTGCACCTTCCTCATTTTTCCCAGAAATGCACACAATTGCTGCTGTGTTGACATCTCTGCCAGCAGCTCCTTCCAGTTTACTTTGGCCATCTCCTCTCTCATACCACTTTAATTTCTCTTACTCCACTGAAATACTGCAACATCAGACTTTTCTTTCTCCCTATCAAATTTCAAGTTGAACTCAATCAATCATATTGTGATTACTGTTCCTATGGGTTCTTTTACCTTCAGCTCCCTTATCACCTCCGGTCCAATTCAGTATAGCTGATCCCCTAGTAGGCTCAACGACAAACTGCTCTAAAAAGCCACCTCTTAGGCATTCAACAAACTCTCTCGAGATGCATTACCAGCCTGATTTTTCCCAATCGACCTGCATGTTAAAATCTCTCAGGACTACCATAACATTGCTCTTTTGACCTGTCTTTTCTATTTCCTGTTGTAACCTGTGGTCCACCTCCCAGCCACTGTTGGGAGGCCTGCACATAACTGCCATCAATGTCCTCTTATCCTTGCAGTTTCTTAACTCAACCCACAAGGATTCAACATCTTTCTACTGATTTGATGCCATTCTTTACTACACCACCTCCTCTGCCTACATCCTATCTCTCCAATATAACGAGTAGCCTTGGACATTCAACTCCCAACTACAAAAATCCCTTAACCATGATTCAGTGATGGCCACAATATCAAAGCTGGCAATCTGTATGCAGTGCCCCCCACCTCCCATATCAAACGGTGATGCAGCCAGTTAGAATGCTGTGCATAATACACAGGTAAAAATTTGCAAGTGTCTTTGATGATATACCAAATCTCCTCAAACCCCTGATGAAATATAGCTGCTTTTGTGCCTTTTGTAACTGCATCAATATGTTGGGTCCAGGATAGATCCACGGGTGTTCACACCCAGGAACTAGAAATTGCTCACACTTTCCACCTGATTCCCTCAATGAGGACTGATGTGTGTTCCCTCATCTAATTCTTTCTGAATTTCACACCAATTCTTTGGTCTTACTGACATTGAGTGCAAGGTTGTTGCTGTGACAATATTCAATCAGCTGATCTATCTCTCTCTCTTGTATGCCCTCTCGTCCCCATCTGAAATTCTGACAATAGCTGTGTCAGCAAATTTATAGATGGCATCTGAACTGTGCCTAGCCACACAGTTATTGGTGTAGGGACAGTAGAATAGTGGGCTAAGCAAACACACCCTTTGAGGTGTGCCAGTGTTGATTAGCAGAGAGGTGGAGATGTTATATCTGATCCACAGAGATTGTTCTTCCAGTGAAGAAGTTAAGAATCCAGTTGCAGAGGGAAGTACAAAGGACCAGCTTTTGATCAGATCTATAGGAATGATTGTGTTAAATGCAGGGCTGTGGTCAATAAACAGTAGCCTGAAGTATTAATATTGTCCAGGTGATCCAAAGTTGTGCGAAGAGACAGTAAGATCACATCCACTATAGATCTATTGTGGTGACAGGTGAATTACAGTGGGTCTAGGTCCTTTCTTAGGCAGCAATTGATTCTAGCAATAACCAACCTCTCAAAGCACTTCATCACCCTAGATATAAGTGTCACTGGATGATAGTCATTAATGCATCTCACCCTGCTCTCCTTGGGCACTGATATGATTACTGTCCTTTTGAAGCAGGTGGGAACTTCCAACTGTAGTAATCAGAGATTGAAATGTCATCCACGTGTGTTGGCACGTGGCCAAAATGTTAAGGCATTCGTCTAGTTATCTGAAGGTCACTAGTTCGCGCCTTGACTGAGGCTTGCGTGTGTGTCCTTGAGCAAGGCACTTAATCACATATTGCTCTGCTACAACACCGGTGCCAAGCTGTATGGGTCCTAATGCCCTTCCTTTGGACAACATTGGTGGCATGGAGAGGGGAGACTTGCACTTGGGCAACTGCGGGTCTTCCATTTAAAAAAACCTTGCTCAGGCTTGCGCCCTGGAAACTTTACAAGGTGCAAATCCATGGTCTATCAAGACTAACGGAGGCCTACCCACACCCACCCACTAATTGGTTGGCACAGGTTTGCTGAGCCCTCTCAGGTACACCATCGGGGGCTACTGCCTTGCGAGTCACCCTCTTGAAAGATGTTTTGACGTGGCCACTGAGACAGAGATCACAGGGTCACCGGGTACTGCAGGGTAGTGCTCCCTCCAAGGTGTGCATGCGCACACATCTTTTGCTACTAGTGCACAGAGGAATTTGTTACCCTGTATCCTATTGGCACGTTACGTATATTTCATGATTATACACAATCACATTCCCTTATCCGGCTTCTGATGCGGATGGTGTGGACAATGTGGAGTATGTGATGATTTGTCAGCAGAGTTTAGAACTAGCTTCTTTATACTGTACTTATTAAAGAAATTATTGATTCATTATGTCAAATTCCAAAGAAGCAAAGGGCGAGAAAAGCAAAAGAACAGTTAGTTCATTTAAAGCAGAATGACTTAATGAAATAGGAGAAACTGCTACATCTGTAACTCATGAGCTACGAAAAATATGTATAATACAGAAACCAATGTTACCTGCGTGTATTGTCATGATGCAACAAGTTGCTGCAGAATTTGCGAGAAGTTGACCATTTCAAACAACTTTTAATATGTGAAAAGACTGATATTATTACATACTGTTGTATAGTACATAAGAAATAAGACACATTAATGTGTATTATTTTATTTCTTTTAAAAAAATGAAAAACAAACTAGACTTGGTAGTTTATTATCCTTAGGTTTACTTTCACTTAGATATTCAGTAGGCACATGTTGTCATCACTGGGCAAAAAATTGCACAGCACAAGATTTTTTGCATACTGGTCATTACAGATTACGTAAAAAGAGTTGGCCTCATGTGGGAATGCCATTCATGACGTCAGATTTTGCTTTGTAGGAATTTGAGTCACATTAGATTTTTTTTTTAAAAAACCTTAAATCAATGTTGTTTGCTGTATTGTCCATGGCTGTAGCTGTGGATTTTAGGTGCAGCAGTCTAAAACGGGAATATTTGATGATTTCCAACAGAACTGCTTGCACAAGTCACCTTAATGGCACCACCAGAAGTACCATATCTACCATGTATATATAATATCATAACACCAATTTATTGACGGTGAAGAGATAAAAAATAAGTCATGATGAAATGGAGAATAAACCTATACCTGTAAAAATAATTGCACATTTTCTGATTAAGTTGTTGATGTGCAGGTTAAAGATTCTAAGTGGTGGTGGAAGAAACAGTAGGTTGGGAAAGTGTAAAGGGAGGACTGGATGAATGGAGAAGACGCAAGGATAAATTCCAGGAAAAAAAACAACGCAGGAAAAGGAGGTACCTGATTGTTATACCTAATCCATTCTTACTTAGGTTTGCATGAGTACACCTGCAGTACAAGTACATAAGTCATGAATTATGAAAATCCTGATATATTGAAAGGGCCTTTGAAAAATACACAAGCCTAAAGGATGCACGCCAGGTCAATGGATCTTAATGACGAAGCTATTTTGTGACTCCCAATCAGTGTTAAAGTGGTAAATATCAAGTCAGAGAATAAAGGTTTAGCCACAGGGCCTCTGCGACCCAGCTACCTACTACTGGATATATTCTTCAATGAGTTAAGTTTTTAAGATGCAATTCAAAATCTCTTGCATGAACTAATGGACAATTTTAGTTCCATATTTGGAGGCATCCTGAAATAATTCATCAAATATTGCCTGAAGAATAATATATAGGTAAAGGATATGGGTTAAAACATGCTAAATTTTCATTTTATATGATGTGTTGAGTTCTGAATCCTTAACAGTTCAACAGTTCTCCATTCCTGAACATCTGTGATAGTCCAAAATACTGTACATCGGCATTTTTTAATCTTCATAAATACATGACCAACTAGAAAACTTTATCCTCAATACAAGAACCTATTTAATGGCAATGGCTTCCTGTAATTTCACAATTGTTATGAAAGTGATTATTAACTGAGAAGCAAATTTGGTTTAACGGATACTAAAATCCAATTCTCTTCCTGCTCTTTTCCTCATTCCTAGACAAACCTCCTTCATCTTGTCTTCAATGTTCAAGATTTAAGATGCTGCTTGAATCACTGTTCCCCATGCAAATCCTAAGTTTGTTAACATGGGTGAATATAGAACTGGAGAAAACACGTATCATCAAAAACTGATATTTACCCAGTATTAATTACTCCCAGGTGAAAATACTGAAATCTGTATAATTCCAGAGAAACAGAAGTATCATGATCTGGTTTTCTTACCTCTAATGTACCTCTTTTCGAAGGATTGAGCACCAGAAAACGTTTAAGGAGGTTTTCGCAGTCCGTGGACATGTAAAATGGAATCCGATATTTTCCTCTGAGCACTCTTTCCCTTAACTCCTTCACAAATTTTAAAAGTATAAAAAGTGTCAGTGAACACTGTAGTTTATTATAAAATTAAACCTTTAAGCAGAACTTCTATGTAATGATCACTAAGTTTGTGATTTTGAAGAATGCAGGCTTCTCCATCACAAGTTCTACCAGTCCACTGTCGCCAGTACAATCTTCTACGCGGTGCTGTGCTGGGACCAATGGCATTAACTCAGGTGATGTCAGCAGGCTCAATAAACTGACAAGAAGGCTGGCTCTGTTACAGGAGTCAAACTGGAGGCTGTGGTAGAACAAAGGACCCTGCAGGCAATCCTGGCAAATTCTGCAAAATGCTTCTCACCCTCTGCATGCCACCTTGGCTTAACAGAGAAACACTTCTGGTAACAGAGCAAGACAAGTGTGCTGCTCCAAAGAATGCTATATGAGATCGTTCTTATCCTTGGCCATTAGGCTCTATAATGAGTCAAACTATAGCCGGTGAAGTGATACCCCCCCACCTCATTAGACTGTTTTGAGTAACTTTTTTTTATTCTTTCTTACTTCTCCTACATTTGTATATATGGATATCTGTGCACTTGTAATGCAACTGTGACACTGTAATTTCCTTTGGAATCATTGAAGTATCTATCTTCAGCTGTGTTCCTTTAATAAATCCAAGTGAGATATTTTAGATTATTTTTCAAACAGGACATTTTTGTATAAGGTTAATTTGACATCAGTATCAGAATAATACCGATTCTGATACAGTATAATACAGTGGCTGCACAATGCTATTACATCTTGTGGTGAAGTTCAGAGTTCAGTTCTGGCACGGTCTGCAAAGATTATCTGTACGCCTTCCCCGTGGAATGCGTAGGTTTTCCCTGGGTGCTCCCATTTTCTCCGACTGTCTAAAGATGTACTGGGTAGCCATTGTAAAATGTCCTGTGATTAGGTTAGGGTTCATCGGGGTTGCTGGGACAGCAGGGCTCAAAGGGCCGGAAGAACCTACTCCACCCTGTATTGCTAAATAAATATAAAATAATCAGATTTCTAGAAATCAGTAAGATTTCTTCCTTAATAAGCCTGCAATTATTTCCACTGTAGCATTAAAAAGGACCAATTAGATTTTTAATTAGGTAGTGTTTAGACAGTGGCATTGTGCACTATTTCCTTTGAAAATGAAGAAAACTGCAGAAAACAGGAATTTGAACTACACCTTTACCTTCCCTTCACACCACTCAATCCAAACAGTAAAACAACAATTCATATGGATCTTTTCCAATCTAGTGTATTGCAATTGATGCTCACAATGTGGTCTGCAGGATACTTGGAAAAACAAAAGCAAATTGGTTGAGTGCTTTAGAGTACCTGCACTCACTACATAGGAGTGACCATGAACTCTGGAATGCAGTGGGAACTAAAGTAAAGATTCAAACAACAGCAATTGAAAACCAATAAACCATGAACAATCAAGAAATCTGAAATAAATAATCCTAACAACAGTTATTAATCTGAAAAGTAACAGTTTCCATCTCCATTGACTTCTGTCTGGACTGCTGAGTATACTTAGCATTTTCTGCTTTTAATTCAAATGATAGTGCTACATCTGAATCACATAAAACACAGTTACACTGGACAATGTGAACATTAAAAGCACACACATTGAAATCAGTTGAGTTAGGTGGAAAACTTGACCTCATAACCCAATTTTAATAAATAACTTTTTAAACTTCCATATTATTAAAACATAACATCACTGGATCTGTTATTTTTGTAATGAGCTTCTTGACTGTTTTATTTGATGTCAAAAGTGAGCGCATCCATTCCTTTTTTCCCAGTAAATAGAGCTTTAAATTTAAAAAAGCGGATAAACAGCCAATGAAGTAGAAACTTTTGTCAGAACAATCAGATAATCTGAGATATTTAATGAAAATCTGTCAAACTGAAAATTGACAACCCTATTATGAAGTGACTTATTTCATAAAACCACTGTTTTTAAACATTAAATATGTAAGTTACCTTCAAGTTCTGTCCATCAAATGGCAATGAACCACTGACTAATGTGTAAAGTATAACACCTAAACTCCAAACATCTACTTCAGGCCCATCGTATTTCTTCCCTTGGAAGAGTTCCGGAGCAGCATATGGAGGACTTCCACAGAAAGTGTCTAGTTTATTGCCAATTATAAATTCATTGCTGAAGCCAAAATCCGCAATCTTTATATTCATATCAGCATCCAATAGTAGATTTTCAGCCTAGTAAAAACAAAATAATGCAAATCAAAATGCTGTACTTTTCTATAGCAATTTTACCTAAGCTACTCAAAAGTACCAGAAGTCTTGGGCATATCACACCCAAATCATATCGCATTAAAGCAACAAAATACAACTTTTCTCACTTACAGATAAATGTATATATAAACTATTTTTAATAGAATTTCAAAATACTGATGTACAGATTAAAATGATAAAATGTTAGCAACACACGCAAAATGCTGGTGGAACTCAGCAGTTTAGGCAGCATCTATGGATATGAATAAACAGTCGATGTTTCAGGCCAAGACCCTTCATCAGGACTGGAAAGAAAGAGGGAAGATGTCAGAATAAAAAGATGGGGGGTGGGAGTAGGGGGAGGAGGACAAACTAGAAGGTGTTAGCTGAAGCCAGGTGGGTGGGAGAAGGGGGAGGGGTGGAGAAAGAGATTGAGATGTGATGTGTACAAAAGGCAAAGAGCTGGAGAAGGAATATGACAGGAGGGAAAAGTGGACCATGGGAGAAAGAGAAGGGGGGGCTCTAGAGGGAGGTGATAAACTGGTGAAAAGAGGAGGTAAGATGCAAGAGTGGGGAACAGAAGAAGAGGTGGGGGAGGTAAAAATAGAATTTTACTGGAAGGAGAAATCGATGTTCGTGCCATCAGGTTAAAGGCTACCTAGATTGAATATGAGGTCCTGTTCCTCCACCCTGAGAGTACCCTCATTGTGGCAAAAGAGAACCAATATGTCAGAATGGGAATGGGGATAGGAATTAAAATGGTTTGCCACTGGGAAATTCCGCTATTGCAGATAAACTGGAAGGTGCTTGACAAAGTGGTCCCCCAATCTACATCTGGTCTGAGCAATGCAGAGAGGCCATATAGGGAGCACCAGATACAGTAGATAACCCTAACTGATGATTCACAGGTGAAGTGTTTCCTTACATGGAAGGACTGTTTGAAGCCCGGAATGGAGATGAGGGAGAGGGAACTTGGAGAGGCAACAGTGATGTCAACAGTCACCAAGTGAGGTGCAGACGTCAGTGGCTGCAACTGGAGATGGTCTATGGCTTCACAATCTCTCAGGCCTTGCACAAAAAGGGTATTTATGGAAAAATGGCAAGGTAGCAGCCCTGGCTAAAAAAAAGCATATCCTTGCCCATCAAGACTTTGCAAACTGTCACTTTGAAGATATTGTAAAAATATGGAAGAAGGTCTTGTGGTCAGAACTCTTGGCGTTAACACTAAGCGGTACATATGGTATAAATCTAATGCTGCGCATCAGCCAAGTAACACCATCCTTATTGTAAAGTATGGTGGAGGTAGCATCATGCTCTAGGGATGCTTTTCAATGGCAGGGATTAGAAATCTGGTCAGTACTGATTGGAAGAAGAATGTTGAGAGATCCTGGATAAAAATCTGCTAGTCTCTGCCAAAAAGCTTAAACTGAGGTGGAAGTTCGTCTTTCAGCAGGTCAGTGACCCAAGGTACACAACCAGAGCAACCATGGGAGTGGCTTCAAATGAAGTAAATTGATCCTGGTCCTTGAAAGGCCCAGTCGAAATCCTGACCTTAATCCGATTGAACATCTCCGGCAAGACCTCAACACTGCTGTCCACCACCACTACCCAACTAACCTGGCTCAGCTTGAGAAATTTTGCAAGGAGGAATGGGCAAATCTTGCTCTATCATGTTGTGCAAAGCTAATAGAGACCTATTCAAAAAGACTACTAGTTGTAATAGCTGCAATAAGTGGTTCAACTAAGTACTGAGCAAAGGAGAATGAATACTTTAGCACTGCTGACATTTCAAGCTTTTCAATTTTTAGTCTTTCATGGTTTACCATTTTTCCTGTTTTGGGGGGGATCTACTGTGAAAAAAGGAGCACATGATTCACAAAAAAAAATTCTCAGTTAAATTGATCAAGATCCCTGGTTGTAATATTCATTATGTGAACAAAGGTTTGGGGGCTGAATATTTTTACAAAGTACTGTAATATGCTGCTTTATGTTGTGGCTTCAAGTTGTCTAGAAAGAGAATATGCACCCCACATTAAAAATACAGATTCCGCTTGGGTGTTAATTTGTTTAGAGATAGTGGATGCAAAATACAACAATCCATATTCACTGGAATTCAGAATATTGAGGGGTGACCTCATTGAAACTTATCAAATGGTGAAAGGCCTTGATAGAGTGGATGTGGAGAGGATGTGGCTGAAGAGTCTAAGACCAGTGGACATAGCCTCAGAATAGAAGGGTTGTAGAATTCATTGCTGCAGGCAGCTGTGGAGGCCAAGTCTATATTTAAGGCAGAGATTGATAAGACTATTGGTTGGTCAGGACATGAAAGGATACAGGGAGAAGGCAGGAGATTGGGGCTGAGATAAAAAATGGATCAGCCACAATGAAATGGCAGAGCAGACTCCATGAGCCAAATGGTCTAATTCTGCTTCTTGGTCATGGTCAAAAAATTTAATTGTACCTTTATATCAAATTACAAACAGCTGAAGCAATTTGGAAAAGGCTGAAATTGAATCTTGCAATAGTTACTACATGCAATTTGTTCTCTTTTAAATCAAGGTGAAGAGAAAAATAAAAACAGGTCGACTGAAAGTTTTTACACATTAAAATATAAAATTTAAGAATAATATTTTGCTCAGTACTTGACAACAAGCAGACCAATTTGTACTTAAAAAATAAAAATGATGGGACTTACTTTAAGATCTCTGTGCACAATCTGCTTTTGATGACAGTACTGTACTGCTGATACTATCTATTGCAAGAGAAAAGCAAAAAACATTGGTAGCTGGTTTTTAACCCTTTTAAAAATCTTATTCAATTATGGTTCATATATATTATTCCGTACCCTACCTAATTAAAATGATAGTTTCATAATTCTACCCAGAGGTGACACAGAGTACTAGATATTTACTTTCTAAATGGAGTTTACAATATTTATTTCTAACATTTATTTCTCTCAGATGAAGACTGAAGCTTTTGAAGGACAAAATCAGAAAAATTAATACAGAAGTCATATTTCCCAGAAATAAGCAGAAAAAAATTTGGAAAAGTTTATAACTGATCAGCAATTAATTAAAATAACATGCCTTTAGAATCAATATCAGGATTATCATCAATTGTCCTACATGACATGAAAGTTGCTGTTTTGAGGTAAAGACATAAAATTACTATAAATTACAAATTATAAATAGTGACAAAGAAATGATGGAGTAGTGTCTATGGGTTAATCAGAAATCTGATGGTTGAGGGGAGGAAGCTGTTTCTGAATTGACAGGATTACATAATACATTCAATGCATTTTTATGTCTTCAGCACAATGAATAAGATATCCCAGAAAGGTTAAAGGAACCAGATGCAGAGAATAATTGAAATGTAATTCTGCATCTAGTAGGAATTTTAGGTACATCAACAAGCAAAATAAAATCCAATGAACTAATCAATGTCAATGGGAATTTCTTAGGTGGAAATGCACCGCATAAAAATTAAATTACAATATTATACAGTCTCAACTGAATAGGTACTATAAAAGCAGGGAACATAGCCTATATTGAGTATTTCAATGCTGAAAAATACTGATTTATTTCAGCATATGGTTCAGAGAAATACTGGCTTTTAAATCTTATTAAAAAAAATCCTTTGCTATCCAATTCCTAAATGGACATTGAACCCTTGGACACTATCTCACTTTTTTTAATATACAGTATTTATGTTTTTTGCACATTTTTAAAATCTACTCAATATATGTATACTGCAATTGGTTTATTTACTTGTCTATTACAATTATTTTTATTTTATGTACTTATTTTTTCCTTCTATATTATGTATTGCATTGAACTGCTGCTGCTAAGTTAACAAATTTCATGTCATATGCCAGTGATAACAATCCTGATTCTGATTAAACTGCTACATAATTTATTGGGTGGTACTACATTCAAACCATCAATAATGGCAATGATATAGAAATGCTGATTAAATAAAATGCACATAACAATTGAGTCTTAATTTTACAAACACTATCACAGGCAGAAACGACGATTCAAGTAACTAGAGAAACTAGGTTTAAAAAATCCAGTGATCAAGTCTGAAGATAGATACAAGAAAACACAAAATCCAAGTCCTGAACAATAGAACAGGCCTAGAATAATTGATACAAAGAAATAAAACTGCTGGGAAAAAGTCAGTACTTAAAGCAGCATTTGCATATTGAACTGATCCTGATGTTCCAATGTTTGGATACTTTATCAGAATGTTCTCACCAGAATGCCAAATTAGACTGAATTAGTATTACAAGGATGTTCAGATTTTTATCCATAAACTAAGAAAATAATTCTAGTCTGTTTAGCAGCCCTGCAGATAAAAAATGGTTGGATTCTCAGATGTTATCAAGTGATGAAATGTATACACATTTCCTCACTTCAATCTGGTACTAAATTTAAAACTCTTAAGCTCAATGAACATTCAAATATCATTAAATTTACAGAGCACTAATTCAAAATATCACATATTAGCTCAACAATCAGCTGCTATAGAGCTTCCTTATGGTCAACAATTCATTGTATGCTTTAGATTATTAAAATACAGGTTGAGTATCCCTTATCCATGATGCTTGGAGCTGAAAGTGTTTCGGGTGTTAAGATTTTGGAATATATAATGAGATAGCCTGGGATCACCAGTAAGCAATCTTTGTCTTTCACTTGTTCATTGCTCATATATACATGACAGTAACAACTATTACAAGCCATTAATATAATGAAAATATAATGTGTGTGGGTTAACACAAGCAGCACAACAATATCAGGGAAAACACCTGAATAACCTGTTGAACAACAACAAAGGCAGGCTTTCAGTCTCCACCTACAATGTCATATTTTGATTAGAAGATTATAGTACACTGTAGTTGTATTTTACTTTATATGGTATAAAAACAATCAGCATTGTCGACTTGTTCTGGTGTTAGATTTTCATTAGCAACAATCTTGGCAAACGAGTGAATTTCTCCGCGGCTTCAAGATCAGCAAATGCTTTAAAAAATTTAATGCTGTGCCTTTTCTTAAATTTCTGCAACCAGCTCACAATTGCCTTCAATTTTCAGTTTGTCATGTTAGATCTTTGCTTGTTTCATGATCTGCATACTAGTAAGTGGCATATAGATATGTTCACTGCAACACTGATGAATCAACTTTTTCAACACACAATCGAGATCTTAATTTTTCACTTTACGCAGTGTTTTTCTATGTTTCTTTAGCTTCTATTCATTATATATGTGAGGTCACTTCCCAGAACTGTCTATAGGGTGCACAGACCTGCACATCATCTTGGAATCTTTCCCAGCATCTTGTGGGATTATCCATTTGTAACATCACGTTAGTGTCCAAAAAACTTTCAGATTTTGGAGGTTTTTGAGATTTTGGAATTTCAGGTAAGGGATACCCAATCTGTATTAAGAATTCCTTTTCTAAGAAAGGAAGTTACCTTTCATTCCAGAATTGTCATGAATGAAATAAATAGAAATTTAAGCTTCCTACTAGAACTTAACATTTGCCTTTGCATCTCTCACTGAATAAATAATGTACTATGATAATATTGTATGTGTAACCCAATTCTCCTGTCATGAATATGCAAAACAAAGCTACCGACCAAGGTTTTAATAAACTGATGACTAGCAGGTTGCTTATAGTTTTTAAGTGTATAGCCCCCCATATTTGCTTTATTAGTCAAATATATTTAAAATTTAAGAATTAGCTGAATTAGTACAGCAACAACCAAAATATACAGGTGTGCATACCTGTCTAAATTTAGCTCTAGCCTCCTTTTCCTTCATTCTTCCATGAGCTACCAAGTAATCAAATACCTCTCCTGTAAAAAGAAATCTTCAATTAAAATTTTTATTAAAAACTTCAAATGTTTCTTCTTTTTGCTAATCAAGATGTGTAAAAGACAATTGTAGCAATTAACATTGTAAATCCATCACCAGATACCCTGCAGTTTGCTTATGAATCACATACTGGTGTTGAGAACACCATTATCTTCCTGCTTCAACAGGCTTACTTACACCCATGTAGATGAGCAAGGCAGCTCTGTGAGAATCATGTTCTTTGATTTATTCAGTGCTCTTAACACCATACAACCTACTTTACTAGGGAGTAAGCTCACAGAGATGCAGGTGGATGCTCCATTAGTGTCCTGGATTACAGACAACCTATTCAGAAGGCCACAATATGTGAGATTGCACGGCAGTGTGTCAGATACTGTGTTTAGTAGCACAGGGGACTATCTACTCCTCCAACTTCAGATACAACTTGGAGTCCTGTCATTTGCAGAAGCTTTCTGATGATTTGGCAGTTGTGGGCTGTGTTAACCAAGGTCAAGAGGCTGAGTACAGAAGAGAGGTGGACAACTTTGTTGAGAGGTGCGGGCTGAGTCACCTGCAGCTCAATATCACAAGGACAAAGGAGTTGGTGGTAGACTTCAGGAAGGTGAAAACACTCTGCATTCCCATCTCCATCAAGGGAACAGATGCAGAAGTTGTACAGGGCTACAAGTACCTGGGAACTCACCTAGACAATAAACTGGACTGGACTTAAAATACAGGGGCTCTGCACAAGAAAGGACAGAGCCAACTGCACTTCCTGAAGCGGCTTTGGTCATTCAACATCTGCAGCATTACAGATGTTCTACGACTCAGCGGTGGCCAACATTCTATTCTAAGCTATAGTCTGCTGGGGCAGCAGGGTGAGAGCAACTGACGCCACGAAGATTGATAAGCTTATCAGGACGACTGGATCTGTTCTGGTGGTGGAACTTGACTCTCTGGTGATTGAAATTAACAGGACGAAATCACAGTGAAATAAAGCTGACATCACCTGTGCAAAATGAAATTATTAAACTGACTTTCAGTGTATTAAAGAAAACTCTTACATCATTTGCATTCTTAATATAGAGTAGATGGTATAGCAATGAAACCCAACAATAGAGTACAACCTGAGTACATTTACTACATGGACTGCAAGTGGTTAAAAAAAGCAGCTCAACAATAGTAAATTCTCAAGGAAAACTAAAAAGAGGCAATAAAATCCTTACCATGCTATAAATGTCCAAATACAGTGCATTCCAGTTAATTGGGACACATTGGGACCAGTAAATTTGGCCCAGTTAAGCTGCTGCCCCAATTAGCTGAAGTTTCATGGAAATAGTTAAAAAGGTATTAAAAAAACAAACTGAGTAACAAACTATGTATTTAAATGAAAAACAGAACAAATTGGAACACTGCCAATACCATTGCATTACTATAAAGCTATTAGCTCCTAATATTTATTGACAGAGGAATTATCCATGTTGTTTTCTTTTGGCTGTAAATGATCAAAGTCAGCGCAGATTTCAGTGCAGATAATGGACTGCCTTCATACAGTGCTGTCCACGAATGCATCGTCCAAATCTTCACTTTCAGTGTAACATTCAAGATTCTTCAAAATCCTTCATAGCCCTAAGTAGTGAAATGGTCTCATTTTCGTTCCTGGCTATTGCTGGCATCTCCAAGCATGAAAGCTTAAAATTGCATTGACCAAAACAGTTCAGAATTGTCTCATTGCTTATTTCTTGCCAACTATCAGTGAATAAAATCACTGCTTTTTGAACAGAAGTACACACTAATTACACTATTTAAAACTCTTTGCTCAAAGCACAGTGTTTAATCTAATGGCTATGCAAGCGCACATAACTAACACTAGTTAGAAACTGTTCAGCAATAGCCTCTTGCTTCAATTAAATGGCATAGTATCCTAAATAAACGAAGGGCATCCTGTCTATTTTCTCATTTGGTTTTCATTGTTTAAGAGCTGTCCCAAATAAACATTGCGCCGATTAACTGATGCACCAATTAACTGGAATCCACTGTATTTGCACCCATTTTATTTTCAGATCTCTAGTTCACATAAATAGAACACCAAGGTAGCATAGTGGCTAACATTCAATTCCAGCATCCTCTGTAAGGGGTCTTTGTACAGACACCTAGTGCAGAGAATGGACTGCCTTCATACAATGCTGTCGATGATTGTATTCTACAAATCTTCATTTTCATTGTAACATTCAAGATGACTGTTATGAAATGCATGGATGTCCTCTAGGTGCTCTGGTTTTCTCCCAGTCCAAGGAGGTACCAGTTAGCAGATAATTAATCATTATAAATTGTCCCATTTAGGTTAGGGTTAGGGCGGGGTGTCAGGGGTTGCTGGGGCAGCGCAGCTAGACGGGCCTATTTCATATTGTATCTCTAAATAAGTAAAATAAAAATGAATTTTATGGTTGTATGATGACATTTGTTGCCATTACAGCAAAATTGTCAGCACTTTCTGGAATATACACATATGGCATAACACAGATCAAGAAAATGATGACAAAGAGATCCGGCTATCTACACATGGTGCTTTGTTGCAAATTTTACAGATAAAATCATAACAGAATTAATAATATAAAATGAACTTAAAGCTTATTTTATTCTCATATTCTCATTGTTTTATTATCATTGTAAAAAATATTCTCATTGTAAAAAATTATCAAAAATTTCAAGCCCTGAAATGTAAATGAGTTCAACTAGATTGCAAAATTGAACAAACACTCCAGTCTTGAAAATATTAATGTTAATTTTTAAAATAATCAGTGGGAAAATATTTTATATAATGTACTATTATCTTAAAACTTCTAACTCAACCTCAACATTTCAAATAAATAATGTATTAATTTAATTTCATTAGTGTCACAAAAAGCATGCAGCCTAATCAATTTTTCATCGCATATTGTTCTCAAAAGATTTTTTTTAATGCAGCAAGTGTCTGCCTCTATCACCTTTCAGTTACTAACTTTCAAACACCCCAAAATTCTGATCAAAACCAATTTTCCTTTTATATTTTTAATATTTTATAGTTTAGAATTATGATTAATCTATGTTCCTATTCAATCTAACAAGACCCCTCATAATTCATGAGCAAACTTTAGCAAAACCTAGCTTCTATCAGTTCATATTAATTTAGCACAAATACAGCTCACTTTGGCCAACTATACAGTTGCTGCTCTTATTTAACCAATTATTGATTCAAGCAAATGCTACATCTAGCATTTACAATTTAATTCAAAGCTGCACTAGAGATGAGGGATCCTACAAAGACATAGATAAAGCTCTTCAGATGAAGAATTCAAAAATTCTTATCCCGATTGTTAGGGTTATGTTAAAAATTATGTGCCACTATTCAACAAGAAAGGTTTTTTTTTCTGTCTTACGATCAACATATGCAGCACACCAAAACCAATTATTATTCTCAGTATTATTTGCAGAGAGTTACACAATATAGCTAACAAAGTAATCAAAGCTTCCTTAGTGAAGTCAGAAAAATATATCTTCATCAAAATAACATTGAACAGTATTTCAGTTGAATTTTACCTACCTCCACTTGCATATTCCATCACTAAATAGAGAGTCTTTTCCGTTTCAATAACTTCAAACAATTTCACTGAAAGCAAAAATGAAGAACTGGTATATAGATAAGCATAGATTAACAAATTTCTGAACAATGTTAGAAATATAGCCACATAAACAATGCCACTTAACACTTGAATAATCAATGAATACTACTTGTTTTAAAAGGAGATAATTATAAATTTGGTTGCTGTTAATTCAGTTATTATGGTTAACAACAATTTACTTCCCACCCCCCTCAAATTCCTTGCTCAATTGATTGGAGGTTCCAAAGGATCTCTGTACCACACAAACATGAAGTGAAGGAACCAAGGCTGGATATCATTATCTACGGTAGTTAAAGACAGAAAAACCAAATGTAGTGCCTCTACAAGTTATCCATTTGAGGTCATCTAAATTTGAACACACAACAGATCACAACTGGGAACTTTCTTGTTTATTTTCTTATCTGTTCTCTGACTGATCTGGAGGTCCTTGCTTTATTTCTTTTATTTACTTCCTAATAGACACATTGAACTTTTCAAGCCATTTGGACAAAATAAAATTGCTAAGCTATAATTTTACTGCTCTTTTGCACTTTTAACTGTTCAAAAGGGAAAACACCAAATTTTCTGTGATGTAGCAAATTTCAATATTTCTAAATGTATATGCATTCATCATTGTTTAAATATACCCAGAACTGCTGGAAATCTGAAATAAAACATACAAGGTTCTGTAAACAAAGAGCACTTCAAGCAGTATCTGGTGGAAAGTGAATTATAGCCTTACCAGGACTGGTTAACAGAAGCCAAATTAGTTTTCGATTGAACTGAAAATTGACTTGCATTTTTCCTCTCCTGTTTCTGACAAAGGGTCTTTGGCTTGAAATGTTAATCTATTTCTCCGATCACAAGTGCAAATGACTTGCTGACTCATTAAAGGTTGCTGCTTGTCTAGTTTAGGGCAGCAAAATGACAAAGCCATATGATCCGTATAGAAGCAATTCATTGGTATGATAAAATACTTCAGATGTAAAAGATGACAGGAAGAGCTCTTTTAATTTGAATAAAGTTTTGAGTTCATGTAATTCAAAATAATTAAGTAACTGGATTTGACAAATAAGAAACATTTTCACAATCAGTGATTAAATCAGTGTCAAATTAAAATCAAGAGATTGTTGAGAGAAGGAATATAGTATTAGAAATATCGCTGAAAGCAATTTCTACCAGTATTTTAAAAGCAAGGTACTCATTACTGGGTACAATACTTAATGCATACATGTTAAAAAAAAGGGTTTTTTTGGGACCTGGTACAGGCACCCCAAGTAAAGCCCATTTCTTTACTGAAAAACTGGCATCCACTGGCATTGCTGATCAAACTACATACATATTTTGTCTGTCCCAATGTTAATAATTGGAGAGACAGGGGATAAAGGAAGTCGCAGTAAAGGAAAAGTAAACCTAAATTACACAAATGGTGAGTAAATCTATATAAGCTTACTTTAGGCCAAGTACAGAATCATTGATGGTCAGAATTGATATGGTCAATGCAAAAGAAATATAAATTAAAGCATTTCTATGCAGCTTTAACAAGTGAATCTTGATATTTACCATAAATTATTGGTTTGTTTTGCACATTAACATTGGAGAATTCTATAAAAACTACTGGTTCCATGGAACAGCAAATAAAAACAAAAGAAATTCACAGCATACTGAAATAGAAAAGACCACTTTTTCTACTTCATCTTGCAATGACTTAGCATAGTCATGCCACAAAAGTCTGAACATGGGCCAAAAGAAGTGAATCACAAGTAGGTAGATTGCAGTGAGAAAAAAGCAAATTAAGACCATAGGAAAGGATTGAAGTGAAATGGGAAATGACAGTAAGATTACCTGCAAAAGTCCACAATGTTTCAGATTTAATGAGAAACAAGCAGGTTGGTAATTTCTACTTGCTCACAATAAACTGAGTGTACCATGCCAAAGCATTATGCTGTACATTTGGAAAGTGTGCTGCTGGTCAACAAAATGATTTTAAATTAGCAAGTGAGGTTCAATTAAATTTAATGAGTACATTTAAAATTGTGATTTAGAGTGTGTTAACACAAGGTCATCAGTATACACAAAATATTTTCCTAATAACAGAATATCCAAAACTAGAAATGAAATTATGAGCCCTATTATAACTCATTGTTACAATTACAAACATTCTCATGATTAGTGAATGACAAGTAGATAAGTCAACCACTTGCTGTTTTCTTAAGTGTCAAAATTGTACCCAGCAGTATGCTGTAGTGATCCATGCAAAACTTATTATATAGAAAATTTATATGGCAGGAAAGGTTTAGTAAGAATAAAACTTTAACAATGTTAAATGATGACACTGAAATTAACATCTAATGATCAAGCTAGAAAAACGTGCATGGAGTTTGTCTTCTGGAAAGTAATCTGCCAAAGGAAAAGCAGCCCACAACATTCACTACTTGCAGAATCTTGCAAAATCATGATAAATGCAACATTTTAAAGCAGATAGGATATGTTTAAAGAACAGGATGAGAAGATTCACAAAGCTCTTGCATAAATAAAACTGAAGCCTCCTCTCCATGGACTCCATCTATACTTTGCTGCATCAGTAAAGCAACCAGAATAGGAAACAATATGATTTGGCGATATGAAACAATGAGTCAGCTGCACCTTTCCTCATTCCTTGTCACATCCACTGTTGAACTTGAACGCTCGTGAGGTCATTACCCACACAAGGTCATTAACCTACAATTTTTTGATGAGTAAAAAACAAACGTCACTTGAGAGTTTCTTTGGAAGAGGTGGTAGGGGACATAAAAGGCCTAACAATGATGATAACACAGAGACAGCCGAGGCTGAGACTGCAAGAAAAAGCTTCCTTCAACAGAAAATACGACGAGTCGTACATAAAATATGGCTTTAATGCGACTGGTGACTTGTACACTCCAAGCCCCCTGTGTGAGATATGTGGAGACAAGCTGTCTAATGAGGCAATGAAGCCCTCAAAACTGCTTCGGCACCTTGAGTTCAAGCACCCTGCACTTAAGGACAAACCCATTGAGATTTTTGAGCAGAAAAAAACATGAGCAAGCGGGACAGAAGCAAGTGCTGACAGCCACCACCTCCACAAATGCTGCTGTTCTGAGAGTGTTGTACTTAGCGGCTAGTCATACTGCTAAGGCTAAGAAGCCTTTCACTGTTGGCGAAGAATTGATTCTGCTTCCTGCCAAGGACATGTATTGTGAACTGTTGGGAGAAGCTGCAGCTAACAAGATGGCACAGGCTTCTCTTTCAGCTACCACAGTTTCAAGGAGAATCGATGACACAGTGGAGGACATCGAAGCACAGCTGTTGGAACAGCTTAATGAGTCACCATGGTATGCTATCCAGGTCGATGAGTCTACCGATGTCGACAACAATGCAATACTGCTGGTTTATGTGCGATATATATTTCAAGATGATGTGCACGAGGAAATGTTGTGTGCACTGCCAACTAACACAACTGGGGCAGAACTATTCAAGTCTTTGAATGACTACACGTCAGGCAAACTGGACTGGTCATTCTGTGTTGGAATACACACAGATGGGGCTGCAGCTATGTCTGGTTTCACTACCCGAGTCAAAGAGGTTGCTTTTGAATGCAGTCTACACACCATGTCATACACAGGGAAATGCTGGTTCGCCGAAAAATGTCATCTGATCTTAACAGCATATTGAGTTGAAGTTATCAATCACATCAAAGCAAAAGCCCTTAACTCACATCTGTTTGAGCAGGTTTGCGAGGAAATAGATGCAGAGCACAAACGGCTTCTCTTACACACTGAAGTCAAGTGGCTATCTAGGGGGAGAGCCTGGCCAGGGTTTTTGAGTTAAGACAGCCATTACAGAGATTCCTTTCAGGAAAAAAGGTCACCACTGGCACCACACTTCAGTGACAAGGAGTGGATAGCAAAACTCGCTTATCTGTGTGACATCTTCAACCTGCTCAATGAACTCAATTTGTCACTTCAGGGGAGAATGACAACTGTCTTCAAGTTGGCAAATAAAGTGTCTGCTTTCAAAGCCAACCTGGAACCGTGGGGACGGTGAGTGGACAGGTGCATATTTGACATGTTCCCAACATTAGCTGGGATTTTGTGAGAGACTGAGGCTGCACCATCCTCCTCACAGTTGGTGCGCGATCACCTATCTTAGCTGTCGACAGAATTTGAGCATTACTTCCCAACCGCAAATGACCCAAGACGTGCTAAAGGAATGGGTCCGTGTCCCATTTGTGAATGTCCCCAGTGAATCATCCATGTCAGCGCGGGAAGAAAATCAACTCCTTGAGCTTGTAAATGACGGTGGGCTGAAAACTATGTTTGACATAATATCTCTGCCTGCATTCTGGATCAAAGTCAAGGCTGAATATCCTGAGATAGCCACAAAAGCACTGAAAACATTGCTTCCACTTCCAACATTATATCTCTGTGAAGCAGGGTTTTCTGCAATGAATGCAATGAAAACTAAATTGTGGAATAGACTGGACATAAGGAACCCTCTTTGAGTATCGCTATCTCCCATCACCCCTCGATGGGACTGTCTTGTTGCAGGGAAACAAGCCCAGAGCTTCCAGTGATTCAGCGATATTGGTGTGTTGCAATGATTTTATATGTTCATACGAGGAAAATATGTGCTGTGTTTAATATCCAAACTTGACTTAAAAGTTATGATGCTATTGACTTATAATTGACTTAACACTGTATTCATGCAAGGAAAATATGCACTGTGTGTTTAATATTAAATTCGTTAAACTATAAGTGACTTATAGTTGACTTATCACCTATATTCTGGTCGTGATTAACACCACCCTACCCTCCCTCACCGTTGGCCAGTCCGCAAGAATATTATCAACATTTTGCGGTGCAAAAAAGGTTGGTGACCCGTGACTTAGCCCAACCTGGACATTCTCTATTTTCCTCTCTTCTGTTGGGCAGAAGATTCAAAAGCCTGAAAGCGTGTACCACCAGGCTCGAGGACTGCTTCCACCCCACTGTTTTAAGACTATTAAATAGTTCCCTAGTATGATAAATTGATCTCTTAACCTCATTGTACCTTGTTATGATCTTGAACCTTATTGTTTATCTGCACTCTCTCTGTAGCTGTTTCATTTTCTTCAGCATTGCTAATATTTTACCTTGTTCTACCTCAAGCACTGTAATGACTGGATCTGTATGAACAGAATGCAAGACAAGCTATTCACTGTATCTTGGTACACATGACAACAAACCAGTTCCAATATTGATATTGTACATTTTTTCACAACTATTTTCGACCTGAAATTCAGAAAGTATCAATAATGCATACCTATAACCTCACATTTTCTAAATCACTCTGCTGAGAATAAGTACTGTTTTCATTATCAGTTCAGTGGCATTCTCCTTCTATAACAAGAAGCATTCACTTCCCAATTGATACAGTTATACCAGATTACAAATACAAGACCTGCTTCTGGGCTCCTGAATGCTTTCTACATTCATTTGCTTGGCTGACCTCCAAACATTATATTGCATTTCTCTCTACGATCAAAGCATTAAAAAAGGATGTTTAAGCGCACAGTTCTTTATTTCATTTCAATCCTAAAGCACACATTGAATTATAACTCAATACAGATTTTAAATGAAATATGTAAGGTTAACATCAATGACTTAGACTTAACTAGAATTTAACCACTCATCATTTAGCAATAACTGACATTTAAACACAACCTAGAAAAGTTAAAAATTCCTGAAATATTTTAAATGATTGAAATCAAAGAAAGATAGTCATATTTTTTAATCATGATGTCGCTTAATATTCAAAATATCACCAATTCTTAGTGGCATTGCCATGCCATTGTATCACAGAGATCAAAAACTCTCTTGGGGAAAGTTATCCAAACAAACAAATCTATGAAATCTTATGAGTCCATAAATTTGATACCAGGTAGTAATAATCAAGTGAGCTTCTAGCTGAAAAGGATAGTCTTTAATTCCTCACAATTACTTTTTAGGGCAATCTTCCTTTAAAGGGATGTTTTTCCAAATATTTTACGCAAGGTGACATGAAAAGTATGATGAACAGTGCAAGGATATAGTTAACGTAACCCTTTTGGCCACTAGAATACAGACTCTGTCAAAGTCTTGTAGATTAAAACTAATCAATTTTACAAAAATGTTAGTGGAGTTCTAAGTTTATGAAATCAAAACAATACAACACTTACGACAGAGGAAAGTGTCTCTTTACTGCCAATATGCTCTGATCACACTGGGAACAAAGCTTACCTTGCGTTTTTATCATATGTGCCTATTGTCAGCAAATTAAGCAAGTTGCACTCCCCTGGATAAAACAGTCCAAAGCCTAACCTCAGCTACTTCATCAGAGCAATATTCATATTTTAGCGTTTTTTGTCAATTCTATACCTTTTGGCTCAATTCAGAATCTCCAATAATCACTGGAAGACTCAACAATTCCAAAAAGCTGATTATTGACTAGAGGAGGAAGAACCCAGAGGTCCATTAGGGAAACTGAGGTGGAGAAGCTGTAGCTTTAAAGTCCTTGGCATCAAAATTTCAGAGGATTTGACCTGGGACCAGCACATAAGTATCACCATAAAGAATACACAATAGTGCCTTTACATCCTTAGAAGTTTGCATATATTCGGCATGTCACCAAAAACTTTGATAACCTTCTACAGGTGCACAGTGATGAGTATCCTAAATGGTTGCATCATGGGCCTGGTATAGGAACACTAATCCACAGGAACAGAAAAGGCTACAGAAATCAATGAACACAACCCAGTCCGTCACATACAAAGCACTCCTCAACACTGAGTACATTTACATGGAGTGGGGCCACAAGAAAGCAGCATCCATCAGAGATCCCAACATCTGTGCAAAAAACATCAAAGGTCAAAGCAAATTTATTATCAAAGTATATATATGTCACCATATACAACCATGAGATTCATTTTCCTGAAGGCAATTACAATATATACAAGGAACAACAGAAGGAGTGAAACAACATCCAACAGGACAGACAATAACCAATGTGCAAAAAAAATGATGCAATCACAAGAAATAGGGGAAAAAGAGTGATGAAGAGTCCTTGAATTTGAGTCCATAGGTTGTTCTTTCCTTTTGCAAATTTACTTTGAAACTAATGGCATTTTGGTCATTGCATGCACAGTGTTCCCCTACACAAACTTCTGTCAGCTGCCCTGTCTCATTCCCTAGCAGATCCCGTTTTGCATACTCTCATTGGGACTTCTAAGTACCAATGAAAGACACTCCTGAACACATTTGACAAACTCTACCCCACCTACTCCTTTCACAGTATGCGGAAAGTTAAAATCACCTACTATAACAACCTTAAGTTTTTTGCAACAGTCTTCAATCTCTTTAAAGATGTTTTTTACAGTATCCCTATGACTGGTAAGTGGTCTGTAATATAGTCCCATTAACATGGTCATACCTTTATTTCTCATTTCCACCCATAACACCTCACTAGATGAGTTCGCCAGTCTGTTCCCTGCCTAGTAATACCACCCCTCCTCCTTCAATCTCATCCACCTTTTCTATGATACTTCTTGCATTGATGGAGACAACAGTTCAGTGATGGGGCAAGTGAAATTGAGTGAAGTTATCCCTCTGGTTCAAGAGCCTGATGGTTGAGGGTAATAACTGTTCCTGAACCTGGTGGTGCAGATCCTGAGGCTCCTATACCTTCTTCCGGATGGCATCAATGAAAAGGGAGCATGGCCAGGATGGTGGAGATTCTTTATGATGTACGCTGCTTTCCTGTGAGAACCCTCAGTATAAATGTACTCAATGGTGGAGAAGGCTTTACCCCTACTTCCACCTGTGACAGAGCAGGTCTGCCACAACTAATTTCTTCCCCCTCACCTCCAACCCACCTGCAATTCTCATTCTGCCTGTCTGACAGTGCTGGCGCTATGCTTAATAGGTGCAGCATGGACCCTTTTGTTTTGACTTACACACTTCAGGACAGTGGCATACGTTGGTGTGTCCTGTTTGTTGTTGCTTCCTGTTTTAGGGAGGGGAGCCAACTGATGAGCGAGCTGTCTTTAAAAAGATATCTGTTTGTGGTGGCACATCCTCAGTGCTTTCTCAATGGAGGTGTTCATTTCAGGGGATGGGGGAGACTGCTGGTGCCTGGAAAATGGTTAGTTATGAATTGATTCGTTGTGCAATGTCATGAATGTATTTGTGGACATTTGTGTTTTGTTCTTGTGTAATTGTTCAGGCTGGGTAATTACTCCCCAACATTCCAAAGAATGGAGTATCCCTTTTCTCCTAAAGGAAGGAGATCCTTAGTTAACTTTCTTCGTAATGGCACTAACATAGTGGACCCAGGACTGATCCCTTGAAATGATAACACCTAGGAATTTAAAATTGCTGACTTTCTCTACCTTTGATCCCCTGATGAGGACATCTGGTTTCTTTCTCTTGAAGTCAACAATTATCTTGGTCTTGCTGACATTGAGTGAGAGGCTGTTGTGGATTTTCAATCCCAAAGTTAGATTTTCAATCTCCCTCCTATATCCTGAATCGTCACCACCCTTAAATCAGCCAACAACAATTATATCATTGGAAAACTTAATTTTTTTTTGGTGGTGGGGGGGGGGAGAATTGTTGCTTGCTGCTGCTTATGCACAGGAAGGGAGAGCTGGGAGGGGGAACTTTGAGGTTATCACATTTAACTGTCATTCATTCTTTGGGGCATCTCTGCTTTCGTGGATATTTGTGAACAAAAGCATTTCAGGATGTATATCGTATACATTTCTGACATTAAATTTGACCTTTGAACCTTTGAGTGCATAAGAATATAGCAAGTAGAGCAGGGGGCAAAGCAAACAGCCTTGTGGCGCACCAGTGCCCAGGGAGACAGTGCAGGAGATGCTGCTGATATGCCGGCTTCTTTGTGTAGGAGGTAAAGAAACTTTGGGTCCCACACCATCAGGTTCAGTATTTTTCTACAGCCACTGGGCTTCTGAACCTCCATTCACCTCTACTCTTAACTGATTCTATGATCTATGGCCTCTTAACAATTTATATCCTCAGTGTTATTTTTATTTCCACCACTTTTTTCTTTTGCACATTAGTTTTCATCAGCCTTTGTCTGGTTATGTATAGCTATTCATGAAATTCTAGTGAGTTTCTTTTTTCCTTGTAAATGCCTGCAAGAAAATAGAATCTCAAGGTAGAAATTGTTAACATATTTGTATTAACAAGATTTACTTTGATCATTGAATAACATTCAGATTTGGTGTCAAAAATTATGATAAATACACGACAAAAAAAGCTCTGTAAAGAACAACTTCAACAAAAAAAATGCCCATATCCATCACACCAAACTTAACACCACACACCAGACACCTAACACAAAAGTCTACCATCCATATTATAATCAATTATGAATCAGAACTTGCTCAAACAATATAATAAGTGTTTCCATCTTTCACAATGCACAAGTCACAGCATTAGTTTATGAAAAGTTTAAATGAAAATAAGGGCTGCTCCTACAACAAACCTTTAGTATTAATGGCAAAATGCACTGTGGTGTATATATCCCAGGAGTCAAAACAGTTCAAGGATGCTTTAGCGAAGCAGCTTACTTCAATATTTTAATTGCAGTTTTGCTTATCTGCTTTATTCTGAGATTTTTAAATTAAAGTAATTAATCTACAATAGGTTCAAATATACAGCTAGGTTTTAGAAAGAGTCATCTAATTACAGGAGTTAGACCAAGTATTTGACTGCATTTCCATGATTGCATGCAATTTTTGTAGGTTATATCCTTTGACAGAGTGTGGCTTTGTTTGTTTATTTATTTAACGCCCCAGTTTTACATAGGATATATTTCAATTCAGCCTGTATCAATACACAAAGACATCAAAGGTTTTGATTAACATCCTCAGATAATTGTGTTACAGGCTCTGGATAAAGGTGTGCTGTCATTTTTAATCACAAACAAGACAAATCTGCAGATGCTGGAAACCCAAGCAACATACAGAAAATGCTGGAGGAACTCAGCCGGCCAGCAGAATCGATGGAAAAGAGTAGTTGACATTTCAAGCCGAAACTCTTTATCAGGACTGGAGAAAAAAAGAGGAGGGGTCAGTATAAGGTGGTGAGGGGAGGGGAAAAAGGAACAAGGTGAGAGATAGGTGAAACCAGGAGTGGGGAAGGGATGAAGTAAAAGAGCTGGGTCTTGGCCCGAAATGTCGACTACACTCTTTTCCATAGATGCTATCTGGCCTGCTGAGTTCCTCTAGCATTTTTTGTGTGTTGCTTGTACATTTTTATATTTTTCTAGGGAAATGTAATTTAATTTTTTGTTTTTGAGTGAAATCTGCTACTGTGGTTTACTCCTATAATTCTTCAATTTTGAATATAAAATTATTCTTGTTTGTACACTATCATATAGACCATCTTAAAGCTAAGACAACACAAAGAGGCTTACACCAATTTCAAGAGAGTAATTTACAATATTTGGTAAACCATCACACTTATGGCCAAACATCCATTTAGAAGTGGAGCTTATAATTGTCATCCTTGAACACAAAAAGAAATGTTGGGTGAAGCTCTAATATCATAAGTGTTTAAATGACTAGAAACTGGTATCAGTGTGCCTGTACAAAATTCACATTCATATCTGAACACTACTGACTGCATTTGATATAGGAAGTCATCTCCTAATTTAATCAACAGCATCTTACTGGAGATAAGTGCTGGGTTGTATGTGAGATAATATTAAAAGCTGTGGTTTACACAGATGCAGTAAAACAAAATAACAAGAAATTATTAAAAAGACACTCAGTTATATGGTTACATGAATTGCATTGGAGTTTAATAACAATTTTGAATCATCTGCTCCATTTCATTTCTGTTGTAGAGAATTGGCTGATGTTTACTTAAATAATAAAGGATTAATATATTACTCACTGTACCAATTTTACTGAGCAGCTTCCACATCTGACTATTCACTCCCATTAACAATATGCAACTAATGGGTGCTTCTCTGCTCAGATATCATAGATATTAAAAACCTTATTTATAGCTTGCATAGTAAGAAAAATCTGACAATTATTTGGTGGGTGCTGCACTTTTTGCACTATTTATTGGACCTGTAAAAGGAACATCACAATTAATGCAATCTATGTGACAGAAAGATAAAATCTACACTAGGTAACAAAAGCTACAGTATTTTTTTAAGCTAAAGATCAAAGTATTTTGTGGAGCATTTATTTAGTATTTTATGCTCACAAAGTACCTAAGGCAGTGACCTGTACATATTGGCATATTGATCAAAGAACAAAGGTCGAGAAGTTCTGATCATTTGAAACATTCAGCACTTTATTTTCCATAGATGCTACCAGACTACAGAACGTTGCTTCAGCACTGCTTCAGAATTCCAGCATGGGAAAGAAGTAGGAAACCATCAATGTTAAAACACCACTTCCATTTTTTAAAAAAGTTGATTATTTTTGTAACCTAGTTGGGAAAGAAATAAGAGATATGCATAAATGGACAGAACTTCTTTCTTGGCTCATTGAAAATTTATGCCCAAACACAAAGAAATGTTAATACTATTGCAATGTATATCAATAATTTTGTAAAATGAAACTGATCTTGATGACTGGTCACTAAAGCAGTTTGTGTTGTATTTTTGTAAGAGCATATTCATTTCCAATAATATGAGAATTAAAAACTGAGTGCAGCCGCCATAGGTAACATATGAAAAATTCAGTACCTTGTTCTTATTTCAAGTCATACAGAAACAAAGCAAACAAAATTCTTGTAAGATCAAAAATGATGCATCTTATCCATCATGTTCTTGTCCCATAACCCATTCTCAGCTTTTAATGCAGCTTAACAGGCAGATGCAGAATAATGGTCAATGTTACTGGAGCTGCTCTGAGCACTGATGGTTGAGAAACAAGCTGAATGAACCCCAAGGTCACAGTCAGAGGACTGACAAATGTAAGACACAAAGTATACTGCAGATGCTGTGGTCAAAGCAACAGGTACAACAAGCTGGAGGAACTCAGGAGGTCGGACAGCATCCGTGGAAATGAGCAGTCAACGTTTCGGGCCAAGACCCTTCATCAGCACTGAAGAGGGAGGGGGCAAGGGCCCTATAAAGAAGGGGGGAGGGTGGGAAGGAGAAGGCTGGAAGATGCCAGGTGAAAAACCAATAAGAGGAAAGATCAACAGGTGGGGGAGGGGAAGCAGGGAGGGTATAGGCAGGAAGGGTGAAGAAGGAATGTAAGGGGAAAGCACTATGTGTAATAGAAGGTAGCAGAATCATGTGAGAGGTGATAGGCAGCTGGAGGAGGGGGCAGAGTGAAACTGGGATGGGGGAAGGGAGAGGGAGAGAATTACCAGAAGTTGGAGAATTCAATGTTCATGCCAAGGAACTACCCAGACGGTATAGGAGGTGTTACTCCTCCAACCTGAGTTTGGCCTCATCATGGCAGTACAGCAGGCCATGTATGGACATATCCGAATAGGAATGTGAAGCAGAGTTGAGACACGTGTGACTTGTAAAAGATATATGATGCAGATCATGCTAGGACAGGGTACCTCACTAGTGTTTTTTGTACCCTTCACCACAAAATTTTATGACCTTTACAGGAAGTACAAATTGACAGCAGTATGCTTCAAAGGCTCAATGACAATGAATCCATAAACCAGAGATTTCATTATTTTTAATCTAGCAATGACCAAGTATAAATGAAGCATCAACCTAGCATCACTAATCAAAATAAAGATTGGATTAAAAAAACAGGAAGAAGAAATAATTATTTTTAAATCTTAAAAGAAAGTTGGGAAGAGATTTCACCATTTTAACTGTATAACTGAAAGGCCAGAGAGATTGCTTGCCAGCAGCTTAACAATCATCATTTATTCACCAAACTGATAGTTGCGTGACACGTTCAGTGGACAAATCCAGTAAATTCTTAATATTAGGAAGGCCAAAAGCAGCAGAATGTAGCTAGCACTAATTCTGCACTTTCATAGCTCATAGAGTACATCTTATCTCATACTACATTTTAATGACTAGAGGCCAGATAGCCAGTAGAAATCAATGTGAGTGATCTTCAACCATATTTATTGCAGGATAAGAGTGGAGATTTGAGTTTACGATTAAAGATGCAAGATGGGGTAGGCTGGTATCCTAAAAATAACCTAAATAATGAAGTTGCTGTTAAGTCAAATAGACAGTGTACCTGGCAATGGATCCAAGTAAAGTTATGGCTTGTCTTTAAAAAAAACTCTTGCTACATGCAAGTAGAACAACACTTTAGCAGCTAGGTACCTAGCAAAGAATTCTAACTCAAATACAGAGGGGACTTCTGTGCATTACCGTTAGGAAATAACATAGCAGTTCAGAGTTAAGGCACAACACATTAGCCTAGCACTTTCACTAAAAAATTTGCCAGGAGAAAGGTATTTCTTTGTTAAATTTGTTCCTTAAAATTATGTAGAATTCACTTACCTATATTTGGATGATTCAAACATTTCATTATTCTTACTTCCCTGAAAAGCTGGAAGAAAGAAAGATGTGGTTTAGACAGCTTGTTTTACTGGAGCACTTTTAATCCTTAACATTCCTGGTTAACTTGATTTTATAAATGTACCATGATATGCATGGATCATTCATCACTTCTAAAGCTACAGAGACAGAAACTCAACTTTGTTATGACAACTCCTATAAGTGTGTGTCCAAATCTCCCTCCTCAACCCTAATTAACTCACTAAACAGCTTGACGTTTTATTGATGTGGAAACTCACTGCAACAAAGTAAATGCAGCATGCTTGGGATGAAATCTCCCAAAAAAAATGATAGCACCACTGTATCAAATTTTACAGACAAGAAAATTACAAAACTAGTTTTGAAGCATTGTGCAATGGGAATGTACAACTTTGTATATCTTGCAGTTTCATAAAGACTGGAACTTCGATTGCTTCCACAGCACCCAATGATAGACCAATACAGCACAGTACAGGCCCTTTGGCCCACAATGTTGTGCCAACCCTTAAACCCTGCCACCCATATAACCCCCCACCTTAAATTCCTCCATATACTTGTCTAGTAGTCTCTTAAATTTCACTAGTGTATCTACCTCCACCACTGACTCAGGCAGTGCATTCCACGCACCAACCATTCTCTGAGTAAAAAAACCTTTCTCTAATATCCCCCTTGAACTTTCCACCCCTCACCTTAAACCCATGTCCTCTTGCATTGAGCAGTGGTGCCCTGGGGAAGAGGCGCTGGCTGTCCACTCTATCTATTCCTCTTTATATCTTGTATACCTCTGTCATGTCCCCTCTCATTCTCCTCCTCTCCAGAGAGTAAAGCCCTAGCTCCCTTAATCTCTGAACATAATGCATACTCTCTAAACCAGGCAGCATCCTGGTAAATCTCCTCTGTACCCTTTCCAATGCTTCCACATCCTTCCTATAGTGAGGCGATCAGAAATGGACACAGTACTCCAAGTGTGGCCTAACTAGAGTTTTATAGAGCTGTATCATTACCCCGTGTTTCTTAAACTCTATCCTCGACTTATGAAAGCTAACACTCCATAAGCTTTCTTAACTACCCTATCTACCTGTGAGGCAACTTTCAGGGATCTGTGGACATGTACCCCCAGATCCCTCTGCACCTCCACACTTCCAAGAATCCTGCCATTTACATTGTACTTTGCCTTGGAATTTGTCCTTCCAAAGTGTACCACCTCACACTTCTCCGGGTTGAACTCCATCCGCCACTTCTCAGCCCACTTCTGTATCCTATCAATGTCTCTCTGCAATCTTAGACAATCCTCTACACTATTCACTTCACCACCAACCTTTGTGTTGTCTGCAAACTTGCCAACCTACCCTACTACCCTCACATCCAGGTCGTTAATAAAAATCACAAAAAGCAGAGGCCCCAGAACAGTTCCTTGTGGGACACTACTAGACACAACCCTCCAAACCGAATGTACTCCCTCCACCACGACCCTCTTTCTGCAGGCAAGCCAATTCTGAATCCACCTGGTCAAACTCCCCTGGATTCCATGCCTTCTGACTTTCTGAATAAGCCTACCGTGTGGTACCTTGTCAAATCCTATGATATCTATCTCAGAACTGGCATCAGAACATCTAAGTAGAACCCTTAAAGGTGTCAGGCCCTAGCAATGTACCTGGCAGGTACTGAAAACCTGTCCTGATCAACTGGCGAAAGCATTCAGGGATATTTTCAACCTCTCACTGCTGAGGTCAGAGGTTCCCATCTGCTTCAAATGCTCAAGAGCAGGGTAAGATGTCTCAACATCAATCACCCAGCCATACTCACATCCGCTGAAGTTCTTTAAGAGGTTGGTCATTGCTAGAATTAACTTCTTCCTATTTTGACATGATAGATCTACAGCGGACATAATCTTTATTAACACCTGAACACAAGCAATATATACATCAAATTGCTTTTATTGACTACAGCTTCGCATTTAACACCATAAACTCCTCAGTATTAGTCAAGCTTCAAAACCTGGGTCTCTGTACCTCCATCTACAACTGAATCCTTGGCTTTTTCCAGCGGGAGACCACAGTCAGCGCAGATCAACATTAGTATCTCCTAATCACCGACCATCAACACAGACACATCTCAAAGATGTGTGCTTAACACACTGTTCTACTCTGTCCCTCTCGACTGTTTGGCTTGGCACAGCTTAAACACTGATGAAATTTCTGTTGACAACAGAAACTCACATGGTGACGGAGGTATACAGGAGAGAGAATGGCTGCTTAAGTGGTGTTCAAACAACATTACATTCAAAACTCAATGTTTTTCTTCTTGGTAGGTTAAGTGGTTCATTTTGGTAGGTCTTATCTGAAGTCTGAATATTAATGATAAGACTCTTGGTAGGGTGGAGGATTTGAGAGATCTTGGTGTCTGTGTCCATAGGACATTCAAAGCTGCTGCACAGGTTGCTAATGTTGTTAAGAAGGCATCTGGTATGTTAGCATTCATCAACCATGGGATTAAGTTCAAGAGCCATGAGGTAATGTTATAGCTATACAAGACCTTGGTCAGACCCCACTTTGAGTACTGTGTTCAGTTCTGTTCACCTCACTACAGGAAGGATGTGGATACTTTAGAGAGTGCAGGGGAGATTTCCAAGGATGTCACCTGGATTGAAGGGTGTACCTTATGAGAATAGGTTGAGTGAACTTGGCCTTTTCTTTGTGGAGCAATGGAGGATGAGAGGTGACCTGACTGAGGTGTATAAAATGATGAGAGGCATTGATCATGTGGATAGTCAGAGGCATTTTTCCAGGGCTGAATTGGCTAACATAAGAGGGCATAGTTTTAAGGTGCTTGGAAATAGGTATCAACAGGACATCAGAGGCAATTAAAAAAAAATACAGTGGTAGGTGTGTGGAATGTACTGCCAGCAACAGTAGTAGAGGTGGATACAACAGAGTCTTTTAAGAGAATCTTAGATAGATACACGGAACTTAGAAAAATAGAGGAGCTATGCGCTAGGGAAATTCTAGGCAGCTTCTAGAGTAGATTACATGGTCGGCACAACATTATGGATTGAAGGGCCTGCAATGTGCTATAGATTCCTACGTTCAATGTCAGCAAGACCAAAGAACAATTAAACTACTGGACGATAAGAGGAGCAGAATAAGGCCACTTAACCCATCGAGTTTATTCCACCATTCAATAATGGCTCAAATTTATTAACCCTCTCAATCCCATTCTCCTGCCTTCTCACTGTAACCTTTCACACCCTGACTAACCAAAAACCTTTCAACTTCCACTTCAAATATACTCAATGACTTGGCCACCACAGCCATCTGTGGCAATGAACTCCACAGATTCAGCACTCTTGGGCTAAAGAAATTCCTCATTTCTATTCTAAATAGATGTCTATTCAGATGCTGTGCCTTCTGGTTTTAGACTCGCCCATTATAGGAAACATTCTCTCTACATCCACTTTATCTGGGACTTTCAATATTCGATAGGTTTCACTGAGATCCACCCTCATTTTTCTAAATTCCAGCAAATACAGCCTCAGAATTATCAAACACTCCTCATATATTAACCCTTTCATTCCCAGAATCATTCTTGTGAATCTTGTCTGGGCTTTCTCCAATGACAGGCATCTTTTCTTAGATAAGGGGCCCAAAATTGCTCGAATACTCCAAATGCAGTTTGACCAATGCCTTATAAAGCCTTGTATTAAAACCTTGCTCTTATCTTCCAGTCCTCTCAAAATGAATGCTAACATAGCATTTCCTTGCAAGTTAACCTTTAGGGAATCTACACAAAGCCTCCTAAGTTTCTTTGCGCCTCTGATTTTTGAATTTTCTCCCTGTTCAGAAAATAGTCTACACCTTTATTCCTTCTATCCAAGTGCATGGCCATACACTTTCCTATACTATGTTCCATCTGCCACTTCTTTGCCCAAGCCCTTCTGCTCCTTCGACACTACCTGCCTGTCCACTTATCTTCGCATTGTTCACAAACTTAGCCACAATGCCATCAATTACTTCATCTAAATAACTGACACATAATGTGAAGTGGTTCCAATACCGAACCCAGCTAAATACCAATAGTCACCTACAGACAAACAGATTAGGCCTCTTTATCCCTACTCTGTTTCCTGCCAGTCAGTCAATCACCTATCCATGCTAGTATTTTTCCTGTAATACCATGGGTACTTATCTTGTTAAGCAACCTCATTTTACTCAAAAATTTCCAACAGATTTGTCAGGCAAGATTTCCTTTTGGCCTACTTTATTATGTTCCTTCAAGTACCCCAAAACTTCATCCTTAATAATGGACTCCAATATCTTCCCAACCACTGAAGTCAGCCTAACTATCCTATAATTTCCTTCCTTCTGCCTACCTTCCTTCTTGAAGAATGGTGGGACATTTGCAATTTTCCAGCCCTCCAGAACCATTCCAGAATCCAGTAATTGTGGACTTGAGGAAAGGAATGTTGGGAGAACATATTCCAGTTCCCATTGAAGTGTCAGCAGTGGAAAGCGTGAGCAGCTTCAAGGCGACCTATCTTGGGCCCAAATCACTGATGCAATCACAAAGAGGCAAGCCAGAAGCTATACTTCCTTCGGAGGCTGAGCAGACTTTGTACATCACCAAAGACAATCAAATCTCTACACATGACGGATTCTGAATTCTGACGGATTACATCACCATGTTGTATAGGAGGCTCCAATACTAGAGCAAGAGGCTGTAAAAGATTGAGACGTAGCACTTCATAAGCTCAATCCTCCCACCATTGAGGATATCTTCAAAATGTGGTGCCTCAAAAAGGTGCAATGCATCATTAAAGACCCTTACTGTTCAAGGGCATGCCTTCTTTTCTTCACATTACACAACCTCACTATTCCTTTTCTTTTGTAACTTAATGGTAATTATTAATGTTTTGCATTGAACTGATGCTGCAAAACGAAGTTCACAATTTCAGTGATAATAAACCTGATTTCTGACTGATATAATGCTATGAAAATAATTTCACATATTTATTTTACATTTCCAGTACAATCCAGCCAGTGCCCGTAAAAAAATAGATTGATAAATGTTAATATTATTTTGTTTGGAATGCCCCTGCCATTTCTCATGAAGATCATTCAATGATTATTGAACTGCTCTTGAGAAAATTTTAATCCCAATTTTACACCTCTTGGGTCACACAAGGGATATGAAAAAAAGATTATACTCAAAGTTGAATGAATTTAGAGTAAAAATGCTGTAGAAAATGGCAGTAAATGATGCATACTCTTTGAAGGTATATTGGCAGGATAAGATTAAGCACTGAATGGTGGCGTGATAGTCTTCAATTTGCATAAATGTATTTAGAAAATTAACTCAAAGTAATTAAATTTTACAATATCATACTAGAATTAATGGACAAACTCAAACAGAAAAAAAATTGTTTAATGGAGAAAAGAGACACAAGGAAGTGTTTTAAGCTTCGTGGCTGACACAAACAGTGGTGTTATATTATCAACTGGTGTACCAATGGTTTTAAAAAATTAAATACTAATGAAAATTTTCAATTTATAAGATGCCATCTTTTTGATGTCTGGATACAAATTACAGAATGCACAATAGAACAAAGGAGAAAATTGCTGCTAGCTTGTTGCCACTGGAGGGAGCTCCAGAATTTAGGTAATGGAAGAAATGCTAAATGTCAATATAATTAGAGATTCCAGTCATCTGATTCACAAGATCTTAAACTGCTGATGAAACTCATTCAGCTAGACATGCCTCCGAAACGTAAGAAACGAGAACAAGAGAATCACAGGCCGCTAAAGCCTGCTCTGCCATTCGGTATTTTGGATGATCTCACTGTAAAGCAAAAAAGATTACAAATGCTGAAAATCTGACACAAAATTAGAAAATACTAGAAACAAAGGGTCTTCAGCCTGAAACATTAACAGTTTTTCTTTCCACAGATGCAACAAACCTGCTGTGGATTTCCAGCATTTTCTGTTAGTCTGATGGTATAAGAACCCTGTGTTCTTATCTATGGAAACACCACCTTTTAAGGGAGGGGGTTCCGTAAGATCATAATCCTTTACAGAGAGAAAAAAATCACACCATCTTGTCTTAAACTTTGACCATTTATTCTTACAACAATGATCCTCAGGTTTTATTTTTCTGACAGGAAGAAATATCTTCTTCACAGTTATTCCATCAAGACCTTCCCCACAACACTATTCTAAACTCCAACGAATACAAGCTTAGCCCATTCAATTTCTCTTCATGAGACAATCCAATTGTTCCAGGTGATGGTCTAGTAAACCTCCTAAGGAGTTCAAACACTTTGAAAGACCCTTTTTCATCACAGAGCTCTGAAAGCTCTCAACATTTGTTATTTATAGTTTTCCTGCCAAAACAGACAACTGCACAATTTCCCATATTGTACATAATTTATCCATTCATTTCAGTGAATAAATATCCTCCAATCCTTTTCAATTCATTTTCAAACATGTTGCCTCAATACTTCCATTGATATCAGTATATAAATTGTAAAGGACCAGTCCCTGCAGCGCACAGCGTATCTTACTTGATTTGTGCCTATTCATTGCTTTTTTGTGACCAAACTTCAATCTATACCACCACATTAATTCTTGCACCACAAGCTTGTCAACTACAATATAGATACACTAGTTCCCTTACATCCATATCAAGCCACCTCTTCCAGGAATTACAACAAATTAGTCAAACACCAAAAGATTCAAATTTGAGATGTTTTGATGGAGCAGAGAGGGAGATTCCATTCTATTGTCAAGTGGGTCAGAAATTAAGACTCTTGGTATTAAAACGGAACGAGTACGAAATGGGAAAACACAGATTTTACCTACTTAAAATTTGTTAAATGTACTGCTATAAAATTATATTTTTGCTATGACACATGTAAACATCAATGGCCTGCAATTTCCCGTTTTCTGAATCCTTCCTTTTTAGAAAACTTAGAAATTACCCTCTGAAACTTTCCATCAGATCAGCTCCCAATACCCTTACAGGTAACACACACAAAATGCTGGAGGACCTCAGCAGGCCAAAAAGGTTCCATTTTAAATCCCAAGGTTCTTACCCACACACATGATGATAGAATTGGTTTTCCCTGCCTGTGCCAACAAAACATCTCAATTTTTAATCTTTAATTCAAATATTCTGTTAACCTTCTCTATTTGGAAGATTATTTTAGTTTCTCTAAATGTTCCATTTAATTGAAGAATCTCTGCTCTAGCAACTTTCTGGTAAACCTAGCATTGAAGGTCTTCACTTTCCTTCCATCTCAGAACATTTCCTAGTCACTTATCATTGTTCTTAGAGATATGGCATAATCTCCTTGTATTCAGTGTCTACTTACAATGCCCAGTTCCCCATTTACTTCTTAATTGATTTATCAGGACATCATCCAAGTTTTACAAAATACACAATCCAAGTTTGTCTGTTCTTGTATAACTTCAAAACAGAATCATTACATTACACCAATTTTCCATGATGCTCCACTAAAATGCATCACTTCAAACATAATTGCTTTATATGCATTAGGTGAATTTGTCCTCTTCAATTTGATTCTCAAGATTCCCTCTTAACCTTTAGCCTACTAAAATCCTAACCACTGCTGTACTGCCAAGTTTTGTAGTACCCATAAAATTCAAAGCAGTATCCATGAACACTAGTCCATTTATTTATACACAAGATAAAACAATTATCCTGATATTGATCTCTAAGATTTGACCACAAGCAGAGGACTTGTAATCACACATTCCCATTTCTTCAAGAATCAGGTTTAATATATTTAAAATGGAGCAAAAACAAAAATAATGTATTTTTTTAAAAAGTGAGGCTGTGTTCATAGGCTCAATGTCCATTTAGGAATCCAACAGCAGAGGGGAAGAAGCTGTTCTTGAATCGCTGAGTGTGTGCCTTCAAGCTTCTGTACGACCTTCCTGACAATAAAAATGAAAAGAGGACATGTTCTGGGTAATGGGGGTCCTTAATAATGGACACTGCCTTTCTGAGGCATCGATCTTTGAAAGTGTCTTGGATACTATGGAAAGAAGTACCCAAGATGGAGCTGACTAATGTTACAGCTTTCTGTAGCTTACTTCAATCCTGTGCAGTAGACCTGTCCCAAATCAGACAGTGACGCAGCCTGTCAGAATGCTCTCCATAGTACATCTGTAGAAGTTTGAGTGTCTTAGGTGACAAAGCAAATCTCCTCCTAAGAAATATAGCCACTGTTTTGCCTTCTTTATAGCTGAAGCGATATGTTAGATCCTATGATATGTTAGCTGAAGCCAGGTTAGATCCTCAGAGATCTAGACACTCAGGAACTTGAAATTGCTCACTCTCCACTTCTGATCCCTCTATAAGGATTGGTTTGTGCTCCCTCATCTCACCCTCTGAAGTCCACAATCAGCTCTTTGGTCATTTTGACGTCAAGTGTGAGGTCGTTGCTGCAACACCACTCAACTTCAGATTCAGATTATTGTCATTTAGAAGCCACAAATGCAATGCAGTTAAAAAATGAGACAATGTTCCTCCAGAATGATATCACAAAAGCACATGACCAAACAGACTACACCAGAAAATCCACTTAACATTTGGTAATCCCCAATCCAGAGTCCGGAGAGGCTGCTGCGTATTAATATCACGCTACCATCTTAGAGCATTCCCTGGAAAGGAGCTCCAATCCCACCGGACAAACAAGACCAAAAACTAAAGCTACAAGACCTGCACAAAACCACATAGTTACAACAGTGCAAACAATAGCTTAATTGATAAAAACAGACCATGGGCACAGTAAAAATAGTCCAAAGATGTTAAGACTATAAGTTTGAAAGAAACCACCACACAGTTTCCACAGGGTCCCGATTTGACTCGTCATCCCACGCAGGCGGCAGAAGGGAATACCCCCACTATGGACTTCCACAGCACTGCCTGACTCAGCCTCACAGACGCAGTACACAGTGAAAGCTCCGTCGAACCCAGCCTCGCAGGTGCAGCACACAGTGAAAGCTCCGTCGAACCCAGCCTCGCAGGCGCAGCACACACTGAAAGTGACCTGACCGCAGCGGACTCCGAGTCTGTCGAACCTCCAAGCCGCCGACCATCCCCTCTGGCACAGCTTCTCTGAGCACCATACTCTGCCGAGCGTATTAAGACGCCCCCGCCAACGGCCATCGGCAACGTGACCCCGAGGACTGGGGGCCTGTTCTTCCCAGCAGAGACCTGGACCTCACAGCAGCAGCAACGAAGAAGTTCTTCCTGGAAATTTCCAGATTTTCCTCCATGCACCAACGTCAGTTTTTCATCTGATTATGACTGCACACAGCACCCCACTTCTCAAATAACAGATAATCAGCTCCGGAGTGGCCGCTGCAAGCTGTGTCGCGCCGCCATCTTGGAATCTAACTTGCAGGTATATCTCATTCATGTATGTCATCTCATCTCCATCTGAGATTATACCAACAATGGTTGAATCATCAGCAAATTTATAGACAGCATTTGAGCTATACCTAGCCATAAAGTCATGGATACAAACAGAGAAGAGCAGTGGGCTAAGCATACATCCCTGATGTATATGCAAATTATATTTTTACAAAATGGTTTTGAAAATTCATTTGTACACGTCTGCTGAAGCATCATCATGAAGTTCTTGTGATTCTTTATGATAATTACTAGTGAATTTAGGGTCTGGGTCAAAGTTTCTCTTCAGTGGTTCATTTTAATTTTAGTTGTTCAATTATTGATCTTCTATTAGTTATAATACAATATACACAAAATACTGGAGGAACTCAGTGGGTGGTTAGGATACATTTGACCAGGCTGTGGATGTTTGCAGATGAAAAGCTAGCCAGAAGAAGGGTCATGGTTGAATATATTAGTATATTATGGTCACATATACCAACATACAGTTAAATGCTCGTCTTGTGCACTTTATATGGATCAAATCAGTACACAGTGCACTGAGCTAGAAAAAGGTGAACCAATAACAATGAAGGATAAAGCTATCAAAATTACATTGCAGGTAAACGATAAAATGTTTGGTCATAACAGGGTAGATTTAAAGCTAGAGTCTGTTTTATTGTACAAGAGGTCCACTCAAGAATATAACAGTGTGACAGAAGGTGCCCTTGAGCTTGGTGGCACACACTTTCACACTTTTGTACCTTCTGCCCGATGAGAAAGGCGGGAAGAGAGTATCTCTGGGATGAGTGGGGTCTTTGATTATACCATGAGCGCAAGAGATTTTGCAAATGCTGAAAATCCAGAGCAACACACACAAAACGCTGGCAGAACTCAGCAGGTCAGGTAGCATTTATCAAGGGGAATAAACAGTCAATGCTTCGGTATGAGAATTCATCAAGACTAGAAAAAAGGTGGGGGGGGGAAGAAGCCAAAATAAAAGGCTGGAGGAGGGGAAAAGACTACAAGCTTGCAAGTGATAGATGAAACAAAGTGACTGGGAAGGTGGAGGAAGGGGTTGAAGAAAGAAACAGGTGAAAAAGAGAAAAAGCTGAAGAAGGAATCTGAGAGAAGTATAGATCATGGGAGGAAGGCAAAAAGGAGGGACACCAAAGAAAGGTGAGGAGGAGAAAAGGTATGGGGGGGGGGGCATAAGTGTGCAGCATAGTAGTGTAGAGGTTAGCACCACGTTTTACAGTACCAGCAACCCAGATTCAATTCCCTTCACTGTCTGTAAGGAGATTGTAAACTTTCCTTGTGACCGCATGGTTTTCCTCTGGGTGCTCCAGTTTCCTCTTACAGTCCAAAGATTTACCGTTTTGGAAGGTTAACTGGTAAATTGTCCCGCTATTAAGCTAGGATGAATTGAGGGATTTCTGGGCAGTGCGGCTTGAAGGGTCATAAGGGCCTAATCTGAGCTGTATTTCAATATAAATAAAATCAGAATTAGGTTTATTATCACCTCCATGTGTCTTGAAATTTGTTAACTTAGCAGCAGCAGCTCAATGCAATACATAATATAAGAGGGAAAAAATAATAATAAATAAATCAATTACATATACATATATGGAATAGCTTAAAAATCAGGCAAAAAACAAACAATATATATTTAAAAAGTGAGGCAGTGTTCACAGGTTCAATGTCCATTTAGGAATTGGATGGCAGAGGGGAAGAAGCTGTTCCTGAATCGCTGAGTGTCTGCCTTCAGGCTTCTGTACCTCCTACGTGATGGTAACAGTGAGTGCTGGGTGCTGGAGGTCCAAAATAATGGACGCTGCCTTTGAGACACTACTCCTTGAAGGTGTCCTGGGTACTTTGTAGGCTGGTACCCAAGATGGAGCCGACTGAATTCATAACCCTCTGCAGCTTCTCTCAGTCCTGAGATGTAGCACCCCACCCCATACCAGATAGTGATGCAGCCTGTCAGAATGCTCTCCACGCTACAACTATAGAAGTTTTTGAGTGTATTTATTGACATGTCAAATCTCTTCAGACTCCTAATGAAGTATAATCACTGTCCTGCCTTCGTTATAACTGAATCGATATGTTGGGACCAGGTTAGGTCCTCGGAGATCTCGACACCCAGGAACTTAAAACTGTTCACTCTCTCCACATCTGATCCCTCTATGAGGATTGGTATGTGTTCCTTCGTCTTACCCTTCCTGAAGTCCACTATCAGCTCTCTTATCTTACTGACTTTGAGTGCAAGGTTGTTGCTGTGACATCACTCCATTTGTTGGTATATCTTGATGCCCTCTCATCTCCATCTGAGATTCTACCAACAATGGTTGTATCATCAGCAAATTTATAGATGGTATTTGAACTATGACAAGCCACGCGTCATGGGCATAGAGAGAATAGAGCAGTGGGCTAAGCACACACTCCTGAAGTGCACCAGTGTTGATTGTCAGTGAGGAGAAAATAATGTCAGAAATTCACAGAGATTGTGGTCTTCCTGTTAGGAAGTCAAGGCTCCAATTACAGAGAGAGGTACAGAGGCCCAGGTTCTGTAACTTCTCAATCAGGATTGTGGGAACGATGATGTTCAATACTGAGCTATAATTGATGAACAGCATCCCGACATAGGTGGTTGTATTGTCCAGGTGTTCTAAGGCCATGTGAAGAACCATTGGAATTGCAACTGCTGTTGTGGCAGTAGGCAAATTGCAATGGGTCCAGGTCCTTGATGAGGCATGAGTTCAGTCTAGTCATGACCAACATCTCAAATCATTTCACCAGTGTAGATGTGAGCGCTACCGGGCAATAGTCATTAAGGCAGCTCACATTCTTTTCCTTAGGCTCTGGTATAATTGTTGCCTTTCTGAAGCATGTGGGAAGTTCCACCCGTAGAAATGAGAGGTTGAAAAAAGACAATCATGATCCTGTTGAATAGTGGAGTTGGCTCAAAGCCAAATGGCCAACCTCTGCTCACATTTCTTATGTTTTTTGGCTGACTTACTATTTCCAGCATTTACAACAAATTTACAACAAAATGCAGCATTTTGTATCTTACAGCTCCAGTATGTTTTTTGTTTTGACAAATCACCTGTAAATATTAAGCTTCCCTCAAACAAATTCACTATTCACTCTCTATCACAGACATTCTCATTGTTCTCTTCACCCCTTTGCCTCCTTCTCTGAACCATGTTTGATTTCTCAGTTTAAGTTCTGATGAAAGATCAACAATTTAAAATGTTAACTGTTCCTGTTTCCATTCTGAATATTTCCAACATCTGTTTACTTGCAGGTAATGACTTGCCTCTGATTCTAGTAATGCTAATGGCAATGATATTTGCCTTCTTATGCTATCAAGCTAACACCAAACCTAGATTCGTCATGGAATACTTGTCAATTCAATTACGAATGTTTAAACCCTACCAAATATTAGAACTTGAATTGGCATGTTGAAGGTTAGGTTTTTTGATCTGTAGAGTTCTGCTACATGCAAAACATCTTCTCTTCAAAAGTAACTGGTGACTAATGAATGCTAGTTTCCCTTCTTCTTATTCTTAGTAACACCATGTTATATATCAAAAACTGTGGTTCAGATGAAACATTCTTCCCAGATAAAAACATTTCAAATATCCTAATGTAGGGTTTTGACCTGAAATGTCAACAATTCCTTAACAAAACCACCTCCAACGTCACACAGAAGCTGCTTAATCCACTGTGTTCATCTAGCACACAGTTTGTTTCAAATACAAGATGCGTAACCTGATCAAACCTATTTTGGTTGGAGAAAAGAATCTTCACCACCCTGTAACAGAAACAGCTGAGTACATTTCCCAGATGCAGTGCATATAGTGAAGCTAGAAAACTGTGAACCCTGTAGAATATTCTCTATTTCTGCATAAATATGGCCTAAAATGTAATCAGATCTTCACGTAGGTCCTAAAACTAGATAAAGAGAACCTAATTTTAAAAATTACACAAAATACATTACACTTGCTCATTTATTTATTGAGAAAAATGATCTAATATTACATGTATTTGTTGGCAAAAGTACGTGAAGTTATTGTACAGCAATAACTTCAAACAAACGTTTCAGTTAACTGTTGCTCAGTCCTGCATGTCGGCTGGAGGAATTTTGGGCCATTCCTAAACTGCTTCAACTCTGGAATGTTAGTGGGCCTCCTTGCATGAACTGTTAGCTTCAGGTCCTTCCACAACATTTCTATAACATTAAGGTCAGGACTTTGACTTGACCATTGTTGATATACTATTGTCTTTTGGATCACTGTCTTGTTGCATTATCCAAATTCAGTTGACAGACTGCTACCCTGACATTCTCTTGTATCGAGACATTTTACAGCTTTGAATTCATTGTTTCTTCAATGATTACAAGCTGTCCAAAGGCCATGCAGCAGCAAAGCAACCCCAAATCATGTTGCTCCTTCCACCATGCTTCACAGTTGGGATGAGGTTTTGGTGTTGGTGTGCAGTGCCCTTTTTCCTCCAAACATAGCAATATGCATCTCTGCTAAAAAGTTCAACTTTTGTCTCATCTGTCCACAGAACGTTGTCTCAGAAGCATTGTAGAACATCCAGGTGGTCTTTCGTAAACCTGAAATGTGCAGCAATGCTTTTTTTGGGAGAGCAGCAGTTTCCTCCATAGTGTCCTTCCATGAACACCAATCTTGTTCAGTGCTTTTCTCACAATGGATACACAGAGACTTCAGCAAGTTCTAGACATTAACGCAGGTCTTTCGCTGTTACCTTTCGGTTCTTTTTTACCTCCATTAGCATTGCACCTCGTGCTCTTGGTGTGATCTTTGCAGGAGCCCACTCCTGGGGAGAGTAGCAACAATTCTGAGTTTCCTCCATTTGTAGACAATTTCTCTTACTGTGGACTGATGAACACTCAGGTCTTTAGAAGTGCTTTTATAGCCTTTTCCAGCTTCATGCATCTCTACAATTTTCTTTCCAAGGTCCTCTAAAAGTTGTTTTGATAGAGGCATGGTGTACACACACAGATCTTTCTTGAGAACAGCAGGCTCTGTCAGTAACCTGACTTTGTATCTTTTTTATAGGGCAAGGCACCTCTACAGCCCACAGCTCCAATCTCAACTCATTGACTGGAACACCCGACTCCAAATAGCTTTTGTAGAAGGCATTACCCCAGAGGTTCACACACATTTTTGAACCTAGACTGATTGTTTAAATGGTGTACTCGGTATTGATGAGTAGTAGTACAATTGTTTGTGTTATTAGTTTAGGCAGATTGTGTTTATCTATTACTGTGATTTAGATGAGGATCAGACCACATTTTATGACTAATTCAGAAGAACAGGTAATTACATAAGGCTCGCAAACTTTCTAGCATCACTAAGTGTAAACTGAGTCAGGGCTCTGATACTGTGATACTTAACATGAATGATACTATACATTTCATAAAATTGGAGCACCAGTTACCAATTAGGCAGTTTGGTTCCAGGCATGGAACAACTGATAATATTCCAAAAGACTTTGTAAGAACAAGTCTAAAGATGTAAACGATTTCAAAATGTGTCTAGGAACAGAGGGACTCAAGTGCAAATATGTACATTCCTTGAAAATATCAGGGAATATTCATGTAATAGTTAATAAAGCTTATGGAACTCCGAGATGCATAAAACAGTGAAGTTATGTTGATGCTGTTCTAAAAAAAACACTGGTTAAGCCACTGGAGTATTACTCAATACTGTTTGTGGTGCTTTGGGAAGGATGTGAATGGCCCAGAGCAGGTGCAAAAATATTTACTAGAATGGATCCAGGGATAAAAGTAAGGAATTTTATCTGTGAGGTCAGATGGAAAAAAACTGGGATAATTCTTTTTGAAGTAAAGAAGGTTAGAAACATAGAAACATAGAACATAGGTGCAGGAGTAGGCCATTTGGCCCTTTGAGCCTGCACCGCCATTCAGTATGATCATGGCTGATCATCCAACTCAAAACCCTGTACCTGCTTTCTCTCCATACCCACTGATCCCTTTAGCCACAAGGACCATATCTAACTTCCTCTTCAATACAGCCAATGAACTGGCCTCAACTGTTTCCTGTGGCAGAGAATTCCACAGATTCACCACTCTCTGCGTGAAGTAGTTTTTCCTCATCTCGGTCCTCAAAGGCTTCTCCTTTATCCTTAAACTGTGACCCCTCGTTCTGGACTTCCCCAACATCGGAAACAATCTTCCTGCATCTAGCCTGTCCAATCCCTTTAGAATTTAATACGTTTCAATAAGATCCCCCCTCAATCTTCTAAATTCCAGTGAGTAAATTCCAGTTCTGGCAAGATTTGACAGAAGTGTAAAGTAAGCAATTCTTCAACAAACAAGGGACAACCAAACCTCTAAACAAAAGTTACAAAGGTACTCTTTTTTTTAAAAAGACAGATTAGCTATAATCTGGAATTCAATGCTTACAAGAGTGTTGCAACATATGACCGCGTCACATGATGCACCAATTCTATGACTATCACTATTCAATAGTATCTGCATTCAGCCTTAAGCTTCAAATTGAGGTTAGCTTTCACAAACTACAGAGGAGGAACATGATTAAAAGATCTGTGGTTATAAACAGTTTGCATAAGTGTTAGAAAATAGGTTGGAAGGTTTGAAAAAGAACCCGCCAACTTGATAGAGTCAAAGTAGTACAGCACAGAAACAGGCCCTTCAGCCCATCTAGTCCATGCAAAAATCAGCTAAATTGCCTACTTCCAATGACCTGCAAGCTGGTCATTGCCCTACAGCCCTCCACATCCCCTCTTAACCATGTACCTATCCAAAATTCTCTTCAACATTGAAATCCAGCTCACATGCATTACTAGTGCTGGTAGCTTATTCCAACTCTCATGACCCTGAGTGAAATTCTCACCTTTTACTCATGTCCGATATATAAAAAAATTCAACCACAACACTGAAAATTTTGACAACATAAAGCAGAAGCTGTAACATACAGACAGGAATACACATTATATACAGACAGGAGTACACATTATATATAATATACAGTACATTAATAGATTTCTTATGGTGCATATTGTTTTATTCCCAACGAAAGCCCATTATTTCTGGGTATCTATAGAGATGCAGCTCATAAGCCCCCTCGTTAACAGCCAGTGGACTCAGCAGTGAGAAAACCACCTTTCTCAAACTCCACATGTCTAGGGCCTCATCAAATTCCAGAAGTTGGGATGTCTTAACCACCTGAACTCCAATCTGTGCGAATACTGTTTAAATACTACCCCCATCCAATTAGCCGTCGGCATGAAATAACAGATCATACACTCCATGCAATTATAAGTATATTTACAAATGTCAGCTTTATCAAGCAGTTAGTAGGGAAAAGAAAAAAAACAAAAGAGCACATTAATCCAGTCCAAATTTGCACATAAGCTGGAGCTCCTCTTGAAGTTGTCTTCAACTCACACGCTGGACCCACAGTCTGCATGAAAGCACATACCACCTTTTGAATGTCGCTGGAATCCACCTTGAACAAACGGGCTCCCCCACAGGACTATTGGTTTCCTCTTTGAAGCCATTCATCTGCACAAAGCACCTTGTGCAACAGGGACGGCATCCTCAGCCATCTTCCCGTCTTCCCCCACCTCAACCCACACCAGCGTCAGTTACAAAAACCTCTCCACCCAGCGTTCTCTAGAACCTTCTCCCAATTCCACCATCTTTATTGGCTGACACAACATACCTAAGTTGAACAACATAGCCTCTTATCCTTAGTTCAAACCAAACAAGCTAAAAGAGGAACAGACTTACAGAACTGCTAAAATGAAATACCTACAGCAAAGCAGTAAAAATCTTAACCAGTGTGTTACACTCGTAAAGTTTCAAATAAAAAGTTTCTTATGAGATTACAGGGATCTCCATTGCAAAGTAAAATCAAATTTTGGCCATTTTATGTCGTAGCTAAAAAAGGAAAAGATGAACACTATTGCTAGAGAGTAATTACTGGGGTGAAAAGGCTGAATACATGCAATGAATTGGTAAAGTGCCATCTGCGTTAAAATGAACCTTATGTGGTAAACTCAACAAAATCATTGCCCAGCTTTCTCATGCAATGAAAGGAACAGAATTCTCTCCCCCTACTCAGCCAGTCCACAGGAATCACACCCTCAATAATTCCCCCGTCCATTCGTCCCTCCCGACTAACCTCCCTCCTGACACTCATCTCTGCAAACAGAAGGGTAACACCTGCCCATTCACCTTCTCCTTCACCTCCCATCAGACACCTAAACAGTCCTTCCAGATGAGGCAACACTTCACCTGCAAATATGGTGATCTTCTACAGTACCCAGTGCTCCTGATGCGGCCCACTCTACATTGGTGAGACCCAATGTAGATTGGTAGACCAGTCTGTCAATCCTTTCCGCTCCATCCACAAAAATGGGAATTTCCCGGCGGCCAACCACTTTATTTCCCATCCCCACTGCAACAAGTCAGTCTAGCGCCTCCACTTCTGCCACAATGAGAGCATTCTCAGGTTGGAAGAGCAACATCTTTCTTAGACTCAAACCTGGTGATAGGAATATCGATTTCTCCAAATTCTAGTAAATTTTCTCCTTCCCCTTTGCTCTTCTATTCCCCACTTTGGCCTTGCAAAACTGCCACAAAGATATGATTCCCCCCTCAGGTTCAGATGTAACCCTGTCCTTTTTGTACCGGTCATACCTTGCTCAGAAGAGATTTCAATGACTCAGAAATCCGAATCCTGCCCCTACCCCACTTTCTCAGCCTCTCATCATCTGTACTATCATCCTATTCCTGTCCTGACTAGCATTTGGTTTTGGGTGTAGTCAAGAAATTATTACCTTGGAGGCCCTGCTTTTCAGTGTCTTCCCTAACTCCCTATACTCACTGCACAGGACCTCTTCCCCCTTTCAACCCATGTCATTGGTGCCAAGGTGCACCATACCTTGCTGCTCACTCTCACTCTTGAAAATCTTCTGCAGCCTATCAGACATCCTGGACCCCAGAACCTGTTGGACAATAAACCATCTTGGCTTCTCTTTCGTGTCCATTTTCTTCATTCCTTTCCATACATACTGCTCGACTTGCTGAGTTTCTCCAGCATTAGTATGTGCTGCTGTGTGTTGATTTAACTTTCTATGACAAACTTCCTAACAACAAATTTTGGCTCATGTCTCTTAATTTGTGAATTCTGCAAGGTCAAGTTTCCCATAACCCAACTGGCTAGAACAAATGGTTGCCTATACTGACTGCACGGTTGATCACTGAACAAATTCACTGGCCAGCTGAGAGCTACTCTTGTTTAGGAAGAATATTACTGTTGGACCAGCTGACAGTATTCATATTTTGAATAGATTTATTGTTAGCTTTCAACAGAGGCAACATGATTGTTACACTACAATTTTTCACAACCTAAATCATGATGTTGCCAACTGGTAAAACGCCTAAAACTGGCAACTCTTGAACATCACTCAAAATCTACAGCCAGGTTGAGACCAAAATACTTAAATTGCTTTAATTTCATATATGGTTGGATAATTTTTTTTCAAAATAATTGGAAAACTTCTTTAGTTTCACAATATTGCAATCCAAAATTTAGTCCATTAATTTATGAAAAATATCTTTTACAATGATTAACTAACAATACCCAAGCTATTTTGAATCAGATAAAAAGCTGCAACTGCAAATGTGGAGGAAATAACAAAATTAACAAATAGGGCGGAGGCGGTGGTTTGTGAAAGCTACTATTAACACATTTTTGATCACTAACTTGCAGTACCAAAAAAACAGACAAGGCTTAGGAGGAAAATATAATCAATAAAAAGAGAACTAAAATTAAAAACACCTTCAGAGGGAAAGTAAAAATGCATAGCGTATTGACTTGGGAGACAGAGTTTTCAAACTATGAACAATGAATCCTTTTTTAGTAACCTGATAAGTTATTAAAATTTGTTTAAAAATTTGTTGATGAAATTTAAATATGGAGGATACCATTCATATCTAGTATATGGTTATATGCTTTGTACTTGACTTTTAAAATTAATTTTGTTCTGATGAAAAAAGGTATACTGAAACAAGATGAAAGATATACAAGGCCTAAAATGTCTGTGTGTGGTTAAATTGCACTTCCTCAACAACCACCCTCATCTCCACAGACTTGAAGTACTTTTAAAATTGATTTGGATTATATCTATTAGGAATACCCACAGCACTCATTGTAATATAAAAAATCTATCAAATTATTTAAGCTACAGTTTTGTTTCATAATGAAAGATGTTCAACTGAAGGAAAATAAGGAAAGACAGAGGTGATCGATTTAAATATCAAGGCATGATGGAATATGTCAAAATGGGGCATAAAATAGTATTTAATCAAATAAAAGCACAATGCCTATAAAAAGTATGCCCCACCCCAGAAGTTTTCATGTTTTATTGTTTTATACCATTGAATCACAGTGGATTTAATTTGGCTTTTTTGACACTGATCACCAGAAAAAGACTTTTTTTGTGTCAAAGAGAAAAAAACATCTCTACAAAGTGATCTAAATTAATTAGAAATATAAAATGCAAAATAATTGATTGCATAAGTATTCACCCCCTTCAAGTTAATATTTAGTAGATGCACCTTTGGCAGCAATTATAGCCTTGAGTCTGCGTGGATAGGTCTTTCTCAGCTTTGCCTTATGGACACTGCAATCTTTCCCCATTCTTCTTTGCAATACTGCTCAAGTTTTGTCAGATTTCATGGGGATCATGAGTGAACCACCCTTTTTAAGACTAGCCACAAATTCTCAAATGGACTGAGGTCTGGACTCTAACTCGGCCACTCCAGGGCGTTAACTTTGCTGTTTTTAATCCATTCCTGTGTAGATTTGGCTTTAAGCTTTGGTCATTGTCTTGCTAGAAAACAAATCTTCGCTCAAGCTGCAGTTCTCTTGCAGATTGCATCAGGTTTTTCTCCAGGATTTTCTTGTACTTTACTGCTTTCATTTTACCCTCGACATTCACAAGCCTTCCAGGGCATGTTGCAGTGAAGCATCCCCACAGCATGATGCAGCTACCACCATTCTTCACGGTGGGGATGGTGTACTTTTGATGATGTGCAGTTTGGCTAATGCCAAACATAGTAATTAGTCTGATGGACAAAAAGTTCACTTTTAAGTTACATCAGACCATAGGACTTTCTTCCAGCTGACTTCAGAGTCTCCCACACGCTTTCTGGCAAACTCCAGCCAAAATTTCATGCGAGTTTTTTTCTCCCCAACAGTAGTTTTCTCTTTACCACTCTCCCATAAAGCTGTGACTGGTGAAACACCCAGGCAACAATTATTGTGTGCGCAGTCTCTCCCATCTCAGCCATTGAAGCTTGTAACTCCTCCAGAGTTGACATAGATCACTTGGTGGCCTTCTTCACTAGTCCCCTTCTTGCATGGGCAATCAGTTTAACAGGTGTGCCATATGCCATATACTTTCAATTTCTTGATAATCAACTTAATTGTACTCCAAGGGATATTCAGTGACTTAAAAATGTTCTTGTACCCTTCTCCTGACTTGTGTCTCTCAATAACCTATTTGCAGAGTTTCTTGGAGTGTTCTTTTGTCTTTGTGGTGTAGTTTTTAACCAGGATACTGACTCACCAGCAGTTGGACCTTCCAGATTCAGGTGCTTTTTTACTACAATCAGTTGAAACACCTTGACAGGACTCAATAAACAATCTCCATTTAACTAATTATGTAACCTCTGAAGCCAGTTGGCTGCACTAGTGATTATTTGGTGTGTCATATTAAAATGGTTGAATACTTACGCAATCAATTATTGTGTATTTTATATTTATAATTTAGATCAATTTGTACAGATCTGTTTTCACTTTGACATGAGTCTTTTTCTGCTGGTGACAAAAAAGCCAAATTAAATCCACTGTGATTCAATGTTGTAAAACAATAAAACATGAAAACTTCCAGGTGTGGGAGTGGGGAGGGGGTGTGAATGCTTCTTATCGGCACTGTAAATGCTAAACCCTCAAAGTTAACCTTCAACTGCCATATGAATTCAGAATCAAAATCTAATCTAATTCCGAAAATTTTGCATTTCCAATTTACAGTTAACTTCTACAAAAGTAAACTTGTTTTGCACTGACATCAAAGAGTGATGAGAATCTCTGTACATCCTCCTGTGGAATCCATGGGTTTTCTCTGGGTGCTCCAGTTTCCTCCCACAGTCCAAAGTGCTGTGCTCGTTAATAGGTCATTGTAAATTGTCCCATGATTAAGTTAGGGTTAAATCGGGGTTGTCGGGGTGACTTGGCTCAAAGGGCCAGAAGAGCCTATTCCACACTGTATCTCTAAATAAATATTGATAAAGTTTTCAAAGCACTAACATTCACAGGTGATAGAAGTTAGACGCTGAAATGAGGCTGAAATGAAATCCACCATAAGTATGCCTTTATTCATCTGTCCATAAATGCCTATGTACAAACCCCATTTCCAGAAAATTTGGGATATTTTCCAAAATGCAATAAAAACAAAAATCTGTGATATGTTAATTCACGTGAACCTTTATTTAACTGACAAAAGTACAAAGAAAAGATCTTCAATAGTTTTACTGACCAACTTAATTGTATTTTGTAAATACACACAAATTTAGAATTTGATGGCTGTAACACGCTCAACAAAAGTTGAGACAGAGTTAAAATAAGATTGAAAAGTGCACAGAATATTCAAGTAGCACCAGTTTGGAAGACTCCACATTAAGTAGGCTAATTGGTAGCAGGTGAGGTATCATGACTGGGTATAAAAGTAGCGTCCATCAAAGGCTCAGTCTTTACAAGCAAGGATGGGTCATGGCTCACCCCTTTGTGCCACAATTTGTGAGAAAATTGTTAGTCAGTTCAAAAGGAACATTTCCCAATGCAAGACTGCAGAGAATTTAGGACTTTCAACATCTAGAGTACATAATATTGTGAAAAGATTCAGAGAATTCAGAGACATCTCTGTGTAAAGGGCAAGGTCGGAAACCACTGTTGAATGCGCGTGATCTTCGAGCCCTCAGGCGGCACTGCCTAAGAAACCGTCACGCTACTGTGATAATTATAGCCACCTGGGCTCGGGAGTACTTCGGAAAACCATTGTCACTTAACACAGTCTGTCGCTGCATCCAGAAATGCAACTTGAAACTGTATTACGCAAGGAGGAAGCCATACATCAACTCTACGCAGAAACGTCGGCGAGTTCTCTGGGCCCGAGCTCATCTCAGATGGACCGAAAGACTGTGGAACCATGTACTGTGGTCAGATGAGTCCACATTTCAGCTAGCTTTCAGAAAAAAACGGGCATCGAGTTCTCCGTGCCAAAGATGAAAACGACCAAACTGATTGTTATAAGCAAAAGGTGCAAAAGCCAGCATCCGTGATGGTATGGGGGTGCATCAGTGCCCGTTGCATGTATGTGAAGGTACCATTGACGCTGAGGCGTATATTAGGATTTTAGAGAGACATATGTTGCCATCAAGGCGACGTCTCTTCCCAGGATATCCATGCCTATTTCAGCAGGACAATGCCAGACCACAATCTGCACGGGCCACAACAGTGTGGCTTTGTAGACACAGTGCGTGTGCTTGACTGACCTGCTGCCAGTCCAGATCTATCTCCTATTGAAAATGTATGGTGCATCATGAAGAGAAGAATCAGACAACGGAAACCACAGACTGTTGAGCAGCTGAAGTCTTATATCAAGCAAGAACTGACAAAATTTCCAATTGCAATTCCACTACAATTAGTATCCTCAGTTCCAAAACGATTAAAAAGTGTTATTAAAAGGAAAGGTGACGTAACACAATGGTAAACATGCCTCTGACCCAACTTTTGTTGAGTGTGTTGCAGCCATCAAATTCTAAATTTGTGTATATTTACAAAATACAATTAAGTTGGTCAGTAAAACTATTGAAAATCTTTTCTTTGTACTTTTGTCAGTTAAATAAAGGTTCATGTGAATTAACATAACACAGATTTTTGTTTTTATTGCATTTTGGAAAATATCCCAACTTTTCTGGAAATGGGGTTTGTATTATTATTAAGTATATACGAGAAAATCTATTCAACAGCATATTTCCTCACTTATATCCAAAGTAACACTGGGTTCTGAAGTCATCCAAATCTTAGACCCTAATTAATGGTAGGATTATTAAGATGCAAGGATATTTTGTGCTGTAAAATTAAAATGACGCATACTCGTGTTATTAAAACAAATTTAGTAACTCTATCAATAGTTTGAAAAGTAATGTTTCTTCCTGCTTACAAATTAGTTTAGACTGAATTCAATGAAAAACCAATTTAAATACTGAACAATTTAGTTCTAAAAATGGGCTGCCAGAACCACTGAGACCAACACATGTATTATACATGGAGTAACTTCCCAAATATAGAGCTGTGATAGCGGGAAGGTCAATGAAAGTCTGGTAGCTGGTTAATAGCACATAAACATCACTGAATTCACTTTCTTCTTGCTAACTACATTGTAGGACTAAGAACACAATAAGAATTGAAGCATGTATGGAACTGAGACCCAGTCATAAAAATAAAAAGAATAAAATGTTGATATATGTTGTTAATAAGCAAATTTTGCAAAGTTTTAATATCACGTGTATTTCCAATTGACAAAACCTTCCAACTGGCAAAATGAATTCAAAACTATTATCTAAAATGTAACATTCTGCTGCGAAATAAGTTTGGAACATTGCAGAGTGCTTTATAAACTTGTTTTCTACGAACAGAAATCAACAAATCCATTCCTTTATTAGATGTTTATTTGAAAAAATATACAATTAGATGAAAATATCATTATACATAGATCTACAGTAACTTGCTGACTACAATTCATTAGATGCAGCAAGCAGATTGATCTTTAACAAAATAATAACATTATACTAAAAGGGATATGTCACCTTCAAATTCCAAAATCAACATTCTAATTGCACTTGGGAAAGATTCCCAAAAACTGTCAGTATATATTGCTTTCAATGCAGCTCCTTCTCAAGAGTTTGAAAATAAGCACCAGCATGTCTTTACAGAAGCATTTGTCAAAAAAGCATAATGGAGTTATTAAACTAGGAGTTCCATCCTTAAGTTCTAATCTGTACTGATTTAAGTAACTCAATCAAAGCATTTGACAGAGAGTCTGGAATTAGGACCTGCACATCTCAGTAGGAAGGTTGAGGGGTTGAAGGAAGAGAGTATAACAAGCAAGTTTCAGAGAGGGTTCCTATTTCTGATCACTATCAAAATGATGCAAAAAAGTGCATGCAATTGTGGGTTAAGGTCATAAGTTAGATTTTATAATGCCAAATTGCCCAAATTTTATTGCTGCCAGTCAGCTTGATAACAAGTTGGCGACTGTGATCGAAAATAATTCAGATCTACTTGTAATTTTATACTTTGATATTTAAGAGTATTAGGGGTTTAACTAATAGAAAGTAATAGAAAAAAATGTAAATTTGGAATCCATGTTACACTATTAAGTTAATTGAGAAAATACAAATGGATTGCAAAGTGAAGTAGTATTTTCAAAATTAAGCCACTAAGTCTGAATTTTTGAGATAAAAGCGCAATTAAAATTATGAAAACAGTGATTAAATAATCCAAAACAAAAGATGACAGAAACAAGATTAAGTGCAAGGAAAAGAGTACAAGAAATTTAGGGTTTTAGGGAGTACTAACAGGTTACTGAATTCAACAGAAGCTTAACTTGTAAGATTAGGTTGGACGAAAGGCTAAAAGAGGAAGAGAGAAATACCAGATGACTCAGCCTGCAAAAATGAATAACAATATAGTCTGGTGGGAAAAGGTATTGGTTTTCATATTTAAATTAACCAATTTTCTTTATTATTGAGAGGGCTACCAGGATTCCCTAGGGGATCTTGCTTATGCGTCACATCCACAATAGTTAAAACAAATTAGTAAATGTCAACAGTATTGTGAGGGGCTAGAACTATATATTCAAAAGTATTACATTTGCAATGAAGCAAATCTTGTTTTAGACTACTACCAGCTACAATAATGAAAGCAAGACTCAATTAATAGTACCAAATAACACTCAGGAAGAAACTAAATATACATATTACTGATATATGCAAATACCATAAATTAAAAACAGGATTGTGTCGCTGTTTACCTAGAGAACAGAGTTCCTCTGACTGAGTTCAGCATAATGAACCTCTGGTGAATGCCATATCACTCAATCATTCAAGACAATCTGCCACACGTAATTCTGCGCAATGCAAGACCCTTGCAAGTGACTAACATGGAAAAGATTAAAGCTTCTGTGCACACTTTAGAGAAGTGGAGTTGCCTCAAATGCATACACGCCTAAGAAATATCAATCACAAGACAAAAAGGCTTTGTTTAAAAAAAAGCAGAGATTTACCTTGCAGCTAGCTTCCTACTCTTAAGCGACAATAGCCTCCCCCCATGTGATCAAATTTCAGCAGTGAATTTCTTCCCGTCCATTACATGTAACCACGCCACCTCCCAACACCATTCAAGTTCCAGACTAAGCCAGTCTGCTGAAAAAACTCTGCATCAGAATCAACACTGACAATTCCTTTATCCCCCTCCAACACAGATGCTGCTCGAACCACTGAGTTGCCCTAGCAGATTGCTTGCTGATCTACCCTAAACTACAGGGTAGATAGTAAACATATTTTTCCTTGGTGGTGTATCTAAAACAAGAGGATAACAAGTACAAGGTGAGATGAAGGATATGGAATGGGGTTGGGGGGTAAAAGTGTTTTTCAACTGGAGAGTGAATGTGCTACCCTCAGGCAGTGATGAAGGCAGGTACTTTCGTGACGTACATGAAGCATTTAGGCATGCACGAATAGCCAAGACATACAAGTCTACAAAATACAGATGGATGAGGTGAGACATATAAATGAGTACAATGGTAGAATGAAGGGCCTGATTCTGTGCTGTTATGACACCAGAATCCTTCACAGTCCCTTACTACCCAGTTATCCATTGAACTGAAAAGGGTGAAGAAAATCTGGATCATTGAAATGGGAGGTAGCCTCCTATGTACAAGCGAGAAGATTAAGTTCCCATGGTGCAGTATACTGTAGCAAAGGACCAGATTCACTGGAGGGCAAACAGTTGGCAGTTGCTGAAGGATTTAGTTGATCTAACCCATTACACTACAATTTGAGCACATTTAAAAACTTGGAAATTTTCTTACTGGATACCTGTAATACATTTTAAATATGCTCTTTTGTGGATTTCATTCTAAAGCCCATGCCCAGAAGTTTTATAAATAATCATTTATTTACATATTTCCTTAACCTGTTTAACCTTCTTCAAAATTCAGCAAAAAATTCAAGTTTAATGATTTTTAGATTCAATGAAATTTAAAGCATTTAAAATGTATTTCAATATTTGCAATATTTTCCATGAAAACATCAGCTTCTGTTTGTGCATATACTATTACTATACCGCAATTCACACTGAGGCAAAGTAGTTTCAGTATGAAGTTTAAATATTCCAAATTTTAAATCAACTGATTGAAAACTATTTCAGATTAATCTATGCAACAGTGCATGTCAGACAAAGCAGCATGCAGCTAAAACAGCATGCTTTAATGCTATACTTGAATTTATTTGTGAAAAATCTTTGTTTCCAAGAATTCTGCAAATTGCTGTGCAAAAGAATAAAATAAATCAAATGGGTTGTCTCAGTATTGAAATGTCAACCATCTGTTGCATCAATCACTTCATACACAAAAACACAGTTAGTAATGATATGTACTACTAATGATGATAGTGTAGCGGTGTGCTACACACAGCGCTAAAATTACGACACGGAGTCGGTAACTGCAGTCGAAGGAAAAAACTTTATTCGAAATCTTCAGCCTCACTTTTAAGCCTCCCTCAACCTGCCCCCCATGGCGCAGAGGCTCCAAAGCTCTGTGCTCGCAAACCCCCGTAGGCTATCTAATTGTGAGTCGGTTCGGATGTGCCAGGAAATGGGTCGCCACATAACCCCCCCCCAAGAACCGGCGATACACCCCCCAATGTCCACAGTCTGGGCCAGAACCTGCTTGGGAGGTCGGCCTCTGCGCCGAGGTGCCGGAAACTCGGCCGGTTGCGCCAGGTCCACATGGGCCGGTTTGAGGCGGTCCATCGTGAAAACCTCCTCTTTCCCCCCAACGTCCAGCACGAACGTGGACCCATTGTTCCGGAGCACCATAAACGGCCCCTTGTATGGCCGCTGCAGCGGTGGCCGATGCCCGCCCCTTCGTACAAACACAAACTTACAGTTCTGTAGGTCTTTGGGTACGCAGGTCGGGTGCCGCCCGTGCTGTGAAGTAGGTATGGGGGCCAGGTTACCGAGCTTCTCGCGTAGTCTGCCCAGGACTGCTGCGGGATCTTCCTCTTGCCCCCTTGGGGCTGGTAGGAACTCCCCGGGGACAACCAGGGGCGCGCCGTATACCAACTCGGCCAACAAGGCATGCAGGTCGTCCTTGGGCGCTGTGCGGATGCCGAGTAGGACCCAGGGAAGCTCGTCCGCCCAGTTGGCTCCTCGCAGGCGGGCCATGAGGGCCGACTTCAGGTGACGGTGGAAACGTTCCACTAGCCCGTTCGACTGTGGGTGGTAGGCAGTGGCGTGGTGCAGCTGAGTCCCCAAAAGGCTGGCCATAGCTGACCACAGGCTGGAGGTGAACTGGGCGGTTCTGTCGGAGGTAATGTGGGCTGGTACACCAAAGCGAGATATCCAGGTGGCGATCAGGGCTCGGGCGCAAGATTCGGAGGTGGTTTCGGTGAGCGGGACCGCCTCTGGCCATCTTGTGAACCGGTCCACGATAGTCAGGAGGTAACGCGCTCCGCGCGACACTGGCAGGGGGCCCACGATATCCACATGAATGTGGTCGAAACGCCGGTGGGCGGGATGGAACTGCTGCGGTGGGGCTTTGGTGTGCCGCTGAACCTTGGCCGTCTGGCAGTGCATGCACGTCCTGGCCCATTCACTGACCTGTTTGCGGAGTCCGTGCCAAACGAACCTGCTGGAGACCATCCGGACAATTGTCCGGATGGAGGGATGCGCCAAGTTATGAATGGAGTCGAAAACGCGGCGCCGCCAGGCTGTCGGGATGACAGGACGGGGCTGGCCGGTGGCGACGTCACAGAGTAGGGTCCTCTCACCCGGGCCCACGGGGAGGTCCTGGAGCTGCAAACCGGAGACTGCGGTTCTGTAACTCGGAATCTCCTCATCCGCCTGCTGCGCCTCTGCCAGTGCCTCAAGGTCTACCCCTTGGGAAAGGGCATGAACGGTAGGGCGAGAGAGCGCATCCGCCATGACATTGTCCTTACCCGAGACGTGCCGGACATCCGTCGTGTATTCAGAGATGTAGGACAGGTGGCGTTGCTGGCGGGACGACCAGGGGTCGGACGTTTTCGTAAACGCAAAGGTAAGCGGTTTGTGGTCCGTGAACGCGGTGAAGGGCCGACCTTCTAGGAAGTACCTGAAATGCCGGATTGCCAGGTAGAGCGCCAACAGTTCCCGGTCGAAAGCACTGTATTTGAGCTCGGGTGGTCGCAGGTGTTTGCTGAAAAACGCCAGGGGTTGCCAGCGACCTGCGATGATTTGCTCCAGCACCCCACCGACTGCCGTGTTTGATGCGTCCACTGTGAGGGCGGTAGGGGCGTACTAGCATTGCGGCGTCCGCCAAAGCTTCCTTCGTTTGAACGAAAGCGGCGGCGGACTCCTCGTCCCAGGTAATGTCCTTGCTCGGACCCGACATCAGGGCGAACAGGGGGCGCATGATCCGGGCAGCTGAAGGGAGGAAGCGGCGGTAGAAATTGACCATACCAACGAATTCCTGAAGGCCTTTGATCGTGGTGGGTCGGGGAAAGAGGCGGACCACATCTACCTTAGCGGGCAGAGGGGCTGCCCCGTCTTTAGTAATCCTGTGGCCCAGGAAGTCAATGGTATCGAGTCCGAACTGGCATTTGGCGGGGTTGATTGTAAGACCGTACTCACTCAGTCGGGCGCAGAGTTGACGGAGGTGGGACAGATGCTCCTGACGACTGCTGCTGGCTATGAGGATGTCACCCAAATAGATGAACACGAAGTCCAGGTCCCGTCCCACCGCGTCCATTAACCGCTGGAACGTCTGTGCGGCATTCTTCAGGCCGAACGGCATGCGGAGGAACTCGAAAAGGCCAAACGGTGTGATGAGAGCCATTTTGGGGACGTCGTCAGGATGCATCGGGATTTGATGGTACCCTCCGACGAGGTCTACCTTGGAGAAGATCCGTGCGCCGTGTAGGTTTGCTGCAAAGTCCTGAATGTGTGGCACAGGGTAGCAGTCCGGTGTGGTAGCCTCGTTCAGCCTGCGGTAGTCGCTGCACGGTCTCCAGCCCCCCGTCGCTTTGGGCACCATGTGCAGGGGGGAGGCCCATGGGCTGTTGGACCGCCGGATGATCCCCAATTCCTCCATCCTCTGGAACTCCTCCTTCGCCAGTCGGAGCTTGTCCGGGGGAAGCCGCCGAGCGCGGGCGTGGAGGGGTGGTCCCTGGGTCGGGATGTGGTGCTGTACGCCGTGCCTGGGCATGGCCGCTGTGAACTGCGGTGCCAGAACCGATGGGAAATCCGCCAGGACCCTGGTGAAGTCGTTGTCGGACAGCGTGATGGAGCCGAGGTGAGGGGCTGGCAACTGGGCTGCACCCAGGGAGAACGTCTGAAAGGTCTCGGCGTGTACCAGTCGCTTCCTGGGCAGGTCGACCAGTAGGCTGTGAGCCCGCAAAAAATCTGCACCCAGAAGCGGTTGGGCTACGGCGGCCAGTGTGAAGTCCCACGTGAACTGGCTGGAGCCGAACTGTAGCTGCACCTGACGGGTGCCATAGGTCCTTACTGTGCTGCCATTCACGGCCCTCAGGGGGGACCCGGTGCCCTGCTGCGGGTGTCGTAACTCGTCGGAGGTAAAACGCTGATCTCAGCCCCAGTATCAACCAAAAACCGGACCTTCTATCCCACACATACAGGAGGCTATCCCGATGGCCAGCCACCGTAGCCATCAGCGGCGGCTGGCCCTGGCGTTCCCCGGGAACTTGCAGGGCGGGCGACAATGGCGGGCTTCTGCGCCCCACCGCTGATGGTAGAAGCACCAGTGTTCATTGGGCCGGGGGTTGGCGGGCTCTGCGGCCGGGCCTGGACTGGTTTGCTGCCGGGACCGTGGCTGGGAGATCTGTGCGATGGACGCCCCGCTCACCTTTCTGGAGTTCCACAGCAAGTCCGCCCGGGCTGCCACCTTCCGGGGGTCACTGAAATCCGCGTCGGACAGCAGCAGGCGTATGTCCTCGGGCAGCTGCGCCAGGAATGCCTGCTCAAACAGGAGGCAGGGTGTGTGTCCGTCAGCGAGAGACAACATCTCATTCATTAAAGCCGATGGAGGTCTGTCTCCCAAGCCATCCAGGTGCAGTAAACGGGCAGCCCGCTCGCGCCGTGAGAGTCCGAAAGTCCTGAGGAGCAGGGCTTTGAATTCCGTGTACTTGCCGTCTGCCGGGGGCGACTGTACGAACTCCGCGACCTGGGCCGCTGTGTCCTGGTCGAGGGAGCTCACCACGTAGTAGTAGCGGGTGTCTTCTGAGGTGATCTGGCGAACGTGGAATTGGGCTTCAGCTTGCTGGAACCATAGGTCCGGGCGCTGTGTCCAGAAACCCGGCAGTTTCAACGAAACCGCATGAACAGAGGCGGCGTCGGTCATTTCTGGTCCAAAAATCGTTTGGACCGTCGGGGTCACCAATTGTAGCGGTGTGCTACACGCAGCGCTAAAATTACGACACGGAGTCGGTAACTGCAGTCGAAGGAAAAAACTTTATTCAAAATCTTCAGCCTCACTTTTAAGCCTCCCTCAACCTGCCCCCCATGGCGCAGAGGCTCCAAAGCTCTGTGCTCGCAAACCCCCGTAGGCTATCTAATTGTGAGTCGGTTCGGATGTGCCAGGAAATGGGTCGCCACAATAGTACAATAAGATTCGATCTCTGGCTTGTGCTGGGATGGGACAACCAGAAATGATTGTTAATATGAACTTAAGGCACAGACATATAAATTCAATGTAATAAGCCACTTGGGCTCTCAAACATGCCCTGTAAGATGTAACCTTAATCACACATCCTTGTAACATCCTTGTACTCTTGTTTATTAAGAATCAATATAAATACCTGTTAAAAGTATTTAAAGGCCTTGCATCTGCCACCCTTTCAAAGACTCAACATCCTCAATCATCACATATTTAAAAAGTGACCCTTAGGTTCCAGTTTAGCTCACAAGAGGAAACATTTTACCAGATCTACCATATCAAGATCCTTCAGGATATGCTTCAACCAAGTCACCATAACATCATGAACAATTCTTCTACAAATACAAGCCTAGCATGACCAACCCCTTAAAAGAGAACCTGCTCTTTCCAAGTATTAGTCCAGTAAATTAGACAGAGTGGACAGCCAGCGCCTCTTCCCCAGGGCACCACTGCTCAGTACAAGAGGCCATGGCTTTAAAGTAAGGGGAGGGAAGTTCAAGGGGGATATTAGAGGAAGGTTTTTCACTCAGAGAGTGGTTGGTGTGTGGAATGCACTGCCTGAGTCAGTGGTGGAGGCAGATACACTAGTGAAGTTTAAGAGACTACTAGACAGGTATATGGAGGAATTTAAGATGGGGGGGGGGTTATTTGGGAGGCAGGGTTTGAGGGTCGGCACAACATTGTGGGCTGAAGGGCCTGTAATGTGCTGTAATATTCTATGTTCTATATTCTAAATGAAACATCAATGAAAAATGAGTGCCTGGAAATCTGAAAGAGAACAGAAAATGTTGGAAACATAAAGCCAGGCACTATCTGTAGAAAGAGAATCACTGTTAATACCTCACGTCTGATGGAGGCTCTTTGACCTGAAGCAAACTCTGTTAATCTTTCTATCCAATTCTTCCAGTCATTCCCACTCCCCTGCCTTCACCCCATACCCTTTGATGCCCTGGCTAATCAAGAACCTTTCTATCTCTGCCTTAAATACACCCAATGACTTGGCCTCCACAGCCACTCGTGGCAACAAATTCCACAGATTTACCAATCTCTGACTAAAGTAATTTCTCCGCATCTCAGTTCTAAATGGATGTCCTTCAATCCTGAAGTCGTGCCCTCTTATCCTAGAATCCCCTACCACGAGAAATAACTTTGCCATATCTAATCTGTTCAGGCTTTTTAACATTCAGAATGTTTCTTTGAGATCCCCCCTCATTCTCCTGAACTGCAGGGAATACAACCCAAGAGCTGCCAGACATTCCTCATACAGTAAACCTTTCCTTCTTGGAATCATTCTTGTGAATCTTCTCTGAACCCTCTCCAATGTCAGTATATCCTTTCTAAAATAAGGAGCCCAAAACTGCACACAATTCTCCAACTGTGACCTCACGAATGCCTTATAGAGCCTCAAAATCAAATCCCTGGCTCTTATATTCTATACCTGTAGAAATGAATGCCAACACTGTATTTGCCTTCTTCACAACCGACTCAACCTGAAGGTTAACCTTTAGGATATCTTGCACAAGGACTCCCAAGTCCCTTTTTTTAAAAATTAAGTGCAATTGTGAACAATAGCCTTTGCATCTCTGCATTTTGAATTCTCTCCCCATCTAATAGTCTGTCCATTTATTTCTTCCACCAAAGTGCATGACCATACATTTTCCAACATTGTATTTCATTTGCCACTTTTTTTGCCCATTCCCCTAAACTATCTAAGTCTCTCTGCAGGCTTTTTGTTTCCTCAACTCTACCTGCTCTTCAACCCATCTTTGTATCACTGACAAATTTAGCCACAAATCCATTAATCCCATAGTCCAAATCTTTGACATACATCATAAAAAGCAGCAGTCCCAACACCAACCACTGTGGAACTCCACTGGTAACCAGCAGCCAGCCAGAATAGGATCCCTTTATTCCCACTCTGTTTTCTGCCAATCAGCCAATGCTCCACCCATGCTCGTACCTTCCTTGTAATTCCATGGGCTCTCATCTTGCAAAACAGCCTCATGTGTGGCGCCTTGTCAAAGGCCTTTTGAAAATCCAAGTACGCCACATCTACTGCATCTCCTTTGTCTACCCTGCTTGTAATTGCCTCAAAAAATTGCTGTAGGTTTGTCAAGCAGGATTTTCCTTTCAGGAAACCATGCTGGCATTGGCCTACCTTGTCATGTGCCTCCAGGTTATCCATAATCTCATCCCTAACAATCGATTCCAACAAATTCCCAACCACTGATGTCAGGCTAACAGGTCTATAGTTTCCTTTCTGCTGCCTCCCACTCTTCGTAAAATTACAAATGTTACTCCACTATTTAAGTATTATTATATAGTTAACACTTCAATTGTTAGGGATAGATATAGGACCAATTACTTTTTAAAAGTATATAAGATTATAGTCGGAAGTTTAACACCCAGGGATATACATATTTTATCAAAAGGACAGCCAGGTAAGCAGAGGGGGTGGCATGGCACTGTTGGTAAAGAAAAACAATGAAATCAAATTTTAGGAAGAGGTGACATAGAATCGGAAGTCTCAAAAGTACCACTTCTAATTTTTTCTAAATTTAAACATAACATAGTTTAGAGAACCAATTAAATACAGTGGGAGGATCAATTTCTTTCCAATTCAACAATATAGATCTTCTAGCCATCAGAGTTAGAAATGCAATCATTCGACGGGCTGAAGAAGATAAATGCTGTGAATCTAACATTGGTAAACCAAAAATTGCGGTAATAGGATGAGGTTGTAAATCAATATTCAAAACCGCAGATATAATATCAAAAATATCTTTCCAATATTTCTCCAAAAATGAACACGACCAAAACTTTTGAGACTTCTATTAAATTTGAAAAGTTATGGAGACCATTTATTCAACATTTTCATATGATGTAATATGACCCTGTGCCACGTACATTTGATTTCCCAGCTTTTAGCTTATGTATTTTGAGAGGACCGGAAGTGACGGCATTGATGAATACTTATTTTTGTGAGATATTATAAACAGCCCACTTTTTTTTTCCTTCTCTTTTGTTTGTTTTTTTTCTTTTATATTACTTATTAGCTATAGTTATTAGATTAGATTAGTTAGTTTTGCATTATATAAATTTTTTTTGGTTTTTTTCTTTCTTTTTTCTGTTTTTTTTATATTATACATTACGAAATATTTAGATTTACTATGTCCATACATATATCTTATGGCTTATGTCTTGGTAAACTCATTTATATTGTAACTATTATGTATGTTTTTTTTTTCATATGTAATGGAATGTGTATGTTGGTAATTTTTTTATCAATATATCATCTGTATTCTGTCCATATTATTAATATTAATAAAAAGATTTAGAAAGAAAGAAAAGACATAGAATCGGAAGATGTAAAATCCTTGTGGGTAAAGTTAAGAAACTGTAAGGATAAAAAAAAACCTGATGGGAGTTATATACAAGCCTCCAAGCAGCAGCCAGAATGTGGATAGATTGGGGAAAATCAGACTGGTGCTGATTTTGGATCCCAAGAGGGAAAATTTGTAGAATATCTACAAGATGGCTTTTTCGAGCAGCTTGTGGTTGAGCCCACTAGCGGATTAGCTATTCTGGATTGGGTGTTGTGTAATGAACCAGACTTGATTAGGGAGCTTAAGGTAAAAAAAATTCCGAGGAAGCAGCGATCATAATAATATAGAATTCACCCTGCAATTTGAGAGGGTGAAGCTGAAGTCAAATGTATCAGTATTACAGTGGAGTAAAGGAAATTACAGGGACATGAGAGGGGAGCTGGCCAAAGCTAATTGGAAGGGGACACTAGCAGAGATGATGGCAGAGCAGCAATCACTGGATTTCTGACAGCAATTCGCAAGGCGGAAGAAAGATACATCCAAAAAACCACTACTAACAGAAGGCAACTAAAAAAGCCATAAAGAGGGAAAAGATGAAATAGTTAGCTAATTATATCAAAGACGATACCAAAAGCTTTTCCAGATAAATAAAGAGTAAAAGAGAGGTGAGAGTAGATATAGGACTGCTGGAAAATTATGCTGGAGCGGTGGTAATGGGGGACAAGGAAACTTCGGACCAACTGAATAAGTATTTTGCAACAGTTTCACTAGCAGCATGCTGGAAGTTCAAGAGTGCCAGGGAGCAAAAGTAAGTGAAGCTGCAATTACTAGGGAGAAGGTTCTTGGGAAACAAAGGTAGATAAATCACTTGGACTGTCACTGTCTAGATTCTGAAAGAGGTGGCTGAAGAGATTATAGAGGAATTAGTAATGATCTTTCAAGAATAACTGAATTCTAGTAAGGTTGAGGACTGGAAAATTGCAAATGTCACACCATTCTCCATGAAGGGAAGGAGGCAGAAGAAAGAAAATTATAGACCAGTTAGCCTGACCTCAGTGGTTGGGAAGATGTTGGAGCTGATAGCTAAGGATGAGGTCTCAGGGTACTTGGAGGCACATGGTAAAAAAAAATTGGCAAAAGTCAGCTTGGTTTCATTAAGGGAAAATCTTACCCGAGAAATCCATTGGAATTCCTTGAGGAAATAACGAGGATAGACAAATGGAGAATTGGTGGATGTTGAGAACTTGGATTTTCAGAAGGCCTTTGACAAAGTGCCACACATGAAGTTACTTGGCAAGATAAAAGAGTCCATGATATTACAGGAAAGATAGTAGATGGATAGAGCAGGAGGCAAAGTGTGTGAATAAAGGGGGCGGACTGATTGGCTGTTAGTGACTAGCAGTGTTACACAGGGGTCAGAGATGAGACTGCTTCGTTTTACATTTTGGGCCCTTTAGGATGTGCTGACATTGGAAAGGGTTGAAAGGAAATTCATGAAAATGATTCTGGGAATAAAAGGCATATCATATGAGGAGTGTTTGATGGCTTTGGACCTGTATTCACTGGAATTTTGAAAAATAAGGGGGAAATCTCATTGAAACCTATCAAATGTTTAAAGTCCTAGATAGCATGGATATGGACAGCATGTTTCCTATACTGGGGGTCTAGGAGCCGAGGGCACAGGCTCACAATAGAGGGATGTCCATTTAGAACAGAGATGAGGAGGAATTTCCTTAGCCAGAGGGTGGTGAATCTGTGAAATCATTGCCATATTTGGCCATTGAGGCCAAGTTATTGAGTGTATATATAACGTAGAGGTTGATGGATTCTGGAGAAGTCAGGGTGTGAAAGTTTATGGGGAGAAGACAGGAGAATGGGGTTGAGAGAAATATGGATTAGCTATGATCCAACTGTGGAGCAGACACAATGGGCTAAATGGCTGAATTCTGCTCCTATGGCTTTTAGTCTTAAATGGGTGGGTGGGCTGGAAATAAAGGTTAATGCCAAAACCTCTTAGACACTGCAAAAGGATTAAAGCATTTAATTTTAAATATATGAAATGTTGGAGGATGAGAAACCAAATATGGATTTTATCACAAGCCAAATGTAATATGGACAGCAAAGTCAGTGGAAATTGGACAATGGGTGTCCAGCAACAGAGAACTTGAAAAAAATCAAAATGTGGTTGGTATTTTATCAAGGCTCCAAGAATCACTCCTTTCTGAAAATGCACTTTTCAGCAAGTTCAAGGAAAACAATATAGCAGTTATTTGGCAAGTTTATTGCTGCTCATTCTGGTGAAATCACTTACATTTAAAGGTGGCTTTACAATAACATTATGACAAAAAGGAATCACTAAAAATACAATGACAAATATATGGTTAATAAAGCACAAAGAAAAATAATCAAAGCAATTGACCTGCAGTTGTAAACCAAAATTACTTTCTCCTTCTGAATATCTAGTTCCATCATCTAATAACAATGTTTCTGCATTTCAGAAAAGAATATTTGAGAACATTACCTAAAAAGTAACAAAGAAACTTTCAAATCTAAGTCTTCCCTACAAAATAAACATCTACTGTATCTTATTCTACTTCAGTTCTTCCTCAATCATCCTGAAATCAAGAAATGGAGAACTACTCTGTAGATGTACCAATACAGACAACACTTCTGTTGCGATCTTTGTTTCCTCCCTCACTGCAATGCAGTGGATTCAAGTCAACTGGGTCATCAGTTATTCAGGGCAACTACTTATTTGGGACAACTCTGAAAGAGCAAAACTAATTGAGAAAATAGATGGGATTTCCTTCGCATATTTGTGCAGGACTCCCTAATGGTTAACTTGGAAGTTGAGTTGGTGGCAAGGAAGGCAAATGCAATGTTAGCATTCATTTCGAGAGGACTAATGTAAGATTAAGGATGTGATGCTGAGGCTTCTTAAGGCATTGCTCACACTGCATTTGGAGTATTGTGAGCAGCTTTAGGGCCCTTATTTAAGAAAAGATGTACCGACTTTAGAGAGAGTCCAGAGGAGGTTCATGAGAATGATTCTGGGAATGAAAGTTAACATAAGAGGACTATTTAATGGCTCTGGGCTGATACTCGCAGGAGTTCAGTAGAATGAGGGTAGTTGCAATGAAATCTATTGAATGTTGAAAGGCCTAGAGTGGATGACATAGAGAGGATGTTTCCTATAGTGGGTGAGCCAAAGACAAGAGGGTACAGCCTCAGAATGGAGGGACACCCATTCAAAACAGAGATGAGGAATTTCTTTAGCCAGAGTTCAGTGAATCTATAGAATGCATTGCCACAGATGACTGTCAAAGTCAAGTCATTAAGTATATTTAAAGCAAATGCTGACAGTTTCTTGACTTGTCAGGGATTCAGATTACAGGAAGGTAGGAGAAGTGGATTGAGAAAATAATAAATCAGCCATGATGGCATGGTGAAGACTCAACGGACCGAATGGCCTAATCCTGCTCCTATGTTTTCTGGTCTAATCCGCTACTCACTAGAATGGTAGTTCATCTTTTTTAAAATACCTTTTTAACTATTACCAGGAAACTTTTGTTAATTGAGGCAGCTGCTTAATTAGGCCAAAATGCAATGGTCCCAATGCGTCCCAATTAAACGGAATCCATCAATGAAATAAGGGATATTTACAGGTCACTACACTTAATAGTTAGCATACATTGTGGTAGAATTCTGATTTACTGACAACTGCATTGTCAGTACGAAAATCAAATGCTTAGTACAGGCACATTCATAAAAAAGAAAGCAATTTGTGAACATAGGTCTCAGAAAGTAGAAATAAGTTTCAGATAATGGATTTTTAAAAATGCAATTAAGAAGTTTTTAAGAGGAAGGAAATAAAAATAATTTTAAATCCTGATCTAAGCCTTTTATCATTTCTACAATAGTGACTAACAATGGTTTGGGGTGGGTTCTGTTGGAAATGTGAAATATATCCCCTAGGGTTGTTGACTTTCGTTGCCTTTCCCTAATGTAGGACAGACAAGGGCTTGAATTTCACTTTCTCTGAAGCAGTATAATTTATATAAACACTGCATTATTCAGATTCCCCATTACAGAAAAAAATTCAAAGCAGCTTATGATAGCTACAAAAGGACCAGCAAAAAAAACCATAATGCTATGTTTAAATGCTACAAAGCAGTTTAATACATCAATTTAACATAAAATATCTACATGAATTAACATCACCTATCTTTAGTTTTCACCAAAATGTTATGTTCTCCTAACCTATAAATGTATAAATTCAGTATATGAGTATGTACTAGTTCAAAGTGTTCACTAATCACTGTCACCTACATAAAACATGTTAAGAATAACATTATTTAGCTAAAATGCAATGCAACATTTGCATTCACTAGCAAACTGTCACTTTTGACCACGTAACTGGACTGGTGCAAGTTTACTTAAAGAGCAAAACAAAACTGAATGCAGCAAAGTAACCGCTGAAAAAAATCAGGAACTCTCATCAGCTTTTGTAGGAGTTGAAACCAATGGGCATTTGGTGAAATTTATTTACCTGGGCCTGTCCAACATGCAATGTCCATTCCCAATTATTCCTGAACTGGGTAGCACAAGGTCAAGAGTCAACTGTAATGTTGTGGCCTGAGGTCTCACAGAGACCGAGAAGAATGGGTAGGGAGAACAGATTTTATTTCCTTAAGGACATTGGTGAAGCAGATGTGTTTTTTTACTAGGATCATTATTGATACTAGCTTTTAATTCCAAAGCATCAAGTCTAGCTGTTGCTAGGGAATTCAAATACATTTCTCTCAAGTAAAATCCTGGATACTAATCTTTAACTGTTTGGAGGTATGGGTACTATATTCATGGAACATGGAAAACTAAAAAGAAATTTGCCTTGGTGCTTTACAGAACTCCCTGCTCTCTACTTTCACATATTATTGCAAGATAGATGGAAGTAATTCAGACGAAGTCCATGGCAACTTCAAACAAAGCAATCCTACTTCATTCTAGTTCACTGCAGCCCTGCAACTTATTCTATTTCATTTGCCCACAACCTTCCCTTATATGATTGTTTTGCCATTTCCTTACCAAGTTTTATATCACAGTAGCCAATTAACCTACCAGTAAGTCTTCAGAATGTGGGAGGAAAATAACTCACAGAAGAAATGTATGTAGTCACAGGGAGGTGTGCAAACTCGACAATGATGGCACCCAGGGATAAGACTTTTAAAAAGGTCCATGAAGCAGTGAGGCAACACTAAAAGCTGCATCATCATGACACTCCAGTAAGTTAATCAATCCAATTAGTCATAACTGTAATTCGTTGCACTTTTCTGAAATTTCCACTACATCCATAAGGAATCAGGTACACAAAAAACACAGCCAATGGGATTTTGTGAATCCTTTAATGATACACCTGAAATAAGGAAATCAAATCAAGCCTTCAACAATCCACGTAAGTAGATCTATTTGCTAGCTATTAGACAGCCAAATAATAAGGATAACTAGGGAGGTTATATTTTATTCAAAACTTGGATTCATATAGCAGAGTGCTACATCCAATCCAAAATTCTTCCCATGCCACTTGCATAAAATGTGTTCTTCTATAATCGTGCATAAATACTGACACAAATGGCAAAAATCATAAATAGCCTAAGTTGTATTGCAACCTATAGAATATGCCTACAAGATTGCTTTTTAAGAGCAGCTCATGGATGAGCCCTCTAGGTAATCAGCTATTCTGGATTAGGTGTTGTGCAATAAACTGGAATTGATTAAGGGAGCTTAAGGTAAAGGAACCCTTAGGGACCAATGATCATAATATGACAGAATTCACCCTGCGAATTAGGAGTATGAAGCTCAAGTCAGATGTATCAGTATTACAGTGGAGTAAAGCGAATAAGAGGCTCAAGAGAGGAGTTGGCCAAAGTTGAATGGAAAGGGAAACTAGCATGGATGACTTCAGGGCAGTGTTACATACCCCATTACGGGTTAAAAGAACCAGCAGAAATGGAACACACCTGCAGTCTGGTTTTGCTATTAACAAAACACTAGTTTATTAGTATCTACGTAATATAGTAGTAAAACCAGATAAATCAAACAGGTTAGCAGAGTTTATACATGTATAACTATAAAACCCCAAACTTCTTCAAGCCCAGGTGTTAAATGCTACAGTCTTATGATGGTATAGAAATAAAGTCAGTTCAGTTCATGATAGAGAGTTGAGTAGAATTGAGGAGAGAGAGAGAGGTGATTTGTTTTCCAAGTCAGTCGATGTCATCAATTCTTCAACATTGTCCTCCAAAGTCCTGTTAAAGTCACCGACTGTGACCACACAGAACGGTACCATCTTCACGTGGTAAACCTATCAACCCAGGCAAGGGTTAAACACACCAATAGCCTTCCACCAGTTACCCCTTTTCCACACTGCGAGCGAAACCTACCCTTTCGTGGGCACACAAAACTCATCAAGTATCTATTTCTTCTGTGTCTCCTGTGTGTCTGTCTGAAAAGCCACCTGACCTTCCAAACATGTTGAATGCCAGCTGTCCATCATATAGCTCCGCCCTTCCCTAAATCACAAGCTGTTTGGTGCTCTCTCTCTCTCTTTCTGAATCAGTACATACTCACTCTCTCTTTTTAAAGGAACAGTCCATATTGAATAAACCTTAGGATCTCATCACAGCAGAAATAGCTGGAGTTGCTAGCTATTAGACAGCCAAATAATAGGGTAACTAGACAGGCTATATTTTATCCATAACTTGGACTCATATAGCAGAGTGCTACATCCAATCTAAAAAAACTTCCCATGCCACTTGCACAAAACTTGTTCTTCTATAATCCTGCATAAACTAATACTGATATTGACAGATAGAATACAGTGCCAAGTAGTATATGGTCATGGTAGAAGTAATAAAAGCACCGAATATTTTCGAAATGGAGAGAAAATTCAAAAATCCAAGGTGTAAACTTGGGAGCCATCGTGCAGGATTCTTTCGATGTTGCCTATAGTGGGGGAGTCTAAGACCAGAGGACACAGCCTCAGAATAGAGGGATGTACAATTAGAATAGAGATAGGGAGGATATTTCGTTATCCAGGGAATGGTGAATTTGTGGAATTTGCTGCCACAGAAGGCTAGGTTAGTCGGAGCATGAAGGATTATGGGAGAAGGCAGGAGACTGGGACTGAGAGGGAAATGGATCAGCCATGATGAAATGGTGGAGCAGACTTGATAGGTTAAATGTAATTCAGCTCTTATATTTTATAAGACCATAGGACATAGAAGCAGAATTAGGCCATCTGGCCCATCAAGATAGCTCCACTATTCAATCATGGCTGATTCTTTTTTCTATCTCCTCCTCCTCACGGCCTCCTTCCCTTAACCTTTGATGCCATGTTCAATCAAGAATCTATCAATCTCTGCCTTAAATACACCCAACGACCTGGCCTCCACAGCTGCATGTGGCAACAAATTCACCACCCTTTGGCTAAAGAAATTTTTCCACATCTGTTTTGAAAGGGTGCCCTTCTATCCTGAGGCTGTGCCTTCTTGTCCTAGACTCTCACACTACTCTGTCTAAGCCTTACAACATTCGAAAGGTTTTAATGAGATCCTCAGTCATCCTGCTGCATTCCAGTAAGTACGGACCCAAAGCCATCAAACATTCCTTATATGATAACCCTTTCATTCCTGGAATCATCCTTGTGAACCTCCTCTGGACCCTCTCCAATGACAGCAATCTGGTCCCAAAACTGTTCACAGTACTCAAGATGAGGCCTCACCAGTGCCTTATAAAACCTCAGCATCACATCCTTGTTTTTGTATTCTAGACCTCTTGAAATGAATGCTAACATGGTATTTGCCTTCCTCACCACCGAGTCAACCTTCAAATTTCAGGGAGCTCTGCATAAGGACTCCCAAGTCCCTCTGCATCTCAGATTCCTAGATGTTCTCCCCATTTAAAAAAATAGTCCACACGTTTATCTCTGCTACCAAAGTACATGACTATGCATTTACCAACATTGTTTTTCATTTGCCACTTACTTGCCCATTCTCCTAAGCTGTCTTTGCATCCTACCAGTTTCCTCAAAACTACCTGCCCCTCTACCAATCTTCGTATCATCTGCAAACTTGGCAACAAAGCCATTTATTCTATCAGCTAAATCATTGATATACAGCATAAAAAGTGGTCCAAACACTGACCGCTGTGGAACACCACTAGTCACTGGCAGCCAACCAGAAAAGGATCCTTTTATTCCCACTCACAGCCTCCTACCAATCAGCCAATGCTCTAAAACATGTTAGTAACTTTCCTGTAATACCATGGGCACCCACTTCTCTTCCGTCACACACTACATCAGGCATACTACTAGTGTCTTCCACAGTGAAGGCTGATGCAAAATACTCATTTAGTTCAGCAGCAATCTCCTTGTCCCCCATTATTATTTCCCCTGCCTCATCTTCTAGCGGTTCTATATACACTCTCATTTCTTTTATTTTTAAAATTCTTGAAAAAACTTTTACTATCCACCTTGATATAATTTGCTAGCTTGCTTTCATATTTCATCTTTTCCTTTCTAATGATTTTTTTATTTGCTCTCTGTAGGTTTTTAAAAACTTCCCAATCCTCAATATCTTCCCACTAATTTTTGCTTTGTTGCAATAGCTCTGACTTCCCTTGCCAGCCAAAGTTGTACTATTTTACCTTCTTCATTTTTGGAATACACATCCTGCACTTTCCTCATTTTTCCCAGAAATGCACACCATTGCTGCTCTGTTGACATCCCTGCCAGCAGATCCTTTCAATTTACTTTGACTAATTCCCCTCTCATACAACTGTATGGTCTATGGATTCACTTTCAAGGACTCTACATAATCATGTTCTCAATATTATTTCTTATTTTGCAATTGCAGATTGTCTCCTTACACACACTGGTTGCTTGCCTTTGTGTGTAATTTTTCATTCATTCCATTATGTTTCTTTCTATCTACTATGAATGCCCACAAGAAAATGAATCTCAGGATAGTATATGGTGGCCACTAGTTTAGGTATAGGAATGGAACCCAGTATGGTCTTCTGCTGTGTAGCAAGGATTGACATGTTGTGCATTCAGAGGTGCTCTTCTACACACCACTACTAATGTTACGCATCATTATTTGAGTCACTGTCGTCCTCCTGGCAGTTTGACCCAGTCTGGCCATTCTCCTCTGACAGCTCATTAACAAACCATTTTTACCCACATAACTGCTTCTCACTCGATTTTTTCGCACCATTCTCTGTAAACTCAAGATTGTTGTGCAAGAAAACTGCAGGAGATCAGCAGCTCTGACATATGCAAACCACTCCATCTGGCACCGACAATCATATCAAGGTTAAAGTCACTGATCACAATTCTTCCCCATTCTAATGTTTAGTCTGAACAACAACTGAATCTCTTGACCACGTCCCTATGTTTTTATGCATTACATGGCTGCCCCATGGTTGGGTGATTAGATATTTGTATTAATAAACAGGTATACAGGTGTACCTAATAAAATGGCCACAGAGTGTACGTATTTTAATAAATGTGCTTTCAACTTTCAACCATCGAATTCCATAAAAGTCACAGCATCCCGAGTTGTATCAATCTTCAATCTGCTATCACAGGATTCTATGCAATAATTCCCTGCCTGACAAACCTTCATCACCCTGAGAAATTTAAAGCGGATCATCATTTCAAGAACAATTAAGGACCATATCATCCTGAGGAAAAAAATTAAAATTAAATAATTAAAGCAACAATTGGGTAAAAATATATTGCTTTTAAATTACTTATAATATTGAAGATAAATGCCAAATTTTAATTACCTATTTTTGTGCAGTTTATATTTAATTTCACTTTCTTGTTAAAAAGGTACATTCATTGAAATGCCCAAGTGTGCAATTTTCAATGGATTTCTATGTAAACTTGTTTTAAATGACACATTTTTAAGGCCATTTTTCTAGGCTGACATCCCAATGTAGCATCAGCAGACTGTTCCAGGAATGAAGGTGTTTTTTTATTAAATGGTTTGTTCATGCCATTCCAGGGCATGATATTAAACATGTTGAGTTATAACAATATCTAGGCCAATACATCAAGACCTGAATAACTACATTATCAGATGCTGCTCATGGGCATTTGTTATGCACAAATCAACTGTTGCATCCTTATAGTAGATCACTATTTAGTGAACTGTGAAGGCACAACACTGACTGTGAGGTGACTTCAGATATTCTGAATAAATGCAATCCTCTCTTCTACCCATCAAGTCATGTGGCAATTCTTCCACTGCTGGAATAGGTGAAATGCAACTCCATGGAAGATGAACCATTTCCCAAGGCTGTTCACAAACTCTGAAACCTGAGCTTTGCTTTGTGGGCCACTTTAATTGCCTCTGATGTACTGTACAAAATTTAGCTAAATAACTGTCATTAGCTCTTGATTATTACCTTTAAGTACGTCCACAAGATGCGGTATTGAGGATTTGAACACAAAGGTTGGAGTGTCAGCAAGATACGGGAGTCATATAGCAACTTGCAGTCTTTGCTGAAGTACTAAATCTTCCTTCAAGATGATAGAAAATCAAATCAATAGTAACAAGTTCCCTTTCAAAATAAAAGAATCTTGAAAATCCATGCAGGATTCAAGTGCCTTTGATATCATAAGTTCTACTCTTATAAAGATAGAAGTCAGCAAAGTTGCCTTCATAGTCAAGACTTAAATGAACACTGGTGCTTTAAAATGTGGTATTTTTTTGTTTATTTTACTATTCACTTTCATTTATTTTCATTTTACATTAGCATTCTTAAAAAAAAATTATGCAAAAACTACTTGAACATACATTTCCATCGAAAGTGAGCATTTCCTTTACATAAATTATACTAGTTTAAAATGGCACTGGTGAAGCTCAGCTTAGTTTTACTGTTTGCACGATTTGTTTGTTCCTTTGTCTGCACAATGGGTGCTTGACAGTGGTCTTTTTTAAATGGGTTCCATTGTATTTCCTTGTTTTGTGGCTGCCTTTAAGGAGATAAACCTCAAGGTTGTATATAGCATACATACTTAAATAATAAATGCACTTTAAAATTTACTCAAGTAATCAGATACAAACTTAAATTTCTCCACATGTGCATCCATTAAGGGGCTACCAGTTTATGTTAACTGTTATTAAAACTCAGTTTTGATCCATCTGGATTGTAGCAATTCAATGCCGGCACAACTATTCACAAAGAGCATTCCTGACAAGATTACAAAGAAGTTAATACTTATTAATTTTAGTCTTCTTAATTTTTAAAACTTAATTGGTTATTGTAAAGGTTTTTACAAAACCAATTGTAGTGTTAGGATATTTCTTAAAGAAAACTACAAGGTAGTTCTCATCTTTGACAGAAAGTAAAGGACCAGCCTTAGTTTTACTTCCTATCCAAGGCTCTCAGGACATTCATGGCAGTGAGCTCCAGATGTACATTAATGCCCACTCACCTCTGAGGCCTTGATGAACACTTTCCAAAGACAGTGGGACATCTGTGCCAAATATTCTTGAGAGGAGAATAAACATCAGGAGACCTAATCCTGCTCAATTTGGCCTAATTCATAAATATTTAGAACAAAAATGTTAAGACTCAAAATCTTAGTTTTCAAGAGCAGGTTTAAAGTTCCCTTATAATGGAAGCTGAGAGCAATCAATGACAGTTACAATGGATGTGTGGGGTAAATCATATCTAATTATTAACTGAATTTTTTGTGGAGGCAGACACAATGCATGTATGTAATCTGTGCATTTCAGCTAGTGGCAGGAAGGAGAGGGTAATATTAACAGGTGCTTTTATTTCTGGAAACTTTTAACATTAAAGCCACCTACAAATAGTAATAAAAATCAAAATCATTGTCATAGAAGATTTTAAACCGGATGATGTAAACTGTGCATGGTTAGCCAGAAAAGTGCAAAAAGAATTTAATCTACAGAAAGTTTAGAGTGTAAAGATTTTGAGCAAAGGATCAAGGTTCCTTTACTATTTCTTCCAGCTCTAACAATGTTCCAGAATTAAATTCCTTCACTTCCTAGTATTTGATAGGGACTGTTTCATTCACAACTCACTTGTCTGCTCTTCCATTTCAAAGGACTGCTCAGTCATAATGCACTTTCTATGCAACCACAAGACTTGCAACACTTTTTCAAAAGATCAAAATTATAAAAGTACATATATATCAGCATATACCACCCTGAGATCTATTTTCTTGAGGGCATTCATAGTAAATACAAAGAAACACAGCAGAATCAATGAAAATTGCACACGAGATGGACAAAAAACCATTGTGGAAAAGACATTGTTCAAATACAAAAAAAAGTAATAAATTAGCAATAAATATCAAGAACACGAGTTGTAGAGGAATTTAAAGTTGCTGACCCTCTCTACCTCTGATCCCCTGATGATTCCTGGCTTATGGACCTCCAGTTCACTCCCTGTGTAGGCAATAATCAGTTTTTTTGGTTTTGCTGACCTAGTGAGAAGTTGTTGTGGCACCATTCAACCAAATTTTCAATCTCCCTCCTATGTGCTGATTTGTCATCACCTTTGATCCAGTCCACAAAGCTCTAAGTAAATTTATTATCAAAATGCATACATATCACCATACGCAACACTGAGATTCATTTTCTTGTGGGCATACTCAATAATCCAATAACTATAAACAGAATCAATGAAAGACCACACCAACCAGACTAGTGTGAAAAAGACAACAAACTGTGCAAATACCAAAAGAAAAGGAAATAATACTAAGAATAAGTATCAAGAACATGAGATGAAGAGTCCTTGAAAATTGTGCCCATAGGTTGTGGAAACAGTTCAGTCATGGGGCAAGTGAAGTTATCCCTCTGAGTCAATAATCTGATGGTTGAAGGGCAATAACTGTTCCTGGATCTGCTGGTGTGAGAACAGAGGCTGCTGTACAACCTTCCCGATGGCAGCAGCAATCTGGGTGGTGGGGATCCCTGATGATGGATGCTGATTTCCTGTAACAACACTTTGCAGGTATGCTCAATGGTGGGGAGGGCTTTATCTGTGACGTACTAGGAAATGTCCACTACTTTTTGTAGGATTTGTTGTTCAAGAGCATTGGTGTTTCTATACCAGGCTGTAATGCAGCCAGTCAATATACTCTCTATTACATATCTATAGAAATTTGTCAAAGTGTTAGATGTCACGCTGAATCTTCACAAACTTCTAAGGAAGTAGAGGCTTTGCTGTGCTTTCTTCATAATTGGACTTGCGTCCTGGACCCAGGACCGGCAATAAGATGGGATCAGAGTTTTCATTTCTTCCCTGTCCACTGTCAGGAACTAAACTCATGAGGTGACAGTTATTCATTTTTCCTTCATCTGATGTACTGCATTCAGGTTCACATATGGTCTTATCTACATTCGTGCAGAGAAATACCGCAAGGGAATAGGCATTCAGTCCAATTGGCCAAAGGTGACCATAACATTCTGCCTGCTAGTCCCAGTAGCCTGCATTTGGACCATAACTCTTGAAGCAACCCCCCCCCCCCCCACCCCCAATGTACCTATTCAGATGCCTCTTAAATGTTATAATTGTACCCACCTCTCTGGCAGCTCACTCCAGGAACTTATTACCCTATGTGCAGTTCAGTTCATTGTCATTTAGAAACCACAAACACAATGCAGTTAAAAAATGAGACAAAGTTCTCCAGAATGATATCACAAAAGCACACGACAAAACAGACTACATTAGAAAATCCACATAATGTTTGGTAATCCCCAAATCCAGAGTCTGGAGAGGCTGCTCTGTATTAATATCACGCTACCACCTTAGCGTGTTCCCTGGAAAGGAGCTCCAAACCCACCTGACAAAACAAGACTACCCAGACACAGCAAGTCAAGACACCAATTCTACCACCCAACAAACCAAAAACTAAAGATACAAGACCTACACAAAACCACAGTTACATATATAGTTAACATATTGTTACAACAGTGCAGACAATACCATAATTGATTAAAAAACAGACCATGGGCACAGTAAAAATAATCCAAAGATGTTAAAAGACTATAAGTTCGAAAGAAACCACCACAGTTTCCACAAGTCCTCAGGGTCCCGAAAGACTCGTCATCCCACGAAGGCAGCAGAAGGGAGTACCCCGCTATGGAATTCCACGGCGCCGGACTCAGCCTCACAGACACAGCACACAATGAAAGCGCTCCGACTGCAGCGGACTCCGAGTCCATTGAACCTCCGAGCCTCCGACCATCCCCTCTGGCACAGCCTCGCTGAGCACCATCCTCTGCCAAACGCACTACGACACCCCCGCCAACAGCCATCAGCAATGCGACGACAAGGACTGAAACAAGGATTCTTCTCAGCAGAGTCCCGGACCTCACAACAGCAGCAGCAACGAAGAAGGCCTTCCTGGAGATTTCCAGATGTTCCAGATGTCTAAAGAAGTTACCTCTCAAATCTCTATTCTCTTACCTTGTATCTGTGCTTTCTAGTTTTGTACTCCTAATCCTGGGGAAAAGCTATGATTGTCCAACTCATTCACACCCCTCATTCTCCTGTGCTCCAAGGAATTAAGATACAGCATGGTCATCTCTCCCTATAATTCAGGTGTTGTAGTCCAAGTAGCATCCTCGTAAATCTCTTCTGTACCATATCCAGCTTGACAATGTCATCCCTGTAACAGGGTGATCAAAACTGAACACTACTTCAGAAGCAGCTTCACCAAAATGCATCATCTCACTCTTAACTGCAGTGAAATCCATTTGCCATTCAACAACCTATCTCCCTAACTCATGAAGGTCTCCTTGCAAATTCTTGTAACCTGCTTCACTGTTAACAGGACTCCCTAACTTAGTATCATTAGCAAACCTGCTAACCAACCCTCGTGCACCTCACTAGTTACAGGCCTCCTGCCAAAGAATTAACGTTCAACCATCACCCTCTGCTTCCCATCGACAAAACAATTTTGAATCAACCTTGTGAGCTTCCTGAATCCCATCTAACCTAACCTTCCAGATAAACCTACCATGTAGGACCTTGATAAAGGCCTCAAGTCCATATAGATGACATCCAAGGCCCTGCCTTCATCTATCCCCTTAGTTTCCTCTCCAAAGATGCACTCCAATGATGAATCCAAACACAGGCAGGGTGAATGCCTTGTGCAGCACTGAACTTTGCAAGAGTGACCTCGAATTTCTAATTTCTTCATCTTACTCAGTCCTATCAGTCTGTGATCTCCTACAATGAGGCCCAAACTGTTCTTCTTGAGGAATGACACTTCATTCTTTGTTTGGGCACGTTACAGTCTTCAAGGCCTGTCTTAATCTCTCAATGATATTTTTCCCCAACATAATCTGCAACTGAAATGACATGTTTTTCCTTCCCCCCCCCCCCCCCACCTACTCAAACTGAGAACCATGAAACTAAAGCATTAACTGCTGTTTATTCACTACTGCTGCTTAACCAGCTGAAATTTCCCAATATTTTCTGTGTGGAGTGATTTGCTCACAAAATCATTGGTTGCTTGTTCATGTGCAGTTTGTCATAAATTCCACTGTATTTCTTTACTTTCCTATGGACTTGAATACAGGAGCACAGATGTGTTGATCCAATTGGGCAAGGTGGAAGATTTTAGAGGTATAGAATGGTAACAGGCTCTTCTGGCCCAAAGAGTCCACGCTGTTCAATTCCACCCAAGTGACCAATTAACCTACTAACCTGCACACCTTTGGAATGTGGGAGGAAACTGGAGCACCCAGAGGAAACCCACAGGGTCACAGGGAGAACGTACAAACTCCTTACTAACCACGGTGGGACTGATTCTGGGTCACTGACACCGTAATAGTGATACACTACTGTGCCACTCCAAATGTACAGGTGAAGATTCCCTAATGCTTGTGATAAAGCAAATGCAGGGAAGACAGGAAAGGTTCGTCAGATTAATTTCTGGGACAGCGGGTTTCCTACATAAAAACAGATTAAGCAGACTGGCTTTATACTCTACCAAATTCAGAAGAAATGTACAAAGTGCTTACATAGCTTAACCAGGTAAAAGTCCAGCTTCAGGGCTCAGTCTTAAAATAAGGCATCAGGACAGAACATAAATTGGTTCATGCAGAGGGCAGTGAATCTTTGGAATACTGTAATCAATGTATAAATTGCCAAAATTATAATTTAAGTATCTAAGCCATATCTGGGACATTTCAATATAGTGTTGTGACCATGATGGAAGTCACTGGAGAGACACTAAAGCTGGTGATACAGAAGTCATTATTCATTACAAGAAGCGGGCATTCTCATGGAGACTCGCTTAAAGTAGAGCCTCACAAACTCAAAGTATATCACATTGTTATACCTTAATTTTTCACTATACCCTCTCTATTTAAGGGGCAGCATGGCAACATTGCGGTTAGCACAACAGTATTAAAGCACCAGTGATCCAGGTTCAATTACCACTGCTGTCTGTAAGGAGTCTGTACATTATCCTTGTGACAATGAGTTTCCTCCCACATTCCAAAGGCGTACAGGTTAATAGTTTAATTGGTCGCACTGGTGTAATAGGGCAGCTTCGGCTTGTTGGGCCAGAAGGGCCTGTTACCATGCTGTATCTCTACAATTAAAAAATAAATGATCAAAGGTAACAGTAGGTGATTGAATACAATTTAAACAGTAACAATGACATTGTTTACTTCAATTCTTTGGGTTGACAATGCTTCCTTTGAATTGTATATCTACAGTGGGGGTGGGGGGGCACCTCTAAATGTTCCTTTGCTGGCACAAGCCAATTGTAAGCTTCTTTGAACTTGTTGACAATGATGTGCATTACTTAAACCCATTACTCAAACCTTGGATTGATTCAAGCCAATAAACTCAATCCCATTGATTTACCATTTGGCTGATGCACATGCAAATGTCTCATGCTCATCATTTTGCAAACCATATCTCTTAGTCTGTGGAGCACAGACTGAGCAAAAGTGTGCTTTTAACTTCAATTTAATGTTTACAATTTACATTACAAACTGAAGACGGGTTTGTGCTTAAATTAATATCTATATTCATAAATCTTCAGAATACTTCCTAACACAAATAAAGCACGGCATAAGAATGGGCCCTACAACCCACCATGCCTATGGTATCCACATGTTGGCTGAAACTAATCCCATCGGCCTGCAGATGGCCCGTATCCCTGCCTGTTCACACATGCTTCAACTATCTTCCCTTGCACTGCGTTCCAAGCATCTACCACTCTGTAAATATACTTGCTTATAAAGCTTCCTTAAAATTCCCCTCTTCCCACCTTAAAGCTACACCATCTAGCATGACATTTCCTTCCTGGGGAAAACAGACTAATCAATATGTCTCCCAATTTTATAAACTTCTGTCAGGGTGCACTTCAACAACCAACACATCAATAAAAGCAATCCAACTTTGTTCAACCTCTCAACTTGTGAAAAGTTTAAATTGTTTACTTCTGCCAAAAAATGACATGCTCTGTAAAATCTATTTTTTTTGCTGATAACTTCCATTGTATTAGTCATGAAATCAGATTTATTTTGTTGTAGTCGATCATTTTGTTAGAGAACACATTCTGAAAATACTTTCAAGATGATATGCTCAGACTGTGGCAGTGAACCTATGGTCAATGGTACTTGCTGTTGGTGTTAAAAGAATGTCCTTGATGAGAAGACCATCCTCTTTTCCAGCACCTGTTGCTATCAGGTGTCAGTTCAAATGCATCCAAATACATTCAGCAAATCAAATGTCACTAAGCTAACTGAACAGCCAATCACAGTAGAGAATCCTTAAGAATGAACATAAAGGGAAAAACTGCAATTTTTAACCAATGCTTATAGTATGGTGCCAAGTAAAGAATGGAATAGGTGTGTTTAATGTCTCAAAAATATCAACATTTTTTGAACCATTTCCTTTAATTTTTAAAGTTGTTGCAGGGAAGTTAACAATTAAACAATGTATTTTTTAAACTTCTTAAATTTAGAAACTTTATCCAGATCTTGTATAGCTGACTTCATGAGCAAAGAAAGCTTCCAAACTGCAAGATTTTCAAACAAAAATAATACTTGGCAATTTGATAGGTTCTAAATTTGTTGCTTGGTTCCATAAGACAGCCAGTTCCAATTTATGTGAGAAAAGTCTAAAAGTATAGTTCCCAAGTCTGTTGACTAATCATTTCCTATCAATTCTGTTGGAGAAGGCAAGCAAGAGCATTTCTGGAGGAGGTTTGAATTACTTCTTGTGCACATTAGCCACATTTGAACTCAATGCAATATATGTTCCTGCATCTATTCCTCATGTATGATATTTATAGTCAATCACATTGCTGAAAATGGCTGTACTAGGAAACACAGATTTCCTTCCTTAATGGAAATTAATGGACCAAGTGGATTTCTAGAAAAATCTAAGATTCATCGGAGGTTTTCCTTCCTTATATAATTAATCAAAACAACTGAACTTAAATTCCTTAGTGTTAAATGATTTACTTGAAGTAACTCCATGTTACATATGTTAAGGACATACAAATTTGCCTTAATGGAATTCACAATACCCAAAAATTTGAAATATGGAATACATTTTCTCTTACAGAATTTGTGCAAAAAAGTAAATGTTTCATCTCCTGACAAGTGTTTTCCACTTGCATGCAGGTGACACAGCTTCACATTCTGGAAAATCTTGAAACAGACCATTTTCTAGGAATGCAAAGCCCTCCCATGACATGGGGGTAGGGGGTAAGAGGTTACCTGTTTTACCACATCTTCTTAGCTACCATAAGTGCCAATTACAAGCAAATAATTTGACCTAAGTAAACCGGATTTTCAGTAACTGATATAACATTGTATTTCCAGGCAAAGAGCTACACCATCATTTGATCTTACAGCATAGAAACTGTGTGCCAGCTCTTTGAAAGTTTTACTTAGTAACATAACAATTTTGTTCTCTTCACATGCATGTCCGGCTGCCATCTGAAAGCTCCTATAAATCTGATTTTACCACCTTTCCAATTAATGTATTAAAGAACCGAAAAAATAATTATTTCCCTCAAGTGTGACAGTGGAAAAGTGTGTATGGAGCTGGAAGAGATAGCACAGGTTCTCAATGAAAAACTTGCTTCAGTATTCACTACAGAAAAGGATCTTGGCAATTGTAGGGATGACTTGCAGTGGACTGAAAAGCTTGAGCATGTAGATATTAAGGAAGAGGATGTGCTGGAGCTTTTGGAAAGGATCAAGTTGGATAAGTCACGAGGACTGGACAGGATGTACCCCAGGCTACTGTGGGAAGCAAGGGAGGAGATTGCTGAGCTTCTGGCGATGAGCTTGGCATCTTCAATGAGGACAGGAGAGGTTCCTGAGAATTGGAGGGTTGCAGATGTTGTTCCCTTATTCAAGAAAGGGAGTAGAGATAGCCCAGGAAATTGTAGACCAGTGAGTCTTACTTCAGTGGTTGATAAGTTGATGGAGAAGATCCTGAGAGGCAGGATTTATGAAAATTTGGAGAGGCATACTATGATTAGGAGTAGTCAGCATGGCTTTATCAAAGGTAGGTTGTGCCTTATGAGGCTGATTGAATTTTTTGAGGATGTGACTAAACACATTGATGAAGGTAGAGCCGTATATGTAATAGATATGGATTTTAGCAAGGCATTTGATAAGGTACCCCACGCAAGACTTATTGAGAAAGTAAGGAGGAATTGGATCCAAGGGGACATTGCTTTGTGGATCCAGAACTGACTTACCCACAAAAGGCAAAGAATGGTTGTAGATAGGTCATATTCTGCATGGAGGCTGGTGACCCGTGGTGTGCCTCAGGGATCTGTTCTGGGACCCCTACTCTTTGTGAGTTTTATAAATGACCTGGATGAAGTAGTGGAGGGATAGGTTAGTAAATTTGCTGATGACAAAGGTTGGGGATGTTGTGGACAGTGTGGAGGGCTGTCAGAAGTTACAGTGGGACATTGACAGGATGCAAAACTGGGCAGAGAAGTGGCAGATGGAGCTCAACACATAAGTGTGAGGTAGTTCATTTTGGTAGGTCAAATATGATGGCAGAATATAGCACCAATGGTAAGACTCCTGACAGTGTGGAGGATCATAGGGATCTTGGGGTCAGAGTCCACAGGACACTGAAAGATGCTATGCAGATTGACTCTGTGATTAAGAAGGCATATGGTGCATTGGCCTTCATCAATCATGGGATTGAGCTTAAGAGCCGAGAGGTAATGTTGCAGCTGGATAGGACCCTGGTCAGACTCCACTCGGAGTTCTGCGCTCAGTTCTGGTCACCTCGCTACAGGAAGGACGTAGGAACAATAGAAAGAGTGCAGAAGAGTTTACAAGGATGTTGCCTGGATTAGGGACCATGCCTTATGAGAACAGGTTGAGTGAACTTGGCCTTTTTTCCTTGGAGCGAAGGAGGATAAGGGGTGACCTGATAGAGGTGTACAAGATAATGAGAGGCTATTTCCCCCTCCCCAGCTGAAATTGCTAGCACAAGAGGGCATAGTTTTAAGGTGCTTGAAAGCAGGTATAAAGGAGAGGTCAAGGGTAATTTTTTTTTTAAAAAAAAACACAAAATGTGGTGAGTGTGTGGAATGGGCTGCCGATGGCAGTGGTGGAGACGGAAACAATAGGGTCTTTTAACAGACTCCTGGATGGGTACAAGAAGCTTAGAAAAATAGAGGGCTATGGGTAAGCCTAGGTAGTTCTATGGTAAGGACACGTTTGGCACAGCTTTGTGTGCCGAAGTGCCTGTAATATGCTGTAGGTTTTCTATGTTTCTAGATTTTTTTTGCCAATAATTTCAATCTATGATCTGTGATGTATATTCAACATGAAAAAAAAACACCCTGTTGCTAAAAACAAAATGTTCCTATCAATATCAATCTGGTAAGCCTTTGTACACTTTCCAAAACCAGACTGAAATCAACTTAAGTGTCGCTAAGATGCCTATCTACCACCTTCAAATATGCAAATCAAGGAACTGAATATACAAATTAAGTCAATGTCCTTTACCAATCTCTTAAAATTAGTAGAATTTTATTCATACCCCCCACCTTCTAATGCTGTTTCTCCCAAAATGTAGCATTTCCCATTAACACCATATTAACTCTTGTCAGGGGCTTGCTCGTTTCACAAATCCACCCACATCCAATCAGTAAACAAACAGTTGACATGAAATTCAGAGGTGTTATTAATAGTTAGAATGGTAAGACCACAAGATGTAGGAGCTGAATCAGGCCATTCAGCTCATTGAGTCTACTCTCCCATTCTATCATGGTTGATTTATTACCCTCCTAAAGCCCATTTTCCTGCCTTCTCCTTGAACCCAAGACACCCTTCCTAATCAAGAACTGCTTTAAATACACCCAATGAATTGGCCTCTACAGCCTTCTGTAGCAATCAATTCCACAGGTTCACCACCCTCATCTCTGCTCGAAAGGGACATTCTTGTATTCTGAAACTATGCCCTCTGGTAATTCTGCCATGGTTGGTCCCAAGCCCAGTTGCAAGTAGGAGAGCAGAGTATGGTGTTAGCAACGCCATCACATAAAAACCCAGAGTTACAGAAACATCAACAAAAGGTCCAAAGACCTCATCCCCAAGAGAGGAAGGATGTTTAAAGATGGGCTACACCCAAGGATAAACTGAAAGATTGGCCCAGGACAGAGGACTCTAGCAAGTTGCGGTTGGCAGCCTCTGCCCTAGTAGGAGTGATAAGCTTCCTGGACTCCCCCACTATGAGAACAATCCTTCCCATGTCCACTCTATTTGGGTTTTGCAAAATTCAATAGGTTTCAATGAGATTCTTTCCGCCCCCACCCCTTATAAATTCTAGCAAGCACAGGCCTAGAGACATCAAACACTCTTCATATATTAACCCTTTCATTCCTGGGATCATTCTTGCAAGCCTTCTCTGGACCCAATGACATCACATCCTGTCTTAGATAAGGGGCTCACCATATTCCAAGCACAGTCTTACCAATGCCTTATCATAGATTACAAGGAGATTTTGATCAGTTAAGGTAATCAACACTAGGAAGTTTAATGGAAAAGAGGAAGGAAATAATGAGCAAATTCAATAGAAAAATGACACAATGTTAAAGATGGTGCAGAAAAAAACTGAGAACAAGATATGTACACAAATATCCTTAAAGATGGGAAAGCAAGCTGAGAATGGTACTTTAAAAAACATACAAAATCCCTGGTTTTATTAATAAACAATACAAAGTTACAATGATCTTTAATAAAACACTGTTTAGCCTCAACCAGATATTAATGTTCATTTCTGGGTAGTCCAGGAAGTTTAGCAGGGCTTCACGTTTTCATGATTTGCTAGATAGATTCAAGAGTTAAGGGGCTTCAATTATGTGATAGACTGGAGAAGTAATGGTAGAAATGTCTAAAAGCACAAACAAATTAGAGTAAATTAGAAACTGTCTCTTGTAGCAGAAGGATTTATAACCAGAGGTATTGATTTAACATTTATTAATCATGAAATGCAATATCTAAAAGGATGATGAAATTGATTCAATAATAACTTTTGAAAGAAAACTGGATGAAAATTAAATGAAAAATAATTAAAACCCTAGAGTTTTAGGGTTTTTAGCCAAAGAGTGGGACCTATTAGATAGCTCCATAGTAAAGGAAACAGAATTCTAGGCTAATGTTCCACTTGGTTTAATCTTAAACCTTTAGAAATATTATATTGTAAGTTTGAACACCCAAATACATAGAAGTTATAGATCAAAATACTAAGCAATTACAAAAACAGATGAAAATATGTAAGTCATACAATAAAACACATTAAAATTAAATTTAGCAGATAATTTTTGCCTTTCTGAATATTACTATTTCAGGTAAGGGCAAAGGCTTTCTATTTTCATAAGATTTGTTTTAAGGGCACAACCACGGTTCAATGGCTGTTTCAAATTTCTCTGCTTGTATAATGAGCTATACAGGAATGAAACAAACAAGTTCCTATATTCAACCTTCAGAAGACATTCATTTCCCACCATGACTTTAATTACCTGCTGGAAGGCAGCAATCTTGGTTTTATTGTTCCTCCCCCCCCCCCCAAATAATGTATTGCAAAAAAAGTTTAATGATTATCTTAAGCAACCATGTTTCACACTTTGAAACTCACCTAAATTTACACCCTGCACCAAATTATATTCACACTTTACACCAAATCACAATAAAATATTGAAGTACTAACAGATCTAAGGGAATTTAAACCAACAAGTCTTTCCAAAATAATTAAACTTCCCTACCTTTTGCAAACTTGTAGGATTCAGCTGTGTTTTGTCGATGATTTTTATTGCAACCTAGAAGAACCAAATTTAGAAATGAGCAAAGTCTCCTCTTTTAAAATAACCAGTTATTTGACTAGTCTATGTAAATCAAAATGCATAAAATCTTTTTGTCAGTCTTGAAATATGTAGACATGTTTTGATGTTCATGAACTACTTAATACCCAAATTTTAATTCAGATAAAACAAACTGATCTTTCAGGTAACAACTATTAAATATATAACAGCAGGAAGTAGTAACATTATTATGCCATATTGCAATTTTAATTCAATAAAGGGTATCAAACAAGGACGTGTAGTGATAATTGACAATAGTACAAAATATCTAAAAGAGAATAGAATTAGTTAGTTCATAAAGAAATAATTAATTACAGCACTAAATTAAATGCAGATACATTTAAAGTATTGCACACAAAATAAACACCTAGAGTGGGAATCAATACTCGAACAAAAGTATTCCAATTTACAAATTATACCAAAGTTTTGTAATATATTTAGACAACAACATCATTTTACAGAAAAGCTGTAACTCCATTATCAGCACTTGTGAACTACATAGGTAACAACAGGAAACACTAGTACACAATGCCATTTAACCTCGATGTAAGGAAACATTATCAATTCTGGTCCCTTTATTTCCACATTCAAGTTAAACTTAAATGCTCAATTTCCACTTCAACCATTATCATGAAAATATATACAATTGTTTTTGTTATAAAGCTGTTATATATAAACTTGTAAATACATTTTAACCACACAATGATTGAAAGCAGTTACTACTTTTAACACACATTGCTGGTAATGGATAAAATACCTTCCTCATACTTGCAATCTACTAATGAAAATCAAAAATTCACACATACTGGAAATCTAAACTGAACATCCATAATTATGGAGGTTAAGCAGCATCTACAGAAAGAGAAACAGTTAAAAGTTGAGACCCCTTATCATAACCAGGAAAGGGAGAAAGCAAGGTAGATTTTAGTAGCTGAGGAACGTGCAGAATAAAGGGAATCTCTCTGATATGGTAATGTGGCATTTGGATCAGATTAGATGATACTTTTTGATTGCTAAATGCTATTATTAGCAAATATGCCAGCAGACCAAACAATACTAACAGAAACAAAATCTGAGCAAAGTAATAGCTGGATTTTTGGCAAAAATAGCCAGATGATACAGGCAAAAAAGTGATACAGACAAAAAGAACAAATTACCAACAGTCAGAAAATTTGACATCGAGTCCAGAAGGCTGTAACATACCTAGATGAAAAGAAATGAGGATTTGTCCCTCAAATAGGGAACTCTCATAAGAAAGCAGGAGGCTGAACACTGATAGGGCAAAGTGGCAGTAGAAATGGGACTAGAAATTCAAGTACATGGTAACCTGTAGACTGAAAGCAGAAGCTCTACAAAGTTGCATTTGATTTCTCCAACGTTAAGACCACACTGAACACTGAATGCAGTAAGCTAGAACATAGAATAGTACAGCACATTATAGGCCCTTCACCCTATTATGTATGCCAATCTTTTTACCTACTCCAAACATCAACTGAACCTTCCATTTTTCTTTCACCCATGTGCTTATCTAAGAGTGTCTTAAATGTCCTTAATGTATCTGTCTCGACCATCACCCCTAGCAGTATGTTCCATGCATTTACCATTCTGTAGAAAATCCACCTCTGACATCACCCCATCATACTTTCCTCCCATCACCTTAAAATTATGCCCTCTCATATTAGTCATTGCTGACCTGGAAAATAGGCACTAGCTGTTCACTAAGTATACCTTTTACACTTCTATCAAGGTACCTCTCATCCTCCTTCACTCCAAAGATAAAAGCCCTAGCTCACAACCTATCCTCATAAAACATATGTGCCCTAATCCAGATAGCATCCTACTAAGTCTCCTCTATACCCTCTCTAAAGCTTCCACATCCTTCCTATAATGAGGTGACCAGAAACTGAACACAATACTCCAAGTGTGATCTAACCAAAGTTTTATGAAGCTGCAACATTACCTCCTGACTCTTGAACTCACTCGCCCAAGTAATGAAGGCCAACACACCATATACTTTCTTAATCACTCTATTAACTTGTGTGGCAATTCTAAGGATCTATGTACATGGACCCCAGATCCTTCTGCCACCACTTGCCACTTCTTAAACCAGTTCTGCATCCTATCCCACTGTTACCTATGACAACCTTCTACATTACCTACAAAACAAGCAACCTTCTCATCATTTGCAAACTTACTAACCCACCTTCCACTTCCTCAAACAAGTCATTTATAAAAATGACAAAGATCAGGAGTCATAAAATAGATCCCTGAGGAACACCACTGGTCAGCAACTTCAATCAGAATACTACCAACCTTTGCCTTCTGGGGCAAGCCAATTCTGAATCAACACAAACCAAGTTCCCCTGGATAGCATGCCTCCTGACTTTCTGAACAAGCCTTCCAGTTAGAACTTGTCAAACACTTTGCTAAAATCCATGTACACTACTCTAACTTCAATTTGTTTTGTCACTGCCTCAAATTCAATCAGGCTCATGAGACACAACCTCCCACAAAGCCATGCTGACCATCCCTAATCAGACTATGCTTCTTCAAATGTTCATAAATCTTGTCTCTAGATTGGAAGAAAGGCAAGTGAATTACTGCTTCACTCTATTGCTTGGTCACTTGATACTGGAATAGCAAGAGATGAAAACTGTGGTGCAAGTACAAGAGGAGGAGTGATTGGAGACAATGGAAAATTAAACCAGGTAGTGAAATGAATGATCCCTTCAAAATGCTGAAAGGGGACATAAGAAGAACATGTACTGGTGCTGTAATCCTGCTGGAGCTGATAAAAACTGCAAAGGATGATTCACTGAACGCTGAGATTGCTTGGGAGATGATGAGAAACAGGGAAACCGTTCCTGCTCCATTCAGGAGGAGAATTTTGGGAAACAGGCAAGATGCAGTCTAGGGCTCCAGCCACTATAGGAAGGGAAAGCCATGGCTCAGTAAAAGGAAAGCATTACAGATACCTGAACATATATCTTTATTGCCCAAGTAAATGCATAACAAGAACAGAGAATATGAAATGAAATCCTTACAGATGGCAATGTGGGAAGTATTATCACAATAGCTATGAGAATATGTGGACTTGAACAGGATATTTGATGCTAGCATATCCCAAGAGAACAGAAATCCAGAAAGGGAAGAAAGTAGTCAGATAGGGCACATGAAGTTAAGAGTAGATTGCACAGAATATTTTGCTGCTGAATTAAGAGAGAGAACAAATGAATATTTAACCTCAGCCTTTCATATTGATTTTATGCAGTGCAAATAAAAATATATTTGAAGATGACTTCTTCAATTCCATATGTTTATTTCCAATACTCCATAATGGGAGATGTTTCATGTGTACTTTCTTGGAAAGTCAAGAACCATCAGAAAATATTAGAACACTAGAAATACTCAACAAGTCAAGTGGTATGAGAGAATTATGATTTCAGGTCAAATAAAAACAGGAAAAGCTAGAAATCCACAAGCTTTAAGTTGCAGAGAAGTAGAAAGATCAAAAGAAATGTCAGTAGAAGGGTGGAGACCCAGAGAGTGAATGACATATAGTGGAGCCACTATATGAGAGAATGAAAGCTTTCTAATCACAATTGAATACTGCAGATGCCAGAAACCTAAAACAAGAAAGAATGCTGGAAATACTCAGCACAACAGGAAAATAGAGAGAAAAAATAAAACAATATTGTTTCAGGCTTGTTTCACTAGTAACTATTTCAACATAATGTACTGTTGCCCTTCCAAAATTGGAGAAACCAACTGCAAGTTCAAGACTCATTTGAACTTTTTTAATTCTACACCTCGATAAGAGCCTTGCCCTTAACAGTCTACTGTCTAATAAACCTTTTTGGGCCTCAAGGCTGGTACAGATATTGACTATAACCAATGTTTTTTTTTAAATGACAAACTCTGCCATCTTCTTCAGAGATTATAATGTCGGTTATAATCAATACTTGTACCCAACTTGAAGCCCAAGAAGAGTTATTTGTCATAAACGCTGGGAAAGTTCTAGATCCTTTCAGTCTACTGTCTCTTTAAATTTGACTCAAGGTACAATACTTCATAATTGGCAGGGCTAAACCCTATCTGCCATTTCTCCACCCATATCTGCAACTGATCTACATCCCACTATATTCTTTGCAAGTCTACTACGATATCCACAATGCCATTAATCTTTATATCATCTGTAAAGTTCCTAACCCACCCATCTACATTTTCATCGAGGTCACTGTACATACATCAACAAACAGCAGAGGTCCCAGTACCGATGCCTGTAGAATACCAGTAATCACAGACCTAAATCAGTAACCTGTTTTTCCTTTCCAATCAGATTATGGCCAATGTGCAAACTATTCCTAGTCACTGTATACCAACATCGACCAAGTAGTTAATTTTAGACTTCAAGAAGGGGAAGTTAGAAGAACATGTAACAATCCTCTACTTCATTGGGAGTTTGAGGAGATTTGGTACATCAAAGACTCTGCAAATGTACAGTAGAGACCATTCAGGCTGCATCACCACCTGATATGGCATCTCCAATGCACAATATTACAAGGAGCTGCAGAGAGATGTAGAAACAGCCAGTTCCTTCATGGGCACAGCCCATCCCACCATCCAGGACATCTCCAACAGCCAGTGTCACAAGACGGCATCCATCACTAAGCACCCTCACCATCTAGGACATACCGTCTTCTGAGTACAACAGTCACAGAGTTGGTTCAGGAGCTTGAAGACCCGCACTCAATGATTCAGAAACAACTTCTTTCCTTTTGTCATCAGATTTCTGAATGGTACATGAACCTGTGAACCTCATTATTTCTTTCTTTTTGCACTATTCTGCAGCTTATAGTAATTTTATATATTTGCATGACACTGCTGCTGAAAATCAAATTTCATACCATTTAAAACAATGGTAATAAACCTGCTTCAAAATTTGATCTATATTTCAGCTTTTCAACATCTACAATGCTTTGCTTGTTGTATTTTGTACTGTACTGCAGTTTTTGTTTATTTTCCCCCTCTCCTCTTTACTTACTTGCATCCCCAGTAGGCAAATAATCTAAAATAAGCTAGCTTTTATCAATCATTTTGGTCAACACTTGCAATAAAAGCTTTAGTCATTCAGTCTCTCTTTGACTCCACCCTATCATAGACATTCCTTCTCCACCCGCTCCTTTCTCTGCAAATTAAATCATATTTATTTTCTAAATTTTCCTCAGTTCTGACCAACGGTCACTGAGCTGAACCATTCACCCTATTTTACTCTCCATGGATGACGCCTAAACTGCTGGTATTTTCCGCATCCTATGTTTTCATGCTAGAATACAGACAGCTGCAATTTTCAGAAAAAGCTACACGTACCATTACATTTTTTCATGTTGACTTGAGATCATTAGGTCACAATTCAAACATATCAACAAATGAAAGAATAAATAATTTTGCGTATTAATTTACCTCTCTTCCAGTGAGGATGTGTCGAGCCAGCTTTACCTTGGCAAAGTTTCCCTTGCCTATAGTTTTCAAAAGCCTATAATTTCCTATGTGTGGCTGTTCATCAGCACAACACGTAATCGAATTACGGCATCGTGCTCCCCCAGAGCGGGCTGACCGAGAAGGAACTTCTGAACGGCCATCCATATGTGAAGTGTGCTGAAATGGAGTATACAAAGATATTAATATCTTAACAGCTACACATCCATTTCATGGTCAAAGTGTATATATATTTTACACACATACACATATACATATTCCACTATTGATAGATATCCCTTGAAATTAATGCATTTTAATGCAACAAACCTCACCTCAGGTTAACATGTCTAAAGTCGAGCTTTTGTGCTCTACAGACATGGAGCAATTTAAAATACATGTAATATGGGGCAAAAGCAAAATCTAAAGAAACCAGGAAGAAATTTATGGCAATATTTAAACACTAAGTGATGGTTAAGGTTAAAAGTCTCAGTAAAAGATTCTGAGGTTCAGTCCATAACAGCATTAAAGTATCAGAGGTTAAAACAATACTAGAGATCCTGGAAGAACTCAGCTAGTCAAGCAGCAAATGTGGAAAGATAAACTGGTTAACATTTCAGGCCAAACACTCTTCATAGGAACTTCTGATGAAGCGCTTTTGACCAAAATGTTATTCCAGCATATCTGTTTTTGTTTCAGATTCAGGACAATGATATTATGTAGATCTAAAATTAATAGGAGGCTTGGAAAAAGAATGGAAATATTAAGTTTTAGCAAGCAGTGAGGATTAAATATTTTCATGAATAGAATAAGCCACCCAGTAAACTCAAAGTGGAGACTACCAAACCAGATGAAAGGCTTTACTGGTTATTACTCAGATTTATTTATATAGTACGTTTTAAAAGAAGAAACTTTAAGGCCTTCAAGTATAATTTTGCAATCATAAAATATATCACTTAATTGATTAAATTTACCACTAACATTTTATCATTAAAATATCTCCTGTGATCAATTACATTTGCTGCAATAGTGGCCTCATTTTAAAAACATTCCTTTGGGTGACCAGTGGATATAATTAGGCGACATATAAATGTAAAATGTGTCTTTCAGGCAATTCTTGGGATCAAGGATGACTTATTCCCAACCGAATTTTGCAGTTGCGAGCTGCCTAATGAGGTTACTCTGGGATCATAGGTGATAGCTGATGGGGTGAGTGATGCACTCCTTTAGCCACTTATTTCAGGAGGACTTATCCGTACTCCTAATGCAAAGCTTTGAGTCTCTCAATACCATCTTAAAAGCTCCTCTTCCAGTTTGAGCTAGTCATAACATAAATGTAAAACAACACCTACAGCATAGCATAATTTCTCAAGATGTTTTACAAGGGTCTACCAACTAAAAATTGTCTCCGAGCCCTATAAGCCAACATTTGGATGAAAGTTTGGTTAAACAGCAAGTTTTTAAGAATCATTTTAATGCAAAAAAAGCAAAAGAATTCCAGAGTTTTGGTCCTCAGCATCTGGATGAATAAATGCTGATAGCGGAATGGCAAAAATCAGGAATATATAAGAAGCTGGGACTAGAAAAATCTAGACTTCTCAAGGAAAGTGCTATAGTCCCATGTGTTTATTGAAGTTCCTCTATAATGCTAATTAGATTCCTCATACTAAAATGGCTGCAATTTAGTTTTGAATTCTCAGCATGTGAATTTACCTGCTTATTTTGCTTACTGGATGCAATCACCAAGAGGAGAAAAAGCTAGGATAGTCTGAATATTTACTTTGAGCCCCATTGTCCTGCCAACTCTATTTAAAATTTCCCCAGTAGCACAAGCAAACCCCACCACTAGGATGCTGGTCATCAGGCGCAATCTGTCCCTCCGGTCCCACTTTCCTGAAATGGTCCTAGTGATCTAGGAACATAAAGACTGGTCTGTGGTACCAAAAGAACTCCAGAGCTTACAGTCTTTGAGGTTCTGCTCTTTAAACTGCTACCTGCTCACTAAACTAGGTTTCAGGACTTCATCCTTTCCTCTGCCTACCTCATCAGTACCAATATCTATCCGGACCACTAGGCATTCATTCACCCTTGCCCTTCGAGATCCTGTAGGTGCTCTGAAACATCGTTAGCCTGTGAAACATTTTGAGTCTTTTTTTGCAGCCACAGAAACACTTGTCATCCCTAATAAGATCCTTTAACACAATCACTCTCTTCGTCATATTCCTCCCTTTTTATATGAGATGCCCAGATTAAATTGGGGAAGTATACTTCTTGACTGTTTTAGTGGATTTTCTTCCAATTTCCTTGTTTTTAATTCTTCTGATTGTCTCTTCACAGCTAAATTGGACTTGTTTCTTCACCTCCAGGCTTTTTGCAATGGAAGTATTCAACTGTTAATAATAAATAAGTGATGTGATTTAGTATTTTAGACAATTTGTGCCCTCACCCTTCCTCCCCCAATAAGTCACTAAGTTGAGGATTCAACCTCTCCTTCATGAGGGGAGATGTACTGTGGTGTTAGTTATTCAGATGTGATGTTAAAACCTATGGCTTTTGACTGTTCAGTTATTAATGAATCCCAAGCACACTGGCAAAGGGCCTCCAGTAAACCTGTCATGTGAACAATGTCCTTTCCCAAAATGCTGCTTACACAATCTTCTGTGGAATGGGCTAGGGAGACCAAGGTTGTCTTCTGGGTCCATTTTAAATAGGAGCCCAAACATGAGAGGAAACTTCTTCACTCAGAGGGTTGTGAAGAAGCTGCCATCATAAGTGCCACACAAGCTCAATTTCAATGTTTAAGTGAATTTTGGATAGGTACAAGGGTGGTAGGGATATGGAGGATTATGGTCCTGGTGCAGGTCAATGGGAGTAGGCAGTTTAAATAGTTTTGGCATGGACTAGATGGGCCAAAAGGCCTGTTTCTGTGCTGTACTTCTCTATGACTTGAGAAAGTGGGCAAATAGGCACCACCAAGTGCTTTGAAGCCAAAATCAACAGACACTTCTCAAACCTTGCAGAAGTGGCTCAATAGAATACAAGAACAATATACTTCTTACAAAACGTGCATTTCTCACATTACATGAGAAGTTATCAACTATATAATTTAAGCAACAGTAAATGTCTCTCAAATTGCCACCAGAAATAGACATGTATTCATTCAGGAACCTGTCTCCCAGAGGTTGTGGATTTTATTGAACTTCTTGAAGGTATTCATCTCAGAGTAATTGTATTAACTCAGTAGGTAATCACATTGCTATTTGTGGGAACAAATTGTGAAAATTAGGTGCCAGAAAAGAAAGTGATTCTTTAAAAATAATTAATTTTCTGTTGAGAACCAGTCTATCCCATCAGTGAAAGAATCTGTGATACCTAAATTGGTCTCATTAGTTACTTTGGAGTCCATAAACCTGCGTTAGAAGCAAGTTGTCATCAGTCCTGAGGAACTGTCTAAAAAGATACATATGCATTTGTATAGTCAACTTATTACATCCTTAATATTCTATCAACCAGAAAATTTGGAAGAACAAAGTCTTTAATTAGTCTGTTTTCTTTTTAAACAATTGGAACAGACCATTGCAAACATTATTCTTCTTTTCATATATTAGATAATTAATCAAATCAACAAATTTCACATAACATAGAGTGCATGGAATAACCTGCCTGCAACGGTGATGGAGGCGAATACGATAGGGTCTTTTAAGAGACTTTTAGATAGGTACATGGAGCTTAGAAAAATAGAGGCCTATGGCTAAGTCTAGTAATTTCTAAGGTAGGGACATGATTGGCACAAATTTGTGGGCCAAAGGGGCTGTATTATGCTGTAGGCTTTCTATGTTTCTATACATGATAATAAATCAGATTCTAATTTTGCTCCTGATTATACTTATTGAAATAATTAGCCAACTAGCTCTAACCTTGAAAATGGGACCTAATCACTAACACATTCAAAATCTGAAACCATAACAGAAAACATCGGAAATACTAAAACTAAGGAGCATCCATGGAGAGGGGAACAGAGCTGGATTACCTTTCACAACAAAATATCATTGTTCTGAAACTTGATCTCTGTGATCCTGCTATAACAGTTGTCCAATTTACTGAATTTTCCCATTGTTTTAAATTTTAATTTCAGATTTCCAGAATGTGTATGAAGAAACTCACTTTACTGAGCCTCGTATTGGATCACTTAAACTATCATTATACATGTTCAGGATATCCAAATAATGGTTTTGCTTTCTACAACTCCACCAAATCCACTAACACTTAAAAGCAAATTAGCAATAACAATAAAGCAGACGAATTAAATTATCATTAATTTTGAGTGTCTTGACCATTATTAGTACCCGCGTTATGTAGTGTATGTGTAACGTATGTCATATCATAAAGATGAACTCCCGCTGCAAAATTCTCTTTGAAAATACTGCTTCCTGACAAACGTTCATTTTTAAATGGATTATTCTGAAACCACCTCAATTTTTGAGGTGATGTCTTAATGACCTCATTTCAATTCATACTTTACAACATGGATTCTATAAAGCGGAACTTACTGATACTTGATGAACTAAACAACTAATTATCAAATCCAACGCCTGAGTGACATACATTGACACCTGCCAACTCCCCAAAACCTGACAAAGCTGGAGGGAATAGGGGTGTGGGGATGAGGACTAGTTAAATAAACATTCAAACATCACTTGGAATGTATTTTCAAAACCCCAACTTCAAGCATAAATTCCAGTTTACAAGCATGTTATTTATAATATCTCCAAGGCATACGTGGCCAAGGCCGAGTAGAGCATTTACACTCACGTTCACAGGTTCTACAATATTCCTGTTCCACTTTGCAGCGTCTTTGACTCTGAAAAATTACTTACATGTTCTGTTTCGCGTTCATTCACTGTAGGTAATGGCGTTCGAGTAGACATTTTGTTTTTCTTCTAGTTGCAATTTAGCACCTAAGTAATTGTAGAAGACTCGATTCAACACAGCATGAGTAGCGAAATGTTCACAAACAGCGGGCTTTCACTTAAGCCGGCTCCACTGATTGTATTTTATACTGTGTGACATCCAGCAGCCTTTAACAAGCACACACCTGGTGAAGTCAAACACCCTTTAGAGCCGTCCACATTTTTACATCTAAATAATGTGCTAGGAGATTAATAAATGTTCTAGTGCAATGATTTTTCAAAGGCTGCCGATTGCTGAGGTCTATATCCAGAGCCTACAGCACCAAGGTAAACCCGCTGTCTTGTCAGCCTCAATAACAAGGCCCGGCTTCAGCGGGGCGAACGCTCAGCGGCCAGCGCGCACAGTTTCCCGGCTCCGGACACGAAAGACGCGACGATCCAAACTCGGCTTCTCGCTCGCCGAACATGGAGGCCGCGGGGAGAGAGCGGTGCCAGAGGGCGGCCGGAGAGGCGCGGGCTGTCGGGTGGGTGGGGAGGGGGAAGGGGAGGGGGAAAGAGAGAGAGAGAGGGTCCCGTGAAAATGGCTGCCCCGCTCTCCCAGACTGATCGCCAAGCCCAGGGCAGCGGCAGGAAGCGCGTCACCCGCCGCCTTCCCACCCATTGGTGGGAGCGGAAGCGGCGGCTGGAGGTTTAATGGCACCGGGAGAGGCAGGTGAGGGGTTGCTGCCGCGCCACAGTGTGACAGGCAGCCTCACGGTGCATGATCAGCCAGAGGAACGTGTCTCCAAGAAATCTGGCGACATAATAGACCTGACTGACTACCCTAGACCTTTGGACCACCGGTGGGCGAATTTACAAATACAGTGCACCGGCTTGCCGGGGAAAGCGGTCTCGTAGTTCACATTAGTCGTTGAATTAAACTGGTTGTCGATTCAGTGCATGGTCTGAACAAACGATAGACCCAATTACAGGGAAATACGGGTATTTGTTTAAAGGCGTAGTATAACCAATCAGGTCATCGCTCTGCCCTCAGCTTGATCTGCATTTTTAGTTTATAATACCATATAAATTATTTGTGTGACCAATTATGTCAACTCTTTCCTAGTCACAGTAATGTTTTAAAGTTGATAAAACTCAGGATGAGATTGTTCGAATCTACTGTAAAGTTTAATATTTCAATATCTAGGTAATTTTTAAGGTATGTGTTAACATTTAAAAACAAATATTCATACTTGGACATCCGTGCGGTTCTTTCTCACATTGCCTCTAGTAATAACTCGCATTTATTTTGTGCCTTCATCTAGCAATAATATATGCCCAAGGGAAGAAGGCAGTATCATCATAGTCGGAGAACATTGTATTAGCAGGTTGAAAAGATGGGTCTTGGGGATATGAACAATAATCTAATGTAGGACACAAGAGACTGCAGATGCTAGAATCTGGAGCAAAGCAAAACAAACTGCTCGAGGAACTCTACGGGTCAGGCTGCTTCTATGCAGGGAAACTGATAGTCAGTGTTTAGGATTGAGACCCTTCATTTGGACTGAAAGATAGAAAGGAGGAGCAAAAGTAATAGGCAGATGGAGGAGAGAAAGTGGTAATATTGACAGAGGCTGGAGATGATAGGTGAAGGCAACAAAGGGCTGCTGGAATCTCTAACATAAGATATTCTGCAGCTGCTGGAAATCTAGAGCAATGCACACAAAATGCTGGAGGAATTTAGCTGGTGAGGCAGTGCCTATGGAAATAAATAAACAGTCAACATTTCGGGCCAAGACACATCTTCAAAACTGAAAAGGAAGGGGGCAAATGCCAGAATAAAAAGGTGGGGGAGAAAGGAAGCACAACTAGCTAGAAAGATAGGTGAAGTCAGGTGGAGGGGAAAGGTAAAGGTCTGGAGAAGAAGGAGAGGTGAATGGACCATGGGAGAAAGGGTTGAATGAGGGGCAACGGGGGGGGGGGGGGAGATGATAGGCAGGAGAAGAGGTAAGAGCCAGAGTGCGGAGTAGAAGAAGAGGGAAAGGGATGGGAAAATGTTACTGGAAGGGAAAATGGATGTTGACACCATCAGGTTGGAGGCCACTCGGATGTAATATGATGTGACCTTATCTTTAATTATTCTTAAAGATTTCAATGCTGTTCATAAGGTATGTAATTTTTTTTTGTTCCTCACTGTATAGTTGTCTGGAATAAATTGCCTTCAGAATGTGTACAACACCTCAGCGGGTTTGCCCCTCCTAGATTTGTATCATTTGAAAATGTTACCAGCTCACAGTGAAACTGAATCCATGTCACTGACGTAAATTACAAATAATAGAGGTCCTAGTGGTAACTCCTTCAATAGGCTATACACATTCCAACTAGGTAATGTAACTTCTATATTACAGTGGCATGCAAAAGTTTGGGCACCCCTGCTCAAAATTTCTGTTACTGTGAATAGTTTAGTGAGTAGAAGATGAACTGATCTCCAAAAGGAGATTAGGAGAGCCAGAAGGGGCCATGAGAAGGCCATGGCGAACAGGATTAAGGAAAATCCCAAGGCATTCTACAAGTATGGGAAGAGCAAGAGGATAAGATGTGAAAGAATAGGATCTATCAAGTGTGACAGTGGGAAAGTGTGTATGGAACCGGAGGAAATAGCAGAGGTACTTAATGAATACTTTACTTCAGTATTCACTATGGAAAAGGATCTTAGTGATTGTCATGATGACTTGCAGCAGACAGAAAAGCTTGAGCATGTAGATATTAAGAAAGAGGATGTGCTGGAGCTTTTGGAAAACATCAAGTTGGATAGGTCGCCGAGACCGGACAAAAGGTACCCCCGGCTGCTGTGGGAGGCGAGGGAAGAGATTGTTGAGCCTCTGGCAATGATCTTTGTATCATCATTGGGGACAGGAGAGTTTCCGGAGGATTGAAGGGTTGCAGATGTAGTTCCTTTATTCAAGAAAGGGAGTAGAGATAGCCCAGAAAATCGTAGACCAGTGAGTCTTACCTCAGTGATTGGTCAGTTGATGGAGAAGATCCTGAGAGGCAGAATTTATAAACATTTGAAGAGATATAATATGATTAGGAGTAGTCAGCATGGCTTTGTCAAGGGCAGGCCATGCCTTATGAGCCTGATTGAATTTTTTGAGGATGTGACTAAACTTAACGAAGAGCAGTAGATGTAGTGTATATGGATTTCAGCAAGGCATTTGATAAGGTACCCCATGCAAGGCTTATTGAGAAAGTAAGGAGGCATGGGATCCAAGGAGACATTGCTTTGTGGATCCAGAACTGACTTGCCCACAGAAGGCAAAGAGTGGTTGTATATGGGTCATATTCAGCATGGAAGTCGGTCACCAGTGGAGTGCCTCAGGGATCTGTTCTGGGACCCTTACTCTTCATGATTTTTATGATGACATGGATGAGGAAGTGGAGGGATGGATTTGCTGATGACACAAAGGTTGGAGGTGTTGTGGATAGTGTGGAGGACTGTCAGAGGTTACAGCGGGACATTGATAGGATGCAAAACTGGGCTGAGAAGTGGCAGATGGAGTTCAACCCAGGTAAGTGTGAAGTGGTTCATTTTGGTAGGTCAAATATGATGGCAGAATGTAGTATTAATGGCAAGACTCTTGGCAATGTGGGGGATCAGAGGGATCTTGGGGTCCGAGTCCACAGGACGCTCAAAGCAGCTGCACAGGTTGACTCTGGTTAAGAATGCATACGGCATATTGGCCTTCATCACTCATAGAATTGAATTTAGGAGCCGAGAGGTAATGTTGTAGCTATATAGGACCCTGGTCTGACCCCACTTGGAGTACTGTGCTCATTTCTGGTTGCCTCACTACAGGAAGGATGTGGAAGCCATAGAAAAGGTGCAGAGGAGATTTACAAGGATGTTGCCTGGATTGGGGAGCATGCCTTATGAGAATAGGTTGAGTGAACTCGGCCTTTTCTCCTTGGAGCGAAGGAGGATGAGAGGTGACCTGATAGAGGTGTACAAAATGATGAGAGGCATTGATCGTGTGGATAGTCAGAGGCTTTTTCCCAGGGCTGTAATGGTTGCCACAAGAGGATACAGGTTTAAGATGCTAGGGAGTAGATACAGAGGAGATGTCAGGGGTAAGTGGTGAGTGCGTGGAATGGGCTGCCAGTAACGGTGGTGGAGTCAGATACGATAGGGTCTTCTAAGAGGCTTTTAGATAGGTACATGGAGCTTAGTAAACTAGAGGGCTATAGGTAAGTCTAGTAATTCTGAGGTAGGGACATGTTCGACACAACTTTGAGGGCCAAAGGGCCTGTATTGTGCTGTAGGTTTTCTATGTTTCTAAAAGTCATAAAGTTAAAGATGAAAAATACTTTTCAACATTTTAAGCAAGATTAGTATATTATTTTTGTTTTGTACAATTTTAGAGTGAAAAAAAGGAAAGAAGCACCATGCAAAAGTTTGGGCACCCCAGATAATTTTTACCAAGGTCTCAGACCTTAATTAGCTTGTTAGGGCTATGGCTTCTTCACAGTCATCGTTGGGAAAGGCCAGGAGAAGGCTATAAGAAGATAGCAAAGTGTTTTTAGGAAGCCGTTTCCTCAGTTCGTGATGTAATTAAGAAATGGCAGTTAACAGGAATGGTGGAGGTCAAGCTGAGGTCCGGAAGACCAAGAAAACTTTCCAAGACAACTGCTTATAGGATTGTTAGAAAGGCAAATCAAAACCCCCGTTTGACTGCAAAAGACCTTCAGGAAGATTTAGCAGACTCTGGAGTGCTGGTGCACTGTTTTACTGTGCAGTGACACCTGCACAAATATGACCTTCATGGAAGAGTCATCAGAAGAAAATGTTTCCTGTGTCCTCACCACAAAATTCAGCATCAGCCGTTTGCAAAGGAACATCTAAACAAGCCTGATACATCTTGGAAACAGGTCCTGTGACTGATGTTAAAATAGAACTTTTTGGCCGCAATGAGCCAAGTTATGTTTGGAGAAAAAAGGGTGCAGAATTTAATGAAAAGAACACCTCTCCAACTGTTAAGCATGGGGGTGGCTCATTCATTCTTTGGGCTTGTGTTGTAAATAGTGGCACAGGGAACATTTCACTAGTAGAGGGAAGAATGAATTCAATTAAATACCAGCAAGTTCTGGAAGCTAACATCACACTATCTATAAAAAAGCTGAAGATGAAAAGAGGATGGCCTCTACAACAAGATAATGATCCTAAACACACCTCAAAATCCACAATGGACTACCTCAAGAGGCGCAAGCTGAAGGTTATGCCATGGTCCTCACAGTCCCCCGACCTAAACATCATTGAAAATCTGTGGATAGACCTCAAAAGAGCAGTGCGTGCAAGACGGCCCAAGAATCTCATAGAACTAGAACCCTTTTACAAGGAAGAATGGGGAAAAATCCCCCAAACAAGAACTGAAAGACTCTTAGCTGGCTACAGAAAGCATTTACAAGCTGTGATACTTGCCAAGACGGGTGTTACTAAGTACTGACCATGCAGGGTACCTAAGCTTTTGCTTCGGGCGTTTTTCCTTTTTTGTTATTTTGTAACTGTAAAAGATGGAACTAAAAAGTAATTTTGCTTAAAATATTAAAGAAATGTGTCATCTTTAACTTTATGCCTTTTGGAAATCAGATCATCTTTTACTCGCTTAGCTATTCACAGTAACAGAAATTTTGACCAAGGGTGCCCAAATTTTTGCATGCCACTGTATATTGGCCACAGTTTGCTGCTCTTCGGCCAGTTTTTCCAAAACATGTTAAAACCTTGATCTATGCATAATCAAACATTTTCACATTGATCTTATGTGAATTATTTTTGTTAGTTTAAACACCCGCATAAACTAAAATCTGAAATGAAAACTTGAAAATGCTATGGACACTTAGTAGTTAAGATATCATCTGTTAATGGTTACATCTAAGGCTCTTTGTCAGATCCAGGAAAAAGATAAAACAATTTATTATTCATTCATAGAGAGAATGTGGGGGAGGTGGGAGGATGGAAGGTAGACTGAATAAATGGAATATCTCTGATAAGATTATCACAAACAAAGGATGGCTGGCCTAGCTGTACTAATAGGGGGAGAAAAGCTATGCCTCCCCACCTCCCATCTGAGACTCTTCCATCAGTAAACTCTTCTTCATGAGTAAACTTTTCTTTACATCAACCCTGGAATGCCCCTTTAGGATTCTGTATTTTTTCAATAAGATTACCCCTCCTTTGAATCCAGACCCAACATGATTCGCCTCTTTTGATAGGACAGTCTTCTCATCCCAGAACATGCCTGCTTAATCTCTTTTGGACTGCTTTCAATGCTTTTATGTCATAGAGTCAAAGCGCACTACAGTGTGGAAACCAACATTTTAGCTCATCTACTCCATGCTGAACTGTTACTCTGCCTAGTCCCAATGATACACACCTGGGTCATAGCCCTCCATACCCTTTCCATTCATGTACCTATCCTACTAATGTTGCAATCGGATCCACATCCACAACTTCTGCTGGCAACTTATTCCACACTCACACCACACTCTAAGTGAAGGCATTCCCCTTAACTATTTCCTTTCACCCCTAACTTATGACCTCAGGTTCTAGTGTCACCCAACCTCAGTGGAAAAAACCTTGCACTTATCCTACATATAGCCCTCATAATTTTTTAAACATCTTTACATCTCCCCTCATTCTCTTGTACTCCAAGGAATAAAGACCTAACCTATTCAACCTTTCCCTATGACCCAGGTCCTCAAGTCCTGGCAAAGTCCTTGTAATTTTTTTCTGTACTCTTTCAATCTTATCCTTCCTCTAGGATGTGACCAGAACTGTACACAATACACAGCATTAGTCTTCACTAACGTCTTAACCAATTTTATCATCAAATCCCAAGTCCTGCACTCATTACTCTGATTTACGAAGGCCAAAGTGTCAAAAACTTTCTTTACAGCTCTATCTACTTTTGACAACACTTTTAAGGAATTATGGTTCTACATTTCCAGATCCATTTGTTCCACTACACTCTTCAATGCCCTACCATTCACTGTATAAGTCCTATCCTAGTTTGTCCTCCCAAAGTACAACACCTCACACTTGTCTGCTTTAAATTACTTGTGCTATTTTTCAGCCCATTTTTCCAGACAGTCCAGATTCCGCTGCAAGCTTTGATAGTCTTTCTCGCTGGCCACTACACTCCTAGTCTTGCTGTCATCTGCAAATTTTGCTGATCCAGTTTACCACATTATCATCCAGATTATTGATATAGATGACTAATATCAATGGACGCAGCACCAATCTCTGCAGCGCACCACTAATCACAGGCCTCCAGTCAGAGAAGCAAGCATCAAATATCACTTTCTGGGTTCTTCCACTAAACCGGTGTTGAATCCAATTTACTACTTCATCCTGAATGCCAAGTGACTGAAACTTCTTGACCAGCCTCCCATGTGGGGCCTTGTCATGGTCTTGCTAAAGCCCATATAGACAGCATCCACTGCCTTTTCTTCATCAACTCTCCCGATAACCTCTGAGAAATACTCTATAATATTGGATAAACATGACCTACAATGCACAAAGCCATGTTAACTATTCTTAATTAGATCCAGTCTTTCCACATACAGAATTCCTTCCAATAATTAATCCATTACTGACATCAGGCTCACCAGGGTATAATTTCTCATCTTATTCTTAGAGCCTTTCTTGAACAATGAAACACATTAGCTATGCTCCAGTTTTCTGGCACCTCCCTCATAGTTAAGAATGTTTAAAATACTTCTGCATGGGCCCCTGCAATTTCTGCACTAGCTATCCACAAGGTCCAAGGGGACACTTGGGACTTATCCTCCCTAATTCGCCTCAAGACAGCAAGAGCCTCTTCTGTCATCCGGACACAGTCCATGACCTCACTACTGTTCTGTCTCAGTTCTATAGATTCTTCACATGTCTCCACGTAAATACAGATGCACAAAAAAATCAATTTAAGATCTCTCCCATCCCTTTCAACTTCAGACATAGATGACCATGCTGATCTTAAAGTGGAGCAGTTTTGAACCTTGCTTTCCTTTTGCACATAATACTTATATATCTGTAGATGCCTTTGGGATTCTCCTTCACCTTGTCTGCCAGAGCAACCTCAGGCTTTATTTTAGTTTTCTTATTTCCCTCTTTAGAGTTTTCTTGTATTTTTATACTGCTCAAGCACCTCACTTGTTCCTTGCTGCCTATACCTGCTATGCGCCTCCTTCTTCTTTTTAACCAGGGCTTAAGTATTCCTCAAAAACCAAGTTTCCCTAAACCTGTTAGCCTTGCCTTTTATTCTAACAGGAACATACAAACTCTGTATTCTCAATATTTCATTTTTGAAGCCACACACCCCTTTGCCAGAAAACAACCTGTTCTGATCCACACTTGCCAGATCCTTCCTGATGCTATCAAAATTGGCCTTTCTCCAATTTAGAATCTCAACCCAAGGACCAGGCCTATCCTTCTCCATAATCATCTTGAAACTCTTTCAATTATGACCACTAGATCCAAACTGTTCCCCTACCTACACCTTTGTCACCTGCCCTTGCCCTGTTCAATTCCCAAAAAGGAGATCTAGTATCACACACTATAGTTGGGACCTTTATATAGATTTTAAGGAAACTTCCCTGAACACATTTGACAAACTCTATCCCATCCCATCATTTTACAGTTTGTGAGTCCCAGTCAATATGTGGAAATTTAAAATCACCTACTATCACAAATTTATTTTTCTTGCAACTATCCACTATCTCTCTACAAATGTGCTCTTCTAAATTCCTCACTGATTTTGGAAGATCTATATAATCCCATTGACATGGTTATCTTTCTTTTATTCCTCAGTTCCACCCATTTAGCCCCATTAGACAAGCCGCACAAGCCCTTCAGTCTATCCTGGCTGACCATTTTTGTGACTTTTTCCCTGATGAGTAATGCCACCCTTTTAATTCTTCTCCCACTATTACATGATGAGAGGCATTGATTGTGAGGATAGTTAGAACCTTTTTTCCCAGGGTTGGGGTTGTTATGGATAGTGTGGAGGGCTGTCAGAGGTTACAATGGGACATCGATAGGATGCAAAACTCAGCTGAGAAGTGGCAGATGGAGTTCAACCCAGATAAGTGTGAGGTGGTTTATTTTGGAAGGTCAAATATGATGGCAGAATATAGTATTAATGGTAAGACTCTTGGCAATGTGGGGGATCAGAGGGATCTTGGGGTCCGAGTCCACAGGACACTCAGAGCTGCTGCACAGGTTGACTCTGTGGTTAAGAAGGCATACAGTGCATTGTCCTTCAGCAACCATGGGATTGACGTTATGAGTTGAGAGGTAATGATACAGCTATATAGGACCCTGGTCAGACCCCACTTGGACTTCTGTGCTCAGTTCTGGTTATCTCACTGCAGGAAAGATGTGGAAACTATAGAAAGGGTGCAGAGGAGATTTACAAGGATGTTGCTGGGGATTGGGGAGTATGCCTTATGAGAATAGGCTGAGTGAACTCGGCCTTTTCTCCTTGGAATGACCGAGGATGAGAGGTGACCTTATAGAGGTGTATAAGATGATGAGAGGCATTGACTGTGTGGATAGTCAGAGGCTTTTTCCCAGGTTGGAATGGCCAACATGAGAGGGCACAGTTTTTAGGTGCTTGGAAGTAGGTACAGAGGAGATGTCAGGGATAAGTTTTTTACGCAGGGAGTGGTGAGTGCGTGGAATGGGCTGCCAGTGACTGGTGCAGGCAGATGTGATAGGGTCTTTTAAGTGACTCCTGGATAGGTACACGAAGCTTAGAAAAATAGAGGACTATGGGTAACCCTAGGTAATTTCAAAAGTAAGTCCATGTTCAGGACAGCATTGTGGGCCGAAGGGCCTGTATTGTGCTGTAGATTTTCTATGTTTTTATATTATATCTAAAACAACAGAATTCCAGAACAATGAACTGTCAGTCCTGCCTCTCCTGCAACCATAATGGCTACAATATCATAATTCCATGTGCTGATCCATCCTCTAAGCTCATCTACCTTACTTACAATAATTAGATTGAAATAGCTCCAAGTCAGTAAATTAGTCCCACTATGCTCAATCTTTTGTTTCCTGTCTTTATACTGTACATAGGCTTAACATCTACTTTCCACACATCCAGTTCCCTAGCTGCCATGGCACTCCAGTTCCCGTCTCCCTGCAATTCCAGTATAAACACTTTCGGGTAAAGGGCCCAAAAACCATAAATTGTACTTAAGGGATAGCCTCATCATTACCTTATACAATTGCAACAGAACGTCCCTCTTTCTAAATTCCAACTATTTGCAATTAAGGCCTGCATACCATTTGCCCTCTAAGCTATGTGTTACATTTGCCTGTTGACTGCCTGTGATTTATGCATTTTCAGTTTCTTTGCATTTTATTCCTCTTATTTACCGGATACTACAAAACACAAGAGACACTTCTCTACTGCCAGACTGAAGCCCAATGCAAACTGGAGGAGCAACATCTTATATTCCACCTGAATTGTGTATAATCCAATGGCATGAACGTTCCAATTTCATGTAACTCCCCGCCACCGATGCTCCAGTCTTTATAATGTTGGCCCCTTTTCCACCATTCCAATGAGAATCCCTCAAACTATCTTTGAATCCTATCCCCTCCTTAGCTCCATCTATCCACCACACAGAGATTCCCCTCTCCCCCACACATCCATCTAGCATCAGCTGCCCCTTCTCTAATGATTCCTGATCTCATCTCCTTTGCTTACGCAAACCCAGCTGGGGTAGTGCTTTGTGTTTCTGCTCATTTCCCTCTTTCAGCTGTTCAAAGCTGTTCCCATCTTCAAACTTTGCTCATCCAGCTTAATCCATATTGTTTTTTTGTCTCTTTCCTCTGTCTCTTTGTCTCCATCTATCATTTACCTCCCACAGTCTCCCAACTTCACCCAATTCATCTTGCCCACCTGTCTTTATTGGATTTTCATCTCACACTCCTATTCAGTCCACCAAATGCCTCATAATCCTTTCTTGCCACTCCCATTCTCCTCTCTATGTTGACCATCTTGTCTCTCAAATCCCAGTTCGGATGCAGTTTCCATCTGAAATGTCAAAAAGATGTTTCCCTTCCACCAATACTGCTCGACCCACGGAGTTCCTCCATCAGATTGTGTGCGCTGTTTCCCAAATTAAACATCCATTATTATTGTGAACAGTTTTCATCCACTTGCCAATCTGTCTAAATCCTATGGCAATGTTACAATATCCTCATCACAATTTGCCTTTGGTAAATAGGAATTTCTTCATCTAGGGGTACTAAATCTTTGACATTCTTGACCAAAAGGACAATGCAGCTCAGTTGTTGAGAATATTAGAGACAGGGATTGCGAGAATTTTTCAATATTAAAGAATCATGGATTAGGCAGTTAGTGCTAGAAAGTGATGTTTGTAGCAATAAAATATCTCACTGAGCAGACAGACCTGGCTGAACGGTCTGCTTCTGTTTAATGTATATTTTAATCAGTTTTAACTGACTGCCTATCTAGTTTACAGAAAATATATTGGGTTAAAAATGCTTTTGGGATACTTCTCTGGGTATGAGGTGGAACAAGAATAACAGAAGAGGTAATTTACCAATATTATAAGGGAATCTCCTTCATCAGAACAAAATAGATAAAATAGCTTTCTCGTATGTAACCTGTAAGCACTTACAGATCCCAATAATAAAGCTGTGATTTTTTTTACTATCATCGTACGGAACATTGAAAAACTATGAAATGCTCCATCTGGTGGTACAGCCAAATAGTACAGCACTTTCTGAGTGCGATGATGTGTGAGATCTACAGCATATGTTTCTGCAATACATTGACAAATCTGGCACTTAGGATGGACAGATTAATTATTCAAACCACTGGAATTCCATTTACACCTGGCTGATAGGTTGAATTTATTGTTTAAATTGAAAAACAGGACCTAAACAGCCTGGTAAATAAGTTTGGACACCCCGGTCAAAATTTTTGTTACTGTGAATAGTTAAGTGAGTAGAAGATGAACTGATCTCCAAAAGTCATAAAGTTAAAGATGAAACATTGTTTTCAACATTTTAAGCAAGATTAGTGTATTATTTTTGTTTTGTACAATTTTAGAGTGGATACAAGGAAAGGAACACCATTGTCCCAACGATCAGCAGCCATGGGCTCCTCTAAGCAGCTGCCTAGCACCCTGAAAATTAAAATAAATGATGCCCACAAAGCAGGAGAAGGATATAAGAAGATAGCAAAGCATTTTCAGGTAGCCGTTTCCTCAGTTCGTAATGTAGTTAAGAAATGGCAGTTAACAGGAATGGTGGAGGTCAAGTTGAGGTATGGAAAACCAAGAAAATTTTCCGAGAGAACTGCTCATAGGATTGCTAGAAAGGCAAATTAAAACCCCCGTTTGACTGCAAAAGACCTTCAGGAAGATTTAGCAGCCTCTGGAGTGGTGCTGCACTGTTCTACTGTGCAGTGACACCTGCACAAATATGACCTTCATGGAAGAGTCATCAGAAGAAAACCTTTCCTGTGTCCTCACCACAAAATTCAGTGTCAGAAGTTTGCAAAGGATCATCTGATGCATTTTGGAAGCAAGTCCTGTGGACTGATGAAGTTAAAATAGAACTTTCTGGCCGCAATGAGCAAAGATATGTTTGGAGAAAAAGGGGTGCAGAATTTCATGAAAAGAACACCTCTCCAACTGTTAAGGACAGGGCTGAATCGATCATGCTTTGGGCAATTGTAAGAACTGAAAGACTCTTAGCTGGCTACAGAAAGCGTTTACAAACTGTGAAATTTGCCAAAGGGGGTGTTACTAAGTACTGACCATGCAGGGTGCCCAAACTTTTGTTTTGGGCCCTTTTCCTTTTTTGTTATTTTGAAACTGTAAAAGATGGAAATAAAAATGTAATCTTGCTTAAAGTATTAAAGAAATGTGTCATCTTTAACCTTACGCCTTTTGGAAATCAGGTCATCTTTTAGCTTAGTTATTCACAGTAACATAATTTTTGACCAGGGCTGCCCAAACTTTTGCATGCCACTGTATATGTTGGATCATTTTACTATAAATACATCAGTTGCTGTCCCTCTGAATTAACTTATCTATATAATACTGGACGGAACCTCATGGTCCTGACAGCCTTTCATGCAGCCTCTATATCTTAGCACTGGTCATGACCCAGTCAAAGGGATGATTCCCATTTGCACAAAATGATTTCCACTTTTTATATCCTTTAACAACCTAACATAACAATTATTCAAGTACATTTCCATCTCCTAATGTTTGTTCCCCAATCTCATACTTTATTTTGAGTAATGCCAACCCATTTGCAGTTATTCACAGTCTGATTCCATGAATATGTTGGGGGTGGAAGGGGGGGGTTCATCAAAAAATGTCTTTTTCATCCATTGTGGATCTTTGTGAGTCCTTCCTGCATATCCAGTTTAAACTCTCTGCTCGTTTGAAGACCTATGTCACTGATTAGAATAGCTCCAAAAGCATTCTTGTTCCACCTGAAACAGAATGAAGCATTTGTTATCAGTTTTCCAAAGTTTTAAAAACCATTCTTATTTTGTTAATTTCTCCCTGTTTAAACACACCAGATGGCCTTTCTTTTGTACTAACACCCAGTATGTGTTATCAACTCCACTTGTCACATTCTCCCTCTTGCAAGCTGGAAAATTAGGAATGTACACCCATACTTTCCCTTCCTTTGTGGGGAGGCCCTTCCACGGTGCCCATTTCCAACTCAGGTTCCAAAGTACATTTGATCATCTGGTCATCGACAGTCCTGGGGATAAGAGTCCATTGTCCAAGGTTGTACAAGGCTTGGGGTAGTACAGCCAGTCACCCTTGTAAGGTGTGGGTTGGCGTAATAGAGAATATGTTGCTTCAGGATTCATTCATTGGATGAGCTTTTGGGAGACAGTTCCAACACTCCCTGACATTTACCATAGCCTTGCAGAGGGATAATAGCAGATGGTATGGGAAAACATCTATTTGGAGGAAGGGGGATTATGATGCTATTTTACAGGAACTTGGGAGCAAAAATTGGGAACAGATGTACTCAGGGAAATGCACAACAGGAATGTGGAGATTGTTTAGGGATGACTTGGATAGGGTTCTTGATAGCTTTGTCACTTTGAGGCAGGGAAACTATGGTAGGATGAAGGAACAGTGGTTAAGAGATGTGGAGCATCTAGTCAAGAGAGGAAGAAAAAAAACAAAGTTTACAAAGCAAGGATCAGACACAGCTGCAGGGAATTACTTGGTAGCCGGAAAAGTGTTGAAGAATGAACTTGGAAGAGCTAGAAGAGGGCATGAGAAAGCCTTGGCAAGTAAGATTAAGGAAAACTCAAAAGGGTTCCATGCGTACGTGAAGAACAAGAGAATGACTAGTGTGAGTGTAGGATTGAGCAGGGATAGAAGGGAAGACGTGCCTGGTCATGGGGCAAAGGGCCTGTACTGTGCTGTAATGTTCTATGTTCATCCTTTTAATTAGCCTTAATGCGGGGGATAATAGGGTATGTGTCAGGTATCTCTAATAGTGCGCGCGCGCACACACACACACACACACACACACACACACACACACACACACACACACACACACACACACACACACACACACACACACACACACACACACACACACACACACACACACACACACACACACACACACACACACACACACACACACACACACACTAAACCTTCCCACTAGGATATTAGTTCCCTTGCAGTTCAGGTGAAAACCAGCTCTTCTGTTCAGTTCCCACATTCCCTGGAAGAGAGCCCAAAGATCCAGAAATCTGTAAGGAGTATGTATGTCGTCGTCGTCCCCCGCGGAATGTGTAGGTTTTCTCCGGTTGTTCCGGTTGCTTCCAACTGTTCAAAGACGTGCTGGTTCGTAGGTGAATTGATCAGTGTAAATTGTCTCATGATTAGGCTACGGCAAAATCTGGATGGCTGGGCGGCGCGGCTCGAAGCCTATTCCGCGCTGTTCATCAATAAATAATGAATAAATGCGGAAAGAATACTCGACATCTGGAGCATGGAGGTGAATGGAGAGTGGTGCAGTGCTCCCCAGCCTGTCTCTGAGGATTGGGTCAGGGTTCCCGGGCAGTTAGACTGATGAAGGTTTTCCACCAGGGGGTCTGAAATCTTGTGTACGTAGTTAATACTTTGTAATGGAAGGATATAAGCAAGCTAAGTATTAATGCACTGTTAGATCGATTGCGTATTGAGAGGGGCCGCCGATGAAAGTTCTAATACTGATATCTGCGTTACCTAAATACATAATTGGAATAAATGTACTACAGGGACAGACAGTGCAAAATAAATCGGAAAATATTCATGTTTGGCATCTTTAACGTGACTGTTTTAGTGAAGTTAACGAAGTCGGAGCCTCCCAGCCACACAGCCACCCAGCGCCGTGGTCTGCGTGACGCAGTATCGGGTACTGGGAGGACACTCGGACACAATAGCGGGATCATTGAAACAAAGAGAGATAGGACATTCAACCACAAAGAATAACGGCCCTGTTGGCCAGTGAATCAAGCAGCAGCTGGAGAATGAGATCTGATTATCGCCAGCAAAATAAACACGCCCCTGCGTTCGCTGCAGTCGTCCAGAACATACTGACTTCCGTGAAGCCAAGGAATATTACAGAGGGTAGCGAGGTTACTCCCCATCGTGACGTGGTTGTTCTCGGAGTACTCCGCTGACAAGTTGGGGCGGGGGGTACACAGAAAGTGTCGATTGTAAAGTGCAGGTGGTAAATTGCAGAACGAGCAAGCCAGGCCCCGGGAAGGAGTCAACAAGTTGCACGAACGTGTATTCAATATGCCCGTGGAGAGGATAGGTGACTCTCGATCCTCCCATCCATAATAGGAGTGCCTTGAGAACAGTTGCCTGAAGCAAACACTTGACTTACGCACGGTCCCAGTCACCAGAAAGCTGACATACACGGGTGGAGTAACAGCAGCAACGGGTCAACCCGAAGAAACCAGCTGCCTATATTAGATAGGGGACTGGCCCAGCCCAGATATGGCAGACTTACTGCACCAAACCCCTGTTACAGCAGCAAACGTCGGTTGTTTATTCCCTTCCATAAATGCTACTCGACCCGCGGGTGTGTGTGTGTGTTAGAATTACAGGAAACCAGAGTACCAGAACAGATAGTGAAGATATTAGAGTCATAGAGCCCAACAGCTCTGAAACAGGCCATTCAGCCCTTCTAGCCAATGCAGACCCATTTTTGTTTTTACTGCCTAGATCCAACTACCTGCACCATAGCCTCCATACACCTCTCATCCATGTCCTCACCCAGACAGATATGGTCAAGACCGCAGACCAAGTTAGGAATCAAAATGTTGATGATGGTGCGACTAATGTCCTGAGCTGCATGGATTTCAAGGCAAAAAGTATCATAGGAAAGGCTGATGAGCTCAGGGTATGGATGGACACCTGGAATTATGATATCGTAGCCAGTAGTGAGACTTGGTTGCAGGAGGGACAGGGCTGGCAGCTCAGTATTCTGGGGTTCCGTTGTTTTAGATGTGATAGCGGGAGGGATTAAAGGAGGACAGGTGGCATTACTAGTTGGGGAAAGTGTCATGGCAGTGCTTGGTCAGAACAGACTGGAGTACTCATCTATTGAGGCTTTATGGGTGGAACTGAGTAATAGGGAAGATATGACCATGTTATTGGAGATATATTACAGACCAAAGAAGTCCCAATGAGAGAATGTGTGATTCTTGAACTGCTATTAGGGAATGGGACAGTGCAGGTTACAGAAATTTATGTAGGGGAACACTCTGCATTTAGTGATTACATTGCCAATAGTTTTAAAGTAAATATGCAAAAAGATAGATCTACTCCATGGGTTGAGATTCTAAATTGAGAAAGGCCAATGTTGGTGGTGTCAGAAAGGATCTGGCAAGTGTGGATTGGGACAGGCTGTTTTCTGACAAAGGTGTAAAGGTACACAGGCAGTCAAAAGTGAAATTTTGAGAGTATAAAGCTTGTATAAGCTTGTCAGATTAAAGGTAAAGATAACCAATGTAGGGAACCTTGATTTTGAAGACCTATTGGGGCCCTGGTTAAGTAAAAAAAGGAGGTGCATAGCAGGAATAGGCAGGTAGGAACAAAAGACGTGCTTGTGGGTTATAAGAAATACAAGATAACACTTAAGAAATAAATCAGGAGGGCTAAAAGAAGACATGAGGTTGCCTTAGCAAACAGGGTGAGGGAGAATCCTAAAGGATTCTACAGAAATGTTAAGAGCAAAAGGTTTGCAAGGGACAAAACTGGTCCTGTGAAAGATCAGAATAGTAATCCATGTGTGGAGCCGAAAGAGATGGACGAGATCTTAAATGTTTTTTTATTTGCATCTGTAGTTACTCAGGAGATAGGCATGAAGTCTATAGAAGTGAAGCAAAGCGGCATAATTTTCATGGACAAGCACAAGGAAATCTGCAGATGCTGGAAATTCAAGCAACACACACAAAATGCTGGTGGAACGCAGCAGGTCAGGCAGCATCTATAGGAAGAAGCGCTGTCAACGTCTCAGGCCGAGACCCTTCATGGACCCTATACAGATTACAGAGGAGGAGGTGTTTGCTGTCCTGAGGCAAATTAGGGTGGTTAAATCCCCAGAGCCTGACAAGGCATTCCCTCGCACCATCTGGGAGACAAGTGCAAAAATTGCCATAGTCCTAGTAAAGATATTTAAATAAACCTTAGCAATGTTGTTCTGCTGCTTAGTAAAGGCTCTAAATATAAACAGGGAAAATATAGGCAGTGAACTTGACATCAGTAGTGGGAAAGTTACTGTAAGGTATTCTAAGTGACCATATATATGAGTATTTGGATAGACATGGACTGATTAAGGATAGTCAGCATGGCTTCGTATCTTTCCAATCTTCTGGAGTTTTTCAAGGAAGTTACCAGGAAAGTGGATGATGGCAAGGCAGTGGATGTTGTTTACATGGACTTTAGTAAGGCATTTGACAAGGTCCCACATGGGAGGCTGATCAAGAAGGTTCAGTCACTCAGCTTTCAGGACAAGGTAGTAAATTGGATTAGACATGGCTTTGTGAGAGAAGCCCGAGAGTGGTAGCAGATGGTTGCCTCTCTGACTGGAGGCCTGTGACTCATGGAGAGACCCAGGGACTGATGCTGGGTCCATTGTTGTTTGTCATCTATATCAACAATCTGGATGATAATGTGGTTAACTGGATCAGAAAATTTGCAGATGACACTAAGATTGGAGGTGTAGTGGACAGAGGGGAAGGCTATCATCACTCGCAGACTGGACCAGCTGGAAAAAATGGCAAACAGAATTTAATGCAGACAAGTGTGAGGTTTTGCACTTGGATAGGATCAACCGAGATAGACCTTACTCAGTGAACTCTAGACTCACACTCACATGGAGGAGTGTGTTAGAGAAGGATCTGGGAATACAGGTCCATAATTCATTGACAGTGGCATCACAGGACAAAGCTTTTGGCCTTCATAAATCAATGTACTGAGTACAGGAGATGGGATGTTACGTTGAAGTTGTATAAGACATTGGTGAGGCCAAATTTGGAGTGTTGTGTGCAGTATTGTTCACCTACCTACAGAAAAGATGTAAATCAGTATAATAGAGTGCAGAGAAACTTTACAAAGATGTTGCTGGGACTGAAGGACCTGAGGTTTAAGGCAAGATTGAATAGGTTAGGACTTTATTCCTTGGAACGTAGAAGATTGAGAGGAGATTTGATGGAGGTATACAAAATTATGATGGGCATACATGGGGTAAATACAAACAGGCTTTTTTTTCGACTGAGGTTAGGTGGGACTACAACTAGAGATGATGTGTTAAGTGTGAAAGGTGAGAAGAGAAGGAAACGTCTTCACTCAGATGATCGTGAGAGTGTGGAACGAGCTGCCAGCAAAGGTGTAGATGCAAACTCGATTTCTTCATTTAAGAGCAGTTTGAGTAGGTACATGGTTAGTAGGGGTACGGAGGGCTAAAGTCGTGGCCCAGGTCGTTGGGAATAGGCAGTTGAAATGGTTCGGCACAGACTAGGTGGGCCGAAGGGCCTCTATTCTGTACTTTAATATGGCTCTATGACGTCGGAATTGAATTCCGACCTCCAACCTATAATAGTGTCACACTAAGCACGAAGCTGCTGTGGACTTCACCCTGGGTGATGGGAAGGGTCCTAGGCTCAACATTCTTGTTATCACACTTTATTCTTATCACAACAATGTTTGAATAAGGTGTACGTAGTTCCCGTGAAAATACGGTCTTTGACTTACCATTCCCGCCATCGTGACCAGAAACATTTCTTTGTGGATTATTTTAACTCCCTTTGACCTCAAAGCCCTGACTTTCGCCTTCCCTCAATTCCTCCAATTTTCCTCCAAGTGCTGCCTTTAAGGGTTGCTCCACTTGCGATGCCAAGAGAGCCAACAGGACTCCCTTTAATTGTGTTGAACTAAGCTGTTTACATGTCCCTGATTCAATATCTCATCAACTGGACCGTTCCACCCCAACCTGGATTAAATCCCTGGATGTGGAAACCATAGAAAGGGTGCAGTGGAGATTTACAAGGATGTTGCCTGGATTGGGGAGCATGCCTTATGAGAATAGGTTGAGTGAACTCAGCCTTTTCTCCCTGGAGCGACGGAGGATGAGAGGTGACTTGATAGAAGTATACAAGATGATCAGAGGCTTTTTCCCAGGCCTGAAATGGCTAGCACGAGAGGGCACAGTTTTAAGGTGCTTGGAAGTAGGTACAGAGGAGATGTCAGGGGTAAATGTTTTACGCAGAGTGGTGAGTGCGTGGAATGGGCTGCCAGCGACATGGTAGAGGCGGATACGATGGGGTCTTTTAAGAGATTCCTGGATAGGTACATGGAGCTTAGAAAAATAGAGGGCTATGGGTAACCTTAATAATTTCTACAGTAGGGACATGTTTGGCACAGCTTTGTGGGCCGAAGGGCCTGTATTGTGCTGTAGGTTTTTCTATGTTTCTATGCGAAATTACAGAGCGAACGTAATAATTCCCTGGTCTATGGTGTGCCAAGGTGTGTGCTGTTCTGTCGACCGCAATGATAAACCTTAAATATCTTGCGTCGGACTTGCGCTAACAAGTCCATAGGTTCTTCGTTCTTGTGTCAAATCTGGTTAATATTATCAGTTTGTAGCGATGGAAGGAACAAGTCATTGCTCTCGTGAGGCACCGTATCCCACAATCAAATTAACCATAAGGCAAGACATTCACCAGTCTTGCACATATTTATCCCGCATGCCCCTCTTTTCTGTAGTCTTCAACACCCTTGTCATTCCTTCCTATTCTGTCCTCTGCTCGCCTCCTGGGGCCGTGGTAGTCTTAGGGCTATGGACAGCTACCGGATGCCACTGCACTATCAGGTTCTCATATGTAAAACCTGCTCATACCTCAGTGAGAGAGCCTCAGGACAATCACCATGTCGAGTTTTGGAGTCATATATACTGGCACTCCGGCTGTCAGGGTTCCAACCCTTGTCCGTTAATGTCCTTATTCTGATGAGATCAGCATCCTGATCCCTTGGCTTTGCTCAATCTTCCTGGTGTGCTTTAAACTTTACATGCTAGGATGCATTTTTGAATTGAATTGAATTGACTTTATTTCTTACATCCTTCATTTATATGAGGAATAAAAACCTTTATGTTACATCTCCATCTAAATGTGCAATGTGCAATTTATAGTAATTTATAATTAATAGTATGTGCAGCAGGACAGACAATACAACAGAGAAATACAATTGTATCAGCATGAATTAATCAGTCTTATGGCCTGGTGGAAGAAGCTGTCCCGGAGCCTATTGGTCCTGGCTTTTATGCTGCGGTACCACTTTCCGGATGTTAGCAGGTGGAACAGTTTGTGGTTGGGGTGACTCAGGTCTCCAATGATCCTTTGGGCCGTTTTTATACACCTGTCTTTGTAAATGTCCTGAATAGTGGGAAGTTCACATCTACAGATGTGTTGGGCTGTCCGCACCACTCTCTGCAGAATCCTATGATTGAAGGAAGTACAGTTCCCATACCAGGCAGAGATGCAGCCAGTCAGGATGTTCTCAATTGTGCCCCTGTAGGAAGTTCTTAGGATTTGGGGGCCCATACCATCTGAAGTGAAAGAGGTGCTGTCGTGCCTTTTTGACCATACAGCTGGTATGTACAGACCTCGTGAGATCCTCGGTGATGTGTATGCTGAGGAACTTAAGGTTGTTCACCCTCTCAACCCCAAATCTATTGATGTCAATAGGGGTTAGTCTGTCTCCATTCCTCCTGTAGTCGACAACCAGCTCCTTCTGTTTTTGCAACATTGACGGAGAGGTTGTTTTCTTGACGCCACTGTTTCAGGGTGGTGACTTCTTCTCTGTAGGTTGCCTCATTATTTGAGATTAAGCCAATCAGTGTAGCATCACCAGCAAATTTAATTAGCAGATTGGAGTTGTGGGTAGCGACAGAGTCATGGGTATACAGAGATTAAAGGAGGGGGCTTAGGACACAACACTGAGGGGCACCTGTGTTGAGGGCCAGAGGGGGAGAGGTGAGGGAGCCCACTCTTACCACCTGCCAGCGATCTGACAGAAAGTCCAGGATCCAGCTACACAAGGCAGGGTGAAGGCCAAGGTCTCTGAGCTTCTTGTTGAGCCTGGAGGACAATATGGTGTTGAACACTGAACAGTGTTCTCACATGAGCATCCCTCTTCTCCAGGTGTGTAAGGACAGTGTGTAGAGCTGTGGCTATTGCGTCATCTGTGTCAGTAGGTGAATTGGAGGGGGTCCGGTGTGGGTGAACAAACATTATTCATAATACAATTCATATAATCCATCTAAACATTATTCATAATAAAGCTATTTACAAGAATAAACCATGCAACACCTTCATTCTTACATTCATAGTCAATATGCTAAGTAGTGTTCTATTACATTTCTTAAACCAATAGGACTGTGATTTGTTGAGTTTTGGCTTTGTTGGCTGGTTCGGGGACTGACTTAGCCAAATCAGTTAACGTGGCATTCTCCTTTCAAGGGTTACCACTTTCTCAGTGAGGGTGGCCACTCATTGCCCTGCTGCCTGATACATGCCATATGTCATTTTCCATTGCAAGCTTACTCTCCTCCTAAATGTGAAACCCTATCTCATTGCACACATCCATACCAGGATGCACTACTACTCTCCATCTCACTACTCCAGTGCAAGAGAGGGCAACACACGGACAATATGGTGATCAGTTCTCCAAAACGATAGGTGTTGTCCATACACCCCAGTACCCAAAACCTGTCCCTCCAGGGAGCGTGTCCTGTTGTTTGCAGAACATTGTGCTGAATCCTGCCAGCTATACCAATTTGGTAACAGATAAATTTAAATTCAGCTTCTATCTAGTCCTCCTTCCTCTATTTCTCTTTTTTTTATTCTGACATCTTCCCCCTGCCTTTCCAGTCCTGATGAAGGGTCTTATCCCAAAATGTCAACTGTTTATTCATTTTCTGTGTGTTGCTTTTAAAATTCATACCTTGTTCTTTCCTGATTCAGCAGCAATATGTATCTGCAAACTAAGAGAGTACCACACATGGGTTAAAGGTCATAGGGACCACTTTATCAGTTATATAAATAATAAAATACAGAAAGGAACAAATCATTCTTAACAAAATATAGGAAGTAAAATAATACTTAAAAATGAAGCAATTAATGTCGACAGCCTTACTCGCAAATTTCTTTGTCAGCACCATCATAACCCAGCCTTATGGATGATTCCCCATTGCACAAAGAAATTGCCCCCTATTATAGACTAAAATAAAATAAAAATCTATCATAATTTTTACCCCAATACTTTTCCCAGTGTGATCAGCCTATACTTTCTTACTTCTCACAACCTTTTGTGAAAGCATATAACTTAGAAACTCAGACAGCAATTCTGCAAGATAACATTCTTCACCTGTTTCCTTGAAGAGAAACCACATTCCAAGGTGATAACATTTTGCTGTACAAACTTCAATTTTGAGTTACACATTTTAGTATATACCAAAGGGGAATCAAATTTAACTCATCCCTTACAGGCCAGGGGATAGAAAACTCACAAAGTGCATTCCTGGTTTTGAAGAACTGTCACAATTTTAACACCCGGAAGACAATTTGCAGGCAAGCAGTAGATTATATTTAAAGGTTTCAACTGTGTTCTCGTCTTTCCCACTTCTGGAATATTGGTTAGCTGGTCTGCCTATAAATACTTGCTTTAGTATTTTTTGACTTAAACTAGAAGACACAAATTAGGTGATTTGGCCCATTGAATCTGCTCCATAAGTCATGGCTAACTTATTATCCCTCTCAAGCCCATTCTTCTATCCTCTCCCCATAACCTTTGATGCCCTCACTAATTAAGAACCTATCAACCTTTGTGTTAAATATACTCAATATAGTGGTAGTTAATAGTGTTATTCCTATGCCACTCAGTTAGCCACTACTACATGGGAGGAATTCGCATACTATACATGCAGGGCTAATAAAGTTCAGTTGAGTATCCTGCACGCTTACGTCCTTATGTGCTCTGCACTATCCCTCAATAATGAACATAATATGGTGTCAGAAGTGGTTGATCACTGATGAATTGGTGCTACAGACCAAGTGAGATCCCCAATAAGAAAGAATTTATAGTAAGACTGTTCTTGTTCACATATCTTCGAAAAAGATCCAGAGACTTATCACCCTAAACTACCTGTGCTAGTTGCTAAATGTAAAGGGCTAGGTTTGCCAGGTAGCACCTTCAAGCTAAGGTTGCACCTTCAAAAGTGGATACATTGTAGTAATCTGTGGGCCACTAGCCTGTGGAAGTGCACAGAGAAACAGACACAGCAGAGAAGTCAGTTAGACTCCCAGGAAGAGAAAACAAGATTTTTGTAGTCCAAATAATAAAATTATAAACAAACAAATGGGAAAATGGTGCAAACATCTGCAGTACCTACATCTACTTACCTATTAAAGCCACCCAAGTCATTTGATTTCTCTAAACCAGGGGACTTCAAGAGATGGCTCAGATGCTTTGAGAGATTACTGTTTGCAAGCAATCTTACTCTGGCTTTCTATGAGCGTCAAGTAAGCACACTGATATACTGCATGGGTGACAAAGCAGATGACATCACAGTTGGATTAGGACTTACAGATTGTCAGATAAAAGAGTACAAAACAGTGCAGGACAAATTCAAAGAATATTTCATGGGAAAGTGAAATTTGATATATGAAAGGGCAAAGTTCAACTCCAGAAAACAGGGGCTAAATGAAAGTGTAAGTGATTCCATTACAGCATTGTATGTCCTGTCAGACAACTGTGCATATGGAAATCTGAGGGATAAGCTCAGTAGGGATAGGATTGTTGTCAGGCTACTAGACACCAAATTGTCAGAAAGACATCAGTTACAGGGAAATCTCACACTAGAGAAAGCTATTACTATAGTCAGGCAGAGTGAAAATGTTTGCTAACAACAGGCAGAACTCCGGCACAAAAACGATGTTGAGGTAAAGTTAAAAGCTGTACAAGAGGAAGGATACAACCAAGGTACAGTCAGAAAGACAACAGAAAGAGGTGACAGTAGAACTGAGCTCAAACAAAACAAACAAGCAAAACAAAGAGCATGTAAAATGTCCAACTGCAGGAGATACCGCAGGTCTTCATTCCATGTCAAAATGCTCCGTCCAGCAAAAGAAGTGAAATACAGAAGAGTGGGCTATAATAAAAAAGTGTCACTCAAAACCAGTTCTTCAGGAAGTCAATGAAGATCATGATTCAGACAAAGAGAGAGCTTTCCTTAGGGCTCTAGATTCAAATAGGCTAGTGTAATATGGTTCCGTTCCAAATTGAGGCAGCAACATTCAAAATAGACACTGGGACAGATGTCACAGCCATCCCAAATATCCGTAAACTGGTGAAGAAAACAGACATTACACTAAACCCAACAAGGAAAGTGCTCATGGGGGCCAGGGAAACATAAGCTCAGTGTGAAAAGAATGTTTACCATTTCCATTCATAAAAATGAGAAACAGTTAAAAGAGGATGTTTATGTTGTTAGAATCTCTTTTCAGCATTACTGGGATGACATGCCATCCAGAAGCTGAACCTCATTGCAAGGTTAGATTTGCTAAATAATGTTCAGTGACAGGAGAAGTATCTGGACTTCCAGATATTGTATCTGGACAAGGTTTCAAAGGTACATTTAAAGTCAGAGAAATATATACGATAACAATCCTGAAATGCTTTTTCTTCACAACCATCCTGGGTTTACTAAAAGAAGTGTACCACAGACTGACACCCTACTCTCTGACCACAGTGAGGTCAGAGTAGTCTATCCTGACCTCCAGTCCCTTTGATGAGCAAAGTCAAGCTGTACTTTAGAGAATAAAGGCGCTTGATATCATCACTAAAGTGAATGGACCTACTGATTGGTGTGTGGACATTGTTACTGTTCCCAAGCTAGATGGCATAGTGAGCGTTTGTGTTGATCTAACAAAACTGAATACTGCAGTGAGACAGGAGAAGTTTATTCGGCCCTCTGTGAGCTCACGTTGTTTATGGTATACTGGTGAAGCAAAGTTCTTCACCAAACTACATGCAAACTCAGGGTTTTGGCAGATAGAAGCTCACAACCTTTGTCACACCATACGGACGTTGTACCTTCAGGAGACTCCCTTTAGACATCTCATCAGCCTCTGCACTCTTTCAGATGAGGATGAACTAAATTTTGGAGGGAATGGAAGGAGTAGTCTGCTCATGGATGATGTACTCATCTTCGCAGGCTCAAGTGAGGAAAATGACGAGAGTGGAAGCTGCCTTGGATAAATTGAAAATGGCTGGAATTACCCTGAACAAAAAGAAATGTAAATTTGAGAAGTATGAGGTAAAGTCCTTAAGCCATCAAGTGTCCTCAGGGAGAGTGCAACCAGATTCAGACAAACTGGTAGGAGTTCGGAACATGGAACAACCTACGGATGTATCTGCAGTTCTTGGCATGGTAAACCTGTGGAGAAGTTCATTCTCGATTTGGAGAGAGAACAAAACCACTACGTGACCTCCTCTCTCAGAGAAAAATTTGGACCTGGGACGGTGAAGAGAAGGCATTCTCATGATTTAAAGCAGAGTTAATCTCTCTGCCAATATTGATGTTCTTTGATCTGAACAAAACAGACACATTCACCATTCTTGATGGTTTGCTGCTAAAGGGCTCTAGGCTCATCGTTCCTGCTTCCATGCATGCTAACGTTATCTGTCAAATCCACCAAGGACATCAAAGCATTGAAAAATGCCGCCTAAGAGCAAGGCTATCTGTGTTGTGAGCACACAGCTGGGAGATTATGACAGGCAATGTGAAGCATTCAGAAAACTGCACAAAAATCATGTTGACTCTCTGCCCCACAGAATTCCCTGATATTCTGTGTCAAATTGTAGGCACAGACATTTTCTGAAAAGAGACAAACATCTTCCCACTGTGGATTACTACCCATTGAATACTGAGGTGCCAAGCTGTCTTCTACATCCTCAGCAGCAGTTATACAGCACCTGAAAGCTGTATTCATTCATCAGAGAATACCGGAGACACTTGTGTCAGACAACTGTTCCTGATTCAGCTGCTCAGAATTCAAAGCCTTTGCTAGTGACTATGAGTTCAAACACCAGACAAGCAATCCAAAGAATCCCCAAGCAAATTAAGAAGCAGAAAGAGCATGCAAACGGTTAAGAGTTTTCTATGGAAGGCAAAAGTCCCCTACAAAGCACTGCTAGCTTAATACTCAACAACTCTTGCAAATGACTACAGTCCATCAGAGCTGTCAATGGGCCAGAGACAGAGAACAAGCCTTCCTGTTCTTTCATTCCTTCTCCAACCTCACTTACTGGACAAAGTGAGACATTTTGAGATGACAAAGCATGAGAAAATGAAGAACATGCCTCATCTCAGATACAGAGCAAGATCTTTGTCACCGCTCAGGAGCAGCAAAGCTGTTTGTGTTTCAGGCCAATTCACCAAAGGACTGGCAGTATGCACCAATGACTGCACCTGTTCAAGAATCTTCATCTGCTCCAACACTTCCAGAAACCTACACCAGATTGGGCCATTTATCTGTCCCACCACAGAGATAAAATTCATAGCCTAATAGCTTAGGGCAAGTGACTAAAGAGGCAGAATAATCCTCTCACTTTGCCAGAGTGTTCAGGTAGTCTATCCTGACCTCCATTAGGATTTAGTGATTATCAAAAAGAGTTCTCATGTTGAAAACGTTGCATAAATAAGACCATTCTTTAACAAAAAGTATTGGTGAAAAAAGGAGGAAAACAAAGAGAAAGACAGTGATAATGTTGGTAATTCTTTTATACATTTGTTACACATGTATTATGCATACTACTGTGCTTTACACCCTGGTCTGGAGAAATGGTATCTCATTTGTCAGTATAAATGTATATAGTTAAATGACAATAAACTTGGCTTGAAGGAGCACACATAACATGCAATAGTTAAAGTGAACTGCATCGCTCAATTTCAGTGACCGTAGTTTCAATTTAGTTCTATAGACAAGAAGTACATATCTAGTTTTTCTTTTGTTTACACGAAGGGGAGATGTAGTAGTAAATAGTGTTATTCCTTTGCCACTCAGTTAGCTGTTCCCACATGGGAGGTGTTCACATACTGTACAAGCAAAATCATCAATAAAGTTCATTGAGGATGCTGCATACTGGCATTGTGATGTGCTCTGCACTATCCCTCAATAATGAACACAACACTCAATGACTTGGCTTCCACAGCCATCTGCGGCAATGAATTCCACAGATTCACTGCACACTGGCTAAAAAAAATCCTTCTCATCTCTGTTCTAAATGGAAATCCCTCTATTCTGAAGTTGTGCCCTCTGGTCCTAGACTTACCCTCTATAAGAAACAGCTTCTCAACATCCTCTCTACAATAGGTTTTAATGAGATATTCTCTCGTTCTTCTAGACTCCACCCCAGAGCCATCAAACACTCTTCATACTTTAACCATTTCATTCCCAGAATAATTCTTGCAAATTCTTCCTCCCGACCTTATCCAATGCCAGCACATCTTTTCTTAGAAAAGCGGCCCAAAATAAAGCTCTTGAAATGAATGCTAACATTGCATTTGCCTTTCTTATCACCAACTCAACCTGCAAGTTAACATTTGGGGAACCTTACACAGGATTCCTAAGTCTCTTTGCACCTCTGATTTTTAATTTTCTCCCTGTTTAGAAAATAGTTTGTGTCTTTATTCCTTCTACCAAATTGCACTTCCCCACACTATATTCCATCTTCCACTTTCTTGTTTATTATCTTAATCTAAGCCCTTCTGAAGACTCCCTACATGCTGTCACTATCTGCCCCTCCATCTTTCATTGTATCATCTGTAAAGTTGGCCACAGAGCTAACAATTCTGTCATCCAAATCATTGACATATAATGTGAAAAGCAGTCCCAAAACCATCTTCTGCAAACACCATTAGTCACTGGCAGCCAACCAGAATAGGCTGCTTTTATTCCCATGTTTTGCTTCCTGTCAGTCAGTCAATCTTCTATCCATGCTAGATTCTTTTGTTAAATACCATGGGCTGTTATCTTGTTAAGCAGCCTCATGGGCAGCAAATTTTCAAAGGCCTAATGAAAATCCAAGGAAACATCCAAGCAGCACACACAAAATGCTGGAGGAACTCAGCCAGCCAGATAGCATCCATGGAAAATATCCACTGATTCTTCTTTGTTTATTCTGCCTGTTACTTCCTCAAAGAATGCTAACAGATTTGTGAGGAATGATTCCCCCCTTAAAGAAACCATGCTGACTTTGGCCCACTTTATCATGTGCCCCCCCCCCCCCCACCAAGTATCCCAAAACCTCATCCTCAATAATGGACTCCAACATCTTCCCAATGTCTCATCAAAGTAAATGGCCTATAATTCCCTTTCTTCAGGTCCTTCCATGAAGAGTGGAGTGACATCTGCAATTTTTCAGACCTCTGGAACCATTCCAGAGACTGGTGATTCTTTAAGATCAATACCAATTCCTTCACAACTTCAAAGAACTCTGGTTACCTTCATTATTAATCTTTTCTCTGATTACTGCTTTCTGAAAACTTCCCAGTTCCTCTAACCTTCCACTAGCTCTGACTTCCCTTGTCAGTCACAGTTGGCATCCTGATTTTTGAATACTTCATCAATGGGATGTTATCTTTATTCTAACAATATTAAAATTGTTCAGTTTGGTTCGCTGATTGAAATGTCTGCAAGCATTGTCAGTTAACATGTTGTATTGATCAAGTGACGGTCACCACAAACACAAGGCTGTGGTAGAGCCAGGTTCCTTAAAATAGACACCAGATCAAATCTGATATGGACAAGGGCCTGTGGAATGGAAGAGTTAAGTGAATTTTAATTATTTAAGTGGTCTTGTTTTTCATGTTGAGTTTTAATTTTGTTTTTCATTTAAAATACAGGACAGAAAATATATCTTTTGTCAAGCAGTATAGCAGGACTGAGCACTTAGGAAAACTACATCTGAAATAAGTATGGACAGTGATTCCAGATAGTGGATTAGTACAGGAAAAAAATCCCAGTGATTAATTAGGGAGGTTTAGTCCATAAAAATGACCGTGTATACTTGCATAGACTGTTCTGGTCTTCTCCTATCATTTCGCATTTCCCCCTCCCCCTACTACTTTCAAATCTCTTAGTATCTCTCTTTTCAGCTAGTCCTGATGAAGGGTCTCGGCCCAAAACGTCGACAGTGCTTCTCCTTATAGATGCTGCCTGACCTGCTGTGTTCCACCAGCATTTTGTGTGTATTGTTTGAATTTCCAGCATCTGAAGATTTCCTCGTGTTTACATACTTGTGCTGGCTGGAGGGTCTACATCTTCTATAGGAAACAATCTCTTTCCAGATGTTATTTGATGCCTGGTTCTTGAGTCAGCCAGTTCAGATTCAGATGAGCAGAAATTCCTTCACTCAGGGAACTGTGGCTACACATTATATAAGTATATTCAAAACTACAACTGCCTTTCGTTTTATGGTTTGTTTCAGTCAGAGCATGTGTTGACTCAAGCATAATCTTACCGAATACCCAACTAACAGTATTATCATTGCAAATCTTTTATATTTCATGTGAGCATGAAAATGTAATACTTTGCAGGAGCATAAAGTAACATTGTATCCAAACAAAGCAAATAATGCAGAATAGTTGTAGAATGCTTTCTGCACAAAGCACTGAACAATTTTAAGACAGTAGTAATACAAAGTAGTCCAGAATAACCATATTAAATAAAAGATAGTTGGTGTTTCATCATATCTTAATATTTCAGTATGGTATTGGATTCCTATGGAATGTATTAATCAAAGGTAAAATGGCATACAAGCTTGAATCCGGTACATTAGAAGAGAGGAACCATCAGCATGTAGTCTCAAAGCCGATTCTTCATCTAATCCTACTTAGTTTCCTCAATGGAGCACATGGGAAGAAAAACCATGAATTGCTGCTTCCCCTGGGAAGGCTAATTGGCCCCTGTGTATCTTTCATTAATCTATGAGTAACTGCAGTGAGAAAGGATGGGCAATGGAGATGGAAAAATAAACAGAAGGTCAACATAAACAGCCCTTCCTGAATGCTCCTTTCAGCAAGGAGAGTTTCTTTCCCAGTAGGTTTCTTGACACAGTATGTAGATAAACCTACAAGAGGAAATTGTACTTGATTTGGTGTTGGGAAATGAACCTGGTCTGGTGGCTCATCTTTCAGTGGGAAAGCATTTTGGAGATTGTGATCATAATTCTATCTCCTTTACAATAGCATTGGAGAGATAGGAACAGACAAGTTAGAAAAGCGTTTAAATAATAATTGGGACGATGCTGAGGATGTTCTACGAGTCTGTGGTGGCCAGTGCTATCATGTTTGCTGTTGTATCCTGGGGCAGCAGGCACCAACAGAATCAACAAACTCATTCATAAGGCCAGTGATGTTGTAGGGGTGGAACTGGACTCTCTGACGGTGGTGTCTGAAAAGAGGATGCTGTCCAAGTTGCATGCCATCTTGGACAATGACTCCCATCCACTCCATGAAGTACTGGTTAGGCACAGGAGTGCATTTAGCCAGAGACTCATTCCACCGAGATGTAACACTGAGCGTCATGGGAAGTCATTCCTACCTGTGGCCATCAAACTTTACAACTCCTCCGTCGGAGTGTCAGGCACCGAGCCAATAGGCTGGTCCTGGACTTATTTCCACTTGGCATGACTAACTTATTATTATTTATGGTTTTATATTGCTATATTTCTTTACCATTCTTGGTTGGTGCGGCTGTAACTAAACACAATTTCACTCGGGATCAATAAAGTATGTCTGTCTGTACGGGGAATTATGAGGCTATCAGGCAGGAAATTGAAGGCGTAAATTGGAAACATATGTTTTCAGGGAAAAGTATGTAAGAAATGTGGCAAATATTCAGGGGATATTTGTGTAGAGCTCTGTATAGGTTATGTTCCAATGAGACATGGTCAGTTATGGTAGGGTACAGGAACTATGATGTACAAAGGTGTAATAAATCTAGTTGAGAAGCTTACAAGAGGTTGGGAAACGTTAGAGATCTAGGAGATTATAAGGCTACTAGGAAGGACCTTAAGAAGGAAATCAGGAGAGCCAGAAGGGGCAGGCAGGATTAAGGAAAACCCAAGGCATTCTGCAAGTATGTGAAGAGCAAGAGGTTAAGATGTGAAAGAAGAGGACTGATCAAATACGACAGTGGGAAAGTGTGTATGGAACCAGAGGAAATAGCAGAGGTACTTAATGAATACTTTAAGTATTCACTATGGAAAAGGATCTTAGTGATTGTGATGACTTGCAGCAGACTGAAAAGCTTGAGCATGTAGATATTAAGAAAGAGGATGTGCTGGAATTTAAGTTGGGTAATTCACCATAACCAGACAAAATGCACCCCTGGCTACTGTGGGAGGCGAAGGAGATCGCTGAGCCTCTGGCGATGATCTTTGCATCAATGGGGACACGAGAGGTTCCAGAAGATTGGAGGGTTGCAGGTGGTATTCCTTTATTCAAGTAGAGATAACTCAGGAAATTATAGACCAGTTTGTCTTACCTCAGTGGTAAGTTGATGGAGAAGATCCCGAGAGGCAGGATTTATGAACATTTGGAGAGGTATAATATGATTAGTAGTCAGCATGGCTTTGTAAAGGGCAGGTCGTGCCTTATTGAATTTTTTGAGGATGTGATTAAATACATTAAAGGAAGAGCAGTAGATGTAGTATATATGGATTTCAGCAAGGCATTTGTTAAGTTGCCCTATGCAAGGCTTATTGATAGTAAAGAGGCACGGGATCCAAGGGAACATTATTTTGTGGATCTAGAACTGGCAAAGTGTGGTTGTAGACAGGTCATAATCTGCATGGGGGTCAGTCACCAGTGGAGTGCCTCAGGGATCTGGTCCAGGACCCTTGGTCTGTGATTTTTATAAATGACCTGGATTAGGAAGTGGAGGGATGGGCAAGTTTGCCAATGACCCAAAGGTTGGAGGTGTTGTGGATAGCATGGAGGGCTGTCAGAGGTTACAGAGACAGTGATAAGATGCAAAACTGGGCTGAGAAGTGGCAGATGGAGTTCAACCTGGTTGAGTGTAAGGTGGTTCACTTTGGTCAGTCAAATGATGGCAGAATACAGTATTAATGGTAACACACTGGCACTGTGGAGGATCAGAGGTATCCTAGGGTTGACTGTGGTTAAGGCATATGGCACATTGGCCTTCAGCAGCCATGGGATCAAGTTACAGGTATATCGGACTCTAGTCAGACCACATTTTTGGTAGAATGTGGGAACTACAAAGGGTGCAGAGGCTATTTACAGAGATTTTGTCTGGACTGGGGAGCATGCCTTATGAGAATAGGTTGAGTGAACTCAGGCTTTTCTCCTTGGAGTGACAGAGGATCAGAGGTGATCTGATGGAGGTGTATAGAAACATAAATTAGGAGTAGGCTATTTGAGCCTGCACCACCATTCAGTATTATCATGGCTGATCATCCAACTCAGAACCCTGTACCCACTTTCTCTCCATACCCCCGATCCCTTTAGCCACAAGGGCCTTATCTAACTTCCTTGAGTATAGCCAATGAACCAGACTCAACTGTTTCCTGTGGCAGAGAATTCCAGATTCACCTCTGTGTGAAGAAGTACAAGATAGAGGCATTGTGTGGATAGGCAGAGGCTTTTTCCCAGGGCTGAAATGGCTAGCACAAAGGGGGCAGCTTTAAGGTGCTTAGAAAAAGGTCACGCTTACAGAGATGTCAGCGTAATTATTTTTTCACAAGAGTGGTGTGTGTGCAGAATGGGCTGCCCTCAATGGTGGTGGAGGCAGATACAACAGTGTCTTCTAAGAGACTTCTGGATAGATAAATGGAGCTCAGAAAATAGAGGGTTATGAGTTACCCTAGATAAAATCAACTTTTAACTCCCTACGAGTCCCTGCAGTATTACACAAGGTTGAACTATTAAGGACATATTAGATTTCTAAACCTTGCTGTGGTTTTACACAAAACTCAACTGTCAAGATCTACACTTGGGACTTTTATATTATTCAAGCACATGTTCTGTATCATTCTACAGGGCTCCATAATGTTAACAAAATGGTGATGTTAATGCCACACAAATCAGATCTTTGTAATTAAGTGGATTTTTTTTGTTGCCATGGTCCAACAGTTTGAATAGTAAGAAGTCACAAGATGCAATTCAGTTACTCTACAACTGGGCACTTGCACCAGAATGAAGGTGTAATATTGCAACCCTGGTTAAACCCATCCATGTACGTGACCATTAATAGCCCATTCATAAAATGTTGGTAACATTCATTATTTCAATACAGCTAGAGAACAGGGAAGAGTGAAGAACTTTTGTTTTTAACTAGCACCAAATTAATAAAAACAATGTAGAGAATACAGAACAATCCCCTTTAATTTTTATTTTACATCCCTGTATAAATGTGCAGTAAATGCAGAAACATCACCCAATAGTTATTGGTGAAAAGAGATTAGGACTGTTCTACCATTTGAACTTAACATGCTGTCCTTTAGCTCCTAATTGCTAGGTGGCAAAGCATCACTAGATCAATACCATTGTAGAAATATTCTTTTACAGCAGAAACCAATGTTAGCAGTTGCAGTGTAAGTAAAGGAAATCTCTTCATTGCCGTGACTTCCAATGCAAAAGTGAATTCCCCCACCAAAGTAATATATCAAATAGCATCGATATCTATATCCTCCTCTTCTTTTGTCTTAATGGTTTTCAGAGTTTCCACTTTCACTTGCCTTGCAGAGCTGTCATAAACCACCTGCAAATTGAAACATCAGTATATCACTAACAGTTTTAAAAAGCATTGATGCATGCAAATACTTCATGATGCACAGTAAGAATCAGTTTGAGAGCTGTAGCTATCGACAAATGTACTTAAAATTGTTATTGCCAACTATAATCTCAGTTACAAGAAATAAAAGCTGGTCAGGTATTCCCAATTACCTCTACATCTTTATCTTCATCATTGTCATCATCATCATCATCTTCTTCGGATTCCTCTTCTGCTTCTTTTAGCCACTTAATGAAAGGATCAGCTTTTGAATGTATCTCTTTGGCAAGTTCCTTTGGGACATACTTCTTAGATACCTATGCAGAAACAGATTGAACTGTATTACCTAGTTCTATTCAAGTTAACCTAATCAAGTTCAAAACATCACTACAAATAGTTCTCCCATAGAATAGCTCACAGCTAAAATTGTTAAATTGCTCAGTTAGAAACCACTGCAATAAAAAGGAACATGTTGCTGTACTACACCTACCTTTAAAAACTTTAATGGAGAACCTCGTAACAGAAATCACTCCATATCCCAACTTTACTGTAATTAAATCTTACGAAGGAGCTCTTAATACCAAATGGTTTTCAAACCAAAATTGTGCCCGCGTGATTGTGCACTGGGTTGAAGGAAATATTGGTATGATGAGAACTGACTTTAGTGTCAGAATAAGTTGGTCATTTTCAGACTCAGTAACATCTTTGCTGGGACACCAGTTGTCTGGAATCTATTCAATATGTTTATAAAGGGACTAAATGCACAAGATCTAAAGACACTGAAGATACAAATAAGTGTCAAACAGTAAGGAAAGCCTAGAAACCATATTTCAAGTACTGCAAGTTTCATTTCCAAAAGTAATTTAGGGTTTCTTCAAAATGGAGGTGCTGTAAAAGATCCCTAAAATGAGAGGGCTGTCATGTGAAGTTGATCCTATATGGTCTCTGGTTTTGCTGAAACAAAATTGCTAGGGAGCCAATCTACTGAATACTCACTTTCTCAGCCCAGGCAAGGATGACCTCCTCTTCAAGAAGATCAGCATCATATAGTTCCTTCAGAACATGTGGAACTTTTGGAAGCAGTTGGTCCCGATGTATCTTTACCAAACATTCAAAGCCTCCAAGTAGGTACTTCTGGGCCTTTTTATTGCCGTGGCAAAACTAAATCAAGAAAAAGAATGTCATTCATGAAAGTAAATCAATACCACTAATTTTAAAGAGGATTAAAAAAAACTTACACGCAAGAAATGTCGTTTGTATTTCTTGATCTGCTCCCTTATGTTCTCATCAAAAAGCAGTTCACTCAATATAAGGGGACCCATAGCAATGACATCCAACCGTTCAGCTTCTGATAGAAGCTCTTTATCAGCTGAGTCAATAATTCCCTCTTCCTTTTTCATCTGTGGAAGTGTAAAAAAAAATGGTTTAGTCCTCAAAACATATCAGGAATGACCACTTCATCCAATCTAATATTTAGACTTCCTGGATATGGAACACTATTGCAAGAAACCTCAAACAGAAAATCAATCAATGATTGGCTAAATTAATAAAAAAAAGATGAGAACTTATGTATTTTACATGTTAAATTCCATTCCTAACTACAAGTTGGCCACTCAACTGTTCTACCATGAAATAATGGCTGACGTTCCAAAGTCTATTCCTTGCACCCCACACCCTCCAGCAAATTTAAAACTTCAAATCATTTAGGAAGCATGCATACAATTACCTTGACAAAGTTGTAGAATAAGTTCACCCTCTCTTCCAAGGTTTTCCCCAGGTCATCACTAAGTGTCAAATTTTTGGCATGGTCACTGATTTCACCCATCCGACGTCGCTGGGCCTCTTCTGTAGTTTCTTCACACCAGTCTTCATCATCATCCTCACCATCCTAAGAAATTTAATAACCACACTGTGAACTTTCAATATTCTAAGGGTAAATGATCTAACAACTTCAAATCTTTCAAAAACTTAGATGAACAAAAATATTACCACTGCTTCCGGAGCATCAAATTCATTATGGGTGGACTCAGAATTGGACACTGATCCATTCTCTTTATCCTTGCCCTTCTTGTTTTTCTTTTCCTTTTCTTTCTTGGCTGAACCACTGTCCCCATTTTCTGCAAGATAAAAATTTTTTACACTAAGGACTTCAATTTAAAAACTGAAGATGAAATTCTGCATTACCCAAATTCAAACTCACCAGGTGGATTTTTTAGAATGAATGTGCAGAGCTTGTGACGCGTGTCAAGCATGCCTCTGTATCCACAGGCTTTACAGGAAATACCAATAGTTTGTTTCTTTGGATTGACATGCTAAAAATGAAAACCACAATTGTTTAAAAATTAAAGATGCCCAACTGTCAAATACAGTCTGAAGATGCAAGCAAAAACAAGTTTTTCACTTCAAAGCTCAAGCAAAGGACACGAGATTGTAAACTTCAAAAGCATAATCTTTAAATTTAAAAAAAATTAACACTCCTCACTAGGTTAAATTTTTTTAAAATTCCGAAATCACTTACCAGGTCAGTTTCAGGATTTTCACACTCATTACAAAGGACAAATTTTCGAATGAATCCATCCAGCATGTCTTGCAGCTTATTCGCCTCATGGGATCCATTCACAATATAACGATCATTCTTTGAATCAAACTGGGTCTGAGCTCCCAGCTCACAACCAAAAAACTTGGTGGGATCTGCAAGGCAAAATGTAGGTACAAAATTTTCAGCCTTTAAGTATTATTCTAGCTGGTAAGATGTTTGAAATAATAGCCTAGTTCATAAACTGAAAATGCTAGCAAAAGACTTAAGCAACATTACAGAAATATATTTCATCCAAAAGTGCAAACTCTTTCAACTTTAATCTTAGAGCTGAAACCTTTTCTGCGATAGAAAGCAAAGTAGAATTTTTCCAACCAATAACAAAGGATGTAAAAACATTTAAATTGGCTGGAGCTTCTGATCATTTGCTAGTTATCTTACCAAGATGTCAGATGTGTTATGTCAATCACAAATTCTCTAAACAGAATTGAAAACATTCCATACGGAATCAGCAATAAAAATTAATGTCTTGTATGCATTTTCCTCCACTTTAGAGCATTCTTAATGGGCTCGATCTAACATTTAAGCAACAGATAAATTAAAGCACTGGCATATTAAATTTGTGGATTTTGGTCAATTGGTATTCAGAGCAGTTGTTTATTTGGGACAAATAAAAAACAACAAGAAAAAAAAACCAGGACTCCCTTTGTATTTTTGGAAGACTTAAATAAAACTATTTCACTACCTCAAGTAAGGAACTAAGTATTTAAAGGTATCAAAAATGTTACAATGGAGGTATGGAGGATGTAGCTATTGAAGGCATGTACGAAGGCAGTCCAGTATCTCCGGAACATCTGTCTGTGCTAAATTTGTTTACAGTCAATTCAAAGACTGACCGCGACAGTGAAACCCGTGTGGGGGTAGTTGATAAGGAGTACCATGACTACATCTGTGTCTTATGTCCTTTGATTTCCACGAAGTGTGGTAGAACTGCCTTCTTGGCCACTGGAACGCACTGCACTGTTGAGCTCATCTGCCCAGTTCTCTAGAGCGGACTTCACATGCTAGAATAGACATGTCCCGATTTCACTGGGGTATGAGGTCCATCGGCTACCCTCTCCTGATCTAGCCATTCTGGCAAAGCAGTTTACTGTGGTGTGGCCACTGATGTATGCAAACAGCTACTTGGAGCCACTGGTGAAAGCTGAGCATCCATTTGGGAACTAAAGGTGAGTAAGCTGCCCCAGAATTATCCTACTGGAGCAGACAACAGTGTACACTCAATGAATTCCACCGTCAAAAACTATTAGAAACTAAGTTTTACTGTTCTGTAGTAGTGTTGGTAGTGTTCCAATTCGTTCTGTCATTTTATTTAAATACATAATTACTCAGTTGAACAGTAATTAGCTAATTGGAGCAACTGCTTAATTGGACCAACACATACAGGTCCTGAAGTGTTCCAATTAACCAGAACCCATTATCAGCACTTGGATAAACCTCCAGAGACCTGGAAACCGAGGGCAAAACCCTTTCCAGCTGTGCTTTCCACTGCAAGAGCTCTGACTATTTATGCCTATAACACTATAATCTCAGATGTTGTGTTTGTTGCATGGGACAATTTGTTGCATAACAGCCATTATCAAATTGTGCAGGAGAAAGTCAGCATTCCAGTTCACAAATGTAAACATTAACAAGAAAATCTGTAATGATGAACAGAGGTTAATCGCAAGCAGAATCATACACTACAAAGATATAATGAATGTTACAACTTCACTAGCACTTACACGTTGGAGGCCGATTAAGCGCCTTAGCAACGTCAACCATGTTGACTATTACTGTCTTTATTCCATTCCCTTTGCCCTCGACCTGGAGAAATAAAGAAAAAGCATTTTAGCGTGGAATATCAATTTTGCTGTGAATGCCATCGAAGTAGTAATCTACTTTACCTTAGCAATCAGACGGGGCATTTTGTACCGATAGAACTGATCGGAAACACTGCGGTTGACGTTGACAGCCATTCTGGTTTACTATTAGATTTATGAGTAAAGTGAAAAGATCTTTGAATGAAATTTTTGGGTATCTTCTGTCTGAAGAAGAATGGATGACATAAACAATTGCAAGTGTACTCGGTCTCTGACATGAAAAAGTTTGCGCCACTTAGGCTGCAAGTTCCCCACTTGTTGGTTAGGTTTCCCCGACACAGGTACCAAGGGCTGCGCAACAGCTCTGTAAAACAAAAAAAAACTTGGCATGAATTGATAGACCATTCAGTATTTACTCCACGTATTTAACCAAATTTTGTTATCACGAAAAACTGGGACCACGAATGAGTAACGTCATTGTAAAGGTCAGCAAGGAAAAAAAAACGTGGCCCACGTTTATATTCTTAACCTTGAGCCTATGTGTGGGAGTATTACAGAATAATGAATGTCGCAATCCCTTAAAGTCACAAGTGAACAATTATACAAAAATAACGACCAAATTAAAAAAGAAAACATTCATTCACAAGGCAGCCTCAGCGCAGCAGCAAATGAATGCCAAAAAAAGGTTATACAAGCACATCTAAGAACGAGGAAGGATTCGCTAAAGCGATATTTTACGGCTCGAATATACAATCCACTCATAATTCACTGTCAGTTATGTTCGAGTAAAACAGATAGATTAATTAATTAAATGCAACTAGTGTTTTTGGGCAGAAATAGCAAAACAATATTACACGACGACGACGGGGGGGGGGGGGGGGGGGGAACGCAGCCGAGTGCTGAGTCATTCCTGATGCCGCAGCCTCCGCAACACGTGAGTCATTGCCAAGCGTGGCCATGCGTTTAGTCAGCAGAGAGAAAAAAAATGCAGAGATTCCGAGCACATTGTCAGACTGAATAATCTGGCCGGGCGAGGGGCTGAGCCCGTTGCGGGGAAGGAGCCGCGGTCGGCGGGGCGCAAAGCGAGCCGCCTGGCGCATAGTGCGTCACACGGAGAGGCTGGAGCGAGCCCAGCTGGGGCCGCAGGACGCCATCTTGACAAGCTCCCTTCGCCCTTCGCTCGCACCGCCACCCCGGCCACCTTCGACGCCACTACCGCCTTACCGTTTTCACAAAACAAAGACATAAACACACGCCTAATCGCTCTTGGATATGAACTACTGGACGGCACGTCACGGTGCCGAGGCGCCGAACACCTTCTGGGCGAAAGAAATAAAAAGCCCTTCCGTGGAGCGAGACGCCCTCGTTTGCGGGAATCTGTCGGAAACAAACAGCAGTGGTCAGCGTGAACCGTAAATGCCCGCTCTCTCCCCGTTGCCCGCCAGGTAAATTGTTAACCAGCTCTGCCTCCCCTCTCCGCTTCCATCCCCGCGCTCACCTCCACGACGCTAACCAACAACCAAAAAAAACGCCTTTCCGTCCTACCCCCAGCTAGCTGCGGCTCAGCCTAACTTGATAGGGCGCGGAACCCGCCTCAGCCCTCCCGCGATTGGGCGGTGTGCAGTTACCACGTAGTTCATTGGGAAACTGTCGCCGGTTCGCTGAGCTCCGTGGTCCAGTTGACAGTCATTCAAAATGACATCATAGCATGTGTTCTTCAAGATAGGTTGAGGGAAAAGCGCGTGAAGGGCGACATGCTCTCGCGGTAGCGGCAGCCCGTTTCCATTGGCTGAGGGGTTGTAGGTCTACGTGCTTCAATAGCGATTGCATCATACGCGTGAGAGGTTGTGAAACTAAGGACGATTGTCCTGTAATTGTTGGGTGAGGTGGCTCAGTTCATGTTTCTAGAATAATCGGCCGTGGTGTTGGTAGATCCTTGCAGCGCCCGATCTAAATAGCTATCGAATTCATCTGTACTGAAAAGATTCTCACAATTGAAATGTCATAATTGCTACGTGTAGAAAGAGCGTATTGATTTCTCAGTGAAGAATAATTAACCATGATATATTTACACTGCGCTCACCTAGAACATTTCGAGGAAGTCTAAGAATACCTCTCACTGGATTAAGCACATTTTAAAATATCGTCACTGTTCTTTCGAATAACTAATGAGATCATTGACCATTGTTCGTTCAGAAATAAATATTGGATGTTTAGAAATCTCTCTCTGGTGCCTTATATATTTTGCCACCAAATAATCTCATTTTAATTTCTGATCTAAAAGTCCGAATATCCGTTAGAAAGCTCCAGAATATATTTTTAACTTTTATTTCAACCTATTATCAAAATTAGATGAATGCTCAAGTAAATAATTGTCTGATTAGAGTAATATGCTGGTTGCTAACAACTTATGACAGCATACTTAACTGCTTTTTGTCTTCTATGAGACAGTAGCATGTAGAATCCAATAGAAGTGCTTCAAAGCCTTAGTTATGGAGGTCAGAGGTGAAGTGTCTTGGATTGGAGGAGTGTGTGCGTGTGGTGGGTGGGTGGGTGGGAAATGGGCTTGTTCTGTTGTTGAACATTGTTGGCATTATATGTTGGCGCTGTGTGGTTTCACTTGGTGCCTGCCCTCATCACATCCTTGGGTATGTTGGCTCTTAATGCAAATGATGAGTTTCACAGTATATTTCAATGTACATGTGATAAATAAATGAGTATCTGAATCATAAAGGCCCTCTGTACATTATCAATTAGGGTCATGATGAGATCCTGGAAAATGTGAATAACTTCCTGTATTACCAAGAGCAGCCTCTTGGTAAAGCCAAACATTGATGCCAGCATAACCAACCTTTAATCATGTAAAACAAGGGGTGTTTGAAGATCAAGAAATTGTATGAGATTCATCATCCCTCTTTCTGAACTGCCAAAGATTCTGTAAGCAAATGTGCATTAAAAATAGAGTTGAATCTGACTATACACAAATAAGACAAAAGAAAATCTATATTTCAATTTGTTCTCATTACCTTACAAAATATTATACATTTTCAATATTGTGAAGAATCCTTAGTACACTCTAATCCAGTGCAAATATTATTCATGACTGTTTAAATTCTATTGTTTATTCTTTTCCAAAAAGTGATATTTTAGTTTAACTTGGTTTCAATGCTGATAATATGAGTTTTGGTAATTTTGACCTTTTTTTCTTGTGAATCAATTTTACGTGTAATGGATTACTTGCCACTACATATTCTGTAGAACTTCTGGTTTAATCTTATGTTAGTTTTCTATTGCAGTATTTTTTTTCACCAGTGTGCTGATTTTAGATGTGCTGACTTCATAGTAGAAGGAAGGAAGAAAAACTGGTACATTGGATATGGGGATATGCTTACTTTCAAATTGAACTTTATTGCTTTCTTCCACTTTACAGTAAGAAGGTAAGCTTGAACACTGCTGCTATGAAGACACTTTCTGAGAATCACCAGTGACCTTTACTATTTTGTATCATTTGAATACAGTGAGAAATAATGTTATCATTTGCAGTGTTTAGAGCTTGTATGAAGAAGAAATAACCTTGGAATTTTAATAATACAGTACTGTGCAAAAGTTTTTGGCACATATATAAACCTAGGGTGCCTATGAGTTTTGCACAGTATTGTAGTAATTTTATGTATTGCACTGTACCACTGCTGCAAAAAAGAAAAAAAGCAATTTCATGACATACGTGAATGATGATAATCCTGATTCTGATTTGGGTCTCTATTGTGGACTGAGAGTGGGAGGGGGACAGGAAGAGGGGAATCATGCTTGGGAAAAGTAGAATGGAGAGGAGAGGGAACGGGGAGCACCAGAGAGACATTCTCTAATGATAAATAAGCCAATTGTTTAGAATCAAATGGCCTTGCCTGGTGTCTCAGGGCTGGGTGTATCTGCTCTTGCACCACCCCCTTCCCTGGTACTCCTTCTCTGCCACCTGACCCACAGCACTCCATCCTTGCCATTCCAAACATCTTTTGCTCCTGCCAGGTTTACAGACTTGCTCTCCACTCCATATTGACAAATTTACTGTGTAAAAGTCTTAGGCATCCTAGGTACAAATATGTGCCTAAGACTTTTGCAGACTACTGTCTTCCAATAAAATGTCTAGCAAGGCCAAGCTGAGTAAAATCTGTGAGTGTCAATATAAAGACAATGCAATTAATGCATCTAAAATGGAAATGATAACACTTCTAAATATTACTGTCACTTCTGAAATATGTTTCTAAAGTATTTAACTCATTTTAAGTACCCAATTTTAATGTATGTCTTTATTATATATGAATGACATGATTGTTTTCATTCAGCATTCAATAGTTCAATAGTTCCATTTAATATCAGATAATGTATACTATATGCAACTTGAAATTCTTGTTCTTCGCAGACATCCATGAAAACAAAAGAGTGCCCCAAAGAATGAGTGACAGTAAAAATGTTAGAATCCCAAAGTTCCCCTACCATGTCCCGATTCTTCATATAAGATTGGAGCTGATCATAATTGTTCACTATTTCCAAGTGCATCAAAGTATTACCAACCTTATAATGTCAACAGCATGATTTTCTTAAAAGGCAGGAATTCAGGAATTTTTCTCAGGGTTTTTAGACTTATTATCCTGTATGTTGGAATTCAGTTTTAAGATTGATGTCATCAATTTGTCTATTTGGCCCTTCTGGCATTACTTTCCTTCTGGAGAAATATGGAAGTGGGCTAAAAGATTGAAACAAGATTCTGCTGGAAATCACTATGACATCATAATTAAAGTGGCGACTTTTAAATGTTTCTAGAAATTGCTTTTTTTCCCTTGGTTAAAATATCATTGTTAAGAGACATTAGAGCATTGTTTAATGTTTTGCCTTAAATTGTCTTTCTTCATTACTTTACTGTAAGCAACAACATTTATTTTAAGCATGGTAAATACTGAGCTGAAATGTAGAGCTGAATTTTAGATCGATGCACATCATAAGCTAATAAGCCACAATGCAAATTGAGGCTTTTCTTTTGTTAAACAAGTGGTATTAACTAAATAAAATAATCTTCAAATAATTTTTGTGAAAATAACAAGTTTGCACGGCATAAAACACGAAGAGAACAGTACATACAAAATACTTAGATATCTAAAAGGTCTGCTCTTGTGAACTGCAAGCATTTTTTTTGCATTTATGTACTAAAAGTAGTGGAATTCTATACAATCCACCATCTGCTGTCTAAACTTCTATCCACGCTACATGTATAACTCTTTATATTCTTGGGATTTTATGTGCCAACAAATTTAATTCCCCTTTCTTCTGTTGTGTATAAGCAGTCAAGAGAGAAATGGAAAGGAGACAGGACAGCAACAGAGGCAAAGTCATGAAAACGGAATCTGCACTGTATCTTAAAGTAAATAAATAAGTCAGCAGGTACAAAAATGAACAGCAGAAAGCTCTTTGTCAGAGTCACAATCACTCCCTCCCCTCCCCAATTTCAAAGCAAAGATTTCTAACTCAGCTTCATTCTACCAATATCAGCTTTGAGATCACGGGTCCTGCTGTGACTCCTCTTGGTAACAGACAATCACTCCTTCATCTGTTCTAGTGGGTTACCAGTTCTGGAAAGGCTCTCTTCACTCCAGTGCTCAAAGAACTCTTTGGAGTACTTCTCAATGTAGGGGTTTCTGTGTGAATTTCCCTTTAGAATATTCACTTCCTCAATCTCAGCTGCACACGTTTCCAAAACCTCCAAGGAATGTCACCATTATAATTTTCCATAAACACATAAAACATCAACATCCATATTATAAGCCCATATTAGTCCATCTTTACACTCTTCTTTCTTACAAACAATCCTCGCCATTTCCTTCAAGCAAATTTGAATCACTGTCTCTGTTGCTGTTAGTTCGTCAGGTTAGCTGGTAATGTTTTTCAACAAGCTGAAGATAGTTCATCTCTTGTTATCGATGCTGTGCACAACCGTACTCAGGTTTCCTGAAAACAAATCTTGTAAACAAGTTACTGATTGTGTGCAGCTGTCTTCTTTTGCCTAAGGTTTAGTAATCACACATTTTAATTAAAGAAAATAATATCCATCAGTATCACATATATTTCACAATATAGTAGTATCAAATCAAATCAAATTAAGTTTAATAATTATTCGTACCATACATGGATACAGTTGAATTAGACAGCATTCCTCTGGGGCCCAGGTGCATAACATACTTTCAAAGTAGCAAAAGAGGAAAAAGACCCACCCATCGTTAAGCAAGAATTTGTATAGTCCAAGTCCCTGAGTGACATGCAAACTGATGACACAACTCCTGGAAATCCAGCCTGTCCTTCCATCTGTTGAACACTGGAGGGCAGCACTGATGGTAGAGGCCAGCTCCTAACTGAGCACAGTCTCCACGCGACACAGTGTTGTCTCACCTGGTCCCCAGCAGCAGGCAGGCCTGCTTGAGGCCTTGTCTTCGCTACAACTGAGACCATGCTGCTGCCTTGTTGCCTGTCTTACTACTGTTACGTACCCCGTAACCGGGTGTCTAACCAGCAGAGAAAGAAGTATCCGTTGGAATCTGGTGGTACTATTTTCAACAGTGTTTATTAGTAAAATATACAAATCAATATCAACAATGCAAATATATAGATAATACACGTTAGCAATACTAAACCTAAAAGTGTGGGTATAATAATAATCAATAATAAACAAGCTCTATCGATGTCTAGGGGATAATGAATTGTCATATGTGAATATAAAGTTCAGTTCAGTTCATATGTGCTGAGGTAGATGTTGGTCGTTGTGTTGTAATTGTTAAGAGAGCGAGCGAGCAGTAACAGCTACAGGCAGGCAAACCTTCCTTTATGTTCTTGATCCGTCGTTTTGTTGTGGCCATTCAGGTATGACCCCTCTGTCCTTCAGCTAGACCGTTCTTCTGTGGTGGACTCGTCACCCAGGCAAGGATGGACACACACACAAACCCCCACCGGCCCTGCTATAAACACTGCGTTAAACTGACCGATCCTTTGTTCGGTCTCCGATGCCTCACACCTTCACGTGGATTCCAACACTTAAGCAGTGCTCACTAGTGTTGCTCCCGGTGTGTCTGAGGGGTGTCTCCCCAGACCTCACTTTTATCCCTACTCACGGGGTCTCAGGCGTCAATCAGTTTTGAATGGCTTAGTCCATCAAACCAGCCCACTCCGGCTGTCCACTGAGGAATTTTAATGAACAGAATGGTGTAAGGTAAATAACCTTCTCAGAAGCCATAAGTCTTTCAGAAGTCATAATATGATGAATCAACAAGTCGCTCTCCCCTCTCTTATCAGTAGCAGATGTTCTGGCATGTTTTTGTTCCATCTCTTTTTCTCTCATTAGCAGCATAGCAACAGTAACGGTTTGTGATTCTCCCGGGGGGGGGGGGGGCATGGGCAACTCTACACCCTTCTGCCATCAGAGCTGTTCATCCTTCGTAACACTACAAAACAAGGGAAACAGGTCTGTGGCATCTCATATTATCAATGTTCAACAGGATCTTGAAAGCACAAGAGAAACATTAAAGGTAGTCACTCACGGTTACATTGCATGCTGCTTTCGCGCCCCATCTCTGATGTCTTTGTGTAGCAGGCAATAGCATAGTCCAAACCCGGGTCACTTCCTCCAAACCTGCTCCCAGCCAAGCTCCAGCTTCTCCTTCTCTGACTCATCTGCTGGCTCTTTTGACATCCTGGACATTGGCTCCAAACAATGAATAGATCACTGATATGGTGGACTTGCTGTACCTGTTTTTCTTGGAGTACAGTATAGTCTTTTGGTCTGAAGCCTCTGTTGGTCAGAGCTGACCATGGATTTGTGTTCCAGCTGTCTAGATACACAAGCTTGGGCAGTACAATATGGAAAGCAAGCTGTTACTCATGTAGCAAGCCCCCCTCTACATGCATCTGATGAACCCGAAGGAACACCAGAGACCAATACTGTTCAGCACCAGCAGCATCATAGGAGTTACCAGTCAGCATTGAATCTAACGTAGGACTGCCTTAGGGACTCTTAACTCCAGATTTTTCTCTCATTTACTCCCAAAGCCTTCTTCATGAGTGGGTACAGCCACAAAGCAGCAGAGGTTTGAGTTAAGAGTTTTCCTTTTCGATGAGCAGTCCACCACAGCTGACGACCCCCATCTGCCCGAAGTGACAGGTTTTAAGGCAATCCATCTTTGCCGCTTCTCCTGTCAGTAGAAATTATTCTGCCAGGCTTAGAAGCTAAGCCATATGTGAAGGTCAGGAGCTGGACTTGGTTGTCAGAGGCTATTTGAGGTACAATGAGGAGCATTTACTAGATAATGGGAGCTTGGCTGCAGTACCACACCTGGCAATAATAACCTTAAGGAATGACAAACAAAATGCATCTTATTATTTGTTAATTTGTTTGTGGTAATATTTATGTGTTTTGTGTGTATAAGTTATATGTACTGTGTTGCACACCTCGATCTGGAGGTGTGTTGTTTTATTTGGTGGTATAAATGTGTACAGTTGAATGACAATAAACTGAACTTGGACTGGAGATTACTACCTTTGAGGTCCTGCTTCTCAACTTCCTTCCTAACCTCCCTTTTCCTACCTATGTGGTTTATTTTGGAAGGTCAAATATGATGGCAGAATATAGTATTAATGGGAAGACTCTTGGCAGTGTGGAGGATCAGAGGGATCTTAGGGTATGAATCCATAGGACAATCAAAGCTGCTGTACAGGTTGACTCTGTGGTTAAGAAGCAATGTGGTGCATTGGCCTTCATCAACCATGGGATTGAGTTTAAGAGCCGAGAGGTAATATTACAGCTACATAGGACTCTGGTCAGACCCCACTTGAAGTCTTGTGCTCAGTTCTAATCACCTCACTTCAGGAAGGATATGGAAAATATAGGAAGGGTGCAGAGGAGATTTACAAAGGTGTTGCCTGGATTGGGGAGCATGCCTTATGAGAGTAGGTTGAGTGAACTTGGCCTTTTCTCCTTGGAGCAGCGGAGGATGAGAGGGTGACCTGATAGATGTGTATACAATGACGAGAGGCATTGATTACGTGGATAGTCAGAGGCTTTTTCACAGGGCTGAAATGGCTAACACAAGAGGGCACAGTTTTAAGGTGTTTGGAAGTAGATACAGAGGAGATGTCGGGCAAGTTTTAATGCAAGGGTGGTGAGTGCGTGGAATGGGCTGCTGGCGGTGGTGGTTGAGGCAGATTCGATGGGGTCTTTTAAGAGACTCCTGGATAGGTACATGGAGCTTAGAAAAATAGAGGGCTATGGGTAACCCTTGGTAATTTCTAAAATAAGTACATGTTTGGCACTACATTGTGGGCCGAAAGGCCTGTATTGTGCTGTAGGTTTTCTATGTTTCTGTGTTTCTGAGTGGGCTGGACGTGTGAAGCTGCAGCCAGCTGTTTAGCTGTGCAAGAAAATAGAAGGTGTGAAGAACAATTTGGAGAAACACTAAATATGTATTAGTTGGCATTGATAGGCCTTAAGAAAAAAAAATCAAAATGCTGGGAAAGTTGAAATGGGAAGGCAGATATAAATAGCAACAGAAGAAACTACAAACAGGACTAGGCCAGCAAGCTCTTCATGTCTGCCCCATCATTAATGTTGATTATTGCTGATCTGTAGTGGTCTCAGCTCATCTTCTGTGCTTTCCCTTTAGACTAGAATTTTGCCACATCGGCCTTGAATAATTTTAATGATCAAGCATGCTTTTGGGGCAGAGAATTCCAGAGATTCACCACCTTCTGCAAAAATAAATTTCTGAACACCTTCATTTTAAAGAACTGGTCCCTTATCATGTAGCTAAGTCCCCTTGTATGAGACTCTCCCACTAATGAAAACAACTCAACATCAACTCGGTTCTGCTCCCTCAGAATCTTAATGTTTAAATGCTGTATCATTCTTTTAAACTCCACAGAATACTGATGTAAACTGTTAAGCCTCTCTTGATATTATAGTCCTAACATCTAGGAATTAGCCTGGTGAACCAGCCTCCAATGCTACAATAAACCTTTTCAGGTGAGGAGACCAAAACTGTGTGCAGTATTCATGTCATGGCATTACAAACACACTATGCAATGATAATAAATAATTCCCTGTATCTGAATTGTATCCTCTATGGAATAAAATGCCACTCTCTTTCATAATTACATGCTCATATTTTGTGATTCATTCACCAGAACATCTTGAACCCTCTGTACTTCACTCATTGTCCACAGAGAGCAGTTTATCTTTTGATTCCTCCTACTGAAGTAATGACTTCACAAGTTGAATTCTGTTTGCCAAGATTTTGTCCAATCTCCCAATCTATTTATATCCTGTTGTATGATCACAATATCTTTGTCATAACAGTTCTTCCAATTTTTGTCATTGACAAACCTGGATACCTTACAATTTACCCCTTTCCTTAGGTCATTTAAATATTAAATTAAATGAGGGCCAAAAGCTGATCACTGTGATATTCTGCTTGTTATATCTTTCCAATCTGTTTTCTGTTATCTAGGCAGTATTCCATCTATGCTAACATACTTCCTCTAATACTAAGAACTCCTATCTATGTACCAGACTATTATGTGTCAATTTGTCAGATGTCTTTTGGAAACCTGTATGTATCCACTTTGTTAGATGCACTTGTACAAATTCTCAATAATGCAAATATTTAATCAATCATGTGGCAGCAACTCAATGCATAAAAGCATGCAGTCATTGTCAAGAAGTTCATTTGTTGCTCGGACCAGACATCAGAATGGGGCAGAATTATGATCTAAGTGACTTTGACAGTGGAATGATTGTTGGTGCCAAATGATGTGGTGTGAGTACGTCAGAAACTGCTGATCTCCTGGGATTTTCACGCACAACAGTCTCTAGAGTTTACAGAGAATGATGTGGAAAACAAAAACTATCCAGTGAATGGCAGTTCTGTGAGTCAAAATGCCTTGTTGCTGAGGGAGGTCAGAGAATGGCTAGGCTAATTAAAGCTGACAGGAAGGTGACAGTCACTCAGACAATCACGCATTACTGCAATGATGTGCAAGAAGAGCATCTCTGAATGCAAGACACGTCAAACCTTGAAGTGGACACGCTGCAGCAGCAAAAGACCACTAACATACTGAAATACACTCAGTGGACACTTTATTAGGTAACTCCTGAACATTTATACACTCAGTGGCCACTGGGTGTATATTTTGTGTACAGATAAACTCTTGTGTTATATCTTTAAAGATATATTAAAAAAAATTACAAAGCCTAGGGTTTCAGGTTTGGAGAAATCACAGTGAGCTTTTGAGAAACTCATTATAAGCAAAAGGATCAACTACTGTAAGATGAAACCACAGCTGAATAATTTAACATTTGGCGGGGGGGGGGGGGCGGTTGGGAAGTAGACATTGAGATTTAAGCATGAGAGAGTCTGCAGATGCTGGAAATTCAAAGCAACACACACAAAATGCTGGAGGAACTCAGTAGGTTGGGAAACATCTACAGAAATGAATAAACAGTTAACGTTACAAGTGTGAGAAAAACTGCTGATGCCTGAACTCCAAAGCAGCACACAGAAATATTTTGGGCTGAGACCCTTCTTCAGGACTGAAAAGGAAAGGGGAAGATGCCAGGTAAAAAGGTGGGAAGAGGAGAAGGAGGCTAACTAGAAGGTGATAGGTGATGCCAGGTAGGTGGGAAAGGTAAAGGGCTAGAGAAGGAGGGATCTGCCAGGAGAGGAGAGTGGACCATAGGAGAAAGCAAAGGAGGAGGGGACCCAGGGGGAAGTGATAAGCAGATCAGAAGAGGTAAAAGGCCAGAGTGGGGATTAGAAGAAGAGGGGAGAGGGAGGGATTTAAGAATCAGAATATGGAAATCTGAAGCTCCACACTTTTTTTTTGTGAAGAGTGCACTGTGATTGTACCAAAGATCTGCCTGTAACAATAAACAATGCTGGAAGAGCGCATGGATCAAGCAGCATCTGTGAAGGTAAAAGATGAAAGTCGAAATTTTGTGTCCAGCCCCAGCAGCAGGACAAAGCAAAAAGGAACATTTGTCGGTGTATTGGGAAAGACTGGTCAGCGATGGGTTGAATCAGATGGGGAAGGGATGATGACTAGATAGATACAGGTGAGGGGAGGGATTGGAGAGATGAATAAAATGAGGTGGACAGATGAATGTGTGGTGGAGGAAAGGGTTGTGGGTTACCCAAAGTTGGAAAATTCACTGTTCATGCCATTGAATTATAAGTGGCTCATATTCTATAAGAACTGTTAGTCGAATTTGCGTTTGGCCCCTTTAGCAAAGGAAGCTGAGGATAGACATACCAGTGCAGGAGTGGGAGGCAAGTTAAAATATCATGCAACCAAAAGATTAAGATGGCTGTAGCAGATAGTGGCCAGGTGCTCTGGAAAAGGCCAGCAAATCATTTGTAGTTGCGACTTCTTGGTATGTCTCCTGGTTGACATTATGCATTTCCTGAACCAGCACACTGCTATATAGACTAAAATTTATTAATTCGTACAATGTAAAAATGTTAAACATGAAAAAATAAAAATGCTGGTTCATAATTTCATATTGTGTTGTTTTTCCCACCTGCTTAACCTACCTATCTTCTTTTTTCACATTTTGTGAATTCCTCACACATTGCTTTCCATGCATAGTTTTGTATTGTCGCACTTTTGGAAATGTAACGTCGTGTCTTTCCATTTAAGACATTAATATGAACTACAGCCTGCTGTGCCATCTGGCACTCTTCTGACAAAAACACCCTCTCATCCTGAAAAGATGCAGATTTCTTTTCCTGTATTTTCTTCTTTATCCAATCATTTAATTTTAACTATTTTTTACTTCAAACTTTTTTTTACAGTATTGTTAATTTCTTTGCCAAAAGTCATTAAAATTAAACACTCTGTACCTTCCTGTCACACTCTGTTATCATTATGCAAATTTCTACTTTACATTTGAACTTTATCTTTAGGTTTGTAATTTTCCCCTCACTCGAACCTGAGTGACTAGACTCAGCTCTTTTTCTTGCAGCTACTGTTGACGTAGTTTTCTATTCAAGTGATGAAACCAGTTAATTGTTTCAGGGGTAGTGATCTGTATTGAGTAATATTTTCTTCATGTTTGCAAATTGATCGTGAAAATATTATATATTCCCATGTCCATTTTGGAGAGCTAATGCATCAATTATCCACTCTCGCTGCTTATTGCATTTGCATTAGTGTAAGTGTGTGGAAGACTAAAGACGGCGATCTTATGAATAAGGTCTTTCATGAGATGCGTGTAATTTTTTGTGAACTTCATCTTTCCAAGCTTCATTTGCATTGTTACTGATTAATGGTATGAGTTCAGAAAAATCTGCGAGACATCAGGCAGTGTTGAAGTGAATTGCTTAAGATCATAAGACTTTAGAGCAAAATTAAGCCATTCAGCCCATCGAGTCTGCACCACCATTCCATCATGGTTCCATCATCTCAATCCCACTCAACCCCATACACCTGCATTCTCGCCATATCCTTTGATGCTCTGACCAATCAGGAAACTATCAACTTCCATGTTAAATATACCCATTTGGCCTCCACCACAGTCTGAGGCAGAGCATTTCACAGATTCACTACTGTGAATCCTCCTTACCTTTGTTCTAAAAGGTCACCCCTCAATTTTGAGGCAGTGCCCTCTAGTTCTGGACACCCCCACCATAGAAGCATCCTCTCCACATCCACCTTATCTAGTCATTTCAACATTTGGTAGGTTTCAATGAGATCCCCCTTACTCTTCTAAATTCCAGTGGGTACAGGCCCAAATCTGCCAAACACTCTTCAAATGTTAACCCCTTCATTCCTGGAATCATCCTTGTGAACCTCCTTTGGATTCTCTTCAATGACAACACATCTTTTCTTAGATATGGACCCAATACTGTTGACAATACTCCAAGTGTGACTCAATTATTGCCTTATCTTCTCAGCGTTATCTCCTTGCTTTTACATTCTATTCCCCTTGAAATAAATGTCAACATGTACCTTCTTTACCACAGGCCCAACCTGTAAATTAACCTTTTGGGAGTCTTGCACATGGACTCCTAAGTTCCTCTGCACCTCTGATGTTTGAACCTTCTCCCTATTTAGATAATAGTCTGCCCTATTGTTCCTTTTACCAAAATGCATTATCATACATTTCCCAACACTGTATTCCACCTGCCACTTTTTTGCCCAATCTTCCAATTTGTCTAAGTCCTGCTGCAATTGCATTCTTTCTCAGCACTACCTACCCCTCCTCCCATCTTTGTATCATCTGCAAACTTTACCACAAAGCCATCATTTCCATTATCTAAATCAATGCCAAACAATGTGAAAAGTAGCAGTCCCAATACTGACCCCTGAGGAATACCACTAGTCACTGGTGGCCAACTGGAAAAGGTCTCCTTTATTCCCACTCGCTGCCTCTTGCTTGTCAGCCATTCCTCTTTACTGTAACACCATAAGATTTTATCCTGTTAAGTGCGAGCAAATGTTGGAAATTCCAGCAGTCAGGAAGCAAGTATGAGGAACAAGAAATTTCTGAAGGCAAGCTGGAGAAAGAATGGAACAGAATAAAGGAAGAATCAAAATTTGATCCTCCCCCAGGAAAACAAGAGTGAGAAGAAAAGGAATGAGGTGTAGATAGAAAAGATTAAGACAAGGGCAGCAGAAGTTCAGGAGTATGGTCACCTATGGTATTCCCTCCAAGTTATGCACTACCTGGAAGTATTTTGCCAGCACCTTCACCAAGGGCAAAAGAAAATGTTTTAAAACAACTCTGACAATTAGCAAACTTCTAATTCTTATATGGAGCTATCAATGTTCGAGTTTCCTTAGGACCTGAAGACGATATTCTGGTAAAAATAAGGACAAGGGTGACATGTTGTCACATAGGCCCAAGTGAAACTAATATAGTCAAGACAAATTTTTGTGAAATGCTGTGGATGTACAATTTGAAGCATCAACAGAGAATGCTGATGTAATTAACATGCCAGGCAGCATCTTTGTTGAGGGAGTTATTGTTTGAAGTCATTGGCCTGAAACATGGGGCAGAAATCAGATTGTACTTTGCCAGCAATTTAGAAAAGAACTGTCAGGAGACCAGTGTATCTCTGACTCCCTCCTGAAGTAAAACTTGAACTTTTAAGAATGTGAGTGGCTACTTAAACCTAGAGGGGAATTCTGTTGACAGTGGTCTTGAGATAGTGGGAGTCCAGATTAATTTCCACCTTTACAAGCTTGGCTCTATTAATGTAGGATCTCCCTCTGTAAATTCAGCACAGGTGGGGATTCAGGATGAGCCTGTTTTGTTGTAGATCACAGACCTTACCAATTGAGCTATGTAGGACCATAATTTAATTATTGCAGAAAATACGCATTTTCTTAAATTCTTTTGAGAAAATCGATGCATTACATCGAAATGTGACTTCCATCGTTTCCTTTTATTGCTTTATTTGCTTGTTAGCAAACTAATTAGTCCAATGTGCTTTCAGTTATTTATTTACCTTTTGTGAAAATATTAGCTCTGAAATAGAATTTTCTTCAGTAAATATTTCAAAACTTATTTTGATAATCTGGAACCGTTATCGTACAGTATTAGGAAAATACCAGGTTACTCTCCACATTGAGCTTTCTTTTAAAGCCACTGGAAAGCTGACTATGATTACAGTTACCAAGGAGTAAGGAGCAGATTATGCAACCTCTATTATGTTGTTACATTTTCTTTTCTTTTTACCTTTGGAGATTTACCAGGGAAAATCCATTTAATTCAAAAATTTCCAGTATGGTATCATTGTATCAAAATTGAATGGAAACTCAACAAAAATGTCAACATTTTAGCCATTAATTAGATCAGTACATCATCATCTGTATCCTGTGAACATTTTACTACACATTCTGAATTGAATGGCCGTTAGCCAAAGCAGTGGGAGTTTGAACAATCCAAATACTGCAAGTAAAATATTGAGCATTAAATAAACATTATGTAAAGGAAAAAATACCGGAATTACTCAGCAGGTCTGCAATTTTGCTGAGAGAGAAACAGGATTGATGCAATCTTCTATCATTATCAGGGAAAAACATTTTTCCAGAAAAAGGAAGGGCTCAACTTTGTCTGACTTGCTTATAGAATTTTATTTTATCTATATATTAGATAATGTAGGTAGGCTTATCTACATATTGTGTCAGGAATCCTTCCTGAACACACCTAACAAACTCCACCCCATCTGAACCCCATGATCTCTGAAGATGCCGATTAATATTGGGGAAATTAAAATCTCCAACCATGAGGACCTGTTATTATTACAGCTTTCCAGAATCTGTCTCTCTATCTGCTCCTCAATGTCCCTGTTAGTATTGGGTGGTCTATAAAAAACACCCAGTAAAGTTATTGACCCCCTCCTGTTCCGAACTTCCACCCAGAGAGACTCAGTAGACAATCCCTCCAATCCTGCAGCCACGACACAATCTCTGATCAACAGTGCCACACCGCCACTTCTTCTGCCTCCCTCCCTGTCCTTTCTGAAACATCTAAAGCCTGGCACTCTTAAGTAACCATTCCTGCTCTTGAGCCATCCAAGTCTCTGTAATGGCCACAACATCATAGCTCCAAGTACTTATCCACACTCTAAGCTCATCTGCTTCATTCATGATGCTTCTTGCATTAAAATAGACCCATCTCAAACCATCAGTCTGAATGCATCCCTTCTCTACCACCTGCCTATTCTCACTCTCACACTGCCTACAAGCTTTCTCTATTTGTGAGCCAATTGCCCCTTCCTCCATCTCTTCGGTTCGGTTCCCACTCCCCCAGCAATTCTAGTTTAAACTCTCCACAATAGCCTTAGCAAACATCCCTGCCAGAATATTGGACCCCCTCTGATTCAAGTGCAACCTGTCCTTTTTGTACAGATCACACCTACCCCAAAAGAGGTCCCAATGATCCAGAAATCTGAATTCCTTGCCCCCTGCTCCAAACCCGCAGCTGCGCATTTATCCTCTGCCTCACTTTATTCCTTTATTCACTGTTGCATGGCACAGCAGTAATCCCGAGGTTATTGTCCTTGTGGTCCTACTTCTCAAAATTTAACAACATGAGTAATATGAATAAAATATCCTAGAACTTGGGATTTCTGTTCCTTCTAATTTACAATGGTGCCTTATGTACTTAAGCATAATGATAGTGTTAAATGATAGAGTTTTTATTAAACTTGAAGAATTGAAAATGGCATCCCAGAAATTATGTAAAATTATAGCTAAACATAAAGAGAATGGAGAGGCTGAGAGGCAGAATCTTTACAGCTATATGTCAGACCTGGTATCAGAAAGAAAAATGACCGGTATGCATTTGGGCAAAGACCTGTTTCTGTGCTGTATGTCCATGACTCTCTGACTCTGAAAAGTACTAAGGCTGAAAGAGCATACGAAATACAAGAAAGAGTATGTCATTCAGCCCCATCTGCCTGTTCTGCCATTCAATGAGATCATGGCTGATCTCTGTTGTAAATGTAATCATTGCTTGGATAGTTAATCTTTGGCATCAGTGACCCAAGCAGGCTACATATTACAATCAAAGATTAACTTCCCTTGGACAAAACAAAATTCTCACTTTGTCCGTTTTTGTCAACCCCTTACCTGCAAGGTAAATATTCTAGTCCTTGATACCTCAGTGATTGGATACATTATCTACACAGCTACCCTTTAAAACACCATAAAATGATGTACATTTCAGTGAGATCATCTGTTTTTCTGCTCAATTCTAGAGAATATGAGCCCAATCCAATCCTCTACCTCATGCAACAAACCTGCCATCCCAGGTGAATTTTTGCTGGATTCCCTCAATCAATGACTCATTTACATGAACACCCAGGCCTCTATGAACACTATTACTTCTCTGTCTCTCACCACTTAAATTATTCTGTTTCTGTTTTCTTCTCCCCCTGCCAATTGCCCTTTTGTTCAGTGCATGAATCTAATGCAGGTCTGCAAGTAATAATTTGCTAAAACAGTAGAAAATGTGCTGTGCTATGATTGGATCATTTGTCTTTGCAGTTCTGGATGTTGATTCAAAGGCACAATTTAATGTCAAGAGAAATGTCTACAATATACATCCTGAAATGCTTTTTCTTCGCAAAACATCCACAAAAATAGAAGAACCCTAACCCAAGAATGAGTGACAGTTAAATGTTAGAACACCAAAGTCCCCCCACTGGCAAAAATAAAGTGCATCTGCTACCAGCATTCAAGCATGAGCAAAGCAATAGCAAAGACAGACTTGCAGTTACCCCAAAGACTACATTGTTCACCCAATAATTTGACATGCTGCAGGCTCTCTCCTCATAAGGGAGAAAGAGGTGACTCCATTTTCCAATGAGCGGGGAGACATAACAAACAACTCACTGGTTACGATGTTAAAAGTCTGTTATGTCACTTTTTTCGAGATCTATGCCTGAAGATCACAAAGATCCCGGGACCCCAGGCACACAGCAGATGTTCTGACTCACCCAACGACACATGGATTTCCAGTGGCGACACCAACCCTTGATCTGCTCGTCTCCAGTTCCTCGAGATCCCAGGCTTATGAATCCATACTAAAATCTTAGGCCAAGCCTTTGGCATGCTGAATAACGGCCAATTGTGGAACCCTGAGAGCAGGTCCCATTTCCCGCAAAGAACCGTAATCAGTGTGTAACTCCAGGATAGGGTCTTCAAAAGAACCCTGAAAGGGAAAAATAGAGATATTAAAGATGGAAATAGAATATCTTTCGAAGATGTAAGCAAAGGAGTTGCGGTTGGGTGCCATAAGCATTAGGGAATGATAAGGAATGCAACAGAAAATCACAGGCTTGATGCCTACTGTTAGATTTCTAAGTCAGGAGAAATAACCATATAACAATCACAGCACGGAAACAGGCCATCTTGGACCTCCTAGTCCGTGCCGAACTCTTAATCTCACCTAGTCCCACCTACCCGCACTCAGCCCATAACCCTCCACTCCTTTCCTGTCCATATACCTATCCAATTTTACCTTAAATGACACAACTGAACTGGCCTCTACTACTTCTACAGGAAGCTCATTCCACACAGCTATCACTCTCTGAGTAAAGAAATACCCCCTCGTGTTTCCCTTAAACTTCTGCCCCCTAACTCTCAAATCATGTCCTCTCGTTTGAATCTCCCCTACTCTCAATGGAAGCAGCCTATTCAAGTCAACGCTATCTATCCCTCTCAAAATTTTAAATACCTCGATCAAATCCCCCCTCAACCTTCTACACTCCAATGAATAGAGACCTAACTTGTTCAACCTTTCTCTGTAACTTAAGTGCTGAAACCCAGGTAACATCCTAGTAAGTCGTCTCTGCACTCTCCCTAATTTATTGATATCTTTCCTATAACTCAGTGACCAGAACTGTACACAATATTCCAAATTTGGCCTTGTACAATTTTAACATTACATCCCAACTTCTGTACTCAATGCTTTGATTTATAAAGGCCAGCGTTCCAAAAGCCTTCTTCACCACCCCATCTACATGAGACTCCACCTTCAGGGAACTATGCACTGTTATTCCTAGATCTCTCTGTTCCTCTGCATTCCTCAATGTCCTACCATTTACCCTGTATATTCTATTTGGATTATTCCTGCCAAAATGTAGAACCTCACACTTCTCAGCATTAAACTCCATCTGCCAATGTTCAGCCCATTCTTCTAACTGGCATAAATCTTCCTGCAAGCTTTGAAAATCACCTCATTATCCACAACACCTCCTACCTTAGTATCATCGGCATACTTACTAATCCAATTTACCACCCCATCATCCAGATCATTTATGTATACTACAAACAACATTGGGCCCAAAACAGATCCCTGAGGCACCCCGCTAGTCACCGGCCTCCATCCCGATAAACAATTATCCACCACTACTCTCTGGTATCTCCCATCTAGCCACTGTTGAATCCATTTTATTAGTCCAGCATTAATACCTAACGACTGAACCTTCTTAACTAACCTTCCATGTGGAACTTTGTCAAAGGCTTTGCTGAAGTCCATATAGACTACATCCACTGCCTTACCCTCGTCAACATTCCTCGTAACTTCTTCAAAAAATTCAATAAGTTTTGTCAAACATGACCTTCCACGCACAAATCCATGCTGGCTACTCCTAATCAGATCCTGTCTATCCAGATAATTATTAATACTATCTCTAAGAATACTTTCCATTAATTTACCCACCACTGATGTCAAACTGATAGGTCTATAATTGCTAGGCTTACTTCTAGAACCCTTTTTAAACAATGGAACCACATGAGCAATACGCCAATCCTCCCGTTTCTAATGACATCTTAAAGATCTCCATCAGAAATAATTAGAATAATTAGAAAGCTGTCATTTAAGAATGATCCTATGGAAGTGAACAAAATGCTAAATAGAATATTACACAGAGTACTATATTAATTTGATCAGCAAGATTACTATTTTACTAGATAATAAAATTATTTTATATAAATCAGCCCTTTTGTTATGAGCAAAGTTTGTACTGCTGGCAAAGACCATCTTTCTACCCCTTCTTCTCCCACCCCACTCCACCAATATTCACAGTCATTTCCATGGTTACCACAACAATGGATAACAGGATGAATGCCATGGTCTGATTTTATTTGAGTAAATTTTTTCTTTCTTCTAGAACATGTTTCCTGCTTTGGCATATTGTAAAGGATCTGAAATTTGGGCTGAGGTACATAAGGGGAATTCTTAGTAATATTTCCAAAAATTCACAATCTAAGTGTAAAACCCCAGCATGGATTTGAAGTAGTTATCCCTAGCTCAATTCCTGTCAAAAGTTTTCACTTATTCACTTCTCTTTTATAGAGAAAAATAAAATTAATAATTGGTTAGCAGAACTGGCATGGGTTTGAGGAATATTCAGAGTGTTTAGTACAATAAATGAGAAGCTGTTGTATTAACTGTATTGAGTGGCTTGGATAAAAACCTACTACGAATAATTAAAAATTTTGATAATGACAAAAATGAAGGCGTAGTTAATAAAGATATCAAAGAAACTTGCAATCTGATAACAAAAAGAGTGGACTTCCATTTTGATTAAATGTAACAGGATACATTTTGATTGAATAAGCAACAATTTTACTTTAAGGAGACAATTCACTTTTTCATGAGTCTTTCATGACAAGTTTGATCCAATGTAGAAGCACTTTTTGGAATCAAAAGTGTAATACAGAATTCAGATTTTTGTAAAAGAATGCACATTTTTAAGAAAGATAATTTTTGGTTTTATATATATTTAACACAAGGGTGTAGTTTTTAGATGTCATGTTTCACTATAACAACAAATATTACAGCTTGTTCATTGTAACAAAATAGAGGGTAACTGGTGATTTGAATGATCTAATAATAACTAGACTTTAATTACATTAAACTGCAGTTGTGACGTAAATGTTGTCATGATTATCTGGTTCAACTAGCATGCCAGCACAGCTCATGACAATACCTCCCTCTCGATGACCCAGGGAGTCGTGGGGAACTGGAGACAAGGCTGGTAAAGTTGAAAAAGACCTGATGCTTTTGAGACAGTGCTCATAAATTCAAAACAGACTTGATGCTGTCTAGACAACTGAAAAATTTGAAATAGACCTTATGCTTTTGAGACAGGGCTAGAAAACTTGGGAAGATTAAGGGAACTCGAGGTAAAGGAGCCATTAGGAGGTAGTGACCATCTACAAATCTACAGTTTTAATCTACAATTTGAGAGGGAGAAGGGAAAATCAGAAGTGTCAATATTACGGTTGAACAAAGGGGACTATAGAGCTATGAGGGAGGAACTAGCCAAAGTTGACTGGAAGGACACCCTAGCAGGGATGACAGTGGAACAACACTGTCAGGTATTTCTGGGAATAATACAGAAGGTGCAGGATCAGTTCATTCCAAAGAGGAAGAAAGATTCTAAGGGGAGTAGGGGGTGACTGTGGCTGAAAAGGGAAGTGATGGACAGTATAAAAATAAAAAAGAAGGAATATAACATAGCAAAGATGAGCAGGAAGCCAGAGGATTGGGAAACTTTTAAAGAGCAACAGAAGATAACTAAAAAGGCAATATGGGGAGAAAAGATGAGGTACGAAGGTAAGCTAGCCAAGAATATAAAGGAGGATAGTAAAAGCTTCTTTAGGGCATGTGAAGAGGAAAAAATTAGTTAAGACCAAAGTTGGGCCCTTGAAGGCAGAAACAGGTGAGTTTATTATGGGGAATGAGGAAATGGCAGACGAGTTGAACAGGTACTTTGGATCTGTCTTCACTAGCGAAGACACAATCTCCCAGATGTAATAGTGGCCAGAGGACCTTGGGTAATGGAGGAATTGAAGGATATGCAAATTAGGCAGAAAATGATGTTGGGTAGACTGATGGGACTGAAGGCTAATAAGTCCCCAGGACCTGATGGTCTGCATCCCAGAGTACTTAAGGAGGTGGCTCTAGAAATCGTGGACGCATTGGTAATCATTTTCCAATGTTCTATAGATTCAGGATCAGTTCCTGAGGATTGGAGGGTAGCTAATGTTATCCCACTTTTTAAGAAAGGAGGGAGAGAGAAAACAGGGAATTATAGACCAGTTAGCCTGACATCAGTGGTGGGGAAGATGCTGGAGTCAATGATAAAAGATGAAATAGCAGTACATTTGGATAGTAGTAACAGGATCGGTCCGAGTCAGCATGGATTTGCGAGGGGGAAACAATGCTTGACTAATCTTCTGGGATTTTTTGAGGATGTAACTATGAAAATGGATAGTGGAGAGCCAGTGGATGTAGTGTACCTGGCCTTTCAGAAAACCTTTGATAAGGTCCCACATAGGAGATTACTGTAGTGGGCAAAATTGGAGCGCATTGTATTGGGGGGGGGGGGGTTACTGACATGGATAGAAAATTGTCGGCAGACAGGAAACAAAGAGTAGTGATTAACAGGTCCTTTTCAGAATGGCAGGCAGTGACTAGTGGAGTACCGCAAGGCTTGGTGCTGGGACTACAGCTATTTACAATATACATTAATGATTTAGATGAAGGGATTAAAGCAAATTTTCAGATGATGCAAAGCTGGGTGGCAGTGTGAAGTATGAGGAGGATATTAGGAGAATGCAGGGTGACTTGGACAGGTTGGGTGAGTGGGCAGGTGCAGTTTAATGTGGATAAATATGAGATTATCCACCGGTGGCAAGAACAGGAAGGCGGATTACTATCTGAATGGTGTCAAGTTAGGAAAAGGGGAAGTACAATGAGATCTAGGTGTCCTTGTTCATCAGTCACTGAAAGTAAGCATGCAAGTACAGCAGGCAGTGAAGAAAGCTAATGGCATGTTGGCCTTCATAACAAGGGGAGTTGAGTATAGGAGCAAAGAGGTCCTTCTGCAGTTGTACAGGGCCCTGGTAGACCACACCTGGAGTATTGTGTTTGGTTTTGGTCTCCAAATTTGAGGAAGGACATTCTTGCCATTGAGGGAGTGCAGCATAGGTTCACGAGGTTAATTCCTGGGATGGCGGGACTGTCATATGTTGAAAGATAGGAGCGACTGGGCTTGTATACACTGGAATTTAGAAGGGTGAGAGGGGATCTGATTGAAACAAATAAGATTATTAAGGGATTGGACACGCTAGAGGCAGGAAACATGTTCCCAATGTTGGGGGAGTCCAGGACCAGAGGCCACAGTTTAAGAATAAGGGGTAGGCCATTTAGAACAGAGTTGAGGAAAAACTTTTTCACCCAGAGAGTTGTGGATCTATGGAATGCTCTGCCTCAGAAGGCAGTGGAAGCCAATTCTCTGGATGCTTTCAAGAAAGAGTTAGGTAGAGCTCTTAAGGATAGTGGAGTCAAGGGATATGGGGAGAGGGCAGGAACGGGGTACTGATTGTGGATGATCAGCCATGATCACATTGAATGGCGGTGCTGGCTCAAAGGGCCGAATGGCCTACTCCTGCACCTGTTGTTTATTGTCTATTACATATAACTCCGAAATGTAGAATAAAATGCGGAAACATAGCATCAAACTCAGAAACGTGGAATAGTCTGGAAGCCCTGGAGTCGTCGTCAGAAACCTGGAATGCCATGGGAGACTCAGGAAACCTTAACGACCTTGAACATAGACCAGAGAAGCTCGGAACATGGACTCAAGAAACTTGGAATGTAACCTCAGGTCAAGCACTGAGAATCAAGGGCACCCTTGCCTCCAGCCGACCGATGTCTAAGCCGCTGTTGATCATCCAGTGGGTCCATTTATGGCGTGGGGTCCTTCTGTCAGTATGCACTGACAGAAGACTGGACCCACATGTGGAGGAAAGACAAACTCCCACGTTGAGACGGAAACAAAAATTAATTCATTGGAATTCCAATTGAACATCAGTGGCCTGACCAAGCAACACTGCGAGCCGAGTCACTCTGCAAACTCACACACAAGGACCCCATGATAATAACTAATTGGAAGTCCACTTTAAGCAATCACAGTAGGCTGAAAACCTATGCCAGTCAAAGTAAACTTGCCAAGATTAAACAGAAAGCACAAGGGCTTAACAACTCTGGATAAGATGACTATTAAAAAATACAGATGCAAGGCCGGCGCTATTATTTTCCCTGAATCTGCAAGTACATTGGATAACTGACATATTGTACATTTCCTTTGATCTTATCATAGAATCATAGGAACATTACAGCACAAAAACAGGCCTTTTGGCCCTTCTTGGTTGTGTCGAACCATTTTTCTGCTGAGTCCCACTGACCTGCACCTAGAACATATCCCTCCATACCCCCCTCATCCATGTATCTTTCCAAGTTTTTCTTAAATGTTAAAAGTGAGCCTGCATTCACCACTTCAACTGGCAGCTTATTCCACACTCCCACCATTCTCTGTGTGAAGAAACTTCCCCCTAATGTTCCCTTTAAACTTTTCACCCTTCACCCTTAATCCATGACCTCTGGTTTTTTTTCTCCCCTAGCCTCAGTGGAAAAAGCCTGCTTGCATTCACTCTGTCTATACCCATCATAATTTTATACACCTCTATCAAATCACCCCTCATTCTCCTACGCTCCAGGGAATAAAGTCCTAACCTATTCAACCTTTCTCTGTAACTCAGTTTCTCAAGTCTTGACAACATCCTTGTAAACCTTCTCTGCACTCTTTCAACCTTATTAATATCCTTACTGTAATTAGGTGACTAAAACTGCACACAATACTCCAAATTCGGCCTCACCAATGTCTTATACAACCTCACTGTAACATTCCAAGTCTTATACTCAATACTTTGATTTATAAAGGCCAATGTGCCAAAAGCTCTCTTTACAACCCTATCTACCTGTGACACCACTTTTAGGGAATTATGTATCTGCATTCCCAGATCCCTCTGTTCTACTGCACTCCTCAGTGCCCTACCATGTACCTTGCATGTTCTACCTTGGTTTGTCCTTCCAAAGTGCAATACCTCACACTTGTCTGTATTAAACTCCATCTGCCATTTTTCAGCCCATTTTTCCAGCTGGTCTAAATCCCTCTGCAGCTTTGAAAACCTTCCTCACTGTTCACTACACCTGCAATCTTTGTATCATCAGCAAATTTGCTGATCCAATTTACCACATTATCATCCAGATCATTGATATAGATGACAAATAACAATGGACCCAGTGCTGATCCCTGTGGCACACCACTAGTCACAGGCCTCCACTCAGAGAAGCAACTCTCTGACTTCTCCCATTGAGCCAATGTCTAATCCAGTTTACTACCTCACCATGTATCACTTCATTATATTCATCTTTTCCTTATTGTTCATTATGATGACTGAACTTATGATCTAAAATACTTGATCCTAATCTCTGACAGGTATGTAATGCATCTCAATTTCATGATGTTGTGAAGTTTCCAAGTTTTCAAGACTCTTTTGGTGCAGCACTTCTACCCATGATAGCCCTGTGTTTTGGTTATGTGTATTCTTTTTCATTGCAAAGGATGCACCAATTCTGACATACTGTAGACCTGCATGGAATTTCTTTTCAGCCATATGGTAGCTGTTTTCATGTGCTTTTAACTGCAGAGCCTTTGCAATGAAATACAACATAATTGGTGAATTGTAAGAGAGGCGATGTGTGATTGAAATGGATTGGACGTTATTTAACTTAACTCAGTCAGCTATGGAGATACCATTTAGATCAGTGTTGCCTGATGATTGAATGGAGAGTATAAGAATTGTGTGGTATAGCATGGAAGGAGGCCATCTGAGCCACAAGTTCTATAAGAATGGTTCTATAAGAATAAATCCAGTGAGTCCCAGTTACTTTGCTTTCCTACTATAGCCCTGAAATTTCTTTTAAGTGTTATACATTTGTCCAGTTTTTTTAATGCTATAATTGAATCTCCGTGACTCTGCCTCACTTTAGTTCACCGTTTAGCATCGATTCCAACTGCCAAACATTGGCTCAATTCCCTGCTCTTGGGCTCTGATCTTGCTGCCTCAATTCAGCCTGTACACACCACGTAGCAACCATCCTGCGCCTTTGTGACTTCAGTTCATACCACAAAAATGCCAGGTCATACAGGTGGTTCAAAAGCTCAGCTCTGAAAGGGAAGTTACAAGCTATTGATTGCAGTCACGAGGAAATCTGCAGATGCTGGAAATTCAAACAACACACACAAAATGCTGGTGGAACACAACAGGCCAGGCAGCATCTATAAGGAGAAGCACTGTCGATGTTTCGGGCTGAGACCCTTCGTCAGGACCCCGAAACATCAACAGTGCTTCTCCTTATAGATGCTGCCTGGCCTGCCGTGTCCCATTAGCATTTTGTGTGGGTTATTGATTGCAGTGATTGTTTTCGAGAAAAAGACTGATTAATATGTTCCTAGTTCTTAGCACACTATCCACACAGCCAGCAACATTTTTCTTTCTGCTCTTCCTGATTCTAAAAGATCATGATGAAAGTCTTCATGATTCTGAAAAATCGTCTCTTAATTTCTTCCTTTCCATCTATTTGAGAATAACCCAGGATCTTGGAGTAGATTAGGTCAGCACAACATTATGGGCTGAAGAGCCTATACAGTGCTGCACTGTTGTATCTTCTATTTTTCATGGTCTATCTATCCAGCCCAAATTTCTCAGAATAATTTTGTCCATTCCTTTTTGCATCCTCTCCATAACCTTCAAAGTTTTCCAAAAGCTTGGTTGAAATAGGGCTATATAAAATTCTGTCGTATATTCGATGCTCTTGTAATGTCTGCTTCAATTACAAACCCCGACCTGTGTACTTTTCCCACCCACTTTCTGAACCTGCCTTGCCACTTTAAAGTGATCTATACACATAATCCTCAAAGCTCTTTGTATTTGCACTCCTTTTAGAATTATTCACTCTAATTTATACTGTTTTTTCTCATTTTTACTTCTGAAATATAATACTTTGGACTTCAGTGAATTATGATCAATGTAACACCATCTATTCATTTAACCATCCTGACTACATCTCCTTGAAGTCTATTGTTACCATCCTCCCTACCCTATTTCTCCGAGTTCTGTGTCATCTGCATTTGTGGAAATGGTGCTCTGAGCATCCAAGTTGAAATCATTCATATGTATTAGGAAAAGTAGTGCACCTAGATTGGTTTGTTATTGCCACATGTGCCAAGATACAGTGAAAATCTGATCTTGCATTCTGTTTGCATAGATCAAATCATTACACAATGCATTGAGCCAGGGTGAAGTAAAATAGTAACAATGCAGTATAAAGTGTAAAAGCTACTGAAACGGTGCAGACCAAGTGAACAATAAAGTGTAGGATCATAAAGAGGTAGATTGTGAGGCCAAGAGTCTATCTGAGAGTATAAGCTCCATTCAAGAACCTGACAGTGGGATAGAAGCTGTTACAGACATCCCACCCTGCAAAAACTCATTTCAGGGAGGTGGCACCCCTGCCCCCCCCCCCCAACTGTTGACTTCCAAGGGTGTATGTAATACTTTGTTTATTGATTTTGTCTAATCTGTAAACCAAGTTGGGTATTTGCAGAAAATGTGACATTAAAATATGTACTTATATTATCATGGAGACGTTTTTTTATTTGATTATAACTTTAAGCAAGTCTACAGGGAGTTTGACCTCATCACGTAGGACAACAATAGAGTAGTTCCTTAGCAGTTAGCCAGTTAGTTTAAATAATGTTAGCTATGCTAATAGAAACATAGAAACATAGGTGCAGGAGTAGGCCATTCAGCCCTTCGAGCCTGCACTGCCATTCAGTACGATCATGGCTGATTATCCAATTCAGAACCCTGTACCTGCTTTCTCTCCATACCCCCGATCCCTTTAGCCACAAGGGCCATATCTAACTTCCTCTTAAATATAGTCAATGAACTGGCCTCAACTGTTTCCTGTGGAACAGAATTCCACAGATTCACCACTCAAATGAACGAATGGCACCCGTCAAACTCACCTCAACATGTCTTTTACATTTTAACCCACCATGGGCAATAGAAAAGTCTGTTGCTAACAGTGCAGCGAGCAACACTGTCGTTATTTTTGAGGTCGGCTGTAAAGCCCGCCCACAGAGAAACTGGATAGGTCTACTTAGCATGAAGAGAGACCAATCAGGGTGCTCCCTCTCAAAAAAATTGATTTCCGGGATATTTTATACAATTTGCAGGTGTCAGGGAGCTGCTATCAATATGTGGGAGACTCCCGGAACTTCCGGGAGAGGTGGGATGTCTGCTGTTCTTGAGCCTAGTGGTACATACTTCAGGTGTTTCTATCTTCTGCCCATTGAGAGAGAGAGGAGAAGAGAGAACGTCCGGGTTGGGTTTGGTCTTTGATTATGCTGGATGCTTTACTGAGGCAAAGAGATGTACATCATCCAGAAAGCTATCTGCTGAAATTACACCTCACGGTTCTGTATGGGCTGCTTTAAGAACAACCATTTGGCCATCTGCCTTAACACAGAGGGCAATGAATCTCAGGATCTCTCTGCTCTGAGTTGGTGAAGACCAGATCATTATGTGTATTTGAAATAGAAATAGATAAGTATTTGAAATAGATATAGGAGTTGAGGATTAAGGAGAACTAGAACAGAAGAGAGTACCTGGACAGAGTACCTGGCCGAGTACTGAAGACTGTGCTAACCAGCTGGCTGGGGTATTCACAGATATCTTCAACCACTGGCTCTGGTAGTGTGTGGTACCCATCTCCTTCAAGCAGGCTTCAGTCGTACTGGTTCCCAAGAAGAGTGTGGTAACCTGTCTCAATGACGATAGCCCAGTGGCACTTACATATATTTAATGATATTCCTGTTTCTCTAATTGTTACAATTCTTAGTCTCTAATTATTTCCTTAAAAGGTCTATAGAGACTTTATGAATTAAGTATACTTAGTGTATTTTCATATGCATAATGCACACATTATGCACTAGCTAATACATAAACAATATAACAAAAAGCATTAATGAAATAGCAGTCTTTTTGTTGTATTATTTATGTATGTTATGTAGTACAGTTTGTTGAGTCAAGAGTGCAGGGAAGCGTTTTGAAAGTTTTGAAAGTTGAACAATCTAGTTCTGCAGACAGTTTACTTTCTCAACTTCATTGCTGCTACATCACTGATTCAGAAAGAAATTTCTGCAGGCACAGTCTGTGTCTAATTGGATTCAGAAATAAAATTACTCTGTGATACTCTTGCTCTGTTGATCAGTTCTGTTTCATAGAATCTGGCATCTTTTTTCCATTTGCTTCATGCCAAATATATGATGTCTGCTTCTCCACACAAAGGAAATGAAACTGAAGGACAAATTATCCAGATGAGCAACTTAGACTGGATTCATAAACAATCTTTATTATTGCAACTTTTAAAAAATAGATTATTAGCATGAAAGAAAGATGATTGATTGGAGCTATGATATACAGTGGATTGGCAATAATCAGATTGAATGGTCCAGTAGGCTCAAGAAACACCAATAATTCTTTGGTCCGCTGCTTTTAGAACCACAACAGTGCATTTATGTGAGAATAGCATAATACCTCATCTTGTTATGACTGGGAAATAGATCAGCCATGATTAAATGGTGGAGCAGACTTGATGGGCTGAATGGCCTAATTGTGTTCCTATGTCAAATGATTATAACCTAGTCATCATCATCATCATCAGTTTGAGCTTTGACTGCCATGGCCCACACACTCCTGTTTCGGGTCATGTGGATCAATTCATTGGTATTCATTTCCAGTTCTCTGGCTGTTGTCTCCATCATCATTTGTCTTTGCCTTCCTCTTGCTTTCTTCCCTTCAATTCCCATAATTACCATGCATTCTAACTCCTCTTTCCTAATCACATGTCCAATGAAGTTACTATAAACTAGTAGGTTGATTATTTTCACTGGTCTGATGAACTGTCTTAGATTTCTGGTCATTTGTTCCAGGAGCATGCTGATTCTTGTAACGTGTCACTAGACTTCCATTTCAATGCTTACTCACAGCTGATTGGAGAGACCCAGACATGGCCTCTGAACAAGACAGATTCTGCCCATCCTGGTTTGCCTTAACAGGGAATGAATCTAACTGACTGTCAAGACTGCAGTTTAAATTGAATGGTATTTATAAATATTCAAAAGCTATCAGACATTATTTATATATAAATACAGTTAAATATGATTTAAGCTATAAAAACATAAATTAAAATCTTAGAAACATGCACACAATTGAAAATCATTTAAACAAAATAAAAAGGAAATTTACTTGAAGTGCTGTTGTCTTCAGGGCCATATCTTTCCATTAAAATCAATAAGTTCAACAGACTTCTGTCACATTGAACTGGTGCAGGCTCAAATACAGATTGTACAGCCAAAATGCCAGGAGATATGAGGATATTTAAACTTTCCTATTGGACATCATGACAAATCAGTGCCAGCTCTGGTGACTTGAGAGTTACACTCAGGTGAAAATGGAATTCAGAACTCTCTATGCATGGGAGGTGCGAAACCCCAGCTTTTATCCTTCATCACTGGCTAGTAAATCCACGCTAACATATTTCAACTTTTCAGTGAGTAAGGAAGATATTTTATGTGTGCCTTAAAGAAGACGCAGAATCAACTGCAAGGAAAATATTCAAGATTTTATATTCATATCCTATATTCAGTTTGGATTTCTAAAGTATGATTTATTCAAAAGCAGGATGTTTATAATTTTCAGGCCTTCATGCTCAGAATCTGTAACCATGTTTCTCAGTTTGAAAAACAGGTAGTTTTTTCCCCCACTGTTCAGATTTGACTAATTTTTAAAATTTTCCACTTTTTGCATATAATAGTTCACATTTTTACTGTTATGCTGTAGGTATTCCACTTAGCAGCTCTGTAAGAGCCATCTGTTCTGCTGTCAGCCTGTTTGAGTTACTGTTGAAGATGAGGGATGATGTGGAATGCCGAGGATGTGCAATTAGCAGGTGTGAGGGACAATAAGGTTGGGCTTGGGGTTTTTGTTCTAGGGGAGATGAAGAGAAAAGACACTGGGGAGAACCTTTCATAGCATCCGATCTGGTGGGAGACCCGTTTGTTCGAGGTGAATTGCGAGCAACGTTTGGAAGGTGGTGTGTGCTTTCACATTGACCGAGGGCCCAGCATGTGAGTGACAGAGAAATTCAAGATGAGCTTCAACTTGTGCATATTTGACTATTTAATTAGAATGAGCCCTTTTCTTTTTGTTATTCTTTACTAATCCTTCAGTTAAACTTCAGAAATATAATTCCTTTAATCATATGCAGTGTACTGACTGTTATTTCATGGCACTAATTTGTAACAGGGTAGCCAATGACACGGCATCCAGACAAACTGAGGTTTGGGGTGGGAACAAGGGTGCCTCAATCTCACAAGTTTGGCAGAGCCAGAGGTTGTCTTCCCTAGACTTACGCATCCGAGGAAACCAAGGTAGTTTCATCGTGGGGAATCATCCGGGATCAATTTCATTGGATGCAGTGTGATTGCCCTGAGCATTGATCCAGTGGGTTGTGTGTTTATGTCTGTGTTAAACTATTGTTCAGATAATTGAGTATGATACGTGGTTATGGATGTTGCAGGGGTGGAGTGGATGTTTGATAAAATGGCGGACAAAGACTTTGTTTTAGTTCAGACTAGCACTGACGTAATTGCAATAGAACTACCTGGTACTATGGGGGTCCTGGGCGAGTGGTGGCTGTGGGTTGTCTATACTTCCTGGGAGGAGGGGAGTGAAGACTGAATCGGAAGCTGAATTTCCTGTAGTCGGGGGAGGAGACTTTAAAGACAAGTTGCTCTTGTTTCTGTGGAGCGAGGGGAAGGAATGGTCTGACGTAAAAGGTCTAATAGCCCTCTAGGGAGGGCTGAGCATTCTGAGTTGGTAGCCCTTACCTCTCTGGCGATTAAATGGCACAATGTCCAGGTTCAAAGTCCCAGATATCGCAGGCTCAGCCTGTTCTCAGGAACAAAGCTCACCCTAAAGGGGAGGAGGAGTATGAGAATTGGGCAGAGCGGACCTCTCAGTTGCTGGATGAGTGGCAGTGCCCCGATGATGAAAAAAGACAACGATTGGTTGAAAGTTTGAAGGGGCCGTCTTTTGATGTAGTGAGATCCGTAAAGACACAGAACCCCTTTGCTGCCTCTGCGACCCACATGCAAGCGCTAGAAAAGGTGTTTGGCACGACGGGAAGCCCATTGGATTTTATGATGGGGTTTCAGAACATGTTTCAGGAGAAGGGAGAGAAGCTTTCTGCCTGCATTTTTTGGCTAGAGAGGCAGCTAAGTGGCTTGCAGTGGAGAGGGGCCGTTCAAATAGTTGGGATGAATCAGTTAAGAGTGGACCAAGTGGCGAAAGGTGACCATTCGCCGGACCTGGTCGCTTGGGGTCTCCAAATGTCTCATAAGACTTGCCCCCCCCGCCCCCTCCCCCGTTTGTAAAGCTGATCAGAGAATTAAGAGAGGAGGAGAATGTGATGGAGGTGCGGGAAGCCTCTGTCCGCAGGGTACAGCCCTCGGTAGTGGTCCCCTTGGCTGAGGTGACCCCTGATAACCCACCTCAGGGAGTGATGAAGGAGTTTGTGGCAGAGTTTAGGACTGAGATGTCCCCGTTGTTATCGGCAGGTGCAGCCCCTCCCCCCATACGATAGAGCTGATAGGGAGGTGGACAGCTAAGGGGACAGACTATACAGAGGACTGCTAGTGAGACTGAGGTCCATGAGAAGGGGAGCAGCTGGTATTGTCTGTTATAACTGTGGTGAAGAGGGACACTTCAGACAGGAGTGTTAGTCCCCAGGTACCTAAGCAGAGAGGTACCTAATGGCCTAGCTTCTCAGAGGGAACATGTTCCCAGCAACATATCAAGGAGAACCCTAAAGCCAAAAACCCTAGTCCTGAAGGCTCAGTGGGGCCAAGCTCCTGTGTATCACTACAGATTGAGGGTATTTATTCTAGAGTCATACTTGACACTGGCTCTCAGGTTACTCTGCTGTACTGCTTGTTTTACAACCGATATTTATAACCATATACCAATTACAGAACGGAAACAGGCCATCTCAGCCCTTCTAGTCCATGCCGAATGCTTACTCTCTTAGCCCATATCCATTCCTTTCCTGTCCATATACCTATCCAATTTGTTTTTAAATGACAAAATCGACCCTGCCTCTACCACTTCTACTGGAAGCTCGTTTCACACAGCTACTACTCTCTGAATAAAGAAGTTCCCCCTTGTGTAACCCCTAAACTTTTCTCTCTCTCAACTCATGTCCTCTTGTTTGAATCTCCCCTACTCACAATGGAAAAAAAGCCTATCCACGTCAACTCAATCTATCCCCCTCATAATTTTAAATACCTCTATCAAGTCCTCCCTCAACCTTCTATGCTCCAAAGAATAAAGACCTAACTTGTTCAACCTTTTTCTGTAACTTAGGTGTTGAAACACAGGTAACATTCTAGTAAATCTCCTCTGTACTCTCTAATTTGTTGACACCTTTCCTATAATTCGCTGACCAGAACTGTACACAATACTCCAAATTTGGCCTCACCAATGCCTTGTACAATTTTAACATTACATCCCAACTCCTTTACTCAATGTTCTGATTTATAAAGAACAGCATACCAAAAGCTTTCTTTACCACCCTATCCACATGAGATTCCACCTTCAGGGAACTATGCCCCATTATTCCTAGATCACTCTATTCTACTGCATTCCTCAATGCCTTACCATTTACCATGTATGTCCTATTTTGATTATTCCTACCAAAATGTAGCACCTCACACTAATCAGCATTAAACTCCATGTGCCATCTTTCAGCCCACTCTTCTAACTGGTCTAAATCTCTCTGCAAGCTTTGAAAACATCCTTTATTATCCACAACACCACCTATCTTAGTATCATCTGCATACTTACTAATCCAATTTACCACCCCATCATCCAGATCATTAATGTATATGACAAATAACATTGGACCCAGTACAGATCCCTGAGGCATACCACTAATCACCGGCCTCCAACCTGACAAACAGTTATCCACCACTACTCTCTGGCATCTCCCATCTAGCCACTGTTGAATCCATTTTACAACTTCAATATTAAAATGTAACGATTGAACCTTCCTAACTAACCTTCTGTGTGGAACCTTGTCAAAGGCCTTACTGAAATCTATATAGATAACATCCACTGCTTTAACCTTGTCAACTTTCCTAGTAACCTCTTCAAAAAAGTCAATAAGATTTGTCAAACATGACCTTCCACGCCCAAATCCATGTTGACTGCTCCTAATCAGACCCTGTCTATCCAGATAATTATATATACCATCTCTAAAAATACTTTCCATTAATTTACCCACAATTTGACTCATTTACCATTGATGCCACTCAGTGCGCTAGAGATCTGGGGTCTTTGTACAGATGACTATCCGTATGATGGCTGCTTGTCATTGAAGCTGGAGTTTTTGGAGGCTGATGTGGGAGTAGCTGAGGTCCTTGATACATTAGTGTTGATTTGTCCGGACCCGGTTGAGAGGGACGAAGCTTCAATTCTCCTGGGGATGAATACCCCTATTGTGAGGAGGCTCATGGGAGCCTGCAAGGAGAAAGTTGGAGAGAGCTTTCTGAAAACATTTTCCATTCACTCTGTGTTCCGAGCTGCTTTTGAGGAAGTGCGTGGCCGCACTGGGCTGGATGACGAGCATAAATGAGGGACTGTGTGATTCATCCAGTCAAAACAAGTCGTGTTACAGCCTGGGGAAGCCAGTGATGGGAAGCCCCAGTGATGGGAAGCCCCAATTTTCCCAGAATGCATGAGGCTGAGGCCCTCTTGGTGGATGCTCCAGAAGACCATGAAGAGGAGTCAGGCTCACCTGCTGGGGCACTGGTGAGGCCTGAACTGCAGTAGCCCTTAGTTGTACAGGTGACCAGGATGACAGTGAAGTGTCAGGAACACTTTGGAGCGGGAGGTCACCCTCACCTCCCTGAGAGACAAGTAGGGAAGAAACTCTCTCCGAAAAGAAGAAAGATGATTGCCGAGTCATTCAACTTTGGGGGCTCCCCGATACATGGAGGTTGGAAGAAGAAAGAGAAAGTGATAGAGAAAATGTTGAAGCTGGAAGATGTCTTTCCTACTGATGAGTTGGTATAAGTTGTTCCAAGAGCAGTTGCCACACGCTCTGGGTGACAGTGGGCACCCCATTCAGAGAAAGGTTGCGGCGACTGGCATCTGCAGAGGTGCAGGACATTCAGCAGCATCTGTGGAAACTGGGATCATCATTAAGTCCAGAAGACCTTACACATCTCGAATAGTAGAGGCCAGGACGAACAATGGGAAGGTACGGATGTGTGTGGACTATTGGATTCTGAACAGGCATACAGTCCTGAGAATTGAGGATGTGCTGGCCTGCTTGAATGGTGTGACCTGGTTCAGTGTGCTGGACTTGAGGAGTGTGTATTATCAGATACTGATGAGTGAGGCTGACAAAGAGACTTATCTGAAGTATATGTCTGATATGAGAAGGGGGCTGAAAAAGGCTTATGTATTAGCTGAGGTAGAAACATAGAAACATAGAAAATAGGTGCAGGAGTAGGCCATTCATTCCTTCAAGCCTGCACCACCATTCAATATGATCATGGCTGATCATCCAACTCAAAACCCTGTACCTGCTTTCTCTCCATACCCCCTGATCACTTTAGCCACAAGGGCCATATCTAACTTCCGCTTAAAGATAGCCAATGAACCAGCCTCAACTGTTTCCTGTGGCAGAGAATTCCACAGATTCACCACTCTGTGTGAAGTTTTTCCTCATCTCGGTCCTAAAAGGCTTCCCCTTTATCCCTAAACTGTGACCCCTCGGCTATCAAGCAAAATTAAGGAAATAAGAGGAGGTATGATCAAAAGGTCAGTTTCTCCCAACTCATGCCTGGAGACCAAATCCTTGTGAAGAATTTGGGGCTACCTGGCAAGCATAAGTTGGCTGACTGCTGGGCGGCTCTGCCCTATATAGTGGAGAGTCAGATGCCAAACATACCAGTTTTCCGAGTGAAACCAGAGAACGGGAATGGGCCTGTCAAGGTTCTCCATTGGAACCATATTCTACCTCTGGGACTAGAGGTGCGTGTTGACTCAGAGTCTGACCCAGGCCCTACATCTGGTAAGAGAACTTTGCAGTAGCATGGTGAGACTGAAGGACCAGCAGCAGGAAGGATTAAACTGGTGCCCGCCCCTGAGATACGGGATACAGACTTGGAGGATGAGGAAATGGGGGTGTGGTACATGCTGCCTTTCGCCAACTCCCCAATAATTGAGGGAGAGATTCCCAACCTTTCTCACGCTGAGGCAGATGAAGTGGGGGGAATTAGCAGTGCTCAGGCAGGTTTGCAGCTGGACCATGAAGGGGGCTGGGCTCTAAAGTAACTGATGAGGCTGTTCAGCCAAGTGGCAGAGGGATCCGAGCTGCAGGAAGGCACGAGTAATAGACAGGGGAAGGCCTCACCAGATAGACCAGAAGCATCCCAAGGAATGTCTGAAACTGAAGATGTAGATGATGGGATAAAGAAAAGGAGACCCCCAGATAGACTGGTCTATGTAGCACTGGGGAAACATCCCCCTAGTGAGATATGTCACTACCATCTACAAATGGATTGGAGGTTCTGACATCACAAAATTCCTTTGAAAACAGTGTTATTAATGACGGGATGACAAATTATTTCAAAGTCATGAAGACATGACTTTTGTGGTGGTGGTGGGGGGGGGGGTTCACATCTTTTCTGTTATGCTGTAGGTATTCCATTTAGCAGCTCTGTAAGAGTTGTCTGTTCTGCTTTCAGCCTGTTTGGGTTATTGTTGAAGATCAGGGATGATGTGGAATGTGTGCCATCCAATTAGCGGGAGGTTTTCTTGGTGAGGGACAAAAAGGCTGGGCTTGGGGCTGATTGCGAACGATGTTCGGAAGGTGGTGTGTGCTTTCATGTTGACCGAGGACCCGGTATCTGAGTGACAGAGAAGTTCAAGATAAGCTCCAATTTGTGCATATTTGACTGTTTAATTAGAATGGGCCCTTTTGTTATTTTTTACTAACCTCTTAAGATTCATAAATATAATTCCTTCAATTGTATGCAGTGTACTGTCTGTTATTTTGTGGCATTAACTTCTGACAGAGTAGCCAATGACATAGCATCCACACAAACCGAGGTTTGGGGTGGGATCAAGGGCGCCTCAATCTCATGAGTTTGGCAGGGCTAGAGGTTGTATTCCCTCAACTTACGCAGCCAAGGAAACCAAAGTGGTTTCATGCAGTAATGTTCCAGATACAGGATCTGATAACACCATGGCCAAGATTGCAGATGGTACCAAGATACAGTATATGGAGGAATAGGTAGTGAGGCAGACACAGAGTCTGCAGAAGAAATTGGATAGGTTGAGACAGTGGGCAAAGATGAAATACAGTTTAGGCAAGTTTGGGGTTTATGCACTCTGATAGGAAGGATAAAGTTGTAGACTATTTCATAAATGGGGAGAAAATTCAGAAGTCAAAAGTGCAAAAGGGACTTGGGAATCTTTGTTCAGGATTCTCTCAAGGTTAATGTACAGGTTGAGTCAATAGTAAAGAAGGAACATGCAATATTAACATTAATTTCAAAAGGACTGGAATATAAAAGCAAGAAAGTTGAGGCTTTATAAGACATTGCTCAGAATGCATTTGGAATATTGTGAGCAATCTTGGGCTCCTATCTAAGGAAAAGTATTCGGCCCCAAACCTTTGTTCAGATATTTGAGTATTACGACTAGGGATTATGATGAATTTAACTGAGAATTTTTATTAGTGAATCACATGCTCCTTTTTCACAGTAGAGCCCCAAAACACAGACAATCGTAAAGCATGAAAAACTAAACATTCAAAAATTGACATGTCAGCAGATCAAAAGTATCCCCCTTTGCTTAGTACTTAGTTGAACCACCTCTTGAAGCTATTGCAGCCAATGGTCTTTATGGATAAGTCTCAGTTAGCTTTGGACAATGTAATAGAGCAAGATTTGCCCATTTTGCTTTGCAAAATTGCACAGGCTGTACCAGGTTACAGTAGTTGGTGCGTGGCGGTGGACAGCAACATGCCACATGTACTACTTAGTGCGGAGGCCAAAAAGTTCCACTTCAGTGTCATCTGACCACAAAACCTTCCACATTTTTACAGTATCTTCCAAGTGGTGTTTGGCCAAGGGCTTCTTCCTCGCCACTCTTCCATAAATACCCTTTTTGTGCAAGGCCTTAGAGATTGTGGAGCCATGGACTTCATCTCCAGCCATTGATGTCTGCAGTTTGTTCAGAGTGATTGTTGCCATCACAGTAGATTCTCTTACAAGTGCCTTTCTTCTCCAGCCACTAAGTTTGGCAGCATTACCCAGGCAATGTGGCTGTGGTTTCAGTTATTTTTTCACTTTTTCACAATGGATTACTGAGTTCTGAGTTATGTTCAGTGCCTTTGAGATGGTCTTGTATCCTTCCCCAGATTTGTGCTTCTCTATTATCATTTCCCAGACTTGTCTTGAATGCTCTTTTGCCTTATCTTTAGGTGGTCTGTTGAAAATCTACCATACTGTTGGACCTTACAGAGAGAGGATTATTTACTCTAATGAATTCATTGAAAACAGCTGATCCTCCAATTTTCGATTTCAACAAGTTGGGTGAGTTTGTAAGGTAAATACTGTATATTGTTCCTGAGGTAAGTTAGTATAGTAATTATACTATGGAGCCATTGAATCCATTTTAATTTTAACTTAGTTATAAATGGCTGGCAATAGACAGAAAATTATTGTCTGCATAACTCAATAATAAACAAATGCTTTGAGGGGCTGGTCAGGGACTACATCTGCAACATGCTGCCACCCACACTGGACTCCCTACAGTTCACCTACTGACACAACCGATTGACAGATGATGCAATAGCCACAGCTCTACACACCATCCTTACACATCTGGAGAGGAGGGATGCTTATGTGAGAATGCTGTCCTTGGACTACAGTTCAGCATTCAACACCATAGTTTCATCCAGGCCTGACAAGAAGCTCAGAGACCTCAGCCTTTACTCTGTCTTGTGTAGCTGGATCCTGGACTTCATGTCAGATCGCTGGCAGGTGGTAAGAGTGAGCTCCCTCACTTTTGCCCCTCTGACTCTCAACACAGGAACCCCCCCCCCCACAGGGCTGTGTCCTAAGCCCCCTCCTTTACTGTCTGTATACCCATGACTGTGTCGCCACCTACAGCTCCAATCTGCTAAATAAATTTACAGATGATACTACATTGATTGGCCTTACCTCAAATAATAACAAGGCAGCCTACAGAGAAGTCATCACCCTGACACAGTGGTGTCAAGAAAACAACCTCTCCCTCAATGTTGCAAAAACAGAAGGAGCTGGTTGTGGACTATAGGACTTGTTGTCTTGGGTTCACTTAAAATTTTCTCATTACCACTGTTGTGTTTTGTAACTCCAAATCTGAAAAACGAATTACAGAAAATACCGAGCTGGGAATGCAAGACTAATTTCATTTTTACTTTAAGTGAGGTGCACTTGTATGACGTCCTAGTGTAATGACAAATGCCATTTACATATAGCCCACAATGCATTATGTAAACAACAAAGAATGCTTAAAATATATATTTTTATATACTTTGTTACGTACCTGTGACACATGACAGTGGTACACTTGTCACGTGACTGGGGTTGAAGCTATACTGGACATAAGGTAATGGTCTTGTGATGGTGGAGTGACGTCATTTTCCCGCCAGTAGAGGTCATGTGACAGGTTTTTTAAAAAAAGAAATATTTATTTATTTATTTTTAAAAGGGTATAAAAGGAGGACCCCTCCCTGTGAGGAGGGGCAGTTCGTGGTTGGATTTGCCATATTGGCTTCATGCCACTGCGTGATTTAATGTGATGATGCAGTTTAGTTGAAAGATGAAGTTTTATCTAATGCCTAAAGTTTAAAAGGTCATTGCCAGTTGTTTCTTTACAATACTGCTAGTTGAGAATCAGTGGAGAGTGAAGGTCGGAGTTTGGGCGTTAAAGATCGAAGAGAATCGATTTCGACGATGAAACAGGTTCGACCTTGTTTGATCCTTGTTCGGAAGGAATTCGTTGACTGTTCTTGTGTTAATCCCTACGAAATAGTAGAAAGGATTGAGGACAGTGTTTTAAAGGAAAGGTCAGTGCCTTTAAACCGTTTTGTTTCATAAATTCTTCATGGGAAAAAGTTCGATTTTGGGAACTGAAGCAACACAACATGAAAGAGAATTTAAATTGTCTTAAAAAGTCTCTCCCTTAAATGGACTGTGAGCATTTTGAACTTTTGGCAATATTACTTTAAAGAACAGTTTTTGCAACATCGCTTTAAGAACTGTGTAAGCTGCCGCACAGCAGCTGATTTCCGGTTACGTTAGTGATTTGTTTACTTTTGGGGGGGGGGTTTGTTTTCAATGTTTAAAAAATATGTTATTTGTTATAAAAACCCTTGCCTAACTCATATTTATTGTTGCCTGAATCCATAACAACTTACATACTTAATACAAGTACAATATTACTCAAATGCTACTGCAATATTAAATACATAACAATTGTAATCTACAAATTGTTGCTGCTGGATGATTCTTGGTGATCTTAATTTGTTTCGGAAATTTTTAAAAGCAAAGAGTATACACATCTTTCTGTAATTGGTTCTTGGACTTCTTGACAGAACAATGCGAGTCAGTCCAAGTCAGCAGCAAAATCTCAACCTCCATCTCCCTGAACACTGGGGCCTTCAGGACTGTGTGCTCAACCCACTGCTGCTCACGACTGCACTGCTCAAACCACATCACCAGGTTCACTGATGATACTGCAGATCATACTATAGCCTCATCAACAATGAGGTGCTAGAGAGGCTTGTCGAATGGTGTGAGAACAACAGCCTGAGTCTCAATGTGGACAGGACAAAAGAGATGATTGTGAACTTAAGAAAGGTAGAAGTTGACCACGCTCCATTGCACATCAATGGCTCTGACATGCAGAGAGTGAAGAGTGCAAAGTTTCTTTGTGTGCACATAATGGCTTTCTAACCTGGACCCGACACTTACACATTAATCAGGAAGATTGAGTTGTGTAAGGCCCCCTGCCCTCGTACTAACAACTTCCTACAGGAGAACTATCAAGAATGTCCCATCTGGCTGCATCATTGAATGCAATGGAAGCCGCATCAGAGAGCAAGATCCTACAGAGGATAGTAAAAACTAGTAAGAGGATCACTGGGTTCTCCTTCCCCCCCCCCCACTCCATTTGTGGCATTTTCTGGGAGCATTGTTGAGTATCTGTACCACCCCATTCCACAGTCTCTTTGACCCACTATCATCAGGAAGGAGGTACAGAACATCAGAACCAGGACTGCCAGATTGATTAACAACTTCATCCCTCAGGCTGTGAGATTAATGAATACCCTGCCATCATCAAGGTCTTGTCACTAGGACAACAAGCTGTTTACTGTTTCAAATCAAATTAAGTTTAATTATTATTCAACCATACGTCATGGATACAGCTGAAAGAATCAGCGTTCCTCTGAGGCCAAGGTGCAAAGTAGACACAACACATTCTAATTTGCTAATTTGCAAGAGAAAAACAGTCATGCAAAAAAAAAACACATATAGCCCAAAATTTTGAGTGATGTCCCCAAATTGATGGTACACTTTCCAGCAATCCAGCCTGTCATTCCACCAATCGAACACCGGAGGCCAGCACTAATGGGAGAGACCAGCCCTCAACCAAGCACGGACACCATGCTAAACTGCCTCGCGGGCCTCCTCTCCTGGACTGCAACATCAGGCAACCCCATGGCTTGAGGCCCAGTCCTCACTACAACTGAGGCTGCACAGCTGTCCCTCCACCTGTCGCATCACCAGATAAGGAAAGCAGGCCTTCAACATCTTACATTATCAAAGTCCAAGAGAAATGTCCATGACAATCACCCATGGTTACATTGCACGCTGACTTCATGCACCAACTCCAATGCCTTTGAGTAGCAGGAAGCAACACAGTCTGCATCCAGGTCAGCTCCTCTGAACCCAATTTGGCTCCTCCAACACACCAGCTGGCTCCTTCTCTGACATGCCGGTTGGCACCTCTGACACCCCGTTCAGCTATTCTGATAAACGAGTAGCTTATTGATGAGGTATCCAAAGTACCCGGAGTCCAGAATTGTCTTATGATTATAAAAAACACATTTAACACAGGAAAAAAATACACCTTTGGCTCCCAAGAAGCCATTACATCTGCATGCACTGCAAACTTACCGGAGGGTTTATAGCTCACCTGTGCTGCTCACTACGTGCATTTTGAATTGTATTTTATTGATGTGTTTATGGTAATATTTCAGTTTACGCACTGTGTGTGATAAGTTTTCTGAGTGCACCATGGTTCAGAGGAATGTTGTTTTGTTTGGCTGTATATATTTGCAGTCAGATGACAATGCACTTAAACTTGATATATTTTCATATTTTCAGCACATGTAGAAAGCAGTATGAAGCAAAATAGAAAAAGCTTGATCATTAGCACTGTGGGATTTTCCAATATAGTTGAATCATATTAGCCATTTTTCCACTGGATTCCTTTTTCCAGTACTCTGTCTTTATTGTCTGGATAATTTCCTCTTTCCAAACCCATTTCTTTTAAAACTTTTTTCTAGGACTTTTTTCTATAGAGTATAGATACTCCGGAAAAAAAGATCTGACTCATTTTGTGTGTTGCTACCTCTTATATAATTTTGCATGCTCTTGGTAGTGATTACTAGAAGATTGTTAGTAGGGGCTGAGCATTGTATGTGTTACTATATCTGATCTGACATATTGAATGAATTTGCCTGTGATAATTTTACTATACAACATCATGCCTAAATACATTTATGTTGGTGACAAAAAGTTTGAATTTATTAGCTACAAAGAATATAAAGAAAGCAAATGGTCTATCTATTTAAACTCTGTATTAAGCAAATATTGTTACAAGTCCCAGGAGCAGAAAACTGTCCCACTCTCTGATACAGACTCTTTTTCCTTTTACACCAAAATAGACACCCAAGACTAGATTAATTCAGTAATAGGTATTCACAAAAACAACTCGATATATCAGGGCTTAGGTCCTTTATCCCTAATACTAATATCAAAATACTAATTTAGCAGATGAGGGAGAAAGATGTGTTACATTTGTCTCCTATAATTTTTGAAGTTTTTTCTGCTGTTCCAACATGCCATGTTCCAAATCATCATGACAAGTTGGTGGGAACAGCTATATGCTTGAGATTGTTGAATGATCAACTAGATGCCTCACACCTAAACTCTGAATGAGTATCTTTATTGGTCGGATTGTCATGTACATGTTCAAAGATTCGAAGTACATTTAATATCAAACTACAGTCAGCCCTCTTGATCCGTGAGGGATTGGTTCAGGGACCCCTTGGGGATACCAAAAATGTGGATGCTCAAGTCCCTTATTTAACCTTTAGGACACAGTGGAACCCTGGATCTTATTTAACCTGTCTCAGAGCGGTGGTCTTTAGGACCCGGCAGAGCTCTGAATCTGCAGTGTTTCTGTTCATGAAAATAATCATGATCACAATTGAAAATATAGTGGAAATAATAAAGCAATTGGAAAGAGGTGAAATACCATCAGTCATTGGAAAAGCGTTAGGCTACAGTCAGTCAACGATCGGAACAATTTTAAAGAATAAAGTGAGAAAGGCCCTGCCCCGATGAAAGCTACAATTATTACTAAGCAATGCAATGGTTTAATTATTGAAATACATACATTTCTTAAGTGTTTTATAAGCATAGAAGGGTAAAATATATACTATTTTCTAAGACAAATGTTTGACTAACTGACGCTAAATAATACTGGATGTACCTATTCTGACTTACTTAGTAAGAGAACTTAGTTTTTTTTCAATCCTGATCCACGATAACCTATGCATGTCCTCCCGTATACTTTAAATCATCTCTAGATTACTTATAATAGCTAATACAATGTAAATGCTATGTAAAATAGTTGTTATACTGCATTGTTTAGGGAATAATGACAAGTAAAAGAAGGTCATGCTCAAACAACAAGAACTGGAAGAGCACTTCTGGGTTTTCTCGATTCGCGGTTGGTTGAATTCGCGACTGTACGTTTACAGAATACAGTTCTGAGATTTGTCCTCCTGCATGCAGTCATGAAACAAAGAAACACAGAAATGCCACAGTATCCATTCAAGAAAATATCAAAACATCCAACATGTGAAAAAAACAGTGAAAAGAGGGAACAGCACATAGAATATCAAGCATCAAACCAGCAGTACTCAGTTTAGTTCAGTTCAATGCAGCCATACAGGCTGCAGGACCATTCTTTGCTGGAACACGCCAGTGCTCATCAATTACCCTGTTCAAACTGCTCAGAATCCAGGAACACATGCACCATGAACCTCGAAGTCCCTCAAAACAAGTCAACAGTCTCACTGATCAATTCTGGCAATGTGGATCCTGAAACTTCTGAACTTCCCTTTGACAGCACAGTGAGAGGGCGAGGAAGACCAGTCAAACTCAGGCAGACTGCACCAAATATCCGTCTATCCTCCGCTCTCGTCCTTGTCGACCTCAACCTTGCTTGATGTCGCAATCAGAATGTAACAATGAAGTCAATCATGGGCTCATGCCCTTGACACCTCAAGTGGAGAGAAGCAATGGAGTCCAGCATCAGCTTGTGCTCCATCTTCAGGCTACCAGATATCCAGGCCACGCACTCCACTACCATCCTCATTGAACTCCCTCGGAGACAGCAAAGTGTTAGTGCATTTTGGGATCAATTGAGCGATCTATCAGAATGTAAATCACGGATTCTAATTGCATACGGCTTAGTAGTAGAATCATATTTGAAAGAAATAGTAAAAGAAGTTGGTTTGTGAACTGTCAGCAGGACGTCACCATTGGTTTGGTTGTTTGCTGGTGCCATCTTGTTAGAGATTCATAATAATCTGAAACTTTTCTCTGCATGACTATTTTTATTGTAGATCCATGTTGTTGTTAGTGTGGTTGTAAAATGGATATTCATTTATTTAATTCTTTTATTAAGAATATTTAGGGCCTCTGCAACTTCTGCACTTGCTTCCCACAGGGTCCAAGGGATCACTTTGTCAGGCCCTGGTGATTTATGCATATGCTTCAGGACAGCGCCTCCTCCTCCGTAATCTGTATAGGCTCCACAACTTAACTGCTGCTTTGCCTCACTTCTCTTGACTCTGTGTCATCTCCCTAGAAAATACAGGTGCAAAATATCCATTTAAAATCTCTCCCATGTCTTTTGGCTCCAAGCATAGATTGCCGTTCTGTTCTTCCGGAGGACCAATTCAGTCCCTTGTAGTCCTTTTGTTCTTAACATCTGTAGAAGCCCCTAGGATTCCCCTTCATATTGTCTGCTAGGGCAATGTCATGCCTTTTTTTAAACCCCTTGATTTCATTCTTAAGTGTTTTCTTGCAGTTCTTATACTCAAGTGCCTCATTTGTTCCTACCTGCCTATACCTGATATGCACTTCCTTTTTTTCTTAACCAGGTGTGGTGAACTACATATACCTGTCTGGACACGCCCCCCCCCCCCCCCCCGCTGACTGCTCCTGTGGCTCCTCCCACAGACCCCGGTATAAAGGCGATTGGAGACACAGCCCCGGCCTCAGTCTCCAGGATGCAGTGTGGTGGTCAATTGCTGCTTGTTCTTTCTTCCAGCCAATAAAAGCCTATATCTCGCCTCACGTCTCCAAGAGTTATTGATGGTGCATCACCAGGGCCTCAATATCTCTTGAAAATCAAGGTTTCCCAAACGATTTCCAGCATCTGCATATCTTCTCTTGTTTGTGATTGGTTCCCTAAACCTGTTGTATTTACCTTTTATTCTGACTGGCACACACATTCAAGCTTTGCATTCTCAAAATTTCACTTTTAAAGGCCTCCCACTTACCAGGCACACCTTTGCCAGAAAACAGCCTGTCTGAATTCATACTTGCCAGGTCATTTCTGTTACCATCAAAATTGGCCTTTTTCCAATTTAGAATCTCAACCGATGGGCCAGATCTATTTTTCCATATTTACTTTGAAACTAATGCTATTTTGATCATGAGTTGCAAAGCGTTCCACTACACAAACTTTTGTCACCTGCTTGTCCCAATTTCTACTAGATCAAGTATTGCACTCTTTCTAGTAGGGACTTCTGTGTACTGTGTAAGGAAACTTTTCTGAACACATTTAACAGATTCTTTTCCATCCAGCCTATTTACAGTATGGGAGACAGTCCATATGTGGAAAGTTAAAATCACCTACAATCACAACCTTATGTTTCTTGCAAAAGTCTGTAATTTCTGTACAAGTTTGCTCCTCTAAGTTACACGGACTGTTGGGTGGTCTATAAAATAATCCCAATAATGTGGTTATACCTTTCTTATTTCTCAGTTCTACTAATAAAGCCTCATTAGATGAGCTCTCCAGTCTGAGCACTGCTGTGACTTTTTCCCTGACTAGTAACGCCTCCTCTCTCCCTTTATTCCCTCCTGCTCTATTAGGTATAAACCATCCCTTTTGTACAGGTCCCACCTTCCCTGGAAGAGAGCCCAATGATTCAAACTTTTGAAGCCCTCCTTCGCCACAGGTAGCAATCTTGAGATCACAACCCTGGAGGTCCTGCCCTTTAATTTAGCTCCTAACTCCCTTAATTCACTTTGCAGAACCTCATGATTGGTATCTACATGGACCACGACCTCTGGCTGTGCACCCTCTCACTTAAGAATGCTGAAGTCTTGATCCAAGATATCCCAGACCCTGGCACCCGGGAAGCAACATACCATCCGGAAATCTCATTTTCGTCCACAGAACCTCATTTCTGTTCCCGTAACATATTACCTATCACTTGCTTCTTCCACCCCTTCTTTCTGAGTCACAGAGCCAGACTCAGTGCCAGAGACCTGACCACTCTTACTTTCTTTCCTCTGCTTAGTTACCCGTTGTTCATGGGGTTGGCCACCAGGGTACTCTGCGCTGGCTGTTTAACGCCTTTTCCTTTCCTGACTGTCACCCAGTTTCCTGAGTCCTGCAGCTGGGGTGTAACTACCTCTCTATATTTCCTATCTATTATCCCCCAGCTTCCCAAATGATCTGGAGTTTATCCAGTAACTCCTTAATATGGATTGTTAGAAGCAGCAGCTGGTTGCATTTCTCACAGGTGTGGTTGTCAGGGCCACTAGAGGTCTCCCTCTCCTTCCCACATCAGTATTCAACTATCCTGCCGGGCCTCCCTATTGGTCCAACAGTACAAGTATAAAGAACATGAAATAAACTGGAGGAAGAAAACCTATGTACAGCTTTTTCACCTTCTGTTACTCAAGCTTCCTCTCCCTGAAGCTGAAAAGAGCTAAAGCCTCAAAATCCCCACTCTAACCCTGTCCACTTCAACAATGGCTACTCTGCGTGCTCCTGCCTTATTAATTTACACTTGCCAATCAATCCCGTTTGTTATTTTGCACTTCTCAAAACACCAAACTATCACTGATTAATGCCTTATGTACTCATTTGGCAAACCTGAATGAGCTGTCTCTTCTCAAGCTCTGGATCGCAGATTGGTTGCTGTTCAAAACCATCTAATATATAGTTTTCATCATTGTGGTGAACTACATATACCTGTCTGGACATGCCTCTCTGCTGACTGCTCCTGTGGCTCCTCCCACAGACCCCGGTATGAAGGCAATTGGAGGCACTGCTCCCCCCTCAGTCTCCAGGATGTTGTGTGGTCGTTTCTTGCAGCTAATAAAAGCCTATCGTTCGCCTCCCGTCTCCGAGAGTTATTGATGGTGCATCACTCATCCTTCCTTTTCAACATTTCAACTTAAATTGGCTCTTCAAAAATATAAAATAAATAAAGTTAAAATAAAATATTTGATTCAATTGACAGTTTTGAAATTCAATTTTTTTGTATGTTATAAAATAATTTGTTTGATAATCTTGCAAAGAAATAAATAATCTGTATGTTAATTAAGTGAGGAGTAAAATATTCAAGAAATTTGTATGTCAGGTAAGTAAAATAAGGCAGGTTTTACAATTTATCCAAAGCTTAACACTTTTAATGGCCTTTAGGTGCTCAGATAGACACAAGAACTACTGCAGTAGCCCAGTCTTTGTGTCCTAGAAGTCGGCACATGAAGTTGCACGGCATCACAAAAGGACACACGGCCTTACGGGACAGTAAGAATTCTCATTTGAACGGCCCAGTTTTGCAAAACTTTAACAAACAGTAAAAGCAACTCATTCTCCTATGCATTGATCAAAAAGCAATTGTAGATAACAAATAATGGAGAACGATGTAGATATCTGTGTCACAGAAATGAGAACATGCAACTTCAGGTTTGGATGCTGAATGACTGCAAGGAACAGGGCTGCCCGATCGTTGCCAGCTACACAGTATGAGTGTCTGCAGACAGGAAGATGCCAATCGCATCTGATCTAGCAGCAGGTCTAATAGCTACTGTAATTTCAAAATAAAGATTAGTGTGCCGTAAATGATATTTTGGAGATATTCAAAACAACTGTAATGTGATATGAAAATATCTGTGATTTGTACCGGTGACAAAGTCACAGGTACTGCTAATACTACTGTGATTTGTTGCCTACATTTATAATTGAAGAAACTACAACTTCAGTTAAAGGTTAGTGTTGCAAGGACAGGGCTGCGGATGAACCCAAGTGCAGACACAGGCGCGGAGGCAGAGTCAGGAGGCGTTCTTGATGTAGCGAGTGTGGAATTGGTATCCAGGAGCAATGCTAGACTTAGAACTGGCAGTCCTAAGAACCATGAAACAAGATTACTCACACCGGAGTTGACCAACAAACTGGCAGCTCCTTGTTTTTATACTGCGTTTGCTGATGGAAAGCAGGTGTGTGTAGTTAGTGGAACCTGGGAATGATTGGAACTAAATGAGGGGATTGAGGCCCAATTCCTGAGGTAAATAGCCAGGTGGGGGATTGCCAGATTGGACCATGACAGTTAGCAAGTATAAAGACGCAAGTTTTTTCCCCATCCAAGTTCATGGACCCCCTGGAATCACTCCGCTGGCCCCAAGGGGTCTGTGGACCCCAGGTTAAGAACCACTGATGTATTATGATTTGGTAAATTTTTTTATTATACCACTAGGAGGAAACGTTGGATAGTTTAGCAATGAAAATTAACAGCTGAAGTTCTTAGTAGACAAGAATGCGATGACTTTCATCTCAGCCCCTAAATGACCAATTGCAGTACTGAAGCACTGGATTGGTTTGGTTTCTCAAATCGTACTAATAATAAGCTCCTCTGATCCAGTCAATTATTCTTTGCTTTTTAAACCTATCTGTATTTTTCTTCTTAATAATAATGTAAAATGAATTTATTAAATAAAGTTGGGTCAGAAGTTTAATTGTTTCATGTTCCTTTAATCTAATATCACTTAGTTTATATTTAATCTTGTCTTGCCCTGTGCAACATATTGTGAAATTCTCTGGTTCCTGGAAAAATAATATTCCATGATTGTTTTCTTAAATGCAGAGTATACATAAATTTCATCTGAAACTATGGTACAATAAATGTGCAGTTGGTGTCTTTTAAACACTGAAATTTTACCCGTCTCTTGCAGCTCATTGCATATAACCATCACTCTTTGTGGAAGAGATTGTCTCTTGGGTTCTTTTAAAGTCTTTGTCATCTCATGTAAACCTATGCTGTCTGGTTTTATATTCTCCTATCTTTGGACAAAGACTGTGCATCTTATCCATGTCCTTCATGAATCTATATAGCTCTGTATGGTCACCCCCAGTCTGCTTCACCCCAGGAGAAAACAGTCCCAGCATATCTCATCTCTACTTCTATCTCAAGCCCTCCACTCTCAGCAATATCCTTGTAAGTCATTTTCTTTTGCACTTGCTCCAACTGAAGTGCATCGTTCCTATAGTATGAATGTGGCTTCATCATGGCAGTAGAGGAGGCCATGGACTGACACATTGGCCATGCCATTAGGTTGGAGGCTACCCAAATGGAATATAGGGTACTGCTGCTCCAAACTGAGTGTCGCCTCATCACAGCAGTAGGGGAAGGCGTGCGCAGGTTGGAGGAGCAGCACCTTATATTCCATCTGGTTACCCACTAACCCATATATGTCAAACTCAAGGTCCGCGGGCCAAATCCGGCCCGCGAGATAATATCTAATTAGTATTAAAGCTGGCCCCAGTAATCGAAGCACCTACGGCGTATTATATGGCTAATGCTGAGTTTATTCAGGTACCAGGTTTTCAGGGTTTTTAGAGTTTATTCGGTTTCCCTGGTTTATTTCCTGAATATCATTAATGAATAATTTTTTTCTCTATTAGAGCTGGCCCGCCGGTGTATTGCATGCGCCACTAATACTACAAATCCCACAATGCACTGCCAGTGCATTGCTTGTGCTTGCCTTACGTCTACATTTGTGTTTGCTAAAGCTTGATTTCAAACTGTTTATTAATGGAAAAGGTATGGCTCCCAAAACAAAGCCGAAATAGCATCGTTTCTTTCTCGTTGCCTACTTTCTTGTAATCTACGTCTGTAAGTTAATACCAATCATAAAAAGAATGCTTGCTAGGCAATCTGCTTCGTAAAAAACGAAATTCGGAAAGTGAAATAATTTTAGATATAGCAGAGACTGAGACACAGGAGAGCAGGTTGAAAAAATGAACGCATCGAAAGCTGTGGGAGCACGCACGCGCGCACAACTGATCCGGCCTGCATGAAGTCGCATTTTTCTCAATCCGGCCCGTGACCTAAAATGAGTTTGACACCTCTGCACTAACCTGATGGCATGAACACTGATTTCTCAAACTTCCAGTAACTGCCCCCTTCACCATTTCCATTTCCGTTTCCCTTTCTCACTTATCTTCTTACCTGCCCATCACTTCCCTCTGGTGCTCCTCTTTCTTCCATGATCGTCTACTGTTTCCTATCAGATTCCCCCTTTTCCGGCTCTTCATCTCTTTCACCCATCAGCTTCCCAGATCTTTACTTCGACCCTCCCCTCACCCATTTTCATCTATCGCCTACCATCTTGTACTCTTCCCCTCCCCCTGCCTTTTTGTTCTAACTTCTCATTTTTTTCCCAGCCCGATAAAGGGACTTGGTCTGAAACATCGACTGCTTACTGTTTTGCATAAATGCTGCCTGGCCTGATGAGTTCCTCCGGCATTTTGTGCGTGTTTCTTGGATTTTCAGTATCCGCAGTTTTTCCCCATCCACTTACTTTCAGTCTTGTTCCCAGCCAGTGGGGCTGACCATTTGATCTTTCTCTAATCTTTTGGGCACTTTGGCAGCCCTTTCTGCAATGATGGTTTTCAGATGGCACCTATAAAAAGCCGGACAGTCAGTAGTGTCCCTGTTGACAGATAATGGCGGTAGGAGAGGACACATGGTAGATTGTGAGAGATGTGAAGAGTCTGTTTATATAAAGCATTTTGGCAGAGAGCCAAAATTATTAATAGATAGCTTTTGATTTAAGTATTTTCAATAATATATGGGATCTCCATATTGACACTGCTCCTTTGACTGTCAGTTGTAATTTTGAATGCAAGAACAATTCTTGTAAACTCACAGCCATGGGTAACCATACGTAAATCTATAAGATGGCATTTGGGATTAATGAGTGTAAAAAGTCACAAGCTGCAATGCTATTCTAACAGCTCAAAATATCAGGAAGTTATACCAACCTCAGCTCCTAAAAGAAAATATTGTAGCGCCTCATTTCCTAGCGTATCCGAACCGACTCACAATTAGATAGCCTACGGGGGTTTGCGAGCACAGAGCTTTGGAGCCTCTTCGCCATGGGGGGCCGGTTGACAGAGGCTTAAAAGTGAGGCTGAAGTTTTCGAATAAAGTTTTTCCTTCGACTGCAGCTACCGACTCCGTGTCGTAATTTTAGCGCTGCTTGTAGCACGCCGCTACAATTGGTGACCCCGACGGTCCAAACGATTTTTGGACCAGAAATGACCGACGCCGCCTCTGTTCATGCGGTTTCGTTGAAACTGCCGGGTTTCTGGACACAGCGCCCGAACCTATGGTTCCAGCAAGCCGAAGCCCAATTCCACGTTCGCCGGATCACCTCAGAAGACTCCCGCTACTACTACGTGGTGGGCTCCCTCGACCAGGACACAGCGGCCCAGGTCGCGGAGTTCGTACAGTCGCCCCCGGCAGACGGCAAGTACACGGAATTCAAAGCCCTGCTCCTCAGGACTTTCGGACTCTCACGGCACGAGCGGGCTGCCCGTTTACTGCACCTGGATGGCTTGGGCGACAGACCTCCATCGGCTTTAATGAATGAGATGTTGTCTCTGGCCGAGGGACACACAGGCCTCATGTTTGAGCAGGCATTCCTGGAGCAGCTGCCCGAGGACATACGCCTGCTGCTGTCCGACGCGGATTTCAGTGACCCCCGGAAGGTGGCAGCCCGGGCGGACTTGCTGTGGAACGCCAAAAAGGTGAGCGGGGCGTCCATCGCGCAGATCTCCCAGCCACGCTCCCGGCAGCAAACCAGTCCAGGCCCGGCCGCAGAGCCCACTAACCCCCGGCCCAATGACCACTGGTGCTTCTACCACCAGCGGTGGGGCGCAGAAGCCCGCCATTGTCGCCCGCCCTGCAAGTTCCCGGGAAACGCCAGGGCCAGCCGCCGCTGATGGCTACGGCGGCTGGCCATCGGGATAGCCTCCTGTATGTGTGGGATAGAAGGTCGGGACGCCGGTTTTTGGTCGATACTGGGGCTGAGGTCAGCGTTTTACCTCCGACAAGTTACGACACTCGCAGCAGGGCACCGGGTCCCCCCTGAGGGCCGTGAATGGCAGCACAGTAAGGACCTATGGCACCCGTCAGGTGCAGCTACAGTTCGGCTCCAGCCAGTTCACGTGGGACTTCACACTGGCCGCCGTAGCCCAACCGCTTCTGGGTGCGGATTTTTTGCGAGCTCACAGCCTGCTGGTCGACCTGCCCAGGAAGAGACTGGTACACGCCGAGACCTTTCAGACGTTCTCCCTGGGCGCGGCCCAGTTGCCAGCCCCTCACCTCGGCTCCATCACGCTGTCCGACAACGACTTCACCAGGGTCCTGGCGGATTTCCCATCGGTTCTGGCACCGCAGTTCACAGCGGCCATGCCCCGACACGGCGTACAGCACCACATCCCGACCCAGGGACCACCCCTCCATGCCCGTGCTCGGCGGCTTCCCCCGGACAAGCTCCGACTGGCGAAGGAGGAGTTCCAGAGAATGGAGGAATTGGGGATCATCCGGCGGTCCGACAGCCCCTGGGCTTCCCCCCTGCACATGGTGCCCAAAGCGACGGGGGGCTGGAGACCGTGCGGCGACTACCGCAGGCTGAACGAGGCTACCACACCGGACCGTTACCCTGTGCCGCACATTCAGGACTTTGCGGCAAACCTGCACGGCGCCCGGATCTTCTCCAAGATAGATCTCGTCCGGGGATACCATCAAATCCCGATGCATCCTGACGACGTCCCCAAAACGGCTCTCATCACCCCGTTTGGCCTCTTCGAGTTCCTCCGCATGCCGTTCGGCCTGAAGAATGCCGCACAGACGTTCCAGCGGTTAATGGACGCGGTGGGACGGGACCTGGACTTCGCGTTCATCTATTTGGATGACATCCTCATAGCCAGCGGCAGTCGTCAGGAGCATCTGTCCCACCTCCGTCAACTCTGCGCCCGACTGAGTGAGTACGGTCTTACAATCAACCCTGCCAAATGCCAGTTCGGACTTGATACCATTGACTTCCTGGGCCACAGGATTACTAAAGACGGGGCAGCCCCTCTGCCCGCTAAGGTAGATGCGGTCCGCCACTTCCCCCGACCCACCACGATCAAAGGCCTTCAGGAATTCGTAGGTATGGTCAATTTCTACCGCCGCTTCCTCCCTTCAGCTGCCCGGATCATGCGCCCCCTGTTCGCCCTGATGTCGGGTCCGAGCAAGGACATTACCTGGGACGAGGAGTCCGCCGCCGCTTTCGTTCAAACGAAGGAAGCTTTGGCTGACGCCGCAATGCTAGTACGCCCCTACCGCCCTCACAGTGGACGCATCTAACACGGCAGTCGGTGGGGTGCTGGAGCAGCTCATCGCAGGTCGCTGGCAACCCCTGGCGTTTTTCAGCAAACACCTGCGGCCACCCGAGCTCAAGTACAGTGCTTTCGACCGGGAACTGTTGGCGCTCTACCTGGCAATCCGGCATTTCAGGTACTTCCTAGAAGGTCGGCCCTTCACCGCGTTCACGGACCACAAACCGCTTACCTTTGCGTTTACGAAAGCATCCGACCCCTGGTCATCCCGCCAGCAACGCCACCTGTCCTACATCTCGGAATACACGACGGATGTCCGGCACGTCTCGGGTAAGGACAATGTCGTGGCGGATGCGCTCTCTCGCCCTACCGTTCATGCCCTTTCCCAAGGGGTAGACTTTGAGGCACTGGCAGAGGCACAGCAGGTAGATGAGGAGATTCCGAGTTACAGGACTGCAGTCTCTGGTTTGCAGCTCCAGGACCTCCCCGTGGGCCCAGGTGAGAGGACCCTACTCGCCACCGGCCAGCCCCATCCCGTCGTCCCCGCAGCCTGGCGGCGACGTGTTTTCGACTCCATTCATAACTTGGCGCATCCCTCCATCCGGACAACTGTCCGGCTGGTTTCCAGCAGGTTCGTTTGGCACGGTCTCCGCAAACAGGTCAGTGAATGGGCCAGAACGTGCATGCACTGCCAGACGGCCAAGGTTCAGCGGCACACCAAAGCCCCACCGCAGCAGTTCCATCCCGCCCACCGGCGTTTCAACCACATTCATGTGGATATCGTGGGCCCCCTGCCAGTGTCGCGCGGAGCGCGTTACCTCCTGACTATCGTGGACCGGTTCACAAGATGGCCAGAGGCGGTCCCGCTCACCGATACCGCCTCCGAATCTTGCGCCCGAGCCCTGATCGCCACCTGGATATCCCGCTTTGGTGTACCAGCCCACATTACCTCCGACAGAGGCGCCCAGTTCACCTCCAGCCTGTGGTCAGCTATGGCCAGCCTTTTGGGGACTCAGCTGCACCACACCACTGCCTACCACCCACAGTCGAACGGGCTAGTGGAGCGTTTCCACCGTCACCTGAAGTCGGCCCTCATGGCCCGCCTGCGAGGAGCCAACTGGGCGGACGAGCTTCCCTGGGTCCTTCTCGGCATCCGCACAGCGCCCAAGGACGACCTGCGCGCCTCGTCGGCCGAGTTGGTATACGGCGCGCCCCTGGCCGTCCCCGGGGAGTTCCTACCAGCCCCGAGGGGGCAAGAGGAAGAACCCGCTGCAGTCCTGGGCAGACTTCGCGAGAAGCTCGGTAACCTGGCCCCCATACCCACTTCACAGCATGGGCAGAACCCGACCTGTGTACCCAAAGACCTACGGAACTGTAAGTTTGTGTTTGTACGAAGGGGCGGGCATCGGCCACCGCTGCAGCGGCCATACGAGGGGCCGTTTATGGTGCTCCGGAACAACGGGTCCACGTTCGTGCTGGACGTTGGGGGGAAAGAGGAGGTTTTCACGGTGGACCGCCTCAAGCCGGCCCATGTGGACCTGGCGCAACCGGCCGAGTTTCCGGCGCCTCGGCGCAGAGGCCGACCTCCCAAGCAGGTTCTGGCCCAGGCTGTGGACATTGGGGGGTGTATCGCCGGTTCTGGGGGGGGGGGGTTATGTAGCGCCTCATTTCCTAGCGTATCCGAACCGACTCACAATTAGATAGCCTACGGGGGTTTGCGAGCACAGAGCTTTGGAGCCTCTTCGCCATGGGGGGCCGGTTGACAGAGGCTTAAAAGTGAGGCTGAAGTTTTCGAATAAAGTTTTTCCTTCGACTGCAGCTACCGACTCCGTGTCGTAATTTTAGCGCTGCTTGTAGCACGCCGCTACAATATCATATTAAATTATTTTAGAGTTGGTTTGTGGAACTAATGCTTAAAATAGCTCATTGTATATAGCTGGATAAGCAATAAATGTTGGTCTTGTGAGTTTTACCCACATGTCAATAAATGTGCTAAAAGATATCATGATCAGCTCAATTAATTCTTGTCACTTTTCCACCTCATAAATAATGCAGATATCTCAGCTAACCATGTGGAAGCAACTCAATGCATAGAAGCATGCAGGCATTGTCACGATTTTCAGTTGTTGTTCAGACCAGATATCAGAATGGGGTAGGAATGTGATCTAAGTGACTTTGACTGTTGGACTATGATCGTTGGTGCCAGACAGGGTGTTTTGACGATCTCAGAAAATGTTCTCCTGGGATTATCTTCAAGATGGCGCCATTAAATGTTTGCATGCAGCCCCATAGAAATCATCAAATATTCCCATATTGGACTAATGCAGCTTAAATCCACGGTCATAGCCATGGGTACTTCAGTAAGAGAATCATTTTAAGATGTCTAAAAAAATCTATCAATACACAAAATTGACGAACCTCAGACAGCAGACTCAGGTCGCAAGTGCAATTGTCCTTTAATAAAACCGAAGTAGGGAAGCTGTGTGGTGTACAAGTTCAGTTGAAGTGCAAAGGCTTTAAGATATTCATTCCTGCCTATCCTGCTGGTGAATGTACAGCCTTTGGAAAATAAAATTGAAGACATCAGAGCAAAATTGCAGTACCAGGGGGTCACGAGGGACAGCTGTGTACTTTTCTTCACGGAACCGTGGCTCACATCTGCCATTTCAGACATGGCACTGCAGCTCAATAGCTTCACCATTTTCTGCAAAAGACTGGACAGTTCATTTTATTTTTATTTTTATTTATTTTTTTTTAAAAAGGCAGAGGAGGTTGAGTGTGCTTTATGATGAACTCATCATAGTGCTCAAACATGGCAGTTCTGCTTCAGTCCTACTCACCCGACCTGAAACATCCAGTGGACAAATCATTCGTTTTATCTGCCCGTGGAGTTTTCTCCCATCATCCTGATAGAGTACATTCCACCTCAGGCAGGCTCTGGAGGAACTGAGCAACATAGTCAGCAAGCACAAAACAGTGCACCTTGATGATTTTCCAGTCACTGCAGGAGATTTCAACCAGGCCAGCTTGAAGTCTCTGAACAACTCTTACCAACATCTTACCAGTGGAACCAGAGAATTGTTTTATTTTCCCTTTAACACTGTTGGCATTAAAGTCTGAACTATCAACTGGTGTCAGTGTCTCTCACTCCGCACTTGGGCCACATCCAAACCTGGTGACAGCAAGTCTCAACCACACAAAGACGGGCCCAGTAGAGAGAGAGCAGCTGACTTTGGCCATGAGATTCATTCATCAGGTAGGAGGTGAGCTACAGGCAACGGAATCTGTTCTCAGTGGAGTTAGAGGCAATGAGGCAGATAATCTTGTGCCAACAAGCCCAGTCTCACTTGGAGGAACAGGTATCATCCCGATCTGCAACTGTTCAACTGCTCACTACAGACAATCAGACTCAGGTGTCTGCGATTTCCACACTCACGGCCGCCATCTGTGAACTTGCTGTGAACAGCTGATCCAGCGCTACCAGCACACCTGAAAATAAGCCAGGGCTTCCCTGCTACATGCCCAAAGACAACATTCCCGGCAGGCCGATCGGCTCTATCGACAGGTAAAGGCCATTCAAGCCAGGGGAGAAGGTCTGGTTGGCATCGAGGGATCTTCCCCTGAAAGATGGGAGCCATAAATTGGCACTGCGCTACGTGGGACCATTCGTAGTGGAAAAGGCTGTCAACAAGGTGTCATATATATTGTGTCTAACAGCAACACTGACGATCCACCCATGTTTCCCAGATCCAGTTACTACCTCTCCCTTGGCTCCAGTCACCCCACATCCCCTTCTGTCAGGAATGGGGACAGGAATGGACCCAAGTGCAGGATGCAGGTGCTGAAGTACTAGGGGTAGGACAGGAGGGGGATGCCATGGCATGCAAGGGGTAATGCTGGGGTTCAGGCAGACAGAGTCTTAGTCGGGCAGGCGGAGCAGGCTCCTGGAGTTCCGGCGAGGGAGGCGGAGCAGGATCCCGGAGTTCCGGCAAAAGGCGGGGTCTTGAGGTACATTGCTTGACTGGAGGAGAGCCCCCACCGGGCGGGCCGCATATGTCCCGGGTAGGGCCGCCTCCCAGGTGGAAACACGGAGGCCTGGGCAAGACGCAGACTCCTAGGCAGGTGTGGGGCATAACCCATCGGAAGTGGGTGGGGGGGGGCAGAACACCCTGCCGGGCCTGCCCAACGGAGGCAAAGGGCAGTACACGCTGCTGGGCGGCAGCAGTCCAGCCAGACCTGCCTGACAGAGGCAAAGGGGTAGAACGAGGACTAGGTCCAGGATGACCACCACGACAGCCATGATCCCCAGGTAACTCGGGAGAGGCAGGCAGGCAGACAGAGCGAGCAAGGCAAAACAGGCGGAGCAGCAGGACCGGCGCATACGGGAAAAAGCAGGGGAACAAGACCAACCTGGACAAAACAAATACAGAGCAGGTCAGAATCTGGGCAGGGTAAACAGGATATGGAGCAGAGTACGAAGCCGGCAGAGGGCAGGAGACAGAGCAGGATATGGAACAAAACGACCACCCGCCTGGTCTCAGTCCCAAGGCCCCTAATAAACACCTGCAGCTGAATTGGCCACAGGTGTGACTCCTAAAGCCAGGAGGATCCTAACTGGCTCAAGGGTGATGGGACAGACAGCTGCAAGACCCGGAGTCAGGAGTCTGCGGATCAGATCAAGACCCGGAATGCGGGCTCTGGACTGGACCCCGACACCCTCCTCCCTGCATGATAGATGGTTCCCTTGTCTGTGCAGTGCGGCGTCTCCTGGCATCTCACCGACTATGAGATAAGGTCCAGTACCTTTGGACTGGGAAGTTTATAGTCCAGAAGAATGTACTTGGATCCCAGCAAAGGACTTCTTGGACCAATCACTGATCTGGGACTTCCAGTGGACACAGGTCTGTGTTTCCTATCCAACACGGAGTTCATTAAGATCCTGAAAGATAATTCTGCATCTCTCAATGGGGTAGAAAAGGCATTAAATGAAGCACTACATGAACTCAACAAAATTCTTTCAGATGATCTTTTTAAAGTTTTTGGTAGGCTGTCAATAGTTCTTTCAAATGTTTAAATATCAATGACTTGGCATTATACCATTAATGCCATAGTTGGATGCATCAGCAAGGGAGATGAGACTGTACAGGGCTAAGGTGGGAAACTTCGTCACATGGTGCGAGCAGAATCATCTGCAGCTTAATGTGAAAAAGACTAAGGAGCTGGTGGTGGACCTGAGGAGGGCTAGGGCACCAGTGACCCCTGTTTCCATCCAAGGGGTCGATATGGACATGGTGGAGGATTACAAATACCTGGGGATACAAATTGACAATAAACTGGACTGGTCAAAGAACACTGAGGCTGTCTACAAGAAGGGTCAGAGCCGTCTCTACTTCCTGAGGAGACGGAGGTCCTTTAACATCTGCCAGACGATGCTGAGGATGTTCTACGAGTCTGTGGTGGCCAGTGCTATCATGTTTGCTGTTGTGCGCTGGGGCAGCAGACACCAACAGAATCAACAAACTCATTTGTAAGGCCAGTGATGTTGTGGGGGTGGAACTGGACTCTCTGATGGTGGTGTCTGAAAAGAGGATGCTGTCCAAGTTGCATGCCATCTTGGACAATGACTCCCATCCACTCCATAATGTACTGGTTAGGCACAGGAGTACATTCAACCAGAGACTCACTCCACCGAGATGCAACACTGAGCGTCATAGGAAGTCATTCCTGCATGAGGCCATCAAACTTTACAACTCCTCCCTCAGAGTGTCAGACACCCTGAGCCAATAGGCTGGTCCTGGACTAATTTCCACTTGGAATAATTTTACGTATTATTTAATTATTTATGGTTTTATATTGCTATATTTCTACACTATTCTTGGTTGGTGTGACTAACGAAACCGAGTTTCCCTTGGGATCAATAAAGTATGTCTGTCTGTCTGTAATTGTATTTTCCAGCATTGTTTTAAGATCATGACAAATAAGCAGCCGTCCAGCAGTGAAGATTTTGATCAGTTAATGAGCATGACTGGAAAATATTGTAATGAGTTAAGGAAAATTTAAGAGGCCAATTACCAGGTGCATCGCTTATTGCTCTTAAATAAAAAGCTTCAGTTATTTTTTTTAAAAGACATGCTTATTATAAACGACCAAAAGTTGCATATCTATTTAAGTAAAAGGTGATTTCTGATCTTCACTATCAGTCTGTTAGTGTACGTTACCACATCAATGAAAAAGAAAATCAGCAAAAAAAATCTTCACAGCACATCATAGCAGCTAAGATAAGAATTGGGAGCAATAAATAAAATGTATGAAGTATATACTTTTAAGTATATACTTTTTTTTGTTTCCTCCTGGGATTTTTTTTGCAAGTATTTAGTGTATACTAATTGATGCATTCCAGTACAGTTGGCCCTCCTTATCTGCGGGTTCCATATGCACGGATTCAACCAACTGCGGATCGGAGCAACCCGGAAGTTCTCTCTCCAGCACTCGCTGTTTGAGCATGTACAGACTTTTTTTCTTGTCATTATTCCCTAACCAGTACAGTATAACTATTTACATAGCATTTACATTATATTAGGTACTATAAGTAATCTAGAGATGATTTAAAGTACAGGCAGTCTTTAAGTCAGATTTGTACACAGGTCAGAAAAGGTACATCCGGTATTATTTAGCTTCAGTTAGTCTAACGTTTGTCTTAGTATATAGTATATATTTTACCTTTCAATGCATATAAAACACTTAAGAAACGTATGTATTTCAATAATTAAACCACTGTGTTACTTAGTAATAATTGTAGCTTTCATTGGGACAGGACCTTTCACATCCTCCATTATTCTCACTTTATCCTTTAAAATTGTCCGATGCTTTTCCAATGACCGATGGTGTTTCACCTCTTTCTGATTGCTTTATTATTTCCACTTTATTTTCAATTGTGATCATTTTCCATCAACGGAACAAAAACACTGGATTCAGCAGCAGCCATGGGTGGCAGGTCTGAGCTCCCCTATGTCCCAAAGTGCACCCGCATTGAGACAGGGTAAATAAGGGACTTAAGCATCTGCGTTTTTTGGTATCCGCGGAGGGTCCTGGAACGAAACCCCCGTGGATAAAGAGGGCCGACTGTAGAAATTCAAGTCAAGTCAAGTCACTTTTGTTGTCATTTCGACCATAACTGCTGGTACAGTGCATAGTAAAAATGAGAATGTTTTTCAGGACCATGGTGTTACATGACAGTACAAAAACTAGACTGAGCTACATAAAAAACAACACAGAAAACTACACTAGTCTACAGACCTACCCAGGATTGTGTAAAGTGCACAAAACAGTGCAGGCATTAAAATAAATACTAAACAGGACAATAGAGCAAGGTGTCAGTCCAGGCTTCGAGTATTGAGGAGTCTGATAGCTTGGGGGAAGAAACTGTTACATAATCTGGTTGTGACAGCCCAAATGCTTCAGAGCCTTTTCCCAGACGGCAGGAGGGAGAAGAGATTATGAGGGGTGCATGGGGTCCTTCATAATGCTGTTTCCTTTGCGGATGTGGTGTGTAGTGTAAATGTCTGTAATGGCGGGAAGAGAGACCCCAGTGATCTTCTCAGCTGATCTCACTATCCGCTGCAGGGACTTGCGATCTGAGATGGTGCAATTTCTGAACCAGGCAGTGATGCAGCTGCTCAGGATGCTCTCGATACAACCCCTGTAGAATGTGATGAGGATGGGGGGTGGGGGATGGACTTTCCTCAGTCTTCACAGAAAGTAGAGATGCTGCTGGGCTTTCTTTGCTATGGAGCTGGTGTCGAGGGACCAGGTGAGATTCTCCGCCAGGTGAACACCAAGAAATTTGGTGCTCTTAATGATCTCTACTGAGGAGCCGTTGATGTTCAGTGGGGAGTGGTCGCTCCCTGCTCTCCTGAAGTCAACAACCATCTTTTGTTTTGTTCACATTCAGAGACAGGTTGTTGGCTCTGCACCAGTCCGTTAGCCACTGCACCTACTTTGTGTATGCTGACTCATTGTTCTTGCTGATGAGACCCACCACGGTTATGTCATCGGCGAACTTGATGATGTGGTTCGAGCTGTGTGTTGCAGCACAGTTGTGGGTCAGCAGAGTGAACAGCAGTGGGCTGAGCACACAGCCTGGGGGCCCCCCGTGCTCAGTGTAATGGTGTTGGAGATGCTGCTCCCGATGCAGACTGACTGAGGTCTCCCAGTCAGGAAGTCTAGGATCCAGTTGCAGAGGGAGGTGTTCAGGCCCAATAGGCTCAGCTTTCCAATCAGTTTCTGAGGGATGATTCTGTTGAATGCTGAACTGGTCTATGAACAGCATCTGAACGTGTGTGTCTTTTTTGTCCAGGTGGGTTAGGGCCCTGTATGCTGCCTGACCTGCTGAGGTCCTCCAGCATTTATGTGTGTTGTAAATGAGCTATAATTTCCCTTAAAGCGTGAAGTGACATTTGCAACTTTCCATCCCTCTGGAACCATTCCAGGATCTATTGATTAGTGAAATATCATTGCTAAGCCGCCACACTCTTCAGCCACCTCTTTCATAACCTTGGGGTGTAGTCCATCTGGTCCAGGTGACTTATCTACCTTTAGACCTTCCAGCTTCCCAAACACATTCTCCTTACTAATAGCAACTACACTCACTTATGCCCTTGGCACTCAAATTTCTAGAATACTGCAAGTGTCTTCCACAGTGAACATTGAAATACTTAAGTTGGTTCATCATTTCTTTGTTCCCCCATTACTTCTCTAGTGGTCCAATATCCACTCTCAGGTCTCTTTTACTCTTTATATATCTGAAATAATCTATATCCTCTTATATGTTGGCTAACTTACCTTCATATTTCATTTTTTATCTCCTTTTACTTTTTTTAGTTGATTCTGTTCTTAGAAGTTTCTCAATCCTCTAACATCCCACTATTTATTTTGCTCCATTATATGCCCTCTCTTTTGTGTTTATGCTGTCTTTAACTTCCACAGTTTAACAGCCACAGTTGCCACATCCTCCTTTTAGAATACTTCATTTTTGGAATTTATCTATCCTGTGTCTTCTGAATTGCTTCCAGAAACTCAAGCCATTGCTGTTCTGCCATCACTCCTGCTATTGTCTCCTTCCAATCAGCCTTGATCAGCTGCTCTCTCATGCCTCAGTGGTTCTTTTTACTGTACTGTAATATCTATACATCTGACTTTAGCTTCTCCCTCTCAAACTACGGGGTTAATTCTATAATCTTATCATCAGTGCCTCCTAAAGGTTCCTTCACCTGAAGCTCCCTAATCAAATCTGGTTCATTACTTAACACCTAATCCAGAATAGCCTTTTCCCTGGTGGGCTCAATCACAAGCTGCTCGAAAATGCCATCTCACAGGCATTCTACAAATTCCTTCCCTTGGGATCCAGCACCAAGCTGATTTTCCCAATCTACCTACATATTGAAACCCCCCATGACTATTGTGCCTATATGCCTATTCTATCTCCTATTGTAATTTGTATCCTATACCCTGCCTACAATTTGGAGGACATCAGGGTTATTTTACCCTTGCAGATTCTTAACTCTACCCACAAGGATTCCTCACCTGCTTCTAAGGGTCACGGCACGACTGCACAGGTGTGTGGATGTCAGCGAGTTAGAACGGCGGGAAGAACCTAAGAGGATATCATTTTTTCTTCAGTGGTTTGATTGAGGCATGACTGAGCAGGCATACGATCGTCAGCGAGTTAGGCCGGTGGGAAGAATTAAAAAAGAAGACGTCTTTATAGAGCGGGCGTCGGCGTAGGAGGGCTTTGGCTCAATGGGACTTGGGCGATAATGGGTTGAGGCGAGGTAAGTTACTTGTGAAGGATAGGAGTAGGAAGTATGTCTGCGAGGCTGGTGTTCTGTGCTCGGTGTCAGGTGTGGGATGTCCAGGAGCCTCCCAGCCTCCCACATCAGCACCAAGTGTGTTGAGCTGCAGCTCCTTAGGGACCGGGTTAGGGAACTGGAGATGCAGCTCAAAGACCTTTGTCTGGTCAGGGAAAGAGAGGAGGTGATAGAGAGGAGCTATATGCAAGTAGTCACTCTGGGGCCTCAGGAGACCCAGTAACAGTCAGGAGAGGGAAGGGCAAAAGTCAGACACTAGAGAGTACCCCTGTGGCTGTCCCCCTTAACAATAAGTACTCCTGTTTGATTACAGCTGGGGGGCGGGGGGTGGGTGAAGATGAACTACCTGGGAGAAACAACAGTGGCCACACCTCTGGCACAGAGTCTGGCCCTGTGGCTCAGAAGGGTAGGGAAAGGAAGAGGATGGCAGCAGTGATAGGGGACACTATAGTTAGAGGGTCAGACAGGCAATTCTGTGGATACAGGAAAAAAGGATGGTAGTTTGCCTCCCAAGTGCCAGGGTCTGGGATGTTTCTGATCACATCCACGATATCCAAAAGTATGAAGGTGACAGCTAGATGTCATGGTACATATTGGTACCAACAACATAGGTAGGAAAAGGGAGGAGGTCCTGAAAATGGACTACAGGGAGTTAGGAGGAAGTCGAGAAGCAGGACCTCAAAGGTAGTAATTTCGGTTTTACTGCCAGTGCTACACGACAGTGCATATAAGAATAGAGTGTCATGGTCCAGTCCATGATGTCCGCGTTCCAGTTCATGGTTCGGTCTGTGGACTCCAGACGCCAGGTCTTCTGGCTGTTCCTCGTTTCATTTTGGTTTAATCATAGGCACCAGATTCTCGTCTTGAGGCCAGGACTATAAGTGACCCTACAAGTGTGGGTGCTGGTTTGTCTCGTCAGTGTCCTGTCCTCGCCTCTGTCGGGTTTGTCTTTGCTGTTACCCTGCGGTTGGATCTGTCCCTCCCTGTCCTCGCCTCTGTGGGGTTCATCTTGTCAATATCCTGTCCTCACCGGGGTTTGTCTTGTCAGGCTGTCTTTGCTATTACCCTGAGGCTGGACTGTTCCCTTCCCTTCCCCTTCTTTCTGCTACCCATGCCTGCGTCCTCGCCTGTATCGCTGTCAAGTTCAGCTGCTGGAGTGAGACTGGAGCCTTGCCTCGCTAACAGAAGGAACTATCTATCATTGAGTTTGGCACTGTCTCTTTGTGTCCTTGTGTTTAGTGTCTGTGTATGAGTCCCGGCCCTATATCCTGTCCCCAAGGAGGGGTCCTGACTGTGTAAAGCTCAGGCCCTACATCCTGTTCCCAAGGAAGGGTCCCGGCTCTGTGTTCGGTATTCCCGTGCTCGAGTCCAAGGCTCAGTAGGCAGGCCGTTTGCCACTACTTGAATGGATTGTCATTCCGTGTCCAAGTCTGGGTCCAAGGCTCCGAGTCAGGTTCCAGTCCAGGTCCCTCTTCCCTTGCTTTCTGACACACCAGGTCCCACTTTCCCTAGTACTTCAGTGTCTGTGTCTTGCATTTGGGTCTGTTCCCAATGTCCATGTTATGACATAGAGTGAGGTGGAGGATAAATACATGGCTGAGGGATTGGAGCAGGGGGCAGAGAATCAGATTTCTGGATCATTGGGACCTCTTTTGGGGCAGGCGTTTCCTGGACAAAAAGGACGAGTTGCACTTGAATCCAAGGGGGACAAATACCCTGGCAGGGAGGTTTGCCAAGGCTATTGGGGAGAGTTTAAACTAGAGTTGCTGGGGGGGTGGGAACCAAACTGAAGAAATGGGAGGAAGGGGTGATTGGCTCACAAATAGAGAAAACTTGTAGACAGTGTGTGAAGGAAGATAGGCAGGTGATAGAGAAGGGATACGCTCAGACTGATGGTTTGAGATGTGTCTATTTTAATATAAGGAATATTATGAATAAAGCGGATGAGTTAGAGTGTGGATCAGTACTGGGAGCTATGATGTTGTGGCCATAACAGAGATTTGGATGGTTCAGGGGCAGGAATGTCTACTTAGAGTGCCAGGCTGTAGATGTTTCAGAAAGGATGGGGGGGGGGGCGGGGAGGCAAAAGAGGTGGGGGCGTGGCACTGTTGATCAGAGATAGTGTCACGGCTGCAGAAAAGGAGGATGTCAATGGAGGAATTGACTACTGAGTCTCTGTTGGTGGAAGTTTGGAACAGGAAAGGGTCAATAACTCTACTGGGTGTTTTTTTTTATATATATATAGACCACCCAATACTAACAGTGACATTGTGGAGCAGATAGGGAGATAGATTCTGGAAAGATGCAATAATAGCAGAGTTGTCATGGTGGGAGATTTTAGTTCCCCAATATTGATTGGCATCTACCTACAGCAAGGAGTGGGGTTTGTTACGTGTGTTCTGGAAGGTTTCCTGACACAATATGTAGATAAGCCTACAAGAGGAGAGAGTGTACTTGATCTGGTATTGGGAAATGAACCTGGTCATTTCTCAGGTCTCTCAGTGGGAGAGCATTTTGGAGATAGTGATCACAATTCTATCTCCTTTACCACAGCATTGAAGAGGGATCAGAGCAGAAAAGTCTGTAAAGAGTTTAAGTGGAGTAAGGGGAAATATGAAGTTATCAGGCAGGAACTTGGAAACATAACTTGGGAACAGATGTCCTCAGTGAAACGTACAGCAGAAATGTGGCAAATGTCTGGGGGATATTTGCATGATGTTCTGCATAGGAATATTTCAATGAACCAGGGAAAGGATAGTAAGGTACAGAAACCATGGTGTACAAAGGCTGTTCAAAATCTAGTGATGCGGGAAAGAATAGCTTATGAAAGGTTCAAAAAGCTAGGTAATGATAGAGATCTAGAAAATTATAAGGCTAGCAGGAAGGAGCTTAAGAATGAAATTAGGAGAGCCAGAAGGGGCCATAATAAGGCCTTGGCGAGCAGCATTAAGGAAAACCCAAGGCATTCTACAAGTATGTGAAGAGCAAGAGGATAAGACGTGAGAGAATAGGACCAATCAAGTATGACAGTGGAAAAGTGTGTATGGAACTGGAGAAGATAGCAGAGGTACTTAATGAATACTTCGCTTCAGTATTCACTACGAAAAAGACCTAGGTGATTGTAGGGATGACTTACAGTGGACTGAAAAGCTTGAGCATATAGACATTAAGAAAGAGGATGTGCTGGAGCTTTTAGAAAGCATCAAGTTGGATAAGTCACCGGGAACAGACAAGATATATCTCAGGCTACTGTGGAAGGCAAGGGAGGAGATTGCTGAGCCTCTGGCGATGATCTTTCCATCATCAATGGGGACGGGAGAGCTTCTGGAGGATTGGAGGGTTGCGGATTTTGCTCCCTTATACAAGAAAGGGAGTAGAGATAGGCCATTGCTATCCAGAGGCAATATAGCATCTGGATGTCTGTTCACGTCCACAGAATCTCCTGTCAAACACTGACCCACTTACAGTGGCTGCGCCCACTATGGCCACCCCTCTTAAACCTCACTTCTTCTTACTGGCCCTTGCTAAGTGCATAATGACCCAACTGGCTGTGATTGCACTTTTCAGATCATACACTCAGAATCCACATGCCAATGGCTCTCGTGATCTCAAGCTGCTGAAAATCTTGATGGCCTGCTTGCTTTTTCAAACCACACACTCACAATCCACAGGTTCTTGGTGATCTCAAGCCCACTGCAGAAAATAAAACTTCACATAAAACAACTTAAGTGGACCCCTTAACCTTCCATTGAGGAATTTTCATGCTTCATGCTTGTAATATTTTGCAGTATAGAAGAATGCCTAGTTTGTGAACTCATTAAGCATACTCATCGCTTGTTTCTCTGTCTTGTCAACTGCCCCGTGTTTCTCTTAGCAGCAGTGTTATTCATTGTGGTCTACTAATGAAGTAACCAGCACAACATGTGATGTGAAACACAAGAGAAAACTGCTCCTGGGGAAACGTGAAACCCCTGACAGGAAGCACTCAAGCTCAGGATGGAAACTGGGTGGCTAGACTGTGGCAGCAATGCCAACTGTGTGCTGTACTAAAAGTGCTGATCTAAAAATGAAGAAGCCGTTATGTTTGAAGTGAACATTTTGTTTGAAGTAAATTCTTTAGCTGATGGAAAGCAAATGCATTTGTATTTCATTCAAAAACTTTCCTTCCTGAGATTGCATGCAATGAGGTAAGGAAAGAAGTCAGATTTGTTTGATTGGTTTTCACAAGAGGTAGTGATTCACACCACCATGCGACTTCAACATCTTTCAGTTCCCTTTTGTTTGCTAATTTCATAAATTATTATGAAAGTGAGTTTCTATCTTGTGAATTCTGGGTTGAAATGATTTGAAATGATGACTGTCAACTTGAACACAGTTGGCATCTGTGCTCATGAGTGAAAATAATCCTTGCATGCATTGAATCTCACTATATTTACTGTATGTCTGGGAAGTACATACATATCACTCCGGCTCAGCTGATAGTGTTCCTTGTGCCAGAAAGTTCAAGTTCCAAGGTGGAACTTCAAGGCCGCCAGCATCGCCCCTGTGCCGAAGAAGTCTTCAGTGTCCTGCCTAAATGACTACCATCCCGTTGCAATCACATCCATTGTAACGTTCTCCTTCGCGTGTAACGAAACGCCGAATTAAACGTCAAGATAAACCACAGTTAATAAGAACCAGATCGCAGTAAGATTAACCATTTACTGTTCACTCTTCACATTAACATATGGTGAAAACTGTTGATAAAACAATACAAGATTGATACAGTATTTGTTCCTTCCTTAATATCACATTTCAATTGTAAATACCTGTAAAGGTGACTATAACAACATTACACTAAGGTGCAGTATACAGGGAGAGTTTACCTGCTCCATTGACTACTTTAAATACACTTCCATGCAAACTATCCGCGACTCTTTAACTAACGAAAGCATAAACATTATCGACCGTCGTTACTTCTAACAGGATCGGCATTAACATCTTAGTTCAATATATCGATTATCTATTAACTTACAGCGTTGCTCTCACTGTGATTTCTCATGCCTGCAAAACTGCTTCTGCTCAGGTGAGCCTCGTGGAAAGCCCCCACCCTCACGCTAATTTCAAACCGGTACTTTCCCACAAGACGCGGCGAAACCGGATGTGACGTCATCGCATGCCGATATATTTTACATGCAATGAATATACTTTAAACACTTCTAATTCTAACTAGAAAATACTATTGAATGAATTACTAAGCAAAAATATTATAAACTAAATAACTGTCGTAAAGACAGCACATCCATCATCATGAAGTGCTTCGAGAGGCTCGTCATGAGGCATATCGAAACCCTGCTGCCCCCCTCACTGGACCCCCTGCAGTTTGCGTACCGTCCCAACCGCTCAACAGATGATGCCATTGCCATCACCCTCCACCTGGCCCTAACCCACCTGGACAAAAAAGACACACACGTTGGAATGCTGTTCATAGACTTCAGTTCAGCATTCACAATCATCCCTCAGAAACTGACTAGAAAGCTAAGCCTACTGGGCCTGAACACCTCCCTCTGCAACTGGATCCTAGACTTCCAGACTGGGAGACCTCAGTCAGTCCGGATCGGGAGCAGCTTCTCCAACACCATCACACTGAGCACGGGGGCCCCCAGGGCTGTGTGCTCAGCCCACTGCTGTTCACTCTGCTGACCCACAACTGTGCTGTAACGCACAGCTCGAACCACATCGTCAAGTTTGCTGATGACACGACCGTGGTGGGTCTCATCAGCAAGAACGACGAGTCAGCTTACAGAGAGGAGGTGCAGCGCCTAACGGACTGGTGCAGAGCCAACAACCTGTCTCTGAACATGAACAAAACAAAAGAGATGGTTGTTGACTTCAGGAGAGCAGGGAATAAATGATGCCCCCTGCTCCAATTCTTCAGCCACGTATTTATCTGTCACCTCATTCTATTCCTATCCTCACTGTCTTGTGGCACAAGCAGCAATCCTGAGATTACTACTCTTGAGGTCCTGCTTCTCAGCTTCCTTCCTAACTCCCAGTTTTCTGTTTTTAGGACCTCCTCCCTTTTTCTACCAATGTTGTTGCTACCAATATGTACATGACTGCTGGCTGTTCACCCTCCCTTTTCAGGATATCGTGGATGCAATCAGAAACATCACGGATGCTGACATCTGGGAGGCAAACTGCCATCCATGTTTCTTTTACATGTCCATAGAATCGCCTGTTTGTCCCCCTAACTATAGTGTCCCCTGTTACTGCTGCCTTCCTTTTTAGTTCCCTACCCCTCTGAGCCACAGGGCCAGGCTCAGTGCCAGTGATTTAGAAACACAGTAAACCTATAGTGCAATACAGGCCCTTCAGCCCACAAAGTTGTGCCGAACATGTCCCTACCTTAGAAATTACGAGGCTTACCCATAGCCTTCTATTTTTCTAAGCTCCATGTACCTATCCAAAAGTCTCTTAAAAGACTGTTGTATCTGCATTCAACACCGCTGCCAGCAGCCCATTTCACACACTCACCACTCACCGCATAAAAAACTTACCCCTGGTTTGCGGTGATGTCATCATTGAGAATGGCAGCTTAAGTCACTAGCTCCTCAGGAAAAACATGTATTAAGCCCCGTTAACCCATCAAATATAATATTTTTCAAAAAATAGTTGAACTGAAAAGAGGGGCAAGAATGGGGAAAAGAAATGGAAATAAAAAAAGCAACACTGCAGAGCCTGCGGCCAAGAGGAGTGCAACGAGCAGCTCTCCGACCCAATCGCATGTTAGCGAGGCGGATGCTGGGCCTCATTCAGGCGAAGCGGCGAATGTCTTCGAAATCCTGAAAGAAATAATGGAGGTCCAGAAAGATATAAAGCTGCAGCTCCGTGATATTAAGGCAGGGTTAGCCAGCGTTAATCAAAAAATAGCGGTGGCAGATACTCGAATTGAGAAAGTGGAAGATCGTGATCAAAATGTGGATACTGAGCAAGACAATAAAAATATTACATCAAGAAGGTAAACTGCTTGACCTAGAGGGAAGATCACGGTGGAAAAATATCAGAATCCACAACATTCCCGAAGGAGTAGAGGGCTCATCTGTGATGGAGTTTGTCAGAAAGTTACTGCAGGATGCGCTGGATCTTCCCCCCGCTATGAAGCTGGAAGTCGAAAGAGCCCACCGCACGTTAGTCCCAAAACCTACCCGGGATAGAAAGCCACGCTCAATAATAATTAAATTCCTTCGGTACAGCACAAGGCGGAGATTCTACAAAGGGCCTGGGGTAAGAAGAGTGTTTTTAGAGGATAAATTAATATATTTCAACCAAGATTACCCCCCCCCCCCGCAGTTCTCCAGAAACGCAAAGAATACTCTGAAGTAAAGCGGGTATTAAAGCAAAATAAGATTAGATATCAAACTATGTACCCTGCTAAACTTCGAGTGTTTTATGACAACGGGACACGGTTGTGCCAGACAGTGGAAGAGGTGTCTACAGACATGAAGGCCAGAGGGTTGCCCGTCAGCATGACCAAAACGAGGGAAAACCTGACTGAAGAATTATCCCACTCTGCTTAGGAAATAATGTGAGAATCGAGAAGGCAGGTGACGGGAGGAGGCCGAGAGAAATATATCAGGAAGAGACCGGGAGTTTCCCCAAGGACAGTCCTCACCCCCTTCAGAAGAGCCATAAGGTTTGGCTAACTTTAAAAATGTTGAGAAGCTAAACGGAAGCAAAAGTAGACGGTGATATACCTATCTCGAGAAATACTTATTATAATGTGGATTTTATATTACTTAGTTGTTATTCTTTATTCACTCACTTACTCCTTTTCCCCACCAAAATGAGAATATATATGCATGTGCACCGTGCGTGTGTGTGTGTATATATAGGAGTACACAGGGAAATCTTTTCTGTGTAATGGATTTGTTCACTGACTTTTATGAAATGACGGCCCTTAACTCACAAGTAGGAGGGGTTATCCCCCACAGCTAGACATTTCCTCTGGCTCAACGCAGGGTCACCTACAAGAGACCTCAGCCTTGGAATCACACGTTCGTTGCCATTTTTGTTATTATTTGTGTTTCTTGGTTCTTATTGGTTTAGGGAGTAGATCAATTAAGTTTTATTCTAATTTCAATGATACACTGACAGATAAATACAGATGGCTAAGGACAAGGTAAAATTCATTTCTTTTAATGTCAATGGGCTATTAAATCCAATCAAACATAAGAGAATTTTATCCAAAATGAAAAAAGAACAAGCCCATGTAGTATATTTACAGGAAACTCATTTAAGTGATAATGAGCATAAAAAACTAAAGAGAATGGGCTTCACTAATCTGTTTTTCTCCTCATATAAATCAGGACATAGGAGAGGAGAGTTGCTATTCTTATCTCGAGTAGGCTAAATTTTAAAAAAGTATTCGAAATAGGAGATAAAGAGAGCAGATATATACTGGTAAGGGGGAATATAGATGGCAATTCAGTTACTCTTTTGAATATATACGCACCCCTGGGAAGTGATGTTGGTTTCTTTCAGAAAATTATTATGGTAACAGAAACAGAAGGTCTCCTGATATGTGGGGGAGACTTAAATTTACAATTACAACCAGACTTAGACTCTTCCAGTAGAAAAACCTATGAAACAAAATCTTTACATAAGAATGTCAATACACTTTTTGAGGATGTTGGTTTAATTGATATATGGAGGGACCTTTTCCCTGACAGAAGGGATTACACTCATTATTCTGCTCCTCATTCTGTATATACAAGAATAGACTATTTCGTAACATTTGGAAAAGACAAAGACAAAATAAACAGCTGTGGAATTGGTACAATAGATGTAAGTGACCATGCACCTATATATTTATCTGTTTATTTTGACCTACAACCAAAGAATACTATTTGGAAACTAAATTCAAGTCTATTCAATGATCCGTACTTTAAGGAACAAATTAAAAAAGAAATTGGTCTCTACTTAGAATTTAATGATAATGAAGAGGTTTCACCTCCCATTTTATGGGATACTCTGAAGGCGGTCTGAAGAGGGAAAATTATAGCAATATCTTCATATAAGAAAAAAATAAGGAATAAAACATTAGAGGAATTACAAAATGGGCTGAAGGAATGAGAGAAAAAACAAATTGAATTTGGCACAGGATACATTAGGGGAAATTAAAAGAATTAGGAATGAAATAAATAATTTGGCTACGCAAGGAATCAGGAAAAAATTAATGTTTCTGAAACAGAGACATTATGAAAGTGGATCGAAATCTATGAAAATACTGGCGTGGAAACTGAAAAAAAAAGGATAGCAGAAAATACAATTCATAGAATTAGGTTCCCAAGAAAGAAAATAATAAAAAAATAAGCTAAGTGAAATTCAATAAGCTTTTGAAGTGTTTTACAAAACTCTATATTCCAAAGTTCCGGGGGAAGCATAACCCAAATTGACACCTTCTTGAATTCTCTAGAGTTACCCACTTTAAGCGAAGAACAAAAATAGAACGATGACTGCTGTCATAACTGAAGTTGAATTAAAAGCTACAATTAGTAGGCTTAAATTAAGCAAGTCACCAAGATCAGATGGGTATACGGCAGAGTGGTACAAAGAATTTAAAAATGAGATAATTCCTGTTTTATTCACAATACTGAACTGGGCTCTAAAAAAGGCACAAATGCCACCCAATTGGAAGGAAGCGATAATCTCAGCTATACCGAAAGAAGGCAAGAATAAAATGGAATGTGGGTCATTTAGACCAACATCTGTTCTTAATGTAGATTATAGGTTATTTACTTCCATCATGGCCAAACGATTAGAGGAGTTTCTACCCATACTGATACGTAACGATCAGACAGGTTTTATACAACCCCAGACACAAGACAATATACGAAGGACACTTCATATTATGGATCGTATACAAAAAAATAAAATCGAAGCAATAGTGATAAGCGTGGATGCTGAAAAAGCATTTGATTCAGTTAATTGAAATTTTCTTTACAGAGTTTTACATAGATTTGGTTTCCAAGACACAATTATTAAAACTATACAGACACTATACAACAATCCTACTGCTAGGATTAAAATCAATGGATATTTATCAAATAGTCTTACCCTAGAAAGGGGCACGAGACAGGGTTGTGCATGATCACCACTACTGTTTGCATTATATCTGGAACCATTAGCTCAATACATCAGACAAAATGAAGATATCAGGGGAATTACTATTAAAGGGACAGAGCATAAATGGGATTGTTATTTGGATGACATTTTGATCCATCTCGGGCAACCAACATACTCTACCTAAATTGATGCAATCCTTTGAACAATATGGTCAATTATCAGGATACAAGATCAACATAGATAAAACCCAATTACTTTCATATTACTATAGCCCACCAGGAGAAACTGAAAGTCGATACCCCTGGGCATGGCACACAGAGTCTTTCAAATATTTGGGCATCATTATGCCAAAAGATCTGGCAAAATTATCAGAATGTAATTATCAGTCTTTATTTAAAAAAATTTAAGGAAGATGTGGCAAGATGGAACTTGATTCTTTTTTTCAGTCTCAGTTCAAGGATTGAGTCTATTAAAATGAATATATTGCCCAGACTGTTATATCTCTTTCAGACCCTACCAATAGAGATTAATCAAAATCAATTCAATGAATGGAACAAGATGTTATCAAGGTATATTTGGCTGCGTAAAAGTCCTAGAGTTCATCTTAAAACTTTACAATTAGCAAAGGAAAAGGGGGGGGGGGAATGGGGCCTACCTTCTCTTAGAGATTATTATTTTGCAGCACAGTTGAGAGCTGTGATATGTTGGTGTAACCCATCATATGATGCTCAATGGAAAAACATTGAGGAGTAGTGTTGTGATAGAAAATAACTGGTTCTTTGAGTCCCAACAGTAGAGGCCTGGACACACACAGTTTTAATAATAAGGAATTTATTTACAAGGGGAAGTCAGGTCAACACAAGCAACTACAATATTCTAACAAAAAACGCTTAGAGTTAACACGTGTGGGGAAGGTCGGGTCGGCTGTACAATACACAGAAAGCGGTGTGGGGACAGGGTATGGTTACACATACAAAGAACAAGGGAAAAGCACTACGACAGCTATCCCCCTTGACCTTGGATAGCTGCGGCTCCCTTACCAGGACAAACAATAGACCTTCCCAAACATAAATCAATGCACTTACCTTCAATGAGGTGGTCTGTAAGAGAGACCGAGCCAGGCACACATCTCACCTTTTATAGCATAGGGCTGGGTGGGATAATCCAATTAAGGTGACCAATAATTTAGGTGTGCATTGATTAGTTGGGAGGGACCAAATGTTGATTGGCATGTGGTGTGTCCTCCGACCAGCCAGGTGGCAGTGAGCCTGTCACGTTGCCGGTATCTCTGGATACAAGCAGGTACTTCCCATCCCCATACAAGCAATTTTGGCTGATAACAACCTGCAAAGGTACATAAATACTATTGATAACCCATGGGTGAAACTGACTCTTAAAATATGGAAAACTACTATAAAAGAATATAATCTAAAAGGAGATATTGCAATTCTTAAGTGGTGTGCATATGACTCGGATTTTACACCAAATAAATTGGATGCTAGATTTAAGGACTGGACAGCTAAAGGAATAACAGTTCTTTGCAACATAATGAAAGAAGGAACACTGTTCAGTTTTGAAATGCTTAAAGAGAAACACATTAGAAAAACAAGATTTTTATTGGTATTTACAGATGTGACTGTATGTTAATAAGACGTTTAAAAATGTAACCAAGGCAAATCCATGCTTGATAGAGCTCTTTAGAAAAGCATATAATTCAGATAATGGTAGTAGAATCATTTCAAGCACGTATAAGGGGTTGTCAAATCTTAAAACACATTCGACTTCATACATTAAAACAAAATGGGGGAAGGAAGGAGGGATAATTAGATCTGAGGAAGAATGGACAACAATATGGAGATATCAATGGAAGTATACTAGTTCACAGAAATGGAGGGAGTTTGGATGGAAAAACTTGATAAGATATTTTATTACACCCTCTCAGAAATCCCATTATGATAGTAACCTCCCTGTTTGCTGGAGAAATTGTGGAAATCAAAATGCAAATCATTATCATATTTTTTGGGACTGCCCTGTTATCAAAAACTATTGGAGGGGGATACCCAATGCCCTACAAGACATCTTTAAATGTGAAATACCCTTGGAGAGTAAGACCAAGAGTATATTTTGGATATATACCTCAAGAATAGTTGAAAAGAGATAAATATTTAATGAATATACTGTTGGTGGCTGGTAAAAAGACTCTTACTAGGAAATGGTTATCACAGGAGAGCCCAACTTTAAATATATGGATGGAAATTACAATGGACATTTACAAAATGGAGAAGATAACAGCATCTGGTAATCATAAGCTGGAACAATTTGATTCATACTGGGAAAAATGGTTTAACTGCATAATGCCTCATAGGCCTGATTTTATTCTCACAAATCAATGAATCTGTTGTAAAAAAAAGATCACTCCCCACTTATACATAGCTTTTTCCTTTTGCTTGTTTTTTTTTCCACTCTTTTCTATAAGTGTATACCTCAGATAAATACAATGTGGAGATTTATGATATATATGATTATATGATAAATATGTACAATGTCTGAAATACATCTTATGGAAATGTTTGTTTGATGATGAACTTCAATTAAAAAAATTACAAAAAAGACTTACCCCTGACATCTCCTCTGCACCTTCTTCCCAGAACCTTAAACCTGCATCTTCTTGTGGCAACTGTTTCAGACTGGGAAAGAGCTTCTGACTATCTACACTATCAGTGCCTCTCATCATCTTGTACACCTCTATCAGTTCACCACTTATCCTCCATCGCTCCAAGGAGAAAAAGCCAAGTTCACTTAACCTATTCTCATAAGGCACACTCCCCAATCCAGGCAACATCCTTGTCAATCTCCTCTGCACCCTTTCTATAGTTTTCACATCCTTCCCATAGTGAGGCAACCAGAACCGAGCACAGTACTCCAAGTGGGGTCTGACCAGGGTCCTATATAGCTGTAACATTACCTCTTGGCTCCTAAACTCAATCCCACAATTGATGAAGGCCTGTATGCCTTCATAACCACAGAGTCAACCTGCATAGCTGCTTTGAGTGTCCTATGGACTTGGACCCCAAGATGCCTCTGATCCTCCGCACTGCCAAGAGTCTTACAATTAATACTATATTCTGCCATCATATTTGACCTACCAAAATGAACCACTTCACACTTATCTGGGTTGAACTCTATCTGCCACTTCTCAGCCCAGTTTTGCATCCTATCAATGTCCCACTGTAACCTCTGACAGCCCTCCACACTATCCACAACACCTCCAACCTTTGTGTCATCAACAAATTTACTAACCCATCCCTCCACTTCCTCATCCAGGTCATTTATAAATATCATGAAGAGTCAGGGTCCCTGAGACACACCACTGGTCACTGACCTCCATGCAGAATATGACCTGTCTACAACCACTCTTTACCTTAAGTGGGCAAGTCAGTTCTGGATCCACAAAGCAATGTCCCCTTGGATCCCACGCCTCCTTACTTTCTCAATAAGCCTTGTATGGGGTACCTTATCAAATGATTTCTGTTGCTTCCCCCAGGTAGTTCTCCCCCTCCCCCCACTCCCAGAACAGTACCTAAAAAAGTTCGTTTTGTTGCTGGTGACGGCTATGGAGATGCTCTCCACTATCTGACATTCTCCCATTCCTCTCTTGACAGTTAACCATTTATCTGTCTCCTGTCTCCTGTAGCTTCTGTTTATCACCTCTTCACTTTCCCTGATAAGTCAAATGTCATCGAGCTGCAGCTCCAGATCCTTAACATGATCTCTAAGGAGCTGCATCTCAATGCACCTGGTGCAGATGTGGCAATTGGGGAGGCTGGGAGTCTCTCGAAAATCCCATGTCTGACACCCAGAATAGAACACTGGCTCTGTAGACATACTCCCTATTCTCTCAAGAGTTAATTAAGAAATAAGAAATAACGAATGAACTTACCTACTCACCTTGCCAGGGAGAAGAAAGCATCATAAAAAGTTCTAAGGCACCGTGGAGGCCAATTGAAATGGGATGGAATGTCCAGGTACAGGTTGAGAAATTAAAGGGAGCCTTCCCTAAAAGGTTAACGTATGCTTGGATAACTTACTCTGCAAGATCTTATGACAGCAGTCTAGTTAGGAGTAGGGCCCCATATCTAACACAGGAAATGGCTTTGATCCTGTACTCAAGACCTGCTGATGCACCATCAATAACTCACTCTGAGACGTAAAGGCGAGACATCGGCTTTTATTGACTGGAAGAAGGAACAAGCAGTGAGTGACCACCATACTACATCCTGGAGACTGAGAGGCCGGGCTCAGGCCTCAATCGCCTTTATAACGGGGTCTGTGGGAGGAGCCACAGGAGCAGTCAGCGGGGGGGGGGGGGGGGGGATGTCCAGATAGGTATATGTAGTTCACCACATTCACCCCCTGTTTGTTTTAAAAAGAGTCCCCATGTGGCAAAGTTTCTTACAGGTTAAGTCAATCAGGTGGTTGAATCTGTCGCTGCGATCTACGTAGCACCGGCTGTGATTGCACAGGAGCCGGTGGTGGTGATTGCACAGGTGCCAGTGGTGATTGCACCGGAGACGGAGGTTGTGCTGGTTCCGGCCTAACTGGAGGTGTCAGCCCACTAGGCGTCAGTGATCCCTCACGCATGTGCGAGGCGCCTGGTATATACGCGTACGAAACGCCCGGTATATGAGTGTCATGAGGAGTCTGTGTAGGGCCTGGTGTGCGCGGTGTCACCTCGGGTACAGGGTTCATAGTTACCGGGGAGTGTTCGGGGTAGTGGTCTGCTGCTCCTGCGGGCGCCAGATCGCGGATGGAGACCGTGTCCTCCTGTCCATCAGGTAAGACCTCGCAGGCATACTGGGGGTTCACACGTAGAAGGTGAACCCTCTCAACTAGCGGGGAGTATTTATTACTCCTCACATGTTTCCGGAGCAGCACTGGCCCCGGGGACGTCAGCCAAACTGGTAGGGTGGTCCCAGTGACAGACTTCCTGGGAAAAGAGAATAGGCGTTCGTGAGGGGTGGCATTGGTGGACGTACACAACAGGGAGCGGATAGAGTAGAGTGCCTCAGGGAGGACCTCCTGCCATCGAGAGACCGGCAACCCTTTTGACTTAAGGGCTAAAAGTGTGGCCTTCCACACTGTGGCATTCTCCCTCTCCACCTGTCCATTTCCCCGGGGATTATAACTCGTGGTCCGACTAGTACCAATGCCCCTAGCTAGCAGGTACCGGCGCAGCTTGTCACTCATAAAGGAGGACCCTCTATCACTGTGGATATAGCTGGGATATCCGAGCAGAGTGAAGAGCTGGCGCAGGGCTTTTATGACGGACGTGGTAGTGGTGTCGGGGCAGGGAATGGCAAAGGGGAACCGCGAGTACTCGTCGATAGTATTGAGAAAATAGACATTGCGGTCGGTGGAGGGAAGGGGCCCTTAAAGTCAACACTCAGTCGCTCAAAATGGCGGGTGGCCTTGACAAGTTGCGCCGTTTCAGGACGGTAGAAGTGCGGTTTGCACTCAGCGCAGATTTGGCAGTCCCTGGTCATTGTCCTGATGTCCTCCAGGGAGTACGGCAGGTTCCAGGCTTCCATGAAATGGTAAAATCGGGTGAACCCCAGATGGCAAAGATGTGCATGAAGAACGTATAGCTGGTTGAGCTGTGCGCTAGCACACACTCCCCGGGATAGGGCATCAGGGGACTCACTGAGTCTGCCAGGCCAGTACAGGATGTCAAAGTTGTAGGTGGAGAGTTCTATTCTCCACTGCAAAATTTTATCATTTTTGATTTTGCCCCACTGTTGGTTGCTGAACATGAACGCAACTGAGCGCTGGTCGGTCAGCAAGGTGAACCTTTTGCCGGCGAGATAGTGCCTCCAGTGCCTAATAGCTTCCACTATGGCCTGAGCTTCTTTCTCCACCATGGAGTGCCGAATTTCAGAGCCTTGAAGGGTACGAGAAAAGAATGCTACTGGCCTGCCTTCCTGATTGAGGGTAGCAGCAAGCGCGAAATCGGAGGCGTCACTCTCTACTTGGAAGGGAATGGTCTCATCCACCACATGCATCGTTACTTTGGCTATGTCCCCTTTAATGCAGGCCTCAGCAGAGAGGGGAAAAGTGGTAGATTTGACCAGGGGGAGGGCCTTGTCTGCGTAATCGGGGACCCATTGGGCGTAATAGGAAAAAAACCCAGGCACCGTCTGAGGGCTTTGAGAGTGATGGGAATAGGCAGTTCTAACAGGGGGAGCATATGGTCGGGATCAGGGCCAATGACCCCATTTTCCACGACATACCCAAGGATAGCAAGTCGGGTGGTTCCGAGCACACACTTATCCCTGTTATAAGTAAGGTTCAGAGCTTCGGCCACTTGGAAAAATCGTTGGAGGTTGGTATTGTGATCCGGCCAGTCGCGACCACAGATGGTGATGTTATCCAGATAGGGAAATGTGGCCTTCAGTTGGTACTGGTCCACCAACCGGTCCATTTCCCTCTGGAAGACCGAGACACCATTCGTGACACCGAAGGGGATGCGCAGGAAGTGATAGAGCCTGCCGCCTGCCTCGAAGGCAGATGTCCTCTGGGCAGATGGGGAGCTGGTGATAAGCGGATTTCAGATCTATTGTCGAGTACACCTTGTACTGAGCTATCTGGTTGACCATATCCACGATGCAGGGTAGGGGGTACGCGTCAAGCTGCGTGAACCTATTGATGGTCTGGCTATAGTCCATGACCATCCTATTTTTCTGCCCAGTCCGAACAACAACCACCTGGGCCCTCCAAGGGCTTGTGCTTGGCTCAATGATCCCCTCCCTGAGCAGTCGCTGCACCTCTGACTGAATGAAGGCCCTGTCCCCTGCGCTGTACCTCCTGCTTTTAGTTGCCACAGGTTTACAGTCGGGGGTCAGGTTGGCGAACAGCGATGGGGGAGGGATCTTGAGGGTGGAGAGGCTGCAAGTGGTGTCAGTAGCGCAGCTGTCGGCATGGTGCTGGGTGGGACGTGTGGTTCGGTGTGTGTGTGTGGTCAGTAGCGGGGTATATGGCAAAGTCCCACAAAACTGAGGATTCCTGACAGTGAGTGGTGGGAGGGGCCCATCATATGCCATAGTCACACTTTCAAGGTGGCTCTGGAAGTCCAGCCCCAATAGCACAGGTGCGCACAGTTGAGGCATGACCAGTAGCGCAAAGTTCTGATATTCTGTGCCCTGCACCACCAATGTCACTACACAACCCACCCGGATGTCTGTGGAATACGACCCAGAAGCCATGGTGACCCTCTGGCTTACCGGCCGTGTCATGAGTCCGCAGCGTTGCACTGTGTCCGGGTCAATAAAACTCTCAGTGCTGCCTGTGTCAAACTGGCAGTTAGTCCTGTGCCCCTCCACCAGGATGTCCATCATTGACCTTGCAAGCTGGTGTCAGGTGCTTTGATCAAGGGTTACGGTGGCCAGAGTTGAGCCATCTTGGTGCCCGGTAAACACCGGCGGGTCGGGGGCGGGGCATGTTGATGGCGACAAAGATGGCCGCCCACATCCGGGCATGCAAGATGGCGGCCCCCATGTCTCACACACAGCGCTGCCCAACTCCACTTGTAGTTTAGACTTACAGACCTTGGTGAAATGGCCCTTCTTCCCGCGGCTGGAGCAGGTCGCTTCTGGGGCCGGGCAACATTTTCAGGGGTGCTTTTCGAGTCCACAGAAATAACACAGCTTAGGCTTTCGCCTGGCCGCAGCCATGGTCGGGTTCGGGAAGTTCGTGGAATTGCGACTGGCAGCATCGTTGGCGAATTCGCTCGTGGGAACCGGCGGGGGATTGCGCGACTGGACAGCGTCAGCGTTGTGCAGAGCAGCCTCCAGCATGTTGGCCGTCTTGATTGCCGAGCGTAAGGTAAGATCGGCATTTTCTTGCACCCGCTGACGCACGTACACTGACCTCATTCCTGTAACAAAGGCGTCTCGTACTAGCAGCTCTGCATGCTGTTCCGCCATGAGCGTTTTGCAGTCACAAGTTTGGACAAGTGTCTGTAGGGCTCGTAGAAACTTGGCGCTTGACTCTCCAGGCCGCTGTCGTCGTGTAGCTAAGCAATGTCTTGCATAGACAGTGTTCACCGGCCGCAGGTACTGTCTTTTGAGGATGTCCAGTGCCCCTTCATAGGTCGACAGGTCCCTGATAAATGAATAAACTTTTGGGGTGACCCTCGAGAGGAGAATTCTGTGAATAACAGCGGCTTCAGTTGCACGAACCTCCTCCAAGTATGATTGGAAGCATGCAAGCCAGATTTCAAAGGCAAGAGCTGCTTCAGGGTCTTGGGGGTCCAAATCCAATCTTTCCAGACGTAAAATGGTTTCCATGTTTTAAAACTTCCAGTCAATAAAATTGATGCACCATCAATAACTCACTCTGAGATGTAAAGGCGAGATATCGGCTTTTATTGACTGGAAGAAGGAACAAGCAGTGGTTGACCACCATACTACATCCTGGAGACTGAGAGGCCGGGCTCAGATCTCAATTGCCTTTATACCGGGGTCTGTGGGAGGAGCCACAGGAGCAGTCAGCAGGGGGCGTGTCCAGACAGGTATATGTAGTACACCACACCTGCTTCACTCTTCACACTATTTTCTAGTCAAGTGTGCACAGCACAAAATTGTGCATATGAATTCAATTAGATGTTTAAAGTAGTAAACTAGCACCAGCATCACAGTTACATGGCATCAGATAGGTAGCACTCACAAGAAAAAATATAAATTATACACAATCTTTTTTAGAAAGAACATGGTTAGAACAAACACAAAACAATGTACACTGTAATGCAAAGTGGACAAAGTGGCCATAGTTGCATTGAACTGAGGCAGTGATTAGGATTGTGCAGGTTGGTTTTAAAGCCTAAGGATTGAAAGGAAGTGGCTGTTCTTGAACATGATGATGTGGGACCTCAGTCTTCAGTACCTCCTGCTTGATGATATCTGTGTGAAGATGTCAGCACCTTAGGTAAATACTACCAATGGTGGGGATAGATGTGCTCATGATAAATTGAACTGAGTCCACTATTCTCTGCAGCTTCTTCCATTCCTGCACATTCAAGTTACCATACTAGACCATAATGTGTTTGGGGGAGCTACTTCATTAAGCACTTCCACTACATACAGCAAAAGCAGAACTTCCCAGTAGCCAAACATTTTAATTCACATTCCCAGACCTGTTCTGACATCTTAGTCCATGGCCTCCTCTTGTGCAAGATCTCACCCAGCCATTTGCATCTCTGTGAACCTCGCCCCATAACTCACCTCCACTTTAAATATGATCTTCACCCACTGCTCCCTTCATGATCTCTGAATGGATAGAACCATTTGCACAGGAACGAGCAGTTATGCTGTGAAATGGCATCCTGAGACTTGTTCTGTTTATTAATCTGGAGGATTTAAATTCAAGTAATTAAATTTGGAATTTAAAAATTTGGTATCAATAATGATAACCGTGAATCAACTGGATTATTGTGTAATGTCCCCTTTTTGATTATGGTTCTTCAGGTTAAGAAATCCAAGATTTGACTCCAGATTGTCCAATGAATTTAACTCTTGAAAGACTCTGTCATGAGGATGGCAGAAGGAATAAAAGCCGTAATATAACTGTTAACAATAGCAACTACATCCACATCCTCTGAATAAAAGTAAAATTAGCATGGCCCTCTTTCTGGCATATGCCGAGTTGACATAAGACATGAAAATAGTTAATTTCTAAATCAAGAGTTTTCCCTTGCCATAAATTACTGGAATTCTGTGCAAATTAGTTTTGTTTATTGGAAAGTCCCAGTAAACAAAAGCATGGCCCTACATAAGTATTATCTCTGTTCCAGGACATGGAGTCTGGTTTCAATTGGATCTGTCAGTATCTGAGGAATTACACATGTGGGAGTTATTTGGTTTTCCAAAGTGTTGAGATGGTTGTTGATGACTCACTGTCATTTTTGAATTCCTGAAGTTTTATTCATCTGTTTTTTTTTCATTCTTTTTTTGCACCATCCTGGGCAAACTTTCTTGCAGTAATTCAAAGATACTACTTGACTTGCTGAGCTCCTCAAAGCATTTTGTGTGTGTTGCCAAGAAAACTGCCCCAGTTTGTTTGAAATTCCCTTATTCTCCAAAGATAACATCAATAAATATTAGACCTTTTCATGACCACTTAGTCTAATTTCTTGGAAGTCTGTTTTCCCTTTTGTTCCCACTAACTTTTCCCACAGGAAAAGTCATTCTTATCAGATTGAGCCGAAATACAATTAACTGCATCAGCCTAAACATATTTTACTTCACCTATTCAATAACATCCTGTAACACAACAAAAATAATAAAATCTGCAAAATAAGAATTCTAATGAATGGCTGCTAAATTCAAAGCAAGTGCACTAAACTGCCTTAGCTTGACAAAGTCCAAGGATCAATTCTGGATGCAGAAGGGAAAGAGGGAGAAGAGGGGAGTGGCAGTGATAAGGGACTCAATAAATCAGAAGAATAGACTGGAGATTCTGTGGACATGATTGGGACTCCTGGACGGTATGTTATCTCCCAGGTGCCAGGGCCAGGGATGTTTTGGATTGTGTCCACAGCATTTTAGAGAGAGGGAGAGCAGCCAGATATATTGGTACCAATGACTTACGAAGGAAAAGAAATGAGGTCCTGGAAAGAGAATTAGGAGAGCTAGGCAGTACACTGAGAAGCAGGACCTCCAGGGTAGTAACTTCTGGTTTGCTACCTTTGCCACGCACCAGTGAGGGAAGAAACAGGATAATTTGGCAGATAAATGTGTGATTGAGAAGCTGGTGTAGGGGACAGGGCCTCAGGGTCTTGGATCATTGGGATCTCTTCTGGGGGAGGTATGATCTGTACAAAAGTGACGGGTTGCACCTGAATCTGAGGTGGACCAATATTCTCACGGACAGGTTTATCAGAGCAGTTGGAGGGGGTTTAAACTAATTTGGCAGGGGGATGGGAACCGGAGTGAAGGGTCTCAAGATAGGACAGTTAGTGAAAAAGCAAAGATAGCATGCAGTCTGACTGTCAGGAAGGGCACGTAGATGATAGGACAAAATTGCAGCCAGTAGGGTGAGTGTTAGTGCATTATGGATGCAGAATCAAAAAGGATAGCAAATACAGCACTCAAAATGTTATAACTCAATGCACAGAGTGTAAGATTGTCAAGTTATGAGCCCATAATATTACAGGAAAGTTACTAGCATGGTTAGAGCATAGGCTGATTGGTAGGAGGCAGTGAGTGAAACTAAAAGGATCCTTTTCTGGTTGGTCGCCACTGACTAGTGATGTTATGTAGGAGTCAGTGTTGGGACACTTCTTTTTATGCTGTTTATCAATGATTTAGATAAAATAGATGGCTTTATTGCCAAGTTTGCAGATGATAAGAAGATTGGTGGAGGAGTGGGCGGTGTTAAGGAAATAGGAAGGCTGCAGAAGGACTTAGACAAATTAGGAGAATGGGCAAAGAGGTGCCTATTGAAATACAATGTTGGAAAATGTATGGTCATGCACTTTGGTAGAAATAAATGTGCAGACTATTTTTTAAACTGGGAGAAAATCCAAAAGTCTGAGATGCAAAGGGTTAACTTGCAGGTTGAGTCAGTGGTGAGGAAGGCAAATGTAATGTTAGCATTCATTTCAAGAGGTCTAGATATAAGTGCAGGGGTGTGATGCTGAGGCTTTATTAGGCACTGTTGAGGCTCCTTATCTAAGAAAAGATGTGCTGGCATTGGAGAAGGTTCACAAGGATGATATCAGGAATTGAAGGGTTATCATATGAGGAACATTTGATGGCTCTGGGTCTGTACTCGCTGGAATTTAGAAAGATGGTGGGGGGAGCTCATTGAACCTTTTGAATGTTGTAAGGTCTAGACAGAGTAGATATGGAAAGGATGTGTCCCATGGTGGGGGAGTCTAGGACAAGAGGGCACAACCTCAGGATAGAGGGGTGTCCAGTTAAAACAGAGATGCAGAGAAATTTGCAGAGGATGGTGAAATTGTGAATTTATTACTACAGGCTGTTGTGGAGGTTAGGTCATTAGGTGTTTTTAAGGCAAACATTGATTGGTTTTTGATTGGCCACAGCATCAAAGGTTACAGGGAGAAGGCTGGGGATTAGGGCTGAGGAGGGGAAAAAGAATCAGCCATGATTAAATGGCAGAGAAGACTCCATAGGCCATATGGTCTAATTCTGCTTCTATGTCTTAATAACCTTAAACCTGAAGCTTTTGCTCTGAAAATGCTGATCATTTCAGGTCTGAAATTGGTGTAAGTGAAGCGATAGTTGAAGTTAGGCTAGTCTGCCAGATATACTGGGTGTTTCCAGCATTTCTGTTTCATTTTATATTTTTTGATTAAAAATTGATACAATTAATACAATAGATTGTTGGAAATTTTGATTGCTACTTTATGTCTTAATATTAATCAAGGACAATAGCACAGCTGCACTCAGGGGAAACATAACGGTGGAGTTGGACACTGAGTCCATTTGGTGGAACTCAGGAAGAGGAATATTGCAATCACACTGATGAGAATGTACTGTAGGAACCGGGACATTGAGGAACAGGTATGTATTCAGATTACGGAAATACATAAAATAATAGTGTTGTTGTCTTGGGGGAATTTCAATCACTAATATAAACTGGGACCTACTTAGTGTAAGGGGTTTAGATGAGGCAGAATTTGTTAAGTGGATTCAGCAAGGTTTCTTAAATCAATATGTGGACGGTCCAAGAAGAGGAGGGGCCATATTGCACCTGGTGTTGGGTAATGAGCCTGGCCACGTGACTGATCTTTCAGTAGGTGAAATTAGGGAACAGTGACACAACTCCTTAACTTTCGGGATAACTATAGATAAGGACAGTCCGGTGGGAGAGTCTTAAATTGGAGTAGGGCAAGTCATGAGGGCAATTAGGCAGGAACTAAAAGCCTTGATTGGGAACACCTTTTCACAATATCCATATCCTTCCATTTCCTGCACAGTCATGTGCCTACCTAAGAACCTCTTGAATGCCTCAATCATTTGAATTCTACCTCCACACAGGCAGTACAAGCACCCACTACTCTCTGTGTAAAAACACTCCCCTACACATCTCCTCGAAATTTACTCCCTCTCATTTTAAATGCATGCCCTCTGATATTAGAAATTTCAACCCTGGGGAAAAGCTATTGGCTGTCTATCTATGTCTCTCATAATCTTATAAATCTCTATCAGATCTCCTCTCCACCTCTGCCACTCCAGAGAAAACAACCCAAACATGCTCAGCATCTCCTTATTGCACATCTTCTAATCTAAGATAGCATCATTATAACCTCATCTGCACCCTCTCTCCAGCTTTGGCACTCTTCCTTTAACGAGTAGCCAGAATTGAATTCAGTACTCCAGAAGTGGCCTAACTAGAGTTTTACAAAGCTGCAGCATAACTTCCTGAATCCTGAGCTCAATTCCTCAACTAATAAAGGCAAGCTATGTCAATATCTACGTCAATGTATTAGTTTTTAATTTTTACTTTAATTCTGAAATTGCTCTAAATTCTCCTTCCCTTGTTTGCTCATCCCAATGTGGTGTAAACCTCTCTTATATTCTACTCCATTGCTTGTCTGCCATTGTTTGCTGTGTCTGTTCACCTTTACACAGCAGCTGAAACACTTTGGACAGACATGCACATCCATATGATTCCCATAACAATGGATAACTGTTTCCCACCGGACTTGCATTTTGCATATGACTTGGATTTGATTTTAGACTTCCCACTATAGTTCACTCATTCGTGGAATTGCACATCAGATACATCAGAAACTTAACATGGAATGGAACTGCAGAAATGTTCTGAAGTTGCAATGTTGCAGCAATCTTTCAGCGCATTGTAGGTTATCAGCTCTGATCTCCAAACCCAGAACTTAAATTCTCTGGTAGTGCCGGGGCAAAATTATTTGGTCATTTCTCTCTTGTTTTCTTAAATGGATGCTAGGAGCGCAAGTAAGTTTGATTTCAACATATAGATATTTAGTTTTATTTTGTATGTAACTTCACTGTCTATTTTATCAATGTTATTTGCCCAAGCAAATATTTCTATCCTTTCAATATACATATGGAAAAATTTCCACATCTTACTTTAAGCTCCAAGAATGAATAGCTCTTCCTGCTGGTATGACACCATTGTTTCTTCGAGTGTTGTAAATAACTATATTTCTACAAACCTGCAAAATTAGTTCAATTATTTATCTTTGCATGGCATTGTTATTCACTAAAGATAAAGATTAGCTTTATTTATCAAATATATATTGAAACATCCAGTGAAAAGCGTCACTTGCATCAATGACCAACACTGTCTGAGGAGGTGCTCGAGCAGCTGAAAGTGTCACCATGCTTCTGGTGCCAACATAGCATGCCTACAATTTACTTAGTATTTTTCACCAGACATCTAGTTGGAATGCGGGAGAATATCGGAACACCTCTGGGAAACCCAGGCAATCATGCAGTGAACATACAAACTCTGTACAGATAATGGCGGGAATTGAACCCAGATCACTGGCATCATAAATTGTCACGTTAGTCCCTGTGCTACCGTGCTGCCCCTACTCACTGCAAAGCGGCATGAAAATCTTTCAGTGCCACCGGATGGGCATAGTGGGGTCACTTTGCACTCTACTGCATAGTGTAAGTGTAGCACACTTATGGATTTGTAAAGAGAACAAAAGATATTGGTCTCTTTCTGTACAAAGAAAGATCACATTGCAATCTGACATGAATAATACTCTAGGTGTCAGATGCATTAAGGAGCCCACCTTGTCAAATTTAAAACCATGGTTGTGAACCATCTATTTTGACTTGAAGTAGTTTCAATACAAAGATTAGCTTGAGCTTGCATTCTTCTTACTGTGCAAATATATATAACTTTCTGAGTGAACTGAGAAAAACTGATACAAAAAGGTATCATGTAATATTTCTTAATCACAAACCCACAAATTCAAATTAAATGCATAATAAACATTTGCAGAGAGCAGCAAAATTGCAACATTTTACAGATTTTGGTTCATTGTGCATTTTATCAGTCTAGCAAGGAAGTGATGAGGCATTGTTGACATTTTATCTGACCAGGTATATCTGTATTAACTTCACTTATATTCTGATGAAGTTATGCTACTCAAATAATGCCCAACAAACATTTTACTACAATGTATAATTTCCTAGAAATTAAAAAAATTAATAGATTTTGATATTAAAGATACAGAGTAAGTACTGTGTGTAAATCAAAGTTATCCAGTCAGACACTATGGATGTAGTGAGTGCCTTGTTGGACTGGTTGCATCACAGACTAGCAAGGAGGCACCAATGCCCTTGAACAGAAAACCCTACAAAAAGTAGTGGATATGGCCGTGTCTATCACAGATAAAGCTCTCCCCACCATTGAGTACACCTACATAAAATGTTCTTGCAGGACAGCAGCATCCATCATCAGGGACCTCTACTACCCAGGTCCTGCTCACTTCTCACTGCTGCCATCAGGAAGAAGGTACAGGTGCCTTAGGACCAACACTTTCAGGTTCAGGAACAGTTATTACCCCTCAGCCATTAGACTCTTGAACTAAAGGGGATAACTTCACTCAACTTCATTTGTCCCACTAGTGAAATGTTCCCAGAACCTATGGACTCACTTTCAAGGACTCTTCACCTCATATTCTCAATACTTATTGTTTATTTATTATTATTATTTCTTTCTTTTTGGATTAGCACAGTTTGTGTCTTTTACACACTGGTTGAATACACAAGTTGGTGCGGTCTTTCATTGATTCTATTACAGTTATTATTCTGTTATGGATTTATTGAGTATACCTGCAAGAAAATGAATCTCAAGGTTGTATTTGGTGACATACATGTGCTTTGATAATAAATTTACTTTGAACTTTGAAGTAGATGATAACATTGGGAAGCCCAAGGAACAAGTAAGTACTATAGCATTTGTGATTTTGAGTAGTGAAGCATGAGAATACATCCCGTGATTTGGAGTTAACCCTTATTACATCATTACTTCCAATAAATATTGTGTTTTTTAAAAAAAGCTTTATTTTTGTAATATTCTTGAAGATTAAATGAAGACATTTTGCTTAAGGCACAAACTATTATGAATATAGAGTACATATACGACTGTTTCAGTGCCTGTGTCATTCTTCATACATTATAAAATGATGCAAAGATTTTCATTTAGTACATACTAAACATAAATATTTTAAAGAAATTACTGTATGAGGAACTTGAATGGTGTTTAAGCTGAATATGAAGAAAATTCTTCAGACTTACATGAAACTCAGCATCAGATAGTTCACATTTGTTGACCATATTGAAATGTAATTCTTGTGCAGTTAATTATAGGAGCTAACAACAATGTTTAAAATACAGTGCGTAGATAAGACTGATAGTGAAATATGCATATCTGTAGCGTGCTCATTTTATATTCCTCTGCCTATTATTTTAGTACAATCATTCAGCTCATGCTACAATATTGGACAATGGAATGTCCTCTGTAAGTGCCAGAAGTTACTTAAGCACTAAAAAGCACATTGGTTCAGAATGAAATAACGAGTGTACATTTTGTTCCTTAAAAAAAATCTTTTCTCCATAATACTGTAGTCACAGATCAGTTCACTCAAGAAGCAGCTCAACACTGAAAATTTATAATAATACTGCAATTACTGGAAATCTGAAATAAAAGCAGTATCAATTCTGACAAAGTGTCTAGTTCTGAAACACTTGCTGCTTGATCTGCTGAGTGTTTGTAGCTATTGTTCTTTGTGCACTTGATAATGATGTTTGTCACGGTATATGACACACTGTGAAATTTGCCATTAAACACAATATGAAGGCCTTTAACTCTATAATCCAAATTATGAAAATAAATCTGTACCTAAACAAATTTTTATTCAATTGAGTTAAACTGATGATCTGAGAAATAAACTTCATCAGAAGCAGCTTTTAAAATATGGAAATTCCTGCTCCAAAATATTCCAATATGTTAATGAAAGTAAGTATGTTTTGGAAAAGAAAAAGGAAACTATTATTTAAGAGCTTTAATTTGAAGTAGGATTGCCCAAGACTTTTTTTTAAAACAGCAGGACAGTAAATGCCAATAAATTAGTATTTTTACTGACAGATAATTAGATGTTTTTCTGCCCTACAATGTGTGGAGTAAGTGCTTAAAAATAGCATAGGTTACAGAATTCCTTGTTATTAGCATTGTGAATTCTATAATAAACTGACAATACGCATCAACAGAATTTGATACTGTTCTTTGTTGCAAAGTGCATTGTATAAATGGAGGAATGCTGATCTTCAGGTTTTAGAAATGAATGGGATAAAAGTTTTCTCTGTGAGAGTTCCACCTACCTGGAGCACTTACCTTTTTCCCACACAACAAGAAATGATCCCACTTCAAAGAGAATCAACTGTTGCTGCATAGTCTAATCTACAGTTAATCATTCTCTCATTCAGTAGGGTCACAATAACAATGGCATCTTTCAAATGAAGCATATTTTTAAAATCTCCTTGAATATGTATTGTTTAAATCTTTTCAAAGGAAATCCAAGTGGACTTTTGATAAGATCAGACCAAATATGAATCATTAAACTGGTTTTTTATAGAGCAGTTGACCAAAGAGCTCCTGATGTTATCATAAATAATCATCACATTCAGTTTTTCTAGAGGAAATAGCAATTTCCTATACTTTCATTAGACAAGCTTAATGATGCTTTTAAAATCATCTTCTGAACATCAGCTGACTGCAAGCAGTTCAATCTTGGAACTTTGCCTTTTGGTCCAACATGGAACCACATGATCTGTAATGCCTAAGCTAAATTGTTTTCTTGCTTTCTGTTTCTTATGAATGGCCATTAACTGAAATATTACCCGCTTCTTTTCCACAGATGCTTCCTGACGACCCAGTGTTTCTAACATTTTCTGTTATTACTGTAGCACCTGTCTTCTTTCAAGCCTGCTTGTCTTCCAGTTTTCAGTCAAAGTGACTATTCCTCCTGCAAATCAGGAACAAAATCTGGCAATATAACTTGTCACTCCTTGCCTACTCTCTAAGTTTAAATGAATTGGGTTGTCACAGCAGCGATTAAATGTGAATTGTCTACTGCTCACCACCTGAAACCTGACCTCTAATTCTGGCAAAGGGTTTCGGCCCGAAACATCGACTCTACTCTTTTCCTAGATGCTGCCTGGCCTGCTGAGTTCCTCCAGTATTTTGTGTGTGTTGCTCGGATTTCCAGCATCTGCAGATTTTCTATTGTCTCTAATTCCAAGCCCTGTTCTCTAATGGATGTATTCATTCTAGAATCAAATTCAGATAAATCATAAATTTTATCATGCATTTTCCTAAGGTTAATCAGTGACAACTTGGAACTTACAGTGTACTTTTAGACATCCCAGGGAGATGATGGGTTATCGTAGAAAATGCAAGTCCTTTCCTTTTCCGCAGACGTTCAGCCATAAGATTGCTTATTTAAGGAAAGATTTCACAGCGATGTAATCTAGGTGGACAAATACTGTCTGAATGTGCTACATCAGAAGTGTGACAAGCTGACAATGTGCACTTGAAAAGGCATTCTCTTGCAATTGAATCCTTTATCATGACAAGACTAAAAAATATCTGCAGTTTGAAAACCGCTATAGTGGTTCCCAGTGATGTCTTGACTTTCAAAGATCCTTTAGAACTGTCGAACTGGTGAAGAGTTTCAAGTCCACAGAAGAGGTTGTATTGTTCATAGGGGTGTTAAGAATGTTCAGAATCTCCTTTTCATTTGATTTTTTCATGTTCCCTTTAAGGTATAAGATGGCTCCAATGTGATGTTTTCTGTCCAGAATGGAACATTTGATCAGAGTGAAATATTGCACATAATTTTACTGTAATAACCATCACAATTGCAGCATATGGAGTATAAGTGAAAAAATCAAATTGTGTTGGTCAATAATGATAGTTAAAGTGCTGAATGATTGGTCAGTATAACAACAATGAAATTTTTAAGAAAAGGTAAACAAATGCTGGATATTTGAAATAAAAACAGAAAATGCTCATCAGGTCAGGCAATGTTTGTGTTCAAAGAAATGTTCAGACTTAGTGAACTTCCATCGGCTGTTTTCAACTTTTTCACTTCGCCTGCTATAACAACATTTTCTGTTGTTCAATTAAGAAATGTTTAATTTGTCATGCTTGTTTTGTGCAATGACATGAATCAGAATTTCCATCATTGTAATTTGATTTCTTTGTTGTTTTGACCTTGATATGTGGTAAGTCTGACATCACATTTCAATGGAGTCACAATATTTCTTTAGATCATAGAGTGCTGTATCTGAAATAGAAATTTTAGATGACTCAAATTTAACAGTTTTAGCTGCTTTCATGTGAATGAATATAGCTGTTCAATCTCTTGAAAAATGCCTTCAACTGTACCATTCAGTTGTGATGAGTATTATGAAAGTAAAGATTCTTTCGGCATGCAAACTGTATGTATATGTAATTTGGGCTGACATTGTGGTGCTGAATAAAGGGAGTACTGTAATAATGTGGTGTCTTCACAATGTATTAGGTTGGGTGGATGTGAAGACCCCATGTGATTATGTGAAGATCAGAGCAGTCACATGATGTCATCTCATTTTTAAGTAATAATAAATTGTCTTTTATCTCATTTTCCATCAGTGGGATCTACCAGTTAAACTGCTAATCTTGAAAGTAATTCATTGGCTATTAAGCATTTTGAATGTTCTTAGGATATAAAATGAGTTATACATAAATACAACTTTTTTTTAGAAGAATACTCAGAGTAGAGCTCACAGCCGCACAGAGAACACAGAAATAAAATCTTTTGACCCCCTGTTCTATTCTGATCAGTAAGCACCATTTTATTCTCCCCAACTGTTTAAACCACCATCTCCCACCCACCCCCCACTCCTCACCTATGCACTAGGTACAACTTACTGATCACTGCGAGGACATGAGAACTCTACACTGACTATAAAGGCTGTCAGGATTGAACCTGGGTTACTGCATCTGAGAGGCAGTATTTCTGCTTGCTGCATTACACTGCCACATTCATCCATGTAATAGTACCTTCAATAAGACATTGACAGACCTTCCTCAACTCCTCTTCTGCTCCTGATCCTGTGATCCTTTAATCCCCCTCGTGTCCAATAACTTATATTCAAGGATTACAATTCTAAAAATTCATAATTTTGAGTGAAGAAATTTGTCTTCTACGGCTAATTCCTTAGCCTGATAAAATGTATCTTAGTCCGAGGCCATCCAGTCGAGAAAACAGATTCTCAGTGTCTAACTTGCCAAACAAAAAATATTTCATCCTTTGCTCTCCTTGGCATCGGAGACTATGTTCTCAAACCACATCACAGGAATTGGTCTTTTGCATATAATTAATTTAATAAACAATGAACTCTTTCTTTTATTAAATAATAATCCCTCAAAATATTTTATTTAGGATGAGCTTATTGGGACCACCTATTCACTCTTCAAGAAACAACTTCAGTTGAAACATTTTCAAGTTTTGTGATTGTAATTTTGCGATTGGACTTACTGAACGTCTGGGAAGTCTCGGGAAAGTGCAGCAACTTCCATTGTAATAGCTTCAACGTCTTTAAGCCTGATGATTTCAGCAATTTTAAGAAGTGCAGACTCTAGATGCGTAGTTTCAGATGTCTAGTTAAATTAAAAGAAAAGCAATCTGTTAGGTATAATAACTTAATATTTATTGCAGATCTAACATATAGAGAGGCTTTGAGGAAAGAGAAGCAGAATAAAGGGTAATAAGGTAATAAAGGTAGTAAGGTAGAAGGGCTAAAGTGTGTGTACTTCAATGCAAGAAGCATCAGGAACAAAGGTGATGAACTGAGAGCTTGGATACATACATGGAATTATGACGTAGTGGCCATTACAGAGACTTGGCTGGCACTAGGGCAGGAATGGATTCTCAATATTCCTGGATTTCAGTGCTTTAAAAGGGATTGGGGGGGGGGGGGGAGAAAGGGGAGGAGGGGTGGCATTACTGGTCAGAGATACTATTACAGCTACATAAAGGGTGGGTAGTGTAGCAGGATCCACTTTTGAGTCAGTATGGGTAGAAGTCAGGAACAGGAAGGGAGCAGTTACTCTACTGGGGGTATTCTATAGGCCCCCTGGTAGCAGCAGAGATACCGAGGAGCAGATTGGGAGGCAGATTTTGGAAAGGTGCAAAAATAACAAGGTTGTTATCATGGGTGACTAACTTCCTTAATATTGATTGGCACCTGATTGGTCCCAATGGTTTAGATGGGGCAGAGTTTGTTAAGTGCATCCAGGACAGATTCCTATCACAGTATATTGACAGGCCGACTGGGGGAATGCCATGCTAGATCTAGTATTAGGTAACGAACTGGGTCAGGTCACAGATCTGTCAGTGGGTGAGCATCTGGGGGACAGTGATCACCGCTCCCTGACCTTTAGCATTATCATGGAAAAGGACAGAATCAGAGAGTACAGGAAAATTTTTAATTGGGGAAGGGCAAACTATGAGGCTATAAGGCTAGAGCTTGCAGGTGTGAATTGGGATGACGTTTTTGCAGGGAAATGTACTATGGACATGTGGTCAATGTTTAGGGATCTCTTGCAGGATGTTAGGGATAAATTTAACCTGGTGAGGAAGATAAAGAATGGTAGGGTGAAGGAACCATGGGTGACAAGTGAGGTGGAGAATCTAGTCAGATGGAAGAAGGCAGCATACGTGAGGTTTAGGAAGCAAGGATCAGATGAGTCTAATGAGGAATATAGGGTAGCAAGAAAGGAGCTTAAGAAGGGGCTGAGGAGAGCAAGAAGGGGACACGAGAAGGCCTTGGCAAGTAGGGTAAAGGAAAACCCCAAGGCATTCTTTAATTATGAGAAGAACAAAAGGTTGGTAGGAGTGAAGATGGGACAGATTATAGATAAAGGTGGGAAGATGTACCTGGAGGCTGTGGAAGTGAGTGAGGTCCTCAATGAATACTTCTCTTTGGTATTCACCAATGAGAGGGAACTTGATGACGGTGAGGACAATATGAGTGAGGTTGATGTTCTGGAGCATGTTATTACTAAGGGAGAAGAGGTATTGGAGTTGTTAAAATACATTAGGATGGATAAGTCCCCAGGCTGCTCCACAAGGCGAGGGAAAAGATTGCTGAACCTCTGGCTAGGATCTTTATGTCCTCATTGTCCATGGGAATGGTACTGGAGGATTGGAGGGAGGTGAATGTTGTCCCCTTGTTCAGAAAAGGTAGTAGGGATAGTCTGGGTAATTATAGACCAGTGAGCCTTATGTCTGTGGTGGGAAAGCTGTTGGAAAAGATTCTTAGAGACAGAATTTATGGGCATTTAGAGAATTATGGTCTGATCAGGGATAGTCAGCATGGCTTTGTGAAGGCCAGTTCGTGTCTAACAAGCCTGATAAGAGTTCTTTGAGGTGGTGACCAGGCATATAGATGAGGGTAGTGCAGTTGATGTGATCTACATGGATTTTAGTAAGGCATTTGACAAGGTTCCACACAGTAGACTTATTCAGAAAGTCAGAAGGCATGGGATCCAGGGAACTTTGGCCAGGTGGATTCAGAATTGGCTTGCCTGCAGAAAGCAGAGGGTTGTGGTGGGTTGGAGAGTTGTAACTAGTGGTGTCCCACAGGGATCGGTTCTGGGACCTCTACTTTTTGTGATTTTTATTAATAACCTGAACATGGGGGTGGAAGGGTGGGTTGGCAAGTTGGCAGATGACACAAAGGTTGGTGGTGTTGTGGATAGTGTAGAAGATTGTCTAAGATTGCAGAGAGACATTGATAGGATGCAGAAGTGGGCTGAGAAGTGGCAAATGGAGTTCAACCCGGAGAAGTGTGAGGTGGTACACTTTGGAAGGACAAATTCCAAGGCAGAGTACAATGTAAATGGCAGGATACTTGGTAGTGTGGAGGGGCAGAGGGATCTGGGGGTACATGTCCACAGATCTCTGAAAGTTGCCTCACAGGTAGATAGGGTAGTTAAGAAAGCTTATGGGGTGTTAGCTTTCATAAGTCGGGGGATACAGTTTAAGAGATGCGACGTAATGATGCAGCTCTATAAAACTCTGGTTAGGCCACACTTGGAGTACTGCGGCCATTTCTGGTCGCCTCACTATAGGAAGAATGTGGAAGCTTTGGAAAGGATACAGAGGAGATTTACCAGGATGCTGCCTGGTTTAGAGAGTGTGCATTATGATCACAGATTAAGGGAGCTGTGACTTTACTCTTTGGAGAAAAGGAGGATGAGAGGAGACATGATAGAGGTATACAAGATATTAAGAGGAATAAATAGAGTGGACAGCCAGTGCCTATTCCCCAGGGCACCACTGCTCAGTACAAGAGGACATGGCTTTAAGGTAAGGGGAGGGAAGTTCACGGGGGATATGAGAGGAAGGTTTTTCACTCAGAGAGCGGTTGGTGCGTGGAATGCACTGCCTGAGTCAGTGGTGGAGGCAGATACACTAGTGAAATTTAAGAAACTACTAGACAGGTATATGGAGGAATTTAAGGTGGAGGGTTATATGGAAGGCAGGGTTTAAGGGTCGGCACAACATTGTGGGCCAAAGGGCCTGTACTGTGCTGCATTGTTCTATGTTCAACAAAGTAATCATTGTAGTCTGATAAATATATTAAATTTAACAGCAAGTTTAAATAAGTATTGATTATCATCTGATCACTGATATGAAATCACCCTGGAAGTTTGTCATTTAATTCATTGCTTGATTACTGTTGGTTCTGATATCCTGTATCACGTGTTTGCAATACAATAGAAAAGTAAATTGAAATTGGCTGTGAATATGAGGTGCAGCAGGAAATTAAACATTGCAAAACAATAGTGCACGCAGCTTGACAGAATGTTCCCTAGAGTAGTACAGGTGGAAATTAGGAGAAAATGTACAGGCCTTCCATTATTAATGGACAGTGAAATAAGCTAGTCTCAGCAAAGGAGCAAGATTTGAAAATTGCAAGTGTGAGGAAATCAAGATTTGCCTTTACTCTCTTCCTGTATTTACAAATTTTGACAATTATATGGTCTCTGGGTAACCTGTGAGGGTCCTGGAATCAATCTTTGTAGAACCCCCTCAAAGGAAACCACATCTATTCTTATCCCTCTCAAAGAACATGGTCTCTTAGTCACAGACTATTAAAATTATGGTGTCACAGGCATACAGGTGAATTCTTGGAATTCTGTTTATTGAGTTAGAGAAGAATCTTGAAAATCTAGTGGATGAATGTATTGTCAAGATGGCAGAGTCAAAGCCAGTGATGACTCCTTTAAAGAGCTGAGCATAGCCAAGAAAAACTATACAAACTACAACATTTTCTTACTGTAGTAAGAGAATTTATAACTTCATAATCAAAATCACTCAAAAATGCATCGAAGTGTTATGTTGAGCATGTACTGTGGAAAAGCAAGTACTCAAGATCAGAGATCCATTTTTTGATTGTTATGATTTATCAGAGGAGTTAGTCCAGTATGATGGTCCTCATTTGCATTCCTTTCTGAAAGTTGAAATTTTTTGCTAAACCATTAACTTCTGTTGAGCTGCAGAAGAGTTGAGCTTAGTTCAGAAAAATGTTAAGGGAAAATTAGAAGAGAGAAACAAGAAAAGAATCCTTATTCAAAGCATTCAGAGAACCAATCCAAACAATGCAATAGAATTTGACACTCTGTGAACACTATCAAGCAGATTTGACTTTCAAACATGGGATAGTGGAATGACGGTTGAAGTGTCTGGCATGGAGATATCATGTGGGGAAAGGTAATAGAAATAGAAATATATTGAAAAAATTTGTGATTGCTAGTGTATTCCAGTAATTGATCCAGAGGAAAACTGGGAAGAAATAATGCAAAGACTAGAAATAGCAACAATGCAAATGGTATCCAGAGAGGACCAGAGAGATTATATCATATATAAGGGCTCCCTGAGTTATGAATGGACCTGCCTTTAAATTCAACTTCATACAAATTCTTCCACAATTTTAATGCATTTCCCCAGCATTTCCATGGTAATTATTAATGACTAAATATCATTCATATTCCATTAGTAAAATTATGGTAGTGTTAGGATGATTATCAAGGAGAGAGAGGCCCATCGTTAGGTCGACCATGGATGTTGTGTCCCAGCTGTCTACAATACGCAAGCCAGTATGCGAGCAAGGGCAGTACGATATTTAGAGCAATCTGCTGCCCATGCAGTAGGCTCCTCCAACTCCTCCACACAGTTGATGAATCCAAAGAAGTGGCAGAGTCTGATACAGTTTGGCACCTGTGGCATCTCGGGAGTTGCCCGTCAGAGCTGAACTCAACATTGTACTGCCTTAGCTGGACTTGGCTGTCAGAGGGTATTTGATACACATGCCACTATCATACCAAAATACAGAAACTACCTGGATAAAAAAAGTTTATATAAATAAAAGGAGACTTACATAAAAGGAGAAGAGTTTCTGTATCTGCTCGGCTTCATTCTTTATTTGGTTTGCTACTTTCTGCTGCTCATTTACTGTTTTGCAATTTAGCTTTTTCTTCATAATTCTTATAATGTATTCTATAATGAGCTGCTTATGGATTTCCCTCAATATATCCTATTGAAAGGCACAAACACAAATCAAAATCACCATAAATTGTGGACACCAGTCGAAGATAAAAGCAGTTACATTTAAGACAGAGTTTTGAATTTGTTGTTTTGTACTATTACAGTATCTCCCTTCTAAAGGCTGCCTTGAATACCATGAATACTCATACATTTCACAGACTTTTTAGTACTAATGTCTGTACTTTAGTAATTACTTTGAGAGTACAAATAACAATCAATTCTGTCCTCACACAACACACACATACATAGATGGATCCAGCAGTTTGAGCATCACGGTTCCTGAGGAGACATTGGATTGTGCTGAGGGGGAGAAGTAAGAAGTAAATGGAGGTAGCCAACAAGACACAGTTCTCGAGGAGATATTGGATTATGCATAATTAGGTACTTGGTGAAAAAAAGAAGTTAGGTTTAAGCAGAATGGCGATTGTAGGAGTGGGCATTATTTGAGTGGGCCAGTGTTAGAGTGGGGAGTTGAGGCTTTGGCACATTGAAATTTCAGTGAGAAGAGGCGTAAGCCGTAGGAAATTAGGACGACTAAATGAAGGCATGAGGTTGCTTTAGCAGAAAAGGTGAAGGAGAATCCTCAGAGTTTCTACAGATATATTAAGCCAAAAAGAGAGCAAGGTACAAAATTGGTCCTCTGGAAGATCGGAATGGTCATCTATAAGGGGATCTGAAAGAGATGGGAGGAGATGTACATGGATTTTTTGCATCTATATATTTACTCAGGAGATGGACACAGAGTCTATAGAAGTGAGGCAAAGCAGCAGCAAGGTCATGGACCCTGTACAGATTAGAGAGGAGGAGGTGTTTGCTAGGATGGATAGATCCCCAGGGTCTGACAAGGTGTTCAAGATGGATCCTGTGGGAGGCTAGTGCAGAAATTACAGGGGCTCCAGCAGAGATATATAAAATATCTTTAGCCACGGTTGAGCTGCCAGAGTATTGGAAGATAGCTAATGTTGTTCAGTTATTTATGAAAGGCTCTACAAATAAGCCACAAAATTTTAGGCTGGTGAGCCTGCCATCAGTAGTGGGGAAGTTTTTGGAAGGTATTCTAAGGGATCAGATATATAAACATTTGGATAGATATGGACTGATTGGGGATAGTCAACATGGTTTTGTGCATAGTAGATTGTGTGTAACTAATCTTATAGAGGGTTTTGAGACAATTACCTTGAAAGCTAATTAAGGTAATTTAGTGGAAGCTGTCTCCAAAGCATTTGACAAGGTCTGGCATGGGAGGTTGGTCAAGAAGGTTCAGTCATTCGTCATTCAAGATGAAGTAGTAAATTCAATTAGACACTGGTTTTGTGGGAGAAGCCAGAGAATGGATACGGATGGTTACCTCTCTGACTGGAGGCCTGTGACTGTTGGCTTGTCATAGGGATTGGTGCTGGGTCTGTTGTTGTTTTTCATCTATGTCAACGATTTGGATGCTAATATGTAAACTGGATCAGCATAAAATTTGCGGATGACACCAAGATTGGGGATGTCATGGACAGTGAGGAATACTATCAAACTTTGTAGTGGGATCTGGATCGAATCAAAAAATGGGTTGAAAAATGGCAGATGGAATTTAATACAGAGAAGCGTGAGGTGTTGAACTTTGGGTGGACCAACCAGGGTAGGTTTTACACAATGAGCAATAGGGCACTGAGGAGTACGTTGAGCAGAGGGATCTGGGAATACAGGTCTATAATTTGTTGAAAATAGCATCACTGGCAGGTGGGCTTGTAAAGAAAGCTTTTGACACATTGGTCTTCATAAATTAACGTATCGTGTACAGGAGATAGGATGTTATGTTGAAATTTTATAAGACATTGATGGAGCCTAATTTGGAGTCTTGTGTCCAGTTTTAGTCACCTACCTACAGGAAAAATGTAAATAACTTTGAAAAAGTGCAGAGAAAATTTACAAGGATGTTGTCAAGATGTGAGCACCTGAATTATAGGGAAAGGTTGAATAGGTTAGGACTTTATTCCGTGGAACATAGAAGATTGAGGTGAGATTTGATAGTGATATACAAAATTATGAAAGGCATAGATAGGGTAAATGCAAGCAGGCTTTCTCCACTGAGGGTGGGTGAGACTAGAACTAGAGGTCATGGGTTAAGGGTGAAAGATGAAATGTTTAAGGAGAATATAAGGGGGAACTTCTTCACTTAGAGGGTGGTGAGAGTTGCCAGCACAAGGGGTGGATATGAGTTTGATTTTAATATTTAAGTGAAATATGGATAGGTACATGGATGGTAGGGGTATGGAGGGCTATGGCCTGGGTGCAAGTCGATGGGACTAGACAGATTACAAACAAGAGAAAAACTGCAGATGCTGACACACACAAAATGTTGGAGGAACTCAGCAGGCTTACGGCATCTATGAAAAAGAGTACAATCAACATTTCAGGCTGAGACCCTTCGGTGCCCTGCCTGAAATGTCGACTGTGGACTCGGCAGATTAACGGTTTGGCATGCACTAGATGGGCCAGAAGTGCTGTTTCTGTGACGTAGTGTTCTATAACTCTGACTGTACGTGTCATTGGTCAGGAATCATTATAGGAAATCAAAATGGCTGTTGATCCTTCCCTGGGTAAAGATCAACACAAGAAAATAGGAGCAGGATAGGCCTCCAGGCTCCTCAATTCTGCCCCATCATTCAACATGATCGTGGCTGATCCATGCTGGTCTCAACTCCTATGCGTGTTTCCCATAACCCTTAATTCGTTGATCCTTCAAATAGTTATCTATCTCTGTCTTAAATATATGATCACACTTGGGGGGGGGGGGGTGGCAGAAATTCACTACCATCTGAGAGAAGAGAAGAAATTTGCTATGTTAGGTGAAGCTAGTCAAGTTAGAGTGGAACTATTCTGGTACTACTTGAGGTTCTTTGCCAAATCAGTTCAGCTATTTATATATTGACCTTTTAGTAGTCCTGCAGCATTCTGTTACAGACAGATCATAGAAAGCTGAAGCACATCTTGATTGTCATCTTTACTGTAGATTTGATAAACATTATCGTCACAATATTTCAAGTCATATTACTGGTTCTGCTTATTGTTACACACCTGATATAAGGGTGCTTTCAATTTCTCTAGTTTTGTAAGATGTTCCTCCAATATTCCAAGCATTTTGGTCATGTGTTCTGAAGACTCAAGCCATTTTCCTGTCACCAGCTTTTTACAATAAGGCTACAGAATAATATAAAGGAGTAAGTAAGCTTGGGATTAATCAAATTACTTAAGTGCAAATTTCAACTTCTAACAAAATGGAACCCTGAAAAAGTCAATTAATCTTTTAATATAATTTTTACTGAATCAAACAGTTTTTACACTTATGAAAACAATAAATATTAAGTAGTTCTTTCAATGAAATCACAATTACAACTGCTGACTATTACATCAATTGACCACAGTGAAGTGTTTGTATATTATATACTAAACAATATGAAAAATCATATTTAACTCTTCTAAGCTTGGTAAGAAGCTTGACACTGATAAAGTTCTTAAAAGTCGTTTTTTATGTACATATCTGTTTGATTCGTACTCATCTTACCTTTAATTTACAAAACAAAGTCTTTAACAAAATGTCTTTTGTCTTTTTTTCCATTTCATTCAAAAGTGATCGAACTTTCTCCGTCAATTCTGTATTTGTGATTTTCTCACTTGTGTCAATGTAATTCCTAAAAATATAATTAAAAAGAGCAGTAGTTTTCTTATGTATAAACAAAACTGTGCTTTGACTGATTTGCAAAGGTAATCTTATTGAATATCATTTTGATTTTGGGTAATAATGGAAAGAGGATTGCCAGATTATCGATCCATTGTATATCTCTGCTGATTTTAATTTCCACTGTAGCATTATTTTCATATGAAAGTGTATCTCCAACTTCCAACAGCTGCTGGTAGAAATTTATTTTGATATAACTTTGAATTCAAAAGCTCAAAATTGAATGGATGCAAGATGTTGACACCTGTCATCTCACAGGCAGCTTCTACAAATTCAGGGGTGAAATCTGGGTCCGGAAGGGTCTCAGCTCGAAATGTCAGCTTTTTATTCCTTTCCATGGATGATGCCTGACCTGTCGAGTTTATCCAGCAATTTGTGCGAGTCTGCTTCCATGGCAAGATAGCATTTTAACATCAGAGATATTTCAGTGTCCTTCGGATGTTAGGTGTAGTCCTGTAATCTGAGGATTCTCCCTCCACTTCACTGCAATTATAAATTCAATGCAGACTGATATCTACCTTATTCTATCCCCTCTCTGAATTCACAATGTAAATGTAACATTTTATTCTGATTTGTTATTGTTTTACATTGTACTACCTCAATGCACCATTGTAATGAATTGATTTGTATGGATGGTATGCAAGACAAGCACATCAGTACACGTCACAGCAATAAATCAATTTACCAATTTCAGTTTTAATTAACCAGTTTATGTCAGCACCACTCCTTGAGATAATCACAGAAGTAGTCGTATTTGACTAGGATTTTCTTAGCCTACATGTCAATCAATGAGCAGAAGTTTTACACTTACTCATATAATTTACACATGACGTTAACTGCTTAACAAATTTACCTGAAAACTTCACAACAGTTGGTGATTAAAATAATAATGGAAATGAAGTTTGTTTGGTTCGTATTGGATTTCTCAAAGTTCTCTGCAGATTGCTGGAAGCTGTAAAACATTAACATTTCATTTCTTATTTTGTGCATCACATAAAATTATCACCAAAATATAAACACATTTATATCGCCTCACAGGTTCAAAGACATTTTGGGGTTTAATCCTAACTATTCAAGATCAACTTATTGGACTTCTCTTTTTTATCATATTCATTAAGTATTAAAATTTAAAGGGTGATTGAATCGAGATGTTAAAATATTTAATGGATTTAACAGGGGGGAGATAACAATAAATTTCCTTTGATTGGAGTATCAAGAACAAGTGAACATAATTTTAAAATTAGAGCATAAATTAGAACCATATAGCCATATAACATATATTGTTATATGGTTATAATTTATACTCTAATTATGCTCTAATAAATTAAACATAATCTTGAAATTATTGAAAACTTGAAAGCACATTTTTAAAAAAGGTGGTGAAAATTTAAATTAATGTAGAAAATTGCAACTTTCTGAGGACTGCTAAGTTATTCTATTCAGGACTTTTTAACATGAAAATATGTGCAATGTTTTCGAGTTTGGACCTCAAGCAGTGTGAACAAAGATATGCCTACTGAATATAAACCACATTAAAAATGTACATGGATGTGTATAACATCTACCCAAATCTACTTTCACATTTGTCAGATCTCCATTTACAATCCTTCTCACTCTCCACTGCACCCTTCTAAAACTTTCCCTTGGAACCTTTACCTAACAAGCCTCACATTCTTGATCTGCAAAACAAACCAAAACCATGTTCATTGTCATTTTGACAAAGGACTTCAAATTCAAAAACTGTCAGGTCAAAGACATGCAGCTCAGCTGCAAGATACACTTTGTTTATACATAGGAACGCAGGGATTAGTATATCATACACTCCTCCGCATGTTTGCTAACATCATGGCTGATCTTTTATTCTCAGTGCTACTTTACTGATCTAACATTTTATCCCTTGATTTTGTTAATAATTGAAAATTTACATTCATTTCAGTCCTGTGTATACTCTATAATTGAGCATCAGCAGGCATCTACAGGAAACAATTCAGAGATTTGTCATTCTATGTAAAAGAATCTCTTAGAATTGTGGTGGATTAGATAGCTAAACCCACATTTTGAAACTACAACTCTTGTTTCCAGTTACACCAACAGATCCTTACATCATCCTTACATCTAGTCTGTCAATTCCTTAAGAGTTTTGTAATTTTCAGTGAGATCACCACTTATTCTTCTAAATTAAAACAGATAAAGCATAATCTGTTTCATCACCCAATTACAAACCCACCATTCCAGTAATCAGTTAATGACTCAGGTGTCAATTTTTTTACACTGTTAAGTGTTCCTGATTTGTTTAAAGGACTTTCTTCTTCATTTGTCATGTCTTAGATAAGTGGAGATTCATTTTATAATTATATTTTAATCAAATTTTATTACTAATCCTTTAAATTTAATGACAAGAACTCCAGTAGATGGGATGAGGTTCTTGCAGTCTAGTTTAAAATTAATTTTTGGTTGATTACAACTTTGTACAGATCTTTTTCATAGATATATATGTTTGTTTCTAGTTTATTACAATCTCTGGGCATTTCCATAGTTGCCATTTAATATAATGGAAAGTCCTGAATATGAGAATGTCGTGACTTGGCAGTCCTCAGGATGTTGCAATTTTCCATGTAAAATTAAAGCTGATCTTTACCAGTGCATATTTCTCTAAACAACACATGTTTCCTTTTATATGAAGCTGGGAAATGAGTCCTTATTTAAGTAGTGTCTGACTCAGAACCCAAAGCTGGATTTTTTATGGGACTAAGTACTGATTTGAAAAACCAAGGATGGGACAAGTATGTATCTTGTAAAATGCTTTCACTTTATTTCATCAGAAACTTGAAGAAAACAATGAAAAGCATGACTTGAGTTGTTCAGTCAAACATATTTTTAAGCTGGTTCATGAACTTAGAGGTCCCTATAGCCAGGATTAGTCTACGTTCCACATTTGCAAGGAGTATAGGAGATTGTATTTCTGACTGTGTACTCCTCAGGTCCTCATTGTAGGTTATCTTATATAGAATGGGGAAAGCAAGTTGGAGATCTCCTGGACAGTTAATAAGTCCAAGTAAGATGTGGCCATCTTGGTTCTTCCTCTGACTGCTGCTCTCTTCCATGGTTTTATCTGTATCCAGGTGATTCTGGAGAAGGAGCCCACTGATCTCTGTGAGACCCTCTGTGATCACCGGGTGTCAAAAATGTTGCATTGTGCATGAAGAATGTAATATTCTTATTTAAGATGGTAAGTTTGAGTTTTAACTTTTGAATGTTTTTTTCCTCAGACAGGGAGGAAATGAAATAGTATCAAAGATGATAACTTCTTATGCCCGGCCGAAAACTATGCATCTCACTTTCAAGCGAGAACCACACATTTGTTCAGAAATCAGGAAAAATAAAGTGCATCTTTTATTATATAATTTTGTACTGGTTTGAAGTCATGATTTTAAAAGGAGACAAACGTTTCTATATATTACAGATCTGTTGTACCTTCCCAGGAAGGAATGTGCTTCCTCCAGCATGATGACAACTGTTTTGTCAACCATCTCGTTAGTAAGAGTTCCAGTTTCCTGGATTGCCCCTACAATTATCTGAGGGATAAAGGATAAAAACACATTTAGTTATTAGAGGGTAAAGATCAGCAGTTGACCAATGTACAACAGCATGAAAACATAATAGTAATTTCTTGTTTTAAACAGAATGTCAGTACAGACTGGCACTAAGTAAATAGAGAAGAAATAAAGTGATTTATGCAGAACGCTAAATTGAAAGTAATGTCTACCAGTTCTGCATTTTTTCTAGTGATTGTAAGATTTTTTGTAATTGAACTGTTACTGCAGATTTTCAGAGTGAGTGGACTAAAATTCTTTGTTTTCATACTTGGAAGAAGGTTGGATACAGTAAAAATCAATGTTATTGGTATATTTTCATTACTATTATTTTCAGTTCAACTTAGATTCTGATATGCTTGATGTTATGATTTAAATTTAAGGCTTCAACACAGAACTTTTGGCCGACAAAGTTCATGCAAAACTTTTTTCCTATCTACACTGATCCATTTGCTCATACTAGGCTCATCTACATTTTGCCTTTTTCAGTGCCTTTCTAAATATCTCTTAACGATAGTGATTTGTATTTAATTCCACCACCTCCTCTCGCAAAGAGTTCCTGATACTGTGTAAAAAAGATCCCTTTGAGTCTACTTTAAAACTACTTCCTCGCACCTTAAAGCAATAAGCTCTTACTTTGATGCTTCTATCAGAATCAGAATCAGTTTTAAACTCATCAGCATTGTTAACATTACGGCAGCAGTACAAAAAAATACATGATAAATAAATATAGAGAAAAAAGCGGTAAGTATATATGTCTATTAAATAATTAAGTAAAAATAAGTCATGAAATAAAACAGAAATAAAGAAGTAGAGAGTTAGTGTTCATTAGGACGACCTATACTATCTACGTCTCTTATATAACTTTATATAGATATATCAGTTCACCTCTCAGCCTCTTGCACTCCAGAGAAACCAAACCCAGCCTATTCAGATTTCTGGATCATTAGGACCTCTTCTGGGGCAGGTAGGACCAATATCCTTGTGGGCAGGTTAGCTAGAGCTTTTGGGAGTGGTTTAAACTAATATGGCAGGGAGATGGGAACCAGTATGATAGATAGAGCTGAGGACGAGCCAGCAATTTGCAAGTAAATGGTGTAATATGTACAGAAGGGCAAGCCAATTATTGGGTACAACTGCAGACAGAGCAAAGAGTAAAGTTGTACCACAGAGGCAAAATTCATAAGGGTGAAGAATGCAGGGCTGAAGGTGCTGTATTTAATTGCATGTACCATTCGGAATAAGGTGGACAAACTGGTGGCACAAATAGAGATTGGTCGGTATGACATTGTGGACATCACTGAGTTGTGGCTGAAAGAAGGACATAGTTGGAAGCTGAACATCAAAGGATATACTTTATATCGAAAGGACAGGCAGGAAGGCAGAAGTGGCATCATTCACTGCTTTGGTTATTCTGCTGGACGGTCAAATTGTTGTGCTGGGTGGATCAACAAACTGGCAAATAAAAATCATTTTGATGAACCAACTTACAAACAAACGCCTGGAGATTCTGAATCTGCTGCTGTTTTGTGGAACATTAATTCGGGTAGTGAAATGTTAAAGTGTTTGTTGAAAAATGACTTAGATTGCTAAAGATTGCCAATTATATGAACATAAGACAAAGGAGCAGAGTTAGGGCATTTGGTCAATTGAGTCTGCTCCAACTTTCAATCCTGGAATTCTGGCTGATCTCATTTTCCCTCCTTAACTCAATTCCCTGGCCTTTTCCCTGTAACTTTTGACGCTATGTCCAATCAAGAATCTGTCACTCTCTGCCTTAAATATACCCAATGATCTGGCCTTCACAGCCATCTGTGGTAATAATTCCACAAACTCACCACCCTCTGGCTAAAAAAATGTCTCTGCATCTCTATTTTAAATGGATGACCTATCCTGAGGCTGTGCCCTCTTGTCCTAGGCTCCCACACCATGGGAAACATCAATTCTGTCGAGGCCTTTTAACATTCGAAAGGTTTCAATGAGATCCCCCTTATCCTTCTAAATTCCAGTCAGTACTGACCCAGAACCCAAACCCTTTAGTTCCTGGAATCATCCTTGTGAACTGCCTCTGGACCCTCTCCAATGCCAGCACATCTCTAAAATGAGGAGCCCAAAACTGTACACATTTCTCTAGGTGAAGCCTCACCAGTGCCTTATAAAGCCTCAGCATCACATCCTTGCTCTTGTAATCAAGACCTCTTGAAATGAATGCTAACAATGCATTTGCCTTCCACACCACCAACTCAACCTGCAAGTTAACCTTTAGGGTGTTCTGCACAAGGACTCCCAAGTCTTTCACATCTGAGATTTTTGGAATTTTTCTGTTTAGAAAATAGTCTGCACATTCCTTTCCAATACCAAAGTGCACAGCCATGCATTTTCTAACATTGGATTTCATTTGCCACTTTCTTGCCCCTTCTCCTAATCTGTCTAAGTCCTTCTGCAGTCTTCCTGTTTCCTCAATACTACCTGCCCCTCCATCAATGTTTGTATCATCTGAAAACTTGGCAACAAAGCCATAATATAAATTATTGATATACAGCATAAAAAGAAGCGATCCCAAACACTGATCCCTGCAGAACAAAACTAGTCACTGGCAGCCAACCAGAAAAGGATCCTTTTATTCCCACTCACTGCCTCCTACCAATCAACCAATGTTCTAACCATGTTAGTAACTTTCCTGTAATACCATGGGGTCTTAACTTGGTAAGCAGCCTCATGTGTGGCACGTTGCCTTCTGAAAGTCCAAATATACAACATCACTGAACTCCTTTTAACTATATTACTTGTAATCTCCTCAAAGAATTCCAACAGGTCCATCAGGCAGGATTTTCCCTTAAGAAACCATGCTGGCTTTGTCCTACCTTGTCCTGTGTCACCAAGTACTCCAACACCTCATCCTTAACAATAGATTCCCCATCTTCCCAACCACTGAGGTCAGGCTAACTGGTCTATAATTTCCTTTCTGCTGCCTTCCTCCTTTCTTAAAGAGTAGAGTGACATTTGAAATTTTCCAGACCTCTGGTATAATGCCAGAGTCCAATGATTTTTGAAAGAACATTGATAATACCACCACAATCTCTAACGCTATCTTGTTCACAATCCTAGGGTGTAGTTCATCTGGTCTATGTGACTTATGTACCTTTGGATCATTCAGCTTTTGGAACACCTTCTCCCTTGTCATAGTAACTGCACTCACTTCTCTTCCTTCACACACTACAACACCTGACACAATGTTAGTGTCTTCCACAGTGAAGACTGATGCAAAATACTCATTTAGTTCATCAGCCATTTCCTTGTCGACTGTTGCTATTTTTCCGGCCTCATTTTCTAGTGGTCCTGTATCTGCTCTCATCTCTCTTATTTTTTTTTTTACATAATTAAAAAAGCTTTTACTATCCACCTTGATATTGTTTCCTAGCTTGCTTTCATATTTCATCTTTTTCCTTCTAATGATTCGTTTAGTTGCTCTCTGCAGGTTTTTAAAAACTTCCCAATCCTCTACCTTCCCGCTAATTTTTGCTTTATTGTATGCCCTCTCTTTTGTTTTTAACTTTAGCTTTGACTTCCCTTGTCAGCCACAGTTGTAAGACCGGAAGACCACAAGACATAGGAGCAGAATTAGGCCATTCAGCCCATTTAGTCTGTACTATTTTGTCATTTGAGTATTTCTTTGATTTTGCACCTTTCTCTTTTTTCCCCAGAAACTGAAACCATTGCTGCTCTGCTGTCATACTTGCCAGCAGCTCCTTCCAATTTACTTTGGCCATCTTCTCTCTCATAACACTGTACTTTCCTTTACTCCACTGAAATACTGCTATGTCAAATTTCTCCCCATCAAATTTCAAGCTGAACTCAATCATATTGTGATCACTGCCTCCTAAGGGCTCTTTTACCTTAAGCTCCATAATCACCTCCGGTTCCTTACCCAATCCAGTATAGCAGATCCCCCAGTCAATGACGAACTGCTCTGAAAAGCCACCTCATAGGTTTTCAACAAACTCACTTTCCTGAGGCCCATTACCAAACTGATTTTCCCAATCGACCTGCATGTTAAAATCTCCCGTGACTACCATAACATTGCCCCTTTGACATGCCCTTTCTATTTCTTGTTGCAATCTGTGGTCCACATCGCTGCTACTGTTGGTAGGCCTGTATATAACTGCCATCAGAATCCTTTTACCCTTGAGGTTTTTTAACTCAACCCACAAGGATTCAACATCTTCCAATCGTATGTCACATCTTTCTACTGATTTGATGCCATTCTTCACCAGCAGAGCCATGCCACCCCACCTGCCTACCTTCCTATCCCTCTGATACAACATGTAACCTTGGCCATTCAACCCCAATTACAACTGTTATTCAGCCATAATTCAGTGATGGCCACAACATCATTCCTGACTATCTGTAACAGTGCAACAAGATTATCCACCTTATTTCTCATACTCCGTACATTGAGATATAACACTTTGAGTGCTGTATTTACTACCCTTTTTGATTCTGCATCCCTAATGCACTGACACTCACCCTGCTGACTGCAATTAAGTCCTGTCATCTGCCTGCCCTTCCTGACAGTCTGACTGCATGTCATCTTTCTTTTGTTACCATCTGTCCTATTCTGAGTCCCTCCACTCTGGTTCCCACCCCTCTGCCAAATTAGTTTAAACCCTCCCCAACAGCTCTAACAAACTTGCCCGTGAGAATATTGGTCTCCCTCGGGTTCAGGTGCAACAGGTCAACCTTTTGTATGGGTCATACCTCCCCCAGAAGAGATCCCAATGATCCAAGACCCTGAAGCACTGCCCCCTACACCAGCTTCTCAGCCACACATTTATCTGCCAAATTATCCTGTTTCTACCCTCACTGGCACATGGGACAGGTAGCAATCCAGACATTACTACCCTGGAAGTCCTGCCTCTCAGCTTTCTTCCTAGAGACCTTGTTACTTTTCCTTCCTATGTCGTTGATACCAATATGTTCTAAGACATCTGGTTGCCCTTCCTCCTTCTCTAAAATGCTGTGGACACAATCTGAGACACCCCTGACCCTGGCACCTGGGAGGCAACATACCATCCGGGTTGTCCCATTCACATTCACAGAATATCATGTTTGTTTCCCTGAGTCCCCTATCACTACTGTTCCCCTCTTCTCCCTCTTTACCTTCTTCAGCACAGACCCATGCTCAGTGCCAGTAACCTGGTCTCTGTGGCAATCCCCTGGATTGAATTATGCCATTTCATTGGGATTTGCTTTGTTCTCCCTTTAACTAGAATAAAGTATTCTTTTGGAAATACGGGTGCACAGATCTTTTTATTTTATTTAGTGCTGTTCTGTGTACCTGGATTATGTCAATAGGTAGCTCACTGTGGTAATACCCATTCAGCACAATTGGTTCTTCTTCACTTTTCCATTTGTCCTCTTCAATACAGAGACTCTTATACATATGTGTTCTGGTATCTGACTGAAATAAAGGAAGCAAATGAATTTAGAGAAGCATATACTGTGCAATCATTAATGCTTCCAAAAGGCCAGCTAAAAAGTATTGCAACAAATGACTTCTGTGATTGCTCGACCACATAAGTCACAATTACAATTTTAAGTTTATTTGTACATTTTAAATGCAAGGAAGTGATAAATGTTTTACCTGTAAGGCAGTAAAGTATTCACTTTTCAAATGACTGATCATCCTCTCTGGGAGCAAGGTCTTTGACATTTCCTGACTTGTTTCTTCAGATTGTGTGACGGTACTGAGAAGACTGAACAAGGAATCATAAGTTTTCACATCGACTAATTTGATGTGTTTCCTAACAGCATTTTGAAAACTAAAATATGTCAATCATCAATACACTATACACTCAATGGACAGTTACACTACTATCAAAAACCAATAGCCACTTTTCTTTCACATGAAAAATTTGACACACAACCACATAATGAGGTCTGAAGTTGACTGAAACTGGGTCAAAGAGGCAAGATAATGGAGAGAAAAAACTGGAGCAGAGCAGAGAGATTTGAGGAGGGAATGTGATGCACCATCAATAACTCTCTCTGAGACGTAAAGGCGAGATATCGGCTTTTATTGACTGGAAGAAGGAACACGCAGTGGTTGACCACCATACTACATCCTGGAGACTGAGAGGCCGGGCTCAGACCTCAATCGCCTTTATACTGGGGTCTGTGGGAGGAGCCACAGCAGCAGTCAGCAGGGGGTGTGTCCAGACAGGTATATGTAGATCACCACAGAATGTAAGACTTTGGAGCCTTTCCAAATGAAGACATGACTGCCAAAGAGAAAATGACTGAAATGAGGATTGATTAATAGTTCAAAACTGGAAGAGTAGTGATACATTGGAATACAGGCTCAGGAGATGAGTGGACATAGGTGGCCAATTTTACATCTGTTAAGATTTTTCAAATTGAGATATTCCTGATCAAGAGTTAATGTTAGCTGATAAGCACAGCATAAATGGTTTAATTAGACTTGGTGTTAAGTAAGATATGGACAACAGTATGATTTTGAGTTTACAGAAGACAGAAAAAGGAAGCTGAACTTGGAGTGTGAGGGAGTGGTGAACTGTAAAGTAATTTCAGCATCAGATGAGCAGAAACCTTGTAATGATGCAAAAAATAAACGAAGTAAACTTAGTCTTACTTGTATCTTAGTGATAGTTGGAAACTTATCTCAGGTCTAAATCTATCAATGAGAGTGATCCAGTTATTTTAGACAGTTTCTATGGCAAGGAAATTGAAAGAATGGCTAGGAAACAGAGCTTATGAAGGTGTCTGAAAGCAATTGATTTGCCCTTCCCTGTCTTTTATTCAGAAGAGATTTCTGCTCATTCAATATGGATGACTGTCAAGCAGTCTGTGAGTTTGGATACAGGTGGGAAGAGAGGGCAAATCATAGGAGCTGGTGGTGTACTTGGGCTGGGCATTAACAGTACATCTATGAAAGCAGACTGCTTTTCTGAATGACATTGCTAAAAGCAGAACTTGGACTATGAAATAGTAGAACAGAAGGGCAATGTAGAGTGTAATTTCTGGTGTAGTGATGGGATTGAATTCATCCAATTTTCTGTAAATATATTCTGTGTGAAATTCCAGTGGTTCCCAATGACTATTGCTTTATATGAATCAGCTAGATGTGGAGATGCACCCTTAAGGTTTTGGGGAAGAATGGGGAGAAGACATTTTTAAATCATAAGAGTAGAAGAATGTGGCTAAATATATGTATGGATCACAAAAAGTGGCACGCCACATTGACAAAGTGGTTAATAAGTCAGACAGTCTGGGATTTATCAACGGAAGGCAGGAAGGACATGCTATCCATTTGTAAAAAAAGTTGGTCCGATCATGGCTGGAGTACTTTATTCTATTTGTAGTCACATTATTATAGGAAGGATGTAAAAATATTAGAAAGAGTCCAGAAGAGAACCAGAAGAGAATGGTTCTTGGGCTGAGAGACCATTTTCAATGATGGAAGATTGCTGGAGAAAAGAAGGCTGAGAGAGTTAAAATGAAGAGGGGTTCTAGACAGAGTGGATAGTTGGAGTTTGTTCCTATTGGCAGTGAGGTTAAGGACTAAACATTACAGATACAAAATACAGGTGCGGAAAATTAAGAGTGACAAGAAGAAAACATTTTTAAAGCAGCATTTGGTTGGAATGTGACATCTACTGCCTGCAGATGTAGGTGGAGGTAGATTCCACCTCCACCTCCAGCTGTTAAGAGGAATTGAATCAATTGTGAGGAAAATTTGAAATGCCACAGAGAAGGGGCTGGGGATGGAACTAGTCAGTTGCCCTGGTCATTGAGTCGGCTTATATATGGTGATGTAAATGGTCTCCTTCTATGCCAGAACCATATTGTCATTTAATGATGTACAATAAGGTAAGCAGGTAAGAAAATCTTGATCTTAGAATACAATACTTGACAATAATACAGTAAATAAATTAAATGTACGTGGATATTTATCCAACTTACTTTGGATAACAGGAGTAAATCCAGTGCAAAAAAGGATAAACATCTTTTCCTTTTGGTTTACTTTCTATGATTAGTTCCATGAGAGATGAACTTTTTTTATGATAATATTCCACATACTTTTTGCATATGTTGTACTCTTGAGGATAACATGGCTTGATACAGTTCACAATGGTGTCAAAATCCTCTTTCAGTTTTTTATGATGCTGCACTAAACACTCAGAAAGCATTTTGACTTTGGCAGCATCAGGAATACTGGGTAGCTCACCTAATCTTTCATTGACAGATTGCTCTATAGTATTTAACCATTTAGTTTCCCATCTTCTTGGCCTAACTTCTGCAACAGCTCCAGGTTTCTCCTTTTCCTCCAGATATACTTGATCTGCTTTTTCTTCTTGTAAGATCACTCTTACTGCCATCTTCAACAGATCCGGGTTTTCCTTGGAAATGCTCATTGAGTTTTTTGCCACTGTGAAAATTTCAGCACTAAGTATCTCGTACAGCGATTCTATTCCTTTCTTTTGCTCTTTGACAAGTTCTTCATCAGCCTTGGTTGTATCATCAGTATATTGTTCATGTTCCAATTTGATGAGGTGGCAGTCAGCCTTAAAATACTGCTTTTTTTCAATAAGTTCTTTGATGTCCGATTCTAGGCAAAAAGAAGTTACTGTTATAATTCCATTAAAATACACAAACATTTCTAGGCAATTACAAACGGTCAAAGTTTTCAAAAAAATCTGAGATTTTCTTTCAATCAACAGAAAATGTCAGAATCAATCAGCAGTTGGGGCAGCACTAGTAAAAAGGATAAAGTGCTAACAGAATCTAAAATGTTAACTATGAGCTACAGATGTTGCCTGACCTGCATGTAGGGATAAATATCTGTTTCTATTTCTGATTTCCAGCATTTGCAGATACTTTTGTTGCTTTCAATAAATATTGTGAGCATATATATTGCTCTTTGTATTTAAAAATAAACCATTTGCCATCAAAATCATTCATCATAATTGGTAATTAGCAAAGCAAGAAGTGTTTCTTATTTAATTGGGAACACACTCAGAACCAATTATTAGAAACAATATTTTAATTACAGGCAGTTTAGAAAATATATCTTTATTTCTTACTAAGTCAATGAAAGTATAATGTAATACTGTTACAAGTGGAATATCTCCAATCCATTTATAGCCTCCTGTCAAAAGACCTGGAAATGGCACTGCCAAGTTGGTGTCCATCTGTAATACAATACCAAAGTGGCTCTGATCATTGCCATAAATAGCATCCAAAGTGCTCATTACATAGCTAATGTTTCTAAGTCCATCACTACAGAACTGTATTTTGTTCTTATCTGCCCAATATTAGTGAGACTTTCACCCGTAATGACTTATTTCCCATCCCACTCCTCCATGCTTCCTTCCTCCAGCATAGAACCTAATGTTCCTTCAATTAAATACCAGGAACACTGAGGTCATCAGCCGCTGAAAGCTAAAATGATGGTATTAGTCTCCCTGGTGCTGTTCCAAAAGGCTCACTCAAAAATGGTGACGAAACACAGTTCCAATATCGCATGAGCAGGTTCCCTTTTTTCAAGTCAATCTGCTTCAGGAATGGTGGATATAGGTATCGAATTTCCATCAGACCATAAGATGTAGAATTAGACTGAGACCATTTGGCCCCTCAAGTGTGCTCGGCCATTCCATCATGGCTGATTTATTATTCCTCTAAACCCCATTCTGCTACCTGCTTGCCATAGCCCTTGACGCCTTTACTAATCTAAGAACCTATCAACCTCCGCTTTCAATATACCCAGTGACTTTGCCTCCACAGCAATATGTGGCAATGAATTCCACAGATTCACCACCCTCTGACTAAAGAGTTTCCTCCTCACCTCTGTTCTAAAGGGATATCCTTCTATTCTGAGCGGGTGCCCTCTGGTCCTAGAACCCCCAACTATCATAAACATCCTCTCTAAATCCACTCTATCTAGGTCTTCGAATATTCAATAGGTTTCAATAAGATCCCCCCCCCCCCCCATTCTTCTAAACTCCAGCAAGTACAGGCCCAGAGCCATCAAGCGCTCCTCATACATTAACCATTTCATTCTTGGGATCATTTTCATCAACCTCCTCTGGGCCCCCTCTAATGCCACCACATTCCTCCTTTGATGGGGCCCAAAACTGTTCACAATACAAGTGGGGTCTGTCCAATGCTTTAAAAAGCTGCAGCTGATTTCCCACAACAATGCCAGCATTCTTGTAGCTATTCATGAGTACATGTTGCATTGAATGGAGTGCCTGGGAAGGGGGTTGGAGGGAAAGGGTCTACAGGTAAAATCCTTCCAGTGGAATGGAGGAATGTGCACAGAACATTGAAAAGAGGCTGCAGAAATTGGCCTGCCTGTGCAAAGAGCATACAAGGAAGGATGTTTCTGGGGAGGTTTCTGTAAGGGTATGAATGATCTTTATAAATACCTGGACTTTTGCAGTGGAATGCCTCTTAAAGATAATTCAGAAAACTGAAGGTATACCACTCAGTTGGTAGTTCTTTTCGTGGCTTCTGCAGTATACAGCAAGTGAAAGCTGTCAGAATGAGGGTAGCTCTGAATATGAGAGACAAACTGGCACTTGTGTTTGGTTGTTATTTCAAACGTGTAGCAAACACAAATGCCTGTGCTGGTCTCAAAGACGAAGGCAGGTCACCCTCGGTCTCGGAAACCTTGCCTCTGGAATCTTGCAAACTGCCTCCACTGAGTTGTGACATCTACTGGCACAGAGGGAAAATGTTCAATTTTGGTCATGACCTTTACAATCACAGCTGAATGAAACACTTTTATTGATTTGCAATGTGCCTAAAGAAACTGTCATACATGCATAGAGATCTTCCATTTATGAGTCGCACATTTTAAGTCAAATAACTGTCACCAAGTTTTCCGTCATTTCCGAACATGAAACCACTTCATATTTTGAAGTAATGGCAACTCTGACCATTTCACTTTTAGGAGAATCCAGATATAAAAACTTTGAGGATGTGATGACTGGTTTCGTCTACAGAAAGGTTTTTGGTAGAAAATTGGGTAACACCCAATGTATGTGTGGGCAGGATGCATGTGATCTTCTGCATTATTAAAGACTGATTCTTCTTTGCGTGAACAATGGCAGTAATGCTATGATTGCAAAAATTACCAGAAATAAACTTCAAGCCTTGTGGTGATGTGACATTTGGATGAGCTGGATATCAGAAAATCAATGCTAATAAATATAGAATCCTCATGTCAGAAGTCTACATCTTGTTCACAAATGCTGTTAATGTATTCAGAAGCATTCACAAAATTGGTTAGAACTGTATTACCATGATCTTCCTCTGCACATTTCTTTCTTTTTTGATATTGCATGGATAGGTTTCTTAACTATCAACGTTGATCTCCTTGCATGGACTCTGGGAAACTGAACTAAACTGTTTCTAAAATAAGTACATGTTCAGCACATCATTGTGGGCCGGAGGGTCTGTATTGTGCTGTCGTTTTCCTACGTTTCTATAACTTCAGTATTGTATTTGACCAAATTGAATTTTAGACCATGTATATATACCACATCTGTATCTTAGTCATCTCTTGACTTTCAGTTGCAATTGAATTACAATTTCATTTACCAACAGATAAATCTGCTATAAGGCAAATAAATTGTCAGATGACCCTATATAAAATGTTCAGGGATATTTCATTTGAACAGTGTAAAATGTTCCAACATTTGAAGATCAATATAAATATTTAAGGTTTCCAAATTCTGCCTGTATTGATAATGCCCTCAAGATAATACCCTCACCTTGCTATCCTGAACAATCACTAACTTAATATAGGTGGCTCCCGCTTTTCGAACGTTCAGTTTACGACAACTCACTGTTACGTAAGACTTACATTAGTACCTGTTTTCGCTAACCAAAGAGGATTTTCGCTTTTATGAAAAGAAGATGCCCGCTTTATACTTGTGTTTACCTCGAGAAAGACTACAATGACCATGAAGCCTTACGCGGGCAGTTGTTTGTGCAGTCGTGTGCGTACGTGTGCGTGTACATGCTGATTTTTCTTCTCCAAATTGATTTTGATTTGCTGCTTTCCTGAGTTTGATAAGTGAAACTACACCGTACCTACAATATTTCTACTTTATATAGGGTGTAAATTTATTATATCATTCCTGCTTTTACTATGTGTTAGTGTTATTTTAGGTTTTATGTGTTATTTGCTGTGATTTGGTAGGTTACTTTTTTGGGTCTGGGAACGCTCAAAAAATTTTCCCATACAAATTAATGGTAATTTCTTCTTCGCTTTACGGCATTTTGGATTACAAACAGTTTCATAGGAACGCTCTACCTTCGGATTGTGGGGGAAAACTGTACCTGAAAATTTGTAATTTAACATACACCATTAGGCCTTTCTTTCTATGTTAATTATGAAAAGCTTACCTGATAATACTTCTACAGAATCCCAGGTTTTGCCATTGATATCAACAACGTCCTCTGTTGAATTAAGTGTTTTTTCCTTCTTATGCGAAAATACTGAGAAAATGGCCCTTAACCTATTGCGTTTCTTCACTTTAGATTTAGAGCCTATTCCTGAACAGTCAGCCTCCTCGATACAGGCTATTTTGTTTCCCACTGGAAAAGAGTAAGTTTTATATAAAAACCAGCTAATATAATTGACATTGATTGTATTTTCATTGCTTGCAATCATTTTGTTTGCATTTATTTCCATGTATTCAGGTGCTACAACACTCTTTGTAAATGAAGCAAAGTCTAACTTAAATATATATTTATTCCATTAATAATATAAGGATTAAAATTATGTAGGTAAACTAAAGTAACCGATAAAAACATACACACTAAAATCAGGTATGCATGCAAAAATTACATCTAATATAATTATTTTTAATTTTGCCTATGCACAATATGATTTTACTCAATTTTAGTGTTCTAAGTTCAAAGTAAAATTTATTATCAAAGTACATAAAAATCATTATATACGACTCTGAGATTCATTTCCCTGTGGGCATACTCAGCAAATCTATAGAATAGTAACCATAACAGGATCAATGAAAGATCAACCAGAGTACAGAAGACAATAAACTGTGCAAATGCAAATATAAATAAATAGCAATAAATAACGAGAACATGAGATAATGAGGTCTTAAAGTGAGGTCATTGGTTGTGGGGACTTTTCAATGATGGGAAACTGACTGTAGGCATTCCCTTTTATTCAAGAGCCTGATGGATAAGTGGTAGTAACTGTTCTTAAACCTGGTGGTATGAATCCTGAGGCACCTATACCTTCTACCTAATAGCAACAGTGATAAGAGAGTGGCAGGGTCCCTGGGTGGCAGGGATCTCTGATGATGGATGCTGCTTTCCTACGACAGTGTTTCATGTAGATGTGCTCAGTGGTTGGGAGGGCTTTACCCATGATGTGCTGGGCCGAATCTACCACCTTTTGTAGGATTTTCCACTCAAGAGCATTGGTGTTTCCATACCAGAATGTGACACAGGCAGTCAATATACTCTCCACTGCAATCTATAGAAGTTTGTCAAAGTTTCTCTGCGAACCTCTGCAGACTCCTGAGGAAGCAGAGGTGGTGCTGTGCTTTCTTTGCAATTGAACTTACATGGTGGGTCCTGGACAAATCCTCTGAAATAGTAACAGCCAGGAATTTAAAGTTGCTCGCCTTCTCCACCTCTGCTGCTCCAATGAGGACTGGCCCATGGACCTCTGATTTCCCTCACCTGAAGTCTATGATCAGTTCCCTGGTCTTGCTGACATTGAGTGAGAGGTTCTTATTACGAGACCACTCAGCCAAATTTTTAACCTCCCTCCTGTATGCTGATTCATCACCGCCTTGATTCAGCCCACTACAGTGGTGTCATCAGCAAACTTGAATATGGCATTGGTGCTATGCTTAGCCGAACAATCATAGGTGTAAAGCGAATACAGCAGGGGTCTAAGCACACACCCCTGTGGTGCACCTCTGCTGATGGAGATTGTAGAGGAGATGCTGTTGCCAATCTGGACTAACTGGGGTCTGCAATTGAGGAAATCCAGGATCTAATTGCACAAGGAGGTACTGAGGCCAAGGTCTTGGAGCTTATTGATTAGTTCTGAGGGGATGTTGGTATTGAATGCTGAGCTATAGTCGATAAAGAGCATCTTAATGTATGTATCTCAGCTGTCCAGATGTTCCAGGGTTGAATGAAGAGTCAATGCTGTGGACCTGATGCTCTGGTAGGCAAATTGAGTAGATCCAAGCAGCCTCTCAGAGTGGAGCTAATATATATAATCACCAACTTCTCAAAGCACTTCATCACTGTGGATGGAAGTGCAACTGGATGATAGTCATTGAGACAGGTCACCACGCTCTTCTTGGGCACTGGTATAATTGAAGCCTGCTTGAAGCAGACGGGTACCATACACTACCAGAGCAAGAAGTTAAAGAATGCTGAAGTGCTTTAGAAAACACAATATTTTTGTAAAAAAAAACATAGTGGTTATTTTTATCTCCAACTTTGGAGCAATCAACATTAGGGGTCCATGGGAGAAGTTCTGAGTTTTGAAATCAAGGACAACAAGTTTCAGTGATTGTCCTTTCACCTTGTTAATGCTTAACTAGGTTGAACAGGAAACTAAAGTTGTTTAAATTGAAAAGGTAGATCAGATGGTTAATAAGTATTTAAGAGGTAAGGACATTTTCTTTACAGCATTGCCAGTCATTGTAGCCTCAAATATATGTGATCATAACTTTTCAACTAATAATCTTGTGTCTTTGCATAATGTTTCTGTATCGTAATTTCTGAGCAGCTTTATTGGTATTTCTTCTTTTAGTTCAATATTACTTGTGGCATTTATTGACAGAGAGTTTAAAAGTTAAACAGGAAGAAGTACAGCCTTATTAATAATTGTTGCACTGTCAATAGATTTATATTATACAAGCTGCCTTGAAATTTAAAGAGAGTTTAAAAGTTTAAAAGTCAAATGTGCAATATTCCTCTGAGTGAAAAAAACTGAAGCAATGCTTGATGATGCCATGTCCAGATTTGGTTTCAAACCTTAGCCATCTTTAGATTAAGAAAGAAAGATATTCCCATTCTGCCTGAAGCTGCTACAACACTCTGAAAAGCCTCTGTAATAATATCTTTACAATCGCACTGAACTGGGTTCTTTCTCTTGGATATATTTGTAAGACGGCTTTAAATTGCAGCTCTTCTCCCACAGAAGCTTGGTGAACAAATTTTCAGTTTCCCTTTATGATTCAGGTGAGCCAAAGGTATTTGAATCAAGTTTATCCAAATATTTAGTACATTAAAAATAGATTTTGAAAAAAAAATCTTACTGATTTTTAATTGGGAAAATTTACATTAGACTCTCTTTTGGGCACTGTTTTATAAAATATTTTTAGATTAAAGCAGATACTGCATTTGCAATACAGAAAGTACAAAATATATTTTAAAAAATCACCATTTACAATTAACTATAAAATGGGTTAAAGCAAGTCACTGCATATTTTATCTCTTTTAATGCTTGTTTGTAATTGGTTTATCTGAGTCTTAAAACAATGATAATTGTGTGTGTGTAAAATGAACTTCAAAAGTCAGTGATTAGTCTGAAGGCTTACCTATGTGATTCTTAAACTTTTTCATCTTTGAAATCAGTGTAAAGCCAGTTGGTGTCAAATTCTGTCTTGATTCAGGCTGAAAATTAGTTTCCAATGTCACCATGAGTCTAAACACCAAAGACAGAATGATGTTATTTTTCGAAAATAAATTCCAGTGCTTATTGTTATAAAGAAACCTTTGGTTGATTTTGGCTCTGAAGAGGAAGCAAAGGTACGCTAACAGATAAAAACATGTTAAGGATATTACACAGGGTAACATGATAACACAGGGAAGGATGAGGCAGTTGGGGGCCTTGGTAAGGTAGCAGTTACAGCTCAGGGTATTCTGGAGTTCAGAGTTCAATTCCAGTGCCTTCTGTAAGAAGTTTGTATGTCCATCCTGTAAGCATGTGGGTTTGCTCCGTGTGCTTTGGTATTGGCCACAATCTAAAGTAGTACCATTTAGTAGGTTAATTGGTCATTGTAAATTGTTCTTTGATTAGTGAGAGAAATGATTAAATTAAAGACGGTTCTTAAGGAGTCCATTTAGAATGTGCTGACACAGAAAGAACGTGCAAAGCAACTTGCAGGGCAACGTATAAACCAATTTGCAAAATCAGGATGAAACAATAGCTTGCTGATTAAAGAAGCGATACGGGTAACGGGAAGACATGCTTAACGGTTGAACAATAACGGTGTTAATGCGCTGAGGCTTATAAGTGGGCCAAAGGGTAATCACATTTGTAATTTTGTAATGAGATTAAGGAAGAATGTCTGCACCTCACATGGGTGCAACTCACAAAGTCGTAAACAAGTAGGGTATAAAAAACTGTGCAAAGTGTAATTCGGCACTCAATCTAGCAGGAGCTGGTTGGGTCCGACTCTGCAGACTCGAAAAATAAAGTTTACCGTTCTGCAAATTGCTGAGACTCAGTGTGTTTCTGACAATTAGGCTAGGGTTAAATAGTTAGGTTGTAGGATAGTGCATGTTGTTGGGCTGGAAGACCTGTTCCACACTGTATCCCCAAATAAATAATAACTAATTTTACCAGCTTGTAAATTCCATTAAACATCTCTAGAGGTATGAATACTGACAGCAACAAGTTCAGCAAAATGAAGGCAAATCATTGACACCATATTGTATTTGTGGCTTGCTTTTAATTTGTTGCTCAGACATGCAAATATTCCTGAAGTAACAGCATGGTAACATAGCAGTTAGCACAATCACACTGCAGTGCTGGATTCAGAACCCAAGCACAGTTACTGCTCAGTCACACTTTATCTTACTTGTGTGCAAGGAGAACAGCATGGCCCCTGTCACCACACTGCTCTGAATTCTGAACAGACAAATGCCTTACTTGCAAGAAGTAATCACCATTCACAATGGAGGTGTAGTCAATACAGACTATAATGTGACAACTGATGATACTTTGAAGTTAGAAAAGCAATTGTTCCTTTGTTGTTGTGTGTGCCTCATTGTCTCCATACCCCTGGAAGCTATGCACTTCAAAGACCTTCCTTGCCTTGCTGTCTGCACTCTATCCCTGCCTGGATATTGCCTTACCACATTTTCCTCATGGGCAATCATCAATTCCCAGCCCTGTTTGGAATGAGTTTGTACATTCTTCTCATGGCTGCGTGGTCTGGGTGGTCTGGCTTCCTCCCACATTCCAAAAACATTTGATTAAGGTTAGTGAGTTGTAGGGATGCTACATTGGCGTAGGAAGTGTGGTGCTTCTTGTGGGCTGCCCAGCACAATCCTCACTGATTTGATTTGACACAAGTGATGTGTTTCATAGTACATTTTGATGTACATGTGGAAAATATAACTAAACTTTTAACTTAAGGTCTTTTAACGTAGGAGCACAACTGATGGGGACGAAAGACTGTGCAAGAGGATTCAATGTGCTAAATTCCTTATTAGCCAGTTCCTTGAGGTCAAGGATATCTTCATCATACTCTTTTTCATGTAAATAATGAAGTGTTGACGAGGCCAATGTTGGCTCTTCTGACAGATTTCTCCAGATGAAGGGACATGAGATGAACTGAGAAGCTGAGGAGTAATAGGTGGAAGAGGTAAAAGGCTAAAAGAAGAAATTTGACACGAGATGACAATAGACTATGGAAGAAAAAGAAGGAGGAGGGGCACCAGAGGGAGGCGAGGACAAGAAAAATTATAAGAGGGAACCAAAAAGGACAATGGAAAAAGAGAGAAAGGGGAAGTCAACTCCAATCTGGCTGTGGCCTCATCGTGGCAGTAGAGGAGGCTAAGGACCAACATAAGGCAAGGGGAAGTCTGCTGGAATGGGTTGCCGTCGGTAAGTTCTGCCTTTTGCGGTGGACGGAGTGAAGGTGCTCAACAAAGCTGTTCACTAATCTACGTTGGGTCTCACCAACGTAAAGGAGGCCGCACCAGGGACACCAGATAAAATAGATGACCTTGACAAACTCACAGGTGAAGTGTTTCCCATCCTGTAAGGACTGTTCGGGACCCTGAATGGTGGTGAGGGAGGATGTGTAGAGGCAGATGTGGCACTTAATCTGCTTGTAGGGACAGGAGGGAGATTAGTGGGGAGGGATGAATGATGAGGTCATGTAGAGAGCAATCCCTGTGGAAAGAGGAGAGTGCAGAGGAGGAAAAGGGGTACTTAGTAGTAGGATCCCGTTAAAGATGGAGGAAATTACAGTGAATGATGTGCTGGATATGGAGACTCATGGCGGTAAGGACAAGGGGAACCCCATCCCTGTTATGATGGTGAGAGGTTAGAGTGAGAACAGATGTTTGGGAATGGAGGAGATGCTAATGAGTGCAGCATTATGGTGGTGGAAGGGAAACTGCTTACTTTGAAAAAAGAGGACATCTCAGATGTTCTTGAATGGAAAGCCTCATCCTGGGAACAGATGCAGTAGAGATGGAGGAACTGAGAAAAGGAAATGGCATTTTTACAAGAGACAAAATGGGAAGACCAAAAGTTAAGATTACAGTGAGAGTCCGTTGGTTTGTAAAAGATATCAATAGACAGTGTGTCTCCATAGATAGAGACAGAGAGATCAAGAAAGGTGAGAAAGGTATCAGAGATGGACCAAGTAAATTTGAGGGGAGGTCGGAAATTGGAGGCAAGTTGATGAAACTGACAAGCTCAGTATGGATGCAGGAAGCTGTACCAATGCCATTGTTGACATACTATAGAAAGTTGTGGAGTGTTTATCAGCGTAGGCTTGGAACATTAACTGTTCCATGCAGCTGATGAAAAGGGAGGCATAGCTGGGGCCTATGCAGGTGCCCATGGCTACACCTTGGGATTGGAGAAAGTGGGGGGAGCCCAAAGAGAAATTGTTGAAAGGGAAATCCAGTTCTGCCAGACGCAGGAGGGTGGTGATGGAGGGGAATGGGTTTGGTCTGTTATCCAGAAAGAAACATGGAGCTTTAAGGCTTTTCTGATGGGGAGTAGAAGTGTATAGGGGCTAGCCGTCCAGGTGATTGGGGCCAGGGAACTTTAAGTGATTGAAGTGGCTGCACTGGTCTACATAATGCACTGCTGAATTTTGTCATTAATGTCTGCCTCTGGTGGCTCCCAAGGTATGAACAGAGTGCTCTATATTTTCTAAGGTCTTGCATTGATTGTTTTTCCAGAGCAAGCTATTGGACAAGAGAGCAGGCCAGTGGATTTTCTTTGTTTAGTGATTGTTTGCTGTAAGGCCCAATCTCTTAAATTCTCTGAATGCATCGACAACATTGGAACTTGGATTTTGAACTTATGGGTACACAAGCTGCTGTTTATTTACTGCAGCCTGAAATTGGAGTAACTGTGGTTCAGGACTGGAACAGCACAGGTCAAGCTGTCTCTGTAGATTAGTTCCATTCCAGCAGGAATTTGTCACAGATTTACGGCATCAATAAAATTGGGAACGATTAGGAAAGCTATTGTGGTGATGCCATCAGTTTCCACTGAGATTGGCTTTGTTGTAGACACACTAATCAAGATTATGGCCTGCAATCTCACCATGCTGCAGATATAATCATGTAAAGTGGAAACAAAATTTTGTGGACAAACATATTTTATTTGAGGACACTCCACATACCTTCTTGACTGATGGAGTCAAAGGCTTTTGTGAGTTCAAAATAGGTTATGTTTCATGATTGACTGTTTCCTGTATTTCATTTGGAGTGATTATGTGGTACAGAATATGTCCACTGTATCCTTAAGTGGACAGGATCCATACTACAATTTTGGGAGTATCTTTTAGGATTTGGGGATATGTTTGAGGAGCTCTCTTGCATTGTCTTTGCCTGTAACCAACAGTAGGGTGAGCCCTCTATATTTACTGCATTTGGACTTGTCTCTTTTCTTGAAGCTGGATACTACTGCGGCATCTCTGAGGTCCCATGATATGTCCTCCTCACTCCAAATGTGGGTGTTAAAGTTAAAAAATTGTGTCCTTTAATCCTTTCTTCCAAGTTTCACAATATCAATAGGGAAATCTGTTCACGAGTCCTTGTTATTTTTTCTATTAATATGTAGCATTTTTCACTACTGGTGTAGCTAGGCCAACATGACATTTATTGTTCAAAAGAATAGGAATTCAATTTAGCTCTTGCAACTCATGCATGGTTAATGCAGGCTGTGGAAAAAAATGGAGGGCAAGTACCATGTGTCCCTTGGATAAAAGCAACTATAATCATTCAATACATTCATCCATTGAAACATTCCCTTCTCATTTGCTCATTCAGGCTGTCATTCAGTTATTCTCATTTATTCTGCTTAAGCCATTTTACACAGGATCATTTACTCCTCAGAGTCATACAGCATGGAAGAAAGCCCTTTGGCCCACCAGATCCATGCTGATCAAAATGCTCATCTAAATGTCCCCTCTCCTTGCATTTGTCTTATTCCCTCCAAGCCTTTCCTATCCATCTTTAAAATGTTGTTAATGCACCTGCCTCAACAACTTCCTCTGGCAAATCATTCTATATATGGACTACCCTTTCTGTGAAAGAGTTGCCCTCAAGTCACTATTAACCTCTCTCCTCTGACCAAAATCCTATGTCCTCTGTCTCTTGAATCCTAAACCCTGGAGTGGAAAAACTGTAGACAATAGGTGCAGAAGTAGACCATTCAGCCCTTTGAGCCTGCACCGCCATTCTGAGATCATGGCTGATCATCTACTATCAATACCCGGTTCCTGCCTTGTTCCTATATCCCTTGATTCCCCTATCCATAAGATACCTATCTAGCTCCTTCTTGAAAGCATCCAGAGAATTGGCCTCCACTGCCTTCCGAGGCAGTGCATTCCAGACCCCCACAACTCTCTGGGAGAAGAAGTTTTTCCTTAACTCTGTCCTAAATTACCTACCCCTTATTCTCAAACCATGCCCTCTGGTACTGGACTCTCCCAGCATCTGGAACATATTTCCTGCCTCTATCTTGTCCAATCCCTTAATAATCTTATAAGTTACAATAAGATCCTGTCTCAATCTCCTTAATTCCAGCGTGTACAAGCCCAGTCTCTCTAACCTTTCTGCGTAAGACAGTCTGGACATCCCAGGAATTAACCTCGTGAATCTACGCTGCACTTCCTCTATAGCCAGGATGTCCTTCCTTAACCCTGAAAACCAAAACTGTACACAATACTCCAGATGTGGTCTCACCAGGACCCTGTACAAATGCAAAAGGATTTCCTTGCTCTTGTACTCAATTACCTTTGTAATAAAAGCCAACATTCCATTAGCCTTCTTCACTGCCTGCTGCACTTGCTCATTCACCTTCAGTGACTGATGAACAAGGACTCCTAGATCTCTTTGTATTTCTCCCTTACCTAACTCTACACCGTTCAGATAATAATCTGCCTTCCTGTTCTTACTCCCAAAGTGGATAACCTCACACTTATTCACATTAAACGTCATCTACCAAGTATCTGCCCACTCACCCAGCCTATCCAAGTCACCCTGAATTCTCCTAACATCCTCATCACATGTCACACTGCCACCCAGCTTAGTGTCATCAGCAAACTTGCTGATGTTATTCTCAATGCCTTCATCTAAATTGTTGATGTAAATCGTAAACAGCTGTGGTTCCAATACCGAGCCCTGTGGCACCCCACTAGTCACCACCTGCCATTCCGAGAAACACCCATTCACCGCTGCCCTTTGCTTTCTATCTGCCAACCAGTTTTCTATCCATGTCAATATCTTCCCCCCAATGCCATGAGCTCTGATTTTACCCACCAATCTCCTATGTGGGACCTTATCAACTGCCTTCTGAAAATCAAGGTACACTACATCCACTGGATCTCCCTTGTCTAACTTCTTGGTTACATCATCGAAAAACTCCAATAGATTAGTCAAGCTGTTTGCAGTCACCCTATTTATGCCCCTTATGATTTTATACACCTCCAGAAAAATCACCCACCATTCTCCTATGCTGCAGTTAGTATAGACCTATCCTGTTCAATCTCTCTATAACTCCAGGTAACCTCTTTGTAAGTCTTTTCTGCTTAATGACATCTTCATTGCAGCAGGATTATAGCAGAATGCAACACAATATTCCAAATGTGGCCTCACCAACATCTTGTACAAATGCAAAATAACATTGCGTCTTCCATGCTCAGCTTCCACACAGATGAAGGCTAGTGTGCCAACAGCATTCTTCACCACTCTGTCTACCTGTTATACTGCTTTCAGAGAACTAGGTGCTTGTACTCCTAGGACTCTGTTCTACAACACGGCCCAGGACCCCACCATTCACTTTGAAAATCCTACCCAATTTGTCTTCTCAAATGGAACACTTAACACTTATCAGAATTTAAATTCATTTACCTTTACTTGCTCCATCTACATATCTAATTCTTGATAACCATCTATGACATCATTGATGTTAGTGACTTCTCCAAGTTTACTAACCATTTCTTGTACATTCTTTTCCAAATCACTGATATAAATGACAAATAACAATGGGTTGAGCACTGTTCCCTGAGACCCACCACTATTCACAGGTCTCCAGTCCGAAAAACAATCTTCACCATCTGTTTCCTGCTATCAAGGCAATTTTGTATCCATTTAGTTAGTTCTCTTTGGATTCCATGCAGTCTAACTTTCCAGAACAACCTACCATGCAGAATCCTATCAAAGACTTTTTCAGAAGTCATAAAGACCACATCTACTGCCCTGCACTCATTAACCTTCTTGGTTACTTCTTTAAAAAAATCATATTCATAATGCATGATCTAACATGCACAAAGCCATGCTGATTATCCCTAATCAATCCCAGTATTTCCAAGTGCATGTATATCTTATCCCCCAGTATCCCTTCCAGTAATTTACCTAGCACAGATGTTAAGCTTATGGTCTATAGTTCTTAGAATTTACTTTGCAGCCCTTCTGAGATAAAATCAAAACACACCACTCTCTAGTCCAGTGACTAATGATGATGCATATGCTGTAGTATATACATATCTCCCCCTGGGGCCACACAATTTCTTCTCTAACTTACCACAATGTTTGGATGTATTTGATCAGGCCCTGGAGATTAGTCCACCTTTTTTGTGTTTTAAGATGTAATGTGGGTTATCCCCAAAGCATCCCTGTTAACTATCTCAAGTTCAGTATTCTTCATGTATTTTGTCCACAGTATAAGCAGGATAGAAATACTGATTGAGCAACAGTATCCATTTCCTGTGGTTTCACATGTAGTTGTTCACATTGGTCTTTAAGGGGCCCATTTTCCCTGGTTAGTCTTTTCCCCTTAAATACTTATGCCTTTGGATCCTCTTTAATCTGCTCTGTTAAAGTTATCTCATTCCCTCTTTTTGCCCTTCTAATTTCCAATTCAAATTTTGATGTATTCTGGTGATAATAAACCTGATTCTGATTCAGTCCTTTTATCTCCTTCAGTCATGACTGCTCTAACCAATTCCTTTTCTCCCTTTACATCAATAGTTCCCACCTCCCCACTCCCATACAGACACACAGACAAAACAGTATCCTTTACTCTCACCTTATAACAACACACAAGGTCCTTCAGTCCATGCCAGCTCTCAGTAAGCAGCCCTATTGCTCCTGCTCTGATGTCCCCACGCCCCTCACTTTACTCCTCCGTGCTCTAACAATTTGCTCTCTCACACACATGCTCATCAACTTCCCTTTGATTGTTTCTATCATTAAAGGACAATTTGCAGCACCGTTGATCTTACCGGTAAAATTTTGGGATGTGGGAGGAAACAGGAGCAACTTGGGGAGATGCACATTTTCAAGGGGAAAACATGAGCAGCAGTTGAGGCTAGGATCGAACTAGATCCCCAGAATTGCTGCAACGGCACACTGTCCTGGAGAGGAGGTTTTGAATTTGGCTCGGACACACAGAGGAAGTGGGATTTCCATCCATTTCAGATTCTATCTACTTCGTGAAAAAAATGTTTCATTGAAAGAGAATTAGAACAATTATTGAGAATTATTAGAATGTGGATGCTGGAAAGCTGGAGCAACACACACACACAAAGTGCTGGCGGAACTCATCAGGCCGGGCAGCATCTGTAGGGGGAAATGAACAGTTCACATTTTGGGCTGAGACCCTGCATCAGGACTGGAAAGGAAAAGAGTGGAAACCTGGGAGGAAGGGGGAGGAGCAGCAGCTGATGAGTGATGGACAAATCCAGTGAGGGGTGTAGGTAAGAAAGTGGGGAGGGGTAAGTGGGGATGATGTAAGCAGCTGGGAGGTGATGGAAGAGGCAAAAGTTGAAGATGAAGGAATCTGATAGGAGAGGACAGTGGGTCATGGAATAGAGACCTGGAACCAGAGGAAGGTGAAAGTGATGGGCAGGGAGAGTGGGAAAAGAGAAGGGATGAGATAAGGAAAAACAAAGGGGGGGAGGGGAAGTGTGGGGCGCGGTTATTTACCATGAATTAGAAAATTTGATGTTAATGCCATCAGGTTGGACGTAATCAAGGCAGAATTTAAGGGGCTGCTTTCGATAATCTGTGTTTAGCTTCAATTTGGTGCAAACGAAATTTGTTCATTAACTACCGTCATTATTTCAACAAAAACGAAAGACAGCAGCGATTGCTGTTAGTCATATATATTTTACACACACACGCACACTTAAATAAAAGATAGGACATTTTAGCACTCTGGACACTGTCGATGCAGAGAAAACACAGTATTTCAAACGAAGGACCGTAGCTATTTCTCCTTCATAATTGCTATCCGACCATCCACCAAGCTCAAAATTTTCTTTCATCGTCATCTTTTTGGGAGATCTCTCAGGATTTCTGACTAACCGTCGCGAAACATCAACTAAAACGTTAATTTTGTTTTTTCCCCTAACCCTTTGAGGGCGAAGAGTGATCATTTGAAACTGTTACCCAAGTTTGGCTTTTTTTTCCACTCGGGCTTCCAGCATTCCCTCACTTTAATCCTCTGCCGGTTGCCGTAAGAACGAACGATCAAGGTTAAAGCGCAGCTTTGCTAATCTTTTTACTTACCGAATGTTCTTATTATAATTCCCACCGTCTACTGGTTAAACACTTGCTAAATGTTGAGATAGGACAAATATGACAGAAATATCTGATTCCATAAAGCAGCGGTCTGTCGCAATCACAAGCAGCTTTCGCGTCGGGATCCTTTTCAGTTCTGTATTTATACCCGGAGGGATGGGACCTGAAAACGACTCTTCAACCGCATGGGGGATTTACGTGGGAAACGCCCGACCGTCGCTGTTGGTCGGGGAAAGGAAACCTTGAGGCAGTGGAAGAATATCTTGCGATAATCTGTGAATCGTGACTTTTTTGTGGCAAATGAAGTCATCCTACAAGTTTGGTAGCATTTTTCATCCTGAGCAACGACGCTCAGGATCCTGATCGGTTTCACAAAGCCAGCCGCCGAGAAAACGGCTTTACTTCTTTATTTAAACAGACGTATTCAGAAGTCAATGAATAATTGAAACCGTATGTTGCAATGATCTGAGGCAGTAACGACAATGAAAAATGCCACTAACAGCTATAGTGCCTCCAAAACCTGGCAATGGAAGTACTGGATTTCAATGTTTGTTATACACAATGATCCTTCACTTGGACGGGATAAGAAATACATTGAGTCTGGAATTATAAAGCACAAAAACGAGCAAGTTTGTACTCAATGCCATTGCCCCATAGTTATAGTTAAATTCCCATTCAGTTATTGTTGGGTCTGGTTCTAATAACTGCTCATGAGAAAATATTCTGTACAAATAAATTTTTCCCATCTGTATGGCTCTTTCGCCAACCACTGAAGGGTATATGTAAAGGAATCCAGATGTAGAAAACGTCAAGATCAAAGGTCTTTCCTGTAAAGGAAGGAGTTTTAATGTTAAAATAAATTACTAAAATTCACTAATATACAACAATTAACAAGCAGAGTAAGGAGAAGGTATGCAGTTTAATAACTGATAGAATCTTCGTCTTAAACCCATCACCCCTACTAGGGCATAGGCTGCTAAAAGCAGATTGCTAGAATCCTCTGTCCTGGCCCAATGTTTCAAGTTGTCACCCATCTTCAAAGATCCTTCCTCTCCCAGGGATGAGGTCTTTGGATCTTCTGTTGGAGTTCAGTAGCTCTTGGATTTTACGGGATGTGGTTGCTAACCCCATGCCTAACTCTCCTCTTTTTGCAGCCAGGCTTGGGACTGTCCACAGTGCAGTTAATGGAGAGAACACCCATGGGACGTTTTACTTGTGGCTGTGATGTGGGATTATTCAGAATGAATTCTGGAAGATTACATCCCATGGAATTTAGTGAAAGCCAGTCAGTTGGATTCACAATTGGCCCAAAGGTAAGAAGCAGAGGGGGTGGTTGAAAGTTGCTTTTCAGATTAAGAATCAGGTTTATTATTACTGACATGTGTGATGAAATTTGTTGTTTTGTGGCTGCAGTGCTGTGCAAAAACATAAAAATTACTATAAGCTACAAAAATAAACAAATAATACAAAAGAGAAATAGTGAGGTGCATATTCACGAACCATTCAGAAATCTGATGGCAGAGGGGAAGAAGGTATTCCTAAAATGCTGAGTGTGGGTCTTCAGGCTCCTGTACCTCATCCCTCATGGTAGTATAGAGAAGACACATGACCTGGGTGATGAGGTTACTTAAAGATAGATGCTGCCTTCTTGAAGATGTCCTCAATAGTGGGGAGGGTTGTGCCCATAATGGAGCTGGCTGAGTCAACAACCCTCTGCAGCCTCTTTTAATCCTGCACACTGGATCCTCCATAACTTTATTGTCAGCTGTAAATCCCATCCTAAATCATATGTCCTCTCAACATCCTCCTAATCCTGCTTTTGATAATATTCTGACTAGTAAACGCAGAATATAAACTGGCACAATCTCAGTTATTGATTCTCCATTCCCCTAATCTTTTATTCGAGCTTCTGCTCTCTTCCTTTCCAGACCCAATGAAGAATCTCAATGCAAATCATCAACTATTCATTTCCCCTTGTAGAGGGAATGAATTTGTCCAGTGTCTTGTGTTATGAGGGCTGATTGATAAGTCAGTGGCCTGAGGTAGAAGGAGTCAATTTTAGAGAACCTAGCACATCTATTTTTCAACATAGTCTCCTCCTACATTTACACACTTAGTCCAGCGTTCGTGGAGCATATGGATCCCTTCTTTGTAGAAGTCAGCGTCTTGGACTGACAGGAAGTGGTCCACAGCAGGGGTGATTGATAAGTTCATGGCCAAAAGCAGAACGGGATGAGTTATATAGCTCTTGTTACATGCACATGCAGTTCAACTCTTTAAGTGATTATACAGAAAGTTTGAAGTTAATAACTTTTGTGGTATTTCTGTTTCAGATAATTGAAAATTGTAAGTAAGCACTGTCTGAGAAAATGGACAACATCGGCCTTTGTGTAGTCATCTGCTACCTCAGTCTCAAGGGCTTATCACCCAAGGAGATCCATGAGGACATGGTGGCAACACTAGGGGAGGGTGAAAAATAAATCTGCTAGGTTTTCTAAAATTTGACTCCTTCTACCTTTGGCCACAAACTTATCAATCACCCCTCATATAAGCAGATATATGATTTGAGAATGACCACTTGTTTCATGATGAAGAACACAAGTAATCTGACCTTCCAAACCATCTCCAAAAATACATTAAAAGATTAAGGTCTTCAGAATAACATATGCAAAATATTCCACAAAACACTGACAGTGCTTTCCCGGAATCTTAAGTAATTCCTGTAATAGTCTCCTCTACACGGTGATCTCTTACAATTTTAACTGGGTTGGATGAGTTCCAGAAGGCTTACTGATTCTAAAATTAACTGCAATATGAATAATACTGATTCCTGTCTACCATCCTCCTTTCTTGGGACCTAGGAGGCTTGTTAATTGTCATTAATGTTAACCATATTCTTGAGAACCAAGTCTTGAAATAGTCTTTATTCCAAAAAAATACTAAAGACCCAATGTTGAATTCACAACTGGGTCTGTGTATGAAACCACAAAAAAATCTGTAAAATTCTATCTTGCTTTAAAACCTTAGTGTTTAAAATATACTTTCTGAAGTATAGTTTTTGGAACCAGCCTCCTGAATTATGCAGCACTGATGTTCCACTGGGTGGAAACCCATACCTCCTCTTTGAGACCCGCTATCACTTAGGGTCCAGCAATTGCAAAAAGATTCACAGTGAATCCTGCATCATTTAATGGAGAGATTCCCCATTGGACTGATCCATCTCTCAATGGCATGGCAGTAGATCTGTCTGCCCCATCTACTGGCATGAAGAGATGGTTAATAGGGGCAGGTATGGCAGTACATGAGTTAAAGAATCTTGCCTCATAGCTTTGTTATTTTTGTGTTTCCCTCTGGTGCTTTTATGACAATACTTTTGTGTCATTGGTGGATTTGCTTTCTAACCCTTCTGAGTTGTTTTTGAAAACTGTGAACAGTTTTATCTCCAAAACAGTGTCACGACGGTGCAGATGTGGCCCAAGTGTGGAGTGAGAGACACTGACGTGGGTTGATAGTTCACAGACTTTAATGTGAACAGTGTTAAAGGGAAAAGAAAACAATACACACTAGGCCAAACGGGGCCATTAACTAAAACTCTCAAATGGAAAATGAAGCTTATACTGCAGCTGAAAAGAACAACTAAATATAAAACAAATACCACTCGTCTCCAGGGTCAGTTGACTCGACAGTCCAATTTCCCAGGCAAGGTCGAATGCAAACAGACAGCGAAGTGTTGCTGTGTTCTGTGTCCAAGTCTCGACAAAACTACAATGGAATGAATGGAGTTAAATTCTATCACAATGAAGGAATAACTAGCTGACAGGTGCACATTCGTAAGCACAATTGATATATCTTCTGCGCTGCCAAATCCATGGCTGTAACAAACAGATATTTGGGAGACCTGTCAATTTGGGTATCTATTGTCTAGGACGTAGGACTTTTAAAAGATCCTTAATAAGATGCCTCCCAAAAGATTACTAAACAAAATTAGAGTCATTGTACTGGGGATGATATACTGGTATGGATTAAAGATTGGTCAAAAATAGAGAAAAAATATATTGTATTCAGGTATTCAGGCTGACCAGCAGAGTGCTGAATGAATTGGTGCTGGGACCTGAGCTATTCATGATCAACATCAATGGCTGAACAAGTTGAACATCAGTCAGAGCAACATGTCTCTGCTTGGCTGATTATGGTCTCTGAAGCAGAACTGACGAGGCTCTGGTAGATAAAAACATTCTAAGTGAATAGGGAAGTGTGTAGTAAACTGGAAATTCTGCAGATGCTGGAAATCTAAAGCAACACACACAAAATGCTGGAGGAACTCAGCATGTCAGGCAGCATAGAAATAAATAAACAGTTGATGTTTCAGACGGAGAACCTGCTTCAGGACTGGAAAGGAAAGGGGAAGATGCCAAAATAAAATGGTAAGGGGAGGGGAAGGAGGATAGATAGAAGGTGATAGGTGAAGCTAGGTGAGTAGTGAAGATAAAGGGCTGAAGAGAAAGGAATCTGATAGTAGGGGAGGAGGAGGGGACACAGGGAGGTGATAGGTGTGAAGAGGCAAGAGGCCAGTGTGGGGAATAGAAGAAAGTGGAGAGGGAGGGAATTTTTTTTACTGGAAGGAGAAATCAATGTTTTTGCCATCAAGTTTGAGATGGAATATAAGATGTTTCTCCTCCACCCCGAGGGTTGCTGCTTCTTGTCACAAGAGGTGGCCATAGATCATCATGTCGTAACAGGAATAGGAATTAAAATGTTTGGTCACTGGGAAGTTCTGCTTCTGGTGGTTGGAGCAGAGGGGCTCAATGAACTAGAAACCCAATTTAGAATGGCTGTCACCAAAGTAGAGGAGCCCTGGACACAATGGATGACCCCAGTAGCCACACAGGTGAAGTGTTGTTGGAACATAATGAGAAGAATGTGAGGTCTGTGACTTCAATAGAAAAAAATGGAGTAATTTTTAAAAAGTGGTAAAATTCAGAGGGGCCTGGATGTCCTGCAAGATTCACTTAAAGTTAATATACAGATTCAAAGGAGATTTATGGAGAATAAAATAGTATGATAAGCTTTATTGCAAGCAGATGAGTAGCAGAGCAACATCATCTTTATAGGACCCTGATACCCTGATACCCTGATACCCTGATCACTGATACCACTCACTGAAGGGTCGCTGTCAGTTGAAGCACACCAGGCTTATCAAATCACTAAAGTGTACAGCGAATTGGACCACTAGAAATCTGGCCAATTGTTTAAAAGAGGTTTTAATGTGTTTCCCTAACAAAGAGAGCCACTGGGTGCCCATAACTCAATTCCTGGAAAAAGTGGGATGTCTGATTGTCCACCTAACCCTCTCCTGAATCTGTAACTGTGTATTACTGGTGCTCTAATGTACCAATATCTCATTGCCATGTATTTCCATGTAAAGTATGAGTATGATCTCACAGACTGGTTTTCAAAATATTTCAATTTCAGCTAAATCTATCAGGATGCAAAGCAAACTGTTTCAGAGGTGAACTCAAAACATAAAGTCTGTTGGACATTTAAGCAAGAAGCCTCAGAACTGAGTACAAATGAAAATCATCAACAAAATATTTTTAGCTTAGATGAACTATTGCAAAGCATCAACAGTTGTATCCTTTATGCAATTAAGCATGTTATATTCAATAAAAGTCAATTTCTTGTTTCTCCAAATTCCTACGTGATACAAGTAGTCTGAAATTATATTTGTGTTCAACTTTAAGTGGCCTTTCATAAACCAAAAAAATCAATGAGGAAGCAAAACTTTTGAAAAAAATTGTTGACTAGGATTACTTATGAGGGGTAATTGATAGGTTCGTGACTTTGTGTAGAAGGAGTCTATTTTAGAAAACCTAGCAATTTATTTTTCAACATACTCCCCTCCTACATTTACACACTTAGTCCAGCGGTCGTGGAGCATACGAATCTTGGACCTCCAGAAAGTGTCCACAGCGTGGTTGATTGATAAATTCGTGGCCTAATGTAGAAGGAGATCAGTTATACAGCTCTTGTTACATGCACATGCAGGTCAACTCTTTGAGTGATTATGCAGAAAGTTTGACGAACATTTAAGGAAATATTTCTTCTACTTTTTAATTTCATTTTCCAGTAATATGACCACTACTATATTTAGAGATGGAAGATGTTATAGTCTCACTTCTACTTTTTTTGGTAAATATGACCAGATATGTTTAATTTATTTTGGGGAAAACACACACCCAACACACATGCACACACACACTCTACAGAAGAGAAAATTATTTTCTCAGAATAATCGAAAGTTAATCTGAAGTATTAGTTTTTTATATGCATTCCACACTATCAATTTAATTCTACAAATTATAATGTTCAACCCAATTACAATTCATGTTGTTGACCCAAAACTAGCAAGTCACATCCACCATTAAATGGAACAAGATTGATTATTTGGGATAATGGCCGTTAGCATCAAGTTTTGAACTCAGATTAACTTCCTGAGTGTATTTATACGTCTGCCTTGATGGGTTGCTGCTGCACAGCATTTCCACTCATGAAATTAATCTTATATGCAGTGTATTCAATATTTCAGTAATATTTTAGTAATGTTGTATGTTCTTGCCTCACTACAGAAAAAAATCAAAGTACACAAGTACCCCTGACTCCTTTGTTTTTCTTTCAATTAATTTCTGAAGTTACTGAACATAACACTATACAAGTCCAGCTATACATTCTCTGTGTTAATTTCAATGTTATGAAGAAAACTCACTGTGTAGCTTACTCTGAAGTATTTGTCAAATCAGGATTGTGTGTAGAGATCCTGAATCACATGCTTCTTTGTCTCCTTTCCTTAGTTCCCCTCCCATCTCCTTACTTTTATTCCTTGGTGCACTGTCTTCTATCAGACTCCATCTTCCTCAGCCCTTACTTCCCAGCTCCTTGTATTATTCTCAGTCTCTTTCTTACCTCACCTGCCCATCAGTCACCCCCTCACCTGGAATTACCTAAAACTCTAGCTCCCCCTTTCCACTCAACTTTTTATACTGGCTATCTCATCTCTTTTCCCAGTCTCAATGAAAAGTCTCAACTTGAAACATCGACTGTCCATTATAGGAAAGATATTGAGGCTTTGGAGAGGGTGCAGAAGAGGTTTCCAAGGATGCTACCTGGATTCGAGGGCACGTGCTATAATGAGAGGTTGGAGAAACTTGGTCTGCTTTCTCTGGAGTGGTGGAGGCTGATGAGAGACCTGATAGAGGTTTATAAGATTATGACAAGCATAGATAGTGTAGACAAACAGTATCTTTTCCCCAGGGTTTGAATGACTAATACCAGAGGGCATGCATTTAAGGTGAGAGGGGGTAATTTGAAAGGAAATATCAGTGGTAAGTTTTGTTTTTACACAGAGTAGTGGTTGCCTGAAATGATGGTAGAGGCAAATACATTAGAGACATTTAGATAGGCACATGAATGTGAAGAAAATAGAAGGGTATGGAGGGGACTCATTAGGTTGCCCATTTGTTTGTTAATTTAATTGGGAGACAATAGACAATAGGTGCAGAAGTAGACCATTCGGCCCCTCGAGTCTGCACCGCCATTCTGAGATCATGGCTGATCATACACTATCAATACCCAGTCCCTGCCTTGTCCCCATATCCCTTGATTCCCCTATCCATCAGATATCTATCCAGCTCCTTCTTGAAAGCATCCAGAGAATTGGCCTCCACCGTCTTCCGAGGCAGTGCATTCCACACCTCCACAACTCTCTGGGAGAAGAAGCTCTTCCTCAACTCTTTAACTGACCTCTTATTCTCAATCCATGCCCTCTGGTACTGGACTCTCCCAACATCTGGAACATATTTCCTGCCTCAATCCTATCAAATCCTTTAATTATCTTAAACGTTTCAATCAGATCCCCTCTCAATCTCCTCAATTCCAGCATGTACAAGCCCAATCTCTCTGCGTAAGACAGCCCTGCCATCCCAGGAATCAACCTAGTGAATCTACGCTGCACTTCCTCAATTGCCAGAATGTCCTTCCTTAAACCTGGAGACCAAAACTGTACACAATATTCCAGGTGTGGTCTCACCAGGGCCCTGTACAAATGCAAAAAAACATCCTTGCTCTTGTATTCAATTCCCCTTGTAACAAAGGCCAACATTCCATTTGCCCTCTTCACTGCCTGTTGCACTTGCTCATTCACCTTCATTGACTGGTGAACTAGGACTCCTAGGTCTCTTTGCATTTCTCCCTTACCTAACTCGACACCGTTCAGACAATACCCTGCCCTCTTGTTCCTGCTTCCAAAGTGGATAACTTCACATTTATTCACATTGAATGACATCTGCCAAGTATCTGCCCACTCACTCAGCCTATCCAAGTCTCCCTGTATTCTCCTAACGTCCTCTTCGCATGTCACACTGCCACCCAGTTTAGTATCGTCAGCAAACTTGCTGATATAGTTTTCAATGCCCTCATCTAAATCATTGACATAAATCGTAAAGAGCTGTGGTCCCAATACAGAGCCCTGTGGTACCCCACTAGTCACCTCCAGCCAGTCTGAGAAACACCCATTCACTGCTACCCTTTGCTTTCTATCTGCCAACCAGTTTTCTATCCATGTTGAAACCCTGCCCCCAATGCCATGAGCTCTGATTTTACTCACCAATCTCCTATGTGGCACCTTATCGAATGCCTTCTGAAAATCTAGGTACACAACATCCACTGGCTTACCCTCATCTAACATCCTTGTTACACCCTCAAAAAACTCCAACAGATTAGTCAAGCATGATTTGCCCTTGGTAAATCCATGTTGGCTCGGCCTAATCCTATTTCTGCCATCTAGATGTGCCACTATTTCGTCCTTAATAATGGACTCAAGCATCTTCCCCACGACTGACGTTAGTTCTCCGTTTTCTCCTTCCCTCCCTTCTTGAAAAGTGGGACAACATTAGCCACTCTCCAATCTTCAGGAACTGATCCTGAATCTAAGGAACATTGGAAAATGATTACCAATGCATCCGCAATTTCCTGAGCCACCTCTTTTAGAACCCTTGGATGCAGACCATCTGGACCTGGGGATTTATTAGCCTTCAGTCCTACCAGTCTACTCATCACAGTTTCTTTCCTAAAGTCCTACCAGTCTACTCATCACAGTTTCTTTCCTGGAGGGCACAACATTGTGGGCCAAAAGGCCTGTTTCTGTACTGTAATGTTCCATGTTCTATAATGTGATTTTAGGAGGAAAAAATTAAGTTTTGAAAATTTTGCAGAGTGGATAATAACAGAAATTAATCAAAAATAGAAATGTCATTGATGCTTCTAACAGTAATACTTGTTTTTTCTCACTAAATCATTTGAAGATGTCAAAAACCTTGTTCAAATCAAACTTGAAGTGTGACATGATTATAAATAGGAAGAGTTCGATGCATGTGTAAGAGAAAAATAAAGTATGACTATTACTCTAAAATGGCCGTTATAAATATTTGGAATGGAAATATCAGTTTGAAATGTTTTGTCGATAAATCAAGTGAAAAAAATGACAGACTGTTGACGTGAAAGTGATTTAATGTTATTTTGTAAAAGCAGTTGTAATGCCCGGTTAAGATTTCTACTGGTATGCTGTGAGGTATTTTATTTTAGCAGTTTTCTGTAAAAGTAGTATGTGCTGCTGATAAGAGTGTTTTGGCTCTGACTAAAGATAAGGAACCATGTTGTCTAACTTAGGAATGTCATGTCAGCCAATCAGGATTGTGGGATGTGAGAGAAGGTTCTAGAAAGCTGGGTGGGAGGAGATTTCTGAAGGACAGTCTGGTTTTGGGTGCTTTGATGGGAGGTGTGGGAAGATTCCTGGAGGATCCCCTCCAAAGGGGAGACCCTTTTGCAAGGAGTGCTTTGTGAGAGGGAGGATTCCAGGAAGGGAAGTTCTACCTGTGGATTCAACACTGTGAATAAAGCAATACACCCAGCTACCACAGAAATGAGCTCCAACATTTATGTGCACTTTTAGACTAGTTGAACTGTAATTGGCCCTTTTATCTTTGTTTTTCCTTCTCTGTTAACTGTTGGTTAAGTTAAAAATTGGTAGATATCCTTTCTTTATAACATTGTGCAGGTGTACGATCTGTCATTTCTGGGTTACCGATAATTTATACAGGCAGTATTTACACAGCATTCATTCAAATCGAAGTTCCTTTAATTGGAACATTCTGATGTTCCTGTATGGTTCACAAATCATACTGGCCCTAGAAGTATGTTGCTTATGAAAGGGGCCCTTCTCACTGCTGAGTTACTTGGTTGTTAGTAGAGTTGACCAGTGAACCGATTTGGTGTATGAACCCCGGTGAGAGGGTTGTACAATTCATCTACTGGAAACCAGAAAAAGGGGAACTGGGTAGAGATATCAGAACCAAATATGAATTTCATAATACTTTTTTAATGTTAGCATATAGTCATATTAGTTTAAAATATTTTGAAAAGTGCCAAGAAAACCTAATATAGAAAGTTAAACTTCCGCAGGAGCTATTCAGTCAATGACTAATTCATGTTGATTTCAACACAAGATAAACTCGTGCTTGTGTTTAAGGAACCTCAAGGTTATTGTACACTTCTGAAAAACATACAAATCAGGGGGCTGCTCAGGATATACCCCAAGTTACGAAGAAAGAGATTGCCACAGCTTTGGCAATGATCTTTGTGTCCTTACTGGCCATAGGAGTAGCAACAGACAATTGGAATGTAGCCAATGTTATTTCTCTGTTCAAGAAATGAAATGGGGATAATCCTTCGAATTATAGAACAGTTAGTCTTATGTAGGTAGTGGTCAAACTATTGGAAAGCATTCTTGAAGATAGGATTTAATTTCAATGATACACTGACAGATAAATACAGATGGCTAAGGACAAGGTAAAATTCATTTCTTTTAATGTCAATGGGCTATTAAATCCAATCAAACGTAAGAGAATTTTATCCAAAATGAAAAAAGAACAAGCCCATGTAGTATATTTACAGGAAACTCATTTAAGTGATAATGAGCATAAAAAACTAAAGAGAATGGGCTTCACTAATCTGTTTTTCTCCTCATATAAATCAGGACATAGGAGAGGAGTTGCTATTCTTATCTCAAGTAAGCTAAATTTTGAAAAAGTATTTGAAATGGGAGATAAAGAGGGCATATATATTCTGGTAAGGGGGAATATAGACAGCAATTCAGTTACCCTATTGAATATATATGCACCCCCGGGAAGTGATATTGGTTTCTTTTAGAAAATTACTAATATTATGGTAACGGAAACAGAAGGTCTCCTGATATGTGGGGGAGACTTAAATTTACAATTACAACCAAACTTCGACTCTTCCAATAGAAAAACCTATGAAACAAAATCTTTACATAAGAAAGTTAATAGACTTTTTGAGGATGTTGGTTTAATTGATATATGGAGGGACCTTTTCCATGACAAAAGGGATTACACTCATTATTCTGCTCCCCATTCTGTATATACAAGAATAGACTATTTCATAACATTTGGAAAAGACAAAGACAAAATAAACACCTGTTGAATTGGGACAATAGATGTAAGTGACCATGCACCTATATATTTACCTGTTGATTTTGACCCACAATCAAAGAATACTATTTGGAAACTAAATTCAAAGTCTACTCAATGATCCATACTTTAAGGAACAAACTAAAAAAGAAATTGGTCTCTACTTAGAATTTAATGATAATGGAGAGGTTTCATCTCCCATTTTATGGGATACTCTGAAGGCGGTCTTGAGGGAAAATTATAATAATATCATATAAGAAAAAAATAAGGAATAAAACATTACAGGAATTACAAAATCGGCTGAAGGAACTAGAGAAAAACACAAATTGAATTTGGCACAGGAAAATTCAAAAATATAGGGGAAATTAAAAGAATTAGGAATGAAATAAATAATTTGGCTACGCAAGAAATCAGGAAAAAATTAATGTTTCTGAAACAGAGACATTATGAAAGAGGATCAAAGTCTATGAAAATATTGGCGTGGAAATTGAAAAAAAAGATAGCAGAAAATACAATTCATAGAATTAGGGACCCAAGAACGAAAGTGATAAAAAATAAGCTAAGTGAAATTCAAGAAGCTTTTGAAGTGTTTTACAAAACTCTATATTCCAAAGTTCCAGGGGGAAGCATAACCCAAATTGACACCTTCTTGAATTCTCTAGAGTTACCCACTTTAAGCGAAGAACAAAAATAGAATGATGACTACTGACATAACTGAAGTTGAATTAAAAGCTGCAATTACTAGGCTTAAATTAAGCAAGTCGCCAGGATCAGATGGGTATACGGCAGAGTGATACAAAGAATTTAAAAATGAGAATTCCTGTTTTACTCCCCACACTGAACTGGGCTCTAAAAAAGGCACAAATGCCAGCCAGTTGGAAGGAAGCGATAATCTCAGCTATATCGAAAGAAGGCAAGGATAAAATGGAATGCGGGTCATATAGACCAACATCCGTTCTTAATGTAGATTATAGGTTAATTACCATCATGGCCAAACGATTAGAGGAGTTTCCACCCATACTGATACATAACAATAGGACAGGTTTTATATGACAACGTCAGACACAAGACAATATACGAAGGACACTTCACATTATGGATCATATACAAAAAAATAAAATCGAAGCAATAGTGATAAGCATGGATGCTGAAAAAGCATTTGATTCAGTTAATTGAAATTTTCTTTACAGAGTTTTACATAGGTTTGGTTTCCAAGACACAATTATTAAAACTATACAGACACTATACAGAACTATACAGAACTATAGTGACAATCCTACTGCTAGGATTAAAATCAATGGATATTTATCAAATAGTCTTACCCTAGAAAGGGGCACAAGACAGGGTTGTGCATGGTCACCACTACTCTTTGCGTTATATCTGGAACCATTAGCTCAATACATCAGACAAAATGAAGATATCAAGGGAATTACTATTAAAGGGACAGAGCATAAATGGACTTGTTATGCGGATGACATTTTGATCCATCTAGGGCAACCAACATACTCTTTACCTAAGTTGATGCAATCCTTTGAACAATATGGTCAATTATCAGGATACAAGATCAACATAGATAAAACCCAATTACTTTCATATTACTATAGCCCACCAAGAGAAGTTGAAAGTCGATACTCCTGGGCATGGCACACAGAGTCTTTCAAATATTTGGGCATCATTATGCCAAAAGATTTGGCAAAATTATCAGAATGTAATTATCAGCCTTTATATAAAAAAATTAAGGAAGATGTGGCAAGATGGAGCCTGATTCCTTTTTTCAGTCTCAGTTCAAGGATTGAGTCTATTAAAATGAATATACTGCCCAGACTGTTATATCTCTTTCAGACCCTACCAATAGAGATTAATCAAAATCAATTCAATGAATGGAACAAGATGCTATCAAGGTATATTTGGCTGGGTAAAAGACCTAGAGTTCATCTCAAAACTTTGCAATTAGCAAAGGAAAAGGGGGGATGGGGCCTACCTTCTCTTAGAGATTATTATTTTGCAGCACAGTTGAGAGCTGTGATAGGTTGGTGCAACCCATCATATGATGCTCAATGGAAAAACATTGAGGAGCGGGTACTCCTGTTCCCATACAAGCAATTTTGGCTGATAACAGCCTGCAAAGGTACATAAATACTATTGATAACCCATGGGTGAAATTGACTCTTAAAATATGGAAAACTACTATAAAAGAATATAATCTAGAGGGAGAAATTGCAATTCTTAAATGGTGTGCATATTACTCTGATTTTACACCAAATAAATTGGATGCTAGATTTCAGGACCAGACAGCTAAAGCAATAACAGTTATTTGCAACATAATGAAAGAAGGAACACTGTTCAGATTTGAAATGCTTAAAGAGAAACTCTTAATAGAAAAACAAGATTTTTATTGGTATTTACAGATGCAACAATATGTTAATAAGATGCTTAAAAATGTAACCAAGGCAAATATATGCTTGATAGAGCTCTTTAGAAAAGCATATAATTCAGATAATGGTAGTAGAATCATTTCAAGCATGTATTAGGGGTTGTCAAATCTTAAAACACATTCGACTTCATACATTAAAACAAAATGGGAGAAGGAAGGAGGGATAATTATATCTGAGGAAGAATGGACAACAATATGGAGATATCAATGGAAGTGTACCAATTCACAGAAATGGAGGGAGTTTGGATGGAAAAACTTGATAAGATATTTTATTACACCCTCTCAGAAATCCCATTACGATAGTAACCTCCCTATTTGCTGGAGAAATTGTGGAAATGAAAATCCAAATCATTATCATATTTTTTGGGACTGCTCTGTTATCAAAAACTATTGGAGGGGGATACCCAATGCCCTACAAGACAACTTTAAATGTGAAATACCCTTGGAGAGTAAGACCATATATTTTGGATATATACCTAAAGAATGGTTGAAAAGAGATAAATATTTAATGAATATACTGTTGGTGGCTGGTAAAAAGACTCTTACTAGGAAATGGTTATCACAGGAGAGCCCAACTTTAAATACATGGATGGAAATTACAATGGACATTTACAAAATGGAGAAGAAAACAGCATCTGGTAATCATAAGCTGGAACAATTTGATTCATACTGAGAAAAATGGTTTAACTATATGATGCCTCATAGGCCTGATTTTATTCTCACAAATCAATGAATCTGTTGTAAAAAAAGATCACTCCCTACTTGTACATAGTTCTTTCCTTTTGCTTGTTTTTTCTTTCCACTCTTTTCTATAAGTGTATACCCCAGATAAATACTTTGTGGAGATTTGTGATATATATGATTATATGATATATATGTACAATGTCTGAAATACATCTTATGGAAATGTTTGTTTGATGATGAACTTGAATAAAAAAATAAATTACAAAAAAAAGAAAAAAAAAAGGATTTACAAGCATTTGGAGAACCATAGGCTAGTTAGGCTTCATGTGGGGCAGGCTGAGCTTCTTGAGTCTGATTGAATTATTCAAGGATGTGACAAAACAAATTGATGAAGGTGGAGCAGCAGATGTGGTGTGTATAGATTTTAGTAAGGAGTTTGACAAGGTTCACCATGTAGCTTCATTCAGAATGTAATAAGGCATGGAATCCAAGAAAACTTGGCTCTGTGGATTCAGAATTGGCTTGTCCACAGAAGGCAGAGGGTAGCAATAGATGGAGCCATTTCTGCTTCGAGATCGGTGACCAGTTGTGTACCAGAAAGATCTATTTTTGGACCCTGGCCTTTGTGATTTTTATAAGTGACTTAGATAAGGAAGTGGAAGGGTGGGTTAGTAAGTTTGTAGTTGACCACAAGACATTGGAGCAGAATTTAGCCATTCAGCCCATCAAGTCTTCTCCATCATTCCATAATGGCCAATCCCATACACCTGCCTTCTCACCATGTCCTTTGATGCCCTGACCAATCAAAAAACGATGAACTTCCGCCTTAAGTACACCCACAGAGTTGGTCTTCACCACAGTCTGTGGCAGAGCGTCCCACAGATTCACTACTCTCTGGTAAAAAAAAAAATCCTCCTTAACTCTGTTTGAAAAGGTCACACCTCAATTTTGAGGCTGTGCCCTCTAGTTCCGGATATGCCCACCAAAGAAAACATCCTCTCCACATCCACCCTCTCTAGTCCTTTCGACATTCGGGAAGTTTCAATGAGATCCCCATGCACTCTTCTAAATTCCAGTGAGTACAGGTCCAAAGCTGCTAAACGCTCTTCAACTGACATGAAGGTTGGTGGTGTTGCAGGTAGTGTAGATGTTTGTAGGTTTCACCAGGACATTGATGGGATGCATAGTTGTGCTGAGAAGTGGCAGATGGAGTTCAATTTGGAAACGTGACATGAGGCATTGTGGAAGATTGAACTCGAAGGCAGAATACAGAGTTAACGGCAGTTTTTAGCAGTGTGGAGGAACAGAGGGATCTTGGGTTCACATCCAAGGATCCCTCAAAATTGCTGTGCAATTTGATAGGGTGGTTAAGAATGCATATGGTGTGTTGCCTTTCATTAGTCAGAAGATTGAGTTCAAGAGCCACGCGGTAAAGCTGTGGATCTGGTTAGTACACACTTGCAATATTGTGTTCAGTTCAGGTCGCCTCATTATAGGAAGGATGTGGAAGCTTTAGGGAGGGCACAGGAGACTTACCAGGATGGTGCCTGGATTAGAGAGCATGTCTTATGAAGAAAGGTTGAGCAAACTACTGCTTTTCTCTTCGGAGTGAAAAGAATTGGGAGATGACTTTAGAGAGGTGTGTATGATGATAAAGGCATTGAAGTGTGGCTAGTCAATGCCCTTTTCCCTGAATGAAAATGGCTAATTGGAAAGAAGTAAACCCTCCTACCACGTCTCAGTGGCTTTTTCAAACTATTTCTTATCTGAGTTTGGAAAAAATTAGGAGCACTATTTTTGACTCGTCAATTAAATTTGAAGAAACTTGTGGACCGTTCATCCGACATTTTCATGTGAATTAATTTGGCCTTTCCCAGACCTTCTCTTTGTTTATTCTTGTTCCGGTATGGAGTTCCGGAGTTCTTTGACACTATCATATACTTATAAACTGTTATTATTGCCCATGTTAGTTTTAGTTTAGTGTTTGTTTCATATATATATTTTCTTTCACACATTTTTAATTTTTTTTTTCTTTTTCTTTTGATGATTAGTTTTGTTTCTTTTCATATATAATTATATAGACTTGATTGATTAATGTACTTTTTTGTTGTTGATGTTTAATAGGATATTATTATCCTATTATTAGTGTAATCTTAAGTCTATTGTATTCATAACCTATTCATTATTATGTTATGTTTTTTTATATTTATATGAAACTCAATAAAAAGATTGAAAAAGAAAGAAAGAAAATGGCTAATAAGAGAGGGCATAATTTTAAGGTGATTGGAGGAAAATATAAAGGAGGTGGCAGAGGTAGTTTTTTTGTTTAAAAACACAGGAAGTATGAGTGTCTGGAACACGCTGTTGGGGGGGGGGTGTGGAAACAGATACTTTGGAGGCATTTAAGAGACTCTTAAAGAGACACATGGACTAAAGAAAAATGAAGGGCTATGTGCTGGATTGATCTTGGAATAGCTGAAATAGTCGACACAATATTGTGGACAGAAAGGCCTGTGCTGTGTTGTTCTACATTCCATGTACACCCTTGCAAATCTTGAAAGCTTTGAGGGAAGTTTGCAGATAGTTCCACCTAACAGCTATCCTCCGAGTTCAGCCTGAATGCATCGCTGTGGGGAAAACAGTTGGGGGTCACAGAGCACAAGCCCAAGCAAACACCATCTGTAAAATAACAAATATTTCATGTAACATGATGAAACAAATTACATAAAAATACTGAAAGTGTGTTACGAAATATCACAAAGTTTCATGCTGTAATGGTTTTCTGTACTTTTAGCAGCTCAACCTTACTTGCAGCTCCTTTTAACTGTCCTTCTTTCCCTACAGCTTGTTAATTCTGTTTGTCATTCCTTGCAAACCACCCTTTAACATTATTTATTCTTTAACTCCAGCTGATTTTTGACAAGACTCACATGGTGACTACTCAGATTGTTTTGTTTATGACTTCTTGCAAACTGCCCTCTTTTTTGCTAACCCCTCCATAACCGATAAAGTTTGCACCTGTTTGAACGTGCTTGATGTAACCTTCCTTTTTAATTACACCACCTCTATTCTGGCAGGTGGATGTTGGAATGTATCATATCCAACCTGTTACAAGCTAAAAATAATTTGGTGGTGAAGTGTTTTGAGTTTCTTCGCAGCCTAAAACTGTGTTAGCAAGCATTCCCCTTGATATTTACACTCATAAATGCTAGTTGAGGACAGAGTTATACACACGAGAATTATTCATGCAATTACTTGTTATTTTTAGTGACATTGTCACATTGCGGAAATCTAGAAGAAAATCTGAGAAAATATTGGCAGACTTTGGGTTGGCTGGTTAGGATTGAATGAGGAAAAATTTCTTTGCTGAGAGGAAATTTCCACCACAGAGGGCTATGGAATCTGGGTCATGGAATTCATTCAATATAAAGATGCAGATTTATGAGTTTAAGGCCTTCCATTTATCTTTGTAGGTGTACTTTCCTTTATCAGACACATTTGCTATACGATTACCTCTAATAATCGAAGTACAACTCTTATCACCTGTAGCTCAAATTGAGGATGCTTTTCACGCCCAGTAAAACTCAACTGTAGACAATTTCTCGAGACAGTGAGATTCTTCAGAGAAAATATGTATTATAATCACATTCCTCAATAAATGGACATCATAACTGAGAGAGTACACTTCACAACTTTTAAGCCTTAGCTCCATCATTGGCTCCTTGCCCGCGCTGAGGGAATTATTGTGTGGTTCCAAATTTCCATCTGGCACTTACAGCAAAATAACCTTTTGTTAAGTTTTATAGCTTGGAACCCTAGCAGTTAAAGGCTGCCAACAGTGGAACAATCAGAATTAAGTGATCACATGAGGTGAAGTTTGAGGAGCGTGATTATTTTGAAGGGCATCCAGTGAAACCAGTGATAATAAAAGCACGAACATATCTTTCAACAGATGAACTGTCACTGAAGATTTTGCACAGCAGTACAGAGATAAAAATAAGTGAACTAAGTCATGGCACAATTCATAACTCTTAGCTCATCTCATAATCAAGCATAAACCAAACCTGCAGAAACAGTAATTCAGATCCGGACCGTGGGAGAGGAATGGAGGCGGTGGTCTAGGGCGGTGGTATGGAGGAGGGCGGGAGGTGGCATGATAGAGGTGTACAGGATGATAAGAGGCATAGCTCAAGTGCCAGAGACAGTTTCCCACAGTGTAAATGGTAAAATACCATTTTACGACCAAAATACGTGTAATTTTAAGGTGATTGGAGGAAAGTATGGGGGGGGTGGGGGAGGTGGATGCCAGAAGCAAGTTTCTTACACAGAGAGTGTGGGTACGTGGAACGAGTTTCCATTGATGGTGGTGTGTGTGTGTGTGTGGGGGGGGGGGGGTTACAGTGCTGGGCAACAAAATAAGGTGCAACATGGCCCACAGCTACTTAATGTTGCTAACAATGGTTTTAACTCCTTTAGCAAAATATATCAGAATCAGGTTTATTATCATCGGCACGTGACGTGAAATTTGTTAACTTAGCAGCAGCAGTTCAATGCAATATGTAATCTAGCAGAGAGAGGGAGAAAACAAACATAATAAATAAACAAGTAAATCAATTTTGTGTATTGAACAGATTATTTAAAAAGTGCAAAAACAGAAATACTGTATATTAAAGAAGTGAGGTAGTGTCCAAAGCTTCAAAGTCCATTTAGGAATCAGATGGCAGAGGGGAAGAAGCTGATCCTGAATCGCTGAGTGTGTGCCCTCAGGCTTCTGCATCTCCTACCTGATGGTAACAGAGGGAAAAGGACATGCCCTGGGTGCTGGAGGTCTTTAATAATGGACGCTGCCTTTCTGAGTCACGGATCCCTAAAGATGTCCTGGGTACTTTGTAGGCTAGTGCCCAAGATGGAGCTGACTAGATTTATAACCTTCTGCAGCTTCTTTTGGTCCTGTGCAGTAGCCCCTCCATACCAGACAGCGATGCAGTCTGTCAGAATGCTCTCCATGGTGCAACTATAGAAGTTTTTGAGCGTACACACACGCCAAATCTCTTCAAACTCTTAATAAAGTATAGCTACTGTCTTGCCTTCTTTATGACTACATCAATATGTTGGGACCAGGTTAGATCCTCAGAGATCTTGACACCCAGGAACTGGAAGCTGCTCAGCCTCTCCTCTTCTGATCCCTCTATGAGGATTGGGATGTGTTCCTTTGTCTTACCCTTCCTGAAGTCCATAATCAGCTCTTTCGTCTTACTGACGTTGAGGGCCAGGTTGTTGCTGCGACACCACTCCACTAGTTGGCATATCTCACTCCGTACTAACTCTCTGAGAAATTAGCTTTAGTTAACCTGATCATTTTTTTTCTTCTTAGGCATCTTCTTTGAGTTAAGGATTAGTTGTTCCACTTCACTTCTGAAGAGACAAATAAAGCTTCCAGGTAACTTGCAAACTGCCAGAAATGAGGCAGAATGAGCTGCTGGTCATTCAGGAGGTATTTCACAACTACTCTGGACTCCAAAGTACCTCTGGCAAGGGAAGATAATCCTCTCTCGATTAATCACAGCTCTGGGATTTTCTGAAGTTAGCACGGATAATAATGTTTTCTCGAAGTTACTTCTTGTCCTGATAATATTGTGATGGACTAGATACTTGTTTCAGGCATCTGGTGTTCAATGTGCAAATGATGCAACCTTCTCACTTGAGCCAGTTGAGTGTGATTATATCCTATATTTGCCTGGTAGAAGGCACTGTGGTTGTTTTAGCCTTTCTCCTTTTGGACATGGAGAATTGGAGTTACATTGCCAAGATTTGAGGTACCTGCTGTGGGTCGTCCATGACTCAGAAGTGCACTGGAGGGCAAGGATTCCTGCCTGAGCTTAGAGCTATGGTTGAAATTTGGGAGGGAGCTAGTGCACTCTACTTTCAAAGGGAAAATTGTTGGGTTAGTTCCTGTTTCTGAGAGCAATATATTTGGCAAGGGTTGAGTACACAAATAGTGAAATTAAAAAAAAACATTCCATGGTGCTGAATTGGATCACGGCTATCTAAATATTTATCACATGAAACAGCTGTGATTCTTTAAGAATCCTGAATGGCAGGTTCTTATGGTTTAAACTCCTGTCTCTTCTAGAAATGGCCCAGAAGTCCCCTTTAACAATATTCCATCCGCCTAAATTTTTGGAAATACAGGCAATACCCTGGACTGGAAAAATCATTTAACTCTCCTTTTCTTCAGTAGCACAGAGAATTCAGATTTTAATTGCTAGGGAAATTTGCTTATAATTAAACAAATCAGCTACATTGTCCATAGAGTTCATTCATTTTTTATTTACTCAACGATCTAGCACAGTAACAGGCCCATCAAGCACCACCCATTTGGTCACCATGTGACCAATTAATCTTCTATCTCTGGAACGTTGGAAGAACCCAGAGCAATAAAGGAAACCCACACAGTCACGGGGAGAATGTACAAACTTCTTACACACAGAGCCGGAATTGACCCCGGCCGCTTGTGCTACAAAAACATTATGCTAACCGCTATGCAACCGTGCCACTCCTATTGATAATTACAAACATTGAGTAAAATCATCATATGTAGAGAACAAGCATTTCCACTGCCCCAACAATGTCATTGCTCACTTTATCTTTGTTTTGCCACTCCTGTGTCAATCCTGACCAGAGTTGTGGGTAAACCGGATTGCTTCATGTCTGAAAACTTGGCAGTTGGCATCCAGGAATGATGCAGTGAAAGAAGTTTTCTCACATGCAAAGGAAATACAAGTATTTATTTATCTTGTTATGTATTTCCTGATGGTGAAGTACTGCAAATTAATGACTTGCTAGGCCAGTTCAGAAAGCAACTACGTGGGATGGGACAGATGCCTTGCATAAACCAGTCCTGGATGGGAGATTGAGCAGAAGCTGGAAATCCAAAGCAACACATACAAAATGCTGGAGAAACTCACCAGGTCAGGCAGCATCTATGGAAAGGAATAAACATTTGATGTTTCAAGCCGAGACCCTTCATTAGGACTGGAAAGGAAGGGTGAAGAAGCCAGAATAAGAAAGTGTGGGGGGGTGGGGGAAAAGGGGAAGAAGGATAAGCTAGAAAGTAATGGGTGAATCCAGGTGCATGGGAGAGGCAGTAAGAAACAGAGAAGTGATAGGTGGGACAGGTAAAGGGCTGGAGAAGAAGGAATCTAATAGGAAAGGAGCATGGACCATGGGAGAAAAGAAAGGAGGAAGGTCATCAGGGGAGTGATAGGCAGGTGAGGAGAAGAGGCGAGAGGGGATTCAGAGTGAAGGATGGAAGAAGAGGGAAAGGGGAGGGGGAAAATTACCAGAAGATAGAGAAATCAACGTTGATCTCATTAGGTTGGAGGCTAATGGTATATGAGGTGTGCTCCTCCAACCTGAAAGTGGCCTCATCGTAGCAATAGAGGAGGCCATGGACCGACATGTTGGAATGGGAATGGGGATTTGAATGGTTGGCCATTGGTAAATCCTTCATTTTGCGGCTGGAGCAAATGTGCTCGACAAAGAGGTCTCCCAATCTACATTGGGTCTCACCAGTGTAGAGGAGGCCACATCAGGAGCACCGGATGCAGTAGACAACCCCATTAGATTCGCAGGTGAAGCATTGTCTCACCTGGAAGATCTGGTTGGAGTCCTGAATGGTGGTGCGTGAGGAGGTGAATGGACAGGTGTAGCACTTTTTCCACTTGCAGGTGCAAGTGCCAAGAAGGAGATGAATGGGAAGGGAGTCATGGAGCGAGTGACACTGTGGAAAGTGGAGTGTTGGGGAGGGGTAGGTAAAGACGTATTTGGCGGTAGGATCCCATTGAAGATGGCAGAAGTTGCGGAGAATAATATGCTGGATGCAGAGGTGGGGTGGTAGGTGAGGACAAGAGGAACTTTATTCTTGTTAAGGTGGAAAGAAGATAGGGCAAGCATGGATGTCCAAAAAATAAAGGAGATGCAGGTGAGGGCAGCATCAGTGGTGAAGGAAGGGAAACTCCATTCATTGTAGAACATCTGATGTTGATAAGGAAAGTCTAATATTGGGAACAGTTGTGGTAGAAATGAAGGAACTGAAAAAAGGGAAGTGCATTTTTACAGGGGACAGTGCAGGAAGAGGTATAGTCAAAATACTTACGGGAATCGGAAGGTTTATAAAATATATTGTCTTTTTAAAACAGTTTGTCTCTAGATATGGGGACAGAGAGATTGAGAAAGGAGACAGAGGTGTCAGAAATGTACCAAGTGAATTTAAAGGCAGGATGGAAGTTGGAGGCAAAACTGCTGAATTTGACGAGCTTAGCATGGGTGCAGGAAGCAACACCAATGCAGTCATCAATGCATCGCAGAAAGAATTGGGGACCATTAGCAGGGATGGCATGGAACATGGACACGCCATGTTGGCAATGAAAGGGAACACATTGCTGGGACCCATGAGTTTGCAGAACGTGGGAAGAGCCGAAGGAGAAATTGTTGAGAGTGAGGACCATCCAACCAGACAGAGGAAGATGGTGGAGGGGAACTGGTTGGGTTTTTGTTGAGAAAGAAGTGAAAAGCTTTAAGGCTTTCTTGATGGAGGAAAGACGAGTATAGGGACTAGATATCCATGGTGAAAATGAAGTGGTCAGGGTCAGGGAATTGAGAGTTGTTGAGTAGATGAAGAGCATTGGAAGTGTCATGGATGTAGGTGAGAAGCATCTGAACCAAAGGGGATAATATAGAGCAAACACGAGGAAATCTGCAGATGCTGGAAATTCAAACAACACACACAAAATGCTGGTGGAACACAGCAGGCCAGGCAGCATCTATAAGGAGAAACACTGTTGACGTTTCGGGCCGAGAACCTTCGTCAGGGATAATATAGAGTCAAGTTATGCCAGCTCAATGGCCTGATGGCCCTCAGTTGGGTCCTTTTCAATGGGCAAGCAAGAGGAAGTGTCAAATTTGCTGCCAGGCCTTAGCAAATAGAGGTCAGTGCGCCCGCCTACAATAGCACTCCCTTTGTCTGTGGGTTTGACATTGAGGTTGGGATTGGTGCAGAGAGAATAGAGAGCAGTGCATTCACAGGCAGTAAGGTTTGAATAGGAGAGAGGAGTGCTGAAGTCGAGATGGTTGATGTCTTGTTGGGAATCAGAGATGCAAAGAACCAGAGCAGGCAGAAGACCAAAGCAGGGTGTACAAGAAGACGAGGAGGGTTGAGGATAGCAGAAAGGTTCATAGGTGCAAGGTGGGGAATCCTTGCCAAATAAATGGGCTTGGAGGTGACAGAAAAAGAGCTGGGTGTTATGGCGGGTACAGAACTCGCTGAGGGAGATTTCTTCCCCTGAAGTGCAGTACACTTTTATAATAGTCCAGTAGTTGGTGTTTGCTCAAATCAACTGATTTTAAATTCCACGGCTAGCAAGCAATGGAAGTTAGCTGTTTGGATTGCAGGACTAGGCATCTGGATTTGCAAGTCCAGTAGCTGAATCTCCACACCACACCAGAAAGTTAAAGGAAATAGCAATCTGAAGGAGAAACTGTTCTGCTGGTCATTCCCACAGTATGCTATTTCTCTTTAATCACCAGCATTTTTGACTAGGTCAGCATTTATTGGCTTCCCTAAGTGTCCTTGCAAAGGTGAGCAGAGCCAATGAGTCTGGGTAATGTAAATCTTAGAGAGGAGGATGCAGGTGGTGGTGGTTCACTCACTCATTCTTGATATAATTTTGGAGTTTGAGCAGTGTAATCAGGTTTGTGTCCCAATCATAAATGCAAAATTCTTCTCAAGATGAATTACCTATGGTTAATTAATCAACCGCATTTTGCTTGGTTTCTGTTTGTAAAGGAACTACCAGTTTCTCATCTGATGCCAACCACCACTCAGTTAACCAGCTTGTACATCAGTCAATGAAAGCAAGATGCAGGTACAGCAGGCAGTGAAGAAAGCTAATGGCATGCTGGCCTTCATAACAAGGGGAGTTGAGTATAGGAGCAAAGAGGTCCTTCTGTAGTTGTGCAGGGCCCTGGTGAGACTACAACTGGAGTATTATGTTCAGTTTTGGTCTCCAAATTTGAGGAAGGACATTCTTGCTATTGAGGGAGCGCAGCGTAGCTTCACAAGGTTAATTCCTGGGATGGCAGGACTGTCATATGTTGAAAGATTGAAGCGACTGGGCTTGTATACACTGGGATTTAGATGGATGAGAGGGGATCTGATTGAAACATATAAGATTATTAAGGGATTGGACACACTAGAGGCAAGAAAAATGTTCCTGATGTTGGGGGATTCCAGAACCAGAGGCCACAGTTTAAGAATAAGGGGTAGGCCATTTAGAAAAGAGTTGAGGAAAAACTTTTTCACCCAAAGAGTTGTGGATCTATGGAATGCTCTGCCTCAGAAAGCAGTGGAGGCCAATTCTCTGGATTCTTTCAAGAAAGAGTTAGATAGAGCTTTTAAAGATAGCAGAGTCAAGGGATATGGGGAGAAGGCAGGAACGGGGTACTGATTGTGTATGATTAGCCATGATCACAGTGAATGGTGGTGCTTACTCGAAGGGCCGAATGGCCTACTCATACACCTATTGTCTATTGATATTCCACAATATTAGATGATTCTTACAAAAGGGACAGGGAATTACTCTCTCTGGAGCATAGAAGCAAGAATCTCCAGATACTGAAAATCTCAGATAAAAAACAAAAAATGCCAGATTACTCAGTAGATTTGGCAGCATTTGTATAGAGAGGAACGGGGACAATGTTTCAGGTCAATAGTGTACTTTGGAATTGGGAAAATTTGGAAAAGAGGCATACAGTTGGGATAACAGCATGAAGACCAAAGTTTAAATTGCAAGCGCATCAGCATTTCACCTAGAAGAACTCCCTGGGACTGGGATGATAAGAAGGGATGTGTGGTGAACTACATATACCTGTCTGGACACGTCCCTGATGACTGCTCCTGTGGCTCCTCCCACAGACCCTGGTATAAAGGCGATTGAGGCCTGAGCCCGGCCTCTCAGTCTCCAGGATGTAGTGTGGTGGTCACTCACTGCTTGTTCCTTCTTCCAGTCAATAAAAGCCGATATCTCGCCTTACGTCTCAGAGTGAGTTATTGATGGTGCATCAATTTTATTGACTGGAAGTTTTAAAACATGGAAACCGTTTTACGTCTGGAAAGATTGGATTTGGACCCCCAAGACCCTGAAGCAGCTCTTGCCTTTGAACTCTGGCTTGCATGCTTCCAATCATACTTGGAGGAGGTTCGTGCAACTGAACCCGCTGTTATGCATCTAATTCTCCTCTCAAGGGTCACCCCAAAAGTTTATTCACTTAACAGGGACCTGTCGACCTATGAAGGGGCACTGGACGTCCTCAAAAGACAGTACCTGCGGCCGGTGAACACCATCTATGCAAGACATCGCTTAGCTACGCGATGACAGCGGCCGGGAGAATTGAGCGCCCAATTTCTCTGAGCCCTACAGACACTCGTCCGAACTTGTGACTGCAAAACTCTCACGGCGGAACAACACGCGGAGCTACTTGTATGAGACGCCTTTGTTACAGGAATGAGGTCAGTGTACGTGCATCAGCGGCTGCTGGAAAATGCCGCTTACCTTACGCTCAGCGATCGAGACGGCTGACATGCTGGAGGCTGCTCTGCACAACGCTGACGTTGTCCAGCTGTGTGATTCCCCGCCAGATCCATGGACACCTCAGACCCCGCCGCCGCCGGATCCCACGAGCGAATTCGCCAACGCCGCTGCCAGTCGCGATTCCACGAACTCCCCGAACCTGACCACAGCTGCGGCCAGGCAAAAGCCTGAGCTGTGTTATTTCTGCGGACACAAAAAGCACCCCCGAAAATGCTGCCCTGCCCGAGAAGCGACCTGCTCCAGCTGCGGGAAGAAGGGCCATTTCGCCAAGGTCTGTAAGTCTAAACTACAAGCGGGGTCGGGCAGCGCTGCGTGTGACACATGGGGGCCGCCATCTTGCATGCCCGGATGTGGGCGGCCACCTTTGTCGGCATCAGCATGCCCTGCCCCCGAACCACCAGTGTTTACCGGGCACCAAGACGGCTCAACTCTGGCCACCGTAACTCTCGACCAAAGCGCCCCACACCAGCTTGCAAGGTCAATGATGGACATCCTGCTGGAGGGGCACAGGACGAGCTGCCTGTTTGACACAGGCAGCACTGAGAGTTTTATTCACCTGGACACAGTGCAACGCTGTGGACTCGTGACACGGCCGGTAAGTCAGAGGGTCACCAGGGCTTCTGGGTCGCATTCCACAGACATCCGGGTGGGTTGTGTAGCAACATTGGTGGTGCAAGGCACAGAATATCGGAACTTTGCGCTACTGGTCATGCCTAATCTGTGCGCACCTGTGCTATTGGGGCTGGACTTCCAGAGCCACCTTGAAAGTGTGACTATGGCATATGACGGGCCCCTCCCACCACTCACTGTCAGGAATTCTCAGTTTTGTGGGACTTTGTCATATACCCCGCTACTGACCACACACAAACACCGACCCGCACATCCCACCCAGCACCGTGCTGACAGCTGCGCTACCGACACCACTTGCAGCCTCTCCACCCTCAAGATCCCTCCCCCACCGCTGTTCGCCAACCTGACCCCCGACTGTAAACCTGTGGCAACTAAAAGCAGGAGGTACAGCGCAGGGGACAGAGCCTTCATTCAGTCAGAGGTGCAGCGGCTGCTCAGGGAGGGGATCATTGAGCCGAGCACAAGCCCTTGAAGGTCCCAGGTGGTTGTTGTTCGGACTGGGCAGAAAAATAGGATGGTCGTGGACTATAGTCAAACCATCAATAGGTTCACGCAGCTTGACGCGTACCCCCTACCCTGCATCGCGGATATGGTCAACCAGATAGCTCAGTACAAGGTGTACTCGACAATAGATCTGAAATCCGCTTATCACCAGCTCCCCATCCGCCCAGAGGACAGCCCCTACACTGCTTTCGAGGCAGGCAGCTGGCTCTATCACTTCCTGCGCGTCCCATTTGGTGTCACAAATGGTGTCTCGGTCTTCCAGAGGGAAATAGACTGGATGGTGGACCAGTGCCAGCTGAAGGCCACATTTCCCTATCTGGATAATATCACCAACTGTGGTCACGTCTGGCCGGATCACAATGCCAACCTCCAACGATTTTTCCAAGTGGCCGAAGCCCAGAACCTTACTTATAACAGGGACAAATGTGTGTTCGGAACCAGCCGACTTGCTATCCTTGGGTATGTTGTGGAAAACGGGGTCATTGGCCCTAATCCAGACTGTATGCGGCCCCTGTTAGAACGCCCTTTTCCCATCACCCTCAGAGCCCTCAGACGGTATCTGGGCTTCTTTTCCTATTACGCCCAATGGGTCCCTCATTACGCAAACAAGGCCCGCCCCCGGTCAAGTCTACCACATTTCCCCTCTCTGCTGAGGCCTGCGCGGCCTTCAGCTGCATTAAAGGGGACATTGTCAAAGCAACGATGCATGCGGTGGACAAGACCATTCCCTTCCAAGTAGAGAGTGATGCCTCTGATTTCGCGCTTGCTGCTACCCTCAATCAGGCAGGCAGGCCGGTAGCATTCTTTTCTCGTACCCTTCAAGGTCCTGAAATTCGGCACTCCGCAGTGGAGAAAGAAGCCCAGGCCATAGCGGAAGCTATTAGGCACTGGGGGCACTATCTCGCCGGCAAAAGGTTCACCTTGCTGACCGACCAGCGCTCAGTTGCGTTCATGTTCAGCAACCAACAGCGGGGCAAAATAAAAAATGATAAAATTTTGCGGTGGAGAATAAGACTTTCCACCTACAACTATGATATCCTGTACCGGCCTGGCAGACTCAGTGAGCCCCCTGATGCCCTATCCCGGGGACTGTGTGCTAGCGCACAGCTCGACCAGCTATACGCCCTTCATGCACATCTTTGCCATCTGGGATTCACCCAATCTTACCATTTCGTGAAAGCCCGGAACCTGCCGTACTCCCTGGAGGACATCAGGACGATGACCAGGGACTGCCAAATCTGCGCTGAGTGCAAACCGCACTTCTACCGTCCTGAAACGGCACAACTTATCAAGGCCACCCGCCCCTTTGAGTGACTGAGTGTTGACTTTAAGGGCCCCCTTCCCTCCACCAACCGCAATGTCTATTTTCTCAATATTATCGACGAGTACTCATGGTTCCCCTTTGCCATCCCCTGCCCCGACACCACTACCACATCCGTCATAAAAGCCCTGCGCCAGCTCTTCACTCTGTTCGGATATCCCAACTATATCCACAGTGATAGAGGGTCCTCCTTTATGAGTGACGAGCTGCACTGGTACCTGCTAGCTAGGGGCATTGCTACTAGTCGGACCACGAGTTATAATCCCCGGGGAAATGGACAGGTGGAGAGGGAGAATGCCACAGTGTGGAAGGCCACACTTTTAGCCCTTAAGTCAAAAGGGTTGCCAGTCTCTCGATGGCAGGAGGTCCTCCCTGAGGCACTCCACTCTATCCGCTCCCTGTTATGTACGTCCACCAATGCCACCCCTCATGAACGCCTATTCTCTTTTCCCAGGAAGTCTGTCACTGGGACCACCCTACCAGTTTGGCTGACGTCCCCAGGGCCAGTGCTGCTCCGGAAACATGTGAGGAGCAATAAATACTCCCCGCTGGTCGAGAGGGTTCACCTTCTACATGCGAACCCCAGTATGTCTACGTGGTCTTACCTGATGGGCGGGAGGACACGGTCTCCGTCCGCGATCTGGCGCCCGCAGGAGCAGCAGACCATTACCCCGAACACTCCACAGTAACTATGAACCCTGCATCCGAGGTGACACCGCGCACACCAAGCCCTACACAGACTCCTCATGACACTTGTATACCGGGAGTCTCATACGTGTATATTCCAGGCGCCTCACACACGCGTGAGGGATCACTGACGCCTTGTGGGCTGACACCTCCAGTTAGGCCGGAACCAGCACAACCTCTGTCTCTGGTGCAATCACCACCACCAGCATCTGTGCAATCACAGCCGGTGCTATGTAGATCACAACGACAGATTCGACCACCTGACAGACTTAACCTGTAAGAAACTTCACCACATGGGGACTCTTTTTAAAAGAAAGGGGGGGTGAATGTGGTGTACTACATATACCTGTCTGGACACGCCCCTGCTGACTGCTCCTGTGGCTCCTCCCACAGACCCCTGTATAAAGGCGATTGAGGTCTGAGCCCGGCCTCAGTCTCCAGGATGTAGTATGGTGGTCAACCACTGCTTGTTCCTTCTTCCAGTCAATAAAAGCCAATACCTCGCTTTTATGTCTCAGAGTGAGTTATTGATGGTGCATCAGGATGTGAGAAGGGGATTAGTGAAGATGAAAAGATGAGACAGAGAGTTGGGGAGGAACAGTCCCTTCAGAATGCTGAAAGTGAAGGAGAATCTGATAGTGTTATTTTATTGAAAGTGGAAGAAATTACACGTCTGTTTTGACATGCCTTTGTTTTTCTCTCTCTACCATTGCTTCATTTCCAGTGTCTTATCTGTTTGATTTAAACTGGAGATTTGTGCTTATTTCACATCAAAAGCATCTGAATAAAGATCCAAAGCAACCGAATTTGGCAGATGTCTCGCGAACCTAGGGCCCCTGTATGGGTATAAGTTTACTTTTGTCTGCAGACACAGTAAAGAATCTACATTTCACAAGGGTGCTTTGTAGAGTCTCCCCTCACAAACAGAAGCCGTTATTCCATATTAATAGGGATCTCATTAATCCCAATAATGACATGCAGTAATTTGGTTTTATATATAGTCTCATTACAAACATTAAATTTCATGAATGCAATTCAGATTTACGTTAAAAGTAACTGATGTAATTGGGATAGGCATCAGACAATGAAGTTATCCTTCTTGTACTGCTATTCTGCAAAAGTATTCTGTTTGTGGATGATCACTTTGACTTTTAAAATGGATGAGATGGCAGCCAGGTCCCTGATCCAGTGATTATTTTTTCAAAAAGAAATGGGTGTGTAGTTTCTCTTGGATCTTTTGAATTCTTCTTCAGTTGGTTGAAATATTTCATTAAATTGTTTTTCTTTTGTCCTTTTGAAATTCCACGTATATGCAGAAGGGCTGAAATATGTTCTTCACTGCAAAATAAGCGTCAATAATGAGAATTTATTTAAGATGTACATTTGCTGCGATGTGAACTGCAACTATTTAAGAGGATTCAAGACAGGCACAGTGAAAGCAGATAGGTACAACTATAGTTAGCGAATAGTTGAGTTGGGAATTCGGTGCAGCCTGAACTTCAGGAGGAAAGCATTAAGTTGCTGAAGAAAAGTGCAATTAAATCTCAAGGGGAGAAAAAGTCAAAAAGGAAGCTTAGAAATGGAAAAATAAGCAGAATTACAGGGCTCAGGCACAGAACTTCAGCCAAAATACACAAGTTCACCAACAGATGTAAAATGCATGGCTAAGATTAGAGAAGCTAAAACTTGGCCAAAGTAAATTAACATAAAATAATAACTTGCATTGTTAAGTAAACAATAAAGCACTTGCCAAGTGCATGTTTGAAATATTATTTCTTAACATGCAATTTTGGATCCATGATAGCAATTTACTAATAAACAATTTAAACAAAGGCAAAGGCTGAAGCTCCATTTTACATTTCTAGTTCTCAGGTCCTTGTGTTTTTGAAACTGCAGTGTTTTCTACATTATTTGGTGGAATTTTACTAAAAGCGTGATCACTAAAAGCCAAAAGCACCCAAGCACATGCAGTGAAATCAGATCACAGATAGAGAACAAGGGCATTCTGCATATACAAAACTTGGAAGCAATACAGATCTCACATTCTGATATAGGCTTTAACTGGAGACCAGGTGGTCTGCTTCCAAGTTACTCAAAGGGGTCCAATCTGGTCACATCCACTTCTCCCTTAAGAAATCTCATTAGTGGTTATTACATATCATCATCCCAACCCCACCATTAACCTCAAACAAGAGAAAATCTGCAGATGCTGGGAATCCAAGCAACACACAACATGCTGCAGGAATTCAGCAGGCCAGCATCCATGGAAAAGTGTACAGTTGACATTTTGGGCTGAGACCCTCTATTAACCTTTTCAGCCAGCCCATTCTTCAGTGCTCTGATGCTCTGCTAGCACCACCTTTCCTCTTCAAGTAAAGACCACTATCTCAACCCAAAACCCTCTGTGACCCTCCATATCCTGCTATCCCTCTGTGGACCTGCCCCTCCATTTTCCCCTTCTTTTTATCCAGGCCTCTCATTCCATATCCTCACCACTGCTTGGCTTGCTGTGATTTCCTTGTCATGGTCTACAATGGCGAGCAATGTCATTGAGCCCTCGGCCTCAGGCATATGAGAATGCCACTGCTAAAGACTGGTGCACTAAATTGGCATAGTCCTCCCCCACTCCCAAAATCAGCACTGGCTTACTGTACCTCTTCAGGTGCAATGTAATTTCCAGCTCCATAAGCTCAATATGAAAATCTCTTAAACTAGAGCTTAAAGCACTTGTATGCAATTTACCCAATTTCCGGACAGCCCTCAAGTAATGCATGGAGTTTTGATTCAAGTTCATTTTCATCTCCATCAATAAAATCGAACAAGTGTTGAGTTATTGGAAAAAGCCACAAAGCATTGCTACCCTGGGAAATAAAAGATATAGTTAATAGATTTAGTAATTAAAATAAATTACTTGCTAGCACATTAAGACAAGTTTTTGTGTTTCTCTGTTGTGCAGCCACTGTTCAGATTAATAATTATAATGAATGCAGTAACTTACACACTTTTGAATGAACATGATGACCAACTGTATTTTAGAACTAAATTTTACCAGTGACTCATACAAAATGCTGGAGGAACTCAGCAGGCCATAGCATTTACTCTATGGAAATGAGTAAACAGTTGATGTTTCTGGCCAAAGCGTCAACTGTACTCTTTTTCATACATGTTGCTTGGCCTGCTGAGCTCCTCCAGCATTTTGTGTGTGTTGCTTGGATTTCCGGCAACTGCAGAACTGCAACTTCTCGTATCTGATTGGATTCTTACCAGTGACCGCATGTTGATTACAATACTTTATAAAACTATGTAAACATTTGCACATTGCACATTCAGATGGAGATGTAACTTGAAGATTTTTACTCCTCTTGTATGTGAAGGATGTAAGAGATAAAGTCAATTCAGTTGGAAAAAAAATTCAAAACATGCTCTTTTACCTTCAGATCATGGTCACATTTTTCAGTTCCTGTTAACTAAAAAAACTCTTCAATACTGTGAAATGAGTAGAATTTTTCCTTAGACATTACATACTATCATAGGATATGGACATAACTGGGATTGCCAAGCAGCACCTATTGTCCACCCCCCTGTTCTGCTCCCCCAAGAGGACCACAAACTTGTTGGAGAGTTTGGAGGCTTGTGTGCCTTAATAACTCAGAGAGTTATGTTGGTTGGAGTCAGGGCCTTGTGTTTTGAGTCTTGGTAGGGTCACCCATGCCAAAAGGTCAAAGGGTGGAAGCCAAACAAAAAGTGATCTACAGGTCCTCCAGGTTCTGGTGTTCTGCTCAGAGCTAACAACCCTGGCTAGTCAAAAAAATTGTTATGGGAAAAGCAATGAAGATTCCTTCTACATCTGTGAGCGACACTATTCCTGAGTCTCCACCTGGGATTTGCATGACCGATAGTAGTGAAAAACGAGAGCAAGCTACTGGCATGACGAAGGAAGCCCTGAACGCTGCCAAGACCAAGACCAACGTTGGGTTTTGGAATGTACGAACCATGTACAACACTGGCAAGCTAGCACAAATAACTGCAGAAATGCATTGTCACGACAGGGTGTCAGCAAAAGCAGATGGACAGGGTCTGGCAGACTAAAGGCAGCAACTGGTGAAACAGCCTTATAATCAGGAAGGGAAGACGGTCAGCATCATGACGCTGTAGCTGAAGAAAGGCAATGAGAAGTGCTCGCTGGAGTGCAAACCAATCAACAGTGAGCGGGCTGATGAGAGTCAGGCTGAAAGGGAAGCAAGTGAACATGACTGTGATCCAGCGCAACGTCTAGCAATGGTGACATTGAAGAAACGGATGTTTTCTACGAACAGCTGTAATCAGAGATAGAATTAACACCATGCTATGACATATTACCAGGACCACGGGCACTCATGGATATGGAACGATGAATAACAGTGGTGAAAGACTGGTGGAATTCTGTACCATGAACAATCTGGTCATAGGAAGGACTCTCTTTCCACACCGTGAAATCCACAAACTGATATGTTACTCTTTAAAGAGATGTGACCACTTAATGATGAACAGTACATGGAAAGGGCCTGTTTCTGTGCTGTACTTCTCTGACTCTGAGATGATCTTTCAGGATGTAAAGGTGAAGAGAGGAGTGGATACAGGAAGTGATCATCACCCTGCTGGAGCAGTGATGAAACTCAAGCTGAGAAGTACTGGGACCAGAGAACATGTACAAAGACATTTTATAAGACCATAATGTTGTTCGTCCTTCAGAGTTGAAGATGACCATGACTTCTGTCAGGTGGAGGGTTTGAGACTATGGAGGTGACTGGTGAGGCCAATCTGGGCCCTGAAAGCTCGCCCACATGTGGGACACATGAGGGTAGGTGCTGCAGTGGAAGTGGAGGTAGCTCGAGCCTTGCGCGCGGCGTGTTTCCTCTGAGCCTCTGCGGTGCATCTGATTTCTGCTGCATACACTCCTTTAGTGGTCCTGCTTCACCAGGTTGGGCAGTCCAGAGCAAGTGATTCCCAGCTACTGGGATTGATGTTGAGGTCTTTGAGGGACACTTTGAGGCAGTCTTTGAAACGTTTCTTCTGCCCTTCAACTGAGCACTTGCCCTGGCTCAGCTCTCCATATAGCAGATGTTTTGATAGTCGACTGTCAGACATCCTGACGACATGGCCAGCCCATCTGGCCTGGGCTTTCTGTAGGAGGGTGTAGACCATAATATATAGGAGCAAAATTAGGTCATTTGGCCCATCGATTCTGCTCTGCCATTTCATCATGGCTGATGCAATTTTCCTCCCAGTCCCAATCTCCTGCCTTCTCCTCTTATCACCATTGTGAAATCTGCTTTCACCATTCAGCACAAGAACAGCTTCCAGGCCTTGCAAGACAAGGATGTGGCAATAGACAGGATCAACTCAATATGGAAAGAGATTGCCTCACTATTTAAGGAGAGCAGCAAGGCTTGTCTAGGATACAGCAGGAAGCATGAGCAACCTTAGAAGAAAGACAAAAATTTAAGAAGAAATTGTTAGATGCAAAGTCAACATGAATTAAGGAGAAACTTCAACTAGCATCCACTGAAGCTAACAAGTAAATGAAGAGATTTGTAAGAAAGGACAAGAGAGTCTACAAGAAAGACTTTGCAGAGGAGGCTGAAGCAGCAGCCACTTGGTAACCATGTACAAGATTTCAAAATTGTTATATGAAAAGTTCCAGGCCAGATCCAGCGGTCCCGTGAGAGATAAGAACGGTCTGCTTTCGACAACTGAGAAAGATCAGGAAGCATGATGGACAGAGTATTTCAGAGAATTCCTGAATAGACCACCACCAGCTGAAGAACCTGACATACAAGAGGGAGCAGAGGACCTCAACATCAACACAGATCCACCCAAGAAAGAAGATCGTTGCTGCGATTAATTCATTACAGAACAGCAATTCTCCAGCACATGACAATTTGAACACCGAACTGTTCACAGCTGAACCAGAAGTTGCAGCAGCCATCCTGCAACCGCTGTTTCCTATAATCTGGGAATGGGACAAGAGGCCAAGAACCGGACAAAGGGAGTTATTGTTAGGATCCCCATGAAGCAAGATGGCGGCATGACGCAGTTTGCAGCGGCCTCACCAGAGTTGATATGTTATTTGTTAAGCAGGGTGCCGTGCACAATCCTAATCTGATGAAAAACAGACGTGGGAGCACGGAGGAACATCTGGAAGTCTCCAGGAAGGCCTTCTTCGTTGCTGCTGCCATTGTGAGGTCCAGGTCTCTGCTGAGAAGAACGGGCCCCCAGTCCTTGGGGTTGCGTTGCCGGTGGCCGTTGGCGGGGCCGTCTTAATATGCTCAGCAGAGGATGGTGCTCAGAGAGGCTGTGCCGGAGGGGATGGTCAGAGGCTCAGAGGTTCGACGGACTTGGAGTCCGCTGTGGTTGGAGTGCTTTCACTGTGTGCTGTGTCTGTGAGGCTGGGTCCGATAATGCCTTGGAAGTCCATAGCGGGGGTATTCCCTTCTGCCACCTGCGTGGGATGATGAGTCTATCAGGACCCTGAGGGGTTGTGGAAACTGTGTGGTGGTTTCTTTCAAACTTACAGTCTTTTAACATCTTTGGACTATTTTTACTGTGCCCATGGTCTGTTTTTTTAATCAATTATGGTATTGTCTGCACTGTTGTAACTATATGTTAACTATAACTATATGGCTTTGTGTAGGTCTTGTAGCTTTAGTTTTTGGTTTGTTGGGTGGTAGAGTTGGGCTCCTGACTCGGTGTGTCTGGGTAGTCTTGTTTTGTCAGGTGGCTTTGGAGCTCCTTTCTGGGGAATGCACTAAGATGGTAGTGTGGTGACCCATTTCTCAGCGCACTCGAACCGGCTCACAAATTGGTGCAGGCCGGCATTGAGGCCGGTCCCAAAAAGGGCACCAAGTCTGCTTCACCAGCAAGGGGAAAAGCCCGCGCACAGGATGGGACTGTGAATACGCGCCCCCTACAGCATTCCCGCCCGGGGAGGGCGGGATCAGGAAGGCTTTAAAATGAGGCCGCAAAGTTCAAATAAACCTCTTTTGCAACTGCAGCTCATCGACTACGTGTCGTTACTTCAGCACTGCGTGTAGCACACCGCTACAGTAGCATGATATTAATATGCAGCAGCCTCTCCGGATGCTGGATTTGGGGATTACCAAGCGTTATGTGGATTTTCTGGTGTAGTCTGTTTTGTTGTGTGCTTTTGTGATAACATTCTGGAGGAACGTTGTCTCATTTTTTTAAACTGCATTGCATTTGTGGTTTCTAAGTGACAATAAACTGAACTGAACTGAAAGGAGTGCTAAGTGATTGCAACAACTGGTGTGGCATCACACTTTTGTCAGTTTCCAGCAGGATTCACGCCAAAGACATTATCCATGGATTACAGATGCTGTCGATGTGTGCTTGAGAAAAGAGCAAGCTGGCTTCAGGAAGAACAGAGGCCGTGTCAACCAGCTCTTCACGCAATGTAACATCACAAAACAGTAAACAGAGTGGCAGAGACAACTGCATGTAAGTTTTGTGGACTTTGAAAAGGCTTTTGATAGCTTCCACAGGGAGAGCTCTGGTGAATTCTTAGATCATATGGGATCCCTTCCAAAATTGTCCTGCTTATCCAGAGTTTCTATATGAACTTCACTTGCACAGTTGGGGACTGCAGTTTGAGCTTTGAACTCAAGACAGGACTCAAATTCAAGGCTAAGGCAGTGTAATGTCGGCAATATTATTTAACCTGGTGTTTGATTGGGTTACGAGGCAAACAACGAAAGAAGAGAGAGTCATTAGACAGACTTCACTCTCTAGTTCAGAAGACTGTGACTTTGTGGAGAGCCTCACATTACTGTCACATACACACCAGCATATGCAAGAGAAAACTCATCATCTGTGGACCTTTGGTGCACAGGTTGGACTCAGTCAGCCAGAGAAAGATGGAGACCATGACCCTCTAGATACTTTGTACTCTCTTAGCTGCATACTGTGGCTCTTACAGAACACCTGTTTGTTTAGCAGCACTATTAGCTGAGATGTACTCCATGTATTACACTTAGCCTTTGTTTAGTAAGAGATAACGGTGGTGGACAGGATGGTACGAGCAGGAATGTAATGTGTGGGAGGTTGTCTGGAAAACATAACCTTGGCCAGGAATAAGGCCCCAGTGCGAACGGGTGAAACATAATGGCGGCGCACCGAGAGCTAGGCAAGAGCGATTGATTAGTTAATAAAGAGATGATATGCAATTAAAACTTGATTGGGTTTGCTGATGAAACCGAAGTGTAACTGAGATAGGGAATTACTATAAAGAATGCTGTACACCGGAGCTCGGTGGGCTTTCGGTGACAAGTTCATTGATTGCCTCAGCCTTTGTTTGCAAATAAAGGTTTAATTTTCTTGAAGAGTTGTCTGTGTCTCCAGGTCATTTCAAGTAACCACGACAATGGCAAAGGGGAACCGTGAGTACTCGTCGATAATGTTGAGAAAGTAGACATTGCGGTCGGTGGAGGGAAGGGGGCCCTTAAAGTCAACACTCAGTCACTCAAAGGGGCGGGTGGCCTTGATAAGTTGTGCCGTTTCAGGATGGTAGAAGTGCGGTTTGCAGTCAGCGCAGACTTGGCAGTCCCTGGTCATCGTCCTGATGTCCTCAAGGGAGTAAGGCAGGTTCCGGGCTTTCACGAAATGGTAATATCGGGTGACCCCCAGGTGGCAAAGATCTGCATGGAGGTTGTATAGCTGGTCGAGCTGTGCACTGGCACACGCTCCCCGGGATAGGGCATCAGGGGGCTCATTGAGCCTTCCAGGCCGGTACAGGATGTCATAGTTGTAGGTGGAGAGTTCTATTCTCCACCGCAAAATTTTATCATTTTTGATTTTGCCCTGCTATTGGTTGCTGAACATGAACGCAACCGAGTGCTGGTCGGTCAGCAAGGTGAACCTTTTGCCGGTGAGATAGTGCCTCCAGTGCCTAATAGCCTCCACTATGGCCTGGGCTTCTTTCTCCACCGCTGAGTGCCGAATTTCAGGGCCTTGAAGGGTACAAGAAAAGAATGCTACTGGCCTGCCTGCCTGATTGAGGGTAGCAGCCAGTACGAAGTCAGAGGCGTTACTCTCTACTTGGAAGGGAATGGTCTTGTCCACCGCATGCATCGTTGCTTTGGCAATGTCCCCTTTAATACAGTTGAAGGCCGCGCAGGCCTCGGCAGAGAAGGGAAATGCAGTGGACTTGACCAGGGGGCGGGCCTTGTCTGCGTAATGGGGGACCCATTGGGCGTAATAGGAAAAGAAGCCCAGGCACCGTCTGAGGGCTCTGAGGGTGGTGGGAAGAGGGAGTTCTAACAGGGGGTGCATACGGTCGGGATCAGGGCCAATGACCCCGTTTTCCATGACATATCCAAGGATAGCGAGTCGGGTGGTTCCGAACACACATTTGTCCCTATTATAAGTAAGGTTCAGGGCTTCGGCCACTTGGAAAAATCGTTGGAGGTTGGTATTGTGATCTGGCCAGTTGTGACCACAGGTGGTGATGTTATCCAGATAGGGAAATGTGGCCTTCAGTTGGTACTGGTCCACCATCCGGTCCATTTCCCTCTGGAAGACCGAGACACCATTCGTGACACCGAAGGGGATGTGCAGGAAGTGATAGAGCCAGCTGCCCGCCTCGAAGGCAGTGTAGGGGCGGTCCTCTGGGCGGATGGGGAGCTGGTGATAAGCGGATTTCAGATCTATTGTCGAGTACACCTTGTACTGAGCTATCTGGTTGACCATATCCACGATGTGGGGTAGGGGGTACGCGTCAAGCTGTGTGAACCTATTGATGGTTTGACTATAGTCCACGACCATCCTATTTTTCTGCTCAGTCCGAACAACAACCACCTGGGACCTCCAAGGGCTTGTGCTCGGCTCAATGATCCCCTCCCCGAGCAGCCACTACACCTCTGACTGAATGAAGGCCCTGTCCCCCGCGCTGTACCTCCTGCTTTTAGTTGCCACAGGTTTACAGTTGGGGGTCAGGTTTGCGAACAGCGGTGGGGGAGGGATCTTGAGGGTGGAGAGGCTGCAAGTGGTGTCGGTAGCGCAGCTGTCTGCATGGTGCTGGGTGGGACGTGTGGTTCGGTGTGTGTGTGTGTGGTCAGTAGCAGGGTATATGGCGAAGTCCCACAAAACTGAGGATTCCTGACAGTGAGTGGTGGGAGGGGCCCGTCATATGCCATAGTCACACTTTCAAGATGGCTCTGGAAGTCCAGCCCCAATAGCACAGGTGCGCACAGTTGAGGCATGACCAGTAGCGCAAAGTTCCGATATTCTGTGCCCTGCACCACCAATGTCGCTGCACAACCCACCCGGATGTCTGTGGAATACGACCCAGAAGCCCTGGTGACCCTCTGACTTACCGGCCGTGTCATGAGTCCGCAGCATTACACTGTGTCCGGGTCAATAAAACTCTTAGTGCTGCCTGTGTCAAACAGGCAGCTAGTCCTGTGCCCCTCCACCAGGATGTCCATCATTGACCTTGCAAGCTGGTGTCAGGCGCTTTGGTTGAGAGTTATGGTGGCCAGAGTTGAACTGCCATCTTGGTGCCCGGTAAGCACCGGTGGGTCGGGGGTGGGGCATGTTGATGCCAACAAAGATGGCCGCCCACATCCGGACATGCAAGATGGCGGCCCCCATGCCTCACACGCAGCGCTGCCCGACCCCGCTCGTGGTTTAGACTTACAGACCTTGGCGAAATGGCCCTTCTTCCCACAACTGGAGCAGGTCGCTTCTCGGGCCGGGCAGCGTTTTCGGGGGTGCTTTTCGAGTCCGCAGAAGTAACACTGCGCAGGCTTTTGACTGGCCGCAGCTGTGGTAGGGTTTGGGGAGTTCGACTGGCAGTGGCATTGGCGAATTCACTCGCAGGAACTGGCGGCGGTGGGGTCTGAGGCATCCACGGGACCGGTGGGGGATCGCGTGGCTGGGCAGCGTCGGCGTTGTGCAGCGCAGCCTCCATTGTGTCGGCTGTCTTGATCGCCGAGCACAAGGTAAAATCGGCATTTTCCAGCAGCCGCTGATGCACATACACTAACCTGATTCCTGTAACAAAGGCGTCTCATACCAAGAGTTCCGCATGCTGTTCTGCTGTGAGAGTTTTGCAATCACAAGTTCGGACGAGTGTCTGTAGGGCTTGGAGAAACTGGGCGCTCAATTCTCCAGGCCACTGTCATCGCATAGCTAAGCGATGTCTTGCGTAGACGGTGTTCACCGGCCACAGGTACTGTCTTTTGAGGGCGTCCAGTGCCCCTTCATAGGTCGACAGGTCCCTGATAAGTGAGTAAACTTTCGGGGTGACCCTTGAGAGGAGAATTCGGTGCATAACAGCGGGTTCAGTTGCACTAACCTCCTCCGAGTATGATTGGAAGCATGCAAGCCAGATTTCAAAGGCAAGAGCTGCTTCAGGGTCTTGGGTGTCCAAATCCAATCTTTCTGGACGTAAAACACTTTCCATGTTTTAAAACTTCCAGTCAATAAAATTGATGAACCATCAATAACTCTCTGAGACGTAAAGGCGAGATATCGGCTTTTATTGACTGGAAGAAGGAACAAGCAGTGAGTGACCACCATACTACATCCTGGAGACTGAGAGGCCGGGGTCAGGCCTCAATCGCCTTTATACCGGGGTCTGTGGGAGGAGCCACAGGAGCAGTCAGCAGGGGGCGTGTCCAGACAGGTATATGTAGTTCACCACACTTACCCAGCACCAGCAGATTCACCTACCTGGGCAGCATCATTCGGCAGGATGGTGGGACCAAGGACAACATTCAGTGCAGACTTAGCAGAACTAAAACATCTTCAGATCACCATAAAGTGGTCAACTAGGTACAGCATCCACACCAAGTTGAAACTGTACCGGAGCTGTGTTCCGTCCACACTCTTGTACAGATCAGAATGCTGGTGCATGATAGCGAGCGACCTCACCAAGCTGTTGTCATTCCACACCACAAACCTCTGGAAGATCCTCCATATTTTCTGGCCAAGGAAGATCTCCAATGACACCCTACTTCTTCAGTGTCATTAAGAGGACATGGCCACAATCATCATGAGGAAACATTGGAGATGGATTGGGTATATGATGAGAATAAGACCGACTCCATTATCAAGACATAACTTCATTGGACCCATGAAGGGCCAAAGACAACTTGGCACTGTACCATAAAGGCCGAAATGAGGACCCTTAACTACACCTGGAGCACAATAGAGAAGACGGCTAAGGACAGACATAGATGGAAGACCTTCATCACTGCCCTAAACACCAGTGGGGTATCAGGCATTTGATGATTAACCATGTTCTCCTAAATTAAGAAGCCAATTAAGAAATAAGCACAGAGGTGAATCTGGAATCATACATAGGCCATATCAGATTCAAATGACAGATTTCCTTCAATAAGGTCATTATGGATGTACGCTGGTTTCTTTAACAACCCATTAATTTCATGGTTACCATAAGCAGCCACATAGTTCAGTACATGATCTTCAAATGCCAAAGTGCCACAGTGTGAGTTAAGGCTATGCTGCTATGTCAATACATGAGAAAATCTGCAGATGCTGGAAAACCAAGGCAACACACACAAAATGCTGGAAGAACTCAGCAGGCTGGGCAGCATCTGTGGAAAGGAGTAACAGTTGATGTTTTGGGCTGAGACCCGTCAGCAAGATTCACTGTTACTCCTTTCCATAGATGCTGCCTGGCCTGCTGAGTTCTTCCAGCATTTTGTGTGTGTTGTCTTTATATCAGTAGTCCATTTTTTAGCTGTTAAGTCTACTAATCATAACTCTTAGTAACATACCAGATTTAGCTAAATTTTATATCAGGAATTAAAAGGGAATGCAAAAATCATCTAATAATGCTGAAGATTAAAAGGAACACTTGCTTCCTTAACTAGATATAGGCTACATAATTAATTCTGAATATTTACACAATTCAATGAATGGTGGAGCCGTGGTGGTTGCTTTGGCTCAGAGAGGAAATTAGTACTGGAATGTATCAATTAGTATACACAAAATACTTGTAAAAAAACCCAGGAGGAAACAAAAAAAAATGGTATATACTTACAAATTCTTCATATATTTTATTTATTGCTCCCAATTCTTCTCTTATCTTAGTTGCTGTAAGATGCTTTGAAGATGTTTTTTTAATTTTCTTTTTCATTAATGCGGTAATGTACTCTCTAACAAATTGATAGTGAAGATCAGAAATCACCACCTTTTATTTAAATAGATATGTAACCTTTGGTTATTTATAATAAGCACCTCTTTAAAAAAAATAACTGAAGCTTTTTATTTAAGAGCAATAAGCGATGTACCTGGTAATTGGCCTCTTTCATTTTCCTTAATTCAATACAATATTTTCCAGTCATGCTCATCAACTGATCAAAATCTTCACTGCTGGACAACTGCTTATTAGTCATGATCTTCTTAAAACAACACTAGAAAATACAATTAGCAGTATAATACCAAGTCCTCGATATTTAAACATTTGAGAGAACTATTGACAACCTACCAAAACTTTAAAAAGAAGATCATCAGAAAGGATTTTGTTGAGTTCATGTAGTGCTTCATTTAATGCCTTTTCTACCTCATCAAAAGATGCAGAATTATCTTCTTTATGGATCTTAATAAATTCCCTGTGTTGGATAGGAAAGAAGATATAGGTAATAATATTGTGTGTATCAAGTAATAGCCATGAATGAAAGGGTAGATATGGAGCTTTAGTTGTTATGGGCCCAGGTTTAGGAGTGCCAGCTTGTGTACATATCACGTTGGAACTGTACTGCAGTGGGGAAGATATTCCCTGGCTGATTTTTCAGCATCCATTATAGTTTGTTTTATTTTGTAATCAGGTAATGATTATAACAATAACTTTATTTATAGTGTGCCTTTCATACAGGTGATGTAATTGGACGTGCTTTACAATGGGATAAAGTGCAAACATGAAAATAAAATAAAAAATAAAAATAAACATGAAAATAAATGACTAAACGATGTCAGTTAAAAGCAAAGTTAAATAAATGGTTTTCTTAATCTGCTTTTTAACGGTATCAATTGAGACTGCATCCTTGTGGTTTTAAGCATTGAATTCCACAGTTTAGGAGCATTAGATCAAAAAAAGATGACCTGCCAATTACCTTTTGAGGGAGATTGTTTAAATTTAAGAGACCAGTGAAAGAACATATGAGAGCTCAAGCAGAATTACAAAAAGATAACTATTTTGTGATATACTCCAGTTCTAGACTATTAAGAGCTTTAAAAACAAATAAGAGACCTTTAAACTTAATTCTAAAAGACATAGGTTGCGCTTTGATAGAAGTATTTAAAATTATAAAGGGATGGCTTATGGAATCGATTGTAATTTCTAGCTGCTGTGATTTTATTTAAATGGAGAAGTATGAATAAAAGTTGAATTTCCCTTTAACCAGTTTGTACTCGTCAATTTTACAACAACATTTTATGGTTGTTATAGTACATGTGATAGTGTTCAGATTAAATACGGGACTTTTTTAATAAAAATAAGATGGTGGAAGTTGCTATTCAAACCAGTGGGGGTTGGGGTGTATGGTACAAAAGGCCACCCAAGAAAGGGGAAACAAAGTCTATTCTATGGAACAAAGTCAATAAAAGAGATTCTGACAAGTATTTTTACAGAAGAAAAACAACAATGCAAGTGGTGGGCCAATTACTTGCTGAGCTTTTAGCTCCCCCCTACCCCATGGAGACAGCAAACACAAATATCATGGATATAATCAAGTGCTAAACTTGATTAGTAAACACGAGGAAATCTGCAGATGCTGGAAATTCAAGCAACACACATAAAATGCTGGTGGAATGCAGCAGGGCAGGTAGCATCTATAGGAAGAAGCACTGTCAACGTTTTGGGCTGAGACCCTTCGTCAGGACTAACTGAAAGGAAAGATAGTAAGAGATATGAAAGTAGGAGGGGGAGAGGGAAGTGTGAAATGATAGGAGAAGACCGGGGGGGGGGGGGGGGGGAGGGGTGAAGCTAAGAGCTGGAAAGGTGATTGGCAAAAGGGATACAGAGCTGGAGAAGGGAAAGGATCATGGGACAGGAGGCCTCGGGAGAAAGAAAATGGGAGGGGAGCACCAGAGGGAAATGGAGAACAGGCAGAGTGATGGGCAGAGAGAGGAAAAAAAGGGGGGGGGGAAACTAAGTCTATCAGGGATGGGGTAAGAAGGGGAGGAGGGGCATTAACAGAAGTTAGAGAAATCAATGTTCGTGCCATCAGGTTGGAGGCTACCCAGCCGGTATATAAAGTGTTCTTCCTCCAATCTGAGTGTGGATTCATCTTGACAGTAGGAGGCCATGGATAGACATATCAGAATGGGAATTGGATGTGGAATTAAAATGTGTGGCCACTGGGAGATCCTGCTTTCTCTGGCAGACAGAACATAGGTGCGTCTGGTGCTCTAGGTGCGGCCTTTTATATATTGGTGAGACCCGATGCAGACTGGGAGACTGTTTTGCTGAACACCTACGCTCGGTCCGCCAGAAAAAGCAGGATCTCCCAGTGGCCACACATTTTAATTCCACATCCCATTCCCATTCTGATATGTCTATCCATGGCCTCCTACTGTCAAGATGAATCCACACTCAGGTTGGAGGAACAACACCTTATATACCGGCTGGGTAGCCTCCAACCTGATGGCATGAACATTGACTTCTCTAACTTCCGTTAATGCCCCTCCTCCCCTTCTTACCCCATCCCTGATATATTTAGTTTTTCCCCCTCCCCTTTTTGTTCCTCTTTCTGCCCATTACTCTGCCTGTTCTCCATCTCCCTCTGGTGTTCCCCTCCCTCTTTCTTTCTCCTGAGGCCTCCCCTCCCATGATCCTTTCCCTTCTCCAGCTCTGTATCACTTTTGCCAATCACCTTTCTGGCTCTCAGCTTCACCCCACCTCCTCCGGTCTTCTCCTATCATTTCGCACTTCCCCCTCCCCCTCCTACTTTCATATCTCTTACAATCTTTCCTTTCAGTTAGTCCTGATGAAGGGTCTCGGCCCAAAACGTTGACAGCGCTTCTTCCTATAGATGCTGCCTGGCCTGCTGTGTTCCACCAGCATTTTGTGTGTGAAACTTGATTAGTAGTTCAGCCTATGTATCCTTGCATGCACAGATAACAACCAAGTGCAGGGAAGCAAAAGAAAAGTGGCTTAAGGACAAATGTGAGTTAATAGAACAATTGCAGAAGAGCAACAACAAACAGCAAACATATGCACAACGAGATCAAAGAGATCACAAATTGGAAGAAAAGCAGGGCCACAACAGGATGTATAAAATCAAAAGACGGATCTTCAGTTATGGAAAAAGGAAAAATAATGCAAAGTTGGTTAGCCTACATCAAAGACCTATACGATGACAAAGACCGAGAGGACAACTTTGATATTGGCAACAACAATAAGGGCTCAGCAATACTGAAAGAAGAAGTGGAACGTGCTCTGAAGAAAATGTGAAAGGGGAAATCATTAGGATCAGATAACATTCAGGTTGAACTGCATGAAGCGCTAGAAGATTTTGGTGTAGAGAAATTAACAATCTTATTGAATAGAATATACAACAGTGGCAAAGTACCAGAAGATCTTTTAACGGCAGTGTTCATTGCATTGCCAAAGAAAACAGGTGCAACAGAATGTGGACAACACAGAACAATTAGCTTAATGAGAAAGCTCACAAAAATTCTACTTAGAATCATCATGCTCAGAATAAGAAACAAAATTAAACCAGAGATCAGTGAAGGACAGTGTGGCTTTGTTGAAGGCAAGGGAACATCAAATGCTACTTATATTCTCAGAAATATTATTGAAAGGTCAATAGAAGCACAAGACCTATATTTAAGACATACAAAAGCCTGTGACACAGTGAAACACCACATCATTATGAAAATGCTTAATGCTGAAAAAAACTTGATTACTCCATACAGAAATTTTAGAAATTAACAAAATGTTTGAAAAATGAAGAAATTTACAAGCTTATCTGAAAACGCAACAAGGAATAGATTAAATTTTTGAAATGGAATGTGTTAAGTAAGCTTTCATGCAAACTGTTAGTAGGTAAATACCAGAAATTTTTAAAACTTGTATTGAAAATGATTAACAGCTGGGAATGCTTTCCCAGTGTGCTAATCTTTGAGGCGATAAAAAAAAATCAGAATCTGCCGTAGGTTTCTTTTGAAGAATGGGTTTGATGGGCTGAATTGTGGGACATTTCTACACTGGTAATCGAGAATTTTACTCCAGAGATTTCAAAACATAATCTCAGCTGACAATTCACTGCAGAATTATTAGAATACTACTCAGAGGACCCTGTATGCTCACTCTGTTGGACATAAAAGATTTGCTGGCTGATTTTGAGGAAGAGTATGGGAGTTCAACCAGCACCCAAGCTGACATTATTCTTCAATCAATAACATAGTAACCATATCACCTGATCACTTATCTTTTTTTTAAAATCTTGCCATTCACTCACACAAAACATGTGGAATATGTAACTAGAATTAATGGGAGAAGGCAAAACACCATGTTGACATTTAGGAATAGATTGTTAAAATAAAGCAGAAGAAAGAGAGATTAGAACTAGTTGGCAGATGAATGTGGCTGAAGAACTGGAACAGAGGGCAGTGCTTTAGGTTTCTGGATCAATCGGATCTCTTCTGGGGTAATACATGACCTGTACAAATGGATGGATTACGCCTGATCTGGAGGGAGACCAATGTCCTTGTGGGCAGGTTTGCTAGGGCTGTTGGGGAGGATTTAAACTAATTTGGCAAGGGGGTGGTAACAGGAATGATAGGGCTAAAGGGGTGGGGCAGTTGGTATACCAACAGATGCAGTATATAGTGAGACTGTCAGGAAGGACAGGCAGATGACAGGGCAAAATTGCAGTCGGTGGGATTAGTTGCAGTGTAACATGGGGATAAAATCAGTAAGGGTGAAGGGCACAGAAGATGTTATATTTCAAAACACACGGTATACGGAATAAGGTAGCACAGTTAGAGGTGGGCAGCTATGATGTCTCTACTTCCTGAGGAGACTGAGGTCCTTTAACATCTGCCAGAAAATGCTGAGGATGTTCTACGAGGCTGTGGTGGCCGGTGCTATCATGTTTGCTGTTGTGTGCTGGGGCAGCAGGCTGAGGGTAGCAGACACCAACAGAATCAACAAACTCATTCGTAAGGCCAGTGATGTTGTGGGGGTGGAACTGGACTCTCTGACGGTGGTGTCTGAAAAGAGGATGCAGTCCAAGTTGCATGCCATCTTGGACAATGTCTCCCATCCACTCCATAATGTACTGGTTAGGCACAGGAGTACATTCAGACAGAGACTCATTCCATCGAGATGCAACACTGAGCGTCATAGGAAGTCATTCCTGCCTGTGGCCATCAAACTTTACAACTCTTCCCTTGGAGTGTCAGACAGCCTGAGCCAATAGGCTGGTCCTGGACTTATTTCCACTTGGCATAATTTACTTATTATTATTTATGGTTTTACATTGCTATATTTCTACACTATTCTTGGTTGGTGCGACTGTAACGAAACCCAATTTCCCTCGAGATCAATAAAGTATGTCTGTCTGTTAGCATCACTGAGTCATGACTGAAAGAAGATTATAGTTGGGAGCTTAACGCTAAGGATACACATTGTATTGAAAGATAAGGCAGGTAGGCAGAGGTTGCCATGGTTCTTTTGGTAAAAAATAATATCAAATTCTTAGAAAGAGGTGGCATAGGATTGGAAGATGTAGAATCCTTGTCAGTAGAGTTAAGACTCTGATGGGAATTATATACAGGCTAAGCAGTAGCCAGGATGTGGGCTACAAATTACATTGGGAGATAGGAAACACATGTCAAAAGGGCAGTGTTCTGATAGTCATAGGGGATTTCAATATGCAGGTAGGCTGGGAAAATTGGGTTGATGCTAGATCCCAAGAGATAGAATTCGTAGAGTGCCTACAAGATGGCTTTTCAGAGCAAATTGTGTTTGAGCCCACTAGAGGAAAGGTTATTCTGAATTGGGTGTTGCATAAGGAAGCAGGTTTGAGTAGGGGGCTTAAGGTAAATGAAGCCTTTGGAAGCAGTGATCATAATACGATAGAATTTAAAAGTGCAATAGAGAGAGAAAAGCTAAAATCAGATGTATCAGTATTACAGTGGAGTAAAGGGAATTATAGGGGCATGACAGAGGAACTGGCCAAAGTTGACTGGAAGGAGACACTGGCAGAATGACAGCAGAACAGCAATGGCTGGAGTTTCGTGGAGCAATTCGGAACGGGGATGATAAATTCATCTGAAAGAAGAGATAGTATTCTAAAGGCAGGATGACACAACCATGGATCATAAGGGGAGTCAAAGGTAACATAAAAGCAAAAGAGAGGGCATATAATAGAGCAAAAATTAGTGGGAAGTTAAGAAAACTGGGAAGCTTTTAAAAACCAACAAAAGGTAACTAAAAAGCTGTAATATTAAAGTAAGCTAGCTAATAATTTCAAAAAGGATACCAAAGGTTTTTTCAGATTTACAGTGTAAAGAGTAAAGAAGAAGCAAGAACATTGAGAAGTGACATTGAAGAGGAAGTAATAGGGACAAGGAAGTGGGCGAACTGAATAAGTATTTTACATCTGTTTTCACCGTGGAAGACAGTAATAACATGCCAGAAGTTTGAGAGTGTCAGGGGATAGATGTGAGGGCAGTTGCTATTACTCTGGAGAAGGTGCTTAGGGAACTGAAAAGTCTGAAGGTCACCTGTACCAGATGGACAACACCCCAGATTTCTCAGAGAGGTGGCAGAAGAGATTGTGGAGGCATTAGTAATGATCTTTCAAGAATAACTGGATTCTGGCATGGAAAATGACAAGTGTCACTGCACTCTTTATGAAGGGAAGGAGGCAAAAGAAAGGAAATTATAGACCAGTTAGCCTGACCTCAGTGGTTGAGAAGATGTTGGAGTCAATCATTAAGGTTGAGGTCTCAGGATACTTGGAGACACATGATAAAATGGTTTCCCTAAGGAGAAATCTTGCCTGTCAAATCTATTGGAATTCTTTGATGAGGAAATAAGAAGCATGATGCACTAAGGAGTGTCAGTGGATGTTGTTTACTAGAACTTTCAGAAGGCCTTTGACAAGGTGCCAAACATAAAGTTTCTTAACAAGGCAGGAGCCTATGGTATTACAGAAAAGATACTAGCATAGAAAACATAGAAAACTTACAGCACAATACAGGCCCTTTGGTCCACAAAGCTGTGCCCAACATGTCCTTACCTTAGAAATTACCTAGGGTTACCCACAGCCCTCTATTTTTCTGAGCTCCATGTACCTGTCCAGGAGTCTCTTAAAAGACCCTGTCATATCCACCTCCACCACTGTCGTTGGCAGTCCATTCCACGCACTCACCACTCTCTGCCTAAAAAAATTACCCCTGATATCTTCTCTGTACCTACTTCCAAGCACCTTAAAACTGTGCCCTCTCGTGCTAGCCATTTCAGCCCTGGGAAAAAGCCTCTGACTATCCACACGATCAATGTCTCTCATCATCTTACGAAGGGTCTCAGCCCAAAACGTCAACAGTGCTTCTCCCTATAGATGCTGCCTGGCCTGCTGCATTCCACCAGCATTTTGTGTGTGGATCTTATATACCTCTATCAGGTCACCTCTCATCCTTTGTTGCTTCAAGGAAAAAAGGCCGAGTTCACTCAACATAAGGCATGCTCCCCAATCTAGGCAACATCCTTGTAAATCTCTGCACCCTTTCTATGGTTTCCACATCCTTCCTATAGTGAGGCAATCAGAACTGAGCACAGTACTCCAAGTGGGGTCTGAACAGGGTCCTATATAGCTGTAACAATACCTCTTGGCTCCTAAACTCAATCCCACGATTGATGAAGGCCAATGCACTGTATGCATTCTTAACCACAGAGTCAACCTGTGCAGCAGCTTTGAATGTCCTATGGACTTACACCCCAAGATCCCTCTGATCCTCCACACTGTCAAGAATCTTACCATTACTGTAATACTATATACTATCATCATATCTGACCTACCAAAATGAACCACCTCACACTTATCTGGGTTGAGCACCATCTGCCACTTCTCAGACCAGTTTTGCATCCTATCAATGTCCCGCTGTAACCTCTGACACTATCCAGAACACCTCCAACCTCTGTGTCATCAGCAAACCCATCCCTCCACTTTCTCATCCAGGTCATTTATAAAAATCACGAAGAGTAAGGGTCACAGAACAGAACCCTGCACAGAACAGGTTTGGAAATTGCACCATCTCGGATCGCAAGACCATGCAATGGATAGTGAGGTCAGCTGAGAAGATCATCGGGGTCTCTCTTCCCGCCATTACGGACATTTACACTACATGCTGCACCCGCAAAGCAAACAGCATTATGAAGGACCCCATGCACCCTTCATACCAACTCTTCTCCCTCCTGCCGTCTGGGAAAAGGCACCTAAGCATTCAGGCTCTCACGACCAGACTATGGAACAGTTTCTTCCCCCCAAGTCATCATACTCCTCAATACCCAGAGCCTGGACTGACACCTTGCCCTATTGTCTTGTTTATTATTCACTGTAATGTCTGCACTGTTTTGTGCACTTTATGCAGTCCTGGGTAGGTCTGTAGTCTAGTGTAGTTGTGTGTTTTTTTTTCTGTTTTTGTTTTAAAATGTTGTCTCATTTTTACTATGTACTGTACCAGCAGTTATGGTCGAAATGACAATAAAAATGACTTGAAGTCACATCTTGGAGGTGAGCATGGAAGTTTGATTAGGACTAGTTTGCGTGGCTTGGTGAGGGGCATGTCGTGCCTCACAAGCCGATTGAATTCTTCAAAAAAGAAAAACAAATTGATTTATGTAGTGCAGTAGATGTGATGAAAATGGAGTTTAGTAAGGCATTTGATAATGTTCATTAAGGAAATCAGGAGGGATCAGATCCAGGGAAACCTGGTTGAGTGGATTCAGAATTGGCTTCCCCACAGAAGGGTGGTATTAGTTGGAGCATATTCTGCTAATAGGTATGTGATCAATGGTGTTGCGCAGGGATTTGTTTGAGGACCTCTGCTCTTTGATTTTATATCAATGACTTGCATGGTTCTTTTTGCTTTATACATCAATGATTTGGATGATGGAATTGACGGCTTTGTTGCAAAGTTTTCAGATGATATGAAGATGGGTGGAGGTGCAGGAGGCTATCAGGAATTAGAGAGGCCCCAGAAAGATTTAGACAAATTAGGAGAATAGGCAGAGAAGTGACAGATTTAATACAGTGTCTGGAGGCATATGGTCATGCACTTACGAGAAAAAAATAAAGGGTTGACTATTTTCTAAATGGAGAGAAAATACAAAAATCTGAGGTGCAAAGGGATTTGGGAGGCCTTGTGCAGGATTCCCAGAAGGTTAATTTGCAGGTTGAGCCTGTGGTAAGGAAGGCAAATGCAATGTTAGTATTCATTTCGACTATGAAAAAAAACAAGGATATAATGTTGAGGCTTTATAAGGCACTGTGGAAACCTCACCTGAAATATTGTGAGCAGTTTTGGGTCCTTTATCTTAGAAAGGGTGTACTGTCATTGAAAAAGGTAAAGAGGGTGTTGATGTGAACAATTCCTGGAATGAAAAGGGTATCATATGAGGAGTGTTGATGACTCTGTGCCTGAACTCATGGGAATTTAGAACAATGGGGGGGGGGGGCGAAAGGGGAGGAATCTCATTGAAACCTATCGAACGCTGAAAAGTGTAGATAAGAGTGTATATGGAGAAGATGTTTTGTTTGGTGGGAGAGTCTAGGACCAGAGGCCACAGCTTCAGAATAGAAGGACCTCCATTTAGAATGGAGAAGAGGAGGAATTTCTTTAGCCGGTGGGTGGCAAATCTGTGGAATTCATTGCCACAGGTGGCTGTGGAGGCCAGGTCATTGGGCGTATTTAAGGTGGAGGTTGATAGGCTCTTGATTAGTCAGGGCATGAAATATTACAGAAAGGGGGCAGGAGAACAGAGTTGAGAGGGAAAATGGATCAGCCAGGATGAAATGGCAGAGTAGATGTGATGGCCCGAATGGCCTCATTCTGCTGCTTATGTCTTATCGTCTTAAAATGAGATTTAGACAGTTGCTAGTAACTGCATTTCCAAACAACGTATTTGGTCATTAAAAAAAATTATCAGATAAGGACATGAACATTTATTGGCCCTCCTTATTTGTTTGTGAAAGTGATGTTCAAACTGCAACCATCATTATACTATTTTAGTGTTCAAATTATTTACACTCATCATCAATAAAACTTACCCAAGATCAATGTAGCTGTTGATGCTTACAATCAGGAGTGGCAGTGGGTCTTGGACACTCCGTTTTCTGACCTTCAGGTCTTCTTGGTAGCTGGATTCGAATCACACAGAAACAAAAAAAAAGATTAGTCTGTTAACTCCTGCTGCAACAGAAGTCGAATGGATAAAGAAACTTACTCCTTATTTTGATAATATTTCAATTATTCAACAGAGTACTTTTAACATTTTTATAAATGGATTCAGGATGTTTAGTTCCTGGGTAAAACTATAAAGAGAAATAAAAATATACAGTATTTCACAGCCAAACGTGTTCTTTAATTATAAAAAAAAATGTTAGTGTCCAACTTTGAATGATAATGTTCATGTATAGCCCTTTATTATTTTTACTATGCTCAATTGCTGGGGTTAACTGCAACTTTTTGTGATAACATGACAGCAACAATAAAAATGCAAACAAACTCTGGCATTCAAACGTAGGCCAGCAGAATTGGAAAATAAGAAAGTTAACTGATATCTTTTTGGAGCCTTTGTTGATGACAGCTAGGCTGCTGTGCATAGCTTGTGGCAATGTAACTAATATAGGAAACCCAGCGAAAGGAAAACAATTCACGAAGCTGATGGTCAAAGTTTGTACATGTCAGGAGAGTCTGCATTTCTATTTAGAAAACCACAATAGTGAGGACCTTAAAATTATAAGAATCGGGGAGATGTTTCTATTTGTAGAAATGCTATATACAAACTGCCATAAACTAACACATTAATAATTCCACTAGAAAGTTTGGAAGAACTCTCTACATGGAGAGTGGCCCACTGATGCAGCCAAAAGAGACACTGCCTCACAATGCTGGATACCCAGGTCCAGACATGACATTGAGGGCTGACTGTGTGAAGTTTGCATAATTTCTTGTGCCCATCTGATTTCCTCTTGGTGCTTTTGTTTCCACCCATACCTTAAAAACAAGTGGTTGGCAAGTTAATTGGCCACTGTAAATTGCCCTTCGTGTGTAAGTAAATGATAGAATCTAGGGGCAGTTTATGAGAAAACAGAGAAAGTGTAAAAAAAAGGAATTAATTTTCAATCAGTAAAATGGATGGCTGAGGGTCAGAACACACTTAGTGGGCCGAAGAGTCCATTTCCATGTTACGGTTCTCTCTCTGCAACTCTGGTTAGAAGGTGGAACCTGATGCAAATTTCTCTGATGCCTTTGTGGTGAAGTTACTAATAAAAGGAAGAGAAGAAATGAGAACTAGGGTTATATTTCTCAAGTGGTGTTATTTCTCAAGTTTGAAAAAAATCAGAAGTAGAACTTTTGATCCCTGATTTGATTTTGAGAGAAGATGGCGTTCTTTTGCCAAATATTATCATTTAATTTGAATTAAGTTATATGGTTTCCTTCCAATTTTATTTTTTATATAAATATGAAATGATGGTTGATGACTCTTTGTTTAATATATTTAGATGATGGTCAAACGTATTACTCAGGGGGTTGATACTTAACGGGTTTTTTTATTGTTAGTGGGGGTTTTTTTCTTAGATGGGGATTTTTTCCCCTTCTTTTTTCTATCTATAATTTTTTTTCCATTTTTATATTACAAGATCAGTTTTTTTCTTTTCTTCAGCTTTATTAATTGTATGCATAATAATCTGTTAAAGTTTTGTATCATTTCATAGCTGTTGGTGATTACGTACCAATGAAAAGATTCTAAAAATGAGAACTAGGGTTATATGAGGTGACTTCCACTGAATGTCATATTTCTATGTCAAGGCACTCCTGCATGATCCAGTTATTTTATGAAGAGAAGGCATTCTCTAAAACCAAAAGGGAAATTCAGAAGCTACACAACTATAGCAAGACTGGAAACATATTCCAGATTTAAACAGTCCTAATAGGATAATTAATATTTTTTTCTTTTTCCACCAGGGAAGCACTCTCAAATAATGTAGAATAAATGCTGCAACATTAAACCCGACTCTCTATTCCTATATTGGATTACATTTTATCTTTCTATCCTTTATCATACAATAGACACAAAAATCTGAATCTCTGAGTAAACTGTTTCAGAAGAAGCTGTCACTAATCGTTCTGATTTGCAGTAACTTACTGCAGTTCCACTGCGACAAAAATCACCCGGGTAACTGAGGCTGGAGAGAAATGTCTGTAAACAGGGTTGCCATTTACACAATTAAAGCAATAATAAAAAATTACCAGTGAATTAAATTTGTTAATTCTTTCAGGCAGTAACACAAAACTTTCTCCTTTAAATCTTTGCTGATCTTGCCAGATTCATTCAGGTATGCACTAATGATCTGAAAAGTTAAAACAACTGAGGTTATTATTTGATAACCATATTTAATTTTCTCAATGAAGCTGGCTGAAAAAATACAAACTATATTTGTATATTGTTGATAATTTTTGGAATATCAGATTTAATGTTGATGTTCATTATACTTGAAGCGAATTCCAGTCATTAACCATATCCTGTTTTGCATTACATTGGTATGTGAGGAATCCATGTCATATCCCATGAATCATAGAGCGATAGCAAAGACAGAATAATCACTGAAAGATTTTAAAGCTTTTGCCAGAACATCTGGAACTGTATGCTTAAATTTCTCCTTTCACTCAGTTACAGATGAACCCCACATTACAGGAATGGTTGCATTCCTAGAAAATTGTCCGTATCGCAATTTTCTATATTACAAAACTACATTATCTTTTCAATCTTCAAGAAACAAGAGTTGAAAATAATAAATATACTGTATTCATCCATTTACTTTATCTTCCACATAAATTCTTTGAGAAAATTTTTTTTGCTGCATCTCAAACTTTTTGGGTAGTGATTTGGAAATTCTGTGAAGGTGAATATTTGTTACCCAAAAGACCTGAATATTGAGTTGGGAGTGCTGCCTGTATGTTACTTACACCCTAATCCTAAATGGCACCATGGTGCTAGTTTATCCAAAAATGAATGCATTCTTAGTGCAACAGTTTTAAATTTCCTTTCAGATCAGCAAATATCTCCAAACTTCTTCAGACAATGCATTCCAGATTTAACTAAACTCCAGGTGAAAAAAATCTTCCCCAATTCCAAACACGAAGAAAACTGCAGATGCTGGACATTCAAACAACACACACAAAATGCTGGTGGAACACAGCAGGCCAGGCAGCATCTACAGGGAGAAGCGCTGTCGATGTTTCGGGCTGAGACCTTTCGTCAGGACTAACTGAGAGGAGAGATAGTAAGAGATTTGAAAGTAGGAGGGGGAGGGGGAAATGTGAAATGATAGGAGAAGACCGGAGGGGGTGGGATGAAGCTAAGAGCTGGAAAGGTGATTGGCGAAAGGGATACAGAGCTGGAGAAGGGAAAGATTCCACTTAGCTCACTTACTCCTTAAACATTTGCTTTCCTGTTGTGGGCAGCTCTCCTAAAGTGCCTTCAATGCGCCCGTCAGGATTTTGTGCAACTGAGTCTGGTCTTGCCTTAGTCTTCTCAGCACAAAGCCCATCCAATCTTTCTTTCCTCATGGTTGTTGTATCTCACTGCTGAGCAATATCCTTTCCAGTACAATCACATCCTTTCTATACTGTGATGACCAGAACTGCATGCAGTACTCCAGGTAAGAATTAATTGATGTTTCATATAACTTTACCATAGGCCCCTGTGCCTCAGCTAATACAGGCAAGTATTCTGTCTGATATTGAACTACATTATCTACTACTGCCTCCAAATGTCCTTGTAGATGTACAGCAGGAGTGGGATGTGGGAAGTCTGGGAAAACTCCAGTCTCCCAGATAAACACATCCACACCAGGTGCACTGAGCTGCAGCTCCTGAGAGATCGTATCAAGCAAATGGATCTGCAGCTTGATGGCCTTCGACTCATACAGGACAATGAGGAGGCGATAGACAGGAGCTACAGGGAGGTAGTCACCTATAGGTTGCAGGAGACAGGAAAAAGGGTGACCATCAGGAGGAAGAGGGGAAATGCAGAGCCAGTGCAGAGTACACCTGTGGCTGTTCCCCTCAACGTTAGGTACTATTGAGTGGGATGACCTACTGGGGGAGCCACAGCGACCAGGCCTCTGGCACTGAGTCTGGTGCTGTGGCTCAGAAGAATAGAGAGGTGAAGAGGACTGCAGTGTTGATAGGAGATTCCATAGTCAGAGGAATAGAGATGAGGCTCTTTGGGTGTGATAGAGACATCCGGATGGTACGTTACTTCCCTGCTACCAGGATCAGGGATGTCTCGGATCATGTCTATGGCATTCTCAAGGGTTAGGGTGAGCAGCCAGAAATCTTTGTATATATTGGCACCAATAACATTGTAGACAAGGTGAGGAGGTGCTGAAGAGAGATTTTAGGAAGGTAGGTAGAAAACTGAGAAACAGGACCTCCAGGGTAGTAATATCTGGATTTCTTCCTGTGCCACATGCCAGTGAGGGTAAGAATAGGATGATGTGGCAGGTGAACTGAGGAACTGGTGGAGCAGGCAGGGGTTCAGATTTATGGATCATTGGGATCTCTACTGGGGAAGGTATGATCTGTACAAAAGGGACGGGCTACACATGAACCTGAGGGATTCAATATCCTTGAGGGCAGGTTGGCTTGAGTTGTTCGGGTGGGTTTGAACTAATTTGGCAACGGGATGGAAACTGGAGTGACAGTGCTGAGGATGAGGTAGTTGGTTTACAAACAGAGGCAACATGTAGTGGGAGTTTTAGCAAGGAGAGGCCGATGATAGGGCAAAATTGCAGTCAACAGGGGATTTCAAGAGGGGAAGTTTCTAGAATACCCACAAATGACTTTATAGCGCAGCTCATGGTTGAGCTCACTCTTCTGCATTGGGTGATGTGCAATGAACTAGAATTGATAAGAGAGTTTAAAGTAAAAGATCCCTTCAGGGAAAGTGATCATAATATGATCAAATTCACCCTGAAATTTGAGAAGGAGATGCTAAAGTCAGATGTATCTGTATTACAGAGGAGTAAAGGGAATTACAGAGGCATGAGAAAGGAGTTGCCATAATTGATTGGTAAAGAACGGGAATGACAGCAGAGCACCAGTGGCTGGAGAGCTAGTACTGAGGAAACAAGGAAATGGCAGATGAACTGAATAAATCACACTAGCAGTATGGTGGAAGTTCCAAGTGTCAGGGGTCATGAAGTGCGTGAAATTACCATTGTTAGGGAGAAGTTTCTTGAGAAACCAAGAGGGATTTTTCACAGGTCGATGGTGATTATTTAAAAAGGCTTTGAGAGTGTTTGTCCATTGTACGTGGCCTATCAGCAGCGTCAACAGAGCTTTACCAAGAGGGATTTCTCGCAGGTCGGTGGCAGTTATTTAAAAAGGGAGCTTTGAGTGTGTTTGTCCATTGTTATGTGGCTTATCAGCAGCTATAACCAGAGTACCAATCATGAGTTAGATGGCAGGAAAGGCTCAGGCATAAAAAGGGAGACACTGCCTAGCAGAACAGTCATTGATGGAGTGATCTGAAGCAGTGTGGTAGGGCTTTGGCTTGTGAGGTAAGTGGACTTCATTTTTTTTCTTTCCATTTTCTTTAAGAGGAATAAAGAGCATGTCGGTAGGGTTAATACTTTGCTCTGGGTGTCAGATGTGGGAATCCTGGGAATCTTCCAGTCTCCCAGATGGCCACACCTGCACCAGGTGCACTGAGATGCAGCTCCTGAGAGACCGTGTTAGGGATCTGGAGCTGTGGCTTGATGACCTACATTTTATTAGGGAAAATGAGCAGGAGATAGATATTTGCTACAGGGAGTTAGTCATCCCGAGGTTGCAGGAGTTAGATAAGTGGGTGACTGTCAAGGAAGGAATGGGAATAGCTTAGATATAGAGAGCACCCCTGTGGCCATCCCCCTCAGTAATCATTATCTCATTTTGGATGCTATTGAGAGGGGTGACTTGACAGAGGATGATTACAGCAATCAGGTCTCAGGCACTCTGCCGAGTTCTGTGGTGCAGAAGGAAGAGAAGATGATGAGGAATGCTGTAGTCATAGGGGATTCCATAGTGAGGGGAACAGACAGGAAGTTATGTCAGCCTGATAGAGATACCCGCATTGTGTGTTGCTTCCCAGGTGCCAGGGTATGACACGTCTCGGATCAGGTGCAAAGTATTCTGAAAGGAGAGGGTGAACAGCCAGAAGTCTTGGTATAGTTTGGTACCAATGACATAGATAGAAAAAGAGAGGAGGTCCTGAACAGAGAATTCAGAGAGTTGGGTAGGAAGCTGAAAAGCAAGACCTCCAGGGTAGTAATCTCGGGATTGCTGCCTGTGCCACGTGCTAACGAGCACAAGAATAGCATGAGAGACTGGTGTAGGGGGCAGGGCTTCGGGTTCCTGGATCATTGGGGCATCTTCTGGGGGAGGTACAACCTGTACAAAAAGGACAGGTTACACCTGAACCCAAAGGGGTCCGATATCGTAGCAGGCAAGTTTAATAGAACTGTTAGGGAGGGTTTAAATGAATTTGGCAGGAGGATGGGAACCGGAGTGATAGGGCTGAGGAAGGGGAAAACAGAAATAAATCAAAGATAGCGTGCAACAGAGATTGTAGAAAGAACAGGCAGGAGGATGAGTAGAAGCGTGCTGCAGTTAAAACAGAAAGCAACAAATACTGGACTGAAAGTGTTATATTTGAATGCACGCAGCATAAGAAATAAAATGGACAACCTTGAAATTCAGCTACAGACTGGCAAAAATGACTTTGTGCCCATCTCCGAAACTTGGCTAAAGGATGGCTGCCATTGGAAGCTGAACGTCCAAGGATATACGGTGTATCCAAAAGATGGGTTACTAGGCAGAGGGGGTGGTGTGGCCCTGTGTATAAGAAATATTAAATCATTAGAAAAGGATGACATAGGATTGAAAGGTGTAGAGACTCTATGGGCTGAATTAAGAAATGCCAAGAGTAAAAGGACCCTAATGGCAGTTGTATACAGGCTTCCAAACATCAGCCTGGATGTAGAGTACAAATTACAGCAGGAGATAGAAAAGGTGTGTCAGAAGGGCAATGTCATGATAATCTTTGGGGATTTTAACATGAAAATGGATTAAGAACACCAGGCCAGTACTGGACTTCAAGAGAGAGGATTTGTAGAATGCCTCAGGGATGGCTTTTTAGAACTAGGGAATCAACTGTGCTGGACTAAATGTTGTGCAATGATCTGGTGGTGATAAGAGAGCTTGAGGTTAAGGAACCCTTAGAGAACAGTGATCACAATATGATCGAGTTCACTTTGAGATTTGAGAAGGAGAAACTAAATTCCAATGTGTCAGTATTTCAGTGGAATAAAGGAGATTACAATAGCATGAGGGGGAACTGGCCAAAGTTGACTGGAAAGGAACACTGGCAGGAAGGAAGGACAGCAGAGCAGCAATGGCTGGAGTTTCTGCAAAAAATGAGGGAAGTGCAAGACAGAAATATTCCAAATAAGAAGAAATTTTCAAATGATAGGACACTATCATTGATGCAGTAGATGTGGTGTACTTAGATTTTCAGAAAGCCTTTGACAAGGTACCACACATGAGGCTGCTTAGCAAGGTAACAGCCCATGGAATTACAGGGGTGTTACAAGCATGTTTGGAGCATTGGCTGATCAGCAGAAAGCAGAGTGTGGGAATAAAGGGATCCTATTCTGGCTGGCTGCTGGTTACCAGTGGAGTTCCACAGGGGTCAGTGTTGGGACTGCTGCTTTTTCCAATGTATGTCAATAACTTGGACTATAGGATTAATGGATTTGTGGCTAAATTTGCCAATGATACAAAGATAGGTGGAGGAGTGGGTATTGTCGAAGAAACAGAGAGCCTACAGAGAGACTTAGATAATTAGGGGAATGGGCAAAAAAGTGGCAAATAAAATACAATGTGGGAAAGTGTATGTTTATGTACTTTGGTGGAAGAAATAAACGGGCAGACTATTATTTAGATGGGGAGAGAATTTAAAATGCAGAGATGCAAAGGGATTTGGGAGTTCTTGTGCAAGGTACCCTAAAGGTTAACCTCCAGGTTTAGTCAATGGTGAAGAAGGCTAATGCAATGTTAGCATTCATTTCTAGAGGTACAGAATATAAGACCAGAGATGTGTTGTTGAGGCTCTATAAGACATTCATGAAACCACACTTGGAGTATTGTGAGCAGTTTTGGGCTCCTTATTTTAGAAAGAATATACTGACATTGGAGAGGGTTCAGAAAAGCTTCACGAGAATGGTTCCACAAATGAAAGGGTTACCATACAAAGAACTTTTGGCAGCTTTTGGGCTGTATTCCCTGGAGTTCAGTAGAATGAGGGGGAATCTCATAGAAACATTGTGAATGTTAAAAAGCCTGAACAGATTAGATATGGCAAAGTTATTTCCCGTGGTAGGGGAGTCTAGGACAAGAGGGCACAACGTCAGGATTGAAGGATATCCATTTAGAACAGAGATGCGGAGAAATTAATTCAGTCAGAGGGTGGTATACCTGTTGAATTTGTTGCCACAAGTGGCTGTGGAGGCCAAGTCATTGCGTGCATTTAAGGCAGTGATAGATAGGTTCTTGATTAGCCAGGGCATCAAAGGGTATGGGGAGAAAGCTGGGGAATGGGGATGACTGGAAGAATTGGATCAACCCATGATTGGATGGTGGAGCAGACTCGATGAGCCGACCGGCCTACTTCTGCTCTTATATCTTATGGTCTTATGGAAATTGAAAAGTCTGAAGCTAGATGAGTCACCTTGACCACGTGGTAATTACTCCAGGGTTCCGAAAGAGGTGGCTAAAGTGAATGTGGAGGCATTGGTAATGATCTTTCAAGAATTACTTGATTTTGGAATGTTTCTGGAAGACTGGAAAATTGCAACGGTCACTCTACTCTTTGAGAAGGGAAAGAGGCAGAAGAAAGGAAATTATAAGACAGTTAGTCTGACGTCAGTGGTTGAGAAAATGTTAGTGTCGAGTATTAAGGAAGAGGCCTCAGTGTATATGGAGGTACATGATAAAATTTGGCCACAGTCAGCATGGTTCCCTCAAGGGAAAATTTTGCCTGACAAATCTGTTGGAATTCTTTGAAGAATTAACAAGCAGCATGGACAAAGGAGAATTGGTTGATGTTGTATACTTGGATTTTCACAATGCCTCTGACAAAGTGCCACACATGAGGCTGCTTAACAAGCTACAAGCCCATGCAATTCGAAAAAATATTCTAGCATGGATAAATCAGTGGATGATTAGCAGGAGGCAAAGAGTGGGAATAAAGAGAGCTTATTCTGGTTGGCTGCCAGTGACTAGTGATGTTCCACAGGGGTCTGTGTTGGGACCAATTCTTTTTACATTATATATCAGTGATTTGGGTGATGGAATTGATGGTTTTGTTGCAAAGTTTGCAGACAATATGAAGATAGGTGGAAGGGCAGGTAGTTTTGAGGAAACAGGGAGGCTACAGAAGGACTTAGACAGATTAGAAGAATGGGCAAAGAAGTGGCAGATGGAATAGTGTCAGGAGGTGTACGGTCATGTATTTTGGTAGAAAAAATGAAAATGTTGACTATTTTCTAAATGGAGAGAAAATACAAAAAGCTGAAGATCTAAGGAACTTATGAGCCCTTGTGTAGGATTCCCTAAAAGTTAGTTTGCAGGTTGAGTCTGTGGTGAGGAAGGAAATACAATGTTAACATTCATTTCAAGAAGACTAGAATATAAAAGCAAGGATGTAATGTCGATACTCTATAAAGCATTGATCAGGTCTCACTTGGAGTATTAAGAGCAGCTTTGGTCCCCTTTTCTTAGGAAGAATGTGTTGAAATTGGAAAGGGTTCAAAGAAGATGCACGATAATGATTCCAGGATTGTATGGCTTTTCATATGAAGAGCATTTGATGGCACTAGGCCAGTACTCACTGGAATTCAGAAGAATGAGGGGGTGACTTCATTGAAACCTATCAAATGGTGACTGGCCTTGATAGAGTGGATGTGGAGAGGATGTTTCCTTTGCTGAATGAGTCTAAGACCAGTTGACACAGACTCAAAACAGAGGGAACATGAGTGAATCTGCAGATGCTGGAAATAAATAAAAACACAAAATGCTGGCAGAACTCAGCAAGCCAGACAGCATCTATGGGAGGAGGTAGTGATGTTGCTTCGGGTCGAAACCCTTCATCAGGATAGAGGGACATCCTTTTAGAGTGATGAGGAAAAATTTCTTTAGCCAGAGATGTGGTGAATCTCTGGAATGCTTTGCCACAGGCAGCTGTGGAGGCCAAGCCTGTATGTATACTTAAGGCAGAGGTTGATAGATTCTTGATTTGTCAGGGCAGGAAGGGATGTGAGGTGTGGGGAGGCAGAAGATTGGAGCCGAGAAGAAAAACGGATCAGCCATTATGAAATGGACAAGTAGATTCGATGGGCCAACTGGCCTAATTCCACTCTTCTATGTTATGGCATTATAATCTCTCTGTTCCTCAGAACTTCTGTGTGTCCTTCATTCACTGTGTATAGCCTTATTAGTTCTCCGAAAGTGCATCATCTCACGTTTTTCAGGAATAACCTTCATCTGTTGTTGCTCTCCAGGCAAAACTGTAGTCTTGGATTCTAAGGACAGAATTCTGCAAGGAATTAATGATTTAGATGAAGGGATTAAAAGTAACATTAGTGAATTTGCTGATGACACAAAGCTGGGTGGCAGTGTGAAATGTCAGGAGGATGTTATGAGAATGCAGGGTGACTTGGACTGGTTGGGTGAGTGGGCAAATGTATGGCAGATGCAGTTTAATGTAGATAACTGTGAGGTTATCCACTTTGGTGGCAAGAACAGGAAGGCAGATTACTATCTAAATGGAGTCAAGTTAGGAAAAGGGGAAGTACAATGAGATTTAGGTGTTCTTGTACATCAGTCAATGAAAGCAAGCATGCAGGTACAGCAGGCAGTGAAGAAAGCTAATGGCATGCTGGCTTTTATAACAAGAGGAATTGAGGACAGGAGTAAAGAGGTCCCTCTGCAGCTGTACAGGGCCCTGGTGAGACCCCACCTGGAGTACTGTGTGCAGTTTTGGTCTCCAAATTTGAGGAAGGACATTCTTGCTATTGAGGGAGTGCAGCGTAGGTTCACAAGGTTAATTCCCGGAATGGCGGGACTGTCATATGTTGAAAGATTGGAGTGACTGGGCTTGTATACACTGGAATTTAGAAGGATGAGAGGGGATCTGATTGAAACATATAAGATTATTAAGGGATTGGACACACAGGAGGCAGGAAGCATGTTCCTGCTGATGGGTGAGTCCAGAACTAGAGGCCACAGTTTAAGAATAAGGGGCAGGCCATTTAGAACAGAGATGCGGAAAAACTTTTTCACCCAATGTGTGGTGGATATGTGGAATGCTCTGCCCCAGAAGACAGTGGAGGCAAGTCTCTGGATGCATTCAAGAGAGCGCTAGATAGAGCTCTTATAGATAGCGGGGTCAAGGGATATGGGGAGAAGGCAGGAACGGGGTACTGATTGTGTATGATCAGCCATGATCACAGTGAATGGTGGTGCTAGTTAGAAGGGCCGAATGGCCTACTCCTGCACCTACTGTCTATTGTCTATTACTGATTGAATATTTAGATACGGTGCAATGTCAGAATAGCTTTGAGATTCTAAGGTTTACAAATATTTTCAATACTTCTTTATCCTTTCAAGGCTGAGGAAATTTTTATACAATGTAGGAATTTTGTGAAAGCGTGAAAGAGGATAGGTGTGAATCTGCTGTGCCTCTCCTGATGTCTTGCCTTGCCTATACATTCTCCTCAAAATTAATCAACATTAAAAAAGTCTTCAAAGTTCCACAGAAATTGAAATTTGACAGATTAGCAACAGGGAAAAATTACCTCTCAATGTGTTATTAATAGCCAGAATACCTTTCAGTAGCTTCTACCCTCATTTATACTGGAATGATAACTATTTAAGGAAGATGGTGAGGAAAATGTTTTGAAGGAATTAAATCATACTTTCTCTGTTCATTACATCTAAAATAGTCAGCATTTGGCATACTACAGTCAAATCCTCTCACCATTTATCTTTGCTTCAACAAAAAGAATTCCAGTTTAATCCGTCAGCTGAAATATCACTTCCCTACCACTCTCTCTCATAAATAGTAATAATCTTATGCTCAGTTAATGTTCAGTTTAAAATTGGAGATACTTTTTTTTTGCTTGCAAAATTTAAAGCACAAGGACAGAAACAGGTCGATTCACAGGTCAGTGAATAGCTGAATATGTTAGGTGAGTCTATTTTGTGTTCCAGTATTCTGAAACAGTCAGAATATTGAGACATTTACCTGACTTAAATCAGAGGCAATATGCGAATGATAACAATCCATCATTATTTCTGGTACATATGCCTCAGATTCAGACCATTTTGCTTCATCTTCTTTCACTGCATTCTTCATCCAGACTGGAACTGTTAACTGGAATTAAATGGGATAGAAGTTATTTTGAAAATCTTGGACTTATTTTATGCTAAACTTTCAGGAATGTCAGATTTATTTTCATAGTTATTTGAATAAAATAGATGTTGAAATGAATGAGATACTAATTACATTACCAGAGCCTGCATTTCATCTCACTGTTTTCACATATGCATATTTCATGGCTTTCTCTGGACTATCCCAGGATCAGAGCACTTGAGAATTAAAGAAACTGAATCCATTTTTCAGAAGAGAAAGCTTTTATCCTGAAGAAGGAGACTCAAGTTTTTAATGATAAGGACACATGTTAGATTAAATCCAGACAAGGGGTTGAGGTGGTTGGCAAATGTGAATTTGTGGTAGCCTCTGCAATGCATTTTTTTATAACATTATAATTCATTAATTCCAGAATCCCAACCATCATACTTGTCACCTCTTTCTTTGGATAACAAAGTATTTGTTGAACTTTGATTTTGACAATACGAATTAAGCCAGCAATTCCTGAATTCAATATTAATATCTCTTCACTTCTTTGTAGAACAGTCTGGCTCTGACATTATGCTCATGTCTCTTTCTCTTCTTTGCCAGTGGCTGAAAAAGCTTTTCGGCATTAATATGATTCATTATGGTATGTTCAGAACACTTGAAACAGCCAATGCAGTTTATGTGCAAATATTAGAAGTATTCATTACTTGTTATTATATTCATTTTGGTCAATTGGCTGATATTCTGGTGCCAGAAGTTACAACTTATAAATATTCTCAATTGTTTGAAAGAATGTTAGAACATATTAAGGCTATTTGTGCTCACTATTGTAATTTAAATATATTATTTGCTCCATTAAGGAGCTCGAGAATCTAATTATGTGTCTTGCTAATTTCATAAACTGCCATGAGGCAATCTCTTCAGAGAGCATAGAGCAACTGATTCTTGGATTAGTTTACACCCAATGGAGACAAAATGGGACTGTGCTGATGATAGATTGCCTCTCAAAACACTAAAAGATTTTTCAATCCTTTTAAAAGCCTTATTTTAAAAAAGAAATGGTATCATTCAAATCAGGACAGTGAGACCAAACTATTTTTCTCCTAGTTATTGACGGATCTAGCAAGCTCTGCTCCAGTTCCAGAATAGCTCTTCTGACAGGAAATTTTAATGACTCGTCAATGAAGAAGCAAGTCTTTGAACAAATAATCTAGCTGTGAAAAAAAATTGCAGCTAAGAAGCAGACATTGTTACACTGAACAAGACAGGATCTCATCTATATTTGTATTGAAGTCTTTTTCTATACATTGATTTATTTTCTTAGTCTGTTGTCTGATAAGATCACTTGGAAGGCACTTATAAGGCACTTATAATTTCATTCATACCTTCAAAGCTTCAATGTATTTGTCCATGATATTCTTTATAATTTTTTCATCTAACAATGGACCAAGTCCCTCAATGTTCACTTCTGGTGAAAGCTCAGGATGGTTCATAACAGCATCACTGCAAGTAAAGTGGGATACTTTAGACATTTAGTTCTCACAATTAACTTGGCATAATTACCAATCTTGCTCAGTTTCTTCACATTATCTGACCTGACTATTTTTGGAATTAGTTTAGGTTTCCAGCATTGCAGTATTTTGATTTTGTAAACTAAACTGTAGACTTGTTACATAAAAACCACAACAAATAATAAATTTGGAAAAGTGCAATTTTGGGATGGAATTATTGTAAAGAAAAGTATTCTTTTGCATATACCAGACAAGATACTAGCTGTGCTTTATGTGAATAATGCCTACTTATGCATTAGGAGTACTGAGTCTGAAATTAGATTTGATGACATAGAGTTGAGTTTGGCAAAGTAAAAAGGAAAGATGTGATCATCTCAGAAGAACAAAAATTGAAAAAAAAATATTTTTGTTCACTTAACAGCTACTTGGAAGATAAACCAATAGAAATTTTATCCTGAAGTTTATTTATTGAACCTGCAAGCATCCAAGTTTATTTTTTTGCAATGAGACCCAAAGGACAAATCACCTAAAATTTAGATGATTCAAGTTGTTCTTTACTTCCCCTATGGTTTTCCGCCTGATACCTGTTATGATGAAAGAACATCAACTGTAAATACTAACGCTGATGCTCTCTACAAATATTATCTGACTAGAGTATTCACAGATTTTTAAGTTTTTATTTCAAGTTTCCAGCATCTGTAGTATTTTGATTTTGTAAACTAACAGTTGTAATTTTGTTATAATAAATAACCTGAGCCACAGCAGGCTGCAATTGTATTTCCAACCAAAGAGAGGATGGTTGACAGTAGAATTATTTCATCAAGCTTAGTGCTGTATTAGGACAAAATACTTCGATAACTATCTTCTCTAATCACACTTTCTTGGTAAAAGTAACACATTTTTGTTGGGAAATATTGCTGTGTTTTCATTCAGGAATTTGATTCCTTTGAGTTATTTCACTTCCTTGTGTAATTGATTATTTGCTGAGAACATAATCAAATGCCTCAACACACTTCCAGCTTATTGGGCGACATGTTAGCAGAAGTGCTCTGTACTTGTCAAAGCCCAAATGTTATAGGATTATGTTGCCCCCTGGAGCTCAAGCACAAAAAAGCTCAAGACTGTTACTTCAGTATAGCACTGGCAAAGATTATCTATTAGGTGAAGCATTAAACCTACACCCCATATACTCTTATGCAAATTATCCTATTACAACATTAAGTAGAACAGCTCAGGAATTAATATACATTGTCCTTGACCCATGCAGCTTGTTCAGAAAATGTTCACTAGAGTGTGCTGTGTGCATGCTGGTTGTCGGGTTCCCCTTAACAGTAATATCTCAAAGGTAAATTATTATTGTGAAATATTATAATATCTCATGTGGCCCTATAAAGTTCTTTCCTTTCACTGTCAGTAGACTGTGGAGCTTATTAAGCAATGTTAAATACTGACATCCGGAAGCTAAATCCCTATTCCTTCACTGATCAGAATCAGGTTTAATATCATCAGCATATGTTGTGAAATTTGTTAACTTTGCCGCAGCAGTACAATGCAATACATAATAATAGAGAGAAAAAAACTGAATTAGATTAAATTAAATAAGTAGTGCCAAAAACAGAAATAAAATGTAGCAAGGTAGTGCTGATGAGTTCAATGTTCATTCAGAAATCGGATGGTAGAGGGAAAGAAGCTAGTCCTGAATCTTTGAGCGTGTGCCCTCAGGCTTCTGCACCTTCTTCCTGATGATATCAATGAGAAGAGGGCATGTCTTCTCCTTGCTATCATCAGATAGGAAGTACAGAAGCCCTCCACCAGCAAGCAAAGAAATGACACTTTTCATAGATATTTGAACCACTCTCACTATAAAGCTTCTGAAAATATTATTCTCTAGTGAGATTAATTTTTAAAAAATTCTAAGCCACGATTGCTTATTTTGCTAATTTTATAACCTGAAGTATTTTATGTAGAATATAATTCCCTTAGAGACATATTTCAATTTGTGACAATTATTCGATGTATCTGGCTGTGAAGGCAGTTTGAAGGAAGTTGGGGATCCTTTGAATTGATACTGTCTGGCAACAAATGTTAGAGGAAAGATGAAAGCAATGTTTTCACAGATACCAGGGCTTGGAATTTATAGTAATAAAGAACTTTTGTTCTCCCAATATACTTTGGGCAATGGGCAGTAACTTTGGGATTTAGCATACATGTCACTTAACATTGCAAATCCTGAAGATGCTCTGAGTGAAGCAATGGGGTTTGCATTTTTTGCAGCCATTACACTGAAATCATTTGGAATGATATGAATTTAAGCTTATTACAAGCTATTAATCCAAGAGAAATTTTAGGGTGAGATTTTAATGGCACACTAAACCACAACTACTTCTTCACTAATCATCAAGCCCAATAAACAAATAACATATGCGCATTGCAATTTCCTTACATGTGTATTTAAAATACATGGATGATTATAATAAAAACCTTATTTATAATATCTTAATAATCACACTTATTTGAAAATAATTATTTGGCAACCTCTATCATGATTTAAAAGTTAGGTAAGATATCACCTGGATTCTTGGCAGTGAGGATTATTTAATTGATTGGCTAATTAGTCAGTTTGGTGGCAACAAAGCCACCAATTTCTCCTGAAATTGATGACTTATGCAATTGGATGTCAGAAGTGGGGAAGTTCTCACCATGTTGATTGGAAGATTTTGGTGTGGGTTTCCCTTCCCAGTCAGTGGAGCCTTTTTCAGGGTCAGGAGTGATAAGTGTCCCTTTCCTACTGATTGGAAATTTCCTATGTAAAGGGGGTTTCTTCTTTTTTCTTTGTTACTGTGTATGTAATCAAAAGGGCTTCTTTTGTTAACTAGCAGGAATGCTTCTTTGTTGCGAGAGAGTGCTGGAAGCTTGTTTGGGTTAAAATTTACTGATAACGAGAATTGTATTCCTTTGTAAACCAAATGGGGATTAATGTTCTTACTTCTGAGTCTGTAAGCTTTTGTTGACGGGCTTTTGGGCAGATCGGCGCGAGGAGGTTGAGAGAGAGGACGCAATGCTGTAAGCTGGGCGAGGATCGGACCCCAAGCGGGGGTCCGAGGCCAGGAGGTACTCCGAGGAGTGGGGATGAAGCTAGATGTGCTTGGTTGACCACTCGGAGGGTCCTGAGCTGCGAGTCGAGGAGTTCGGAGGGGATCGAATGGTGGCCAGAAGATTTCAGTAATTGAGCTCCAACAGTTGTGCACGAAGTGGTTTGGACTTTGATAAGTTTGGTGCCTTTTCTTTATTTTTTTTCTTCATATATACTGTATCATTATTAATCACTTAGTTTATAGTAACCTTTATAAATTGTACTCATTTAATCGCATATGGTGTACTGTCTGTTTTTGGGCGAGGTGGGGACATCACACAGCATCCACACCAGCTGATTACCCAGTTTGGCGGGGCCGAAGGCTGCTCCCCCTAGACGAGAATGAGCTGAGCGAGCCTGAGGCGACCCAGGGGGTTACATTGTGGGGTGCTCGTCCGGGGTTGATTTCTGTGGAAGCTGTGTGATCACCCTCTTTAAATTGTGTCTGCGGCGAAGAGCTGGTGTGCCTTTGTGGGTGTGCGATTGCTGGTTATCACTGCGTGTGTGTTGGGTGGGGTGGCTGCTGTTGGTAGCCTGGAGGTCGTTGTTCGAGTTCCGACTAGTGCTGACGAAATGGTGGTGGGACCATGGGTTGTCCGTACTGTTTGGAGAGTGAGGAGTGACAGGTTGGGATGTTTCAGCAGTGGTGGGCTCCGCCCGGTTGTTGGAATAATGTCCAGCCCTAAAGGGGCGGAGGCGTGGGCGGAGCGGACCCCTCAGTTGTTGGGTGAGTGGCAGTGCTTGGCTGAGGAAAAGTGACAGGGACGGGTTGAAAGTTTGAGTAGGTGGACTGGTGACGTTGTTAGAACTGTCAGGTGCAATTACCTCGAAGTGACTGCTGCCAGTTCTGGGAATGTGTGGGAAAATGCGTGTGGTTCGACTGGAAGTCAAATGCCACAGCTGGGGGGCTTATCATATCCGTGGCAGGAGATTGGTGGAAAGTTTTTAAGGGTATCCCTTTTGCCTAGGGGGGGCAGTTAAATTGCTTGTGGTGCCAAGGGGATCAGTTGTTCCGTTGATTCGAGAGGTGTCAGGAAACTTAGAGGAGGCCCAGTGGGGGAACAGCTTGGGGTCTCTGGGGGAGCACGTTCCCAGCAATGTACCAAGGAACTCCCGAAAGGAACAGACCCTTTCCTGAAGGCTTAGAGGGGCCACGCGCACAGGTGTTGTTACGGATGGATGGAAGTCAAGTTAAAGCCATCCTCGACACCGGGGCGCCGGTTAAGTTGCTGTACAGTTTGTTTTATAACCGTTATTGGAAGCATTTACCCTTGACAACATTGAGGACACTGGAGATTCGGGGTACCAGTGCCGTTGATTATCCAGACGATGGTTGTTGGTCAGTGAAAATGGAGTTCTTGGAGGCAAAAGTGGAGGTGACTGAGGTTCATGAATCGTTAATGCTGATGTGTCCGGACACTGTTGAGACGGGCAGTGTTTCTGTTTTAGAGAGAACCAATATTCTGCTGGTGCGCTTGGGGGCCTGCCCGGAAGAGGCGGGTGAGTGCTGTTTGGAGGCATTGTCGATGCACCCAGAGTTTTGAGCTGCTTGTGCGGACGTGTGTAGCAGCATTGGGCCGATACCGAATTCAAACAAGAGCCAGTGGTGGTACAGCCTGGGGGAAGTATCTGAGGGTGAGACCCTCTTAGTGGACGCTGCGAAATATCACGAAGGAGGGGAGTTGATTGCTGAAGACACCTCGGAGAGAGAGAGAGGTTGCGGCGACTGGCCCCTGAAGCCGTGGAAGACGTAGGCAGCGTGTGTGTGGATTATATTGCGCTGAAGAGGCGCACTGTCAGTGACCAGAATATGGCCCTGAGGGCCGAAGAGGCGATGGCCTATCTGAGTGGTGCGATGTGGTTTAAGGTGCTGGATCTGAGGAGTGGATGTTGCCAGATCCCGATGAGTGGGGCCAACAAGGAGAAGACGGCCGTTATAAATTCCCTAGGAGTCTTCGGGTCTGAAAAGATGCCACAGGGCATATCTGGAGCCCTTGCAACCTTCCTGCTGGGCAGGTGGAAGACCATAGGGGATGTGGAGGCGTTTGGAGTTTTGGTGTATGTGGATGATCTCTTGGTATTTGGATTTGCCTCAGGAGAATATGAAGTGAGGTCGTTGCAGGAGCAGCTGAGAATTACCGAGTTAAAGTGTTTTCTGGACACGTGCCAGGGCTGGCGAAGGTCGCAGCTCGTGAGTGACTGTCTCTACAGGATCAAGTTTGAAATGAAGACGGAGAGACTGGAGAAAGTGATCTGGAACCATTCGGAAGACTTACAAGTTGGAGAGAATGAAGAAAGTTGTCTGAGGGCAATAGCAAACTGAGAACCCGGAGAGGGGAGGTTGCGGAGGTGAAGAAATTACAGACAAATCTCAGAAGAGAGAAGCGGAAGCTTGAAGGGAACCTGAACATGACCATCGACAGTTCAAATGAAGTGCAAAACCTGAAAGTTGATCTGGAAGAAGTCATGAGGAAGAAAAAGCTGGAGAGAAGTGCAGTGAATACTGAACAGGAGGCTGAAGAGACTGCAGGAGCAGTGCAGGCCACGTGTTTCCGTTTGGAGAAGATCAAACAGCAGCTACCGATCGCAGAAATGAGGAAGGATACAGATTCAATGGATAACGTGCTGGATGTGTGGTACATGCTGCCTTTTGCTGACTTTCCCTCGATTGAGGAAGAGACCTTTGGCCCTTCTCCCATTGAGTCAGGTGTAGTGGGGAGGGTTAGCTGTGTGCAGTGTGGGGCAAGAGTGAGAGGTTGAGAGAGGAGTTGGTAGTGGGCCCAAGGTATCCCCAGTTGTGTCCGAGCCTGAAGGGTTTAGGTGAGGGGGTACGGAGGTCTCAGAAGGGTTAGGGAACTCCCAGATAGTTGGCCTAAGTAGCGCCTGAGGAACAGGGCGTGAGGTTTACTGTGTGGGGAGGAGATGTCACTGTTTGTGCTTGGGTTATGGTGTGTTGGCAGGAAAGGTGGCGAGTTATTTAATAGTCATGAGGACATGACTTTTATTTGGTGGGGGGAGAGTATAAAGGGGGTTTCTTCTTTTTTCTTTGTTACTGTGTATGTAATCAAAAGGGCTTCTTTTGTTAACTAGCAGGAATACTTCTTTGTTGCGAGAGAGTGCTGGAAGCTTGTTTGGGTTAAAATTTACTGATAACGAGAATTGTATTCCTTTGTAAACCAAATGGGGATTAATGTTCTTTCTTCTGAGTCTGTAAGCTGTTGTTGACGGGCTTTTGGGCAGATCGGCACGAGGGGGTCGAGAGAGAGAATGCAATGCTGTAAGCTGGGCGAGGAACGGACCCCAAGCGGGGGTCCGAGGCCAGGAGGTACTCCGAGGAGTGGGGATGAAGCTAGATGTGCTTGGTTGACCACTCGGAGGGTCCTGAGCTGCGAGTCGAGGAGTTCGGAGGGGATCAAATGGTGGCCAGAAGACTTCAGTAATTGAGCTCCAACAGTTGTGCATGAAGTGGTTTGGACTTTGATAAGTTTGGCGCCTTTTCTTTATTTTTTTTTCCTTCATATATACTGTATCATTATTAATCACTTAGTTTATAGTAACCTTTATAAATTGTACTCATTTAATCGCTTATGGTGTACTGTCTGTTTTTGGGTGAGGTGGGGACATCACACAGCATCCACACCAGCTGATTACCCAGAAGGCTGCTCCCCCTAGATGAGAACGAGCTGAGCGAGCCTGAGGCGACCCAGGGGGTTACACCTATAACATCTAAAGAAAGCAAATTAGAAGGTACTCTACCTTTTGTAGGTGTGAATAATCCAGTTGAGTAGTGAATAAAGATCACTTGGTTCAAGCTGTTTCTGTAGAATGCTTTCCAAATGAGAAGCTACAGTTTGGTGATAGCATTTCACATACATGCTAAAAATATTGTAACTTTCTGGATAACTTTTTTGTATAAAGTTCTTGACAGTTTTCAAGTCTTCAACAATAATTTCTTGCACGTCTGATAAATGCTGTGCCATCATGCAGGAACCCTTCTCCTTTGCACGTAAAGGCACATTATCTATCCTGTCTTTTACACTTCTGGTAACTGTTTCTCGCCACAGTTCTCGCCACTTTCGAGGCCTTCTGAAACACTCAGTATCAGAAAGATTCTTTTGTTCTTGCCAATCTTTGTCAGCTGCTTCTTCCATTTCAACAACTTTCATTGTCCAGCACAAATAGTTACCATTTTCTTTAGCAATAGTTAGTGAATTGGCAACTATGTACATCATTTGTCCAACAAGTGCGTCACAGAGCAGATTGAGATCTCGAACTTTAACCATATATTGCTGATCTTTTGTTGGCTTTCTCTCATTTAGCAATTCTTTTTCCATTTTATTTATGTTTTCATTTGCATCCAGTAACATCTTTTTTGTTATTAACTGGTTTATTTCCATTACTGCAAAATAATTCAACAGGATTAATTGTTAAGTTGTTTGAAAGCATTACATTTAAAATGATTAACATAACTTTTATTTATTCATTCCAGTGGGTTTCAGAGTGTTTTGACCTAGAATTAAACAACTTTAAGGGCAAAACAATTTCTAGTCGCTTATGTTTTCAAATATGCACGTGAAAGATTACAACATAGATACACAAAATTAATGTTTTAGTGAGAGAGAGCTTGGACCAACTAGAGAAGCTTTCAAACTTGAAGATTTCTCGGGTACTTTAAGCTAGGGATAGTATGTGTCAGTTGAATTAACCTAATTTGAGTCATGCAAATCTATGAATTAGAACCATGAAAAGACCATTAGGCCCTATAAGCCCACCCCGCCTTTTAAAAAGATCATAGCTGAGACTTTCCCAGAAGAAGCAAAAGCCTTTATACAACCGGCCTGTCAACAATCCTCAGGAATTTGATGATTCAATCTAATCCCCTCTGATTCTTCATAGACACAAGCATAACTCTAGTCCTTTCCTCAAGACAACCAGGTACTAGTCTAATACTCCTTTTCAGAACTGCATTAACTTCCTTCCTTAAATACTGAGACTAATATTTTGCACAGTACTTTACTTCTCTATTCATTTTCCCAACAGCAAATAATAACATCCTGTGAACTTTCTTAATTACTTGCTACAGAGGCATACTTGCTTTCTGCAAATCATATACTTTGACACATATAGACTGGCATCTCAGAGCCAAGCCATTTATAATGATAGTAAAATGTTGAAGCTTCAACACTGATCTCTCGAGCACACCAGGCTTTTCTTTCTCAATATTTCTCTTTCAATATTTTTATCAATTTCTACATAGAAGAATACTGAGTACAAGATATATATTATGTCAAAATAAGGATAAAATAATACCAAATACATTATATTTGAATCACACTTGCAATCTCAGTACTCAATATTCATGTAAGTTAAATTAAATCATAATATTGAAATGTGATAATTTTATTATATGAAAAAAAAATCTAAGCCCACTACCAAGATCGAAGCTGTTTGGTAAATAAAGAAAAAAAGGAAAACATCCTTATCATATAGAGAAATATGTTATTAGCCAACATCTGTACTTTAAGAGCAAATCAAAGGTTTTGATATTAGTTCAGAAACAGTCCCCACAATGTTTGAAAGCCTTGACCAGATTCAGAAATCGAACAACGGATCTTCTCTAAATTTAAGCATGACATAACATCACGTAACCATTGAGCGTGAGTAGGTGGAATGACATCCTTCCATTTAAGCAAGATGCCCTCCTAGCTATAAGAGAAATAAAAGCCAAATTGTGCAAATCAGATGTCTCCAAAATAATATCTTTTCCTCCAATAATACCAAATAAGGCAGTCAAAGGGTTAGGCTTAAAATTTACTTTGAAACGTACAGAGAAAGCTTGGAATGCTTCTTTCCAGTATTTTTCAAGACTCGGACATGTCCAAAACTTATGAATTAGTGAAGCTTCTCCATTGTGACATCTATCACAATAGGGAGATATATCCGAATAAAAATGAGATAGCTTATCCTTGGTCATGTGGGCCCTATGGAGTACTTTAAATTGTAGGAGGTAGTGGCAGGCACATAACTTTGAGGTGTTAACCAATTTAAACATTTCATTCCAATTTTTTTCATTTAGAAAATACTTTGGTTTATTGAGATTTTTTCTTTCAAGTCCCATTTATCCTAATTATTTTTTAAAACCTATGACCAATCTAGTTTTTAAAGAATTGGATAGATTGGGAATTAAATACTTCCAGGATCTGTTTGTTGGAGGAAGGGTCTTTTCGTTTGAGCAATTGTCAGCTAAATATAGCTTACCAAAAACCCACTTTTTTCAATATCTACAAATTAGAGACTTCCTGTGATCTCAATTATATATATTTCCTAAACATCCCAATAAGAACTTATTAGATGTAATTTCTAATTTGAAACATTTTCATAATGGTTCAATATCCAATATTTATGGCATGTTGCTGGGAATGAGAAATACTCCTTTAGTCAAAATTAAAAATCTTTGGGAACAAGATTTACAGACTTCAATTTCTGAGGAAACTTAGAATGAAATTTTTAAATTGGTTAGCACATCAGGCTTCTCAAACAGAAAAGATGCATTTTTGCCTATATTCCAGTTTCCTGTGAGTCAGTCCATCTCCTATCCACACCGATATTGTGCTTCCTACACAATGTGCTTTAATACTCTGCAATAATCTTTGATGTGAAAACTTATAAAATGACTTTGAAAACTCAAATATGGTACATCTACCAGTTCCTCTTCATCCACAGCACAAAATTCCAGTTAACTGGACACTCTGCTAGATTAACTTGTATTTTTAAGAAGGACCTTGCTGTAATATATTTGATGATACCTTCTAAAAATTTCCTTAAATCAAATGTTAATCTTAACTATTCTGCATATGAGGTTTCTGCCTCCCTTTCCCTTCTACCAACGGCATATGGGCCAAACTTTATAAAGAGATTTTTATAAAATACTGGTGTGCCTCACTTGGAGTATTGTGAGCAGTTTTGGGCTCCTTATCTTTGAAAGTGTGTACTGAAACTGGAGAGGGTTCAAAAGAGGATCATAAAAATGATTCCAGGATTGAATAGCTTGTCATATGAATAGTGTTTCATGGCTCTGAGCCTGTATTCATTAGAATTTAGAAGAATGAGGAATAACCTCATTGAAACCTATTGAATTGTGAAAGGTCTTGATGGAGTGGATGTGGAAATGACGTTTCCTATGATGAGCGAGTCTAAGACCAGAGGACACCGCCTCGGAGTGGAGGGGAGATGAGGAGGAATTTCTTTAGCCAGACTGTGGTGAATCTGTGGAATTCTTTGCCGCAGGCAGCTGTGGAGGCCCAAGCTTGCACGTATATTAAAGCCAAGGTTGATAGATTTTTGATTGATCAGTCATGGAGGGATATAGGGAGAAGGCAGGAAATTGGGGCAGAGAAGAAAAGTGGATCAGCCATGATGAAATGGCAGGACAGACTCGATGGGCCAAAAGGCCTAATTCTGCTCCTATATCTTATGGTGTTATGGTAAAACGTGAGCAAATCTGACTAGCCTGGTGAGTACCATAGTCAACCTGCACTAATTAGTATGAAGGTTCTCTGTCCATGTTGTATCGCTCTATGATTCTAATTCACTAAGCACTGTACCTGATTCTAGTTAATGTATTTACCATGTACTCGCACGCCATCACTTTCGAACTTCATCCACCTCAGTTTAAAACTACTTGTTCATCTTCAACAAGTTTATTTTTGGGGCCTTTCAATTATGGAAAAGTTTATAATTTATTTTAAATATTGGCCCAAATTATGCAGGCTGCATTGTTAACAAAACTATTGGTGATCACCATTGTTATTCGGTGGAAATGACTTTGCAAGCATTTGCAACACGCACAAAATGCAGCATCTATGGAAATGAATAAAGAGTCGATCGTTTGGCTGAGACCCTTCATCAGGACATGATGTGCGAGCATATGCCCTTTACCACTAGTCTCAAAAGAATTCTCAGTGATTCAGTACACGTCTACATGCTGCTCAGCAGATCTCTCCAAATGAACACGAGCTGGAGGACAGAAAATAAAGAAAATTACGGTTCTCAGGGCAGTTGTACTGAACAGGTTGCTGGAGCTGTAGGCTGGCAGCCTCTACATCCTGATGGGTCTTAAAGGAAATGGCCTACATTAGCTAGGTTACTTTGAAATGGCATAATTGTATCTGCTTCAACCATATGCTCTGACAACCTGTTCCTTAAAGGCACCACCCTCTGCACAAAGAGGTTGTCTCTCAGGTGTCTTAAAACTTTCACCTCCCAACAGTTAGTTAACTGCAAGCACAATTGTAGCTGGGATGTTAAACCAAACCACAAGTCCGTGGATCCATTAATGCAGCTCTGTTTTTTTACCCACAAGGAACACAAAACACTTCAATGTGTGTTACCCCTAATTAAAGTCTGTATTTTTACCTGACAATGGAGACTTTGTGTTCTCAATTGACTTAACTTCCACGCACTCTTCTTCTTCTTCTCTCAGGTTATTAGCTGTGCTTTCATTTGACATAACTTTTGTTACATCTTTGTCTGAAGATTTTTGAGGTGTGAAACTAAGTCTCCTCTTACTTAATCGGGCAAAGCTTCTTAACAATCCACTCTGTTCTTTTGGACTTTCATCAGGCACTTTGGCCTCTGCATTGCTGCTGCTGTTCTCACTGGTTCTGAAGGATCTTTGACTCATTTTATTTCTTCCATCTTCAATATCTGAAGCATTACCAGCAGCCTGGCCTTGACCTGGTGAATCCTTGGCACTGGGTAGATTGTCATTTAACACCATTTCCGTATTTGACATTGTCTTGTTTTTCGGAAGTACTTCTAAATACAATTAAAAAAAATCAGTGCCTTTTCTCTATTTAGGAAAATAAAATGAAAATGTTATTAAAATATATCTGATAATTTATTTATAGTAATATCTTTAAGGAATTCCATACGGGCAACATCCTCTGCACAAGTTGTCCCTCAGGTCTCTTTTCAACCTTTCACCTCCCAGCTCCTGGAACTTTCCAGCTTGTCATGGAGAAAATGGTATGGGATATGAACTTGCTTGAGGTACTGGTGTATCTATATAACCTCAGTGTTCGGGTCCACCTTGGAGGAACATGAAGCGAGGCTACTGAAGGTGCTGGAACACCTGAAAGGTGAAGGGTTAAAACTTCACCTTGGACAAGTGCCAGTTCTGCAAGACATCTGTCAGCCATGTTGGGTACATAGTCTTATGGGATAGAGTAGCTAAGGATCTACCCAAGATAGAGGCTGTGAGCGCTTTGTGCTAGTTCCTTGGGTTCTGCGGGTACTATCAGAGGTCCGTGAAGGACTACGTGGAAGCCAGTCACCCTTTAAATCAGCTTCTGTGTGGTTACCCTCCCTTGGGGAAGAAAGGGAGGAGGACAAATGGAGAGGAGGGTAAAGATTAGCTTAGTCCTTTGGAGCAAGATGGGATACAAAATGTGAAGAGGCCTTTCTGTCTTTGAAGCAGGTGCTGATACAAGGGCCTGTGCTGGCTTTTGCAGAACCCCAATTGGTGGCGTTTTCTGCCTATGATTTCAACCTGAAGTACCGGCCGGGAAGTAGGAACATTGATGCCGGTGCCTTGTCCCGGCATGCGCATGAAGGGCTGGACAGGGACGAAGAGTGAGAGAGCATCTCCTGCCCCGGGAGTGAAAGCCATGTGCCAATTTGCCATCACAGCGAAGGCAGACGGAAGGCAAGGGCAGGTCTGAGTGGTAGATCAATTGGGAGCTCCTGATGGTGCCATTCCACAAGTTCACTGTAACCTCACTGCTTTGCAGACAAACCAGTTACTGGAAATGAGTCCTGGGGAAGTGGCAGCTGCACAGCGAGATTACTCAGGCATCACTACCATTTCATCAGCAGTCGAAAAAAGAGGCATGGCCCAAGCGAAGACGATGAAATATGCTGTGGTGCCTCCATTACTGAGGGAGTGGCCCAGACTGGAGTTGAAGAATAAGATCCTATACTGGGTCACGTCACCCCGAGACCAACCTCGGAGTTCCCAGCTGGTTCTGCCTGAGAAGTATCCTATGTGTTGAAGTCACTTCATGATGACTGCGGCCATTTAGGAGTTGACAAGACCCATGGATTGCTCAGGGATCAGTTTAACTTGCCTCAAATGAAGCCGGAAGTCGCACGGTGCCGCAAGTCATGTTTGTGATGTATATGGAGTAAAACACTACCTAGAGGGCAGCTCCACTGTCCCACGTTCAGAGTGCAGGGCCCCGTGACCTGGTGTGTAAGGATGTCCTGTCAATAGATCCAGATGCCAGCAACATGGCGAATGTCTTAGTCATCATGGACCACTACACCAGTTATGGGCAAACCTTCCCTACCAAGAATCAGAGGGTGTCCACACTGACCAAAGCGTTATGGGAGAAGTATTTTATTTACTATGGCCTCCCCAGGTGGATACATGAGATTTCGAGAGCAGGTTCATACATGAGTTACCGAACATGCTTGGAGTCGAGAAGTTGAGGACTACGTCTGATCACCCACAGGGTGATCCCCAGACAGACAGATTTAATCCAATCTTGCTAGACATGCTCAGAACCTTGGAGATCAGCAAAAAAAACAAGTGGAGTCAGACCTCGCCTCTGCCTGATTGAGCCAAAGCCGTCCCACTCTGCCTCAGTCCACTTCGACGATGGCAGTTGCATATGGTGGTCTTCTTTTTAAACCTCTGGCGCGCTACGTCTCTTTTCCCCAACCAGTTAAAAAAAACAGCTTCTCTCCGAGATGCCTTCACTTCTCGCTAGCTACTTCCTTTTGAACCCAAGGTGCATTCCATCAGGTCCAGCGGATTTATTGACTCTCAGACCATTAACTTTCTGAGCACCTTCTCAGTTGTAATTTTCACTGCACATACTTCACTTCCCTAACATTCTTGAATGTTTGGTATACGGCAGATGACCTCCACTGTGAAAACTGATGCAAAATATGCATTTAGTTCCTCTGCCATCTCTGTGTCTCTCATTGCAATATGTCCAGCATCATTTTCTATTGGTCCTATATCTACCCTCAACTCTCTTTTACCCTGTATATACTTAAAAATCTTTTAGATTCTTCTTTGATATTAGTCACCAGCTTCCTTTCATCTTTTTCTTTCTGAATGACCTTCTTAGATTCCTTCTGCAGGTTTTTAAAAGCTTTCCAGTGCTCTAACTTCCCACTAGCTTTGGCTTCCTTGCATGCCCTCTCTTTTACTTTGGCTCTGACTGCACTTGTCAGCCACGGTAATATCCTTCTTCCATTCAAAAATTTCTTATTATTTGGAAGCATATACACTAACTGTTATGCTACCATGCTAACAGAAGAGTTTAAATTAGATCAATGACCATAAAACAAAACACTTCACTGTGTTTTACCCCCAATTAAAGTCTGTATTTTTACCTGACAATGGAGACTTTGTGTTCTCAACTGTCTTATTTTCCACGCACTCTTCTTCTTCTCTCAGGTTATTAGCTGTGTTTTCATTTGACATAACTTCTGTTACATCTTTGACTGAAGATTTTTGAGGTTTGAAACTAAGTCTCCTCTTACTTAATCGGGCAAAGCTTCTTAACAATCCACTCTGTTCTTTTGGACTTTCATCAGGTACTTTGGCCTCTGCATTGCTGCTGCTGTTCTCGCTGGTTCTAAAGGATCTTTGACTCATTTTAATTCTTCCATCTTCAGTATCTGAAGCATTACCAGCAGCCTGGCCTTCATCTGGTGAATCCTTGGCACTGGGTAGATTGTCATTTAACTCCTTTTCCGTATTTGACATTGTCTTGCTTTTCAGAAGTACTTCTAAATACAATTTAAAACAATCAGTGCCTTTTCTCTACTTAGGAAAATAAAACGAAAATTTTATTAAAATATACCTGATAGTTTATTTATAGTAATATCTTTAAGTCATTCAGTCAAACATACTTTAAATGGAAAATGGTTACATTGAGATGGATTTGAAAATCCGTCAGTAGTCTGGTTCAGTGTAGAGGAAGCTCAATGTGATTGTTTTGGAGGCAAAGCTAGAAAGCAGGCTGTACATTTCAAAGAAAAACTCACAAAATGCTGGGGGAGCTCAGCAGATCAGCAGCTTCCATGGAAATGACTGAACAGTCGACTTTTTGGGCCGAGACTCTTCTTCAGGACATTGTCCAGGTCTTTACCACAAGATTCAAAGCAACATAAGGATTCAGTACCTGTCTACAAACTGCACAGCAGACCTCTCCAAATGAACAAGAACTGGAAGAACTGAATGCAGGAAACAGGAAAATCACAGGTAACAGCAGTTGTACTGAACTTGCTGTTGGAGCTGTAGGCTGGCAGACTCTGAGTCCTGATCAGTTTAAATAATGAGGCTTACACAATAAACAAATAACTTTTATATGTCATTATTGTATCTGCATTAACCGCATTCTCTGACAACCTATTCCATAAGGGCAACATCCTCTGCTCAAGAAAGTTGTCCCTCAAGTCCCTTTTAAATCTTTCACCTCCCAGCAATTAGTTAACTACAGGCACAATTGTTGCTGGAATGTTAAACAGAACCACAAGTCCATGGGTCTTGGGAAGGAGAACAGGTTTTATGACATTGCTACACTTGGTTATTTACACTTATTGGTGGAACAAGTTTTTATGTGATAAACAATAATTTATACGCAACACTGAACTATTAACTGTATTTGCAAATAATTCTGGCATTGAAGTCAATAGAAAACTGAAATAGACAGACAACGCATATTAGAAAAATTTAATTACAGAATATCTATTAAGTCACTCCTTGAAAAATGCTTCGTTCTGGAACCAATCTCTGTATAGGTTGATTGGTTCTTGATTAGTAAGGTGTCAAAGGTTATGGGGAGAAGGTCGGCGAATGGGTTGAGAGGGAGAATAAGTCAGCTATGATTGAATATCTGAGCATATTCAATTGGCTGAACAGCCTAATTCCTACTCTGATGGCTTATGTGTACAACTTATTAACCCTAATTTGTTCCACTGGAATGTTGGAGGCAACTCATGCATCATGGGGTGAATAGAACCCTGATCATATAGACAGCACAGCAAAGACCACAAGACCATAAGATATAGGAGGAGAAGTCAGCAATTTGGCCCATCGAGTCTGCTCTGCCATTCAATCATGGGCTGCTCTAATCATTCCAGTCATCCCCATTCCCCTGCCTTCTCCCCATACCATCAAGAACCTATCTATCTCTGCATTAAATATACCCACAGCCGCACGTGGAAACAAATTCCACAGATTTACCACCCTCTGACTAAAGTAATTTTTCCGCACCTCTGCTCTAAATGCGTGTCTTTCAATCCTGAAGTTGTGTCCTCTTGTCCTAGACTCCCCTACCATGGAAAATAGCTTTGCCATATCTAATCTGTTCAGGCCTTTTGAACATTCAGAACATTTCCGTGAGATCCCCCCCTCATTCGCTCGAACTTCAGGGAATACTGCCCAAGAGCTGCCAGACATTCTTCATATAGTAACCCTTTCATTCCTGGAACCATTCTCGTGAAGCTTCTCTGAACACTTTCCAATGTCAGTATATCCTTTCTAAAATAAGGAGCCCAAAACTGCACACAATACTCCAAGTGCGGTCTCACGAGTGTCTTATAGAGCCCCAACAACACATCCCTGCTCTTATATTCTATACCTCTAGAAATGAATGCCAACATTGCATTCTTCGCCACCAGTTCAACCTGTAGATTAACCTTTAGCGTATCTTGCACAAGGACTCCCAAGTCCCTTTGCATCTCTGCATTTTGAATTCTCTCCCCATCTAAATAATAGTTTACCCGTTTATTTCTTCCACCAATGTGCACGGCCATAAACTTTCCAAAATTGATTTTCATTTGCCATTTCTTTGCCTATTCCCCTAAATTATCTAAGTCTCTCCTAAGGCTCTCTGTTCCCTCAACACTACCCTCTCATCCAGCTATGTTTGTATCATTGGCAAATTTAGCCACAAATCCCATAGTCCAAATCATTGACATATATAAGAAGCAGAAATCCCGAAAACCGACCCCTGTGGACCTCCACTGGTAACTGGCAGCCAGCCAGAATAACCCTTATTCCCACTCTGTTTTCTGCTGATCAGTCAATGCTCCACCCACGCTAGTAACTTCCCTGTAATTCCATGGACTCTCATCTTGCTAAACAGCCTCATGTGTGGCACCTTGTCAAAGGCCTTCTGAAAATCCAAGTACACCACATCTACTGCATCTCCTTTGTCTACTTTGCTTGTAATTTCCTCAAGAAATTGCAGTAGGTTGGTCAGGCAGGATTTTCATTTCAGGAAACCTTGCTGGCTTTCGCCTATCCTGTCATGTGCCTCCAGGTTATCCATAATCTCATCCCTAACAATCGATTCCAACAACTTCCCAACCACTGATGTCAGGCTAACAGGTCTATAATTTCCTTTCTGCTGCCTCCCATCCTTCTTAAATAGCAGAGTAACATTTACAATTTTCCAGTCATCCAGTACAATACCAGGATCTATTGATCCTTGAATGATCATTCTCAATGCCTCCGCAGTCCATATAACCATATAACAATTACAGCAGGGAAACAGGCCATCTCAGCCCTTCGGGTCTGTGCGCAACACTTACTCTCACCTAGTCTCACCGACCTGCACCCAGCCCATAACTCTCCATTCCTTTCCTGTCCATATGCCTATCCAATTTTACTTTAAATGACAATACCGAACCTGCCTCTACCACTTCTACTGGAAGCTTGTTCCACACACCTACCACTCCCTGAGTAAAGAAATTCCCCCTTGTGTTACCCCTAATCTTTTGCCCCCCAACTCTCAACTCATGTCCTCTTGTTTGAATCCCCCCCCCACTCTCAATGGAAAAAGCCTATCCACGTCAACTCTATCTATCCCCCTCATAATTTTAAATATCTCTATCGTCCCCCCTCAACCTTCTACACTCCAAAGAATAAAGACCTAACTTGTTTAACCTTCCTCTGTAACTTAGGTGCTGAAACCCAGGTAACATTCTAGTAAATCTTCTCTGTACTCTCTGTATTTTGTTGACATCTTTCCTGTAATTCGCTGACCAGAACTGTACATAATAGTCCAAATTCAGCCTTACCAATGCCTTGTACAATTTTAACATTACATCCCAACTCCTATACTCAATGCTCTGATTTATGAAGGCCAGCATACCAAAAGCTTTCTTCACCACCCTATCCACATGAGTTTCCACCTTCAGGGAACTACACACCATTATTCCTAGATCACTCTGTTCTACTGCATTCCTCAATGCCCTACTATTTACCATATATATCCTATTTTGATTCTTCCTACCAAAATGTAGCATCTCACACTTATGAGCATTAAACTCCATCGGCCATCTTTCAGCCCACTCTTCTAACTGGCCTAAATCTCTCTGCAAACTTTGAAATCCTTCTTCACTATCCAGAATGCCACCTATCTTAGTATCATCTGCATTCTCACTAATCCAATTTACCACCCCATCATCCAGATCATTAATGTATATGACAAACAACAGTGGACCCAGTACAGATCCCTGAGGCACACCATTAGTCACTAGCCTCCAACCTGACAAACAGTTATCCACCACTACTCTCTGGCATCTCCCATCCAGCCACTGTTGAATCCATTGTACTACTTAAATATTAATATCTAATGATTGAACCTTCCTAACTAACCTTCCTTACATAACCTTGTCAAAGGCCTTACTGAAGTCCATATAGACAACATCCACTGCTTTACCATTGTCAACTTCCCTCGTAACCTCTTCAAAAAATTCAATAAGATTTGTCAAACATGACCTTCCATGCACAAATCCATGTTGACTGTTCCTAATCAGACCCTGTCTATCCAGATAATTATATATACCATCTCTCAGAATACTTTCCATTAATTTACCCACCACTGACATCAAACTTACAGGTTTGTAATTGCTCGGTTTACTCTGAGAACACTTTTTAAACAAATGGAACAACATGAGCAATATGCCAATCCTCTGGCACCATCCCCGTTTCTAATGACATTTTAAATATTTCTGTCAGAGCCCCTGCTATTTCTACACTAACTTCCCTCAACATTTTTGGGAATATCCTGTCAGGACCCAGAGATTTATCCACTTTTATATTCCTAAAAAGCGCCACTACTTCCTCCTCTTTAATCGTCATAGTTTCCACAACTTCCCTCCTTGTTTCCCTGACTTTGCACAATTCAATATCCTTCTCCTTGGTGAATACCGAAGGAAAGAAATTGTTCAAAATCTCCCCCATCTCTTTTGGCTCCACATACAGCTGTCCACTCTGATTCTCTAAGGGACCAATTTTATCCCTCACTGTCCTTTTGCTATCAATATAACTGTAGAAACCCTTTGGATTTATTTTCACCTTACTTGCCAAAGCAATCTCGTATCTTCTTTTAGCTTTTCTAATTTCTTTCTTAAGATTCTTTTTACATTCTTTATATTCCTCGAGCTCCTCATGTATTCCATGCTGCCTATATTTATTGTAGATCTCTCTCTTTTTCCGAACCAAGTTTCCAATATCCCTTGAAAACCATGGCTCTCTCAAACTTTTAACCTTTCCTTTCAACCTAACAGGAACATAAAGATTCTGTACCCTCAAAATTTCACCTTTAAATGACCTCCATTTCTCTATTACATCCTTCCCATAAAACAAATTGTCTCAATCCACTCTTTCTAAATCCTTTCACATCTCCTCAAAGTTAACCTTTCTTCAGTCAAAAATCTCAACCCTGGGTCCAGACCTACCCTTCTCCATAATTATATGGCATTGTGATCAGGGGACCCGAAGTTCTCCCCAACACATACCTCTGCCACCTGACCTATCTCATTCCCTAACAGGAGATCCAACATTGCCCCTTCTCTAGTTGGTACCTCTATGTATTGCTGCAAAAAACTATCCTGCACACATTTTACAAACTCCAAACCATTGTGCCCTTTTACAGAGTGGGCTTCCCAGTCTGTGTGTGGAAAATTAAAATCTCCCACAATCACAACCCTGTGCTTACTACAAATATCTGCTATCTCCTTACAAATTTACTCCTCCAATTCTCGCTCCCCATTTGGTGGTCTATAATACACCCCTATAAGTTTACTACACCTTTCCCATTCCTCAATTCCACCCAAATAGTCTCCCTAGATGAGCCCTCTAATCTATCACGCCAGAGAACTATTGTAATATTTTCTCTGACAAGCAAAGCAACACCTCCCCTTCTTGTCCCTCCAATTCTCACACCTGAAGCAACAAAATCCAAGAATATTTAGTTGCCAATCACACTCTGCCTGTAACCATGTTTCAGTAATAGCTACAACATCATATTTCCAGGTATCAATCCATGCTGGAAGCTCATCAACCTTTCTTACAATGTTCCTAACATTAAAATAAATGCATTTAAGAAATTCTCCACCTCTTCGACTCTGTTTATCTTTAACGGTGCAAACAACTTTACTATCTTCTTTTTCTTCCTTCTCCCATACATCTGTTCCTACACTCTGGTTCCCCTCCCCCCCCCCACTCCGTATCTAGTTTAAATCCACTGGAGTCTCTCTAGCAAACCTGCCTGCAAGAATATTTGTCCCCCTCCCCCTCCAGTTCAGATGTAAACCGTCCCGCCGGAACAGGTTCCACCTTCCCTGGAAAACTGCCCAATTATCTATAAATCTGAAGCCCTCCCTCCTGCACCATGTCTTCAGCCATGTGTTGATCAGCGCTATCTTACTATTTCTAAACCCACCTGCACGTGGCACTGGTAGCAATCCTGAGATTGCTATCCTGGAGGTCCTTGTCCTTTAACTTGGCGCCTAACTCCCTAAACTCACCTTTCAGGACCTCCTCACTCTTCCTACCCACGTCATTGGTCCCTACATGGACCATGACATCCAGCTGCTCATCCTCCCTCTTGAGAATACTGAGAACTCCATCTGAGATATCGTGGACCTTGGCACGAAGGAGGCAACAGACCATCTGGGATTCCCGATCTCTTCCACAGAACCTCCTGTCCCCCTAACTATCAAATCCCCTATCACTACTGCTCTCCTTCCATTCTGAGCTGAGGGTCCAGTCTTGGTGCCAGAGACGCAACCACTGCGACTTGTCCCTGGCAGGTTGTCCCCACCAATAGTATCCAAAATGGTATACTTATTGTTGATGGGAACGGCCACAGGGGTGCTCTGCTCTTCCTGTCTATTCCCCTTCCCTCTCCTGACAGTCACTCAGCTACCTGTCTCCTGACTCCTAGGGGTGACTATTTCCCTGAAACTCTTGTTTATTTCTGCCTCTGCCTCCCGAATGATCCAAAGTTCATCCAGCTCCAGCTCCAGTTCCCTAACACAGATTGTCAGGAGCTGCAGTTGGATGCACCTTTTGCAGGTGTAGTCATCAGGGACAGCTGTGCTCACCCTGACTTCCCACGTACTGCATATGGAGCACTCAACTGCCCTAACTGCTGCCTCTATTACCTACTTCTAAGCTAATTAGATTAATTAAAGGAGCTTACCCGGCCTTACCTCACTTGGAGCAAGCTTGTCCTCAGCCTCTGCTCCCTTTTTAAAAATTCTCCTGCTGATCTCAGAGGCCGACTTCCACCCGCTTGCGCAGTCGTGCCCCGTTCAAACCTCGCCTCTGCCTGATTGAGCCAAAGCCGTCCCACTCTGTCTCAGTCCACTTCGATGATGGCAGTTGCATATGGTGGTCTTCTTTTTAAACCTCTGGCGCACTACGTCTCTTTTCCCGAATCAGTTAAAAAAAAAACAGCTTCTCTCCAAGATGCCTTCACTTCTCGCTAGCTACTTCCTTTTGTACCCAAGGTGCATTCCATCAGGTCCAGCGGATTTATTGACCCTCAGACCATTAACTTTCTGAGCACCTTCTCAGTTGTAATTTTCACTGCACATACTTCACTTCCCTAACATTCTTGAATGTTTGGTATAGGGCAGATGAACTCCACTGTGAAAACTGTTGCAAAATACACATTCAGTTCCTCTGCCATCTCTGTGTCTCTCATTGCAATATGTCCAGCGTCATTTTCTATTGGTCCTGTATCTACCCTCAACTCTCTTTTACCCTGTATATACTTAAAAATCTTTTAGATTCTTCTTTGATATTAGTCACCAGTTTCCTTTCATCTTTTTCTTTCTGAATGACCTTCTTAGATTCCTTCTGCAGGTTTTTAAAAGCTTTCCAGTGCTCTAACTTCCCACTAGCTTTGGCTTCCTTGCATGCCCTCTCTTTTACTTTGGCTCTGACTGCACTTGTCAGCCACGGTAATATCCTTCTTCCATTCAAAAATTTCTTATTATTTGGAAGCATATACACTAACTATTATGCTACCATGCTAACAGAAGAGTTTAAATTAGATCAATGACCATAAAACAAAACACTTCACTGTGTTTTACCCCCAATTAAAGTCTGTATTTTTACCTGACAATGGAGACTTTGTGTTCTCAACTGTCTTATTTTCCACGCACTCTTCTTCTTCTCTCAGGTTATTAGCTGTGTTTTCATTTGACATAACTTCTGTTACATCTTTGACTGAAGATTTTTGAGGTTTGAAACTAAGTCTCCTCTTACTTAATCGGGCAAAGCTTCTTAACAATCCACTCTGTTCTTTTGGACTTTCATCAGGCACTTTGGCCTCTGCATTGCTGCTGCTGCTGTTCTTGCTGGTTCTGAAGGATCTTTGACTTATTGTATTTCTTCCATCTTCAATATCTGAAGTACTACCAGCAGCCTGGCCTTCATCTGGTGAATCCTTGGCACTGGGTAGATTGTCATTTAACTCCTTTTCCGTATTTGACATTGTCTTGCTTTTCAGAAGTACTTCTAAATACAATTTAAAACAATCAGTGCCTTTTCTCTACTTAAGAAAATAAAACAAAAATTTTATTAAAATATACCTGATAGTTTATTTATAGTAATATCTTTAAGTCATTCAGTCAAACATACTTTAAATGGAAAATGGTTACATTGAGATGGATTTGAAAATCCGTCAGTAGTCTGGTTCAGTGTAGAGGAAGCTCAATGTGATTGTTTTGGAGGCAAAGCTAGAAAGCAGGCTGTACATTTCAAAGAAAAACTCACAAAATGCTGGGGGAGCTCAGCAGATCAGCAGCTTCCATGGAAATGACTGAACAGTCGACTTTTTGGGCCGAGACTCTTCTTCAGGACATTGTCCAGGTCTTTACCACAAGATTCAAAGCAACATAAGGATTCAGTACCTGTCTACAAACTGCACAGCAGACCTCTCCAAATGAACAAGAACTGGAAGAACTGAATGCAGGAAACAGGAAAATCACAGGTAACAGGGCAGTTGTACTGAACTTGTTGGAGCTGTAGGCTGGCAGAATCTGGGTCTTGATCAGTTTAAATAATGAGGCTTACACAATAAACAAATAACTTTGTTATGTCATTATTGTATCTGCTTTAACTGCATTCTCTGAGAACCTATTCCATAAGGGCAACATCCTCTGCACAAGAAAGTTGTCCCTCAAGTCCCTTTTAAATCTTTCACCTCCCAGCAATTAGTTAACTACAGGCACAATTGTTGCTGGAATGTTAAACAGAACCACAAGTCCATGGGTCTTGGGAAGGAGAACAGGTTTTATGACATTGCTACACTTGGTTATTTACACTTATTGGTGGAACAAGTTTTTATGTGATAAACAATAATTTATACGCAACACTGAACTATTAACTGTATTTGCAAATAATTCTGGCATTGAAGTCAATAGAAAACTGAAATAGACAGACAACGCATATTAGAAAAATTTAATTACAGAATATCTATTAAGTCACTCCTTGAAAAATGCTTCGTTCTGGAACCAATCTCTGTATAGGTTGATTGGTTCTTGATTAGTAAGGTGTCAAAGGTTATGGGGAGAAGGTCGGCGAATGGGTTGAGAGGGAGAATAAGTCAGCTATGATTGAATATCTGAGCATATTCAATTGGCTGAACAGCCTAATTCCTACTCTGATGGCTTATGTGTACAACTTATTAACCCTAATTTGTTCCACTGGAATGTTGGAGGCAACTCATGCATCATGGGGTGAATAGAACCCTGATCATATAGACAGCACAGCAAAGACCACAAGACCATAAGATATAGGAGGAGAAGTCAGCAATTTGGCCCATCGAGTCTGCTCTGCCATTCAATCATGGGCTGATCTAATCCTTCCAGTCATCCCCATTCCCCTGCCTTCTCCCCATACCATCAAGAACCTATCTATCTCTGCATTAAATATACCCAATGGCTTGGTCTCCACAGCCGCACGTTGAAACAAATTCCACAGATTTACCACCCTCTGACTAAAGTAATTTTTCCGCACCTCTGCTCTAAATGCGTGTCTTTCAATCCTGAAGTTGACTCCCCCACCATGGAAAATAGCTTTGCCATATCTAATCTGTTCAGGCCTTTTAACATTCAGAACATTTCCGTGAGATCCCCCCCTCATTCGCTTGAACTCCAGGGAATACTGCCCAAGAGCTGCCGGACATTCTTCATATAGTAACCCTTTCATTCCTGGAACCATTCTCGTGAAGCTTCTCTGAACACTTTCCAATGTCAGTATATCCTTTCTAAAATAAGGAGCCCAAAACTGCACACAATACTCCAAGTGCGGTCTCACGAGTGTCTTATAGAGCCCCAACAACACATCCCTGCTCTTATATTCTATACCTCTAGAAATGAATGCCAACATTGCATTCTTCGCCACCAGTTCAACCTGTAGATTAACCTTTAGCGTATCTTGCACAAGGACTCCCAAGTCCCTTTGCATCTCTGCATTTTGAATTCTCTCCCCATCTAAATAATAGTTTACCCGTTTATTTCTTCCACCAATGTGCACGGCCATAAACTTTCCAAAATTGATTTTCATTTGCCATTTCTTTGCCTATTCCCCTAAATTATCTAAGTCTCTCCTAAGGCTCTCTGTTCCCTCAACACTACCCTCTCATCCAGCTATGTTTGTATCATTGGCAAATTTAGCCACAAATCCCATAGTCCAAATCATTGACATATATAAGAAGCAGAAATCCCGAAAACCGATCCCTGTGGACCTCCACTGGTAACTGGCAGCCAGCCAGAATAACCCTTATTCCCACTCTGTTTTCTGCTGATCAGTCAATGCTCCATCCACGCTAGTAACTTCCCTGTAATTCCATGGACTCTCATCTTGCTAAACAGCCTCATGTGTGGCACCTTGTCAAAGGCCTTCTGAAAATCCAAGTACACCACATCTACTGCATCTCCTTTGTCTACTTTGCTTGAAATTTCCTCAAGAAATTGCAGTAGGTTGGTCAGGCAGGATTTTCATTTCAGGAAACCTTGCTGGCTTTCGCCTATCCTGTCATGTGCCTCCAGGTTATCCATAATCTCATCCCTAACAATCGATTCCAACAACTTCCCAGCCACTGATGTCAGGCTAACACGTCTATAATTTCCTTTCTGCTGCCTCCCATCCTTCTTAAATAGCAGAGTAACATTTACAATTCTCCAGTCATCCAGTACAATACCAGGATCTATTGATACTTGAATGATCATTCTCAATGCCTCCGCAGTCCATATAACCATATAACAATTACAGCAGGGAAACAGGCCATCTCAGCCCTTCGGGTCTGTGCGCAACACTTACTCTCACCTAGTCTCACCGACCTGCACGCAGCCCATAACCCTCCATTCCTTTCCTGTCCATATACCTATCCAATTTTACTTTAAATGACAATACCGAACCTGCCTCTACCACTTCTACTGGAAGCTTGTTCCACACACCTACCACTCCCTGAGTAAAGAAATTCCCCCTTGTGTTACCCCTAAACTTTTGCCCCCTAACTGTCAACTCATGCCCTCTTGTTTGAATCCCCCCCCCCACTCTCAATGGAAAAAGCCTATCCACGTCAACTCTATCTATCCCCCTCATAATTTTAAATATCTCTATCGTCCCCCCTCAACCTTCTACACTCCAAAGAATAAAGACCTGACTTGTTTAACCTTCCTCTGTAACTTAGGTGCTGAAAACCAGGTAACGTTCTAGTAAATCTTCTCTGTACTCTCTGTATTTTGTTGACATCTTTCCTGTAATTCGGTGACCAGAACTGTACATAATACTCCAAACTCAGCCTTACCAATGCCTTGTACAATTTTAACATTACATCCCAACTCCTATACTCAATGCTCTGATTTATGAAGGCCAGCATACCAAAAGCTTTCTTCACCACCCTATCCACATGAGATTCCACCTTCAGGGAACAATGTACCATTATTCCTAGGTCACTCTGTTCTACTGCATTCTTCAGTGCCCTACCATTTACCATGTATATCCTATTTTGATTATTCCTTATGAGCATTAATCTCCATCTGCCACCTTTCAGCCCACTCTTCTAACTAGCCTAAATCTCTCTGCAAACTTTGAAATCCTACTTCATTATCCCGAACACCACCTATCTTAGTATCATCTGCATACTCTCTAATCCAATTTATCACCCCATCATCCAGATCATTAATGTATATGACAAACAACAGTGGACCCAGTACAGATCCCCGAGGCACACCATTAGTCACTAGCCTCCAACCTGACAAACAGTTATCCACCAGTACTCCCATCCTGTCACTGTTGAATCCATTGTACTACTTCAATATTAATATCTAATGATTGAACCGTCCTAACTAACCTTCCTTACAGAACCTTGTCAAAGGCCTTACTGAAGTCCATATAGACAACATCCACTGCTTTACCATTGTCAACTTTCCTCGTAACCTCTTCAAAAAATTCAATAAGATTTGTGAAACATGACCTTCCACGCACAAATCCATGTTGACTGTTCCTAATCAGACCCTGTCTATCCAGATAATTATATATACCATCTCTAAGAATACTTTCCATTAATTTACCCACCACTGACATCAAACTTGCAGGTCTGTAATTGCTAGGTTTACTCTTAGAACCCTTTTTAAACAATGGAACAACATGAGCAATATGCCAATCCTCTGGCACCATCCCCGTTTCTAATGACATTTTAAATATTTCTGTCAGAGCCCCTGCTATTTCTACACTAACTTCCCTCAACATTTTTGGGAATATCCTGTCAGGACCCAGAGATTTATCCACTTTTATATTCCTAAAAAGCGCCACTACTTCCTCCTCTTTAATCGTCATAGTTTCCACAACTTCCCTCCTTGTTTCCCTGACTTTGCACAATTCAATATCCTTCTCCTTAGTGAATACCAAAGGAAAGAAATTGTTCAAAATCTCCCCCATCTCTTTTGGCTCCACACATAGCTGTCCACTCTGATTCTCTAAGGGACCAATTTTATCCCTCACTGTCCTTTTGCTATCAATATAACTGTAGAAACCCTTTGGATTTATTTTCACCTTACTTGCCAAAGCAATCTCGTATCTTCTTTTAGCTTTTCTAATTTCTTTCTTAAGATTCTTTTTTACATTCTTTATATTCCTCGAGCACCTCATTTACTCCAAGCTGCCTATATTTATTGTAGATCTCTCTCTTTTTCCGAACCAAGTTTCCAATATCCCTTGAAAACCATGGCTCTCTCAAACTTTTAACCTTTCCTTTCAACCTAACAGGAACATAAAGATTCTGTACCCTCAAAATTTCACCTTTAAATGACCTCCATTTCTCTATTACATCCTTCCCATAAAACAAATTGTCTCAATCCACTCTTTCTAAATCCTTTCACATCTCCTCAAAGTTAACCTTTCTCCAGTCAAAAATCTCAACCCCGGGTCCAGACCTATCCTTCTCCATAATTATATGGCATTGTGATCACGGGACCCGAAGTTCTCCCCAACACATACCTCTGCCACCTGACCTATCTCATTCCCTAACAGGAGATCCAACACTGCCCCTTCTCTAGTTGGTACCTCTATGTGTTGCTGCAAAAAACTATCCTGCACAAATTTTACAAACTCCAAACCATCGTGCCCTTTTACAGAGTGGGCTTCCCAGTCTATGTGTGGAAAATTAAAATCTCCCACATTCACAACCCTGTGCTTACTACAAATATCTGCTATCTCCTTACAAATTTACTCCTCCAATTCTCGCTCCCCATTTGGTGGTCTATAATACACCCCTATAAGTTTACTACACCTTTCCCATTCCCCAATTCCACCCAAATAGTCTCCCTAGATGAGCCCTCTAATCTATCATGCCAGAGAACTATTGTAATATTTTCTCTGACAAGCAAAGCAACACCTCCCCTTCTTGTCCCTCCAATTCTCACACCTGAAGCAACAAAATCCAAGAATATTTAGTTGCCAATTACACTCTGCCTGTAACCATGTTTCAGTAATAGCTACAACATCATATTTCCAGGTATCAATCTATGCTCAAGCTCATCAACCTTTCTTACAATGTTCCTAACATTAAAATAAATGCATTTAAGAAATTCTCCACCTCTTCATCTCTGTTTATCTTTAACGGTGCAAACAACTTTACTATCTTCTTTTTCTTCCTTCTCCCATACACCTGTTCCTCCACTCTGGTTCCCCTCCCCCCGTATCTAGTTTAAATCAACTGGAGCCTCTCTAGAAAACCTGCCTGCAAGAATATTTGTCCCCCTCCCCCTCCAGTTCAGATGTAAACCGTCCCGCCAGAACAGGTTCCACCTTCCCTGGAAAACTGCCCAATTACCTATAAATCTGAAGCCCTCCCTCCTGCACCATGTCTTCAGCCATGTGTTGATCTGCGCTATCTTACTATTTTTAAACCCACCTGCATGTGGCACTGGTAGCAATCCTGAGATGGCAATCCTGAAGGTCCTGTCCTTTAACTTGGCGCCTAACTCCCTAAACTCACCTTTCAGGGCCTCCTCACTCTTCCTACCCACGTCATTGGTCCCTACATGGACCATGACATCCAGCTGCTCATCCTCCCTCTTGAGAATACTGAGAACTCCATCTGAGATATCGCGGACCCTGGCACTAGGGAGGCAATAGACCATCTGGGATTCCCGATCTTTTCCACAGAACCTCCTATCCGTCCCCCTAACTATCAAATCCCCTATCACTACTGCTCTCCTTCCCTTCTGAGCTGAGGGTCCAGTCTTGGTGCCAGAGACGCAACCACTGCGACTTGTCCCTGGTAGGTCATCCCCACCAATAGTATCCAAAATGGTATACTTATTGTTGATGGGAACGGCCACAGGGGTGCTCTGCTCTTCCTGTCTATTCCCCTTCCCTCTCCTGACAGTCACTCAGCTACCTGTCTCCTGACACTTAGGGGTGACTATCTCCCTGAAACTCCTGCTTATTTCTGCCTCTGCCTCCCGAATGATCCGACGTTCATCCAGCTCCAGTTCCCTAACACAGATTGTCAGGAGCTGCAGTTGGATGCACCTTTTGCAGGTGTAGTCATCAGGGACAGCTGTGCTCACCCTGACTTCCCACGTACTGCATATGGAGCACTCAACTGCCCTAACTGCTGCCTCTATTACCTACTTCTAAGCTAATTAGATTAATTAAAGGAGCTTACCCGGCCTTACCTCACTTGGAGCAAGCTTGTCCTCAGCCTCTGCTCCCTTTTTAAAAATTCTCCTGCTGATCTCAGAGGCCGACTTCCACCCGCTTGCGCAGTCGTGCCCCGTTCAAACCTCGCCTCTGCCTGATTGAGCCAAAGCCGTCCCACTCTGTCTCAGTCCACTTCGATGATGGCAGTTGCATATGGTGGTCTTCTTTTTAAACCTCTGGCGCACTACGTCTCTTTTCCCGAATCAGTTAAAAAAAAAACAGCTTCTCTCCAAGATGCCTTCACTTCTCGCTAGCTACTTCCTTTTGTACCCAAGGTGCATTCCATCAGGTCCAGCGGATTTATTGACCCTCAGACCATTAACTTTCTGAGCACCTTCTCAGTTGTAATTTTCACTGCACATACTTCACTTCCCTAACATTCTTGAATGTTTGGTATAGGGCAGATGAACTCCACTGTGAAAACTGTTGCAAAATACACATTCAGTTCCTCTGCCATCTCTGTGTCTCTCATTGCAATATGTCCAGCGTCATTTTCTATTGGTCCTGTATCTACCCTCAACTCTCTTTTACCCTGTATATACTTAAAAATCTTTTAGATTCTTCTTTGATATTAGTCACCAGTTTCCTTTCATCTTTTTCTTTCTGAATGACCTTCTTAGATTCCTTCTGCAGGTTTTTAAAAGCTTTCCAGTGCTCTAACTTCCCACTAGCTTTGGCTTCCTTGCATGCCCTCTCTTTTACTTTGGCTCTGACTGCACTTGTCAGCCACGGTAATATCCTTCTTCCATTCAAAAATTTCTTATTATTTGGAAGCATATACACTAACTATTATGCTACCATGCTAACAGAAGAGTTTAAATTAGATCAATGACCATAAAACAAAACACTTCACTGTGTTTTACCCCCAATTAAAGTCTGTATTTTTACCTGACAATGGAGACTTTGTGTTCTCAACTGTCTTATTTTCCACGCACTCTTCTTCTTCTCTCAGGTTATTAGCTGTGTTTTCATTTGACATAACTTCTGTTACATCTTTGACTGAAGATTTTTGAGGTTTGAAACTAAGTCTCCTCTTACTTAATCGGGCAAAGCTTCTTAACAATCCACTCTGTTCTTTTGGACTTTCATCAGGCACTTTGGCCTCTGCATTGCTGCTGCTGCTGTTCTTGCTGGTTCTGAAGGATCTTTGACTTATTGTATTTCTTCCATCTTCAATATCTGAAGTACTACCAGCAGCCTGGCCTTCATCTGGTGAATCCTTGGCACTGGGTAGATTGTCATTTAACTCCTTTTCCGTATTTGACATTGTCTTGCTTTTCAGAAGTACTTCTAAATACAATTTAAAACAATCAGTGCCTTTTCTCTACTTAAGAAAATAAAACAAAAATTTTATTAAAATATACCTGATAGTTTATTTATAGTAATATCTTTAAGTCATTCAGTCAAACATACTTTAAATGGAAAATGGTTACATTGAGATGGATTTGAAAATCCGTCAGTAGTCTGGTTCAGTGTAGAGGAAGCTCAATGTGATTGTTTTGGAGGCAAAGCTAGAAAGCAGGCTGTACATTTCAAAGAAAAACTCACAAAATGCTGGGGGAGCTCAGCAGATCAGCAGCTTCCATGGAAATGACTGAACAGTCGACTTTTTGGGCCGAGACTCTTCTTCAGGACATTGTCCAGGTCTTTACCACAAGATTCAAAGCAACATAAGGATTCAGTACCTGTCTACAAACTGCACAGCAGACCTCTCCAAATGAACAAGAACTGGAAGAACTGAATGCAGGAAACAGGAAAATCACAGGTAACAGGGCAGTTGTACTGAACTTGTTGGAGCTGTAGGCTGGCAGAATCTGGGTCTTGATCAGTTTAAATAATGAGGCTTACACAATAAACAAATAACTTTGTTATGTCATTATTGTATCTGCTTTAACTGCATTCTCTGAGAACCTATTCCATAAGGGCAACATCCTCTGCACAAGAAAGTTGTCCCTCAAGTCCCTTTTAAATCTTTCACCTCCCAGCAATTAGTTAACTACAGGCACAATTGTTGCTGGAATGTTAAACAGAACCACAAGTCCATGGGTCTTGGGAAGGAGAACAGGTTTTATGACATTGCTACACTTGGTTATTTACACTTATTGGTGGAACAAGTTTTTATGTGATAAACAATAATTTATACGCAACACTGAACTATTAACTGTATTTGCAAATAATTCTGGCATTGAAGTCAATAGAAAACTGAAATAGACAGACAACGCATATTAGAAAAATTTAATTACAGAATATCTATTAAGTCACTCCTTGAAAAATGCTTCGTTCTGGAACCAATCTCTGTATAGGTTGATTGGTTCTTGATTAGTAAGGTGTCAAAGGTTATGGGGAGAAGGTCGGCGAATGGGTTGAGAGGGAGAATAAGTCAGCTATGATTGAATATCTGAGCATATTCAATTGGCTGAACAGCCTAATTCCTACTCTGATGGCTTATGTGTACAACTTATTAACCCTAATTTGTTCCACTGGAATGTTGGAGGCAACTCATGCATCATGGGGTGAATAGAACCCTGATCATATAGACAGCACAGCAAAGACCACAAGACCATAAGATATAGGAGGAGAAGTCAGCAATTTGGCCCATCGAGTCTGCTCTGCCATTCAATCATGGGCTGATCTAATCCTTCCAGTCATCCCCATTCCCCTGCCTTCTCCCCATACCATCAAGAACCTATCTATCTCTGCATTAAATATACCCAATGGCTTGGTCTCCACAGCCGCACGTTGAAACAAATTCCACAGATTTACCACCCTCTGACTAAAGTAATTTTTCCGCACCTCTGCTCTAAATGCGTGTCTTTCAATCCTGAAGTTGACTCCCCCACCATGGAAAATAGCTTTGCCATATCTAATCTGTTCAGGCCTTTTAACATTCAGAACATTTCCGTGAGATCCCCCCCTCATTCGCTTGAACTCCAGGGAATACTGCCCAAGAGCTGCCGGACATTCTTCATATAGTAACCCTTTCATTCCTGGAACCATTCTCGTGAAGCTTCTCTGAACACTTTCCAATGTCAGTATATCCTTTCTAAAATAAGGAGCCCAAAACTGCACACAATACTCCAAGTGCGGTCTCACGAGTGTCTTATAGAGCCCCAACAACACATCCCTGCTCTTATATTCTATACCTCTAGAAATGAATGCCAACATTGCATTCTTCGCCACCAGTTCAACCTGTAGATTAACCTTTAGCGTATCTTGCACAAGGACTCCCAAGTCCCTTTGCATCTCTGCATTTTGAATTCTCTCCCCATCTAAATAATAGTTTACCCGTTTATTTCTTCCACCAATGTGCACGGCCATAAACTTTCCAAAATTGATTTTCATTTGCCATTTCTTTGCCTATTCCCCTAAATTATCTAAGTCTCTCCTAAGGCTCTCTGTTCCCTCAACACTACCCTCTCATCCAGCTATGTTTGTATCATTGGCAAATTTAGCCACAAATCCCATAGTCCAAATCATTGACATATATAAGAAGCAGAAATCCCGAAAACCGATCCCTGTGGACCTCCACTGGTAACTGGCAGCCAGCCAGAATAACCCTTATTCCCACTCTGTTTTCTGCTGATCAGTCAATGCTCCATCCACGCTAGTAACTTCCCTGTAATTCCATGGACTCTCATCTTGCTAAACAGCCTCATGTGTGGCACCTTGTCAAAGGCCTTCTGAAAATCCAAGTACACCACATCTACTGCATCTCCTTTGTCTACTTTGCTTGAAATTTCCTCAAGAAATTGCAGTAGGTTGGTCAGGCAGGATTTTCATTTCAGGAAACCTTGCTGGCTTTCGCCTATCCTGTCATGTGCCTCCAGGTTATCCATAATCTCATCCCTAACAATCGATTCCAACAACTTCCCAGCCACTGATGTCAGGCTAACACGTCTATAATTTCCTTTCTGCTGCCTCCCATCCTTCTTAAATAGCAGAGTAACATTTACAATTCTCCAGTCATCCAGTACAATACCAGGATCTATTGATACTTGAATGATCATTCTCAATGCCTCCGCAGTCCATATAACCATATAACAATTACAGCAGGGAAACAGGCCATCTCAGCCCTTCGGGTCTGTGCGCAACACTTACTCTCACCTAGTCTCACCGACCTGCACGCAGCCCATAACCCTCCATTCCTTTCCTGTCCATATACCTATCCAATTTTACTTTAAATGACAATACCGAACCTGCCTCTACCACTTCTACTGGAAGCTTGTTCCACACACCTACCACTCCCTGAGTAAAGAAATTCCCCCTTGTGTTACCCCTAAACTTTTGCCCCCTAACTGTCAACTCATGCCCTCTTGTTTGAATCCCCCCCCCCACTCTCAATGGAAAAAGCCTATCCACGTCAACTCTATCTATCCCCCTCATAATTTTAAATATCTCTATCGTCCCCCCTCAACCTTCTACACTCCAAAGAATAAAGACCTGACTTGTTTAACCTTCCTCTGTAACTTAGGTGCTGAAAACCAGGTAACGTTCTAGTAAATCTTCTCTGTACTCTCTGTATTTTGTTGACATCTTTCCTGTAATTCGGTGACCAGAACTGTACATAATACTCCAAACTCAGCCTTACCAATGCCTTGTACAATTTTAACATTACATCCCAACTCCTATACTCAATGCTCTGATTTATGAAGGCCAGCATACCAAAAGCTTTCTTCACCACCCTATCCACATGAGATTCCACCTTCAGGGAACAATGTACCATTATTCCTAGGTCACTCTGTTCTACTGCATTCTTCAGTGCCCTACCATTTACCATGTATATCCTATTTTGATTATTCCTTATGAGCATTAATCTCCATCTGCCACCTTTCAGCCCACTCTTCTAACTAGCCTAAATCTCTCTGCAAACTTTGAAATCCTACTTCATTATCCCGAACACCACCTATCTTAGTATCATCTGCATACTCTCTAATCCAATTTATCACCCCATCATCCAGATCATTAATGTATATGACAAACAACAGTGGACCCAGTACAGATCCCCGAGGCACACCATTAGTCACTAGCCTCCAACCTGACAAACAGTTATCCACCAGTACTCCCATCCTGTCACTGTTGAATCCATTGTACTACTTCAATATTAATATCTAATGATTGAACCGTCCTAACTAACCTTCCTTACAGAACCTTGTCAAAGGCCTTACTGAAGTCCATATAGACAACATCCACTGCTTTACCATTGTCAACTTTCCTCGTAACCTCTTCAAAAAATTCAATAAGATTTGTGAAACATGACCTTCCACGCACAAATCCATGTTGACTGTTCCTAATCAGACCCTGTCTATCCAGATAATTATATATACCATCTCTAAGAATACTTTCCATTAATTTACCCACCACTGACATCAAACTTGCAGGTCTGTAATTGCTAGGTTTACTCTTAGAACCCTTTTTAAACAATGGAACAACATGAGCAATATGCCAATCCTCTGGCACCATCCCCGTTTCTAATGACATTTTAAATATTTCTGTCAGAGCCCCTGCTATTTCTACACTAACTTCCCTCAACATTTTTGGGAATATCCTGTCAGGACCCAGAGATTTATCCACTTTTATATTCCTAAAAAGCGCCACTACTTCCTCCTCTTTAATCGTCATAGTTTCCACAACTTCCCTCCTTGTTTCCCTGACTTTGCACAATTCAATATCCTTCTCCTTAGTGAATACCAAAGGAAAGAAATTGTTCAAAATCTCCCCCATCTCTTTTGGCTCCACACATAGCTGTCCACTCTGATTCTCTAAGGGACCAATTTTATCCCTCACTGTCCTTTTGCTATCAATATAACTGTAGAAACCCTTTGGATTTATTTTCACCTTACTTGCCAAAGCAATCTCGTATCTTCTTTTAGCTTTTCTAATTTCTTTCTTAAGATTCTTTTTTACATTCTTTATATTCCTCGAGCACCTCATTTACTCCAAGCTGCCTATATTTATTGTAGATCTCTCTCTTTTTCCGAACCAAGTTTCCAATATCCCTTGAAAACCATGGCTCTCTCAAACTTTTAACCTTTCCTTTCAACCTAACAGGAACATAAAGATTCTGTACCCTCAAAATTTCACCTTTAAATGACCTCCATTTCTCTATTACATCCTTCCCATAAAACAAATTGTCTCAATCCACTCTTTCTAAATCCTTTCACATCTCCTCAAAGTTAACCTTTCTCCAGTCAAAAATCTCAACCCCGGGTCCAGACCTATCCTTCTCCATAATTATATGGCATTGTGATCACGGGACCCGAAGTTCTCCCCAACACATACCTCTGCCACCTGACCTATCTCATTCCCTAACAGGAGATCCAACACTGCCCCTTCTCTAGTTGGTACCTCTATGTGTTGCTGCAAAAAACTATCCTGCACAAATTTTACAAACTCCAAACCATCGTGCCCTTTTACAGAGTGGGCTTCCCAGTCTATGTGTGGAAAATTAAAATCTCCCACATTCACAACCCTGTGCTTACTACAAATATCTGCTATCTCCTTACAAATTTACTCCTCCAATTCTCGCTCCCCATTTGGTGGTCTATAATACACCCCTATAAGTTTACTACACCTTTCCCATTCCCCAATTCCACCCAAATAGTCTCCCTAGATGAGCCCTCTAATCTATCATGCCAGAGAACTATTGTAATATTTTCTCTGACAAGCAAAGCAACACCTCCCCTTCTTGTCCCTCCAATTCTCACACCTGAAGCAACAAAATCCAAGAATATTTAGTTGCCAATTACACTCTGCCTGTAACCATGTTTCAGTAATAGCTACAACATCATATTTCCAGGTATCAATCTATGCTCAAGCTCATCAACCTTTCTTACAATGTTCCTAACATTAAAATAAATGCATTTAAGAAATTCTCCACCTCTTCATCTCTGTTTATCTTTAACGGTGCAAACAACTTTACTATCTTCTTTTTCTTCCTTCTCCCATACACCTGTTCCTCCACTCTGGTTCCCCTCCCCCCGTATCTAGTTTAAATCAACTGGAGCCTCTCTAGAAAACCTGCCTGCAAGAATATTTGTCCCCCTCCCCCTCCAGTTCAGATGTAAACCGTCCCGCCAGAACAGGTTCCACCTTCCCTGGAAAACTGCCCAATTACCTATAAATCTGAAGCCCTCCCTCCTGCACCATGTCTTCAGCCATGTGTTGATCTGCGCTATCTTACTATTTTTAAACCCACCTGCATGTGGCACTGGTAGCAATCCTGAGATGGCAATCCTGAAGGTCCTGTCCTTTAACTTGGCGCCTAACTCCCTAAACTCACCTTTCAGGGCCTCCTCACTCTTCCTACCCACGTCATTGGTCCCTACATGGACCATGACATCCAGCTGCTCATCCTCCCTCTTGAGAATACTGAGAACTCCATCTGAGATATCGCGGACCCTGGCACTAGGGAGGCAATAGACCATCTGGGATTCCCGATCTTTTCCACAGAACCTCCTATCCGTCCCCCTAACTATCAAATCCCCTATCACTACTGCTCTCCTTCCCTTCTGAGCTGAGGGTCCAGTCTTGGTGCCAGAGACGCAACCACTGCGACTTGTCCCTGGTAGGTCATCCCCACCAATAGTATCCAAAATGGTATACTTATTGTTGATGGGAACGGCCACAGGGGTGCTCTGCTCTTCCTGTCTATTCCCCTTCCCTCTCCTGACAGTCACTCAGCTACCTGTCTCCTGACACTTAGGGGTGACTATCTCCCTGAAACTCCTGCTTATTTCTGCCTCTGCCTCCCGAATGATCCGACGTTCATCCAGCTCCAGTTCCCTAACACGGATTGTCAGGAGCTGCAGTTGGATGCACCTTTTGCAGGTGTAGTCATCAGGGACAGCTGTGCTCACCCTGACTTCCCACGTACTGCATATGGAGCACTCAACTGCCCTAACTGCTGCCTCCATTACCTACTTCTAAGCTAATTAGATTAATTAAAGGAGCTTACCCGGCCTTACCTCACTTGGAGCAAGCTTGTCCTCAGCCTCTGCTCCCTTTTTAAAAATTCTCCTGCTGATCTCAGAGGCCGACTTCCACCCGCTTGCGCAGTCGTGCCCCGTTCAAACCTCACCTCTGCCTGATTGGACTCTGCCTCAGTCCACTTCGACGATGGCAGTTGCATATGGTGGTCTTCTTTTTAAACCTCTGGTGCGCTACGTATCTTTTCCCCAAACAGTTAAAAAAAAACAGCTTCTCTCCGAGATGCCTTCACTTCTCGCTAGCTACTTCCTTTTGTACCCAAGGTGCATTCCATCAGGTCCAGCAGATTTATTGACTCTCAGACCATTAACTTTCTGAGCACCTTCTCAGTTGTAATTTTCACTGCACATACTTCACTTCCCTAACATTCTTGAATGTTTGGTATACGGCAGATGACCTCCACTGTGAAAACTGATGCAATATACACATTCAGTTCCTCTGCCATCTCTGTGTCTCTCATTGCAATATGTCCAGCGTCATTTTCTATTGGTCCTATATCTACCCTCAACTCTCTTTTACCCTGTATATACTTAAAAATCTTTTAGATTCTTCTTTGATATTAGTCACCAGCTTTCTTTCATCTTTTTCTTTCTGAATGACCTTCTTAGATTCCTTCTGCAGGTTTTTAAAAGCTTTCCAGTGCTCTAACTTCCCACTAGCTTTGGCTTCCTTGCATGCCCTCTCTTTTACTTTGGCTCTGACTGCACTTGTCAGCCACGGTAATATTCTTCTTCCATTCAAAAATTTCTTATTATTTGGAAGCATATACACTAACTGTTATGCTACCATGCTAACAGAAGAGTTTAAATTAGATCAATGACCATAAAACAAAACACTTCACTGTGTTTTACCCCCAATTAAAGTCTGTATTTTTACCTGACAATGGAGACTTTGTGTTCTCAACTGTCTTATTTTCCACGCACTCTTCTTCTTCTCTCAGGTTATTAGCTGTGTTTTCATTTGACATAACTTCTGTTACATTTTTGTCTGAAGATTTTTGAGGTGTGAAACTAAGTCTCCTCTTACTTAATCGGGCAAAGCTTCTTAACAATCCACTCTGTTCTTTTGGACTTTCATCAGGCACTTTGGCCTTTGCATTGCTGCTGCTGCTGTTCTTGCTGGTTCTGAAGGATCTTTGACTTATTGTATTTCTTCCATCTTCAATATCTGAAGTACTACCAGCAGCCTGGCCTTGACCTGGTGAATCCTTGTCACTGGGTAATTTGTCATTTAGCACCATTTCTGTATTTGACATTGTCTAGCTTTTCAGAAGTACTTCTTAATACAACTTTTAAAAAATCAGTGCCTTTTCTCTAGTTAGGAAAATAAAATGAAAATGTTATTAAAATGTACTTGATTATTTATTTCTAGTGATATCTTTAAGCCATTCAGTCAAAAATATTTTAAGTGGACAATGGTTACATTGAAATCCTACATAACTCTGGTTCAGTGTAGAGCAAGCTCATTGAGATTACTTTGGCAAAGCTAGAACGCAAACTGTACATCTCAAAGAAAAACACTCAAAATGCTGGAGGAACTCAGCAGGCCAGGCAGCATCTATGGAAAAGAGTAAACATTCAACGTTTCGGCCCAAGACCCTTCATCAGGACTGTACGTTTGTCTGTTAACTTATTTTATATCAATGTTGAGTTATTTCTCCAAATTAGGTGCAAATATTACAGGTTCAAATAAAGGAAAAGTAGGAATCAAGACAACAAGAGGATGTCAATATAATTCTAAAGATTGCCCATTAGAATTCCTACTGAAATCCAAATTTTCTGACTTTAGATACAATTCAGGAAAAGTTGACTACACACCGTTACTATAGATAAATTTATATCAAAGCAGAAAGCAGTTTTCAAGAAAAAGTTAGAAGGGCTCCAGTAACACACACACTCAAAAAGCTGGAGGAATTCAACAAGTCAGGACGCACCCATGGAAGGGAACAAACAGTTGACATATTGTGCCGAGACCTTCCACCAGGACTGAAAAGGAAGGGGGAGAAGCCAGAATAAGGTGTGGGTTGTGGGTAAGGAACACAAACTGGCAGAGGGAAGGTGAGACCAGGTCAATGGGAAACGGGAATGTGGAAGGTGGGTGGGTAATGTTCATTCCATGTCTCAATTTTTTTTTAATACAGAATGAACTGGATACTTAAGGAGTTTCTGAAAAAATAAACCATTATACTCAATTTTTATTTCTGGGCCCATATTCAGGTGGTATAGCTTTGCATTACAGAACATTATGACGTGGCCCATTTTCTAGAAATGCAACCCCCAGTGAGAGCGAGTGTACCTGCATCCTCATCAATCCTGTTAGTCAGCAAGAACTGGGAAAATAATTGACCAATGCAAACATCAATAACAATTTGATTGTCTTACGATTTTCAAACTGTCCAGCAACTACTCGACAGTGGTTTCTAGCATTTCCTCAAAGATGTCAAGCTCACTGGCCTATCATTTTTGCTTTTAGCGCAATGAACCTCTCAACCAATGAACCAGCATCTCTAATGATCCTTGAATTTATCCGTCTTTAATCCCTAATGAGAGTTTTTAAAAATTTCCTCCCTTTCTTTGGCTTTGATTTTCTACTATTGTTGTAATGCTTTCAGTTTAATGTTTATTCAAAGTCTCTGTCCTTCCCTCAATTTCCATTGCAAATTCCTCTAAGGGACAACATTTAGTTGCTCTTCTTAGTTACTTGCAGAAGCTTTAAAAATATGTATCTGGAGTTTGTAGATATGCACATGCTGATGCACGTTTGAAGGCTCTTATAAAGAAAGATTAAGATTGGTAATTGACAGACATTAATCAATCAGCATGGTCTTTGTGGCATCTTTATTCTCATGACCATTGTGTTCAATGGAAGAGAAGAGAGAAGCGCCACAAATGAAAGAAAAGTGGATGAATTAGAGGCAAATCAGAAAGGAATAAAGAGAGGGAATAGGGGAAAAGGAGCAAAAGGGAAAATAATAAGTTAATGTAAATGATAAGCAGAGCTGGAAGAGACAGTGACAGAAATTTGGGAATTGCCTTTAGTCCTTGAGGAAATGAAGAGTGTAATATTCTGATCCATGAAATAAAGAAGAAGAAGGCTGGAGTTGCTCAGGATCAGAAACACGAATAGCTAATAGGCGTAGGCGTAGGCGTCGGCTAATAGCTAACAGCTGTCCACTGTTCAAAGGCACCTGAGAAGCACCCAAGGTCAGTTTCGTTTGCCTATCTTCCCAGAAGTCCCCTGACTTTCTGATACCAGAACTTGAGCATGCAAAACTTGTTCGATAAGATCGCGTTCCAAGAGAAAAAACACCAAAGAACATGGCAGAAAATGCAAAACGAATCCATTAAAAAAAAGAAAATGCTATTAATTTCGTTTAAAAACAAATAAGGAAGCGCACTTATATTAATATCTGAACCTGTTGATACCCGATGCGAGTCCAATAATTAAACATTGAAGGCTTATTGCTCCACGACTTTTAATACTTTAAACAAAGACATTAAAGAAAGGGAAAGAAAATACAAACTACTTCTGTGGTGCTGGTTTGGATTTGACTATAATTGTCACATACTTACTACGTTATGCCGAATCGAGCACGGCTGCTAACTTTGGAAAACGTCAGGCCGTGAAGTGGCTACGACCTCGGCCCACACCCATCCTTGGGAATACCCAGATAACCGTGAGCGACCACCTCAAAGACCCAAATGGTCACAACCAGTTCCACAGCGCAGACGTCAACCAAAAGTTCTGGAAGTCCGGCTGTTAATTAGACTTCGTTCCAGAGTCCAGGCATAAAAGAGAGTCCAGTCTTGGGAGTCCAAGTTTAAAAGGCAGTCCGGTCAGGGTCCAGGTGTACTCAGACTTTGCTTGGGGTACCGGTTGTTGTCCACCGTCCATCCGGAGAGCCTAGGTGTCAGACGAGTCCGTGAATTAGACTTGCAATTACACTTGCCTTGTTTTTCAAGCGCAATCCGCACTTAAAACAAACTTCCTTTAGGAAAAGAAGAGGTAAACCTTTCACTTTCACTTTTACTGTACCTAACATAACGTGACGATCGTATAACACTAACAAACCCGCCCACCACCGATGTCGCAGAGAATACCCAAGAATCTCAATTTAAACTGGATGTGGGTGCACAGGTGCCAGCGTGTATGAAGTGACATGGGACCCAATTAACCCGTGAATACAGAGGTGTTAAGTGATGTTGCTGATTAATATAACCATAGAGTTTACGTCTGTGAGAGTTGCTAACCACCGATTATATTCTATAATGTTTAAATGGAAGATTATTGAAGTCACTTTGTCTTCACTTTTTGCGCACTTCCGTTTAATATGAATCTCCGAGTTATAGTAAAGAGAATTTTTGTACAGTGTGTACTTACACTGGAAACCCTTCCTTTATTTAAAATGTATTCAGACAAGAGAGTTGGTTGATTGATGAGATGCTCTTGAATTGGTGCGTCAAGCAGAAAGAAGATATTAACGTTAAATACAGCAAGTTGTTAAGTTTCTGAATCTACAGCTTGGTCCATAGAGACAAAATCTATACCATATTTCAGAAGGGATGGTAACTCAAACATAAGCCTGGCAGGAGCTAAGGATGCCCAAGAGGCCAAAGATGAGGTTGTGGGGAAATCTGATGAATGACTGAAGATCCAAAGCTTCGGGCCATGAAAGCAGAAAGATTCAGATTCATTTACTTAGCACATGTACATCGAAACATACAGTGAAATGCGTTGTTTGTTCTGGGGGCAGAATCAGAATCAGGTTTATTATCACCAACATATTTCGTGAAATTTGCTAACTTATGAAATACATGATAATATAGAAAAATAAGTAAATCAATTACAGTAAGTGTGTCTGTAATTATACATTAGATTTTAAAAAGTGCAAAACAATTAATATATATAATAAAGTGAGGTTGTGTTCGTGGGTTCAATATCCACTAGGGCACTGGATGGCAGAGGGAAAGAAGCTGTTCTTGAATCGCTGAGTTTGATACTGAGGTACTTTAGGTAACAGTTTGATGGTAACAATGAGAAGAGGGCACGTCCTGGGTGATGGGGGTCCTTGATAACGGACAGCATCTTTCTGAGGCTCTGCTCCTTGAAAGTGTCTTGCATACTATGGGGCAGTCCACAAGTGTTTCCACACATTCCAGTGACAACATAGCATGGCCCCAGTATTCAGCAGGACAGCACACACAACAAGCAATAAAGCAACAGCTGCAAAACAAGACTTTAGCCTTCACTGTCAACCTCTGGACTAGCTGATGATGGGACCCCAATCTCCTAGCCTGCTCACTCACCAGTCCCCGTGCATCCTGCTTGCATTGGCAGTTCCAGGATCCACTGACCTGACCCAGTCCGACATTCACAACGTCCTTCATCACACATCCACATCACTGGCTTCTGAGCATGGAGGTGAACACTAGACTCTAGTCTAACCTTTAACCCTTCCACATCCCTGTCTCTAAACACCAACCTGATGCCTAACTCCTTCTCTGTCCCGAAAGCCATGCATACAAACTTTAAAAAAACAGCAAAATCCAAACCATGACCTCAGTGGAGACTGCTACTCAGCACTATCTTCACCAAAGGGGGGAGAGGGGGAGAGGGGGAGAGGGGGAGAGGGGGAGAGGGGGAGAGGGGGAGAGGGGGAGAGGGGGAGAGGGGGAGAGGGGGAGAGGGGGAGAGGGGGAGAGGGGGAGAGGGGGAGAGGGGGAGAGGGGGAGGGGGGGAGGGGGAGGGGGGGAGGGAGAGGGAGAGGGAGAGGGAGAGGGAGAACTAATTTATGCATTTTAAAAACAAGGAAAGCATGACAGTGATGAATGAAAAGAATTTGGTAGGACATGGGCACAGGAGTCATAGACCCCACTGAGTCAGAGTCAGCCATCAGCACCCACAAACATTAATCCCATGTTTTTATTCTCCCCCCATCCTCATCATCTGTCCGCTTGTATCCCTTGCCTACATACTGGTGACAATTTACAATGACGGCAATTAACCCAACAACAAACACTACCTTGGCAGGCAATTCACATGGTCGCAGTGAGGATCTACTCTCTTAGCAACCCACTGTGCCACTTAGTAGAGCTGACAGCTGGTAGAGGTTAGATTTAAGGCATTAGGAACAATGTGGAGGTGTAGAGATTAGACAAAGCTAGGAATGAAATAGGTTGAGGATTTCAGCTTTATGGGTACTTGTGGGGTAGCTGGTTTGCACCTAGTCAGGGAGAGGTACTAGGTGATATTTGTTAGGTTAAATGTGATCAAAGTGTGCTTATATTAATGATCAGTATTTGCCTCAGTTTGCCAAATGGTCTCACAGGAAGCACTACCATGTAATAATGCTTTCTTATAATCAGCTCATTAAAACATAATAAAATTAAGATTAGAATACTTGCATTTCTCCACTACTTGTTCATGGCTGACCTTTTACCTCAGTACCACATTCCTGCACTTATTGTATAACCCTTGAGCATTTTAATGTCTAAAAAAAGCTGCTAATCTCTGTCTTCAATATATTCAGAACCTGAGTTTCTACAACCCTCTCAAGAATTCCAAAGATTAGTTACACTTTGCACAAAGAACATTCTCCTTATCCTTATCTTAATTTTCTACCATGTATTTGCAACCAGAGCAAATGTCACCTTCTATTTATTATTAAGCATTGTAATGAATATACCTTTCAATTAGATCTTCTTTCATCCTTCTAAACTCAATAGAGCATGGGCCTGGCCTACTTAATCTCTCCTCATATCATAAACTGCCCAGCCGAGGAATCAACCTGATATACCTGCACTGCACTCCCCACTTAACAAATAGATCCTCCAAGTGTTTGGAGATGACCTCCATACAAAATTCCAGACACTGGCCTACTATATGGTGAAAGCATCCCTTGTGCCCAAAACATGTTGTGAAAAGACCAACCAGCAGAAGGTTTCAGTGATTCATTCCCAAAAGCAACTAGGCCTTCTGATCACCAATGTCTTGCAACCTCTCACTACTTTTCACTGAAGTGTGTGTGTGTGATATTCTATCTACCACGTCCTTGTCCATACGTTCCATCCACCTCTATTGCCTCTCTGAACTCTCTTTCTTTCTTTCTTTTTCAATCTTTTTATTGAGTTTCATATAAATATAAAAAAACATAACATAATAATGAATAGGTTATGGATACAATAGACTTAAGATTACATTAATAGGATAATAATATCCTATTAAACATCAACAACAAAAAAGTACATTAATCAATCAAGTCTATATAATTATATATGAAAAGAAACAAAACTAATCATCAAAAGAAAAAGAAAAAAAAATTAAAAATGTGTGAAAGAAAATATATATATAAAACAAACACTAAACTAAAAATAACATGGGCAATAATAACAGTTTATAAGTATATGATAGTGTCAAAGAACTCCGGAACTCCATACCTGAACAAGAATAAACAAAGAGAAGGTCTGGGAAAGGCCAAATTAATTCATATGAAAATGTCGGATGAACGGTCCCCATGTTTCTTCAAATTTAATTGACGAGTCAAAAATAGTGCTTCTAATTTTTTCCAAACTCAGATGAGAAATAGTTTGAAAAAGCCACTGAGACGTGGTAGGAGGATTTACTTCTTTCCAATTTTGTAATATAGACCTTCTGGCCATTAATGTTACAAAAGCAATCATTCGTCTTATTGAAGGAGAAAACTGATTACCATCCTCATTTGGTATACCAAAGATTGCAGTAATAAAGTTAGGTTGTAAATCAATGTTCCAAATTGAGGAAATGGTAACGAATATGTCCTTCCAATAATTATGTAAAGTAGGACATGACCAAAACATATGGGTCAGTGAAGCCACTTCTGAATGACATCTATCACATTGAGGGTTAATATGAGAATAAAATCGAGCAAGTTTATCTTTAGACATATAAGCTCTATGTACAATTTTAAATTCTATTAAAGCATGTTTAGCACATATAGAAGAAGAATTAACCATTTGTAAAATTTTTTCCCATTTATCTGTTGATATATTGTATCGAAGTTCTTTTTCCCATTGTTGTTTAATTCTATCAGACATCTCTGGTTGTATCTTCATAATCATGTTGTAAATAAAAGCAACTAATCCCTTCTGACAAGGATTTAAGGTAAAAATCAAATCTGAGAAATCCGTTGAAGTTGAGTTGGGAAAAGATGGTAAAACTTTATGTAAAAAATTTCTGATTTGTAAATATCTGAAGAAATTAGATTTAGGTAATTTAAATTTATTGGAAAGTTGGTCAAAAGACATCAAAGTACCTTCAAAAAAAAGGTCACGAAAACATTTTATACCTTTCCTTTTCCATATGCTAAAGGCTTGATCTGTCAAGGAAGGTTTAAAGAAAAAATTAAACAAAATAGGGCTATCAAGCACAAAGTTTTTCAAAGTAAAGAATTTCCGAAATTGAAACCAAATTCGTAATGTGTGTTTAATAACTGGATTAGATATCTGTTTATTAAATTTAACTAAATTAGCAGGAAGAGAAGAACCAAGAACAGAGAATAAAGAATATCCCTTTACTTCATTGCATTCCAAATTTACCCACTGCGGACACAATAATGAGTCCAAATCCAATTTCCAATACGTTAGATTACGAATATTATTCGCCCAATAATAAAATCTAAAATTAGGCAAAGCTAAACCACCATCAGAACTCTCTTCATCAACCAAACTGTCCTCTAGCTTAGCATCACCAACAAGAGTGGATGTACAAGTTGTGAACAATTGGGGCTGCAGCAGTCCTCAATTCACAGCCACAAAACAAAAAATTAACTATACTTAGCCTTTTTTAATCAATCATTTCACTTCAAACCAGTTTAGTATACATAGTAATGTATTCCCTAATTTTGCCTAATAATACATTGTGTGGCACTTTTGCAAAGACTTCTTATGTTCCAAAACACCACATCACCTGATTTCCTCCTATTTATTCCCTTGGTTTGAAACATGATTTCACTTTCATAAATCCATGTTGATTCTGTCTGTTATGTAATAACAGACAAAAATGCCCATTCCATGAAGAGGCAATATTGTAGGACAAATGTGGAACAGTGGAAGAGATTCAAAGAAAATTTTCGTAGAGTTCAAGAAAAGTATATTCCAGTTCAAAGGACAGTAAAGATGTGAGAACCAGCCTTAAATAACTAAAGGAATAAAGGAAGGTATCAAACTAAAAGCTCATGCATACAAAGTCACCAAGAGTTGTGGGAAATTGGAAGATCGGGAAAATTTGAAAAAAAATCACTTTAGAACTATTGAACAAGAAATAAAGAAAAGGAAGATGGATAATCTTCCCAAGTTATGTCTCAGCAATAACAGATTTTATCAGCAAGTCTGCTGGCGACTGTGTAGCAAAGAGGACAATCCAGGTGTTTCCAAACCAGAAACTAGCAATGAACCAGGAGATCCATTCTTTTTAGAAGTCTAATTCTGCAGCATTCTGATCAGGTGATCCTGACCATCACGAGAAATCAAGATATGACCTCCATAAAGCTAAGAGACAAGGCCGAGACAAAGGTTAAGTGTCAGTCCAGCCATCAGCTATGGCAGGGTTTACATAATATAATGGGTTACAAAGTTGGGCAGCATCTCCAATAATAGAAAAGCCCTTCCCGGTGAACTTACCACATCTTGTGCATGTTTTGAATAGAAGGGAATGCATATTTCACCACCCAACATGACAGTCTCCAGTCCACCTGAATCTACAGTCATCATCACGGATGTAAGATCAGTCTTCCGTGGGTGAACCCACAGAAAGCATCAGGCCTGGATAGCATCCTGGCTGTGTCCTCAGATCCTGTACTGATCAGCTGGCAGGGATATTTGTAAACATTTTTAACTTCTCCCTGCTTCAGGCTGCAGTTCCCTCTTGCGTTAAGAAGACCACTATCATCTCAGTACCCGAGAAAAACAAGGTATCATGCCTTAATGACTTCTGACAGTGGCTCTAACATCTACCATCATGACGTTCTTTGAGAGGCTGCTCATTGCATGGATCAACTCCAGCTTGTTAGACAACCTCAGCCCACTGCAAGTTGCTTACTGTTGAACTAGGTCTACGGTGGACCATACCCCACTGGCCTATCCACACCTCTGGAGCATCTGGACAATAAAGACATACACCTCAGACTATTTTTTTATTGACTACAGTTCTGCCTTCAATACTATTATTCCAAATAAACTCGTCACCAAATTCTGGACCCTGGGAGCTAATGCCCCCCTCTGTAACTGGGTCCTTGACTTCCCGATCAACAGTCTGCAACCAGTAAGGATAGACAGGAACACCTCCGATTATTCTAAACATTGGTGCTCCACAAGGTTGCATCCACAGCCCCCTACCCCACTGCCTGTGCACTCATGACTGAGTGGCCAGACTCTGCGCTAACTCCATCTACAAGTTTGCAGGCGATGTCACTGTAGTGGCCACATCTCAAATAACAATAAGTCAGAATACAGGAAGAAGATAGAGAACTCAGTGGCACGGTGTCATGGTAACAGCCTTTCCCTCGATGTCATCAAAACAAAAGAGCTAGTCATTGATTTAAGAAACAGGGGTGGTGCACATGCTCCTGGTTACATCAATGGTGTTGAGGTTGAGATGTCATAGGTGTGAGCATCACCAGTAGCCTATCCTGGTTGATATGTTGATATCACAGCTAAGAAAGCTCACAAAGGCCTCTACTTCCTAAGGGTGCTGAAGAAATATGCTATGTCCTTGTTGACTCTTACCAATCTTTACTGTTAAAGCATAGAAAGCATTCTGTCTGGATGTATAATGGCTTGGTATGGCAAATGACCTGCATATGACCACAAGGAACTGCAGAGAGTTGTCGACACAGTTCAGCACATGACGGGAAATGGATTTCCCTCTATGTGCTCGGTCTATACTTTTTGCTGCCTCAGTAAAGCGGACAGAATAACCATAGATCCCGCTCACCCTGGGCAATCTCTTTTCTCCCCTTTCCCATTAGGCAGAAGATACAAAAAACCTGGAAGCATGTACCACCAGGCTCAAGGACAGCTTCATCCCCACTGTAATCAGAGTCATGAACCACAGAAGTAGAGGCTTTTGTGATTATTTTCCAAAATTCTCTGGACTCTGGGCAGGTCACAGGGGGATTAGAATGTCATGCCACCACTTCTTTCTCAATTAAAAAAAGATGCAGACAGAAGGCAAGTAACCATAGGCTGGTTAGCGTAATGTCTGTAGTTGGGAAAATGTGTGAAGCTATCATTAAGAAAGAAATAGTGAGACAACCAGATAAAATGGTTTCATTAGGCAGATGCAGCATGGATTCAAGAAGAGCAGAGCCTGTTTGACAAACTTACAGGAGATCTTTGAGGATATAATGAGTGCAGTAGATAGGTGGGTGTTTCAGTTGATTTTCCAAAAGGTGTTCAATGGCACATAAATGACTTATCCATAAGATAAGGATGTATGGAGCTGGAGGTAATGTATTTGCATGCACAGAGGACTGGTTAACCAATAGAAGGCAGAGAGTTGAGATAAATGAGTGTTTCTCTAGTTGGCAGTCAGTGGTGAATGCAATGCTGTAGGGTTGATCACCAGGCCCACAACTGTTTATGATGTACATTAACAAATTTCAGAAGAAAAGAACAAGTTTGGCATATCTGTGTTTGCTGACAACACTAAATTGAGTGGAAAAGCAAATTGTGCAGAGGAAGATATAGATAGGTTAAGCGAGTGGGCAAGGGTCTGGCAGATGAAGGACGATGTTGGTAAATGTGAGGTCATCCACTTTGGAAGGAAAAATAGAAGATCAGATTATTATTTGAATGGTGGAATACTGCAGCATGCTGCTGTGCAGAGGGTCCTTGGAGATCAAACACATAAAAAATCTGCAGATGCTGGAAATCCAAGCAACACACACACAAAGTGCTGGAGGAGCTCAGCAAGCCAGGCAACGTCTTTGGAAAAGAGAACGCAGTTGATGTTTTGAGCTGAGACCCTTCATCAGGACTGGGAAAAAATGAGAAGTCAGAGCAAGAAGGTGGGGGGGGAGGGGAGGAAGAAGTACAAGGTGGTAGGTGATGGGTGAAATCAGGAGATGGAGGAGTGAAGTAAAGAGGTTGGAAGTTGATTAGTGAAAGAGAATAAAGGCTGGAGAAGGGGGACTCTGATAGGAGAGGGTAGAAGACCATGAAAGAAAGTGAAGGGAGGGGAGGGGAGGTGATGGGCAGGCAAGGAGATAAGGTGAGAGAGGCAGATGGGAATGGGGGATTGATGAAGGGGGGATAATTATCGGAAGTTTGTTCATGTCACCAGGTTAGAAGCTACCCAGACTGAATATGAGGTGTTGCTCCTCTAACCTGAGTGCGGCCTCATCATGCTGGTAGAGGAGCTCATGGACTGACATGTTGGAATGGAAATGGGAATTGGAATTGGAAAGGGTGGCCACAGGGAGATTCTGCTGTTTCTGGCGGATGGAGCGTAGGTGCTCAGTGAAGCGGTTTCCCAATCTACGTTGGGTCTCATTGATATACAGGAGGCCACACCAGGAGCACCGGATACAGCCGATGACCCCAGGGCTCACAGGTGAAGGACTGATTGTGGCCCTGACTGATGGTGAAGGAGGAGGTGCAGGGGCAGGTATGTCACTTGTTCCACCTTCGAGGGTTCGTACTGGGAGGGAGGTCAGTGGGGAGGGAGGAATGGGAGCAAGCCCTGCGGAAAGCAGAAAGTGGAGGTGGAGGGAAAGATGTGCTTGGTGGTGGGATCCCGTTGGAGATGGCGAAAGCTATGGAGAATTATGTGTTGGACTCAGGGGCTAGTGGGGTGGTAAGTGAGGACAAGAGGAACCCTGTCTCTGGTGGGGTGGTGAGGAGTTGAGCTGAGTGACATGGTAGAGATGCGGGTGAGGGCAGTGTTGATGGTGGAGGAAGGAAATCTCCTTTCTTTGAAGAAGGAGGTCATCTCATCTCAAATAGGCAAATTGAATGTTGGCCTTCACTGCTGGAGGGATGGATTTCAGAGTAGTGAGGCTATGCTATAAATGTACAGAATACTGGTGAGGTCACTCCTGAAGTTCCCGCCTTCTTACCTGAGAAAAGTTACCCTGGCTTGAGAGGGGCTGGAGAGGAAGTTCACTCGGTTGATTGCGGAAATGGAGGGATTAGCCGATGAGGAGTTGAGGCACAACACTTTCTGGAATTCAGAAAAATGAGGGGACATTAATGAAAAATAAAATGATGAAAAGGATCAATAAGGTGGAGACAGGAAAAATGTTTCTACTAGTAGATGAGACTAGAACTAGGGTACATAACCTCAGATTTGGAGGAATAGGTTTGACAAATGAGGGGTAATTACTTTTCCTAGAGTGTGTGAATTTGTAGAATACTCTTCCCAGAGATGTTTCAATATATTTAAGATTCCAATAGATTTTTGCACTGTAGGGGAATTAAAGACAAAAGGGAAAAGACAGGTAGGTGGAACGCTGTCCATGGCTTGATCAGCTTTGGTCTTAATGAATGGCAGAGAAGGCTCACTGGCCCAGTAGATCTAGTCCGACTCCTATTTCTTATGTGCTTGTGCATCACTGCCAGGTAGCACTCAATTAACTACATTATCATCCAGATCATTGATATAGATGACAAACAACAAAGGACCTAGCACTGATTCCTGCGGCACACCACTAGTCACAGGCCTCCATTCAGAGAGGCAACCATCTACTACCACTCTCTGGCTTCTCCCACAAAGCCATTGTCTAATCCAAATTACTACCTCATCCTGAATGCCAAGTGACTGAACCTTTTTGACCAGACTCCCAATGCAGGACCTTGTCAAATGCCTTGCTAAAGTCCATGTAGACAATATCCACTGCATTGCCTTCATCAACTTTCCTGGTAACTTCCTCGAAAAACTATAAAATTGGTTAGACATGACCAACCCATGCTGACTATCCATAATCAGGTCATGTCTATCTGAATACTTATTTATCTTTGTCCCTTAGAGTACCTTCCAATAACATTCCCCACCCACTCACTGGGCTATAATTTCCTGGTTTCTGTTTACAGCCTTTTTAAAACATGGAACAACATTGGCTGTCCTCCAACACTCTGGTACCTCTCCTGTCACTTAGTACCTCAGCAATTTCTGCGCTTGTCTCCTGTAGGGTCCGAGAGAACACCTTGTCAGGTCCTGGGAATTTATCCACTCTGATTTACCTCATGGTAGCAAACATCTCCTCCTCTGTACAAGGTCCATGAAGTTGTTGCCACTTTGCCTCACTTCTATAGACTGTGTCCTGACTAAATACAGATGCAAAGAATTGATTTAAAATCTCCCCCATCTGTTTTGGCTCCACAAATGGATTACCATTCTGGTCTTCCAGAGGACCAATTTTGTCCCTTACCATCCACTTGCTCTTAACATAGTGTTATAAACCCCGTAACTGGGTCACCTACCAGCAAAGATAGAGAGGTCCATTGAAGTCTGATGGTACTATTTTTAACAGTATTTATTGATAAAAATACTCAGAAGTAATATCAATGCAAATATACAGATAATATACGTCATCACTACTAAGTCTAAAAGAGCGGGTATAATAATAATCACAAAGAAATAGCTCTGTCGGTGTCAAGGGTTAATGTATTGTCCGATGGAAATATAAAAGTCACTCAAGTTCATGCAGGCTGCAGCCTTTGGTTGGAGTCAAGAGAGAGAGAGAGTTTAAAACTTGCCCATTCCTTTTATGATGTCAATCCTTCGAGAGTCATTGGGGCTGATTTCTCCTTTGTTTTAGCTAAAGCCGTTCTTCCGTGGCAAGACCCACCAATTCCAAGGCAAATGGAAAATGACGCACGTGGGCTTTCCACCGGCTGAGCTATTACAGGATTTCTAGTGTTTCTTCTGGTGCGTCTAAAGGGATTGTTCCCCAGACCCTCTTTTATCCTGACTCACGGGGTCTCAGATGTCAATCAGGTTGGGATGATGCAATCCCTCAACCAGCCCACTCTGATCATTCCCTGAGGGCTTCAATGAATAGTACAGTACTCAATACACAATTCCGTCTCCAAGAGACAATGGCCGTTGTCCGTTGCTTTGTATTGCGGAGGCCAGGACACATTCCAAACGTCTCTCTCATTTCCTGGGTCTCCTGACCTGAATTAATAGCGATCTTGCGATTCTCAAAAAGGAGGGGGCTACTTTGTACCCCTCGGCCCCTCAGAGTTGGGCATAGGCGTAACAATAGAATCCCTTAGGATTCTCCTTCATCTTGCCCATAAGCGCAAATTAATGCTTTCTTCATTTATTTCTTAAGTGTTTTCTTGCATTTCTTGTACTCCATAAGCACCTTATTCATTGCCACTTGCCTATACCAAAGATGCACCTCCTTTTTTCTCTTAACTAGGGCCTCAATATCTCTTGAAAACCAAGGTTCCCTACACGTTACATTTGCCTTTTATTCTGAAAGGCACATACAAGCTTTGAACTCTCAAAATTTCATTTTAGGAGGCCTCCCACTTTCCAAGAAAACAGCAGGTTCCAATCCACACTTGCTCGATCATTTCTGAGGCCATCAAAATTGGCTTTTATCCAACTTATAACCTCAATATGCAGACCTGACCTAATTTCTTGCAAATTTACTTTGAAACTAATGGCATCATGGTCACTGGATGCAAAGTGTTCTCCAACACAAACTCTTGTCTCCTGCCCTGTCTCAGTTCCTAACAGCAGAAACAGTGTTGCATGTTCTCTCATTTGGACTTCTACGTACCGATGAAGAAACTTTCCTGAACACATTTAACAAGCTCTATCCCATCTAGTCCTTTTACAGTATGGGATTCCCAGTCAACATGTGAAGAATTAAAATCACCTACCATAACAACCTTATGTTTCTTGCAACAGTCTGTGATCTCTTGGTTGGTCCTCTGAATTCCTAGGACTGATGGGTGGTCTGTAATATAGCCCCATTAACATGGTTATATCTTTTTCAATTTTCAGTTACACCCATAATGCTTTACTAGATGAGCTCTCCAGTCTATCCTGATGGAGTACTGCAGTAACATTTTCCCTGACTAGTAACACCACCCCTTCTCTTTTAATCCCTTTCACTCTGTCACATCGCAAACGGAATCCTGGAATAACGAACTGCCGCTCCTGCAACCAAGTCTCATGAATGACTACAATGTCATAATTCCTAGTGTTTATCCATGTCCTGACCTCATCCACCTTTCCCAGGATAAATCTTGCATTGAAATATACACAGCACTGGACACTAGTCCCACCGTGCACAACCTTTTAATTTCTAACTTTGTCTGAGGTCTTAGCAACATTTGTCTTCACAACCTTTCCACTAAATGTTCTGGCACTCTGGATCCCATCCCCTTCAACTTTAGTTTGACTTCCCACCCCCATGCAGTACCTTCCCACTAGGATATTAGTGTCAGTACCTCCAGTTGAACTCCATCTTTTTGTCTTTCCCACTAGCTGTCAGACAGTGATTTTTGTATTGCCATGTGCTCCTGCTCTACTCTGGCACCTGTATCACTGAGTACACCGTATCTCACCTGTTTCTCATTATTACCTGTATTGCTGCATCTGTGTCTCATTGTGCTCCACCTGTCATCTGCCTCTCTGTTTACTGCTCAGTGTATTTCAGTCCTCCCGTTTGTTGCCAGATTGTGCCAGTGAGTTTTCCTGAGTCTTTCCAGCATTTGTATCTGTGCACTGTCTGTCTGACTATTGACTCTGCCTGTTTCCTGATTCTGGACTCTCTCACCCCTTCAGCTCCTGAAAGATCTGGAGCTTATCCAGTTCCAGCTCCAACTCCTTAAAGTAGGTAGTTATATTTTGCAGCTGATTGCACTTCTCAAAGTTGTAGTCATCAGGGACACTGGAGGTTTCCCTGCCTTCCCACCTCCTGCAGGAGGAGTATTCAACTATCCTGCCTGGTATCTCTACAGTCTAACTGAGCAGATATAATGAAAGGAAGGGGGGGAAAAAAGCTTTACCTCAAGCTTTTTTTTTAAAGCTTTCTCTGAGTGAAGCCTCAAAGAGCTAAAGCCTTAAGATTGTCACTCTAACTATATCCGCAGTGCTTGCCCCTGCCTTCCTTTAATTTGCTTTTGCTAATCTATCCCAAATGTCCACTGGTTGCCAGTCAGAGTTTAATTACATTGTTGCAATCTGCTGCTGTTTTTTTCCCTGCTCTGTTAGTGGATCTGAGTGAAATCACCTGGTCTCAAACTTCTGATGACCAAATTGGTGGCTGGTCAGAACTCAATTACCATTTTGAGAGGGCTTGAGTGTAAAAGCAAGCATGTAATGCTGAGGCTTTGTGACCCATTGTTCAGATTGCAATTAGAATATGGCGAGCAGGTTTGGGCCTCCTATATGCAGGCATTGGAGAGGGCCCAGCAGAGTTTCATGGGAATGATCCCATTAATGAAAGAGTTAATGTATGAGGAGCATTTGGTGAGACTGGGCCTGTGCTTGCTGGAGTTTAGAAGAATGAGTTGGGGGCAGGAGTGTCATTGAATATTGATAGGCTTCGATTGAGTGGGTGTAGAGAGGATGTTTCTAAGACCAGAGGGCACAGCCTTGGAATACAAAGTTGCCCCCTTAGAACAGAGAGGTGGAGGAATATCTATCACCAGAGGCTGGTGTATCTGTGGAATTCAGAGCCAAAGACAGCTGTGGTGGCCAAGTCACTGTGCATATTGAAAGCAGTGCTTAATAGGTTCTTGTTTAGTAAGGATGTCAAAGGTTACAGTCAGATGGCAGGAAAATAGGGTTGAGGGGCATAACTGATCTGCCATGATGGAATGGGAAGCAGACTGGATGGGTTGAATGGCCCAATTTTGCTCCCATGTCTTATGGTATGAAGGTTCCAGTGCACAGGATTGCAAGAGGCTGCAGAGAGTTGTAGAACTCAGCCATGGGCACAACCTTCCCCACCGTCGAGGAAATCTCAAAGCAGTGATGCCGCAAGAAGGCAGCATCCATTATTAAGGACCCTCACCATCCAGGACATGCCTACTTCTTGTTACTACTGTCAGGGAAGAGGTGCAATGATTTGGGAATGTTCCTCACTGTTAGATTTCTGAATGATCCATGAACATTACTCCCTTTTTCTAAAAATTTATTTATTTTTGTAACTTTGAGATTTTTATGTCGCTGCCACATTTCACTCGTATATGTTGGTGATAGTAAATCTGATTCCTTAAAATACAAGAAGATATGTCTGGAAATATTCAGCAGGTCAGGCTACATGAGGGGAGAGAGAGAGGGTCAGTGTTTCAGGTCAAAGATCTTCCGTCAGATCCTGAAATGCTAACTCCGTTTATCGTCCCGCAGGTTTGGTCTGACCTGTTGGGTATTGCTAGTGTTTTCCGTTTTTACTTTGGTTACAAAAGTATAGTATTCTGTTAAATAAGGTTCCATGTTATTATAATAAATTAAGCTAGTATTGAATTACAAGGCCATCTAATCCACAGGATCTTTGCTGATCCAAAGCAAAACAATCCCATCAACTCTATCTGATGCCTCCCACAGGCACCTATGCGAGGAAAGGAATTGTCATGATGTGGGATTTTGATCTGAAACATCAACAGCTGTTTTCCTCCCACAGATGCCTCTTAATCTGCTAAGGGATTGCTTGTTGTACCCCTGGCATATCCTTGCGAGGATATCATATCATCTGACAGAAACTCACCTGGTGACAGTAAGAACATACAAATCCCACACAGACAGTGGCCATCGTCTAGCTCAAACCTTGGATCTGTGATGCTACAGCAGGAAACACTGTGTTTCTCTGCCACCTGATTATCTTTGCAAGGATGGCATAAATCAGAAAGCAGGTTATAGCATTGAATATAAGACATAGAAATAGTATTAGGCCATTCAGCCCATCTCCTCTGCTCCATCATTTGATCATAGCTGATTTATTTTCCCTCTCAACCTCATTCTCCTGCACTTTCTAATCAATCAACTATCAACCTCCACTATAAATATACCCAGTGACTGGGCCTCCACAGGTATCTGGGGCAATGAATTCACAGATTCACCATCTTCTGGCTAAAGAAATTCCTTTCCACTTCTGTTCCAAAGGAACATCCTTCTCTTTTATTCTGGTCCTGGACTCCCCCAGTATTAGAAACATCCACTGCACATTCACTCTATCTAGACCTTTCAATATTGGTAGGTTTCATTGAGAATCCCCCCCTCATTCTTCTAAACTCCATTGAGTATCGGCCCAGAGCCATCAAACCTGCCTCATCCATTAGCTCTTTCATTGCTGGGATGATTTTCGTAAACCTCCTCTGGACCCTCTCCAATGCCAGCACAAACTTTCTTTGATATTGGGCATAAAGCTGCTCACAATGTAGTCTGATAAATGCCTTATAAAGCCTCAGTATTATATCCTTGCATTTATATCCTAGTCCTCTTGAAATGAGGACCATTCCTACTACTGATTCAAGTTGCAAGTTAACCTTGAGGGAATCCTGCACAAGGACTCCCAAGCCCCTTTGCACCTCTAATTTCTGAATTCAATCCCCATTTAGAAAACAGTCTACCCTTTTTTCCTTTGACCAAGATGCATGACCATATACTTCCCTACACTATATTCCATCTCTTTCTTTGTATATTTTCTCAATTGGTCCAAGTCCTCCTGCAGACTTCCTACTTCCTCAACACTACATGCCCCTCCACCAGACTTAACCATAAAGCCATCAATTCCATCAGCCAGATTATTAACATATAACAAAAAAGAGCACTGACTCCTGTGGAACTCCACTAGTCACTAGAAACCAATCAGAAAACACTTTTTAAAAAATTCACACTCTTTGCCCTTTGCCAGTCTCTCAGTCTTCTGTCCGTGCTAGTATTTTACTGTAATGTCAGGGTGCCCACCTTTCAGTTCAACTTATTTTACAGTTCACCCTGATGAAGTGCCATGGAGAATCTCTTACGAACTTTCCTTCAGAAAGCATCCTGCCAAGTATCTAAACAGGAATGTGTGTGTTATATTGAGCATCTAATTTAGGATACATCACCTTGTTACCTGCTTTTCTATTTAAAGCAATGTTTCCTTTTAGGATCTTCCCTGTCCACATACAGTAATCACTCATAAAAGCAGGCTGATCTGAACAAAATTCAGAAACTTTATTTGGGGGAAATAGGAAGAAAGTTTGGGTTTTTCAGGGTGGATTAATTAAAGTAAGCAAACTTAACAAGGTGATCGGTTCAGCTCAAAAGATTACGGCATTTGATACAAGGGGGTTAAATTGCTCCACTCATGATGGGTTGCACTGATGCGAATCAACTGTTATCGAAGACTATTCCTTATTATGATTATCACTTCTCAGAAAAATTCTACATTATCCCACAGCCTAGTGTCCTGAGGCCCTGCTTGAGGAATTGAATTTATTATTGAGCTGATTGCATATTGGAAACAGTGGAAGCATTTTGTGCTTGCTTTGAATCTATGTCCACACTGAGAAATGTGCCCATTTAGATTTTAACACCTAGAAGGCCTGCGGAGCTCAAGGACTGTTTCCAGGCAAGTAACCTCTTCCTCAATGTGAACAAGATCAAGGAAATGGTTATTGACTTCAGGAGAACCTGCATCATTCACAACCCTCTTTACATCGGCAGAATAGCAGTGAAAACTGCGAGCGGTTTCAAATTCCTGGGAGTGCACATCTTGCTCAACCTCTCATTGTCCCAGAGCACGTTCTACACAATCAGGAAAGCTCACCAATGCCTCTACTTTCTGAGGAGGCTGAAAAGAGTTGGACTATGCAGATCAATACTCGTGAGCTTCGACAGATGCTTGGAAGGGAGTATCCTAACATTCTGCACCATTACATGGTATGGAAACTGCAGTGTCGTGGTTAGGATGCAGATAAAGTATGGTGCAGATGTAATAAGTCTTACTTCATTCATTTTTAGGGATGACTGAAATTGTTCCACCGCAAACTGTGATCCTTTGTCACTGACTAGGTGTTCTGGAACACCAGTCCTTGCAAAGTGACTTCTCAGCACGTCAACAGTGTGCGAGGCTATAGTGGAGGTGGTTGGAAACACTTCTGGCAAATCTGTAGCCGCATCCACTACTACCAAGAAAATTGTGCCCATGAATGGTCCAGCAAAATCCACATGAATCCTCCACCAGGGCAATGCAGACCATTCCATGGGATGGAGAGGCGATGCTCCTACATCTTCTGGATGTGTTGGAATCCCAAACAATGCACGGCGAGCTGCTCAATCTATTGACCTGTCCCAGGCCACCAGACAAGGCTTTGAGCCAGTGCCTTCATCTTGACCATACCTAGATGACCGGCATGTAGCCCCTCCAACACTTTAGCTCTCAGCTGGGGTGGTACAACAACTCTCAATCCCCACATAAGGCAACCCCTGTCAAGGACAAGATCATCCCGGCGCTGGTAAAAATAGGGGAACTGGAGATTCTGCTGCACATTCCAGCTATTTTCGTTGCCATGTAGACCTGAGTCTATATGGGGTCTTTTCTGGTTTCCCTTTGGATCATCTCTGCCGTGATTTGCACTAGGAAGAACATGTCAAGAGGAAGGTTCTCTTTTGTAAAGTTTTCAAGTGTTACCTTTTCCAAGTATAAACAGGAAAGTCCATCAGCATTTCCATGTTTAGTTGTCCTCTTGAGTTTGATCTTGTAATTACATCCTCCAAAGAACAGAGCCCATCTCTGCATTCGAGCTGCTGCTGTTAGTGGAACAGCTTTCCAGGACTGAAAATGGACACTATTGGTTTAGAGCAGTAACGAGAGTAAAAGCTCTTCCGTTCAAGTATTGGCTGAAATGTTTTACACCCCAAACCAGACTCAAGGTCTCCTTATGTCAACCTGTGCATAATTTTTTTCTCTGCAGTAGTCAGGGAACATGATTCAGTATCTATGGGACTTTCACTTTCATCACATAACATGTGACATGACTGCACCTAAAGTGACGTGTTACAGGCAAAGTTCACTGAACGACGTGGACCATAATGTGTGAGGACAGCATCTGACATCACCTTTTCCTTTAGTTTTTTGAAAGTCACCTTACAGTGCTTTCACGAAGAAATATGCAGATGCTGGAAATTCAAACAACACACACAAAATGCTGGTGGAACACAGCAGGCCAGGCAGCATCTATAAGGAGAAGCACTGTCGACGTTTCGGGCTGAGACCCTTCGTCAGGACTAACTGAAAGGAGAGATTCTAAGAGATTTGAAAGAAGGGAGGGGAAGGGGGAAATGCGAAATGATAGGAGAAGACCGGGGGGGGGGGATGAAGCTAAGAGCTGGAAAGGTGATTGGCGAAAGTGATACAGAGCTGGAGAAGGGAAAGGATCATGGGACGGGAGGCCTCGGGAGAAAGAAAGTGGGGAGGAGCACCAGAGGGAGATGGAGAACAGGCAGAGTGATGGGCAGAGAGAGAGAGAGAAAAAAAAACAACTAAATATGTCAGGGTAAGAAGGGGAGGAGGGGCACTAACGGAAGTTAGAGAAGTCAATGTTCATGCCATCAGGTTGGACGCAGACTGGGAGACCGTTTCGCTGAACACCTACGCTCGGTCCACCAGAGAAAGCAGGATCTCCCAGTGGCCACACATTTTAATTCCACGTCCCATTCCCATTCTGATATGTCTATCCATGGCCTCCTCTACTGTCAAAATAGTATTTTAAGGGGAAAAAAACATTAAATGTTAGGCCAAACAGGGTTGTTAACTAAAACTCTCAAATGGAAAACTAAATGCCAACACTGTGGCTGAAAGTAATATAAAACGAATGTAGGGTTGTCAATAATATTAATTGTAATGTTAGTTGTTAAGGCTGACAACTTGGTTGCTCTGTAATGTTAACTGCTGGGGTGAGGGGTTCACTATTGCAGCGTGGTTGGGTTATAATTAGTGATAATGGGATGTGTTCATTTGTTAGCCAATGGAAGTCACGCTATTCTATCTGTATGTGTGAGAACTGAAGGGAATGTGCGGGCTTTTCATCAAGGAGGAGAGGAGAGGTCGGACGTGAGTCGAGCGCTCTGGTAGATCACCAGGAGTGATCCCAGCCAAGGGTCGACGGAGTCCAGAGGGGATTGATGGGTGGAAAGGATACCTGATTTTATGAGCTCCAACGAATTCTTTTGTGCACAGAACTGATAAATTTACTGGTTTGGCACCTTTAATGTATTTGTTTCTACTAACTCATCACCAAGAAATAATTATAAAGTGTAATCATTTAATTGTATATTGTGTACTGTCTGATATTTTATGTTGTGGGCTTGTACTAGTGGAGCATCACACAGTATCCACACCAACGCGATTCCAGTGTTGCCAGGGTCAATGCCAGTTTACCCTAGGCGAACGGGAGCAAATTGGCAAAGACGTTACACGAATACAACTCATCTTCATCATCAGTTGACTCAATAGTCCACTTTCGTAAACGAGGCCGAATGCAAGCGGGCAGTGTAAGGTTGCTGTGCTTTGCTCAAACTTGACAAGCGTTACAATGAAAAGAAGTGAGTCAAATACCGCCATAATGAAATAATAATTAGCTGACATGTGCGTATTCAGGAGCACAATTGTCAAAACTGCTGTACAGCTGAATCCATGGTTGTGACAGGGCCTCTTTCCCTAGGTGCAGCTCCTGAGAGGCCACAGACCTCCGCTTGAGCAACTTATCCAAGATGCCCTTTGCCAGGATCCAAGAACGTTCTTCAGGACCATACCACTCCTAATCCACAAGGTACTGGACTCAACCACGTGCCTGGCCAGATGCCTGGAGGCGCTGCACAGTATGGACCAGGAAACCATCTACCAGGCGAGGAGGAGGGGGAGGTGGGGTGACTGGGGCCAGGGGACAGGTAGTAACTGGATTGAGTTTGGGAAACATGGGACTCTGGGTGCATCTTCAGTGATGCTGGTAAACACAATCTATATGACACCTTGTTGACAGCCTTTTCCACTACGAATGGTCCCACGTAGCGCGGTGCCAATTTGCGACTCTCAGCTTTCAGGGGAAGATCCCTCAATGCCAACTGATCAGCCGGCTGCGCATGTTGTTCCTGGGCCCGCAGCAGAGAAACCCTGACTTCTCGTCTCCAGGTGTGCTTGTAGCATTGGATCAGCTGTTCAGCAGCAGGATCTGCTACATCAATGATCTGGTGGCTGGGAAGAGAAGGGCAGTGGCTGGAACCCCTTCTTGCATTCAAAGGGGGACATACCAGTGGAGGACGATGGGAGGTTATTGTGGGCCATCTCTGCCCAAACCAGTTGGGATCTCCAGGACGTGGGGTAGAAAGATGCAAGGCAGTGCGGGGTCATCTCCAACTGCTGATTCAGTCTCTCAGGCTGGCCGTTGGATTGGGGGTGGAACCCAGATGAGAGAGGCAGGCCATGGCTCCTACAATTGAGCAGAGAGCCTTCCAAAATCGCAAAGTAAACTGTGGTCCATGATCAGACACTATGTTTTGAGGGAAGCTGTGGAGCTTGAACACATGTTGTGCTATGAGTGTGACGGGGTCAATGGAGTGGGCAGCCTTGGAAAATCGATCCACAGACCAAAATGGTGGTGTTTTCCTTGGATGGAGGCAGCCCAATGATGAAATCCACCTGGGCCTGGGTCTGACTTTTGGGCGACCCTCACCTCTGCCTCTCTTCCCCAGATCACTGGAGCAACAATACATGAGTGAGGAAGGATGGGCTCTGGATTGGCATTGTCCTTAGATCCGTTGAACTGCCAGGAGACAGGGTCAGCCTTGGTATTCTTGCTGCTGGGATGATAGGTGAGGATTAAATTAGATCAGGTGAAGAAGCTAGCCCACCCGGCTTGGTGGGAATTGAGTCTCTTTGCTCCTGAATGTAGGAGAAGTTCTTGTGATCTGTTCAAACCAAGAAAAGATGCCCTGTCCCCTCCAGAATTTGGCCATTCCTCCAGAGCCTTCTTGATAGCCAGAAGTTCCTGGTTCCCAACATCAAAACTACTGTTGTCAGGAGTCAAACGATGGGAAAGGAAAGGCACAAGGGTTCAGCCGGCTATCTGCAAAAGAGCTCTGAGAGAGGACAGCTCCAATGCTGACCTCGGATGCATCCACCTTGACTGTGAATGGCTGTGATGGGTCTGGGTGTTGCAGACTGGGGCAGTGGTATCACTTTAACTCCAAAAATGCTTGGTCGACACAGTCCAGCTAATAGAATCCTCCCGAGGACCTCCTGGTGAGGGCATTTATGGGAGCCGTAATAAAGCCAAAATTCCGGATGAAGAGGCGATAAAAGTTTGCAAACCCCATGAGGGGCCTCACCTGTTTGACTGCAGATGGCTTGGGCCACTCTGTGACTGCCTGAACTTTATACTCGGGTCCATTTGAACACTGGATGGGATAAATATACAGCCCAAAAATGTCACCTAGTCTTTATGGAACTTGCATTTCTTGGGTTTGGCATGCAGGTTATTTTCAAGAAGCTGTCTGAAAACACTGCGAATATACTGGGTGTGTTCCTGAGAATAGATAAGGATGTCGTCTAAATACAAGAAAACACACTGGTTCAACGCGTCTCTGAGCACTTTGTTAACCAGGGTGTGGAAAACAGTGGGTGTGTTGGCAAGACCAAAGGGCATCACAAGGTACTCTTAGTGGCCATTAGAGGGGCTGAAAGCCATTTTCCACTCATCCTCTTGTCTCATAAGAATCAGATTGTAAGCATTGCGCAGATCATCTGCGGAAAAAATGGAGGTGTTCAAGCGCAGACGCCAGCAAGGGAAGAGCGTAGCGGTTCTTCACAGTGATGTTGTTCAGAGTCCAATAATCGATGCAAGGATGGAAATTGTCATCTTTCTTGCTCACAAAAAAAAGCCTGCTCCTGTCGGTGAGGTTGACGGACGGATAAACCCCATGGCCAAAGCCTCCTTGATGTATTCATCCATTGCTACCACTTCAGGATGAGAGAGGGGAAAGAGCCAGCCCTGGGGAGGACTAGTGACAGGTAGGAGGTCAATGTACAGTCGTATGGCCAGTGGGAGCAGGGATGTGGCCTCACTTTTACTGAGCTCCTCAAGGAGAGCTGCATATTCAGCTGGAATCTCAGACAGGTCCTCATTCTTAGCTGACACAAGAGGGGATTCATGGAATGGAGCTTGAACTGGACCTAGACAGGTAGACAGGCATGCCAGTCCCTGCTCTTGGAGTGCTTTAAGAGACCAATCGATCTGTGGGTTATGTCGGGATAACCAGGGGAGACCATGCACCAGTGGGAGTTCAGGTGAATCAACCAGACAGAAGGAGAGTTCTTCACTATGGTTGCCTTTGAACACAAGTTTGAGGGGTTCAGTGGAAAGTTGGAGGCACTCCGCCTCCCGGCTTTGGACATGCATCTCTCCCTTTTCCAATTTAAACTTTGAAATTTTAACTTTATTCAGTCGGATCTGTAAAATAACAGTTATAATTATGGCTACTCTCAGAAGCGCCAAAAGAAATCCGGACCCGGGCAATGGGAAGCCCAAGAAAACTGACAAATTCTTGGAGGAACCCCCCCCCCCCCCGGGTAAAGAGACTGGAATCTCAAGTCAGCAATATCAGCATTGAGATAACTCAACTAAAGGAGAAATTCGAAGGAAAAGTCAACTCTTTGAGCCTTGATCTTAAAGAAGTTAGTAGAAATTCTGCGGACCTTTCTTCTCATTTGGAAAAAGTCCAACGACGGATCATTAATCTTGAGGCTTGATTACATCAGAATAATATTCGAATTGTTGGATTAAAAGATAAATCAGAATCGGCCGACACACTGGATTATTTCGCAAAAATGTTTTTCTTTATTTCCGGAGGTTTGTTTACAGCCTTCAGATATCGAAATGGCTCACAGAATCAGCACTTTAAAAGTTTTTGATCAAGGTAAAAAACAGACATTGTTGTGCGTTTTCTCCATTTCAGAGGCAAAGACCGTATTTTTAAGCTTGTGAGAAAAAAAAAGACTTTTTCAGTATCAGAATTCAGACATTCGCTTTTTTGAAGATTTTGCATGCGAAATTGTTAAGAAGTGTGCTGGATTTGCATCTGTTATGAAATCTGTGTATGAAAAAAAGCTCTTTCCATTGCTTCATTATCCAGCGAAATTAAGGCTTTGTCAAAAAGTCTGGCTTTCATATTTTTGATGATCCAGTCGAAGCATTGAATTTTATTAATTCTTTATCCGACACATCTGATGACGAATCTGAAGTCCGAGTGATTTATAATGGCCTGATTGTCTGGCGGTGTAAAGAGTGATGAGATTGGAAGATCTGATGGTTACAGAAGTTTTTACCTTAAAATACATTTTTATCTCTGAAAAAGACTGGTTTGGATGGCTTCAATTTCAGAAGACATAGAGGGAGAATTGTTGATAGACTGTAATAAGTTTGAACTACTTAGAATTTTTTTCTGCAACATTTAAATGAATTAATAGTTTTTTTTTGTTTCGTACTCTTTTGTAAAGATGTTTTAAAGTAATTATTTGGATTTCTTTATGTTTTAAAGATAGACCGGACAATTTAAAGATGGCGATTGTTTTTCTTCAGTGCAAATATTTCAAGAATTGTTTTGGGTGTGTTTTTCTTCCCTTATCTAATGTTATGAAAGTTACTTCCAATCGAAGGTCGTTTTGTTTTACAAGAAAAACACTTCCTTTCCAAGTTAATTGTATTGAGATATATGTCAACTGTAATGAGTTTTATGTTCGGTAGAGGGAGACAGAGATTATCTTTTTCTCTCTTATTTTACTTGGGTAGGAGGAGTTTGTATCTGCATCTATGCTTTTCTTGGGGCTTGCATCGATTGATATCAACTTGTTTCTGAGCTTTGTAGATCGGGTGGGATTTTTTTTCTTTTTTTCCCCATTATGGAATCCTGAAGCATACGCCAATTATTTTTACTGTTGTTCATCTCCACCATTTTTGACTACGCTACCCTGACATGCGTCTAACTATTGTTTTTAGATATAAAGTTCCATGATGATATCTAAACAGCTGAATGTTTTAACTTGGAATGTTTGCGGTTGGAATCATCCTATTAAGCGTAAGAAAACATTTCAAGTTATTAACCAATTCCAGCCTGATATAATCTTTGCTCAAGAGACACATATCAGGTTATGTGATAAAAATCAATTTTTTAAAGTTTGGAAGGATCCTCAGTTTCACGCAAACTCCCAGAGTAAAACTGGAGGTGTCTCTATTTTTATTGATTCCAATATTCCTTTTAATCAGGAGGATATTATAGCTGATATTAATGGTAGAATTTTGATTGTTAAAGGAATAATTTGTAATAGGAAAATGGTTTTGGTTAATATTTATGGACCAAATGTTGATAATCTCTCATTTTTTAAAACTGTTTTTGCTCTATTACCTGATTTAAATGAATATATGTTATTAATAGGTGGTGATCTTAATACTTGTCTAAATCATCATCCAAATATCAACTCCCTAATCATTCTGCATCACTTATTAATTCCTTTTCAATTGATTACGGTTTAATTGAGATCTGGAGGCATATGTACCCTAGTGATAGAGAATACTCTTTTTTTTCTCACATGTTCATAATAAGTATTCGAGAATCGACTATTTTACAGTTGACCCTCAACTTTTATTCAATGTTCAGAAATGTGAATATGATGTGATCGCTATTTCTGATCATGCTCCTTTAAACAATATTTGAACTGAAAGATATTGTCCCTACCAGACCATTTTGGCATTTTCCAGAACATTTATTAAAAAGTTCAGAATTTGTTGAGTTTATTGAAGCTCAGATAAAAGAGTTTTTTTTCTTTAATAATATAGGAAACGTCTCTAAGTTAGTAATTTGGGATACATTAAAAGCTTATCTACGTGGTCAAATTATTTCATATATAGCTAAACTGAAGAAACAAACAAGAATGTAATTAGATTCAATCTCTAAACAAATTAAAGAATTAGATGACATCAATGCAATCTCTCCAAATGTTGTTTCATTTAAAAGAAGAGTAGAATTACAATTGCAGTATAATTTATTACTAACATATTCTATTGATGGATATTTGCTTAAATTGAAAAGTCAATTTTATATCTTTGGGGATAAAAATAATAAGCTCTTAGCTTCTCAATTAAGAGCAGCTAGAGCTAAAAGACAAATCTTAAAGATTCATAAAAATAATGGAGATATAGTAAGTAATCATGAGGACATTAATAATACTTTTCAAGATTTTTACTCTGATCTTTATAGATCTCAATTTCCTGCAGATTCCTCCAAAATGAAGGCTTTTTTACATTAGATTAAATTTCCACAAATTTCTCTTGAAGATCAACAGATGCTTGATGCTCCAATTACTGAGCATGAAATTCAGAAAGCTATTTTATCAATGCAATCAGGTAAAACTCTTGGACTTGATGGTTATTCAGTGGGATTTTACAAAAAATTGAAAGATTACTTTCTCCGTATCTTTTGGAAATATTTCATGAATCCTTTGAGAAGGGTAATTTACCTTCTTTCTATGAAACATCTATTTCCTTAATTCTTAAAAAAGATAAAGATCCTGTTGAATGTTCATCATATAGACCTATTTCGCTATTAAATGTGGATGCAAAAATTCTCTCTAAAATAATGGTTAATCACTTGGAAAATATTTTCTACAGATATCATTTCTACGGATCAAACAGGCTTTATTAAAGGCCGTTATTCTTTCTCTAATGTTCAGAGATTGATGAACATTATACATTCATCATTATCTAAGCAACCTCAATGTGTTATCTCTCTCGACGCAGAAAAGGCATTTGATAGAGTTGAGTGGCCATATTTGTTTAAAGTATTAGAAAAATTTGGTTTTGGTAATAATTTCAATAGATGGTTTCAAATGATTTATAAGAATCCTATTGCCATGGTCATTAATAATAACTTGCAGGTCTTTTTTCTCACTTTCTCATGACACTAGACAGGGATGTCCATTAAGTCCTTTATTATTTAATCTTGTATTGGAGCCTTTAGCTATAACACTACGTAAAGCTAAAAATATTCATGGTATCTCTATGAATAGAACTATACACAAGATTTCTCTTTATGCAGATGAACTTTTGTTTTTTTATTTCAAATCTTGAGGAATCAATTCCTAATCTTTTGGAAACAATTAAAAGATTTTGGTACATTTTCAAGATATAAACTTAACTTGAATAAAAGTGAATTGTTTCCATTAAATGTCCATGTTAATATATATAATGATATTCCTTTTAGAATTGTTAATACATTTAAATATTTAGGTATAATTACTAAAAAATATAAAGATTTCTATATAGTTCCTTTAATAGACTCTGTGAAACAACTATTTTCTAGATGGAATCCACTTACTTTTTCTTTAATAGGTCACATTCATGCTGTGAAAATGATGATTTAACCTAGATTTATATATATTTTCCAAAATATACCTATCTTTTTAACTAAAAAAAAATTTCGATCAAATTGACCCTTTTATTTGGAACAATAAGAACAACAAGAATTAATAAGTATCATTTACAAAAATTTTAAAAAGATTGTAGACTTGCACTTCCTAAATTAAGACTATTATTGGGCTGTGAATATTAGACATTTATGTTTTTGGTTATATTGGCTTGATAAGAACCAAAACCCATTACGGGTTGATTTGGAATTAAAAGCTGTTAAACAATTTCATTTAACTTCAATTTTAGGAGCTCCATTACCTTTACAGCTCTCTAAAATTCCAAATTTAATTCTCTATCTGGTTATTAAACAATCCCTACAGATTTGGGCTCAGTTTCATAATTTTTTAAATTTTAAATAATTTAAGTTGTCTAGTTTTTTTATATCGAAACTTTTCATTTAAACCTTCAACAACTGACCCCATTTTTCTTCTATGGAAAAATAAATGAATCCATTCTTTTACAGATTTATTTTGTGATGGTCGATTGATGACTTTTGAGGAGTTAATTAATAAATTTTCTCTCGGTCATACACATCTTTTGCAATATTTTCAGGTTAGACATTTTTTACAACAATATTTACCTAAGTTTCCATATTTACAAGAATCTGATTTGTTGGATACCATTTTGAAATTGAATGCCTTAGTGAAAGGTGCCATTAGCAGAATTTATAATTTATTTTTGTTACAAAAAGAGAACCTATCACTAAAGATTAAACAAGATTGGGAGAGAGAACTTAATATGACCTTTGTTAATGAAGATTGGCTTCGAATTTTGAAAAATGTAAATTCTTCTTCTGTATGTGCCAACCATTGTTAAATTAAATTTCAAATTGTTCACCGTTATTATTTAACAAGGGAGAGACTATCTAAAATACTTCCTAGTATAGACAACTATTGCAATAGATATAAAACTGAAGTAGCTACTTTGTCACATATGTTCTGGTCATGTTCTTCATTAAAATCATTTTGGAAATCTTTATTTTCTACAATTTCTAAAGCTTTGAAAATTAATTTACAACCTAATAGATTGACAGTTCTATTTGGAATAGTTCCTCATCATATTCAGGGTATCTCATCTCAGATCAACATGTAATTGCATTTGTTACACTACTGGCAAGAAGGGCTATTTTATTAAAATGGAAAGATATTTCTTCCCCTACATTAATTGAATAGTTTTCTCAAATGATGTTATGTCTTAATCTGGAAAAAATTAGAAGTAGAACTTTTGATCCTTGATTTGATTTTGAGAGAAGATGGGATTCTTTTGCCAAATATTATCATTTAATTTGAATTAAGTTATATGGTTTCCTTCCAATTTTTTTTATAAATATGAAATGGCGGTTGATGACACTTTTTAAAATATATTTAGATGATGATCAAATGTATTGCTCCGGGGGGGGGGGGGGTTGATTCCTAACGGGGGTTTTTTTGTAGTTAGTGGGGTTTTTTCTCCTAGTTAGATGGGGTTCTTTTTTTTCCTTCTTTTTCCTATATATATAATTTTTTTCCATTTTTATATTTTAGATCAGTTTTTTTTCTTCAGCTTTATTAATTGTATACATATTAATCTGTTGAAGTGGCATTTTATAGCTGTTGGAGATTATGTACCAATAAAAAGATTCTAAAAATGAAAATGAAATGGAAAGTTGGATTTGGCCGGTGCTCAGAGGTCGACCATCCAGGGCTTTGCTGTTGATCCTTCCTCCCAATTCCTGAGCTGGAATGACCCACCTTTGAGCTAGTGAGATGTCCATGAGATCCCGACTGCACCAGAGTTGATAAATGCTTTATGTTTATGAGTTCGAGACCCCACGACAAGGAAGCTGCGAAGATAACACACTTAGGGGAAGCTGACCGCAGAGAGAACTGACCTGTCAGGACCCACCTCCCTGCTGATGGGTATCCTTTAACCAGACACTTGGGACGTGCCGCCTGGAAATGTCCTGGATCACCGCAATAGAGGCAGGAATATGTTCTCGTTCCTCCTGAGACAGGCGCACGTGCCCCACTTCCACTGACTCCTTCATGGGCCGTGTGCTGGGTGATGAGGAAAGGGGCAAGGCAAAGGAAGACGGTGGTTAGACAGTAGGTAGGGAGCTTGAGGCGTTCTATCCCCGTGTCACTCAGTTACCACGATGTCAGCTCAAATACCCAGATTAACCAGATCATACATGCACAGCCTGCGTATACATGGACAACATGCACACGCACACAACATGCACATACATGGACAGCGATCTTGTGCTAGACCCATGTGTTCAGTCGATGCTTGTAGGCAGTGATGAGAGATCTCTCATTCCATCCTGTCTCTACTGTAAGTGTGTGAAATTTGACGGCCCTCACTGCCCCTCAGCCTTGGCGCAGGTCCAAGAGTCAGTTGGCAGCCTCCTTACCCCATACTGGCAGGTCAAAAACATTCCTTAACTCTGCAATGAAATGCTGGAACGGCTGGGCAGCGGGGTATCCTTGCTCCCATAAGGCATTGAACAAGTTGAGTGGAGGTCCACCCTGGAGATTGACCACGTATGCCAGTTTTCACGCATTATCACCAAATGACCAGGCTGGGCTTGGAATGTCAGCTGCCATTGGGTAATAAAATTTCTGAGTCATTGGGATCGCCAGAGTATCTGCCCGGTTGTGGAATTCTCAGTTCTTATACAGACGTGAGAGTCCAAAAGCGGGAGGCAGTTCTGGACCGCGCATAGGAGTGGGAGCAGTAGTAGCAGAGGTTGTCAGAGCAGCAAAAAAGGAGCACCTGCGAGATGCTGGGAGTGAGACTGAGAGGCTGCTGAATTGTGTTGGCAAGAACGTTAATTGCTGTCTGCTGACGCTGGCTGTCCACAGTGAATTCACGGATGGCAGCCATCGGAGCAGAAATTGCAGACACCTGACTCCAATTGTCTGCTGAACAGTTGTTGGGAGGGATGGTACCTGTTCCTCTCGATGAGACAGGGCTTGTTGGCTCAAGATTATCTGCCTCAATGCTTCAGTAACTTCACCCAGAAAAGATTCAGGATGTATATTGTATACACTTCTCTGACAGTAAATGTACCTGTTGAAAAGATTCAATTGCCTGTGGTTTGTTCATTCCCTGTCCAATGAACGCAAGGACCAAGGTCAGCTGCTCTCTCTCTCTCTCTGCTGGGTCCATCTTTGTGTGCTTGAGACTTACATAAGAACTTAGAATGTAAGAAATAGGAGCAGGAGTCGGCCATCTGACCTGTCGAGCCTGCTCCAACAGTCAATATGATCAAGGCTGATCTGGACATGGACTCATCTCCACCTACCTGTCTTTTCCCCATCACCCTTAATTCCCCTACTATGCAAAAATCTATCCAACCTTGTATTAAATATATTTACTGAGGTAGCCTGCACTGCTTCATTGGGCAGAGAATTCCACAGATTCACCACCCTCTGGGAAAAGCAGTTCCTCCTCATCTCCGTCCTGAATCTGCTTTCCTGAATGTTGAGGCTGTGTCCCCTGGTTCTTGTCTCATCTACCAGTGGAAGCAACTTTCTTGTATCTATCTTATCTATCCCTTTTATAATTTTATATGTTTCTATAAGATCTCCTCTCATTCTCATTCTGAGTACAGTCCCAGGCAACTCAATCTCTCCGCATAGTCTAAGCCCCTCATATCTGGAACGTACTTTCTGTCAGTACATTCAGACATGGCCCAATTGCAGAGAGAGAGACAATGAAGTGGATTGCGAGTTCACAGACTTCAATGTGAACAGCATTTTAAGGGGAAAGAAACAATAAACACTAGGCCAAACAAGGCTGTTAACTAAAACTCCCAAATGAAAAACTGGATGCCAACATTGCGGCTGAAAGTGATATCTAAATGTAAATGAACACCACTAGTTTTCAATGTCAGCAGACTCCACTTTCTCAAACAGGCAGCGTAACGCTGCTGTGCTTTGTTCCAGTCTTGACCAGTGCTACGACGAAAAGAAGGGAGTTAAACACCACCTTAATGAAATAATAATTAGCTGACAAGTGCATACTCACGAGCGCAATTGCTGAATCCACTATACAGCCCAGTCCGTGGTTATGACACGCTGTAAGTGATGCTTGGTTTTGTTACGAAGGATGAACAGCTCTGATGGGCAGAAGGGTGCAGGGTTGCCCATGTTCCCCTCCCCTGGGAGAATCACAAACCGTTACTGTTGCCAGGCTGCTAATGAGAGAGAAAGAGATGGAACAAAAACATACTGGGACTGGAACATTTGTTTCAGATAAGGGAGAGATAACACCGGGAAAGAGAGACTTGTTGTTCCACCGTATTATGACTCCTGTAAGACTTATGGCTCCGGAGAGGGCTGTTTACTTGGTACCATTCTGTTCATTAAAATTCCTCAGTGGACAGCCGGAGTGGGCTGGTTTGATGGACTAAGCCATTCAAAACTGATTGACACCTGAGACCCCGTGAGTAGGGATAAAAGTGAGGTCTGGGGAGACACCCCTCAGACACACCGGGAGCAACACTAGTGAGCACTGCTTAAGTGTTGGAACCCATGTGAAGGTGTGGGGCATCGGAGACCGAACAAAGGATCGGTCAGTTTAACGCAGTGTTTATAGCAGGGCCGGTGGGGGTTTGTGTGTGTGTTCACCCCTGCCTGGGTGACGAGTCCACCACAGAAGAACGGTCTAGCTCAGAGGTCGGCAACCTGCGGCTCCAGAGCCACATGCGGCTCTTTGATCTCTGTGATGCGGCTCCCCGTGGTTTGTTAGCTTTTGAAATGTAATTCGAAATTTGAAGATTATGGTGATCTTGTACAATCTGAAAACTTTGCGGAGACACCGTTTCCTGGCACATCCGAACCGGCTCACAATTAGCCAGCGTTCAGGCTAAGGGAGATAGCCTACGGGGGTTTGTGAGTACGTGTCTTTTGGAGCATCCGCGCCCACGGGGGGTGGGTTGAGGGAGGCTTTAAAGCAAGGCTGTTTAGTTCGAATAAAGTTACCTTTGACTGCAGTCTTTATTTTAGCGCTGCGTGTAGCACACCGCTACAACGTGTTTTTTTACCGCTATTAATATACATCACAACTGCCAATGCCTGACACCCGCCAGTGCGCGCATTCTTTTAATTCTTCGATCCAAGGTAGGCTAACTATGGAGTAACCTTCAACCCAACGTCTTTTTTTTCGGAGTTCAAAATGTTTTTGTTGCATGCAGAAATGTAATTTCGTTTTCTCTGCAGGAGTTCATCAATTTCATAAATGCAACACATTATAGTTTGTTTATACATAGCATAAAGGCAAAAAAAAAACCCGTTGTATGCAGTGTTATTTCATTTTGTGGCTCCCAGTGTTTTCTTTTCTGTGGGAAATGGGTCCATATTGGCTCTTTCAGTGGTAAACGTTGCCGACCCCTGGTCTAGCTGAAGGACAGAGGGGTCATACCTGAATGGCCACAACAAAACGACGGATCAAGAACATAAAGGAAGGTTTGGCTGACTGTAGCTGCCACTGTTTGCTCGCCCTCTCTCTCTCTCTCCAACGATCAAAACACAAGAACCAACATCTACCTCAGCACATATGAACTGAACTGAACTTTATATTCAGATATGACAATTCATTATCCCCTAGACATCGATAGAGCTTGTTTATTATTGATTATTATTATACCCACACTTTTAGGTTTAGTATTGCTAACGTGTATTATCTGTATATTTGCATTGTTGATATTGATTTGCATATTTTACTAATAAACACTGTTTTGAAAATAGTACCAGACTCCAACGGATACTTCTATCTTTGCTGTTAAGACACCCAGTTATGGGGTATGTAATGGTTTAAAATTTTCACACCTGTTGCATCGTGATCTGAGGTTACAATCTTCTAATCTTTTTAACAGTGTTTTGAGACTTCGGAGATGCTCCTTGTCATCCTCACTGGTAACAATGATGTCATCCAGGTAACACTGAATGCCTGGGCACCCCTGTGGCACCGGGTCTATGGCTTTCTGCCAGAGTGCAGGTGCTGTTGCTGCTCCAAAAATAAGCCTGTTACAGTGATAAAGTCCTCTGTGAGAGTTTGTGGTGAGAACCACTTTGGCCTCAGCTAAGTTTCTCTCTCGAAATGTTTGCAAAGATATTCTCTATCCTGGGCAGAGTGTGTTGATCTACTTTCAGTACTGGGTTGATAGTGACTTTAAAATCACCACAGATCCTAACAGGCCCATTCTTTTTGGGTACTAGGACCATGGGCTGAATTCCTTCAGCCTGCATGTGATCTAGCTCACTGGCTACTTGATCTTAGGTGATATAAGGAACAGGATGGGCTTTGCAAGACTTGAGTGTGGGAGTTTCATTTAAAACAATTTTACCCTTGATATGTTTGAGTTGTCCAATGCCATCCTTGAACACTGCTGTGGCATCATCCAGTACCTTTCTTAATTTGCTTTCTTTTGACTTTATTGCCAGGGACGTGACATGTAAATGGTGGATGGATCTTCAATCAAGTTGCAGTTGTCTAGCCAATCACAGCTCCACAATGCTGGCCGCCTTGTTTCTCGCATATAGAAGCCCAATGTGGCTTGTTGGATTTTGTATTTCACTGTTACAAATGCCAATCCCACACGAGTTCTCAGTTTTAGACTCAGTACCTTTGAAATGCCATGCAAGTGCATTTGTGGAATGACTGCAATTTAATTGTGCCTCTGGCTGTTGTTTCTAATGATACAGCAATTTCAACTGCTCTTTAAACGTGAGTCAGAATCAGGTTTATTTTCACCGGCATGTGTCATGAAATTTGTGAGCTTAGTAGCAGCAGTACAATGCAATACATGATAATATAGGGAGAAAAAATAGATAAGTAAATCAATTACAGTAAGTATATATATGTTTATTAAGTAGATTAAAATAGTGCAAAAATAGAAATACTATATATTAAAAAAAGGGTAATGTTTATGAGTTCAATGTCCATTTAGGAATCTGATGGCAGAGGGGAAGAAGCCGTTCCTGAATCACTGAGTGTGTGCCTTCAGGCTTCTGTACCTCCTACCTGATGGTAACAATGAGAAGAGGGCATGCCCTGGGTGATGGGGGTCCTTAGGAAGGAGCAGAAAGGAAATTATAGACCAGTTAGCCTGACCTCAGTGGCTGGGAAGATGTTGGAGTCAATTGTTAGGGATGAAGTTATGGAGTACTTGGTGACACAGGACAAGATAGGATGAAGTCAATATGGTTTCCTTAAGGGAAGATGTTTCCTAACAAACCTGTTGGAATTCTTTGAGGAGATTTCAAGTAGGATAGATAAAGGGGCTGTAGTGGATGTTGTATATTTGGACTTTCAGAAGGCCTTTGACAAGGTACCACACATGAGGCTGCTTATCATGTTAAGAAGCCATCTGGTGGCATAGTGGCATCAACGCTGGACTTTGGAAGCGAAGGCTCCCAAGTTTGAACCCAGTTGGTCACGCCCACCCCCGGGCACACTTTCCATCCATGCCAGGTTGAGTGTCAAGCTAGCCACTTGGCCTCGTAAAAAATAAGGGTTGACTCTGGAATGTTCATACTGTGACCCGGTTAACCCAAAAGGAGACTAATACTGACACTACACGCCAGACAAGAATGGCTGACTGTCTGGTGTGACAAGCTATGAAATGTCCAAGTTAAGAGCCTATGGTATTAAAGGAAAGTTACTGGCATAGTTAGAGCATTGGCTGATTGGTAGGAGGCAGTGAGTGGGAATAAAAGGATCCTTGTCTGGTTGGCTGCCAGTGACTAGTTTTGTTCTGCAGAGGTCTGTGTTGGGATCGTTTCTTTTTATGCTGTACATTAATGATTTAGATAATGGAATAGATGCATTTGTTAAGTTTGCAAATGATACAAAGATTGGTGGAGGAACGGGTAGTGTTGAAAGGCAGCAGAAAGATTTAGATTGGAAGAATGGGCAAGGAAGTGGCAAATGAAATACAATGTTGGAAAATGCATGGTCGTGCACTTTGGTAGAAGAAATAAATGTGCAGACTATTTTATAAACTAGGAGAAAATCAGAAATCTGAGATGCAAAGGGACTTGGGAGTCCTTGTGCAGAACATCCTAAAGGTTAACTTGTGTGTTGAGTTGGTGCTGAGGAAGGCACATACCATGTCAGCATTCATTTCAAGAGGTCTAGAATACAAGAGCAGGGATGTGATGCTGAGGGTTTATAAGGCACTGGTGAGGCCTCACCTCGAGTATTGTGAACAGTTTTGGGCTCCTCATCCGAGAAAAGATGCGCTGGCATTGGAGAGGGTCCAGAGGCAGTTCACAAGGATGATTCTGGGAATGAAAGAGTTATCATGTGAGGAACATCTGATGGCATCTGATTCTCGCTGGAATACAGAAGGATGAGGAGGGATCTCATTGAAACCTTTCAAATGTTGAAAGGCTTAGACAGAATAGATTGGACAGGGTGTTCCCCATGGTTGGGGAGTCTAAGACAAGAGGGCACAGCCTCAAGATAGAGGGGTGTCCATTTAAAACAGAGATACAGAGAAATTTCTTTAGCCAGAGGTTAGTGAATTTGCGGAATATGTTACCACGTGCGGCTGTGGAGCATAGGTTGTCGGGTGTACTTAAGGCAGAGATTGATAGGTTCTTGATTGGACATGGCATCAAAGGTAACGGGGAAGAAGGCCACGGGATGAGGTTGAGGAGGGGGAAAAGAGGAACAGCCATGATTGAATGGTGGAGCAGACTCAATAGGCCAGATGGCCTAATTCTGCTCCTATATCTTATGATCGTAGGCATTGGTATAATTGTTGGCTTTTTGAAGCAGATGGGAACTTCCGACCATAGAAGTGTGAGGTTGAGAACGTCAGGTTGAATACTTCTGCCAGTTGGTAGGCACAAGTTTTCAGAGCCTGACCAGGTACTCCATCAGGGCTTTCTGCTTTGTGAGGGTTCACCCTCTTTAAAGACAGCCTAACATCGGCCTCTGAGACGGAGATCACAGGGTCATCAGGTGCAGCAGGGATCTTCACAGCTGTAGTTATGTTCTCCTTTTCAAAGTGGGCACAGAAGACATTGAGCTTATCTGGTAGTGAAGCATCGCTGCCATTCATGCTATTGGGTTTCGCTTTATAGGAAGTAATATCTTGGAAACCCTACTACAGTTAAAATGCATACAACGTCGCCTCCAACCTTGCTCGGAATCATCTCTTCACTCTTGAAATAGCCCTCTGCAAGTCATACTGGGTTTTCCTGTACAGACCTGGTTCACAAGACTTAAATACCACAGGTCTAGTCTTCAGCGGACAATGGACCTCCTGGTTCATCCATGACTTTTGGTTTGGGAATGTGCAGCAAGCTTTCGTAGGCACACACTCATCCACACAGGTTTTAATGAAGTTGGTAACAACTGCAGCATACTCATCCAGATTCGAAGATGAATCCCTGAATACAGTCCAGTCCACTAATTCAAAGCAGTCTTATAAGTGTTCCTGTGCTTCGCTTGGTCCTCACTACGGGTGTGGCAGTCTTCAGTCTCTGCCTAGACTCAGGGAGTAGAAATACAGTCAGGTGATCAGACTTCCCAGAGTGAGAGCGTGAAATAGCACGGTACGCATTCTTGATGGTGGTGTAGCAGTGATCCAGTGTGTTGTTTACACTTGTATTCAGGTGATTTGTTGATGGTAATTATTTGGCCTGGTTGAAATCCCCCATAGTGATGGTGTGCTGTGTAACTCACAGTTTGGCGAGCAGTTTAATCTAAGGGAAGGCCAAACTTCAGATATCTTGTTTGGATGGATGCTGCGCGATGTGTCCCCTGTTACAAATCAGAAACACAAAATAATAAACAGGACACAATATGCAATTAAATGATTGAGCTTCATAATTCTTAATTTGACTATATGGTTAGTAAAGAAACAAAAAAAAAGAAAAGGCCCATTCTCATGAAACTGTTGGAGCTCACAGTTCTGTTCCCCGTTGACCTCCGAGCATAGCCGACCCTTGGACTCTTGCTCCAAGTGCACTCTGTCCGGTGGTCTACCAACTCTCTCCATTCACTCATCTCTCCTCATCTCTCCCCGGCAAAAGACCATGAAAATCCCTACTCCCAGACCCACAAGAACGAACAACATCCCACTCATTTGTTAGCATATATTCCACAGCCTCTGTTATCTCTAGTTCTAACCCAAACATTGCTGCTACAGGGAAACCATTACCTTAGCAATGAAACATAACAGAGAAGCCACTACAATAGCAGTGAAACCTTACAGCACATTACAGCTGTTTCAAAGCATGTTGATCCCATTGCTCAGATCATCTAGAGCCTGTTTGATATGGGCCTGAGGTGGAATGTACACTGTTACCAAAATGATCGCACAAATTTCTCACGGCAAGAAAAATGGACAGCACTTCATTGTGAGATATTCCAGGTCTGGTGAGCAGAATTGGGATAACACTGACTTGTGCACCAAGAGTTGATCATGAGGCAAACATCTCCACTCCTGCATTTGAGAGACTCGACAGACCTACCCTGATGGTGCATAATGAATCCGTCAATTTGAGTTGATGTGTCTGGTACAGAAGGGGTTAACCAGGGTACTGTGAAAGAAAAGACCCATGCAATACATCACCCTAGATCTGAGATCTTCGATTTTGCTTACTAGAGACTACTTTTGCCAGCAGGATAGTTGGTATTGGGAGTCGAAAACCCTGTTTTCTTAAACGCACTTGTGTCCCCGACCTGCAGCCATGTTTCGTATGAGGAGTCTGGCAAGAAGTACGACCATAATTGGCGTTGTTTCTATCAGTTTTAAGCAGTGATGGATTACTCACTTGCAATCAGACATTTTTATTAACTGTACAGACCGTGGAAGCAATTGTGATTCTCGGCTGAATTAGGAATATTTAATCATAACCATTGAGCTGTGCGGCACTAGATTGCTTTAAAGGCACCCCGGAAGTCAAGGAAGTTGTGCTTCAGTTAGTTGTTTGAATACTGTCTTGTAAGATTCCACAAACTAAATGATTTCTCACTGCATCATTATGTTCATCATGATGCTCAGACTATTTCTTCAATTCAGCATTGTATGCTGAAATGGAATCCCCTTGCTTTTGATTCCTAAACTATTCTGCGATCATAATGGCTTTGGCTACCTCATTTGCTTCAGAACACAGTTCAGTTTGTTCAATATACATCAGCCAGTTATCTGTGATGCAATTGAATGTGTCCATCTGTCTGATGTAACCAGCCATTTCTATTTATTTATTTAATATTATCATCTGGTAATCACCGTTTATGAACCTGTGAATTTTGTTTATTTTCTGACTGCTTTTTTTAACTTGACCAGCTCTGACGACTTCCAGAAGAAACACGTTCTGCTCTTTAAAAAAAGACTCAAATGGCTCCCTCTCTCCTCTTGTGAAGAAAAATAAAGGTGCTGCACCTTTGTCGAGGTCATGTCAGGTTCGTTTTAAAACTTACTTGTTGCCACTGTTAAGTTGTGGATCTCCAGAAATTAATCAAAAGAAAAAAAATAGGAGCCTGGTAAAACATGTCTACTTCATCTTACTTTAGTGAGGCACAGACTTATGACATTGTGGTGTAACGACGTATGCCATTCACATACTTTTACATTTAACCCGCAATGAATTATTATAAACAACAGAATGCTTAATCAAACAATATATTTACTATATTACTCAAATATTGCTGAAATATTAAACACACCACAATATATGCATATAAGGGCCAGAGAAAGGCCAGCAAGATTATGAAGGATCCCACCCATTCCTGCTTCCGTCCCCTTCTCCTCAGGAAGGAGGCTATGTATCATCCATGTCACGACCATCAAACTCAAAAACGGATACTTTCCACAACAGTAAGGCTAATCAGCACCTGCACCCACTAATCCACCCTACAATACCCCCCCACCACTAATTTATAATTTCCTGCCAGTCAACTTATCTACAGATACTCTTATGCCTAGCATCACTTTACGTACATAAAGGTAATGTACATAAATTATCTTGTGTCCTTATACAGTATTTATTGTATTTTTTAAATTATTGTGTTCTTTATCTTATTGTGTTTTTTTGGTGCTGCATTGGATCCGGAGTAACAATAATTTAGTTCTCCTTTACATTTGTGTACTGGAAGTGACATTAAACAATCTTGAATCTCGTATTGGTGTCATGGATACTGAGCCAATCAAAGGTTGTTCAAGGGATGACAGACCAGGTGATCATAAGGGCACTGAAGGAGAGCGGTAGAGCAGAGGGATCTGAGAATACAGGTCCATAATTCATTGAAAATGGTGGCATAGGCAGATAGGGTCGTAAAGGAAGCTTTTGGCACATTGGCCTTCATAAATCAAAGTATTGAGTACAGGTGTTGGTATGTTATGTTGAAGTTGTATAATATGCTGGTGAGGCCTAATTTGGAGTATTGTGTACAGTTTTGGTCACCTACCTAAAGGAAAGAAGTCAATAAGAATGAAAGAGTGCAGAAAAACATTACAAGGATGTTGGTAGGTCTTGAGATAATAGGGAAAGGTTGAATAGGTTAGGACTACATCAGAATCAGGTTGAATATCACCAGTGAATGTTGTGAAATTTGTTTTCTTTGTAGCAGTAGTACACTGTGACACAATAAAAATGTGAATTACAGTAATATATCTATGTATATAGTTAAATTAAATAAATAGTGCTAAAATAAAATAACATTTACAGAAGTAGTGAGGTAGTGCTCATGGGTCATTGTCCATTCGGAAATAGGATGGTAGAGGGGAAGAAGCTGGTCCTGAATCGTTGAGTGTGTGCCTCCTCCCTGACGGTAGCAATGAGGACAGGGCTTGCCCTGGGCAATGGGGATTATTCCCTAGACTTTAGCACCTTGTGTGTCGAAGAATGAGAGGAGATTTGATAGAGGTATACAAAATTATGAGGGTTAGAGATAGGGTAGATGCAAGCAGGCTTTTCCATTGACGTTGTGTGAGACTGGAATTAGAGGTCTTGGGTTAAGGGTGAATGGTGAAAGAGATAAGGGGGGCATGAGGGTGCATACCTTCACTCAGAGAGTGGTGAGATTGTGGAATGAATTGACAGAGAAAGTGGTGGACGTGGGTTTGATTTCGACATTTAAGAGAGATGTGGATAGATATGTGGATGGGAGAGGCATGGAGGCTATGGTCTAAGTGCAGGTTGATAGGATTAGGCAGATTAATAGTTCAGCATGGACTAAATGGGCTAAAGAGCCTCTTTCTGTGCTATAATATTTTAAGTCTCTGTGACTCCATAACTGCTGCTGAACTTTAATAGTAGATGAGGCTAAAGTCATTGTGCATCAGTGAAGGGGGTTATATTTTGTAAAAGTCTTTGATTTGCTTTGTTGTCATCTTATGGAAGTATGAACAAATAATTGAAACAAAAGTTGCAGATGCTGGAAATTAGAAACAAAACTGGCACCATTCAGCGGGTCAGGCAGCCTCATTGGAAGGGAATCATCTGATGTTTCGGGCCAAGGTAAGGAAGTGGAAAGTGAGAAGATGAGCGTGTTCTGGGTTTGCAGACAGGAGGGATAGTGAAAGCTTGGCAACTATACATGAGGGTGCAGAAGTAAAGTTGGCAAGATAACAGTCACCTTAAAAATCAACCTGCTGAATGCAGAAAAACGAGCAAATTGAAACAAAATGAATAGCTTCATATTTGTCAGGGGAGAACTATGGGTACCTGAAATTGTTAAAGTTAGTACTAAGTATATTAATGTGAAGAAGTCAAGTTATGCCTGTATCTTAATCATAAGGAGAATGGGCACAGTGAGAAGTTGGGGATGATGAACAGAGACCCCAGGATGGGAAGAGTTTGGACCTTCCAATGGTGGGAATTGGGTCTGGAGGGGCTTACAGTTATCAGGGAGTGGGCAAAAATGGGGCGGGGAAAGTCTGACTTAGCTGCTTGGGTTGGGGACAGAAGGTTGATGAGATCAGGAGTGGTGGGGAGGTGGAAGGAAGACATCCTAACCTGGCTGAAACGTGCTCATGCAGGTCAGCTATAAGTTATGACAGAGGTGGGCCTCAGAGGCTCAGTTAAGCCTGAGTGGTATGTAGCAAGAATATGCTGAGAAACATCCACAATCATTGACACGTAAGACACCACTGTTGATTTAAAGGATCACCCATCAGGTGGAACTGAAGGAAAAACTATGCAACTTGTAGAACCTGAATCTTGCACGCTATTTTCTTTTCACTACATTTTTTGTAAAGTCACATGATATACCGAAACTGTAGCACGACACAATGGTTTTATCAAGTGTACCTTTAGAATAGGCCACAGGGTGGCGCACTTGTCGGTTTATAAAGAGGCTGCACACCCAGCCAGTTACTTTAAAGCAAGACGAAGATCATGTTGCATAATCTCGGGAACTGTTTTAATTCTATATTAATTGAAGCTCAGGATTGTTTTGTGTGTCTTGTGAAATCTTTACATCGAGGTTTCTTTATTTATATTCATTTTATCTGTATTGATTATTAGCTGACATAACCTGGTTAAAACCTTTCAGTGTTATGAAAAGCTATTATTCTGTTTCAATCATGTTTCTGATTTGAAAGCAAAAAATAGCCTCTATCTGAGGCAATTGTTTTAATCGAAAACTTAACCTGCAATTCACCTTAATAGTATTAATTTGAACAACAAACCACAAAGACAAATACAATACACTGCAACTGGGAATTAAATATGACCAAATGTAACTTTCATTTGTGTAATGATTGGTTTTGACTTTGTACATGGTAAAATAAAATAGTGTTAACCTTGCACTATTAACACATTGATAATGCAATTACTTAATGATTTTCAGAGTTGCCTTTTTCAAGTTAGGCTACAGTTTTTGCTGCAGTTTTGACAGATGCATAATACAAAGTATGCTGCAAAATTAGTCATTTGGTGAAAGTGTCTGTGTTGAAGGTTGTGCTTTTAGCTCAAACAATGTTATTGGTTGCTTTCTAATCTTGGCTGGCAATACAGCAGCTCGAAGCAATATATCACCACACTGTGTTAAAATTCATTAGGTTCAATAGCTCAAAAGTTTTGCACCTCCTAAAATTGTTATGACTGAGCTCGAGGCTACTTTTGCTTTAAAAATAAATGTTGTAGTTTGATTATTATTCTTTCATACAGAGAATGAAAACTAGTGAAAGAAGATCAATGGCTTCTCTGAATCACTTTATTAGATTAGATTTTATGAGTGGATCTGAGAGCATAACAGCTAAAATAATTACAAATTGAAAACAATAATTTCGAGAAAGATTGGCCATTTGATTTTTTGACGTAAAAAAAGAAAATAGTGACCAAGATTATGGTGGCTTGGCACGCTAGTGTAGCAATACAAGTAACATTTCACAGACTGTATTCAATTCCCTCCGCTATCTGTGAGGAATTTGTACATCCACCTTGTGATCACATTGGTATAGGCCAGGGGTCAGCAACCTTTACCACTGAAAGAGCCACTTGGATCCGTTTCCCACAGAAAAGAAAACACTGGGAGCCGCAAAACCCGTTTGACATTTAAAATGAAATAACACTACATACAACATTTTGTTTTGCCTTTATGCTATGTATAAACAAACTATAATGTGTTGCATTTATGAAATTGATGAACTCCTGCAGAGAAAACGAGATTACATTTCTGCATGCAACAAAAACATTTTGAACTCCAAAAAAAAGACGTTGGGTTGAAGGTTACTTTTAAGTAAAATACTCAACGTCTATTTGAGTCCTTCTTGTATTTATGAAAAACGCCAAACTTAAATTTGCCGCCAGCAGCAAACCAAAAATAACGTCAGCCAGCTGTCAACCTGAAAAATAAAAGGACTATTTCACTGAACAATGAAAACATATGAATATACGTAAAATAATAGGCAATTAAAATATTTATCATACTTGTTCAGGTTGACTCACACCTGACAATGCAGTCGTATTCAGTAGGGATGGATCGATGCTTACGGGAGTGACCGGGAAGGATAATGTGTTTTTTTCCTCTCTGAACTCACAGAAGCGTTTCCCAAACGATGTTTGCATTGCGATGATTGCAGAATGTAAATACTCCGAATTTATCATGTCGTGACCTTGTTTGAACTCTCTCAAATTGGGGAAGTGAGACAATGTGCCTTTCTGTAAATCTCTGGCAAGCACTGTCAACTTGCACTCGAATGCCAAAACATCCTCCAACATGTGCAGGCCTGTGCGTCCTTACCCCGTTGAAGAGCTGTGTTCAGCGTGTTCAGGTGCGCTGTCATGTCCACCATGAAGTGTAGCTTTTCCAGCCACTCTGGCTGTTCCAGCTCAGGAAAGGTGAGCCCTTTGCTGCCCAGGAAAGTTTTCATTTCTTCCAGACACGCGACAAAGCGTTTCAGCACCTCCCCTTTGGACAGCCAGCGATAAAAACACGTTGTAGCGGTGTGCTACACGCAGTCAGTAAACTGCAGTCAAAGATAGCTTTATTCGAACTAAACAGCCTTGCTTTTAAGCCTCCCTCAACCCGCCCCCCATGGGCGCAGATGCTGCAAAAGACACGTACTCACAAACCCCCCGTAGGCTATCTCCCTTAGCCGGAACGGTGGCTAATTGTGAGCTGGTTCGGATGTGTCAGAAAATGGGTCACCACAACGTCTTATTTAGATTGTACAAGATCACCATAATCTTCAAATTTAGATTTACATTTCAAAAACTAACAAACTAGCATAAAATACATTTTAATTAAATACTGACCAATTATTTCCCAAAGCAACAGGGAGCCGCAGCACAGACGTAAAAGAGCCACATGTGGCCCCGGAGCCGCGGGTTGCCGACCCCCGGTATAGGTTTACTTCAGGTGCTCCAGTTTGCTCCACATTCGAAACGCTTACGGATTAGTAGCTTAATTGGTCACATGGGTATAATTGGGCAGCCCAGGCTTGGTGGGCTGGATGGGCCTGTTACTGTACTGTACCTCTAAACAAAATAAAACTAAATTTAATAAAAACTGCTGCTGGTCACAGGGGCTTTGGAGAGGGATGGTAAATGAAATTATGTTATACATAGATTGGTGCTTCCATTAAAACAACATAATACTGAAGTTAAAGTTTGTCCAAAGAAAATTAAAATATTTATATATATTATTTCTGTGACTGGCCAATGAACTGCTTGCAAAATCTTAAGCCATTCTGTATGGACTAGGAACATATTGGGCTGTCATGCTCAGAATAGGGACACTACTACCCCAAGTTTATGTAATATTGCATGAGGGAAGTTGCAATGCCAGTAAGATTCTACGGTCACTGAAAGAATCAACACTAAAAGTTCACTCATGGGAAACAATTGTGATATCCCTTTACTTTGTAAATGTTCATTTTCATTGTTTTATAAACCATAGAACCATAGAACACTACAGCACAGTACAGGCCCTACAGCCCTCAATGTTGTGCCGACCCACATAATCCTTAAAAAATCCTTATGTTGACTGTTCTACATTTCCTGGGTGTCTACCATAAGGACAATTAAATAGTCAGGTAACCTGAATCTACAACTGAGTCAAGATCCCATCAGTCCAACATCAAGGCAATATAAAACTGCTGAAAAAGGAGCAGGGTCAACTCCTGTCACTGTTAGCAATCCTCATTCAACCACAAAAAGATACATTTTAGACTCTCTTAATTGCTGTTTATGGGATTTTTTTCCCTAAGATAGGCAGTTGAAAATTGCTGCAAAACATACCTGACAATTGTGAATACAACAATTGTGAAGAAACTTTCTATGTGATAATATATCAATTTTGTTTCTAAAAGGTAACCAGCTACAGAAGGTAGCTTCCACTAAATTGAGGCAAGAGAGGCTGCAGATGTTGGAATTTTGAAGCAACACACCCAAAATGCTGGAGGTGCTCTGCAGGTCAGGCAGCATCTATGGTGGAAATGAGCCACTGATATTTTGTCTTGAAACATCGACTGTTCCTTTCACTCTGTGAATTCCACTCAAATGAGATGTTGGCATTAAAGTGTAAAATTTACAAGGATAATATCATTCCCTAGTAGAAAGTAACTCAACAGGTCAGGTAGCTTCTGTGAGAAAATAAATTTCTAGCATTTTGGGTCTAGGGTCTCTCATCAAAACCATTCAGCTAAAGAGTTCTAAAGCTGAAATGCTTCTCTTTCCACAGCCATCGTCTTGTCCCTTGTATGGATGAACTTTTGAACTTTGACCTCCAGGAAACGAGGATGTCCAGAGTAAAAGAGCTTGAATCCATGCCACTCAGCTTTTCTTGACATGGATATGGTCATAGCTGTCATGGTATCTTTGCAACTCACATAGAATCAGGGTTACAGGTTTATCATTCGTAACTTCAGTAATAATTGACTAGTAATAATTTCAGTAATATAACTAATAATATTATTTACTGGTAGTAATACTGTAAGTATATTGTTGAATTAAGCATTCTTTGATTGTTTACAGAATTCATTACAGGTTATATATAAGTAGTGTGTGAATTGCATACAGCATTACACCACCCTGTCATAAGTACATACCTCACTACTGTAAAATGAAATGGATACCTTTTCCCAGTTCCTATGTTTTTTGTTCAACTAATTTCTGGAGTTACAAAACATAACAGTGGTGATGAGGCAGTTTTAAAATGAACCCAAGACAACTACTGACTTGTTCAAGCACAGCACATTCTTTCACTGGAAGGGGAGAGAGAGAGACGTTTGAGTTAAAATAAAGTGCAACAGATATTTTTCTTCAGAAGGCCAGACGGATGGTTGAGTTAAAAGAAAAGGCAGAAAACAAGCAATATTCACTGGTTCATAAACAATGAGTACGAGGTGATAATAATCATAAATTAAAAAAAGAAGAGAAATGGAAAAATAGATGTGTTCAATTGTGCAACGGATAACTGAGTTGTGTATACTGAATGTATTTGTAAGAAAGTGGAATAACCAAAGAGAAAAGTGCCAGTTTTGCTGAGTGCAATAGGTGAGAGAGCATATTGTTTGCTTAGAAGTTTAACAGCTCCAACAAAACCGCCTGACTTGAGTTTTGCAGATATTGTGAAAGTAATGCAGGAACATTCAGTACCAAGACTATTGTTAATTGTGGAACATATAACTATATAACAATTACAGCACGGAAACAGGCCATCTCGGCCCTTCTAGTCTGTGCCGAACACTTTAGGTTTCATAAGTGGAATCAAGTGGAAGGGAAGTTGATTTCAGTAAATGTGGCTGAACTGAAGAGATTGTCCAAACATTGTCAGTTCAATGATGGGTTTACTGATACACTGAGAGATTAGTTAGTTTGTGGAACCTTGCAAGAAAGTGTTCAGAAACAGCTCCTAAATGAATCACAACTCACATTTAAAAGAGCAGTTGAAATTGCTGTATCAATAGAACCAGCAGCCGGGGATGCAACTGAGTTGCAGTCAGCAATGAAGGTGAGCGTGAACAACATTGCAATGCCTAAACAGAAACCTGCCTGGCCAAACAATTTGTGTTACTGTTGAGGCAGGGTCTCACATATTCCATACTAATGTGGGGTTAAATGTGAAACTTGCAGAAAATGCAACAAAGTAGAACACAGACAAAGAGCATGTTGGGCAGACAAAATAAGTGGACTGCACAGGGAAGAGAAAAATATTTTAAAAGAAGTCAAGTTGCAGTTTCAAAAAGAGCACTGAGTTGCATGTTGTTGATGAAAAATCTGATAATAAGGAGAGCGAAACAGGACTGAGAAGCCTTGAGGATTACCATATGAAAACTAACAATGGACAAGCAATATGGCTTCTGCCATAAGTAAGCAGCAAATTAATTAAAGTAGAATTGGAGGCTGACTGAGCTATTATAGTTTGAATGTCATTTCAAGGATACTGAACTGAAACCTGCAGATATCCACCTAAGAACCTATACTGGAGAACAGATCACTCCTGTGGGAATGACAATTATAACAGTGAAATACAACAACCAACAAGCCAGAATGGATTTGGACAGTATGTGTTTAAAACAGGAGGGTTGGTATTGGGGGGCCATGATTAACTGAGTCAACTACAGCATGATTTGAGATCCAGCCACCATTTGCATGCCGCATCCCCTGCAAGAGTCAGCTGAGAGTGAACTAAGGATGGCCCCACAGCAGAGTTCAAGGATGTAATTGGAAAACTCAAACATATCAAGAGTCAAATAGAGTTAAATGAAAATGCCATGACCAAGTTTTACAAAGCCTGTCTGGTTCCTTGTACTATCTGTGAGCAAAATCGCACGGAGGTTGAAGGAATTCAATCCAAGGTTGCATGGAGCCCATAGATAACACCAGTGGTTGCAGTAGTCAAGAAGGATAGGCCTGAGGGGATTTGAGGTGATTTTAAGGTCACCATCAATCCAGTACTAAAAGCAGATCAATGCTCTCTGCCCAGGATAGAGGATATCTTTGCAAACCTTTCTGGAGGAAAACACTTCAGCAAAGTTGACTTAGCTGAGGCCTACCTACAGATAGAGATGGAAGAAGAGTCTGAAGTAATTCTCACCATTAACCCTCAAAAACTGTTTTATCACTATAATAGTGTTTTTTTTAAGTAGCATCAGCATCTGCACTCTGCAAGAAGCTATCGATCAGCAGCAGCAAAGCTGGCCAGTCACAGTGAGACATGGAGGATGTCATTGTTACCAGTGAGGGACATCTCCAAAAGCTCAAGACAGTGTTAAAAAGATTAGAAGATTATGGGCTTAGAGCACAATGCAACAACTGTGCCTTCCTTAAGCCAAGCACCACTTACTGTGGTCACACCATTGATGCACATCATTTACACAAGTGTGCTGGGAAAATTCAAGCAGTGGTGGATTCTCCAAGGCCAAAGGATGTGTTGCTGTTCTTTTTGTCAATTACTGTAACAGGTTCCTGCCAAACTAGGCTATTGTGCTCCATTCGTTGAACTCATCACTACAGATTGCAAGAAATGACAATGGACAAAGTAGTGTGAGGTGGCTTTCCAAACGGGAAAGGAAATGGTAACAACACGCACATTATGATCCACATCATTCAGTGAAGCTTGCCTGTGATGCCTTTTCTTACGGTGTAAGTGCAGTCTTGTCACATGTTGTAATTGATGGAAGTGAACACCCCATTGCATTTCAATCACGTTCCCTTACTGCTACAGAGAAAAATTACACACAAGTTGACAGAGAGGCCTTGAGTCTGGTTTGGGGTGTACAATGTATCAACTGGTATTTGTACGGGAGTGCCCATTTTCCGTCCACAGAAGGATGTTCCACTAACATCAACAGCATTAATCAGAGATGGGCTCTGTTTCTTGGAGACACAGTTAGAGGATCGATTTCCAGAGAACAACGAATCATGGATTGTCCTGTTTACCCTTGGAAAAGGAAATACGTGAAAAATTTACCGAAGCGGAACCACCCCCCCGACCGACATATTCTCCCTAAAACAAATCAAAAATCTCCCTATTACAGTATACGTTTCTGGGTGGGCAATTTGTTAGTTTTTGTGCGGGGGAGGGGGTTTGAGATTCAGGGGTTTGATGTTTTAGCCACTGTGTCTGGGTGGGCAATTTGTTGGTTTTTGTGTGAGAGAAGGGGTTTGGGGTTGGTGAGTTTTGCTTCATTTGCTTTTTCATACGGGATGTCTTTTTTGCGATGACTTTCATTGTTGTTTCTGTGTTTCATGGCTATTTAGAGAAGATGGATCTCAGAGTTGTACTCTAAGTACATACTTTGATAATAAAAGGAACCTTTGAATCTTTGAACTTTTAGATGTTCCAAAGGGAAACCTGGAAGGATCTCACAGTGTCTCAGGTCTACCTGGCCACCCAAAATGGCTGGAATGTGCAGCAGAAATTCCAGTTCCCCATTTTACCATCACCAGGGTGAATTTGTCCTTGACAGGAATTGCCTTATGTGAAGATTGAGAGATGTTGTACCATCCAAGTTGAGAGCTAAAATGTTGGAGGAGCTACATGTCGGTCATCCAGATGTGGTCAAAGTGAAAGCGTTGAAGCTTTGTCTGATGGCTTAGAATAAATTAGTGGATCGAGCAGCTTTCCATGCACTGTTCGGGATGCCAACATATCCAGAAGATACCAGGAGCAGCATCTCTCCATCACTGGGAATGGCCTGCATTGCCCTGACAGGGAATTCATGTGGAATTTTCTGAACAATTCATGGGCACAAATATCTTGATGGTTGTGGACGCAGCTACAAAGTGGCTGGAAGTGTTCCCAATAGCCTCCACTACAGTTTCATGCATGGTTGATATGTTGAGAAGCTTCTCAAGGACTGGGGTTCCAGAACGCCTAGTCACTGACAGTGGACCAAAATTTATTGCAAAGCAGTTTCAATCATCCCTGAAAATGGATGCAATAAGAATATGTCATCTGCACTGTACCGCCCACCCACAACCCACCTTGATGAAAGGTTTGCTGAGAGTCTGAAGAATACACTGTCAGCAGAACACACTGCACTAACACTGGATCAGAAGCTGTCCAATTTCCTCCTTGCAGATTACAATGCAGCACACTCCACAACTAACAACTCACCAGCTATGGTGCCCCTGGGTTATCCCTGGCCCTCACGCTTGGATCTCCTTAAATGCAATCTCAGAAGGAGGGTGCAGGACAAACAGGGCGCTCCTCAAACAAGGAGGCTCAATGTTTCACTCTTGGACCAGCAGCCCTGGCGAGGGTCGAAAGAGATTATCAAAACTAGGTCCTCGGAAAGATTATGAACAGAACTGGATTGCTCGGCTATGCAGCGGAAATTGTATCTGATGTCATCTGGAGATGACACATTTGAGGACAGCAGAGTTAATTTTTAGCGATGAGGTGGCCAGAGCTGTCAGAACCACTTCCTACAGTCCCAGAGTCAACTCCTACAGCCACCATGGAGAAGGCTCCAGAACCTGAGATCGTTTCACAACCATAAGTCTGAGTCTCACCTTTCAAGCAGAGTGACTCCATCAGGAAAGACGTTATCCCACAAGAGTAAGAAATCCTCCCTGGCGATTAAATCTTCAGACCTGAATGGGAGAATTTACGATTTAAACAAAGTAGACATGTTTCGCTGGTTCCCATGGTTTTTTTTTATCAGGGTTTGGAAGCTCCTTCCCTCCCTCTTTTATCCCAGTACTTTAGTAATCTCCTTAAAAGTTTCCTCCTTTCTCTGAGCTTTCATTCTTTTCTCCTCTCTCACTTCCTTCTTCCTTTTCCATCTTTAATGTTGTTACACAGATTGTGTCAGGAGTCAGGAAGAAATGCAAGCTATTGCTTTATTTGGCAGTTGATTTCCAATGATATATTGTTGGATGTCATTAAAATGCTAGGGCAGTTACATTAAAACTCCAAGACACAGTTCAACCTGACTACTAAAATTCAGCGCCTCGTTTATTTCGGCTGAGGAATAAGAGCTTGATGTTCTCCTTATGATCTTTTGATCTCTCTTTGAATAATATGTTTCCTTGCAATTCCAAGTACAATATATACTGTTTTATTTCCTATTCATTTTCATAATTTTTAGGTTCTTCTTTAATAGTTATTCCCAATCGTGCTTTAATATTGTCAGGGCTTGTTTAACTAATTTAAAGAAGAAATCATTTTTTTGATAAAGGTGTATCTTACTGCAGTTGTATGAAGTCATTATGTGATTACTTGAGTGATACAGACACCCATGGACAGGTTCATTTCCCTAAGAAAGATGATGCTTATGATACGACTTTATTGAAAGTTTGCCTGCGGTTTGCTGGAATGGCAGATTTGCAGTATGAATAGACATTAAGCAAATTTAGATGAAAGGCAGGTGATTTCCGTTGAAAAATACAGAATTCTTACGTGGCTTTGCAATACAAGTGCAGGGATGATACTCTACCTGGCTGGGGTATCTGGGACTATCACCAGGTAGCAGGTTAGCCATTCGGGACTGAGATGAGAAGAAATTTCCTTACCCAGATGATAATCTTAGGAATACTCAAGGGCTCTGGAGAGTCTGGCGCTCATTATTTTCTAGGAGTCTGATTGATTTTTGGAAGCTAAGGGACTGGTGTTAGAAATAAATTGTAATGGGATGCTCTGGTTAAGCACAAAAGGCATTTCCATGATAGTGTGATGAGTATGGTGTTTGAGATCTGGCCTAAACTAAATAGTTTTAGGTTCATTTGAGACAGTGACAAAGGCATGAAACTTTAGTTGAACCATATTACTTGGAATTGCATTCAGCGTAGAAAGCCACTTACTACAGTATAGCATGATAACTGCTATGTCACCTTCCCCATGATTACTGTTGTGCTTACTTAACAATTTAGCTGTCCAGGCAACATGTTATGTACGAAGAGTCGTAGTAAAAATTATGTGTTGGAGACCGGAGGTGGGAGCAGGAATAGGAAAGGGAGGCAGTTGAATAGTTTTCAGCGCTGTGCTGGTATCACATTGAGAGGTATCTGCTGTGTACTCACAGTCAAATAATTTGCATGATTTACAGACATAGTGTCAGATATGGCCTTCCTGTTCTCAGTGATAAGGTGATCGGCTGCCTCGATGATCCAGTGGCTGGCGTGTAATCCAGCAGGGTCCTGGCTCTGTCTCTCCTCAGTTTAGAACTGAGGCAAAGGACAAATAGACAGGCAGAGAGCCTGCCCTGCTACACCCACCCCCAGAGCAGCAGAGCGATGCCTTGACTTTGAGCGTAATTTTCCTCAGAATAAAGGGAAAGCAAAATCAGTAGCATAAGAGCTCGTTATAGAATGTAAATGGATTGTAATTCTAAATTTAAAAGGGCTCATAAAGTTTTTGTAAAAATGATCTCACAATGTCTTCAAGTAGATGCTGGTTCCTGAGAAGGAAAAACACTGTGTGTAGGGTCACAGTTCTATTTCATGCTACAGCCCTCATATAAATCAAGAGGCTGATTTCAGAATTGGAGTTATTATTTATTCTTTGCAATAGAATCGAGTCCAAGTTGTTTTTTATGGTCAATACATGTGTAATTTGATTGCTAGCATCTGTCTGATAACGTTTTGCAGTGCTATGAAGATAATTTCTACTAAATCTCCTTGATGTGATCCAGTGTTCAGTTTAGAATGCTATATTTGCAATTCATCCTTCGTTGGGACTTGTTTTTACTTCCGATGTCCATTACCCGAACTTTGTTTTGAATTTTCAATTGATTTGATCTTGTGATATAATTTCCCACGATGGCGCTTGCAATCTGTATAAGCATACTAAAAGGCAGAGTAATAGTCTCCACTGGTAGTGTCACCCATTGAAAGGGAAGAAAGCGAAAGCTATAATTTCAAAAATAAATGCATAATTGCTGGAAATGCTCAAGAGATCTCCCTGCATCTGTGGAGAGAGAAACAGGGTTAATGTACCAGTGATGATTCATCAGAACTAATTCTAGAAACATTAATGGGGTAGACAGCATTTAGATAAAACATTAGACTAATCTCTGATCAGAAGAAGCATCCATGGATGCAGAAGAAGATCCATTTCTCCCTCTGTAAACGCTGTCTGCCCTGCTAAGCATTTTTAATTCTGATTGCTAGCAACTTCGTATGGTGCATATTTAATGCTATAGAATTTTTACTCCACAAGTTAATTAACTATAAAAACTTGCTGGAGACACATGCACATCTCCAAATAATCTGAGAAAGCTACCAATTTACTGCCCGTTATGCCACTGGCATTTAGGGCAGCAATGAAAGTCCTCTATCTTTGGTGGTGTTCAGGAGTTCCCTCATCATGTCAGAAGCTTCCTCTCAGTTTTCACTACTGTCAGTCAAGCAAGTCTCGGGTGGAGCCTCAGGAGTACCATCACACTCAGATGTAGAAGGAGTCTTCATTGCTGTTTCCATAACAATCTTGTTTTACCAGTTTTTTACCAGTTGTTAGCCCTGAGCTGACCTCCTGAACCTGGAGGACCAGTGGACCACTATTAATCTGGCCTCTACCCTTTGACCTGTTTGGCATGGGCGACCCGACCAAGAGCCAAAGCATAAAGCCCTGACTCCAGCCAGCATAGTTATCCGGCTCATCGAGGCACGCAAGCCTCCAAACCTTACGACAAGTTTGTGGTCATCTTCGAGGTTGAGAAAGCTAGTGACTACAAAAACATTTGAGTAACAATTAGAAAGCCACAAGATTAAATATTATAAATTAATATCCACTGCTCCTTTACACTTGGAATTTTCTAACATTTAGCTCTCTTTGGTTTCCAGTAGAAGCAAAATAGCAATATAGTCAAAAGCAGCCACAAGCAAGACAAGAGATTTAATCATCCCTTTCAGTAAACTACTGTATTTCTGTAATAGGTTTTCAGCTAAAGCAGTTAATACTCTGTCGGTTAAATCTCTGTGATTTTTAAGAATGTTTGTTGTTAGACTGCTGTGCTCTATTCAAGCTACAGTCTCCATATGTGTGAGCGGTATATTTGTGTGGAAATACTTTGGCTCTGGTTGCTGCTATTGCCAACAACTGTAATAAAAGCAAAAACTGCTGGAAACGCTCCTCCATGTTTGAATTTGCATTCCTGGCACAGTGTTTGTGTGCTTGAAGTACATTTGTGGCATTAGGGTACAGAAGTCAATAGACTCTGCAAGATTTTCCATAAAACCCTACATGGCCTGCGGACCTCTTGCAGCTGATCTCTTGATATTTTTCCTTACGTCCAAAACCCTGAAGCAAGAGTAAAATCCATGAAACATCCACATTTGCATTATATCACACCACACCTCACTACTTAAATTTACCTTAAATGTAAAGATTGTCTTTCTATTTTTAAAAATCTGAGCCTGTGCATTAAGCTCAGTTCTGCATGTGTTTCTTGTGACTTTAAATTTTTTTCCCTGCCTCTGCCAAAGCTTTTGTTAAACCAAAAAAAAAGAGATTTAAATTTCTAACAAGGAAGGTTCATATACAGCAGATGTTCGCAGAAACTAAATGAAACAGAAAATGTATTAAAATTGAGATGATGTCACCTACGGTTTATTTATTTTGTTCATATAGGTCTGCATTTGATTTATTCAGTCATTTATACAATTAATACAGCAGACCGAAAACCTCTTGGAAAATGAAGTAGTCAAAGAGAACTGAGTTAAAAGCTTGCTGCTTGCAAAATTTATGTTGATATTTTAAAAATATTTTATTGTAGGTTACAATAACTTCTTCCAAAAGAAAATATTTGTATTTGCGTGCCAAAATATTTGATAGCAGTTTATTATTTTTGCTGGTTAAAATGGAGCCTTCATCATCCTCATTCTTGTTTTCAACCTTCCCAATTTTCTACCATCACTTGTAAAACCATGCACAAAACGTCACCTCAGTGCAGCATGCTCTAACACGAGCCTGATATTAATCAACATCACAACCTACACAAGATAAATTCAGAAAACTTTTTTCTCAAAAGGTTTGATGTAATTAAGCAATTTTCTGTTATTAACAAGATTCCATTATGCATTGAGGGGCTCACCTCTTCTGTAATGGACAATAAAATTTCTGCTCTCGGTCACTGTATTATATGGCTGCTTTATTTGAATTTTAGTCATCAATTTGTAAGAATTGTTTACATGGTCTTATGTTGCTGGTAAGCTGTAGAGCTTATTTCGTTAAAGGATTTTTGAAGAATAAAGATAATAATGGAATGACTTCTAATCTATTTCCCATGACTGAGGCAACAAAGTAAAAGTGAAAAAGATCAAAATGTTTGCAGATCTAGCAAGAGCGTAAGTGTTTGTTTAAACATTGGAGTGAATGAAGCAAACAATGTCTTTAAAATTTCATGACAATTGTAATAAATGAAAAAAGTGACCAGAATAAGGCTATTCCTCTTATTGATTTGTCAAGGTGCTTGCATCCAATCTTTTGAACTTCTCGTGGCACAGGTTTCTATCTTAGCTGTTCAGAATGGCTGTTGTAGCTGCAGAAGAAATTGAGGGCAGTGGAAGGCAAGCTGAAACAGAAAATAAAAAGGACGTAGGGTGTTGGAAAACAGATCAATTAAGAGAACAAATGAAGAACATGGCAAACTAAAAGTTGTCTTGATGGGCAATTATTATACACATGGTGTGTATATAATCAAGAATTTATCAAGAATGCTGAGATAATGCTTATGCCTGGGCCAGCTGGTGGCAAATATATTTTCAATACAACTGAAAGAAAATGTAAAGAAGCAAGTCGTAAGTCTAGATGAGATATAAACAAGGATAGGAATTTATAAATATTCTATTCTCATTTGTGCTTCCACTCTCATCTTTTATTTGTTGTCCTGTTACCATCTCTGTTTCCATTGCATCCATCCTACTTGTCATCTAACCACTCCGGCTTTCCGCCCATCACTGACCTTGCTCTTTCGTCTTTCCTTCTCTCCTTACTTTCCACGCCTCACTATGTATCATTTCAAACATGTTTCAGCTCTGAAAGTTCACCAAGCAGAAAGAAAGGGTAACTCGATTTCATTCATTTTCTGACCTCCCGAATTTATCTTTTTTTATATATGCTTACCAATCCCGATGCATCAAAGAGCCAGTTGCCTAGAAACTGGATCGTGCAGCATACATCTGTTCTGGAGCTATGTGATCTAAGATCACATAGAACAACAGGAGTCAAAAACCCCTTCAGGGTGAAATTGGATCGGAGCCTCTGATTGAGATTTGTGTTAAGTCCAAGGTTTCCCAGCTTTTGATGCACACATCATGAGATCAGTATGCAACATCTGGTTTGTTTGAAGTTCTCTGTGTATAAATTGGAGCTCTAGGTGTATTAAATGTCTATTGTTTGGCAGTCATGCATAGAAAAGAATAACCCAATATTTAATGCCATTTTAAGGGGGCACCATGAGGTACTTAATGGAGCAGATTCAAAAATCATGACAGACTGCTCACACATTTCCCAACCTGTACCAAGAATGTTTAAACTAACAGAATGTATTTGTCCTGAGTTTATGTGTCTCCTGACTTGAGCATAAGTTCGGGTTGAAATCTATGGTTTAAAACCACATGAATTAATTGTTTTAGGATTAGAATTACATCACCAATGAATAAACATGAATTATTTTGAAAAGTTCACTTGAACTTTAATGTTCTGTATTACATAATCTTTTCATAACAGGAACAAAATTAAAATGATCTGCCTCATTGCCTCGGGCCACGAATAGGAGATCTCTCTTCAGCCAGTTGAAACTCTACACTTTCCTCTTCTTGGTAGCTTTTGCCTCAGTGGAAATCTTTCTATTCTATATTTATTAGCTTGATCTGTGTTTGTGTGGGTGTTGTGTGGTGGGGCGATGGTGTATTTGAGCGGTTATCAGCATAAACAACACAATTTAAATCACCTTGATGTACCTCGTGAGGGTGTGATATTATTTTCAGCCATTCCTCTTGGGATAGATCTCATTCACCTGCAGTCTGGCTTCCCTCTCGGTGAACCTTGGTGGTCTCTGCATAGCCTATCATTTTTACTAACCTTCATCGCAACTAGATGTATGTTGCCGTTGTATGGCTCCACAGGGAATGCATATTTACGGCTAAATTACCTTTTAACATTGCAATGCAAAGGGTAATAGCTGCTTTAAGTTGAGAGCGCTCCTCACATGCCATGATTTGACGTATCTTGGACAGAGCATGCCTACACTTTTGCCCACTTGTTTGCAACTAATTTCACAGTCTTTTTGGGAGAACTATTTCGGCAATAGCGCTCATTCTATGTGTTAGTACAGCAACAAAAAAGAGAATCCAATTTTAGACATTCAGTTTTCACACCTGCATATCAGAACATTAAGCAGTTTTCAACATTGTTGTCAAAGTTGTGTGTTTCCAATGTTCTGATGCAGCAGCTATCCCACATTGATCTTATAAAACAGTATCATACAATATTATGTTTTAATTCTCTAATGGAAGTATTCATGATTTATCCCATGCCTATATGGGAGTTGTGCATTGTTGTATAAATGGGCGTGGAATAATAGTTCATATGGAACAATTATAATGAAAACAACATTGCTGTGTGTTAATGAGGAGGATAACAAAGGAGCAAAGGAAAATTTATCAGATTTGAAAGTGTGAAGTTAATTTTATACAAACCATGATGTCCTATTTCCAAGCATCAAAAGCCTTTACACATGCAGGATTTTGGAGGAACTCCAGGTACTGGGTGAATACTTTGAATTGTATTAGCAGCATCATTAGATCTGAGTGTATTTAAGTGATTGCAATCTCCCAAGCATCCGGATGAAGCAAAAGTAATTAAAACCAACCTCAATTTCTTTACAAAGGAAGCCGTGGCTTATCAATCTTGATAGACGAACTGATAGATTGAGTGGCTGGAAGAAATGAAATAGATATTTGGGATCTTTTAGATGGATAGATATGGATTTTTAGAAGGTACAAGGAGGATGGAATTGGGGCAGGATTATGAATGGAATCAGGCATTTGTCAGAAGAGCAGAGGCAGGGAGCAGGTGTAAATTTGTAATCCCTCTGAGCTATTTGTAGCTGATTGTAGACTTCAGGAGAGGTCCATGAGCCAGTACTCATTAGAGGATTAGAGGTGGAGAGGATCAGTAACTTTAAATTCCTGGGGGTCACAAGTCCAGAGGACCTGTCCTGAATCCATTATATAAATATAATTGGAAAGTAAGCATGACGGTGCCTCTGCCTTCTTAAGAGTCTGTGGAGATTCGGTGTGATCTCAAAAACCTTGATAAACTTCTATAGATATGTGGTGGGAAGTATGTTGACTGGCTGCAATACAGCCTGGTAATGCATTTCCACCAATGCCTTTGAGTGGAAAATCCTACAAAAGGTAGTGGACATGGCCTAGCATCTTACAGGTAAAGCCCTCCCAACCATTCAGCACATCTACATGAAACACTGTCATAGAAGGGAGCATCTATAATCAAAGATGCTCACCACCCAGGCCATGCTGTTTTCTCAATGCTGCCATCAGGTAGAAGGTACAAATGCCTCAGAACTCAGGACTTGCACCACCAAGTTCAAGAACCATTACTATCCCTGAGCCAACAGGCTCTTGTAGAGGATAACTACACACATTTACCTAACTACCCCCACAACCAATGATCACACTTTAAGGACTCTTTATCTTGTTATTTCGTGTTCTCGATATTTATTGCAATTTATTTATCATTTGCATTTGCACAGTTCGTAATCTTCTATGCTCTTGCTCTTTCATTGATCCTGTTTTCAGTTACTGTTCTATAGATTTGCTGAGCATGCCCACAGAAAAAGAATCTCAGGGTTGTACAAAGTGACAGGTACAATACGTACTCTGATAATAAGTTTCACTTTGATCTTTGGGAGACAGTGCATAACATCTTTAGGCTTTTCTAGGAAAGGGGTTGTATTGTGATCCTTAGGCCTCAGCTACCAGCCAGCCTCAAACTGTCTGCCTAGAAAGGACTGAATCAGCAGCTGGTGCTCGGGTAGGACTGGAAGTCTGAGTAGTCACAGGCTAAAGTACAGCAAACCAGCGAGAAGATTAATTGTTAAGTGGAGATCATAGAAGCGTCTTTGTCCTACGGCACAGCAACAGGCCTTTCAGCCATCATGCCCATGCTGACCCTAAAATTCCTATCTATATTAATTCCATGTAGAAGGGCTTGACTTGCTCCATATCCATGGTGTGTGGGTCTGGATAATTCATAAAGGGCTTTATGTAATCCTGACAGCTTCTGGTTTTTGGTATGAAAACTATAGCAATCTTCTGATTTGGTGAACAGTGTGGCATTGTGAGTCTAAGTGAATCCCTCAAATTGATCACTGTACCAATTTTACCTAAATCGGGGTAAAATTCAATTTGCATGCAATGTAGACTGTTCCTGTTTCAGGTGGGCAGCTACACACTCACTTAACAAATAACCTGAAAATTGCATCAAGCAGGTCCTAAGCATTGAGGTTCTTCCCCCCTCTCCCCACTCACACCCACTTCCAGTGACCCTGGCATGAAATCCATGGTTTATTACTAATGACCATGCAATCTTCAGGCACAGTACAAACATCAGTGTAATCGGCATTGTTATCCCAATGTTTGCTTCCATGGCAACATCACAGAGATTTGATGATGAGTCACTAGTAGTTATGTTTATTCCTTATGCAAGGCTGACTAAAATATTTTTCAGCAAATGTTTTTTAATCTTACAAATATTTTAGTGACCTTTTAGTATCGGCTCTAATTATTTAGTCAACAATAATGCGTAAAATTAAACTTTTAATCAAATAATTATAATTTATCTTTAATGTATCTACGTGAATCTTGCAAACCTGTAGGAATAGAAGTTTAAAATTCTTAATCAGATATTAGAAAGAATTAATTAAATTTACTTTCTCTTGTTGTGTTCTGCTTCTGACTTTGTCTGATAGGGTTAATGAGACTTTTTGAAAGATGTATTAGATCTTATTATCGAGGAAGCATTCTGTCTGGATGCGTACATAATGGCTTGGCACGTGACTGCAAGAAACTGCAGAGAGTTGTGAACACAGTTCAGCGCATCACAGAATCTAGCCACCTCTCTGTGGATTCTATCGGTATTTCTTGCTGCCTCAGTAAAGCAGCCAGCGTAATCAAACACCTTAGATGCTCTCTCTTCCCTCTCTCATTGGGCAGAAGATACAAAAGCCTGAAAACACGTACCATCAGGCTGAAGGACAGCTTCTGTCTCATTGTTATCACGCTCTTGATTTGATCTCTTACAATGACTGATTCTTGATCTCGCAATCTTCCTCATTATGATATACTTTATTAATTATCTGTATAGCACTTTGTAGCCTTTATATTATATCTCGATGCGATCATTCAGATCTCAATTCAGATTGATTTGATCTGAATGATCATTATGCAAGGCAAGCTTTTCACTGTATCTTGCTACATGTGACAATACTAAACCATTACCAATACTAATAATGTTTGAACGAATGGTTAAAGCAGACTCAAAGATCTACAGACACAGCAGATCGATTTGTATTGCACTTTTCTGGAAGATTACAAGTACACAATGGACTGCTTTTTGTCAGTGATGTGTGGAATCTGTTAATGCATGTTTCATACTCATGAAATTCTTCTTCCTAGCAGTTTAATGGTGGCGTCAGTTAGATAAAATAATTGCTCAAGCTGGTCTTAATGTCAAAAAAATTCCAAAAAGCATGTGTTTCAAATATACTGCTCATGTAGATTAAAAAAAATAAACATTGACTGATCTTGCTATAATTGCCTTTTGAAATTTCCTGATTTGTTGGTACTTGAGTCTGGGAACTAGAAAAGTTTATGGTCTTCCTTTTTAATTCGTTGTTACCGCAGGTTCTTATGGCACTTTAAAATGAACTGAACATGAATTTTTGCTTTTGATAATTAAAAGACTGTCTTTCTACTTAGTGGCAAGGTTGTGCAAAATGTGAGCAAAATAGTCATTTCTCAACGCAGTATTAAAATCCCAGAAACTACATTAGAAAGAACTGACGAATCAAAAGTGTTACATCATAGTAATGCATACTAACATGACAAGACACAAGAGCCAGATGAAGAAGACCCTTGAGATCGCTATTTTCATTCCTCAAGAATATCAACCTCACCTTCACATCATCAGGATATTTATCTGTCAGATTGACCTCAACTCAGTTCCTGTCAGTTTTCTCCTGTAGTTAATAATCTGGTATGTTAAGTGATAATTGGCTAGAATTATATCCTACATATCCCTTCATAGTCTTGAGCATTTTTGCTCTTTTCCTGCAAAACATTTTGTAATGTGTTGTGGTAAATTGGTGCAAGAAAGGAGATCTTTGTGGTAACTCACCCAAAAACTAAATATTATTTGATACTTGAGAATGTTTTGGAACATCACTGCAGTTTCTGCAGGAAACCAGAGTCTGACAGTGTATCAACAATGGAAATGAGTAATGTAGAGAGAAGAGATCTTAGCCACTCCCCAAAATGAGAGAGAAGTTGTTTGAAATCTCTGTTTGGACCCAAAGTCAGTAGGTTAGAAATATTTTCAAAAACCTGTTTCTTGCTATAATTCATCCAAAATGTTCGACACTGAATGAGTGTTGTTGCTGCCATTCAGTCAAGTAGTAAAAATTCCATTACATTTGAATGTTTCTCCAAAAAATGGTACAGAGGTTTTGAGGAACGAGGCATAATACAAGGTTATGTTCTTCTAGGGAAGGTATATAGAATCCAGTTTTACCCTCTATTCCAATTTCTGGTCAGAACCAACTCTCCCAACATGTTGGTAACTGTTTGATCTGTAAGTTTGCCGAAAGGTTGCACAGTCGCTCAACTACCTACCAACATGGGGAAGTGGCAAGCAGTTCAAGTTTCACTTATATCAGAAAATTAACTAACTTATTTGCCTTTTGAACAGCCATTTCTTTTCTGAAGAATGACAGATTGTATGTACAATTAAACAATTATTTGTTTAGTACCTTAGGTACACAGGAGATGTCAGGGGTAAGTTTTTTACACAGAGTGTGGTGAGTGCGTGGAATGGGCTGCCAGCGACGGTGGTGTGGCGGAAACGATAGGGTCCTTTAAGGGACTCCTGGACAGGCACATAGAGCTTAGAAAAATAGAGGGCTGTGGGTAACGCTAGGTAATTTCTAAGGTAAGAACATGTTCAGCACAACTTTGTGGGCTGAAGGGCATGTATTGTGCTGTAGGTTTTCTATGTTTTACCTACAGTGCTTGAGTTTTACATACTTTTCCCCTTGGCTGTCATGAACTTGAATGCTTGTGCTACACTATTAATTGCTCCATCACAACACATTATTTTCGTGTATCTTCTAACGTAGAAAAAACATCTCTGGGGACTTCACAGGACTGCCATAGTACAAACTCTGGGAATGGAGCAATTAGAGAAGTTTTAAATTGAGTATGAAGGGAAGAAAAATAAAAATGGAGAACTCTAGAGAAGGAATTCACTTTCTTGAGGCCTTGACAACTGAACCCATGGGCACCAGTGGTGGACCAATGCAGTTAATGAGTGAATTGCAATCCGAAGACAGAGGAGCACAGGTTATCCATGACCCGTGATATCAGTTGAACTCATCACAGAGACAGGAAAAAAGCATATTCCTAGAGGAGTTTGCAAGAGTTTATTTTGTGTCTTCTAGGAAAATAGAAGTGGTGCACATCTGATGGCAATATTTAGCTATTTGAGTTCTTCATCTCATTTACCCCTCTCCTGAAAATGATGAGCAGCACTAAATGGTGTGTTTAATAGTTCAGTAGTATTTGAAAATATTGTACATATATTGTTTGATCAAGCATTCTTTGTTGTATAGATATATTAATTATGTGTTGTATGTAAAAGTATGTATTTTGTTCAAAGTTCCACTGTTGGGGTCACATCACTGTGGGAGATGGAGTTATCGATTTGGAGAGGAGTTGATGGCAGCAAGAGTTTCAATGCTGATCCGCCAAACCAGGTGTGCCGCTGGATTGCTGCAAGCTCCCAGCTGATTGGGTGAGATGGTGAATGGCTTCAGGCTGGGTGTCCCAAGTGTTTCAGGGCACCGGGATCCATGTCCTAGAACGTGGCACTACTCAGTGCTTGGACAGTATAGGCATTAGTCCGGGTAGTCTGGAAGCCCTCGAGTCGTGCTGACTTTGCTTGCTCTCCTGCGAATGTTTATTCCTTTCTCCGTGCTGCCGAGGCCGTGAACTGATCCGGTGCTGAGTTCCTGCTGTGATGAGCTGGGGACCGAGGCTTTGGGCCCACTCCAGACACTCCAGGAGCAGATCTGGGACTCAGCTGGTTCGGGATGCTGTTGGCTTGGTTCTGTCGTTTGCATGATGTGTGCGTTTTTTCCCTTTCTTTCTTTGCGCAGTGGTTTTTGATCTTTTTTTACTGGGTTATTCGGGTCTTTTGCTTTGTGGCTGCTTGTTGAACAGTCAAATGTTAAAGTATAATTTATACATCCTTTGATAATAAATGTGGTTTGAATCATTTGAACCTTTGAGATATCCAACTAAAAACATACTGGTTAAAAGATAATTCCGACAGGAATGATATCTGTAACAGTGAAATATAACAACCAACAAGCCACGTTGGGTAAAAATTGGAGGACTACCATTGTCGGGTCTTGATTGTCTGAGATCTATCCCTGCAGTAGTCAGAAAAAAGGTTAAGAAAGATACTGGATGATGTCACAGCAGTGTTCAAGGATGGCATTGGAAAACTCAACCATATCAAAGGTATGCTTGAGCATTAGATGAAAGTGCCACAATATTTGTTTACAAAGTCTGGCTATCTGTGATAAAATAGCCAGTGAGCTAGGTCGCATGGAGGCTGAATGAATTCTTTTGAAGTTTGAGTGGAGCTCATGGATAATGCCAGTGGTCCCAGTAGCCAGGAATGATGGGCCTGTCAGGACCTGTGGTGATTTTAAGGTGTCCATCAACCCAGAGCTGAAAGTAGATCAATAGTCTCTGCTCAGGATGGAGGATAGCTTTGCAAACCTTTCTGGAGGAAAACACTTCAGCAAAGTGGACTCAGCTGAGACCTACGAAGTGGACCTGCCTACAGATGGAGATGGAAGAAGAGTCCAAAGTATTTCTCACCATAAACACTCACAAAGGGCTTCTTTGCTTAATTGTTACTGGTAATTTGTACTGTAATGGATGACAAGGAACAGCTCTGAAATCTGTGTTAAAATAATATGGGTGCAGAGCATGACACAGTAAGTGTGAATTCTTTAAAGCAAGTATCACTTACTTTGGTCACACCACTGACTCACAAGTGTTACACAAGTGTGCTGAGAAAATTCAAGCAGTGGTGGCGTAAAGACGTGTCACAGTTGCAGTCCTTTTTAGGATTTGTCAGTTACTACAATCGGTTCCTGCCAAACCTGGCTACTGTGCTTTACCCCTTGAACTCATTACTACAGATCTGGAAGAAATGGTAATGGACAAAGCACTCTAAGGTGACTTTCAAAAAAACTAAAGGAAAAGGTGATGTCAGATACTGTCCTCACGCATTATGGTCCACGTCGTTCAGTGAACTTTGCCTGTAACACCTCACTTTAGGTGCAAGTCACGTCACATGTTATGAGTGATGAAAGTGAACGGCACATAGACATTGAATCATGTTCCTGACTGCTGCAGAGAAAAAATTATGCACAGATTGACAGTGAGACCTTGAGCCTGGTTTGGGGTGTAAAACATTTCAACCAGTACTTGCATGGAAGAGATTTTACCCTCGTTACTGCTCATCAACCAATAGTGTCCATTGTCAATCCACAGACGGGTGTTCCACTAACAGCAGCGACATGAATACAGAGATGGGCTCTGTTTCTGGGAGGACACAATTACGAGATCAAATTCAAGAGGACAACTAATTATAGGAATGCTGATGGATTGTTCCATTTATACATGGAAAAGGAAAAACTTTAAAACTTTACAAAAGAGAACACTCCTCTTGACGTGATCTCCCTAATGCAAATTGGAAGTCTCCCAATTATGCCAGAGATGATCCAAAGGAAACTAGAAAAGACCCCACACTGTCTCAGGTCTACATAAGAACATAAGAAATAGGAGCAGGAGTAGGCATCTGGCCCAACTGAGCCTGCTCCACCATTCAATAAGATCATGGCTGATCTGGCCACAAACTCATCTCAACCTACCTACCTTTTCCCCATAACCCATAACTCCCCTACTATGCAAAAATCTATCCAACCTTGTCATTAGGCAGAGAATTCCACACATTCACCACTCTATGGAAAAGCAGTTCCTCTTCATCTCTGTCCTAAATCTATTCCCCTGAATTTTGAGGCTATGTCCCTTGGTTCTAGTCTCACCTACAAGTGGAAACAACTTTTCTGCCTCTACTTTATCTATCCCTTTCATAATTTTATATGTTTCTATAAGATCTCCTATAAGATCATTCTTCTGAATTCCAGTGAGTACAGTCCCAGGCGACTCAATCCCTCCTCATAGTCTAACTCCTCATCTCTGGAATCAACCTAGTGAACCTCCTCTGCACTGCCTCCAAAGTCAGTATATAGTTCTTCAAGTTAGGAGACCAGAACAGCATGCGGTACTCCAGGTGCAGCCTCACTAGTACCCTGTACAGTTGCAGCATAACCTCCCTGCTCTTAAATTCAATCCCTCTAGTAATGAAGGCCAACATATGCCTTTTTGATAGCCTGCTGCACCTGCAAACCAACCTTTTGTGATTTATGCACAAGCACTCCCAAATCCCTCTGTATAGCAGCATGCTGCAATTTTTTTACCATTTAAATAATAATCTGCTCTTTCATTTTTCCTTCCAAAGTGGATGACCTCACCTTTATCAACATTGTACTCCATCTGCCAGACCCTTGCCCACTCACTTAACCTATCTATATTTCTCTGCAGACTCTCTGTATCTTCTCCATATTTATTTGCTTTTCCATTCAATTTTGTATCATCAGCAAACTTAGATACATTACGTTTGGTCCCCTCTTGCAGATGAATTGAATAAGGCTTATTACATCTGCACCGTACCACCCAGTTGCAAACGGCTTGGTGGTAAGGTTTGGCCAGATTCTAAAACTTCAGACAACACTTTGCTGAGTTGAGGAGAGCAGAGTCAGTTGTTAGAGGTGTCCAGGGCTGTCAGAACCACTTCATGAAGTCTCAGAGTCAACTCCTACAACCACCACAGAGGAGGCCCCAGAACCTCAGATTGCGTCACAGCCTCAAGCAGAGTGACCCCCCTATCCCCCTCCCTGTCAGAAAGGATGTTATCCCACAAGAGTAAGGAATCCTCCACAGTGATTGGACCTTTAGGCCTCAAAGGGACAATTAAAAATTTACTATGCTGTGGATGTTGGTACAGCACTCGCATTATATAGTATACTGTGTACGTACAGTGTATATATCTATATGAGTTGAGATGCATTCTATATTGAGTTGGAGCTTATAGCTAAGCAGGGAGAAGTGTTATGTAATGTACACAAAATGCGGGAGGAATGCTATTTCCAGCATCTGCAGATTTTCTCTTGTTTGAGATAGGAGTATCGTGTATAGCCCAGGAAGTGATAATGGGGACAAGCTCCCACTAACTGTTAAATGCCCGCAATGGCATGAGCATCAAATGGCCTTTGACAACCAAGTCCAGCTACTGGCCTTCACATGTGGCATAGCTACTCAGCCCTGCAGAACCATTTCTACTGTAACTCTCGGTTCGGCTATCCGCTTAATCTAGGGGAAGACAGCCATTGGCCCGGCCAAACTTAAGAAATCTCGTTTGGATGGATTCTACACAATGTGTCCCCTGTTACAAATCAGTACCACAAAATAACAAACAGTACACAATATGTGATGAAATGATTGTGTTTTATAATTCTTAATTTGACTATATGGTTAGTAAAGAAGCGAAAAAAAAGAAAAGGGCCCATTCTCATGAAATGGTCTAATGTGCAACATTGGAGCTCATTGATAAGGCCGTTCTTCCACCATCAACCTCTTCTGAGCATCGCTGACCTTTGGACCCTCACTCCAAGTCCACTCCTTCCGGTGCTCTACCAACCCTTTCCATTCACATCTTCTCTCCTTATTTTCCCTGGCAAAAGACTGTGAAATCCCTGCTCCCAGACCCACAAGAAAGAACAACATCCCTCTCATTGGATAGACCCACATTCCAAAGCCCCGTTATTTCTAGTCATAACCCAGACATTGCTGCTACAGAGAAACCATTGCATTAGCTGTGAAATCTTACAACGTGTTAAACTGACAGGAGAAGGGGCAAAAGTGGCTTACTGACATCTTAAGAACAGTTGCTTCAGGCAGATGGGGCTTGTCAGTCATGGTTGCCAGCTCATCAGGAGAACTCTGATCTGAAACCACCACTGCCTTGCAGCTATACCCACTCACGGGGAAGGCTTTGGGAGTAAACCCTGAAGGAAAATCTGGTGCTGGAGTTCCTAAGGCAGTCCCACATTGAGTCCAATGCTGACTGGTAACTCCTGTGATGCTGCTGGTACCAAACTGCATTGGCTTCTGCCATTCCTTTGGGTTCATCAGATGCGTGGAGAGGGGAGCTTGCTCTCCATATCGTACTGCCCAGACTTGTGTATCTAGACAGCTAGGACGCAATATCAATGGTCAACTCTGTCTAATGGAGGCCCTCACTTCACCCTTAATATTTGAGTAATATTGTAAACATATTGTTAGATTAAGCATTCTTTATTGTTTTCGTAGTTCATTACAGGTTATACGTACGTGAATGGTGTACATGATTACAGCACGGTTGCAGATAGGCGAGTATGATGTTGTAGGTATCACTGAATCATGACTGAAGAAGATTATAGCTGGGAGCTGAATGTCCAAGGATACACATTGTATCAAAAGGACAGAGGGGGCAGCACTGCTTTGTTGGTAAAATGTGAAATCAGATCATTAGAAAGATGCGCAATAGGGACAGAAGGTGTTGAATCATTGCGGATGGAACTAAGGGACTGCAGGGGTCAAAGGATGCTGATGGGAGTTGTATACAGACCCCCAAACTGCAGTAAGGGTCTGGTCTACATACTAAAATGGGAGATATAAAATGCTTGCCAAAGGGGCAATGTTACAATAGTTATAGGGGAGTTCAATGTGTAGATAGATTGGGAAAATCAGTTTGGTGCTGGATTCCAGGAGGGGGAATTTCTTGTGTGCCTACTAAAGATGGCTTCTTAGAGCAGGTCATGGTTGAACACATGAGGGGATCAACTATTCTGGACTGGGGGCTGTGCACGGCAAGTGACCGTAATATGATTGAATTCTCCCTGATATTTGAGAAGCAGAGGCGAAAGTTCGATGTATCAGTATTTCAGTGGAGCAAAGTGGAATTACAGGTTTCCCCTGCTATTCGAAGATAGAGCATTCCTATGAAACTGTTTGTAAACTGAAACGTCGTAAAGTGAAGAAGCAATTACCACTAATTTATACGGGAAAAATTTTTGAGCAATCCCAGACCCAAAAGATAACTACCAAATCATACCAAATAACAAATAAAATATAAAATAACACAAACATTTAGTAAAAGCAGGAATGATATGATAAATATACAGCCTATATAAAGTAAAAATATTGTACGTACAGTGTAGTTTCACTTATCAAAATTGGGAAGACAGCGCATGTCACACATGCACACACAACTGCCTGCACAAGGCTTCACGGTCATGGTAATCTTTCTTGGGGTAAACACACGTATAAAGCGGGCGTCTTTTTTTCGTAAAAACGAAAATCCTCTTTGGTTAGTGAAAACAGATACTAATGCGGGTCTTTCGTAACAGCGAGCTGTCATAAAGCGAACGTTCGAAAAACGCAGGGCCACCTGTACAGAGGCATGAGAGAAGAGTTGGCCAGAATTGACTGGAAAAGAACACTGGCAGGGATGACAGCAGAGGAGCAATAGCTGGAGTTTCTGGAAGCAATTCACAAGGCATAGGATATATACATCCCAAATAGGAAGAAATATTCTAAAGGAAAGATGACTCAACCGTGGCTAACAAAGGAAGTCAAAGTCGACATAAAAGTCAAAGAGCCAGATGATATGAAGGTAGGTGGAGGGGCAAGTAATTTTGAGGAAATAGAGAGGCTACAGAAGGACTTGGGCTGATTAGGCAAATTGGCAAAGAAATGGTAGATGAAATACCATGTCTGGAAGTGTATGGTCATGCACTTTGGTAGAAGAAATGAAAGGATTGACTATTTCTAAATGGAAAGAAAATACAGAAAAACTGAGGCACAGAGGGACTTGGGAGTCTTTGTGCAGGGTTCCCTAAAAGTTACCTTGCAAGTTACGTCTGCGGTGAGGAAGGGAGATGAAATGTTAGCACTCATTTCAAGTGCACTAGAATATAAAAGATAGGATGTAATGCTAAGACTTTATAAAGGACTGGTGAGGCCTTGGCTGACATGGGATGTCAAAGCTATTATAAAAGCAAAAGAAAAGGCATGCAACAAAGCAAAAATTAGTGGGGAGATAGAGGATTGGGAAGTTTTTAAAAACTACAGATAGCAACTAAAAAAATCATTAGAAGGGAAAAGATGAAATATGAAAGCAAGCTAGCAAATAATATCAAAGTGGATAGTAAAAGTTTTTTCAAGTATGTTAAAAATAAAAGAGAAATGAGAGTGAATATAGGACCACTAAAAAATGAGGCAGGAGAAATAATAATGGGTTCAAGGAGATGTCTGATGAGCTAAATGAATATTTAGCGTCAGTCATCACTGTGGAAGACACTAACAGTATGCCTGATGTTGTAGTGTGTGAAGGAAGAGAAGTGGGTGCAGTTATTGTTACAAGAGAGAAGGTGCTCAAAAAGCTGAAAGACCTAAAGGTAAATAAGTCACCTGGACCAGAGGAACTGCACCCTAGGGGTCTGAAAGAGGTAGCTTTAGATATTGTGGTGACATTAGAAATGATCTTTCAAAAATCATTGGACTCTGGCATAGTGTCAGAGGACTGTAAAGTTGCAAATGTTACTCCACTCTTTAAGAAGGGAGGAAGGCGGCAGAAAGGAAAACATAGACCAATTAGCCTGACCTCAGTGGTTGGGAAGGTGTTAGAGTCAATTGTTAAGGATGAGGTGATGGAGTACTTGGTGACGTAGGACAAGATAGTACAAAGTCAGTATGGTTTCCTTCAGGGAAAGTCCTGCCTGACGAACCTGTTGGAATTCTTTGAGGAGATTACAAGTAGGATAGATAAAGGGGATGTAGTGGATGTTGTATATTTGGAGTTTCAGAAGGCCTTTGACAAGGTGCCAAACATGAGGCTGCTTACCAAGTTAAGAGCCCATAGCTTTACAGGAAAGTTACTAACATGGTTCTACCATTGGCTGATTGGGAAGAGGCAGCAAGTGGGAATAAAAGGATCCTTTTCTGGTCAGCTGCCAGTGACTAGTGGTGTTCCACAGGGGTCGGTGTTGAGACCACTTATTTATATGCTGTATATAAGTAATTTAGATGATGGAATAGATGGCTTTATTGTCAAGTTTGCATATGATATGAGGATTGGTGGAGGGGCAGGTAGTGTTGAGGAAACAGGTAGGATGCAGAAGAACCTAGAATGCTCAAGAAAGTGGCAAATGAAATACAATATTGGAAAATTCAAGGTCATACACGTTGGTAGTAGAAATAAATGTGCGGTCTATTTTCTAAACGTGGAGAAAACCCAAAAATTTGAGATGCAAAGTGACTTGGAAATCCTTGTACAGAGCACCCTAAATGTTAACTTGCAGGTTGATTCAGGGGTGAGAAAGGCAAATGCCATGTTTGCATTCATTTCAAGGGGTCTAGATTACAAGAGCAAAGATGTGATGCTGAGGCTTTATAAGGCACTGGTGAGGCCTCACCTTGAGTATTGTGAACAGTTTTGGCCCCCCATCTTAGAAAAGATGTACTGGCATTGGAGAAGGGTCACAAGGCTGATTCCATGATTGAAAGGGTTACCATATGAGGAATATTTGATGGCTCTGGGTCTGTTCTCGCTGGAATTCAGAAGGATGAGGAGGGATCTCATTGAAACCTTTTGAACGTTGAAAGACCTAGACAGAGTAGATGTGGAAAGGACATTTCCCATGGTGGGAGAGTCTTGGACAGCCTCAGGATAGAAGGGTGTTCTTTCAAAATAGAGTTACAGAGAAATTTCTTTAGCCAAAGGGTGGTGAATTTGCGGAATTTGTTGCTGTGGAGGCTAGGTTGATGGGTGTATTTAAGACACAGATTGATAGGTTCTCGATTGAACATGGCATCAAAGGTTACGGGGAGAAGGCTGGGAACTGGGGTTGAGGAGGAGAAACAAAAGGATCAGCCATGATTGAATGGCAGAGCAGACTCGATGGGCCAGATGGCCTAATTCTGCTCCTATGTCTTATAGTCTCACATAGAGTATTGTGAGCAATTTTGGGACCCATAACTTGGGAAGGATGTGCTGAAACTGGAGAGGGTTCAAAGGAGGTTCATGAAATGGGATTGTTATATGAAGAGCATTTGATGGCTCTGGGCCTATATTCACTAGAATTTAGAAGAATGAGGGGTGACCTAATTGAAACCTATCAAATGGTGAAAGGCCTTGATAGAGGAGATGTGGAGAGCATTCTGACAGGCTGCATCACCATCTGGTATGGAGGAACTACTGCATAAGGCTGAAAGAAGCTGCAGAAGGTTGTAAATCTAGTCATCTCCATCCTGGGTGCTAATCTACAAAGTACCCAGGACATCTTTAGGAAGCAGACCTCCAGCACCCAGGGCATGCCCTTTTCTCACTGTTACCATCAGTTAGGAGACACAGAAGTCTGAAGGCACACACTCAGCATTTCAGGAACAGTCTCTTCCCCTCTGCCAACTGATTCCTAAATGGACTTTGAAGCTTTGAACAATACCTCACTTTTTTAATATACAGTATTTCTGTTTTTGCACATTTTTAAATAATCTATTCAATATATGTAATTGATTTACTTGTTTATTATGTTTTGTTTTATTTATTATTATATTTTCTCTGCTAGATTATGTATTGCATTGAACTGCTGCTGCTAAGTTAACAAATCTCATGTCACATGCTGGTGATAATAAACCTGATTCTGATTCTGATATTTCTTATGATGGGAGTGTCTAAGACCGAAGAACACAGCCTCAAAATAGAGGGGCATCTTTTTCTAACGGAGATTCGGAGGAACTTCTTTAGCCAGAGTGTGGTGAATCTGTAGAATTTGTTGCCACATGCAGCTGTGGAGCCCAAGTCTTTATGTATACTTAAGGCAGAAGTTGATAGATTCCTGATTGGCCAGGGCATGAAAGAATATGGGGAGAAGGCAGGCGATAAGGATGAAATGAAAATTCGATCATCCATGATGGAATGGTGGAGCAGACTCGATGGGCCAAATGGCCTAATTCTTCTCCTGTATCTTATGGTCTTATGGTCTTGTTATGCTACCATGTCATAAGTGCTCTTCTCTCGGCTCCATGTTTTTCTTTCAATTAATTTTTTGTGTTGGAGTCACTACTAATTCAAAAACACATCTGGAGCCATCTTTTTCAATGAGCTGAGTTTAAAATAATTTTCATTTTGCTTCCCTGATTCATTTATTGTGTTTTAGACACCAGAGGACAAGAGTATTAAAGCAGAAAGTAATTTATGCACTAGAACTTTCTTAGAATAATGAGTGACAGTCCAAAGAAGGTAAACAGCCTCCTTAATGCCTCTAGACATCAGATTCTCCCCAGATTCCCTGCTGGTTTTGTTCCTGCTTGACATGATTCTCCAACCTCCCCTGCCATCAAAGCTCCTAGCCCTGCTGCTTTGGGATCCCTATTGATTCTGACGTAGCAGATCTGTTGTTCTAATTAAGTGAATGTTGAGGGTATTTGCCTGGAGATTCTTGTCTGTGATTATGTGCCCAATTAGTTTTATTATCTTCTTACTGATAAATGTTTATTGCAGGTGATTCTGCTTCAGAAAAAATAAATAAGTAAAACCTATTCATTAACTTAATATTTAAACAGACATACAGTTCTGTGCAAAAGTCTTAGGCACCCTAGCTATATACAGTGTATGTGTGCCTAAGACTTTTGCACAGTACTATAATCCAAGCTCCTGTAGCATTTACTATTTTTACACACAAGAAGAGGTGGTTTTTGGCTGCTAGTCCACTTTGTATCATCTCCATCATTACAGTGTCTTGAAAAAGTATTCAGCCCCCAACCCTTTGCTCACATAAGCAACACGCACAAAATGTTGGAGGAATTCATCAGGCCAGGCAACATCTATGGAAAAAAATACAGTTCATGTTTTGGGCCGAGACCCTTCAGAAAATGGAAAATTGTAAAACATGGGAAGTTAAAAGTTCAGACACTGTAATATCATCGGTTCAGGAGTATTCATCCCCCTTTGCCCAGTTTATAGTTGAACACCCTTTCGCAGCTATTACAGCCAGTAGTCTTTTTGGATAAGTCTCTATTAGCTTTGCACAATGTGATGGAGCAAGATTTATTCATTCTTCCTTGCAAAAATTGTTTGATTAGCTGGTGAGCAGTGGTGGACAGGAATCTTGAGGTCTTGCCGGAGACATTCGATTGGATTTTTAGGACTCTGACTGGGCCACTCAAGGACATCAGTTTTCTTCATTTGAAGCTACTTCATGGTTGCTCTGGCAGTGAGATTTGGGTTATTGTCCTGCTGAAAGACGAACTTCCTCTCTAATTTAAGCTTTCTGGCAGAGGCTAGCAGGGTTTTATCCAGGATCTCTCTGTATTTAGCAGCATTCATCTTCCCAACAGTCTTGATCAGATTTCCAGTTCCTGCTGCTGAAAAGCATCCTCATAGCAAGATGTTAACTCTAGTATACTTTACAGAAGGGACGGTATTACTTGGCTTGTGCGCAGTATTAGATTTAAGCTTGGTGTTCAGACCAAAAAGTTCCACTTTGGTCTCAACCAACCACAAGACATTCTTCCACACTTTACAGTATCTTCTCAGTGACGCTTTGCAAAGTCTTTATGGGCAAGGACATGGCATAAATCGAAAATAGTGCATTTGCCAGGTAACACTATCCCAACTGTAAAATATGGTTGAGGTAGCATCATGCTATGGGGATGCTTTCCAGCAGCAGGGATTGGAAATCTGATCAGTATTGATGGTGTTATGATCCCAGCCCCCTCCTTTGTGAGAATCGCAAGAGCACCCGTCGAAAGTGGGGGGGGGGGGTCAGTAGACCCAGTCGAAGAGAGAGAGAGAGAGAGAGAGATGTGCCAAATTGCAGGTACCACCAGGGATACAGAATAAAGACAACAAAGACTATTGTCTCATGGAGACCACGTGAAAAGCCCTTGGGCAAGGTGGGCTGGTTGAGAGAGAGATTGCATCATCCCAACCTGATTGACACCTGCGCCCCGTGAGGAAGTATAAAGGAGAGTCTCAGGGGGACAGCCCCCTCAGACGCACCCAGAAGACACGAGAGAGTGATCCCGCAGTAGCGGGATGCCATTCTGAAGGAAGCCACGTGCGTTAGATTCCGGGATTGGAACTTGTGGCTGGAATCACAGAAAACCGCTTTTAACTAACATCGGGGAGAGGGAACCAACGCTCCCCCAATTTCACGGAAGATTCATCAAGACTCAGCAAGTTCTTTCTCTTCTCCCCCCAATCTCTCTCTCTCTCGGTCGCCCCATGCAAAACCCAGCGATTTTCAAAAGGGCTGAAGCCTGCAGACCTTCAGAGTGACTTGTATATTTCCAACGGACAATCTATTAACCCCTAGACACCAGCAGAGCTCACTTCTTAATGATGATTATTACTATACCCACGCTTTAGATTGAATGTTGACGATGTGCACTATCTGAATGTATGTATTAACCCTACTTTTGTGTCCCCTTATAAATAAAAACGTTTGAAAATAGTGACAACAGACTTCAACAGACCTCTCTATCTTTGCTGGTAAGTTATCCAGTTACGGGATACGTAACAATTGGGTTTCTTGTCCGGGATTTGACACCAAATTGGGAGGCCAGTGAATCGGGCTTGTAAATCAAAAAACTTGAATCTGGTTACGCGGGTAGCCAGACAGGAAACCAGCAAAGATGGACGTGGGGGAATTTATGGAAAACCTGACGGTGGGGGCGCTAGAGGTGACCACCAAATCAGACTTGTTAAATTTGGCGAAAGGGTTGAACCTCACAGAAGTGAGGTCGTCCATGAAAAAGTGGGAGGTACGAAGTGTCATAACTCAGTATTACGTTGGGAAGAATGTGTTTGAAGATGAGGTATTGGAAGATATCCCTGACAAAGTACCATCAAGTGGAACGGTTCAGTTAGAGGTGGAGGAATTAAAGTTGGAACGTGAACTTAAGTTAAAAGAGCTGGAAGTGGCTGAGAGAGAGAGAGAGAGAGAGGGAAAGGCAAGAGAGAGAGAGAGGGAAAGGCAAAGACAGCATGAAATTCACCTAAAGAAGCTAGAAGCAGAAGAGAAAGAGAAGGAACAGGCCGAGAAAGAGAAGGAACGGGTCGAGAAAGAGAGGGAACAGGCTGAGAAAGAGAAACAGAGGCAACATGACTGGAAAATTGAGAAGATGAAGAACGAGCGAAGAGATCAAGGGTTAGACCAAGCAGAGCGGTTTAATGTTCGTAGGGAGTTGAGATTGGTGCCCCCGTTCGAGGAGACAGATGTCGATAGTTATTTCCTGCTTTTTGAAAAGGTGGCAGTAAATCAGAAGTGGCCAAAAGAGCAGTGGGTGGCGTTGTTACAAAGTGTGTTAAAGGGGAAGGCCCAACGAGCATATGCGGCCTTGTCCCTGGAGGAGGGAGGAGTGGAGAATTATGATGAGGTAAAAAAAATAATTCTCCGGACTTACGAATTGGTACCTGAGGCCTATAGACAAAAGTTTAGAAATTTAAGGAAAGGGTGGAATCAAACGTATACCGAGCTAGCCCATGAGAAGGGGGTGCTCTTGGACCGTTGGTGCACCGCGGAAAGAGTGGGCGAGGATTATGGGCGTCTCAGGGAGTTATTTTTGATTGAGGAATTTAAAAGTTGTGTTCCGGAGGAGATCCGGATGTATTTGAATGAGAAGCCGGATAAGTCCATTTCAGAATTTGCCAGGTTGGCGGACAAATATGCCCTAACCCACAAGACAAAGACTCCCTCGAATAAAGGTCCCCAGAGAGACCATGGGAACGATCGAGAAAGTCCGACGAGTGAGGCAGAGGTCCCACCGGGAGCTAGTGGTAAGGTTGAGGGGGAAAGGCAAGATGGCCAGAGGGCTCCGGGTTTGACCTGTTTTAATTGTGGAAAGGAGGGGCACATTGCATCTTGATGCTTTGCTCCGAGGAAGGAGATAGGAAGAGGGAAAACCACTGTCCCTATCGGGTGTGCCGTGGTAATCAGCAAATCGACCAGAGAGCCGAGGGTAGACAGAGTACGAGAGGGCTCTGGGAGTTGTCTGTCACACTGAACCGTGTCTGTGACGGAGGGAGACACCCCAGTTTCCGTACGAATCTGGAGGGATACGGGCTCTGAATTATCCCTGGTTAGCCGTAAGGTGCTAGAATTTGGTCGGGAAACGGGCATGGTAAAGGTGGAAGGAATAAATAAACGGATAGAAATGGTGCCCTTATATAAGGTCATTCTGGATTGTGAGCTGGTGTATGGATCAGTTGAAGTGGGGGTGCCCTCAGAGTTCCCGAGAGCTGACGTGGACATGCTGCTGGGAAACGACTTAGCAGGGGGTAAGGTTTGGTCAGCCATGCTGCCGACCTGGCGACCGGCGAGTGTGGTGGCTCCGTCCCTAGCGCCCAAGGACCATCTCGCCAGCGCGGTCACTCGCAGCCTGTCGAGAGAGAGAGCTGTGAACGAGAGCAGTTTAAATCTGGCCAGTTTTGATTTGGCCGAGACGTCTTTGCCGACCCTGTGCCATGAGGGTTTCGAGGGTGGTAAGACGAAGAGTAGTAAAGTGAAAGGGGGTAAGGGAGAGGAGATAGATCTGCCTTTAGCGAAGAGAAAGGTCCTAAAGGTAGGAGATAAAGATGAGAAACAGATAGAGCTGTTGAAAGGTCCAGAGTTGGACATGGATGATCTGTCTGGTTTGGCAGAATTGTTTGAAGAACTTGAGAGTTCTAAAGGTGTTCCCGATAATGAGAGGAGGGCAGTCCTAGATGGAAAGGATACCCTTGCCTCGAAGGAGTCTGCTGAAAAGACCGAGGAGGTTGTTTCAGCTCGCAGGGTTGCGCCTTCCCCGGGTGGGAGCTGCCCAGAGAGTAACTGGGAGGATCGGGGGAAGTTAGAATTTGAAAAAGGTACGGGTGTTGAAAGCCTGGAAGAGGCCAATGTCCCGTTTGAGTGTGTCCGAGATGGGGATGCCCGAGGTGCTGAACCTAGTAACGGAGCTCAGAAGAAGTCTGAGGTATCTGACCCAGTGGAACGGGGCGGCCGTCCTTGTGGGTCAGATGGACTCAGTTCAGTGGGAAAAGGGTTAACCTTGGTAACCGGGGAAAGTGTGAGTTCCCCGGCGCCTGTACTCGAAGGTGGGTTCAAAGTTAATGCAGAATTTAAGAATGGGGTGGTGAGGATTGTTGGCGAAGGAAACGAAAAGCCTGTAGTTTCCAAATCGAAGGAAGAAATCTTAAACCTGGCAGATCGCTCACAGAGTGAGCCGGGGTATAGCGGGGCCCCCCACTCTATTGTTATGCCAGGATGGGGTGTGAAAAGGCTGCCTTCGACAGGCTACTTGAGCAAAGAGTTCGAATCAAACACCAATAGCCTGAAGGGGACTGATAAAAGGGCCAGCCATCTGGGTAAAATCGAAGAATTGGGTGAAAAGGGTCTAAGTTTGGGGCATGGTGTTGCAAAAATAACCCCGATGAATGAGGCTGGCGGGAGTTCACCACGAAAAACGACTCAAGTTCCCCACGGGGGGGCTCGCTGGAAAAGAGGCGACGGTTAATGGATTTGCCATTGTTCGACAGCCAGGCAGGTTGAACGGGTTTGCGCCAAAGCCTGTGAATAATAAAGACAGCCCTTTGGAGACCTGCCGGTTAAGTTAAATGACTGAAATGATTAGTATTCGTGTAAACTTTTGTAAATGCACCTAAGCTAAGGTCACACCTCCTTAGTTTAGAAAAAAAATAAATAGGTGGTTATTGAATTGAAGTCTGATGTACAGTTCACAATGTTAAGATATTAAAGAAAGGGACACTGTAATCGTTAACTATTTAGATACTGACTTGAATGTATAACGGTAGTATTTTGTGAAAAGAAGAACTTGTGTATTGTGTTAGATTCAAAACTCCTGTAAGACTATGGACCACTCCGTTTTAACCGCTGGTAAAAACGTTTTTTAAGAGGGGAGGTGTTATGATCCCAGCCCCCTCCTTTGTGAGAATCGCAAGAGCACCCGTCGAAAGTGGGGGGGGGGGGTCAGTAGACCCAGTCGGAGAGAGCGAGAGAGACGTGTCAAATTGCAGGTACCACCAGGGATACAGAATAAAGACAACAGCGACTATTGTCTCATGGAGACCACGTGAAAAGCCCTTGGGCAAGGTGGGCTGGTTGAGAGAGAGATTGCATCATCCCAACCTGATTGACACCTGCGACCCCGTGAGGAAGTATAAAGGAGAGTCTCAGTGGGACAGCCCCTGAGACGCACCCAGAAGACACGAGAGAGTGATCCCGCAGCAGCGGGAAGCCATTCTGAAGGAAGCCACGTGCGTTAGATTCCGGGGTTGGAATTTGTGGCTGGAATCACAGAAAACCGCTTTTAACTAACATCGGGGAGAGGGAACCAACGCTCCCCCGATTTCACGGAAGATTCATCAAGACTTGGCAAGTTCTTTCTCTTCTCCCCCCAATCTCTCTCTCTCGGTCGCCCCACGCAAAACCCAGCGATTTTCAAAAGGGCTGAGGCCTGCAGACTTTCAGAGTGACTTTTATATTTCCAACGGACAATCTATTAACCCCTAGACACCAGCAGAGCTCACTTCTTAATGATGAGTATTACTATACCCACGCTTTAGATTGAGTGTTGACGATATGCACTATCTGAATGTATGTATTAACCCTACTTTTGTGTCCCTTTATAAATAAAAACGTTTGAAAATAGTGACAACAGACTTCAACAGACCTCTCTATCTTTGCTGGTGAGTTATCCAGTTACGGGATACGTAACAATGGGAAGTTGAATGCTGCTAGATATAGAAGCCTAACCTATCCAGCCTTTCCATAGCAACACACACAAAATGCTGGAGAAACTTGCAGGCCAGGCAGCATCTATGGAAAAGAGTACAGTCGACGTTTCGGACTGAGCCCCTTTTTCAGGGCTACTGTCTATTCTTTCCTCCTGGCTGAAAGGCTCCATACTAGCCAACTTCCTGGTGAACCTCCTCTGCACCTTCTCTGGAGCAACCACATCCTTCCTATTCATGTGACAACCCTGGGAGTAACAACGGGGCATTGCAATGTTAATTCAAAAATTGATCTTCCTGTTTCTGAAACTATTTGCCTAACCTTAAAATGCTCCAGGAATCATATAATCTGCCATCCTCTGGGTCTTTAATTTTTCTGGCAGTTGAATAATACTGCTATTAATATCCTCAAGCACTCTTAATTAAATTTTTCATTTTAAACAGTAGCAAAATAAATGTTCCCATAAACCATTTATCAATTTTGTTTGAAACTGGCTTCAAATAGTTCTTACTAAAACTAGTTTGCTGTCTTCAAAGCAATAGTGCTTTATGGCTGGAGCTACTAGCAACGATCATTCATGGAAGCTGTTACTAATCATTAATGAAAGATATTTGCATGGATTAATCAACAGCACAGGAGATGAGAAAGAGGTTCTTTCACCCTTCTGAGCATGAGGGTGTCCCTCCAGACAGGCTGGAATGGCACGGAGAGGAGATAGCCACACAAGTCAATGCAGGAGCCAAGTCCCTGTGACATGGGTACAGTGCAGAAAAAAATTCAAAGATGTCATGTGGTCAAGGACTGTGAATATCTTCAAATATCATCTTCCACCAACTGTATTACTAATTACTGTTCTGCATCCAACTATCACCAAATTCTAATCATCAACACCTTGATATTCATTTTTGCATTTTGTTTATTTTTTAATCATTTATAGCAATGCTATGTGTTTTGTACTGAACTGTTGCCAAAGGACAACACATTTCATGTCATTTAATTCAGAGGTACTAAATGTGACTCTGACTGCACACTCTCAAATTTATTGCCGCTCAAAGCCTCACATTCCAGAGTTTGTAGACACTGTCAACTGATCAACCATGGAACCAAAACTGGTTGTACAATGCTTTCTGACACACTTCCTTCCCGTATTGGAAATAATTATACATAACTGCTGACAACTGGGAGACGACATTGCTATTAGTGGAAATGGCCTTCACAGAGCCCATGGACAGCAGCAGTTCAGAGAGATGAATCTCAAGGTTAACCTTCTACATTTGCTTGAATTTTATCACACAATCTCTGTTGATTACAGACATCAGAAAGTATAAGAATGCACTTCTTCCTTCAACCCACTCCTCCATGAGTTTTACTCTTTCAGGTAGTCAAGAATTTTCTCTGATCAGGCTCTGTCAACGATGCAACAGAGTCATGATGAAATCAACCTGTTGGTCTGCTCATCAAGATAAAATCCCATGGTGTTACAGGAGAGATAGTGACATGGATAGAGGAATGACTGACAGGCAGGAGACGGTGAGTGGGAATAAAGGGGGCCTTTTCTGGTTGGCTGCCAGTGACTAGTGGTGTTCCTCAGGGGTCAGTATTGGGAATACTACTTTTCCCATTGTTTGTCAATGATTTGGATAATGGAATTGATGGTTCTGTATATGGTGGAGGGGTAGGTAGTGCTGAAGAAGCAATGCAATTGCAGCAGGACTTAGACAAATTGGAAGAATAGGCAAAAAAGTGGTAAATGGAATACGGTGTTGGGAAATGTATGATAATGCATTTTGGTGGAGGTAACCAAAGTGCAGACTATTAACTAAAAGGGGAGAAAATTCAAACATCAGAGGTGCAGAGGGACTTAAGAATCCTCATGCAAGACTCCCAGAAGGTTAATTTACAGGTTGAATCTGAGGTAAAGAAGGCAAATGCAATATTGGAATTTATTTCAAAGGGAATAGAATATAAAAGCAAGGAGATAATGCTGAGCTTTTAAAAGACACTAGTCAGGCCACAATTGAAATATTGCCAACAGTTCTGGGCTCCATATCTCAGAAAGGATGTGTTGTCATTGGAGAGAATCCAGAGGAGGTTCATGAGGATGATTCCGAGAATAAACAGGTTAACATATGAGGAGTGTTTGACAGTTTTGGGCCTGTTCTCACAGGAATCTAGAAGAATGCAGGGGGTGGGGGTTGTGGGGCGGAATTCATTGAAACCTACTGAATGTTGAAAGGATTAGATAGTGTAGATGTGGAAAGGATGTTTCATAAGGTAGGGATTTCCAGAACTAGAGAGCACAGCCTCAAAATTGAGGAGCAACCTTTTAGAACAGAGGTAAGGAGGAATTTTTTTAGCCAGAGAGTAGTGAATCTGTGGAATGCTCTGCCGCAGATTGTGGTAGAGGCCAAGTTAAGCGTATATTTAAGGCAGAAGGTGATTGTTTCCTGATAGGTCAGGGCATCAAAGGATATGACAAGAAGATTGGTGTATGGGGTTGAGTGGGAATGATGGTGCAGACTCGATGGGCTGAACAGCCTAATTCTGCTCCTATGTCTTATGATCAATCTGCCACTTTCACTTCAAGACTAATCCTTTGTGAGCCTGGATGCTGGGTTAGAGATTGAATCTAGACGTGGGAAGTTATAGGACTTCAGTCAAGGTGAGGGGAAAGTGTAGATTGTGCCAGCTCCTTAGAGGTTGTAGTTACCCGTGAGCTCTGCAGTAGTATGGGTCATCCTGAGGAAATTCATGTGCATGATGACATCAATGTTGACTTGCTTGCCAGAAAGAATTCATGCAAATTCATTGAGAAGGACCTCAGTCTTAAAGAGCAGGTCCTAGAGCCCATCCTTTGCGGTGTAGAAATTGTGGCCAGCATCATTTCAACATTTGGAGATCCAAGCACAAGATATTCCTTCTGAACAGTCTCAGATTCCAATGCAACATGAGCAACAGTGCCCAATGTCCAAGAGCTGTGGTGCAGAGTAAAGTTCCAGGAACTTTCGAGAATGCATTCTTCCAGTCTGTTTTTCAATGACTTGCAAGGGCAGCAGAAGTTCTGACCCAGGGGAGTGATTCTGTGATACTAAAGTCCCCTTCATCATGCCACTTGGCCAGTTAGCCCAGCCATGGTACAGCGGGCGAGCCTGTTCTGGACCCTATTGGACATTCTTTTGCCATCAGTGCTATAGCCACTGGGACAACTTGTGGGAAGAAAAGCATATGGATGAAATGCACTGATGACAGACACAAAGAACAAACAAGAGAAAATCTGCAGATGCTGGAAATCTGAGCAACACACAAAATGCTGGAGGAACTCAGCAGGCCAGGCAGCAACTATGGAAAAAAGTACAGTCGACTTTGGCCCAAAATATCGGCTATACTTTTTCCACAGATGCTGCCTGACTGCTGAGTTCCTCCAGCATTTTGTTGTGTTGCACACTCAAAGAAGTTGGAATCCTGTTTGTCTGATTTATTGATAGGAGTATTTATAAATACATTCTACAATAATGTTTTCGTTTTGTCTTTTATTTGATAATTATGATCAAACAGGTACTGCGATAATCTGAACAGAGAGAAGATTCAAAGGTTCAAAGGTCCATTTATTATCAAAGTATGTATGTAGTATACAAACTCTGAGATTCTTCTTTTCCAGATAACCACGAAACAAAGAAAATCCATGGAAGTCAGTTCAGAGAGAAACAGCAAACCCACCAACACCATCATCACCACACCACACCCGCACAAATCACAACAAGAACATCAACCCCCAAACCTTCTCCTTCCGCACAAAAGCAAAGAATAATATCGGAGGAAACACAGAATATAAAAACTATAGACTGAAAAAAGTCCATAGTCCAAAATCCATATGTAGAAACCTCGGTAACATTCCTCCGCATTATTGAAAGAGACAGACTTTGGGCACAGCGATCGACCACACAGGCTCTGTCTCCATCTCCAGCAAAAAGGCGATCTCATGAACTATCAAAGGGCCATTGGCTCACCATCCAGGATGAGGGATTACAGAAGTTGGAATCACAACTGTGAAGGAGCTCCCAACTTTGCCACTGACTCCCCAGCAGAGATGAGGTTTGGGCTCACATTATTTCTAGGGTCAGGATGCACACATGACTGATCGTCCATGAAGCTGGGGATTTGCTGTACCGTGTCATACACGTTCTATCTGAGCAGCCTGAGCTGTAGAACAATTGCTTGAGAATCATGACTGCTCATTGAGTTTGCAGAAGGCAGTGTGGCTCTTGTTGCAGGCACACTTGGTGAGTGTTTCAGACTCTGGTGTGAAAAGGCAGCCTTGAGCCATCATGGCAGATCAAAACGTGGCAAAGTATTGAGAGAAAAGCACATTATCACAAAACAAAACTGTCCTGACTGCTACCCAGATATTGGAAGTGACCATCATGATCATCTGGGTGGAGTTTCAGGCCAGCTGTACATTCAGGGAATGAAACCCCTGTGGTTGTGGAACACGTCAAGATTAAATTTGTTGCCTTCCTCATGATTTGTTTAAAGTCAGTGACCTTGTTTCTCTCTCTGCAGAATCTGCCTGACCTTCCAGATCTTTGTGCATTTTTAACACATTTGAACAATATAGGAATAAATAAGAAAAGTAGGCTATTCGGGCCCTTGTGCCTTTTCTGCTATTCAGCAAGATCATGGCCAATCATCAGCTCAGCACTATTTTCCTTAACTATTCCCATGTCACTGGATTCGACCTGATTCAAAATTACCATGCAAATTCATAGTGTTTTTAAGAAGGCATATGGTCAGCGCATTGAATTCAAGAGCTGCAGTGTAATGTTGCTGCTCTACAAAACTCTGGTTAGACAACACTTGGAGAATTGTGTTCAGAGGACATTTATCAGGATTTTGCCTGGATTATAGAGCATGTCTTAGTGAGGTAAGGTTGAGCAAGCTATGGCTTTTCTCTTTGGAATGAAGGGGGAGTGACAGGTGACCTGATAGATGTGTACAAGGTGATAAGATACAAGATAGAATTGATAGCCATTGCTTTTTTTTCCCAGGGTAGTAATGACTAATACAAGAGGGCATCATTTTAAGGTGACGGGAGGAAAGTATGGGGGCGGTGTTTATTGGAGGTAGTTTTTTTTACACAGAAGTTGAATGCTCTATCAAGAGTGGTGGTAGATCCAGGTATATTAGGGACATAAGAGACCCTTAGATAGACATGTGAATGGAAGAATAATGTAGGGCTGTCAGGGAGGAAAGGATTAGATTAATCATGGTGTAGATTATAACGTCAGCCCAACATTGTGGGCCAAAGGTCCTGTACTGTGCTGTACTGTTCTATGTTGCCCATTTAAATCTAAACATGTCTGTTCCTTACTTTGGCACTGTACCCTTTAGTACTAGACTTTTTGACTGGGGAAACACCGACTTCACTGAACCAGCCAAAAATTTGAGGCATTTCAATGAAGAAACCTCTCATTCTTCTAAAATCTAAATTCTTAATCTGACTAATCACTCTTCTCATGATCAATCTGACATTTTAAGAATCCGCATCTGAATCTTTGCTTCATTCACTGCACAGTAAATACTATATATACCTTTCTAAAGAAGGTCACCAAAATTGTACACAATGTGGTCTTCCAAGATGGATTTTGTTGAGGGTATTTCTGTATATTCATTACTAACTGCATTGAGAAGGAATTCATTTTATTTTAAATTATGCAAAACAAAAGTCCATGCATATGTTATTTCCTATACAATTCCCTTTCTTCCATGGTCTACTGCCCTCTTTATTAGATTCATTAATTTTCAGCCCTTCACCTTTTGCACCTAACCCCTCCCAGCTTTTTACTTCATCCCCCTCTCGCAGCCATCTACTTTCCTCTGCTCCTACTCCCCCCATCACCCACCCCACCTCCTGCCTTCTTATTCTGGTTTCTGCCCCCCTTTCAATTCTTATCCCAAAACATCGATTGTTTGTAGGTGCTGTCTGCTGTGCCGACTCCTCCAGCTTTTTATTTACAGCATAATGCATAAATTGCTTGGAAAATGCTTAAGTAATGCCTTTCAAAGAAGTATAGCGGTGAAAAGCAGGCCCTTAGCTGGAGTAGACAGGAAAAAGCATATCTCTGATAAGGTGACAATGTGGTTCTGGTGCTTCTGGAAATACCTGGTCGCTAGATTCATGAGGGAAGTTTTGTGGGGAGAGTGAGGGGACAAGAACAATAAAAAGGATTTGTTAAAAATGAAATACAGGTCAGAGTTGTCGCTGAAACCTGAAACCAAATGGAGAATATAGACAGTGCTCGGCCAATTAGGTAGCGTCTATGAGAGGGTGGAAAAACAGGGTTAATTATACCTTGCAGCAGGACTGGCCGGTTCCAATGTAAACAGAAAAACTGAGTAATCTTAAATTGTTGAATTTTATGAGCTCTGAAGGCTGCAAAGGAGCTGAATGGAAAATGCTTCTTGAGATTATGTTAGGACATTGGTTAAATCTTTCACCCTTCTTTGCTCTGCTCTAAAGGTGATAAATTCCAGTTACTGGATTCTGACCAAGCAATTATAGCCCTTTAACTCTGGTTCAATTCTCCCTAATTTCTTTGTACCCTTTTCTAAGCATTCATGTCTTTCTTAAAATGTGGGGGCCAGAAATGGGGCACATGACTGCTTTATTTAGTTGTTTGTATTTTATGCCCCTATTCATAAAGTCCTATATGCCAATTATACTACATAACTAATTAAAGTTCTTTGCACACATTCAGATGAACTGAGATAACTCAAAGAATTTTATACATAAATAATTTCGTATGGCTTTGTCAAATTTTAGAAGCATTGATTTGCTAGATTTAGAATTCTACATTTTCCAAAGAGGTTGGTTAAGTTTAGGACAAATGGAAGATGCTTTAATCTTGGCACTGGGTGTAATAAATTTGTAAATGTGGTCTATAATTTGCTCTAGTTTGTGCCTTGAGGAAAATATTGCTCGACATTGTTTTAAGTGTGTCAAGTTTGTTTTCCAGAAACATAGAAACGTAGAAAATAGGTGCAGGAGTAGGCCATTCGGCCCTTTGAGCCTGCACCGCCATTCAGTATGATCATGGCTGATCATCCAACTCAGAACCCTGTACCTGCTTTCTCTCCATACCCCCTGATCCCTTTAGCCACAAGGGCCATATCAAATTGGCCTATTTTTCATTATTGTCAGTAATAACCATTTCTGTATAAATAAATTATTTTCAAATTTAAATCTGACGCTTTCACTAAATTCCAAGCATACAAGTTTTTAGGGTCTACAATTGTTGACCAGAAACGTTAACATTTTCAGATGGCCAAATATGTAAAGGATATGCACCATCCAACCGTTTAGAACAAGAACAATTGTAGCTAAACTTCAGAATGGTCTGAAATGTTATGATTATCAGCTGGAAGCGTGGCATATTCTTTGCAATGCCATTTTTAGAACACTTTAGAAATAATTGACTCATAATTCTGTCTGATCAAAGGAGGAAGATGCCATAAATAATGTTGCTGGTAAGGTTACCACTGTGTGGATGCTGCTGATTCACATTATAATTTTCTATAGTGGTCACTGATGTGGAAACAGATCTCATCAGAAACTTCATTCCATCCGTTGCCAGTGGGCTTGGTTATTTTTTGCCTTTGCAAAGAAATTGGAAATCAAAAGTAAAAAAGCACCAGTTGATGGAGTCCTTTTTATCTAATTTGGGAAACAAACATTAGACTAGAAATGTTTTGCAAGAATTGCTTAAGGGTTTATAAATGGGCTTCTTGGCAGATGGCAATACTAATAGACAGCATGTTTAAAGAAAAGTTATTCTGAGCACTCATGTATTTGAGAGTGCTTTCTAAATAAATGTGCCTGTCTGTACTGTGTAGAGATCAGTGCAGATGACTCCCATGCCAATATTTTTTAAAAAAATAGAAGCTTGTCCTGTGTTATTTGAAAGAGAAATGTGCAAAATAAATTGTAATTTTTGATGCTTTGCCCAGTCATTTTTATAGAAAATATATGCAGCTAAATGTAGCAGAGATTAAATTTGAAAATGTGCAGAGATGAGTTTGGGGTTATGATGCACTAAACTAATCCCCCTTCATTGCAGTGCTGTCCGCTCATTCAATTCAGGTAGGACGCTGTTTTAAATGGTTGTCGTGGGCACCTGCACAATGAGCCCGTACCACGACAGTTCATGCTATCTAGGGTTAGCCTGCAGAGTCCAAAAGGGAAGTGTATTTCAACAAGAAGGAATCTAGCTCATTTGTGATCAGAAACTGTGCTGCAAGATACTGAAGAACAGCTGAACATGGCAGGAATAATTGCAATGAAATTTTCTGCTATCTCACTGCTGGCCTGGGTACAAGCCATGGAGAAACTGAGAGGTGGAGGCATGGAGAGGCTGGCTCCAAGAACATGGAAGCAACGCAGATAAAATCCAAGAATCTGACAAGATTTCAGAGTGAATGAATTTAATTATTAGATGGTGTCTCCTCAGTTGTAACTCCTGAGCTTACCTTAAGGCTAACCTTACACACACACACACACACACACACACACACACACACACACACACACACACACACACACACACACACACACACACACACACACACACACACACACACACACACACACACACACACACACACTATCAACTTGCACCTATTCAATCCTGATCTCCATATCACCCAAAAGCATCACAAGAGTTCACTGATATTTCTCTCTCGGAGAAAGTGGAAATGCAGATCTAGCCTTAATAGAAGGAGGATCATAGAGCCTGTGGACAGATCAATGGCAAAGGTATCTGCTTCCGTTGGTGTTCTAGATGGCAAGTGGTAGGAATGTAGGGACAGAAGGAGGGAGAAGATGACCAAAGGGATTGCTCTGCGAGTATCAGGCATGGATCAAGTGAGACCTCCTGTTAAAAGAAGGAATATAAAAGAAGGCATCAGACTGACATAGAATGTTGTGCTCCTGTCTTTCAGTTCCAGTGACCCAGGTTCAATCCTGTTTCTGCTGCTGATGGTGACATTTCAACACCCTCCCTATGACCATGTGGGTTTCCTCTTGCAATATGTGAAAAGAGAAGAGATTACAGGGAAACAAGTGGAGCATGCAAAAGCAATGAGAGTTGGGTTAGACTTGATGGGCTGAATAGCCTTCTTATGTTTGAAACGATAGTATGAGAAATTCTTGAGGAATCTACTGGCTTCCAGGCCCCACATACTACAATCCTTTGACTCAGTAAGCACTTTGTTAGAGCTGCCATAGAACCTATGCGTAAGACAGAAAACCATTATGGAGCCAAACCTCACAGAAACACTTGCCAGTTAACAGGCTTGTCAGCAATCTGTAAGCTTACTGCCTCTGGTCTTGTCCACATGCAGAAGTTTTGAACTGAACACATCACTGTGAAAATTTCTCCCTTTGCTCTCAAACTCTGACAAGCCAGCCTTACCTGAGAAACTCCATCTAAGCACTTTAATTTCTAGAGCTTAATGAACTTTTGTATCAAACCTTTCTTTGTTTTGACACCTGCCTTAGGAACTTTATGGTAGTCTCTCTGAAGGATGATGTCCACAAATTCTAATATTAGTACGTAGCCAGTAACATGTAACAAATTTTGTACTTGCTCCAGTTCTTTGTAAAACACTTTTGCCTCTCAACATCCAACTATTTTGAGAAAAAGTAGCAGCTTTTAAGTCTTGAATTTGCAGTTCAACAATGATGAAAGTGACAATGTCAATTGAAGTTCCATCTTCTATAAAGAGTTCCTCAATACTACTCAAAATAAAAAGCTTTGGGCAATATCCTATTCCATGTATTAATTAAGTGCCATTAATGTGGTGAACCATACTAGTTTTTCATAGGAGAATATTGAAACAACAATTCAGCTATAAGTTACACTGTGAATGAAATGCAGCTTAAGTTACTGTATTTGAAGCAAAATTGAAATTTACAGGTATAAATAGCTTGGTTTCTAACTATGAGCTAAGTTTATTAAAAGCTTTGTTTCTATTCATAAACTGTACAAAAACAAAACCTTGTTGAAATTGTTTGAAACTTAAATTATTACAGGAAAAACATACAAGCTAATGTAAATTGACTGGGATGTACTTATGAATGGAGAATTATGAAGGTGAATAATTATGATGGCAGAAATTGTTTCTGTTGGACATTAACAAATTAAGATTAAGAGGTCATAAATAAATGAAATGAAAAGACAAAAATATTACAAAGTTGATGCCATTGGAACGTTCTCTGACTCAAACTGGCATGGAAACAGAATCCATAAATTTTTTATGATGGAATTTAAGTAGTGGTTTGAAGGAGATGAATCCCAGAGTATGGCTGGGAGGAGTAGGAGCAGATAAAGAAACATTAGTAGATACTTAACGTGCCAAATGGCTTGTTTCTGTGCTGTAATTTCCAATAATTGCAAGAAATACAATTCCACTGACACAACTGGGCTTCACTGATTATACTGCAGATGCCAGAAACCCAAGGCAACACATACAAAATGCTGCAGGAACTCAGAAGACCAGGCAGCATCCGTGGAAATGAACAAGAGTCGATGTTTCGGTCCGAGACCCTTCTTCAGGACTGGAAAGGAAGAGAGATATGCCAGAATAAGAAGGGGAGGGGAGGGGAAGGAGGATAGTTAGAGATAATAGGTGAAGCCAGGCTCATGGGAAAGGCTGGCGATGAAGGAATCTGATAGGAGAGGAGAGTGGCCCATAGGAAAAAGGGAAGGAAGGAGGGGCACTGGGGGAAGTGATAGGCTGGTGAGAAGAGGTAACCGGCCAGAGTGGGGGATAGAAGAAGAGGGGAAGAGGAGGGAATTTTTTTTAACCTGGAGAAGAAACCGATATTCATGCCTTTGGTTTAGAGGCTAATCAGATGGAATATAAGGTGATACTCCTCCACCCTGAGGGTGACCGCATCATGGTACAAGAGGAGACCATGGACCGACAAGTCAGAATGGCAATGGGAATTGGAATTAAAGTGTTTGGCCACCGGCAAGTTTCACTTTTGGTAGAGGTGCTCTACGAAGCAGTCTCCCAATTTATGATGGGTCTCACCAGTGTAGAGGAGGCTGCATTGGGAGCAAAAGGTGACCCCAGCAGATTCACAGGCGGAGTGTTTGTGGCCCTAAATAGAAGTGAGGGAGGAGGTGAATCGGCAGGTGTCACACTTCAGCCATCTGCAGGAATAAGTGCTGGGAGGGAGATTAGTTGGGAAGGATGAATGGACAAGGAAATCATGGAAAGTGGTGAGTGAGGGAGGGGGGAGATAAATATGTGTTTGGTTTTTGGATCCCTTTGGGGATGGCGTAAGTCATGGAAGGTGATGTGCTGGTTGCAGAGGCTCATGGGGTGGTTGGTAAGGACGTGAGGAACTCTATCACTGTTAGAACAGCAGGAAGCTGGGGTGATCAGAGATGTCCAGGAAATGGAGGAGATGCAGGTGAGGGCAGCATCAGTGTTGGAGGAAGGGAAACTCCGTTCGTTGAGGAAGGAGGATAATTCTGATGTCCTGGAAAGGAAAACCTCATCCTGGGTACAGATGTGGCAGAGACAAAGGGACTGAAAAAAGGGAATAAGATTTTTACAGGAGACAAGGTCGGAAGATGTATAATTAAGATAACCACAGGAATCAGTAGGCTTGTAAAAAATGTCGATTGAGAGTTTGTCTCCAGAGATGGAGACAGACAGATCGAGAAATGTAGGGAAGGTGTCAGAAATGGACTTAATGAATTTAAGGGCAGGGCGGAAGATGGAGGCAAAGTTGATGAAATTAATGAGCTCAGCATAGGTGCATGAAACAGCACCAATGCAGTCATCGATGTAGCACAGAAAGACTTAGGGAGCATTACCGAGGAAAGCTTAGGACATGGACTGTTCTCCACAGCCAATGAAAAGGCAGACTTAGCTGGGTCACATGGCTTCCCCTCAAGTCTGGAGAAAGTGGGAGGAGCCAAAGGAGAAGTTGTTGAGGGTGAGGACCTGCCAGATGAAGGAGGGTGGTGGTAGAGGGGGATTGGTTGGTTCTTTAATTGAGAAAGAAAAGGAGAACTTTAAGGCTTTCTTGAAGTGGGATAGCAGTGTATAGGGACTGGACATCCATGGTGAAAACTGAGGCGGTCAAAGCCAGGGAATTGAAAGTTAGTGAGGAGATTGAGAGCATGAGAAGTGTTGTGGATGTAGGTGGGAAGGGACTGAACCAGGGAGGATAGAATGGAGTCAAGGTATGAAGACATGGGTTCAGTGGGGCAGGAGACAATGGGCCTACCCAGACAGACAGGTTTATGGAACTTGGGTGGGAGGTAGACACGAGCTGTGTGGAGTATGGGAACAAATGAGTTTAGTGGTAATGGGTGGGGGGTTCTCAGGGATGATGAGGTCAGTGATGGAGTCAGAGACATTTCTGGTGGTTCAGAGTGGGGTTCTCTTCAGGGGGTCAGTAGGAGGAGGAGTCTGGGAGCTGCCACTTTGCCTCAGTCCACCACACTACAACAGTACCCACTTTGTCTGCAGGTTTTCTGGTGAAACACCCTGGGAAAGGTTTCACTGTTAATGTAATGGTCTTTCTGTGCAGGAGGTTTTTGGGTTATGGTTAGAGGTAATGGATACTTCGGAATGTCAGCTGGGCCTTTTGTTCAGCGTGAGATGAGGATGGAAGATGCTGAAGAGAACCGGTCGGAGGATACGATCCAATGGGGAGATCCTGATTCGATGGAGCCTGATGGTGAGATCGACTGCGGATCGGTGAATTGAGCTCCAACTAGTGCACATTTGACTGTTTAATTATAATGGGCCCTTTTTGCTTTTTCTTTATTTTCTTTACTAAGCGTTTAATTAAGATTCATAAATATAATTCCTTTAATTGTGTGCAATGTGCTGTCTGATGTTTTCTGGCACTGAGTTGTAACAAATGACACAGCATCCACACAGACCGGTGTTTGGGGCGGGAGAGCTGAATCAATCTCACGGGATTGGCGGACTGGAATGTGTCTTCCCGAGACTTACGTTGCCAAGGAAACCAGCGGGGTTTCAATAGTCAGGTTGGGATTGGTGCTGGGAGAATGGAGGGCAGTACATTCAGAGGGAGTAAGGTATGAGGAGGAGTAAGGAGTGCTGAAATTGAGCCAGTTGATGTCTCATTGGCAATTAGTGATGAAAAAATCCAAGTCAGGCAGAGAACCAGAGCGGGCTGTCCAAGAAGAGGAGGAGGATTAAAGAAGGGGTCATTGGGGTGGAATGGGGAACTTTTGCTGGAAAAGTGGGCTCCGAGATAGCTCCGATGGAAGAAGAGCTCAGTGTCGTGGCAGGCATGGAACTCACTGACGTGCAGGCAAAAGGGGCAATGGTAAGGACCTCACTGAGAACAGAACATTCCACCTCAGAGGGGGAAGGTTGGGAGCAATCTACTGATGAATGATTTTCATGATCTGTTAGGATGAGTTACAGACTGAGTTTGAGTTTAGCATAATTATTAATGTCAAGTGGAAAGATAATTTACTTTGCAATGCTACAAAGCTTTATCATAATGTGCACTATTATATAAATAAGTAGAATATACATTTCTCTGATTAAGAGTGAATAAATTTAATGTCTTTACTAAGAGTTCATCAATGAAAGGGGAGAATCTTGTTAGAGTCAGGTAATTTATATCTTGGCATATTATTTTGGACCTATACTTATCTGATCATTTGAACTTTGTCCTGGTAGTTAAAGAACCCTTTATGCTGAGAAATTTTGCGACTCAAGCATTTAACCATGTTTGTAATTAATGAACGCCTAATAATTAATTGTTGTATAGAGTAGAAGATTAAAACTGATTGATCCTCTAAATCATTGTGAAAGGCAAGATAAAATTCATAGTTGCATTCTGAAGGAAAAACAGGACTGGTGCTGAGGTAAAAAATAGAAAATGTGAGAAATACTCAGTAGGCTAGACAGCATCTGATCAAGTGTAAACATCATCTATAGCCTGATCTCATCCAGTCACAGTGATGTCATGGTCAAGAAAAAGAAATCCAACAAGACCTCAATTTCCTCACAAGGCTAAAGAAATTTGCCATTGCCACGTCCCCATCAACCCTAACCAATTTTTATTGATACATCATAGAAAGCATTCTGTCTGGATGCAGCATGGTTTTGGATGGCAACTGCTCTGTGTGTGACTGCAAGAAACTGCGGAGAGTTGTGTACACAGCTCAGCACATCATAGGAACCAACTTCCCATTTATTGACTCTGTCAATACTGTTTGTTGTCTCAGTAAAGCAGCCAGAATAACCAATGACCCTACACACCCCAGACATCTCTCTTCTCCCCCTCCCATCGAGCAGAAGGTACAAAAGCCTGGAAGTACATACCTCCAGACTCATGAACAGCCTCTATTCCACTGTCAACAGACTCATAAATGGACCTCTTGTATGAAAAGATGTACTCTTGATCTTGTAATCTATTATGACCTTGCACTTTGTCATTTACATGCACTACTCTTTTTTTTCTTTTACACATTGTTCTGTGTTGTTATTGTTTTACCTTATTTTAACTCAATGCACTGTGTAATGATTTGATCTGTATGAACAGTATGCAAGACAAGCTGTATCTTGGTACATGTGACAATAATAAACCAATACCAATACAAATCATGTGTCAGGTTTGTATTACCATAGAAATGTCATTATTTTCTGGCAACACAAGTTATAACAAAAGTGTAATATTTGTGAATTACTAATAAACTTAGAAGCAGGCTGTAAGGTGTATGCAAGGACAAAGATCTTATCTGTAGTGCCAATGGAAATCAGGCAGTTTCACAATCAATTTTAAATGAGGTTAAGGTAATGGAAGAATCTCTCGTGTTCCAAAGGTTTGAAATGTTATTGCAGCAAGCCTCTTGCGTGGAAAGGAGCTTTCAGCATGTCTGTTCTGAAATGGATAGCCGTAGTTTATCATGCTGCTTATTTGGGGAGAGGTAATCCTTGAGTTGTTGATTGTTTTTTAATGAACAATGCACACTTAGTTGGATTTTCAATCCTTTAATTATGATGAGGTAGGAAGAATGGTAGTATATTGTCTTATCATAGCTCCCTGAAATACTTGGCACTTTGCAAGTAATTGAAATGACTTAGGTCCTGAAAATATAAGCACAAGTCTTTTTCCACACAAGATACTGCATATAGCAATGAGATCAATTACAAATTAATCTTTTATGTAATGTTGTTACTTGAGGGATAAATGACAGGCTTTCTTTATCTTGGGATGTGGCAACACAAGTCAGGTAGCATTTATTATTAAATTAAAAGCTTTAATGCTGGGAACTTTTAGCAGATCAGGCAACATTTGTAGAGAATTTGAAAAAAAAACTTTCAAGTCAATGACCTTGCTGTAGTATTTGTTCCTACATCACTGAATCAGATTTCAATCGTGGGCCAGATTAGGTTGAAAAGACAGATACCATGCCTTCAATCTTTTTTTTAAACAACTGACTAGAACTTCTTATAATAATTTTCCAATGCTAATTAAAATATTAGAATTTGGTTCACAATTTGTCCCTTTGGGAACTAAGGACCTAAGTTGTCAATCTGATGCATAGCTAATAGTGGCACAACATCATTTATCATCCGCCCAAATCACTGAACTTCTCACCTAAACGATCACGCCTCTTGCGAAGAAGTATTTTCTTAACGCTGTGTTGGATTGTCAACCTGTGTTCAAATGCTTTGCTGGCCGCAATAAATGTAGGTCTTCCGATTAAGCTGTGAAAAGTAATCAAGTAGAGATAAAGACTGGAAATGTCCTCGATGGCATGATTACATTTTACCTCTTGAACATTCCAGAGTAGATGAAGTTAAGAGGTGATTTTCTGCAGTATTATTAATATAAAAACGTGCAAGCCATATTGGAAATCAGTCTGTGAAAAGAAATTGTGTGGCACTGCACTTGTTTTAAAGGCTTAGTGTGAGTGCCTAGAGTTCCAGCTGAACATTATACTTCTCTACATCCAGTCAGCTCTTGGAGCATCAAATGATCCTTGTAGAATCAGTATTACAGTAATTATACCAGTGGACCAATTTCCTAGCCTTACAACTGGCCTCACTAGGCATGTGACAGCATCAAGACTATGTCCCAATAGGGTTCTAATGTTCAAATTATTAAACTGAACTTTTAAATTTAATGATAATTCTAAAAGATCTAATTAGTATTCCCACAATTATGTGCAGCAGCGCAAGGCATGTATAAAGCTGTATTAACTTTGACATGCTGACTTTGCAAACGTAGCCTTTGGCAGTTTTACAAAGTCCACCATGGCAGCATATATGCAATGAGCATCTCAACCAGAGCTACTCTCTGAACTAGTGATGTTACTCAGCGGATTCATGTACAACAGAGCAAAACCTTCCACAGTCACCTTTCTATGAAACTATTTCTGTTTTCAGAAAGAAGTGTTCAAGTACCTCCTTCTAAATATTTAAGCCACATGTCAATTCAACATCTCAATTTAGTTCGCCCTAAGTTTCCAAATTCCAAAGGACTCTGTTTTAACAAAGAGATTATTTTTTGAAAACAAATAAACAATAATTTTATCCATCAAAACTCACCCAAGTTGTAATTCTATTTATTTATTTATTTGCAGTGTGGAATAGGTCCCCCCAGCCCTTCAAGCTGTGCCGCCCAGCAAGTCCTGATTTAACCCTATTCTAAGCACAGGCCAACTTACAATGACCGGTTAACCTACCAAGCTGCCTTTGAACTGTGGGATGAAACCCACGTACCCGGATGAAGTCACAGGGAGAACGTACACGTTTGTTACTGGAAGCGGCAGGAATAGAACTGGTACTGTAAAGCATTGTGCTAACCACTACGCTGCCCTGCCACCTACTTCTGTTCCACTTGATTGAAGCTTAAACTGTTTTAAATGATAAATATTGCTTATAATCTTCAGGGACTCTGTCTCATACTCCAATAAGGCATCACACAAGATTTAACACTTTGGCAAGGGTAAAGGCAGCCAGTTACCAATTACCGGGGAGAGAAGGTATATATAATATAATATTTTCCCCCCATGGTTTCAGCTCATACTTGTCAGACCTTGGCTGGAACCAATTTTGCTGCAACATCAGAGTCAGAATCAGGTTTAAGATCTCCAGCATGGGTCATGAAATTTGTTGTATTTGCAGCAGCAGTACAACGCAATACATATTATTTGAAAGAAAAGCCTGAGAACTACTGTAAGTGTGTGTATATACATATACATACATATGTATAAAATAGCTAAATTAAATAAGTAGTGCAAAAATAAACATTTGTAAGTCATGAGGTAGTGTTCAATGTCCATTTGGAAACTGAACGGCTGAGGGGAAGAAGCGGTTCCTGAATTGCTGAGTGTGTGCCTTTGGGCTTCTGGACCTCCCTCCTGATGACAGCAATGAGAAGAGGGCATGTCCTGGGTGATGGGGGTCCTTACTGATGGATGCCACATTCTTGAGGCACTACTCCTTGAAGATACCCTGGATGCAATGGAGGCTAGTGCCCATGAAGGAGCTGACAACTCTCTGCAGCTTATTTCAACCCTGTGCGGTAGTTTCCCCTCTCTCCATACCAGACTGTGATACAACCAGTTAGAATGCTCTTTCTGTAGAAATTTGCAAGTGTCTTTGGTGACATATCAAACCTCTGCAAACTCCTAATGAAATACAATCATATTAAAGTTAAACCGGGAAGAGTTAAAGTTTAAGGGAACAAAGTGAAAATGTTGGCAATTGGCTCTGCCTTTACTCTGGAAAAATTAATTGATTATCCAGACTCTACTCTCAGTGGATTCAAAATTAATTTTCTTCAGCAGGAATAATCTTCCATAAGAGATTACGATGTGAGAAACAATGACTTGGCTTTGTGCCTAATCAGATTACAGTTGTTTAATTTATTTTCTTCCTGTAGAGGTTTGAGGATCGTTATGTAGTGGTTATGTTACTGGGCCGGTAATGCAGAAACCTGGCCTGATGATGTAGAAACTTGAGCCCAAATCCTTTCACTGCAGCTGGGGAATTAAAACTAAATTGTCTGGAATAAAAGACTGGCATCAGTAATATCAACCATGGAAATACATCTGCTTCACCTATATCATTTGGGGAGAGAAATCTGCTGTCCTCATCTCGTCCAGCCAACATGTGACTCTAGACTTAGAGTCTTGGGGCTGGGCAAAACATTCAATTCTATCAATCTACCATTCAAAACCTAATATGAATATAATAGGAATATTTATCTCATTGGCGACCTTGACAGTATAGTTATACCAGGCAAAATGGGCTGGCTGATTTGTCAACTCTGCAAAGCATTCATCACAAACATGTGGGAACCTGTGTACACATTGAGAGAACTTTGCCATCAATCGGTTACACTTAAACTTGAAATATTTGCACAATTTTGTACATTTCTGTCAGTGGTGAAAACTCCTCAGTCACTTTCACTCGGCACGGCCTCTCCTCCTGGTAGGATAGCTGCATCGGAGGTTGCATGAGAACATGGGAAACAGAAGTAGTAGTAGGCCATTCAGCCCTTTGTACCTGCTTCACCATTCAGTAAAATTATGACTAATCTTTTACCTCAGTGTCATTTATTGCTCTATCTTTGATTCCCTGATTCCTTTAACAACTAAAATTCTATCATTATATTTCCTGATTCTTTTAATGAAGAAATCCTCTCTGCCCTAAATGAAAAAAAAACTTTCACATTCTGACTGTGTCCTTGATTCTAGATCTCCCAGTGAAGAGGAAACATCAATTCTACACATTCTACAGGCTCATAAGGATTTTTTTTATCAGTCTTTTTTATTGAGTTTCAAATAGATGAACGTAACAATGATAGTGATACAAAGAGATTGCGATTACATTAATAACGGTTAACGTATACAGAAACAGACTCTGAGTAACATGTGTAATATAAGCCTCCCAATCTCTTAGTAACTAAACATGAGAAAGATCCAAAGAAAAAAGATTTTTACGAGCAAAAAAATCCCCCTAAACTAACAAAGGAACCAAAATAAAAACAAAACAAAACAAAAGCTGGGCTCCCTTGTTTCATTGGTTAAATTCATTACTTGTCATTAACTCCACTCCTCTATACACAAACACAAAGTTATTCAGAAGGATTTGGAAAAGGTCAGTTTATATAATATAAAAATGTTGAATAAATGGTCTCCAAGTTTCTTCAAATTTAACCGAAGGGTCGTTAGTGCCACTCCTAATTTTTTCCAAATTTAAATATGTTATAGTTTGGGAAAACCATTGAAATGTAGTAGGGGGATTATAATCTTTCCATTTAAATAAAATGAATCTTCTGGCTATTAATGTAACAAATGCAATCAAACGGCAAGCTGAAGGGGACAATTGACTAGAGTCCACTGGTAATCCAAAAATTGCAGTAATAGGATGAGGTTGTAAATCAATATGCAAAACTGCTGAATTAATATCAAAAATATCTTTCCAATATTTTTCCAAAAGAGGGCAAGACTAGAACTTATCTGTCAAGGAAGCTACCTCAACTTACATCTGTCACAGACAGGATTTATATGGCAATAAAAGCAAGCTAACTTATCCTTGGACATATGGGCCCTATGAACCACCTTAGATTGTATCAAAGCATGTCTAGCACACATTGAAGAAGTGTTAACTAGTTGGAATTGTAAGGATTTCATGCATTTCAATGGAACCACTTCTCACTCTTAAGAAAAGGCAGACCTTGCCTGTTTCATTTGACCTCATCTGACAAATCTTTACTGCATACTCTTCTGTCACAAGTTAATTCTTTTTAAAGTATGAAGGTTGGGTTTTAATGGCTTCAGTACATTTTGGGCAAGACTTTTTTATTCATGTACTCAGAACAACACTAGCAATGAAGCATGTTGCATGAAAGAATAGGTGCAGATTGAAATAAGATCTTAGCCTTTTTTGGACATGGAGAATAAAGCCCATCAACTTATATAATTCAGAGAAATGAGGCAAGAAATGTGCCTTTGAGTTGATCAAGTGCAAGTGTTGTCTGTAAATATGGTTTGACAAGTGAAGTTCTGGTGACTTTGGTTCTGAAATGGCCAGTTAACCACTGTTGCTGAAGAATTGCTCTACTCTGACTGGAAGTTAATTAGAGCAGAGCTGCAATGTTGCCCTGTACTTTTCCCTATCTTCCTTGTTTCTTATCTTGGATGTTTTTTTGTGACCTGGACTACTTATTGCAGGTTCCACAAAGAATTGAGAAAATGCCATTAATGCCATAACAACAAAATCTTCGAAATTCAATTCAACATTAACCAAAGCCATGGCTGTGTCTCCTTGCAGGTCAATAGCACAAGAATGCAAGAAGATAGTTGCAGGGATAGGCCTCCTGGCCTCTCAAGGCCCATCCAACCATTCAAGGTGACAGTGGCTGATCCACCGCAGGCCTCAACTATTCTTCTGTGTCAATTACAGGATTGAATGGCTTGTCATATGAAGAGTGTTTGATGGCTCTGGGTTTGTATTCACTGGATTTCAGAACAATAACCTCATTGAAGCCTATCAAATGGTGAAAGGCCTTGATAGAGTGGATGTGGAGAGGATGTTTCCTATGGTGGGAGTGGTTAAGACCAGGGGACACACATTCAGAATAGAGAGGTGTCCTTTTAGAATGGAGATGAGGAGAAATTTCTTTTAGCCAGAGAGTGGAAAATATGTGAAATTCTTTGCTAAAGGGAGCTATGGAGGCCAAGTCCTTATGTATATTTAAGGCAGAGGTTGATAGATTCTTGATTGGTCAGGTAATGAAGAGATACCGGGGAAAGGCAGGAGATTGGGGCAGAGAGGAAAATTGGACCAGAAATGGCAGAACAGATTCGATAGGCAAATGGTCTAATTCTGCTACTATATCATATGGTCTTATGGTCTAATTACACACATTAATTTTCCGATATTTGAAATGATTATCTATTATTTAATGTCTACAATGATCTACCACAATCCTCTGGGATAGACAATTCTGGATTCATCACCTTTTGCAAGAAGAAACCTTTTCCAGCCATTCACAAAAGGATAACTCTCCCATCCTGGGAATGAGCCTGCTGAATCTCCTTTGGACTGCTTCTGATGCTGGCATTATTTTACCAGGGTAAGGGAAACAAAACTATATAAAACTCTCCGTTTTGATCTCAATATCTGGTAGAATTGTAACAAACATCCCTGTTTCCAAACTCCAATCTCTTACAATAAAGGTCAATGGGCCATTTGCCCTCCTAGCTGCTTGTTGCACTTGCATGCTAACTTTTTATGTCTCATGCAGAAGAATGCCTAAATCCTTCTGTACTCTAGGTACCCCTACTCTCTGTGTGAAGGGGTTCTATAAAGCTTCTTTCTGGATAGGTTGTTACATTTCTCATAGCTACAAATATCCAGTTGCCATCCCCTAGGGTGATGACATCTTTCCCTATTATGATCCAATAATATGCAGTACACAAGCTGTGGTCTAGCTGATATTGTATACAGTTCCACATAACTTTGCTGGTCTTATGTTCTAACATCTGGTAGTAAAGCAGTGGATCCTATTATTGACCTGTATCCTTCCCTTTCTTCGTTCTTTATCAATCCTTTTATTTATTAAATAAAAAGAGTATGTATATATATATATATATATAAACAAGAGGAGAATAATCTCAAATATCTATATCAATAACAATTCATATAAAAGGTAAAATAAACATGATCAGGATCATACATAGTATTAACCTAATAGTATGTAATTAAAAAAAGATAATTGATTCCCCTCATCCATGAAAATAAGAAAAAAGATAAAGAAACTTTTATAATTTTAATATACATTAAAAAGAACCACTAAACAAAAAAACAACAAAATAGGGAACTGGGCAGCTCAAACTGAGAGTGAGAGCAAGAAAAAAGAAAAACTTTCTGATCAAATCCAACTTTTCAAGAAGGTAACTGGAAGAGCCATAAATCAAAGCATGTGAAAATATTGAATAAAAAGTCACCGAATTTCCTCAAATTTAAAGGATGTATCAAATGTCCTTCGTATTTTTTCTAAACTTAAACAGGACATAATGGAAGTAAGCCAATGAAGAGCAGTAGGTGGAATAGAATCCTTCCATTTAAGCAAAATGGCTCTCCTAGCCCGGAAAGTTGTAAAAGTTGTCATCCATTGAGCGGAAACAGGAATATCTCCTGCTTCCGATGGAATGATCCCAAAAATTGCTGTAAATAAATTCAGTTGCAAATCCAAATTCAAGACTTTTGATAAAGTTTTAAAGACTTCTTTCCAAAAATTATCTATCTTGATACAAGACCAAAATGTATGTGTTAAAGTAGCCACCTCAATATTACATCTATCGCAAACAGGATTAATATTGGAAAAGATACGAGCTAATTTGTCCTTTGATATATGCACCTGATGCACTACCTTGAACTGTATCAAGGAATGATGGGTACAAATAGATGAAGTATTTACCAAATGGAAAGTTTTATAACATTGATTATCTGAAAGTAACTCTTGGAATTCCAATTCCCACGCAGCTTTAGTTTTATCATAAGATAACACAACGCAACTTCAATAACCATTTATAAATTATAGCTATCAGTCCTTTTTGAAATGGTTTAACCTGAAAAAGAGTATCTATTATATTGGGTGAATAAACCGAGTGAAAGTTTGGAAGTAAACTACGTAGAAAATTCCTAATTTGTAAATATCTAAAAAAGTGTACATTAGATAGGTCATATTTATCCACTAACTGAGTGAAAGACATTAAACAATTCCCCATAAACAAATCTAAAAAAGTTACTATTCCTTTGGTTTTTCAAATCGAAAAGGTCTGATCGGAAATTGATGGTTTAAAAAAATAATTGAGGTGGATTTTACTAGAAAGAACAAAATTATTAAAATCAAAGAATCTACGAAACTGAAACCAAATTCTTAATGTATGGTTAATAATAGGATTAAGTCTCGACTATCAATCTTAGAAAGCAAAAAAGGAAGAGGAGCTCCCAGTAAAGAGGCCAAAGAATATCCCTTCACTGAGGTTTTGCTCTAAATCCACCCATAAAGGACAGTCGTGTATGTCTGAGAAATGAATCCAAAAAGAAATATATCGAATATTAATTGCCCAGTATTACATTCTAAAATTTGGCAAAGCCATACCACCATACTTTTTTAATTTCCGTAGTAAAGGTTTACTCAATCTAGGATTTTTATTATTCCAAATGTAAGATAGAATTTTAGAGTCTATTCTATCAAAAAACAGTTTAGGAAGAAAATAAAGGATTGCTTGGAATACATATAGAAACTTCGGTAGCACTATCATTTTAATAGCATTAATTCGACCAATTAATGATAATGTCATAGGAGACCATTTAGAAAGTACTTGTTGCTTGTACTCAATTAATGGAAGGAAGTTATATTTATACAGATCCTTAAAATTTTTGGTAATTTTAATACCAAGATAAGTGAAGTTACTTTTAGCAATACTAATAAGAATTTGGTCATATTGATCCAAATAGATGTTAATAGGAAATAATTCACTTTTGTGCAAATTAAATTTATATCCAGAAAAACTACAAAATTCAGAGAATATAGGTAACATAGCAAGAATAGATTTCTTAGGATCTGAAATGTAAACTAACAAGTCATCTGCATACAACCTTATGCATTTTATCTCCTCTCTTAATACCTTGAACCTTATTGGAGTCCTGAAGAACAGTAGCAAAAGGTTCTAGAGCCAGTTTGAATAACAATGGACTAAGAGGACAACCCTGCTGGGTACCTCTGTATAACCTAAAAACAAGAAGATTTTTGATTATTAGTTGTAACTGCTGCCATAGGGGCTTGATAAATCAGGTTAATCCAGGAAATAAAACCTGGACCAAAATTAAATCTTTCTAAAACCTCAAATAAATAGGGCCATTCTACCCTATCAAAGGCTTTCTCTGCATCAAGGGAAACAATACATTCAGACTCTTTAGATGGAGAGGAATGAATAATGTTCAATAATCTCTGAATATTGAGATATGAGTATCTATTCTTAATAAATCCAGTTTGAACCCTTCCCTTTAAAGATCTGTGGATGTATACTCCAAAGGCTCTTAGCTCTTCCACACTATTAAATAACCTGCCATTGATTTTATAAATCTTGCTGTTTTGTAATCTCACTTTTCGGGATTAAGCTCCATTTGCCACTTCCTGCCCAACTGACCTCTTCACTGTTAACCACCCAGCCATGTTTTTCAATTATCTGAATACTTGTTTTTTTTATGCACCCTACATTTAAGATTACATACCTAATACAGAAATCAATGGACTAACAATGAGCCTTTTGGAACCAGATCAAAAACATCCTTCTATTCACCAAAACAATTGTTAACCATTACCCTTTGCTTCCTGCTGCTGGGCCTGATTGAAGTACCTGGCCTCTGATTATTTTCTCTACTCCTTCCTTCTTTTTCACACAATGGTGGAATGCTGTTGGTCCACCAGTTCTTTGTCATCATTCCTGCGATCAAAAACTTGAGGTCTAATCTTCTGCCATGTGCGCCCTTTAACTTTTTAACAGCCGAGGCTATTTTTCATCCAGAACTGGCAACCTAATCACTTTCAAAGATGCTAAACTCTTTAATACGTACTGTTTTACTATGTTTACCCAATCCACTATTTCACACTACTCCTCCTGGTGTTAACAAAGTGAAAGCAATATCACCATCTGTCCTTGACAGTGAACTGAACAAATGCTTAATCACCCACTGTTAACATTATTGCGAGAATGTACAGGGATCTTACAGTGATCTATATTGTTATGCATGCAGGTATACAATTTGCTCTTATACCAAATCAGTCACAAGTGCACTGTCTTTAGAAAAGAAAATATACTTTGTAAGTGTTGGAAGTAAATAATCGGCACACACAAGAAAATCGGCAGGTGCTGGAAATCCAAGTGACACACAAAATGCTAGAGGAACTCAGCAGGCCGGGCAGCATCTGTGGAAAAGAGTAAACAGTTGGCATTTCAGGTCAAGAACCTTCATCAGGACTCAACAATCGACATGCACACCGTGGTGTAGTTAAGCAGCAATATTCTCTGGATAGCAAGATGGAAGATGGCAGCCACCTAACTAGTAAAATCTCATACTTTGAGAACAATGTTAATGTTAAAGTGGATTTTTAAAATAAAAATAGTCGCATTAATCTGTGTTGCTGGTACGTATCATGCGTATGAAAAATAGTTGCAATAATGGTCGACCACAATGAATCAAAAAGCTGATGATGTTCTGAAATGTTCAGAAAATTGAGCTAAAATGTAGACTCATAATGCACTCTGAAAGGGACAAGTGCTGAAAAGACGGTCAGCCGCATCATTTGTATTGAGGAGACGAAGGTTTGAATCATGTCAATGTTTCTGAAAGAACTGAACAAAACATATATATCCATTCTTAATATTCGAATTAGAATTTAGAATTTATTTTATTTCTTACATCCATCTCATAACATGAGGGAGTAAAACTCCTTATGTTAGATCTCCAAAATAATTTGTAAGTATTAAGGAGGGAAATGTGGGAGGATATTACCCAAACTCTAAGATTGTAAATATAATTGTTTTGTGTACGTGTATGCACAGTCAGAAATGCAATCAGATCAATGTGTATTGGTCAGCCTGATGGCCTGGTGTAAGAAGCTGTCCTGTAGCCTGTTGGTCCTGCCCTCAATGCTGTGGTACCGTTTGCCAGATGGAAGCAGCTGAAACAGTTTGTGTCTGGGATGGCTGGAGCCGCTGATGATCCTCTGGGCACCGGCTGCTGTAAACATCCTGAACAGAGGAATGTTCACATCCACGGATTCGCTGGGCTGTCTGCACTACTCTCTGCAATGCCCTGTGATTACGGATATGTTAGGAGAAAAAGGATAGAAAGGAACAAAACTGGTCATCTGGAAGATCTACGCATGGAGCCAAAAGAAATGGGGGTGGTCTTAAATGTTTGTTTTGCATCTGTATTTACTTGGGAGACAGATGCAGAGTCTACAGAGCTGAGGCAAAGCCAGGGACAAATTACAGAGGAGGAGATTTTTGCTGTATTGACCAAATTAGAGTGGATAAACCCCCAGGACCTAACAAAGTTTTCCCTCGGACCCTGTGAATCAGGATCAGATTTAATATCTCTGGTATATGTCATGAAATTTGTTGGGAGGCTAGTGCAAAAATTACAGGGCCCGAGCAGAGGTATTTAAAACATTCCTAGCCATGGAGGATAGCTAATTTTATTCCATTGTTTACAAAAGGCTCTAAGAATATACCAGGAAATTATAGGCCAGTGAGCCTGACATTAGGAGGGAGGAAGTTACTGGAAGGTGTTCTAAAGGACCAGATATGTAAGTATTTGGATAGACCTGGACTGATTAGGGATAGTCAACCTAGCTTAATGCATGTTAGGTAACATCTAATGAATCTTATAGAGTTTTTCAAAGAAGATAATGAAAGCAATACATGGGATGTTGTCTACATTATTTTTAGCAAGGCCTTTGACAAGGTCTCACAAGGGAGGTTGTTCAACAGTCTTCAGTTCGGATGACATAGTAAATTGGACTCAACATTGGCTTTGTGGGAGAAGCCAGAGAGTTGTAGTAGATGGTTGCCTCTCTGGCTGGAGGCCTGTGACTAGTGGTGTGCCTCAGGGATCAGTGCTGGGTTGGTGGTTGTTTGTCATCTATATCAACAATCTGGATGATATTATGATAAACCTGTTCAGCAAATTTGTGGATGACACCAAGAATTCCTTGAGAGTGTCGTCAAGGTAGATTAGGTCATAAAGAACGCTATTGGCACATTGGCCTTCATAAATCAAAGTATTGAACACAGGAGTTGGAGTGTTATGTTGAAGCTGTATAAGATGTTGGTGACGCATGATTTGGGGTATTGTCTGCAGTTTTGGTCACAGGAAACATGTCAATGAGATTAAAAGAGTGCAGAGAAAATTTATGAGGATGTTGCCAGCACTTGAGGACCTGAGTTATGGGGAAAGTTTAAATAGGTTAGGGCTTTATTCACTAAATTAGGAGAATGAAGTTGCCACTTCTTGGGGTAAGATGGCAGTGCACACGGTCGCAGCAGCCTCTCTGGGTTCAATCAAAGGTGTCATTATTTGACCTTCTCATCTTTCTTTTGATCACAAGACACTGCTGGATGTTTAGAACATCAAGTACAGAAGGTCTACCCCATCAGCGATGGCAACGGAGATGAACTTTTGCGTATTGTGTTGACTCCCAGAATTGTTGCATTCCATTGGTGCACAGTCCAAAAAATGGTGCAAATGATTGTCGTGGATGCAGTTATTGTGATTGAAAGACCCTGCGGGACTTTCATAATGTAGAATACTGCAAATCCGGTTCACTGGCTCATTGGCGAGACCAATAGCAGGGGAGCTGTGTTGCCTCTGTTGATGTGCGGACCAGGCCCTCATACCGCTGTGTTGCCTGTTGCAGCTGCCCAGGAGAGAAGACGCCGGATGCTGTGTGGGAGAGAGCAGAGGTTTCTGTGGGCACACTGGAATATGTACGGGGTTGGGGCTGGTCACTCCTCTCGGTGCTGCCCTCCAGTGTTTGCCTGGTGGAGAACAAGCTTGACCAGGACATCCCCATACATCATCAGTCTACAGGCCAGACCACTCAGGGACCTGGGCTATATAATTTTGTGTGACATTACGTTTTTCTCCTTTGTAACTATAGCTGCTATTTGTGCTGTGTGCTGTTGGTAATATGTTTTGCACCTTGGCCCAGGAGGAATGTTGTTTTGTTCGGCTGTGTTCATATGTATGGTTGGGTAACAATTAAACTTGAACTTGTATGAGAGGAGATTTGATAGAGATATACAAAATTATAAGGGGTATCGGTACAGTAATTGCAAATGGGCTTTTTCCACTGAGTTTGGGTAAGACTAGAGCTAGAGGTCATGGGTTAATGGTGAAAGGTGAAATGTTTAAGGTGACCATGAGCATGAACTTCTTCACTCAGGAAAGTGTGCAACGAGCTTCCAGTGGAAGTGACGGATGTGTCTTCAATTTCAATCTAGATAGGTACATGGATGGGAAGAGTAAGGAGAGCAATGGCCAAGGTGCAGGTTAATGGGACTAGCCAGATAAATAGTTCAGTGTGGACTAGATGGGTCAAAGGGCCTGTCTCTGTGCTGTGTGTTCTATGACTATGACTCTATGACAAATAATAAAGGTCCTGACACAGGGAGATGATTTTGAGGGGCTAGGTGAGATCCTCCGTGATGTGAACTCTCAGGAACTTAACTCTCTCTACGGAGGAGCCCTGTATGTGCAAAGGGGGATGGTTCATCTGCATCTTCCTGAAGTCCACAATCACTTCCTTGGTCTTCTCCATGTTCAGACTTCAGTTGTTGTTCTCATACCAGCCCATCAACCACTCCACTTCCTCTCTGTACTCCGACTTATTACCATTGTTGATGAGGCCAACCACTGTTGTGTCAATTGCGCAAAGCTTAAAAGTTTTGGTATCAAGGGTATCCATATCAAGGGTATGGATGAAAGTTCCTGGGCCATCTCATTTAGGGCTCAGTGGACCCAGGTATGCACAGAAGTATGCCTAATGATGAAGAGCATATAACAGCATACCCAAAGAACAGTGCATAATAAACTGCAAACATTATTCCACTCAGCTGATCTCAGTAGACCACGAGTTGGAGAGAACACTGGAACTGAAAGTAACACTGATTGAAAAGCCTCCTAACCCAAATCTATCCAGAAAGGTTTGATGAAATGGCCGGATGATTTCAATACTTTTAGTATCACAAACATAAGCAGCAGTACATACCCCCACATAAGGTATGATATGAATTGAAGAGGAAGATTGAAAAAGAACCCAAAGAAACGAAGGAGGCAGGAATAGTAACCAAACCAATCACTAACCTGATTGACCTGGTGAACCGAATAGATAGGCAGGATTGTGCCCCAGCCAAAAATTCAGGGATCAAAAGAGTCCACTACTTAGCTTCATCCCTGGCATCTTGGTAAATCATAATGTCTTTGAACAGAAGACATCCTATGGAGCTGTAATAAACAGAGCAGAGACTGTCCAGATCTGTGGAAGTGGGTAACCAAGCACATGAGCTAAAAGACCAAAACCAGCAGAGCTAGGCTGAAGCTATGTGCTGAAAAATGGATTGTAGAAGAGGAAAGAATGCCAGCTCTTTGAAATTGAACCACATCAGGTGGAGAGAACTCAAGTCCAGAAAAAGTTACTGAATTGGAATAGTCAAAAGATATAAAAGAACTGAATAAGTTTCTGGTTCTAACTTCTCACGTGTGAGAAATGGAAATGAACCAGGAAGAACTAATAGAAGTTGATGCTCAGTACCAGTGCACACTATCCAGTGAAACAAGATGTTGTTCAAAGTAAGCCTGATAAAAACGTTTAGTTTATAGGTTGATGCCTCTATTGAATGCCTCCATTGCAAGGTGGCAAGTTGATGGCATTTGTACCCAAAGTGTTAGAAAGCAATTAAAAGGGAATTATTTGTCATATATACTAGTAGCACTTACTGATTTAATTTGCATGTTACTTTCAATTGTTAGTGTTTCCTTCAACTTGTGGCCGACCTGAATCAATTGCAGAAATTCTACAAAGACCGCAAGGATTACTCTTAAGGGTTCAGATCATAATTTCACAATGTAAAACCAAGCCAGGGTAAGAAATGGTTCTTGCTGATGCACTATCTTGTCTGTCGCCATAGGAGAAACACAAGATGAGAGAGGAAGTGTGAATGTGACACCAACTAATCTGAGAACATTGTGAAAAAAGCAAGGAGTTATAGATGGTTTTTTCAGTTAAAGATTCAGGAGATGCCTGAAAAAATGAAACCAACACAACCATTAATAAGACGTTATTGATCAATCAGAGATGACATTTGACAGGAAGATAGCATTCTAACAGCGACGTCTAGAATCATCATCATACCCAAAAAAATGCAAGGGAACTTACTCCAGAAGATGCACGAAGCCATGTGTGCATGGATTGTTGCAAGCTGAAAACCAATTCAGCTATGTACTGGACTGATATCTACAAAGATATGGAGAGCGTGGTCTCGATGTGCTAAATGCACTGGAAATACAAATTTGACCAGAGATGTGGACTTCTACTCCATTCCTATCCATCAAAAGGCCACAAAACTTCTCAGGTCCAACAAGGTGTTCCTGAGGAAACATTTTCTGATGTAGAACCCAATTCACCTCTAAAGAAAATAAAAACCATTGGAAATAGACAGCTGTTCAGTCAGAATCTGCTGAGAAAGTAGAGTTAAAGTTTAGATTGTTAATCTTTCAAATACTGCTCCACTAACTACTTCCAGCAATTTCTGTTTGGGTTTTAGATTTGCAACATTTACATTTTGCTGCTTCTCGTCTGTCTCTACATGTCTTGGTGAAGTTGCTAGGTGATATGGGTTCTCTGCTGTAACCTCATCCCCATGCTATTAGTGAGGATATGGTTTCATCGAGAGACATGCCCAGACAGTCAAAAGGATCCTTACCTAATGAAACAGACCAAGGAAGACCCAAACATTTCACTGTGGACTATACCTCTTAAGAAATACATGAAATATCCAGCCAAGTTACCTAGAAACAGAAAGCACAAGATGCCTTTACACTACAAACTCCTTGGTCCAATGCATTGTGAATGAAAACAGTAAGTGGCTGGTGCATACAGTAAATAGAAGGAAGTCATTGTGGGTATGTGGGCATGTTACGTTGCTGCCAGAATGTGAGGCAACACTTGTAGGCTGTCCCCGGCTCATCCTTGGTTATTAATGCAAATGACACATTTCACTGTATGCTTTGATATACATGTGATGAGTAAATGAGTCTGAAATTATTACTTAAAAATGATGAGAGGCGAGCTGTGCATGTACACGATCCAGTTACAGAAACCCGATGCAGAAGGAGATAACTTTGCCCACAGAGTCTATGCTGAGATAAATCTTAATCTGTCATCTCTTTCAGAACTGAATGAGAATAAACTTCTTCACCCAGGGGTTGTGAATCATCAGCATTCTCTACCCAGAAGGGCTGTGGAGGCAGAATCATAGAGATTTATGACAAAAATAGGTAGATCTTGAACATTTGGGAACTAAGGAACATGGTAGCACCAATTTAAAAGATCAGCTTGATCATATTGGATGATAGAGCTGGTATGAGGGGCTGAATAGCCTATTACTCCTGTCATTTCTTATATTTTTTTAATATTCTGTACACAAAACATATATTGTATCCTACAGAAGCACACAGTCTGAGAACAAGCATGATATAAGACACAGATTTTAGTTTTTAAACTTTAGAAGTCTAAATAAGACCTGAAGTAAGTACAAAAAATATAATTCTCTCCATCAATATCACGAAATTCAACACTGACAAAAAAAATCTAGCCTGGACCAGCCCACAATCATTGTGAGGTCAGAGGTAAGATTTTCAAAGTGTTTTCACCATCTACAAGAAACTCTGATCATCTAGTCCATGTTGACCTGATCTGTCTGGTCCCATCTACCTTCCCCTGGACCACATGAATATTTCTAACTCTATGACTTCCAGTTCTAGTCTAACTAAACCTGAGGGAGAATGCCTGCATGCATTCACCCTATCTATACCTTTCATAATTTTGTACACCTCACCTCATTCTCCTGCACTCCAGAAATTAAAATCCTAACCAGTTCCCTAAAACTCAGGTCCTCAAGTCCCAGAAACATCCTAGAAATTTTCCTCTGTACTCCCTCACGTGTATTGATTTATTTGTGATGGACTGCTCAGAAAGAGCAGATCTGTCACTACTTGGTGCTTAACATCACCCAGGACAAAGTGGGCTTGTTGTCTGAAACCCCAACTACCATCCTGAACATTAACTTCTTTTGCCATTGGTGCAAAGTGAATGTTTATACAACCTACAAAATACAAAATAATTCACCAAGCTTTCATCCGCAGCACTTACAGAAGTAAAAACTATAGATTCATAGGAAATTCACTCAGGAAAAGTTCTTCTCCAAACTCCACATCATGCCAGTTGGGGAATATACCATTATTTCTTTACCTGTTTTCTTTACTGAGTCCCGGGACTCCCTACATAACAACACTAGCTTCACCATAGAAACTGCAACGATTCAAGAAAGTGGTTCGTCTTGGCCTTTTTGGGGTCAACTAGGAATACTCATTAAATGCTGCATTTGTAAACAATGTCCAGGTCCAATAAAGAGAAGCCATCTTTACTTCTCTGCTCTCTCGGGCTGAGTGCAAACATACTCTCTTGAAGTGTTACAATAATTATATGGAACTATATTACTGCTGAATAAGGAAAGATAATTTCATTCCTCATTACATAAGAGTGCCTGCTATTCAGTATGTCAATGGATTAATTAAAATGAATGTTTATTCACCCATTGTTACTGATCCATCATTGCAGTGATTTGTCGACAATTCCAAGCATAACAAGGTGTGAAATTCTCAGTTTACCATTATTAACTGCTCAACTGTATAAATATTGAAAGAGCAGAAACATTGCATGTTGGGAATTGAGGAAACTGTGCGTTTAAGATTAAAGTTATTTGAGGTAGATACAGCTGTATTTATCTTGAAGACTTCTGATGCTAAAGTTGTGGCATCCAGGAAGATTACTAAATATTTCCTCTATTATTGATTGCAGGTTTGGGCCCCGTATCTTAGAAAGGATGTACTGAAACTGGAGAGCAAGGAGCTTCACAAAAATAATTCCAGGGTTGAATGGCTTGCCATACGAAGAGCATTTGATGGCTCAGGGCCTGCGTTCAGTAGAATTCAGAAGAATGAGGGGTGACCTCATTGAAACCTATCAAATGGTGATAGGCCTTGATAGAGTAGCTGTGGAGAGGATGTTTCCTAAAGTGGGAGAGTCTAAGACCAGAGGACACAGACTCAGAATAGAGGGGCATCCTTTTAGAACAGAGACTCTGAGGAACTTCTTTAGCCAAAGAGTGATGACCCTGTGGAATATGTTGCCACGGGCAGCTGTGGAGGCCAAGTCTTTAGGTATATTTAAGGCAGAGGTTGATAGATTCTTGATTTATCAGAGAACAAAGGGATCTGGGGAGAAGGCAGGAGACTGGGGATAAGAGTAAAATTGGATCAAACATGATAAAATGGCAGAGCAGATTCAATGGGCCAATTGTCTTAAATATGCTCCTAAATCTTATGGTCTTATGGCTTTATAAGTAGTTTGAATTTGTAATAAAACCTATTAACACAAATCCACTATTTTGTCCTCATAATATTTAATGAACTGAGAGAATCTTCAGCCTGTTTGCCATATGCACCCTCACACATTAGGGTGACCAGCCTATGCAGCTTTTATTAATTGGTTGTGCCACATACACCTCTTTGCTGATCCATATCAATATATTACTGTTGTGTAAAAGTATAACATTTGTATTAAAATTAAAGAATAATGTAATTGACAAAAATCAGCACTGATGTCATTTGACAGTTTGACCAGGATTCCAAATGTAGCTCCTTAAGCCCAAAATGGTAATTTTCTTACACTTCACCTGTGATTTTTTTTTATTATTTTCCATATAAAAGAGGCCCTGTTGGGAATACCTGCTCTGATGTTTGAGAATTTAATTCTTAATAATATGCATTGAATTTTTTTTTGTGTTTTTAAAATTTATATCTGCAGTTTTCACACTAGCATTAATGTTGTTTTTCCCATAACGGTCTTGGCACCAGCTGCTGATTTACTGCCACTGAGCAAGGAGCTCCTTTGGGTATTCCCAAGGCATTCAAGAAGAAGGATTCCTGGAGGAGGAACAGCAGACCAGATTGCACGATAGGTTTTAATGTCATTTTGCTGTTGTCCCCAATAGCTATGTTCCAATGCCTATGTGTATGTATGAAGATCCCAGGAGGTCCTTATGATTCCTCGGATCCCATAGAGTCACAGAGTCATGGAGCATGGCTGTATAGAAAAAGGCTCTTTGGCACGTCGATTCCATGCCAGCTACTTTGCTTAGTCCCACCAACCCACATCTAGACTATAGCACTCCATACTACCCCCCACCCCCAACCCCAATCCATACAGACTAATTCACATCCTTGAATACTGTGTCAGGAAGTGTATGGTAATGTAGAAGGAATAAAGGCCTAGACTATTTTCTAAATGGGGAGAAACTTCAAAAATCAGTGGTGTAAAGGGACTTTGGAATCCTTGTGCAGGATTCCTTAAAGATTAACTTGCAGGTTGAGTCAGTGGAAGGCAAATGCAATGTTAGCATTCATTTCGAGAGGATTAGAATATAAAAGCTAGGATGTAATGTTGAGGCTTTATAAGGCGTTAGTAAGACTACACTTGGAGTATTGTAAGCAGTTTTTTGAACCCTTATCTAAGAAAAGATGTCCTGACATGGGAGAGGGTCCAGAAGAACTTCACGAGAATGATTCTGGAAATGAAAGGGTTAATGTACGAGGTGAGTTCGATGGCTGTGGGTCTGTACTCATTGCAGTTTAGAAGGATGAGAGGGGATCTATTTGAAACCTATTGAATATTGAAAGGTCTAGATCAGGGGTCGGCAACGTTTACCACTAAAAGAGCCAATATGGACCCATTTCCCACAGAAAAGAAAACACTGGGAGCCACAAAATGAAATAACACTGCATACAACGGGTTTTTTTTGCCTTTATGCTATGTATAAACAAACTATAATGTGTTGCATTTTTGAAATTGATGAACTCCTGCAGAGAAAACGAAATTACATTTCTGCATGCAACAAAAACATTTTGAACTCCGAAAAAAAGACGTTGGGTTGAAGGTTACTACATAGGTAGCCTACCTTGGATCGAAGAATTAAAAGAAAGCGCGCACTGGCGGGTGTCAGGCATTGGCAGTTGTGATGTATATTAATAGCGATAAAAAACACATTGTAGCGGTGTAGCGCTACACGCAGCGCTAAAATAAAGACTGCAGCCAAAGGTAACTTTATTCGAACTAAACAGCCTTGCTTTAAAGCCTCCCTCAACCCGTCCCCGTGGGCGCGGATGCTCCAAAAGACACGTACTCACAAACCCCCGTAGGCTATCTCCCTTAGTCGGAACGGTGGCTAATTGTAAGCCGGTTCGGATGTGCCAGGAAACGGTGTCTCAGCAAAGTTTTCATATTGTACAAGATCACCATAATCTTCAAATTTCGAATTACATTTCAAAAGCTAACAAACCACGGGGAGCCGCATCACAGAGATCAAAGAGCCGCATGTGGCTCTGGAGCCGCAGGTTGCCGACCTCTGGTCTAGATGGAGTGGACATGGAGAGGATGTTTCCTATGGTCCATTTAGAGCAAAGGTGAGGAAAGACGTCCTCAGCCAGAGAGTGGTGAATCTGTGGAATTCATTGCCATCGATAGCTGTGGAGGCCAAGTCATTGGGTACAATTAAAGTGACTGTTGACAGGTTCTTGATTAGGCAGGGCATCAAAGGTTGCGAGAGAAGGCAGGAGAATGGGTTTAAGAGGGATAATGAATCAGCCATGGTGGACAGGCGGAACAAACTTAGAATCAGAATTATGTTTAATATCACCAGCAGATGTTGTGAAATGTGATAACTTAGCAGTAGCAGTACAATGCAGTACTTGATAAATAGAGGACAAATAAATAAATGAATTACAGTAAGTATATATATGTATATTAAATAGTTAAATTTTAAAATGGTAGAGCAAAAACAGAAATAATAAAAAAGTGAGGTAGTGTTCATGGTTTAGCTTCCACTTTGAAATCAGATGGTGTTATTGCATGAATGAAGTCACCAGAGAGAAGTACTGGTGGATATGATGCAGCCTCTTTATTCAACAAAACAAGATACAGGCATCAATTGCAGACTCTTTCGAGGGTGGGGAGAAGGTCTCCCTGTGCCCAGCCCTACACACATGTTATATGCTAAAGATCAAAGAAAATTCAGCCCAATTCAAACAAATCCATGTTTATAATGTCCTCTTGAACTGAACATGCAACAGTTTAAAATGTTTGGATCTTCCCACCATCACACCCAAAATATGTCATAACCATGCAAAGGCATGTTGATTGGATCTATGAATATGTAGTCTGGTCAAGATGTCGCTAGTGTAAAATGCTCCCTCGGTCGACAGCTTCCAGATAGCTCACGAATATATCCATTTTTCTTCTTTCATGTCTGTTTTTCACCTTAAATGTGTTTCTGGGACTGTTAGAGCCTGCCATCTACAGATTGGAGATCGTTTGAGTGATCCTGCGCTTTGCTGTCTGGAGAAGATTCCGGAAAGCGAGCATGTACTCGGATGTAAAGAAAGCCGATGTTCGACTCCATTTCGACATTTAAAGTGTCCATTAATCACCAATTAAAGTGTTGAGGTGAATGCGGCAGCAAGCGAGTGCTTTAGAGTGGCCTGCTGCCTTTTGATCGCTGTTAGAGAAGGAGTCTGTCGGCGGCCTATCACCGCGTGCCTCGCTGCCTCGTGTGGTGTTCCGTTCTTTCGATGAATGTCGGTGATATCAGAGGACGGTACGCATTCATGGACCATGGACTTCTTCAGATTTAGGGTTCTTATTTTTTGTGTTTTTTATTATCAGCTCCTTTTCCATTTTGTTGTGCAGTAGGAGGGTTCTTGGCGGTTAATACTCTGTTGTGTTCTGTTAGTTTTTTGTGCGGGGAGGGGTTGTTTTGGGGGGTTGATGTTCCTTTTCCATTTCGTGTGGGGGGAGAGTTGATGATTGGGATGCCATTCATTTTTGTAAGGGGGCGGGGTGGGTTTAATGTTTCTCTCTGAATGACTCATATTCTTTTTTGTTTTCATGACTATCTGGAGAATCCAAATTTCAAGTCGTATATGGACACATGTTTTGATAGTAAATTATAAATGACTTAAGTGCCTGTTTCCTGATCTGCCTGGTCTGTGATTCAGGCTATTAGGAACCTAATGTTCAGAGCTGCATTTTAGTTTAACTCTACAATCTATATTCAGATTTTTGTTTGGAGTACTGTGCAGTACTCCAATCATGGACGACAGCAGGACTTAAGACAAATTGGAAGAATAGGCAAAAAAGTGGCAGATGGAATACAATGTTGGGAAATGTATAATAATGCATTTTGGCAAAAGGAACAATAGTGTGGACTATTATTTAAATGGGGAGAAGGTTCAAACATCAGAGGTGCAGAGGGTCTTAGGAGTCCTTGTGCAAGACTCCCAGAAGGTTAATTTTCAGGCTGAGTCTGTGGTAAAGAAGGCAAATACAATATTGGCATTTATTTCAAGAGAAATAGAATATAAAAGCAAAGAGATAATGCTGAGGCTTTATAAGACACTAGTTAGACCGCACTTGGAGTATTGTCAACAGTTTTGGGCCCCATATCTCAGAAAGGGTGCGTTGTCATTGGAGAGAGTCCAGAGGAGGTTCCCAAGGATGATTCTGGGAATGAAGGGGTTAACATATGAGGAGTGTTGGGCAGCTTTGGGGAAAGGATTTCATTGACACCTACTGAATGTTGAAAGGACTGGATAGGGTGGATGTGGAGAGGAAGTTTCCGGTCGTGGGGATATCCAGAACTAGAGGACACAGACTCAAAATTGAGGGATGACTCTTCAGGCAGAGGTAAGGAGGAATTATTTTAGCCAGAGAGTGGTGAATCTGTGGAATACTCTACCACAGACTGTGGTGGAGACCATGTCCATGGGTATATTTAAGGCAGAAGTTGATAGTTTCCTGATTGGTCAGGGCATCAAGGGATATGACAAGAAGGCAGGTGTATGAGGTCAGTGGGATCCGAGATCGGCCATGATGGAATGGTGGAGCAGACCTGATGGGCTGAATGGCCTACATCTTCTCCGAGATCTTACGGTCTTATTTAAAGACTGGTGACTGAAGTTATTTGATAAATGTGCTAAACCCAAAGATCACTCTAACGGATGGCAGAGGGGAAGCAACTGTTCCTGAATTGCTGAGCCTGTTCCTTTAGGCTTCTGTACCTCCTTGATGATGGTACAATAAGAAGAAGGCATGTCCTGGGTAATGGGGGGGGGGGTGTTCCTTAATAATCGACACCATCTTTATGAGGCACTGCTCCTTGAAGATGTCTTGGATGTTATGGAGGCTAGTACCGATGATGAAGGCGATTAATTTTACAACTTTCTGTAGCTTCTTTTGATCCTGTGCAGTAGCCCCCACCAGCTCCCATACCTGACAGTAATGCAGCCCATCCGAGTGCTCTCCACGGTACATCTGCAGACGTCTTTGAGTGTTTTTGGAGACAAACCAAATCACCTCAGACTCCTAATGGAATATATCCACTGTCTTGCCTTCTTTGTAGCTGCATCGATATGTTTGGAGCAGGTTAGATCCTCAGAGATGATCCCTTTGTGATGACTTATTTGTGTTTCCTCACCTTACTCTTCCTGAACTCCATGATCAGCTCTTTAGTCTTACCGATGTTAAGTGCAAGGTTGTTGCTGAGACACTATTTGATGGGCTAAATAGCCTAATTCTGCTCCTATATCTTATGGTCTTGTGGTCTTAAAATTTAAATGAAAATCTGATATGACAGGAAGATTATGCATAGATTGGTTCCATTTCAAGCAGTTGCTAGGGAGAGAGAAGGAGCTGGTATCTAGGGAGCAGAGTTCATGATAGGAACAAAAGACTGTGCTGGTGATTTTCCCATCATGTAGTTGACACCAATCATTGGTAGACAGGGCTGTAATTTGGCCCGTTCGGGACCAATCCTATTATCCCAGATACAATACTAACACTCTCTCTACAGTATTCCATCTATTACAATGAACATTTTTTTTAAAGAAAATAACATCCAATTTTCTTTATCACTAATGCTCATAGTGCATTTTTCTCAGAAAGGTTTCATAGTGTGCCTAATCACATATCAATTCCCTATAAATAAGTATGGTGCATTCGAGTGATGGGTTTTAAGTGTGAGTTTGGGCAGACAGTCCAAGTCTTGATCATTTGAGGGGTCAAAGGGCATTGATCTTGACCTTGGTGAATGTCATTAAGAGCACTTCAGCGAACCTGGACTCACTGTGGCCCTGTTGGGAGGCTTAGGCTGGGTTCCACACACTTAAAAATGCACTACCCGCTTGATTGCCACATTCCTGGAATGACTGGAGGCCCAGGAATGTCAACATCTAGGTCAGTGTGAGGGTGTTGGGATCAACCTGATCCGAGGCTGCAGCCGGGTGATGAGTACTTAAGCTGCCGGCTGGTGTGGGGTGAGAGGGGTATGTAGGAGGCGGAATGAGCTTGTGTAGGGATGAGGTCAATGTAGGAGAGGATGGGGATTGTGTCCAGGCAGGGTGAGCGTGGCTGGCAATGCCTGGTTGCAAATTTTAAGTGGAGCTAAAAGTATGTACCATGTATGGAGGTCCTTTCAGCGTGGTGTTTAGGAAATATTTTTGCTCGGTGACTACTAACCATTACTTAACGTACTTTGATAATAAGATTGGCATTAGGATGAAATGCCCCCAGAAATATCTGAGTAAACTTTTGACACAGAGTTAAACGGAGCTCAGGGTGAAGGTGATAGCTATCAATGCCAGATTTACAAACTGAAATGCTTTGGTTGCTTCAGTAGCCTAGCACTGTCTGTAGAGAGAGAAGAACAGTTAACATTTCAGGTCAAAAACCCATGCTCAATTCTGCTTCTTGAGCATATACTGCAAATTCTGGCAATTTAAATTAAAACACAGAGCACTGGAAAAACATTGCTGGTTAAGCCACATCTGTGGAGGAAAAACCAAGCTAGCATTTCAGATCAAAGCCTTTTTGTAGCTGCTATTTTTAACTATACCATCAATTCTGATTCTGAGTGGATAGCACATATGCCTGAGATGTTTATCAGGATTAAGGTCAGTGAGGGTATTCTGTCCAGTCCCACTCAAGATCTCATTCCTTTGTTGTGAGAGGACTTTGGCTCCAGCCCACATCAAACCCTCTCACAAGCACCAGATTGCTTGTCAGCTGCACAGAAGCTGTGATTTTACTGTAATTCATTCTAAAACTTCGCCCTGAAATAGTTAAATAAAACATGAAAAACATGTTTTTCTCTTCAGAAGTATGGAATTAATGCTGACACTATTAACAACACTTTCATTCTCTCTGCACCTCTAAGGCTATGATGTCTTCAGCAGCTGCTCAGACTCTCGATGAAAGTATTTCTTCAGCTGTTACCATGGAGTTGGTATTCCCCACAATCTGCCCTCTTCAGTTGTTTCAGCATTTCAGCTGGTCTCTGTGTAGCACATCAAATTTAACTTTTCCCATTTGCCATTTACCCTCCCTTTTATTTATGGGTGAATGTTTTATAGCTGCAAGCTTTTACCTTTCCTACATGCTCTCACTGAAACATACACCAAAGGCACTGAGATCAGTGCAAATCAATATTGGTTGATTGGTTTCAATTTATTTTAACCGGGTTTCTAGTGCTCTTTTGAGAGCTATTCCAGTCTTACTCATCTGTCAGCACACAGGCCTCAGGTAGAAAGTACCATTAAAAGATATTCTGAGAGGCATGAGGAAAGAATATTGGCAGGTCAGGTTGCTGAATTAGCCACTAGCCACATGTGGTTAATTGGAATCCAGGTATGACTAATTCCAGTTTTGAATAACGGAAAATGAGCTACAGACATCACCGCTGGTTTGGTATCTCAATATACGTATTTGTATGCTTTGTGCATGCGCACTTTAACCTTTTTGTGTGTTTGTTGGTTAACAGATAAGAGGAAAAGCAAAGTGTGGCTGTTATGAGTAATTTACTCTTTTAGTCATTGAACAATGACAAATCTTGTCAATAAAATATAGACTTGTGACATTCATCTGCTTTTGTGGAGCGATGTATGGAAGACACTTTTGCTAGGTTTACTATGTACATATATGAGATTAAATTGTGTTGCTTCATCCACACCTGTAGCTAGTCAGTAATGTCCCATGGACAGTACCACATAAAGGCACTGAGAGAATCAACTGCTGTTCTTAAATTGAACGATCTTGCAGGTTACATTTGAAGGATAACACACCCACTTTGTACATCTTGCTAATATTTGCACTGGTGGGTTTAACAGAAAATATGAACTTCCTTTATGTGGAAGTTATAACATGGGAATGGGCCTTTCAGTGTATCCAGTCCACGTTGGTGTCTAACCTCCATGTGAGCCAATACTATAGATCAAATACTTCCTCAAAGATTTTCGTATCTCCACATTCATTAAGGTTGTAATAGCTGGGGGTGGTAATGGGGACTAGCTCCCACTGCCTATTAAATGCTCCCAATGGCGTGCGCCTCAAATAGCCTCTGACAACCAAGTCCAGCTCCTGGCCTTTACGTGTGGCTTCGCTGCTAAGCCCAATGGAGCCATTCCTACTGACAGGAGAAGGGGCAAAGGCGGGTTACTGGCGCCTTAAAATCAGTCACTTTGGGCAGATGGGGTGCATCAGCCGTCGTTGGCAGCTCATCTAGGAGAAGACAAACTGTGATCTGAAACCACCGCTGCCTTGTGGCTATACCCCCTCATGGGGAAGACTACAGCAGTAAACCCCAAGGGAAAAATCCAGAACTGAAGTTCTTAAAGCAATCCCACACTGAGTTCAATGCTGACCGGCAACTCCCGTGATGCTGCTGGTACCAAACTGTATCAGTCTCTGCCATTCCTTTGGATTCATCAGATGCGTGGAGAAATGGAGCTTGCTACATGGGCAATAGCTTGCTGGCTGTATCGAACTGCCCAGGCTTGCCTACCTGGACAGCTAGGATGCAATATCCATGGTCAACTGACCAATGGAGACCTCCACATCCACATTCATTTCCCTTTGTATTAAAAAATACGTGGTAACATCAAAATAACTTCATAACTGCAAGTCACTGTTCTCATATCCCAGCCTACTAAACCTTGGCTGCTCCTGTCAATTTTCCCATTATCAATCTCAAACCCACTAATAACCTGAACAGTACTAAAGACATGCGTGAGCATTTGAAAGATCAATTCATACCTTCCAAAAGGCATTTCCAAATTCCTCAGGGTATGGACTTCCAAAGGCCCTTTGACAAGAAGCCCATAAAAGGCTGAAAGCTATGGAATAAAAAGTAGCAGAACGGATATTAAATTAGCTAAGACCAGTAAGACTCCTGATTTGTTATGAAACAGACTGGAAACATATCATTTCATCAATTATATTGGTTAACTTGGTCAGGTTTGGAGCTCCCTATCTGTGAAGACCAACTACCTATTATGTCATTATATTAATGTAACTGCCAGTACAATACATTCCAACATGTGGCAGGAAATCACACTCACAGGCAATTAAACATATTTTAATAGGAAAGTTAATATCAACCTTCTGGGCCAACAGTGCTGCCCTGATATCATTCCCTCAGCAAATGCTTATAGTCTGGAATACACTGTCAGAGATAATGAGGTAGATTCGAGTGCAGCTGGTTGTTCAAATGAATGCTGTACAAGGAGAGGATTTGCAGAGTTATGAAGTGAGAACAGGGAAGGAGGACCAATGAAATGTTCTTACTTAAGTTAATATGGATTTCATGGGCTGAACATTATCCTAAGATGCAACTATTTGTTGATTCTATGTACCAACCTGTAGTATAGCTATATCATATCACAAATAAATAAACAATCAAATAAATAAAGCAGCCTGCAAATATAACTTGTGCATTTTTAACTCTACTCCCTTACCTCCATCCCTACCCTCAGCCTTCACCTGTATATGGCTTCTCAGAATGATCTCTGGGAGCTGAGCAGCAGGGGTATTTTCAACCCAAAAATCACAATAGACAGCTTAAAGTGCTCCTCCCAAACAGGTTAAATTGAGTTCCTGCACATGCCCTTTCTGGATTTCAAAAGGTCATTTAAAATAATGACACATCATTCATTCAAAGTAGTTTTAATTGTCAACTACAAGTCAAGTTTATTGTCATTTAACTATATACATGTATATAACCATATAACGTATATAGAAACAAGACAACCTTTCTCTGAATCTGGGTGTAAAGCCTAGTAGTACACATACACATGATAATTTATGAAGGTAAGGATAAAATCTACAGTTGAATCACACGTAAAAATAAACTAAAGTGCATTAATATTAAATATTGTAAGGTAGGGTACAGGTTCAAAGTTTAAACTGCAGCATTAAGGGCATGGAGATCTAGGTATAGAAATATTCCATGCCCTGAAATATTGTGCCAGTGAAGTGCTTGTGAAATATGCAAGCAGGTTTACAACTGTGACAACTTTAATCTTGCTCAAAATGTAGAATTTCTTATCTGATCCCATGATGGATGCAAATAGGAAATGGCATTTTCTTACATCCTTTGGCCAGAGTAAAGTTTCCCTTCTTAGCTTAAATGTGATGGCTTTCTGCTCCATTCAGTAGAACAACTGATTAGTTTTAATTAAAAGTTTATTTTTTGTGTGATAAGTCCTTCCTAACTGCCATTCCTGGTTCAGTAAATACCCTAAAGAGAAAATTAATCAGCTTGGCTAGTCACAAGAACCCTTTAAGATATCCTAGTGATCATAAAGCTTCTTGTCATACAAGTCATGTATTTAAATCATACACCCAGTGGCCATACCTCCTGTACCTAATAAAGTGGCCACTGAGTGTATGTTCATGATTTTCTGCTGCTGTAGCCCATCCACTTCAAGATGCTGCCCACTGTGTACTGTTTTGTTTTTCACATCTTTATCTATTAAGCTAGAAACTGTTATATGCTGAAATCCCAGGAGATCAGGTGTGTCTGAGATACTCAAACCACCCCTCTCGCACCAACAAACATTCCACGGTCAAAGTCACTTAGATCACATTTTCCCCCATTCTGATGCTTGAGATGAACAGCTGAACCTCTTGACCATGCCTCTTTGTTTTTAGGTATTAAGTTGCAGGCACACGATTGGCTGATTAGATGTTTGCATTAACAAGCAGATGTACAGGTGTACTTAGTAAAGTGGCCAGTAAGTGTATGAGTTTATTGATCTTACAAATACATAGGGCATTTCGCCACCCGACAAAGCAAAGTTTCAGAAAAATACAACCAGTATCGTTTCAGTTAGGATCTCTGAGTTTGTCCTAAAGACTTCTGACAGCTGACCCCATTTACTGATTTTCCATTCCAAGACAGAGGGTCACCTCAGACATAATGTTAACAACTATCAGATTTGTTACACAGTCAACTCGGAATCTTAAAATAATTTGCAATCATGCCCATGTCTATCCTGGTATATGTTCTAGTCCATATTTCCTCAGAGAGTTTTACGTTATTGTGAGTAACAGTGTAAGAATGATGAAAATTAATGTAGACTTTAAGGAAATTGTATTTCAGAAAACTGCTTCAAAGGTTGAGAGCTGAAGAGGAAACCAGTAACATTGTTATAAAGTACTTGGTTTTAGTTTTACTTTTTAAAAGCTGCATTCTGAAGCCTGGGTTCAGTTCTTGCTGCTTTCCTGAGTTCGTACATTCTCCCCATGATCACTTGTGTCTCCTCTGGGTGCTCTGGTTTCCTTCCACATTGCAAAGATGTACGAGTCAGTAGGTTAATGCGTCACATAGGTGTAAATGGGTGATGCGGGCTTGTTGGGCCAGAAGATCCTGTTACCATGCTGTATCTCAAAATAAAAATAAAGGTATATTAGATCTCAGCCAATTCATAGGTAATGTTGATATCCCATGAGGAATTTCGTTGCATGTACTTTTCAATGTTAAATATGAAAAGTCAAAATATTAAATGCTAAAGGACTATCTTGCTCCATTAGACATTTATCCCAAGGAGTAATGCATTTGTGGTGTACTTAAGTCCTGGCTTTGATTTTGCATTCAAGCTAAGTGCAAATCATGAACTTGTTTTGTCGAACTTAAAATCACTATAGAAGTAATATACTTTAAATTGTCTTGGGAACATAGCCTACCCCAATTCCTATTTGGATTGGTATGGTCAGTAGGTGACAGAATGGTTGGTTCACTGCAAATTATCCTGAAGCCATTTTTGTTGAACTGGAAAACTGAGGATTTATGTATCAAATGTGATCTGTACTGAGCATGAAAATCTAAAATGTTGGAGCGTGCTATCTCAGATTTAGATTCATTTATTTATCACATGTACATCAAAATATGCAGTGAAATGTGTTGCTTGTGTTAACAATCAACGCAATCTAAGGATGTCCTGGGGACAACCTGCAAGTGTTGCCTCAGATTCTGGCGCCAAATGATCGACAGAACAACACAGAACTCAACAAAACAACAACAGCAAAACAAACCCTGTGCACAAACACACACACACTCACACTCTGAATCAAGTTAAGGTCCTGCATTCCGGACTCAACAGTGATGGAACCCTGTACTCAAACTCTGGTCTTGTTGATTTGTTTACCTTGGAGTTCACTGGTACTTGTGGCTTCTGACCACATGGAACTCTGATCCCAGAGCTTGCCAACGATTTGCTGAGGGTGCCAGTACTCATCCTCTCTGGTCTGTCCTTGTCCCACGTCACGTTGCTGGCCTTTAACGTGGAGTGTGGAGTGGGGAGCTAGGCTCCGGCCTGACCTCTAACTCTCTCACATCCATGTCCCGAAACCTCAACCTCATCCCTAACACCCCCCTCTGTCCCTAAAATCATCCCTACAAATCTGAACCATAATTTTGACAGCGATAGAGGCTAGCAACACCTTGACTGGAAGGCCTATCAAGTGCTCATATAAGTTTCTTTTTCGGTCAAGTAACAAATTTAGTGTTGATCAAAGCTGGAATAGCTACATATCTGTGGGAATATCTACATGTGGGCTTAATTGAAGCAAAGCGGAGTAACTCTACTTCCTCCAGAGGAGGGTGTGGGGGGAAGGAGTTTATTCATTTTTGTCATTTACCAGATTGGCCTTAACAAAACCACATTGACTCATCACCTGCAGTGTCATTGCAGACCGAAACCAATCCATAGCAGCTCTTTCTTACAAATCCATCATGAACAGAAAATAAAATTACAGCTTTCAAAATTTTGATCTGCTGCTAAGAAAATCTTGAAAAATCTTTCAATAAAGCTTCCCAGCGTCTGAGCAATAAAAGTAGGCCCAATGTTGATAATTACTCTTAGCTACAGTAATATAGTCGAAACATTAATTAATTTATTGTCAGCATTAGAATACTGTCTGCTAAGTACTTTGAAGAAGGTAAGGACAGAACCGCTACTAACATCAGTGGCCAAAATTAGAAGTGGCATTGTCCAGTACAAATAATAGCAGGTTTCTTACATTTGTTATTTGCCATTTTTTTGGCGTAATAAAACAGAACGTGCAAGTTACACACTGCGTAGCAATACTATAGTCTGTAGTCTGTGCTGGACGGTCACTATGTTGGTGCTGGTTGGGATTCTTCCAGCTTTTCCTTCTCCCTTCATGGACTTTCGTATAACTGCTTACCAGACGATACTATGGCACAGCTGGAAGTGGGCAGGCTTCGCTTAACTAAAGCCAAATGCATCACAATTAATTAGCTTTTTATTGAAAATTTCTGCTGCAGAGTCTGTGCCATGATTTTTTAATTAATTCAGATATTTGAGATGTGTCAAATGAAATGAGTAATCAGCATTTTGAAAATCTGTGCATTTGTGCATGATTAATGCAATAGTTTATCACAAATTTTGGGGTATTTGCTGACAGATGAATATAGTCACAACTGTTATTTTGTCCTGCTGGCAAGCAATTTTCCTTTTCGAACTGTGCTAACAATTACTGGAAATGTTGATTTATTTATATTTCAATATTTTGGTACAAAATTAAAAAGAAGTAACATGTGGAGTCACCGTCAATGTTGCTGACTTCTGCAACTGGAAGATAATTATATCTTTTATCAGTCCAATTCAAAGGCTATTGCATGGTGTCAGAAGGTACAAACCTTATAATTACTGCATGACGTTGAAAAACGAACATTTTAGCTGCTTTAACTCTTTATGTACTGAGGTTATTTTCAGCCATGCAAAATGACATTTGTGACCCATATATGTTGGGGACATTAAAAGGGGAAATGACAGCAAAATAAAGAAAATGCCATGTGCATTTTTTGTAAGCTCTGAACGGAAGTTTCCGTTTAATGGAGAGGTTTTATGAGATGATAAGATTCAAGCATCTGCTATCATTTGTGAGTTAGAATACTAATGAGTTCTTGCATACATTTCTGATATCTGCAAAGGAAATGTTAAAAAACTTTTCTAGCTTGTTACATTTCTGTATTTTGTTTGTTCTTTCACATTTATTTTAAACAGTCCACAGCACAATTTATATCGGTAAATGTAACCAAAAATGTTATGGAATAATAAAACTATATTTCAGGTAAATCCATACAACTACTAAACAAACGTTTTCAGGAAGGGTTTTCAGTGCCCTTGACTCTTCTTCTGTCAATGCCATTTTTAACTGAAATTTGTGACATTTCATTGTTATTTATGTCATTGTGTTATAAATAGCATTGTCTTTGTAATTGTTTTTACATTGATGGAAGTGCATCTTTAAAATAACAATAGCACTCATACATAATTGGAAAGCATGTTACACAGACCAGCTTATCTCCTTCTGACTGTTCAGAGTTGAGGAAGGGAGCCAGGCACTCGCTGGCATTGCTTCCCAGAGCATTCGAAAGGTACCTTGTCCCTGAATCTAAATGCTTTCTTTACAAAATCATCCAATTTCACTGAAGAGAAAAAAAATGAACTAGGATCAGTTTCTTCTCATAGGCCAAGACCCTCTGCATTAAGGCACTCAGTATTTTGTCTATTGCACAGGCTATATCAGTCACATGTGGTGATTCAACATGAGACTCACAAAACAAACTTCCTGTTTCCAAGAACACACACAAAATGCTGGTGGAACACAGCAGGCCAGGCAGCATCTATAAGGAGAAGCACTGTCGACGTCTCGGCCTGAAACGTCGACAGTGCTTCTCCTTATAGATGCTGCCTGGCCTGCTGTGTTCCACCAGCATTTTGTGTGTGTTGTTTGAATTTCCAGCATCTGCAGATTTCCTCGTGTTTCCTGTCTCCAAGATCCATCACCTCGAAGAGAAGACCCATCAAGCAGAAGTAAAAATTCAAGAATGTGTTTCAAGCCTTCTTGGAAAAAATGTAATACCTCCATTGATCTTGGGAGTTCCTGGTTCATGACTGCTAAAGTGAAGAAGCAACATTGAGGATGGTATAAATAAACTTGAGTACATTTATTGGAGTACACCAAAGTCTGATGTAATTGGTCAAATGCACAGCCCACCTCATAAATTGCCCACCTGTCTGCCCTGTAGGACAACAACTGGCTGTCCTGACCGTAGAAGAGTCTCTAGTTCCCCTCTGGCCTCAGCAAATCACCACAGAACTCACAAAATGGAAGGGAAGTAAGTCTTCTTCAAATCCATGAAACTACCCAAGGATCCAAGCAACATGCACGTCATCTGAAACAGAATTATGCTTCTATTTGGAAAAGGCAATGAAACAATGTTGTTCAATATTTGTAGTGTAAAGTAATATTTATTATTGGAACCAGTTGGTTTAATAAAGTAACATCACTGTAAAATCTTCAGTCACTGCACAGTATACTGTATGTAAAAAGATGACTTCTTGAGAGGCTTGGATCTATAAAGTAATCTTGCTTCATTTGCTTGCTTTAAATAGTTTAACAATTGTCAAGGTGTTGCTCGGAGATGTGTTTCTCTTTCTTAGGCTTTCATGAGGTCGCCACAAGTCTGTTCATGTGCAGATTTGCATATTACTATAGCAGCAGTGATTACTGTAGCCTAACACCATGCAAAATAGCATTTCTGCAATCGAGCAGAAATCACTTCTTATTATCGTGCATAAATAGTGATTATGAAATTGAATCCTCTGTCAGTGAAACGTAGCTGATTTGGTACCCTTTTAAGGAAAGTAAAAATGGTCGGAGATCAATACTTTGGGAAAGATTCAATATTATGGAAGTCAATCAGGAAAAATAAATAGAAAGCATCAAATAAAACCTGCAAATAAATGAAAGAGAAGTCTGTAGTGTGTTTATTGGGCACAGATTAGTAGACTAAAAAAATTAACATTGACTGTTAGGGATGGAAATATCCCAACACAGTCTGAATAAAAATAACATTTAATTACATATTTTCCAGAAAAAAAGTCACAAGGTGAAACCCCAATGATGCATTCCAGTTAAATTTATATCATATATACTGATTCATGCAACTTTGAGAAAATGTTTTTCATGCTTCATCAATGTTGAGATAAAATTGAGGACATTGTAATCATACCAATAATCAAGAATTAATAGTTTGACATCTCCGTCACTTGAGGAGTTGGTCAAAGATTTACTCTACAAAGTATGATTTTGACGTGGTGATGATGCTGTTCACTAACATCAAAGTTCAAAGTTCGCAGTAAAATTTATTATCGGAGTAAATACATGTCACCACGTACAAGATACTTTTCCTGCGGGCAAACTTGGCAAATATATAGAATATTAACTGTAAACAGGACCAATGGACAACAAACTGCGCAAATGCAGATTTAAATAAATAGCAATAAATAATGAGAAAGAAATAACAAGATAAAAGAGTCCTTAAATGAGTGTAGTTATCCCCTTTAGTTCAAGAACCTGATGGTTGAGGAGTAGTAACTGGTTGTGTGAGTCCTGAAGCACCTATACCTTCTACCTGATTGCAATAAGAAAAGAGCACGGCCTGGGTGGTGAGCATCTTTGATAATGGATGCTGCTTTTCTACAGCAATGTTTCGTGTCGATATGCTCAATGGTTGGGATGGTTTTACCCATGATGTACTGGGCCAAACCCACTAACTTTTGTAGGATTTTCCACTCAATGACATTGGTTTTCTCATCCCGGGCTGTAATGTAGCCAGTCAGCACACTTTCTACCACACATCTGCAGAAGTTTGCAAAGGATTTTGATAACAAGACAAATCTCCACAGACTCCTAGTAACCCTGTCACATTTGGAGGGGCAAAATATCCTTCTTGTGCTTATTTAAATCATTAAGGAGGGTAGGGGATTGGGCTTTGTACAGGAGAATTGTCAATAATAAGAATTTTCATCACTAAATTCTCAGCAAACCATTCTTTTCATGCATGATTGCTATCCTTAATACACAGGAAGCTGTTCTTGGGAATAACTTCAGGAGGCATGAGTTGGCAGCCTGAAAAACTAAGCAAAGGCTCATCTTGAAGTCACCAGCAGCAATTCCCTCAAGCATCCATGTTAATCTGACTTTCACTGCTTTCAATCCAAGCACTGTCCTGAGAAGTATAGTCCTATGTGGCACCCGTTCCAAAGAAGTCCTGTTTATTTGACATTGAAAACTTGCTTTGTTTCCTCAGGGACACACTTCACAGTGAATGGATCAGACCTCGCAGCCTCACCAGTCACTTTAAGTTATGAAAATTGTAATGCTGCTTAAATCATTGAAACCTTCATTTACTAACTTCAAAATGTTCATCCTTCAAGCCTTTCTTTCTTTAGCCCTCAGGTCTTCAACAATGACTCACTCTTACGCTAAAAAATCATTAAACATTATGAAATGTTGTTGATTTTGCGTTTCTATCTATTTTGCACTTGTTCCATCCTACTAATTTTGGTAACAGTAAAAGTGATTGTACTGCTAGCCAAGACCTTGATCTTTTCATCTTGACCATGAATAGAATGGACCATTCTCGTAACCTCATAGCCAGTGTTTGTTCTCCAAGCAACTTGACAGAAAAAGATTATGAGATACACAAGAAAATTTGCAGACGTTGCAAATCCAAACAACACACACAGAATGCTGGAGGAACTCTGCAGGCCAGGCAGCATCTATGGAAAAGAGTAAACAGTCAACATTTCGGGCCAAGACCCTTCATCAAGGTTATCAGATCATCAGCTCACAAACTGGTTATTGCATTGCATTGAATAATTTGTCTGTGAACACTGTGGGATGCTCCATGACCATGAAATGCTTTATTAATGCATTCTTCAATTTTATTTTAAAAGTATCCCAACTTTTCACATCATACACTGTTGATATTATTTTCTCTTACTGTTTGATGATCACTTTTAAAACAATTAGAGATTCAAGGTTCACTTCTTGTTTCCTAACATTTTTATTACTTATTTGCTTGCACAATGTTATTGGGCTCTGATGATCAATCTGAATATGTGAAGATGACATTCCCACTGTTCTGTAACTCTTGGCCAACTACTTGCATTATTATCTCCAATTACCGCATCAAGATATCATTCAAATCTTCATTGTGTACAATAAATACACCTGGAATGAAGCAGCATTAAAAGAGAATCACTCTTTCCATGAAATCAGAAACTTCACGTTCATTAAGGCTGGTGCACAGGCTGGATATTGCAACCACTAAGCCAGAATTAACACAAAGAAAGCATCTGGAAGTGCCATTTTTAAAAAATGCATTTCAAGATCCAAACATTAAACAAAAATCCTTTACGACCTGCCCTGTTATATAATATAATTTCCCTTATACAAAGATTCTTGAAAATACTCTGGATATATGAAACTCTTCTCTCACATCAGTAAATGCAGACATCATTAACTAAATCCATCATTGCCTTGTCTATGCCAACAATGCATCTGAGGACAAGACTTTTCAAAGATCAAGTCTTCAGAACCAGTACTAACCTGTGGATTCAGGCACCTGAAAATGCTGAACTGATCTGTAAAATTCTCCAAATTAGAATCATGAAGCTCATAGCAAGGAAATATGTCCATTAGCCCAACTCGTCCATCCCAGCCAAGCTGCCTACCTCAGCTAGTCCCACTTGCCACTAGACCTCTAAATCTTTTCTATCTAAGCACCTGTCAAAATGTGTTTTTAAATGTTGTAATTGTGCCTGTCTCTACCACTTCCGCTGGCTACTCCTTCCATGCACCCATCATCCTCAATCTGGAAATACATCTCTCAAGGTCCCTTTAAATCTTTTCCCTCTCATCTTCAATATCTACCCTCTAGTTTCACACCAATTACCTTATCTAAGCCCAACATAATTTTATATGTTTCTATAAGGTTACCCCTCAGTCTCCTACACTTCACAGAAAATTGCCCAGCCAATCCAGCCAATCCAGCCTCTCCTTATACCTCAAGCTGGCCAATCCTGATCATATCCTTGTAAATCTCTTCTGCAGCCTTTCCAGCGAAATGACATCCTTCCTGTACCCCAGCCACCAGAACTGCACACAGTGCTCCAAGTGTGGTCTCACTAATATAACATGACATCCCAATTCTTAAAATCAATGTCCTGACCAATGAAGGGAAACTACACTATGTCACCACTTTCAAAGAATTGGAGAACACTTTCAAAGCATTTTCTAGGTCTCTCAGTTCTACAACACTCTCCAGGACCTGCCATTTACTGTGTAAGTCACTACTAACTCCTGCCCTGGTTAAACTTAAAGTGCAACACTTGACTCTTGTCTGACTTAAAATGCAACTGCCACTCCTTGGCCCCCTTTCCTATTTCATCAAATTCCCACTATAGTCTTCCTTCACAACTTTCGTGACATCCGCAGATGTAATAATCATACCAACTAAATTCCTGTCCTTATTATTAACAAGAATGATGAACAGCAGCAGACCCAGCACCGATCCTTGCTGCACACTGCTGGTTACAGGCCTCGAGTCTGCCAACAAGAGAAAATCTGCAGATGCTGGAAATACGAGCAGCACACGCAAAGTGCTGGAAGAACTCAGCAAGCCAGGCAGCATCCGGAAAAAAGCACAGTCGACATTTCGGGCCAAAGCGCTTTATCAGGGCTGGAGAGGGAAAAAAGATAGGATCACAGAGTGCGGGGGGAGGGGAGGAAGAAGTGCATGACAGAAGGTGATTGGTGAAACCAGGAGAAGGGGAGCGGTAAAGTTAAGAGTGTGAAGTCGATTGGTGAAAGAGATAAAGGGCGGGAGAAGGGGGAATCTGATAGGAGAGGACAGAAGGCATGGTAAAAAGGTAAGAGGGAGGAACTCCAGAGGTCGACAATGGGCAGGTAAGGAGATAAGTTGAGAGAGGGAAAAGGAAATGAGGAATGGTGAAGTGGGGGGGGGGGGGAGTGCAATTACTGTAAGTTTGAGAAACTGACTTTCATGTCATCAGGTTGGAGGCTACCCAGACAGAATATAAGGTGTTGCTCCTCCAATCTGAATGTGGTCACATCATAGCAGTAGAGGAGGCCATGGACTGACATGTCAAAATGGGAACGGGAAGTAGAATTAAAATTGGTGGTCACTGGGAGATCCCGCCCTTTCTAGTGGATGGAGCATAGGTGCTTGGTGTAGTTGTCTCCCAATCTACGTTGGCTCTCACCGATATACAGGTGGAATCACTGGTGGCACTGTATACAGTAGTTGACCCCCAACAGACTCACAGGTGAAGTGTCACCTCATCTGGAAGGACTATTTGAGGCTCTGAATGGTAGTGAGGATGAGGTTTAGGGGCAAGTGTGGCACTTGTTCCACTCCCCAGGAGGGAGATCAGTGGGGAGGGACAAATGGACAAGGGAGTAGATCTCTGAGAAAACGGAAAGTGGGGAGAAGGGAAAGATATGTTTTGTGGTGGGATCCCATTGGAGATGGTAGAAATTACAAGAATTATGTGCTGGATATGTGGAGGTGGGAGAGGTGGCGAGTGGATGGGTCAGGGCAGACGTATGTGAAATGGAAGAGATGCGTTTGAGGGCAATGTTGATGGTGGTGGAAGGGAAGCCCCTTTCTTTGAAGAAGGAGGACATCTCTTTAGTTCTGAAATCAAAAGCCTCAACCTCAGAGTTAATGCAGTAGAGAAGGAGAATTTGAGAGAAGGGGATGGCATTTTTACAAGTAACAATGTGGGAAGAGATGTGGGTGGCTGTGAGAATCAGTGGGTTTATAAAAGATGTCAGTAAAGCTGTCGAGAGAGTGAGAGAGAGAGCGAGAGAGAGAGAGAGAGAGAGAGAGAGAAAGAGATCAAGAAAGGGGAGGAAGGTGTCAGGAATGGATTAGGTAAATTTGGGTGGAAGTTAGAGGCAAAGTTGATGAAGTTGACAAACTCTGTGTGGGTGCAGGAAGCTACACTAATGCAGTCATTGATGTACTGTAGGAAAAGTTGGGGAGTGATACCGGTGTAGGCTTGGAACATAGACTGTTTCATGTGGCCAGCAAAAAGGCAGACATAGCTGGGACCCTTGCGAGTGCCCATTGCTACACCTTTTGTTTGAACCAAGTGAGAGGAGCTGAAGGAGAAATGATTGAGAGTGAGGACAAGTTCTGCCAGACGGAGGAGAGTGGAGGTGGAGCTGAACTGGTTGGGTCTGGTGTCCAGAAAGAAACGGAAAGCTTTGAGGCCTTCCTGGTGGGGGATTGAGGGGTATAGGGACTGGACCCCTGTAATGAAAGTAAGACAACTGGGGGCAGGGAACTTGAAATAATTGTAAAAATCCAGAGCGTGTGAGGTGTCATGGATGTAGGTAGGATGGAACTGAACCAGAGAGGATAAAACAGAGTTGAAGTATGCAGATATAAGTTCATTGGGGCAGGAAAAAACAGAAACAATGGGTCTACCTGGACAGGCAGGTTTGTGGGTCTTGGGTCAGATGTAGAAACAGGAGATGCGGGGTGCAGTAACTATGAGGTTGGTGGCGGTGGTTGGGAGATCCCCAGAGTTAATAAGGTCAGTGATGGTGCGGGTGACAATTGCCTGGTGCTCCTTAGTGGGGTCCCGTTCGAGGGGTAAGTAAGAGGAGGTGACTGAGAGTTACCAACTGGCCTCAGCAAGGTGGAGGTCAGTTCGCCCACTTTATCTGTGTGTTTGATGGTGAGGTTAGGATCAGTGCGGAGAGAATGGGAAGCAGTGCATTTGGAAAGAGTGAGGGTAGAATTGGAGAGAGGAGTAGTGAAGTCAAGACAGTTGATGTCCTATCAGCAGTTAGCAGTGAAAAGATCCAGAGCAGGCAGAAAACTAGAACAGGGTGTTCAGGAAGAGGAGGAGGGTTGAATACAGGAGAAGGGGTCACTGGTGCAGGCTGGAGAGTCTCGCCAAAGGAGTAGGCACGGGAGACAGAGGTGGCAGAAGAAAAGCTTGGCGTCATGGTAGGTACAGAACTTACTGAGGTATGGCCACAGGTGGACAGACCATTCTGTCTTAGAGGGGATGGTGAAGACCCGGCCAGATGAGAGCTGGAATCAGAGGGGAGGTGGGGGTTGGTAGTGTGTCTGAGGAGAGAGGAGAGTTTGGGTGTTGAGGGAAGGTAGGGAGAGAGAAAGATGGAATTCATGCTATGACCCTTGGACTCGAGAAATAAACTAAACAATAGCACAAGAAATAAACTAAACTGATCCTTCAACACGACAGGTGAAACTTCATTCATCAAATAGAGCACAGAAGTTAACAAAATTTATAAATGAATGAATGATTTATATAATAGATAAAATAACTCATAGGCTGAATGACAAAACATGATATGAGAATACAGAGCTTCATGTCATTATTTAGTTCTTTAGGCTCTCAATTGTTACACAGATTATATAAACTCTGATGGTTTCTAAAAACATTTTAACATACTCGTATTTGCCATGAAAAAGCTTATGTCAGTTAATAGGTTTATTCCAAATGTTTCATTGTTTTATAGTTGTACAAATGGATCACTTTTGTTTAGTTATCTTCCCCTTGACAAAATAAATTACAAGTGTAGCTGCCTCAAACCTTAACTGTTGGTGTGAGCATTTTCTCCCTTAAGTTGCCTGAAGCTTAGCAATTCAGCATGTGCACTTTAACCATTTAAAAATATCTAAAAGTATGTGTTTGACCATTACTGGAGACATGCAGGACCCACCAAATTTATTTGAACTTCTGCCCAAATTTATAAAGAGTAGAATTCAAGTGAAGTTCCGGCCAGTACCACTTTCAGCTGCCTTCAGCCTCTGATGGTAATTTCCTGCTGGTTTTCTGAAACACTGTCTCATTGAAGTGATTAAAAAAATTGAACCAGAATTTGAATTATTAAATTATGTAAAGATGGAAAGATACTTTCTATTTTTAAAAATCCATTTGGTATGCCTGCACATTTAGAAGAGTAGGCTTTTGATTTAACGAATAGCATGCAGCATATCAGTGGGCTATTTCCACCGTTCTAAATGTGTGGTTTTGTGCAATTCTTCAAAGTTCCAAACAGAAGTTACATTTTAGGAGACATGCTTCTAACATTTTTTCAAAGCTGACCGTTGATGAATAATGCACACAGTATTTATGATAAGGATGTGTGGTCATGTCCCAAGTGCTGAGAGGGAGAGATACTGAAGCCTATCAACAGTTCACTGACTCTTAACAGAAACTGTGCAGAAATAAAGGAAAAACAGTCAGTGCTAGGCCAATGGGGTCATTAACTATAACCTTCAAACTAAAGCCTGACCGAAGTAGCTTAATACTAAATAAACGCCACTCCTTAAGAGCACCAGCCTAAATGGCAGTCTTCGTTCTCAGAACCAGGACAACAGTAAGCAGGGAGTATTGATATTGTCCCGCCCTTGGCCACGTCTCAGCAAGAATGAAACGAGAGAATGGGAGTTACATACAATCACAATGGAACAATAATTGGCTGCAACTGGTCTGTGGTTGTGACGGGTTCACCCTCCCTAAGCACCAGGATCTGTGCCTGTTGGAAGTCCCAGATAAGAGACTTGTCCAGGATGTCATGGGCCAAAACCCAAGAATGTTACTAAGGGCCATAACTCTCCAAATCCATGAGATATTGAACCCTACCCTGCATCAGGTGAGATGCCAAGAGGTGCTGCACAGAATAGTTCAGGGACCCATCCACCAAGTGGGGAGGAAGGGGAGGTGGGTGACTGAAACCAGGGGGAAGCTGGTCACAGAGTTGAGCTGGAAAACATGGAACACTAGGTGAATCTTCATTGATGATGGTAGGCACCATCTATATGAGACCTTGTTGATAGCCTTCTCCATTACAAATAGTCCCTCGTAACAAGGGGTCAACTTTTGGCTTTCGACTTTCAAGGGAAGGTCCTAGACACAAGTCACACTTTCTCCTCTGGCTTTAGAGGCCTTGTTGTTGGTAGAATCGATCAGCTGCTGGGCATATTGCTTCAGAACGTGTAGCGGAGAAGCCCTGTCCCATCTGCAGGTGTGCTTGTAAGTTGGACCAACCGTTCAGCAGCAGGGACTCCCACATCAGTTTCGTGGTCAGGGAAGAGTGGGGGCTGGAATCCCTTGTGGCATTCAAAGGGGGACAGGCCGGTGGAGGATGACTGGAATTTATTATTGGCAATCTCTCCCCAAACAAATTAGGAGCTTCAGGATGTGGGGATGGAAGAGACAAAACAGTACAGGGTTGTCTTCAGCTTGTGATTCACCCTCTCAGTCTAGCCATTAGACCTCCCACAAGTGAACAGAATGCCTTCCAAAAATGGGACATAAACTGCGGTCCTCGAGTTGTTCTGAGGGAAGATGTGCAGCCTGCACAGGTGTTGAACCATGAGGATGACAGTCTCACGAGCTAATGGGAGTTTAGGGAGAGCAATGAAGTGGGCAGCTTGGAGAATCAGTCCAGAAGCACCAGAAAGGTCGTGTTTCCATCAGACGGGGGCAGAGCAGTGATGAAATCCACCGAGAGCTGGGACCAGAGTCAGTGAAGCACAGGTAGCAGACATAACACTCTTGTTCTGGGAAGAACTGGGACAGGCAGAAACGGTCATGGGACATAAAGGGAACCAAAATCATCTCTTGATAAATTCTAGGGTCCATTGAATTCCTGGATATCCCACCAGACGGGAGGAGTGAACCCATTTCTACACTCTGGGGCACTTTTGACAGGGACAAACAAACCCCGGGCATGGATCTGACTGTCAGGTGTCCCTCACCTCCAGCTCTATTCCACAACCACCAGAGCAGCAATACACAGGCGAAGAAGGATGGGCTCCGGATTGGCATTGTCCTCAAGCACATTGATCTGCCAGGAGAGAGCATCAGCCTTGGCGTACTTGCTGCAGGGATGGTGGGTGAGGGAGAAATTAAACCGGGTGAAGAAGAGAGCCCACCAGGCTTGATGAGAGTTGAGTCTCTTGGCATCCTGAATGTAGGAGAGATTATTGTGATCTGTCCATACCAAAAAGTGGTCCTCTGCCCCTTCTAGCCAGTGTTGCATGCTTCCAGGGCCTCCGTGACAGTCAGAAGTGCTTGGTTCTTGACATGGTAGTTACTCTTGGCTGGAGTCAAACAACGGGAAAGAAAGGCACAGGGGTGCAGCCGGGTATCTGTAGATGAGCACTGGTAGAGGACAGCTCCGAAGCTGAAGTCTGATGATTGGACTGGATGGGCCTGGGAGTTTCAGCACCAGAGCAGTGGTGAAGTGTTGCTTCAGTTCCAAGAAGACTTGGTGTGCTTTGCTTGTCCAAAGAAATCCTGCAGAGGTCTTCTTGGTGAGTGCATTTATGAGGGCCGCAATGGAACTGAAGTTTATAATGAAGCAGTGATAAAAGTTTGCAACCCCCATGAAGCGCTGCACCTGTTTGACTGTAGATGGTTTGAACCATTCTGAGACCGCCTGAAATTTAATGGCTGTATTTGAACACTCACAGGGGTGAGGACGTAGCCCAAATGTGGCACCTGCTCTTTGTGAAACACACTTCTCTGGCTTGGCATAAAGGTTATTCCTGGGGAGCTGTCTGATAACCCTCTGGACGTGCTCCTGGTGATAGAACAGAATGTCATCGATGCACACAAAAACAAACTGATTCAATGTGTCACTGAGTACGTCATTGACCAGGACCTGAAAAACAGCAGATACTCCAATACTGAGATACCCAGTGGCAGTGGAAGTATTGAAGGTTGTCTTCCACTCATCCCCTCCTTGGATACAGACCAGCTTATAAGCATTGCACAGATTTATCTTGGAAAATGTGGTTGCTCCCTGGAGATGCTCAAGCGTGGAGGCACGTCGGGAAAGAGGACAGCAGTTCTTCACCGTGACATGGTTGAGGGGCTGATAATCAATATAGGGACAAAGCTGCTAAACTTCTTGCTTACAAAAAGAAGCCCATTTCTGCTGACAAGGTTGATGTATGGATAAAACCCTAAGGCCAATGCCTTCTTGATATTCTCTTCCAGGGCCACCACTTCAGGACGAGAGAGGGGAAAGAGCCAGCCCCGGGGCAGACTAGTACTGGGTAAGAAGTCAATGGCACTGTCATATAGCCGGTGTGGAGACATGGAGAGGGCCTTTTTTTTACATATGACCTTAAGAAGGTCAGCATATTCAGCCTGAATGCCAGACAGGTCCACACTAGCAGTTGACACAGAAGGTGAGTCATGGAAAACGGCTCGAACTTGACCCAGCCAGGTAAACAGGCGTGCTGCTTCCACCCATAGAGCACTTCTAGGGACCAATCAATCCATGGGCTGCGTTGAGATAATCAGGGAAGGCTATGCACCAGTGGCAGTTCAGGCGAATCAACCGGATAGAGGTAGAACTGTTCCCAGTGGTTGCCTTCCAGCACAATTTGGAGGGGTTCTGTGGAAAGGAGGATTTTGCCAGTGCTCAAAGGCCAAACGTACAGGGCCTTGAAGTCAATATTTTCTCTCACTTGCTGAGTGGGAACTCTCCATTTTTGAGCCAGAGGGATATCCATGAGGTTCTGGGCTATCCCAGAGTCAATAAATGTGAGACCAGCCATGATAAGGAAGGCCAGACAATTAGGGGAAGAAGCTTGCAGGCAGGACCAACCTATCAGAACTATCATTCCTGCTGATGTATATCCTCCTTTACTGGGTGTCTGTATGACATGGAGGCTGCAAGTCTCTTGAATAACCACAATAGAGGCAAGAACCTGTCTTCCTGGACTGATCTCATTCCTTCTGAGATAGGTGCATGTGCCTTACCTACATAGGCACCTCAATGGACTGTGTACTGAGTAATGAGGGGGAGGGTCGAGACAAACAGTGATCTAAGGAGTAGGAAGCTCAGGCATTCTTTCTCTCTGCCATTCAGTAGCCCTGTCGTCAATCTGACTGGCCAGATTATCAGGTCATCCAGGCTGTCCTGCTCATCACGCCTTGTCATCTTGTACTGGGCCCATGCACTCATTCCCCTCTGGAATGTAGTGAAGAGGGATCTCTTGTTCCACTCGATCTCCACCACATACACGTGGAAATTTACTGCATTGTCCCTCACAGTCCCGCCATCTTGGCACAGGTCCAGGAGTCGGTGGGCAGCCTCCTGAGCCCGTCCTGGAAGATCAAAGACTCTGTTAAATTGACAACAAATTGCCATAATGACTGGGTTGTGGGAGAACCTTCTTCCTGTGGAGCATTGAACAGGCTGAATGGGGGTCTGTCTAACTGATTCGCCATGTACGCCAGCTTACGTGCATCAACCCCAAACTGACCAGGCTGGGCATAGAAAGTCAGCTCACTCTGGGCAATAAAATCTCTGCAGCTGTCACAGTCACTGGAGTATCTGTCAGGTGGAGGAATACTTGGTTCTGGTCCAGATGTGGTTACAGAATTTGAAGCCTTAGTGGCTGAGGTTGTTGAAGGAGAGGATCTGGGAGATGCTGGGAAATGGGACTGACAAGCTAAAGGCTGCTGAACTGTGGCAGTGAAAGCAGTAGTGGCACTCACCTGATTCTGGCTGTTAGTAGTAAGCTGCTTGACCATGGTTGTGAGAGCAATAATTGGTGCCAATTGATTCTGGCTGCCTGGGGTGAATTGCCAAATTGTTACCTGTGAGGGGTGACACCTGTTCTTCCAGCTCGGACTGGGCTTGCTGCTCTGAAAGTGGCTGTCACACAGCATGAGGAACTTCGGCCAGCCCAACTACTGATTTTGTTTTCTCTTCCATGAATTTCAGCCTGGACCAGGCTTGTCATTCTGAGAATATCTGTTGCACTGCTTAAGTCACTTTGCCCAATGCAGCTTCAACTGACTGTCATTTCTCTCCTATCTGGCCAATGAATGTCATGGCCAAGGTTAGCTGCTCTCTCTCTTTGCTGGTTCCATCTTCATTGGTTGAGACTTGCAGACAGGATTCACGGCTATTGTCAAGTGCCAAAAGAGAGACACTGAAGCGGAACTGTGCATAAATAAAGGAAAAACAGTAAATGAAAGGCCCACAGGGCAGTTAACTAGAACTTTCAAATTAAAGCTAGAGCCAATACAGTGGCTCAGCAGCGGCTTAATACTAAGTAAATACCGCTACATGACAGCCTCAGTCTATACAGTAGTCTTCTTTCCCAGAACCAGGACAAAGGTGAGCAGCGAGCTTTGACATTTCTCTGCTGTTGGTCAAAGCTCGACAAGAGTGGAATGAGAGAATGGGAGTTAAAATGGCACCACAATGAAACACTAATTGGTGCTGGAATGTGTGTACCCATGAGCGTGATTACCAAACCAGTTCTGCGGCCAGCCCGCAAGGGCACGCTGGCCTGTGCTGAGCCTCTGGTTGTGACAATTTGGAATTCTGGCATTCATTATACATGGGAACATTCTACTATTGTTTAACAAAAAAAATGACAAATATTTTTCAGAATCAGGTTTGATTATAATGCAATAGAAAAATAAAGTACAAATAGGGAAGACAAATCAAAACTTGACTGAAGGATATCTTCAGTTGTGCTTATAAATAATTTATCCTCTGATGTTTCTGAAAAGGTAAACTATTAAACACAAACTATAGAATTATATCACAAATGGTTATATTGTGCATGTAAATGTATGTGTTGCAATTCAAAATGTCATCAGAATTTAATGATTGATTTATTATCATTAACATTTGCTAAATTAACCATCCTGGTATGTCCAAAAATAGATTGAAAGAGAAAGGATGTAACATGTAATTTTTCTTGGATTTGATAACCAGATTAAACATGTCCCCATGTCTGAAACCTGAGCAAAAGGAGATTTATTTAAGTATTGAATGAATAATGAACACCATTTTATGAAAATATTATCTATTGTAATTAATGTAACTATATATTCTTTACATGAAACAGCAAAGATGCCGTTCTCTGGCCCATCTGTCTACTTATCATATGAATCTTGAAAACAGGAGTTCATTTGTTAAAAAGGTAAAACATTACTGTGATTACTCAGCTGTGTTCTGTAGGCTGAAGTGACTAAGCACAGGTAGCTCAAAATAACTTTATAATTGGAAAATTCTGGTCAGAGGGTAGTCCATCAAAGAGACTATAAGTATTCATAAGGCTTCTAATCACAGAACTACTTCATATCTTCAATGTAGATCCTGCTGTCAATTCGTAACCTCCGCTCCAAGGAGAAAAAATAATCAGGGGAGATGTTCGAGTGAATAACAATGTTAGCTTCATATATTATGCTAAAAAATTAGAAGATTTAATATTCAAGACGACTTAATTTTTATGGACACAGGGATCATTTTTACTTTTTTTATGTAGTCTTCTCGATGTGTCATTGCAAGGTTACCAAGAGTAACCATCTTCATGCACATCTGCCCTCATGCCATCCTCCCACCGCCTCACCGGGGATGGGGTTCCTCGTGTCCTCACCTACTACCCCATTAGTTTCTGCGTCCAGCACATATGAGGGGTGATTGATAAGTTTGTGGCTTATGGTAGAAGGCGTCAATTTTAGAAAACCTAGCACATTTTCAACATTGTCCCCTACTACATTTATATACTTAGTCCAGCAGTCGTGGAGCATACAGATCTTAAACTTCCAAAAAATGTCCACAGTTGGGTGATTGATACGTTTGTGGCCTAAGGTAGAAGGAGATGAGTTATACAGCTCTCGTTACCTGCACATGCAGGTCAACTCTCTGAGTGATTGTGCAGAAAGTTTGAAGTTAATAACTCATCTCCTTCTACCTTAGGCCACGAACTTATCAATCACCCCGATGCGTTATTAACTTCAAACTTTCTCCGTAATCACTCAAAGAGTTGAACTGCATGTGCATGTAACGAGAGCTGTATGACTTATCTCCTTCTACCTTAGGCCACAAACGTATCAATCACCCATCTGTGGACACTTTCTGGAGGTTCACGATCCATATGCTTCACGACCGCTGGACTAAGTGTGTAAATGTAGGAGGGGAGTATGTTGAAAAATAAATGTGCTAGGTTTTCTAAAATTGACTCCTTCTACCTTAGGTCACAAAATTATCAATCACCCCTCATAATTCGCCATCATTTCTGCCATCTCCAATGGTATTCCTTCACCAAACACATCATTCTCTTCCCATCACTTTCCGCTTTTCACAAGGATTGCTCCCTACGTGACTCCCTTGTCCACTCATTCCTCCCCACTGATCTCCCTCCTGGTATTTACCCTTGGAAGCAGAATACATGCCATACTTGCCCCTAATCTCCTCTCTCACTACCATTCAGGGCGTCAATCGGTTCTTCCATTTGAGTCTGTTGGGGTCATCTACTGTATCTGATGCTCCCAGTGTGGCCTCTTGTATATTGGGAGACCAATTCACTGAGCATCTACACAACATCCACCAGAAAGGGTGTGATCTCCCTATGGCCACCCATTTTCACTCTACTTTCCGTTCCCATTCTGGCATGTCAGTCATGGCCTCTTCTACTGCCACAACGAGGCCACACTCAGGTTGAAGGAACAGCAACTTATATTCTGTTCTTGTAGCCTCCAACCTGATGGCATGAAAATTGATTTCTCAAACTTCTGGGAATTCCTCCCCCACTTCCTCTCCTTCCCCATTCCCCATTCCTGTTTCCCGCTCTCACCTTATCTCCATACTGCCCATCACCTCCCTCTGATGCTCTTCCCTTTCTTCCATGGTCTTCTGTCCTCTCCTATCAGATTCCCTCTTCTCCAGCCTTTTATCTCTTTCACCAATTAACTTCCCAGCTCTTTACTTCATCCCCTCTCGCTCTCCTGCTTTCACCTATCACCTACCACCCTGCTACCATCCTCTCCTCCTCTTCCCTCACCACCTTATTCTGATTTCTCCTCTTCCTTTCCAGTCCTGATGAAGGGTCTTGGCCTGAAACATTAACTGTTTACTCTTGTACATAGATGCCAGCATTTTGTGTCTGTTACTTTGGATTTCCAGCATCTGCAGATTTTCTTGTTTTTGTGAAGAGTAATCATGTACAGATTTATGTGTATTGGAAACATGTGAAATATATAACAATAATAATAATAATTTAAGAATGTATTGATGCTGAGGGCAGCTGAGAATTTTTTAAGGTCTCGCAGAAAGGAAGGTCTCATGTTATTGGTTATTTTTAGTTAGGGGATTTCAACCAGCACTACGCTACAATTAGCTCAAGGACTCCAGGTTGGAGAAGGGTGTAATCATACAGAATTATTGCATCTGGCTACTATTCAGTAATTCAGTATTCAACAAAGTAAGTCAGTATGGAAGCTGGGAATCAATTTAGATTAGGAGCCTGAAGACCAGTGAGTAGCTCAAACCTATAACTTCCCTGCCTGGAGGCAAGAATGCTTACCAATTGAGCTCTGAAATCTGTTTCATGCATATGTAACTATCCCACTGGGCTTGTATGCAAACTTGGCTCAATAGCTAACTCTGCCAACAGCCACATGACTCAGCGGTGAGAAGGCCACCTTTACAACAATATTCGTCTAGGGTTGGTGTGATTTGGGGTTCAACCAAACAGCAAAGTTAGGATGTCCCTTTTAACGGTGCCTCGATTTGAGCGAAAGCTGCCCACACAGAATTACCAGTCACCAAGAAATGAGAAATCATACGTCTGCATAAAATTATAATGAAAGTATAATTACCAATTTCAGCTTTATCAAACAGTTATTGGAGAAAGAAGGAGAAAAATAAAAGGGACCATGACAGTTAGACCAGTCTAAATGAGCACATGACCGTTGGAATTCATCTCTTCCAAAAGCTGAGTATGACTGTTACTCACGACATTGAATTCTCATCACCAATCACTGGTAGAACTTCTCATCTTCGACTCCTTCGTTTTGTGAAGTACTCCTTGCAATTGCGTTACCCTGTCGGGTCAAATCCTTCAGGCGTCTTACCGATTTTCTCTTCTCTGCATCTCTCGCCAAAAGACCACAAACCCCTAATGCCCACTGTCCGTCACAAATCTCTCACCACCCAGCTCTCTTTAGAACCTTCTTCTGATCTCACCATCTTATTGGCTGACGCAATGTTCCCAAGTTCTTCAGCCGAAACCAAAGCATTCTACGAGTGGGAAGCACAGCTTTTACGGAAAACTACTAAAATGAAACACTTCACAGCACTGCAGCAGAAATCTTAACCAGGGTATTACACATAGATGGAGTTCCAATGGTTAGGACTGACAATAGACAATAGACAGTAGGTGCAGGAGTAGACCATTCAGCCCTTCTAGCCAGCACCACCATTCATTGCGATCATGGCTGATCATACACAATCAGTACCCTGTTCCTGCCCTCTCCCATATCCCTTGACTCTGCTATCTATAAGAGCTCTATCTAACTCTCTCTTGAATGTATCCAGAGACTTGGCCTCCACTGCCTTCTGGGGCAGAGCATTCCACATATCCACCACTCTCTGGGTGAAAAAGTTTTTCCGCATCTCTGTTCTAAATGGCCTACCCCTTATTCTTAAACTGTGGCTCTAGTTCTGGACTCACCCATCAGCAGGAACATGCTTCCTGCCTCCAGCGTGTCCAATCCCTTAATAATCTTATATGTTTCAATCAGATCCCCTCTCATCCTTCTAAATTCCAGTGTATACAAGCCCAGTCGCTCCAATCTTTCAACATATGACAGTCCCGCCATTCTGGGAATTAACCTTGTGAACCTACGCTGCACTCCCTCAATAGCAAGAATGTCCTTCCTCAAATTTGGAGACCAAAACTGCACACAATACTCCAGGTGGGGTCTCACCAGGGCCCTGTACAGCTGCAGAAGGACCTCTTTACTCCTATACTCAATTCCTCTTGTTATAAAGGCCAGCATGCCATTAGCTTTCTTCACTGCCTGCTGTACCTGCATGCTTGCTTTCATTGCCTGGTGTACGAGAACACCTAGATTTAGTTGTACTTCCCCTTTTCCTAACTTGACTCCATCTAGATAGTAATCTGCCTTCCTGTTCTTGCCACCAAAGTGGATAACCTTACATTTATCCACATTGAACTGCATCTGCCATACATTTGCCCACTCACCCAACCTGTCCAAGTCACCCTGCATTCTCATAGTATTCTCCTGACATTTCACACTGCCACCCAGCTTTGTGTCATCAGCAAATTTGCTAATGTTACTTTTAATCCCTTCATCTAAATCATTAATGTATATTGTAAACAGCTGCGGTCCCAACACTGAAACTTGCGGTACCCCACTGGTCACAGCCTGGTCACTGACACATTATCTACTTTAGTTTTATAAGTATAGTCATTTGTACATTTTTTAACAATATTCACTCACTGTGGCATTTTTATACTTGTATTGTTTTTCTTTGTTTGACCCATTTCACATTGCCACACGAGGTCTAAAGAATCTCTGAATGTTGTATGGGTGTCAGGCTGTAAATTGGGTATATATAGCCAAGGAATTAAAAGGTGATGAGAAAAACAGGGTCAACCCTACATCCTGCACTCATTAACCAGTTGTCTTGTAAATCTTTGGCAGAGTATGAAAGATAAATTTTCCAGTGGTGACCGCATATCTTTTACAAGGTCTTTATGGATCTTTTAGCAAGATTAAGTTGCCCTAAATGTATAATGCTGATTAGTAGTGTTAATGCCAACTACTTTTAGATTTATGATTCTCCTGTTTACAGTTGAGAGATAAGCAGGATGCATTTTTCCAATTTTTGAAAGTCATTTATGTTGTGAATCGCATTTACGTTGATAAGAGTTATCATGGATTTTGTTTTGAATGCTTTATGTCACATACCATCATCAATATGGCATTTGTGGAATTCTGGCCCACCTCTTTAGAGTTACTGCCTTGGTTTTACTCTCTCTAAGAGGTAAGAACCTTAGAATAATGCAGATTTTAACCCATTGGTTAACTCAACTTAACTATTACTTGTTTATCTTAGATTACACAAATAGTAAACTTTGCTGTAAAATGCCGTATTTCTATTTCATAGCTGACATTTTTAATTACATTTCTGAGGTTAGGATTCTGTTCACTCCAGTCAGTGACATTAATAGATTCTCCCTTTTTATTTGCCACATTAGACTTTGAAAAATATTAATTGTATTCACAATTTCTTCCTTCAAACACATGCAAAATAGGTCTCTTAGCCCTTGAGCCCTCTTAATTAGATTATGGTGATCTGACTGTAACTTCAACTCTGCATTCACTTCTGCCCAAATAATCTACCTCTGTTCCTTACCTGCTTACATGTCTACCTCTGCCTCAAAATACACAAAGACTTCTTCCACTTAAGAAGAATACCAAACGCTTGCAATTTTTTTCCAGTATTTCCATAACATATTCTCTATTTCTGTACTATTTTTCCTCATTTTGGGAATTCCTGTTTTTCTTTGGAAAGCAATTTAACTGACTGCATCACTGTCTGGTATGTGGGGATGGCGGGGGGTGGGGGGGGGGGGTGCTACTGCACTGGATCGAAATAAGCTCCAGAGGGTTGTAAGCTCAGTCATCTGCATCATGAGCACTAACCTCCATAGTATCTAGGTTGTCTTCAAGGAATGATGCCTCAGAAAGGCAGCATCCCATTACCAGGTCATGCACTGTTCTCATTGTTACCATCAGGAAAGGGGTACAGGAGTGTGAAGGCACACACTCAACAATTCACAAACAACTTCTTCCCATCTGCCATCCAATTTCTGAATAGACATTGAACCCGTGAACACTACCTCACGACTTCTTTATTTCTGATTTTGCACTACTTATTTAACTTAACCATAAAATATCTATATTTATATATACTTACTGTAATTCATAATTTTCTATTATTATGTATTGCATTGTACTGCTGCCGCAAAGACAACACATTTCATGACATATGCCAGCAATATCAAACCTGATTCAGACTTTCTGTATACTCTGCAATTTATTCATTCTGCTGCAGTTCTTAAAACCCCATTATCAGCTGTTCAATGTCCTTTTCACCCCATTACAGTTTGATGCTTTATTTTCACTCAGAGATTCTCCTTCAGCTTTGTTTTGCTCTTCTATTTACAATTCAATTTGTTCCTCATTTTCACACCATCTCCATTTTGTTTCTTTCAATTCTTTTCACATCGTTCTTCACATTTATCTCTCTTGCATTTTCATTGGTCTTTTTCTTGAGATATGCATTTGTTTCTCTCTTAAATTATTTTGTTCTTCTATTTCTGTTTTGTACAGTGCCACCCCAAAACAATTCACAAGAGTATACTTTGGAACCAAAATGAATATTTGGAGGCTGTACTAGGGTCTAAAGTCTTGGTTAGAGATAAGCTTTAGAAGATGATTAAATAAAATAGAGAAGTGGAGCACTTCAGGAATTGGGATTGTGGAACTGTTGACTCAGCCTACTGAAAGCAATATTACCAACACTGGAAGAATTAAATTCAAGAGGCTATAACAAAACTGTACATGCCGAAATATGGAAGAAGAAAAAGCATAAAATGCTGGAAGAACTCAACAATTCAGCAGCATTTGTAGAAAGCAAAGCCAATAAATAGTATTCTTCCAGCATTTTCTATTTCTGATTGAAGGTGCGCAGAGGTCTCAAGAAATGCAGGTTCAGAAGAAGGTTCTGAGATATGGGAGGACAAAGATGTGGACAGACAAGGATGAAGCATTAAGATTTGACCGCTGCTGGACCAAGGTCAAGTGTAAATCAGCTAGCACAGTGGCGATAGGTTATTGGAGTTTGGTGCGTATTATGATTAAGACAGCTTGGTTTGGAAGAGTTTGAGTTTATGAAGTAGGAAGCCAGTCAAGAAATAATTAGAATAGTTGAGAACTGGGATAACTAATACTTATCAAAGGATTCCACAGCATTTCAACTAGAGAAATGACAGATGGGACCTGTATATTGGTGTAAGTGGTCTGCATATGTAATCAAGAGCATTGAGGGGGAGTTCTGGTGCTTATCTCAGAGGTTATGAAGAGTTTCATTGTTTCTCAAACAGCCAAGAAGAGTGATGGAGTTGATAACCAGTGTATGGTTTATGATGGTGACATCAGTGTTTACTTGAGAGAAAATATTGTTGTCCAGTATCTGATGTCAGATAAATACATAATATAATAGAGCAGGAAATTAACCCTGACTATTGAAACCCATTGTCACATTGGCGCTTTGTGGGCATTATTCTCGCTATTCCAGGCAGTCTTAGCTAAACATCCTAAGTTTATTTTGGGGTACTTTCTAACAGATCTGAAGTTGGTATTGCAAACAGATTTCTGATTTCAATTTAAAAGTAGCCGCAGGGAGTGCTGCATTGGCTGCTGAACTATTCTGTTTTTAAGAATGGATTTTGTCTTTCTGACTTACGTTTGTTTAGCTTGACATCCTTGTGTCTAGCTTAGAGACACGAGTAGGCCAATTAGCCAGATAGCTAGTCATGAAGTATGATGGTATGTCAGAACATGAGAGATAAATGCAGGAGCCATTTGGGCCCTCGTGCCTGTTTCAACACTAAAAATTATCATGGCCGATCTCTTATATCAGTGCAACTTTCCTGCAGTAATCCTATATCCTTTAATTTCTTTATTATTTAAATATCTGTAGATCTTTGTCTCAAATATACTTAGTGATTGAGTGGAGCCCTCATGAACAGCAAATATGAAAGATTCACTTACCGTGCTCCCACCCCTGTATATGTAGAACTTACTTCTTATCTCTGTCCTGAATGGTCAATTGTTATTTTCAGATTGTGATTCATTTCCCTCATGAGATTGGATCTGTTTAAGTTCTGGAGGCTTTGAAGCCTGGTGTGATGCTCTCTGGTTTCTACTTAAGAATCAGAAAAATGGTATTAACCATTTTTGGTGTATATGTGTTGTTTCGTACATTTTTAATGGAATAGTTGACAACCTGGTGAACCTTATATTTTCCTGTAACTGGGATCTGATTTGTCAGCACTTACTTTGAAATGATGTAAAAAAAATAGTCTATTTTAAATATCATCTTGAAACCAATCTTATCTGTCAGAGACTAGATGGTACTCAGCTGACCAATTAAAATGTCTCTGTGACTCTTTATTACATAGTGTGCTATGACTCTACAGAGGAATGAATGCTCCGATTCACACTTTCTACAGATATGACATTTGGTTAATATTCTATCAGTTTCAGAGATTGCAGGCTTGAGTAGCAGATGCCCTTTATCTGGCAGTTAAGCATGTTCTCTGAAGTAGAAAGAAGTCATTTGCTCAGTCCAGCACATAGCTGCAGATAAATAAACCATGCACGGTTTCAAGGTCTTTATAATAACCTTGAAGCTGCACAGAATAAAAGAATATATTTCTCTTGAAGTCATTGCATACATTCCCCTTCTCCAGATGGAATCTCGTTCGCTCTACTGGAACAATTTTCTCAAATTGCACATCCTACACAAATCCTTGCTTCTACAAATGTATGCTGAGAAAATGCAGGCACAATTTCTCCACATGCCATGTATTTTGAGCTGGCGGATTTGAAATAGCGTACATACACATAAATGCACTTCTGTTTTACAATGCTATTGCAGTAATGTGCTCTTCTAGAAATGATGTAAATCAAACCAATCTAATCCACTGTGGCATCCAGCAAAAAATATACCGGCTGCAGCTGTTGTACCTCTACTTCTGACGAATATTTATATCAGAGCTGACTGCAAGTATGCTGGGAGTCACATCACACAGAAAATGTACTAGATTGTGCAGTAGCGCTAGAGGTAGGCTGAAGAGTGAGTGATTATAGTACATCTGCATAATGCAATTTAGTGAATTCATTAGGGTCTGACAGAGTGCATCATGAGAGAAACTAGTCCTTGATGATGGGCTCTAATTGGTAATATCACTTGAGTCATCAATTTGTTATTGTTCGAATCCATGAAGCCTATTTTTTTTCAGTGAATATTTCAAGCTACTGATCAAAATGGCAGCTTTAAGTGACTTTGCTGCAAGATATTTGGAGAGTCACATCGCTGAAAACAGCAACAACCTTTCCAATCAAAATGCGATTGTTGTGATGCTGTTTTTATCTTTTCAATCAACTTAACGGGCAGTTCAGTTCTTGCAAATGAGAAGTGTTGCAAACCCAGCCAAGGAGTACACAGAACCACAACTGGATAACATGCTCGGGGATTCTGGTTCACTACCTGGGCTGTGAATCTCCTAATTGACAGGGGCATGGAGACACTGAGTTTGCTTTCAGGAATGACTAAATTAGATACCCAAATTGAAAAAAAGGACTTCCTGCCCTCTCTTCAGCATAAAAACCGTTTATGGGTTATGTTTAAAAAAATATATCAGGCAATGCACCAAACAGTTAATTATTAAAATGTATATTTGGAAGTATGGTTAGTTAAGGAATATCAGCAATGTAGTAGAAATTACTCTTATCATATTTTACTTCTTGTCTACAGTATTTTAAAAAATATATCCATTATTCTTGTACTCTCTGTAAATTATTAATTTAGTAATTTGAGTTAAGGTCCTTAATTAAGATAAGCAGAATCAGGGAAGATTTGATAAAGAAAAAAAAGAATTATTTAGAAAAAGTAATAATAATTATAAAGGAGCTACTAATCTGACAAGATTAATGATGGTAAATGTGCTTGTTTTGCCTGCAACCTAATTATTCACATAGGGACTACAGATTCATCACCTTTCTCTTCCCTCTCTTCCCACCCCAGCACTTCAGTTCTAAAAATATTCACAATGAGTGAATTTACACAAGTGGCTAAATTACACCTGGGCTCTGGGCCAGACTTTAATCCATGGTCGAATCAATCCTGTCCTTGCTGCCTTACCTTGGCTTCATATTCCTCAGTGTCGTAAACTTCAAATCTTATTCCTCTGCCCCAAAATCTTCCTCGACCTTGCCCCACTATTTAACTTTATATCTTTACAAATTTAAAAAGTCTTTAGGAAACTTCGTATGAGCATTTATGTAGTGATTTCCCTGACCTCAGATGTGCCAGTGTGTCTTGTGGCTGATTAAGTACTTGTCACGTTTTGCCACATTGTGCATTGGGGAAACAACAGAAGGCCATTTTCGCTTTGTTGTCTATACTGACTCTTTGCTACTAAAACTAATTGCACTCTTCCTTGCCTCTGACAAGTATCAAGACGTAAACCTTGTTTTCATTCATAGTGGCTTCTGCCTTCTGCCATGTGGAAAGCATTCTGTAATCAAATAACTTGCTGAGGACTGGACATTGGATTGCTGCACATTGGCTTTGAGTTGGCCACTGTGGTTTACGCATGGCATTTCTGGGTGAAGCACAAGCTAGGATGTGGTACTTTTGTGTATTACAATATTCATTCTACTGCATGTGTAATGTCCCTCTGTCAAATGCACGGGTGACATTGTTTTTGAGTAAGCATTATTTCTACCTGTACTGCCACTAAATGGAGCAGGAAGTTCCACACCATTATTGTCACCAAAGCATCTCAGGAGAGCCAGGAAAAGCACCCAATGAGATTGTTGCTTTCCTCAATATTTATAGAAGCTCTCTGCTGACATTGGGAGACCTAACTGGGCAGTTTTGAAACTGACTGGGGGGTTGCCTGACACCAACAAAGTGCAGAAGGTGTTGTGTCCCACTGCTGAGATGTTTCGTGGTGATACAGGTTATTGCAGCTGCTCTGACGGCCATGGCCTGCTGCTCAGGGTGGGTTGGGGGGGGGGGGCCTCTGCCCAGGTCGTGACCACCAATGGACAGCCTATCCCCACTATGACGTGCCACATGTTATCTGCACGGATGGAACCTGGGAGATACGTGTTCCTAACTGCTTCCGTAGCTACAGTCTGAGTGCAGCCACAATGAAAATGCAAACACTGTATTTGCAGGCACAGTCTTTTCAAGGACATTGTTGTTGAGATACAGGAAATGCAGCACAAAGACGTCCAGCCATACTCTACTAGAGTCTGGATCATTTTCTCCATGGAAGTCAGAACATTGACTCAACATCCTCGTCACAGAATTCTTCCAAGTGGGCACTGCTGATCTCCGGTGTGCTTTTCAATTACCTGCATCAGAGTTATCAACCAGCAGTCACTTGTGAAGAAATTATCTTTTCTACTTTGAATCCAGTGAAGAACGGGTGGGTGTCTTCTTAGGCACTCAAGTAGGCAGCCATTGACTGCACCATGCGAGACCACTGATGAGCAGGAAAGGTTTCCTCTCCTGGGTATGAATCAACTGAGGGATTTCCTTAAAGTGCGCTCTGTCTTTCTGGCAAGCACATAATTCCTTCCTTCGCAGAAGGCACAGTCAGCTGGAGCATTGGCTGGTACTGCCCAGAGGGATGGAAGCTGGGCAATAAGAGGTCCTCTCTGTCTTCACAGCCACATTGTGAGTGCAGGTTCAACAAGACTGCTCATGCAGGAAACCTGAAGTAGGAACACCAAAATGTTGGAAGCGCTCAGACACTCTCTGTGGAGGGAAAAATTTAAGGTCAGTGATCTTTCATTTGAACTTGAAACACATTGTTAGCTAATGGAATTTCTCCATTGTGTGTGAATGTTACTCCTGGAGAAGATCTCGGAACCATCTCTTCCCAGGCTCTTCTTGTGGTGAATCTCCTGACTCCCCAATGCCCAGGAACTTCTGGCATGGATCTCATGGGCAGCACTTGCATGACCCTTCAAATGGATGAGCATGTTGTCTCCCTCACCACTGTAAGCTCTGTCTCCTCTTTCTAGCCAAAGTGCATGGAGAGTGTGCCTTTAGGATAATGCCTTCACCTGAATGCAGCGCAGGAGGATGTGTGAAAATCCATCGGGAATCATACAAGTTCTGTTTTGGTGTTTATTTTTCTGAGGAGCGAATACATTAACTTTGTTTTAAACTGACCGATTTCATGATTTTGGCAGCAACTTGATTAAGCATTACCACCAAACAAAGCCTCATTTAACAGGACACAAACGAGTATGCCTGTGACCTCCCATTTCAGTTTCTACTCTGTCAGGTGCTTCACTCCTCTGTCTTTGTCACAGTTCTCCTGTTTCTGCCTCACAGATGCTGACTTCTGAGATTCTATGCGAGATTGCCAAAGTAAGTGCGAGGTCTCATCGGAGGGAGCCAGTGCAAGGCTGCTAGTAGCGACAGGTCAAGAATGCCAGTGCAACTTAGATTAATAGATTCATGTTGCTTGTGAAGTTAGGGCTGATGCACCGGTCTCAGAGCTTCTAGGACAAGCTGGCAGCAGAACCCCGTTATGTGGGCATTACCCTAAATTAGGCATTGACCATTTCTCTACAATAAGTACAAACCGTCCTCAGATTGGCTGCCCATTGTATGACTAACTTTTTTGAATGGGAGTTCAGAAAATATAATGGCTTAGAAATTTAATAACGTGATGTTTTTATGCATTGCATGACTGATCTGCAGTGTAAACACTGACCTTGAAACAACACTGGGATCTTACAGTAAACTTAGTAGGCTTTCCGATTTGGAATCTATTGTACGTTGCACGTGAAGCTCACTCAGCTGACATTGTTGCACATGCAATATCAAATGGACATCCCCTCTCCCTGGTGAAATCGATACACAGGTAATGCCCTTGATGTACACCACACAGGAAGGAAGACCTCAGCAATGGCAACAGAACTTACACCTACAGTAGTTAAAGGGATCATTCAGTTCTCACCGGTGTATCGGGAATTGCACTGGAAAGAATTAATTGAACTTTACAGGCTAAACAAAGAGTGATTTTGTGACCAGGGTTACATGTATTGGGAGCCTTTGTGGTGGTCTGAGGGCTTCCAGAACAGCATGAGCAGGAAGAGAGAGGTCACAAGTACGGTGCCAAGAAGGCCTGACTCTCAAGAGCATTAACAGGACCACGCCCTTAACTCCAGCTGTGCAAAGCACCTAAATCCTGAGGCTATACTTTTCCATATCACTGGTGGCATAGCTGCTGTCGCTGGTCTATGCTCGGAATGACACTGAAACTTTTTGATTCTGCTTGTTCACAGTTACTTTTAATTTCCAGCACAAACCAAAGTGGTTGAGAATTCAATCACACGATTGTCATTATCTCCAAATACAATCACTTTTTCACAAGGGCCTTCATACTTTTGGGGTTTTAAATTTCCTCAACATTATAAGGTGTTCCTTGCAAAATCTATAAAAAGGGGTCTGGGGAATTTTCTTCTCTTTCCATACAATGACAAATGAGCGTAAATATAAGAAAGAAAATTTTTTATTATGTCTCTTTAAAGCTCAGTTATCAGAAAGTCATGCAGATTTGAATAATGTAGGATAAAAACAAAAAGAAAATAACTACATTGTGGAAATACTTAACAAAATGATATTTGTTTTGTCTTTTAAATAGCGTTACAGGTATTGTTCCTTTTTAAGTATGAACAAGTTTCATTGAAAACCATTTAAGCTTTGTCAGCCAATACTTAAGCAGCCTAATGTCAAGGTCTTCACCTCAGGTAAAGACAGAATGAAACTAAACCACCCCAGAAATCATTAGCAAGGTAGAAGAGACAATAGTTATAAATTACGTGCAATGTTTCCTCTCCCATTTATAAATCATGCAACCTTAGTAAGCTTGTGTGTACCCTTCCTTAATAAATTAAATACTTGCCTGATTGTTCCATTGTGATTCTCTTCTCACAATGAAATTAATTCTGACTTGAAGATGGGTGATTTCCAGTGCTCTGATAGTGGTTAAAAGGCTTAGAAAATTGACTTGAGTCAGAAGAAATAGAATAGTTTATCCTGCCAGTGCTTCAGTGCAGATGTTTATCAGAAGAAACAACTGCAGAAAAGAAAAACAGCAACTAATTAACTCATTAATTATGTGTCCCCTCACATAAAAATAATACTGCTTGATCAGAATTCTGTAATTATCTCTGTCTGTGAGACTTACTGATAACATCCTTAGAAGATATTTCAATTAATTCTACTGCATGGGTAGAGATCCTGGCCCTACAATTTTCCCCCTTTTTTCTCATAATCATTATGAAGACTTGCCATGATGTGACAGAAGTCAGTGACACATGCTAACCTTAGTAAACTGAGAATTACATTGTAAGTGCCCACGTGAAAATATCGTTCACATCCCTAGTTTAAAAAGTCTCAGTGTTGAACATTAAATATATAGAGCTGTTGGCCTATAGAGAACAGTAATGAGGTGAGCATGGCTCATCATTATTATGGAATCAGTCGTACACACATGGGAGTGTTGAACTGGAAAATCCTGACATTGTAACCCATACTCAGTTGCTGATGCACTGGCAGTGTTATGATTTTGACTGACCAATGAGCACAGTGATGAAACAGAGGTGTTTGAAGATGCAGCTCTTAACAACTGGTTATCAACAAACTCGGCTTGTTTCATGAGTACAACAATCTTTAATGAGATTTTTTTTGTCAAAGAATGAGTGAAACGATAAAAGAGACAAATAATTACCTAAATCAAATGAATAAAGATACTCTTTTAGGAAAAATAATTCCACCCCACTTAACCTGTGAATAAACGTTTCAACAATCATACCTTTCCAAGTCTTATATATTTCTTTAAAAATGTTTGAGTGTTAAGTTTTTTCTAATAATTTGATCAATATAAATTAATTTATTTCTACCATTATCTCATCTTTGCATTTGTGATATGTAGCTACCAAAAGACTTTTCCATATGTGCTGAATGCCAAGATATGACCTAAAGTCAGCTAATGGGAGATGCAAAAGGAATGTGTGTTTGATTTGTAATGGGTAATGCATGTGGAAAGTGGGTTTAATACCCAAACGTTCAATGAATGTCCACTGACAGAGCTTCACAAAACCTGCCTGGCAGCCACACATTAATCTTTCGTTCCTGAAAATGTTCTTGCAGATGTCTCCAGCATTGCACGGATGTCAAGGTAAGGGAAAGGGCAGTGGCGAATTTGACAACCGCTAGTAAATTTTGGCCACGATGGCCAACAGACAGATGGCCTTCTTCAACAGGATCAGACGCCTGAGTAGGAGCCTGAAATCTCAAAACGCTGGTAAGCTGACATGCAAAAGAAACTTGCTATTTATTTACAGCCTGTGATATAAAGAAAACAGTGATATGGACTTACTTATTTGGAGAGACAGTGTGGAATAGCCAGAAGGCCCAGAATCACACTCCACCCCCATTTAAAACTAGCCTACTCACAGGACAATTTATAACGATCAATTAACCTAGTAGGAAACCGAAACAGCTGGAGAAAACGCTTGCATTCTAGGGGGGAGGATGTACAAATTCCACACAGAGGACACTAGGATTGGACTTTGAACTTGGACACCCTGAGCTAATAGTGTCGCACTAACCACTACGCTCAGTTCTGTAAGTGCCCTCTCTCCGTGGATTGGCCTGCTCCTGTGCAGCTGATGAGTACACTTCTCCTGATGTTTCTGTTCTGGCAGACGCTCTTGTCGTTGATTTCCCTCTGGTCTCAGTAAGCGACCAGAAGAGCACTTCATGCTGCTATATTAGCTCTGAACTTCAAAATGTTTGTCTCATGTGGTAAGTCTAATATTTAGAACCTAAGCTTCAAAGATCATCAAGTTAGCCCACAACAGTCTGTGTGAACAATGACTTTTCCAGACAAACCCAATATTGCAGCAGTGAGGCTACGGCAATTTTCTTTAGGCTGTGGATATCACTGGGAATTTTATTTTATTTAGGGATTCTGTGTGCCGTAGGCCCTTCTGGCCCTTCAAACCACGTTGCCCCAGCAACCCTGACAAACCTGATTAATCATGGGACAAGTTACAACCTAGCCCCGGTGCATCTTTGGACTGTGGGAGGAAGCAAGAATGCATGGAGACATTCCATGGATAGGATGGACAGAGTCTCCTTACATAACAGCACCGGAAATGAGCTGGAAACTCTGGAACATCCCAAGCTGTATAATGCCATGCTAATCACTATGCTACCATGACTGAGACAAGTAATTATTGCCCATCCGTAACTACCTTTCCCAAACAGGCAGCTAGGACGAGTGATAATTAAAGTTCAAAGTTTATTTATTATCAAAGTACATATATGTCAATGTATACAGCACTGAGATTCATTTTCTAGTGGGCATGCTCAGTAAATCCATAATAGAATAATAACCACCATAAAATCAATCAAGGACTGCACCAACTGGTGGCATTCAACCAGTGTGCAAAAGACGACAAACTGTGCAAGTAAAATGGAGACCTTGAAAGTGAGTCCACAGGGTGTGGGGATTGTTCAGTGATGGGGCAAGTGAATCTGAGAGATGTTATCCCCTTTTTGTTCAAGACCCTGATGGCTGAGGGGTAATAACTGTCCCTAAATCTGGTGGCGTGAGTTCAGAGCCTGATGGCAGTAGTGAGTAGAGAGCATGACCTGGGTGGTGGGGGTCCCTGATGATGGATGCTGCTTTCCTGCAACTAAACTCCATGTAGATATTCTCAGTGATGGGGAGGGCTTTACCCATGATGGACTGGGCTGTACTCATTATATTTAGTAGGATTTTCCATTCAGGGGCATTGGTGCTTCGATACCAAGTGACACAACCAGTTAATATAATCTGTATCACACATCTATAGACATTTGTCAAAGTTTTAGATATCATGCCAAATCTTCACAAACTCCAAAGGATGTAGAGGTGCTGCCATAGTTACTTCATAATTGCACTTACATTCTGGGCCTAGGGCCGGTTGTCTGAATGATAACACTGAGGAATTTCAAGTCATTCTACCTCTGATTCCTTGATGAAGACTGGCTCATGGACCTCTGGTTTCCTCCTCCTGAAGTCAACAATTGGCTCCTTGGTCTTGCTGACACTGAGTTACAGGTTATTGTTGTGGCACCACTCAGTCAGATTTTCAATCTCTCTCCAATATGTTGATTCATCACCACCTTCAATTTGGTGGTGTCATCAGCAAATTTGAATATGGCATTGGAACTGTGCTTTGCCACACAGTCATAAGTGCAAAGTGAGTATAGCAAGGGGCTAACACTCAGCCTTGTGGTGCATCTGTGCTGATGGAGATTGTGAAAGTGATGATGTTGCCAATCCAAACTGACTTGGGTCTGCAAATGATGAAATCGAGGTTCCAATTGCACAAGTAAGTATTGCCTAGGTCTTGAAGCTTATTAATTAGTTTTGAGGGGATGATAGTATTGAATGCCGAGCTATAATCAATAAAGAACATTCTGATGTATGCATTTTTGCTGTTTAGATGGTGGGTTGAGTGAAGAGCCAATTAGATGGTATCTGTTGTGAACCTGTTGCACTGGTAGGCAAATTGGAGCGGATTTAAGTCGTTTCCCAGGCAGTTTGATAAGTTTCTTATAAACCTCTCAAAACACTTAATTGCTGTGGATGTAAGTGCTACTGGATGATATTATTGAGGCAAGTTATCACATTCTTCTTAGGCACCGATAGAATTGAAGCCTGCTTGATGCAGGTGAGTACCTCAGACTGCTGAAGCAAGAGATTAAAGATCTCCGTGACCACTCCAGCCAGTCCATCAGCACAAGTCTTTAGTTCTTGGCCAAGAAGCCTTTCTATGCCGGATGCTTTTCGTGGGTTCACCCACCTGAAGGATGCTCACTCATCAGCATCAGAGACTGAAATCATAAGACCATTAGGGGCAGTGGGAGTTTGTGATGGTTCCTCCAAGTTTTGGTGGTCAAAGTGAGCATAGAAGGGAATGTGCTCATCTGGAAGTGAAACCCTGTGGTCACCTATGTCAGTTGATTTTACTTTGTAGATTGCTGTTGCATTCAAGCCCTGCCACAAATGTTGAGTATCCTTCGTTGATTCAGGTTCAGTCTGGAATTGCCACTTCGCCCATGAGCTGGCTTTCCAGAGATCATATCTTGTCCTCTTGTAATTTTTTTGGTCAATAGAATTGAATGCCTCCGATCTGGCCGTCAGGAGATTGTGGATGTCATGGTTCATCCAAAGCTTCTGGCTGGGGAAGACTGATTGATTTTGTGGGGATACACGCATCTACAACTGTTTTTATGAAGTCCGTGACAACCATGGTGTATCCATTCAGATCCATGGATGAGTCCTTGAACATGGCCCAGTCCACTGACTCGAAGCAATCTCATAGGCACTCCTCAGCCTCCTACAACCATTCTAATCTCTGGAGCCTTGTTCCTTTGCCTCTGTCTGTGTGCAGGTAGGAGAGAGACAGCCAAGTGATCAGATTTCTCAAAATGCAGTCTCAGCATAGAAAGGTAGGTGTTCCTTATCTTAGTATAACGGTGGTCTAGTGTGGGTTGGACGGTGGGACCTCCGGTGCTACAGGTTATATGCTGATGATAATGCAGGGATTTCTTCAAACAAGCCAGGTTGAAGCCCCCGACTATGATTTGAAATGTGTTGGAATTACTGGCCTTCCCAAGAAGGTGATGTTGAGCTGCCTTCTTGAACTATAATGAAAGTACCCCTACAATTTTGTTGGAGAGGGAGATTCAATACTTAGGGCCAGGAACAATAAAACAATGCAGTTTTAACTATTAAGTCAGGATGTTGTGCAAGTTAGAGGAGAATATGTATGTGTTAGTGGTGTCTACATCCTTCTTGGTAGGGAAGATTACAGTTTTGTGAGGAGCTCCTGGAGTAACTAAAGTGACTAATTAATAGTATATAACTAGAAAGTACCTGTAATGGAGAAAATAAGTGATTAGAATCTTAGGTGGACTAAGAATATAGCAAACACGAGGAAATCTGCAGCTGCTGGAAATTCAAACAACAACACACACAAAATGCAGGCCAGGCAGCATCTATAGGGAGAAGCGCTGTCGACGTTTTGGGCTGAGCCCCTTTGTCAGGACGACTATAGCAGACTGCTTTGTCTTTGATCACTCTATATTCCATGAGTTTTGTTGGGGCTACAGTCATCCAGGCAAGCTGAGACTATTCTCCCATGCCTATGACTTGTGCCTTGTGGATGGTGGAGATGTTTTGCAGGGTCAGGAGGTGGGCCAATCATCCCAATATATTCAGCATATGACCTGTTCTTATAGCCATGCCTTTAGTGCTGCCAGCTCAGTTGAGGTTAATCCTTTCTCTGTTGAAGGTGGTGTTCTTGGCCATAGAAATCCCATTGAATGTCAAGCATAGCTGATTGGAATCTTTCTTACTGGAGAAGATCAATGCCTAACACTTCTGTAGCATGGACTGTATGTTGCTAGCCATTGCTCAGCCAGTGCCTATCCGTTCTGCAGCCCCATTCACTGTAGCTGTGTTCCCACTTTCCTCTCACTAGTAAGCACCAGGAAGCCCCACAATTTCAAGTGCACACTCCTAAACAAACCCTGTTAATATCACTGCAACTAAGCAAAAACTCTTGAGATTGGCAACTGACCTTGCACAAGGCGACGGCTTGAATGCAAGCCAGTGTACTTAAATTAAACATGATTGGTGTGTTAGAGGCTTCCCCGCAAGTTATTGCTTTCAATGATTTAAAACCTGCTCAGTTCCCATATTGTGCACCATACGAGTTATAATTCAGACCAGTATTTCTTTCCTTATTATGTCCTAATTAAACAATGTTACAGCAAATATACTGCTTAGAATTCCATGGCCATTCTAATACAATACTGATATTTCAACTTCCTTGTAAATTGAAATCTATCCAGTGAATTTTATTTCAGACTACAGGTCACTGAATACAGTAAAGATTGCAAATTGATCTGAAGGCTGTAAAATTCATTTACATAATAGTACTGCAAGATGTAAATTTTATTCTCAGAACCTTTCAATTATTTTAAGTGTATCAGGCACTGAAGATGACTTTATTCTTTGTAGTCACCTTTATTTCTGTTTTCCAAAATCTTAATCCCTGCTATGTTATTGTGTGTACCATTAGGCTGAACAGAGATCACATTCAATCTTGCGCTTTCACGTTTAGATTTAATTTGTCAGTTTGGTTAATCAGATATTTCACTTCTTTATTATTTCAAAACGCTTCAAGAAAATCTTTATGAAAGCTCTTGAACAATTTATACAAATGATTCTGAAATGACAAGATAAATCTGAAACATCTTTTTGCCAAAGGTCAGGAACAATTTACACCTGCAAATTAACAGCTGTGCTTTCTGACAAGCCGCTGTTACCTGATGCCCATGCAAAATGATGCACACTGAATATGACTGTGTGTTTGATTTTAGCTTTGCTGCAGGTTCTTGCACAGGACGATTCTTTGTTGTCATAGATTTAAAATTTATTTTGTATTCAATAAATGGCTAACAACAGTGTCAGCAAATAAACATATTTCTGATACACTCAAAGAATTTCACAGAAAATATCACTAAGAGTGTGAAGAGGACCATTACATAAGAAATTAGAACGGGGCAGGAGCAGATATCTAGCCTGTTATGGTCATTTCTTTGCATCACAAAAGTTGTAGTGTGTGAAATTAACTTTGTCCCTCAACAAACAAGGCACCAAATCCAGTGCCCTCGTGAAGGACCACTTAAAGACTTGTTCTCTGAGTGATTGCAAGTGCAACATGCATACAGAAGCTTACATTTTTGTTCTGTAACTCTTGCCTCCAGAGGTAACAGACAATTTGGTTATTTTACAACAGAGTATCATAAAGGAAGATTTTTTTATCATTAATGTTGTAACATAAATGGGGTAAAGAGTGCAATTAAACTTCAAAATACCATAAACACCGATTTTATACTTTAATATTCAAATAAGATTTTCATGTAATTCTGAGTGCAGACCTATTGCAGAAATGGAAGAACTCATTCAGTTGCTCCACACCATGGTCAGATCCTTTGGACGCAGGAAAGATACATAAGTCTGAAAAAAAGATGCGGCCTAGGTTAAGTTTTTGTCCTCTATATATTTGACGGAAATTTTCAAGAGATTACTAGATTTTCTTCAGTAAAATTTCTCTGAATGTAGTCGTGTTCTAATTGAATGGCGGACCAAGTCTCATTCTCTGAGTAATGCACGTTTGTCATTAAAAACAGAATATGCTGGTAGCTCTTAATGAGATGGAGATATCTATGGAAAGAGAAAATCAAGTTAACTTTTTGGGTCAAATGGCCCAAGGAAAATAAAATATTTTATCTAGGAAAATAAAATATAGTTTTGGTTTCAAGTTGCAGAAGGATATTGGAGTATAGGAAGGAGATGGATGGATAGAACAAAGGTAATATTGCAGATAAGGTGAGATTAAGGTTGCCCAAGTTATTCTGATGTTTATGAAACCATTTGCTTAGTAGATTAATGAGGGAAAACTAAAGGGATGGTTCAGAGCTTTGGAATGCATGCCAGAGTTGTTGCTGAAACCAAAAGGAGAATTTTTAAAATGCCTGCAGATCAGGCGGCATCAGTGGGGAGAGAAACAGTAAGTTAATATGACCGGTGGAAAATCTTACTGGAGAACTACCTGTGTTGGATACAACAAAGAAAAGCAGGAAATTATCTGAATTCAATTTGAATGCAAGTATCCCGCAAGGATTAAGTATGGTGAGTATATTAGTGTGGGAGTGGAATTAAGGTCCCAGGCAATTGGAAGCTCAGGGACATCGTTACGGATTTAACAGAAGAGTTCTGCAAAGAACTCTGCTCTTGATCTTGTCCCTAACAAGCAGATAATTTGCTGGACCACCTCTATTCAGTCAGAATGGTGTTTTGGTGTATTTTCGATTTTTTTTTGTTTGTAACAAGATCTACAACAGATATCACTTAAAAGCTGCTGTCACCATGTTGAAGAAGTGTCTCGGCCTGAAACAAAGACTGTTTATTTCTATAGATTCTGCCAGACATGCTGAGTTTCCCCAGCATTTTATGTGTGTTGCTTTACAACAGCTGTAATATGATTGCACTTCCTCCACTGTAAAACTAAACTGTAAAACTGTAAAAATAATTTAGTCTATAATGTTACAATAATTAATATTTTCTTCTTTTTCCCTGTCTTGCTTAATTCTGTTCATACTTGGCCTGATAATAAGGCCTTTACTTTCTTTAGGCAGGCTGCAGGGTAATTTTTTATTTGTTCAATTTTTTGCAGGAATTCAATCAAGTTATGACATTAAAGGCAAGAAAAATGCATCAGTTTTTGCCCTGTCGCTTAAATATATCTGTTGTAATTAATAGACGACAGAGTCTCTAACAGATTAAGTAGAGACAGATTGTAGTATATTGGTCAGTGCAATTGTTCTCCAGCACCAGTTATCACCAATCGCGGTTCGATTCCTGCTCTATCTGTCAGGAGTCTGCACGTTTTCCCCGTGACTGTGTGGGCTTCCTCCAGTTTCCTCCCACATTCCAAGGATGTACGGTCAGGTTTAATAAGTCATGGGCATGTTACGTTGGTGCCAGAAGTGAGCCGATACTTGAAGGCTGTCTTGCTTTTCACTCTGTTTTGATGTACAATTGACAAAGAAAGCTAACCTTTAAATCTTTCCATGCAATTGAAAAATCATGGATTCAGTAGAATAAGATTTCCATATGATCTAAGGATTTCAAAAGGAAAACTGTATGGTGAATATCCTAATTGTTTAGTGGATAAGACCAAGGGTCTGATGGCACCAATCCCAGACAAGCTAGAGAGGAGGGTGCTGTGGCCTTGACAGAGATCTTGACATCTGGGATCAAATGAGATTTCAGAAACTGGAGAATAGCCAGTGTTGTCCTCCTGTTTATTAACATGTAGCAAAAACAAACCAGGAATTATAGATTGCTGACACGCATATCATGAGAGAAGTTACTTAAAAATAGGATCCACTTGCATCTGGAAAAGTGTGGGCTCATTGAGGGACAGTCTACTTTGCTCTGTGTGGGGGAGGTCATGTCTTACAAATATATTTGATTTTTTAAGGAGGTGATGAAGATGATTGATGAGAGTTGAGCAGTAGATAATAAGCAAATGCTGTGAGAGGCTGGTCCAGATCTACATCTACAGCATGCTGTCACCCACACTGGATCCCCTACAATTCGCCTGTTGACACAACCAACCGACAGATGATACAATAGCCACAGCTCTGCACACTGTCCTTACACACCTGGAGAAGAAGGATGCTTATGTGTGAACACGAAGAAATCTGCAGATGCTGGAAATTCAAACAACACACACAAAATGCTGGTGGAACACAGCAGGCTAGGCAGCATCTATTAGGAGACATAGTCCTGACGAAGGGTCTCAGCCCGAAACGTCAACAGTGCTTCTCCTTATAGATGCTGCCTGGCCTGCTGTGTTCCGCCAGCATTTTGTGTGTGTGTTGCTTATGTGCGAATGCTGTTTTTGGACTAAAGTTCATCATTCAGCACCATAATTTCATCCAGGCTCAACAGGAAGCTCAGAGACTTCGGCCTTGACCCTGCCTTGTGTAGCTGGATCCTGGACTTCAGCCAGCAGGTGGTAAGAGTGGGCTCCCTCACCTCCAACCCTCTGACTCTCAACACAGGAGCCCCTCAGGGCTGTGTACTAAATCCCGTCCTTAACTCCCTGTATACCCATGACTGTGTCGCCATCCACAAGCTGCTAATTAAATTTGCAGAAGATACTACATTGATTGGCCTAATCTTGAACAATAACAAGGTGGCCTACAGAGAAGAAGTCATCTCTCTGACACAGTGGTGTCAAGGAAACAACCTCTTCCTCGATGTCGTAAAAACAAGGGAGCTGATTGTGGATTACAGGAGGAATGGAGATGGCCTAACTCCTATTGACACCAATTGATGTGGGGTTGAGAGGGTGAACAACTTTAAGTTCCTCAGCATCCACATCACTGAGGACCTCACGTGGTCTGTACACACCAGCTGTGCTGTGGAAAAAGGCACAACACTGCCTCTTTCATCTCAGACGGTTGAGGAAGTTTGATGTGGGACCCCAAATCTAAGAACTTTCTACAGGAGCACAATTGAGAGCATCATGACTGGCTGCATCACTGCCTGGTATGGGAACTGTACCTCCCTTATTTGAAGAATCTGGCAAGGACTAGCATACTGGGGTGGGGGGTAAGTGGTTGGGCAGGGGAAGGGAGCTGATAATGTGAGAAGCTAGGAGATGATCAGTGGAAGAGGTAAAAGGACAGCGGACCATGGAATAAAGGGAAGTAACTTTAAACTGGCTGGTAAAGCTAGTCCAAATCTACCCGATGGACTAGTTATAGTCCACTTAATGAAGACACACTGGAATAAACTCAGACATGGTCCACTGTCTCCTCCAATCAGATTCACTCTTCCTCTTCTACTTAGTTACCTGAAGGACCGTGGAATAAACGGAAGAAGGTGGGGATCTACAGGAAGGTGATGGGTTGATCATGGGGTGTGGGAGGAGAGTGTGTATCCATTAAGTGGACCATAAGCAGTCTGTCGGATAGATTTAGCTAAGTTTTACCAGCCTATTTTTAACTTTCTATATTATGACCAGGAAAAAGCTATTCAGCTTGTTGAATCAAGAAAAGCAATCCCCTTTCCTTCTCTGTGTAGCTCCACAACTTCTTTGTAACCTTCCCAATACAAAGACCAACATTCCATTAATCATTTTAGCAGGAGCATCACCAAAGCCTTGCTGGTATGACAATTACCCTGAATGATGTGTTTAAACTTCACCAAAAGATTTATGAACAAGCTCCAAGTTAACTCTCAGGTGCAGGTTCTCTGCAGTGCTCATTGCTATCTCAACCAATCTGACCATACCAGATTCAACAAATAATCAGCTGGAAGAACTCAGCGGGTCAAGCAGCACATGTGGGAGGAAAGGAATTGTTGACGTGTCAGGGTAAAACTGCATCAAAACAACAGGTTGACTGACTATAGCAGACTATCTGGCCAAGATCTCTTTTCTGTTTGTGAGGCCGTTAAATCATTCAATCTATCCAAATTATCTCTGATGATTTTTGCATTACCGTAATGAACTTCAAGAGTTATTAATTAGCTGTAAAGTTTTCTCTGGCATCCCAAAATAAATAAATTTCAAATTGGGTGTGTAGCAGATGGTCTATCCACTACTACCTGTTTGGTTTCCTTGTTGTAGTAAAACACTGGTTTGCTTTGTATTCAAGTCTATTTTATTTTTTGTTTTCCTTTATTGATCTGTGTTACATCATCATGTTTATCACTGCATCTTATTCTGAATATGATCTCTTTGTTTCAGAGCAGCTGAAGCTACTTTGTGGAGGCCCATATTTCTTATAACCCATGACTCAGACAATGTGAAGTTGTAAGCAATTTAGAATATGAATGAGATGTAAATCACCTTCCTCATCATTCATTTGTAGGGAAACAATTTGTAGCATTGCAACATAGGAACAGCTTGCATTTACATAGCACTCCTCTTGTTAAATGCATGCCTCAGAGCAGTTAGGCATGCCACTATCATTCTTGCAAAATTTGAAGTAACCAAAGCATACACACCTTTCTTCGAGGTATTATTTAGTCAAGGTTCTCCATATAGGAAGTATGCACTGAGTGTCCAGTAATCCCACATCCCTCCCCAGATAAATTCCTGAGGACACATCAGAATGTGTAGCAGGGGAAAGAATTCAGAAGAAGCAAGCGGAGGCAGTCAGGATATTCTGCACACCACAGTACCCGAGGAGACGCTGTTTTGCACTTGGCAAGGGCTAATAAGAAGAAGTTAGATTTTAGCAGAGTGGCCATTGTGGAAATGGGCCAGAGTTAGAGTAAAGAGTTCAGGCTTTGGCTCAAGAGGCTTCAGCAAGAAGAGTTAAAAGCTGAACATTGATTTTTTTTGGTTTAATTTTTCTTCCTTTCTTTCTTATTACATAGTTAGAGCAGTGGGGATGTCAGACAGGATCGTGGAATGCTCCTCTTGCGGGATGTGGGAAAGCAGGGAGACCTCCAGTGTCCCTGATGACTACACCCGCATCCAGCTGCAGTCTCTTACACACCAGGTTAAGGAATTGAAGCTGGAACTGGACGAACTCAAGATCATTCAGGAGTCTGAGGGGTTAATCGACAGGACATACAGGGAAGTAGTTACACCCTGGTGCAGGACACTGGTGACTGACAGAAGGATAAAAGTGGATAGGCAGCCGGTGCAGAAAACCCCTATAGCTATTCCCCTCAGCAACATGGGGATTAACTGGTGAGGGGAATAGACAGGAGGTTCTGTGGATGAAAACAAGATTCCCAGATGATATGTTGCCTCCTAGGTGCCTGTATCAGGGATATCTCAGACCAAGTCCACTGCATTCTTGTGGGAGGGTGAGTAGCCAGAGGTCATGGTTCACGTTGGTACCAATGACGTGGATAAGAGGGGTGATGAGGTCCTGTGAAGCGAGTTCAGGGAGTTAGGTGCTACGTTAACAGACAGGACCTTCAGGGTTGCAATATCAGGATTGTTATCCATGCTCAGTGCTAGTGAGGCCAGAAACAGGAAGATTATAATTCCCTAACACATGGCTAGGGAAATGGTGTAGGAGGAAGGGCTTCAGATTTTTGGATCAATGAGCTCTCTTCCAGGGAAGGTGGACCTGTACAGAAGGGACAGTTTTCACCTGAACTGGAGGGTTTAATATCCTTGTAGGAAGGTTTGCTAGTGTTGCACTGGGAGTGGGGGGGGGGGGGTGGGTAGAGTTTGTAGAGCAGAGTTCCAGAACAGGTAGTGGAGCGGTTATGGAGAAAAAAAAACAAAAGTTTGAGCATGGTGGGACTAACGTACTGAGCTGTGTATGTTTCAATGCAAGGAGTACGGTATTGTAGGAAAGGCAACTGAGCAGAGGACATGGATCAGCATGTGGAATTATGACATTATGAATTATGTAGCCATTAGTGACACCTTGTTGCAGGAGGGGCAGGACTGTCAGTTCAATATTCCAGGGTTCCGTGGTTAAATGTGATCGATCAAGAGGAATTAAAGGGGGTGGGGTGACATTACTAGTTAGGGAAACTGTCACGACAGTTCTCAGTCAGGACAGACTGGAGAGCTTGGCCAGTGAAGCTTTCTGGGTAGAAATGAAGAGTAAGAAATGTATGACCATGTTAATGGGATTATATTATAGACCACCCAACAGTCCGCGGGAACGAGAGAAGCAAGTTTATAGAGAGATTGCAGACTGTTGCAAAAAGCAGAAGGTTGATATAGTAAACACGAGGAAATCTGCAGATGCTGGAAATTCAAGCAACACACACAAAATGCTGGTGGAAAACAGCAGGCCAGGCAGCATCTATAGGGAGAAGCACTGTCGATGTTTCGGGCCGAGACCCTTCGTCAGGACTAACTGAAAGGAAAGATAGTAAGAGATTTGAAAGTGGGAGGGGGAGGGGAGATCCGAAATGAAAGAAGAAAACGGGAGGGGGTGGGGTGAAGCTGAGAGCTGGAAAGTTGATTGACAAAAGGGATACAGGGCTGGAGAAGGGAAAGGATCATGGGATGGGAGGCATAGGGAGAAAGAAAGGGGGAGGGGAGCACCAGAGGGAGATGGAGAGTAGGCAAGGAGTGATTGTGAGAGGGGCAGAGAGAGAAAAAAGAGAGAAAAGAAAAAAGGGGGGGAATAATAAACAAACAAACAATCAAATAAATAAATAAGTGATGGGGTAAGAAGGGGAGGAGGGGCATTAAAGGAAGTTAGAGAAATCAATGTTCATGCCATCAGGTTGGAGGCTACCCAGCCGGTATATAAGGTGTTGTTCCTCCAACCTGAGTGTGGCTTCATCTTGACAGTAGAGGAGGCCATGGATAGACATGTCAGAATGGGAATGGGATGTGGAATTAAAATGCGTGGCCACTGAGAGATCCTGCTTTCTCTGGCAGACAGAGTGTAAGTGTTCAACGAAATGGCCTCCCAGTCTGCGTCCACCCTTACATTTCCTCCCTCACCACCATTCAGGGCCCCAGACAGTCCTTCCAGGTGATGCAACACTTTACCTGTGAGTCGACAGATGTGATTTACTGTGTCCAGTGCTCCCGGTGTAGCCTTCTTTATATTGGTGAGACCTGATGCAGACTGGGAGACCGTTTCACTGAACACCTACGCTCGGTCCGCCAGACAAAGCAGGATCTCCCAGTGGCCACACATTTTTATTCCACGTCCCATTCCCATTCCAATCCTCCCCCTTTCTTTCTCCCTAGGCCTCCCATCCCATGATCCTTTCCCTTCTCCCGCTCTGTATCCCTTTTGCAATCAACTTTCCAGCTCTTAGCTTCACCCCACCCCTTCCGGTCTTCTCCTATCATTTCGCATTTCCCCCTCCCCCTCCCACCTTCAAATCTCTTACTATCTTTTCTTTCAGTTAGACCTGACGAAGGGTCTCGGCCTGAAACATCAACAACTCTTCTCCCTATAGATGCTGCCTGGCCTGTTGCGTTCCACCAGCATTTTGTGTGTGTAGGTTGATATAGCAGGTGATTTTAACTTTCCCTATATTGACTGGGACTCCAATTCTGTAAAAGGGCTGGATGGGAAAAGTCTGTCAAATGTGTTCAGGAAAGTTTCTTTCATCAGTATATTGAAGGCCCAACAGGAGGGAGTGCAAAGCTATGTCTCCTTTTAGGGAATGAGACAGGGCAGCTGTGTAGGAGAGCACATTGCATCTAGTGATCATAATGCTGTTAGTTTCAAGATAATTATGGAGAGGGATAGGTCCATGGGTTGAGATTCTAAATTGGAGAAAGGTCAATTTTGCTGGTATCAGAAAGGGTCCAGAAAGTGTGGATTGGAACAAGTTGTTTTCTGGCAAAGGTGAACTTAGTAAGTAGGAAGCTTTCAAAAGTGAAATTTTAAGAGTGCGAAGTTTGTATGTTCCTGTCAGAATAAAAGGCACGGATAACAGCTTTAGGACATGACAATTTGAATGCCGAACTGCTTACTATAACCTGGGAACGGGGTAAGTACCCAAGGACTGGACAAAGGGAGTTATTGTTAGGATCCCCAAGAAAGGAGTGCTAAGAGATTGCAGCAGCTGGTGCAACTTTTGTCAGTGTCCAGCAAGGTTCTTGCCAAAGTCATTGTCCAACGAGTTACAGATGCTGTTGATGTGGGCTTGATAAAAGAGCGAGCTGGGTTCAAGAAGAACAGAGGCTGTGTTGACCAGATCTTCACGCAACGTAACATCACAGAACAGTAAACAGAGTGGCAGAGACAACTGCATCTGAATTTTGTGGACCTGGAAAAGGCTTCTGATAGCTTCCACAGGGAGAAACTCTAGCAAATTCTCGATCATATGGAATTCCTTCCAAGACTGTCCAATTTATCCAGCGTTTCTATGCTAACTTCACCAGCACAGTTGGGGACTGCAGTTTGACATCTGAACTCAAGACAGGAGTCAGGCAAGGCTGTTTAATGTCGACGATATTATTTAACCTGGTGATTGACTGGGTGAAGAGGCAAACAATGAAAGAAAAGCAGAGAGAGTCTAATGACTCTTTAGACAGACTCCACTCTCTAGTTCAGAAGACTGTGACTTTGTGGAGAGCCTCACATTACTGTCACATACACGACAGCACATGCAAGAGAAAACTCAGCACCTGTGGACCTTTGGTGGACAGGTTGGACTCAGAGTCAGCCAGAGAAAGACGTAGATCACGATCCTCAATATAGGGTCTCCTCACATCAAGGCATGTGGCGTCAACTTACCCAGCACTGGCAGATTCACCTACCTGGGCAGCATCATTCGGCAGGATGGTGGAACCAAGGACTATATCCAGTGCTGACTCAGCAAAGCTAGAAACATGTTTAGATCAGTGAGCAACATATGGGGATCTACCAAATACAGGGTCCGCACCAAGGTGAAGCTGTTCCAGAAATCTGTTCTGTCAGCATGATTGTACAGGTCAGGATGCTGGCATATGACAGACAGTAACCTTTCCAAGCTGCCGTCTTTTCACACCATGAGCTTTTGGAAGATCCTCAGTATTTCTGACCAGGAAAGATCTCCAAACGTGCCCCACTCCTTAACTGTCATCAATAGGATATGGTCACATACATTATGAGGAAACATTGGACACCTGATGAGAAGAGACAAACTCCATCATCAAGCATACATATCACTGGATCCCTGAAGGGGGAAGTCAGGGAGTTGGGCAGGAAGCTGAAAAGCAGGATCTCCAGGGTAGTAATCTCAGGACTGCTGCCTGTGCCACATGCTAATGAGTCCAAGAATAGCATGATCAGGCATATTAATGCATGGCTGAGAGACTGGTGTAGGGGGCAGGGTTTCGGGTTCCTGGATCACTGGGGCCTCTTCTGGGGGCAGGTACGACCTGTACAAAAAGGACTGTTACACCTGAACCCAAAGGGGTCCAATATCCTAGCAGGCAGGTTTAACACATCAATTAAGGAGGGTTTAAACTAATTTGTCGTGGGGAATGGGAAACGGAGTGATAGGGCTGACGAAGGGGAAAACAGAAATAAATCAAAGATAGCGTGCAACAGAGATGATAGAAAGGACAGGCAGGAGATGAGGCATAATCACAGCCAGTGGGATGATTTACGACAGAAAGCAACAAATACTGGACTGAAAGTGTTATATTTGAATGCACGCAACATAAGAAATAAAATGAACAATCTTGAAATTCAGCTAGAGATTGGCAAGTATGACATTGTGGCCATCTCTGAAACTTGGCTAAAGGATGGCTGCCATTGGGAGCTAAACATTCAAGGATATACGGTGTATCAGAAAGATAGGTTAGTAGGCAGTGGGGGTGGTATGGCTCTGTGTATAAGAAATAATACTAAATTGCTGGAAAGAGATAACATAGGATTGGAAGGTGTCGAGTCTCTAAGGGCCGAGTTAAGAAATGCCAAGGGTAAAAGGACCCTAATGGCAGTTGTATACAGGTTTTCAAACAGCAGCAGGAAATTACAAATTACAGCAGGAGATGGAAAAGATGTGTCAGAAGGGCAATGTCATGACAATCGTTGGGGATTTTAACAAGAAAGTGGATTGGGAAACCCAGGCCAGTACTGGACCTCAAGAGAGAGAATTTGTAGAATGCCTCAGGGATGGCTTTTTAGAACAGCTTGATATTGAGCCCACTAGGGGTTCAGCTGTGCTCGATTGGGTGTTGTGCAAAGATCTGGAGGTGATAAGAGAGCTTAAGGTTAAGGAACCCTTAGGGAACAGTGATCATGACATGATCAAATTCACCTTGAAATTTGAGAAGGGGAACTAAATTCCAATGTGTCGGTATTTCAGTGGAATAAAGAAAATTACAATGGGATGAGAGGGGAACTGGCCAAAGTTGACTGGAAAGGGACACTATGTTGAGTGAACTTGGCCTTTTCTCCTTGGAGCGATGGAGGATGAGGGGTGACCTGATAGAGGTGTATAACTTGATGAGAGGCATTGATCATGTGGATAGCCAGGGGTTTTTTCCCAGGGTTGAAATGGCTAACACGAGGGGGTATAGTTTTAAGGAGCTTGGAAGTAGACACAGAGGAGATGTCGGGGTAAGTTTTCACACAGAGAGTGATGAGTGCATGGAATGGGCTGCTGGCAACAGTTGTGGAGGTGGATACGATAGGGTCTTTGAAAAGATTCTTAGATAGGTACATAGAGCTTAGAAAAATAGAGAGTAATTCTAGGAAATTTCTAGAGTAGGTTACATAGTCGGCACAACATTGTGGGCTGAAGGGCCTGTAATGTGCTGTAGATTTCTATGCCCTATGTTCTATGTTCTAAGAATAAGCCAGAAAATCATAGACCAATGAGCCTGACATAAGTCGTGGGTATGTTATTAGAAGGTATTCTAAGGGACCAGATATGTAAGTATTTGGATATACAGGGAATATGACATAACTTTGTGTGTGATAGGTCTTGTCTAACCAGCTTTATAGAATTTTTCAAGGAAGTTACCAGAAAAGATGTTGAAGGAAAAACAGTGGATGTTATCTACGTGGACTTTAGCAAGGTCTTTGACAAGGTCCCACATGAGAGGGTTGGATGAAAAGGTTCAGTCTCTTGTAAATTGGATCCGACATTGGCTTTGCTGCTGAAGCCGAGAGAGATGGTAGATGGTTGCTTCTCTGACCAGATGCCTGTGATGATAATATGGTAAACTGCATCAGCAAAATTGCAGATGACACCAAGACTGGGATGAAGTGGACAGGGAGGGTGACCATCAAAGCTTGCCCTGTGATCTGGACCAGATGAAAAAGGAATTTAATGCAGACACATGTGATGTGTTGAACTTTGGGTTGACAAACCAGGGTAGCATCTACATAATGGAGCAGTAGGGATGAGAAGAGTGGGAGAACAGGAGGATCTAGGAATATTGATCCATAAAAATGGTGTCACAGATAGATAGGGTTGTAAAGAAAGTTTTAAGCACATTGGCCTTCATAAATCACCGTATTGAGTACAGAATTAGAATGCTATGTTGAAGTTGATGAGGACTAATTTGGAGCACTGTGTGCAGTTTTGATTGCTCAGCTACAGGAAAGATGTCAATAAGATTGAAAGAGTGCAGGGAAAATCTCCTTCAGCACAGGTGCACTATGAGGCTGTGTGCTTAGTCCCTGCCCTCCTCACGTTACACCTATGACTGCACAGCTAAGCACAGCTTCAGTACCACATTCAGCTTCGCTGATGACATCACTGTTGTGGATCGAATCAAAGGTGGTGATGAATCAGCATACAGGAGGGAGACTGAAAATTTGGCTGAGTCGTGTCACAACAACACTCAGTATCAGAAATACCAAGAAACTCATTTTAGACTTCAGGAAAGGGAAACTAGAGGTCCTCATCGGAGGATCAGAGGTGGAGAGGGTAGCAACTTTAAATTCCTGAGGACCTGTTCTGAACCCAGCACGTAAGTGCAATTGCAAAGAAAGCATGTCAGTGCCTCTTCTTCCTCAGGAGTCTGTGGAGATTTGGCATGACATCTAAATCTTTGACAAACTTCTATAGATGTATAGTGGAGTGTGTATTAACTGGCTGCATCACGGCCTGATGTGGAAACTCTAATGGCCTTGAACAGAAAATCCTCCAAAGCTCAGTACATCACGGGTAAAGCCCTCCCAACCACTGAGCCCATCGACATGAAATGCTGTTGTAGGAAAGCTGCACCCATCGTCAGTGATCCTCACCACCAGGCCATGCTCTTTTCTTGCTGCTGCCATCAGGCAGAAGGTACAAGTGCTCAGGACTCGCTCTGCCAGGTTCAGGAACAGCTACTGCCCTACAGCCATCAGGCTCTTGAACAAAGAGGATAACTGCACTCACTTGCCCATCTATTGAGGTGATTCCATAACCAATGATGTCATGTTGATGACTCTTTATCTTGTTATTTCATGTTCTTGCTGATCCCATTATAGTTACTATTTTACTAATATGCTGAGTTGGTTCCAGAACCAATGATCTCACGTTAAGGTCTCTTTATCTTGTTATTTCACGTTCTTGCTGATCCCATTATAGTTACTATTCTACAAATATGCTAAGTATGCCCACAGGGAAAGAATCTCAGGGTTGTATATAGTGACGTATTGGTACTTTGATAATAAATTTACTTTGAACTTTGAACGTTATTGGAAAGGTGGAATAGGTGTACTTTATTTGTACTTTTTTTGTACTTTATTCTCAAGAGCATAGAAGAATGAGGGGAGATTTGAGAGAGGTTTACAAAATTACGAGGGGCATAGATAGAGTAGATGCAACAGGCTTTTTTCACTGTGGTTGGGTGAGACTAGAACTAGAGGTCATGGGTTAAGGGTGAGAGGTGAAATGTTTAAGGGGATCATGAGGAGGAATTTCTTCACTCAGAGGGTGGTGAGAGTGTGGAGTAAACTGACAGTGGAAGTGGTGGATGAGGGTTCTACTTCAACATTTGGATAGGTACATGGATGGGGAGGGTATGGAGGGCTATATTTCAGGTGCAGTTCGATGGGACTAGGCAGATTATTAGATCAACAGGATTAGGTGGGATGAAAGGCCTGTTTCTGTACTGTAAAAAGCCACTCTCTGACCTGCCTTGTTATTCTGGCTCAGAAGTCAATGTGTTTGATCACACCCCAATCATTTAATCTGCTTTAGACATAACATCTGTCCTTTCACCATTGTTTCCTACCATCCAGAAACCCAGACAGTCCTTCCAGGTGAAGCAGTGATTCACTTGCTTGCACTTCTTCCAATCTATTCGATTGCATCTGTAATGTGGTCTCTACTTCCCTGAGAAACCAAATGCATTGTGAAACACTCCCGTTCTCTCCACAGGGGCAACAATGGTTGCCTACCGCTCTAATTCTCCAGCCCACTTTCACTCCGATCTCTATGCTCGCGGCCTCCTGCACTGTTAGAAAGAGTCCCAATACAAGTTTGAGGAGGAATGTTTCATCTTCCATCTGGGGATATTACAACTTTCCTGACACAATACTGAATTCTCTACGTTCATGTAACCCGCTCTATCTGTCATCAGTTTTCATTGTAACCTTGCTGGACCTGCTGATTGTCTCTGGCAATTTCTGTTTTTGTTTTATTAAACCTACGTCTATTTATGTTCCATGTTTGAATGATACATCAGAGATAACGAAAAGTATGCAAATTAATATTGTTTAATTGAAGAAATTCTGCAGATGCTGGAAATCTTGAGCAACACACACACACACACACACACACACACACACACACACACACACACACAATGCTGGAGGAACTCAGCAGGTTAGGCAGCATCAATGGAGGGGAATAAACAGTCACTGTTTGGGCTGAGACCCTTCCTGAAGACTGGAAAGGAAGGGGACAGAAGCCAGAATAAGAAGGGGGAGAGATGTACAAGCCTGAAGGTGTTAGGTGAGACAGGTGAGGGGGGAGATAGGTGGGTGGAGGAGGGGGGGATGATGTAAGAAGCTGGAAGATGATAGGTGGAAAAGGTAAAGAGCTGAAGTAAAAGGAATCTGATAGGAGATAACAGTGGACTGTGGGATAAAGGGAAGGAGGAGGGGAACCAGAGGGAGGTGATGGTCAGGTGAGGAGAAGAGAAAGAGTAAAAGGGAAACCAGAATGGGGAATGGAAAAAGAGAGAAGAGGGAGGGGGAGAAATGACCAGGTTAGAGAAATCAATGTTGATGTGAACAGGGTGGAGGCTACCTAGACAGAGTATAAGGTGTTGCTCCTCAACCCTGAGTGTATCCTCATCGTGTCAGTACAGCAGACCATGGACTGACATGTCAGAATTGGAATTAAAATTGGTGACCACCCGGAAGTCTTGCCTCTTGTAACGGACGGAGCGAAGGTGCTTGACAAATTGGTCCTCCAACCTACGTCCATCTCAGCAGATACAGATTTGGAGTCCTGAATTATGGTGAGGGAAGAGATGTAGTGTATTACTTGTCCCGTTGGTAGCAATAAATCAGAATCAGGTTTAATATTATTGGCATATGCCGTGAAATTTGTTGTCTTTGCGACAACTGTACAATGAAATACATTGTGAAAATATAAATTTTAAAGAAGTAGTGAGGTAGTGCTCATGGGTCAATGTCCATTCAGAAATCGGACGGCAGAGGGGAAGAAGCATTGAGTACGTGCCTTCAGGCTTGTGTACCACCTACCCAAATGTAGCAAGGTGAACAGGGCATGTCCTGGGTGCTGGGGTAAGCACTAGGAGGGACATCAGAAGGGAAGGGTAAGTGACAAGGAGTCACAAAGTGCGATTCTTGGGGAACGCAGTGAGTGGGGATAGGGAAGGATGTGCTTAGTGATACAATCCTGTTAAAGTTGGTGGAGAATGATGAGCTGAACTGGAGGCTCATGGGGTGGTAGGTAAGGACAAGATGAGCCCAATGCCTGATATGGTGGCAGGAAGGTGGTGTGAGTGTGCATGTGAGGGAAATGGAGAAGATTCGAGGGCAGAATCAATTTTGTTTAACAACAGTTTTATTCAAATATTAGAACTTATTCTATCAGTCATTGAGTGATAGAATAACCATGATGTCCATCCAAACTAGTCCAATTTGCTTGCATTTGGCACGTATCCCTCTAAACTTTTACTATCCATATACCTATCTAAACGTCATTTTAACTTTGTAATTCTATCACCTCTACAGGCTCCTCCGACACTCGTTCCATATACCCATCAGCCAGTATGGGAAAGCATTGCTTTTCATGGCCTTTTAAATCTTTGCCCTTTCACCTTAAGTCTGTGCTCTCTAGTTTTAACTCCCATACCCCGGGATACAAACTGTGACCATTCACCTTATCTATGCCACCATAAGGTTATCCTTGTCCTTCGATGCTCCGGGGAATAAAGCCTCCGGCTCTCCAGCCTGTCCTTATAACTCAAGCCTTCTAGTCCTGGTAATATTCTTGTAAATCTTTCCTGCACCCGTCCCAACTTAATGATGTTCTTCCTAAAGCTGGGTGACCAGAACTGACTGCTGCATCGCATTCAAAGTGTCACGGGATAACCTGTTCCTTACCTTACAATATTTAATATTAATGCACTCTAGTTTGTTATATATGTGTGATTCACCTGTAGATTTTATCCTTACCTTCATAAGTTATTGTGTGTTACGTGTACTACTGTGCTTTATATCCTGGTTCAAAGCAATATTGTTGCCTCTGTATATACATTATATGGTTATATATGTTACCTGCATGTATATACTAAATGACAATGACTTGAACTTACCGGCTGAGATCCAGCCATCAGACGAGGAGACGAGGTTAGGGAGGAAGCCTTGCCTTTTGTTGAAACTTGGGGTGGAGGGGAACTAAGGGCTGGTGGGGCTTTGTTAATATTTGTAACATTCTGAAGATTGTTTCGATTAAAGGAATTAACTTTATTCATAATGCAAAATTAATTAAAATACTACAAAATAATTTAAAACATTAAGATCAGTGCATCTGCTAACAATTGAATAGAGCTTACTTACTTTTTCCCACCCAAGCTGGTGCAGGATGGGAAGAGTGGAGAGTCAGTGGGTACGACTCTGCTGGGCATTTCCACATGGAGTCCCTAAGCCCCAGTCACTCAGCTTTCCCTAGACCTAGAGTAACTTCCCTTGGCACCCTTCAGCAAACAATAGCTTGTTACTTATATCAGAAGAAAAGTAAATGTAATGAGGCTATCGGCTGGCCACTTCCCACTTCTTCAGATCCATACTGTCAAGTCTACCATCTTCATTTGCACAGATGGTAGCCAGCAGGTAAACTATAGTTCTAGAACATTCAGCTGTGACATTCGCTGAGGTATTGCCCCATACCTATATTTGCAGAGTGAAAAGTCATCTGTACCATTCAAAATAAAGGCTTCCATGTTGATGCTGGGTGACCTGTTGATGTTACAGCTACAAATAGGACTGGGTGGCACTGTGACCAACCGGCTTGTAAAATGCCGTTCCCACTGCCGTTTCAACTGCTTGTACAGCAGAAAGGGAACTCAGGAAGAGAGTGTTTCAGTTGAATTCACTCCAGTTTTCAGGTGTAACTCCAGCAGCTGGAAGAGGAAATCAGTAGGGAGCTGAGTCACGGGTTTCCCACAGTTTGGTTTGTTTTCATAAGGAGCAATGACAGATGTTAAATACATTCACCCAGATAAAGGCCCACCATACCAAACAATATGTTAATGTAACATGGCATATTTCCCATTATTACAGCTGGGCAGATGCCAGGTATGTAACTCGTTCACTGTGGAGGGTATAAAGTCCTCTCCTGAAGGAATTCCACTGATCATAACATTTAAACTGTAATGTTAGTAAAGGAGCAGAGGGCACACACGTACGCATCTACAACTATGGCCGTATTACATATAAATGCCTAGTCTGATAGTCATTTAAGTTGGTATTCATACGTATTTAATGAAGCCAGTAAAAGAACTGGTTACTGGTGGCTTGATGAGGGATCTGATTGTGATGTGTAAGGGGAGTACAGATGAGCTAATGACGCCTGAAATAGAAGAGCCCTCTTTCATTGATTTACTCTTCAATATATTAATGAGAGGGTTTTTCTTTGTATATTTTGATTCTATCAGCTTGATGCAGTCAATAATATTATAGTGATTTTATCTGCAAAGTTTCAGATTGTGCAGATAATTTAATCCATGAACTGTTTCAAACAAGGTGCAGTGATGATAAAAATGGTAATTATCTATGGTTCTGGGATCATAATTACTATCTGATGGCTCCATAGACTTGAGCCATTGTATAAATAATTAATTCACTATAGTCAAGGGTATTATTTTAAAAGATGACTATAGCCTTTTACTGCATTACTGCTAAAACATTTAATCTCTAATATGACTAAGACACACTATGGCATTACCACCATCTGTGATAGTGAAAAGTATACGTAAATATTAGGCTCATCAGCAAGAACTGCTTATTATAACTTATTAGGCACTCAAATGATTACAAATACAATAGAGTAATTTTCACCACTATCTGTAGTTACAATAATCTGACAGCATAAGAAAGGCAATTGAAAAATGTTTTTAACAGGAATATGGTTTCGGTTTTAATCATGATTTAGTAAATGGAGATACACATTAAATGGATTTCTTCAGTGAGATGCATTTGGATTAAGTGATAAATATATTAATACCAGATATTTTCTCATTATATCTACAGCACTGGGTTTGGCACTAATAGTGTCACCATCCAGTATTAATCAATTGATTAAATTGTTTATCCTTACTGCATTTGCAAGAATAAGTAGGGTCTTGTAGAGAAAGCACATTTCACTCACAAACTTAAATTGTGCTCACAGATTTATCTAACTTTGGGCATGTCATTTATCAGATATATCTGATGGCTCTGAAAGAGGTTGTTAAACCCCTCATAAAAATAAAAGAACCAATACCATTAAGAAACAAGAGAAAATCTTCAGGTGCTGGAAACCCAAACAACTCACACAAAATGTCCTGACGAATGGTCTCGGCCCAAAACATTGACTGTACTTCTCCCTATAGATGCTGCCTGGCCTGCTACGTTCCACCAGAATTTTGTGTGTGTTGCTTGAATTTCCAGCATCTGCAGATTTCCTTGTGTTTGTGTCACCCAAAATGTTATTTTTTTTCTCTAGTCCTGCTGAAGGGTCTTGGCCCAAAACATCAACTGAATTATTTTTCAAAGATGCTGCTAGGCTTGCTGAGTTCCAATACCTTTGGGGTTTTCTTCTATCTTTGATTAGGGATGAAACCATCAGACCTTTGGTGTTAAAATTTTTTAGTGTCAGGCAAGACTGTAAAATAGCAGAAATTATTACAAAGAATTATGGAAGAGCAGGAATGCTCCCTGGGTTCTGATATGGAAATACCAAGAAAAAGCTGATACTTTGCAAACAAGTATTCTTTGAAATAATAATTGTATTGGAAGATTGGTGAAAAACAAGTGGAATGCTGTGATGAACATGGGTGTAGATAACTTAGAATTACAAGCAGCCTGGTATCTGCCAAAACATGTTGCAAAATATGCTGAAGTATTAGGTGATGAACTAGCTAGAAACATGCACAAAAACATGGAGGAACCAGGGTTTTATGAGAAGAAAGGGGATTGTATCTGATAAAAGTCTTAGCACTTTATGAGAAGAAGAATTTTTGTTAAACGCGGTGGGGAAGAAATTAAATCATATTGAATGCATAATGTGCACATAACCAATGTCATTTTGACCCAAGTATCAACTAAAATTCATCTGCTGGGCTCATTATCATGATTGAAGCCAGTTAATTACATCAGCACAAATCCTCAGGATGTGGTTTCAGGAGTCATTTGCACCAGGTGGAGCTAGTTGTCATTGATTAAGTCATGACTGCACATCTTAAAGGGAGGGGATTCATTAGTTAAGTCAAATAGAGTCATGATCTGCTCAGACTCTGCCGCTGTGCTACAGAGTTTGGAATCAAAGTGTTCAAGGAGATCTGATCTGTTGATAGGACTGTACTACAATTTAAATGTTGTGGAGAGTGCAGGAAAAGTATTACAGTTTTGCTGGGTTCCTGCACGTGTGGGTTTATCAAGTAATGAAAGGGCAGATCTTGAAGCAAAACAGGCACTTACTCAGTCAGAGGTGGATATTATAGTCAATATTGAAAAGTATGAAGCCATATAACAATTACAGCAGGGAAACAGGCCATCTCAGCCCTTCAGATCCGTGCGAAACACTTACTCTCACCTAGTCCCACCGACCTGCACTCAGCCCATAACCTTCCATTCCTCTCCTGTCCATATACCTATCCAATCTTACTTTAAATGACAATACCGAACCTGCCTCTACCACTTCTACTGGAAGCTCATTCCACACAGCTACCACTCTCTGAGTAACGAAGTTCCCCCTTGTGTTACCCCTAAACTTTTGCCCCTACTCTCAATGGAAAGAGCCTATCCACGTCAACTCTATCCCCCTCATAATTTTAAATACCTCTATCAAGTCCCCCCTCAACCTTCTATGCTCTAAAGAATAAAAACCTAACTTGTTCAACCTTTCTCTGTAACTTAGGTGCTGAAACCCAGGTAACATTCTAGTAAATCTCCTCTGTACTCTCTCTATTTTGTTGACATATTTCCTATAATTCGGTGACCAGAACTGTACATAATACTCCAAATTTGGCCTCACCAATGCCTTGTACAATTTTAACATTACATCCCAACTCCTTTATTCAATGCTCTGATTAAAAAGGCCAGCATACCAAAAGCTTTCTTCACCACCAGATCCACATGAGATTCCACCTTCAGGGAACTATGCACCATTATTCCTAGATCACTCTGTTCTACTGCATTCTTCAATGCCCTACCATTTACCATGTATGTCCTATTTTGATTATTCCTACCAAAATGTAGCATCTCACACTTATGAGCATTAAACTCCATCTGCCATCTTTCAGCCCACTCTTCTAACTGACCTAAATCTCTCTGCAAGCTTTGAAAACCTACTTCATTATTCACAATGTCACCTATCTTAGTATCATCTGCATACTTACTAATCCAATTTACCACCCCATCATCCAGATCATTAATGTATATGACAAACAACATTGGACCCAGTACAGATCCCTGAGGCACACCACTAGTCACTGGCCTCCAACCTGACAAACAGTTATCCACCACTACTCTCTGGCATCTCCCATCCAGCCACTGTTGAATTCATTTTACTACTTCAATATTAATAACTAACGATTGAACCTTCCTAACTAACCTTCCATGTGGAACCTTGTCAAATGCCTTACTGAAGTCCATATAGACAACATCCACTACTTTACCCTCGTCAACTTTCCTACTAACCTCTTCAGAAAATTCAATAAGATTTGTCAAACATGACCTTCCACGCACAAATCCATGCTGACTGCTCCTAATCAGACCCTGTCTATCCAGATAATTATATATGCCATCTCTAAGAATACTTTCCATTAATTTACCCACCACTGACATCAAACTTACTAGGTTTGATGCTAGGTTAATTGCTAGGTTTACTCTTAGAACCCTTTTTAAACAATGGAACCACATGAGCAATACGCCAATCCTCTTGCACCATCCCCATTTCTAATGACATTTGAAATATTTCTTTCAGAGCCCCTACTATTTCTACACTAACTTCCCTCAACATCTTTGGGAATATCCTGTCAGGACCCAGAGACTTATTCACTTTTATATTCTTTAAAAGCTCTAGTACTTCATCTTCTTTAATCATCATAATTTCCATAACTACCCTACTTGTTTCCCTTACCTTACACAATTCAATATCCTTCTCCTTAGTGAATACTGAAGAAAAGAAATTGTTCAAAATCTCCCCCCATCTCTTTTGGCTCCATATCTTGTATTAGGATCAAAATAGCAAAAGTTGTGGGATAGGAGTGGGACAGGGAGATGGTATTATAATTTGGTTGCATCAATTCAAGGAAGATGCTGTTTGAGATGGAATAACAGGGAAGATGCGTAGCTGGCAAGACTGAGGGTACAACACATGGGTTTGCACTCTATTTTGGCACTTGTTTGTAAACATTGGAACAGGTGGTGTGACTTTTGTAAGGTACCAGAGACACTGGAACATGTGATCATGGTGTGCCACAGGTATTCGTTAGACTGTTGAAAGTTGTTTAGGCAATTATTGGGTAGATCTGGAATGCATAAGTTGCAGGGTATTCTGGCACCTGAAGCAGGGAGAGTTAAGTTATGTTGAGCCCTAGTGAACTTTTAATTAAAACAGATTAGAGGAAGGATGTGATCCCTGTCTTGGCTCCTGTCATACTGTACTCTACATTACAGTAGGTGATGGTAATTCACCTTCTCGATAGGTGTGGGTCGCCATTAGCACAAAAGAAGAAGAAGGGGATTCAGTTCCTTAAGCTGCAGTAAACCTGAGGAAACTCTGGGAAGGTTAAAATGAGTAATGGCTGAGTGCGGGAGAGAATAGGATCCTGATCTTCTGATGTGATACTGGATAACTTAGTGTTTAGGATGGAGATTAGGAGCTGAGAGCACCGTGCAGGTTCATCATGAAGAGCCGGTGGCAAGGGGGGGTTAATAAGATCAATGGAAGGAGAGAGGCACCACAATATGAATAGTATGCAGCAGCATATTTAATGGTATCACATGCAATGTCACGAACAGTGAGAATATCAAAACATTCATTCTCCCAGCTGCACTACCAAACTCACACTGTGCTTCTTTTTATAAATCTTCTTTCAATTACAATCTTGTCCATCCCCATAAACACACACTTATCACCAGTCAATCAGTCACATACCTTCTCAGAGCAGCCACACAGCATAACATGCACATCTCCCGGACCTAACACAATACTCTCATTCATCTGCTTCCCTCTCTTGCAGACCTAATGACACGCAATGATAGTTGACAACAGCAGTCTAGCATCAGACAATTTCAGCTCCACCAGTTCAAAGGCCTCCAAGGCAGTGGTTTGCCCATTACTGGAGTGGCTGGAATAGAGACTGTGACTTATGGCATCACAGGCATTATTTGAAGATGTCAACTAACTTTTCAATTCATAATATCTGTAACCTACAAGGTGTAGACACAGTAAGCATGTCCAACTCCTGGGACTCTCCTTTCCTCTTCCCTTCGGTCTTACTCATAAGCCTCTAAAAGGACCCAGTTGCCTAGATCCCAGCTGCAGAGCCACAAGATGGTCAGAGGCTCATCCTAATACCTCTTGTCACTTGCAATCACTTCCCAGAGATGGCACAAACATGTTGTTGAGATAAGATTAGATGCCTGTCTTGTAGGTGGAGAGCCAAGAGGCCTCCAACCAGAGTAGAAGAGAAAGATAGGGCAGTTTAAGTGTTGTGGACAGACGGTGTTCATAGAAGAAGCTCTACAAGAGGCTCAGAATTCTGACCCCAGCCTGAAATCCTTTGTGGAATCTCACTGAGCAGCGGCTGGGAGCTGACCTGGATCCCCTTCAATTTGCCAGCCAGCACAGCAGATGTGACTTCTCCGGCTTTTCACTCTGTTCTGGACCATCTGGGCAACAGACTGAAACACCAGGCTGCTGTTCATCGACATGAGCTCTGAATTCAAGACAGGCACCATGGTAGGGCACCATTTGGCGCGGTGCTACCACAGCTTGGTGCGTTCGGTAGTTTGGAGTTCAATTCCAGTGCCGTTCTGTAAGGCTGTAAGGAGTTTCGGTGCGTCCTCCCTGTGGAATGCGTGGGTTTTCCCAGGGTGTTCCAGTTTCCTCCCAGGGTCCAAAGATGTACTGGGTATGCTAAATGGCCGTTGTATGTTGCCCTGTGAATAGGTTAGGATTAATCAGAGTTGTGTAGTTCCTAGGGCAATGTGTCGAGAAGGACCGGTTGGGCCTACACCACCCTCAATCACTAAATAAAATAAAAAAACAAACAATCCTGCTGCCCAAAATCAACATCAATCTTTAAGATTTGGGCTTCTGTACCTTCCTTTGCAACTGGGTATTGGACTTGCTCATCGGCAGACCTCAATCAGTGAGGATTGGTAACAACATCTCCTCCTTTCAGAACATCAATACCGGAGCATGCTTGCTCTCTCTCTATACACACATGACAGTGTGGCTCAGCAGAGCTCCAATGCCTTATATAAATTTGTGGATGGCATCAATGTTTTGGAATGAACTAGAGGTCACAGCCACAGGATAGGACACCTCACAACAACAATGTTTTGCTCAACATTAGTAAAACTAAGTAGCTGATTGCCGACTACAGGGAGGGGAAGGAGTACAGTCGTGAGCCTATCTAAACTAGGGAACTGGTGGTGGAGAGAGTCAGCAGTTTTGAATTCCTGGACTTTAGCAAACTCAAGGATCTGTCCTGGGCCCAGCACGCTGATGCAATCATAAGAAGGCATGACAGCTTTTTTACTTTTTTAGATTAAGGAAGTTTAAGTCATCTCTGAACAGTAACAAACAGATGTACTGTTGAAAGAATCCTGATTGGCTGTGTCCTGGTCTGGAATGGCAATTTGAAAGCTCAGGAATGTAAAAAGCTGCACGAGTTGTGGGCTCACCCTCCCCATCATCAGCAGTATCTACAGGAAGCACTGCCTCAAGAAAGTAGCATCTATCATCAAAGATCCGCACCATTTGAGCCATGCCATTTTATTACAGCTACCATCGAGCAGGAGGTACAGAATCTTGAAATCCCACACCAGCAGGTTCAAGAACAATTACTTCTCTTCAACAATTTGGTTTTTGAATTAACTAGCACAAACCGAGGCACAACAGCATGGCTACTTTGATCAGCTTGCACTAAGATAGACTTTTTTGTTCTAATTGTGTTGTTCTTATAAAAATTGTGTATAATTTATGTTTAATTTTGTTTTACTTGTGAATACTGCTTACTGAATACTACACACCTGTGGTGCTGCTATGTGTAAGTTTTTCATGGTACATATGTGCAGATCACAATAAACTTGACTTTGACTTCTATTCCAAATATGCACATTTTGGAACCCATCCACTCCAGGTGAGCATGTTGACCAAACACATTGGACACTGATGGACCAAATCGTACTGCTAGATAGCCAATCAGTCATCTTCTACTGCAGCCCAAATACCCAGGCTACCTGGATGCAAGGTTATTTAATGACTTCCTGAAGATTCATCCAGTCTTCCACAAGTTTCTCTCCAAATTTTGAGTGACTACTGCAGCAATGTGCAAAGGCACCTTGCAAAGAGGAGATAAAGGGATAATTTTGAACTATAAGTACTATATATGTTGGAATGTTGAGAAGTTGTGTTCGTCAGTTTTGTTCAAGCGATACTCAGATAATCACAGACAAGGAAAGGTTAAATGGAACTTGTAAAGCAGTAGGGAACTTAGTTTCTTTTCAGTTTTTATTCCCTTGTAGGAAATAGGCATTGTTGGCAGTTCAGAATCTGGTGGTCATCCCAGAGAGACCTTGAGAAGAACGCCCTTCTTTTTTGCCTAAGAGTGCTTGTAGCGAACATATTGCATGGTGCTACTTGATACAGAACTGTGGGATTTGAGTCAGGAACAAGGAAGAATTGCTGCTATATTTCCAAGTTTGAATGTTTTGTTACTTGGAATTAAGTTCAAAGATGGTTGTCTTCCAAACCTCGAGTTGCTATTGACCTACTTGATAATAAAGGATATTGGTTTTATATGTCAAAGATCAAAGTTCTCAGGTACAATAAAACCTGAAGATGCTGGAAATCCAAAGCAACATACACAAAATGCTGGAAGAACTCAGCAGGGCAGCCAGCATCTGTGGAAAAGGGCAAACAGTTGACCTTTTGAGGTGAGACTCTTCATCACGACTCCTGACAGAGATAGAGAGGGCCGAAGTATCGACTGTTCACCCTTCCCCGTAGATGCTGCCTGGCCTGCTGCATTCCTCCAGTGCTTTGTGACAGTTCTCAGGTGCAGCCCTCAAGAAGCCTAACCAGGAAGGGCTGTTCAAAGTTCAAAGTAAACTTATTGTCAAAGTACATATATGTCATCATATGCAACCCTGAGATTCATTTTCTTGCGAGCATTCATAGTAGATATAAGGAACACTATGGAATCAATGAAAGGCAGCACCCAACAGGATGTACACACAACCACTGTGCAAAAGACAATGAACTGTACAAATAAGGAAAGAAGAAAATAATAATAATAAATAAATAAGCTATAAATATCAAGAATATGAGATGAAGAGTCCTTAAAAGTGAGTCCATTGGTTGTAGAAACAGTTCATTGATTGGGTGTCAAGTTTTTTGAAGTTATCTACATGGTTCAAGAGCTTGACGTTTGAGGGGTAATAACTGATCCTGAACCTGCTAGCGTGGGTCTTGAGGGTCCTGTACCTTCTTCCTGATGGCAGCAGCGAGAAGAGAGCCTGGCCAAGGTGGCGAGAGTTCTTGATGATGGATGCTGCTTTCCTGTGATAGCACTCCATGTGGATGGGGAGGGATTTACCTGTGATGGACTGGACTATATCCATTACATTTTGCTGGCTTTCACATTCATGGGCACTGGTGTTTCCATTCCAGGCCTTGATGCAACTAGTCAAATTACTCTTCACCACACAACTATCGTAGTTTGTCAAAGTTTTAGATGACACATGCCAAATGTTTGAAAACTTTGCGAGGACAGGCACTGCCATGCTTTCTTCATCATGGCTCTTATGAGCTGGGCTAAAGACAGATCCTTTAAAGTCATAACACTGAGGAATTTAAATTTAATGACCCTTTCCACCTCTGCTCCCCCGATGAGGACTGCCTCACTAATCTCCAGTTTCCTTCTCCTGAGGTCAATAATTAATTTTTTAGTCTTGTTGACATTGAGCAAGCGGCTGTTATTATGACACCACTCAGCCAGAATTTCAATCTCCCTCCTATATGCTGATTTGTCACCATCTTTGATTCAGCCAATGACTGTGTTGTCATCAGCAAGCTTAAATATGGCATTGGAGCTGTGCTTAGCCTCACAGTCATGACTATAAAGTGGGCAAAGCAGGGGCTAAGCACACAACCTTGTGGTGCACCTCTGTTGATGGAGATTGTGGAGGAGATGTTGTTGCCAATCCAAACTGACTGGGGTCTGTAAGTGAGGAAATCAAGGATCCAGTTGCTCAAGAAGATATTGAGGTCAAGGACTTAATGCTTATTGATTAGTTTTGAAGGGATGATAGTATTAAATGCCAAGTATTCCGTCCCTAGTTAATGTGCTTTGTGCTGCAGTTAACAGCAGACTGTACCAGTGGTAGAGTGGGTGGTGAATTGGGTAGCAACAAGACAGTTGCTTCACTTTGAATGTCAAGTTTGTCAAGTGTTATTAGAACTGCTCCCAACCAAACACGCAGAGATTTCCCAAGATGTTACCCATAACAATTATTCAGGTGAGTGGAGTATTCCATTGTGCTATTAGTGTGCCATGTAGATTGGGGAAAGGCTTTGGGAAGTCAGGATTTGGGGTGTGATTGTAAAAGTAGGAGTTAGACTTACAACCATAGAGGTAGGATTGCTGCCAAGTGAGCTGTGGTGGACTTACCTGTGGGTGATATATATAAGGTATCAATCCTTGTAAGCAGATAGGAATAGTCAAAATTTTGAATTAAAAGGTAGTTGCACTTATGTCTGGTTTCTATCATGTTATAAAAATCTATAAATTTCAGCATATTTGGCTGTCTCAAAGGGTAAAATTTTAATGCAACATTAGAATCACTTATCTTTGCCAGTGATAAAGACTACCACATACCTACATCAGGCACGCAGGTAGATGAATCAGGGAGCATGAAAGTTATGTAAGTGTGTATGCATGCAAGAATTGCAAGAATTTAAAAAATGGCAAGTATACAAAATATTGCTAGAAGATTTTTTCTGTGATTCTTTGTGTATTGTGCACAAGATGCATCATTACAAATGGTCATCGTCATGTCCATTTTCTGGAGCTGCTAAGTGGCTGTTTGTCATGAATAAATTGTTGGAGATGTTCACCAGTGGGGGTGCAGGATAGGGTCCAGGCTTCATGTCCACAGCTGGCCACAAATCCCTACACTAACTTGAGGCTGCTGGGTAGGAACATAAGGACACAGCAAGCTGCCAAGGGAGTTGACCAGAGGTAACCATTCAGCTGGATTAATAAAACAAAATGGTAGTGCCTAGCCTCCACCTCAAGGTAAGTGCTGTGTGAGGTAGCTGTAATCCTAAACTCAAAAATGAAATAAATTCTTAACCTCTCGTTGCCCTGTTGTTCTGCTATCTACTTCAAACTACTTACGTCTGTTCTCAGCCCCTTTCTCTAAAGAATGTTTGACCAGTTTTGGCTTGTATTTGTCAGCAGCATCTTCTTCACTACCTTCATGGAGTCTGTTATGTTTACTCCAGCTCTGATTTCTCTTTTCTATTTCTAGCTGCACATTGAAGAAATGTTTACCACATGGGTCAAAAAAATATCCGGACAAAAGCACTCTCACTAGATTTGAGGCAGAGGTCTATCAGCACTATGAACAATGAATAGTTCTAGTGGAAACGGCACGGACTAGGAGGGCCGAGATCACCTGTTTCCGTGCTGTGATTGTTATATGGTTATATGGAAAGAATTTGAACTAATACATACAATGACTCCATCTTTTTCTCTCCACAGTTCATGCCTGACCTACCATATTTCTGGCCTTTTCCATCTTCATTTTGAAACTGTGAATGAGTTAAGTTTTCTCCATTTTAAATGATTTGATAGAATAGTCAAGAGTGGTTTTGAAGAAGAGCATTAACCTCAGCAATTATCTGCGGAATATTTTGTCTCCCATATTGTATTATTTCCCCATTCTGATCGCTGCTGATGAAAAGATAAATGTTCAAAGATAGTTCTACTTACTCTGCACTAGTGCCAGACATTTAGAATGACAAAGTAATATCATTTAAATTTCAAATGCTGTCCTAATTGCATTAAGTTGCATATAAAAGGCAGCAGATGTTTCTACAGTCGTTGCGGGGTGAAAATATTTGTTTACAGGGAAACTATAGGTAGTTACAACATCTTTTACCTCATCTCTGTTTGAAGCCAGAATGCATATGGAGATAAAAGTGACCATAGCTAATGCTGGAGTGTACACTAATATATGCGGAGATGCACATTCATCTGATAGTTCCATTGAGAAGCTTGCCTATTCATGATAAGAAGAATGAATGTCTGCTACATATTGAACAGCTGCACTAAGTTGTGCATAAACAAAACTCTAATTGCTTCAGTCTTATCAAAAGACAATCTAAATTTAGGTTTGAAATTTTAAAAAAATATCATTATCAGTTGGTATTGCCTCATGGTGAATTTATGCTCTTTAGAAAACCTGCACAGGCTTCTGACTCACTTGAGGCAGGTGATCGTCATGGCGACAATCTACAGACGTCATTGAGAGATTAAGGCATGCAAATGCACAAAAGTGAACAAAGCAGCTTGCTCTGAAGCTCTCAGTTGTGGGGTAATAAGCATATAAATAGTACTCTGTTGGCAAATCTTGAAGATTTTGCCTGGAAAATGTATCACAAAAATTTAAGTTTTTGATTTTAATATTGGGCACAGATCGAAGAATGTAATTAATGTTATATGTGCGGTGACTTTCCCAGTGACATTCATACGTTGAAGGGACTAATTTGAATGTTTCCTAGAAACCTTGTATATTATGCAAAGTATATCTCAATGTATCTAGTTATGTTACTTCATTTGAATGGATATTAAGTTTGATTTTGATATTAAATTTCAAAGTCAGATATGGTCAATGACAAGTACTTACATTTTAATAAATATGTAAGTAAGATAAAAATGAACTATCTGATCAGAAAGATTTTTTTCAGCTTGCTGTGCTTTTGGCGCTGTTTAAATATGTTATGCAGATAAATGTGACAGCCAATCAGCATTTGCCATTACACTAGATTTAAGCTTCCTTTAAAATTGCCTTGAATGCAAAAAAATATTCATTTTCCATCATCTGATACAATTTCATTTTGACTGGATACATGCAGGGAATATTCTTACAGATGTAAACCAGTGTAGAGTTTCTCTAAGACTGTTTTTGACAACATCAACCATGGTGAAATGATTTTAGATGGGTTCTAAATAAATGAGAGAACATAAACAGAATTTAGGTACCACTGCACCATTTCTTTACTTGAAAAGAAATGGCCCACAGCTTCCTGTAAGCAATCTCTCCCCAGAAATTGGTCTACTTGGCAGCCACTATCAGTGAAACACGCTGAAGTTGTTCCCTAAGATTTCATATTGAGTTTGATTATGAAATTTACTTCAACAATATTTGTTTGTTCTTGATTTTTTACAATTAAATTAGCAAAGGCACAGATGTACTCTAGGTGGGTGGCTTCAGTGTCCATCACCATGAATGGTTGGACAACACCACAGTACACCCACAAGTATGCTTATCCATTGTGTTAAGTCACTCAATAAATAGTCTCTGCAAATATAGTCTGGGTATTGAGTGACTTAGCACAAGAGATAAGCACACTTGTTCTCATCCTTATCAATCTACCTATGCTAGATACATCAGTACGTGTTAGCATTGGAGAAAGTGACCACTGCACCATCCTTGTGGAGATATACTGTAGTTGAGTTGGGCTAAATGGGGAAAACTGAGAACACATTTACTAGTTCAAAAGTGACCATTCTTGGAGGTACTGTGGGCCATCCACAACAGCTGAAGTATGTCCCACCACAACTTGTAACAATAATCCCTCATTCTATTATAACTGATGAGCCAGGAATCAACAATTGTTCCATGATAATGCATAAGGGCGTTCCCAAAAGCAAGATGCCAGCCTGGTGAAACTTAAGCATAGTTTGTCAACCATCAAATGCTGTATACATTGTACAGAGCTCTGCAGTCTCACAGTCAACAGACCAGATCTCAAACTGTAGTTCTGTATCATTTGGCCATAGATTATGGTGAAGAAGGCTCTAAGATTTTCCCATTCTCGACAATGGTGGGGCCCAACATGTGAACGCAAAAGGCAAGGCCAAAGCATTGTCTTTCAGCCAGAAGTGTCCTATAGATGATTAATTATGGCTTCCTTGTGAGATCCCAGCCATGCACTCATAGAGAGTAATAGAGTTTTACAGCACAGAAACAAGCCCTTCAGCCCACTACATCCATTCTGCCTTTTGTATATCTCTCTACATCAATCCCATTTACCCATGCTTGATCTTTAACTTTCCCAGTGGAATCAGAAGTGCCTAAGAACATTGGAAGCAGCAAAGGTCAAGGGACCAGTCCACCACCCAGCTGTAGTACCGAAGACCTGTCTAACAGAGCCTGTCATATCCCCGGCCAAATAGTTCCATGTAGCTGGAACACAGGCATCCACTGGCAACGTGAAAAATTGCCCAGGTGTGTCCTTTTCATAGCAAGTCAAACAAATCCCAATCAAGCAAATTGTCATTCGGTCAGTCTACTCTCTGTATTAACAGTGTTGGAAGATGTTGCAGATAGTACCATCAAGTGGCACTTACTCACCAAAAATCTAATCACTGATGTCCAGGTAGGAGTTCATCAGTATAGCTTTTCTCCAGGCCATTTCACAACCTCAATCCCAAAACGGGAAAATGAGCCAGAGGAGAGATGAAACTGACAGTTCTCAACACAATGCAGCTTTGACTAAGTAAGAGTTCAAGGAAATCTGTTGAAAGCAAAGTCGATGGGCAACAAGGAGGAAAAACATAAACATTGATGGTTAGATTTTAGAGCATCATTCATTCCAATTTCATGATATCATTGCAGGAGTTCCTCAAGGCAGTTTCCTGGGCCCAATTATGTTCAACTGCTTCATCAGTGGCTTCCCATCCAGCATGAGGCTAGAATGGGGGACACTGGCTGAGAATAGCACAATGTTTGATTCCATTTGCAATACATCATCAAGTGAAGTGGTCCATATCTGCATTCAGGCATGGGTTGTCAGTAACATTCACAGCACAAAAGCTCCAGCCCTGTCCAACGGGGAGAATATATTTATCTTCCATTAACACCAATGGCATTAACTTCACTGGGTTAACTATTAACCAGAAACTCAGTTGGACCAGCCTATAAATAATAATTACAATGGCATATCAAAGGCCTGAGTTTCCTTTTACATCCCAAATGTTTTCCACTGTCCACAAGAAATGTTAGGAATGTGATGCAACACTCTCTGACTACCTGCGTGAGTGTAGCTCCAACATTAGTCTTTAAGCTCGACACCATTCAGGATGAAGCAGCCTGGTTGTTTAGTATCTCTTTCCTCTTAAGAGTCACTCCTACCATTACTGACAACTGGGGGGTGCCATTTAAAAATTGTGCTGCAGTTACTCATGTGGTTTGGTGCAACAGCATCTGCAAATCTACCATTTCTACCACGAAGGAGAACACAGGCACCAGGTGCGTGGAAACGCCAGCAACTGCACGTCACACACTACTCAGACGGAGCTATTGTCTTCCGTCATGAAAAAGTCTAATGACCAGAAGTCATAGAGCATTAGAATCACAGAGCACAGGTGCAGGCCCTTCAGCCCAACTGGTCCATGCTGACCCCAGCCTTCTCCATGTTGGTCCCAGTTCCCGCCATTTGACTCATAATCTTCTGAGTCTCCCCCCCCCCCGTCCCCCATGTACCTATTCAAATGCCTCTTAGATGCTGCAATTGTGCCGGCCTCAGCCTCTTCCTCAGACAGTTCATTCCAGTTACTCACCACCCTCCGTGTGCCTCGTCTCTTTTAAATCTGTCCTCTCTCATCTTGTATCTGTAACCTCTAGTTTTGGACTCCCCAACCCAGGTGAAAAGACTACAGCATCCACCTAATTCATAACCTGCATGTTTTTATAAACTTCTATGATGTTTCCTTTTGTTCTGTGAGGCTCAAAATAAATCCTTTCTCATTAACAATGTGAGAGTACCTGCAAAAGGAGGACCTGAGCAGTTCATGAGTGTGGCTCATCACCAGTTTCTTCAGGGTAATTAGGGACTGATAACAACTCTGTTCTTGCCAAAATACATTAAAAATTAATTTCTTCAAACTTAGCAATAGAACCATATACAGTATGATTCCTGTTGAAAACAGAGGGTCTTTGTGTCAGTATTAGCATCTGGTAGACACATGATCTACAAGTTTCTTGTTGCTGAACTCTGCTGTGCCATATTTGAGACATTCTGTTGAAAGTGTTGTTTTCTCTTTATACCATGTGATTTCACACCCCGATTATTTTAAGTATTCTTGAAGAATTACAATCTTCCTCGTTCTCATGAATATGTAGATCATGTTGGTATCTTGGACAAAAACAGGAAAACAGAGAAGTAGCTAAATTCGTATCTGTACCTCCTCAAGCAAATGAATATATCTTCACTTAGAAAAGGAGGGACATCCCTCTTAAGACTTCAGATTTTTGAATTGAATTGACTTTATTTCTTATGTCCGTCACATACATGAGGAGTAAAAATCTTTATGTTACATCTCTGTCTAAATGTGCAATGTGCAATCATAATAATTTAAAATAATTTATAATAAATAGAACAGTCAGTGTAATATAGAGTACACTCAAATCAGTGTGTGTTAATCAGTCTGATGTCCTGGCGGAAGAAGCTGTCCCGGAACCTGTTGGTCCTGGCTTTTATGCTGTGGTTCCATTTTCTGGATGGTAACAGCTGGAATAGATTGTGGTTGGGATGGCTTGGGTCCCCAATGATCCTACGGGCCCTTTTCACACACCTGTCCTTGTAAATGTCCTGAATCATGGGAAGTTCACAACTACAGATGCACTGGGCTGTCTGCACCACTCTCTGCAGAATCCTGCGATTAAGGGAGGTACAATTCCCATACCAGGCAGTGATGCAGTCAGTCAGGATGTTCTCAATTGTGCCCCTGTAGAAAGTTCTTAGGATTTTGGGACCCATACTAAACTTCCTCAACCGTCTGAAGTGAAAGAGGCGCTGCTGTGCCTTTTTCACCACACAGCTGGTGTGCACAGACCATGAGGTCCTCGGTGATGTGGATGCTGAGCAACTTGAAGCCGTTTACTCTTTCAACCCCAGATCCATTGATGTCAGTAGAGGTTAGCCCGTCTCCATTCCTCCTGTAATCCACAACCAGCTCCTTTGTTTATGCGACTTTGAGGGAGAGGATGTTTTCTTCACTCTGCCCAAAGAAGGAATTATTAACTTCATTCTGATTGATGGCTCTTAGATGGCTCTTCCTGGGCCAAAGGGAAAAGCTATGCCCTCCCCTGACAATTTTCAGCTATACCCAAAAATTTAAATATTGTGAAGGTTAATTTACACTGTCTCCAAAGAAAAAAACATGAGGGTTGCTGGACATGATTAATTCTGGGCTTTTTACTTGAGGGCAGTCTATATTGCTTTAAAGGTTGATGAATTTTGGCTGTAAGAGCTGGGACCTCCTTTGAGAAGTAAGTTTGCATTGAGGTGCTTTGAGGAATTGCTGAATATGTCAGAAAGTAAGCAGCAAGGCTTTCTGAAATAACGATTAACTTGTTGGGGCAATATTGGAAAGAAGATGTATCTGGCGTTCACAGTGGTACAGAAGTGTTGTAGATATTCTCAGGGAACAATGATAGAGGGGAACAACAGACAAAGATGACAATATAATGTCTAGGATATTGATAAAATAGAGGAAGAAGTTTAACAATGTGACATGAGTTATCAAGGTGACCGCATTTTTCAAATGACAAACCTTCACAATTGCACCATCAGACTCAAACACTTCCTTAAACCACCTATCATCAATCTCTATCAATTTGTCCTGAACCCTATCATTCACATGCTTTACCTCACCCTCATGCACTTAACATTATTAGAATGTTCACACCTGGAACTCAGCAGCTTTCGTTCACTGGCAGCTATCCAAACACAAAGGCAAATCACAATGTTGTCCTTGCTTTTTTTTGAGGATCCACTGGTTGCCAGATTTTAGTCACAGTCTCTTCTGTGAATTGAAAGTATGGGATATATGGGACTTCACTGTGCAGGCTGGGCTGTCGCCAACCCTCCCCCCACATTTCCATTTCTAGCAGTTTGTAAAGAACATAAGTAATGAAGTAATGAATATCCACATGGATATTTGAACATACTCTGCCATCAATAAGATCATGGCAAGTTTAATGCATTATCCTCTATCACATTTTATCGCCATTTCCTCTCAGATGTCCAAAAATCTAACATCCCACACTGGAATATTGTTAGTTTCTGAGCTCCCACAGTTCCCTGAAGCAGAGAAATCTAGAGATCTGCACCACCAGACTGAAAAGAGGACTCCTTCTAAATAGGCAATATCTTATCCTGAGATCATGCTCCTGGTCCTATACCCTTAAGTCAGAGGAAGAAGCCTTTTAATCTTTATCTTATTGATCAACTGAGAGTCCAGTTTGCCTCAATGATATCATCTCTAATTGTTCATCAGCTTTACTTGATGTTTCTTAATCCTAGAAATATAATCAGTGAGTCTGCCTTGCAATGACTCCTAGGCAAGTATGTCTTTTCTAGCCTCTGCTCAGTGTTGTTTCTCTATATTTTCCTACTCATTACCAGAAGAAACATTTTCCCATGTTATAGTTAATGTTCTGCTTCTGAAAGCAGAAGTACCCAGAGAGTCAAAATCTCAAGAGTATTTAAAATTTAGCCAAGTTTGTTCAAAAAGAACATAGAATCTCACCAGCAGGCAAAAGAAATAACCAAGCCTATCGCCATACACCATGTTTCTGAATGAAGGTCCATGTTCTGTTTAATACTTTGCTCAGCTGTGTAAGGTTAAGGGCTGGATTTGAGGATGACAACTGGCCTCCAGTCAGAATTGCACACTGATTTGGATAATTATTTTGTTGCTCTGGCTGTTGCCAATCGGAGACACATAAACCATTCAACAAACTGATTTTCCACAAATCCTTTGAAGGATGTACACATATTGCTAAGTCATTTTTCACATCAGTGGCCAAGTAAAATCAAGTTAGACACCTCCGTGTTTCAGTACATGCTAATATTTTAGAAAGAAACAATTTACTTTTGCCACTTTAATTATCTGACTTGGTGTAATGCATATAATGAATGTTACTGCTTTCAAAATGCATTTATTCTTGCTCTTTCCAAGTTAACATAAATGTTACTCAATTGTTCAAGAATCTGAAGGTGACCTAGTGCATCATATGACTGGATTTATCATGAGTAATGTCAAAGTAATTTTCATTACTGCTTTGTCATTATGACTACGGGCCTGATTTGTATCAAATAGAATTTTTGATGGATTTTTAAAGCTGGATACAGTACAACTGGAGAGCACATATTTCAGCAGAAATGTTCTCCTTAGCCTCGATACCTCCTGGTGCAATTGGATCCTCAATTTCTTCACTTACAGACCACAGTCAGTTTGGATTGGCAACATCTCCTCCACAGTCTCCATTAGCACAGGAGCACCACAGGGCTGTGTGCTTAGCCCGCTGCTCTGCTCACTTTACACTTACAACTATGTGACCAAGCACAGATCCAAAGCCATATTCAAGTTTGCTGATGACACCACTGTTGTAGGCCAAGTCAAAGGTGGTGACCTTTATATAGGTGCTTATAGGAGGGAGACTGAAAATCTGGCCTTAACTACAACCTCTCACTCAATGTCAGCAAGATCAAGGAACAGATTATCAACATCAGCAGAAGGAAACAAAAGCCAGTCCTCATTGGCGTATCAGAGGTGGAGAGAGTCAGCAACTTTAAAGATCTCGGTGTTATCATTTCAGAGGACCTGTCCTGGGTTCAACACATGAGTGCAATTATGAAGAAAGCACAACAGCGCCTCTACTTCCTTAGGAGTTGTGTGAAAATTCGGCATAATATCTAAAACTTTAACAAACTTCTATAGATGTGTGGTGGAGAATATATTGGCTGCCTGCATTATAGCCTGGTATGGAAATACCAATACCCTTCAATGGTAAACCCTTCAAAAAGAAGTGGATATGGCCCAATCTGTCATGGCTAATGCCTCCTCACTACTGAGCGTATCTGCACAGAACAATGTTACAAGAAAGTAGCATCTATCATCAGGGAACCACACCACCCAGCCCATGTTCTCTTCTCGCTGCTGCCATCAGGAAGAATGTACAGGAGACTCAGGACCCACTCCACCAGTTTCAGGAACAGTAATTACCCTTCAAACATCTGACTCTTGAACTAGAGAGAATAACTTCACTCAACTTCACTTGCCCCATCACAGAATTGTTTCCACAACTCATGGACTAACTTTCAAGGACTCATCATCTCAGGTTCTCAAAATTTATTGCTGATATATTATTATTATTATTGTTATTATTTCTTTTTTTCTTTCTTTCTTTTTGTACTTACACAGTTTGTTGTCTTTTACACACTAATTGTCCACCCTGTTGGTGTGGTCTTTCATTGATCCTACAATGATCTTTGGATTTATTGAGGATGCCCGCAAGAAAATGAATCTCAGGGTTCTATATAGTGACATATATGTACTTTGATTATACATTTACTTTGAACTTTAATAATACAAAGACCTTAAAATTTCTGAAGGAAAATTGCACTACATCCTTTGATCAGTTCCCTTCAGGTGATCCAACATACAGTATTCAATGCATTTCTGAGCAGTTCAAGTTTAATAAGTATCATTAAGTATTTAAACAGTGGGCTAGTGCCCATTTCAAAATCCAAACAGCACAACTGGGCAGGACCCTTACAGTGCAGACCCTTACATGACACCCCACTGTAGTGCTGCCTCATTATGGTCCTTATAGAGCTTTGACCCGCAGCCAAATGGACATTGGAAGTTTGGAGAGGAGGGGGCTTCAATCAGGTCCACTGACTGAAGATAAAAATCAGGAATGGTTGGTCACATTGTGTGGTGATCTTAAGGCTGTAGTTCTTCGAGGCTTCACTCGGGGAAAACAAAGGAAAGAAAACCAAGTTTTTTCCTTCTCTTCCTTATATCTACTCAGCTCCGTAGAGCTAACAAGTAGGGTAAAACAATACTCCTCTTGTGGAATGGGAGAAAGCAGGGAGACCTCCATTATCCCTGACCACTACAACTGTGAGAAGTGCTTCCATCTGCAGCTTTTAACAAAGCTTGTTAAGGAGTTGGAGCTGGAACTGGATGAACTCCAGATCATTCGGGAAGCTGAAGGGGTGATAGGACATAAAGAGAGGTATTTACACCCAAGGTGCAGGACACAGGAGACTGGGTGACAGTCAGAAAGGGGATAGGGGTTAGGGAGCCAGTGCAGAGTACCCCTGTGGCCATCCCCTCATCAACAGGTATATCACTTTTGAGAGGAGGGGAATGACCTAACAAATGAAAGTCACAGTGGTCAGGTCTCTGGCACTGAATTTTTCTATGTGACTCAGAAGGGAAGGGAGAGAACAGGAATGCTGTGATGATAGCAAACTTGTTAGTTAGAAGGTTCTGTGGGTAAGAACGAGATTCCCAGATGATACGTTGCTTCCCAAGTGCCAGGGTCCGGGATATCTTGGATCAAGTCCTCCACATTCTCAAGTGGGAGGGTGCACAGCCAGAGGTCATGACGACATGGGGAGGACAAGTGATGAGGTTCTGCGTAGGAACTTCAGGGAGTAGCGGGGCCTCCAGGGTTGTGATCTCAGGATTGCTACCCGTTTCATGTGCTAGTGAGGCCAGAACTAGGAAGATTATATAGGTTAAAATGCGGCTAAGGAGTTGGTATAGGAGGGAAGGCACAAGAATTTGAATCATCGGTCTCTCTTCCAGGGAAGGTGGGACTGGCACAGAAGGAACAGTTTACACCCAAACTGGAGAGGAGCTAGTATCTTAGTGGGAAGATTTGTTAATATTGCATGGTGGGGTTTAAATTAGAGATGCAGGGGAATGAAACCAGAGTACCAGAACAGTTAATGGAGATGTTGTGGTGCCAAATGTAGGTAAGACCAAAGACAAAGTTAGGAATCAAAAGGTTGATCATGGCGCAACAAAATCGAAATACAGGATTGAAAGTGTTGTAAATGAATGTGTACACTATACAGAATAAGGTAGATGAACTTGTGGCACAGTTGCAGATTGGCAGGTAAGATGTTCTAGGCATCACTGAATCATGGCTGAAAGGTTATAACTGGGAGCTTAATGTCCAAGAATACAAATTGTATCGAAAGGTCAGGCAGGAAGGCAGAGAGGACGGCATTGCTCTGTTGGTAAAAAATGAAATCAAATCATTAGAAAGAGGTGACACGGGGTTGAGTGTTGAATCATTGTGAGTAGAGCTAAGGAAACGCAAGGGTAAAAAGACCCTGATGGGAGTTGTATACAGACCCCCAAACAGTAGCAAGGATGTTGCCTACAAATTATAATCGGCCAAAAGGACAATGTTACGATAATCATGCAGATAGATTGGGAAAATCAGGTTGATGCTGGATTACAGAAGAGGGAACTTCTAGATTGTTTTTAAGAGCAGCTCATGGTTGAGCCCACTAGGACATCAGCTGTTCTGGACTGGGTGTTGTGCAATGATCCAGAATTGATTAGAGAGCTTAAGATAAAAGAACCCTTAGGGGCAAGTGATCATAATATGATCAAATTCACCCTGAAATTTGAGAAGGAGAAGCTAAAGTCAGATGTATCAGTATTACAGTTGAGTAACGGGAATTACAGAGGCTTGAGAGAGGAGTTGGCCATAATTGATTGGTAAAGAACAATAGCAGGGTTGATGGCAGAGCAGCAATGGCTGGAATTTCTGGAAGCAATTCGGAAGGCACAGGATATATACATTCTGAAGAGGAAGAAGTACACTAAAGGAAAGATGACACATCCATGGCTAACAAGAGAAGGTAAAGCCAACATAAAAGCCAAAGAGTGGGCATATAATAGATCAAAAATAAGTGGGAAGTTAAAAAAGCTTTTAAAAACCAACTGAAGGCAACCATAAAAAGTAATTAAGAAGGTAAAGATGGAATATGAATGTAAGCTAGCTAATAATATAAAAAATGCAGGGCAGACTCAATGGGCCAAGTGGTGTAATTCTACTTCTGTACCTAATATCTTACAGTCTTATCAGGACCAATGCAGGCTTCTTCAAATGCAATTAGCAGTTTTCCTTTGACATTGTTGGACCTGGAGGAGGTATCGCAACAATTTCTTCTATTTCCCTCTTAACACTCCACTTACGCCAATTACACCCATGTGACCAATTAACCTATGAAACCGTACATCCTTGGAATGTAGAGCAATCAGAAGTGGAATCTTATGCCTCCACTCATCCTAAACAAGGGGTGGGACCAACTCAGCTCCCCAATCCCTGCACACAGCAGAGAAAGCTTCACCTTGACTCATTCCACATTCTGTAGCTCAGAGCTGGTCTGTTCATCAACGACAGCAGGCTGCTTGCCTTCATCCATACAGGAACCAATGTAATAAAAACTCCAGTCCTGACGTCCATCTCTTACGTGATCCGAAAACCAAACTTTTCAAAGGGAATGTTGTTTTGCTTATTCTGTCTGTGGATTTACAGGAATTTGTAGTGAAACTATTGGTGCAGCTCCCTCGTGCTTTGAAATGCTTCTCGCCTACCTGTACACTACTGAGAGGTTGTCCAAGTCTCAGGAGTATACAGGTAAGCAAGCATCACTGCTTCCCCATAGTCCATGAGCTTTGTGCCAGTTACATGGTCTTGTTTTCTGTAAGTTCTTTTGCTCAGCTGGCCAAAGACTGTTCTGGTGCATGAAAGGTGGGATATTGGAAGCGGACAGATCAAGAATGACTAGAAACTCAGACTCTAGACTATATATGCAAGGGTCAGCTGTACACTGTTGCTCAGTGATGAATTTTCCCTATTTCCCTATTTTCCTCATCAGTGCCATCAGCAGTACATGGCCTTAACACTGAATGACTGCAACGGACCATATGGTTTGCATGTCTGACTGCAGACCTCTGCAGCCTTTGGATGCTCAGTCATTGAGTATAGGCTACAATAAATAGATCCTTGGCATGAGACCAAGATGCAGGATCAAGCTTGATCTTGTTGAATAAGAGAGCAAGCTCAGGACTTGTGTCTGGCCTACACTTTCTCTTATTTGGTATGTTCATGACTTGAGAAACAAGTTGTTGCTTCATATTTCACTTTCATCATTGTCTCGTCGTCACATTACATTTAAGGTGTGATTGCACTAGAGGAGATCCACACTCTAAAGATGTATGAGTTTATAAGCTAATTACAGGGGCCCCCTCAAGAGTGTCCTGACCAGCTACATCTCCGTCTGGTAGGGGAAGGGCCTGTCATCTGAGTGCAAATCCCTTCAAAGGATTGTGAGGACTGCTGAGAGGGTCATTGGGTCTCCTTTCAACCATCAGAGGTATTTTCCAGGAGTGCTGTGTATGCAGGGCCCTTAGCATTGTCAGTGATACCTCCCATCCATCCAACAATCTCTTGACCCTCCCACCCCCACCATCAGGCAGGAGGTAAGATAGCATTGGGACAAGAACTGTTAGGATAAGAAACAGTTTCTTTCATAAAGTCGTAAGACTATTGAACTCCATGCCACCACCCAAGTCTCATCACATATGAAGCATCAGTTTACTTTTTAACTTGTGCTGTATATGAGCCCATAAGACCATAAGATATAAGAAAAGAATTAAGCTATTTGGCCCATCGAGTCTTCTCTGCCATTTTGTCATGGCTGATCCAATTTTCCTTTCATGCTCTGACCAATCAAGAATCTATCAACCTCTACCTTAAATTTACATAAAAACCTGGCCTCCATAGCTTCCTGTGGCAAAGAATTCCACAGATTCACCACTCTCTGGCTAAATAAATTCTTCCTCATCTCTGTTCTAAAAGAATGTCCCTCTATCTGAGGCTGTGTCCTCTGATCTTAGATTCTCCCACCACAGGAAAATTCTCTCCACATCCACTCTATCAAGGGCTTTCACTATTTTATAGGTTTCAATGAGATCACCCCTCATTCTTCTGAATTCTAGTGAATGCAGGCCCAGAGCCATGAAACACTCTTCATATGAGAAGCATTCAATCCTGGAAGCATTTTCTGAACCTCTTTTGACACTCTCCAGTTTCAGCACATCCTTTCTAAGATGAGGGGCCCAAAACTGCTCACAATACTCCAAGTGAGGCCTCGCCAGTCCTTTATAAAGTGTCAACATTATATCCTTGTTTTTATATTCTAGTCCACTTGAAAAGAATGGTAACATTGCACTAGCCTTCCTCACCACAGACTCAACCTACAAATAAACCTTTTGGGAATCCTACAGAAGGACTGCCAAGTCCACTTGCACCAGGAATTTTAAAATTTTCTTTCCATTTAGAAAATTGTCAACCCTTTCATTTCTTCTACCAAAGTGCATGAGCATACACTTCCAGACATGGTATTCCATCTGCCATTTCTTTGCCCATTCTCCTAATCTGTCTAAGTCCTTCTATAGACTCTCTACTTATTTAAGACTACCTGTCCATCCACCTATCTTCATATTGTCTGCAAATTTTGCAACAAAGCCAACAATTTCATCAACCAAATCATTACCATATAACATAAAAAGAATCGGTCTCATCACAGACTCCTGTGGAATACCGCTAGTCACTGGCAGCCAGCCAGAAAAGGCTCCCTTTATTCTCTCTCTTTGTCTCCTTTCAATCAGCCACTGCTTCATCCATGCTAGAATCTTTCCTGTAATACCATAGGCTCTTAGCTTGTTAAGCAGTCCCATGTCCCAGGCACCAGGTCAAAGGGCTTCTGAAAATCCAAGTATACAACATCAACCTATTCTCCTTTGCTTATCATGCTTGTTACTTCTTCAAAGAATTCCAACAGATTTGTCAGGCAAGGTTTTCCCTTAAGTAAGCCATGCTGACTATGGCCTATTTTATCATGTGCCTCCGAGTACCCTGAAACCTCTTCCTTAAAAATTGACTCCAACATCTTCCCAACCACTGAGGTCAAAGTAACTGGCCTATAGTTTACAGTTTTCCAGACCCATTTTGGAATCTAGTGATCCTTGAAAGTTTACTAATGCCTCCACGATCTCTTCAGCCATCTCTTTTAGAACCCGGGATGCATACCATCTGGTCCAAGTGACTTATTTACCTTCAGACCAATCAGTTTCTTAAGAACCTTCTCTCTAGTTATGGTAACTCTCTCTCTAGTATATGCTCCTTAATATTTGTTAATTGATTTGTGGTAATATTACTTTATGTGTTATGAATATGAGATATATATGAGTTCAAGGCATTGTGCACCTTGGTCCAGAGGAATATTGCCTCATTTGGTGCTTGAATGACAATAAACTTGAACTTGAAGTAGCCTCTGTAAATTACTCCTGGTGTGAGGCCAAATGATGAGCACTTGATGGGGAGATGTAGAAATAAAATGGTATTTGTGTAAATGGGTACTAGGTGGTCACCATGGCTGTAACATTTTATCACTGAATTAACTCTAAGACCATTACTGGAAAGTTGTAGCTATGAGAAAATGTTAGAAAATTAATTTTGTTTTCTCTGGAACAGAGGAAGCTGAGGGGAAGTTTAGCAGTGGTGTATAAAACTATGTATATCTTAGCTAGAACAATCAGAAAGAACATATTTCCCAAAATCTAGGGGCCATATATTTGAAGCATTTGATAATATCAGTTAAAACTCTCCCAGCATTGAATATGTCTACAGGGAGTTCTGTCACAGAAAAGCAGCGTCCATCATCAGGGATCCCCAATGTTCTCTTCTCACCGCTACCATCTGGAAGAAGGTACAGGAGTCTCAGGACTTTCACTACCAGTTCAGGAACAGTTATTATCCCTCAACCATCAGGCTCTTAAACCAGTGGGGATAACTTCACTCAACTTCACTCACCCCCTCACTGAACTGTTCCCACAACCTATGGATTCACTTTCAAGGACTCTTCATCTCATGTTCTCAGTGTTTACTGCTTATTTATTATTATTTGTTTTTAGCACTCACATTGACAGCGGTGAAATGCTTTCAGAGGTTGGTCATGACTAGGCTGGGCTCCTGCCTCAGCAAGGACTTGGACCCATTCCAATTTGCCTATCATCCCAATAGGTCAATGGCAGATGCAATCTCAATGGCTCTCCTCATGTCTTTAGACTACCTGGACAACACAAACACCTATGTAAGGATGCTTTTCATGGACTGTAGCTCAGCATTTAATACCATCATTCACACAATCCTGATTGAGAAGTTGCAGAACCTGGGCCTCTGTACCTCCCTCTGCAACTGGATCCTTGACTTCCTAACCAGAAGACCACAATCTGTGAGGATTGGTGATAACATATCCCCCTTGCCGACAATCAACACTGGCACACCTCAGGGGTGTGTGCTTAGCCCACTGCTCTATTCTCTGTATACCCATGTCTGTGTGGCTAGGCATAGCTCAAATACTATCTATATATTTGCTGACGATACAACCATTGTTGGTAGAATCTCAGGTGGTGACAAGAGGGCTTACAGGAGTGAGATATGCCAATTAGTGGAGTGGTGCCACAGCAACAACCTGGCACTCAACGTCAGTAAGACGAAAGAGCTGATTGTGGACTTCAGGAAGGGTAAGATGAAGGAACACATACCAATCCTCAAAGAGAGTTCAGAAGTGGAGAGAGTGAGCAGTTTCCTGGGTGTCAAGATCTCTGAGGATCTAACCTGGTCCCAACATATCAATGTAGTTATAAAGAAAGCAAGACAGTGACTATACTTCATTATGAGTTTGAAGAGATTTGGCATGTCAACAAATACACTCAAAAACTTCAATAAATGTACCATGGAGAGCATTCTGACAGGCTGCATCACTGTCTGGTATTGGGGGTGGGGGGGGGGGTGCACAGGACCGAAAGAATCTGCAGAAGGTTGTAAATCTAGTCAGCTCCATCTTGGATGCTAGCCTACAAAGTACCCAGGATATCTTCAGGGAGCTGTGTCTCAGAAAGGCAGCATCCATTATTAAGGACCTCCAGCACCCAGGGCATGCCCTTTACTCACTGTTACCATCAGGTAGGAGGTACAGAAGCCTGAAGACACACACTTAGCGATTCAGGAACAGCTTCTTCCCCTCTGCCATCCAATTCCTAAATGGACATTGAGCCGTTGGACACTACCTCACTTTTTTTTATAATGTACAGCATTTCTGATTTTTGCACATTTTTAATCTATTCAGTATACATATACTGTAATTGATTTACTTTTTTATTAATTATTTTATTTTATATTTTTTCTCTCTCTGCTAGATTATGTATTGCATTGAACTGCAGTTGCTAAGTTAACAAAGTTCACGTCACGTGCAGGTGATAATAAACCTGGTCCTGTGTTGTTTTTGCACATTGGTTGTTTGTTCACCCTGTTGGACGCAGCCTTTCACTGATTCTATTATGGGTCTTGGATTTTCTGCATGTGCCAAGAAGACAGCAAATCTCAGGGCTGTATATAGTGACATAGGTGTACTTTGATAAAACATTTATTTTGAACTTTGAATTTAAGTGATCGATCTTGAGGGAAATATTTCCATTCAGAGCATGTTAGGGGTCAAGGTCTCACTACCTGGAAGGTGGGTATAGGCTCAAACCTCATTTCATTTAATGCAAAGTTGGAGGAGTCATCTGAGGAGGAGCCATCACCTGTAGGGTTTTCATCCACGCTGGAGGGTGGCAGGGTGGAGATATATCTCTAACAAGGGAGGTGTAAGGTGCTCCTTCCCTTCTCTAGCCTGCAGGTTACGATCAACTGGTGCATATCTCTAATCCTTGGTTATGCAACCATTGACACCAGACTGACAATCTCTGAAGAGTATTGACAATGGCTGGGGTCCCCTGTCTTGTAAAGACACTGCCCAGAAGAAGGCAATGGCAAACTACTTCTGTAGAAAAATTTGCCTAGAACAATCATGGTCATGGTCATGTGACCATGATTGCCCACATTATACCAGATGGCATATCATGATGATAAACTGGAGAGTATGATTGGGCTGATTTATCATCTTTGATGGCACAGATACAAAGGACTGAATAACCTCATTTAGCATTGTACATTTTCAATGGGATGTGGTTCTCTTTATGTCTGTTCCAGTGGTCAGTTCTACCATCTTTTCAAATAATTGGGTGAGCATGCCCATCGAGTCAGGACCAACCATCAAGTGCATATTTTCAATTACTCTACTTTAATGCTAGTTTGTTCTCCCTATTTACCGTATCCACCCCCACAGTCTACTTTTGTCATATATTTGCTCTGTGCAGCTTATCCCCTATGGGTAGCCATGCTGCTGACTGCCCTGGGAGGTAACAAGGAAAGCATTTATTAAGTTATTGAAGGAATAACATAAAATAATGGACAATAGGATACATTATCAAAGAAAATCACAGACTTATAGGAAGAATACACTGAAAGAAAGAAAAGGCATCAGAATCACAAACAAAATCACAACTAAAGAATGGAATGGAAATAGCAGTCATTGGAAGAAAATAGCTATTTTTGCATGAGTAGTTTCATGAGGAAACTATCCAGCTATTATTCTACATTTTAATATAATCTTCAAACTGTACAATGATCACCTGGAGACTTTCTGTGCTGTACCTTGAAACTTTTCAACCATATTATCTCACCAGTGAAAGAAGAACGTTTATCAGATGTTAAAAAAAACATTTTTCCTTAAACTGGAGTTTTCATTTTTATGCTACATGCATTTATTTCATCTGAATGGAAACAATATTTAAGGCTGTGTTTTTCAATTCATTTTATTTTGAAACCATATGCACAAACAGTGTACTTTAATTACAGCTCAGCGGAGCATCAGAAACTTTGTTGAACCGTAGAAACAAGGAAGTGGCACATACACTTCTTGCTGAACAAACTACTAGAAACAAAGTCAGACCTGTCTTTTGCAGGTTACAGTATCACAAATGTGCATGCCTATTGTAAAGGCTGGTACTAAATAGGAAATGGTCACAGAATTGAGAACTGAGTTATATGCTCTGTTGCCATATGAAGTTCTATTGCTATAGCACAAACATGGTAAATGGATGAGCTCTTTGGAAACAGACAATGATTCAAACAGTGTCTTATTTTTAGACACTTACATTATTTCAAACATATGGAGACTATCCTATTACCTACATCGAATTTCATTGCTCTTCTCTGATCACTGCACAACACCAGTATTGTGTATTTTCAGTATGCAAATAAGTATCAGCCTTTGGAAAAACTTATGTAAATGTTTTGGTATGTCAGCAGAATTTTTACAGATATTTAACCACCAAAGGTATACGGCTCACATATTCAATATCTTCACCTTCCTTTTAATTCTACATTTGTAAACATGATGGTAACCTTGCCCCAACAAAGACAGTGTACGGTGAACTATGAACAGTTCACAAACAAGAGTTGAACTGTGGAAATTATTCTTCCTTCTGACTATATACCTGCAATGTTTAGCACAAGGAAAAGCTGTAAGTCTTTGGCGACTGCTGGCATTTTGCAGAAGGGAGAAAACCTATCATTGTGATATCTTAATTACACTTTTTGAAGGTACCAATCTAAAACTGATTATGTTTTGTTGTAAGCTGTAGTAAATTCAAATTCCACAAATTGAAAGGATTGAAAACAGCATTATGAAAATGTAAACTCAGGATATGTTTAAGAAAATGCTGAATTATGTTTGATTATAAAATTGATCACCATGACATAGAAATGGAATCAAATAAGTAGAATAAATGTAGCCATTGTACACATCAGCAATATGTTGGTTGATCACTGTCTTGCCAAAAGAGGGACAGGGTTCAGCTTCTTGCCCATCTTCTGGTCAAAGTTATTAAGTCAGTCATGTACATATTTTGAACAGACACCTCCACCATTTTGGCACACTGGAGTACTCAACAGGGAGTGGGCAAGAATTTACTGTGGTACTGAGCAGCAGTCTGATAAAGCCAAATAAAAACAAATGAAGGATTTCAAGGTGAATTTCCAGACCTTTAGAAAACAAATTATTTTGAAGTGAGAGGGTCCTGAAATTAAATCCACCATTTTTCTAAGAGGGATGGTAGCATATCTGATGTTTGGAGAGAGAGGGAGAGGAGAGAAGTTCATGCTGACTTACCAAGTGATTTACAACCACAGGAACAAGGGACAAAACCCAGATTGAACAAGCTTCTGCTAAAGATTTGTGCCAGAGTCACTCTTAGTTTGTGTGGTTCCCATTTCCACTTTGCACAAGGTATGTGGAAATCTGATGCTTTGAGGAATCTTCCAACGCAAATATAAACAGCAGCAGACTTCCTTTAATTCAGCTCATTCAAAACTCGTAGATTTGGACAATTCAATGAGATCGCTGGAGATGCAAGTTATCCAGAATTATACAAGTCTTCCTCTGGTGCACTGCACAGATTTGAATCATTTCCATCTGTATTCATCGATTACTGAATATTATATTTCAAGCTTTCCAAATTTAATCCTTAATAAATGATGCACATAAAAGGTCAATTAATGAATGTTAATAAATATATTGGTCAAAGTTTAAATATTGTGGATTCGATTGACACACCAATTATCTTGTTGCTTTTATAATGCATTCATCATGTCAGTTAAATCAATTGTTATTCTGCTGTGCCAATGCCATCAAATCAAAGCAAAGTGCCGGAAAGAATAGTGTAATTCGGTAAAGGGATCTTTTAACGTTATTTTTTCCCCTTTTCAATCAAGAAACCAAATAACATATTTTTTTCCCAAGAGATCTGAAAAATCATTTTGGAATCCTGATTTGTTTGTAGTTGAAACAGAAATCTGCTATGGATAGGCAATGCTGGTTTTCTGAATGTAAGAGAAAGAACTTCAAATTAAAACATTATCTGTCAAAGAATTAACAAAGTATGAGCGCAGAGGTGAATAGCTGTTTCACTGACAGTAAAGTTCAAATTTTTAAACTGAAATGATGAGATTGGAGATGTAACTCACTCCTCGGTTCCCTCAATGTGACTCAATTGGCGCTGCTTCTCTGAATCTCCAGCAATGCTTAAAATGGATATCCGTATCCTCTACCAGTCCATAACATGCCCAATAATTTTGAATAATTTTTAAATTTTGAATAATTCATCCCTAGACTTTTTCATGACACATACGTTTCTCTGCCTTTTATAATATCATACATATATTGTATATCTTTCTGATGACATCTGTTATCCCACCCTGTTAATTCTTTAAGATGAATATAGCAAAGAATTAGAAGAATGAAAGTCTGTCCATTTTTCATCAGTGCTCTGCAAATAAACTGACATTTAAACTTAAGATTTTAATAGTGGCAGCAGTGAAAAAGATCGAAGGCTTTTGACTTCAAAATGAACCCTCATATAAACAGAAAAGACACGTCCCATATAAAATATCACAAATAATATGTGAAGGTTTAGGCAGAGTTTGGCCTTGTAGTACTTTTCCGCTGCTCACTCTATTGATCTCAGTCCTATTCATTTCTTCTGTTGCCTGGGAACAGGCTCTGTACTGTGCCAACTTGCCAGGTTTAAAATAACAAGACCTCAAACTTACATTTTTTCCCTTAAATTACTAATTGATTTCTATCCAGGTTGCCTCAGCTTTATAAATCACAGTGTTAAACAATTGTCGCTTTCCAGAAACCAATATCCTGGCCTACAGATAGCCTCTGGCATTCCAAAGCTGCAAACTCCTCCAAGTTTCCTGCACCAGTGAAAAAATACTAGTGGGTGTTCTTACAGCAGGATTAGTTTAGATTACCTTTTCTTATTCTTAATTGACATTTACACTAATATGCCCGAATACTTGTGAATACTTCATTACAATGACTATTTTAGTCCAATTTAATTAATATTTGGATCAGGTGTGGTGATTGAATTTTAAGAAGAGTTAAAGCAGCTACTACCTCTGTAGCTATGTATACAACTAAATACATTGTTGATCAAATGTGGACATAAAACTTAAATATATACCTCATCCTTGAGGTTTAAGACACAGACAATATAGAAACAATAAATACTATCTCTACGTAACATCAACCACCACATATATAAATAATTGTCAGAAATTCAAGTAACTGCAAAACATTCAGATGAAGCCTTTTGACAAACATGTCTGTTGACTCAGAATTCCTTTTGAGGTTCTCTATCAAATTCCAGTCTGTGACCAAACATTCACAGTGGGGTTCCAGTCAGGTCATGTTTGCTTTTAGCTGCTGTCATTTGAGCTTTCTGATGTTCTTTGACCAGAATAGTTCATTTCGATTTCTGGTATCTGACTGGGTTGTGATGATATATCTAGAATGAACAGAATTAACATTACTGGCTTGGCCGCTAGACAACGGAACACCGTCATTGTCATCAGACAGGCATTTATTGAAAGTGTGAGGCAAAGTTATCACAGTTTTTCTCACCAGTGAAACGAAAGTCAGTCAAAGTGTTTTGCTACATGGCATTTTACTGAATATAGTTTGTATCATGCTTTTTAAGCATAAAACAAACATTATTTACATGGAAAATTGTGACAAAATAGAGCCAAACATGGGGCTCATATAACATTTATCCTCTGCTGATCACTGGCAGGTTCAGCTGCTGCCCCTTCTTCTTCACTATTCCATTTGTTTCCCCCTCTGGAGCTTACTGCTGTAATGATGAGTCCAACTACAAAACAGAAATACTAAAAGAGCAGTCATACACATACGATTATTCCAGCAAATCCCTATTCCTGTGAAAATCCTCAAACACTAACTGCTGCCATTTTGAAATTATTTTTGTTTGTGTTGTTATATTCTCATGTTAAATTCATGTAAGAAGCAGCTTGCTTTCAGACCCCTGCAGAGATTCATTTGAGCTAGTTAATGTGAGGAGAAGTGGATGTCAGCATAAATTATGCTCCGTATTACCCCCACTCTGGAGGAATTGTTCACAAGATAACTGTCTTAGGTGAAAAGTCTACTAGGACAAAAAATGATGTTGAAGTTGTGGCATGGCTAGGGCTGTTGTTATTTAGACACGAATGGTGTAGCAACTTCAAGCAATGGCAGATGGACAACTAAATGGGAAAATGTCCAAGGTGTACTTCTTTCCAGTTAGCTTCATGAGAACAGTACTTGATTGTTTACTCCTCTAGTGAAATTCATTGAACAGCAGTAATTATGATAAGTACAATCTACGGTCTTTTCCATATTATTTGTGTCTCAGGTACCTGGTTTCACTTCAGTAATATTTTCAGCTCATTCTATCTATAGAAATTAAAAACTTTAATATGCAGGGTCAAGTCTAGTTGTTATTGTTACATGCATTCTTCCAACATGTCATACCCCATTATGTAGTAATAACCATAACTGAGTCCAGTTCATATTGCATGAGTACTTCTCCTCAAGAGTACAGTCGGAAAATTGTGCATGTGACTATAGTTAACTACAGAATAGTTGGGTAAGATTTCTAATTCTGATCCAACATTGTGAGAGTTTCAGGAAATTGTTCATGGGTATCAGATGAGAACAGATTGAGTTCTTCTCTTGGGACACATTTGAAAAACTACCAATTAAGAAAATTGGGTGAAGCAGGGAGAGAACTCAAAGGAGGAAATGTGATAAATCAGATGCGTGAATTAAAATAGCATCATTATCAGCTTCCACAGTTCTATTAGCTATACCAAGGCCAAAACAAATTGATTGTAACTTTAATTATAAGCTGTCAGTCAGTTGAGCCAGGATTAACACATAGGATTTAAAGTTATGTTTCCTTCATTATCACTGCACTGTTCCTGAGCACAACTTCCAGTTAGAAGCTGTTCTTCAACTTAACATATGGAAAACCCAATCCAATATATGGTTAGTTAGCTACTCCTTCCATTCAGAAAGAGCAACACACTTCTGAATTGGAATCAAAGAAGTTAAACATTTCTCATTGACGGTTTTCAGTTTCTGAATGAATGTTAATTGACATCCATCAGAATGTGATGAAAAATTTGGCAAATTGATTATTTTTGAAAATGTTTTAAACTGCTAAACAAATTAATATCATATTCATTAGGATTTTGTTGTAATAAAGCAAGTATGTTATCAAGACATGCTATGATATGAATGTAACAACACAGATGATTAAATCTGCCTTTATGTTTACAGATCTACAGCTTACCTTCATTTGAATTCAGTAATTAAGGATGCCAGTATCAGCATTAAATGTATGTAAAATTTATTGTGTTTCAAAGTATTGATTAAAAGCCACAGTTAGATTATATAGAGGAATAGATGACATCTTGTGACATCAGGTTTACTTCATTTGCAATGGAATTCAATTTCGCAAGGTACACTTCGATCTCAGCTGTCCACCAAAAGAAAAGCATGTGTTACCTTCTTCCTCATCTTCCAGTATTTTTGGTTTAGTTGTTAATTCACTTTGGTGACGCCCTTCATCTTCCAGCAGGTTCATTTCATCCGGCGGCCATCGCAGCTCCCCACTCTCAACCTCACCACTCTCAGTTGGTTCAACGACTATTGATGGCAGCCTTTTTGTCATCTTAGGATACCTTTCTGATTTTTCATGGGGATCAGGAAATATCTATTGCAAAAATAAATTATTTCCCATTGGTAATCTTCAATTCTTACTACAGATTTACTTGTAATGTCAAAAAAAAGCTACATGTTGTATTGAATCATGACGGTTTTCAGGATATTGATTACATCAGGAGATGTTATTGTTTGGGATGATCTGTGGTGATTGTACCAACTGGTAGTAGAACTTAGGTTTGAAATCATAATTCTTCACAAAGCAAATATGATTAGGGAAGAAAATGTTCCAAAGTTCTACTGGCAGAGAATGGTCACTGTTAAATTCCTCACATATAAACAATGGTACACAGAATGAAGGGAAACTGAAGGGGAAAAACTCCAAAGGTTGCCTGATATGATGCTGTACAGTTAACTAGGTAATTTTAATTAATATTGAGGTTGGATTTTAATTTATTGTGGCACTGTTGGTTGAAGCTCTTAAATAAATTAAACCTTCAGTTTGATTTATGCTAAATCAGATTTGATACATTTTTAGAGAGAAAAAAAGCCAATAACCAAATGCTATAAATTGCCAATAATGATATGTTCTTCATTGATACAAATCAACAGTTCTGGCTGATGCGTTAGACTTAACATCAGCAGAGTTTATTAAAACCCCAAAAGATGTTATTACATGTTGGAAGCATTAATCTCAATACTTTGACTGCTGGCAGACATAGATTAACAGCAGCTTTCCAAGACTACTGGTCTTTATAATGTTCATCCAAAATATGGTATAAAAGGTGTACCAACTAAATAATGTTTATTGATATGCTTGACTGACTAGTGCTGTATCCCTGAGCACTGATAATATCAATCGTGTTTTATCACAATCAATGTTTACTAAGAAGTACTCTACTAACTATTCATCTGAAATTAACCAGGTTGACAGAGATTGGTAATTCAATACAGTCCTTCTATGATCTGCATGAGTGAACTGCATTCTGACTTTATTCAAGAAACTTTCTAATTCAGTCCTATAAGTGAAAGACTACTATTCCTTAATTCATTTTATGGTACATTATGTATAAAAACAGACATGCTTTAAAAGTACCATAGAGGAACAAAGGAGGAGAGCATATGGGAGATAAACAAAACAATACCAGATACCTGTAACATCTTCCTCCTTACGTACCAACAATTTAATGCAATCATATTTTGTGGTCTATGTTCTAAAGCAGTGAAAAATAGAGTCATCTTTATTTTGCATATATCAACAGCAGATAATGATTGTTAGAACAGTTATATTTATGATGTATGAAGTGTGATTTTTCCCTCTTTATCTCCCCACACAAAGACGTTGTTAGACTATCACGTTTTATAGCTGAATAATCTGCCTTAGGGGCTTGCTCACTCTCCAGCATCAAGTATCCTTCCCCACTCAGTATAGAAATGGAACAAAATGTGGGAAATTCCCTTGGCTGGATGGTACAGCATTCCAGCATATAACTATAACTATAGCATATTTACAGTGGTTATTTTCTGTGTAAAATCTTTATTTAATTCAATTCCATTTTACATTGAATGGAAGATGAGCTTGATATACTATCATGAATAAAAGAGAAAAAAATGATCATTGCTGTATAGTAGAAAAGAGATGAACTATTAAGCAGCTGTGTGCCTTGATTTAATGAATTCCATTGTGGAGTTTAAGGGTGAGTCCGTATTAGCTGCATTTGGAGCTTTCCTTATAATTTACAATCAAACTGTGAACAACATAAAAGCAAAATTATGTTTGACAAATTTGCTAAAGTTCATTGAGTATATAACAAGCAGAGGTGATAGTGGAGGGCCTGTGGATGTAGTGTAAATTTTGAGTAAGCATTCAAAACCGTGTCATATGAAAGGCTAGTGCACAAAGCAAAAGCTTATGGAATTGGGGGGAGTCTGTTCACATAGACGGAGACAGGTTATCACAAAGAAGACAAAGAGTCAAAGAGTTAGACGGACCAGATGTATCCTACTGGAGCCCCCTAGGGAGTAGTCCTTAGTTACTTACTATCTATATTAATGATTTGGAGCGGGGACAGAATATAATTAATCTAAGTTTGCTGATGATACAAAGATAGTTTGGAGGGCAGGCTGTGATGAGAATATTTGGACGGCAAAAAGATATACAGTAGGTTAAATGAACAGCTAAAAACCTGGCAGATGATATTTAATATAGGAAAGTGTGAGGTCATGCACTTCGGTAGAAGGAAACAAAAGGCAGTCTATAGCTAAATGGAGAGAGATTGCAAGCCGCTGGTGCGGTTATTGTGTGAATGAAACACAAAAAGTTAACATGTACGTAGATGAAGCAAGTAATTAAAAAGGTAAATGGTAAAAGGTAAATTAAAAAGGTAAATTGGTCTTTGGAGTTTAAAATTAGAGAAGCTTTATTAAACTTGCATTAGATGTTGGTAAGCTGCATTTTTACTGTGCTGTTTTGGTCCCCTTATTGAAGAAAGGAAACACTGCATTGAAGACAGTTCAAATGAGATTTAAGGGGCTAATTCCTGGTAAAAGGGCCATCTCATTAAAATAGCTAAAACATTTAGGCCTATGTTCTTCGGAGTTTAGAAGAATGAGGGGCAATCTTATTGAAAAATACATAATCTTAAGTGAATATAACAAGATAGATGTTGAAATGCCTCCACTAGTGGAAGAGTCTCAGACACAAGGGCATCATTTAGAAGGTAAAGGGGTAGTCTATTAAAACAGATGTGTAAAGGAATTTCTTCTCACAGTGGGTAATGCCTCTCTGGAATTCTCAAACTAGGGGGATGAGGAAGCTTAGTCGAAGGAATTTTAAAGAGTTTAAACAATTCTTTGAGTGCTGTGTGGAATTTTCACATAGAAATGAAGACAAGGCCTGAGACAGATCAGCCACGATCAAATAGAACGGCACTGCAGGTTTGAGAGGCCAGGTGGTCTACTCCTGTTCCCATGTTCTTGGGTATATTCTGTGTGCTTCTTAGCTTGACTAGCACACTTTGTAATTTCAGCAAGTCAAATTCCAGCATGCAGCGTAGCTTTCTTCTATGTTCCCCACGTACAAGATCTTGTTAGACCATCCTTCCTTTACAGCTGAACTACATGGTGGTAATCTTACTAACAGCTTGATCACTCCACAGCAATGAAAACACCAGAAATTCTAAATTCCTTTCCCGCTCAATGTAGGATTTGAACAAAACTGGGAAATATATTCGATTGGTGCATTATATAGTCATATTAATATATTCCTACAGTACATTTACTGTAATTAGATTCTGCTTATTCAGTCCAGTTCCATTTTACATTGAACAGAAGATGAGCTTATTTAATTGTCATGAATATTTAAAAAAAAGCTTAACTGTTGACTATAGTTATACAACAGAAGAAAGGTGAGTCGTTAGCATCTGTGTGACTTCCCTTAAAGAGTTCATTTGTGCTATGGAGCGGTAGATCTCTCAATTGGTACATATCAGTATTGGCTGTATTTAGAGCCTCCACTGTATAATTTGACTAGCAGGCTGTGTAATTTGAATGAGTCAATGTCCTCATCTTCCTCTTAAACATGGAGAAGGTAACACAATGGCTTTTCTATCCACGTTACACTGATTTATCTAAAGTATGAGATTTAGTGAAGGAATATACATTGCACATTGAACCTACGTGAGTGCACTTTATGTGAGCTTCTCAGTAACTTTCTTCCCAAAACTTCCACTCTTCTTTCTTACTTTAGACCCTACAGTCCAAGCTAATTAAAATGTTTTTGCCATCTGCTGTTATCTTCACTACTATAAGTCCTCTCTTCTCCACTCTGAAACTGCATATAAATTTCCTATGCATCAGTCACACCATCCTACCCCTGCTCTCAATACAGACAAGGTTTTCTCCAAACACTTCACTAATCATATTCCTTCCCCTCCTTTAGTGCCAGCTACTTCTGCGTCCATCTCCAGAGGAGAAACAAACTCCCACCTTCGCCATCTTTCTTACAATCCAATCATGATGTATTTTACGTGCCTGTATCCTACCTTTTAAAAGCCAGTACAGTGAATTTGAGCTTAGCAAATGAACTCCAGCATAGCCTTCCAATATTACTTCACATATTATGCCAAAATGGATCCTTGAGGATCTTCTTGATGAGAAACACTCATCTCCTCTACTACAAACTTCCTCTTCACACCTTCCATTGTCTGCATTAACAGATGGCAGGAACTACTTCTCATCTTCAAAATAGGGACCATCTACAGATACTTCTGTGGCTTTTGTCTCTGCTTGCACTTGAATTGAGGGAAACGTATGATGTAGAATGACGTTATTGTGTCCATGCCAGTCAAAAAAAATACTACCCTCCCTATTCTCAGCTCCCAGTCTGCAGCCTTGCAGATCATAACTTTTCAAGTACCTTTTAAATATGTTGAAGATAGCTTCCTCTGGAAATTTTTCTGTCAGTGAGTTCCCAGTCCCTACAATGTTCTGGTGGAAAGATCTTTGCTCACTACCCCCAACCCCCTAAGTCCCCTTATGCATTATATTTACATCAGTGACTTGTCCAACCTAATCTTTTGCTTTGACTACATCAAGTTTTGCCCAGTCTCTTCTCATGGCTTCTCCAAACTAATTCCATTCATGATCTCCAAGTTATGCTCCCGTATCCTCAAACACAATAAACTCCTGGCCATTCGACAGATTTTCACACATGCAGTTAATGGATTTCCTCCTCAATCTGTTGGCTTTCTTTTAATAGATAACTTCCATCACCCCCTCCATAAAAACACCAGTCCTTCACTCATTAATTGCTATCCCCTCATCTACCACTTTTCTCCCAAACCTTGGAAGTGGTAACATCTTGAAGATGACCAGCCACGTCCCTGACAGATGTTGTGCAACCATCTCCAGATGGTTTTCCATCCCTTCCTACATGAGCAAAAACGTCCGAGAATCTGTAAGGTCATAAATTACATCTTCTGTGGCTGGAACGGAAGTGTATTATCCATCCTTGGCCTCTGCAGATCCAGACACAGGTCAGCACATGATCCTCCTCCTCCCTCAATTCCTTTCATATTTCCAGTTCATCTAGTGACTGCAACCATTTTGTAAAGTATGTAACTGTGATCTAATCTGGGGAATGTGGAGACTAACCATTCTTGGCACAGATGTGTCTGCATTTCCCTTTCCAGGTGGAATGGTATGAATAATCCTGGCAAATATCTTTCCTGTTTAAGTAAGTGAGTATAGGATGCTTCACATCCCTATAACTTACTTGGTTTTATTGGGCTGATGAACATACATTGCTAAAATAATTCTTCACACCAGGTGACTGATACCAGGGACAAAAATAAATTCAGCAAACAACACAAGTGATAAAACTTCCATCAGGGTATTATCCTCAGTACAGCAGGGTTTGTCTCCATTAGGAACTGTAAAGCACTTTGGGACTACAGAGTTAGGAAAGGAGCTATATAATTGTTTTTTTCTTAATAGAGAACTTATGCGGCACTGCCAACACGGCAGATTGTGACCATGAAGCAGAATAGAGTTCTAAGCATTTACTCTTCATGGATTTTATCTTAACACAAACATACATTACCTGGAAAGGTAGTTTCCCTTCCTCTGAAGTCGGGTTTAAAGTAAAATCCTCCATTACAGGCTCGCAGCTACTCATCACTTCTGTCATTCTGAAACACAAAGTACTGAACGAGTTTGGCAAATTCTACAGGCAAACGTACCATTTTACTAACATCGTGTGCCTACAGTGGAGTTTAGTGGAATGGGGAGTCTGAACATTAGGAAACCAAATAACCATGCAGAAAAGACATTCGGAAAGCGATCCCCTTCCTTCTTTTGGGCAGGAACACAGATACACTGTCACCGAACAAACAGGTTTGGGTAGATTTAATGGAACATCAGTCCGTTGGTTGGAATTTTCATACCAGAAGAGGAACAAAGATGTTATTCAATAGGGTGACGAGAACGTGGAGCGCGATCATTGACAAGCGGGACGGCCACTCGCACTCTATACAATCCAATCCCATAGGTTCCGACAAGAAAACATACAGCGAAATTTTGGCTGCAAAGGAATTTGTTGGCAATAAAATGACATTCCAAAACTTCACGCTTCCTAATTGTTTCTGTGCATTATATTTCAAATACCGCCAAGCCTCGGCATTAGCCACCCTGACAACAGGAACGCTGTCGTTGATTCAATCAATCAATCGGTTTGTTTTAAACCGATGGATGAGAGAGGAACGAGAAAATGTTTATGTTTGTTAGGCTCGTTCGCTACAGGGCTGCCACTCTACACCTCTTTGTTGCTGTCGTTATAGCAAAGCATTGGGACTGAACACAGCCACCATTCCTACCTTCAGAGGAGAAATTCACCTGGATGCCGCCCGCGCCTTGAGCTTGTTCCTGTGTCTGGGATGTGGGAAGCTGCTGGAGGTTAATTCGCGCCGAATGGTCTCTGGTTGCCGACTTTGAAGGGTGGCAGCTCCGCGTTAGCTACGGAAGACCTCAGCTCACAGGACGCGGTGAGTGTGAGCCGCCCCAGGAAAAACCACGGCAATTGTCCATACAGCCACAGAGGGAGGGAGGGAGGGAGGGAGAGAGGCTTTCTCACCATATCCACATCATCAGTGAACAGGCATTCTGAGGGAGAGCCGCTGCCGGCCACTTATGACAGGAGGGGCTGGAGGTCTCAGCCCGCCGGTTCGATCGGCAGGATCTTTGAAGGGGGCTGTAAATGTTGGGAAGGGGGTGGCGACGGGAGGAGGGAGAGAGATTAGATCAAAGGAACCCTGATTAAAATATATTATTTATCATTAGGTAGGAATATATGCTCACAAATTATGGTAATCCTCATATCTGAATCAATTGCTCTGCTCTGACATTATTTTGGATTTAAAAAGGCGGCTCATTTACATCCCCCTTTCCCAAAGGTGCCGTGAGTACCTTGATTTGATCTAAAATTGATCAGCAGCTGTTTATAGGGGAGATAGATCGCAGCCGTAAGTTTCCGGTGGCGCGAATGTATAACCACCTACCTTCTAACAAACAGCCTGACATTTAACCACACCAGTGTTTCGGCCGCGTCCTGTTGGCTATGACGCTTTCGGAACTTGCAGTGTCCATGTACTGGACTCTTATTGCATTCGGGTGGGGGTGGGGGTGGTTGCGGCTGATCACTACAACAAAACAATGAAATCGGTTCTCAGAAACGACGAAGAATCTTTTTCGTTCTCCGAAGAGGTTAAAAGATTAAATCGAGTGCGGTGGCTGTGACGTCTTAATGCATCTCTCTCCAGATTTGCCCTTTTTAAAGTTTAAAATATTCACCAGTGTAAGAATTAGACCGATGTGGCGAGGGGAGCTATTTGAGACTAGCATTCAACATGTCATCATCTGACTATCAGCAAGGTTCGAACATGAATCCTCACATAAATATTAACCGATCTGATTTCTACAAGGTTATATTAAAAACAAATGGATGTCACGATACTAGGAATCGTTTGCCTTATTCCCTGCTTGTTTAAAGTATCTATGCATCAGACTATCAATGCAGATAGTTGATAGAGAATATAAATATGAATTGTTTCTTGATGGAGGAGTAAATGCTTATTTCCAGGCTGAAAGCGTCGTCTCTCAGTAATAAACACAGCTGAGAATTTTCAGTTTTATTTGTTTTCAGCTTTTCTCGCTGTCACTGTAACGGCAAGCAGTTGTGGTAAATTAACCCTGCCAAGTGGCCGACACAATGGCTCAGAGACGAGGGTGGCATTAGATGAGGAAAAGAAACTTGAAGAATTGTGCTTAATATTAGGGGTGGGGTTAGACTGAGAAAGAGAGAGAGAGAAAGCATGTTTCTACTGCTAAGATGAGATGTAGTTGTCGGCAAAGGGTGAATAACGATAACATTGCTTCAAGGACGAGCAGCTGTGTTTTCCGCTGGGAATATTACCAGCATATGTTGATGTTATTGCTAATGCCAGAAATAAAACCAATCCAGAGAAGGCAGTGAAAATATCCGCTTCACACTTCAGACGCAACACCAGGGGAATGAAGGGAACCTAACTGCAAGATATTCTCATCTAAACTATGCTTTGAACCTGGAAAGCAGCGCTGTGTTGTCCTCAGATGGACGGCACACAGAAGTGAGCTGATCCTCGGATGTGTAGAAGATGGCTGAGCTCTCAGGACAATTCTCAATGGACGCACGTAGGAGGTGACTTGGCCCGTATTGTCAGCCCATGCTGACCCAGTCTGAGCACACACTCTAAAGAGCACCCGCATTCCATATTACTGCACCTTCAGAACAGCATGTCACAATGAGCTGGGCGGATACTTGTCGCCTTTCATCCGGCGGCCTGTGGGTGGACTGTCTTTTCAGCTGGCCGATGATGTAAATGCGAGGAACGATGAATTTATATAGTAGGATCGCATTAACATTTTAAGGTTGGAAATTTCATTACACCCATTTTTTGATGCAGTAAAACATGGATGGTTTAGCGTTAGCGCCTATCCTCAACAAAATCGCGGGAACACCGAAACCCATTTCGAAACTGCTTCAAAATAGTTTGCAGGTGAAAATAAAAAGTGAACCAGCAACTGCAGAATCTCCAACAGGAGTTCAACCAACTCAACGCATCTCCCTACTACTTCCTGGCTAACACTTTAAGGGCATCGATCCTTCAGGGGATTGGAGGAAACAGGAGGCAGGGAGACCAAAAGACCTGAGGATCTAGGAGAAGAGCTAGGCCGTTTGGTCCATCGAATCTTCTCCGACATTTTATCGTGCCTGATCCTTTTCCTTCTCATCCCCATTTTCAAATGTTAATGTAACATTCACTCAGAGGGAAATTGAGAGCCCATTCAACCAACTTGCCTTCCAAGAGGAAACTCCCAGTAGATAAAGGAAATTATATCAGCCAGGCCCACCATAAAAGTGCTTTGTCTGTAGTCTCCCTCACCAGTAAGAAATAGGTAAAATGGAGCAATACTGATGGAAAATTTCTTACTCCCACAAGAGATCCAAAGTGAACTGCATACCACTGATCTCAGACACACAGTGGAGAACATCACTAAATTTTTATGAGTTCTTTAAATGAGATACAATTCATCTGGAAAAGATAGCAATGTAGTAAGAAGCCATTAAAGTATTAGGAGCAAGGATTTATTCACTTATGAATAAGTGACCTGATAGAGGTGTATAAAATGATCAGAGGCATTGATCGTGCGGATAGTCAGAGGCTTTTTCCCAGGGCTGAAATGGCTAGCACGAGAGGGCAAGTTTTAAGGCGCTTGGAAGTAGATACAGAGGAGATGTCAGGGGTAAGTTTTATATGCAGAGAGTGGGGAGTGCATGGAATGGGCTGCCAGCAATGGTGGTGGAGGCGGATATGGTTGGGTCTTTTAAGAGATTCCTGGATAGGTACATGGAGCTTAGAAAACTAGAGGGCTATGGGAAACCATGGGTAATTCCTAAGGTAAGGACATGTTTGGCAGAACTTTGTGGGCCGAAGGGCCTGTATTGTGCTGCAGGTTTTCTATGTTTCTATGAATGTGTCATATACAGAGCAGCTGGATCTACATGTCACGATGTGTGGGATTGTATGCATCATATGGCCTATCCTGACTAACTATGTTTGCCTTAAGGTTTGTCATATGGAGACCTTTTGAGAATTTGATGTAAAATGTTTCTCTATCATGGAGTCCTTGTTGCCTATGTAGTGAAAGCCTGCCTTCTCCATTCAGGCGGGAGTTGAGGCTGCATGAACAGAGCTGAAATAACCTCCCAGTAGTGACCTTCTTCCTCTTGTTCCTGCTGTTCTTCAGGCTCCACCTGATGGCCCTTGGGACTTTCAACCCCTCTGCTGCTTTCCTATGTTGGTGCTGGAATGTGTGGTGCCACGCAGGCTGCCCCAGCATATCCTTGGACTGTGTTGGTTGTTAATGCAAACAACACATTCCACTATAAGTTTTGCTGTACCTGTGATTAATAAGTAAATCTAATCTAATTGTCCTGGGTTTGCAAGAGTATGCAGAATGCAGGCCACCAGTATGAAGATTCCACAGCAGCTTGGTGTATACTGTTGGGTACTCTAGACTGTGGCAAGCTGTAGAAGTTCACCTCTAGGATACCCACTTTGATAGCCATTACCACACTGCTAGTTGCATAGCTCTTTCAATAATCCTGTTCAGGGCTGCAGTTGGAGGTTGCATTGAGGTGAGTAACCATGAAAGGAGAACGTAGTTCTTATCACACTGCATCCATCTCTGAAAATTCCCCGAGGATTCCTCACACTTACAAAGAGGAAAATTCCTCTGATGATGTACAACCATCCGGACTTTGAGGGACTAGAAGCTTTACTGTTGAGGAAAAGATTGAGTTATTAGTAGTTACAAGAGATTGCAGATGCTGGAAATCTGAGCAACAAACACTAAATGCAGGAGGAAGGTGAAGGTGAAGGTGATAAACAGGACTGAGGAAAGAGGAGGATAAAGGCATGAGAGATAAGGGAAAACAAAGAAGTGGGGGACAGACGTGACTGCTTACTAGAAGTAAGAGAAAACAAAGTTGACGCTGGCAAGTCAAAGTCTACCGAGATGGGATATTAGGTGTGGCTCCTCCAATCTCTGTCTGGCCTCAGAGTGGTAGTAGAGGAGGCCATGATCAGACTTGACTGTGTGGGAATGGGAAGTGGAATTAAAAACGCTCGCCACTGGGAGATCCTGGCTGTCGCGATGGACAGAGCGAAAGCTGTTTGACAAAGCCTTCCCCCAGTTTGCATGGGATCTCACCAATGAGAAGGACTGCAGGACATAGTAAATGGTTGTTAAGAGCAACTACCTGTACTCCTGGGAGCTCAACAATGCTGACAAATCCCAATGTCCAAGATGCTACTATTCCTTCTGGTTATCATAGCAAGTGAAATAATTTCTTCAGGTAAATAGGGCCTGGGTTGTTCCCAGTAATGCAGATATCAGGTGCCACAGCAGAAAGTCAAGGTGACCTGGACTTCCATAGAGAAAGACTCCGATCTGAGAGTGTGGTGAGAGGTTTTTCCATGTGTAATATATCTCAGCTTGGTAAATCTGCGCCTGTGAATACATTACTCATCACTGAGATCAGTTTGCTGAAGACCTTGAGAGAATATACACTTCACTCATGGCGTACATTTTCTCTCCTGCCCTGAATAGCCAGCCTTAGCCATAACTGTTTTTGAATTTTTTCCTAAGCTACTGGACAAAAAAACATTTCCTGTAATTCAAACTAAGAGCAAGGGTGCTTAATTTAATAAAAGAAGAGCTTACTATGTCAAGATTGTGGAGTTCTTCCATGGTAATTTATGGCAAGATCCACAATACATGATGTTGCAACCTGGAGAGTAATCAGCTACTCAACACAATTCCGAAGTGTTACAGCATTACAGCAGCAATAATAGTGCAGAGTAATGTATAACACTGTATGCAGTGCAGGTAACCAATAAAGAGCAGGCTCATAATGATGCAGATTGTCATGCCAAGACTCCATCTTATAGAACTAAGGAACAACTTAATAGTCTTATAACAGTAGGGTTAAAGTTGTCCTTTGGCCCGTTGATATGTATTTTCAGGGTTTTTTATCTTCCGCCTGATAGAAGAGGAGGGAAGAGAGAATGTCTGGGTGTGGGATCTTTGATTATTCTGACTGCTTTACTGAGGTAGAGAGAAGTGTAGACACAGTCCATGGAGAGGAGGTTAGATTCCGTGATACCTTGAGCGATGTCTACAACTTTCTGCAGTTCCTTGCAGTCACATGTAGAGCAGTTGCCATTTCAAACCATTATACATCCAAATAGGATACCTTCTATGATCTTTAGCCTCCTGAAGAATTAGATGCAGTGATGGACTTTCTTGGCTGTGGCATCTATGTGACTGGATGAGGACAGGCTACTGGTGATATTCATTCACTCCTAGGAACGTAAACCTCTCGCCCTTCTCAACCTCAACCGTTGATGTAAACAGGGGCATATACACTGCTCACTTTCCTGAAGTCAATGACCAGCCCTTTTGTGTTGCTGACATTGAGGGACCTCTGCATAGCCTCAGATGTAGCGCAGACCAGGCCCTCGTGCTGCGGAGTTGCCTGCAGCTGCCGTCCAACGGAGGTGGTCTGGCACAGGAGGTATCCGTGCTGGCCCCTCATGTCGGTGCTGCTCTCCAGCGTTCGCTCGGTGGAAGTCTAGCTGGATTACATTTGACTGCGGCTGCACTGGCACATGATAAGGAATAGAGAGGACTACTGCAGAGCTGCTCTTGAAGAAACATGCCTCCAAGACAACACCCATTCACCATCAATCTACAGGCCATGGCACTCAGGAACTTGAGCAATATTATTATCATTAATTTTGTAATTGTATGGTTTCTGCCATTGTAATCATACATGCTGGATATGCCTTGTGCTGTGTGAGACTGAATGTACTGTGTTCTACACCTTGGACCCAGAGGAACGCTGTTTCATTTGGCTGAATGACAATTAGACTTGAACTTGAGTTAGAGCAGAAAAACCCACGGTTGTGTATTTCAGGAAGGGAAATCGGTAAAACAGACATCTCATTAAGGGGCTGGCGGTGGAAAGAGTGAGCTGCTTGAAATTCATGGGTGTCAAAACCTTGGAGGCTCTATCAGAGCCCTATGCATTGATGCAATCATGAAGACGCTATACCTTATTAGGAGATTGAGGGAGTTCCTCATGTCACCAAACATCCTTGAAAATTTCCACACGTGCACAGTGGAGAACATTCTGAGTGGTTGCATCACAGCCTCGGGCGGAGGTTCTAATGCACAGAATTGCAAGGAGCTGTAGACTCGACCAGCCCCATCACAGTCACAACACTCTCCACCATTGAGGGGCATCTTCAAGAGGTGATGATTCAAGAAGGTGGTATTTCTCCCTAAGGGCTGGGATAAGCCATTATCTCATTACTACTGTTGGGGGTAGGTACAAGAGCCTGAAGATCCACTCTCTGATTCAGGAACTGTTTCTTCTCCTCCACTATAAGATTTCAGAATGGTCTATGAACCCATATCACTACCTTATTATTCCCTTTTTTTTAAAACTTATAGTAATTTTATGTCCTTCCACTAATGCAAAACAACATATTTCCCATTATTTAAGTCAGTGATAACAAATCATTCTGTTTCTAATGTTATATATGAAATATGTGTTAGAATAATGAAGTATTGCCAGTGGTGGAATCATCAAGGAACCTATTGAAAGAGTATTTCAGCAAACATTTCTTAACATTTCAATGACATGCACTATTTATAACATATTCAATGGATACAATCAGCAACATCATTCTTCGCATTCATTGTACCATTAAATTAATAAATTCTATTACAACACATAAATGTTAACACATAACATCGCTCACCCATGAGGAATTTAAGGGACTATTGCACAGGGTCCAGCCAAATGCCAGAACAGGAACTCCTCAGCTTATGATCGTTTGACTTGTGTGCAACATAAGTATGTGCAGTCCATACTTGTGAATGATCATTTAGAATCTAATCAGGTGAATTTGTCAGCTGCTCCAGGGCAGGCATCTTCTGTCAAGTGGGAGCCGCATTTCCAACCCACTGACCGTTCAGGTTACGGGTAGTTCGAGGAATGGGACCCTGCCACATCAAGAATACCGACCCACATGAGTCCCCACATATTCTGATGATTCTATAACCTCAGACTCTGATGCCATTCAGGAATGCATCAAGAGGTGTCTGGTCCAGACGGCGTATCTGGCTAAGTACTAAAGATCTGAGCTAAACTACAGTAGACTGTCTTTTTGTTCTAATTGTGAAAACGCTGTTTCCTGTAAAAGTTATGTATAATTTGTTTAATTCTGTTTTCTTTGTGAATGTCGCTTATCTGACCCTACATACCCATGATGCTGCTGCAATTTTTTCATTGTGCCCGTGCATATGACAATAAACTCAACTTTGACTTTGACTTGTAAAGCACTCTCTTTTTGCTATAGAATAGTCTGCAGATTATGGCAAGTGTTTGCACAATCAGTTGTGAAGATGCCCAATCAGGTCTCCTGATGTCAGCAGAGTATCCTTTTAAATAGGAAAAATAAATAACCAGCTCTCCTTCTACTGAGACTCAGGGTATTCAAGCTCTGGAGATCTCTGCACGGGCAGAAGCAGGCATTATGCACACTATGATGTCATTCGGCTTGCACTTAATGCAGTTAAAACATAAAGCATGTTAATGTGAACACTGCACCCAAGGACATTTTCAGGATTGATGCAATTTTAGCCGGAATTGATCTCCCGCACCACCTTCCCTAGTAAAGCTTGAGAAATCTGGTATTCAAAAACGGGCTCCAGGTTTATGTGTGAGCTCTTTGAATTCTAACAGCTTGCTGATTGGGATGGAGAGACAGGAGACATTGGAGGTGCTGGAATCTGGAGTAACACAAAGTAAATTGTGGAGGAACTCAGCAGGACAAACAGTATCTAGTGCTGACATTTCAAGTCGAGACCTATCAACAGGACTGGAAAGAAAGAGGAGAGATGGCAGTGTAAAAAGGAGGGGAGAAGAGGTGGGGGGATAGGCAGGTGAGGGAATGGGAGAGTGGTAACGATGTAAGAAACTGTGAGGTGATAATGGAAGTGACAAAGGGCTGAAGAAGATGGAATCATATAGCAGAGAACAGTGGACCATGGAATAAAGAAACGGTGGTGAGGAGGGGAAATGAAGGAGGAATGTGTGGGCGGTGGGCAAATCGAGAGGACATGTGAGGGGAAAGACATGGGTTGACAGGGTTGTTGGGAAAAGGACAGAGGTTATTGGAAGTAGGAGAAATTGATGTTCATGCTGTCAGGTTGGAGACTACCAAGGCAGAAGATAAAGTGTTGCTTCTCTAATCTGTGTTTAGTAATACAGCATATCAATGTGGGAATGGGAAGAGGAATTAAATGGCTGGCTACCAGGAGATCCTGGGTAGTAAGAGGACAGAGTGAACGTTCTCAACGAAGTGATCCTCCGATCTGTCTCATGTCTCACAAATGTAGATGAGTCCATGCCAGGCGCAGCAGATGTAATAAGTGACACTAATGCATTCACATGTGAAAGTCTACCTTACCTAGAAGGATGGTTAAGGGCCCCGAGTGGCGGTGAGGGAGGACATATAACACTAACTGCAATGGCAGGGATAGGTCACAAACAAGATGCTGGAAATCTGAGCAACACACTCAAAATACTGGAGGAACTCAGCATGCCAGGCAGCGATAATGGGGAAGTAAGTACAGTCAACATTTTGTCCAGAGATGCTGCCTGGCCTGCTGAGTTCCTCCAGCATTTTGTGTGTGTTTCAGGGATAACTGCTTGGAGTGTCATTGGTCGGGCGGGATGATCGGATAAGGGAATCACGTTGAGAGTGATTCCTATGGAAAGTGAAAACTGAATGCAGCTGACAATGTTGATAAAATTGCAGTTCTATCTTAAAAGGAAAGGGTCGAAGTAATGGGAGTGAAATTGAGGAGTTATTTTCAGCTGGCTGGATCTCCTCTGCAGTAGATGGAAGGAACTGAAGCTTTTAATGCTCGTTACACAAATAACACAATGACTTTTCAATCGAATGAGATGAAAGGTCACTGGCCTGAAACATTACTAGTTTTTCTTTCCATACAGTTTGCTCAACCTGCTGAGTATTTTCAGTATTTTGTTCTTTATTTCAAGTGTCCAGTACTGGCAGCATTTTACCATCACAGATTATTTTGTGCTGTTGGCTTTTCCCAAGGAGAATCAACAACTCCGTTTTCTGAAATCTGACCAAAGGGCAGTAAATGCTGAAAACATTCAGCAGATCAGATGCCCCTATGTGAAAGGAAATTGAAAAATACATATTAATTCTGTTTATTTTTGTACAGATAGACCCTGGCCATCTGAATACCCTTATCAATTTCTGTTTTCACTACAAGTAGAGGATTTCTTTAACTGCTACTGGATAGAACTTGTTGCTTCAACTGCCTAGATACTCTGGCTGGGTGGAGGTTGTAATATTAGGGTCCTGCCGATATGATTTGACACAACTTTGCTTTTGTCTGCCTGATGATAGAACCATAGAACCATAGAACATTACAGCACAGAAACAGACCTTTTGGCCCTTCTTGGCTGTGCCAAACCATTTTTCTGCCGTCCCACTGACCTGCACCTGCTCCGTATCCCTCCATACACCTCTCATCCATGTACCTGTCCAAGTTTTTCTTAAATGTTAAAAGTGAGCCTGCATTTACCACTTCATCAGGCAGTTCATTCCACACTCCCCCACTCTCTATGTGAAAAAGACCCCCCTAATGTTTTCTTTAAACTTTTCCCCCTTCACCCTTAACCCATGTCCGCTGGTTTTTTTCTCCCCTAGCCTCAGTGGAAAAAGCCTGCTTGCATTCTCTCTATCTATACCCATCATAATTTTATACACCTCTATCAAGTCTCCCCTCATTCTTCTACACTCCAGGGAATAAAGTCCTACCCTATTCAACCTTTCTCGGTAACTCAGTTTCTCAAGTCCCAGGAACACCCTTGTAAACCTTCTCTGCACTCTTTCAATCTTATTAATATCCTTCCTGTAATCCGGTGACCAAAACTGAACACAAGCCTCTAAATTCGGCCTCACCAATGCCTTATACAACCTCACCATAACATTTCAACTCTTATACTCAATACTTTGATTTATTAAGGCCAATGTACCAAAAGCTCTCTTTACTACCCTATCTACCTGTGACACCACTTTTAGGGAATCTTGTATCTGTATTCCTAGATCCCTCTGTTCTACTGCACTCCTCAGTGCCCTACTATTTACTTTGTATATTTACCTTGGTTTTTTCTTCCAAAGTGCAATACCTCACACTTGTCTGCATTAAACTCCATCTGCCATTTTTCAGCCCATTTTTCCAGCTGGTCCAGATCCCTCTGCAAGCTTTGAAAACCTTCCTCACTGTCCACTACACCTCTAATCTTTGTATCATCAGCAAATTTACTGATCCAAATGATGTTTAGATCTCAGGTCAAAAGGATGATCATGTTAATGATGCAGTTTTCTCAAGTTTCATTCCACTGCCATTCTGTTTATATCTAAAACTGGAATAGGAAGAGATGACAGTTTTCTTATTACAAATTACTGAACTAAATGTACATTCTGGATTGATAAACTATTGTGGTAAATATTGTCTCACCAACATCTGCAATATGTCTTGATCTCATATAATAATCACCATAACAATTACACATAGATTAACTGCACACAGCTCCTCTTTCACTGGTAATTGCAAAAAATTGAAATAAACAACTTCACCGTCCAATTATGTCTATTGTCTTTAAATTAAGTGTGGTTAACTCAAAGGAATAGTTGTCAATTCAGTCGTGACTATAAATTGCAAATTATTCATGTTGGCAAATTAAGTCGTAAAATTTCAGTTTTTACAGTTACAATTGAAGCCACTTCCACAAGCTAGATGCCCAAGAAGGACCCATCCCTGCAAAGCACCAACGTTGCATTTTATGACATTCAGCCTTGCTTGTTAGCATTAATCTGTAACTGATTTTTAAAGGTATACATAAAAAACAAGTAAAAGAGGAATATTTGCAAGAATGGTCAGTCATAAAACTAATGATTTACCATCTTTATACCAAATAAGTAATAAATGTATAAAGGCTGCAGCTTACATTTGTTGGGAGCTGAGCCAAGTAAAGATGGTAGATTCCAGCAGGAACCACTAGTGCACCATCTGTGGTGTTTATCTTCTTTCAATATTCATGGCCTAGGCCAAAATTGTTGTGGTTGCCAGTGGAGGGATCAATGAATTTAGTGTTCGGAAATAAGTAGAGGAATTTTCATTTTCAAAGTCAATAGGTCCAGAAGTCAAGGCTCCATGTTGGCGTGTCTGGAAGTTGGAGGCCCGACATTTGTGAGTCCACAAGTTTGGGCCAGGGATAACCAACACACACTACCCTCCCTCCCGCCCCAGGTCAATGAATCCTGGGCCTAGACTCCTGTGCAGTTCCAGAGTTTGAGGCCTGGAGTTCAAAGTCCTGTGACCAGCAATTCATGGGTTGATCGAAAGATCGAAGCCCGACATACAAAGCCCCAGGGTCAGTGAGTCTGGAATAAGAAGGTCCAGCGTCTGCTGGTCTGTGAGACTGGGCTGAGACCTGGAGGCTGGAAGTCCACTGTCCTGGGGTTGGAGTGTGTGTGTGTGTGTGTGTGTGTGTGTGTGTGTGTGTGTGTGTGTGTGTGTGTGTGTGTGTGTGTGTGTGTGTGTGTGTGTGTGTGTGTGTGTGTGTGTGTGTGTGTGTGAGAGAGAGAGAGAGAGAGAGAGAGAGAGAGTGGTAGGGAGAGAAGGAGCTTGTTTTGCGGTTGTTGCCCTGTCTTGTTGCCGCTGTTGTGTTGTTTTAGTTCTTGCTTGTTTTGTTTCGCTCAACATTATGGGTGTGCCATGTTAGTACCAGAACGTGTGGCAACATTTGCGGGGGCTGGCTCCAGCACGTCCTCATGCTGGGTTGGTTGCCAACGCACACACGAATTTCACTGAATACTCCCAGATGTGTGCAATAAATAAATGAATCGGAATCTGAGGCAACATCTCTCCCATATTGGTGATGCGCTTGAAGTGTTTCTCAGCTAAAAGTCACTCTTCCAAAAGCAGTTCATTTACCGAATTCAATACCCATGGAAGTATCTATTTCCTCAAGCAAAATAACAGCAGTGTGGTGAGTCATTAACAACCCTTTAATTGGCCTTACTAAGTCAGTGCCAATTTAGCACCAGAACTTAAGTGCAAACAAATACAGTTTTGACAGTGGAAGAGGCAGGAAATGGTAGTTATGTTGCATCTCATATTGATCCTGCATTTTCCCAGCTTCTTCTCCCCTTTTAACACTTACCTGCTTCATGCTGATAGTTGACTCCATAGACCAGGTATAAAGTAACTGAGAAACAGTTTTGGCTTCATATTCTTGTGAATGTGGCAGCACGGTTTGATAATGAATGCTTAGCTTCCAACAAAACAAAGTGTGATACCCCCCATGGAGGCCACCATACATTATTCGACATTGCATTTTACAGCAGTCTAGTTTAATGACGCATCTCAAAAGTCCTCAGATTACACAGGCACATTACTAGCTTAGCAGACGATGTCATCATTATTTAGGAAGGTAAATTTCTTGCCCACAACACCCCAAAAATATAAGAACTCTACAATGATATGGTGCTACCTGCAAGGTACAGTATTGGAGAGAAACGTACAAAAGTTACAAAACTAGAAACAAAGTAAAAAATAATGATGTGAGGTTTAAGAAGCAAACAGAAATCTCACAACACACCTGATGGTTTTAAGCTATGGAGAAAGTCACAGGCCTAGAGTTATCCTGTACTCCTTTGACATCAGTATAATTTCTCTATACATTTAGTGAACTCAGGACCCCCATCACTGAGAAGGTCAGGACAGCAGATGTATGGAAACACTACACCTGCAGACTTGCTCCAAGTCAAGCACCAACCTGGAAATGCGTCCCCACCAGTGCCATGTCTAAAACTTACAACTTTTTTCTCAAAACTATGGTTGTACCTTCACTAAAAAGACTGCAGCAGTTCAAGAGGTGAATCTACGTTCCTTCTCAAGGGAAATAAATGCTGAACTTACTCAGATCCAGAGACTCTAATATGAAGAAAACCACTTTAAGTGTGTAAATCAGCTCGATGAGATTTCCAGTGAAAGTGTGGTGTAGAACAGGAGCCGTGATGGAGAAACTTACTGTTGCAATATGGTGGTGCAGCAGTTAGTGCTGCTGGCTCTCTGCCAGGCATTTAGGTCCAACCTTGTCCTTGGGTGCTGCCTCTGGGGAATTGGCATGTTCTCTCTGTGACTGCATGGATTTCCTCTATGCACCCCAGATATCTCCTTATTTCCAAGATGTGATGGGAGATTAATTGACTGCTGTATATGATTCCTTTAACCACCCTGGGTTATGAACTCCCAATTTACGGACATCTGTACATATGAACAAGTTCTCATAATATTGAATTCATTAGTCATATGTACATAAGTTCTCTCCTACAAATGGCCTTTCCACTTTTAGTAATTGTTCTTGCTTATCAGCTTCATGTATTTTTGATACTGTTCATTACGTCTCTGAGGACGTATTGTCACCATACCCACTGATTTTCCAACTATGGGCAAAATCAACTTACAAACATATGTAGAAACAGAACCCGTTCGTTATCCTGTTCATGGTAAAAGGGGATGGAGGGTTATAAGCATGTGTGAGAGAGAGTAAGTTGCAGGGGGACAAAGAGAGGAAAACTGAGACTAGTGGGAGATGGCATAAAGTGCATAAGCCAAATGGCTTCTTTGTGTTGTTATGAGAATTCTGCATTGACCACAATGATTCATGTGCTACAGGCATGCAATCCATGGAATGTGTTTATATAGTTGTACTGATACCCTACTTCAGTGGAAGTGAAATGTAAAACATATGGGTTTGATATTTTTGCTGTAAAAGTTCCTCTGGCACAATTTGTACCTTGAGTTTGTCCAAAAAACACCAAATGTTAAGTGAGTCTGCTGTGCTTTCCTGATTTAAGCAGGTAATTGGTGTTCTGTTTTTTAAGGCTAACAAATTTGAAATGTTGTCTGCAAATGCCAATAGCCAGCAGGAAAGGGAGGTAGGTTTTAAATCAGTTATAGTTGTCCCCTTACTGATGGCTACATGGACCATTTTTCCTTCTGCAGATTCTATGTGGTCTGCTAGATGAACAAAAATACCGAACATATTCACCTGCTGTGTGATCACCATTAGAGCCCTGCACAAAAGGCAGTGGCCTCAAGGAGGTGGCATTCTTCATTAAGGACCCCTACCATCTGGGGCCTGTCCTCTTCTCATTACTACCATTGGGAGGAGGTACAGGTACAAGGCTCATACTCAACACTTTAGGAACAGTTTCTTCCCCTCTGCCACCAGATTTCTGAGTTTTCCGTGAGCACTACCTCACTATTCACTTTTTCACTTTTCTTTTTGAAATTTATAGTAATTTTTAATTCTTGCACCATACTGCTGCTACGAAACAAGACATTTCATGACATGATAATAATAAACCTGATTCTGATTCTCTTTGCTGATATTCCTACACATTTGCTAGTTTTAACATACATTGCTCAATCCCTCACTCTTTGGCCCAACTGAGAGGCACGCATGCGGTATTTATGCTGCACACAACACCTTGCTAAAATCCTCCCTTCCATGGTGCTTCCAGAGCCTTCAGTGAAATAACCATTGAACAACTCAAAGAACATATATAGACCAAAATTTCAAATTTACATCACCGTGTACAACCCTGAGACTCATCTTCATGTAGGCATACTTAGTAAAACCAAGAATAATAACAGAATCAATGAAAGACCACGCCCAAAGGGTTGAACAAACAACAAAGGGCAAATGCAAAAGAGAAAAAAAGTAATAATAATAAATAAATAAGCAATAAATAACAAGAACATGAGATGCAGAGTCTGAAAGTGAGTCAATAGACAATAGACAATAGGTGCAGGAGTAGGCCATTCGACCCTTCGAGCCAGCCCCGCCATTCACTGTGATCATGGCTGATCATCCACAATCAGTACCCCGTTCCTGCCCTCTCCCCATATCCTTTGACTCCGCTATCTTTAAGAGCTCTATCTAACTCTTTCTTGAAAGCATCCAGAGAATTGGCCTCCACTGCCTTCTGAGGCAGAGCATTCCACAGATCCACAACTCTCTGGGTGAAAAGGTTTTTCCTGAACATTCTAAATGGCCTACCCCATATTCTTAAACTGTGGCCTCTGGTTCTGGACTCCCCCAACATTGGGAACATGTTTCCTGCCTCCAGAGTGTCCAATCCCTTAATAATCTTATATGTTTCAATCAGATCCTCTCTCATCCTTCTAAATTGCAGTGTATACAAGCCCAGTTGCTCCAGTCTTTCAACATATGATAGTCCCGCCATCCCGGGAATCAACCTCGTGGTTAATAGGTTGTGGGAACATTTCAGTGATGAGGCAAGTGAAGTTGAGTTAAGTTATCCCCACTGGTTCAAGAACCTGAAGGGGTAAAAACTGTTCCTGAACCTGCTAGTGTGAGTCCTGAAGCCTCCTGATGGCAGCAGTGAGAAGAGAGCATGACCTGGGTGGTGAGGGTCCTGAATGATGGATGCTGATTTCCTGCACAGCACTCCAGATAGATGTGCTCAGTGGTGGGGAGGGCTTTACCTGTGTTGGACTGGGCCGTCTCCACTACTATTTGTAGGATTTTCCAATAATGGGCATTAGTGTTTTCATACCAGGCAACCATTCCATATACTCTCCACCACACATCCATAGAGGTTTGTCAAAATATTAAGTGTTATGCTGAATCTTCACAAACTTCTAAAGAAGTAAAGGCCCTGCTGTGCTTTCTTCATATTTGCACTTGCACGCTGGGCCCAGGACAGGTCCTCTGAAAGGATAACACTGAGGAATTTAAAGTTGCTGACCCTTTCCACCTTTGATTCCCCCAATGAGGACTCATTGGCTTATGGACCTCCAGCAGCTTCCATCTCCTGAAATCTATAATAGCTCCCTGGACTTGTTGATACGGAGTGAGAGGTTGTTATTGTGGCAGCACTCAGACAAATTTTCAATCTTCCTCCTATATGCTGATATACTGATTCGGCCAACAAAAATGAAGTTGTCAGCAAACTTAAATAAGGCATTGGAACTGTGCTTAGCCAAGTCATAAGTGTAAAGTGAGTAGACCAGGGAGCTGAGCACATAGCCCTGTGGTGTACCTGTGCTAATGGAGCTAGTGGAAGAGATGTTATTGCCAATCAGAACTGATAGTGCTCTGCAAAGTAAGGAAATTGAGGATCCAATTGAACAAGGAATTATTGAGCCATGGTCTTGAAGCTTATTGGTTAGTTTTGAGGGGTGATAGTATTGAATGCCAAGCTGCAGTCGATAAACAGCACCCTGATATACAAATCTTTGCTGTCCTGATGTTCTAGGGTTGAGTGCACGTCTGGATGGTTTTTTCACTGTTGCTCCCATAACGTCTCACCAATTTGATCATCTGCTGCTTCTTCGTGAGTTTGGTGTCCAACAGGAACAACAAGTGAAACCTGCCACCAAATAGACTTCCTGTCATTTGATGAGGTATGATCGGCGACAGTGAGAGAGGATCTGCAGCTGAGGGGTGTACCTCCTCCAGGTTCTTCTGCAAACACCTTTCAACATCTGGCAATCATTGATAATCACTCAACACTCAGTGGCAATAATGATAAAACTATGCTTCCAATGCTATGACTATTGAATGGATAATGCCGCAGTATTAAACTAATATTGTCACCTATGGGCTTTTGTAAATGGTGTTTCCTTACTCTAGAGTTCCTACAGTGGATTTTTATGTTACAACACAACACAGGGTTATGAAGGCAGCTGATGTTCAGATGAGACCAGTTCAGAAGTTTTAGGAGCTTGGTCTTAAGGGTTTCCACTTCTTGACTGCATCACTTCAGCCTCTAGCAGCCATCTCGTCCTGCTGACTTATTGATATAAAACAGCCTTTGGTTGATAGGCTGGTTATGGAGGAGATATGCCATAATCCTGAAAGGAGCAGTATGCTTCATTCTCGTTGCACAGCACTTCTTTTGTATCTGTGCTGTGGAAGAAACACCATGAGAGAGCCCTGCCCGAGCTGAAATTCAGTGCAAAGCATTTTCCTCCCTGTCTGAAGGCAGTGCTGGAGGAGGAATAACACCAACTGAAACATTGATGGAAGCTTGCGGAGTTGGTGATGAAAGGCGCAGGCAGCGAGGGGAGGGATTGGAGGGAGCTGATAATGATGCACAATTAATTTGTACTGAATGATTGCAATGCATGCAGCATGCAAACTTCCTTCTGCCTGCTAATTTAAATGACTGGCACATTTAAGCAGCATTTTCTGCACCGTGGAGTGACTGCAAGCCTCAGCAGGTGGGCACAATCATAAACAATTAGCTCTATTTAAAGCTAAAGCCTGCTTTACTTGAACCAGCCAGCACCTCAGAGAGTGGGGTACATTGCAGTTGCAATAGCAGGGAAAATAAATTTGCCAAAAGAGATTGAACGGTACAGGAGAGGATGGGCTTGACTGATTCTTAAATGCTACGCTGGAGACTTCGGTGATATAAATAACTCCTGATGTTGGAGAGGTTAGGCAGCACACAGCTGACTACCAAGCATCTAAAAATGCTGGGTGCCACTGATACCCTGGCAAAGGAAGCCTAGTTTGAGTGCACTCATGCCCCGTTCTATCATCTTTCATGTGCTGACTGTAATGACTCATTAGTCACGTCAATCAATAACCACCCTATGGTTTTGTTATGGCAACTCAGATTCATGTGGCTCAGTGGCCTGCTGTGTTGTCACTCAGGCAGGTCAGAGGAATTAACCGATCTTCACTGCAGTGGGAGTCCCTCTTGGCTCCATTGTGGTTCAGAATGGATCCTGGGCCTCAGGGATGCTTCGAATCATTGCAAAGTCATATGCTCCCCCCCCCCCCCCCATCTGCTGCTTGCTGGCTTGGAAGTCATATGGTGTCTGAACTTTCAGTGGGTCTCTGATCCCCTGGTGAAAACAGAGTGTGAGATATGACAGTTATCCTCAGCTCTAGTCTGAAAGGGGGCTGGCACATGAACGTTTGTTTACAGGTACTGTCACTTCGATCACCACTGCCTATGTAGTACTTATCCATTCCACAGGGAGGAGTTGCACTTTGAGCAATGGCCAGATTTCACGGAGGAGCACCTAAAATGAATTGTTCCCCTCAGAGATTCAGCTGCAAGGATCAATCCCTCATCACCCTTCTGCTTCCTCCCTTTGTCCTCAGTCCGTTAGCTGCTGCCAAACGTGCTGCCACCTTTGAGATGAACCAGCTTGTGCAAAAGCTTTGCTCCAAATTCCATCAGCACCTATCACACCTTCTACTGCAGAATTTGCCATTCGAGGATGTACCAACCATGTGTGCAGTGGCTGCAGTTATCGGTAGAAATCAATCATTAACCAACCTGCAAGGTTGGCAATTTCTTTAATAGTAATGATGAGAGGTCCATCCGTTGTTCAGTGCAATGCGTAACAATCTCCACAAGCACATTAGTTAGAGGCATCAGTGAAACACGTGCCACAGATAAATGCACATGTCAATGGTGCTGCTTTGCAACAACATTAAACCTAAGTGTAATACCCTCTGAATTCTTGTACAGAGAATGCATCTGCCATGTCGACAGAGGTGAGCATGTGATCCATGGTGTACTGCAGGGTTGAAAAGGAGATTGTTCCTATTTTGGAATGCAAGAACACTTCACAGAGGAAGGAGAGACTTTCCAATTGCTGTCAGGTTGAAGGTGAAGCTGCTTGTGAGGTAACAGCGATATGTGTGTGTGAGAATGGTTTGAAAAGGTGGCACAGTGCAGTGCCCACTTTTAACTGTAGAGGGAGCATGTGAGCCGGCCTAGAGGGGCCCGGTTGGTTAGTGCTGTGCTGACCCTCACTGTGGAGATACGTGACATCCGGGTCATCCTTGCTGTCTAGGGAAGGTCCCTGAAGACCCTGTGGTGCTGAACACACACCCAGCCAAAGATGTCTGGGAGGAAAAGAACCTGCCCAGTGCCTTCAAACTCTGAAACTGCACCTCAAAACCCAGGCTGAGATATATTTAACATAGAAGCATAGAAAACCTACAGCACAATACCGGCCCTTCGGCCCACAAAGTTGTGCCGAACATGTCCCTACCTTAGATATTACTAGGGTTTCCCACAGCTTTTTCTAAGCTCCATGTACCTATCCAGAAGTTTCTTAAAAGACCCTATCATTCCGCTTCCACCACCGTTGCTGGCAGCCCATTCCACACAGTCACCACCCTGCATAAAAAACTTACCCCTGATATCTCCTCTGTACCTACTTCCCAGCACCTTAAACCTGTGTCCTCAACCATTTCAGCCGTGGGAAAAAGCCTCTGACTATCCACACGATCAATGCCTCTCATCATCTTATACACCTCTATCAGGTCACCTCTCATACCAGCACCAGCACATCTCTTCAAAGATGAAGAGCCCAAAACCGTCCACAACCCACAAGGCAATGCCCCACCAGTGCCCCACAAAGCATCAGCATCACATCCCTGCTCCTGCATCTATTACAATGCCCCAAATATTGGCAAAATTTTTTTAAAAACTGAAGTGACTTGCCACCTTAAAAGGTACATGCACCTTAACAACTGGGTGGGCTGCACAACACCAGAAAGAACGTAAATAAAACCCCACAAGGCTTCAGGCAGAAGATGGTGTGTAGCTGGTCTCCTAATCAATTCCCCGAGCTAAAATACATCCTCATCTAATGCTTCAAAAGGAAAAATGATTTGTGGAATGTAAACAAAAGGTAATAATGGTGCTTCATTGTTTAAAGATGGGAATTCCCTTTTCATTGATTGAAAAAATTATTTTTATTTGATATTTATATTATTTTTCTGTGTGCTTTGAATTGTCAATGAACTTAAAGTACTGTAACATCTATGTTCACTTTTTCATCTTGATAAATTCTAGTGATTCAATTTATCTGTCTCATTATGATCTTGCTCTTTACTGTTCACCTGAACTGTCTCTGTAGCTGTTACACTTTATTTTGTATGGTTATTGTTATTGTTTTATCTTGTTCTACCTCATTGCACTCTGTAATTATTTGATCATACGAATAATTTGTAAGACAAGCTTTTTGCTGTTTCTTGGTACTTGTGACCATAATAAACCAATACCAATCCAGATTACTGACGTTTATGAAACAACCTTTTATCTTTGTAACTCAGATCCTCTCAGTGATTGTGTAGCAGGTGTTATGCTGATTGTCATAAAATCTTTTGACGTCGAATATCCTGTCAAGACATACCATCTTGTTTCAAAAAAAAATGTTAGATAGATCATTTTCAACTTTTATCTTATTCCCAATACTTTGAATTACTACACGCACAGTGTTATGTATTCGTGTATATTTTGACCTTATGGGCTGGTGTCAGGCTTTCCTGTGTGTTACATACTGAACACCATGTGAGAGGGCATTCTGGGTAAATGAGTTATAAGTAAAATAAATAACAACTTGTTTGTTTCTCAATGTAATGTATGGATATACTTCTTTTAGAGAAATGGCTCCCCTTAGCACTAGTGATGGACTGAAAACTTACCTATGCGGCTTGATCTATTGTCTGCGTTTGCGCACTGATCAGCTCTCTCTCTCTCTCTTTCTTCCGCTACAATATAAATACAGTGTTAAAGCCATCTCCCGCGTGTGTGCTTTTATTTAATTGATATGTAGTTGTACAGGCCCAACACTCATCTGTGTGGTATTCATGGTCGGCGGGCTTCCCAGCACCACAAACATCAGCTAGCGATGAGGTGACAAGCCCTCGCGTGCTATTCATTGCTCTATTCCCTTCAACAAGGAAAGTCTGCGTGCACCGCAGTGTGATGTGGGTAAGCAAACAAACGGTGCTGCCTGCCATGTGAAAACGGCTAAGGAAGTGTGCTGAGTGAAGAATCTGAGGGGAGAGAATGAGAACTGGATGGTCAGGTAAAACAAATAAGAAAGGGAGATGGAGACGGATAAGATAGTTAACTTTTCTGGAGGTGACTGTGTTTCAAAGTGGGGGCAATATTCGGATGTTTGGGTCCATATGACAAAATGACGGAGCAATGGATTTCATATACTGAGACATTTGACGATTTTGCTCTGGCAAGTCAAATTTTGGATGATATTCTTGTTCCAACTGTTCTGACTGTGATGGGTGCAAAAACATTTAATTTATTACACAGTCTAGAGCAACCTGCTAAACCTGGCGACAAGCCCAATAAGGAATACCAGTCTTAAAGGACTGTTATTCAAAATCCAAGTTTCAACTACATTTATGATCAAAGAATGTATAAATTATACAACCTTGTAATTTGTTTCCTCACAGGTAGCTACAAAGCAGGAAAATTTAAAAAAGTAAAGAAATAAAAGAATAAAAAATAAAAAAATAAAAACAAAACACCAACACCTGATCCGCAAGAGAATCAAAAACACAAATGAAGGAAACAACAACATTCCAAACCAAAGCTGAGTCCTTTCAGCAATTTGGACTAGGCCCAAAATCTCACTTATCAGTTCATCATACTAGTGGGCACAAAGCACAGCAGCTGGAGCAGTATTCATAGCCTCAGCGCCATGGAGAGAGGAGTGACCATTACAGAAAATGAGCAAAATTAAACCTGATTTATACTTCAGTATCGCATCTATGCCATAGGTACCACATACCCTATGCCGTAGGGCGACGTGCACCTCCCCAAAAAGGTAACTCAGGCGTCACGGTGACGCAGACCACAGCAACTGTGATTGGTCCGCTTGGTAGCATCTCATTTCCTCCTACGCATTTCCGGTTGCTTCTTCTCCACCATGTCTGTACACCGATGCAAAATAGATGAACCAAATCATCAAATCTACCTGCCGACATGTGAAAATGTTTGAAATGCATTTCCTTGTCAACGTCTCTCACGAAGAAACTCAACACGGTGGCAAAGAAACCCCACCGCCAACTAGCATTTTGGCGCATACCAAAACATGTTCAGTACGGCGTAGAGCGACGCAGAAGTGAAAATCAGGGTTACGGCGTAGGCTACAGTGTAGCCCGTACGCACAAGTATAAATCAGCCTTTAGCTCTCACCCACAATCTCAACACCCAGTCTATCCCACCACCAAGCACATCTTTCCCTCCCCCCCTTTCTGCTTTCTGCAGGGATCGCTCTCTACGCGACTCCTTTGTCCATTCATCCCCCCATCCCTTCCCACCGATCTCCCTCCTGGAACTTATCCTTGTAAGCGGAACAAGTGCTACACCTGCCCTTACACTTCCTCCCTCACCACCATTCAGGGCCCCAGACAGTCCTTCCAGGTGAGGCGACACTTCACCTGTGAGTCGGCTGGTGTGGTATACTGCGTTCGGTGCTCCCGGTGTGGCCTTTTATATATTGGTGAGATCCGATGCAGACTGGGAGACTGTTTCGCTGAACACCTACGCTCTGTCCGGCAGAGAAAGCAGGATCTCCCAGTGGCCACACATTTTAATTCCATATCCCATTCCCATTCTAGTATGTCTATCCATGGCCTCCTCTACTGTCAAAATGAAGCCACACTCAGGTTGTAGGAACAACAACTTATATACCGTCTGGGTAGCCTTCAACTTGATGGCATGAACATTGACTTCTCTAACTTCCATTAATGTCCCTCCACCTCTTCTTACCCCATCCCTGATTTATTTATTTATTAATTATTCTTCCCCCCCCCCCCCCCCCAAGTTTTCTCCTTTCTCTCTCTGTCCCTCTCAAATCACTCCTTGCCTGTTCTCCATCTCCCTCTGGTGCTCCCCTCCCCCTTTCTTTCTCCCTAGGCCTCCCGTCCCATGATCCTTTCCCTTCTCCAGCTCTGTATCCCTTTTGCCAATCACCTTTCCAGCTCTTAACTTCATCCCACCCTCTCTGGTCTTCTCCTATCATTCTGGATCTCCCCTCCCCCTCCCACTTTCAATTCTCTTACTATCTCTTCTTCCAGTTAGTCCTGACGAAGGGTCTCGGCCCAAAACGTCGACTATACTTCTTCCTATAGATACTGCCTGGACTGCTGCATTCCACCAGTATTTTGTGTGTGTTGCTTGAATTTCCAGCGTCTGTAGATTTCCTTATGTTTGCCCAGTCTAGCTGGGCCAGTAGTTATTCTGACCAAACAATGGAACTGCAAAAGGCTCCTGTACCCTGGAGAGAGGAGTGAATATCATGGAGAGCTAGCAAAATTGGTTCTTGCCTCCGATCTGGGTCAGTGTTTAAGTTGTCTAAACAGTGAATTGTGCTTCGTATTAGGACCTGACTGCAGAAAAAGGCTCCAACCCCTAACCATACTGCCTGTTGACTCATTCCGGGCCCAGATTTTGCCATCCAGCCCAAAGCTGCTCTCAAGCTCTTCAAATCAGCTTGTGCCCAGAGCAATGCAACCCAGCACCCTGGCCAGTTGTACTGGCAATGAGTCTCCTCTGCTCAGGCCGAGGAGAATATTGAACTCACTTGTAAGATTAAAAGGACACTGTCAACCAAAGACACTGTAATAAAGAAACATGACTTTTGGAAAAAACATAAAGAAACATGTGAACAAGATGGAGAAAACTGAGGATGGACTGAGTGACTCACTCTGTGGTTGAAGAAGCTTTGTATGTTTTATCTGTTTCGGGACACAAAGACGGTTATTGGATGACCCTGTGATTGGATGGGGCCACAGAGAGGATGCAGGTAGACACTGGTGTCAGAGATATTTTATAAGGAGAAATTGTAGCATCTCAGCCCAGAATGGACAAGGTTTACTTGAAAGACTTACACTGGTGAGGTTTTTCCGGTGTACATGTTACAGTGGAGATTAACAAACAGAGAAAAAAGCTTCCACTGTACGTTGCTTCTGGGCCACTTGTGGTAGGACCAGCTCAAATTCAACTGGCACGAAGTGCACTTGATTGATAAGAGCACTGGGTTACAAAAGATCTACAAGAAACATGCAGAAGTATTTAAAGGAGATCTTGGCAGTATGAAAGGAATCACTGTTGATCTGCCTGTTAAGCCCAACACGACACCCAATTAGCTGAAGGCAAGATCTGTTCCATACGCTCTCAAGCCACAGGTAGAGGCTGTCCTGGAAAGACTGGTCCAGAGAAACATGTTGGAACCAGGGAGTGTAAGCCATTGGGCAACTCCACTGGTTCCTGTCCTTAAAAGAGATGGGTCTTTAAGGCCTTTTGAAGACTTCAAGGTAAACATTAACCTTAATTCCTACAGCTGAACAACATCCTCTTCCCCTCATTGATGGCCTTTTTGCAGGACTGGCCACACATTCAGCAGGATTGCCTCGTGGAGACATCTCTTTCACCCTTGTTAGAGAGAGAGCGAGAACCTGTGGTATGTCAAACACTGGGTGCACGTGTCATCTTTGCAGTGCCGCAAGTCTGTGTCTTTGCTGTTGCTTTTGCTGCATGCTTGAGCACTTGGTGGTGGGTGCTGATGCTTTCTTTTTGCCATGGGGGGGATTGTTGCTTCCTGCCGCTTACGTGTGGGATGGAGGGGAGCTGGCGGGACTTTGGGGTTCTAACATTAAACTGTCGTTCATTCTTTAGGGCACTCCTCTGTTTCCATGGATGGTTGTGAAGAAGAGGAATTTCAGGATGTATATTGTATACATTTCTCTAATATTAAATGTACCTTTGAAACCTTTGGTTCAGAGCCACCAGAGTTTTTTTTTAACAAACATACAAAACTTCATTCAAATACAAAAGACATCCAAAGGTTAGGGGTTACAATATAGTCAGCGAATTCAAATTAAAATACAGTATTATCATCCTTAGCGCACTCAATTCCCTTGGGGGCCTACCATTCCTGAAAACACCCCACCCTAGCCATAAAGGTTGCATGGTCTCTCTTCAAGGACATCCTGGCAGGAACGTAGCCCTGAACGAAGGGCGGACAAACCAGAAGTCAATGTTCATGCCATCAGGAGAATCAGGAGGGTAGCCTCCAACCTGATGGCATGAACATTGACTTCTCTAACTTCAGTTAATGCCCCTCCTCCATTTCTTACCCCATCCCTGATTTATTTATTTTCCCCCCTCCCCTTTTTGTTCCCTCTCTGCCCATCACTCTGCCTGTTCTCCATCTCCCTCTAGTGGTCCCCTCCCCCTTTCTTTCTCCCGAGGCCTCCCGTCCCATGATCCTTTCCCTTCTCTAGCCGTGTATTCCATTTGCCTATCATCTTTCCAGCTATTAGCTTCACCCCACCCCCTCCGGTCTTCTCCTATCATTTCGCATTTCCCCTTCCCCCTCCCACTTTCAAATCTCTTACTATCTTTTCTTTCAGTTAGTCCTGATGAAGGGTCTCGGCCTGAAACGTCGACAGTGCTTCTTCCTATAGATGCTGCCTGGCCTGCTGCATTCCACCAGCATTTTGTGTGTGTCACAGATCATGTTGCTGGGTGAAGAGCAACCGATTAATTTCACATCAAGCACATTAAGTTAAGACAGAAAGCCACTAAGCCCAGATAGAGCAGCATACACTCGCAATTGTCTTTAGAGTAAGAAAATCCATCACTTTGGTCAATGATTGACAGTACCGGCAGATCATTGGTCCTTGATTCAATCTTTGGTCCACATGTGGGCTTTCCTTCCCTGGCTGCTAGTGAAATGCAATGTTGGGCCCTGTTACTATCAACACATCAGTTATAGGAGGTCTAAGCACCAAACGAATGGACTGTCCAGATTTCCTTAGCGGTTACTGCTCCAGAGCCACCCCGAAAGAGAGCTTTTACCTCCAGGAAGTATCTACAGCTCTGGTAACTAGCGCACGTCCAAAGCACATATGTACTGACCCTATTCTATCTACAGTGGCAGACATGGTAACTCACAGAATATTCCTTAGTTTGCTCCTTTGCTTCCATGGGAATGGCCTGCAGAACGATGGCAGATGATGAACATAGATTTTGCAGAACATGAGGAAGGCCGCTTGTTCTTGGTCATAGGAGACACGCAGAGCAAGTGGCCTGAGGTTGCCATCATGAAGGGCACTACATATGAAAAATGTATTGAGGAGCTACATTTCATCTTTAGCTGTTTTGGGCTCTCTCAACAGTGTGTAAGTGACAATGGCCCACAATTCCTGTCTGAAGATTTCAAGGAAGCAAACGGTGTACAGCACATCAAGTCAGCACCATATCATCCAGCTGCTAATGGCCTAGCTCAGGGGTGGGCAAACTTTTTGACTTGTGGGCCACAGAGGGTTCTAAAATTTGACAGGGGGGCCGGACCAGGAGCAGATGTACGGAGTGTTTTGGTAATACACCTCATAAAAGAAAATAAAATATCATGCGATATGTAGAAAACATGTGCTTTAATTTCGATTGAAAATGAACAAATGCATTACAACAAAATATCTGTCTTTGAAGTCCCATGGTATTTAGCTATTTATTGAAATGACTTTTAAAACACTGAAAATTAAATGAATAAAATACAGCTTTTTTTTAATAGTAACAGTTATTATTTTAAAGCACTGAAAATTCTGTTATCCTTCAAGATATTATCATCATCACTCTCCACCTGACTGTCTTTATTTCAAAAACGGTAAGAGATGCAGGTTTACTTGTCCTGCTCCTTCTTATTCAATTGTCCCCTGTGCCAAAACTCAACAACGACCAGCACAAAGACAGAACAGTGACAGCGCGCCAGTATGCAGAGCACGTTATTTGATCTGGAGCGCATTTTTTATTTTGAGAACGTACGTGTACCTGCGCACTACTCATGTCCATCACTTAACAGAAATGACATGTAACATGTAAGGCTTATTGAAAAAAAATATTTTCAAATGCATTTTTTACATAACACAAGGAAGAAACTTATTTTTAATTTCAATGCGAACAGTGTTGTGGGTCTCCCTTTTTAGCCAGCGCATCAAAGTCTGGATTTAGTTTCGTTGTGGCGATTCTCAGGATGGATCTGAGGTGTTGGTCAGTTAACTTGGATCTGTGGCTGGCTTTGTTGATGTTCATGACGCTGAACGCCTGTTCACACAAATAGGTCGAGCCGAACAAAGAGTAAAGCGCAAATGTGGAGTAATATGCTGCACCTCAACAATGGTCAATGTAGATAGAGTGCGTCATCTATTGGGAAAACGCCAGAATTGCGGGGAAAAAACGTTAACAAGGTTTATTAATATAATTTCATCAAGTTCTGCGGGCCGGATTAAAAAGCTTAACGGGCCGCATATGGCTTCCGGGCCGTAGTTTGCCCTTGCCTGGCCTAGCTAAACAACAAAGAAACGAGCCCTCAAGGCATCGGTGGGAATTTGATCTCTCTATCAGCATCGTAGCGCTTTCTTGCTGACATGCTGCAACACACCTCATGCCCCTATCAAAATGGCTCCAGCCACTGCACTGATGAAGACAGCTTTGCATCAAGCTTGATCTGCGTAGATCCCCAAACACAAAACAGATTGTGCTAAATCAATCGAAAACCCAAGCAGGGAGAGGTTCCGAAGAGCAGTATAGCAATTTCACAGCAAGAGAGAGGGGGCTTGCTTGGAACAACATGTCCAGACAAAGTGGCTACCTGTGATGGTGGTGGCACAAACTAGCCCTGTGTCATACACAGTGAAACTGGCAACCACAGCATCTGGAGAAGGCAGGGTGATCAGCTGCTTCCACTTCTGATGCTCCTGAAAACCAGCACAAACTGACCAATCCAGATCCAGTTGTAGAAATGGTATAGTATTCTGAGACAGTAACTGTAGAATCTCTGTTGAGGTCAAATTACTCAGCCAATGCTCCCCCATTAACGGTACTTTATGACTAAGCAGTGCCCAAACCAAGATCTATACATACACCTCCAAAGATAAAATGTAGTGACTAACCCTCTGCACATGGGGCAAATTATTCCCAGTGATATGTCTGAAACACAGGCAGTCTTCCCTCTTTCCCTAGTTTAGGAAAAAAATATTTTTTGATGTTGGTTGAATTTGATGATTACTCCATCGAATGTTAATAGTTCAGTTACTGGTCTGTGTATGGGAAGGGGGAGAAACCTTTAAGATAAGGGGGAGGGAGGGATATGTTATGTATTCAATACCTTTTGACCCTTACGGGTTGCCGTTAAGCTTCCCTGAACATGCTGAATGCAACGTGAGAGGGCATTCTGGATAAGTGATTTACAAGCAAAATAAATAGCAGCACTTTTATTCCTCATTTCTCCGTCTCTAATGTGTGTTACTTCTGGCCACACGGCTTCCCAGTGCCACAAGCATAACTCACAGATAGCCTGTTCAATGATTTTATTTCAAAGGGGTGGATTTCCTCTCTGGTTTCCAACAAGGAGTATTTAGTTATTGCTAGTTTCCTGCCTCTAACCACAAGACTCGCCCGCCCCCACCAAATCCACCCCACCCCACCCATCCTCCTGGCACATAGTATCAGAGGCCACAGAATTTCTAACCACAGGACCTTTCCACTTCCTTTCTGGGAAGTAGTCAGGAAATGACTGTGGGTAAAAGATTCAGATTTAAGAAGGGCCTTCTGGAGAACAGGTACATCAAAGCGTAACACACAACGTTGCTTCACATCCTTACTTACAATATGACTCAAGTTTATTATTAAGTTTCCCTGGTGCTATACAGTACATTCAATTGATATGAAAATATGCCAGCACTGAGGAAAGTAGATCACACAATATCGCCAAGTACAAGGAAATGTTACCGAAGCTCCTCATGGGAGGATGGGAAGGAAAGAATGGTGCATCTAGTCTTTCCTGTGGTGGTGCAGACACCACCGTCCTCCTCAAGCTGGCCTTCACTTGGCTGTTGCCTTCTCCATTCACACTGGCTAAAACCGTCACCATGGTCAGATTATGTTTTAGGATGCCAATCGGTGTAGTTGAGGTGAGATCAACTGCAGTAAGTGGACCAAGCCAAAATCTCACATCAAACTAGAAATGGTGCACAATGAAATGGCCGTATAACTCTTAGGACACTAAACACTGAGGGATAGATAAAATTAAAAGCCCCAATAGATCTGAAAAAATAATTTTATAAAAATATGTTCAGGTTGTTCTCAACATATTTAATTCTTTCTTCTAATTTGCATTCTCAATTTTTAAAAAATAATGATTTGATGGGATGAGATGTGTCTGCAGCTTTGATGTACTGTACCTGTTTTCTAAAAGGTTCTGCTTAAATGTGAATCTTTTGAATACTAATCAGTCTTTGCCGCTTTCAAACTGCACATACTTAAAACCATAAAACACCAACAATTATATCTTGTCAGCTGTGCCTTTGAATCTTAAAATAGAACAAATGCAGTACTTAGAATCACAGACTTTGTATTAATGTAAAAATCAGTTAAGTTCTACAATAGACCTCAAAGGATCTTGCTGATAGACAATTAACGAAAAATATTTAATGTTGATTACTCTCCAAAATGATCATTATTCAGGAACTATTTATTCTTGTTCTTTCAAAGTATTCCATTAGAAACTCATATCAAACCACTCATTCTTAGATCTTTATTTTATTAAAAAGTCTTTTTAAAATTAATTATCAGCCTTCATTTTAGATGATCAATTCCTGTAATAAAACAGAAATTGCTGGAAACACTCAATAGATCAGAAAGTATCTGAAGAAGAATTTTTATCAGATGAAAAGGTTTCTACTTGAAAAGATAAATTTTGCTTCTCTTTCCACAGATGCTTTGTGATCTGCTGAATTTTGCTAGAGTTGTTTTTGATATTTGGGGATAATGTCAAGAGCACACTGACACACCTGCCTCGCAGGACACTCAAACCAACTGTATTGCTAACACTGCTTGAACAACATGTGAACTCCTCCCATGTGGGGGTGGCATAGGAATAACACTATTAACTACTGTTAAATCACCAACCTTCTTGCAAAAAACAGGAAAAAAAAAACTAGGTATGTACTTCTTGTCTGCAGAACTGCATTGAAAATATAGTCACCGAAATAGAACATAGAGCATGGGAATCTACAGCACATTACAGGCCCTTCGGCCCACAATGTTGTGCCGACCATGTAACCTATTCTAGAAACTGCCTAGAATTTCTCTGTCGTATAGCCCTCTATTTTTCTAAGCTCCATGTACCTACCCAAGAGTCTCTTAAAAGACCCTATCATATCCGCCTCTACCACCTTCACTGGCAGAGCATTCCACTCACCCACCATTCTCTGTGTGAAAAACTGACCTCTGACATCTCCCTGTACCTACTTCCAAGCACCTTAAAACTGTGTCTCCTCATATTAGCCATTTCAGCCCTGGGAAAATGCATCTGGCTATCCACATGAACAATAACTCTCATCATCTTATATACCTCTATCAGGTCACCTTTCATCCTCTGTTGCTCCAAGGAGAAAAGGCCAAGTTCACTCAACCTATTTTCATAAGGCATGCTCCCCAAACCAGGCAACATCCTTGTAAATCTCCTCTGCACTCTCTTTATAGTATTCACATTCTTCCTTTAGTGAGGTGACCATAATTGAACACAGAACAAGTGGGGTCTAACCAAGGTCTTATACAACTGTAACATTATCTCACGGCTCTTGAACACAATCCCACTATTGATGATGGGCAACATACCTTAACAACACTGTCAACCTGCGTGGCAACTTGGAGTATCCTATGGACATGGACTCCAAGATGTCTCTGACCATCCACACTGCCAAGAGTCTTACCATTAATATTATATTCTGTCTTCAAATTTGACTTACCAAAATTAACCACTTCACATTTAACTGGGTTGAACTCCATCTGCCACTTCTCAGCCCAGTTCTGCAGCCTATTGATGTTCCACTGTAACCTCTAACAACCTTCCATACTATCCACAACACCCCCAACGTTTATGTCATCAGCAAACTTACTAATACACCCTTCAACTTCCTCATTCAGGTCATTTATAAAAATCACTAAGAGGAGGGGTCCTAGAACAGATCCCCTCGGAACACCACTGGTCACTGGCCTCCATGCAGAATATGAACCTTCTACAACCATCCTTTACCTTCTGTGGTCAAGCCAATTCTGGATCCACAAAGCAAGGGCTCCTTGGATCCCATGCCTCCTTACTTTCTGAATGAGCCTGGCATGGGGAACCTCATCAAATGCCTTACTGAAATCCTTATACACTACATCCACTGCTGTACCTTCATCGATGTGTTTTGTTACATCCTCAAAGAATTCAATCAGGTTCGTAAGGCATGACAAAGCCATGGTGCCTATCCCTAATCAGGGTATATCTCTCCAAATGCTCATAAATCCTGCCTCTCAGAATCTTCTCCAAGAACTTACACACTATTGAAGTAAGACTCATTGGTCTATAATTTCCTAGGTTATCTTTACTTCCTTTCTTGAACAAGGGAATAGCATTTGCAGCCCTCCAATTCTCCGTTACTTCTCCCATCCCTGTTGATGATGCAAAGATCATTGCCAGAGGCTCAGCAATCTCCTCCCATGCTTCCCACAGTAGCCTGGATTATATCTCATCTGGTCCTGGCAACTCATCTAACTTAATGCTTTTCAAAAGCTCCAGCACATCCCTTGTCTTAATGTCTATGTGCTCAAGTGTTTCAGTCCACTGTAAGTCATCCCCACAGCTGCCAAGGTCCTTTTCCCTGGTCAATACTGAAACAAAGTATTTGTTAAGTTCCTCCGACTCCATTCAAGTTCACTTTACCCATAGCACGTAACTTATGCTCCTTACATAAGCATGAAAAAGAATTGCCATCATTATAACTGTCTTACTCTTGGTTTTTAACTGTTTGTTAAGAACAGCCTCATTTTATAAAAGCACTAAATCCTAATGGAGGTCAGGATAGACTACCTGAACACTCTGGCAAAGTGAGAGGATGATTCTGCCTCTTTAGTCACTTGCCCTAAGCTAGTAGGCTATGGAGTGTATCTCTGTGGTGGGACAGATAAACAACCGTATCTGGCATAGGTTCCTGGAAGTGCTAGAGATTCTTGAACTGGTGCGTCCACCTCATATAAGTGGTTCTCATCATAAGGATCAGGTCACTGTATTTCTTTCTCTACCTTTCATGGACTTTGAAGGCACGGGAATGCATTTTTGTTCTGCCTGACTTCCCCTTGTCATGTTCTGATCACAAACGATGGTGGTGGATATTGCCAGACTGTAGGGGTCTTTTCCCTTCAGTAAGAACTTTTTAAGTGTTTGCTCTGCTCTTCCCCCACCCACCATACTCACCACATTCTACAAAAGTTGTATTGAGAGCATCCTGAGCAGCTGCATCACTGCCTGGTTCGGAAACTGCACCATCTCAGATTGCAAGACCCTACAGCGGATAGTGAGGTCAGCTGAGAAGATCATCGGGGTCTCTCTTCCCGCCGTTACAGACATTCACACTACATGCTGCATCCGCAAAGCAAACAGCATTATGAAGGACCCCATGCACCCCTCATACAATCTCTTCTCCCTCCTGCCATCTGGGAAAAGGCACCGAAGCACCTGGGCTCTCACGACCAGACTATGTAACAGTTTTTTCCCCCCAAGTCATCATACTCCTCAATACCCAGAGCCTGGACTGACACCAACTTACTGCCCTCTACTGTGCCTGTTGTCTTGTTTATTATTTATTGTGATGCCTGCACTGTTTTATGCACTTTATGCAGTCCTGTGTAGGTCTGTAGTCTAGTGTAGTTTTTGTGTTGTTTTACATAGTTCAGTGTAGTTTTTGTATTGTTTCATGTAGCACCATGGTCCTGAAAAACGTTGTCTCGTTTTTACTGTGTACTGTACCAGCAGTTATGGTCAAAATGACAATAAAAAGTGACTTAATTCCATTTGTCTGTGGGTACTGTGGACTGCTTGTCTGGTAATTGAATTCATAATCCCTAGCAAAGGTCTTGAATTCTGAGCAGCTGAATTGTGGACCATTGTCTGGTACAAGTGGCTCTGGCATTCCATGGTGAGTGAATATAGCTTTCAGGTGCTGTATAACTGTTGCTGAGGACAGCTTGGATATCTCAACAATCTGTGAGTAGTAATCCATAGTGAGAAGATACTTGTTTCTTTTCAGCTTTAAGATGTCTGTGCCTACAATTTGACACGGAATATCTGGGAATCCTGTGGGGCAGAGAGGTTCAGCATGGTTTTTGTGCAGTTTTCTGAATGCTTCACATTGCTTTTCATAATCTCCCAGCTGTGTGCTCACAACACAGATAGCCTAGCTCTTAGGCGGCATTTGCCTTGATGCCCTTGGTGGACTTGACTGATGATTTTGGTGTGCATAGAAGTAGGAATGATGAGTCCAGATTCCTTTGCAAAAACCATCAAGAATGGTGAGTGTGTCTCTTTCAAGCCAGTAAAGTCTGAGTTCGTGAGCTCATTTTGGAACAGCTGGCCATCCATGCTCACAGTATTGCTGCAGTTTAGGTCCTTTTTCAACTCAGCACAAATTTTGTCCATTTTATTCTGTGATGCAGAAAAGCTTTCATGTATCTGAGCTAAGTAGATGTCGATATCTTACACGAGGGCAAAGTGAGCTTCCATCCACTCACTTTTGCATGGCATCATTGACAGAGTGTCTGGTGTTGTGAAAGATTTGCTGGGAGCATGTTCAATTCCAAGCAGTATCGCATAAGCCTCATTCTGAATCTTTGCAGCCGTGGAGGTAAGTCATCCAAGTGTTTCGAGCAGGGGAGGCTGACAAGTTATTGTGGTCTGTTTCAGGCCTATGAAGTAGCAGCTGAATGTTCACAAGCCCACACCAGAGCCAGTGGCTCCTTTCCACTGTTCAGTAGGAGCCAGTTCTCTTAATGCAAATGCCACTGGTTTCCATACACCATTGCAACTTTGCATGAGCACTCCCCCTAAGCCAAAGGCAGAGGTGCCTGCTCTAACCTTGGTTGCTTTGTTCAGATCAAAGAATGCCAGCGTTGGTGGAGAGATAAGTCCTGCTTTAACTGTTGTGAATGACTTCTCCTGTGGTGTGTACCAGGACCAAACATCTCTCTGAGAGAGGTGGTGCCAAAGTGGCTTTGTTTTCTCCATCAAATCTGGAAATGAATTTTCCCAGCTGATTTATCATGCCAAGGAAAATGCCAATCTCTGATATACTGTATTAATGGGTTGTTCCATGTTCCATGTTCTGAACTCCTGCCAGTTTGTTGGAATCTAGTTGCACTCCTTCTGAGGGCAGTTGGCAGCCTAAGATCTTTACCTCCAACTTTTTCACATTTCTTTTTGTTCAGGGTGATTCCAGCCTGTCTCGGTTTCTCCAATACAGCTTCCACTCTTTTGTCATGTTCCTCACTTGAGCGTGAGTATATCATCTATGTGGCAGACTACTCCTTCCATTCCCTCCAAAATTTGGTTCATCCTCATCTGAAAGAATTCAGCAGCTGATGAGATGCCAAAAGGGAGTCTCTTGAAGGTATAGAATCCATATGGTGTGATAAATGTTCTCCTACTGTGTCTCAGGAAATAAACGGATCTGCCAGAGCCCTGAGTTTGCATTTAGTTTGGTGAAGAACACTGCTTCACCCAGCATACCCAATGTGTGTTCAACAGAGGGTAGAATAAACTTCTCCCACTTCAGTGCATTATTCAATTTTGTTAGATCAACACAGGTATTCACTGTGCCATCTTGCTTGGGAAATAAGATTTTCATTTCCTCAGACAGCAGCATGACCAGTCTGAAAGCCATTCTCCAGCAGGTAGCTGAGCACTTGTGGGACAGGTGAGGTGAATCGGAGGTACATCAGAAGCTTACTTTCTTTACAATGATTCCTTCGTAACAGCTTTTAGCTGCTGTTACTTGGATCAGGCTTATGCTCAATGGTCAACATTAGAAAAAAATCAAAAGTAAATTTCAGTTTGATATTTATCTTCATGATAATTCAGAAATGAAAATCACACAAAGGCAACAGTGAAGAGAGGAAGTAAAACATTAAGACAAAGATTAATGGTTGCATTGGCTGTCCACCCTTCCTACTGCTGACCTCTCAACAAGGACTGGTGTGCATTCTCCTGACTTCCCCTTCCTGAAGTCCACAATCAATTCCTTGGTCGTACTGACACTGAGTGCAAAGTTATTGTGTCACCACTCAACCAGCCGACCTATCTCACCATATGCCTCATTCTCACCATTTGAAGTTTTGCTATCAATTGAGTTATTGGTGAATTTATAGACCTAACCACACAGTCATGGGTGTGGAGGAGTGGTTCCTAACCCTCTTTATGCCAGGGACAAGGGGTCCATGGGCCCCAGGCTGGAACCCCTAGTGTAGGGTGAGTAGAGCAGTGGGCTAAGCATGTATCCTTGAGGTGCGCCCGTGTTGATTAACAGTGGGGAGGACATATTATTTCCAACGCACACTGACTGTGGTCTCCCAATGAAAAAGTCAAAGGTCCAGTTGCAGAGGGAGTTACAGAGGTTCAGATTTTGAAGTTTGTTGATGAGTACTGAAAGTATGATGGTGTTGAAAGCTGAGCTGTAGAACAGCAGCATGATGCATTGCTGTTTCTAGGTGGTCCAGGGCTAAGTGGAGAGCCAATGAGATTGTATCCACTGTGGACCTTTTGTGATGGTTTAATGCATGACATAAAGATTTGAATGGATAACTTCCAATTCTTTTTCAAAATGTAATACCAATAGTCTATTTACATTTTCACTGTTAGATTGTAAATCTCCTATTCAACCAATTTACATTCCAGCAGTTCAAATTATATTTAAGATGTATTCATATTAGGATATGCCTACAGGAATAGTCTCTATCTAAAGTGCTGATAGATACTTCAGGCACTTAATTGTGGATTCAGAATTGAGACCCACTCAACGTTATTTGTCAAAACTTGACGAATGTGGAGATGGTTCTAAGATTAATGATTTAACAGCAAGATACAGCTATAGTAAAGACAGACTGTTAGGTAATTTATTTAGAGATACAGCATGGTAACAAACCATTCTGGCCCAAAGAGCCTGCACAGCAGGATTGCACTCATGTAACCAATTAACCTATTAACTTGTACGTCTATTGAACGTGGGAACAAATTGGAGCACCCAGAGGAAACCCACATGGTCACGGGGAGAACGTACAAACTTCTTACAGACTGTGGCAGGAATTGAACCCGGGTCACTGATCCCATAATAGCATTACACTACCATGCTGCTTCCTAGTGATGGGAGAACAGCAAGATTTAGAAATTTTACTTAGTTATCATAGGGGAAGTCACTCCCAGTAAGCCATAATTAACTTGATGTTTAAGCTTCTGAGTGCAGAAAACATATAGCATTGACAAGAACTATGTTTACCAATATATTAACATCCGTTAAAAAAAAGACTACAGATACTGGAAAACTGAAATAAAAACAGAAAAATACTGGGAACATTCAACAGGACAGGCAGCATGTTTTTGTTCCAGGATTAGAATTTCATTAGAATTGAGCTTAGTGGGATTTAATACTGAGATGGAGTATTAAGTCTTCAAGGCAGAGGTCTACATAAAGGCTGGTTGATGGCATAATCACCATGGACTGGGAGCTAGGGTATTCACACCAGAGATGATCCTGCATGCCCTAACTCCTCCTCATAAACCTTCAGACTAGCTGCCTTGAAAAAGATGTCACTATTTTTATAGTCTTTGGGAAAAGAGATACAGTATTATACAGTGCTGATCTGGAGACAATTTACAAAGAAAGACAGGAGAAACTGTCCAAAATGCCTGATTTTGCTGGATTTTTTTTAAAGAAAATTCTTACTTCTTCTTCTTCTTCTTCTTCAATAGATAGAGATTTGGTTTTCTGAGCACGAAAGTTAATGCAGCATTATCCCATGTCCAGTTCACTGTCTCCACCTGCAGAGATTATGTCACTATTCATCCATCAAATTAAGGATTAATTAATGAAAATCATGTATATCACATGTACCAGGCTGTTAGTCACAACAGGAAATAGTATGGTAGGAATTCTTCCCTGAGGGGTGCATGCAATGCTGTTATGTAAGTATTTGTATCTTAAAAAGAAGTTACGTATCTTTATTTGGAGCCAAGTCACAGAATGTCAGATTGTCAATGAATCTGGCATGTAATTGAAGCATGAAGTACTATCGTTCAATTTCCTGCTCAAGACTGGGAGAAGCTCTTCATGTTTTGGACATTGGCATCGCAAGCCTGGTGTCAACATATTTTTCCTGAAGCCAAAAGCAGCTAGGTTCCAGAATGCTGAAGCTTTCCAATTATCATCCTCACTGAGCCAATTATCATCACTGGTGCCATGAAAGAGAATACAGACATGCTAGAGGGGCAGGACAGGAGATGGAAATCTGATTTTGGTCATCTATACACCAGCTGGTTGAGATGCCTGGTGTTTGCTTCATTTCAAACCAAGTGGAGAGGATTTTTTTGCCTATTACTGTGGTGAACTACATATACCTGTCTGGACACACCCCCTGCTGACTGCTCCTGTGGCTCCTCCCGCAGACCCCTGTATAAAGGCGATCAAGGCCTGAGCCCCGCCTCTCAGTCTCCAGGATGTAGTATGGTGGTCACTCACTGCTTGTTCCTTCTTCCAGTCAATAAAAGCCGATATCTCGCCTTACATAGCAGAGTGAGTTATTGATGGTGCATCAATTACAGTGGGTGGAAACACAGATTCAACCCTCCCCACCCCGTATCTGGGACAATAAACTGGCTGCAAGTGACAGGCAAATACAGAAATTAAGTGAAAAGATTGCATATCTTAATGCAGTCTCAGTAGGAAACGGTGTGGGAGGAATTCTTCCCTGAGAGGCTCCCGTACGTAAGTATTAATATCTTAAAAGGAAGCTAACTATCCAAATCTACAGCAGGACACAGAGTGTCAATGTAACCCATTTGTACAGATTGTGTCAACTACTTTCTACCAGTGCATCATTATCAGCTCCGATTCACTTCTGATTGAAGGCCCAGTGCTTCTCCTGCTACTCTATATCGCCAAGGTAGTATCAAACAGAAGAGTTTTATCTGAATGGCAATGGAAACTTTATACCAAACTGTAAAGGTACAAAGTGCCACATGGTGGCTGTATTCACTACTGCATCTACATCAACTGATTTCACTCCAAGGTTTAATCATTTGAAATGTTTGCATGTTCACAATTCCAGAAGAAAAAGTGACTTTCCTGCATTAAAATGCTGTGAATTTCATGTGAATTGTCAGCCTTCAATGGATAATAAAATTTGAAGTAGTTGACATGACCATTTATACAGTCAAAGGGAGTCCAGTGTAGAATTTTTTGTTCACAATGCTGGAGTAAATATTCCAAACATTATTCAACTTACATGGTTGTAAAGAGAAGACTTTTGACCTTTTCTATCACATATTGACAATTAGCAAGCAGTATTTTCATTCAAAAACTGTCCTTATCATGTTTCTCTCAATTCCTGACGACATCTGAAATGCTCAGATTTATAACTATAAGAAAAAGAGTGGACATCCAACCTCATTGATTTGATTATTCAATTCAACTGCAATCACTGTGTGTTTGTTGCTACATCCAGTGGATAAAAATCTGTTGTGGAATGTTCTAGAGTGTGATAACATGTGCTCACACAGATCGAATTGTGTCAAATCTATTTCAACGTTTTCTTCTCCCTACTGGCGTAAATGTTCCTTCATGTTTCATTGGCCAAAGGCAGAATGTAGTTTAGTAGGTTGATGAACAGTGTCATAATTTAACGTACAGCTGCTATTATTATAAACATCAGGAATGTAAATATTCAAAGGCATTACCATTGAACATGAGAGTCACAAAATTGTTTCTGAGGCTAGGACTAATGGTATGAAGTTGAGTAGTTCACAGAAATCTCCATTACCAGAATATGTACACAAATCACAAATCGACAGTGAAGACCAGCCATTGAATATTTCTAGTAAATTCCACAAAAGGAGATGCTCTTCTTGCAAATTCCCTTTCCAACTTGATTCCCATTTTTTTGCCATTGACAAAAGAAAACGCCATTCTGCATATTAGCAGAATCCATGAGGACTTACACAGCCAGGATGGGAAGTTTGACAGTAGTTTCAGATAATGTTTCTGCTGGCCGCATAACTAATTGCCAGCTCAGTAAGTAGCTTGTCTGCTACTAATACTGCAGACAGCTCAGTTAAGGTGAAGAAGTTCTAACAGCAAAGCTTACTGAAATTTTGAAATGAATCCCCTCTTTCCATTGATCACATTTAGAAGAAAGTGTGTAGCGTTCTCGTGCCTCTGTGCAGCAGCCAACCGCACAAAGGTTTATATTCAAATTCTGTTTTCATTTCTTGGAATTCTTTAGCAATTCCTTGGGATTTCCTGACATGTAGTGGAAAACAGACAAGGATCCAAATCAGGTGATGTTTAGAATAATGTTTTAGAACTTAGAGCTGAAGGTGAAGTCCTCCAAGACTCCCATAAATGTCCATCTTCCTTCGAGGCTTTCTTTTCCTTGAAGGATAAGCACGAAATTGACCTTCAATGATACAAGATACACCTGGGCCCTTTTTTCAGTGTTAAAACATCTTTGCCTATCTCCCTAAAAATTGGTGGATAAAGCTCCAAAGAGATAAATTTTGACAACACTGTTTAAAAAGACACACTACTGAATTTTCTCATTCCTTTCTAGAAACAGTGGGCATTACTGAAAATCTCCTGTAAAATTTCTTAGCCAGAGAGTTAGAGAGAGACGTCACGGAAATGGGGCCTTAGCTCACCCAGCCTGTACATCCATTTATACTAATCCTACAATAATCTCATTTTTAAAGTGCTTGTTCCTGCATTAGGTTAGACAGCTGTGGGTTCACCAACCCGCCCAGAAATACACCAAACCTGAACGCTTTTGGCTTCCGGAGAGTGCTGTTCATTTCACCCTGGGTGCCCTCAGCTGTACTGGCAGGGACTTCAAGAGGTTCATAGGTCATAGCTCCCTCAGGAAGGAGAATTAGTTGGAGACTATTGAATACTGAACAGTTCAGTGCAGGAACAGGCCATTCAGCCCATCATGTCTGTATTGACCATGATGTTAATCTAAACTAATCCCATCAGCCTGCACATTATCTGCATCCATATTTTCCCTGCCTATTCACGTGTCTGTCCAAAGACCTTTTAAATGTTTGCTATCCTTTCCACATCTACCACCTCCCATGGAAATGCTTTACAGGACCTACCACACATTGCATAAAAATGCTTCACAAATATCCTTTAAAATTCCACTCCCAAACAACTCAGTACCTTAAAGCAATATTCTATAGTATTTCACATTTCCTCCCAGGGGAATAAAGACTCTGACTATATGCAAACACGAGGAAATCTGCAGATGCTGGAAATTCAAGCAACACACACAAAATGCTGGTGGAATGCAGCAGGCCAGGCAGCATCTATAGGAAGAAGCACTGTCAATGTTTCAGGCCAAGACCCTTCGTTAGGACTAACTGAAAGGAGAGACAGTAAGAGATTTGAAAGTAGGAGGGGGAGGGGAAAATGCGAAATGATAGGAAAAGACTGGAGGGGGTGGGGTGAAGCTGAGAGCCAGAAAGGACAGTCCTTCCAGGTGAGGCAACACTTCACCTGTGAGTCGGCTGGTGTGGTATACTGCGTCCGGTGCTCCCGGTGTGGCCTTTTATATATTGGTGAGACCTGACGCAGACTGGGAGGGCATTTTGCTGAACATCTACGCTCTGTCCGCCAGAGAAATCAGGATCTCCCAGTGGCCACACATTTTAATTCCACATCCCATTCCCATTCTGATATGTCTATCCATGGCCTCCTCTACTGTCAAGATGAAGCCACACTCCGGTTGGAGGAACAACACCTTATATATCAGCTGGGTAGCCTCCAACCTGATGGCATGAACATTGACTTCTCTAACTTCCGTTAATGCCTCTCCTCCCCTTCTTACCCCATCCCTGATATATTTAGTTTTTTTTTGTTTATTTCCCCCCCTCCCTTTTTTCTTTCTCTCTCTGCCCATCACTCTGCCTGTTCTCCATTTCCCTCGGGTGCTCCCCTCCCCCTTTCTTTCTCCTGAGGCCTCCCGTCCCATGATCCTTTCCCTTCTCCAGCTCTGTATCACTTTTGCCAATCACCTTTCCAGCTCTCAGCTTCACCCCCCCCCCGGTCTTCTCCTATCATTTCGCATTTTCCCCTCCCCTCCCACTTTAAAATCTCTTACTATCTTTCCTTTCAGTTAGTCCTGACGAAGGGTCTCGGCCCGAAACGTCGACAGTGCTTCTCCCTGTAGATGTTGCCTGGCCTGCTGCATTCCACCAGGATTTTGTGTCTGACTATATGCACAATCTTTGCCTGCCATAACTGTATATACAGTACTTTTATCAGGCTGCCTCCCATCTTCCGATGCTCTGAAGAAAACAATCCAGGTTTGTTTAGCCTTTCTGTACAGGTAATATTGTCTAATCCAGGCAACATCCGAGTGAACCTCTTCTTCACATGCTTCCTTTAGTGCGGTGACTATGTTTGCCAGCGTAATATTTCAAAAGGAGGAAGAGTTTATTATTTTGCATTCTTCCCATTCCCCACTCTGCAGCAATTAAAGAGTGAGACTCACCTACATTCGACAAGAGAATTTCATGCTGCTTTTGATATACCATAAATAACGTGTGATATTCATAAAAGAGAAGAGATCTTTAGTGGGTACTAGTTTAATATAGGGCAGACAATTTCCCATTTAAAATTGGGATAACTGTTCTAGCACAGAGCTATTGATGACCCAGGTCATGAACAGGGACAGATTAACAACAATCTGCACTTATTTAACATCTTCAGCATAATAAAATAACCCAAGACGCTTAATGGGAGATAATAGGGTCCAAATTAATGCCAAACAAGAATCAAGGTTTAAAGCCTGGTTGGAAGCTAGATTTTAAGGACTCAGAGGAGGCAATGGAGTTATATATATTTAGGGGAGAGGATACCAAGTCACAATGCTGAGGTGCTTCAAAAGCATATCTGGCTTCTCAGTTAGAAGGGACAGAGAGACACACAAGGGGCCAAACCTGTGAGTAACACAGAGCCCTCAATAATATGGTGTTGTCTTGCAAGATCTGGTGATGAATTGGTAAAGTTGTCTGTCAGTTTTGTATGCTATAGCCATTGGATAAAGCAACTGAAGATGGAGGACAGACAAGGATTGACTCGGATGGTATAAGCAAGGGTATCTCAGAAAGAAATGCTTTCATTAATAAAGTGTTTATTATAGCTTCAGACGCTCTTCAGCCAGTGAATCATGATTGTAACCTATAACGTGCCAGCTTGTGTTTCTTCCCCTCCCTCCAACTTCTTATTCTGGCTTCTTTCTCCTTCCTCTCCAGTCCTAATGAAGGGTCTTGGCCGGAAGGGTTCACTTTTAGTTCCTTTCTACAGATGCTGCCTGGATCTGTTGAGTTTCTCCAGCATTATCTGTGTGTTTCTAAGGACTGGATAATCTGTTCCAAAGATATTGATTGAAGGATAAATATTGGCCAGAATCCTGCAAATAACGTATCCACTCTTCTTCAGGATAGTGCCATCAGAGCATAAGACCATAAGAGATAGGGGCAGAATTAGGCCATTTGGTCCATCAGGTCTGCTCTGCCATTTCATCATGTTTGATCCTTTTCCCTCTCAACCACATTCTCCTGCCTTCTCCCCGTAACCTTTCACACCCTGACTAATCACCTTAGATACATCCAAACTTCCACCTTAAATACATCCAAACTTCCACCTTAAATACATCCAAAGACTTGACCTCTACAGCCACCTGTGGCAACGAATTCCATGGATTCACCACTCTCTGGCTAAAAAAATTCCTCTTCATTGCCATTCTATATGAACATTCTTCTATTCTGAAGCTGTGTACTCTGGTCTTAGACTCCCTCACCATAGGAAACATCCTCTCCATATCCACTCTAATTGGACTTTTAAACATTCGATAGTTTTCAATGAGATTCCCCCCTCATTCTTTGAAATTCCTGTAAGTATAGCCCAGAGCCATCAAATACTCCTTATATGATAACCCTTTAATTCCTGGAATTATTCTCATGAACCTCCTCTGAACTCCCTCCAATATCAGCACATCCTTTCTTAGATAAGGAGCTCAAAACTGCTCAGCATTATATCCTTGTTTTTATATTCTGGAAATAAACTGAAAGAAGCTGCAGAGGGTTGTAAATCTAGTCAGCTCCATCTTGGGCACTAGCCTACAAAGTACCCAGGACATCTTTAGGGAGTGGTGTCTCAGAAAGGCAGCGTCCATTATTAAGGACCTCCAGCACCCAGGGCATGCCCTTTTCTCACTGTTACCATCAGGTAGGAGATAAAGAAGCCTGAAGGCACACACTCAGCAATTCAGGAACAGCTTTCTCCCCGATTCTGCCTTCCGATTCCTAAATGGACATTGAATCCTTGGACACTACCTCACTTTTTTAATATACAATTTTTCTGTTTTTGCACATTAAAAAAATCTATTCAATATATGTAATTGATTTACTTGTTTATTTATTATTGTTTTATTTTATTTTGTTTTCTCTCTCTGCTAGATTATGTACTGCATTGAACTACTGCTGCTAAGTTAATAAATTTCATGTCACATGCCAGTGATAATAAACCTGATTCTGATTCTGAATGTTAACATGGCATTTGCCTTCCTCACCACCAACTCAACCTGCAAATTGACCTTTAGGGAATCCTACATGAGGACTCCCAAGTCCCCTTGCACCACAGATTTTTCAATTTTATGCCTGTCTAAAAAATAGTCTATGCTTTTATTGCTTCTACCAAAGGGCATGGCCATAGACTTGCTGATATCCCATCTGCCACTTGTTTGCCCATTCTCCACATCTGTCTGTCTTTCCGCAGCCTCCCTATTTCCTCAACACTACCTGCCCCTCCACCTATCTCCATATCATCCACAAACTTAGCAAAAAGCTATCAATTCCATCATCCAAATCATTGACATTTAACATAAAAAGAAGCGTTCCCAGCACAAACCCTAGTGGAATACCACTAGTCACCAGCAGCCAACCAGAAAAAGGCTCCCTTTATTCCCAATCTTTGCGTCCTGCCAATCAGTCATTTCTTCATCCATGCTAGAACACTTTCTGTAATACCATGAGCTCTTATCTTTTTAAACACACTCATTTATGCCACCTTGTCAAAGGCTTTCTGAAAATCCAAGTATACAACATCCACCGACTCCCCTTTGTCAATCCTGTTTGTTATTTCCTCAAAGAGTTCCAGCAGATTTGTCAGGCAATATTTTCCCTTAAGGAAAATCCATGCTGACTTTGGCCCATTTTGATGGCTCTGGGCTATACTTACAGGAATTTCAAAGAATGAGGGGGGAATCTCATTGAAAACTATCAAATGTTTAAAAGTCCAATTAGAGTGGATATGGAGAGGATGTTTCCTATGGTGAGGGAGTCAGCATTTGAATCCAGCATCTTCCAAATCACTGAGCTCAGGGTAACTGGCCTATAATTTCCTTTCTTCTGCCTCCTTCCCTTTTTGAACAATGGAGTGACATTTGCAATTTTCCAACCCTCCAACGCCATGCCAGAATTTAGTGATTCTTGAAAGATCATTACTAATGCTTCCACAATCTCCTCAGCCTCCTCTTTCAGAACACTAGGGAGTGGTCCATCTGGTCCAAGTGACTTATCTACCTTCAGAACCTTCAGCTTTCCAATGACACTCACTTCTGCACCCTGACATATTGCTAGTGTCCTTTGAAGTGAAGACAAATGCAAAATACTTATTTAATTTGTCTGCCATTTCCTCGTCCCCCATTACTACCTCTCCAGCATCATTTTCCAGTGGTCTGATATCACCTCTCACCTCTCTTTTACTCTTAATATATCCAAAAAACTTTTGGCATCCTCTTTTATATTATTAGCTAGATTACCTCCATTTTGTATTTCATCTGTTCCCTCCTTATGGCTTTTTAAATTGCCTTCTATTGCTTTTTAAAAGCTTCCCAATCCTCGAGCTTCCCAGTAACATCTGCTCTATATTATGCCCATTCTTTTGCTTTTATATGTTTTTTTTGGATGTTGTTGTCGACAGCCTGCCTTTAGAATTCTTCTTCCTTCGGATGCAGGTATCCTGTGCTTTCCAAATTTCTCCCAGAAACTTCAGCCATTGCTGTTCTGCGGTCATCCCTGCTAGTGTCCCCTTCTAATCAACTTTGGCCAACTGCTCTCTCATGCTGCTTTAGTTCCTTTTATTGCACAGTAATACTGATACATCTGACTGCAGGGTCTCAAATTACAGGGTGAAGTCTATCATATTACGATCACTACCTCCTAAGGGTTACTTTACCTTAAGCTCCTTAATCAAATGTGGTTCATTACACAACACCCAATCTCGAATACTATTTCCCTTAGCTCAACCACAAACTGCTCTGGAAAGCCATCTCATAGGCATCCTACAAATTCTTTCTCTTGGGATCCAGTACTAATATCATTTTCCTAATCTACCTGCATATTGAAATCCCCCATGACTATCATAATCTCCCCCTTTTGACGTGTGTTTTCTATCTCATGTTGTAATTTGTATTCCACATCCTAGCTACTGTTTGGAGGCCCGTTTATAACTCCCATCAGGGTCTTTTTACCCTTGTAGTTCCTTAACTTTACCCACAAAGATTCTACATCTTCCAATCCTAGCCCATCTCTTTCTAAGGATTTGATTTAGCTTTTTTAACTACAGAGCCACCCACCCTCTCTGCCTACCTGACTGTCCTTTCAATACAATGTTTATCCTTGGGTATTAACACTAATGTGAAGTTAACAAATTTCACGACACATGCCGGTGATAATAAATCTAATTCTGATTAAATTTCTAACTATAATCTTCTTTCAGTCACAACTATGTGATACCCACAATGTCATACCTACCAATCTCTAAATGTGCTAAAAGATCATCTACCTATTCTATATATTGCATGCATTCAAATATAACACCTTCAGTCCTGTATTCATCACTCTTTTCGATTTTGTCCCCGTGTTACATTGAAACTCATCCCAATTTTGTCGTATCATCTGCCTGTCCTTCCTGACAGTCTCACGGCACACAGCATCTAGTTATTCCAACTGCCCCATCTTCAGCCCTATTACTCTGGTTCCCCTCCTTCTGCCAAATTAGTTTAAACCCGCCCCAACAGCTCAGTTCTTTTATACCCATCTATTAAATCCAGTAAGACTTCAGTTTAAACTTTGAAACAAAAATTTGATAGTTAAATTTAAGGTGAAGGGGTAATAGAGTAGATCAATAGCTGAAGCTGTGAAAGACTTATATGGTTAACGGGTGAACCAGACACCATGTGCTTAGAATTCACACCTGTTGGACTTCTGATATTAAAGCACAATTTAAAGTCCAATGGATGATTACTATAACTTTGCCTGAAGGTTCAGCTTGGATCTTCTTCCCTATACCATCATGAGTTGATAGGGTGTCGAGGTGGAGATACGTCTCTACCAAAGGAGGTGTGAGGCACTCCTTCACTCCACTAGCCTGCAAATTACCCTTGGGCAAGGTGTATCACCTGCTTAGCCCCACTCCATCCCCTCCCTGCAAAATCAGGGCCACGTGAAGCCATGGGAGCAGGTGGTGGATGGTCGTATGAGTAGCCGGTGCAGATCACGAGTCTTGTTTGTATGACCACTGACAGCAGGCAGGGAATCTTTGAAGAGTATTGATAATGGCTGTGGTCACCAACCTTGTAAAGACACTGTCCAGAAGAAGGTAGTGGCAAACCACTTCTGCAGATGATTACCTACTTCATACAATATTGTACATAACTAACACTCGAATCATGAGAGCTCTCGACAGTTGTAGTCCCGGATGGAACGACAATGAACCAGTAGGTGGCACCATCGTCTGTCTTCAGCTACATTCCCAAGCCCTGTTAAATCCAATCGCTGTTAAAATTGTTTTTAACAAAATAACATTATTTCCCTTATTAACTTGACAACATTTTTTATCCTTTCAATCTGATAGCACAGTGGTTCCCAGCCTCGATTTTGTGGGAGCACCAAAGATCTAATAACATTGGATAATTGTGTACGAAAATTCACAAAAAAATTAAAATATATTTATCACACCTATGTTACAGCTGCTGTAGGACTACTATCAGTACTTAGAAAACCCTAGGGCAGTCTCAACTGCTTAGAAGGAATAACTTTTGACATGTAAAGTTCACTGCTGCAACATTTATGCAGCCTAATAAGGTTGCACTGGCATTTATTCATTCTGTATCTGTCTGAGAAATGTCAATCGTAGATAGAAGTGCAGCAATCGAGGGCTCCAGTTAATTAATTCATGTATTGTCCTCATGTAGGGCTTGACCCAACATGTTGGCAATTCCTATTCCCCCACAGATGGTGCTTGACCTGCTGAGTTCCTCCAACAGTTTATTTTGCTGGAACATAAAGCTTGCTGAGAAACCGTCACTGTGGACAATATTTGACACTACTTTGGCAGAACAACTGCTAATTTGATGGTCTTAGTGTAAACCTAGATGTATTAGTCTGAGACTCAAGGTATGAGACTTATACAGAGAATGCAAAGGAGTAGACGCCTAAACCTAAAGTGCTGTCATTTCCGTGGAGAGATGAAATGAAGCTGTGCTGAAAACAAGTGAAAAATAAGTAAATGATGTTTGTTCTTTGGAATGGTTATACTCTACACAAAGTGAAGCCAAGCCTAAGTAGGACACAATTATCACTGAGATGGGTGTGGTAAAGAACAAGAGACAGCTGAACACCATTCTGGGCCTGATCCAGAACACACATCTTTCCATTCCTTGCATGTTAGAACAGGCAATACATTCAAGAGGACTAATGACAGTAAGTGAAAAATGTCAGTGAGTACAGTTCCATGAAACTATTATACCAAACGTATGGTATTGGTGTGTGCTCTGAAATGATCGTAGTGGACTACAACAGTGATTTTTTATTAAATGCTTGGAAGCAACCCTGGTACAGGAAGGGAAATAAAATGTATTTGCTTTCAAAACATCTGTGATTGCAGAAACAACATATGCCAACATACAAAGCAAACTTTTGGTAGTCATGTATGGTTGCGGGAAGTTTCACAACTCCCTCGACTGAAGGAAGTTCATTATAGAAAGTGACCACTGATTGTCTGAAAAAATCTACAAGAAAAAGCCATGCAAAGCACTTGCAGAGCTGTAAGATTACTCTTGAGGTCTTAGTGTAATGTTCTTTTTTGCAAAAAATTATAAACTAGGATTAAAAAAAATGGTAAGAGCAAACACGAGGAAATCTGCAGATGTTGGAAATTCAAACAACAACACACACAAAATGCTAGTGGAACACAGCAGGCTAGGCAGCATTTTGTGTGTGGTTGTTGTTTAAAAAAAAATGGTGCTAGCTGATGCACTAGCTCATCTCTCATCACATGAGATTGCACGAGGTAAGAGACAAAGTGTGAAAATACACTGAATGATAAATGTGACACCAACAAGTCTGGGTAAAATCAGAGAGCAATAAATATAAGAGATTAGAGATGCTTTCTCCAACAGATTTAGGAGTGCCCCAAAAAGATGAAATAAACAGAGCTACCGATAAGACGATATTAGTCATCAGACATGATACTTAACAGGAAGATTGAATCCTATTTGCTGGATCCAAAATCATTATCATACCCAAAAAGGCACAAGGAGAATTAGTCTGGAAGATACCTGAGGCCACCTGTATATAGGGTAATGCCGGCTGAGTGTTGGATCAGCCAAATACTGGACTGGCATCTGCATAGGTATAGGAAGAATGGTGACAACATGCAGGGTGCGTCAGAAATACAGAAATGTACAACCGAAGAGGAACTGCTGGCTTTTAAAGGCCATGGGAGCATATTTTGTTCACAGTTTGTCAGCAGCTCAGTTGTGAAATCCATTCCTGTTCATCAGAGCTCCAGAAATTACCACGACCTGTTTGAGAAATAAGGTATTCCTGAAAAGCTCACGCATAACTTTGTATTTAACTTACCTCTGGAGAAGTCACGGAGTAATAGAGCACAGATACAGGACTTTTAGCCCAACCAGTCAATGATAACATGGTGCCCACCAGCCAGTCCCAATTCCTTGTGTTTGGCCCTGTCCCTCCACGCACTTGTCTAAATGCTTCCTAAACAATATTATTATACCCTGCTCACTTCCTCTGGCAGCATACTCCATATATTCACAACCCTCTGCATAAAATGTTGCCCCTCAGCTCCTTTTAAATCTTTCCTCTCTCACTCAAAATCTATGCCCCTAGTTTTAGACTGCCTATCCTGGGTAAAAGGCTGTTACTATTTGCTTCTCATATTTATAAACACTTCTGTAAAATTGTCCCCTCATTCTCCCACGTTGCAAGGAATAAAGACTTAACCTGGCCAACCTCCTCCCAGAAATCAGGCCCTCTAGTCCTGGCCACATCCTGGTAAATCTTTTCTGCACTTTTTATCATTGAGGATCTCACATGGTCTGTACATACAATGCCTCTTTCGCCTCAGATGATTGAAGAAGTTTGGCATAAGACCCCAAATCCTAACGATTTTCTACAGAGGCACAATTGAGAGCATCCTGACTGGCTGCATCACTGCCTTGTATGGGACCTGTACTTCCCTCAGTCACAGGACTCTGCAGAGAATTGTGCAGACAGCCCAGTGCCTCTGTAGATGTGAACTTCCCACTATTCAGGACATTTACAAAGACAGGTGCATAAAAAGGGTCCAAAGGATCATTGGGAACCTGAGTCACCCCAATCACAAACTGTTCCAGCTGCTACCATCCGGGAAATGGTACCGCAGCATAAAAGCCAGGACCAACAGGCTCTGGGACAGCTTCTTCTGCCAGGCCATCAGACTGCTTAATTCATGCTGACACAATTATATTTCTATGTTATATTGACTGTTATGCTGCACATACTATTTATTACAAATTACTATAAATTGCACATTGCACGCTTAGAAAGAAACGTTATGTAAAGATTTTTACTCCTCGTATATGAAGGATGTAAGAAGAGAAGCCAATTCAATTCAACTCAGTAATTTCTATTACAGGGACCAGAACTGTATACCAAGTCTGGTCTTACCAATGACTTAGACATCGACTACAGACCCAAGGACTAAACTCAATGCCTTGACTAATGAAGACCAGCAGGCTAAATACTGTTTCCACCACCTAGTCTACCTGAGATGTCACTTTTAATGAACTAGCCTTTTACTCTTTGGTCCCTTTGCTCCACTACACTTCATAGTTCCCTTCCATTTATTGTATAGGTCTGGTTTGACTTTCCGAAATGCATTACCTCACACTTACCTGCATTGAAATCCATTTGCCATTCCTCAGTCCACTTCCCAAACTGATCAAGACCAACCTGTAATTGATAACTTTTATTACTATCAACAACACCTCGTAATTTTGTGTCATTCACAAGTTTACTAATCAGCCCTTGTGCATGACTATTAGAGACTTTACATGGTGATGACTTTACTGCGACACTGTCTGAAAAGATACAGTTTCAAAGTGTCTACCCAGACAGGAGTATTCATACCAAATGTAAAGGGAAAATAAAAGCACAAGCTTTTTCTTATTTACACTGTGTATCTTTTAAGACAATGTTATTGAGCTACTGACTGGCTGAAAGCACATGATATACTTGCTAAAAATGTTCTCATTTATTGTTTAATTGAGATACAGAGCAGAATAGGCCCTTCCAGCCCTTCGAGATGCACCGCCCAGTAATCCCTGGATTTAATCCTAGTCTAGTCACAGGACAATTTACAATGACCAATTAACCTACTAACTGGTACATCTTGGGATTGTGGGAGGAATCCGGAACACCCAGAGGAAACCCATGCAGTCAAAGGGAGAACGGACAAACTCCTTACAGGCAGCGGCAGGAATTGAACCCGAGCCACTGATACTGTAAAGCATTGTGCTAACCGCTATACTACTGTGCCGCCCCAATATTGTCCATATTCTGTGCACAAAACAGCCGTTAAATCCCTATGCTACGCCTAACTTGTAAAGACACTATGTGTCAGATCTGAAACTTAAGGTATAATTAAGTGACAGATATCTGAGAACAACAAGAAGTAATAGATTTCCATTAATTCATTCTAAAAGAATAGTTTCTTCTGCTAAGTGTTCTTGAGCTGAAAATCTAACAATTTGGTGGAGTTAAAATGTACTAATCCATCAGCGTCCCTCTAATGATGTGGTGTTGCTGAGAATTTAGCCCACTGTTTACTCTCTGAACACCCGTGACTGTGGCAAGGTAGAGCTCAAATACCATCTATAACTTGATGATGATACAACCATTGTTGGCAGAATCTCAGATGATGATAAAAGGGTGTACATGAGGAATTGAGAATATATAAAAAAAATCATTTTGAACCTATGTAATCTCTGGCTAAAAGAATAATTGGGACTGAATAGGACTATTTGAACTGAAGTAAACTCTCTCTTCAGTGGTTAGCTAGGACTGACTCATTATCAGTTCTTTTCAGCTTGCAGTGAGTCATTGGGAGGTTGATAACATTATACATTGTACCCTTGTTTGATTGGGGGGGAGGACTCGACGATAAGGACAGGAATGAACATCTGTCTGTAATTAAGTCAGGACCTTGCAAAGGGAATAACTGTTAAAGACTGGACAGTACATCCATCTGTAATTAAAACCTTGATTTAGTGGACTCTCTTATCAAAGTAATTAAGTTTTGCACCAACAGACTTGGTGGGCGCAGCAGTTCAAATAACATCTTGCAATAGTAATGTATGGGGCTTATTGTGTATAAATATACGGCTGTAACCTGACTAAGTCAGTCCACTTGTCAGGTGGTGACAGTGCTTACACGCCTTCTCTTTGACAACTGGGTCTCAAACTCCTGCAGGAGGGTGCACCATAAACTGTGGTGACAATAAGAAGCCAGTCTCCTGAGTTTTATTCAGATTCAACTTTAACAGGAACAAGATACACTAGCTAGTTTTGTGGTGTCGCAGCAACAACCTTGCACTCAACATCAGTATAACTAAAGAACCGATTGTGTACTTCAGAAAGGGTAAGATGAGGGAACACACACCAGTCCTCACAGAGGGATCAGAAGTGGAAAGAGTGAACTATTTCAAGTTCCTGGGTGTCAGTATCTCTGAGGACCTAACCTGAACACAACATATTGACGCAGCTATAAAGAAGGCAAGACAGCAGCTGTATTTCTTTAGGAGTTTGGGAAGATTTGGCATGTCACCAAAAACATTCACAAATTTCTACAGATGTACTATGGAGAGCTTTCTAACTGGCTGCATCGCTGTCTGGTATTGGTGGGGGGGTGGTGGGAGGGGGTGTGGTTACTGCGCAGGGTTGAAATAAGGTGCAGAGAATTCTAAACTTACCTCCATCATGGGCACTAGCATCCATAGTAGCCAGATAATCTTCAAGGAGCGGTGAAAAGGAGCCTCAGAAAAGTGGTGTCCATCATTAACCTCCACCACCCAGGTCATGCCCTCTTCGCATTGCTACCAATGGAATGAAGGTACAGAAGCCTGAAGACTCACAATCTGATTCAGGAACAGCCTTTTCCCCTCTGCTATCCAATTCCTAAATGGGACATTGAACCCATGGACATACTTCACTACTTTTTTATTTCCTATTTTTCCACTACTTATTCAATTTAACTATTTTATATATATGTTCTTACTGTAATTCACAATTTTCTTTTCCTGTCTATTATCACATATTGTATTGTGCTGGTGCCACAAAGTTAACAAATATTCAAACTTCATGGTATATGCTGGTGGGATTAAACCTGATTCTGATTCCAATATTTCCTCTGGTTTATGTGTTACTTTATCATGAACAACCCTGCAAATTTGGTGGCACACCTTTTTTGTTTTATGTGGTTCTTTTCCTGGATTAATTCCAGGTACCTTTTCTTAATAAACAAGAAGTTGCCTGTATTGTTAAAATATTCAAATTCATCAAGTTCCAATTGAAATAAACCACATTGTTCACAACAGATTATGGTTCTAGCAAGTAAGAATGCAGTACATTAAATAATACTGACAGCAGAATGCACTCAGCTCTAGAATGCCTATTACGGTCAAAGACCAATATATTATTTGTATGAAAGATATGGCACAATCAAGGCTAAAATGTAACTCACAATTTATTTCCATTACTGTTTCATTTAGATTCAAGAGCCTCATTCTAATGTTTTATTTAATAAAATAATCAGTGCCACAATAGCAAAGTAGTGATAAGTGACTGAAAAATTCTTGACAATTTATTTTTTCAAGATTTGAAATCACACATTTTTACTCTTTCCTAGAATTCAATTAATATTTTAACTGAGTTTTGGGATGCCACAGTTACCCAAAGACAAACTGTACAATGACATATTGTCTTTTATATTTATTTATTACTTCTGGCAATCAAATTCTTCCCTCAGGATACGGTGGGAGCTCAAAGTGTAAAAGAAAATGAAGCTATGATGAAGCATAGATTACTTTCTGTTTCAAAAGACTCTGCCTGCACTGCCTTTATCTGTATTGTGCTGCTTGTGAATCCATCATCTACTTCAGGCCTCTCCAAACAAAGAGCAAATAATTTCTTAGGTAAACACGAGGAAATCTGCAGATGCTGGAAGTTCAAGCAACACACACAAAATGCTGGTGGAACACAGTAGGCCGGGCAGAATCGATAGGGAGAAGCGACTGCGCTTCTCCCTATAAATGCTGCCTGGCCTGCTGCATTCCACCAGTAATTTCTTAGATTCCCATCTTTCCCAAAAGTGTTATGTAAATCAGTAGACTGCAAATAATTAGGCAGCGTTATGATCACAGCACATGACTAGAAAATAATGTCCATAAATTAAATAAATAACTAATGTGCCAATATTAACAATAAGGAGTACTGAACACTGCAGAGAAGATACACATTTAACCTGGTAACAGGTATCATTGTTGTAGAAAAGTTTTTTTCTGTTTCTTTTTATTACAGTGTCAATACTAAGCTAACTTTGATCAAGTAAGCACAAAAAAAAACACGTGGTAAAATTCCTATACCTGGCTCCATAATGTATATAAATCTCTTTTACAGTGGCATGTGCCACATCCCTTCAATTTTTATGGCCTCTCTAAATAATGTTTTTATACAGTACTGATCAGTAAATGAATTATCCCACAGGACAATCCCCAGGATTAGCTCAAAGGTTGATCTAAGTTCCTAGTGCCATAGATACTTGCAGCAATTACAGACAGAACATTATCATCCTGTAAAAATCTAGAAACCAAGCATTGAAAGCCATTTATGTAAACCATAAAGCCACTCACGTGCTGTGAGTGAAAGTGATTCTATGAAAACACATACATTGATCTGAATTAATCTTGGGTCATTATAATTTTGGATCAAATATAAAATGCGGTAAATATATTATCATCTAAAGTTGGAATCATTCATAAGTTCAAGTTAATTGGAGAAGGTTGTGGTGTGACTTGTTGCTAACTCAAAATAAAAATAGATTGAAAAATTCTACAAGAGTTTGTTCATTTATGTATTGAATAATTGTATACAGAATGTAATTCTCAAATCATAAGTGGGGAAGTTTAGGTAAGGAATGAAATCAATCAATTAAAGAACAGTAACTCATAAACCATAGGACCATAAGAATTAGGAGCAGAAGTAGGCCATTCAGGACATCAAGTCTGCTCCACCATTCCATCATGACTGATCTATTATCCCTCTCCACCTTGTTCTCCTGCCTTCTCTGTGTAACCTTTGATGTCATGACTAATCAAGAATCTGTGAACCAACGCTTTAACTATACACAATGACTTGACCTCCCCAGCTGTCTGTGGCAATGAATTCCACAGTTTCTCCACCCTCTGTCTAAAGAAATTCCTCCTCATCTCTGTTGTAAGGAGGCATCCTTTTATTCTGAGTCTGTGCCCTCTAGCCCTGGACTCCTCCACTGTAGGAAACATCCTCTCCACATCCACTCTATCTAGGCCTTTAATATTTAATAGACCAGTGAAGTCCCCTCATGCTTCTAAACTCCAGTGAGTACAGACTCAGAGCCATAAAATGCTCCTCTTTCCTGGGATAATTCTCATGATCCTCCTCCAATGCCTGCATTTCCTTTCTTAGGTAAGGGTCCCAAAACTACTCACAATATTCCAAGTGCAAAAAAATGCCTTTTAACCCCTCAGCATTCCATTCTTGCTTTTCTATTCTAGTACTATTAAAATGAATGCTAACATTGCATTTGCCTTCCTTACTACCTGCAAGTTCATCTTTAGAAAATCCTGTATTAGGACTCCTAAGTTTCCTTGCACCCCCAGTTTCTGAATTTGCTCCCTGTTTGGAAAATAGTTTGCCCTTTATTCCTTCTACTGATGTGCATGGCTATACTCTTCACTATACTGTGTCTTCCATCTGCCACTTCCTTGCCCATTCTCCTAATCTGTATAAATCCTTCTGCAGGCTCTATTGTCCCTCAACACTACCTGCACCTCTACCTATCTTTGTATCATCCACAAATTTGCCACAAATCTATTAATTCAGTCATCCAAGTCATTGATATACAATAGAAGCCTTCCTACACTGACTCCTGCGTGAACACCACTAGTCACTGACAGCCAACCAGAAATAGGCCCCCTTTATTTCTACTCTTTGTGTCCTGCCAGTCAGCCAACTTTGAATCTTCTATCTATATTTAATATTGATCTTTTATTTCTTCATCTGTTCCATTTTCCCCTTTATTTGTCCTGCATTACACCATTTAATATCTCCAGTCCTCTACTCCAGCACAGCCTTGTCTTTATCTCTTCCTCTCCTTTTCCCACCTTTTACTTTTATTTATGATAACAAGGTAACTCTTATTTTTCTTTCTCCACAGGTGCTGAGTATTTACAGATTTGGAGCATCTCCAGTATTTTCCATTTATATGTTCCATTTTGTTTGTTTTTTTGTGTGTGAGGAGGAGGGATTTGGGGATTGATGGTCATGCTGTCATTCTTTTCTTTCTTGGTTTCATCGATATCTGGAGAAGAAGAATTTCAGAGTTGTATACTTTGCTAATAAATGAACCTTTGACATAAAATAAGCTTATACGGTTTTCTTAAGTCTAGATATTGGAAACTAATATCTAATGCAACATTTGAAAAAATGCTCCTTCGCAGAAATTGATTTTAATGAAAAACTGAAATCAGATATTAAATGGGTTTTGCGATACAAAAACATGTCCATTTAATGATTATAGTGCACAATTCTGATTCAAATTACTGATTATCATAATCTGAATAAGTCTGTAAGTTTAAAATCAGACACCTGCAGGATGATCATTAGAATGCTGAATAAGCAGTGTTTTCCTCACTTCTGCCGTGAGTGTGGAGTAGACTGGCCAACACAGTACCGCAGTTTTTATGATGGCACAGGGACTAAGTGGAGGTCATGCAGGGACTAAAGATCCCAGTGAAGGAGGGATGTTCTCTATCAGTAGCTAGAAATCAGTGCACCTTGTTCTTCTCAGCTGCATAGCTACTGGTGTCATTTGACATGGCCTCATTGCTCCTTCCAATTTCCCCCTGTAAATTTAGGAAACTCTGACAAGATGCTGATTATCAGGCACCCCATTCTTCTTGACAACACACAGAGTTCAGATGCTGATATCTAAAGTAATGTGCAATCTTGTGGACCTCATGCACCTAAAATGTCAACGATTCCTTCCCCCCACCGATGCTGCTCAACCTGCAGATTGTTTGTTCCCTCCTTCTTTCTGCTGGCTTTGATAAAGTGTCAAAATGTTTGTGAATCACAGAACGATTGAAAGTTTACTCAGTCAATTGTGTTCTTCATGCAGATCAAAAAAACTGCTATCCCAGCACTTTCCAGCACTAGGTCCAGGCAGGTCATTGCTCTTCAAGTGCACAAACAAGGAATTTTTAACTGTAGTGGGAGTTTCTACCATCCTTTCGGGCAGTGAGTTCCAGATCCTTACCATTCTCTGGGTAATTTCTTTTTCTTCATCTCCTTTCTAATCCTTCTGCCAATTATTTTAAATTTAAATTTACACTCCAGGTTTTTGACATCTTTACTAAAGGAAGCAGACTACAACTAGACCCTCAACCACATCTTTCCCTCAGCCTCTTTTGTTTCAAATAAAAGCAGTTCACTCAATCTTTCCTCGTGGCTACAGATTTCATATCCTGGCCAAATTTTCATTAATCCCCTCTTCATCAACTCTATTACATTACACACATCCTGTAATGTGGTAGTGGGCCGAACTCAGCCCATGGTCTAATGAATGATATGTACTGTTAAGGTGTAACTGTCCCTCTTTTATATTGTATATCTCAGCTAAGAAAGGAAAATATTTCATGTGACATTTTAATCACATTATTAATCTGTCCAGATTTCTTTTAGGATTTGTTACTGCAGGTTCTCAGTTCTTTTTCTGTTTCTCCACAACATTCTGTATCAATCTATTGACTGAACCTCCTGGCCTTGTTGCATTATTCCAAATCCATAACCTCACAATTCTTTATCTATATTATCCCACAGTCCAAAGTTTTCCTTCTTACTGAGAACCACAGTTGTTGTCTCATCATTAAGTCAAGTTTATTGTCATTTAAATATATACATGTATACCGTCAAACAAGACGTTTCTCCAAACCAGGGTGTAAAGTACTGTAGTATACATCAGATACGAGGGATGATTGATAAGTTCGTGGCCTAAGGTAGAAGGAGTCAATTTTAGAAAACCTAGCTCATTTATTTTTCAACATAGTCCCCTCCTACATTTACACACATAGTCCAGCAGTCGTGGAACATACGGATCTTGGACCTCCAGAAGGTTTCCACAGATGGGTTATTGATAAGTTCGTGGCCTAATGTAGAAGGAGTTGAGTTATACAGCTTTCGTTACATGCACATGCAGGTCAGCTCTTTGAGTGATTATGCAGAAAGTTTGAAGTTAGTAACATCTCCTTCTACCTTAGGCCACAAACTTATCAATCACCTCTGCCGTGGACACTTTCTGGAGGTCCAAGATCCGTATGCTCCACGACCGCTGGACTATGTGTGTAAATGTAGGAGGGGACTATGTTGAAAAATTAATTTGCTAGGTTTTCAAAATTGACTGCTTCTACCTTAGGCCACAAATTTATCAATCACCCCCCCCCACCCCGTATATGATGCACAATAACATAAAAAAGGATAAAACCTACATATGAATTAAGCATAAATAAACTAACTAAAATGCATAATTTTTATGTTGTAAGGTACAGAACAGATTAACCAATGGCGCTTTGAATGCGATGTGGCAGGGAGTTTAGAATCCTAATGGCCCGAGCGAAGAAATTGTTTTCCATTCTGACTGTTCTTGTTTTCACGCATCAAAGTCTCTTGCCTGGTGCTAGAAAGTCAAAGAGGATGCTGGGTGGATGGGTGGGATCCTTGATAATACTAAGGCCCCTCCGTACACAGCACTCCGGTGAATGTCCCCGATGAATGGTAGGAGACCCCTATGAACCGCTCAGCCATTGTCACACTCCTTTGCAGGGACTTCTGGTCCAATGCTTGGCTGCTGGCATACCAGATGGAGATGTAACTTGTCAGGATGCTGTCAATGGCGCTCCTATAAATTGTAGTTAATATGGGTGTGAGCCTCACTTTCCTCAACCTCCTTAGGAAGTGGAGATGCTGCCGTGCCTTCTTATTCAGGAAGATGAAATGAAGGGACTAGGTGAGGTCATCCATGAAGTGAACTCCCAGGAACTCGCTCTATGGAGGACCATGTATTCATAGAAGGGGATTGTTCACCTGCACTTCCCTGAAGTCCACAATGGTTTCCTTGGTCTTCACCACATTCAGACTTAGGTTGCTCTTCTCACACCAATCCACCAGCTGCTCCATTTCCTTTCTGTACTCCGAATCATCGTTGTTGAGGCCAATCACTGTTGTGTCATCCGCAAACTTGATGGCGCGGTTTGAGTTGAATCCCGCGACACAGTCATGCTTCAGCCGTGTGAACAGTAGCAGGCTGAGCACTCAGCGTAATGATGGGACTGGAGATGTTGCTGCCCACACAAACTGACCATGGCCATTCTGTTAAGATGTCCAGGATCTAGTTGCAGTGGGAGGTGTTGAGGCCCAGTAAGGACAGTTTCCCCACCAGTTTCTGGGGTACGATAGTGTTAAATGCTGAAGTGAAGTCTATAAAGAGCAGCCTGGCATATGAGACCCCACTTACTAGGTGGGACAAGACAGAAGCAATTGCATTGTCAGTCTTTGGCATTCTCTTTTCAAGAAGGCTGTGAAGCTCAGTCACTGAATATATTAAAGACCAAGATAATCAGATTTGTGAATATCAGGGAACCAAGGGATAGTTTCTGCATACAAATGACCCTAAGTAAACTATCAGATGAGATCTTATTAAATGCTAGAGCTGGGATAAGGGATTAAAAGTCATTTAAAGATAATTACCTCACATTAACAGCATCATTTAATTCCCATGAAATTGTTTTTAAACCTTTGCATACAATAGACATGATACACCAAGGTTCAAATTGGCGATCTTTGGGAAACAAATTGCAATGTATATATTATCTGTCTGCTGACAAGTAGTATTTCAGTTTGACCATTGGATTCATAGCACTGACGTCTTTATATCTTAAATGACATTTGGTTAAGCACATCTTAAACAAAATGTATCTGAACTGGTCTTTAGCACTAAATGAAGATATTTTTCTCCTTATTTTGAAATGTAGCACTATAATCTGAAAAGAATCTCTTTTAAAAGGAGTAATAATTAAGATTATATTATATTCAGAATAAAGCAAAAAATATAGTTTTGTTTCCAGTGATTGGTCCATGATTGATATGATTGTCATTATCATGTTAGACAAGGCAATCTGTTCAGCTGCTGAATGGGTAACCATCTGCTCAATTATGTTAATTGTAGCTGAGGTGCGCAGGAGATGCACTTAACCAATAGCATTAAAGTTGAGCAAATAAATAATTTAGGCTCTAGAATCCTACAATTTTCAGAACTTCAGACATCATTTAATCCCACTTAACAGATTTAAACATGTTGAGAAATACTCATTAACAATTTCTGAAAGGTAAACCTCCACAAAAATATTGCCTGGTCTTTTGGAGCAGAACTTCCACCAGAACTGCATTAGGCAGATTGTCAATATCAGCTTTTTAAACTCAATATCAGATCAAATGGTAGCTGCAGCTGAAGAGAAATCAACAATTTATGATGACAGTGGAGTTACTAGCAATCATCAAAATAGAATTGGATACAGAAATGGGGGAGGGGGGTTAGGTAAAATGAATGGGAATAACTGGTTGCTTTGAATTATCTCATTCGATAATTAATATTCACTGATTCTAAATCTTCTATATATCTAGCTGAGTCGTTGCAAATTATAAGCTGAAACACGTTCCGAAATAAAAATCAAATAGCTTGAATTCAGTTTGAAAATGAGTTGTTGCAAAATCAAATTTTTTACTTGCACCGCTTAATTGGATGAATAAAGTATTGTTGACTTTTAAAATAATTTAATAATAGAACTAGTGAATTCTCTATCTAATTTATCATGTGTTTGGATTGTTTCCAACATTACTTATCTCTTAGCTCCTCTTTCTTCTTAGTTGTGCATAAACTCATTCATTCAGTCTTGGGTTGTATCTTTGACAATGTGTGAGTCAGTCATTTGAACAGAAGCTGTGATGTCATTCAGGATATCCAGTTTAATTCATATAATAACCTTGAACTAGGGAAAGAGGCTGGAAGGATGTGGCCTCTTGAATCTATATCACAGGTCATATCACCAATCTTCCTGTGCAACAGCAGCACAACATGTTCCAAATTCATTACTGTGCCAAAGTTTCTCTTCAGCAGATAGATGGAGGCCATTCAGCCCTTTCGAAGCCAGCAGTTCTTAATGCATTTGGAAACTATACAAAGTCGTTTTCCATTACTAATTTGGGCAGTGACTTCAAAATCCTAACCGCGTTAAGTAAAATATTTCATCATGTCACCTGAGGATTGTTTGCCAATCACTTTAGATGCATGGCCTGAGATGACTGATCCTCCTGCAACTGTAGATAGTTTATCTTTTTTTTACACTATCTATAATTCTTAATGTTTTAAGCATCTCTATCAAATGTCATTTCAACATTCTCCATTCCAATCACACCTTACAATCCCAATTCTTACAGACTCACTGTGCAGCCAGGATCTCTCAACATTAGAACTTCCTTGTAGATCTCTTACATGTTCTCAGGTCTCCATTACCAAGTTTTGCCTGAAATTATATATAGTACTCCAGCTAGGGAAAACTAAGCTTTTACACGGCTAGAATCACTTCCTGGCTTTAACATTCAATTTATAAAAAGCAGAATACATGGTGTTTTACTAGTTGCTTTTTTTAACTTGTCCTTCCACATTCACAGGGTTGGTTGAAGTAAACAGTGTTAAGAGTGGCCAGACTTTAACTCAACAAGCTTAGGTGAGAAAAGGTTTGGCTGAAAACAAGCAGAGGCTCTAAGAAAATTTCTATTAAGGTTTTTTTTCTCTTTCTTTGTCTATTAGTACATAGCTAGTGCTGTGAGAATGGGTCCAGGGTTCATTCGTTATGTGTCCCCTTTATTTAAGAAAAGATGTGCCAGCATTGGAGAGGGTCCAGAGGAGGTTCACAAGAATGATTCCAGGAATAAAAGAGTTAATGTATGAGGAGTGTTTGATATCTCTGGTCTGAACCCAGATAAGGAGGAATTTCTTTAGCCAGAAGGTAGTGATTCTGTGGAATTCATTGCCGCAGACCACAGTGAAGACCAAGTCATTGGATATATTTAAAGCAGGGGTGATAGATTCCTGATTAGCCAGGCTATCAAAGGTCACGGGGAGAACGCAGGAGAATGGGGTGAAGAGGGCTAATAAATCAGCCATGATGGAATAACAAAGCACACTCAATGGGTCAAAAGGCCTAATTCTGCTCCTATGTCTTATAGTCTACAACCACCATCTTTCTCTTTATGGATCCCTATTAATTTGTTTCACTTAGCTTATATTGTTTTTCCTCATCCTTTCAAACTAAATGTAACATTTTCACATTAAGAATGAACACCTTATAATTTCCCACTACTCCCACATCCCCCTCTCTTAGGCCCATAACACTTTGATATCTTCTCCTATTTTCACAGAACTTACATTTCTTCCAAGTTTCCTATCATCTGCAAGTTTCAAGATTGTCCCCTACACCCAATATCTAAGTCATTAATGTCCATCGGAAGCAGTAGTGATCCTTGAAGATGTGGAACTCCAGTCCAAAAATAAGCCATTTCCTGTAGCCCTCTGGTTTCTATCCCTTGCTTGAAGTCATATACATGCTATCCTTTCACTTCCACTTGTATTCTGTAATAATATACTTATAACTTGAAGCCTAATAAAGATACCATTCCCACAGGATTACTTAACTAATTTTAATATTGCCTGATTTTAAAAAAACAGAATCAAGTCAGTCAAACATGTTGTCCCTTAACATTCCATGCTGAAATCCTTTCACTGGTCTTTGTTTGTCCAAGTGACTGTTCAGGTTCTCGAAAATGTTTTTTTTCCTGAAAATAACACCACCACCTAATTGCTTCTGTTAGGGAGTATTCTAGAGATATGTGAATATCACAGATATTAATTCAAACAAGAACAAGTCTTCCAGCAGATTTTTGGGTGTGCCCAAACAAAGAGAGTACTGTCCTGGGACAGGCACATTAAGTTAGGCAGGTGCTATGAAGCATTTAGGAAAAGGAGTGGTAACATGGATAAGACGGGGATAACAAACATGTATAATATTCAACATGGCTCACAGCGAGACAGCAGCCCCAAGCAGGGGTAGGAGACAGAACAATGATCATGAATCATGTCAGGACGTCCCAAGGGTAGAGGCCAAACACAATGAAGGGCTTTTAGAAGTAGTACAGCTGCCTGCAGAGGCAGCAGCAACTAAAGTAAAGATGCACCAGGAAGAGGAGAGGAAGGAGCAGACAGGAAACGGGTGGGCACGTCAGGGGGCAAAGTGAGCAACAGAAGAAAATGAGATGACAGATACTGAAAGTGTACAGGAAGAAACCACTAGAGCCAATTTAGTAAGACTGTATGGAAATGTGAAGGACTATTGTAACCACGTTAACTCATTGGGGAATTGAGCAAAACATCTTGCTGATCAGAGAGATCCAGAGGGACTGAAGATAGTCCTCCCACAGCTAGGTGACCATGTCATAGTAAGGGAGCTGCCTGAAAAGACAGGTTTCACTCCCATGTGGATGGGGCCACAGGTGGTGGTCTGGATAAATGACACCTGTATCTGTGTGCAGACCTGGAGAGACAGCATGTCAGTGAACTATTGATAAAGTTTAAAGTATAATGGTAACTATACTTTGTCATGAAGGTTGGTACTTGGAGGCAGGTGATTAGAATGGATTGATCAGAATAGAAAGAGATTGGAAAAAATAGATGGGAAGGGATCTGAGTTGAGGCAGATACATCAAGTTCCACAACCTTTATGGCGAGGCGGATGAGAAAGAGAGAAGAAGTCGCACACAGCTTTGGAAAGCAGCTACCCCAGCTGATGGGGAGTGAACATGAATAAGCTTGGTCCATTCAGTGGTTGAGCCGGCATCGAAAGGGCAGCCCAGGAGGGGATTCCATTAGGGTGTGGTCCTTGCAGCTTTTCAAATAGAGACCACCCCAACCCCTCCTGTAGATGGACCAAAAGACTGGTTGTCAAGATCAATTTAATAATCTTCAGTCATGGGATGGAATGTGAACCGTTGGTATGTGAATTGAAGTTAAAAGCACAGGCTGCTCCACAGCCTAAGAGATTGCATGTGCAATAGCCAAACATTAAGTCTATGGGGTTGTATTAATTGGCCTGCTTCAAACCAGGTAACATGGGCTCCTTTGTGACTGAGTTCAATCTGGCAGACAAGACTGATGTTGGCACTTAGTACATCAAACGTGGTCACAGATATAGGCAATCAATAGTTTTTGTGTACTTCTGATATTTGTTTGCTCAGAGACATCCCTGACAACATTAATTTTTGGTGTCTGGGATTTCTGTCCCTGAAGCTTTTAGACTATTTGTGTGAATTACTTTGTGTCAAAGGAGTTTGAACATTCAGAGACATCTGTTACTGGTACTATGTAATCCAAAGGAAGCACTGTCAACCCAAAATATTGAAGGAAACTACAAAGGGTGTTTGATAAGTTCGTGGCCTAAGGTAGAAGGAGATGAGTTATTAACTTCAAAATTTCTGCACAATCACTCAAAGAGTTGATCTGCATGTGCAGGTAATGAGAACTGTATAACTCATCTCCTTCTACCTTAGGCCATGAACTTATCAATCATCCATCTGTGGACACTTTCTGGAGGTCCAAGGTCCATATGCTCCACAACTGTGGAGGGGACTGTGTTGAAAAATAAATGTGCTAGGTTTTCTAAAAATGACTCCTTCTACCTTAGGCCACAAACTAATCAATCACCCCTTGTATGTAGTTTAACTATAGAAATTACATTGTATCAGCTACTGTTACCTTTAATCTTCAGTGTATAAAAATGAGATGTACATTTGGGTCTGTGAACCTCTCTCAAAAGTGTTTCCAGAACGATGCCTGCTTGTTGTGATGAATAAAGACTTCTATACAATCAGCTTCAGTATCTCTCTCCAGTGACTTCATTCAGTCACAACAGTGTCAAGCACGTAATTCCCAGATTAACCATAATATCTACCACCACCAATAAATGTCCAATTTGCTCTCTAGTTGTCCCAATACTCACTTGACAACCCTTGTTAATAATTTGCTTATGGAAGAAAACTTTATATCAACTGTTAATGTACTATCAACTTACATTGATCATATCTTGACTTCCTTATTACCTGCCTCTTTATTTTCAGCCAGGTACTCAACTCTGTTACCAGCTGAAATCTAACATAAATTTTTGTCGGCCACTCTATAAAGTTTGCATTGTTGCTTCTGAGGCATTTTTACCAACCGAAGTAGAACTGATGGCAAATTCTGAGATCCACCAAATGTGAATGTTCTTGTAATGTGACTTGATGGATGTCAAGGATCCTGCATGGTGGACCATACTGCATGCAACCATGTATTCAGCTGTAATATAACATGCTAAATATAGATAAACTATGCTTGTCATATCATCTAGTTTGATATTGGGTTGTTATATACAATTGAATAGTTCGCAAAGTGTGGAAATTATTTTTAATAAAGTGAAAGTGTGATTCCTTGTGTTATGTTGAATTTCACTCCTCTTTTGTATCCTCATTACACCCCTTCAAATCTCTGATCCCAAATCTAGCATAGATTTATGGATTCTTTTGACTCTATGTTATCACACCCAGGTACCATTTTGTGTTTCTGACGTTAGATAATGTAAAGTTTGAAAAACTGTTCAACATAAATCTTACTGTCTTTCCAGATGCTAATTGTTCTAATCTAATTATGAAGAAAGCCTCATAATATCTATCTACGTTTGTTGTTCATAATTCTGAAACTGTACCTTTCATTCTGTTACCCTAGAAAATATAAAATTATTGACTTATGTTTATTTCATTCATTTCTGCATTCTATGTTATTGCCTTGATTAGGTTTGATCAGATCTTACTAATAAGTTATCTCTAATGTATCAGATTATTTCCAACAGCTCTTCTCTTGGGTAAAATGGATCAATTCATTGATTCTTCATTCCTTCACTGCTTGCATGCAGGTAACGAGATTTCAAATTGAAAATACAGCAAAGTAAGTTGTCCTTCTATTTATTTTTTACATCATCTTACCCAAGAGTAAGAAGAATGTACATAATGAATGATGTATAATTAATTTTTTCACTAATTGAGTAAAAACATGATAAAGTAAAACTTAACAGATTTCACAATTTTATTTTGTGTTGCATCTTTTAATTTTTTATTTATTTTGATCATAGGCCTGTCAAAACTCATACCATCTAACTTGTATGTTAGGAATTCATGTAAGGGAGGACTTTACCTCCCAGCTCTAATATTGCTGTTCTTACAGGCAAAGCATCACTAAAAAAAATATTTTTCATAGTCTATTTATAGCTCAGAACTGGCAAAGTGTCAGAAGTTTGCAGCTTCTGAATCTGTTGTTTATACTTGTGCTAAGAAATGAAACTAATGAAATGAATTTTGTAATGGATAGAGAAAAAGGTGATTAAATTATTTAAAACAATGTGATAATATGGGTGGATTTAGGGCACAAGAATAGTGATTTACTATATCTAGAAAGTTTCATGTTCTTTTTTACCTTTAGTTACCACAGTGATAACTGGCTTGTGATGGACAAGAGCTCATAGCTACACTGATTTTTGATTCTTCAAGGTCGGCTCTTCTTAGCATTGTGAAGCAGAATTCGCCAGATGTTGGATTGTTCACCCACTGAGAGCTTGGTTTAGACCGTTGTGAGACAGGTTAGTTTTTCCCTGCAGATGATGTGTTGTTACAACAGTAACCCTGCTCAGTATGAGAGGGACTGCAGGTTCGGACATGTTGCGGCTGAAGAGCCAATGGTGCAAAGCTACCATCCACGGTATTTTGTCTGAACAACTCTAAGTCACAGTCCTACCTAAATGCAATGACACCCTTGGGACACCGCGCACTGATTGGGCTGGGACTGTGGCACTTGTCTAGTGAGAAGTGCCATTCCTATTGGCTTAGAATGTGGATGGTTGGGCAGCACCTGTAAACCTGTCCAGCATGTTGCATATTCACGGGGCACCTGGTGCCCAAATTCTCACAGACAACCAAATGGATGAAACTCTCTGCCATTTTTATCTGAACTTGCTTATTTTTGCTTATGTGGTTGTGAATCCACATCCACAATGAATGTGACGCAAGCTCTTCCTGGATTCTGTGATTCAATGAAGGATACGCAGAAAAATACTACAACTACTGAAGGATTTCCAGTCAATCTCAGTTTCTATACAAATCATTGAGATTGTGTTAGTAGACGTTTCTTTGCAATACAGCATGACTGAGTGAAAAAGCAAAGAGAATAGATGTTGGAAAATCAGGCAACATGCACAAAATGCTGGAGGAACTCAGCAGGCCAGGCAGCATCGATGGAAAAGAGTATAGTCGATATTTCAGGCCGAGATCTTCATCAGGACTGATTCTGCTAGATTCTATAGCATTAGAGGAGCTATTCTGCTGACTAATCTTCCATGGAATTAATATGTGAAATGTCTGCATTTTGATAAGGTTACATTACTGCCTTCTGATATAGCATCTGTAATCTCACAGTGGAGAGGGTGTTTGTCTAAGCTTAGAAAGCACATGTGGCAGTGAAGTTGGTGGGCAGAAAGGAGGAGATGTGGGAATGATATTGCACATGGATGTGCACACCTCTGCTGTAGTCACTTGGTGATGGAGGATACAAGATGGGAAGGAGCAGGATCTTAACAGTGGCAGCAGTACGAAAGGAACAGATGAAATAGAAATCCATGGGAGAGCCAGAAGACTTTTTTGCACTGATATTGGTTTATTATTGTCACATGCATCAAGATACAGTGAAAAGTTTGTCTTGCATGCAGTTCATACAAGTCAAGTCATTATATAGCGAATTGAGCCAGAATAAGGTAAATCACAATGCAGAATAAAAGTTACTGAAGTGTAGTACAGGTAGTAATAAAGTGCAAGATCATAATGAGGTAGACTGTGAGGCCAAAAGTTCATCTCATTATACGTGATCCATTCAAGAGTCTGACAACAGTGGGATAGAAGCTGTCCATGAGACTGGTAGTACATAGTTTCAGGCTTTTGTATCTTCTGCTGATGTGAGTGTGAGAAAAGGGAATGTCTGGGGTAAGTGTGGGATCTTTGATTACGCTGGTGACCTTACTGAGGCAGTGAGAAGTATAGACCAAATCCATAGAGGAGAGGCTGGTTCCTGTGATACGCTGAGCTGTGTCCACAACTCTGCTGTTTCGTCTGATTACGCGAGGAACAGTTGTCATACCAAGCCACTGTGTATCCAGACAAAATGATTTCTATGGTACATTGATAAAAATTTGTAAGGGTCAACAGGTTACGCCAAAGTTCTGTAGTCTCCTGCGGAAGACGAGACATCGGTGAGCTTTCATGGAAATGACATTGGTGTAGTCGAACCATGAATGGCTATTGGTGGTGTTATACCAATGAACTTGAAGCTCTCAACCCTCTCCTAATATAGACAGGATCATGTGTGCTGTCCACTTTCCTGAAGTCAATAACCAGCATTTTCGTTTAGCTGACCTTGAGGGAAAGATTGTGGTCATGACACCATGTCATTAAGCTCTCTATCTCCTTCCTGTACTCGGACTCATTGTTATTTGAGCTGCGGCTCACTACAATGGCATCACCTGTATACCTGTAGCTGAAGTTGGAGCAGAGTCTGGCCATGCATCCTTGAGTGTACCTGGAGTAGAGTAGGAGCAGATGATGTAATTTGGTGAAGCATCGGTCTTCAGAATAATCATGGTGAAGGTATTGGTCTGGAAGAGTTTTACCTTGACAGATAGTGACAACTTGCAATTTTTTTCAACCGACCAAGCCATGATTTATATAGTGGCAATCATGATATTTATGATATTATGATATGATATGATGATATTCACGATATGATGGACTATATCCATCAAGATGTCACAGATATATTTGGACCCACAGTTGCACATACCTGACAGCAGCTGTTGTGGATCCTCATAAGTCATCAGTGAACACAGTGCATTGTCATCTGATGTAAGAACACACACTGTTAACATCAGTGCTAAGGAGCCGCTTAAGTGGGTGGCAGATGTCAATGCTAGACAGTGAAGTGTGCATTTATTTCTTTTCAACTAGTACCTGCTGGCCAATTGATGTTTGCACAGAATCTCGTTACTGACTTTTATTTACTGTCTTTTTCCCCCTAAACAGCAAGTTAAAGATTTACTTCATATATTTCCAATGCCTGCATTTCACTGTGTCAAAAGAGGGAACAGTAAATTCCAAATTCAAGTACAGTGTAGAGTCTCAGACTTAAATACACAGTAATCAGAACTTCAATAAAATACCCATTCTTGTAGAACTTGCACAATTCCTATGTACATTTTGAATCAGATGTCCTGATGCAGGGTCTCAAACTGAAAGAAACAATTCCTTCCCCCTAACAGATGCTGCTTGACACCTAAAGTCCCACCAGCATTTATTTTTGTTGTTAATTGGTGCTACTTTTTTTAAAAAAACTGGTCTGCATTGTAGGCTAGTGCTGCTAGAAATTGCTCCTGGATCTCATCTGTTTGGTTTTAAACAAGTCAGAACATAATGTCCAACTTCCTCTAATTGTGTGGCAGATGGCTGTGATAGCAGCGAAGGCCTGCTGTGCACCGACATCCCAGGGTTTCTCATCACTGCACTTGCATCTTTCAGAAAGTGGAGCCTCCACCACCATCTGCAGAACCAGAAAACAGCTGCAAACCATCCCCCACACAATGAAAAAACAGGCAGGTCAATGAATTAAAACGAAGAACTTCAGAACCAGGTGGATCATAAAGAGGTCCCTGTTAACTGGATTATAAAGTATACAACCCAGCACTTTGCAGAAAATGAAAGATTAATTTAAATATCTCCAGGACCAAAGGATCATACAGTATTTACTCTAATATTGGAATTTAAAACTCATTTGATTAAAATAGAAACTCTCTGAGGGACACATTTGCTGCTTAGACTTATAAACATTCAATACAAATAATGATTTAAATTAAGAAATGGAAGTGGTTTTCATTTGGTATTCAATCATATGTGTGATAACAAATCAAAGTGTCCACATGATATAATTTGTTTGAAAGTATAATGAATTTACCTTACCATTAGTTAATGTTTATAAAATGTTTTCAGTTTCTTATTACAAAAGCAGGTTGTACAGGTGGCTGGTAGTACAGTAACAGAGTGATGATTGTAAGGAAAAGTCAAAGATCATTTGAATGACAAAGGTTCAAATTCCAGATAAGCATATACAGAGTTTTACAAACTAGGTTTAATGCAACTTTGGTAATCACATTATGGAGAACTTTAATCCCTGTGAGTGGGTGTGTTGGGGTAAGGACGGGAGCTTCAAATCTGCAGAACTTGTTGCCTCGGAAACCTGATACAAGCTGCAATTGGGAAAACCTCTTGGGGGTGGCACTCAAATTTTTAAAATGTTAATTGCTTATTAAAAGCAAATGACAGCAGCTTTTGAAATTATTTAGGAAGCAATATTATCTTGAACTTCCTGAAACTCACCCCAGTGGAACAATGGTGAGAACTTGGTGGTGTTGACAACCTTTATCCAGCAGGTGCCTCAGGGTTTTCACCGCTCTGAAGTCCATCATAATTGGAACCCCTGAGTAATTGCTGGAAAACATAAGGACAGGTTTGAATAGAATGACCTGGAGCTAATTAAGTGCAAACATAAGGTCTTCTTGGACTGAAAAGTCCACCACTTCTCAAGGAAAAAGAAGCAGCTTCTACAGGCAGCTCAGTCAGAGGTTCAACAGATCTGAAAAGATGGTTGGTGGAAGGATTGCAGGAGATCCAGCAACTCAGTGATTCCCATGACCTGTTTTATACCCAACACAAAATTAAAATTACATGCACCAGCAAAGCCCCAGGAAAAGATAATGTCCCTAATCTGCAGAACCTTGACTGTTGTCCTTGGGTCAGTTAAGGCCCAAACACTAAAGGAACATCCCACTGATAGCCAAGACAGAGGAGAACATTAAGCACAGAAAAGGGACATAGATCACTGATGTGAGCGCCTTTCACTCAATACAACAGCAAATTGTCTATTCCATCCTTCCCAACATCTCTGTCCAACACAAAGTGAAAAGGCCATATATCAGTAAGACCTAAGGGATTCTACTGATGTCCTAGAAATAAGGGGAAAGAAGCATCACAACTTCATCCTTTGTGTTTGAGAATAGATGGTCTTCCATTTGTCTTTAATCTGAGAAGTTCTAATAAGCTCTTCAAAACTTCTGCTTGTCCATCCCTTGATGTAACTCATGAATGTCATGTGCTGTCGAATGCGACTTTTTCTTCCATCAATTTTTCCCCGTCTTAACCAGGGGGTTCAAAATTTCCATGCAGATTCGTGTCAAGCAAAGCTGGGACATAGCCTCAACCCTCTCCTTGATCTTTTTCATGTAAAGCTGCACCTCAGCTCTAACAAGCTTCATACTGGAATATTAATTTACAAATGGGAGAAATTCAGTTTCATGAATGAACTTAATTCATTAAACTGATCAATGTAGATGATACAAACATATGCATGTATTTGGCAGCTAACTTTCAGGTCATTGTGGACTGGCCTTATACTTAACATCTGCAGCACAAAGGTCATCTACTGACTTGCCATTGTCCATGTTGCTCAAAGTTGAGAAGAAACATTCAAGATGGCTCTGAAATCTTCAGTCCGTGTGTTGGAAGCTCACAAAAATATAAATGGCAGAGGAATACAGCTGTCACCAAGTGATTTGCCTTGCTGTTCTTGCATACCATCTGTTCCACAATGATCTCATCAGCCAACCTAGAACTCTGAAAATCAGAGTGGAAGCAAGTAAGCAAGCATGCTTCAGGGACTGAGTCAGAGAGATAGAAGGGGAGATAATGAATGGAGCCTAAGGAGCAGTGAAACTAATCTGGCAATGAAAACTGCAGTTTCATAGCTGCCTTCTTGATCACATGAAATTCTTTTTTTCCCAGAAAATTACGTATGTTGATTCTCACTTTTGGAAACCTGAGAAGAAACAAAGTCTTGGAATTGTGTTAATTTTATGAATATTACTTTTTAGCTTCAGCATTTGAAACATCTCGATATTGTTGTCTGATCACTGGGCTTCACTGCCTTTTTTAGTCACTTATCATGAGTGCAGCTCATGCGCAACAGTGTGGAATCTGGAAGAACACCATGAAAGGCAACTATAAAACCTTAGGTACACCAGCACACTGGTCTTTTATAATATTATCTAACTATGATAAACAGCACAAAAACTATACTGGGGCTTTTGTTGCACCTGAGACTATACCTGCATTAGACCGTAAGACCATAAGACATAGGAGCAGAATTAAGCCATTCAACCCAACAAGTCTGCTCCGCCATTCCATCATGGCTGATCCTGAGTCCCACTCAATTCCATACACCTGCCTTCTCACCATATCCTTTGATCAGGAAATGATCAACTTCAGCCTTAAATATACCCATGGACTTGACCTCCATTGCAGTCCACAGATTCACTACTTTCTAGCTAAAAAAATTCCTCCTTAACTCCATTCTAAAAGGTCGCCCCTCAATTTTGAGGCTGTACTTCTCTAGTTCTAGATACCCCCTACTATAAGAAGCATCCTCTCCACATCCACACTGTCTAGTCCTTTCAACATTTGGTAGGTTTCAATGAGATTCCCCCCGCATTCTTCTAAGTTCCAGCAAGTACAGGCCTAAAGCTGCCAAGTGCTCCTCATATACTAACCCCTTCATTCCTGGAATCATCCTCTGGACTTTCTCCAATGACAACACATATTTTCTGAGATATTACCAGTCTCAATCTGTGAATTAACCTTCTGGGAATCTTGCGTAGGACTCCTAAGTCCCTCTGCACATCTAACATTTGAACCTTCTCCCCATTTGGATAGTATTCCACTTCTCCCCATTTAGAAAATAATTTTTATTTATCTAAATCCTATCAACATAAGTCTCTATTCATTTCCCTTCATATAGTTGTCTAGCCTCCTCTCAAATGCATGTATACTATTTATCTCAACCATTCTCCATGGGAGCAAGTTCCACATTCTCACCACTCCGGGTTACAGTTTTTTATTCTGAATTTACTATTGGGTCTTACATACTTAGCTCCGATTATGCTCTTCTAACAGCAGCCAAATTCTCTGTGTATCCACTTCTTCTTCTTCTTCTTCATAAGCCCCTCAGCACTGCTGGGACATTGGCTTCGACAGCAGCTCGCCAGAGTCCTCTGTCCTGGGCTAAAGGTTGGTTGGCTCTGTGTCTTCCATTTTTACCACATGACTTCATAAAGTCTTCTAAGTGAAAATCCTTACTCTCCCAATGATGAGGTCTTTGGAGATTCTGCTGGCATTTCCATAGTTCTGGAATTAATGGGATGGGGTTGCTAGTCCCATATCAAATCCTCCTCCATTTGCAGCTGAGCTTGGACCCATCCATGGTAGAGTTATGTGTGTATCCACTTCACTCAACCAAAAGTTTTCATTTCCTTAAAATCCTAGGTTAGATCAGACCCAGTCATTCTTTTCTCAAGGGAAGAAAGGCCTAACCTGTTCATCCTTTCCTGAGGTGCCTACATTTACATTTCTGGTATCATTTTAGTAGATCTTCTCCATGCACTTGCCAGAGCCTACGTATCCTTTCTATAATAGGACAACTAGAACTGCAATGCTCTAAGTGTGCTCTGACAGATATAAGTTTAATCTAGCATCTCTATTTTTCAATTCTGTTTAATGAAGAAGATGGTAACAGCAAACAATGTGACCAAAGGTGAAGTCTTTCAGACAGTTCATGAACCTACTTCTTCTTCTTTCAAATATGAATTCTGCTACTAATGGAACCTATGATTTAGAACTTGATGAAGTGTTTTCAGGCCGAATGTGTGAACTGGCACTTTGCAGTCTCCAAGGGTGTTTGGTGAGGTTTCAAGAGGAGAGTATGGCCTGGAGATGGGCATGGGCCCATGATAGACTCCATTTCTTGCTGATATCGCTGATTAGAGAATTGAGCAAGATTGAAATCAGCGAGGATGAGAGTGGAAGGCAAGAGGGTGTTCAGTGCTGTCTGCATGCATTTGACAGTCTATCTCTCGCTCTTTCTTGCTTCTCCTGGCGGCAGGTGTCTGCATTTGATTGGTCTCTCTCTCTCCCTCTTATTTGATGCTGCCAGAATCTTGGGTCTTAAGCAAGGTTTAAATGACACAGTTTGTGGATTGGATTCTGTAGTTCATGTTATGATGTGTTTCTGGTTTCTGATCACTCCTTTTTTTATTGCTATTTTGGGCAATTTTGATTGAGGTGGGCTGGCTCTATAGCCTGCAGTCAATGAATGACAGAATGCTAAATTGAACTGAACATTTCTAATTGTTCAATAACTTTATCATTTGATGTTTTATATTCTGTGTTTTTTGATGTTTGTGTGATTTGTGCTTTTTTGAGCACATTTGGTGTTTGATGATTTCTTTGAATGGGGTCCATTGTATTTCTTTGTTTCATGGTTGTCTATGGGGAAATGAATCTCAGGATTGTATGCTATATATATTTGATAATAAATGTACTTTGAATCTTTGAATCCTTGTTGCTCTAGAAATAAACCTAGGTGCTTTGCTTTTTTGTAGCTGCCCTTGTTAACTGGACAGACACAGGAGAATTAGTTGATGTTGTGTACTTGGATTTTCAGAAGGCCTTTGACAAGGTGCCACACATGAGGCTGCTTAACAAGCTACAAGCCCATGGTATTACAGGAAAGATTCTAGCATGGATAAAGCAGTGGCTGATTGGTAGGAGGCAAAGAGTGGAAATAAAGGGAGACTTTTCTGGTTGGCTGCCAGTGAATAGTGGTGTTCCACAGAGATCTGTATTGGGACCAATCTTTTTAACGTTATATGTCAATAATCTGCATGGAACTGATGGCTTCATTGCAAAGTTTGTGGACGGTATGAAGATAAGTGATGGCCAGGTAGTTTTGAGGGAGTAAAGACACTACAGAGGGACTTGGATAGGATTTGGGCAAAGGCATGGTAGATGGAATACAGTGTCAGGAAGTGTATGGTCATGCACTTTGGCAGAAGAAATGAAAAGGTTGATTATTTTCTAACTGGAGAGAAAATACAAAAAAGAGCATGCAAAGGGTCTTGGGAGTCCTTGTACATGATTCCCTAGACAAATTTGCAGGTTGAGTCTGTGTTGAGGAAGGCAAATGTGATGTTACCATTCAATTCAGGAGGACTAGAACATAAAAGCAAGGATGTAATGTTGAGACTTTATAAAGCACTGGTGAGGCCTCACTGGGACTATTAAGAACATTTTTGGTCTCCTTAGAAAGGAGACGCTGAAACTGGAGAGCCTTCTAAGGAGGTTCACAAAAATTGTTCCAAGATTGAATGGCTTGTAACATTAAGAGGGTTTGATGGCTTTGGGCCTGTATTCACTGGAATTCAGAAGAATAAGGGGTGACCTCACTGAAACCTATCAAATGATGAGAGGCCTTGATAGAAGGGATGTGAAGAGGATGTTTCCTATGGTTGAACTGTCTAAATCCAGAGGACACAGCCTCAGAATAGAGGGTCATCCTTTTAGAGTGGAGATGAGGAGGAATTGCTTTAGCCAGAGAATGGCGAATCTGTGGAACTTTTTGCCACAGACACCCGTGGAGGCTAAGTTATTATGTATATCTAAGGCAGAGGCTGATAGATTCTTGATTGGTCAGAGATGAAAGGATATCGGAGAAGGCAGGAGACTGGGGGAGAGAGGACATTTAGATCAGCCATGATGAAATGGCAGAGCAGAGTCAGTGTGCAAAATAGTTATGGTCTTAACCTGTAGCGCAGCATTTCAAGATTGGTGTGTTGGCTCTCTGAGATCACATTATTCTTCCATCTGACTTGGAGTTACATCTTCCTGATTATGTGAAAAACTTCCTTTGTTCAAAGGTCCAATTTAATGTCAGGGAAATGTATGAAATACACATCCTGAACTGCTTTTTCTTCACAACCATCCATGAAAACAGGGGAATTCCCCTAAGAATGAACAACAGTTAAATGTTAGAACCTTAAAGTCCCCTCCCTCCTGCACGTAAGCGGCAGCAAGCAACAATACCCCCTCCCTCCAGCGGCAAAAAAAAGCATCGGCACTCACCACTGAGCACTTCAAGTGTGAGCAAAGCAATAGCAAAGACACACACTTGCAGTTACCCCAAAGACTTTACGTTTCACCTGGTATATGACATTCCACAGGCTCTGTCTCTCCCTAATAAGGGAAAAAGAGGTGTCTCCATTTTCTCAGCGAGTGGGGAGATGTAACAAACAACTCGCTGATTTACGATGTTAAAAGTCACTTTTTTCAAGTTCTGTGTGCAAAGATCTCAAAGAGCTCGGGTCTCTGGGCACACAGCTGTAGGTATTTTGACTCCCCCGACGACACGTGGGTCTCCTGCCATGACACCAATCTTCAATCCACCTGTTTCCAGAGCCCCAAGATCCTAGGCTTCCAAATCTGAGCTGGACTCTTAGGCCGAGCCCTTGGCGTGCCAAACTACAATGGCCCATTATGAAACCCTGAGAGTGGGTCCCATTCCTGCAGAGAAATGGTCAGCATGTAACTCCATGTCAGGGTCTTCAAAAGAACCCTGAAAGGGAAAAATAAAGATATTAAAGATGGAAATAGAGCTGTTTCTGAAGATGCAAGCAAAGGAGTCGCTGTTTAGCGCCATCATTACTCTGCACCGGAATTATATTGGTACTTGTAATTATATTGCTACCTTCTTTTGGTAACCTTTGCAGGAATAGTAATAAAAAATAGTAATAGACAAATTTATGTTGCTCCCACCAAAATGGGTGTGTCTTTAAGCACTAATCTTTGTGAAATCTACATTTATCCTCACTCAATTACAGCCATGCAGGAACAAATGGATGTTGAGGGAGGTGCAGCCCTCAGGAAGCCTAACCAGGAGGAATAGTTCAAAGTTAATTTATTATTGAGGTATTTATATGTCACCATATACAGCCCTCTGATTCATTTTCTTTCACGTATACTTAATAAATCCATAATAGAATCATTGAAAGACCACACCAACTTGGGTATTCACACAGTGTGCAAAAGACAACAAACTGTGCAAATATGAAAAAGAAATAAATAATATAAATAGATAAATAACCAATAAATATCAAGAAGATGAAGAGTCCTTGAAAGCGAGTCTGTAATTTATCCCCTTTGGTTCAAGAGGGGTAGTGACTCTTCCTGAACCTGGTGGTGTGGGTTCTGAGGCTCCTGTACCTTCTTCCCAATGGCAGCAAAGAGAAGAGAATATGACCTGTGTGGTGGGGTTCCTGATGATGGATGCTGCTTTACTGTGACAACACTTCATGTAGATGTGTTCAATGTTGGGAGGGCTTTACCTGTAATGAACTGGACTTTATCCACTACTTTTAATAGGATTTTCTGTTCAAGGGCATCATAGTTTCCATTCAAGGCTGTGATGCAGCCAGTCATTATATTCTCCACTACACATCTATGGAAGTTTGTCAAAGTTTTAGATACTATGCGAATCTTCACAAGTTCTTAAGGAATTAGAGGCACTGTCGTGCTTTCTTTGTAAGGCATTTAAGTGCTGGGCCTAGGGCAGGTGCTCTGAAATGATAACATTGAGGAATTTAAATTTGCTGACCCTATCCACCTCTGTTCCTCCAATGAGGAAATCAATAATCTCTTCAGTCTTGATGACATTGAGTAAGAGGTTTTTGTGGCACCCTTAGATTTTCAATCTCTCTCCTCTATGCTTATTTGTCACCACTTTTGATTCAACCTACAATAGAGATGTCATCAGCAAACATGAAAATGTCATAGGAGCTGTGCTTAACCTCACAGTCATAAGTATATAGCGAGTAAAGCGGGGAATAGGCACACAGTCTTGTGGAGGACTTGTGCTAATGTTTTTGCCAATCCGAACTGACTGGGGTTTACAAATGAGGAAATCAAGGATCCAATTGCACAAAGAGCTATTGAGGACAAGATCTTGAAGCTTATTGACTGGTTTAGAGGGGATGATAGTGTTGAATGCCAAGATGTAGTCGGTAAAGATCATCCTGATGTATGCAACTTTGTGGTCCAGACGTTCCAGGGTTGGGTGAAAACCAATGAGGTGGCATCTGCTGTGGACTTTTTGCACTGGTAGGGAAATTGGAGCAGATCCAAGTTGCTTCTCAGGCAGGAATTGGTATATTTTATCACCTGCCTCTCAACCTACTTCATCACTGTAGATGATAATCTTTGAGGCAGGTTTCCATATTTTTCATAGGCACCTGTATAAGTGAAATCTGCTTGAAGCAGGTGGGTATCTCAGACTGCTGAAGCAAGAGATTAAGGATCTTAGTGAACATTCCAGCCAGTTGATCAGCGCCGGTTGTTAGCACTTGGCCAGCCAAATGGTTTTCATGGATTCACCATTCTGAAGGCTGCTTATATGTCGGCCTCAGAGATTAAAATCACAAGATATCTGGGGTCTGTAGGAGTTTGTGATGGTTCCTCCATTGTTTGATGGCCAAAGTGAGTACAGGATGATTGATTAGGATGTATGATTAGGATGGCTCATTTTTTGACATAGAGGTACAGGATCACAGGAAGATTATGGATATAGGATGATCCAGTCTGTCCAATTCCTCTCTGTCGATCCACATTTTCTTTACAAGTCCTTATCCCGTTCCCTTGAAGCTGCCACAGTAATACCTCTGATTATGAAACTCAAGTGGGATTCTGATTGGGACTGTCAGGCATGTGTAAGCCATGCTTGTTATGTGGCTGGTGCTGCCATCTTGTAAATGCTGAGATCTTCCCACGGCCTAACTCCTGATGTGCTCTTAGCTGACATCTTCTGCGGTTTCAAGCTAATGCACGCCTCCATCCTTACAGCCATTGAGACGTTTGGGCATGGGGACAGCAGAAGATGAAGCACTTTGATCAGAGCCCAGACTTCCATGTGCCCTATCATGATTTTTCCTTACTTGTTTCTTCCAAGCTTTCATGCCAACAGAGAGCAAGCAGGTAGTTTGCTAAGGCCAGCGATATACTGATTGTCAAGATTCAGGTATCAAGTAGTCAGTAGAAGATGGTGTTGTTACCATGGAAACCCATAATGAGAGTCCTGCATTCAAGTGTTAGCTTACCTTCTTTTAAGCTCCATTCAAAGAGCCACCTTTTCCTAGACATAGCCATCTTTATGCCACTCACATTGGAGACAGAACCCAATGACTTTACAAGTTGTTGCTGTGGGACAAAGCATCTTCCTACATATATCATTTTAGTTTTGCTCCAGAAATATTTTAATGGTTGATAATCCCCGACCTGCAGCTTCCGTCCCAGGTGAGTATTGTCCTTCCACTGCTATTCTTCACCATCAGCTCTTGATGCTTTTTGGACTGTGAGGCACTAGGTGAGAAAAAAAAGCCTCTAAATTAAGAGTTACACTGAAATCTGAACATTTGGTAGGTGTGAGTCCTGTGATGGTGCACTTCAGAATGAGTGAGGGACGGATGAGCCTCTATCATCTGAATGTCCCAGAGGATGAATAAAGGCTTTAAGTGTGTAATATTAATGATAATTTAAGCTGCAAAGGTAAGACTTCTATGGTTATCATTATTCATGTGATTACTTAACTCTTCCTGTTAACTCAAGTCAGAAATGGGTTACATACAAAGTGTTAGAATGAGACAAAATTTGAATATTATGTGTCCAAAATATTCCTTGTTTTCCTACTTCAGAAAGTAATGTATTACATCTTGATAGCTATCTCCAAGGTTGCCTCATGTAGCTGACATTCATTTCTAGTTCTCTACCTCACTTTAATGTTGCATGCCCTTTGCTGCTGCAGGTAAAGACATACAAGTTAGAGTGATATGTGTGTTAAACAGACGAGTGGAGAGAACATTAAATGAAATGATAGCCAACATAGATGGGATGAGAGGGCAAAGTGTGACATTGGACTTAACTTGGAACTTTCTTAAACCACAGTTCCAGCAAGGGCAAATATGAATTTTCATCTGGGACTGATGCCCTTGTAATAACCAGTGCCAGCAAGAATATGACGGAAAGATGGACCTTTGAATGTTGAAACATTCAAGGTACTAAATAATCTCTCCTATTCCTGTGTTTCTAGTAGATTGCACATTGATGGTACTGGACAACTGTGCACGTGATGAAGAGCATAGACCAAGAGTGATTCCAGGAGCTGCTGGGAAGTATTGAATTGGAATGGAATTAAGAATGTAGAATATGTTACAAGTAATGTAAACTTCAAGATGCAGACAAATGCACCAATCTGCTCATTACCAATTTCAATGTTGAACTCTAGAGACAGAACCACATTAAGATGTTGCATTTTGCAGCTGTCTTAAACCAGCCCTTCATTGTGTTGCAGCCAGACTTCTTCCTCTTACTAGAAAAGAAAATAATTCTCCTACAGGTCCTAGTGATGCTTTACTGTGACAATTTAGATGCTTTATTGTGCATCTAAATTCAGACAGACATTTTGTCAGTGAACCAATTCAGCCCAAATGATTGGGAAACCTGGGAATGGAATGGTAATGCTCTCTTACAAACACAGAGGGAAAATATTTTGGGTCACATTCATTGTTGAGCTCCTTAATGTGTGTTGAAGTTAAATTTCAATCCACTGTAGGAAAATGTAAACCAATTAAATCACAAGATTTATATTCCATCAACTGAAATTAATACAATTTAAGAGAGGGGAATGAAGTATCTAACAGTGGCTGTGAAATGTTAATGTAACATGAGGGCAGTGATTCTACTTTTAGTTTTTTATTCTTTTTGTTTCACTTCAATGACCAGCCAGTCTGAGAAGGGTGCAGCAACTGATAATGTGTGGCATCTGGTAAATATGAAAGACGTCAAGAGAAAAACGTTCCATCTATGGGGCCATACCTCGCCTAAAGCAAGGTGGTTGTAGTTTCTGAGTGTCATATATCCCAGTCCCAGACATTGCCTTGGGAATTGACCAGTGAACCAACAAGGCCAACCACTTAAATACGTAGTTGCAGGTATACGTCAGAGGTTAGGTATTCTGTAGAAAGTGACTCTTCACTTGGCATCCCAAAGCCCTTCCTTCATCTTCCAGCCACATCAACTGTGTGCTGGAATAGTGCAGTTTTAATTAATAAAAGATTGAACACCATCCAGGAGAAAGCAGTCCACTTGATTTACAGTACTATGCAAAAATCTTAGGCACCCTAGCTATATAATGTATGTATATAATATAGCTAGGTTGCCTAAGACTTTTGCATGGTTATGTAATAATTTTATGCATTGCACCGTACAGTGGCTGCAAAAAAAAAACAAAATTCATGACTTGTGTGAATGATGATAAACCTGATTCTGATATGGCTTTCCATTATGGTCTGAGAGTGGGAAGGTGGCAGGGAGAGAGAAATTATGTTTGCGAAAATGGGAAGGGAGAGGGATGGAGCGAGATACACCAGAGAGACATTCAGTAATGATAAATAAAACAATTGTTTCGAATCAAGTGACCTTGCCTGGTGTCTCAGGGCTGGGCGTGTCTGCACCTGTATCACTTCCTACCCCTGGCATTCCTTCTCTGCCACCTGTCCCACAGACCTCCCGCGATGCCCCACCTTGCCATTCCCAACATTCATTGCTCCCACCGGATTTACAAATTTGCCCTCTGCTCCACATTGATGAATACAGTCCTGTGCAAAAATCTTAGGCATCCTAGTTGCTGTACATATATTTGCCTGAGACTTCTGCACAGTACAGTACCACCATGTTCCTTCCACCACTGATGCACAGTTTGTGCCATCTATAAATTGCACAGTAGTCATTCAGCTTGGCTGCCCTGATAACTTCTAACCTCTCCAATATCCATCACCAAAAATAGGACAGGTAGATCTGTAGCACCCTCTCCAAGTCACTCATCACTCCGACTCAGAAATATTATCCTGCCCTGATTAAATGTGGAATACAGTTATTATCAGAGTATTGCATTTGTGGGGGAGAAACAAAATGTCTTTGGTCTTCTAATTTTTACTGAATTAGAAGATGGAAGTGGATGGGAGACAGAGAACTTTCATAATCCTCCCCTTGATCATTTGACTTTCCTCCAGGTACTCTGACTTCTTCAAAAGTGTATGGGTTAGTAGGTTAATGAGTCACATCAGGGTAATTGGTCGTGTGGGCTCTTTTGGCCAAAAGTGCCTGTATCTCTAAATACATAAAGTAAACCATATTGACAGCTAAGATTTTCAGCTGATTGGCCACCTCAATATCCATTGCCTATAGCAGTACATGATCGATAATAGAGTCTTTGAAATATCCTCCAAAATCTTACAGCCATTTTTTTTAGCATGCAGTACAGCAGGCAGTGAAGAAAGCTAATGGCATGTTGGCCTTCATAACAAGGGAGTTGAGTATAGGAACAAAGAGGTCCTTCTGCAGTTGTACAGGGCCCTGGTGAGACCCCACCTGGAGTATTGTGTTCAGTTTTGGTCTCCAAATTTGAGGAAGGACATTCTTGCTATTGAGGGAGTGCAGCGCAGGTTCACGAGGTTAATTCCCGGGATGACAGGACTGTCATATGTTGAAAGATTGGAGCAACTGGGCTTGTATACACTTTAATTTAGAAGAATGAGACAACATTTAAGATTATTAAGGGATTGGACATGCTAGAGGCAGGAAACATGTTCCCGATGTTGGGGGGGGGGGGGTCCAGAACTAGAGGCCACATTTTAAGAATAAGGGGTAGGCCAGTTAGAACGGAGTTGAGGAAAAACTTTTTCACTCACGAGAGTTGTGGATCTGTGGAATGCTCTGCCTCAGAAGGCAGTGGAGACCAATTCTATGGGTGCTTTCAAGAAAGAGCTAGATAGAGCTCTTAAAGATAGCAGAGTCAAGGGATATGGGGAGAAGGCAGGAACGGGATACTGATTGTGGATGATCAGCCATGATCCCAATGAATGGCGGTGCTGGCTCAAAGGGCTGAATGGCCTACTCCTACACCTATTGTCTATTGTCAGTCAGATCTTTAGCACCATGTTTTCTGCCTTGATTTAACATTTTGTTGAAGATTACATCTCTGGTAGTGCAGTAGTTTCTTGGTGCCTAGTTCATGTGCTCTTGGGAAATTAATGTTGACTCAAGAGAAAGATGCTACAGACCAAGCAATAGCAGATATTCAAATATTTATGACAATGTGTGCATATCAATAGTTCTTCTTTCCAGACAGATCCATCGCTAGACCAATAAAGTTTCATCATCATTATTTCTGCATGTATATTGTCAAAGTCGAGTTTAATGTCAGATCCACACGTATGCTTACTTGGAATACAGCTTCACCACAGGCATATAGCATCATATCAACAAAATATAAACTAAATATATTTTTATAATAAACTGACACAATTAGAAAAACAAAATCCCTTTTAGTGCAAAACTGTCAGTGTTATTAGTAATAGTGTGCTAAACTGTAGTGATTGTGATTAGTTCAAGAACCAATGGTTGAAGGGAATTAATGGTGGTTCAAGAAGCTGGCGGAACTGCTGCCCAATGGTGGCTGCAAGAAGACTGGATGGTGTCTCCTATAGGCTGATGTGAACTTTTAAAATTAAAATTTAAGCTAAATTTTAAAATTAAATTAAATGTTTGATTCACTAAGGATCAAGAAATATGTTAATATAGAAGTAATTTGAATTATAGTTGCAGATTGATGACTTTTGTCAGAACGCAACACTTACAAATTAATAGTCAGGATGTGTGGATAGATAAGGTATGTCGATGTTAATCATTAAATTGTTATATTTTTGTTTCTGAAAGTCTACTAAGCAAATTTTATTTTAACACTTACTTTTCCCCTAGTGCCAACCAACTAATTTCAGCACATTGATGTCACAATCATGATCTCTGGTTCTTCAGACCAATACCAAAGCCTCATATACTGCACCCAATGGTAACTCAAATAGCAGCATTCTCACCTCCATGAGCTTGTATGGGTTGAGCTGTCCCTCTAGAACGGCATCTACTGCAGGTTATAGTCTAGTATGTTTCATTACCTTGTTGTGCCTTGCAATCCATTCCATGGCATCTAAATTCTCAGATCAATGCCTCCTGTTTAAGCATACAGTCAAGCATTGTACAGAATGCACAGTCATTGTAAGATGATGCATTTTATTTTTATTTCTGTGCAAATATTAATTCAAGTTGAAGTCAAGTAACTCCAGCAATGTTAATTCTTTGAAGAAATCTTTTCCCAAATTAGTTTTTTAACACTGCAGATCACTGAAATTTTAGTGCAGAAAATAAATAGCTGCAGGATGTAAAAGTTCAGGTGGTACCCCGCATCTGGCCTGATACTGGGGGAGTGTCCGGAAAGATTGACAGTACAATGGTGTCTCGGCCAATTTTTACCCGTAACCTTAGTTCAGCAAAACAGAATGTAAAACCTTGCTAAGTGCAAATTGAGAGTAAATATCAAAGGTTATTCACAAGGTACCATGCTCATTTCACAAAAGGCAATTGAGAAACAGCACTGTATTTCGTAATTATTTATAGAAGGCTTGAAAATGAAAATCCAATGATTTATGGAAAGAGTTCCTGGAACTCGGCGGCATCTGGGGAGGCAAAGGGCTAGTCCATGTTTCAAATCGAGACCTTGTATCGGGTCATGCTTCTTAGAAAAGACATAGGGTTAAGACCAACGAAAAATACTTTTCGATGAACGCGCAGCCCTAGATTTTATCCGTTCGAGAAGAGAATAATTACAGTTTTGAGACAAAATACACGGACCAATAAGTACACTATTTTCTCTAAAACAGGCATTAACATTTTTCGATCTAGACACTACGTCTTCCTGGGCACTTGCTATACTTGAATGGAAAGCCATTTTTCCCCATTTTATATTACGTTCAGACCTACAGCAGGGACTATGCTCAACATACCCTCAGGTTAAACTAGCGTGTGGAAATTAAAGTGACAAGTTAGTTAGCACCGAGCGTTGTCTCCACTTGTCCGTCCGTCCCCTCCCACCGAGCCCCCGGCTACCAAGCACGCAGCGTGCATCTGCCGCGACACGTTCCCGACCCTCGCGCTCGCGAGCTCGCTCTCCAGGTTCCACCCCGTTGCCAATGGGGGGAGGGGGGGTGCTGTCAATCAGGTGACGTCTGTCTGTTTCCGGTGGGTTGCTTTGTGGAGAGTGTCCGATTGCGAGGAGTCGGGCAGTGTCGGAGTGGGCTGCCCTTCAATCGGCCCTTATTTGCCCGCACGCGATAACGGGGAAACCCGGTCCGTGACGGCCGATGTCTGGGTTCTGGGCGGCAGGAGGACGAGGATCGAGGCACGCAACGAGGCGGACCGTGGGATGAGCGCCGCCGGCTTCACACTGACGACAAGACGCCGAGGCGCTTCGGGAGAGCGAAAAAAAAGGAAATGAACAACGCACTTGAGCAGCCGAGCTGGCTTTGCAGGGCAGGGCTTCAGTTTAACTAAGGCTTAAGTTTATTTTGGCAGAGGAAAGGATCGATTATTTTTGTAGTGGGGAAAGCGAGGGAAGGAAATATTATGGCTAGCTGGGCCTGAATGTGGCTGATATTTTTTACCTTTTAACTTCAACCATGAAAATGTCTGTTCCTGCGTTTTTAATGTGAAATAAATCACTGCTTTGATCTCTTTCGGACGAGTGAGGCGCTCAACAGTCGCCCTTTCAGGAGGATCGTTTTAGGGTTAGACAAAAAATAAAGTTGAAACGATAAAATGTCAGCGAAGGTTCGACTGAAGAAGTTGGAGCAATTGCTCCTAAACGGACCTCAGAATAACGCAAGTTCAATGAGTGTGGAGACTTTGTTGGATATTTTAATATGTTTGTATAACGAATGTAGCAGCTCGCCTATACGACGGGAAAAATACATCGCAGAATTCCTGGAATGGGGTAAGCAAAACCTTAGGTGATCCGTTGTAACATCATAGGCATTATTTGACCTGTGTCCATATGCGCGATCCAACTGTGTTTACTCTTTTTAGAGACATTTTTTATGAATCGCTTTGATCTTCCCTAGCGATGTAAGCGTCGGAAAATGGTATTTATTAAAACTAGCAATTAGTAATCCATATTGTGTTTCGAGCGTCTAAATGTGGTTCTCTTAAAAATACAGACAGATAAAAATAGAATTCAACACAAAGTTTACCTAATGGTAGTAATTGTGTTTGATTCCTGTATAAAAGATGTTTCCTTACTAACATGAATGACAACTGCTTGATCCACTGCAGTCATTACGGCTTATTGACTTTTATTTACGAGTATCCATGTATTTCACAATTTGAAATAAGTAGGTGGAGAGATGATGCTTAAAAGGTGTGGCGCGTTCCTTCTACCACAAGTTTATCCACATTTTAATTCTTGATATTATTCTTCTGGAGATTAGTTTGCATCTGAACGTTGGAGACTGATATATCGTTAGTTACGTGAGAGTAGTAACAGTTTTAATATTCTGTTTGGTGGTCAGCATTCTGTTCCAAATTAAGAGGATTCACTTCCTGTGCTCTTTCATTGACGTCAGTAATAAGATTAACAACTGAATGGTGATGCATTATATCACATCTGGTACAAAGTGCTAAACTATTGGATATCTCTTGGCTGTGTCATATGTTTGCAAGATTTGCTTTGTTCCAAAGGTGAAAGGCAGTTCAGCTTCACTTTTAAATTGCTTGAAAACGATTTTTTCCACAAAAAGTAGTAGCTTTACAATGTGTACAGTTCAACTCATGGAATCGTATCTTCAGCATTATTTGAGATTCATATCATTTTGTGTAACTATCAATGTCTGCTATAGTTTTGGAAATTGTTAGCTTTACAAACCGGTTCAAAGGATGTGGGTGTAGCTGGAAATATCTGCATTTATGGAGCCTTGAGATTAGATGACTTTTTTCAGACTCGGGTCATCTGCGTGGTGAAGGTATTCCCGCAATGCTGCTCGTTAGTTCCAAGATTTTGACCCTTGACCAAGTACCTCAAAGGAATGATACTTTCCAAGTCAGAAAGGTGATGTTAATGTATGACTTTAGGTGGTAAAGTTTGAATGTGTGGTGGATGCTACTGATGCAGGATTGGCATGTTGTGGTAGCACTTTCTCTTGGTGGCATGTATGGCAGCCATGATGTGTTGGGGTGGTGGATAGAATAAATATTTAATAGTCACAGATATTCAATAATGTACACTGGAGTTCTGTACATGCACATACCACAAATGACAATTTTAATTTTGGACTGATTTGCAAAATGCACGTGGAATATAAAAGCAGTACCATTTTGTCATGTATGCATGAATCAGTTACACAGATTATGTAAATGAGCTTTTCATTATTTTAGTAAAATAAACAATATTTCTCAAGAGGTTTAACATCATCTTCTAACCTGCTTTTAAGTGCATTTTATTAAATTACTTTATTTCAGTGTTATAATTTTGAAGTTAGCTATGTAACATTACAGTTCCCACAGCAGTATTTTTTTCATCAGTCTTTTGTTTAAATCAACCATGCAGATGTATTTAGGATGTTGAAGGATTTTGTAATGCACAATTTGCGCCTTGCATCCAGTAAATTTTATCATATTTACTATGTAGTACTAGACTATTATTTTTAACAGCTGTCAGTGCTATATGGGTCATCTCAAACATTTAAATATCCAGGCCTCTGTACTCATGAGAATATGGGTTGTTCAAGATAATATGGTAGAAAAAACCTTCAACAGTGCAACAATGGTCATTTCAATAAACCTGTAAAATATGTTAGCATGTATGAAATTTTACAGATGTGGAAGGAACTCTACATTTGAGCTTTATCTGTTTGTATAGTTCTTAATTTGTAATTTAAAAATTGTACTGGCTTCAGGTTGGTGCTTTTGTTGTCCTTAGTAAGCTTCTGTACATTAAGTTTATAGTAAAGCTAGCTGTCAGTATTATAGAAATTAGATTTCATGTAGGGGGAGATTTGTAACAGCATATTATGATACTTGTAGAATAAAAATGCGATTGAGTTTTAGTTTTGGCATTTTGGGTAATAGAAGTTCGGTTTTACAGAATTAACAAATCACTGTCAAAATATTTTGAGATGTGGAGTAAAAATTTGCTCTTATGGATTTTATGTGGGGGGAGGGGAAAGCCAATTAAGCCCATTGCAAAAGAAACCACAAATGTTATCAGGTGTTCGCATTAAGAAAAATGGTAATACGGGTCTAGGCATGCATCTCCTTTGTAACACGTGTGTACTGTAATCTGCTTCTGTGCTCTTGGATTTATTCATCTATTAATCTGTAATCTATTTAAAAACACTTCTTGAATGTTACCAGTTATGTAAAGTGACTGCAGCTGTCATATACAGATTTCTAAAAAGCACTTGTAGAAATGTCTTCCATGGTAGTAAAGAGAGAACAAGTAGATGTAATTAATCTGGTTTTCAAAATGCCTCTGAGAAAGTACTACACAAGAAGATGGGGTAGGGAAAGATAACATATTTGATTTTTCTATTTCTGTTTTTTTAACTGCAAGAGAGTTGTGGCTGCAGATCAGTACATCATTGGAAAACGGCCTCAGTAAAGCAGTCAGCATGATCAAATATCCCGCCCAGCCTGGTATTCTCTATTCTTCCCTTCCCATCAGGCAGAAGATGCAAAAAGCCTGAAAACACATACCACTGGGCTCGGACAGCTTCTATCCTGCTATTATAAGACTATTGAACAATTTTCCTAGAATGATAAGATGGATTCTTGATCTCATAATTTACTTTGTTGTGGCCTTTCATCTTGCTCTCTGTGCTTTCTCTGTAGCTGTTACACTTTACTGGAGCCTGCACCACCATTCAGTATGATCATGGCTGATCATCCAACTCAACCCTGTACCTGCTTTCTGATGTTATAATGAATTGATCTGTATGTACAGTATGCTAGGCAATTTTTTCATTGTACCATGTGACATTAATAAACCAATTTACCAGTTTAATCCTCTATCATGAAGATAAATTGGCTTTTGAGCTTGTGATGTAGCTACTAAGATTCCACAGAGATTAGTATTGAGTTTTAAGCAATTCACAGGTCATATTAATGCCATATATTAAAAATATAGACTGTGATAGATTGAGGTTAATCAATAATGCAAATCTGAGTAAGAAAGTGATTGAGGAAGACACAGAAAGCCTGCAAAGATTAAGCAAATGAACAAATGCGAGGGGGGGGGGGAAGAAGAGGAGGTCGTAGTGCATTATGGCAAAATGTGGTTGTCCTTTTGACAGGAAGAATAGGGAAAATTTGAGAAGCCAATCAGTTTTTGTGTACAGAGAGATCTTGAGGTGCAGGTTTATGAATCATAAAATCATTGATTCAGTAAGACAAACAGTTTGGGAGAGGAAAAGTGAATGGTTCTTGGCTTTTATTGCAAAAGTAAGGTTACTTGCTGGAATTGTTTTGGAGAAAGTACCTGGTGTACCATGTACAATTTTGGTATTAATTCCTGAGACAGGCTGTACTTGGTGGTGGTGCAGCTTAAATCTACACAAATGTCTCCTGAATTGAAGAGGTCATTGTGCAAGGTGAGAGTGTATTGGATTGGCCTCTAATCTCTGCAGTTTGGATGCTAAGGACATTATGGAAGTAAGCAGGAAAACAGAAGAAGTTTGGGATCAGTCATGATTTTTTTAAAAGACAACAGATCTGAGCAAGTGCATGATGTATCCCTCTTCCAGGTAGCCATCCTCTTCAATTATTTCACTTTGTCTACATCTTCTGCTTGTTTTTTTTTATCTTGATTGTGTTTCAGAAAATATTGGAGTCTGTGACATGCTGTTTAGAATTAGATTGAATGATCTAGTGCTCTGCTGTCCCTGGAGAGGACCAAGAGCATGAGCTGTCTCGTGGAGAAGACCAGAGAACGGGCATGGGGCTGTGATTGCTTTAATTTTGAACTGTTGAGGAAGATTGACGCATAGAGGTGAATATGGAGGAGGCCAGTGGTTGCTCTCCACGGATGCCGTGGGGTCAGTGGAGGTCGGTAGCTGGGTCGGCGTGGTGGTTGCTCTTTATGAAAGGACTGAGTTTGTGCAGCCGGTCTCCTTGATGCTGACAGATGTTTTAGAAATTCTGATCTTTATGTGATTATTGGACTGTAGCTTATATTGGTCTGCTTCAGTTTTCTGTGTTTTCTCTCTTGTTGCCAGTTGGTGGGTGGGCGATGTGTTAACTTTTGTGCGACGGAGGGGTTGGGGATTTGGGCTCTGATGCTCTTGATATTTTTCTATGTGGGCGATCTGTTTTTTGAGTGTGGGAGAGGGGTTGGGGGTTTGATGCTACAGTTGCTATTTTTTTTGTGAGGATGGGGGTTTGGGGTTTTTGATGTAATAGCTGCCGTTTTCTGGATGGGCAATCTGTTAGTTTTTAGGAGGTGGTGGGGGCTGTTTTGGGTTTGTGAGTTTTATTTCTTTTTCTTTTCCGTGCGGGAGGAGGGTGGGTTGATATATTTTCTTTCAATAACACCATGGGTTTTGTTATTACGTGGCTATCTGGAGAAGACAAGTATCAGAGCTGTATTGTACATGGTGGACACTTTGACAATAAAATGAACCTTTATTGCTTGTTCTTGGGTTTGGTGTACGTTTGCAAAGAAGACAAAAGGGTGAAATTTCTTAAGGTTTTCTGAGTCATCTTTGACAGAAGTTTGTGTCAGTAGGGTTTCTGCTCTGTTTTAATGGGTTTGGGATAGGCTTAAAAATTCTTCGCCTTCGGTGAAAGGTAGTATAGTTGGCCCTCCATATCCGTGGATTCAGCAAACCGCGGATCGCAAAAACCTGGAAGTCCTCTCTCCAGCACTCGTTATTTGAGCATGTACACACTTTTTTCTTGTCATTATTCCCTAAACAATACAGTATAACAACTATTTACATTGTATTTACATTGTATTAGGTATTACAGGTAATCTAGAAATGACTTAAAAGTACAGGCAGTCCCTGGGTTGTGAACGAGTTCCGTTCCTGAGTCCATCTTTAAGTCGGATTTGAAGTCGGAACAGGTACATCCGGTATTATTTCGCGTCAGTTAGTCAAACGTTTTTCTTAGTATATAGTACATATTTTACCTTTCTATGCATATAAAACACTTAAGAAACATATGTATTTCAATAATTAAATCACTGCATTGGTTAGTAGTAATTGTAGCTTTCATTGGGGCAGGGCCTTTCACATGCTCCATTAAAATTGTTCCGATTGTTGACTGACTGTAGCCTAATGCTTTTCCAATGACCGATGGCATTTCACCTCTTTCCAATCGCTTTATTACTTGCACTTTATTTTCAATCGTGATTGTGATTATTTTCGTGAACAGAAACACTGTGGATTCAGAGCTGCGCCGCAAGGTCCTAATGTCCACCACACTGAACATGTTAAATAAAGTCCGAGGTTCCGCTGGGTCCTAAAGACCACCACACTGAGCCAGGTTAAAAAAGGGACTTGAGTATCCACATTTTTTGGTATCCGTGGGGGGGGGGTCTTGGAACCAATCCCCCGCGGATAAGGAGGGCCGACTGTAATTCTATTTGGATAAGATGAGTCAGAAATGGAAGATTCAAGTAGGTCGATTCTGCTTCCTTCTATTTTGATGTTGTGCACTTGGAGTATAATGTAAAGTTTCATGTTTGACAGAGGTAGGATTTGGGAAACAGTGAAGCTATTCATAATATTGTTGCTCTTGCCAGCAGTGCTTCTTCTGAGGGTCAACAAAATCCAAGTTTAATGGAAAATTGGATCTGTATATTTGGATGCCAAAAGAAGCATGTGGGGTAATTGATTAGTTTTGATTATTTCTTAAATAAATCCGCACACCTAAAATGGCTTGATTGGCTTTAAAATCAGAGTTATACAGCACAGAATTGAGCTTTCTGCAGCTTTCCCAGTCCAAGTCAAGCTTTTAGACAGAATTCAGTCCTAAAAATTGAATCAACTGTCTAAATCACAGATGACTTGTATTTTTCATATGATTTTTAAATTTCTTGTTGGCCTTTGTACCTTTTCATAAAACATGGCAGAGGTTGATAGATTCTTGATTTAGTCAGGGCATGAAGGGATATAGGGAGAAGACAGGAGATTAGGGCTCACTGAGAAAGTGGATCAGTCATGATGAAAGGACAGCAGACTGAATGGCCAAATTGGTCTAATTCTGCTCCTATTTATAGCTTATAAAACTTGCAGTTTTTAATTTTAAAAATCTGGAAAATTTGCTTGCAATTTCTACTTACAGAATTTGATTAAGGAGGGTGTTAAGTATGTATTAATAATGTGGTTAGAAAAATGTATGCTGTGCATTTGTCTTGCATCAGATCTTAGTACTGAAGGTTTTATGAGCTATTTATGTTTGGATATTTGTATTGTCTTGTATTGGAACTAAGTCATTTGGGCTGCTTGTATATATTTATATATTTTTAATGTTAAAGGAAGTTTAGATGTTTATCCTCATGGCACTTTTTAACTCTTGTATCTGCAATAATTTTGTTACTATGGTGTTCAAGTTTGAAATAGTTCTGTAAATAATTTAATTAAGGGTCTGCAGATGCATACAAAGTAAGTGGAAATTCCATCACATACTTTGTTAGATTCTTATTCATTTTACAGTTTAGAAAGTGATCATATCAAGGTTCCTTTAATACTAAATATCACTTGCGTTTGCAGAGTTTCAGTTCAGAAATCTCTCAGTAGTATCTAAGAAATTACCATGAAACACGCAGATTTGATACTAGAAAAATGAATTATTGAAAAGAACATTTAATTCTACTTCAAAAATTGTATTTGTCATTTGCCTTGGATGTCCATGAACTCCAGAGATTAACATTTGAAGTTTTCAAAATCAGTTTTTATTCAACCTTGCAAATTTTAGCCTATTCTTGAATTGTAAACAATTTGTTCCCTTGTTTTACATGCATCAGAATCAGGTTTATTGTCACAGATATTAGCCATGAAATTTATGGTTTTGTCACAACAGAGTAGGCTTAACAAGTTATAATAATAAATAAATAGTGCGAAAGATGAATAATGAGATAGTAGTGTTCATGAACTGTTCAGAAATATGATTGCAGAGGGGAAGAAGTTATTTCTATAACATTGAATCAGTTGTCAGTTAACAACATATAGATTTTTAAAAATATTAGCCATCCATACAGATGTTTTGACGCCCTAATTATGTTAAAGTCTGGGAAAAGCAGGTAAAGACATACAGCCACTTTGGGGGGGGGGGGGGGGGAATCTCCTTTGTGGTAGTTTGAAGTAGTTGAGCTAAGTTCCTTGAGTGTCAGATCATAATTTTATTTTATCCAAACTAACTAGCAGACTATCACATATCTAGAGATATGTTGTTTGCCTATGAATTGTTAGTTCATTTTTAAATAACGGATCTAACTCCATATTGTGTTTTATTTTAGTTTATATTTAAGGGCATAATTTACTATTGCACAACATCTTTTCTTCCCCAGAAGGGTTTCACATGCATTGTTTCTTAACCTTTTGTTTCACAAATTTCAAATGATTGAGCTAACCCTTAGACAAGTTAAAAGCATCAAACCTATTCTTGTAACTAAACACTGGAGGAAATACGGAAACATTCAGGCAGGATCTGTTGAGAGATAGTTGGTTCATGTTTCTGGTTGATGTAGCTTTTATCAGAACATGCTTTTATTTTTGGATTCTTCATTGACAGTTTATTTGTTTCTTGTTAAATTAAGAATCTCATGTTTTGATTCAATTGATACCTTCTTCAGAGGATGTGTAAGTACCAAGACTAGAAACTATGTTGCAGGTGTACCTGTAATATTAATACATTAATTTGTTTTGTACAGCACTATGTAATTCTTGTTAAATACCAAAAGCAGCAGTTGGTGGTTATATGTAACAAGAAACACTCTTGTTTAATGTTGATAAAAGGCAAATGGCAAGATTATAAAATGGTATGTTTATGCCTTCCATTCATGGCAGTGCTGTGGGCTTCCTTAATTTTTTTGTACTTGAAGAGATCATGCCTCTGGCGTTTAGGGCAGCAATGAAGGCCCCCCCCCCCCCCCCGTGATGTACGCAGTTATAAAAAGATTCTTGATAGCTGTTTTTGTAACTTTTTTTTTGACCAGTCAGGGTTGTTGGCCTGAACTGAACCCCCAGACGTGGAGGACTGGTGAGCCACTCTTAGTGTGACCTCTTCCCTTTGACCCATTTGGCATGGGCAACCCTACCAAGAGCTAAACTACACAACCCTGACTCCAACCAACATAGTTCTCAGTGACATTGAGGCAAGCAAACCTCCAAACCCTACAGCAAGGTTGTGGTCCTCTTCGAGGACTTGAGGATATGGTGCCTATGAAGTAGTTTAATGGTAGGGAATTTCAGGAAGTGATCCATGAGTGGCAATGGATTAGTGAATATCTCAGCGAGAATGGAGATTACTCAGTGGGAACATTATTAGTGACCTCTTCATGCCTGTTAGTGCAGAAGATGAATGTGGTTAGGTCTAGGACAGGCATGGGCAGACTACGGCCCGCGGGCCATATGTGGCCCGTTAAGCTTTTTAATCCGGCCCGCAGAACTTGATGAAATTATATTAATAAACCTTGTTAATGTTTTTCCCCACAATTCTGGTGTTTTCCCAATAGATGATGCACTCTATGTACATTGACCTTTGTTGAGGTGCAGCGTATTACTCCACATTTGTGCTTTACTCTTTGTTCGGCTCGACATATTTGTGTGAACAGGCGTTCAGCGTCATGAACATCAACAAAGCCAGCCACAGATCGAAGTTAACTGACCAACACCTCAGATCCATCCTGAGTATCGCCACAACAAATCTAAATCCAGACTTTGATGCGCTGGCTAAAAAGGGAGACCAACAACACTGTTCCCACTGAAATTAAAAATAAGTTTCTTCATTGTGTTATGTAAAAAATGCATTTGAAAATATTTTTTTCAATAAGCCTTACATGTTACATGTCATTTCTGTTAAGTGATGGACATGAGTAGTGCACAGGTGCACGTACGTTCTCAAAATAAAAAATGCGCTCCAGATCAAATAACGCGATCCGCATACTGGCGCGCTGTCATTGTTCTGTCTTTGTGCTGGTCGTTGTTGAGTTTTGGCACAGGGGACAATTGAATAAGAAGGAGCAGGACAAGCAGACCTGCATCTCCTACCGTTTGTGAAATAAAGACAGTCAGGAGGAGAGTGATAATGATACTATCTTGAAGGATAACAGAATTTTCAGTGCTTTAAAATAACTGTTACTATTAAAAAAAGCTGTATTTTATTCAATTTTCAGTGTTTTAAAAGTCATTTCAATAAATAGCTAAATACCATGGGACTTCAAAGACAGATATTTTGTTGTAATGCATTTGTTCATTTTCAATTGAAATTAAAGCGCATGTTTTCTACATATCGCATGATATTTTATTTTCTCTTATGAGGTGTATTACCAAAACACTCCGTCCATCTGCTCCTGGTCCGGCCCCCCTGTCAAATTTTAGAACCCTCTGTGGCCCACAAGTCAAAAAGTTTGCCCACCCCTGGTCTAGGATCTTTCATGAGGACCTTCCATTATGATGTTTGTCATTTGTCTAAGAAAATCTCCCTTGGCTGTAATTTGTTTGGGTTTCATGTTGAAGTAATCTCAATGCTATTAGACTACTAATACAATAGTCGCTATTTCCTTTGTTTAACTGTTTAGAAATACACTAATGCAAAGGAAAAAATCCTGCTCCAGTTTGGTGTGTAATTATTTCTAATACACTTCAAATAGTACTTTTGAGTTGAGACCCCTTTCTTGCTTTAAAGTAATATCTTTAACTTCATGTTCTGAGTGATAATCTTGTGAAGCTTATTAAGTATCCTGGGGCAGTTTAATAATTGGTTTGAGATTTTAGCTGTAAATTTGATCTGTTGCCTAAGCACTTGTTGAGATTCCCTTAATTAAAAAAAGCTTTATAATATAAAGATGGCTGGTTTCATGTATTATGATATGATTGTGTTATGGCAAATTTACTGAGTATCACTTGTGTTAAACTTTTCCCTTTTTCTTTCATCCTCCTCACTTTTAGTTACATGATATTGCATTCCCTGCAACTAGTCCATGGTATTGAAAATTTAATGAATAACCTTTCAGGTTAGTTGTAATCAACTAGGTGCAGTGCTTTTGTAAGTCTTTTTTAAAAAAAATGTTAAATAGCAGGTAATATGCACACCCATAATGAGTTCCAATAAACTTTTGTTATTATTCAAGATTGTTTATTGTCATTCAAGTGTAAAGGTGAAAGAATTTATTGTTATTCCGGATCCAATGCATCATAGGAAACACAATAAGCGTAAAGAACACAATTTTTAAAAAAATACAAAAAAACGCAATTATAGTGCTTTTGCACTTCATATGTTGTTTGTTTTTATATATTTGAAATTCCCAATAAGTAAACTGGTATTTTTCTGTGTGCCCATTTGGTAATTTATTGTTCTGAAATGTGTGCAATGAAATTATGTTTCACAATTTTGACACCAGTTTAATAGCAGCAGGAAGTGCAATTCTCAAGACTAGCTACAACAATGCAATTTTTGAGGAATTTGGACAAATTACATCCAACCTCTGAGACATCATTACAAATTACACAGTTGTTGGCTTATAGATGAATAGTTTTGGGATTCTTAATACTTGTAAAAATATTAAGCGGTATGAAGATGCTTGTAAATTTATCCTCGGATATAGTTGTTGTATAAGGTCTTGAAAAATTGGCTGTTATTGAATTTTACATGAAATGGGTAACACATTTAATTGCAACCATTTATAATGTAGTATTAGACCCAGCAGTTTTCCATGAATTTATTGACATTATTTAATCTAGAAATATTATTATTTTGAAAGTGAAATTTTTATTAGTTTGGGAAGCAAAAGTCTGTCAAATCTACAAATCAGAAATTTTGATTCTTTTTGTTTCCATAGATCCTGGATTTTATCGTGAATTATTATATCCTGATAATATTTTTGCTTGGATCATGTGCATGCTTTACGGATATCTTCCATCTGTTAAATTCATTGTGATGGAATAGGCCCTCAACCATCGCCCAATTATTTATACTAATGCTACATTAACCTCATTTTATTCTCTCCATGATTCATCATGTTCCCCAAGTTTTATCATTTGTCTACACGTTAGGGGCAATTTACAGTAGCTGATCAACTGACCCACCCATGTTTCTTTGAGATGTAGGAGAGAACTTGGAGCAGCTGGAGTTTGTTAGTGCTGCTCTGGCGGGGGTTTGAACTAGATTTGCAGGTGAAGGGGAACCAGAGTGTTATAGTAGATAGTGAGGTGGAGGAGGATAAAGGTCATGTGAGAACTACAAGTTATGTGCATGGAGTAAAGCCAGATCTAACATATAAAGAGGCTTTCAGGAAAGAGAAGCAGAATAAAGGGTGTAAAGGTAGTAAGGTAGAAGGGCTAAAGTGTGTGTACTGCAATGCAAGTAGCATCAGGAACAAAGGTGATGAACTGAGAGCTTGGATACATACATGGAATTATGATGTAGTGGCCATTACAGAGACTTGGCTGGCACCAGGGCAGGAATGGATTCTCAATATTCCTGGATTTCAATGTTTTAAAAGGGATAGAGAGGGGGAAAGGGGAGGAGGAGTGGCATTACTGGTCAGGGATACTATTGCAGCTACAGAAAGGGAGGGTAATGTAGCAGGATCCTCTTTTGAGTCAGTATGGGTGGAAGTCAGGAACAGGAAGGGAGCAGTTATACCATTAGGAGCATTCTATAGGCCCCCGATTCAGCAGAGATACTGAGGAGCAGATTGGGAGACAGATTTTGGAAAGGTGCAAAAATAACAGGGTTGTTATCATGGGTGACTTTAACTTCCCTAGTATTGATTGGCACCTGATTAGATCCAATGGTTTAGACGAGGCGGAGTTTGTTAAGTCTGTCCAGGATGGATTCCTATCACAGTATGTTGACGGGCTGACTGGGGAATGCCATACTAGATCTAGTATTAGGTAACCAACTGGGTCAGGTCAGAGATCTCTCTGGGTGAGCATCTTGGGGACAGTGACCACCGCTCCCTGGCCTTTAGCATTATTATGGAAAAGGATGGAATCAGAGAGAATAGGAGAATTTTTAATTGGGGAAGGGCAAATTATGAAGCTATAAGGTTAGAAATTGTGGGTGTGAATTGGGGTGATGTTTTTGCAGGGAAATGTACTATGGACATGTGGTCGATGTTTAGGGATCTCTTGCAGGATGTTAGGGATAAATTTGTCCCAGTGAAGAAGATAAAAAATAGTAGGGTGAAGGAATCATGGGTGACAAGTGAAGTAGAAAATCTAGTCAGATGGAAGAAGACGACATACATGAGGTTTAGGAAGCAAAGATCAGATAGGGCTATTCAGGAATATAGGGTAGTAAAAAAGGAGCTTAAGAAGGGGCTGAGGAGAGCAAGAAGGGGGCATGAGAAGGCCTTGGTGAGTAGGGTAAATGAAAACCCCAAAGCATTCTTCAATTATGTGATGAACAAAAGGATGACAGGAGTGAAGGTAGGACCGATTAGAGATAAAAGTGGGAAGATGTGCCTGGAGGCTGTGGAAGTGAGCGAGGTCCTTAATGAATGCTTCTCTTTGGTATTCACCTTTGACAGGGAACTTGATGACGGTGAGGACAATATGAGTGAGGTTGATGTTCTGGAGCATGTTGATATTAAGGGCGAAGAGGTGTTAGAGTTGATAAAATACATTGGAATGGATAAGTCCCCAGGGCCTGATGGAATATTCCCAGGCTGCTCCACAAGGTGAGGGAAGAGATTGCTGAGCCTCTGGCTACAATCTTTATGTCCTCATTGTCCATGGGAATAGTACTGGAGGATTGGAGGGAGGCGAATGTTGTCCCCTTGTTCAAAAAAGGTAATAGGGATAGTCCGGGTAATTATAGACCAGTGAGCCTTATGTCTGTGGTGGGAAAGCTGTTGGAAAAGATTCTTAGAGATAGGATCGATTGGCATTTACAGAATCCTGGTCTGATCAGGGACAGTCAGCATGGCTTTGTGAAGAGCAGATCCTCTCTAACAAGCCTGTTAGAGTTCTTTGAGGAGGTGACCAGGCATATAGATGAGGGTAGTGCAGTGGATGTGATCTACATGGATTTTAGTAAGGCCTTTGATAAAGTTCCACATGGTAGGCTTATTCAGAAAGTCAGAAGGCATGGGATCCAGGAAAGTTTGGCCAGGTGGATTCAGAATTGGCTTGCCTGCAGAAAGCAGAGGGTCATGGTGGAGGGAGTACATTCGGATTGGAGGGTTGTGACTAGTGGTGTCCCACAAGGATTTTTATTAACGACCTGGATGTGGAGGTAGAAGGGTGGGTTGGCACGTTTGCAGACGACACAAAAGTTGGTGGTGGTGTGGTTAGTGTAGGGGATTGTCAGAGATTGCAGAGAGACATTGATAGGATGCAGAAGTGGGCTGAGAAGTGGCAGATGGAGTTCAACCTGGAGAAGTGTGAGGTGGTACACTTTGGAAGGACAAACTCCAAGGCAGAGTTCAAAGTAAATGGCAGGATACTTGGTAGCGTGGAGGAGTAGAGGGATTTGGGGTACATGTCCACAGATCCCTGAAAGTTGCCTCACAGGTAGATAGGGTAGTTAAGAAAGCTTATGGGGTGTTAGTTTTCATAAGTTGAAGGGTAGAGTTTAATAGTCGCGAGGTAATGATGCAGCTCTATAAAACTCTGGTTAGGCCACACTTGGAGTACTGAGCCCAGTTCTGGTTGCCTCACTATAGGAAGGATGTGGAAGTATTGGACAGGGATCAGAGGAGATTTACCAGGATGCTGCCTGGTTTAGAGAGTATGCATTATGATCAGAGATTAAGGGAGCTAGGGCTTTACTCTTTCGAGAGAAGGAGGATGAGAAGAGACATGATAGAAGTATTCAAGATATTAAGAGGAATAGATAGAGTGGACAGCCAGCGCCTCTTCCCCAGGGCACCACTGCTCAACGTAAGAGGACATGGCTTTAAGGTAAGGGGAGGGAAGTTCAAGGGGGATATTAGAGGAAGGTTTTTCACTCAGAGAGTGGTTGGTGCATGGAATGCACTGCCTGAGTCGGTGGTGGAGGCAGATACACTAGTGAAGTTTAAGAGACTACTAGACAGGTATACGGAGGAATTTAAGGTGGGGGGTTATATGGGAGTCAGGGTTTAAGGGTCGACACCAACATAGTGGGCTGAAGCTCCTGTACTGTGCTATACTATTCTATGTTCTATGTAAACCCACATTGAGATAACAGGCAATGTGCAAAGTCCACACAGTTAGCGCCAGAGTTGAGATTGAATCTTGGTTGCTGGAACTGCGAGGCAGCCGCAGCACTAGCCATATCAAGGTGCTGCTTGGGTTGTATATTGGTAATTAAACAGCAATTGATTTGAATCTAACTTCCTCAATAAGGATAATGTATAGAACAATATTGCTTTCTAATAAATTCATTTTCTGCAATCTCAATGTTGCTGGTAGGCCAGTATTTGTTATCCATTCCCAAGTGCACTTTAGGAAAAGGCTAGTGAGTTACTTTCTTGAACTGCTGCAGACCTTTTGCTATGATGCTGTTTGGTAGGAAATTCCAGAATATAGACCCAGCAAAGATCAAGGCAAGCTACTTTGATGTTGGAAGAGATCTTTTAGTTCAACTGCTGCCTTCGTTCTTGTTTGTAGAGGTTGCAGATTTGCGAGGCATATGTAGTTGCTTGAGCGAGTAATTGCAGTGCATTTTCTTGATGGTGTGCACTTCAGTACAGTGCCACTGCTGTGTACTAGTGGTAGAGTGAATGAATACTTAGGATGGTTGATTGGGTGCCACTGCTTGAAATTTGTTTGAGTCATTGTTAATGATGGGAATATAGTTATTATCTACCGTTATTCAAGACTAGCTATGCAGGACTGCAAAGCTTTATTCTGATCTGTTGTCTCTTGCATGCAGTTTTTGTTTTCTGCAGTTAGTCTTGAATTGCAGCATCTTTATGCTGGTACCTCATCCTTATGTAAGCTTCCAGCAAGCCCCTTACCACTGCATCAGCTAGCTTGACAGTAATGGGAGAATGAAGGATCTGCCATTTCATTTGCTTATCGTCCACAGTCAGTCATAACTGCCCAACTTTGAGATGCCAGATCTGATTTGATACTGCCACACAACCCCGCGGATAGTGACCCTGATGCAAAGAATAGGTATTGCCTTCACAAGGTTTTGTTTGGTCACTTAGTTTTGCTATTGTGGACAGATATATCTAGCACAGGCAGCTGGATGAAAATGTGGTCATGTATTCTTTCTGTGGTATCACCACAGTCTAGCAGATGTATTCTGTATGAATTGGCCAGCTTGGCCAGTAGTAGTGCTTCCGAGCTACCTTTGGAGTTGGATATTGAAATTCTCCATCCAGATTACATTCTGCACCCCTGCTACTTTCACTGCTGCTTCCAAGTATCATCCAATGCACAGAATCCAAACAGATTTGAACTTTGCTGTTTAAAAAAATGTTGAAAATGCGGTTTAACCTTAAAAGTTATCATTTGCGTGACATAAACAGAGAAACCTTAGTTAATTTAGAATTGTAATCTGGAGTGAATTGTTCTATTGAAATATGCAGTATAGTAAATAATCAGTGCAATAATACAGTGATGTTTAGAACTGGGTTAAGTTGGTACATGTCCTCAATGTTGGTTTTAAGTTTATACTTGCTCCTTTATTGAAAGTCATTTCTAAGAAGAAGCATTCCAGTAAAAATTCTGCAGTAACTGATTGACTGGGTGATAGTTACACATTTGTGTAGGGAATTCGAAAGCCGTGAGGCTGAACCTTGACTTGCACTGGCTATTAATTTGGTGCTCAACTACTACAGTAGTTCCACATGAACCTGCTCTCTATTTGTCAGAAAGCAATGTTAGTTTATTGGCATTTGCGGAGAAGTATAATTGATTCCCCGCAATCACTGCAGCTCTTTGCGGAATGTACTACCAAGGAAAAGGGGGTGTGCGTATCTTTATCTTTGCGTTGTTTTAGCGACTTTAAAATCAAGTTCAGCACAAAGTTGCTTCATGGTAAATGTGCAAAGTACTGTCAGTATGTTGTGCTTTTATTCTTCAGTTAATCATTGACATCTTTTTAGTACAGTATTCAAAACTAAGTACCAACTATTTAAGTTTTGACCTATCCATGTTGGCCAGTTTAACATTTTTTGGTTAAACATTGTGTCTGTGTCTTAGGAGATTCCAGCTTTCAAAAGTAAGTGAAGGTTTCAACAATAATTTGAACTTGTATGGTGCCATTAATATTGCAAACTTTTACAAGAGAGTGAAACCAGATTTGACTGGGGTTACATAAGATACTGGGAGAGGTGAGCTGGGTTTTAAAAATACATCTTGAAGGAAGAAGGTTATGTTGAGAATTTCCATACTTCGTACTTGGATACCTTCTTCTTCGAAATGACTTTCAATAAAGGAGCAAGTATAAACTTAGAACCAACATTGAGGACATGTACCAACTTAACCCAGTTCTAAGCATCACTGTATTATTGCACTGATTATTTACTATACTGCATATTTCAATAGAACAACTCACTCCAGATTACAATTCTAAATTAACTAAGGTTTCTCTGTTTATGTCACGCAAATGATAACTTTTAAGGTTAAACCACATTTTCAACATTTTTTAAGGGGATATTAAGTGATCGACACTAGAGCCACTTGAGGTTTCAGTGGGTTGTGATGTTGGAGGAGATGTGAGCAATGGAGAAGGACAAGGCCCTGAAGGCTTTTGGAAAACCAGTATGGGAATTTCTCAAGTGTATATTGATGGACTGGGAGCCAGTTTTAAGTCACTGAGCACATTGGTAATGTGAATGGAGTCTTATGTGAATTAGGATATGTGTAGGAAGTTTTTAGATAAGATTGTCTATTATTAGTGTTTAGGTAAGAGAATGCTTGAGTAATCCATCATGGTGGTAACAGGTGTGGAATAGTTTCAGCAGCACTAAACTGTGGAAGAATTGATATTGATTTTGCAGAAATTAGATTGATGGTCTTGGTGGTAGGGAAATTGTGAGATGGTAATTCATCTTGGGGCTAAATGGGGTATCACTCTTTGAATGGTTTAGATTCAGATTTATTTAACACATGTATATCGAAAAATACAGTGAAATGCATTAGAACTGGATAGTGTTAAATGTGTTAGAACTAGATGTTGCTAACTTGTGTATGGAGCTTTTTTTGTAATATTGCCTGGTCAGCATATAATTTTTTGAAAGCACCAAAATAAAACCTTTTCAGGCCCTCTGATGCCTTTGAAATGTGGAGAAAGGTTTGGGATATATGATGCTCAGTGAATCTGGGATGTGAGAGATACTGGATTTGGTGAGAACTTCACAAGCACAGTAACATCAGAAGATTTGAGGTGTGTATTAATGACTGAGATGAAACCTCTCCCTCAGGTGAAGATATTATCAACAATATCAGCAGATATTAATGCATACTCTAAGTAGCATTATATTATTTTTGATCTATGCAAAAATAGTATCATTTACATTCTTCCATTACCATGCTGTTAAGTCATTTGGTTTTTTTAAAAAAAGATTTTGCTCGGTTGACATCTTAAGAGCTTCTTAAAAATATATTGTACTGTGGATGAGCAGATAGAAACCTTTGTTATTCTGCAGCTATATCTTTTCAAAATGCATTTTGATGTCATCAGAAAATTATAATACATGTGAAATGAAGAAAACAATAAGTCATTTAGTAAACAAGAATAGATGTGATCCTTTATTTTTTGATTGTAGCAGGAAGGCTTTCTTCATGTATCTGTGAGTGTGTGAAGCATTTGCCTGAGCATTTCTGACAGTCACTGAGAGCATTTTGCTTGTACATATGGTGAGAAGTGATTTTTAAATAACTAAATTGCTTGGATAGCAAGGCCTATGTGAAGTCTATTTAAATGACTTTTCAGTCAAGAAAACCATCCATTGTCCTTATTAGTTTTGCTAATAACTATGATGACGTTAGTAGAACAGAGCAGGGATGCAGAAAATCACAAAGCTTACAATCATATAACATCTGAGAGTTGACTAAGATCTGTTATTGCTCGTTTATTTGGTGTTTAAGGTAATTTAGTATCTTTTTTCTCAGAATGTGATATCCTAGCTTTGTAGTAGATGTGACTATATAAAAATAAAATCAACTTGGTCATTTTTGTGTTGCTTGCATATGCAATATAAGAGTTTTGGATGCAGTGGCAAAATCAGTGAGATGTCTAGTTTATGAATTAAAAGTAATTGACTTCCTTTTGTATGTGAGATTAACATTGGTCTTTCCTGACAGTTATCCTCAATGCTAAAAATGTAACAATCTGATTGCTCACAATAGTTTAGTCACCGTCTATTTTTCAGTTGGCGAGTTAAAAGCTTTGTCAAACCTTGCATTGTCAAATAAGGAAATAATTGCACAAGAAGGTCATGGAGGCAACTCTGATAAAGCTTACACAGCATCTGGCTGAGCACTTGGTATAGTAGACTATGGACTAGAAAATGTTACTGCTATCAAGATACTGTACAGTGTATACTGTTTATACAGATCAAATCATTACAGAGTGCATTGAGCTTGAATAAATTAAAATAATAACAATGCAGAATACAGTGTTAAAAGCTACCAAAAAAGTGCAGTAGAGATAAACAATCAAACGCAAGATCATAACAAGGTGGATTGAAAGATCCAGTCCATCTGATCATACGAGGTCCATTCAAGGGTTTGATAAGAGTGGGATAGAAGCTGCCCTTAAACCTGGTTGTATGTACTTTCAGGCTTTTGTATCTTCTGCCGGATGGGAAGGGGAGAAAAGTGGATGTCCAGGGTGGGTGAGGTCTTTATTGTCTGCTTTTACTGAGGCAGGAGGTATCAACAGCACAGATGGGAAGTTGGTTCTTGTGATGTGCTGAGCTGCAACTCTGCAATTTATTGTGGTCACATGAAGAGCAGTTGCCATACCAAGCCATTATGCTCCTTGACAGAATGCTTTCTATGAAGCATCAATTAAAAATTGGTAAGGGGATATGAAAAAGAGAAAATGCTGGATTTTCACCATCTACAGTTTAAAAAAATAGTTTTTTGATGGTTTGCTTAGAAACATCTTACTAAAGGGTTGAGGGTCTGTTTCTGTGCTGTGTGACTATGTTTTCAGCTGACATTTGCTGGATGTAGATATATTTCCATTAGACTCAATTAATATAGGTAGGCAGATATATTCAAATTGAGTTGATTCAGATAGTAACTTCCAGACATAGTTTTAATTTGGTCCATATGTGAGGTAAAGCACACATGCCAAAAAAATCTTTGTTTCTTCCCTAATTCGGGTGCCCATGAATTTCAGAAAGCAGGAAAAGCCCAAATGTGTCAATATTTGTGTGTGCATGTATTCCATTATTGCTCTCTGCAAATAAATCTTTCCTCTGTATGGTATGATCTCATGATTTTGTCACAGATGTGGAATGAAACTGGGAAGGTAATATTTTTGAAGAGGGAGTGTGTTGAGTGTATTTAGTTTCTTGCAACTTCAACACATTTTATTTTGCTTTCAGTATTTCTATTTATGTAAAACAGTCATGATAAATGGATGTGCGATATTAAAAAAAACTATGTGTTAAACCTGTATTTGACACTTTATGGTAGAATGTTCGATTTTTCTTAGTTATAATCGCATATACAGGTTTCCCTCACTATCCGAAAGTAGTGTTCCTATGAAACCTTTCGTAAGCTGAAATGGCAAAAAGTAAAGAAGCAATTACTATTAATTTATATGGGAAACACTTTTCAGCGTTCCCAGACCCAAAAAATAACCTACTAAATCATACCAAATAACACATAAAACCTAAGATAACACTAACATATAGTAAAAGCAGGAATGATATGATAAATACACAGCCTATATAAAGTGGAAATAATGTATGTACAGTGTAGTTTCATTTACCAGAATCGGGAAGACAGCGAGCACACTAGAAGATTCTCACATTTTTTTTATCATACAGTTCTTTGTAAGCATTCAAAACATCCTGCAAACCTGCACTAAACCTACGTACCCTTTCAAAATTAAAGTCATGCTTTTCTTCAATCACTGCAGCACTGTCGATCGTAGTGAAAATCTCACACAGTTCAAAGCTATGGCAGCTTGATGCTGAGCGTAGTTGCCGGGGAAGGAGCTTGGCGGTGCCACTCTCGCTGCTCGGGGTGCGCTGCCTCTATAATGGCTTGCTGCAAAACAAGTGCTGAATGCTATTTTCTCTTTTTGCCTTTTTTCATAAAAGTGAAAATTCTCTTCGGATTTCTTTCAGTTAACGAGATCTTCGTAAAAGCGAACTGGCGTAAAGTGAGCTTTCGTAAAGTGGGGGATACCTGTAATGAAAATAAACAATAACAAATTGTCTTAATTGTTACATCACATTTAACCCATGATCAACAGTTTCACAGTACAGAAAATCCTGTAGAGAAGAATGCTTATGAAGTTTGGAAGTTTATTGTTTTATTATTGTCACACATAGAGGTATAGTGAAAAATGTCATGCATACCATTTGTAGAGATGAATTCATTACTGTAGTGCATTGAGGTAGTAGCAGGTAAAACAATAAGGGAATACAGAATAAAGTGTTACAGTTACAGAGAAAGTACAGGTAAGATAATGAGGTGCAAAGTTGTAATGAAGTAGATTGTGAGGTTGAGTGTCTGTGTATCATACTGAGGAACCATTCAATAGTCTTATCACAGTAGGACAGAAACTGTCCTTGAACCTGGTGGTACCTGCTTTCAGCCTGACAGGAGAGTTAACAAGAGAGAACGTCTGATCGGAGTGTGACATTTAGTTATATTAGCTGCGTAACTGAGGCAGCTAGAAGTATACTCAAAATCTATGGTATAGAGTGGAGCCTAGTTTCCTTAAGGTACTAAGCTGTGTCCACCACTCTCTCTAGTTTCTTGCAGTTATGGGCAGAGCAGTTGCTCTATCAAGTCATGATGCATCTGGATAGGATGCTTTCTGTGGTGCATTGACAAGCTGAGGGTCAAATGGAGCCAAATTTCTTTAACCTCCTAAGAATTAGAGATATTGAGCTCTTTTGTCTGTGGCAGCAGGTCCACCCCAAGAAGTGACATCTTCAGAATCATTGATGTAAACTGATACACACACACACACACACACACACACACACACACACACACACACACACACACACACACACACACACAGACACACACAGACACACACCTGCCGCCGCACTAGGCTCTCCATCAATCTTTGATACTGCACCTTTAGTAATGATGCTAACTCACACTATTGTAAACATTATCAATTTATGCAGTATGCCCATGCATTATTAGTTTTGTTAATTTGTTGGAGGAGTCTTTTATGCACTTATTTTTGACTGAAAATGGGATTATGTTCTACCTTTCCATTACTGATTCGGTGATCATAACCTACCACCACCACCACTCTCATACAAAGTTGACAATGTCCATGGTGACAATGTGATGGTACAGTAGTGCTTAAACTTAATTGTTTTTAAAGTTAAAAAATTATGCTTGGTTAACAAGGGATGGGTGAAGGTTAGTGGGGTGGTAGGGTGATAATGTTGTTAGCACAACCATTGGGTATCAATTTCACATGTAACCCCCTGGGTCGCCTCAGGCTCGCTCAGCTCGTTTCGTCTAGGGGGAGCAGCCTTCGGCCCTGCCAAACTGGGTAATCAGCTGGTGTGGATGCTGTGTGATGTCCCCGCCTCGCCCAAAACCAGACAGTACACCATATGTGATTAAATGAGTACAATTTATAAAGGTTACTATAACTAAGTGATTAATAATGATACAGTATATATGAAGAGAAAAAATAAAGAAAAGGTGCCAAACTTATCAAAGTCCAAACCACTTCGTGCACAACCGTTGGAGCTCAATTTCTGAAGTCTTCTGGCCACTATTCGATCCCCACTGAACTCCTCGACTCGCAGCTCAGGACCCTCCGAGTGGTCAACCAAGCACATCTAGCTTCATCCCCCCTCCTCGGAGTACCTCCCGGCCTCAGACCCCCGCTTGGGGTCCGTTCCTCGCCCAGCTTACAGCATTGCGTCCTCTCTCTCGATCCCCTCGCACCGATCTCCCCAAAAGCCCGTCAACAACAGCTTACAGACTCAGAAGAAAGAACATTAATCCCCATTTGGTTTACAAAGGAATAAAATTCTGGTTATCAGTAAATTTTAACAAACAAGCTTCCAGCACTCTCTCGCAACAAAGAAACATTCCTGCTTTTAACAAACAAAGAAACCCTTTCCCAACAGTAACAAAGAAGAAAAAAGAAGAACCCCCCCTTTACACACACATAGAAAGGTAGTTATGGTTGTTGAGGATTTATCATTCTAGTGCATTCATTAAATGACACAATATGTAATCCCAAGGTCTTGACAAACATCTCTAAAAGCAGTATGCATAACCCACTGTGGTATTCTTTAATTTGAATATACAAAATTTAATAATTAAAAATGATTCATAAGAAATATTGTAGCTGTACATAACTTCAGATTCATGTGGTTGATTCTTAAATAGTCTAGCAAGACACTCAGTGGTAACGTGTGGTGAATAAAACATGACTAACTACCTTGGCATCAGATTCAGACATTGCTTCTGGCCCAGTAGATCTTGCAAGTCCTCCTCACAAACATCTGGAAATGGGTGTCTTAATTGGGGAAACTTCTCCACACATTCATCAAGCAACAGCATGATATAGTTGCACTGATTGATAATACCTTACTCAAAAGTTGGTCCTGGAATCCTTCATCACTATCCTTTAAAAAGTCCTGCTGGCAGAACAGAATCCATTAATGGCATGCAAGTGGGAAGGATTGGGCCTGGAGGTCCTCAGTATTGACTGCAGACTCTAAAGTCTCATGACATCAGATCAAACATGGATAAAAGAACTATGTATTATATGGTTACCACCCACCATTCTCCCAGCTAGAATACAATTCAATTCCATCAGCTTGTCACCTAATCAGTCTACTTTCAGTTGATAGTAAAGCAGTAGAAGGTGTTGATAGTGCTATCAAGAAGCATTTGTTACCAGCTCACCATCTCCCAGTTTGTTTTGACAAGACCACTTGATTCAACTGTCTACAGAAGAACTGAATTCGCAAGATAAGTGAAGAGTATTTATCTTCAGCATTATGGCAGCATTTGACTGAATGTGAATCTCACACAAAGGGAGGTAGTTATGGTTGTTAGGGATTTATCATCTCACTCCTTAAGAGTTTATTGCAAGAGTTCGAAGGACATGTTCCTTGGTCCAATGGTCTTTCGTCAGCATCAGGTAAGGGAAGTTAGGAAGTTAGCTGTTAAATGCTGGATGTTGAGTTCCATGTACAAGTCCTCAGCAACTAATGCCACAAGACCTGGAGAGACAGACAGACAGACATACTTTATTGATCCCGAGGGAAATTGGGTTTCGTTACAGTCGCACCAGCCAAGAATAGTGTAAAAATATAGCAATTTAAAACCACAAATAATTAAATAATAATAAGTAAATAATGCCAAGTGGAAATTAATCCAGGACCAGCCTATTGGCTCAGGGTGTCTGATACTCTGAGGGAGGAGTTGTAAAGTTTGATGGCCACAGGCAGGAATGACGCTCAGTGTTGCATCTCGATGAAATGATGGTGGAATGAGAAAGATCTGGTACATGCTGGTAAGTGGTAAACACGTGCAGTGCAAAAGTTACTGACGGTAGTAATCTGCAAAAAGGAAGAGCCTCAGTGGCAATTCAGTGGAATTGCCATTATTGAATCCTCACCAGCAAGCAACATCTCTGGTGTCACCATTGGCTGCAAACTTATTGAAACAAACCACATACATACTATGGCTGCAAGAGCAAGTTAGAGGCTGAGTATACTGAAGTAACTGACTTTCCTCCCGACACCTCAATGCCTTTCCACCATCTAAAAGTTACAAGTCAATGTGATGGACCCCACCTCCATAGGCTCGCAACATGCCCTCCACCCCTCTCTCTGGCACTGCTCTACTGGCTCCTGGGAGATACGGCACCAACACTACTTGGAAAGTCTCAGACTACTCAGGATAAAGCGCTGTGCTTGTTACCCTGTACTGTCAATATTTAGACTGCAAGAGAGCACGTACTATTGGGTCCAAATATAGCTGCCTCTGTGATGGTGCTGATGGTTGTTTTTTGTTTGCAACCCCAGTAATGCCAAGGTAAGAGTAGGTTCTTCAAACCTACTGCAGAACCTGTAAACTCCACATCTATAGTCTTGTATCATGCCCTCCACCCCTGTCTCTGGCACTGCTCTATCAGCTCCTGATATTTGGCTTTCTTACACTCAAACATCTCTTCAGTCTGATATTCCCAGGCACCATCAGTTCTACCATGACCATCTGCTTCAAGATTTTTTACAGAATGACTATGTCATGCCTCAGTGATGGTGATGATGATGCATTGATGTCAGGGAACTTCAATTGCTTGCCAAATCGACTTTCAGTTGCCAGTCAGATGCCTTGGTGAGCAAGCCTGCTGGTGGTCTGGGCTGAGGCTGTTGTTGATCTCCAGCTTTGACAAAGGCTACGGGCAGTCTGGGTTTGTGGAGGTGCATACTGTTGTTAATGGCTGAGGAGATATTTTCTGCCACTGCCTTCAGCAGGTGTTCATGGCACCACAAGTAGTGGACTTCCCTTAGAGCTTTTGGGTAGCTGCTGGGGATGTGTTCTAGTGTCCCTCTGTCAGGGCAGTGAAGACATGATGGTGACTCACTTTGTCCCAAGCAAAAAGGTGCCGAACTAGGCAGGATGTCATATACAGCCTGCATGATGAACTTGATGCACTGGGGTTTTGCCTGCTAGATGTTGAACCAGGAGATCTTCTGCTTCAGCATACCCTCCCAGTTTGTCTAAACTCCTTGCTGCCCCATTCCTTCCATCCTGGTTTTACGCACTTCCTCGACAGCTGCTCACACCTCTTCTTAGAGCAGTTTGTGTCTTCTTAGAGCAGTCTCTGCCTCTGCCCTGGGCTCTGTCAAAGCAGGTTGAAAGGAAGCTGCACAGTCCTGCCTGACCCAATGCCACTGTCCCTACCAGATCTCTGTGCCTCAGGTGAGACTTCGCCATCTCCACTGCATCCTTGGCCTTCCACTTCCTGCCTTTCCGGACCTCAGTGCTTGGGGTCACTGAAATCTCAGTATAGTGGCAATTCAAACATAGCTGTTATAGAATGGGGCTCTTAAGATGAACTCTTCGTCTTTCAATCTACATAAACCTTTCTCAACCATTTTGCCCTTGAAATAATTTTCAGGTCTCAGAGAACTCCTGAGTGTAAGTTATCAGATCTACAGCTAACACTGTAGTGTGATCAGTAAGTTGTAGGTATAATAATCCAAAAATAATTGTCAATACTCTTGAGTAGAGAATGAATTTTTTTAGCCAGTTTTTCTTGGGGAAGAAAAACAGTTAAGCTTAGCTTACCTTTCATTAAATTAATCTTTCTTTCCCTTTCATAAATTTTAAAAGCTCATAATGGAACCATAATAAATTTCTGTTAAATAACTGGCTTAAGCCAGAATGGGATTTAATTATTCTAAAGGTAGACTCAGTAGATTTAATTTAAATAAAGGTTGTTAATTGATTTTAATTAATGCCATTTACAACATTAAAATTTATTGATAATGTTGAATAGTGAAGTTAGTAAAAACCGTAAACCAAAGCAATATGAGTAAAAATATAGCATAAAACATAACTTTATACAAGACTTTGAAAAAACAATTTCTTACTAAGTGGCATGATCAGGCTCAAATATTGGCCAAGCATGTAAAACCTGTGTTTGTATTTTGCTGTGCAAATACTCAATTCTGGTTTGAACTTGAGCTAAGCACGTAAGGATTTCACCTTTAACTGAAATGAGACTATTTCTGTCCTTTGCTCTTGATGCTTGTTAAACAAGAAAAAGCTGGCTCATACATGTAAGAAGTCGAAAACTCCAGCAAAATGTTCATTGCTTTCCTATGAATGGCAGGATACTCTTCTTTCACGAAATTCCAGAACTTTTCCAGGGGCAGGTCAGTAAATCTCATCTTGAGTGCATGATCATTCTGCAGCTCACAAAGTTCTCCCTTTTCTCAAAGTCAAGTTCTCAGGCTGAGCAGAAGATTTGGAGAAAAGAACCCTTACCCAGTCATACAATTGTGTTGAAAGGGATGAAAATTCTGTTCAATTTTGTTCTGCAGTTCTTCCAGCTGGTTTTCAATAAGATTTGAGACTATCTGATATGCTTTCTCACTCTCAAGCCCAAGCAGCAGTGGAAACATTTCAGGATTTCCTTTTGTAACATAATTTTTCCGAAGATTCAGTTTCCTTTTAAATCCAAGAATCTTGTCATTTGAAGGTAAAACATTTTCTGTAGGGCCTTGCAGAGACTTGTTCATCTGGTTCATATTGTGAAACTTGTCTGCTAAGTAGCTAGTTTCTGCACCCTTTCTTCATCTTCAAAGCACTTAGCAAGTTTGGCCTACTATTTTCTTGAAAGTACTCCTGGAATTCACCTTTCAGCTCAGACACCCTGTTGAGAACTCTTCCTCTGCTAAGCCACTGGATCTTTGTATGTAGCTCTTTGCCCAGGTTTTCACACATTCTCGAGTGAACTGGTCTTTGTTTAATAAAGTTAACCATTTTTGTGCATCATCTCCAAGAGTTTTTGACATCAGTACCCCTCTGAAGAAAGCAGTGTGTTGTGACAATGTCAGGGTTTTCTTTTTTTAACGAGAGAAACGAAACTGCTTATGGAGAACTCTTAAGGAGGTTGCTATCATGATCTCTCAAGGAATCTCTAGCAACCTCTCGCAAAACCCTGGGGCTTCCTGATCTACATCGTTATGGCCTTGCTCTTTATTTGTCTACCTGCACTGCACGTCCTCTGTAACTGTAACATTATATTCCACATTCTGTTTGATCTGTTCCAAATTGTACAACCTTGATACACAGGTTTCCCCCGCTATTCGAAGGTAGAGCGTTCCTATGAAATGGTTCATAAGCTGGAATGTTGTAAAGTGAAGAAGCAATTACCATTTATTTATATGGGAAATATTTGTGAGTGTTTCCAGACCCAAAAAAATAACCTACAAAATCATGCCAAATAACACACAAAACCTAAAATAATAGTAACATATAGTAAAAGCAGGAATGATCTGTTAAATACACAGCCTATATAATGTAGGAATACTTTTCTACAATTATTGCAGCACTGTCCACTGCAGCGAAAATCTCACACAAGTGCTCTCGGCAGCACTCGCGGCAAAAACACAAGACGCGAGTGCTCCTGGCAGAAACACTCTTTCCAGTAACCTTTAAGCTATGAAGCTACTGAATAACACATAAAAATACCCAGTGTATATAAAATAGAAATAATGTATGCCCAGTGTAGTTTCACTTACTGGAATTGGGAAGACAGTGAGGACACCGATGATCTCTTACTATCTTATCTGATCTCTTATAAATCTCATACTATCTTTCCTTTCAGTTAGTCCTGATGAAGGGTCTTGGTCCGAAATGTCGAAATCTTCTCCTTATAGATGCTGCCTGGCCTGCTGCGTTCCACCAGCATTTTGTGTGTGTTGCTTGAATTTCCAGCTTCTGCAGATTTCGTCATGGACACTGATGATGGTTAGGGTGGTGGGATACTGGGGTGTCATGTCATCGTCGTCTGTTTCTGTCAGGGCAGGCAGGTCACCTTCTTCTATGTCTGTCTACCTGCCTCAATGTCGAAGGTCAAGTTTCGTCGTCTGCTGTGGCTGATGTGGAAGGCTTGAAAAACGACAGTATGTGTGACTACTTAGCCTTGCGCATTTTTCTATCATACAGTTCTTTGTAAGCACTCAAACCATCCTGCAAACCTGCCCTAAACCTACGTACCCTTTCAAAATTAGTCATACTTTTCTGCAATCATTGCAACGTCATGCAATTGCTTCCCGTTCAGTTCCTGGACGTCTTCACTTTCGGGCTGTTCGCTACTGCGTTCAGTTTCAATTGTTATCCTTCCTTCTTTATCAGCTCTTCATCTCTCAGTTCTTAGTCATCGGATGCCAAAACCTCTTCAACGTCAACTTCCACAAACCCTTAGCCAAACTCACTATGTCCTTACTTCGTTCACCACGATCAAAACGCTTAATTATGTCTAGTTTTATGCTAAGTGTAACACCCTTACGCACTCTTTTAGGCTTTTCCGATACCTTAGAACTCATCTTGCTAACGGATGCCCAAAATAAATCGACATAAAGCACAGATGTTCACAGGCACGTGTTTAAGCAATACTGGCTAGAATGCAGTTCCAGGGGAGGAACTTGGTTGCTCGGCGCGTGCTGCCTTTTTTCATAACAGTGAAAACACCTTCTGTTAGCGAAAACAGGTAACTAATGTAGGTCTTTCGTAACAGCGGGTTGACATATAGCGAACGTTCAAAAAATGGGGGACACCTGTACGTGTGTATGGAATGAAAGGCATGCAAATAAAAGCTGTTTATTTTGTCTTGGTACATGTGACAATAATAAACCATTTACCAGGTCTGTTATTTGTAAGGAGTGCAGTAGTAATAGTTTCATAATGCAGTCTTTGATTTATTTCTTTTAAATCATGTCTTTACTGATTGTCTTTAATAGAGATAAACATTAATTATTCTATACTGCCATTTTATAAAGAACTTGGAAACAAATATTTGGATATATGTATTAAATCTAAGAATAGGTGTTGTAGAGTAACATTTGGAGAACCTTACAAGGGTCATTCAGTGAGCAATAATTTTCCTTGAGATTAGTCAGTTTCCTGCGCACTTTGAACACTTAGGTTCATACATTTGGCTCTATCTTGTATGAGAGGGTAGAGACATTTGAGTCCTATAAAAAATGAGAAATTTTTAATCTTGAAGGAACTCTTCATTCCTCTTGCAAACTATAGATTAGGTCCTTGTTGAATGAAAGTGAGAAAGCAGCAAATTCATTTACTGAAGATGAATACTTAGTTGTACAAACGATTACTTAAAATGTAAATATCAGATGTTACCCACCAACATTTGGACAGTGCTATCTTTATACAAGCACACATATGTTCATTCTCAATGTTGACTGACTGCTCATGTTTGTAATGTGTATTTGCACGTATGCCTATGGGTGATATCACTGAAATGCAAGTTGTAAATTGAAAAGGTGATTCAAAATAGTATTTGTCACTACAGTTGTAGTAGGTTTTGCCTGAAATACTTGTAGATATTTTCTTTTTGAGTAGATAACTGTGAAAATTTCTCTCTTGATAATCAAATGTATTTGGTTCTTTGCAAATACATTTTACATTAAATGTTGTGTAGATTAAATTGCAAACATACTTAAAATGATGAAGTATCACTTTGAAAATAACATGTAGGAGTTTAGAAGAAGAAGAAGAAGAACACTTACTTTTTTGTTTTTATTTATAACTAGGGTAGTAAGAACAGTTATAAAATATTTTGCACCAGAATCATAGAACTGTTATCACATAGAAGGAAGATATTTGGGGAATGAGACCAATAAGCTTGCTTTAGCCAATCTGTCTCCATTCTTGTGTACATTATTCTCTTATGTAGTCATCCTTTTTCATTTTTGAATCCATTGGTGGTTTTTATTTCCACCTCTCCTGAAGGCATTAAGAAATTCTAGTATGCTGTCTTTTAGTTTGGGTCATTTATCTTAAAGTACATTGGCAAATAGGATTTTTTTTAAGAGTTCTGTATAAATAACATCATTTTAACACTCTGTTACCATCAATACAATGTCCAATTATAATAACACTGATTAAAAATACAAAGTGCCTATGCAGCAGCTGGTATAAAGCAACTACTCGACAATAAAAGAAACCATGCGCTGTTAACTTCTGCACCATTATTTTAAGTTTGGGAATTGGAATGTCAGAATCCTCATGAAAAATGGACAGACCCAAATGCTTTACACTACCATAGTTAGGGAATCCAGACACCGATGTTGCTACCTGGCATGAGGTTTGACAGGCAAGGATATTATACAAGATGTGGCCATGTCACCTTCTGCAGGGGTAACAAGAAAGCTGTCTTCATAGAGTGAGCTTCTTCATCAAAACTAAGCCAAAGTAAAATTTATTATCCAAGTAGCTATAATTTGCTACCTCAGGATTTATTTTCTTGCGGGCATTTACAGGAAAATAAATACAAAAGATTTGATGAAAAACTACATAAACAACAACTGACAAATAACCAATGTGCAAAAGGTGACAAATTGTGCAAATAAATAAAATAATTCTGCAAACTTGAGTTGTAAAGAGTCCTTGGAAATGAGTTTGTAGGTTGTAGAATTAGTTCAAAGTGCAGAGTAAACTTATTATCAATGTAAATAGATGTCACCATGCACAACCCAGAGATTTGTTTTCTTGTGTTCATACTCAATAAATCCAGTAACCATAATGGAGTCAATGAGGGACTGCACCTAAAAGGCTAGACAACCAGAATGCAAAAGACAACAAACTGAGCAAATACAGAAGAAAAAGAAATAATAATAAAAAAATAAATAAGCAATAAATACCACGAACATGAGATGAAGAGTCCTTGAAAGTGAGTCCAAAGGTCAAATTAAATTTATTATCAAAGTACATAAATGTCACCAGGTATTCATCCTGATGGCAGCAATGAGAAGAGAGCATGACCTAGGTGGTGGTGGTTGAGAGGGTGTTCCCTGCTGATGGATGCTACTTTCTTACAATAACATTCCGTGTAGATGTGCTCAATGGTGGGGAGGGCTAGGCTGTATCCACTACGCTTTGTAGGGATTTCCATTCAGGGGTAATGATGTTTTCACACCAGCCTGTGAGGCAGCCAGTCAATATTCCATTCTTTGGCATTGACATTCACAGACAACTGTAGATTACTGTCAGTCGATTGAAATTGTGAAGATTTTATGACTCTTCTGCTAATATGAAAGCAATATGCCACAGTCGTCAATTTATATGGACCAGCTGTTGAAGCTTCAGACAAGGCCAAGAAGCACTTCTGCTTGGACCTTAAGTTCCTAGTTTGCATCACAAGGAGAGTCAAACTGAATCTCCTGGGTGACTTCAATGCCAGTGTGTGAAGGAGCACAACATTCTGTCAGGCCTGTTTGACAAAGAAAAAGTAGGGATGACTAACTCCAGCAGGGTCCTTTTCTTGACAAAATGCTTAGAGCACAGTTTCTACTTAGCAACCTGTTGTGTCAGGGAGATTAGCATAAGACGTCATGGCAACTCCCTGGTCTGAGCAGTGGCTTACAATAGGCTTACAGCTTTGCACATTAACTAGCCTTGTCTCCTGACAGATCTGTTAAATTGATATGTAATGTACTGTAAAAGCAACTGTGTGTGGCTGTGTTCTTCTAGATTACTTTAAAGTCCATCATTTGGAATAATGAGGGACCGCAATGGAATTCCACAATTACTCCATTTAATTTGATATTAGAATTTTTAGGGAATATATCAACATGAAAAACTTTATGTAAAATTTTCAACATTTTCTGTATGTTATATTTAGATCAACAGTTTAATGTATAAATATAGTTCATTAAGAATCCCCATTTTTATTTCTGACAGACTCTGTGCATGGATGACTTCATTTCATGGAGCCTGATGCGTAACATACCTGTTTGTTGCTTCTTGGGTTAATACAAATTCTTATAAGGGAAATTTATCCTTCAGTTGTCTGACATTAAAATAATTCAAATTAATAATTTTTATGTTTTGGGCAAAATAATTGGTTCTTAGTGCTAGAATTGGAATGTGTACAGAGTGTTTTTGACATTTCAGAGAAGGTAAATTCTGTACAACTAAGAATTCTCATTGATAACATTGCATCTCCCACGTGCTTTGTATATGTTGCAGTATATCTGCTAAGCGTCCAATGCTTATTGGTTCGTAAATTTTTAGCAAAATTTTTGCTAATCGGGACCATTTCCAGTTCTGAACTGGAAGGTATAATTATCAGACAAGTTGGCAACCACCAAAAGGACTAGAAGCTGGAAGTAATATGATGTGACAGACTGTAGCCTTTGCCCTTTTGACTTCAGACATGAAAACTGATAGATTCTGGGAAACTGCAATAATATTTCCATAGCAATCAATAAAGTATGAGCCATTTTCTTAACCTAATACACTTAATTGCTTGAAAATTAAGTCCGAGATGTGATATGCATAACTCTTCTGGCTGAAGTGCAAAGAACTAGGAACTACTACAGAACAGTTAATTATTTGGCACACAGATAGTAACTGGTTGCCGCATGGTAGCATAGTGGTTCGCGCGATGCTATTATTGTTCAGTTTATTCTGTGATTTTGGAGTTCATTTCCAATGCCGTCTATGAGGAGTTTGTATGTTTGTTCTCCCTGTGAACTGTGGGTTTTCTCCGGCTGCACCACTTTAATCCCACAGTGCAAAGATGTACCAGCTAGCCTAGGGTTAAATGGGAAGTCCGGCTCATTGTTCTGGAAGGGCCTATTCTGTACTGTTATCTCCAAATAAAATAAAAATAAACTTAAAATAATTCAGTTTCCTAATGTATTTTTTCAGAATGATCTTTCTCTTATCACTCCTCACATGTTCAAACTGACTGAACACCTCCCAGCTGAGAACTGAGTTCTTTGTTTCCCAAGTGAGATAGAAACATGAGGTTGTGATTTGGACAAAAAAAAAACTAGTCTTGGCAATCTGCAATTTGTGTGAAAAAAGAATTAAAAGACTGACCAATTTTGTACACTTAATAATCAATCTGGAGTTATGAAATTATGGTTAGCAAAATTATGGATGAACTAAAATGAGAGCCTAGCTTCAGGGAGTAAAACAGATTACAATTTAACTTCCAACTGATTCTTGGCTTGTGAAACCAGTCATTGAGTGTGGGTCATTCTGAATCTGTACCATTGAAACTACATAGAGGAAGACATTAGAAGAATGTTCCTGCTATTAACGCATTGTTAAGGCATATCCCTATCACTTGTGCACAGTTTGAGACTGAAGGGGTATATTTTGGATATCTGGAGTTGTACACAGAAGTTTTTGGAACAGACACCAGTATTGAATATTCAAAAGGGTTCTGCTAGTTGGGATGTGCTACTATTGTTAATATGTAATTCTGAAAATTTACCTGACTAAATTCAAAATTTTAAAATTAAGTAGGTGATTAAAGCAAAGATCAAAGTAAATTTATTATCAAAGCACCCATATGATACCATGAGATTGGAAAGTAGTTAATCATTTATTGTTATCTTCGCATTGTAGAAGTTCAAAACGTTGTGTCAGCAAAGTGAGATTAGCTTGGATCTTCCTGGACTATCTCTCTTGGTTTGCAATGTGAATAAAAATTTTAATATTCCTCGTTACAGCTTTCATGTAGCTCAGTTTTAGACAGTCACAACAACAGCAATAATTTTCAGTATTTAATCAACCAGATATGAATCAATGAAATCAATTCCTGTGTAAGGAACTAAGTAATAAACGAATATTTTTGCATGTGACAAGGAGGAAACTGAAATCTTTATTTGAAAAGAAATTCCTGGTCTTGACATTGGTAATAACATAGGAATTAAAATTCTAGATAATGTTTTCTCTGTGTGACTTGGTGCATAACTAAGTCACCCAGTACACCACAGAATCAGAATATCACTAGCGGTCTCTACAGAATTGGGAATTATTTGGTAATACAATGGTTTCCTGTTAATTAGGAAACAATGGGACCCATACATTTTGGTCCAATTACGCAGCTGCCCCAATTAGCAGAAGATTCATGGAAATAGTTAAAATGGTATATGTGGAAAAAAACACAAATTACCATTAACTGAGTAACAATTATGTATTTAGTTAATGTTAATCGGCTGCCACGATGAACTGATATGGCCCAATTAATTGGAATCCACTGTATGCTATTTGTGATTTGCAGAAATTAGAGTTTTTCTTACTACTTCAGTGTATAACTTGTGTGCAGTTTCTAAACATTGAGTAATAACATTTAACGCCAAACTTTATTCTGTAATCTTCCTTCCAAGTTATTTCTAATATGTGACCCTTATTTTCTTGTCTTGTTGAGTGCTGAACAGTTGACTTCTGATGGTTAATCGGCTTACAAAATGAAATGGCAATTTTCCAAATGAAATCTTGCTGCACCAATAGTCTACCTTTTTATTCAACTCATTTTGAAAACTTGTTAATAAGAATTCCCACTTAGCTAATTCAAAGTCAGCCTTCTGTTGTTCAGCAGACATTAATTAATAAGTTGATCTCTAAGAGTGCAGTACAATTTTTGTTTCTCCTGTTGCTCACAATAAGTTATTGTTAATTATGAAATGAATTAAAGTTAAATGTATCTTAAAATGAAAACTTTGAAGTCAGAGGATTTAAACTGATTGTGACAACTATCAAGCTAGCGAACTACAGCACTAACATAAGAGAGCCTACAGATGCTGGAAATCATGAGCAACATGCACAAAGTCCTTTAGCAATTTAGCAAGTAAGGCAGCAATTATGGAGGGGATTAAACTGTCGATGGGACCTTTCAGGATTGGAAAGGAAGTGGGCAGAAGCCAGAATAACAGGGAAGGAGTACATGCTGACAGGTGGTAGGTGTGACCAGGTGAAGAGGAAGGTGGCTGAGATGGGGTGAAGAAAGAAGCTGTAGGGGTATGTGGTAAAGAGCTGAAGGAGGGGTGATGGATTGTGGAAGAAAGGGAAAGGGGAGGGAAAGCAGAAGGAGGTGTTGGGCAAATGAGGAGAAGTGGGGTGGGGAGGAAATTCCAGAAGTTAGAGAAATCGATGTTCGTGTTATCGAATTGGAGACAGGCCAGAAAGAATATCAGCCGTTACACCTCCAACCTGCTTTTGGCCTCATCATGCAGTACAAGATGACATGGACAGGCATGGCAGAATGGGAATGAGGTCAAATTGAAATAGATAACCATTGGAAAATCCTGCCTCTTGTGGCAGACTGCTCAATAAAGTGGTCCCCCAATTTGCACTGCATCTCACTGATATACAGGAGGCAGCACCAGGAGCTCTGGATGTAATAAATGATCCCAGTAGACTCTCAGATGAGACCCTGAATGGTGGTGAGCGAGGAGACTTCGGGCAGGTGTAGCACTGGTCATGTTTGCAGGGATAAGTGCCAGGAGAGTTCAAGTAGTTCAGGAGGATAAGTGGGGAGGTTCAAGTAGACAATGGAGTCATGTATTGTGCGATCCCTGTGGAAAGCAAATAGATGTTTGGGGGTGGGGGTGCGGAAAAGATGTGCTTAGTGGTAGGGACCCATTCGAGATGGTCGAAATTATGGAGAATAAGGTTATAACAGTGAGGAAATGTTGTGAGGCAGATGTATTGTGGGTAATGGAGGAGATGCAGGTGAGGGCAGTATCAATGGTGATGGAAGGGGAGCCCCATTCTTTTTTTTTAAAAAAAAGACATCTCAGATGTTCAAGAGTGGATAGCCATATTCCTGAGAACAGATATAGCAGAGATGGAGGAACTGAGAAAAGGGTATAGCATTTACTTGTATCGTGAAGAATTTTTGACTTGTGATTGTGTGCTTAAAGTGATTTTTTTTATATCACAAACCGACTACAAACTTGTATTATCCTGCAACAGAAGTTTCCCATGATCTTTAAGGACCTTGCAACCCCATAAATGGGAGGTCATGAAACATCAATGTGATTTAAAACACTTTTTACACATAATATAGGCTTCTAACACCAATTCAAATTAATTGTATTGAAGTTAGACATTTATTCAATCACTATATGAATTGCTTTATTTGTCCTGCAAATTAGATTACTTTGCAGTGTATACTTCGATGTTTTTTTTAAATTGCTAAATTATTTTATCCAAGTGAGCATTATTATTTCTAAGTGGTTTTAAAAGTGATTTAAAAATGTGTTTTTTATCAGAGGCACTGAAAATATGACAGTGACATTGGCTGTCTAGTATAATGCTACTGCCTGATTTTTAAATCCCTCCAGGACTAACCCATGTACTAGATTGTGTAGGTGGATCCACCTTTTTTGTTCCAGAGGCTTCAGCAGGTGGAATATAGAAGTGGTGTTATGTTCAACTATAGTAAATATAAAGACAGTCTTTTATATAAACACAAAGTATACTGCAGATGCTGTGGTTAAATCAACACATACAAACAAGCTGGATGAACAGCAGGTCGGGCAGCATCCGTTTAAAGGAGCAGTCAAAGTTTCAGGCTGAGACCCTTCGTCAGTCTTTTATATAGTTTTCCACTTCATTTATTTGCTATCAACTGAAAATTACTGGCTTTCTTTGAAGAGAAACCCGGAACTGATCCCCCCATGGATAAGGAGGGCTGACTGTATAAATAATCTTCAAGTGTGGTTGGAATTCTTGTCACCGTCACCCTAATGGATGATGAGGTTCAGAACTCTACCACCTTCAAGGTGATATTTTTTCTTCTCCCTTCTAATCCCTTTATGAATTGCTTAAAATCTGAGAGATTTCAAGTGAAAGCCACAGCTGATTTGAGGAAGACCCTATTCAGGGTCAACTCACACAAAGTTGCGAGACCTGGCAGCATACTGGCCAAGTGCTTAGAGATGTGTAGCTCAGCTAACGTATGTTCTCACTGATGTCTTCAACATCTCTGAATCAGACCACTGTCCTGCAGACTTCAAGGTCACCATTATCATTCCAGTGCCCAAGAAGCCATCTGTATACTGCCGTAATGGCTGCTGTCCCATGGAACTCACCTAAGTATTGATAAAATACTTTGGAAGTCTGGTCAGAAGCTGTATTTTGAGCAACTTCCCGTAAAGATAGTGCCTGCTTACAATGCTCCCACAGTCGACATATTCTGGATAGACCATGAAGCCACGTATTTCTTGTCTTTTATGTTTGTCTTTTGTCATGAATGTGACTCTGGAACTATTGGAGCCTGTGATTTGCAGTTTGGAGATCATTTGGGTGTTTCAGTGCTCTGTATTCTTGAGAGGATTCTGGGAGACAGAGGCAGCATGTGTGAACCTTGTGGCATAATGGGTACAGAACATGGCACGAGCCGATGTTCAACTCCATTTCACTGACAAAGCTTCTATTGTTCACCAATTAAAGCAACGAGGGAGATTGAAAGATCAAGGTGAACGTGGAAAGTGAGCGCTGCCTGCCTGCCTTTTGATCATTGGTGGGATCTCTCTGCTAATGGAGAGGGGAGACTGCCTTTTGATCGCTGGTGGGATCGCTCTGCTAATGGAGAGAGGAAACTGCCTTGTCATTGCTGGTGGGATTGCTCTACCACTAGAGGGGGGGGGGGAGACTACCTTTTGATAGTTCATTGGATCTTTTGAAAAGGTTATTTATGGGATGTGGGTGTCACAGGCTAAGCCAGCATTTATTGCCCATCTCCAGTTGCCCTTGAGAAGGTGGTAATGAGCTGCCTTCTTGAACCGCTGCAGTCCCTGAGGTGTAGGTATACCCACAGTGCTGTTAGAGAGGGAATTTGACACAGCGACAATGAAGGAATGGCGATAAGTCAGGATGGTGAGTGACTTGGAGGGGGATTTCTAAGTGTTCCCAGGTGTCTGCTGTTTTCTTCCTTTTAGATGGTAGTGATTGTGGGTCTGGAAGGTGCTGACTTAGGAACTTTGGTGTGTGTTTGCAGTGCATTCTATAGATGGTACACACTGCTGCCTGTTCGTCGATGGTGGAGGGATTGGATACTTGTAGAACGGGTATGAATCAAGTGGGCTGCCTTGTTATGGATGATGTCAAGCTCCTTGAGTGTTGATGGAGTTGCACTCATCCAGGCGATTGGTGAATATTCCGTTACGCTCCTGATCTGAACCTTGTAGATGGTGGACAGGCTTTGGGGAGTCAGGGGGTGAGTTATACGCCACAGGATTCCTAGCCTTTCAGCTGCTCTGGTAGCCACGGTGTTTATATGACTAGACCAGTTCAGTTTCCTGTCAATGCTAAACCTCAGGATTGTTCTGCTGTCAGAGAGGGAAGAGCTACCTTGCCTAGAGACTGTTACCCTGCTTTTCTGCATTTTGGATATGAACTTGGACTATGGACTTTGCATTCTTATAGTTTTTTATATTTTGTCTTTCGCCCTATCTTTCTCTTTTTTTTATGTGTGGGGAATATGGGGGTCGATGTGCCTAATTCATTTTTGTTCATTTTTTTGTGGGGGGTGGGGGGATTTGTGTGTTGATGATCGTGCTTCTTTTCTTTCTTAGTTTTATGGAGAATAAGAGTTGCAGAGTTGTACACTTTGATAATAAATGAACCTTTATTAGTTCCAGCCTTCCCATCACATTGGACCAGTTTGCATATTGCCCAAATTGATCCTCCAACGATGCCATAGCCTCTTCCCTTTATATAGCCCTGTCCCACCTGGACAATGATGTCAAAATGCTATTCTCTGACCAGTTCTGGATTCAATACAACTAGTCCACAGAAGTTGGTGGCAAACTGTCCATGTTGGGTTTCAACATCTCTCTCTTTAGCTGAATCTTGGACTTCCTGACAAGGAGATAACAGATAGTCTGTATTGGCAGCAACATCTCTGACTCCATCACACTAAACAATGGCGACCCCCCCCCCCCCCCCCAGGGCTATGCGGTCAGCCAGCTGTTGTTCACACAGCTAACACACCACTGTACTGTCAAATCCAGTTCTAACCAGATCATTAGGTTCATCCACGACACAACAGTGGTTGGCCTAATCAGTGACAAGGATGAAACAGCATACAGGGAGAGAGAAGAGGAGCTTGTGGAACGATTTAAAAAAAAACAACAGTCTCAACATGGGCAAGACTAAAGAGATAATTGTGCGCTTCAGGAAGGTGCAGGCTAACCACTACCTAATGCACATCAAAAGGGAGGAGGTTCTGAAGAGAGATTTCCAGGAATTAGGAAGGAAGCTGAGAAGCAGGACCTCCAGGTTAGTAATCTCAGGATTACTACCTGTGCCATGTGCTAGCGAGGGCAAGAATAGTAGGATCAGGCAGATGAATGCGTGGCTGAGAAACTGGTGCAGGGGGCAGGGCTTCAGATTCTTGGATCATTGGGCTCTCTTCTGGGGGAAGAATGACCTGTTCAGAAATGACGGGTTACACCTGAACCCGAAGAGGACCAATATCCTGGGATTCAATAGAGCTGTTAGGGAGGGTTTAAACTAATTTGGCAGAGGGATGGCAACCAGAATGATAGAGTGGAGGAGGGGGAAAAACAGAAATAAATCTAAGATAGTGAGCAGTAAAGATGTCAGGAAGGACAGGCAGGTGATAGGGCAAATTTGCAGCCATTGGGATGAGTTGCAGTGCAATCAAAGCAAAAGTACTAAATACTGGACTTAAGGTGTTATACCTAAATACACGCAGCATAATGATGATCTTGTTGTACAGCTACAGATTGGCAGGTATGATGTTGATGCCATCACTGAGATGTGGCTAAAGGATGCATGTCTCTGGGAGCTGAATGTCCAAGGATACACGGTATATCGGCAGGTAGGTGGGGTGGTGGTGTGGCTTTATTGGTAAAAATGCTACGAAAGAGGTGACATAGGATCAGGTCAGAATCTTTATGGGTTGAGCTAAGAAATCACAGGGGTAAAAGGACCTGATGGCAGTTATATACAGGCCTCCTAACAGCTGCAGTGATGTGGATTACAAATTACAACAGGAAATTGAAAAGGCTTGCCAGAAGGGCAGTGTTATGATAATTGTGAGGGATTTTAACTTGCAAGTGGATTGGGAAAATCAGGTTGGCACTGGATCTCAAGAGAAAATTTGTAGAAGGTCTACGGGATGGCTTTTTAGAATAACTTGTTGTTGAGCCCACTAGGGGATCAGCCGTACTGGATTGGGTATTGTGTAATGAGCCAGAGGTGATTACAGAGATTGAGGCGCAGGAACCTTTAGGAGGCAGTGATCATAACATGAGTTCTCTGTGAAATTTGAGAAAGAGAAGCTGAAATCCGATGTGTCGGTATTTCAGTGAAGTAAAGGAAGTTACAGTGGCATGAGAGAGGAACTCGCCAAAGTTGGCTGGAAAGGGATACTAGCAGGAAGGGCTGCAAAGCAGCAGTGGCTGGTGTTTATGAGAGAAGTGAGGAAGGTGCAAAACAGACATATTCCAATAAAGAAGAAATTTTCGAATGGAAAAAGGATGCAACCATGGCTGACAAGAGAAGTCAAAGCCAAAGTAAAAGCAAAGGAGAGGGCATACAGGGAAGCAAAAATTAGTGGGAAGACAGGATTGGGAAGTTTTTAAAAGCTTACAAAAGGAAACTAAGAAGGTCATTAAGAGGGAAAAGATGAACTATGAAAGGAAGCTAGTAAATAATATCAAAGAGGATACTAAAAGCTTTATCAAGTACATAAAGAGTAAAAGACAGGTGAGAGTAGATATAGGACCCAATAGAAAATGATGCTGGAGAAATTGTAATGGGAAATAAGGAGATGGTGGAGGAACTGAACGAGTATTTTGCATTAGTCTTCACTGAGGAAGACATCAGCAGTATACTGGATACTCAAGGGTTTCAGGGAAGAGAAGTGTGCGCATTCACAACTATGACAGAGAAAGTAATCAGGAAGCTGAATAGTCAAAGGATAGATAAATCTCCTGGACCAGATGGAATGCAACAATGTGTTCTGAAGGAAGTAGCAGTGGAGATTACGGAGGCATTAGCAATGATCTTTCAAAAGTCTATAGATTCTGGCACGGTTCCGGAGGACTGGAAGATTGCAAATGTCACTCTGCTATTTAAGAAGAGGGCAAGGAAGCAAAACGGAAATTATAGACCTGTTAGCTTGACGTCGGTGGTTGGAAAGTTGTTGGAGTCGATTGTCAAGGATGAGGTTACGGAGTACCTGGAGGCATATGACAGGATAGGCAGAACTCAGCATGGTTTCCTTAAAGGAAGGTCCTGCCTGACAAACCTATTGCAGTTTTTTGAGGAAATTGCAAGTAGGCTAGACAAGGGAGATGCAATGGATGTTGTGTATTTGGATTTTCAGAAGGCCTTTGACAAGGTGCCACACATGAGGCTGCTAAACAAGATAAGAGCCCATGGAATTAGGGGAAAGTTACATATGTGGCTAGAGTGTTAGCTGATTGGCAGGAAACAGAGAGTGGAAATAAAGGGATCCCATTCTAGTTGGCTGCCGGTTACCAGTGGTGTTCCACATGGGTCCGTGTTGGGGCAGCTTTTTTTTATGTTGTATATCAACTATTTGGATTATGGAATAGATGACTTTGTGGCTAAGTTTGCTGATGATACAAAGATAGGTGGAGGGGCCGGTAGTGCTGAGGAAACAGAGTCTGCAGAGCGATTTGGATAGATTGGGAGAATGGGCAAAGAAGTGGCAAATGAAATACAATGTTGGAAAGTGTATGGTCATGCACTTTGGTAGAAGAAATAAACGGGCAGACTATTATTTAAATAGGGAGAAAATTCAAAGTTCTGAGATGCAATGGAACTTGGGAGTCCTCGTGCAGGATACCCTTAAGGTTAACCTCCAGGTTGAGTTGGTGGTGAAGAAGGCGAATGCAATGTTGGCATTCATTTCTAGAGGACTGGAATATAAGAGCAGGAATGTGATGTTGAGGCTCTATAAGGCACTGGTAAGACCTCACTTGGAGTACTGTGTGCAGTTTTGGTCTCCTTATTTAAGAAAGGATATGCTGACATTGGAGAGGGTTCCCAGAAGATTCACTAGAATGGTTCTGAGAATGAGAGGGTTAACATATGAGGAACGTTTGACCGCTCTTGGACTGTACTCCTTGGAGTTTAGAAGAATGAGGGGGGACCTTAGAGAAACATTCTGAATGTTGAAAGGCATGGACAGAGTGGATGTGACAAAGTTGTTCCCCATGGTGGGGGAGTCTAGTATGAGAGGGCATGACTTAAGGATTGAAGGGTACCCATTCAGAACAGAAATGTGAAGAAAGTTTTTTAGCCAGAGGGTGGTGAATCTGTGGAATTTGTTGCCACGGGCGGCAGTGGAGGCCAAGTCATTGGGTGTATTTAAAGCAGAGATTGATAGGTATCTGAGTAGCCAGGGCTTCAAAGGTTATGGTGAGAAGGCAGGGGAGTGGGACTAAATGAGAGAATGGATCGGCTCGTGATAAAATGGCGGAGCAGACTCAATGGGCCGAGTGGCTGACTTCTGCTCCTTTGTCTTATGGTCTTATGGCTCATTAGTGGAGAGAATCAGGAGCACCAAATTTCTTGGCATGCACATTACTGACAATCTCACAACACCACCTCTTTAGCCAAGAGGGCACAGCAGCACCTCCATTTCCCCCCAGGCTGCTGGACTTTTTAACACCTTACTGCCACATAATGCATATACGCCCTCTCTAAATGCCTCCCCCCCCCCCTCCTCCCCAGCTCACAGACACCCTCTCATACTGCATTGGTTACTTTTAATCTTTTATTGCTGCTGCTTCGCACATTTATACAAAAGTTTGATTTATTATAGCAGTGACAGTAGCATTATACTGTCTTACATAAACATGCACCTTATGCTTTATGTCATCCTGTCAATCTTCAGGCCATACCACTCAGGGACTTGTGTTAATATAGTTTTATGACTGGATTGTAAGTACATGTGCTGTGTGACTTTATGTACTGTGGTTTGCACTTTGTCCCCAGAGAAATGATGACTGATTTAGCTGTATTTATGTCTGGTTGAATGACAATAAAGTTGAACTTGAAATAAGGAGAGATTTTCTCTTGCATGCCTCTTGTTTAATTGCAACAAGATGTGCATGAAGTAATGCTGCTACTTCACCTCAGTGACTTGGGGTTGTTGATACTGTCTTTGTGGAGTTCACATGTCTTCCCTCTGGTGTGGAAATTTTACACAGCAGTTTAAGTCTGTTAAATAAGTTCAGATTTGCGGGACCAAAAATAAACCTGGAAATGCAATAGTTATCTTGGGTGCACCTGTTTCCTCCCATATCACAAAGATGTGCCGCTCGGTTGGTTGATTGGTTACAGTAAAGTAACCCTGCTACCGTTGGTAAGATAATTAGGTGTGTCTTGATAAGCACTTGTTAGAAAATAGATAGTGGGGGAAAGAAAGGGAGTAGTGGGATTGATGGCATTGTTCTGAGAACCAACATAGATCTGGTGCAGGTTCTGGATCTTTGGGTATAGGTCGTGTTTATTTCACCCATCTTTAATAATAAGGAAAGGTAAACAATCATCTCTGTTTGGCTATCTGTTTGTCAGTATCTGGTACATAAGTACAGCTTATCTCTGTAATTCTGATTAAGGTATCTATCCGCAACATTAATTAATCTTTTGTTTTCAGGTATGAGGCTCTAATGTATTTCTGTAATTTTATTTTTATTTAAAATTGGCGCATATTCACATTCCAAAGAGGAAGTGCCGGCAGCTTCGGAGTATATTAATATGGATAAATGCCTGGTGCCAAGCCATGTATATCTTCAGGCTTTGTGCAAAGCTAGGGAAGAAAATGCAGGGCTTAGCAGACTGATGTGAATCATGTTTGGCCATGGATGAGGTATTGGAAGACTGGAGGTTGGCAAATATTGTGCTTTTATTCAAGAAGTGTTGTAAGAACAAGCCAGCAAATAACAGGCTGGTGACCCTAAACCAGTGGTAGAAAAGTTACTATAGGGGATTCTGAGGGACAGAATCTACCAGCATTTGGAAAGTCAAGGAACGATTTGGAAAATCGTATCTTGCACATTAGTTTTTTTTTTGTTTTTGAAGAGGTAACCAACAGGATTGATGAGAGTAAGGCAGTGGATTTTGTCTGTGTGGACTTCAGCAAGGAACTTGACAAGATACCGTACAGACTAAACTGGAAGATCGGATCACATGAGATCCATGGTGAGCTAGCCAATTGGATACAAAATTGGCTTGCTGGAATGAATAAAAGGGTGGTAATGGAGGTTTGTTTTCCAGATTGGAGGCCTGTGATAATGATGTGTTGATGATCAGTGCAGAGTCCACTGCTTATCATAATAATTTGATTATTTAATACAATTGCAGGTGACATCGGGGCATAACTTTCATGTATATGGTAAAGCCTTAGAGAATGCCCGAGAACATAGAGGCTTAGGAATATACGTACCTATTTCACCAATAGCAGTGACACAGTCTTGACAGGGTGGGGAAGTAGGCATTGACATACTTTACTGTACGTTGGTCAGGGCATTGAGTACAGGAGTTGAGCTGTTATGTTACAACTGTACATGTCGTTAGTGAGAACATACTTGGAGAATTGTGTGCAGTTTTGGTTGCCCAGCTATTTAAAAAAAGGATTCATTAAGGTGAAAAGGGTACAGTAAAGATCTATGAAGATGTTGCTTGACTGAAGGACTTAAGTTATAAGGGGAGTCTGGATAAACTGGGGCTTTTTTTCCCTGGAGTTTTGTGGCTGAGGGAAACCTTACAAAATTATAAAATGTATAGGTAAATGGTCACAGTCTTTTTCCAAGAGTAGAGGAGTCTAAAACTAGAGAAAGGATAAGACAAAGATTTAAAAAGAGGCTGAAGGGGCATCTTTTTCTCATGGAGAATGGTGGGTAAATGGATTGAGCTGTTGGAGGAAGCTGCAGAGGCAGGTTCAGTTACAACATTTAAAACATATTTAGATAGATAGATGAACAGGAAAGTTTTAGAAGGATGTAGACCAAATGCATGTAAATAGTTCCATCCCAGATAGACAACTTGGTTGACATGGGTGAACTGGGCCAAAGGCCATGCATAACTCTGACTCTGTGTTCTGTGTCTACAGTTTTTGTTTCTTTTTGCCTCCTTTGCTTCCTTTTTTCTCCCATCCTGATCATTAAATATCGTTAATTCTGTCTAACTGTAAATTGCAGATCATGAAATAGCTTTGATGATCAATTCTTACATTGTTTGAGCTCAGTCAGTGTTAAAAATAGTTGGTCATGAACATGATGTTATTAATTTTAACCTGTAAATACATGTTGATTTTTTTTCATAGTGGTAACCCTTTGCCATGTGAGGAGAATTTGTACATGAAAAGAAGTGGAGTTATTTCTTTATTAAAGTAGTGCAGTCATGTTGATTTATTACTTTCCCATCTTATAATAATGCCTTGAGACTGGCATTTATGGACAGAAAAGAATTTAGTTGTCTAAACATGGATATTGCATAGAAGGAGTACTCACAGCACCAAAGCTCGTTACTCGGTCTATTCTGTTTGGTCATGACACTTTGAAAGAGGAATCTGATTAATCCCATTTCCCCAGTCTTTTGCAGTACAGTTTATTCCTTTGTTAGATATGTGTCCTATTCTCTCTTGAAGGCTTCTATTAACTCAAGTCTGCTGTGAGTTACTGCTATCCAGATCGTAGCTCAATGGCAGAAAAAATATCTTATTTTCTAGTATTGGATTGTGCTGGATGGGATAGACTGAATAAATTATCTTGCCCATATCTCCATCTATAACAAGTGGGCTGTCAGCAGCAGTAGAAGTGTATTCCACTACAAGGTTTGTTATCTTGTGGTCTAGCTTATCCATTGTAACCAGATTCGGGTTCACTGATGAGTGTGGTAGGACATGTTGAGAGCGGTACCAGGATTGTCTAATAATGAGGTGCCTCCTATCCCCTCAGCTCCAGTGAAGCTGCAGTATCAGTACTTTTATGCTAACTACCAAAAAGAGTTTGCATTTGATAGAACTCAACCAATAGATAAGATCAACATTATGTAACTTCTATTTTACAGATAAAAGGAGAAAGAAGCTCCAAATACGTTCCAACTATAAGTTGGCACTACCAGTATGTTAATGCTAGAGTTAAGGCTGTACCTTTTTGAAGTTCATTCAGCCAGAATTTCTGAGTAGGGGATCACTTCTGTTTTCCCGTTTTCTCTAGTATTTAGCCATGTCTATTGATTCTATGTTGTTATCACAAAGAACAAGTGAGCATTGGATTTAGCTAAGATATGGAACCAGATGGTGTCCCAGCTGTACTGCTGAAGACTTGAGCTCCTGAACTATATCTGCTGATAGTCAAGCTGTTATCTATGGTCCCAATGCACACAATCAGAAGAAGGTGCAGAGGGTTGTAATCCTCCCACCATCAAGGACATCTTCAAGGGCCGGTGCCTCAAGAAGGTGGCATTCATCTTTAAGGACGCTCACAATCTGGGACATGCCCTCTTATTATTAGCATTGGGGTGAGGGTACAGGGATTTTAATACTACACACAATGCTTTTGGAATAGCTTCTTCCTCTCAACCATCAAATTTCTAAATGTCCATGAACCCAGGAATACTATCTTGCCATTCCTCTTTTGTAGTATTTTTTAATTGAAACTTGAAATAATTGCACTGCTGCCACAAAACAAAATTCATTATTTATGTCAGTGATCATGAACCTGCTTCTACCACCACCTGAAGGACAATTAGAAGTGAGTAATAAATGTTAGCTTTACTAGCTACGTATGCCAAAAATCCTGAAAAATGTATTAATTTAAAAAGATGTTACCTAACATCTTTTTTATTTCTATACAGTATTTCTATTATCTTTTAGTTTTATTTCAAATTTCCATTATCAACATTTTATTTTTATGTTTAAATGGTTGGATTCTTTGATTTGCTAGAAGTGGCTGAGAAATCCACATAAAATGAGCAAATTTTCACTACTTAAGCACTAAATTGATTAGATTACTTAGTACTAGGACTGCCTGTTCCCAGAGAATGCTTTGATTTTGTTGTGTAGTGGAAGGAAAAGGCGGGGGAAAGCCAAAAATAGAATCCTACTGAAATTTCAAGGAGACATAATCTCAGACATATAGGGGAAATGGAAATGACTCAGGAATACGCTTGGGGGAAGCATTTTGGCAAATGGTATTTTCTACCAAGACTGCTTTTAGAACTTATAATTCTACTTAGCAACAGATTGGTATTGGTTATTGGTAAATCTGGAATAAAGCAGTCTGGAAAGGTTTTCATGTGTGAGGAACTTCAGTATTTCCAACACATTTTTAATTTTTTATTGATTATTTTACAATTTCTTTAGCAAAGTGTTCACCAGTTTGTATTGATATATGTTCTTAGAACTTTTGGCTAGTTATTGTAAGATTTTTAGATGCATTCAAAGCCAGAGTAAGAGAAAATGTTTATCTGGAATTAGAATTTGTCTAGGAAAGAATATTCAAATGTAAAGATAATACACATTTCTTTGAATTGTTTTGAGTTGTATAAAAATGAAGCACGAAGTGCACTCAGTGGCGACTTTATTAAGTAAACTTGTACACTTCATCAATGCATACATCTAATCAGCCAGTCATGTTTCAGCAACTCAGTGTATAAGAGCGTGCAGACATGTTGTTCAGACCAAATGTCAGAATGGGGAAGAAATGTGATGTGCATGGTTTTGACTGTGGAATGATTGTTGGTGCCAGATGGGGTTGTTTGAGTATTTTGGAAACTGCAGATTCACTGGGATTTCCATGCACATCAGTTTCTAAAATCTGTAGAGAATAGAATGAAAAGCAAAAAAGATCCAGAGAGCAGCAATTCTGTGGGTGAAAATGAAAGGTCAGAAGAGAATGGCCAGACTGGTTCAAGATGACGGGAAGGTGACAGTAACTCAAGTATCTACACATTACAACAGTGGTGTGCAGAAGAGCATCTCTGAATGAACAGTACTTCAAACCTTGAAGTGGATGGGCTATAGCAGTAGAAGACTATGAACGTGCACTTAGTTATATTAAATACAGGAAGAACAGTGGCCACTGAGTGTAACTGTGATGCAATAAATTCATTATACACATCTTGTTGTATTTTTCATTAATTAATCTCCTTCCATGTTTGCCATGTGTATTAACCATGAATTAATACATTTATCTTAAATACATAATATTTAGAGAATAGGGTGGTATTTTGTTACAAGGTCAATTGCATTGTCTTGTTAGAAGTTAGTATATTTTTCCTCCACTTTACTAGTATTTCGGAACATGGAATGTTTCTGCTGGAGTCAATAATTATTCAGAAATTACCACAAGCTGTAATCTCAAGGTTATTCTTTTTGACTGTAATGCAAATTGGATTGAATAGCTTCATGTGTAATTTTGGATGGAACATAAATGGTTTTCTGTTTCACTCATTGTATGACACTTTATTGTTCTCTTGTGATAAACAAGACTGAACTGACAGCTGCATTATTTGATTTTGTGCCAGCAAGCAGACCAAGTATTACCAACATAGAGTTCTTTGATCATTATTTAATCTTTTATTTGTTTTGATCATAAAATATGATCGCTTGTATGAATGTGCAGGATCTGAAGACTAACAGAACAAATTAACTTGGATGTTTTTATTGCTAAGGGAGCTTGAAGGTGTAGTCTAGTTGATGTTCACTTTAGAACACTTGCAATACATGGTTATCAGTGTATTTATGTATCACACTACATTTCACTGTGTTGTGAAATGAAAGAAGAATGTAAAGAAGGTGGTGCCTAATGCCATTTTGGGAAAATATTTATCCCTCAATTGTTTGGTCCAGTTCAAAAAGAACATTGTTAGTCTTTTTTTTACCTAGCATTATGTTCCTTCCTTGAATCTGGGGCTAACTTCGAAGAGTTGAGTTAATTGTTTTTTTTGAAATAAAAAAGATGAATTTTATGGAGTTGGGGAGAGGGGCACAGATGATGACTAAGGACCATTTCATTATTTCTTATTTCATTGTTTCCCTTATTCTATTTGTTCAGTATTCCAGTTTCTTTATAATTATAAAGCATCTTTCATTTGCTTTTTCACTAGAATCTGAATTTACAATTTATGGATAATTTTTTTTTAAAAGCAAAAAAATCTGCAGCTTCAAGTCTTGTGATGAGCCTCACCCATCATTATGTACATAAGTCAAATAGTGTGTTATCATTGACAAGCTGCTTTTAGTTCAGTTGAATACATCAATTAACCTTAACACAATGGAAAAATGCCAGGTTTTCACTCACCCTCTCAATCTAGTTCGAGAGGCGTCTCTATCCTGTTTGATCAGAATGTATCCTTTATTCAACATAATGTAATTTCTGATACAAATGGGCGCTTTGTTATTGTTTCGGGTAGTCTTGAGAATAAACTAATGGTATTTGCGAATGTTTGTGCTCCAAATACAGATGGCTCTTTGTTCTTTGAACGTCTTTTCTCTTTTCTGCCTGATTTGAATCAGTATTCCTTAGCGATGGGTGGAGATATTAATTTTTGGCTTGACCCTATATTAGACTGTTCTTCAAGTAAAACCCCTGTCACTAATAAATCAGTCCTACTTTTTAAATCTTTTTTATCTCAATGTGGTATTCTTGATGTGTGGCGTTTCTTACACCCCCAAGAAAAGGAATATTCATATTTCTCTCAGGTTCATCATAAATACTCTCGAATTGATTTTTTTTTTTATAGATAGAAACTTGCTTCCACTGGTAAGATCCTGTGATTATAAGGAGATTGCTTTGTCTGATCATGCACCTGTGCTTCTGGCTTTAAGATTACCTGTTTACTCTGTACCAAATAGGAGTTGGCATTTTAACTTATCATTGTCATCTGATAAAAATTTTCTAAAGATTTTGGAAAACCATATTACTTTATTCTTTAAAGAAAATTTTAAAGGAGATACTGCTGGTAATACAGTCTGAGATGCTTTTAAAGCATATATTCGTGGAGAAATTATCTCGTACTCTACCTATATAAAGAAAAAAGCTGAAAAAGGAAGGTCTGACCTAGCAGCGATATTAAAAGATCTTGATCGAAAGTATGCTCTATCTCTAGATCCAGGTATATGTAATAACCGTATTGAAATCCAATCCAAGTATAATCTTCTGCTGACTTACCCAATTGAACGACAACTGTTGAGAGATAAAACTCAATTTTACATTCATGGGGATAGAACTGGTAGTTTATTAGCCAATTGCTTAATATCTTTTACAGTTAATCATCAAATCACAGAAATTTTTAAAGATAATGGAACTAAGACATCCGACCATTCTGAAATTAACAATGTAATTAAAGACTTTTACCTTAAGTTGTATCAGTCTGACTCTTCTTCAGATGATACCTATATGAATGTTTTTTTCAGTAATATCAACATTCCTACATTGTCTGCTGATAGTCTAACACGGTTAGATCAGCCTATTTCCAATGAAGAAGTGGCTGAGGCTATACGTGCTTTACATTCTGGTAAGACCCCAGGACCTGATGGCTTTCCTGGGGAGTTTTATAAAACTTTCACTACATTACTTACATCTTATTTATCCTCTGTTTTATCAGAGTCCTTTAAATCAGGTAAACTCCCTCAATCTTTTTATGAAGTTTTTATTTCTCTTATTCTTAAAAAGAAATTAAAATCCAGCTGAATGTTCTTCATACAGACCGATTTCTTTATTAAATGTTGATGCAAAAATTTTATCCAAAATCTTAGCTCGAAGACTTGAAAATATTCTACCATCTATTATATCACATGACCAGACAGGATTTATTAAAAATTGTTACTCACATTTTAATATACGTCGGTCATTGAATGTGATATATTCAACATCCAAAAAAATATCAGAGTGTATATTATCCTTAGATGCAGAAAAAGCCTTTGATAGGATTGAGTGGAATTATCTTTTTAAGACCTTAAAGTTTAATTTTGGGCCTAATTTTATTTGTTAGATTAAATTAATCTACTTGTCTCCTACCGCTCAGATTATTACTAACTCCCAAATTTCTAAGTCCTTTAAATTACAGCGGGGAACTAGACAAGGTTGTCCTTTTAGTCCTTTACTTTTTACTTTAGCTATAGAACCCTTAGCAATAGTACTTCGAGAATCTAAGGACATTTCTGGTATATTAAGGAAAGGTATGTCTCGTAAAATTTCATTATACGCTGATGATATTTTACTTTTTATCTCTAACACTGAAACTTCTTTACCTTTGGTTCTTTCTTTAATCTCCCAGTTTAGTTCTTTTTCAGGATATAAGCTGAACCTACATAAAAGTGAGCTATTTCCTTTAAATGACCTAATGTCATCAAATGCCAAATTTCCGTTCAAAGTTGTTACAAGTCAATTTACATATCTAGGTGTAACAATTACTAAAAACTTCAAGAATTTATTTAAAGAAAACTTAAACCCCTTATTGAATTATGTGAAAAAGATGCTTTCTAAATGGTCCCCTCTTTCTTTATCCCTAATTGGCCAAATTAATTCGATTAAAATGAAGATTCATCCTAAATTTTTATATCTTATTCAGGCCTTGCCTATTTTTATTCCTAAGACGTACTTTGATTCTTTAGATTCAATTTTAACCTCTTATATTTGGAATAATAAACAAGCTCGCTTAAGTAAAGTTTACTTACAAAGAAATAAAGAGATGGGTGGACTAGCCCTACCCAATTTTAGATTTTACTATTGGGTTGCCAATGTAAGGAATATTACTTTCTGGTCCTATTATATTTATCGTAAAGATTGCCCTTCATGGGTCTCCTTAGAAGTTGATTCTGTAAAAAAAATTCCTCTATTGTCTCTCTTCTTGGATCATACTCTTTTTCAGCAAATAAAACAACAAGTAACATAATTGTTGAGCAAACTTTAAGGATCTGGTCTCAATTTAGAAAATTTTTTGGTTTAGTGTATTTTTCATTATCATCTCCCATTCTCCTTAATTTTTTTTTAATCCCTTCCATGACTGATAAAGTTTTTAAAGATTGGGATGATCTAGGTATTAAGTGTTTTTGGGACCTGTTTATCTCAGGATCTCTTGCTTCATTTGACCAATTGTCAAATAAATTTGCACTCCCAAAAACACATTTTTTACAGATACCTTCAAATTAGAGATTTTCTATGTTTCCAATTAGCTACTTTTCCTATAGGTCCTGATAAAAATTTACTGGACGATCTTTTAAATTTAAAACCTTTTGTTAATGGTTCTATTACTGGTATCTATAACTTGTTGATTGATTCTAGACAAGTTAGATAAAATAAAAAAAGCTTGGGAGGATGACCTAAATTGTCAGATTTCTGATGATAGATGGAATAAAATTCTTAAACAGGTTAATAAATCATCTTTCTGTGCTCGTCATTCTCTTCTGCAATTTAAACTGGTTCATAGAGCTTACATTTCTAAATAGAAGCTGTCCAGTTTTTACCCGAATGTTTCTCCACTTTGTAATAAATGCAACTCTGCTGATGCCTCTTTAATTCATATGTTTTGGTTTTGCCCTACAATTGAAAGGTTTTGGCAAGAAGTATTTCATACCTTCTCACAACTTTTTAGTGTCCAATTTGACCAAAATCCCCTTACTGCCTTGTTTGGTATTATTGCAAATGAAGATGTAACTTTAAATACTCCTAACCTACAGGTTTTAGTTTTTACCTCTCTTTTAGCAAGAAGAGCAATCTTACTTAAATGGAAGGAGTCTACCCCTCCTACACATCTTCAATGGCTACGTGATATTATGTCTTATTTAAATTTAGAAAAGATCTGCTACTCAGTCTTAAATTTGAAATAATCTTTTTATGATATTTGCGGACCTTTCCTAAATTACTTTTCCAATTTATAAAGTTTAACGGTGCATAGACTTTTATGTATATTTTTATCTTCTCTTCTTAAGTGAATATGTCTTTTTTTTCCTAATTATCTATTGTCATCCATTTGGTAGTTGGTAGGGGGTTGACTTTTTATATAAAAATTATTTTATGATGTATGACTTATCTTTAAATTTTTGATTACAGAGTGGTATACCTTTATGTGTTATGCTATAACATTTTGATCAATTTTATTACAATATATGAATGTCCACAAGTTATGTTGAGATGTATCTATGTGTTGCACTCTGTAAAGCTTGTTTTGAATAAAAATATTGTAAAAAGAAAAGAAACAATATAAATTGATTTCGGTGGAAGAGACTGGTCGTAAATATAATAGACACATATTACCTTATCTCCTGTTACAAATTCTCTGTATATTTGTGTGTTTGATATAAAGATTTCCATAAAAAACATGTACAAAGCTACAGGAATAGGTTTCGGAATATTTTAGGCAGTATTTATAACTGAAATTTGAAAGGCAGATGCATTTTTATACTACTGTTGCACGTGTGAAGTGAGTGCAACCAACGTTGCGAATTATAGATAGGAAGATTAAGGTACAGGAATCTTTTTTCTCTGAAATTAGTCTAAGCTAGAAAATGTATTTTTAATTTGTACATTTGGTTTGATGCAAAACATTTTTGACAAATTGCTGTATGAATTCATTCTTTTGTTTCTTTGCCCTTAGTTTCCCTTTTTGCCCTTACTTTTAATTATGCGCTCAATCAAATTGGTTCGTACTGAAAGTTCAAATGTTATCAAACTAATTTAGGACATTTTTAATAATGCCTATGTGTGCATTGACTAAGTTCTGAAGATTGAGTTTATCCTGAAATATACAAAGAGAAACAAGTCCATATTAGCCACTCTTCAACAACTTAAAAGATCTTTTCATGTAACTTGCAAAGTGTATGTCCTTGGAATTTGATATTTTTTGGAGCTCATGAATAAATATCTAGACCCAAGTCCCTTGGAAAATATTTGGATAATGCCAAAGACTGAAGTTGAGGTGGTGGTAGATTTTTTTTAAGTTTCAAAGGAAGGGCGTAGTCTTGAAAAAGTATCAAGTGCATTCCTGGTGTATATGACAAATAAACTCTCTCTGGCTTCAAGCTGGGTAAGTGTATCAATTTTAACTAACACTTTGATGACAATCTGCCATCTTCATCGTGGATGATGTCTGGGGTATGTCTAGTCCAGTGGTATTTATACCCCTGTCATCCATCCCTCCTGATTGGTTAGTCCTTATCCAATCAGATTTCCACTATCCCACCTTGTTTAGAATCAAATTCTTGTTCTTACTTAGAGCAAGATAATCGTCTTTGTTAAAATTCTATTCCACTAGATTTATTCAATGGCTTCTTTTTCCTAATTCTCCAAACAGATGCACCTCCTGTGCTTCTTGATGTGGGTTTCCACCGTGTTTCCTGTCTGGCTGATATACACTGTTATGCATTCACAGGGAATCCTGTAAACGCCAGCTGTCCTGAGCCCCAGGTCATTGTTGACTTGCATCAACTGTGATTTGAGCTTCTTTATGGGTTTGTTGATGGTATTAATCCAGTATTTCTTCAGGATCCTGACAATCCTTCCAGAAATCATGGAAATAATAGGGAAGTCAGAAAGTAGCGACAGGTTCCTTCTCATTGTAAGGTTTACTGGTTTTTCTGTTGGCCCTTTTTAGCGGCCCAATTAATTCCTTCACTTTGTAGCCATTCTGTATGGTGGAAACCCCCATCAAGGAGCACAGATGGTGATCTGGAAAAATCAGTGGTAGGAGATTGTTGCATTTGCAATGGCTGTAGGATTGATTTTGAAGGCACAAAACTACTGTGTCGCACCAATGGCTTTTGGGACTGCCTGGTGAAGGAAGCCATTGAAATAAAAACAGAGAAAAAGAATTTTAACAAAGATGAAGTTCTCACTCTAAGTAAGAACTGGAATTCGATTGTAAATAAGGTGAGAGAGTGGAAACCTGATTGGATGAGGTCTAGCCAATCAGGAGGGCTGGAAAATAGGGGTATAAATACCATGGACTAGATGTGCCTTGGCATCATCCCTGATGAAAATGGAAGAGTTTGTTATCGAAATGCCAGTTAAAATCGATACCTTACCTGGCTGGAAGCCTGAGAAGAGCTTACTTGGCATAGTATTGCCTTGTACTGAAAACAAAAATTAAATTTTTACTATAAGCAAAGATTTAAAAAAAATCCTGCTGCATCATATTTGGTGGTTTCAGTTCAGTGCTTATCACTAAAAATGTTGTCAGAATACAGACTAAATTCTACCCCTTTGACTGCATTGAGATTCTGTACTCTTTTGTATTTTGATGTTTGGACAGATGGGAAAGTTATAGACAGAGGTGTTATAGAATGAGATAGCACGCACATTTGACTTCTGCATTTGTACATCCAGGTACCTGTATTTGTAATGAGACAGCAAGGCTCTAATTTCAGATTTAATCAGGTCACCTGCAATTAGTGTGCATCAGAGAAAAAATGTGTTTTTTCATATCATATACTAAAGAGTGACTTATTTTTCTGTTATACAATGAATTAATTTCAGTTGGTGAATTACATTCCTGATATCTCCCAGGAAGTGAACAATAGGCCTTGGTTTTCAGTTTTCCATGAGATAAATTCACGTTCCATGAAGCTGTAGCTGGATTTCTAGAAAGATATTTTAAGAATTTGTGATTGTCCATTTAGGTTTTTTGGCATATTCTCCTTTAATACACTTGAGAAACTGCAGTGTTCATTTCACCTTCTTCATTGAAACCTTTTTTGGAAGGCATGCTATTTGATCCTGTGTACTGTGTTTCTTCGATATCAAATTATTTTCTGAAGAAGTATGGATCTTTTAACTTGGTACAACGAATTTGAAATGATTAATAAAGCTATTTGTAGTCCACGGGAGTAGATTGCGGTTTTGTAGGTATAGCATTACGATCTCAATTTTGGTTTAAAAATATTCATCCCGTTTGCATCATTCCATGACCTTGCTACTTGCTCTTTCTAATGAAAGATCATTGACACAAATGATGCCTGAGCTGTTGACTATTTTCAGCATTTTTCTGTTTTTATTTGCAGCTTTTCCTAATATCTAGTGACATACAACCTGAATTTCTTCTTCTCCCTTTCACTTAGAGTTAATTCACAGAATACGATCTTGTATTATTTAGTTTTAAAGTCCAATTATTAAATGCCACAGCACTGAAATTGAGCCATGTGAAATCAAGTAAGTTTCTTCGTAATCGAGTTTGCCTTTGGCTCTCTTTCTGTCTGCTTCCTGATGCTCAGTGACATCATCCGAAACCACAATGACTTGGATTTTGTGGTCAGTGTGAAAGGAATTGATCTTGTTGCTGACCTTGAAGAAAATACTCAGTCATTTTACGATTTGTATAGCATGGATTTTCACTAAGGGAAGGTGGGATTGCTGTATGACGTCCAGCAGCAGTGACATCATTGAACAGGCAAAACATCTAATCAGGCTGTAGAATTTTCACAGAATTAAAAATATTAACTTTGCATTATATTTTCAAATATTTCTCAGAGAGCTGAGATGAAGATGGATTTAACATAAAAGCTGAAATTAGATGAACACTGTGGAATCCAGTTAATTGGGTTATCGGTTAATTGGGACAGCGGCTTATTTGGGCTAACTTTTAAAAAACAAAAACTAATTGAGAAAATAGCTGGGATTCCCTTAATTTATTTGGGACAGTATGCCACTTAATTGAGGCTGGAGACTGTTGCTGAACAGTTTTTAGCTAACATCTATCATGTGTACTTGTGTGGCCATTAGACACTATACTGTGCTTAGAGCGAACAGTTTTTAAATAGCATTAGTTGTGTGTGCTTGTGTTCAAGAATCTTTCTTGTCACTGTTAGTTGGTGAGAATTAAGCAGTAAGACAATTCAAAACTGTTTTGCTGTCCGTGTTTTCAAGCATTCAGGCTTGGAAATGCCAGAAATAAAACAATTTCACCACTTCAAGTTAGGAACAATGAAGAATTTGAAGGTATCGGCAATCGTCTTGAATATTATAATGGAAACGAAGATTTAGAGGATGCAATCATGGAAAGGGTTGTATGAAGGCATTCCATTATCCACACCAAGTGCCTGCAATGATTTTGTTCATTTACAATCAAAAGAACAAGGCATTGTACACTGGATTAATTCCTACATTGATAACTATTAGGTTATAATACTGTAGTAGTATTGATAGTGTTCTAATCTGTTCAAATTTTCATTTAAATACATAATTTGTTACTCAGTTAAATGGTAGTTTGCCTTTTTTTTATATACCTTTTTAACTATTTCCATGAAATTGGGGCATCCAGTTAATTAGACAAAGATGTACTGGCCCTGATGTGTTCCAATTAACCAGATTCCACTGTATTTCATTTAAATAGGATTAAATATTTATCTAAATAACGGCAGTCCGCACAGTAAATTTTTGTGTGCTGGTGAAATTGTTAGGAAGTGATGGCTATTAACATCTCAGTTATACCTGCAAACACGAGGAAATCTGCAGATGCTGGAAATTCAGGCAAAACACACAAAATGCTGGTGGAACACAGCAGGCCAGGCAGCATCTACAGGAAGAAGCACAGTTGATGTTTCAGGCCGATACCCTTAATCCTGACTGTGCTTCTTCCTATAGATGCTGCCTGGCCTGCTGTGTTCCACCAGTATTTTGTGTGTGTTGTTTCAGTTATACCTGATTCATGAAGGTGTGTTTTTATGAGCACCAGCAGGGTGACTGACTGTAGTGTCAGGATGTGCTAATACCAAGTTGATAACATATTTCATTAATTGTAATCAAACTTTCATAGATGCATTCAATCTTATTAGATGTGCAAGGACATTGATATGTAAACAGATGACATATATTTCTAATTCATTGTTCATATCCCTATCTCCACTTTCTCAAATGTATTGTAGCTTATCCAAAATTGTTGGCTGAATAGAATTTTCCTTCAGTCAAATACTAGAGAAGTCTGCAGCCATGACTTTGGTACTTGCAACCAAGACATTTGTAGAGTTGGTGTTGTATTTAACTCAAATGAGTTGCATGCTCCCAGCTCTTGTAACTTTCATGTCCCATTTTCTCTGGATGTTTATGGCCAGACATTCATCTTTCAGCTGTCTGGTAGACCTGCATTGGCTCCTTGTTGGCAATGTTTCAATTTTAAAATACTTGTGGCTTATAAATTCTTCCATGACCTTGCAGCTTCTATAATTTCATGTAGCTAGACAGCTTCCCATGATCTTTGTTCCTACAATTACATTGTTCTTTCATGTGCCCAAGTCCAAGAATTTCCTGTAAAGCATTTCTTTTTTTAATTTTTAATTTCTTTTTCTAATCTTAGTTCCTTCCTTAATGTGCGTAATTTTAATATCTCTTCAGTGACTATCAGTTTTGTTATTAGATCACTTGAGTTATAGTGGGACATCTTGCATGTTCCTTATATAAATAAATCTTGTTTTAGCTTCAGTTGTCACTTTGCAGCTTTTTAAAAAAACGTGCTGCTGATATAATGGACACACCTTTGTTTGCTGTTTTCGTTTTACTTTATCCATGCTTGAGAGGTAATGCATTTATTCATTTTCTTTGCATTGCAACGGTAAACAATTCTGAAATAGATAGCTAGTCCTTTGGTAGGGGTTTGTTTCTTAAAATGTGTTAATTAACTTTTAATGAATTACAGCTGGATATTGGAAGGCCTGGATAAAATGGATATGGAGAGGAAGTTTCTTTTAGTTGTGGCACTTTGGACCAGAGGGTACAACCTCAGAATATAAGGGCTTCCCTTTAGAAAACAAACAAGGAGGAATTTCTTTAACTGGAGTGTGATGAATCAGTGGAATTTGTTGCCATGGAAGACTGTGGAGGCCAGCTAATTAGTTGGGTATATTTAAAGCTGAGGTTGATCGGTTAAAGGTGTTAAAGGTTACAAGGAGAATGTAGGGGGAATAGGGCTGAGAGGGATAATAGATTAGCCATGGTGGAATGGACTAATTCTGCTGCTATATCTTATGGCTGCATCACAGCCTGGTATGGAGCCTCTAATGCACAGGATTGCAAGAGGCCCCAGAGGGTTGTAGATTCAGCTAGCTCAATTAAGGGCATAACTCTCTGTACCATCGAGGACATTTTCAAGAGAGAATGCTTCAGGAAGATGGCATCCATCATTAACGATTCATACTGTCCAGAACATGCCCTCTTCTCATTTCTCTCCAATGGTAGTAGCTACAGGAGCCTGAAGACAAACACTCAGCAATTCAGAAATTGTTTCATCCCCTTTGCCATCAGATTCTGAATGGTCTGTGATCTTATTATTCAATTTTGTATTGTAATACTTTATGCCTTGCAATGAACTGCTGTTGTTTTTAAAAAAAACTAGTGTTTTATATGAGTGAGAATAAATCTGATTCTGAATATACAGAATGAAATCTCTTGTGCTGTATTCAAACATAATTATAAATTACAGCCTGTACTCTATTTTTGTGCACTTTGCACGGAGAATGCATTTTGTTATTGGAAAGACTTGAACTGGTTTTGAAGATTACTGCTCCAAAATTATTAATGTGATGCAGTAAGTGTTTACAGCATGTGATGTACAAACAGGTTGAGACACAGACAGTGTGATGCCTATAATCTTCTGAAGGGAAAGGAATGTGATATGTGTGGTTAAGCGAGGAATTGCCTTACCCAACCTATTTGAAAAGAAAATGCTCTTTGATCATTGAATTTCAAAAGTGTCAAGTCTGTGCTTGTAAAAGACACAATCAGTTCAATGAATTGAAAAGTATTTGGAATGAAGCAAACATATTAACATTGCAGTGGGAGTTTTTAACTCTTTCTGTCAATACATTATTTTCAGATGACAATATAAAGTGTGACTTTAACCAATGGACTTATAATTTTCAATAATGTGGCCTGATTACTAAATCATTATCCTCATTCATTTATTTGAATTAGTTGGATCTGTGCTGCAATATACATAGATTCATGGAAGTGGAGTAGCCCCTCAGCTTTTCTTTGATATTTTGTTAATTATAAATCTATGTCCTTCAGTTATTTATTGAAATAGAATTAACTGAGAGAGATTTCAAAGTGCAGTACTTGGATGGCAACAAAGGACGTTGTCTATTTTCAACCTTTAACTGGTTAATTAATTTTACCACTATTGTAGTAAAATTTCATCTATAGCCTTCAACAAACTTCCATCTTGAAATCCAACACCCATAATTGTGCATAATATAGTAACAGAGGCATAATTTTTTGCATTTGTTCTTTGTGCATCAAATCATATGGCAAAGATCCCAAATGCATTTATAGCAGCTTTATTAAATCAGACAACTTGTAAAGTACTGTGCAAAAGTTCTAGGCACATTAGATTTTTTAAAAAATATAGTTTCAAATGGTATGGCCTGCACAGAACCTTAATCTCAGACAGCCTCAATGATGTTAAGATCATCTGGAGAAACAGAAGCAAGCGAGACTGGGCGATACTCATTGAGGCAGCTTGCCCTGTTCTTCTTGGGCATTGGTATGGTTGTTGTCCTTTTGAAGCAGGTGAGAAGCTCTAACTGCAACAGTGAGAGATTGAAGATGTCTTGAACACTTGCCACTTGGTTGGTTCAAATTTTCAGTGCTCTACCAGGTATACCATCAGGACCTGACACCTTGTGAGAGTTCACTCTCTTGAAAGTTGTTCTGGCGTTGACCTCCGAGACAGAGATTACCAGGTCAGCAGATGATGCAGGAATTTGCACAGGGGTAGGTCATTCTTCCTTTCAAAGCATGCATAAAAGGCATTAAACTCATCTGGTAGTGAAGCATCACTGCCATTCATTATGTTAGGTTTTGCCTTGTAGGAGGTAATGGCTTGCAAATCCTGCCAGAAATGACATGCAATTTTTATCATAGCAGAAGTAATATTCAAGTAATTTACTCATCTATATCCAAGAATAGAGCTAATTTTATTTTCTGTTGAGAATTTTAAAGTGATAAATCATGCTAGCAGATTTTGTTTGGCTGTGTTTAGTATTAATTAATGGTTAATCTTGGAACATACTAACAGCTGTATTTACAACCTATTTCGGTTTGTATACCCAGTAAACCATGGTTGTGCACTGATAAGTAGGATGAAGTCTAAGGCTTGAGTCGTGGTATCAGAGTCGGCTCTCTTTAGTGCTTCAGTTATTTTGGACTATATTTTGTCCATTAGCAACTTAAAAAATGTTTTAGCTGAGCAACTAACATTGATAAGAGGTCAGCTAAAGTATTTTTAAATTCTATGTCCAAAGCTGATACCGAATAAATACAGTTGGCTCTCCTAATCCATGAGGGATTGGTTCCGGGACCAAAGTCTGTACCTGCTCGAACAACAAGTGCTGGAAGAGCACTTACGGGTTTTCGCGATTTGCAGTTGGTTGAATTTGCGGATGCAGAATTTGCGGATAAGGAGGGTTGACTGTATACCTGTTAGAGCTGGAAAAGAAAGTTAACAAGGGGTACCAGATGTTTCTCTAGTTGTTAAAAACACTTCACTGTAACAACATTCATGATCCAGAGATTTTGGGAGAAGTAGTTGAGAGTCAGAACAAAGTGTAATTTTACTTTTTGATACCTTGAGTTTACTTTAAATTACTAAAAAAGGATTGACAGTTGAATGGTGAATTATGGAGGCCATAGCTAATGGTGCAAATGTTGGGCACATTATGAACTTGTCAACACAGCATAAATAGCTTTACCAATTTCCATGCTATTTAGTTTTTCTGATTATATTTGAATCTGTCCATTACAGTATTAATGTATTACTCAGTTTGTTATGCACCTGATCAATTCTGTGATCAAATCAAGGTGAATAATTACTGTGTCACTTCTCTGATTTGCAGTAAGTTTATTTGATTCAAAAATGCAGACCGATAACACATGGAATGTATCTGGAAACTGGAATTGGTGTTTTATTAATTGTTGCAACGTGTCTTAATTACTTATTAAAACATTAAGTAATTACTCACTTTTTAATCCTTATTAAACCAGTATTTTGGCATGGAGGTTGGAAATTTGTAAAGCAGTGATCATTGCTTTTCCAGATGTTGATTGTTGTAGTAAACACAATGTGAATTATTCACAAACACAAAAAAGTCTGCAGATGCTGGAAATCCAAAGCAACAAACAAAAAATGCCGGAGGACTTCAGCAGGTCGGGCAGCATCTATGGAAAAGAATAAGCAGTCAACATTTCAGGCCGAGACCTTTCTTCAGGACTGGGGAGAACAGGAGAAGATGCCTGAATACAAAAGTGGGGTGAGGGGAAAGAGGCTTTTGTCCACTCTTCTCTCCTATCAGATTCTTTTTTCTCCAGGCCTTGATCTTTCCCACCCACCTGGCTTCAACCTTCACCTTCCAGCTAGCCTCTTTCCCCTCTTCCCCCACCTTTTTATTTTTGTATCTTCATCTATAAACAAAATGTTCTTATGAAAAGAGTTGTTTTCTCATTTTAACTAATCTATACATCCTGTTTTGCTGAACTTTTTTGTAGAAAATGTGGAAATTATGCACATATTGATGTACATAATGGATAATATCAATAGGATTTGCTGAAGGGACTATTTCTAGATTCTTAAAATTGAATGCTATTAGATTTTAGTTAGCAGTTTTCTGTGGTTCGATTAATGGGTGTTGCTAGGAAGTGAGCATTTATTGCATATCCATATTTATCCATGAGATGATATTGTTGAGCTGCTGCAATCCTTCCATGGTTCACAGGTAGAAGGTTCCACAGTGTGACCTAGATTGATAAATGGGTACCTGCTTGGGAGGTGCTGTTGGAATAGTTGGGTAACTGCAGTGTATAGTAGATATTGTGCAACTGTGCATCTATGCTAGAGGGAATAATGTATGTTTATGGGATTGGGTGAAGTGTTAATTGGACTGCTTTGCCCTACGTGAGGTTAAACATTTTGCGCTGTTGGAACTGTACTTTTCGCAATGGTGTCAACTGTCCTATGGTGAGATTAAGGATATCAGCTCCACAGAGTTCATATGCTGAAGCCGTTTGTCAAGGTTTTAGAGTATTGAAAATGAGATCCTAAACATTTTGTAGTATCTGCATTGCTGGTTTAGTTGAGTTTCTAGGATTCATAAGATATGGCAGCAGAATTAGGCCATTTGGCCAATTGAGTCTGCTTCATTATTTCATCTTGGCTGATCCATTTCCCTCTCAGCCCCAATCTCCTGCCTTCTCCCTTCATGCCCTGACAAATCAAAAATCTATCAATCTCATGGACTTCCAGAAGGCATTTGCTAAACTTCTTCGTGTGAGATTATTGTGAGCCCTTTGCAATTACCTGGTTTTCTCACAAACTTTTCTTGCCACTTTATATCTGGAGGTGGCATCACATTGAAAGTATCATATTTATAGGTAGACTGATTTCTTTAAGCCTAGTTGCTGGTGAAGTGGAAGGTAAGGACGAGGTGAACCCATCCTTGTCTTAGGTGAGAGGAAAAGGGATAAAAGCTGTCATGTGAAATATGAAATAACAGTTGAGAGTCCTGTCATCGGTTGAGAATGGTGTTAAAAGTGTTGCCCTCAAAATTTCGAGAGTGCTGGTGTTAAAATATTGTGTTGTCTTCAGAATTAATTCTGGGAACCCAGAGAAACTGGGAGAATGAAGTAAAGCCCTTATCAACAACAATGGGAAGAGGTTATCTTGAGCTTGTAATGGGTATTGTTATTCTTAGGCAGCTATGGACTTAATTAAAGGATTCTTTATACATCAATGCTCCTAAGATCCCTGCTGATTTACTGTTTTACCAGAAGTTGACATCCAAATGCATTATCCCACAGTCATCTGGATTAAATTCCATTTCCAACTGCTCTACCAAATGTTCTAATTATCTAGTCTCACTGTATCCTTGCACAATCCCTGTCACTACATATGAGTCCACCAATTTTCATATTGTCTGCAAACTTGGCGGTCGTACGGCTGACATTCTCATCTAAGTCATTTATGTATTTGTTTTACAAACACTGATCAATGTGGTATAATCACAAGCATAAGAATCTCGGTGATACGTCAGTTGTTGCAAAATTTGAGTCCCCATCCACCACTATTCTCTGCCATCTATGACTAACAGCTACCAACACTCAGAAAAATCAGGTGAGGGTGGAGTCCTGAGTAGGACAGAAGCAAGAACTGTTCCATCTTTCATCCGAAGAAGCTACATGTGTTGGATTAAGCTATACCTTTGATTTGGAGGGGGTGAAGCTGAAGAAGTTGTTATGGGGTTATGAGAAAGAGTTCCACCAGATGAAGGAGGGGGCTGATGGATGAAACCTACTGGGAATCTGTTGAAGAATGAAGTAAGCGGCCTTTGGATGGAGCTGGAGAGGGGTTGGGCATCTATTATGAAAATGAGTTGCCTGGGGTCCATCGGAACATTGAAATCAGCTATTTCAGATGACCAGCCTTTCTGGTTTGTCATGAAATACGGGTAGAAAAATGAAGATTTTAAATCTAGTTTGAAACCTGGATTAGAATGTGAGCACACTATCAATAGCAGTAAGGCCTCCATCGGTCAGGGCCGATCATGGATGTTGCGTTCTAGATGCGTAAGCTTGGGCAGTACGATATGGAGAACAAACTGTTGCTCATGTAGCAAGCTCTCCTTCTCCACATATCTGTTGAACCCAAAGGAACAGCAGAGACCGATACAGTTTGGTACCAGCAGCGTTGCTAGGTTGCCAGTCAGCATTGAACTCAATGTGGGACTGCCTTCGGGACTTCAGCTCCAGATTTCTCCCTCAATGTTTATTCCAGAAGCCGTCTCCATGAATGGGTTCTAGCTTCAAGGCAGTGGAGGTTTGTGATCAGAGCTTTCCTTATCCGAGATAAGCTGCCAACCACGACTGATGAACCTCATCTGCCGAAGCGACTGGTTTTGAGGCACCAGTAACCCGCCTTTTGCACCTTCTCATGTCTGTAGAAATGGTTCAGCCAGGTTTCGTAGCTAAGCCATGTGTGAAGGCCAGGAGATGGATGTGGTTGTCGAGGCTATTTGAGGTGCACATCATTGGGAGCATTTAATAGGAGCTTGTCTACATTACCACTCCTGGCTATAACAGCCTTAAGGAACAGTACTATAAAGCTGTGGATTAGTTCCTAATAATTATTGACAAATGATTTCATCCACTGTACACAATCAACCAAAATAGTGCAGATACCTAGTGCAGATAATGGACTGCCTTCATAGAAAGCTAACAATTATATCCTCAATCTTCATTTTTATTGTAACATTCAAGATGATTGTTGATAACTTCAAATTCTTCATAATTTTTAACATAACAAAATAGTGAAATCATTTCATTTTCACTCTTGGCCATTTCTGGCAAATCCAAGCTTGAATACTTTAAACCACAACTGGTAAAACAGTTCTGAATTGTCTTAACTGCTTGTATCTCGCTAAATATCAGAGACAAATATTGTGCTTTTTGCACGCAAACACACATAACTGATGCTATTTAAAAACTGTATCTAATAGCCACATAGTGGCCTTGACTGACGTGAGTTAAAACCTGTTCAGCAACTGTAGCCCAGCCAATTAAGCAGCATACCCAAATAAATGGTGAGTATTCTTTCTCTTTTTTTTCTTTCTTTAGAGAAGGGGGGAGGGGGGAGGATTAATATTATTTTTCTCACTATTTACCATCACATTTATTCTTTGTAATTTTCTAAAATTTAATAAATAAATAAATATTTTTAAAAAAAAGAGCTGTCCCAAATAAGCAGCAGCTCTGATTAACTGATGGCTCAAGTAACCGGAATCCACTGTACTTTCTATAAGCACCACCTCATAAGAGTTTAAAAATACTGAAAATAGTAATATCAGTTGATATGGTGACAGCAAACTGGAAAAGTTTGGCAGAATGCAAGAGCGATAGATATGAGAAAAGTTATTTGGCTTGTCAAGCCCATTCGCTTCCATTCCATGGAAGTAATAAATGATTTGCAGGGAAATTAAAATATTGACTTTTGAAAGTTATCAAGCCATCCCAGCATATCAAATTAATTTAATACAATATATTATTAAACAATAACTAGTTTACTTCCGACTACTGCATCATCATTCCCAGTGTTTAAAGTTCAGCTAATCTTTCTAAAATAATGATATACCTTTTTATGTCCTCAGATTAAATTAGGGGGATTTTAATAGGATATAAAAGAGAATAATGCACAGTAATTTCCTACTTTGCTGACATTTATTTAAAAAAATAGAATTCCTTATAACTTATCAATTAGAACCCTTGGAAAATTAACTGCCTTTAATGGCAATCCATCTGAAGCATTTTAGTCCAAGGTGAGTCCCAGTTTTTATAATTTGTCTTTTGATTCTAATCAGAGTTTTTGAAGTAAAAGTCAATATCCATGACTTTTCAAATTTTTAAGTGAATCACATTCACACTTTTGAGCACAAATGCAGTTTTGTGACCATCTCCACTAAATGAGTGTAGCTAGTAGTAATGTTAACTGATGGTACATTATACATTTGAGTTTCGAGGAAAATTTCGGTTAATGTTTAACAGTGCTACCATTACCCCTTTCAAAGGCCAAACTAAACAAAGAATGTTGTAGCACTAGAACAGCTTATCCTCCTGTACACCAACGTAAATAATATAACCATGTCCCCGTTCCGCATAAGCAAATATTGGAGCTGGTATTCAAACTGCAGTTTTTATTCATCCAAATTGAAGTGTTGCTGTAAGATGCAAATGAATTGATATTGGACTGTTTATCCATAGTGAGAGATAGTACCAACAGACCCTATTGTTTCAGGTTGTATATTTATCTTTAGTGGAGATATACGAACTCTTAAAAAGCAATATAAGGTGATTAAGAAAGCAATGAGATGCATTTTATTTAGTTCTCATTGGTTTAGAAATACACTCAGTGGCTCATTTATTAGGTATCTTCTATACCAAATAAAGTGGACTTCTGCTGCCGTAGCCCATCCACTTCAAGGTTCGACACGTTGTGCATTCAGAAATGCTCTTTTGCACATCATTGTTTTAACATGTGGTTATTTGAAATACTCAGCCTAAACCCACCTGGCCATACTCCTGATCTCTCTCATCAACAAGGTGTTTTCGCCCACAAAACTGCCACCCTCTAGATGTATTTTGTTACACACACCATTCTCTGTAAACTCCAGAGACAGTTGTGTGTGAAAACTCTGGAAGATCAACAGGTTCTGAGCTACTCAAACCACCAGGTCTGACACCAACAATCATTTCATGGATAAAGACACTTGGATCACATTTCTTCCCCATTTTTGACCATGTCTGCATGTTTTTATTCATTGAGCTGCTGCCGTATGCTTGGCTGATTAGATATTTGCATTAATGAGCAGGTGTACAGGCCTAACTAATGTGGTGACTGAGTAGCGCATAAAGCAATGGGAAGAGATTAAAGTTCAAAGTAAATATAATATCAAAGCACATGTATGTCACCATGTACAACCCTGAGATTAATTTTATAGTGGGCAATAAATCCATTATAGAATAATAACCATAATAGAACCAGTGAAAGTGTACCATCTGGCCATTCAACCAGTGTGCAAAAGACAACAAACAATGCAACTACAAAAAGAAAGGAATATTAATAAACAAATGAGCAAAAATATTGGAAACATGAGATGAAGAGTCCCTGAAAGTGAGACCATAGCTTGTGGGAACATTTCAATGATGGAGTGAGTGAAGTTATCCCCTTTGGTTCAAGAGTCTGATAGTTGATAACTGTTTCAGAACTTGGTGGTGTGAATCATGAAACTCCTGTATCTTCGTCCTGATCGCAGCAGTGAGAAAAGAACCTGGGTGGTGGGGCTCCCTGATAATGGATGCTGCTTTCCTGTGCAACACTCCATGTAGATGGGCTCTTCCTGTGATGAACTGGCGCTTATCCACTACTTTTGTAGTATTTTCTGTCCTGATGTGTTGGAGTTTTCATACCAGACTGTGATGCAGTCAACCCATCCACTTCAAGGTTTGACCTGTCTGCCACACATCTATAGAAGTTCATTAGATTTTTTTGTTGTCATGTCGAATCTTTGCATATTTCTGAGTAGAGGTGCTGCAGCGCTTTCTTCATGATTGCGCTTGTGTGCCAGGCCCAAGACAGATCCTGTGAAATGATAACACTGAAAATTTTTAAGTTGCTGATTCTCTCCACCTCTGATCCCTCCAAATAAGGACTAGCTCATGGAATACTGGTTTCCTCCTCCAGAAGTCAATAATCAGCTCCTTGGTCTTGCTGACATTGAGTAGGAGATTATTGTGTCTATTTCCCTCCTTATATGCTGATTCATTCCCACCTTTGTTTTGGTGTCCAACAGTGGGGTTGTTGGCAAACTTGAATATGGCATTGGATCTGTGTTAGTCACACAGTCTTAAATATAAAGCGAGTAGTGCAGGTAGCTAAGCACACAGCCTTGTGCTGATGGAGATTGTGGAGAGGATGTTGTTGCCAGTCCGAACTGACTGGACAATTGAGGAAATTGAGTATCCAATTGCACAAGAAGAGATTGAGACCAAGGTCTTGAAGCTTATCGATTAGCTTTCAGGGGATAATAGTATTAAATGCTGAACTGTAGTCAATAAAGAGCATCCTGATATGCATCTCTGCTGTTCAGATGCTCCATGATTATGCTGTGGCTTAAAAAATAATCCAAGTAAATAATGAGCAGTCCATTCATGACTGAAAAAGATTACATGCATGGTGTATTTATGGAAATTAATATTTTTATGGAATAAATAATGTATTTATGGATGCTTAATATTTCAGTTTCCAGTCAGGGAGTTCGGTCTATGAAAGCTCTGTGAATACAGCACTGCTGAACACTGAGACAAAATTACTTTTAAGCCAGTGGCAGCAGAGTTAATAGCAGTGCTTAACAGACTAGGGATTCTAAGGATGGCAGACACGGGCTATGTGAGAGGAAGTAGAAACATGACAAGAGAGCTGGGGCACTAGCTACACTGAGAGCTAACCTGGAGTGACTGGCAGAACCACCACTTTTCCTGGCCAACTTCTACTCACTAGAAAATAAATGGACTTCCTGAGATTGAGAATGTGCGTAGAAAGGGAGAAGAAACTGCTGTATTCTGGTTTTCACCGAAACATGACTAAACAACAACATACCCAACAACATGAGATGACAACCACGAGGAAATCTGCAGATGCTGGATATTCAAACAACACACAAAAAATGCTGGTGGAACACAGCAGGCCAGGCAGCAGCTATAGGGAGAAGCACTGTCCACGTTTCGGGCCGAGACCCTTCATCAGGACTAACTGAAAAGAGAGATACTAAGAGATTTGAAAGTAGTGGGGGGAGGGGGAAATGCAAAATGATAGGAGAAGACTGGAGGGGGTGGGGTGAAGCTAAGAGCTGGAAAGATGATTGGTGAAAGTGAGACAGAGCTGGAGAAGGGAAAGGATCATGGGATGGGAGGCCTCGGGAGAAAGAAAGGTGGAGGGGAGCACCAGAGGGAGATGGAGAACAGGCAGTGTGATAGGCAGAGAGAGAGAAAAAAGATCAAACAACTAAATATGTCAGGGATGGGGTAAGAAGGGGAGGAGGGGCATTAACGGAAGTTAGAGAAGTCGGTGTTCATGCCATCAGGTTGGAGGCTACCCAGCCAGTATATAAGGTGTTGTTCCTCCAACCTGACTGTGGATTCATCTTGACAGTCGAGGAGACCATGGATAGACATATCAGAATGGGAATGGGACGTGGAATTAAAATGTGTGGCCACTGGGAGATCCTGCTTTCTCTGGCTGACTGAGCACAGGTGGTCAGCAAAACGGTCTCCCATTCTGCGTTGGGTCTCACCAATATGTAAAAGGCCACACCGGGAGCACTGGACGCAGTATACCACACCAGCCGACTCACAGATGAAGTGTCGCCTCACCTGGAAGGACTGTCTGGGGCCCTGAATGGTGGTGAGGGTGGAAGTGAAAGGGCAGGTGTAGCACTTGTTTCGCTTACAAGGATAAGTGCCAGGAGGGAGATCAATGGGAAGGGATGGGGGGGATGATTGGACAAGAGATGATCTGTGAGATGACTCTGTTCCACACAAATAAAAACTCCCTTTTGGGGAAATCCACAGGAGGTGGAATCTGTGTACATTAACCAAGGTTGGTGTACAAACTCATCTCTAGTCACTGTTCTGGGGCAATTCAACATCTTACAATTAAATGGGGCCATTTTACCTGCTCAGGTAGTTTCCTGTTGTGTTCATCACTGCTGTTCACATACCCCAGGAGTGTTAATGGCAAGGACACACTGGGAGAGCTTTACAGTATTATCAGTTCTCAACAAAACAAGCATCCGAACGGTTTCTTCATCATTGTAGGAAACTTCAATCACATTAACCTACGGGATATTTTATCCAAATTCCACCAATGTGTCACTATGGCCACTAGGGGAGCAAGCGGACTCAACTGTGTTTATACAAACAGGCAAGGTTCTTACAAAGCCAGCCCATACCTTCATCTTGGTCTCTCTAACCACATCTCCATAATGTTAATCCTGGCATACTGATTGCTGCTGAAAATGGAGCAAACAGTCAAGAGGACCATCACAGTATGGCCTAATGAGGCAATCTCTATGCTTCAGGATTGATTTGAATAACTAACAATCAGATGTTCAAGAAGGGTGTCGCATAGGAGAAGGCAGGGACCTTAAGGAGTATGCCTCATCTGTCACCGGCTATATCAGTAAGTGTGTGGATGACATTGGTACCACAATGGGTCATCTCACAGCCCAGTCAGAAACTGGCTGAATGCTGAGGTGTGCTCCTTACTAAAAGCCCAGGATGCTGCCTTCAAGTCTGGTGACAGAGTAGCCAGGAGAACCCTCACCGTGGGCATCAAGAGGGCTAAGACCCCCTTCACTCAAAACAAAAATCAGGAATGCTCGTCTGATAATGATCTCTGGCATATATGGTGGGGCATCAAGGGCATTACTAAGGGCAAAGAAAAACAGCGTCAACTGTACGCTGATGCCTCCTTCCCTGACACTTTATTTAAAAAAAAATCTTGTATGTATGCTTTGAGGCATGCAAGACAATACCAGTCACAAAAGCTACCCCTCTCCCAAGTGAGCAGCCTCTGTCTGCAGTAGCAGTATATGTCAGAAGGACTGTGCGGCGTATCAACCTAGGCCCAACAACATCCCAGGCTCAATACTCCGAGAGTGTGCACACCAGCTTGGTGATGTCTTCACAGCCATCTTCAACACATCACTCATCCACAAACTTCAAATCAACCACTTTCATACCTGTATCAGAGAACTCTACACCTCAAGAACTAAATGACTACCACCCAGTGGCACTGATGCCAATCATCCTGAAGTGCTTTGAATGGCTGGCAATGATACGTAACCAAAACTCCATTCTTACCACATTGGGCACTCACCAATATGTTTATGAACAGAACTGCTTAACAACAGATGCTATAGCATCTCTCGTGCCTGGTTGTGACACACCTTGAATACAAACTTGTGTCAGAATGCTGTTGCTGGATTTCTTTTCAACATACAGCACTGTTGCCCCATAGACCTTGGTGAACAAACGCCTATTCCTCAGTCTAATACAGCTCTGTGCAATTCAGTGTTGGGCTTCTAAATGAGTCAACCTCAGATTTTCAGGATGCACAGCTGCTCCTCCCTTCCCATCATCCTCAACACGCGTGTCCCCCAGAGCTGTGTGCTGAGTCTGTTACTGTATACCTTGCTCACACGTGACTGCACACTCAAACACCCGAGTAAGCACTCTATCAATTTTGCCAATGACATAACAGTGGTGGGGCTCATCACCAACAATGACAAGTTGTTATCCAGCTTCTTATCCATCTTTCCACTTAGAGATGAGCTTGTACAGAGAGATTCTCAGATACAGCTGATGCTCCAAAGTATAATGATAGAGTACTGAATTGTCATGACTAATTTGATTGAATTTTTTGAAGATATAACAAAATTCATTGAAAAGAAGGTGATATAATCTACACAGACTTAAATAAGGCATGTGACAAAGCCCTACAATGGGGGACTCATCCTAAAAGTTAGAGCCCAAGGCAAATTGGCTTGGCAAGTACTGATGATAAAGAGTTGGATTTGTGATTAGAATCCTGTGACTATTTCTGCTCCACAGAAATTAGTGCTGCAGACTTTACTGTTTGTCATACACATTAATGATTCGGATATGAATGTAGGAGGTATGATTACTAGACCGGCGGTATAGTTGAAAGTGAGGAGGATAGCCTTAGATTACATGAAAACATTGATCAGCTGGTGAAACAGGCAGAGCAATGGCAGATGGAATTTAATCCAGCCAAGTACAAGTTAATGCACTTTAGGAAGATGAATAAGGGGAGAGCAAAAACAATGATGGGTGGGCTGTAAGACATAATGAGGAAGAGAGGAACTTTAGATGGATCCCTGAAGGTGACAGAACAAGTAGACAAAATGGTGATGGCAACTGGGATCTTTATCAAGACCACAGAATATAAGACCATAAGACAATGGAGCAGAAGTTGGCCATTCGACCCATCGAGTCTACTCTGCCATTTCATCATGTGCTGATCCAATCTCCCCTTTACTCCCATTCCCTCACCTTCTCACCATAACCTTTGATGCCCTGACTACAGCGATACACAGGGAGGAAGTGTAAGGGCAGGTGTAGCACTTGTTCCGTTTACAAGTGACAGGAGGGAGATCGGTGGGAAGGGATGGGGGGGGGGGACGAGTGGACAGAGGAGTCGTGTAGGGAGTGATCCCTGTGAAAAGCAGAAAGGGGGGGAGGGAAAAATGTGCTTGGTAGTGGGATCCCGTTGGAGGTGGCAGAAGTTACGGAGAATTATACGTTGGAACTGGAGGCTGGTGGCGTGGTAGGTAAGGACAAGGGGAACCCTATCCCGAGTGGGGTTGCGGGTGGATGGGGTGAGGACAGATGTGTGGGAAATGGGAGAGAATGCGTTTGAGAGCAGAGTTGATGGTGGACGAAGGGAAGTCCCTTTGTTTAAAAAAAGAAGACATCTCCTTCGTCCTGGAATGAAAAGCCTCATCCTGAGAGCAGATGCGGCGGAGATGGAGGAATTGTGAGAAGGGGATAGCATTTTTGCAAGAGACAGGGTGGGAAGAAGAATAGTCCAGGTTAGTGTGAGAGTCTGTAGGCTTATAGTAGATATCAATAGATAGGTTGTCTCTAGAGATGGAGACAGAAAGATCAAGAAAGGGGAGGGAGTTGTTGGAAATGGACCAGGTAAATTTGAGGGCAGGGTGAAAGTTGGAGGCAAAGTTAATGAAGTTGCCAATTCCTCCGTCTCTGCCGCATCTGCTGTCAGGATGAGGCTTTTCATTCCAGGATGAAGGAGATGCCTTCCTTTTTTAAACAAAGGGACTTCCCTTCGTCCACCATCACCACTGCTCTCAAACGCATCTCTCCCATTTCCTGCACATCTGCCCTCACCCCATCTACCCGTCACCCCACTCGGGATAGGGTTCCCCTTGTCCTTACCTACCACCCCACCAGCCTCCAGGTCTAACGTATAATTCTCTATAACTTCCGCCACCTCCAACAGGATCCCACTGCCAAGCACATTTTTCCCTTACCCCCCCCCCCCCCACCCCTTTCTGCTTTTCTCAGGGATCGCTCCCTTCGCCACTCCCTTGTCCACTTGTCCCCCCGCCCAAATCCCTTCCCACTGATCTCCCTCCTGGCACTTATCCTTGTAAATGGAACAAGCACTACACCTGCCCTTACACTTCCTCCCTCACCACCATTCAGGGCCCCAGATTGTCCTTCCAGGTGAGGTGACACTTCACCTGTAAGTCGGCTGGTGTGGTATACTGAGTCCAGAGCCCCCGGTGTGGCCTTTTATATATTGGTGAGGCCCGACGCAGACTGGGAGACCGTTTCGCTGAACACCTACGCTCGGTCCGCCAGAAAAAGCAGGATCTCCCAGTGGCCACACATTTTAATTCCAAATCCCATTCCCATTCTGATATGTCTATCCATGGCCTCCTCTATTGTCAAAATGAATCCAAACTCAGTTTGGAGGAACAACACCTTCTATACCGGCTGGGTGGCCTCCAACCTGATGGCATGAACATTGACTTCTCTAACTTCTGTTAATGCCCCTCCTCCCCTTCTTACCCCATCCCTGACATATTTAGTTGTTTGCCTGTTCTCCATCTCCCTCTGGTGTTTTCCCCTCCCTCCTTTCTATCTCCCGAGGCCTCCCGTCCCATGATCCTTTCCCTCCTCCAGCTCTGCATCACTTTCGCCAATCACCTTTCCAGCTCTTAGCTTCATCCCACCCCCTCCAGTCTTCTATCATTTTGCATTTCCCCCTCCCCCCACTACTTTCAAATCTCTTATTATCTTTCCTTTCAGTTAGTCTTGATGAAGGGTCTCGGCCCGAAATGTCGACAGTGCTTCTCCCTATAGATGTTGCCTGGCCTGCTGTGTTCCACCAGCATTTTGTGTGTGTTGTTTGAATTTCCAGCATCTGCAGATTTCCTCGTGTTTACACAGATACCTATCAATCTCTGCCTTAAATACATCCAATGACTTGGCCTCCACTGCTGCCCATAGCAACAAATTCCATAGATTCACCACCCTCCGGCTGTAAGGGCAGGAGTTTATTTGATTAGGTCATAGCTGGGTCACTCTGTAGTTCTGGTCAACACACTTTAGAAAGGACATAATTGTACTGGAGAGGATGTAGAGGAGATTTTCCAGAAGGTTGACGAGTGTGGGCTTTTTCCACTTATGAGGAGAAAATGGATAGGCTGGCTTTGTTTCTCTTGGAACAGTGGAGGCCAAAGACAGACCTAACTGTTACACACAAACCTGAATGGCATAGATAGTAGATAAAAGAAGGCTTGAAGACATAGGTTAATGGTAAGGAAAAAAGAGATCTAGAGGGGATCTTAAGAAGATTTTATTTATTCAATAGGGTGCTGTAACTGGAATACACTGCCTGATTAAGTGGTAGAAGCAAGAATTTTTGTAAAACTTAAGCCACTTAGATGAGCACTTGAATTGCTACAGCAAAGAACAAAGCCAAGTGCTGGTACATGGGATTAGATTTGGTAGCTAATTAATGATCAACATGGCCATGGCGAGTCAAAGGATCTTTTTCCCTGCAGTACGACACTATGAAAGGGAGGAAATATACACAGCTTCCTAACATAGGAAAGTGGAAATGTTTATTCTTTGAGAGTCAAGAAGAAACAGCTAACTTTATAAAAATGCACTGGCATTCATGAGCCTGTTGGCCAACAAGTAGGCTAGATAGAGTAGGAGGGGCCAGAGGAGGAGGTGTTGCATTGCTTGTCCGAGAAAATCTTATGGCGGTGCTTTGGAAGGATAGATTAGAGAGCTCCTCTAGGGAGGCCATTTGGGTGGAATTGAAGAATGGGAAATGTGCAGTAATACTGATAGGAGTGTATTATAGGCCACCTAATGGGGTGCGTGAGTTGGAAGAGCAAATGTGTAAGGAGGTAGCAGATATTTGTAGTAAACACAAGGTGGTGATTGTGGGAGATTTTAATTTTCCACACGTAGACTGGGAAGCTCATTCTGTAAAAGGGCTGGATGGTTTAGAGTTTGTGAAATGTGTGCAGGATAGTTTTTTGCAACAATACATAGAAGTACCGACTAGAGATGGGGCAGTGTTGGATCTCCTGTTAGGGAATGCGATAGGTCAGCTGACAGATGTATGTGTTGGGGAGCACTTCGGGTCCAGTGATCACAATAGCATTAGCTTCAATATAATTATGGAGAAGGACAGGACTGGACCTAGAGTTGAGATTTTTGATTGGAGAAAGGCTAACTTTGAGGGGATGAGAAGGGATTTAGAGAGAGTGGATTGGGTCAAGTTGTTTTATGGGAAGGATGTTATAGAGAAATGGAGGTCATTTAAGGGTGAAATTATGAGGGTACAGAATCTTTATGTTCCTGTTAGGGTGAAAGGAAAGGTTAAAGGTTTGAGAGCACCATGGTTTTCAAGGGATATTAGAAATTTGGTTCAGAAAAAGAGGGATGTCTACAATAGATATAGGCAGCATGGAGTAAAGGAATTGCTCGAGGAATATAAAGAATGTAAAAGGAATCTTAAGAAAGAGATTAGAAAAGCTAAAAGAAGATACGAGGTTGGTTTGGCAAATAAGGTGAAAGTAAATCCGAAAGGTTTCTACAGTTATATTAAAAGCAAGAGGATAGTGAGGGATAAAATTGGCCCCTTAGAGAATCAGAGTGGTCAGCTATGTGTGGAACCGAAGGAGATGGGAGAGATTTTAAATGATTTCTTCTCTTCGGTATTCACTAAGGAGAAGGATATTGAATTGTCTAAGGTGTGGGAAACAAGTAAGGAAGTTATGGAACCTATGACAATTAAAGAGGTGGAGGTACTGGCGCTTTTAAGAAATTTAAAAGTGGATAAATCTCCGGGTCCTGACAGGATATTCCCCAGGACCTTGAGGGAAGTTTGTGTAGAAATAGCAGGAGCTCTGACGGAGATCTTTAATATGTCATTAGAAACGGGGATTGTGCCGGAGGATTGGCGTATTGCTTATGTGGTTCCATTGTTTAAAAAGGGTTCTAGAAGGAAGCCTAGCAATTATAGACCTATCAGTTTGACATCAGTGGTGGGTAAATTAATGGAAAGTATTCTTAGAGATAGTATTTATAATTACCTGGATAGACGGGATCTGATTAGAAGTAGCCAGCATGGATTTGTGCGTGGAAGGTCATGTTTGACAAACCTTATTGAATTTTTTGAAGAAGTTACAAGGAATGTTGACGAGGGTAAGGCAGTGGGTGTAGTCTATATGGACTTCAGCAAAGCCTTTGACAAAGTTCCACATGGAAGGTTAGTTAAGAAGGTTCAGTCGTTAGGTATTAATGCTGGAGTAATAAAATGGATTCAACAGTGGCTGGATGGGAGATGCCAGAGAGTAGTGGTGGATAATTGTTTATCGGGATGGAGGCCGGTGACTAGCGGGGTGCCTCAAGGATCTGTTTTGGGCCCAATGTTGTTTGTAATATACATAAATGATCTGGATGATGGGGTGGTAAATTGGATTAGTAAGTATGCCGATGATACTAAGGTAGGAGGTGTTGTGGATAATGAGGTGGATTTTCAAAGCTTGCAGGGAGATTTATGCCGGTTAGAAGAATGGGTTGAACGTTGGCAGATGGAGTTTAATGCTGAGAAGTGTGAGGTTCTACATTTTGGCAGGAATAATCCAAATAGAACATACAGAGTAAATGGTAGGACATTGAGGAACAGAGAGATCTAGGAATAACTGTGCATAGTTCCCTGAAAGTGGAGTCTCATGTAGATAGGGTGGTGAAGAGGGCTTTTGGAACGCTGGCCTTTATAAATCAAAGCATTGAGTACAGAAGTTGGGATGTAATGCTAAAGTTGTACAAGGCATTGGTAAGGCCAAATTTGGAATATTGTGTGCAGTTCTGGTCACCGAATTATAGGAAAGATATCAATAAATTAGAGAGAGTGCAGAGACGATTTACTAGGATGTTACCTGGGTTTCAGCAATTAAGTTACAGAGAAAGGTTGAACAAGTTAGGTCTCTATTCATTGGAGCGTAGAAGGTTGAGGGGGGATTTGATCGAGGTATTTAAAATTTTGAGAGGGATAGATAGAGTTGACGTGAACAGGCTGTTTCCATTGAGAGTAGGGGAGATTCAAACTAGAGGACATGATTTGAGAGTTAGGGGGCAGAAGTTTAAGGGAAACATGAGGGGGTATTTCTTTACTCAAAGAGTGATAGCTGTGTGGAATGAGCTTCCTGTAGAAGTAGTAGAGGCCAGTTCAGTTGTGTCATTTAAGGTAAAATTGGATAGGTATATGGACAGGAAAGGAGTGGAGGGTTATGGACTGAGTGCGGGTAGGTGGGACTAGGTGAGATTAAGGGTTCGGCACGGACTAGGAGGGCCAAGATGGCCTGTTTCCGTGCTGTGATTGTTATTATATGGTTATTATTATTATTATTATTTTATTATTATTAGATTTAGCCTTAATTACTTGCTGCCAGAAGCTAAGTTTCCCAAGGTCTGGAAACTCCAGTCACTAAGGTTCAAGTGACTCACAATGTCTAAAGCATGGAAATAGACCCTTCAGCCCACTACATCTGTGTTAATCCCACTTACCTGATTTCATCCTTACCTATGCTGGGAAAAAGACTGTCACTATCTACCCTTTTGAGCCCCTTTTAATAAAAAAAAATGTCAAGTCACTTGTCAAGAGTCTTCACTCCAGGGAATAAGAGCGCCAGTCTATTCAGTCAAGCCTTCAGAACCAGCAACATTCCTGTGAATCTTTTCCACACCCTCCCTAGCTTAATCACCCAGTTCCTAAACCATGGCAACCAGAATGGCAGACAATTATCCAAGTGCAGCCTACCAATGATTTGAACAACTGTTGGATGCTTTCCCAACTCCAACACTCAATGCCTTGACTGATGAAGACAAGCATGCTATTTACCTTCCTCACCACCCTATCCAATTCTGTCACCACTTTCAGGGAAATATGTACATGTACCTTACTGTCTTACTGTTCAGAAACACTCAATATCTGCCATTTACTGTGTATGTTCTGGCCTGGTTTAAATTGCCAAAATGCATCACTTTGAACCCATACCAGTTAAAGACTTTCCTGTTGTAAACTTTAGGCAATCTTCTTCGCTGTTCATCATACCACCAATTTTTGTGTCACTTGCAAATGTAATATTACCAGCACTCTCATCCAAGTCGTTAATACTTTATAATTTAATAATATATTAGGAAGGCATTCAAGATTTAATGTCATTTCTATTACACAAATGTAAAGCAGAATGAAATAATTCTTATCCCAGATCTGATACAGCAAAAAAATAAAATAAAGACCTCAATAACAATTTTAAAAACAGTAAATATTAATACAGTATGTAAGACAGCTTGTATACGTAGCTTGATTGTATGTCCATAAAGTGACGCTAGACACAGGAGTGTCTGTGCATAAGGTGACTGACAGAAAATGATAAAGTAGTGGTGGTTGGGGCTGTGGAGAGGTGGGTTAGTGGGTGAAAGTATTGATCAGCCTTACTGCAAGAGGAAAGTAATTGTTTTTGAGTGTAGTGGTCCCAGGGTGGATATTACCCTCACGGGAGTGGGACAAACAAGTCACGAGCAGGATAGGTAGAATCACTTATGATGTTACTGACCCTTTTCTAGCACCTTTCTGTATACATGTCCTCGATGGCAGGTAGACTGGTGTTAGTGATGCACTGAACAGTTTTAGCTACTTCCTGTCTGCTGCAATGCAGTTTCTGTACATGCAGTGATGCAGTTTGTTAGTATACTCTCTACTGTGAATCTGTAGATTGACATGAGTACAGATGTGCATAGTCTAGATCTCTTCAACTACCCCAGAAAGAAAAGGCATTGGTGAGCTTTTTTGATTGTGTAGAATGTATTTTGGAACCAAGAGAGGTTGTACGAAATGTGCATTCCCAGAAGTTTGAAAGTGCTCGCCATTTACACTGTTGTGCTAATGATGTAGAGGGGTTGGGAGTGGTGTGAGTTCTCCTAAAGTTGATAATCATCTGTTTTATCTTGTTGATATTAATGAAGAGGTCATTTGTCGGTGGGCACCAGGCCACAAGCTCTTCCACCTCTTCTCTGTAGAAGTTTACTAAGATTTGGCATGGCATCTAAGACTTTGACAAGCTTCTATAGGCGCACTTTGGAAAATATACTCTGGTCTCATCACAGCCTAGTATGGAAACAATAATGCCCTTGAATCAAAAAACTACAAAAAGTAGTGGTTATAGCCCAGTCCATCACAGGTAAAGTCCTCCCCACCATTGAGCACATCTAGAAGGAGTGCTGTCACAGGAAAGCAGCATCTATTTTCAAGGACCCCAACCACCTAGGCCATTCTCTCTTGCTGCTACCACCAGGAACAGGAACTACAGGATCTTCAGGCCCCACGTCACCAGGTTCAGAAACAGTTATTTCCCCTCAACCTTTAAGCTCTTGAACCAGAGGAGATAACTCAAACTCAACGCAGAACTGGTTCCACAATCTATGGACTCACTTTCATTGACCCTATAACAGTTGTTCTTGACGTTTATTATCTATCTATCTATTTATTTATTTTTATTATTTTGGCTTTTTTTCGCTCTTGTATTTGCATATTGGTTGTTTGTCTGTCTTTGTTCTTTGTAGTTACTGTGAATGCCCACAAAAATGAATTTCAGGGTAGTGTATAATGACATAAATGTAATGGCTCCATCTGTCTAAGTAGACAATGAATTTGCCTGTTTCTGGGACGCAGATCTGGTGATGAATATGGAGATCCTGGGCTGCCCAGACATCAAAATCCCTCTCTCGGCCTCGCAGATGTGGTCCAAAGAAATGCGAAGCGGTACATTTGGCATCAGCTTGGCTGCAGGAGCTGCCGGGAGGTGACGTACCGCCTTAGGGGCTCCACTCTGGATTTGTGTAGGGTTTACTCCTTAGCTTTCTCTTCTCCTGAAGATACCCACAAGGCAGTGGGATCTGTAACCCTAGATAGGGTCCCATACTGGGTACTGTCAGCCGGATCCCGCTGAGCCCAGGACTTGCGTAAGGCAGGGTCGTCACACCCTGTAGTAGTGACATATGGAGCCACTATCCAATACTTCATGACATATATGTATTTTGATAATAAATGTACTCTCAACTTTGAAATAGATTAAAAAATTAAAAAGAAAATTACTTTCCCTAAGAATCAGACCAGCCAACAGATTTACAGGAAGATGTTTCCTGCTTGGCGTTGCTGCCTGCCATACTTCCAGCAGTGCCCTTATGGCAGCTCCAGGGTCATCAGCCAACACTTACAAAAGTTACATAATTTTGCAAAGGGTAGTTGCCTGCATTTCACCTCCACTGCCTTATCACTGGGGTCTTTGAGAGCCCGTTTCCCAGAGTAAACATTGGAAATCTTGACAGAATGGAACTCCACAAGTGGTCTCCGAATAGAATGGAGAAGTTAGTGAATTGGTTAATTCTGTTTCATACCTGTGAGTAAGTTAGGGGCTTCTCTACATGCATGGAAGACCTAGATGTCTTTCTGCTTATGAGGAAAACCTAATAGCTCGAACTACTGAATTCTGTTTGGGAAAGATGTCTGTTTTTTTGGTTTCTGAACATCCATTCCTGTGTATTTTTCTGTATGCAGCTCGTACATTAACTATTTAAGTTTCAAAAGTTGAGTTTTTAAGCACGGTTACTACTTTACTAGTTAATTGGAATTAAAGCAATAGAACATAGAACAGTAGAGCGCAGTAACAGGCCCTTCGGCCCATAATGTGCTAAACTAAATAAATTAGTAATAAAATGGCCAACTAAACAAATCCCTTATGCTTAGATGATGTCCATAATGTATCTGCTTCTACCACCAGGCAGCACATTCCAATGACCCACCACTCTCTGCGTGCGTGCGTGTGTGTGTGTGTGTGTGTGTGTGTGTGTGTGTGTGTGTGTATGTATGTGTGTGTATATATATATATATATATATATATATATATATATAAAACTTGCCTTTAACATCTTCTTTAAAATTACCCCCTCTCACCTTAAGTGCATGCCTTCTGGCATGAGACATTTCAACCCTGGGGAAAAAGATGCTGTCCATTCTATCTATGCCTCTCATAATCTTCTAAATCTCAATTGGATCTCCTCTCAGCCTTGCACTACTCCAGAAAAAACAAGCTTTATGCAGCCTCTCATTATAGTACATGCTTTCTAATCCAGGGACCTATGAACTTGTACCCTAAACGCAATTAAGGGTCTTGCCCTTAACTGTGCTTTGTCTCTTTATATTTGACCGACCAAGGCGCAACTCTTCACATTTGGCCGGGTTAAACTCAATCTGCCATTTCTCCTCCCATATCTACAATTGATCTATATCCTGCTATATTCTTTGCCAGTCTTCTATGCTTATCCACAACACCACCAATCTTTGTATCACCTGCAAACTTACTAATTCGCTCATGTACATTTTCATCCAGGTCATTTGTATACATCACAAACAGCAGAGATACAAATGCAGATCTTTGCGGAGCACCTCTAATCACAGACCTCCAGCTAGAATAAATCTATTTGACCATTACTTGGTTTTTATTTCACCAAGTAGATGTCTTGTGGATAATTGGGAGTGTATTATTTTACATGTAGTTTTATTTTTTAGCATTAGATACAATTGTGTATGTATGGTGGACCATGGCACAAAATGTTAATATTACATCTCAAATCTATGTAAACCTATATTTAAAAAATCATTTCATATGTGCAATAACTGTTTTAATAACCTAAAGTATGCAAATTATTTGAAGGGACCTGGGTGTGGCAAAACAAGATTTTGAACGTTGGTTTAATTATAGGAGTAAGCCTATAAATCTTTGATCTTGCTTAGACCTTCATTAAGCTCATGACAGTTCCTGCACCTTATCTATTTACCACCTAATCTCCATAGCCCTTGCTTCTGTCTTCAGAACTCCAAAAGTCACAGTCCTGATTATATTCAGTGTGCATTCAGAGCTTTTTGGAATAGGGAATTCCTGGGTCTTAACAGCTTTTTAACTAAACAAATTTGTTCTCATCTTGGTTGAGACTTTATCCTAAGATTATGTCCACTTGGTTTAAGAAAACAGCCTCTCATAATCTACCTCATCAGTCTTTCAGAATCTTGAATTTTATGATCACTTATTTACATTCTAAATTCCATACAGTATCTACTGATTTGATAACCAGTTCTCTCCCAAATTAGTTTAGCATATTTATACTGCCTTGAAGACCAATGTGGGGTTGCTCTGTATTCTAAGTACAGTATTGTCTCACCAGATCTCTATATATTGCAGATTAATTTCTGTACCTTGATGCTTAAGCTGTCTTGCAATTAAGAGTCATCTACTATTTGTATGTTAGCTTCTGAGTTTCATGACTAAAGCATAGTTTCCATCTTTAAACTCAAATTCACAAGTTGGTCACCATTTAAAAATATCTCCCTATTAATACAATGAGTTGGCACGGTAGTGTAGTGGTTAGCGCTATGCCTTATAGTACAGGCGACATGGGTTCATTTCCCGCCACTGCCTGTCCATTCTCCCAGTGATTGCAGGGGATTTCTCTAGGTGCTCTGGCTTCCTTCCATAATCCAAAGACTTTAATTGGTCATTGTAAATTGTCCTGTGATTAGGCTAGAGTTAAATTGGGATTTGCTGGGTGGCATGGCTCGAAGGGCTGGAAGGGCAGGATCTGCTCTGTATTTCAATCAATTAAAAACAATCCAAACTCTGCCATCTTTTTGGCCTTTTACTTAACGTGTCTATATTATTTACATTTCAGTGCTGTACCTGGATTTATGAAACTGATATTTGATGTTGGCAACCCATCTAATTCTTTCATTTTTGATCTTTCCAGCAAAACCATTTACTTCTACTGTAAAGGAACTGCGGCTACATCGAGATGACTTTGAAATGCTGAAAGTCATTGGCAGAGGGGCATTTGGTGAGGTGAGCATTCAACAACTGCATCTAATAGTAATCAATTTTTTCCTGATATTCTACTTTTGGAAGTTTCTCTTCTAAGATATTAATAAACCATTTACAAATATGTAATTTGATGTTCTTCACAAAAATGGGCTGTAATGCCCTGGTTAAGATTTTTACTGTTATGTGTAGGTAATTAATTTTAGCAGTTCTGTAAGAGCAGTCTGTTCTGCTTTTGGCCTGTTTGGGTTTGAGCTGAGAGGCGGGGCTTTGTTCAGCTTAGGAATGTGGTGTCAACCAGTCAGGATGGTGAAATTGGGAGAAGGTTCTAGAGAATGCTGGGGGAGTAGCTTTTGTGAGAGCCACTGGTGTGGGTCGAGGTCATTTTGGTGGGAGCTGAGAGAAGACAGGAGGGAAAGATGGCTGAGGATTCCATCCCTGTTGTCCAAAGTGCTATGTGCAGATGAATGACTTCAAAGAGGAAAGACCAGTACTCCCATGGGAGAGCTCGTTTGTTGGAGATGGATTTCAAGCAACGTTTAGAAAGGTGGTGTGTGCTTTCATGTAGACCAAGGGTCCAGTGTGTGAGTTACAGGAAACTTCAAGATGAGCTCCAATTTATGTGTATGTTTGTTTAGTTATAATGGGCCTTTTTTGTTTTTTTTCTATTACTCTTTGGTTAAGTTAATATTTATAAATATACTTAGAATTGTATGCAGTGTATGATCTGTTGTTTCTTGCTGATGGGCAATTGCAGGGGAGCAGTAAATCACACAGTATTCACACAAACTGGGGTTTGGCTGGGTGAGACATTGCAACCTCACGGGTTTGGCAGGACCAAATTCATATACACCATCAACCTACGGAGCCTGAGAAAATTGGGTTTCTCACCGCGGACTCCAGTGGCTGTTAGCAAGGAGCTGATGAGCCACATTTCCAGAGACACCCAGTAAAAAGGGGTTTCATAGTCAAAATGTGGACTGTGATCATTTTTATAGTCATTAATTTTGGCTTATAATTATTGACTGATTCTCTGTACAATTTTGGAGATTTAATCTTGTTTTCATGCACATTATATCTTTTTAGTGTTAAACCAATGTAATTACCACATTATCAAAAGTTACCACTATTTGCCCTGAGGAAGTGCTTTGAACACAGCAAAATGTGTTATGGCAGTGCGAACAAATAATATTTAATTGAGTCAAATATGGATGACCTAAAGCAGATGTAAGAAGCTTGATAAGATCAGTAAGATTTAGGGACTGTCTTAAAGGAGGAAAGAAAATTACAATGAAATCTTGATATAACATGCTTGTCAGGAACAATTTTAATGACCATATTATAAATGAAAATAATTTAATTATGGTCTTGTGGAAAATAGTAGCACTCATGATAAATTCAGGAAGCTTAATAAAACAAGATAGCAAGGTTACACTGTACTGAGCTGAGAAAGAAAGGTTTAGGGAGAGAATTCCAGAGCTTGGAGCCCAGACAGCTGAAGGCCTGACAGTCTTAAGTTCAGGAATGATTCAAACTCAGAATTGCAGAAGTTGAAGATATTTCAGATGCATAAAGCTGGAAAAAATTACAGATCTAATAAGGGATGATGCCATGGAGCAATTTAAAAACACGGGTTAGGATTTTAAAAATCAGCTGGGAGTTTGCAGATGCAGTCTATGATGAAGTACCTAACTTATTGTCAGAAACCATGTGTGTGCTTTTTTTTAAAACCACTTGACCTTAAAATATGAGTTTTCAAGTAGATTGTTCAAGCATCCTCCCCACAACATCCCTCTTTCTCTATAAGTGGTCATATCATTCTGTTCTACTTACTTTGTGAAATAAAAAAACATGAATGCAATTGGCTTCCATAATTGCCACTTTGATTAATTTAGACTGTACAGGAACTAGATTCCTAGAGTAAAACACTGGATAACTTGATTGAAATTACAGCATTTAAAATTGTAGTAACATAATAGTACTATATTGGGGAAGGTATTTTTAGAGGTTTTCTCTCCATTTTTTTGTGCTGGAATTGGATAAAAACCATTTCTTAGTAGGACTGGCTTGAGTTCAGAATCATTTAATGTAGTTTGTGTTTCCTGAAATGGGGTGGAGAACTAACAGCCTTTCTGAGAACCAAGAGGAATGCATTTCATAATTTGTTAGATTCTTCCTTAATAGGCATTGTTGTAACAAAGGGCAGATCATTAGTGACCTCTACTACTGTGCATTATAATGAGAAGTATGATGACTAATTGATAATAGTCATGGACTGTGAACCATTAATAAATCTGTAAATACTATATTAAGATTTATTTATGTTTAACAACCAATTAACGTACTAACCAGCATATCTTTAGTATGAGGAAGGGAACTGGAACATGTAGGTGGTTGTGGGGATAGGGGATTTGGGGTGGATCCTACATAACCACAAGGGAAATGTGCAAACATTGCACAGAGGAAAGTTGAGGGCAGGACTGAATCAAGGTTTCTGCAGCAGTGAGGAAACAGCACTGTGCCACCTCATCATGTGTCAGCTGTTTTAAAATCACAATGACAATTGAAAGATTAGTGATCACAATAAAATTAAAATGCAATAAAAATAACATTAATATTTATTATTTTAAGTTTATTTATAGAATTTTTAAGAATATCAAAAAAGTCATATTTGTACATGCAATTCTCTTAGAGGTGCTGTAGTTACCAGATGAGATTAAAAGAAATTTACTGTATTTGCTGGAAATATAATTATTCCAGATTATTAAATGGTGCAAAAACAATATGTGGCTTCACATAAATAAGAGATTTTATTACGTGGAATATAATACAGCAGTAGAGTAAAAAAGATGAGCCTGTAAAGTAATGTAGAATCATCCAATTGTGCAGTGCAGTACTGCCATTTAATCCCTTGCTGTTTACCCACACAAAGTACTGTAGCTATTTTCCTTTTCAACCTTTTGAATTCTACCATTTAAGGTGCTTCCAACCACTCTTTATTGGCAGTGCAAATTGAGTTTAACTTGTATTTTAAATTTTTTCTTTTAGTCCTTTTGCTTATACATCTTGAATCTGTGGCCTCTGTTAACTAGACCTTCTCTACTATAACCGATTTTTCTTATATTCATGATTTTGAAAACCTCAACCAAATCCTTTTAACAATTTCTACACTAAAGAAAACCTCATATTCTCTCATCCCACAATACTAAAATCCTCATCACTAGAACCATTCTGAAATATCTCACCAGTAGCTCTCTGGCTCCAACAAATGTGTGTCTTAAGTGTTTTACTTGTGATCACAAAACCCTTTCAGACTTTGGTAATATAAAATACTGCAAGTCCGATTTATTGGCAGACCGGCAGGGGAGTTGTGTGTCCTCAACCGTTCTGCGGACCAGGCCCTCATGCCATGGCATTGCCTGTTACAGCCACCCAGGGGTACATAATTTGGGAGATAACAAGCGCAGTGGGTGCACTGGAATCTGTGCTGGGTTGGGGACTGGCCCTTCCTGTTGGTGCTGCTCTACGGTGTTCGCTTCCTGGAAGACAAGCTGGATTGACAGCGACTGATGCACTACAAGACAGGATGACTCACCTTCGTCTGCTGAACCAGTGTAAGATGGGAAACTGCTGCTTATTTGTTCTTGCAGAATTGTGTCTCCAGGCCAACATCCTGTGCGCCATCAATATTCACACCATGCCACTTAGGGACTTGTGCTAATATTATTTGTTGTGACTGTATTTGCTGTTGCGATGTGCGACTGTGTGATGTATATACTGTGTTTTCACTTTGTCCCTAGAGGAATACAGTTGCATTCAGCTGTATACACCTCTATGGTTGAATTACAATTAAACTTGAACTTAATTTTTTTGCCTGTCTCATTGCAGGGAGGCTGCATATGAAGGATGTTGTTGAGTGGCAGCATCACATAACTGAGCTCACTTGCTATTAAAATATGGGACTAAGCCAGTACCCCAGCCAGCATGGCAAGTGGAGCCATTGCTGGGGACTAGGAACGGCTGCTTTAGTGGTCATTAGCCATTAAGTTTGTTACCATTAATAGTTAATTGGAATAGAACCAGTTTCAGTCGGATAGAAACAGATCCAGCCAAGGTATGTTGAATACAAAGCTTAACAGACTAAAAATATATTTAAACAATAGGAAGCCTTTAAAGAATGTCAGCCACAGTCGAGTTATGTTCCCACAAGGGAGAAGGATATGGGAACTGATTGATATTTACCATGCATGATCAAAAAGAGAGGGTAAAGCAACAAACAAACATGACGTACCATGTTATTAACACAACCGAAAACTTGGCTGAATATTAAGTCCAGCGGGGAAAGTTTTTTTAAAAAAAAGAAAATGATCACTGATTAGCAGACATGAGAAAAGTCTGAAAGCAAGCATAAAACAAGGAATCTGAAAATATTTTACAGGCATGTAAACAGGAAAAGGGTTATAAGAGGAGATCAGAGTACAAAAAGGGCATGGCTGATGTACTAAATGCTTACTTGGTGAAAATTAGTGCTGTCTTGGCAAACGATATAATTGAGATTTTTGGGTGGGTTGAAATTGATAAATTAGAGATATTAGAAAGGGTAGATGTACTTGGTGATATAAATGTGATGCTTCCATGCTTGCTGAAGAAATTCTGTGCTTCTGGTCATAATCTTTCCAACATCTTTGAATTCAGTGATTATGCCTGACTGCAGAGTTTTAAAAATGTATAACCTAAACTGGGAAACTACAGAGCCGTCAGTTTAACCTTAGTGGTGGGGAAATTTCCAGAAATAATAATTAGGCACAAATTTGTAGTCTCAGGTATGAGCATGAATTGATTAGAGGAAGCAACATGGGAGTTATTTTTTTGATGAAAGATCAGAGGTTGATGAAGGGAATGCAGTTGATTTGTACTTAAAAGGCTATACGGTCCAATGTAATAGGTTTGTCATTAAGGTTGAAGGTCATAGAGTAAAAGTATAAAGTTCAAAGTAAATTTATTATCAAAGTAAATACAGGTGTCCCCCGTTTTTCAAACGTTTTCTTTACAACAACTCGCTGTTACGAAAGGCCTACATTAGTACCTGTTTTCACTAACCAAAGAGGATTTTTGCTTTTACGAAAAAAAGGCACCGGCTTTATACATGTGTTTACCCCAAGAAAGACTACAATGACCGTGAAACTTTGTGCGGGCAGTTGTTTGTACATGCGTGTATGTGCGTATGTATGTGTGTACGTGCAGATTTTTTTTTCCTCTCCAAATCAATTTTGGCTCACCGTCTTCCTGATTCTGGTAAGTGAAACTATACCGTACATACAATATTTCTACTTTATATAGGCTGTGTATTTATCATATCATTCCTGCTTTTACTATATGTTAGTGTTATTTTAGGTTTTATGTGTTATTTGGTATGATTTGGTAGGTTTTTTTTTGGGTCTGGAAATGCTCAAAAATTCTTCCCATATAAAAATTCCCCCGCAATCGGAAAGTAGAGTATTTCTATGAAACGGTTTGCTAACGGCTTCATAGGAACACTCTACCTTCAGATTGCTGGGGAAACCTGTAAATGTCACCAGATACAACCCTGACATTCATTTGCTTGTGGGCATACTCAGTGTTGTTGTTTCATATGGCAGGTGTTTTTCTCTTCACACTTCTAATGCTTCATATGAGGAAGTGTGGCCTGGGAGGGGCAGAAGCACGTCATTCCATTTGGGAGCTCAGTTAGATCAATCTTCATCTGGCATCTTGTCCGCAGCTATTCCAACATGGATGGCCCTGAATTGGCATTGCCAGCTGAAATCCTTGAAACGCGCAAGCCTCCACAGGATCTCAGCGTGTTGCTCCAGATTGCGGAGGGGCATACTCAATAAATCATAACAGAATCAATGAAAGACTGGCCACCTTGGGCGTTTAGTGAGAGTGCGGAAGACAACAAACTGCAAATGCGGAAAAAAAAAGAAATAATAAATAAGCAATAAATATTGAGAACACAAGACAAAGAGTCCTTGAAAGTGAGTCAGTTGGTTGTGGGAACATTTCAATGATAGGGCGAGTGAAGTTTATCCCCTTTGGCTCAAGTGCCTGATGGAGATTGTAGAGATGTTGTTGCCAATCAAAACTGACTGGGGTCAGTAAGTGAGGAAATTGAAGATGCAATTGCTCATGGAGGTATTGAGGCAAAGGTCTTGGAACTTATTGATTAGTCTTGAGGGGATGATGGTATTGAATGGTAAACTGCAGTCAATAAAGAGCATCCTGATGTAAAGTGGTTAAGTAACAAGAAATGCAGTAGTAGTGAAAGAGTTTTTTTTATTTGAATTGGTGGAAATTCCCCTGGAATCACTGGTTAATGTATATTAATAATTAGGTCTTGGGAGAACAGGGTACAACTTCCAAATTGGCAGATGGCCAAAAACAATAGAGAGGAGGATGGGTAATAAATTTTAAGAGCATATATACAGATGGATAAGCTGGGCAGATAGAGAGCAGATGACATTTAATTCTGAGAATTGTATTTTGATTTTTGATGGCAGGAATGAGAAAAGAGAAAGTAAACTGGACAACACAATTCTAAAATACAGGATTGGAGAGAAGGAAAATAATGTTTAATTTGTTGAAAAGGGTTTAAAAAATAATAAACTATATCTTGCATTTTCTGATAGAACCAAGAAAAAGGGAGTGATAATATACCTTTAAAATGGTAACTCAATCACAACTGAAATATTGTAAAATTAATGCTCACTTTAATATAAATGGTTAATTAGGGGCATCCCAAATAGATTTACACAAGGTAAGATAATTATTTTAATAAAAAAAGTTATTGTCTTTCAGACATGCAAAGTTTCAGAAAACCATGTTGATTTAAAACCTGAAGGTAGGATTAAGAAAAGGATAGAAAATTGATTAGCTTTTCATTTATACCTTCACGGTATGAAGTGTTGCTATCTTGGAATAAAGTGAGGCAGAGCTCCAGTTTTTCCTTCATTTCCTCTTTCTGACTCCTTTAATCCTACTCAGAGCTAGTGATCTTTATTTATAATACATCTTCCGTGATGGTACATGAAATAGGCAGTGTTTGATTGCTTCAGGCATTGTACACTCATGCAGTTCATTGACTATGTATGACTGTGGTACCCTTGAAGATCTTGTGCAGAATTGCATTGGACTGGGGCTAAAATAAAGTTGATGGGAATTCAAAATAGTCTATGAAGAAGTCTTGAGGGATAGGAAACTGGAGGAAGGAGTAAAATTGGTAAGTGGAGAAGAGAAAAAGAGGTAGAATACTAGGAAAAAGTGGAACAAACAAGAGGTTGAAAATGGATCATATGGATGGAGGAAGGGGCAAAATAAGATGAGAAATCAATAAACTACAGGAGAGAACACAAAAATAGTTTCTAAATAAAACTGGGTCCGCTGAGATTAATTATATGCACGATTGGATGTGGCAGCGAGATGTGCCACAGCAGGATGAGAATACAAGATGTTGCTAGAGCATCTGCATTGCATTGGGTCAGGGTTTGTAGGCAATTGTGATAGGTCCACTTTTAATAGCCCTCTTGGAATTTGCCTATTAGTGAAGAAGGAAGCCAGTCCACCCCTCCTTCCGCCCCCCCCCCCCCCCGTTTGAATTGTTAGATGTGGACATGCTGCTGGCATTGGAATCTGAATTCTAGCCGAGGGGAGATGCTGCAAAGCTGTGGCAAAGAGTAAATTGAACAATCTACTACCTTAAGCAGGCAAATAATATTGTCAATTGTATCTAGAGAGGAGGGTAATTAGTTTAAACTGTTTTAAAATACTCCAACAAATTAAAAATTTGTGACATTCTACAAAGATATTTCTAATTTGAATTTTTCAGTCTTGATTTGTCAAATCACTATTTTGTTCCAGGTAACATTGTTATAGATGAGAAAGATCATTCAACAAAATTTATCAGTTGAGAAAGATCCTGAAGACCACTTACTATGTCATCTAATTCTTCCTTTAATAATTAAAATTTGCTTCCCATCTCCATCTAGAAAATTGTTCCAAACATCATTGTTGAGAAGGATTTCTCAGTGGTTCTAAATTTACTGTTGCAGATCTGCATTATTTAAATTTTCCATTCTCTTAATTTTGGATGCTTAAATTTGTCTTCTTCACTTACCTCCTTATCTTTAAAAGGGCCCCCTCAAATCGTACGTTAGGAATCAGTCTTATGATTCTTCCCTGCAATGAGTTTTTGTTAAATGGCAATCAAAGTTGGATGTTGTGTTTTCTATTGTCTTTATTGATTGCTGTAGTGCATTACAAAACATTGTGTAGTAGGGTTCAACTTCAGCTTCTGTTTAATCAGCAATATCTACTTCATTCGTGGAATGTACTTCATCCCAGTTTTTCCTTTATGCAGTGTTTTTCTGCATCTGGTATTATTTAGAGTCGAAGAAAAGTACAGCAAAGAAACAGGCCCTTTGGCCCATTTAGTCCATGCTGAATCATTTAAACTACCTATTCCCATCGACCTACAACTAGAACATAGCCCTTAATATCCCTGCCATCCATGTAGCTATTTAAACTACTTTTAAATTTTGAAATCAAACCCGCATGCACCATTTGAACCGGCAGATCATTCCATACTCTCATGACTGTCTTGAGTGAAGAAGTTTCTCCTCATGCTCACCTTAAACATTTCACCTTTCACTTTTAACCCAGACATGTCTCCAGTTGTAGTCCCATCCAACATCAGTGGAAAAAGCCGGCTTGCATTCACCCTGTCTATATCCATCATAATTTGTATAAATATATCAAATCCCCCTCAAATCTTCTACATTCCAATGAATAAAGTCCAAACCTATTCAATCTTTCCTTATAACTCAGGTTCTCCAGTCCTGGCAATATCCTTGTAAATTTTCTATGTACTCTTTCAACTTTATTTACGTCCTTCCTGCAGATAGGTAAACAAAAATTGCACACAATACTTGAAATTAGGTCTCACCAACGCCTTGCACAATTTCAACATAACATCCCATCTCCTGTACTCAAAACTTTGATTATTGAAGGCCGATGTACAAAAACTTTCTTTACAACCCTATCTACCTGTAATACCACTTTCAATGAATTATAGACCTGTATTCCAAGATCCCTTTGTTCTACCGCATTCCTCTGTGCCCTACCATGCACTGTGTAAGACCTACCCTGGCTGGCCCTACTGAAGTGCAACACCTTACATTTGTCTGCATTAAATTCTATCTGCCATTTTTCCTGCTGGTCTAGATCCTGCTGCAAGCTCTGATAATCTACCTCATTGTCTAGTGCACATCCCCAATCTCGGTGCAATCCACAGATTTTCTGATGCAGTTAACCAAATTATCGTCCAGATCACTGAAGCAGAAGATGAACAACAATAGTCCCAGTACTGATCCATGTGACACACCACTAGTCACAGGCCTCCAGTCAGAGAGGCAACTATCTACTGTCACTCTCTGGCTTGTCCTGCAAAGCAATTTCTATTCAAATTTACCATCTCATTTTGAACTTGATCCACCTCCTATGGAGGACATTGTCACATTCCTTGCTGAAGTCCACATAGATAACATCATTGCCTTGCTTCATCAACTTTTCTGGTAACGTACTCGAAAAACTCTATATGAGAATGATTAGACATGACTTACCACATGAAAAGCCATGCTGACTATCCCTAATCAGTCTATGTCTATCCAAATACCCACATATCCAGTCTCTTAGAAAAACTTACAATAGCTTCCCACTACAGGCTCACCATCCTGCAATTTCCTGGTTTACTTGCATCCTTTACTATATCCCATGAGGTGACGCGGCATGACAGCAGCGGCCTTTCAGACCTGGTGTTACTTTAATTTGATACACAATTTTCGATTTAGGGCACATGGATAACAGAACGGCCATCTACCATCACCAGACACTACTACAATACTGAGATCGTCCAAAAACAAACCTTCACAAAGATCTGCTGGCTGAATTACGCAACTTCAGCTTGCTGAGGGGAACGGGCCTACATTCCTCAGATTTGCCTGATGCTGGGAGCCGGAGGTGGAGACGTTGAAAGCGATGTGCGAGGAAGCAGAAACGAGGCAAACGAGGAGGGGTCCGTGCCAGGCTAAAAGCAAACCCCAGCCGGTCGGCTCTCCCGTCTATTCTGCTCTCCAATGTCCGTTCCCTGGACAATAAAATGAACTACATCCGACTCCAACGTAATACTTGGCGGGAGTACAGAGTTTGCTCCGCGTTTGTCTTCACAGTGACATGGCTCACTGATGGGATATTGGACGCTGCCATCCAGCTAAATGGGCTAGCTTTGTTTTGTTTGGACAGAGATGCAGCTGTCTCCGGTAAGGCTCGCGGGGGTGGCTTGTGTGTTTACATCAACACGGAATGGTGTAAGAACTCTGTGCTGGTTTCCAGACACTGCTCATTGCTAGTGGAGTTTGTGGCAGTTTGTTGCAGACCATTTTATTCGCCACGGGAATTCACCTCTGTCCTTATATTCGGTGTCTACATTCCCCCCAGCGCTAATGCTAAGGAGGCGCTCTGTGAACTGTACGGGGCTATTAGCGAACTGCAGAATGCACACCCTGATGGTCTGTTTATCGTCGCCAGTGATTTTAACCATGCGAACCTTAAGTCACTGCTCCCCAAATTCCATCAGTATATGGACTTTGCAAAGGGGGGGAGAACGCATTAGACCTGGTTTACACAAACATCCCCGACGCATACCGGGCAGAGCCCCGCCCCCACCTCAGATACTCAGACCACAACTGTGTTATGCTAATCCCAGCATACAGACCACTCATCAGACGCTTCAGACCAGTTCAGAAGCAAGTGAAAACCTGGTCAGCAGGAGCCATCTCTGCTCTTCAAGACTGACTGGCACATGTTCAGGGAGGCTGCAACCGATGACGACTCTACCAACTTAGAGGAGTACCAGTGACCAGCTGCATCAGAAAGTGCATTGATGATGTTACTCTGTCCAAGACCATCACTATACGTGCCAACCAGAAGCCATGGATGACCGCAGAGGTGCGTGCTCTGCTGAGGTCCCGCGACTCCACCTTCAGGGCAGGCGACAAGGCAGCTCTAACAACAGCAAGGGCCAAACTGTTCCGAGCCATCAGAGGGGCAAAGCGTGCACATGCCCAGCTAATCCACAGTCACTTCCAGGACAGCGGCGACACGCGGCGCATGTGGAAGGGAATCCAGGACATCACCAATTACAGGACAACATCACCTGACTGTACAGGTGATGCCTCCCTTCCAAATGCACTGAATAACTTCTACGCCCAGTTTGAGGCGGAAAATGACGTGGCGGCGAGGAAATCCACCCCTCCTACAAATGACCAGGTGCTGTGTCTCTCTGTGGCCGATGTGAGAAAAACCCTGTGCAGAGTCAACCCATGGAAGGCTGCTGGACCAGACAACATCCCTGGTAGAGTGCTCAGAGGATGTGCAGACCAGCTAGCAGATGTTCTCACTGACATCTTCAACATCTCCCTGAGTAGCACCTCCATTCCACCGTGCTTCAAGGTCGCCACCATCGTCCCCATGCTGAAGAAGTCTTCAGTGTCCTGCCTAAGTGACTACTTACTCTTACATCCATCATCATGAAGTGTTTCGAGAGGCTTGTCATGAGGCATATCAAGACCCTGCTGCCCCCCTCACTTGACTCCCTGCAGTTTGCATACCATCCCAACCGCTCAACAGATGACGCCATTGCCACCACCTTCCACCTGGCCCTAACCCACTTGGACAAAAAAGACACATACGTTCGGATGCTGTTCATAGAATTCAGTTCAGTATTCAACACAATCATCCCTCAGAAACTGATTGGAAAGCTAAGCCTACTGGGCCTGAACACCTCCCTCTGCAACTGGATCCTAGACTTCCTGACTGGGAGACCTCAGTCAGTTCGGATCGGAATCAGCATCTCCAACACCATCACACTGAGCATGGGGGCTCCCCAGGGCTGTGTGCTCAGTCCACTTCTGTTCACTCTGCTGACCCACAACTGTGCTGCAACACACAGCATGAACCATATCATCAAGTTCGCCGATAACACAACCGTGGTGGGTCTCATCAGCAAGAACGACGAGTCAGCTTATAGAGAGGAGGTTCAGTGGCTAATGGACTGGTGCAGAGCCAACAACCTGTCTCTTAATGTGAACAAAACAAAAGAGATGGTTGTTGACTTCAGGAGGGAACGTAGTGATCACTCCCCGCTGAACATCAATAGCTCCTCGGTAGAGATCGTAAAGAGCACCAAATTTTTTGGTGTTCACCTGACGGAGAATCTCACCTGGTCCCTCATCACCAGCTCCATAGCAAAGAAAGCCCAGCAGCATGTCTACTTTTTGCGAAGGCTGAGGGAAGTCCATCTCCCACCCTACATCCTCATCACATTCTACAGGGGTTGTATTGAGAGCGTCCTGAGCAAATGCATCACTGCCTGGTTTGGAAATTGGACCCATTCTCCTTTAACTTGTCTGATAGGGCAACCATATGCCTTCTTTCAGCCTTCCTGATTTCTTTCTTAGGTGTTCTTTTGCATTTCTTAAACTCCATAAGTACCTCATTTGTTCCTATCTGTCTACACCTCCTTTATTTTTCCTTAACTAAGGCCTCAATATCTCTTGAAAACCAAGGTTCCGTCAGCCTGTTATCTTTATCTTATATTCAAAGAGCACATTTAAACTTTGTACTCTCAAAATTTCACTATATCAAATGTAACCCCAGAGAACAGCTTGTCCCAATCCACACTTGCCATATCCTTTCTGATACGATCAAAATTGGCTTTACTCCAATTTAGAATCTCAACTTACAGACCAGACCTATCTTTTCCCATATTTACTTTGAAACTAATGGGTTATGATCATTAGATGCAAAGTGTCCCCCTGCACAAATTTCTGTCTTATTCCCTAATAGGAGATCAAGTATCGCACACTCTCTCTTTGGGACTTCTATATACTGATTAAGAAGACTTTTCTGAACACATTTGACAAACTTTATAACATCTAGTACTTTTACAGTATGGGAGTCCCAGTCAATGTGTGGTAAGTTTAAAATCACCTACTATAACAACCTTATGTTTCTTGTACTAGTCTGCGATCTCTTTACAAATTTGTTCCTCTAAATTCCTGGGACTGCTGGGTGGTCTGTAATAGCTCCATTAACATGGTCATACCTTTCTTATTTCTCAGTTCCACCCATAATGCCTTTCCAGACGAGTTCTTCAGACTGTCCTGACAGATCACTGCAGTGACATTTTCCCTGACTAGTAATGCCACTCCTCCTCCTATAATCCCTCCTGCTTTGTCACATCTAAAACAATGGAACCCTGAAATATTGAGCTGCCAGTCCTACCCCTCCTCAACTACATCTCACTAATGGTTACCATATCATAATTCCATGTCTCGATCCATGCCTTGAGCTCATCTGCCCTTCCTGCAGTATTTCTTGCAATAAAACTTGCACCATGCACAACCTTTTACACCGTGCACAACCTTTTGCTTCCTAACTTTGAGGTCTTAATAACATCTGTCTCCACAATCTCTCCTCTATCTGTTTTGGCACTCTGGTTCCCATTCCCCTGCAATTCCAGTTTAAACCCTCTTTTTTTCCCCCTCCCCCCCCCCCCCCCACCCCACATGCACCACTGGCAAATTTTCTGCTAGGACATTAGCTCCCCTCTAGTTCAGGTGCAAACTGTCTCTTCTGTACAGGTCTCACCTTCCCTGGAAAAAAGCCCAACGATCCAAAATTGTGATACCCTCTCTCCTACACCACATGTTAGATCTTCCTTCTTCTGGCCTCACTAGCACATGGCCTGGATAATGACCCTAAAATCTCAACCCTGGAGGTCCTGTTCTTTAACTTGACACCTAACTCCCAGAACTCACTTTGCAAAACCTCATCAAACTTCTTACCTATGCCATTGGTACCAACATGGACCATGACCTCTGGCTGCTCACCCTTCCACTTCAGAATGCTGAGGACTCGAACTGAGATCCCAGACCCTGACACCTGGGGGCAACTTACCATTGTCTACAGAACCTCCTTCCTGTTGCCTTAGCTAATGGATGCCCTATCACCACAGCTTGCCTCTTCTCCCCACCCTCCCCTTCTCTTCTGAGTCATAGAGCCAGATTCCATGCCACACACCTGACTGCTGTAACTTTCCTTTGCTAGGTCATCCCCTGGAACAGTGTGTAAAGCGTTATAGTTGTAGAGGATCGGGTGGCCACAGGTGTACTCGGCACTGGCTACTTAACCCTTTTATCCCCTTTCCTGACTGTCACTCATTCTCTTGTATCCTGCACCTTGGATGTAACTACCTCACTATATGTCCTATCTATCACCCTCTCAGCCTCCCAAATGTTCCGGAGTTCAACCAGTTCCAGCTACAAATCCTTAACGAACTGTTAGAAGATGGATGTACTTGCAGGTGAAGTTGTCAGGGACACTGGAGGCCTCCCTGCCTTCCCAGATCCCACAAGAGGAGCATTCAACTATTCTGCCTGGTATCATTGCTGTTCTAGCCATGCAATTACAAAGAAGGAAACAATAAATAAACTGGAAGTGGGAGGAGGAACCTACCGACAGCTTTTTTGTTTCCTCCAACTCAAGCTTCTCCTTACTCCTTACTGAACCCTTGAAGAGCTAAAGCTTTGAATAACCACTCTAACATTGTCTACTCCAGCAATGACCACTCTTCTTTATTTTTATTTGTTCTTGCCCATCCATCCCGGTTGTTGATTGGCCACTGTTCAAAAGCCAAACTGCCACAAATGTACTCATTCGGTGAACCTGAGTGAGCTATGCCTTCTCATGCTTCGGATCACTGATTGTTCATTGTTTAAACACCAAACTACCACAAATCAATGCCTTTCTGTCACTCATCTTGATAATTTCAAAGCAACTCAGTTTATTGGTTTGGTATCATCTAAAAAATTGCCATTTTGCATTGAATTTCTAAGTCCTGTGCTTCAGTCGATATGTGGATCTGGTAAAACCTAACATAAATTTGTGAAAGTGAGTACCAGCATAGTTCCACATTATATTTGATGAATCCACTGCCTTTTTCGTTTAGAAAGGAGATGGTGAGCAAACTCCTGCTGCTACTCAGTCTACATACACTACTGTGCAACTGGGTGTTGGGCTTCCTAACCAACAGGCATCAGATTGTCAAGATACACAACCACTCCTCACTTCCCATCATCCTCAACACAGGTGTCACCCAGGGCTGTGTGCTGAGGGTATTTCTGTACACTTTGCTCACGTGTGACTGCATTGCCGGACACCCAAGTGGTACCATTGTTAAATTTGCCAATGACACAACAATGGTAAGAATCAACATCGATAATGAGGTGGCCTACAGAAAGGAGGTACAGAAAGGAGTACCAGGCAAATAACCTCTTCCTCAATGTTGACAAGACAGAGGAAAAGGTTACTGACTTAAGAACTTGCACCAATTCACCAAAGTTAAAATATGGTCCTGTTCTATTTTCAAGTGTTCACAAAATGAAGTAGCCCATGCCTTTGTGCAGCAAGACTAATAATTGGAAGGTGGTATTCACAGGTGCCATTACTCAACAATAACATCTTCAGTAAGAGAGAGTGGTTGGCTACCCTGCAGCTAGGCCTCTCTTGACTTCTCCCTTCACCCCCATGTTTAGTTCTAGACTCTTAACCTCATAATCCTTCCAGAAGTGTGTTCATTCTATCTTGTTTATTTAAACTGCAGTCAGTTTAGGCCTTGCTTACATATCGTCATAATGCAACAAGAATGAACTCTAAATCAAGAGTGTACTTCAGGTATGGAGGAAAGAAGTACACACAGAGCTTCAAGAAGGGTTAGCTAAGACTTTGTTACTTAGATATTCCAGCCCATTTGGAATTAAGGCCAGCATACCATTTGCCTTTGTGACGGCTGCATGTAATTCCAGGTTTACTTTCTGAACTTTTTGAATTGGCTCACCAAGTTTCATTAAGAAACATGTTTTTTTTTTCCCTTTCCATCACTGTGCGTAACTGCGTATCGTACTCCATCTATAACTGTTTTGTCCACTCGCGTAACCTGTCTTTATCCCTGTGCAAGTGCCATGCCTGCCTTGTGGCTCAGTTTCCAACCCAGTTTTATACCATCAATAAACTTGGGTGCTATACTTGATCTCTTTATCATAAGTTTCTGTTCTGTCCTTAAACCAAACCTTCGTCCATGATAGTGCATTTTCTTCTTTAATACCACATGATCTTATTTAATATTACAAACTTTGGGGGATGAGAGTTAATTTATTTAATTGTATTTTGAAAATCAATATGTATTCCAATCACTTACCTCAATCTAACTGCTGTTCTGGTTGCATCCTGGAAAAAGATCAACTGCAATAAATTTTGCCTTTGTGTAACCATGTTGATTGTTTAGGATTTGTGGAACATGTTTTTTGTGTGAAACCTTGTTGATTTTTTAATTATTTTTATTTTTAAATAGTCTGTTAACATATCCTGTCGTGGTGGATTCTGGCAGTAGGATTTGTATTTAGAAACTTCAAAACCTTTCCATAGTCACAAGGCAATGAGGAATGTGTCCATTGCTGTTCTAATGACATTCAAGAAACTTGATACTATCCAGGAGAAAGGGAAGAGCTTGTTTGGTGTTTATCCTTCACACTCTCCACTACTGAAGCTTATGCCACATCTACTAATAATCAAGGCTAATTTGACAGTACTGTTGAACTTGTAGGCTAGCAAGAATATGGTGTGATGGTCTGTGAAAACACCAACTGCATTCTCCTCCAAGTCAACCATTGTCAGCTGTCCGATTTGTCTGCTTTCATTGGCAGAATAATGGATGGTGTTATCAATAGTGCTGTCAAGTAATTCTTGTGTTCAAGAGTATGCTCACTCCTGCTCAGTTTGAGTTTTGCCAATACCCATTGCATTCAGCATTCATTACAGCCTTTTCAGTGCTGAATTTCAAAGGAGAGGTGACACTGATTACCCTTTAGGCAACTTTAATCATGGTATGTGATGTCAAGTAGCTCTGGTAAGCTGAAGCCAAGGAGAATCAAGAGCAAAGCGTTCCTTTGGCTGAAATCATACCTTGCCCAAAGAAAATGCTTGCAGTTATTTTAAATCCATTTCATCCTCGTACCTGAATATATCCAGTTGGAGTTCCTTGTTTCAAAGTAACAGGGCCTAGGTCTGAGAATGCGGGATGACCCGCTGTTTGACCGACTTAAGTGCTAGGCCAGATTGAAAAGGTCTTGGTGTCGGGGGTGGAAGCGAGGGACAGGCCAGTGTTCAGGGGATGTAACATGCAGCTAATGGGCTCCTGGATCGGCTGCAGTGATGACTGGCCTCATGGCTGTGGACTCACTTTTGTGAATTTCAGTTGTGAATGTTATTTGGTTACTTTTATTGTTTGCATGGTATGTTTTTTGCACATTGGGTGTTTGTAGGTCTTTTTTAATGAGATATATGTTTATTTGTTTTGTGGCTATCTGTAAGGAGACACATATCAGGATTATATATAGTATACATACTTTTGATAATAAATGTACTTTGAACTTTGGAGCTGCATTTTAGACCCAAACATCTTCAGGTCCTTCACTAAAGATTAGAAAATAACCTTTCATCATAATGTTAGAAGCAGAAATGTTTGCTGATGGCACAATGGTGAAATCTATTTGCAACTCCATGGAAAATGAACCATCTGTGACTTTATGTAGCAAAACCTAGTTGACTTTTGGGTATGGGCTGATGAACAGGATAAATTGCTTCAAAAAATATCAGACAATGACTATTTTCAAAAGGGAAGAACTGAACAACTACCCTTGAGATTCAGTGTATCATCGTGTTGAATACCCCAATATTAACATCTTAGGGATTTGGAAGCACTTCATTGGTCGAGGTTGATCATGGGTGTTGCATCCTAGCTGTCTATATGATACACAAGTCAGGACTGTACAATATGGAGAGCAAGCTGTTGCCTGTGCAGCAGGCTCCCCCTCTCCAGGAGTTGCCAGTCAGTATTGAACTCGATGTAGGGCTGTCTTAGGGACTCCAGCTCTAGATCTTTCCTTGGGGTTTACTCCCAAAACCTTGCTCTAAGTGAGATTAGCAGGAGTTTCCATTGTCCTAGATGAGCTATCAACCATGGCTGACAAACCCCATCTGCCTGAAGCGACTGGTTTCAAGACCTTTATGCCCCTGCACCTACCCCACCCCCACCCAGCTATAACAACCTTAAGGGACCTCCTAGGGTTTGACTAAAAACTTTACTGGACAAGCCACATAAATATAGTTGAGTCTAAATATATCTCCTGCCAACTTGCTGTTTCTAATTCATTGCATCAACAAAATTTAAGCATTGGTATTTGTTTAATTCTTGCAAGTTTTCCAGTGGTTACACAGACCTTAGCATTTGCGTTGAAATAGCTGTGGTTTTACACACACCATAGGATGACTGCATGCAGGATATTGTCAGGAGAACAATATTTTCAGTGAAAGGAAATGGTGACAGAGTGTGGTTTCCTGAAATACCTTCTGTGATTTTTACATCCAAGCAAGCTGGTGAGAAATTTTGTCTGCATAGTTTTTGCTTATGTAAACTTCTAGTATGTTTTTTTTGGTTCTGGACCATGGTATATTAGTGAGTTTAAATTATGTAAATATTTTAATGATTTGAATAAAGTGTCACAACGGATTTGAGAACACATGAGCCAAGATGGGGGAATGAACAGAAAGTGGGGTGTATATCAGAGTTATTGCAAGTTTCGGGCTGAATAACTGGATTTGGTCTTTCAGTAGAAACTGCTAAAGCGCTAGTACTGTCTGCTCCTGCTTTTTAGTTTTCACTTAATGGGTTACATAGTCTATCAGCTGCTACGTTGGATCTGGCTAGGTAACTCCGCAGCTGCTAGCTATGTGAAACCTTTATGGGACCCCTTTTAGTGAGATATTACTTGCAATAGAAGAAGGTTGCACTGGAAAGGATGAAAAAATTCATCGGCATCTTCCCTGAGATGGAAGGGAAGATTGGATAGGTCTTAGTTTTACTTGGAGCAGAGCAGGTTTTGGGGCAAACTTAATGGAAATGGCCAAAATTATGAGAGACATAGATAAGGTAGATAGTAAAAAAAACTATCCAGCAGGACAGAGGTGTTTTAAGATTAGAGGGTGTAGGTTAAAGTCAAAAATTAAGATGTTTAGAGAGGATTTGAGGAAGATTTTTTTTACTTGAGGATGGTTGCAAACCGGAATACAATGCCTGAGAAGGTAATGGAAGCAGATATTCATGCAACATTTAAGAAATGTGAATTAACAGTTGAATCACCTAGAAGTGTTCTAAATATAGAATTGGTATAAATCGGGAAACCCAACCTGGGGTCCACAGACCCCTCAATTAATGGTAGGGGTCCATTGGCATAAAAATGGTTGGGAACCCCTAGTATAAATAGATAATGATTATCATCAAGAACCTGTTTCTTTGTTATGTGACTTTATGATTGCATGATTATAAATTGAATGAAATTTGGAAAGTCTTTTATATATTCAGTACTGACTGAAATAGGCAGATTAAATTGGTTCTACATTGTTATTGTTGCATTAAATGAATATTTTGAAAACAATACTTTCGACACCCTTCAATGAGATTTCCACTACCTGACATTACTATGTCTCCCCTCCTCTATCAGTTTTAGTAAGGGCATGCATGCTCCCTCTGTGACTTTATAGTTCAGTCTTCCATCTCCACCAACCAATCCCCTTCTCATGACAATTTACAACTGTAAGTAATGCATCATTATCACTACCCAGAGACTCAAACGCTCATTCCAAATGAAGCAGCAATTTCAATTTAGTGTTCTGTTCAGTGTTCACAATGTGTCTCCTCCATGTTCATCCATGGATTGGGTGACTTCTTTGAAGTATTCCTCTATTCAGACCATTAAGGTGACCCCGAAGTACCAGTTTTTTGTCATTTTTATTCTCCCTCAGACTCACACTTTGACGACTTTCTCCATCCACACTGCTCCAATGATGCCTAATTTGAGGAACAATAACTCCCCTTCTGTCTGGGCACATTGTAACTGTTTGGACTTAGTATTCAATTCAACAAATTCAGGTAACTAGTCTTTTCTGAAAATAAATAGAACTGCTGATGCTGGAAATGTAAAACAAGATGGAAGAAATGCTGGAAATGTTCAGCAGGTCAGGCAGCATCTGTTGAAAGAGAAGCAGTCATATTTTGGGTCTGCAACCCTTCATCAAAACTGGCAAGTTCTTATGTACGGTCATCAATCTGTAACAAATGCTGCCTGATGTGCTGGGTATTTGTAGAATTCTATTTCAAATATCTAAACAACATGTTCCTTTGTTCCTTGCTTCTCTGTGTTACCTCTGACTTTAAGTAATTGAGTTGCTAGTCAACCATGGTCTTCACCTTATCACAGACAATACTTTTCCACCCCTCTTCATGCAGCTTAAAGCGTAGCATTGGTTTCTTATTGTTTCAGTTCATTCATCCAAAATTTATGTTCTGTTTATCTTTCCAGTGCTGCATGACCTATTGAATGCTTTCAGCATTTTCTGGTTTTGTTTCAGATTTCCAGCATTTGCATTTATCACCTCAGCAAAAGTGAATCTAGTGGATTTAAAAACTGTACTAATTTGGGAAAAACCTGTAAAAACTAAGTCAATATTATTTAATATTATCACTGCATGGAGCTGTCAGCAATCATATCCATTCCTGTACCAGACCTTGCTCACTGTTACTGTTGTTTTCACTAACTTTCTTTTTAACTCCCTGGTCTTTTTTTATCTTTCACGTTCTTCGGAATATTAGAATAGCTATGTTGGTGCATATATCTTTTGGTGAGTAATTTTAAAATAATTCAGAACAGAACTGCCCTGTTGAAAATATTGTCTTACAGATGAGATATTAAATCAAGATCTAAATAATAGCAGCACTTAATGGAAGAAAACACACTGCTCCCTAAGTGCGCTAAGCTATACACCTCTTATTTATTGATTATTGGCCTTTTGAATATCACAGATTGCTACATTTGCTAACTTAACAGTGGCCAGTCTTCAAAATTAATTGACTGACTAGAAAATTGCTTGGGATCTTCAGAGGGCATGATAGTATTCAGGAATGCTGTCATTTGTTTACTGATGTATGTATGTATTTATGCCTATGATCTTTAACTTGCTCATAGATATTAGACTTGATTTGTAATTATACATGCCAGAACAAGATTTCTATCCTGAGTGTATGTATTGCCCAAGGAGGCAATCTCTTCAATGCGGTCTACTTGTTCAGACGTTTGTAAAGGTCCACTTGAGTGTAAAAATAAAATCCTAATATAAACCTGACTTGCTCAGGGACACTGTAAATCCATGGCATTGAGGTTAACTTGAAACAGACACCAAGGCCCCAGGCAAAGTTATGACTGCTTTCGTCATTACAAATACAAATGCAAGTTCAAGTTTAATTGTCATTCAACCATACAAATTAAGAAGCAGCATTTCCCTGGAGCTAAGATGCAAAACACAGTACCAACAGTCAGACACAGCACATATAGCACATATAATTATGATAGCAGAAAACATGGTCACAAAACAATGTAGCCCAAGTCCCTGTGTGTCAAGGCCAGCAGATTGATGGTGCATAGATGTTCTCCCAGAGCAATGTATCTACAGACCTCATCATGTGCTAATGTAGCCATAGATAAATGCAATCCAGCTTGTCTTCCACTGAGAAGACACTGGAGGGCAGCCCCAGTGGGAATGGCCAGCCAACCCAGCACAGAATCCAGCAGTACCTCTGCTCTCTCCCATGTTGCCTGTGGCATCTCCTTCCCTGGGTGACTGCAACAGGTGAGCCCCACCCCCACCCCCAGCACAAGGGCTTAGCCTGTGCATCAACCGAGGCCAGGAAGCACCCCTGCTGTGGGTCTCACCAATGAACCAGTAATTCGGACTTGCAATATTGTACATTACTAATATCCAACAGGGTCTTGTGATCACAAGAAAAATGTCACAGAGCCAAACTTGACAAAGGTGCTTAAAACATTTAGTCCAAGTGCAAGCCAGGTCCTTTTTACATGCTGCGGAGGGTGGAGGGGGAAATGCCACTTGCCAGATAGGAACATTTGAAACAAACATCTAGGAAATGCATTTCTAGTTTGGACTATATCCATAACACCAATCCAACCCCCCCCCCCCCACACCTTTCCTGTTGACACCAAGCCAACTTAGAGTTGTCATCTGCAAATAAACTTCATGACCCAGTTGACATTCACCATTGCAGTGCTTCTGCAGCCGTGTCTATATCAGTTTCTCGGCCTTTTGGTACCGAGTTAAACATTGCATGGGAGTGCCTTCATTAAAGGGACTGTCACAGTCCAGAAAGATGGCTCATCACAATCTTCTGAAGGGTATTTTTGGATAGACAATAAATGCTGGTTTTAGTAGAAACACCCACATCCTGACAATGAATAAAAAACATGACATACAAAAAGAATTTGTAGTCACATTAATCTACGTTTAACTATGATTTCTATAGCTTACAAAGCATGATCATGTACAGGAACCAAATTAACATCACATGATGATTAGTAATCATTGAATCAGCAATGTATGTTTGGCTTTGGTGAAAGAAATTGAGTATTAATGTGTACAACAATAATCTTAATAAACAACTAAGGTTGTCCAGTAATTCTATGAGTTAACAATTTCCACATAGACAACACCCCAGGATGCTTCCTCTGGACACAGAGTTCTTTACTTTCAGACTTGTTTCCTATGTATGTCCAGCTGCTATAACAAAAGAGGGAATTGAATGTCTAAGAGTACGTAGGTTTTTCCTTCCTGCCCCTGTTCACCAAAAGAGATTTGAAAGAATTGCTTAGGTTGACTACTGATTGAATCAGATTGATTAAACGATTTTTAAGATCCATGTGCTTCCTCTGCGGAAATTGCCATGAAATGTTTGCCCTTGCTCCTCACCGTCATGTATTGTTTTACTCAGGCAGAATATTTTATCTACAGTATTTTGCAATTCACCCTCTGTAATTCCTAATCTCAAATTCCTGATTAACAAAGCAGAAGCTTTGTATGATACCCATGTTTTTGTGTTTATCATGTAAAAATCTTGTGCTTAGCACACAATAGTTGATACTGAGCTTTAATGCAAAGCATTAAACCAAGCATTTACGTCATTGCAAATTCTAGAATCTACCGTACTCTTTTCTGTTTCTGTTCAAACTACATAATCTCACTGAAAACGTATTCTACAATATTAATTGAAGTGAAACACTAGACTCAGTAATATGTTTACCATTCTGGGCGAAACAAAATAATTATTCTAGTGAAAGCTTTCTGCGGAAGTGTTGCTCGTCAGAAATGTAGACCGGTTTCCCACAAATACTGCTTGACTGGCTGAGTTATTCCAGCATTTCCATTTTGTTTCAGGGGAGTTTTAAATTCTTCAAGTAACTTCTAAGGCTTTGTATTTTGACCTGTGTTTTTACATATTATAGAATACATGCTCCTTATTTATGAAGACCCTTCTTCAGCTTGGTTGAAGTATGTCAGTTTCCTTCAATTTGCTTTAGTTGCAGTGAATAGAAAATCAAAGTTGCAATGAATAGAAAATCAAAAGGAACAAGCATTTTTGCAACAGTTTTCACAACCTCATGTGATTAAAACAATGAATTTTTTGAAATTTTGTCATTGTTGTATCATAACCGGACATGGCAGCCAATTTGTGTATGCCTGTCTCACAGGATGTAATGAGTTGAAAGTCAAGGGAAGACCGCTCAGAACTCTTTTGCATTTTTTAAAAAAGTGGTGCAATGGAAACTTCCTAAACTGAATAGAAGCAGCCCATACTTTTTATTTCTCTTGGGCAATGTGAATATTGAGTATTTTACACCTATTTAAGCAGATAGCTTGAACCTTAGTTTTGAGGTCACTTGAATGTTTTGATCTTTAACAGTATTCCCTCAATAATGATCATAGATTATGCATCAAAGTGTCTAGAATGAATCATGAGCCCACAACCATATGACTGTACTTACCGATGGAGCCATTTTGATGCATGTATATCAACTATATAGAATACAAACATACTTGGGCATCTACTTTCCACACCCCCACCCACCATCCAAATGCCTAACATTCTGTAAGCCACCCCAAGTCAATACTCGTTTTGCTGGGCAGTTACCTCATGTAACGATTAACATGAAGCCGTGTTGATATTTGACATTACAGTCTGATGACATCTGTCCTTGTTAGATTGTTTGATATTTAAGAGGTCTTATATATTTTTATAAATTCTTTACAGCAATGCTATAATACTATAATAATGTACTGTTTTGAGCTGTAATCCAAAGCTGTAACTTGCTTGCAATCATATTCTCACAAATAATCTAGTTTTTTACAGAATTTTGCTGTAGCAACCCAACAAAATGGGTATCACCAACTGTAGTTTCTGTGTGGTGGGTTCAACTTCATAGACTATTGGGTAGAAGCTGAAAGTGAATAAAAAGATTGTGGGAAAATGATAATAGCTGTGAAAATGTGGGAGATATAGTGGAGGTGACTGTTGGGTTGCTAACAACCTTTGAAAAGTTCAGTTAAATGACAGATTCAGATCCATTTATTTATCACATGCATATCAAAACTTACAGTGAAATGTGCTGTATGTGTTAACAACCAACGCGACTGAAGGTACTGGAGAGCCCGCAAGTGTCACCACACATTTCGGCACCAACGTAGCATGCCCATAATGTCAGCAGAACAACAACAGCAAAGCAAGCCCTATTCCCATCTTCCCACCCACTCACAAATACCTCCAACTTCCTTTCCTTGGCTCTGGACTTTCAGAATCGCAGATATTCATCTCCAACCTTTCACCAGTCCTGATGAAGGGTCTCAGTCTGAAACGTTGACTGTTTTAATACCCCTCCATAGATACTGCCTGACTTGCTGAGTTCCTGTAACATGTTCTGGCTATTGCTCAAGCTTTTCAACTCTGCAACTGGATCCTAGACTTCCTGACTGGGAGACCTCAGTCAGTCCAGATCGGGAGCAGCATCTCCAACACCATCACACTCACGGGGGCTCCCCAGGGCTGTGTGCTCAGTCCACTGCTGTTCACACTGCTGACCCATGACTGTGCTGCAACACACAGCTCGAACCGTATCATCAAGTTCGCCGATAACACAACCGTGGCGGGTCTTATCAGCAAGAACGACGAGTCAGCTTATAGAGAGGAGGTTCAGTAGCTAATGGACTGGTGCAGAGCCAACAACCTGTCTCTTAATGTGAACAAAACAAAAGAGATGGTTGTTGACTTCATGAGGGAACGTAGCGATCACTCCCCGCTGAACATCAACAGCTCCTCGGTAGAGATCGTAAAGAGCACCAAATTTTTTGGTGTTCACCTGACGGAGAATCTCACCTGGTCCCTCATCACCAGCTCCATAGCAAAGAAAGCCCAGCAGCATGTCTACTTTTTGCGAAGGCTGAGGGAAACCATCTCCCACCCTACATCCTCGTCACATTCTACAGGGGTTGTATTGAGAGTGTCCTGAGCAAATGCATCACTGCCTGGTTCAGAAATTGCACCATCTTGGATTGCAAGACCCTGCAGTGGATAGTGAGGTCAGCTGAGAAGATCATCGCAGTCTCTCTTTCCGCCATCACGGACATTTACTCTACACGCTGCATCCGCAAAGGAAACAGCATTATGAAGGACTCCATGCACCCCCATACAATCTCTTCTCCCTCCTGCTGTCTGGGAAAAGGCTCTGAAGCATTCGGGCTCTCTCGGCCAGACTATGTAACAGTTTCTTCCCCCAAGATATCAGACTCCTCAATACCCGAAGTCTGGACTGACACCTTGCCCTATTGTCCTGTTTATTATTTATTGTAATGCCTGCACTGTTTTTGTGCATTTTATGCAGTCCTGTGTAGGTCTGTAGTCTAGTGTAGCTTTCTCTGTTGTTTTTTTTTTACGTAGTTCAGACTAGGTTTTGTACTGTGTCATGTAACACCATGGTCCTGAAAAACATTGTCTCATTTTTTACTATGTACTATACCAGCAGTTATGGTCGAAATGACAATAAAAGTGACTTGACTTGACTTGATCTGCAGAATCTCTTTTGTTTACGATAGATGAAAGGTCTTGGACCAAACCATTGACTGTTTATTCTCCTCCGTTGATGCAGCAGGCCTTGCTGAGTTCCTCCAGCATTTTTATGTTTTGTCCTGAAATACAACAGAATAATTCAAAAAACAAATGAAGATTGGCAACTAATGTGCAGAATAAGATAACTGTGTAAATAAAAAAAAAATTGAAAAACTGAATTGCTTGACAGACTGGTGAGCGCATGAAGTTCCACAGTGGTATATAAGGAACAGAAGAAAATGCTGGCCAGTGTTCTCTGCCTCATACTTTTGGTACAATGTACAGTTTATTCCAGTTACTTGATGACGTGGTTAGAGATTTCATTGAAGAAGGAAATTAATTATAAATATTTACTACATTCCTTTGCATTGCGAAAGACTTGGCTTGTGCCCAGATAAAAACTAACAAATTTCTAGGCTTCGGTCCAGTTTATTCTAATGGATCTGGAAGATAATAAAGCTATTGATTGAGCGAGCTGGAGCTTTTCTCTTTGGAGTGAAGGAGGATGAGAAATGATTTGATAGAGGTGTACAAGATGCCAAGAGACATATTTGAGTGAATAGCCAGAGACTTCTTCCCAGGGCAGAAATGGCTAGTATGAGAGGGCATAGTTTTAAAGTTACTGGAGGAAAATACAGAGGGGATGTTAGAGGTATTTTTTTTAACACAGTGCATGGAATACCCTGCCAGGGGAAATAAATTAGAAAAAAATAAGAAACTCTTTGATAGGCACATGAATGGTAGAAAAATGGAGAACCATGTAGGAGGGAAACACTAGTTGATCATAGAGTAAGTTGAAAGCTCAGCACAACACTATGGGCTGAAGGGCCTGTATTATGCTTCATTATCCTATGTTCTATGTTTACTGTTAGGTGGTAGGATTTTTTTCCCAGCAATAAAACAGGCATTCAGCACCAACAGCTTCAGACCTATTGGAACAGATCATGAATGCTCAGAACTTCTTTCTGGAATTCTGCCTATTGCTTCCCAGTGTTCTTCCTCAAAGCAGACAGTCTAGGACTCCAGTAATTGGACCTAATCAGTGGTAAGGGTCCTATAATACAGAAAGGAAGCACCATCCTTGAAAACACCAACAGCTACCCTCTTGCTTTGTCAGTAGTACAAACTAGGAGCGAATTTTGATATTTTTTCTATATATTTTACGTCCATAGACAATATGGTGCATATTTGTTGAAAAGTTAGTCAAAACAGTTTTAAATGTTCTTTGGTTGAATGATTTTAATTTTGAAAAAATACAGAATTCATTGTGAGCCTGCACATGTGACGGAGCTCTTGGGGGTGGGGGTGGATATTTCAGAGTCTGATCACAACTCTTTGACCTTTACCATAGCTTTAGACAGGATCGGAGCAGGCGGTATAGGAAAGTACTGAATTTGGGGAAGACTAATTAAGATGCTGTTAGACAGGAGATGGGAGTGTAAATTGGGAACAGATGTTCTGAGGGAAATGTATAAAGGAACTGTAGAGGTTGTTTAGGGAGCACTTGCATGGGATGCTAGATAGGCTTGTCCTATTCAAGCAGGGAAATGATGGCAGGGTGAAGGAATCATGGTTGACAAGAGAAGTGGAGTATTTAGTCAACAAGAGTGAGGATAGGACCAATCAGAATAAAAGAGGAAATGTGTCGGGAGTTGGAGGAGGTAAGGTCCGTAATGATTACTTTGCTTCAGTATTCACCAGTAAGAGGAGCCTTGATGAAGGAGAGGTCATAGAGAAGTACAACACAGAAACAGGTCCTTTGGCCCATCTCATCCATGCTGAACTATTTAACCTGCCTGCTCCCATTGACCTGCACCAGGAGCTTGGCCCTCCATATTCGAATTATCCATGTACCTATCCAAACTTAAACCTTGAAATCGAGCTCATGTGCCCTACTTGTGCTGGCAGCTCATTCTACACTCTCATGACCCTCTTAGTGAAGAGGTTTTCCCTCATGCTCCCGTTAAACCTCACCTTTCACCTATAACCCATGACAGACATACTTTATTGATCCCGAGGGGAAATTGGGTTTCGTTACAGCCACATCAACCAAGAATAGTGAAAAAATATAGCAATATAAAACCATAAATAATTAAATAAAAATAAGTTAATCATGCCAGATGGAAATAAGTCCAGGACCAGCCTATTAGCTCATGGTGTCTGACACTTCGAGGGAGGAGTTGTAAAGTTTGATGGCCACAGTTAGGAATGACTTCCTATGACGCTCAGTTTTACATCTCGGTGGAATGAGTCTCTGGCTGAATGTACTCCTGTGCCTAACCAGTACATTATGGAGTGGATGGGAGTCATTGTCCAAGATGGCGTACAACTTGGACGGCATCCTCTTTTCAGACACCACCGTCAGGGAGTCCAGTTCCACACCCACAACATCACTGGCCTTATGAATGAGTTTGTTGATTCTGTTGGTATCTGCTACCCTCAGCCTGCTGCCCCAGCACACAGCAGCAAACATGATAGCACTGGCCACCACAGTCTCATAGAACATTCTCAGCATCATCCGGCAGATGTTAAAGAGTCTCCTCAGGAAGTAGAGACGGCTCTGACCCTTCTTGTAGACAGCCTCAGTGTTCTTTAACCAGTCCAGTTTATTATCCATTTGTATCCCTAGGTATTTGTAATCCTCCACTATGTCCACACTGACCCCTTGGATGGAAACAGGGGTCACCGGTGCCCTAGCCCTCCTCAGGTCCACCACCAGCTCCTTAGTCTTTTTCACATTAAGCTGCAGATGACTCTGCTTGCACCATGTGACAAAGTTTCCCACCGTAGCCCTGTACTCAGCCTCATCTTCCTTGCTGATGCATCCAGCTATGGAAGAGTCATCAGAAAACTTCTGAAGATGGCAAGACTCTGTGTTGTAGTTGAAGTCCGAGGTGTAGATGGTGAAGAGAAAGGGAGACAGGACAGTCCCCTGTGGAGCCCCAGTGCTGCTGGCCACTCTGTCGGACACAGTGTTGCAAGCACACGTACTGTGGTCTGCCTGTCAGGTAATCAATAATCCATGACACCAGGGAAGCATCCACCTGTATCACTGTCAGCTTCTCACCCAGCAGAGCAGGGCGGATGGTGTTGAACGCACTGGAGAAGTCAAAAAACATGACCCTCACAGTGCTCGCTGGCTTGTCCAGGTCGGCGTAGATACGGTTCAGCAGGTAGACGATGGCATCCTCAACTCCTAGTCGGGGCTGATAGGCAAACTGGAGGGGGTCTAGGTGTGGCCTAACCATAGGCCGAAGCTGCTCTAGAACAAGTCTCTCCAGTGTCTTCATGATGTGGGTGGTCAATGCCACTGGTCTGTAGTCATCGGAGCCATTGGGGCATGGCGCCTTCAGTACAGGAAAGAGGCAGGACGTCTTCCACAACACAGGAACCCTCTGGAGACTCTGGCTCAGGATGAAGACATGGTGAAGTACTCCACATAGCTGGGAGGCACAGGCTTTGAGCACCCTGGGGCTGACACCATCCGGGCCTGCAGCCTTGCTTGGGTGGAGACGTTTCAGCTGTCTTCTCATCTGTTCAGCTGTGAAGCCCACGTGGTGGTTTCCGGTGAGGGAGGGATGTAGTCACAAGAGCAGGGTGGGGGGCTGTGAGGAGGGGTAGGAGGGGAGAGTGGAGTATGAGTTGGTTCTGATTGTAGTTACACCCAACCTCAGTGGAAAAATCGTGCGTGCATTTACCCTATTTATTACGCTCATAATTTTGTATACCTCTATCAAATCTCCTCTCAATCTTCTACACTCTTGAAAAATACTGTCCTAACCTATTCAGACTTTCCTTATAACTCAGATCTGGCAACATCCTTGTAAGTTTCTGCTTTACCCTTTAAACCTTGTTTATATACTTCCTGCTGGTAGGTGACCAAAACCACACACAATACTCCAAATTATGCCTCACCAGTGTCTTATACAACCAGCATAACATCCCAAAAGTTTATTTTACAATTCTATCTACCAGAGAAGCCACTTTCAAGTAATTATGGACCTGTATTTCCAGATCCCTTTGTTCTACCGCACTACTCAATGCCCCTTCTTTCACTTTGGTTCTACCAAAGTTCAAAACCTCACACTTGTCTGCATTAACTTTCGTCTACCATTTTTAAGCCCATTTTTCCAGCTGATGCAGCTCCCTCTGCAAGCCATGAAAGCCTTCCTCACTGTCCACATCACAAGTTACAGGCCTCCAGTCAGAGGAGCAACCCTTTACTACCACTAGACACAAAATAGGCTGCTGATGCTGTGGTCAAAGCAACATGTACAATGGGGGCAGGGGCCTTATAAAGAAGGGGGGGAGGGTGAGAAGAAGGCTGGTAGGTGCCAGGTGAAAAACCAATAAGAGGAAAGATCAAGGGGTGGAGGAGGGGAAGCGGGGGTGGTTAGGCAGGAAAGGTGAAGAAGAAATGTAAGGGGAAAGCACTATGTGTAGTAGAAGAAGGCAGAATCATGAGAGAGGTGATAGGCAGCTGGAGGAGGAGGCAGAGTGAAAGTGGGATGGGGGAAGGGAAGGGGTGGGAATTACGGGAAGTTGGAGAATTGAATGTTCATGGCAAGGGGCTGGAGACTACCCAGACAGTATATGAGGTGTTGCTCCTCCAACCTGAGTTTGGCCTCATCATGGCAGTAGAGGAGGCCATGTATGGACATATCTGAATGGGATTGTGAAGCAGAGTTGAAGTGGGTGATAACTGGGAGATCCTGTCTGTTGTGGCAGATGGAGCGGAGGTTCTTGACGAAGCGGTCCCCCAATCTGCGTCAGGCCTCGCCGATGTAGAGGAGGCCACACCAGGAACACCGGATGCAATAGATGACCCCAACAGACTCACAAGTGAAGTGTTGCCTCACCTGGAAGGACTGTTTTGGGCCCTGAATGGTGGTAAGAGAGGAGGTGTAGGGACAGCTGTAGCACTTATGCTTGCAGGGATAAGTGCCAGGTGGGAAATCTGTGGGGAGGGACGTGTGGACCAGGCCCCTGACACCGCCCTCTTCAGTCCTGACGAAGGGTCTCGGCCCGAAATGTTGACTGCTTGTTTCCACGGATGCTGCCCGACCTGCTGAGTTGCTCCAGCGTGTTGTATATGTCTCTTTACTACCACTCTGTGGCTTCTCCCACAAAGTCGATGTCTAATCCAGTTTACTACCTCATCCTGAATGCTAAGCGATTGAACTTTCTTGACCAGTCTCCCATGTGGCACCTTGTCAAATGCCTCACTTAAAGTTCATGCACTGCCTTATCTTCATCCACTTTCTTGATAACTTACTCAAAAAAACAGGACAGGACCTACCTGATTATCCCTGATCACGTCATATCTACCCGAATACTTATATCTGACCCCTTAGAATACCTTCCAATAACTTAACCACAACTGATGTCAGACTCACTGGCCTGTAATTTTCTTGTGTATGTTTAGAGCCATTTTAAAACTGTGGAACAATATTGGATATCTTCCAGTCCTCTGGTACATTCCTGTCACTAAGGATGATTTAAAAACCTCTGCCAGGGCCCTGGCATTTTCTGCACCAGCCTTCCATAGGGTCAGGGGGAGCACCTTATCAAGCTCTGAGGATTTATCCACCCTGATTTGCCTTAAGGTGGCAAACACTTCCTCCTCTGTAATCACTGTCATCATAGGTTAATGTGCTGGACCATGTCGAGGTTACTGGAACTTTTGAAAAACATTGTGATAGATAGGCTGGACGGGATATACCTGAAGTTACTATGAGGAATGAAGGAAGAGATTGCTGCACCTTTGGTGATGATCTTTGCATCCTCACTGGCCACAAGAGTAGTACCCAAGATTAGAGTGCAGCAAGTGTTTTTCCTTTACTCAAGAAAGGTAATAAGGATAACCCTTGGAATTATAGACCAGTGGATTTTTAAAGATAGGATATTTGAACATTTGAAAAGGTATGGGATCCAGAGAAACTTGGCTGCATGGATTCAGAATGGGCTCGCCCACAGAAGGCAGAGGGTGGAAGTAGAGGGAGTGAATTCTGTCTAGAGGTCAGTGACTAGTGGTGTTGTAGGAGGGATCTGTTCTAAGACCTTAGCTCTTTGTGATTTTTCTAAGTGAAGAAGTGGAAGGGTGGGTTAGTAAGTTTGAACCTTGTTTTCAGCTCAGTCATTTTGTAGCAAGATTTGTTCTTCCTCCATCCTTCTTGTTAATTCCTCATTACGAATGTTCAGGAATGGATTTAATACCCAATCTGGAATTTGGATCAGGAGGAGATACTGAATTCTCTCTGACATGTCTTTATGCAGCTCTTTCAGGTAGGCACAGTATACTCAATGATCAACTGGTATCCGTTCTTTCTCTTCCAACTCGGAAAAGCTCGTAAATTGGAAATGGTCACAACGACCAATGTCACTCTTAAATAGGGTTTGCTTGGACAGAAATGTAGAGATGACTGATGTGACTTTGATAAGATTCACATAGTTCCTTGCAATAGAAGATTAATTTCATTAAAGTTTGTGAATAATTCTGACAAGTAAGCAATGTCATGCTTAATATTCTTGAGTTGATTACTGAATGAAGCATTTGAGTCTTCAAAGAATTTTCTCATAATTTCAAAAAGTGCAGAAAAGCATCTTAGGCAGTTTTGTTTTGAGAGTCATCTGATTTTTCTGTGCAAAAGCAAGGATTCAGACTGTTCATTGTTCTCAATAAAAACCTCTTGAAATAGTTGAAAATTGAAAGCGTGAGACATGATTTTATTTACCATTGTGACAACAGTATTTAATAATTTGAGCAGTTGATCACTTTACTTTTTTGTGACGAAGATGTTGTCAGTGGATTACACAATGAATGGTAAAAATACTTGGTACAGGTTTTTATAAGAAAATAACAAATCCACAGTGGCGTCCTGTCTTTGATAGTGTCCCATCTGTTGCACAAGAGTCCCTTTGAAAAATTGCTCAACAACCCAAAATATTGACTCTCTTTGTATCTGTGTCTCACCTCCTTGCAAATAACAACTCTTGAACCATGTTTTCATCTTTTATGAAGTGAGCATAACCAAGAAAGATTTGTTGCCTAAGTATGTTGCACAATATGTCTTCTACATTCTCAGATATTTCATCTATTCATCTTTGAACAGAGTTTTCCCTGCGCTAAATCGATTTAATTATTTGGTCTGGTGACTTGCGGTATGTAAAACCAAACTCAGAACTTCCCTTACTGTTGGCAGAATCAGTTCCCCTGCAATTGTATGGAGCTTTCCAGATTTGGCAATGAGCACTTGTGCTCCATCCGCCAGAAAAAGCAGGATCTCCCAGTGGCACCTATTTTAATTGTACTTCTCATTCCCATTCTGACATGTCGGTCCATGGCTTCTTCTATTGCTATGATGTGGCCACTCTCAGGTTGGAGGAGGAATACATTGTATTCCATCCAGGTAACCTCCAACCTGATGGTATGAATATTGATTTTTCAAACTTCCGGTAATGCCCCAATCATTCCCCCATTCCAGTTTCTCACTCTCACCTGCTTATCACCTCTCTCTGGTGCTGCTCCCCCTTCCCTTTTTTCCATGGACTTCTTTCCTCTTCTATCAATTTCCTCCTTCTCCAGCCCTTTACCTCTTTCACCAATCAGCTTCCCAGCTCTTTACTTCACCCCACCCCACTCTTCTGGTTTTACCTGTCACCTACTACCTTGTATTTCCTCCTCCCCTCCCCCCCCCACCTTCTTGCTCTGAATTCTTATCTTATTTTCTCCAGTCCTGAAGAATAAACTTGGCCCAAAATGTTGAGGGGGTTGGAAAAGGAGGATGAGCTGCAAAGCGATGGGTGAAGCCAGGTGGGTGGGAAAGGTAAGGGGCAGGAGAAGAAGCAATCAGAATCAGGGTTATTATCACCAGCATGTGACATGAAATCTGTTAACTTAGCAGCCGCAGTTCAATGCAATACATAATCCAGCAGAGAAAAAAAAATTAAAATTAATAATAATAATAAATAAACAAGTAAAACAACTACAATCTGATAGGAGAGGACAATAGACCACGGGAGAAAGGTAAGAATTTTATTTCTTACATCTCACGTCATGAGGGAGTTAAAATTTTTCAGTTGCATCTTTGTTGCCACGTACAAGCAATAAGGAAGGGAAATGTGGAAGGATATTGCCCAAACACTAAGATTGTAAACATAATTGTTTTGTATACATGTATGTACAGAGAAGGATGGGCACTAGGTGAAAGTGATGGTCAGGTGACGGGACGAGTTAAGAGACCAGAGTGGAGAATAGAAAAGAGGGGAGGGGTTGGAAAAAAATTACTAGATTGATGTTCATGCTATTAGGTTGGAGGCTACCTAGATGGAATATGATTTGTTGCTTCTCCACTCTGAGAGTGGCCACATTGTGGCAAAAGAAGAGGCCATGGACTGGCATGTTGGAGCAGGAATAGGGATAACAATTAAAATGTTTTGCCACCAGGAAGTTCTGTTTTTGGTGGAGGGAGCAAAGGTGCTGAATGAAGTTGGACCACCAGTTTGGCTCGTGTCTCACCAATGTACGGGAGACCACTTCGGGAGCAACAGATACAGTAGAAGATTCCAATAGATAAGCAGGTGAAATGGTGTCAGGACTGACTGAGGCCCTGAATGGGAGTAATGGAGGAGGTGAACAAGCAGATGTAGCATTTCCGTCACTTGCAGGGAAATGTACCAGGAGAGAAATCAGTGCAGAGGGACAAATGGCAAGAAAATCATAGAGGGGAGTGATCCTTGTGGAGAGCGTAGAGTTGGGGTTAAAGATGTATTTGGTGGTAGGATCCTGTTGAAAATGCCAGAAGTTATAGAGAATAATTGTTGGATGCGAAGGCTTATGGGATGGTAGGGGAGGACGAGAGGAACTCTGTCCCTGTTAATGCAAAAGAAAGATGGGGTGAGAACAGATGTATGGGAAATGGGGAAGGTGCAGTTGATGGCAGCATTAATGGTGGAAAAAGGGAAACCCAATTTCTCATGCCTTCCAGTCTTAAAGGTTCTTGCCCTGAAAGGTCAACTGTTTATTAATTTCCATCAATATTGCTTGACCTGTTGAATTCTTCCAGCATTTTGTGTGTGTTGTTCTGGATTTACAGCATCTGCAGGATTTCTTGTATTTATGAGCATAACCAGGTGATTGTATTAAAGCACCTTTTACAATTAGTGAAGATGAAATATTGCAAACCATTAGCAATTTTAGTGGATTATTAGTAGATGGTCTTTGATATTGCTTATAGTAAGTCACTGACTACATTTCATAATACATTTATTGGAGTACTTAATAGGGATAATATCGAGATAACTGATGTACAGGCACCGAATAAGTTAATACTTTTAACTGGCGAGAGATTAAATATATACAGCTTTGTCCGTTCATTCTGTGAGCCTGTATTTATGTAATTGTTTATACAGTACTGTTTAAAACTGAAATATAATGCAAATTGATTTGTAATTGCATAATGTTAAGCACTGTGAGGGTGGAATTTTGTTTGTTGTTGAGGAAATCTTGGGTCTGGCTTTCTTAATGAACTGATCGTGAAATCTGGAAGTACTGGAACAGTGTTCCAGTCCCTGTACAATAATAAAACTGTTTGACAACATGGGAAGAGCGTTTGCCTGGAATTCCTGTGAGTTGTGAGCCTGGGATTCATCACAAATGACGAAGCGTAAGCTCTGAATATGAACTTCGAATTTCTGTTTTACTAAATAATTTTGGATAGCAGTGCATAGCTGATTAAAAACTGAAAAATAAGTCCCAACTGATAGTTGACAAAATGTCAATGCAGCATTCTGAACAAAAGTACGCACTACATAGACTTCTGCTGCATAATCTAAAGGCAATTAATTAAGTACAAACTCTTGGAAAAGGTATAAACTCCAAGCTTTGGCTGAGATTTTCCGGTTGGACACAAAATAATGAGTTGAGATTTAATGTGAATAATTATAGTCTATATTATGAAAAGGCAGAAAGCATAGTTTTCTTTCTCACTAGCTAAAGCATTTATAAGCAAAGGGTTAGATATGAGATGATTAGCAAATAAATCAGTAACAGTGGAAGGTTTGATGCTACTGAATGTTTAAAATTTGGAATATCTACCCAATTACTTTGGATTTGGATTTATTAGTAGCTTTTGGAAAATAATTGGATAAGTTCTTGAAATGGGGAAGGATGATCTGGATATGGAGAAAGAACCAGGGGGCCGGGACAACTGTATTCTTTGAAAGGGCCAAGTAGGACAAGTACTTTACTGCTCTGTACGTTAATTGCAAATGTTTTAATGTTTTTGGAACAATGTGCAGGAGCTGTCTAGTTTTTTTTCAGAATAAGATAATGAAAAAGTAAAGATGACTTTTATTAAGATTGATTTGTAAACAGTTTTAAAATGATGTCCTTTTCAACATTATAGGTTGCAGTGGTGAAAATGAAGAACACTGAACGTGTTTATGCTATGAAAATCCTCAATAAATGGGAAATGCTGAAACGTGCTGAGGTAAAAATGGCTTAATGTACATTTAACTACATATTATTCAGTGACGGGTTCTAGGACCCCTACTCTGTGATTTATATAAATGACTTGGATGAGGAAGTGGAAAGGTGGGCTAGTAAGTTTGCAGATGACATGCAGGATGATGGTGCTGTGGATAGTGGAGAAGGTTATCATATGCTCCAGTGGGATATAGACAGGGTGTAGAGCTGCATGGATAAATGACTGACAAAGTTCAATCTGGAAAAGTGTGAAGTGATGCACTTTGGAAAGTTGAACTTGAAGACAGAGTGCAAGGTTAATGGCAGGATTTTTAGCAGTGTGGAGGAACAGGGTGATCTTGGAGTCCATGTACACAGATCCCTCAAAGTTGCCCCACAAGTTGATATGGTGGTGCAGAAGATGTATAGTGTGCTAGCCTACATTAGTCAGGGGATTGAGTTCAAGAGCCGTGACCTGTTTTGTAGCTCTACAAAACTCTCGTTAGACCACACTCTGAGTATTGTGTTCATCTCATTGACGACAGGGGAAAATAAAACAGATGGAGCAGCTGGGGAAAAGGGAGGGTGGTGAGTGGGGACATATAGGCTGAAAGTTCTGAAATCTGAAGATGATAATGTGAATTTTTAAAGGAGGGATGAAGGGCAGATATAGTCAGATAGGATAGGGGATTTGATGGAATAAGTGTATGAGTAATAGGTGGGTGGAACTGGGAAGGGGGATGAAAATGTGTGATTGGATTGGAAGAGAGAATTAAAGGGGGGGTGGAATCAGAAGCAGGTTGAAAGGAGAGATCAGAATCAGGTTTATTATCACTGGTATACAGTATGTCATGAAGTTTGTGGCAGCAGTACATTGCAATTCATAATAAAAATGATAAGTTACAGCATGAGATTTATATAAAAATAAATTAAAACAAATAGTCCTAAAAGAGAGGGGAAAAATAACTGAAGTAATGTTCATGGGTTCGTTGTCCATTCAGAAATCTGATGGTGGAGGGCTGAAGCAGTTGCTGAATTTTTGAATGTATGTCTTCAGGCTCTGATACCTCCTCCTTGATGGAATGAGAAGAGGGCATGTCCTGTGTGTTGGGGCCCTGAATGCTGGAAGCTGTCTTTTTGAGGCATCATCTTTTGAAGGTGTCCTGGATGCTGGGGACGCCATTGCCAAAGATAGATCTGACTAAGTTTACAACTTTCTGCAGCCTTTTCTGATCCTGTACAGTGCTCCTCCTCCATACCAGATGGTGATGCAGCCATTTAGAATGCATTCTGTGGTACATCTATAGAAATTTATGAGTTTTTGGTGGCATAAACAAGTCTGCTGAAACTTCTAATGAAATATAGCTGCTGCTGTGTCTTTTTTTGTGACTGCATCAATATATTGGGCCCCGGATAGATACTCAGGAACTTGAAACTGCTCACCCTTTCCACTTCAGATCCCTCAATGAAGACCGGTGTGTGTTCTCTGAACTTGCCCTTACCTGAAGTCCACAATCAATTCCTCAGTCTTACTAATGTTGAATGCAATGTTATTGCTGCAACACCACTCATCCAGCTGATCTATCTTGCTCCTGCATGCCTTTTCATCACCATCTGAAACTCTGTCAATAATAGTTGAGTCATTGGCAAGCTTATAGATAGCACTTGAGCTGTGCCTAGCCACACCATCATGGGTGTAGTGAATAGGGTTAAGCGTGCATCCTTAAGGCGCACCAGGGATGATTGTCAACGAGGAGGTGGTGTTATTTCCAAAGCACACAGACTGTGATCTCTCAGTGAGGAAATCAAGGATCCTATTGCAGAGGGAAGTACAGAATCCCAGGCTTTGGAACTTGTTGATCAGATTGAGACTAGGGAAATGCTGGTGGTAAAGGTACCTGAAATTGGCAAATTTAGTATTACCATTGGGTTGCGCAGTGCCCAGGCAAAATATGAGGTGTTGCTTTTCTAGTTGGCCTTGGGCCTTGACCTGCCAATAGAGAAGATGGAGAATAGACAGGTTGGCAAGGAAAGGGAAGTTGAAATGGTGTGCAACTGGAAATGTGTCTCCACTTCAGTTATCAGCCTTTTAATCCTCTGTATTGATTCCAAAACATTAAATGCTTTCTTGGATAGGGAGACCCAGTATTGATGCAATACTCTAGGTGTGGTTTCATAAATGCATAATTAACTCAGCAAGGTAGATAAAGTGGTGTCCTAGATGCTGTGGACTTGGATTTGAGAAGATAAATCAGTATAGATAAGGGATTACCTCACAGACAGAAAACAAAGAGAAAGGATAAACAGACAGTTTTAATTTTGGCAAACTTTAAACAGGAGGTGTTTACTGCTGACTGCTCAACAGTCTGCATTAATACTTGTATAAAAAGACAAATTGTGATCTATCATCGTTGCTTAATGTGAAAAGATGGAAAGTGGCCAAAATGATAGCAGATGGCACATAACATGAAAACATTAGAAATGAGTAGAAAAAAGCTAGACAGGAGTTTACTAAGATATCAAGTGGACTATTGCAAAGGGGATGAAATACAAGAGAAATTAAGTCTTGCCACATTTAGAATGGTTAGTGAGATGATAGTGGTCTTGCATTTAGCATTACTCCTTTTTTTAAGGATACATCATGTGGAGGTAGCAGTGTGAAAGTTCACTAGTTTGTTTCCTGTAGTGAGGGAATTGTCCTAAGAAAGATTTAGCTGAATAACCCCATAGTTTTTGAAGTTTGGAAGAATGTAAGGTGATATCTTCATAACACATGAAATTCTGAAAGAGCTTGCAGCAAAGTTTCTATTGGGACAGATCTTTGGAGGTAGGGGAATCTTAAGTGTGACACAGTTCCATGATAAGGAGGCAATCACTATTGTGGATCTTTGGAATTCCTGTCCTTAGAGGCTAGTGGAGATTGGACAGTAGATATATTCCGGGGGGGGGGGGGGTATAATTTTTAGGAGTATAGGAGAGTCAGGTATTAGAGCAGGAAGATGAAGTTGAAATCTTAAATGAGTTTAATGATATTTGTATAAATGGCATAGTAGGCTCAAGGGGCAGAATAGCCTATTCCTGCTCTTCTGTCCTTGTGTTTTCTATACTGAAAGCAACAATTTCCCTTTGATGACATATGCAATGAAGCCACATTTACCTTAATTATACAATTGTATTATAACAGTTATTTGTCAGTCTGGTTGCTAAAAAGTAAGCCAGATATATAAGACCATAAGAAGAAGAATTAGGCCATTTGGCCCATTCAATTCGGTCCTAAATTCAATTCCACGATTGATGAAGGCCAATACACCATACGCCTTCTTAACCACAGAGTCAACCTGCGCAGCTGCTTTGAGCGTCCTATGGACTCGGACCCCAAGATCCCTCTGAACTTCCACACTGCCAGGAGTCTTACCATTAATACTGTATTCTGCCATCATATTTGACCTACCAAAATGAACTGCTTCACACTTATCTGGGTTAAACTCCATCTGCCACTTCTCAGCCCAGTTTTGCACCCTATCAATGTCCCACTGTAACCTCTGACAGCCCTTCACACTATCCACAACACCTTCAACCTTTGTGTCATCAGCAAACTTAGTAACCCATCCCTCCACTTCCTCATCCAGGTCATTTTGTAAAAATCACTAAGGGTTCCAGAACAGATCCCTGAGGCACTCCATTGGTGACTGACCTCCATGCAGAATATGACCCATCTACAACTCTTTGCCTTCTATGGGCAAGCCAGTTCTGGATCCAGAAAGTAATGTCCCCTTGGATCCCATGCCTCCTTACTTTCTCTGTAAGCCTTGCATGGGGAACCTTATCAAATGCCTTGCTGAAATCTATATTCACCATATCTACTGCTCTTCCTTCATCAATGTGTTTAGTCACATCCTCTAAAAATTCAGTCAGGCTCATAAGGCACGACCTGTGCTTGACAAAGCCATGCTGATTACTCCTAATCATGTTATACCTCTCCAAATGTTCATAAATCCTGCCTCTCAGGATCTTCTCCATCAACTTAACCAACCACTGAGACAAGACGCGCTGGTCTGTAGTTTCCTGGGTTATCTCTACTCTCTTTCTTGAATAAAGGAAGAACATCCGCAACCCTCCAACCCTCTAATCCTCCGGAACCTCTCCTGTCCACATTGATGATACCAAGATCATCGCTGGAGGCTCAGCAATCTCCTCCCTCGCCTCACACAGTAGCCTGCGGGGTACATTTCATCCAGTCCCGGTGACTTATCCAACTTGATGCTTTCCAAAAGCTCCAGCACATCCTCTTTCTTAATATCTACATGCTCAAGCTTTTCAGTCTGCTGCAAGTCAACACTACAATCACCAAGATCCTTTTCCATAGTGAATACTGAAGTAAAGTATTCATTAAGTACTTCTGCTGTTTCCTGCGGTTCCATACCCACTTTCCCACTGTCACACTTCATAGGTCCTATTCTTTCACGTCTTATCCTCTTGCTCTTCACATACTTGTAGAATGCCTTGGGGTTTTCCTTAATTCTGCCCGCCAAGGCCTTCTCATGGCCCCTTCTGGCTCTCCTAATTTCCTTCTTAAGCTCTTTCCTAGTAGCATTATAATCTAGATCTCTAACATTACCTAGCTCTCTGAACCTTTTGTAAGCTTTTCTTCTTGACTAGATTTATTGCAGCTTTTGTACATCACAGTTCCTGTACCCTACCATAACTTCCCTGTCTCATTGGAATGTACCTGTACAGAACTCTACACAAATATCCCCTGAATATTTACCACATTTCTTCTCTGGCTTTCACGCCTTGGCTATTCAAGAACCTATCAATCGCTGCCTTAAATATATCCAGTGACCTGGCATCCACAGCCATCTGTTGCATTCAATTCCACAGGTTTGCCACCCTCTGGCTAAAGAAATTCCTCTTTGGCTCTATTCTCAATGGACATTCCTCTATTTTGAAGCTGTGTCCTCTGGTCCTAGAGTCCCCCCAAAAGGAAACATTCTCTTCACATCCACTATCTCGGCCTTTCAACATTTGATAGGTTTCAATGAAATCACCCTCATTCCCTTAAGAATTCTAAGTTCCAGAGAGTACAGGCCCTTCAGTTGCTGCTCATATGGTAACCCTTTCATTCCCAGAATCATTCTCATATTTCCTCAACACTGTCTATCCTTCTACCTCTCTTCGTATCATCTGCAAACTTGGCCATCTCCAATGTTAGCACATTCTTTCTTAAACAAGGGCCCAAAACTGCTGTCAGTACTCCAGGTGAAACCTCACCAGTGCCTAAAACAGCCTCAGCAATACATCCTCGCTTTTATATTCTAGTTCTCTTGTTGAAATGAATGCTAAAATTGCACTCTTCTTCCTCACCACAGCTTCAACCTGCAAATTAACCTCTAGGGAATCCTGCACGAGGACTCCAAAACCCCTATGCACCTTGGATTTTTCAATTTTCTCCCATTTAGAAAATAGTCTGTGCTTTTATTCCTTCTCCCAAAGTGCATGACCATGCACGTCCTGCCACTGAGTTCCATCTGCCACCTCTTTGCCCACGGTACCTCTCTGCTTACTCAACACTACCTGCCCCTCCACCTATCTTCATATCATCCACAAACTTGGCCATAAAGCCAGCAAATTCATCATCTAATACGTTGATATACAATGTAGTAATTGTCCCAACATAGACCCCTGTGGAACACCACAGTCACTGGCAGCCAACCAGAAAAGTTCCCTTTATATTCCCACTTTTTGCTTCCTGCCAATCAGTCAATGCTCTATCCATGCTAGTATCTTTCTGGTGATACCCTGGGCCCTTTATCTGATTTAGCAGCCTCACGTGTGGCAACTTGTCAAAAGCCTTCTGAAAATCCAAGTACAAAACATCCTCTGATTGTCCTTTGTATATCCTGTTTATTATTTCTTCAAAGAATTCCAGCAAATTTGTCAGGCAAGACTTTCCCTTAAGGAAACCATGCTGACTTTGGCCTGTTTTGTCATGTTCCTCCAAGTACCCTGAAACCACATCCTTAACAATTGACTTCAACATCTTCCCAAGCACTGAGATCAAGCCTATAATTTCTTTTCTTCTGCTTCCGTCCCTTCTTGAAGAATGGAGTGACAATTGCAATTTTCCAGTCATCCGGAACCATGCATAAATCTATTGATTCTTGAAAGATCAATGCCTCCACATATCTTCAGATACTTCTTTTGAATGCGGGGATGTCATCTTGTCAGTCCAGGTGACTTATCTACCTTCACACTTTTTAGTTTCTCAAGCACCTTTGCCCTGGTAGTAGCAATTGTGCTCACTTCTGTCCCCTAACACTCTCGAACTTCCAGCATTCTACATGTGTCTTACACAATGAAAACTCTTGCAAAATACTTATTCAGTTAATATGCCTTTTCCATGTCCCCCCATTACTATCCCTCCAGTCATTTTCTAGTAGTGTAATATCTACTATTCCCTTTCTTTTACTCTTTAACTATCTGAAAAGAACATTTGGTATTATTTTTAATATTGGCTAGCTTACCTTCATATTTCATCTTTTCCCTCCTTATAGTTTTTTCTTAGTTGCTTTCTGTTGGTTTTAAAAATTTTCCCATTCCTTTAACTTCCCAATAAGTTTTGCTCTTGTATGCCCTCTCTTTTGCATTTATGTTGACTTTGACTTCCCTTGTCAGCCAAGGACATATACCAGAAGGTAACAAATGTATTCAGTGATAAGTTCAATGAAAAAGATTGATAGCCTGCAGACTATATGAACTCTTGAAATTGATCTATAAGCATAACTATAAAATATATTTACCTTGAGTTATATTGTAAACTGGATAGGTGAGTTTTGCTCTGTTTGTTTAATCTCTTGTCTTTAGATGTGTTTATTGGTTATGCCAGTGATCCAGTCTGAATGTTCGAGTGCAAACCCATACAGAAGTAAATGTGTGAAAGAATACACCCTTGCTGATAAGCACAGTGAAGTTCATAAAGATGTTTCTTGTGTACAGACAGCTTGTTTTCGAGAAGAAAGGAATGTCCTGGTGAATGGTGATTGCCAGTGGATCACTACATTACACTATGCCTTCCAAGATGATAACTACTTGGTAAGTTTGTTTTCCCATAAAATCTTAAATGATAAACAAATAGATAATACAGGTATTTCTGAGAAAATTGTACCTCACTTTTTTATGTCACTGAATTTTTCTTATTGTCAAATTAAATTTGATTAATTTTTGATTATCAAACTATATTTGTAATTACATTGTATGAATTGCCTTGTTATTAAGTGCATTTTATGTGTTTTTAGTATTTAGTTATGGACTACTACGTGGGAGGGGATCTGCTAACATTGCTCAGCAAGTTTGAAGACAGACTTCCAGAAGAAATGTCCAAATTTTACATAGCAGAAATGGTGTTAGCTATCGACTCCATTCATAAGTTGCATTATGTGCACAGGTATATATATATTTTTGTGTGTATGCTGCATTGCACATTTACATTCTGAAATTATGAGGGTTAATTTGTCTATTCATCCTTCTGTGGTCTCCTTTCTGTCCTCCTTTCCAATCTTAAGGTATCCTGGGGTTGCATAAATAAATACTCACTTGTACTTCATTCAAGTAGTTAATATATGCCTTTGAATTTTGACAATGTTGAAAAGCAGTTTAATTGAAGGGCTTATCAAATGACTGGATCTTAGTTTGACATGAAGTCCACATGTGCATATTTCTAGTAAGGGTGAATGGGTCATTCCTCCCTCCTGGGATGTATAAGTATATTGCATTTCATTGTCACTAGTTTGGAAACTGTTAGATAATGGAATTAAGTGAAAGGTATTTAAGGTTGCGCAGGTTACTGGTTGATCTATTTTCTGTTTGTTCGGTGAAACCAATAATTTTCAGCCTCTCTGTGTTGACTCCATTTGCTATTTGGTTGGTGAGAACCTTCAAGAGAAGGGACAAAAATCACTAATTTTAGCCCAAAATTTAGAATTACAAATTAAAGGCATGTTAGGTATTCCTTTTTGTAAGGAATACACTATTGAGACACATTGAAGAATTTACCTTGTATTTAGAATTAAATTCTTAAATTTGCTAATGTCCTTAATATTATATTTACTCAAAGTAAGTTTATTATCAAAGTACATGTATGTCATCGTGTACAACCCTGCGATTCATTTTCTTGTGGACATAGTGCAGTAAATCCAAGAACTATAATAGAATCAATGAAAGACCGCCCAACAGGATGGACAAGTCAAGCTTAATTGTCATTCAACCGTACATGAATACTCGTGAATAAAACCAAATGAAGCAGTGTTACTCCGGGGTCTAGGTGTGAAATGCAATACCAACAGTCACGCACGCACAAAACGCACAAAGATAGCAAGTATAGGTGGTATCGCTATCACGCAATAAAAGAGTCCAAAACTTGCGCCATCAATTTACAGCAAACTGCACTAGAGCTTTTGCCCCACTGAGTGAACACCCGGTGGGGGACAGCACTGATTCCAGCCCAGGCACTGCTCCACACTGCCCCCAGTGGAGTCCACTGGTTTGGATGCTTCTCTCCCTGCAGCTGTAAACAGGCGACCCCATTGCTTGAGGCCCTGAGTCCACGGAGTGTCACCGAAATCTGCAGTCAACCACAACAGAGCTTGGCTTCTGCCAAGCAAACACTTGGAATGCAGCACCAACTTGATCCTGGATGGCTTTCTCCTGGAGGCTGTAAACAGGCCACACTGTGGCTTGAGGCCTAGTCCTCACTACGACCGAGGCCATGCATGCTCCCTTCCCATCCACCACTGCTTTTAGCCAATAATTCAATGAATTGAGCTTGTGGCATACCAGATTAACAATGTCCAAAAGGGTCTTGCGATCACAAGAAAAGTGACCAAGATGACCACTCACTATTAGACTGTAGCCTCCATTGGCTCAAACAGCAGCAGGTTGTGTAGTTCCCTCATGTTTCCCCACCAGCGAGCAACTCACTGCGGTATGTTAAATTCTTATTCGGGATCTTGCAATCATTGGAGATGTGTTTAAATTGGATAGTAGCACCTTTTGTTGACTCCTTTGAATCTGTTGCGACCAAACATAACACCATCTTACCGGATCTTATAAGCAAGCAATGTGCAAGAGACAACAAACTACAAATACAAAAGAGAAAAAAATAATAATAATAGATAAATAACCAATAAATACGGAGAACATGAGATGAAGAGTCTTTGAAAGTGAGTCCATGAACGGTTCAGTGATGGGGCAAGTGAAGTAGAATGAAGTTATTCTTACTGGTTTAGTATTGCAGCTGACTGGCACAGCTTGTACTTTCATTTTACTTTCTTGCATCAAAGTGGAAATTAATTGAGTTCATGTTAAATATTTTGTACATGCTCCAAAGTAAATTAAGTCTGCATTTTGAGCAATAATTTTAGTGTTCTATGCAATGAATATCTTGCACTAGAATACAATGATTCAAATAGGTCAATATGAAGACAATGAAGAAATTTGATGTCTGTGTGGTTAAGTCACAGGTTAGTGGATTATGATTGCCAAAATGTTCCATAAACATTTTTGCCCTGTATTACACATTGTGGCTTAACAAATATTATGACAAACCAGTCAAGCGTTAAGCCAAATAAAATTGAAAAAAAAATTTTTTAATACTTTTGTTCTATCATTACTACACCTGCCCGTTCACCTCATTTTTCACCTGCGTCAACTGGGCTCATCTGTTGTATTAGGTGCTCCTGATACAGCTTCCTCTACATTGATGAGGCCCGCTGTAAATTGGGTGCAGCTTTGTGAAGCACCACCACTCCAGCTGTCAAAAACAGATATTCCCGGTGGCCCAACATTTTAATTACAATTCTCATACTGACCTGTCAGTCCATGGCCTCTTCTTGTGCCATGATGAGGCCACCCTTGAAGTGGAGGAGCAAGCTCCTTATATTCCCTTTGGGTAGCCTACAACCTGATGGCATGCATATTGATTTCTCCTCCTAGTTAAAAAATTATTCCCCCCCCCCCCTTCCCCTCTTCTATTCTCCACTCTGGCTGCATATTTCTTCCCATTTGCCTATCACCTCCCGCTGGTGCCCCTTCTCCTTTCCTTTCTCTTATGTCCCACTCTCCTCTCTTACCAGATTCCTTCATCGCCAACCCTTTACCTTTCCCACTCACTTGGCTTCACCTGTCACCTTCTAACTATCCTCCTTCCCCTCCCTCCACCTTTTTAATCTGGTGTCTTTCACCCCCCCCCCCCCCCCAGCTTCCCTTCCAGTCTTCCCAGTCTTGAAGAAGGTTCTCAGCCTGAAATGTCGACTGTTTATTCATTTCCATGGATGCTGCATGACATGCTGAGTTCCTCCAGCATTTTGTGTGTGTTACTTTGGATTCACAGTATCTGCAAAATTTCTTGTACTTATTTTCCATTTCTCTTACATCCATTACATCCAGGCCCTGACCTCTCCCAAGATATTCTCACTTCAGATCTCTATTCTCAAATTTTAAAATGAGTGGTATAAACCTTAGGATTGGACTTTGTAACTTCATAAGATCACTTCATTAGTTTTAGTTGTGGTGGTGCTGTAATCCCTTAAGTGATTGTACTTCAGAAGTATGTGAAGTTAAAGTGTTGGATAGATTCCAAAGAGTTGAACGTCACTTTAGCCAAGCTGAAATTAATACATTTTAGTGAGAGTGTCTGGAAGTGGATAACACATGCCATTTTTAAGTTATGGCAGCACCAAGGTGGATTATACAGGCAACCCCTGTGTTATGACTGTCTGGGTGATGGAAATTCATCCTTAACAGAATTCACAAATCACTACTCAAAAAATATGAGAAACCGGATTAAATTTGCTGTTAAAAATTTATGTCGGGGAAAAAGAAATATAAACATTTTATTTAAGTTGTGTTTCTTGATACATACTGTAAATAAATGACATTTCCTAGAGCACTAATGTTAACTGCTTTCATGTTACTTAGTTTATTCTTGCTCTCTTTAATACATGTTTGCATCTCATGGCTTTTATGTTCCTTTGGTTATGGTTACTCTCCTTAACCTATAATTAACCTGAATTACTTAATCCCCATGGCATCTTTAGCCTTGCCTTATCACAGATATTACCTGTGTGCTATCCATTTTACCACTTGTCATGCTTGTCATGCTTTTTCTCTTTCTGCAGATGCTATCTGATGTTCCACCATACTTGGTTTATAATTATTACATTGGAAATATGATGCAAGGTGCTACTATTCAATGTAAACTTGTATTATTATTCAAAAAGTCAGAAGTTCTCTGCAAAATTTATTTCTTTTGTGAAGTTTAATTTTAATTCCATATTTTCAAATGAGCATGAACTTGTTTTTTTTCTTCTCTGAACGACGATATTAGTTAAATATTTCAATTGCATGAATTTGTTAGGATGTATAATGCTGTGGCGACCCACTTCCTAGCGCACTCGAACCGGCTCACAAATAGCCAGCGTGCCGGCATAAAGGCCAGTCCCAAAAGGGCGCCAGGTCTGCTTCACTAACAAAGGGAAAAGCTCGTGCGGGACTGTGAATACGTGCCTCCTACGGCATCCGCGCCCGGGGAGGGCGGGATCAGGGAGGCTTTAAAGCGAAGCCGTGAAGTTCAAATAAAATCTTCTTTAACTGCAGTTTACCGACTCCTGTCGTTATTTCAGCGCTGCGTGTAGCACACCACTACAATTGGTGACCCAGACGGTCCAAACGATTTTTGGACCGGAGATGAACGACGCCGCATCTGTCCATGCAGTTTCGTTGAAACTGCCAAGCTTCTGGACGCTGCGACCTCACCTGTGGTTCCAGCAAGCAGAAGCCCAATTCCACGTTCGGCAGATAACCTCAGAGGACACACTTTACTACTACGTGGTGAGCTCCTTCGACCAGGACATAGCGGCCCAGGTTGAGGAGTTTGTACAGTCTCCCCCAGCGGACGGCAAGTACACGGAATTCAAACCCCTGCTCATAAGGACTTTCGGACTCTCACGGCGCGAGCGGACTGCCCGTTTACTGCACCTGGATGGTTTGGGGGGCAGTCCTCCGTCGGCTTTAATGAATGAGATGTTGTCTCTAGCCAGAGGACACAAGCCCTCCCTCATGTTTTAGCAGGCATTCCTGGAGCAGATGCCCGAGGACATATGCCTGCTGCTGTCTGACGCGGATTTCAGTGACCCCTGGAAGGTGGCAGCCCGGGCGGACTTGCTGTGGAAAGCCAAGATGGTGAGTGGGGCGTCCATTGCACAGAACACCAGGCCATGCTCCCAGCAGCAAACCAGACCCGGCCCGGCCACAGAGCCCGCTAACCCCAGAGGCAGGGGTGGGGAGCCCAATGAACAATGGTGCTCCTACCACCAGCGGTGGGGCGCAGAAGCCCGCCGCTGTAGCCCGCCCTGCAAGTTCCCGGGAAACGCCAGGTTCAGCCGGTGCTGATGGCTCCGGCAGCTGGCCATCGGGATAGCCTCCTGTATGTGTGGGACAAGCGGTCGGGACACCGTTTTTTTGTCGACACCAGTGCCGAGATCAGCGTCTTACCTCTGACGAGTTATGACACGCAACAGGGCACCGGGTCCCCCCCCCCCCCCGAGGGCCGTGAACGGCAGCACAGTAAGGACCTATAGGGTGCAGCTACAGTTCGGCTCCAGCCAGTTCACGTGGGACTTCACACTGGCTGCCGTAGCCCAACCGCTTCTGGGTGCGGATTTTTTGCAGGCTCACAGCCTACTGGTCGACCTGCCCAGGAAGAGACTGGTCCACGCCGAGAACTTTCAGACGTTTTCCCTGGGTGCAGCCCAGTTGCCAGCCCCTCACCTCGACTCCATCACGCTGTCCAACAACGACTTCACTAGGGTCCTGGCGGATTTCCCATCGGTTCTGGCACCGCAGTTCATGGCAGCCATGCCCCGACATGGCGTACAGCACCACATCCCGACCCAGGGACCACCTCTCCACGCCCGTGCTTGAAGGCTTCCCCCGGACAAGCTCCGACTGGTGAAGGAGGAGTTCCAGAGGATGGAGGAATTGGGGATCGTACGGAGGTCTGACAGCCCATGGGCCTCCCTCCTGCACATGGTGCTCAAAGTGACAGGGGCCTGGAGAACATGGGGCAACTACCGCAGGCTGAACAAGGCTACAACACTGGACCGCTACCCTGTGCCGCACATTCAGGATTTTGCAGCAAACCTGCATGGCGCACGGATCTTCTCCAAGGTAGACCTCGTCCAGGGATACCATCAAATCCCGATGCATCCGGACGATGTCCCCAAAACGGCTCTCATCACCCGGTTTGGCCTTTTCGAGTTCCTCTGCATGCCGTTCGGCCTGAAGAATGCCGCACAGACGTTCCAGTGGTTAATGGATGCGGTGGGACACGACCTGGACTTCGCTTTCATCTATTTGGATGACATCCTCATAGCAAGCAGCAGTCGTCAGGAGCATCTGTCCCACCTCCGTCAACTCTACGCCCGACTGAGTGAATACGGTCTAACAATCAACCCGTCCAAATGCCAGTTCGGGCTCAACACCATCGACTTCCTGGGCCACAGGATTACAAAAGATGGGGCAACCTCTCTGCCCGCTAAGGTAGATGCAGTATGCCATTTTCCCCGACCCACCACAATCAAAGGCCTTCAAGAATTCGTGGGTATGGTAAATTTCTACCACCGCTTCCTCCCTTCAGCTGCCCGAATCATGTGCCCCCTGTTCGCCCTGATGTCGGGTCCGGGCAAGGACGTTACCTGGGACGAGGAGAAGGCTTGGCAAACGCTGCAATGCTAGTGTACCCCAGAATGGACGTCCCTACCACCCTCACAGTGGACGCATCTGACATGGCAGTCGGTGGGGTACTGGAGCAACTCATCACGGGTCGCTGGCAACCCTGGCGTTTTTCAGCAAATACCTGCGACCGCCCGAGCTCAAATACAGTGCTTTCGACCGGGAACTGTTGGCGCTATACCTGGCAATCCGGCATTTCAGGTACTTCTTGGAAGGTAGGCCCTTCACCGCGTTCACAGACCACAAGCCGCTTACCTTTACTTTCATGAAGGTGTCCGACCCCTGGTCGTCCTGCCAGCAGCGCCATCTATCCTATATCTCTGAATACACGACGGATGTCCGGCACGTCTCGGGTAAGGACAATGTCGTGGCGGACGCGCTCTCTCGCCCTAACATTCATGCCCTTTCCCAAGGGGTAGACTTTGAGGCGCTGGCAGAGGCACAGCAGGCAGAGGAGGAGATCCCCAGTTACAGAACTGCAGTCTCCGGTTTGCAGCTCCAGGACCTCCCTGTAGGCCCAGGTGAGAGGACCCTACTCTGTGACATCACCACCGGCCAACCCCATCCCGTTGCCCTGGCAAACTGGCGGCGCCGTGTTTTCGACTCCATTCATAACTTAGCGCACCCCTCCATCAGGACAACAGTCCAGATGGTCTCCAGCAGGTTCGTTTGGCACGGAATCCGCAAGCAGGTCAGTAAATGGGCCAAAACATGCATGCTCTGCCAGATGGCCAAGGTGCAATGGCACACCAAAGCCCTGCCGCAGCAGTTCCACCCCACCCACCGGCGTTTTGACTACATTCATGTGGATATCGAGGGCCCCCTGCCAGTGTCGCACGGAGTGCGGCACCTCTTCACTATCGTGGACCGGTTCACCAGATGGCCAGAGGCGATCCAGCTCACCTACACCACCTCCGAAACTTGCGCCCGGGCACTGATCACCACCTGGGTGTCCCGCTTTGATGTACCGGCCCACATTACCTCTGACAGAGGCGCCCAGTTCACCTCCAGCCTGTGGTCAGCTATGGCCAGCCTTTTGGGGACACAGCTGCACCACACAACTGCCTACCACCCACAGTCGAACGGCTTAGTGGAGCATTTCCACTGTCACCTAAAGTCAGCTCTCATGGCCTGCCTGCGAGGAGCTAACTGGGTGGACGAGCTTCCCTGGGTCCTACTCGGCATCCGCACGGCACCCAAAGACAATCTGCACATCTCGTCAGCCGAGTTGGTGTATGGCGCACCCCTGGTCGTCCCCGGGGAGTTCATACCAGCCCCAAGGGGGCACGACAAAGAATCCGCAGCAGACCTGGGCAGACTACGTGAGAGGCTCAGCAACCTGGCCCCCATACCCACTTTGCAGCATGGGCAGAACCTGACCTGTGTACCCAAAGACCTGCAGAACTGTAAGTTTGTGTTTGTACGAAGGGGCGGGCATCGGCCACTGCTGCAACGGTGCAACCACGAGGGGCCATTTACGGTGCTCAGGAACAGTGGGTCCACGTTCGTGCTGGATGTTGGGGGGAGAGAGGAGGTTTTCACGGTGGACCGCCTCAAACCGGCCCACGTGGACGTGGCGCAACTGGTCGAGTTCCCGGTATCGCGGCGCAGGGGCCGACCTCCCAAACAGGGTCCAGCCCAGTCTGTGGACATTGGGGGGGGGGGGTGTATCGCCGGTTCTTGGGGGGGGGGGGAGGTTATGTGGCGACCCACTTCCCAGCGCACTTGAACCGGCTCACAAATAGCCAGCGTGCCAGCATAAAGGCCAGTCCCAAAAGGGTGCCAGGTCTGCTTCACTAACAAAGGGAAAAGCTCGTGCGGGACCGTGAATACGTGCCTCCTACGGCATCCACGCCCGGAGAGGGTGGGATCAGGGAGGCTTTAAAGTGAAGCTGCGAAGTTCAAATAAAATCTTCTTTAACTGTAGTTTACCGACTCCGTGTCGTTATTTCAGCGCTGCGTGTAGCACACTGCTACAATGCCACTTTTTTTGGTGACAGCTAACTGTGGAGAAACTGCTTTAAGTTGACCTTCTGTTTTATTAATATTGATTTGGATTTGCTTTGTTCCTGCTGTCAGTTATAAGTTAAAATTTAGTACAATGATTTTCCTCAAATATTCTGTCTTCATTGTTTCCAAATGCACAACTACATTCACTTAATGTAATCAATACTGGTATGTTCTGTTGCAGTTTATAGCTATTATAGCCACACTCAGGTTGGAGGAACAACACTTTATATACTGGCTGGGTAGCCCCTCCTCTCCTTCTTACCCCATCCCTGATGTATTTAGCTTTTCCCCCCCTCCTCCTCTTTTTTTCTCTCTTTCTGCCCATCACTCTGCCTGCTCTCCATCTCCCTCTGGTGCTCCCCTCCCCCTTTCTTTCTCCCTTGACCTCCTGTCCCATGATCCTTCCCCTTCTCTAGCTCTGTATCCCTTTTGCTAATGACCTGTCTGGCTCTCTGCCTCACTCCGCCCCCTCCAGTCTTCTCCTATCATTTTGCATTTTTCCCTCCCCCTCCTACTTTCAAATCTCTTACTATCTTTCCTGTCAGTTAGTCCTGACGAAGGGTTTTGGCCCAAAATGTCGACAGTGCTTCTCCCTATACATGCTGCCTGGCCTGCTGTGTTCCACCAGCATTTTTTTGTGTGTGTTCCTTTGCCAGTGTTTGTTCTGTAACTTCCTAAACATTTCCTGTTACTCTCCCTGCTTCAACTCTCCCCCCCCACCCTCAGCAGCTCACTCCACATATATGCTGCCCTCCTCTCAACAAGAAGTTGCTCCTCAAGTTTCTATTAAATCTTTCTCCATTTACCTTATATCTATGCCCATTCATTCTTGATTCCCCAACCCCAGGAAAAAGACAGCCCTACCAAAGTGTATATCTTGTACTTCAGTGTGTTAAAATTCATCAGGCATGCTTTGCCAAACATTCTGTTTCTCCTTGAAGCGTATAGCTGTTTTCAGTGTTTACTATGCTATCAAGTTTTGTGTCATCTGCAAATTTGAGATCATGCCTTGTCTACCAGTTCATTAATGTATACGAAGTAAAGCAGTGGTCTTGTGATGAATCCTAAAGGAACAACGCTATGTATCGTCCTGACAGCCAATCACCATGCCATTCTTTTTGTCTTAAACAAATTTCTTATTTATTGTATCTCTGCCCCTTTTATATTAAGTCATAGAGTGATAACTAATGGAAACAAGGCCTTTGACTCACAAATCTCCACTGACCATGAAGTGCCAATCCTCTCCACATTCTGTCAGCTACCCCCAGATTCTACTGTTCATCTTCTCACTTGGCAATTTACAATGACCTATTAGCCTGTCAACACATACCTTCTTGCGATGTGGGAAAGCTGGAGAAGCCAGAGGAAACACAGCATTTACAGGGAAGATGTGCAGATTCCACACAGGCAGTTTTGGAGATCAGGGAAACTCACCACTTTCTGATGTGACACCACAATTATACAAATTAGGAGCAGCAGAAGGCCACTTGGTCCCTTGAGTTTGCCATTTAACAAGATTGTGTCTCAGCTGTGTTTCTGGATAGATAAAGGAGAATCAGAAAATTGTAGGATGTTTTGTACTTGGATTTTCTGAAGGCCTTTGACAAGGTGCCACACATGAAGCTGCTTAACAAGTTAAGAACCATGGTATTACCAGAAAGATGCTATCATGGATTGAGCATTGACTGATTGGCAGGAGGCATTAAGTCAAAACAAAGGGATCCTTTTCTGGTTGGCTGCCAGTGACTGTGGTGTTCCACATGGATCTGTGTTGGGACTGCTCCTTTTAAGTTGTATGCCAATGATTTGTATGACGGAATAAATGGCTTTGTGTCCAAATTTGCAGACGATACGGAAGTAGGTGGAGGGGCAGGTAGTGTTGAGGAATCAGGGAGGATGCAGAAGGACTTAGACAGATTAGGAGAATGGACAAAAGTGGCAGATGGAATACAGTGTTGGGAAATGTATGGTCATGCACTATGGTAGAAGAAAAATTATAGGGGTCAAAGGGACGTGGTGTCCTTATGCAAGGTTCCCTAAAGGTTAATTTGCAGGTTGAGCTAGTGATGAGGAAGTCAAATGTGATGTTAGCATTCATTTCAAAAAGACTAAGCATGGATGTCATGTTGAGGCTTATAAGGCACTGGTTGTGCCTCAATTGGAGGATTGTGAAGCAGTTTTGGGGCCCCTTATCTAATAAAGGATGTTCTGACATGGAGGGTTCAAAGCAGGTTCACGAAAATGATAGTGGGATTGAAAGGCTGATCATATGAGGAGCTTTTGATGGCTCTTGGTCTGTACTCACTGGAATTCAGAAAAATGAGGGGGTGGGAACTCATTGAAGCCTTTAAAATGTTGAAAGACCTCGATCGAGTGGATGAGGTGAGGATATTTCCTTTGATGAGGGTGGTGGTCTAAGGCCAAAGCACACAGGCTCAGAATAGAGGGACATCCATTTAGAATAGAGATGAGGAGGAATTTTTTTTAGCAAGAGAATGGTGAAGAACCTGTGGATGCCAAGTAATTGTGCAGATGTTGATAGATTCTTGATTAGTCAAAGCATGAAGTGATATGGGGAGAAGGCAGGAGATTAGGGTTGAGAGGAAAATGGATCAGCCATGATGAAATGGTGGAGCAGACTCAATGGGCCAAATGGCCTAATTCTGCTCCTATATCTTATGGTATTGTATGTCATATTTCTTTTCACCATAGACAGAGAGTTTTCAACCCATTGTCTATGCCGGCTCAGAGAATAATCTCATCAAATCCAATCCTCCTCTTTTTTTTGTGATCTATTATTTCACACATGACCTTTAGCACTTCCAATCATCCTTCCACCCACTTCACGTGTTAACAATAATCCTTCACTCTTTTGCAAACCAGGAATCTTTCTATATTTAATTAGATATATTACTGTTTCATGTAAAAGTAAAAAAAAATGCAAAATTTTGTTCACAATTCAAAAGTGGTATTTGAAAGACTGAGCTAGTAATCTACAGCTTGTGCATTTATTAGTTGGAAAACAATTTTAAGATCCAATAATCTATTGAATTGTATTTTGCTATTTAAGTATGCATAACTAATATAAATAGATTGCCTATGATGCAGTACCACAGTACATCAAATTAATTCACTACATATAAAGGTTAATGAACTTTTTAAGAGAATTAATAATGCAAAACATAAGTTAATTAATTTAAGCCGTCTTCCAGTTGAAGTGATTTTTAGCCGTGCAAGGATGCATTTTTGCAAAGTTATTCAGTTGTAATTTAGGTCCAGACTGCATCTAACTGTATATTGCTGTGTACATACACATTATCAGAATAAACTAGAATAAGAAATATTAAAAACAGAAGACCAGGGAAGTCACTTCCTTTAATTCACCTATCTTTGAGAAAGAAGGAATTATTCTCTCTGCTATATCTTCAAACGGGTGGTGGGATGAAGTAGGTCTCTGCCAAAGGAGGTGTAAGACACCCCTTCCCCTCACTAACCTGCAGGTCACCCTTGGGTGAGTTGTAGCACCTACCCCCCCCCCCCCCCCACCCCTGCCACAGATCAGGGTCACATGAAGCCATGGGAGCAGGTGGCAGATGGTCGTAAGAGCAGCTGGTGCATATCACGTCTTGGTTATGCGACCACTGACATCAGGCAGGCAATCTCAGAAGAGTACTGATAATGGCTGGGTCACCCGCCTTGTAAAGACACTGCCCAGAAAAAGGCAAAGGCAATCCACTTCTGTAGAATCTGCTGAGAACAATCATGGTCATAGATCTTGATCGCCCACATCATACTACATGCACATGACGATGATTATCTTTTCAAAACAGAATGGAAAAGAAATATGAATAATAGGCTTAAATGATTGCAAGCTTCCATTTTACAGCAGTGTGGATAGTTGAAGTTTCCCTTACAGAATTTACAGATTGCTACTCAAAAATTGAAGATACAATATAGCATTCACTCTCAGAATTGGTTTGGGAGGATAAAAGTGAATAAATAAGAAACTTATTTTCTTTCTTCTTAAACTCCAGTTTCTTAAACACGTAGATGACACAGAATTACAGTACTGTTTTCTATGAATGTAAAAAGGAGTCTCCTGTAATATGATATTGTTGTTTTTTGTCAGCTATATTCACTTGCTATTGTTATCTGTTTAAATGAAATGTTTTTACTAATGCAGGTAAATAGGACAAAATTGATACTTTGGGCGATATCAGTGAAAATATTATTTGATGTATGAATGCTTTCTTCCAAAAGGATTTTTGGTTAACATTTGCATTTTTGCTTAGGGATATAAAGCCTGATAATGTTTTACTGGACATGAATGGACATATACGCCTTGCCGACTTTGGTTCCTGCCTGAAGTTGATGAATGATGGCACTGTGAGTACTGTTTCTTATAATAGCTGCATAAGAACAATATTCATTGTATAGATTCATACTATTCAGGAAATAGATCCATTATGTTCAGAATATTCAATATTTTAATACCATATCATCTTCTGAAGGAAAGTATAAACAAAACAAGAAGTTGTCTGTTAAATTCCTAGTATTTTTACATCACTTTTGTTTATTTCTTGTGGTCTGTAGCTGCAAGCACAATATCTAACAATTTGTTCCATTTTATTGTAAACAAGACTTCCTATTGCTAATGTCTACCAAACAGCAGCATTAAGAAGCTTCCAAAATCTTATTTGATTCAAAGTTTTTCTAATCTGATGAAAATCAGCGACTTTAGAGAAAACTGAGCTGATGGAAATTTTGATAAGTATGGAATGAAGAGAAGGTATGTGAGGAATTCTGTAACAATGCTTTAAGTTTTAAATAAAACATTAAATTGTGCTAAATTAAGGCTCATGGGATTAAAAGTATTAAATTGGCATAGACTATTAAATTAACATGAGAAGAGGCTGGGAAAGTGGAGTTACTTTTGTTGGTTGTAGGGTATGGGATAGAGCAGTGCTTAGGTTTTGACTCATTACAGTCTATTTGAGTGGCATATAAGGCGACTGACAGTGGTTTGTTCACATTTGCTGAAAGGACAAAACTATAAGGTAAATTGAATTGTGTTGAGAACACAGAATTGGAAAAGATGGTTAAAATGAAAACAGAATTCTGGAAATGTCCAAATGATCAGGCAGCATGGCATAAGCAAAACAATTAATGTTTCCATTCAATGACAGTTCATCAAAAAATCCTGATGAAAGGCCTGGAACCTGAAATAAAAGCACTTGTAGACTGATCTGTTAAAAATGCATTTTCTGTTTTATTTTTGGTTTTAACTTACTAGTATCCACACTATTTTGCTTTTGCAAGGCATTATAAACAGTTACAGATAACTGTGATTATTTGCTTTGGAACAAAAATGAAAAAAAAAAGCTGAAATTGTTTTAAAAAGCAAGTGGGGGAATAGTTGACTTTAAGAGATACATTGATGACTTTATCTAAGTTGAAGCGTGCAGTTGGAAAAGCAATAGTTTTTTGGCCTTTATTAAAAAAGGTTTAAAGATGTTTAAATAAAACTTAATGCAATCATGTAAGGCCAGGGTGAAGATACACATTGAGATTATTACTTGAGGAAAGGTATATTTGTCTTTGAGACAATGCTACAGTGGTCCAACTGTGATAAGCATTGCTCTATAAAGCGAGGTTGAATTATTAAGGCTACAATTTAGAGTTAAGAGCGCATCTTGTGCCTTGCAACGTTATTAAGGGGCTTAGCAGAGGAGTTGAGGGAGAATTTTTCCGTGGTTATGGTGTCTAGAATAAGAGATCTGTCTCAGAATAATTAAGTTATCCTCTTAAAATCTAGATGAGAAAAGGTTTTCTTTAGTAAAGGGTGTGAGTTTTTAGAATTTTGTACCTTGAGAGTTACAGATGCTCCTTTAATTAAACATATTCAAGAGAGAATTCAAAATAAATTTGAATAATAGGAAAATTGAAGGATTTGAGGATAATGTGGAAAAAGTAGGTGATGTTAATGGTTGGCCATTATCTTAATAAATAATGGAGCAGGCTTAAATGTGGCTTAATCCTCCCACTTATTTTCTTATTTCAGTAATTGAGCAACAAGATTTGGCAATGGCAGTCAAAATTTAAAGCATTCAGTTAATATCTTCTAAGAGTCTTTATACACTCATTTTCTTTCCATAGGATATCTGAACATGAATCTTTAAACCATAAATCAACCTGACTTTTTAGACACATTTTATTGCATGTGTTTTATTTTATCAGAGTAAAGCATACCCAAGTTGGTTGTAATGTGTTTCCACAATTGTTCTCAGGTACAATCTTCTGTAGCAGTTGGTACTCCTGACTACATCTCTCCAGAAATCCTGCAAGCAATGGAGGATGGAATGGGAAAGTATGGACCAGAATGTGATTGGTGGTCTCTTGGTGTATGCATGTATGAAATGCTTGTTGGAGAAACACCATTTTATGCTGAGTCATTGGTGGAAACGTATGGGAAGATTATGAATCATCAAGTAAGGCCCTCTTATTTTTTTAGATTGACATTTTAAACAAATAGTGTGATAATTAAACACTGTAGTGAAATACAGCAGTTTACTACTTTGTAGAAGAATAGCAATATTGCAGAAGAACATATATAGCAAACTGTTTAAATGTTTTAATTTCAATTTTGATAAAGCTCTTTTTACTTTTACAAGCACAGTTTTTGAGTTTCCCTATTGTACTCTGTGATAATAATAATGAAGTTCAAAGTACATATATGTCACCATTTATAGCCCTGAAATTCATTTTCTTGCTGACATACTCAATAAGTCCACTAACCATAATAGAATCAATGAAAAACAGCACCAACAGTGCAGACAACCAGAGTTGCAAAAGACAACAAACTGTGCAAGTACAAAAATAAAAAAGTATTAATAATTATAAATAAGTAAACAATAAATATCAAGAAAGTGAGTCCAAGGTTTTGTGGAAACAGTTTGGGGATGGGGCAAATAATGAAGTTTTCTCCTCTGGTTCAACAGCCTGATGACTGAAGGGTAATAAGTAACTGTTCCTAAACCTAGTGGTGAGAGTCCTGAGGCTGCTGTACTTTCTTCCTGATGGCAGCAGTGAGAAGAGAGTATGACCTGGGTGGTGGGGGTTGCTGTTGATGAATGCTGTTTTTCTGTGACAGCACTCCATGTAGATGTCCTCAAAGGTGGGGAGATTTTGCTTGTGACGGACTGGGCCACCACATTCACTACTTTTTGTAGGATTTTCTATTTAAGGGCATTGGTATTTTCAATCAGGCTGTGATGTAGCTAGTCAGTATACTGTCCCTCACATCAATAGAAATTTGTAAAAGTTTTGGATGTCATGCCAAATCTTTATAAACCTTCTAAGGAAGTATAAGCGCTGCTATGCTTTCTTCATAATTGAACTATAATTGAACTATGCTGAACCTAAGACAGATACTCTGAAATAACATCTAGGAATTTAAAGTTGCTGACTTTCTCCACCTCTGATTCCCCTGATGAGGACTGCCTCATGGACCTGATATAATTAAGTTTATGATAAAAATGAAATAAAAATATTTATGGAAAGTGTTAAATTTTGTATCTTTTAATTTCAGGATATCCTTTTTTTTAATTCAACTACTCTTTCCTTTGTACAGAAATGGCATTCTTGTTCTGCAAGTATAGTGTGATATTGTAGCATTCTGACTATATTTTGTTTGACAGGAACGATTCCAATTTCCATCTCATCTCACTGATGTATCTGATGAAGCCAAGGATTTGATACAACGGTTGATCTGTAGTAGAGAAAATCGACTTGGAAAAAATGGAATGGAAGATTTCAAAAAGCATTCATTTTTCAAAGGGATCGATTGGGACAATATTAGAAATATTGAAGCACCTTATATTCCTGAAGTCAGCAGCCCAACTGACACTTCAAATTTTGATGTAGATGATGATGTACTCAAAAATCCAGTTAGTATTTCAGTTTTTGTGGAACACCACGTGTAATTTTTGATGTACACCAGCCAGTATCAGGATTTGTCTATAGATGAATTTTACATTTGGTTCTTTCTAGTACTTGTTATTTTGTGGAATTCATGTGTTTATTCAGGGTTATGAAATTTCTGACCAATGTAAGATTAGGACTTATTCTTGAGAGTAGAAAGTACAATCAAGATTACGTGATTTAAATGGTAGTTAATTTTCCATTGCCAGAGACCAAATTTTAGTCACTGTTCATGAGGTAGTATGGTTATCTGCCCTCATTCCTTTGTCAAATCCCTTGAAAACAAGATACCTTAAAATTCTTAGAATCAAGGCTTCTTAAACTTTCCAGCAGAGTGACAGTTACTGATAATAAACCTGTCAGGGATGTAAATAATTTAGTGGAATCTTGTAGTCCTACTTGTTTTAGGTGGCACTAGCTTGAATTTGTTTTATGTAAGCAGACACGGGTTCAAATAGACAAAAGGAACAGTTGAGACTTTATGTAGAATAGCCAATGCTCGGAGTGGCTATTGTTTCACACAACAATTATGTTCTGTAATATGAGGAAAAAGAAGGGGCGGTAACTTACTGGATACTTGAATAGAGTCGTAGAGAAAAGGAGCACCAATATAGCCTTTCAGTCCATCAACTCTGCACTAACCATTGAAGTGCACATGCTATACTAATTCTACATTAGTCAGTTTTCATTCTCCCGACTTTCTCTTCAACTACCCTCAGATTCTGTAACCCCCCCCCTACATACGTGCTTGGACAACTTCCAGTGGCCAATTAACTTATAAACACTCAGCTTTGGAATGTAGGAGGAAATCTCAACACTAGGAAGAAACCAAAGTGGTCACAGAGAGAATGTGCAAACTCTAGGCAGACAAAACCCCAAATTAGAATTGAACCCAGATCTTTGGCATTATGAGATCGTGGTCACTACATGCTGTACCTCTGTGCAACTTGTATGCAGGTGTTGTGCCACCGTGCTGACATTGTGCCCAATGCAGAGAGATTGATCAGATCTCTTTGTATCTGCACAATTTAGTAAATTGATCATTACTCCTGGCCAGTACAAGTTCAATTTCACATGATTTGCCTCCTTCTTCTGGACTGAAGATTAAAATGTATTGCTGGAAGTCCAGAGTAATACACAAAAAGTTGGAGGGACATCCACAGAGAGGAATAAATAGTTGATGTTTTGGGCTGAGGCCCTTTATCAGGACTGGAAAGGAAGGGGGAAAAGCCCAGGAAGGAAGGGGAGTGGGGTGGGAAAGAAGGAGTAGCTGTGAGCTGATTGTTGGTTTTCCTTAATTTGAGAAGAAAAGCTGTGTCGAACATAGACGTGAGAGGTTTAACCAAACATCTGTTTATTAGCAATTTGCATAATTATTGCTTTCCCAATATAGCAGGACTGATCGGTGCCTGAAATAATGCTCTTCAATGATAATGCTATTATCTTAACTGGTTTTATGAAGCAAAACTCAATCATTTGTCAGATTTTATTCTACATTTAATTAATTGAAATTAAGTTATTATTTTGATAATTTATTGGATTAAATGTAAACTTAAATTTGTGCTGATAAATGCTTTCTGTTGTTCTAGGAACTGGTGCCTCCAGCCACTCACACTGCTTTTTCTGGACTGCACCTACCTTTTGTAGGCTTCACATTTACCACCACCAGGTAGAACATTATTCTAAATATTTTGTATATTGTTTGTTTGTGCTTTAATTAACCATCCACTATTGCTAATGATGCATGAAACTAACTTTAGTGACATAACAACATATTTTGCTTTTTCCAAAACACTTAAGTAACTTGTACATTGATTAGATTTATTCAGACATGTACGTCAAAACATACAGTGAAATGTGTCATTTGCATTCAACCAATACATCCAAGATGAGTTGAGGGAACCTGCAATATTTGAACTTAATCTTTGCTGTATAGATTACTTAGAAGGTTTGAGTAATACTTTATATTAATATGGTTTGTTTAAAATTTTGTATCAAATGATTTGTGGCTTTATCTCCCATTTTGTATTAGAAAGGAAGTGGCTTTTACCTTGGTTAGAATTCAAGTTCCTAGCTCTTAACAGTATCTCATTCAAGTGGCTCTACTTCAAACCTGGGAGCTTGACAAAGGTGGTGAGAGTTAAATACTGAGCAGGAACAGACCACACTACCTCAACAGCTTACTTTGCCATTGTGTAAAGTGAAGGTTCATCTTGTACTTGTATCTACTCCACAAATCCCTTGGTTTTTTTTTAGTTCCAAAAATCCTTTGCCTACAGCCTTCAGTGTATTCATTACTGAATATCCATAGCCTTCTAGAGTAAGGAGTTCCTCTGTTTTAAAGTTTACTTAAAAACAAAATGCTAGAATTATACATGTTCCTGAACTTGAGATGGGTTGATCTTTCAGTTGGATGGGTTTTCATAAGTTTATTGGTCTGAGACTTCAGTTTGATTTCTCCCTTGTTAGAAACTGCATTACCCTCTGAGAACTTCCAGTCTTCTGCATGTCTTTCACATGTCTTTTTCCACTTCCAGTATCTGCAGTATTTTGTCTACAGTAAATGTATGTATGAAAGAGGAACTACAGTCTGCCCTATGTATCTACTGTGCCACACAATAATTTCAACAGAATTTCCTCTGTTTTTCTTTGACTGTTTAAAGTTTAAATATAAATTATGTTCTGTGTCTCTACAATTTATTCAAAGATTTTGTTACTGAAGCTCTCTGAAGTAGAAGTCCAAAGAGACAGAAGCCTCTAAGAGAGTAAATTCTTTCTCGTCTGTCGTAAATAGCCTACCTCGTGTTTTGAAATTCCTGCACCCAGGGTCTGGGTTCCCCAACAGAGGAAACATCCTCTCAGCGACCATCTCAGAATTTTATATGCTTCAATGAGAACAACTCTTACTTTTCTAGGCTGTGATAAGTACAGGTTCAATCTCTCATCAAACCTCATCCCTTGTACTAACATTCTTCTTGTTTTCCTAATCACTTGCTGCACTCCCTGACAAACATTTCTGCTTCATGTACTTGGATCCCTAAATTCTCTGCAACATTTTGTAATCTCTCTATGTTTAATGAAGTTTTTTTTAAATTCTTCTTTCTAGCCTTACATTATTCATATCATACTCCCATCTGCCAATTTCTTCCTATTCATTTAACCTATTTCTATCCATTTTGAGGCTGTTTGTGATTGTGGTAGGGAATTCAGTGAAGTTCAGGAACCTGTTTAATTTTTCCTCTGCCTCAGATAATATCAGTTACTGTACCCCACTGAAATCCCAGCTATGGTCAACTTGGTGAGTACAGGATTAGACTCGGATTTTCCTGGCATTCTGACTTAGCTTCTGACAAGTACTATATAACTGTTTTCACGTGGTATTGAATCTGTTACGTTGCTTAAGTCATCAGATTTGAAATTATTGTTTCAGCCATTAATCTCTATAGCATGTCATCAGACACATACTATTGCTTATTTTCTAGTGAGGCATTATAATGTCAGCTTTGACAGTGTGGTGACGTTATTGCTCTGAGAGAGAAACCTACCCAGAGATTTGCTTTATTAGCCAAGACTGATACAGCATTGCATCACTGAGAGACTATATTACTACACAACATGCTGCTCCTTCAATGACTCTCTTTTCTGCCTCCTCAAGTACATGGGAAAGTTCCAGTGCAGCTATTTATGGAAAATGGGAATTCTCCAAATAATGTGGTTTGCACATCCCTCAAAACAACCTCTCTGGAAAAGATAACTGATCACATGCCATTTTATGGGATTTTGTATGCATAACAGCAGTCACCTTAAAAGATAGTGACTTCTGGTGTATGGTAAAAGCAAAAAAAAAGCTCAATGCAAAGTGTATCTTTCTGATGACTTCCAATGAATAGCAAATTAAAGTTTCATTGAGTTGTCTAATTCTTGAAAATATAAATAATGTTTGCTGCTTCAGTCCTTTGTCAGATAGAACTTCTTTGAAAAAAGGCATGCGGTCAGAATCGATTGACGGAGATGCAGATGTACGGATAGATTTGGAAAACAGTTTACAAATTGAGGCTTATGAGAGGCGAATCCACAGGCTTGAACAAGAAAAACTGGAACTATCTAGGAAACTGCAAGGTAACCCTGCAATTTAAATTGTATTTAAAACATGAAAGCTCAAAGCAAACCAATCAGCATCTGTGGGGATAAAAAGAAATGTTTTGGGTAGGTATGTATTGTCAGCACTGAAACTTAAGCTCCAAAAATAAAACAAAGATTAGATTTCATTTCAAAAGGAGAGTGCTTGTCCTAGAAGATAAATTTTTATTGATATTGATGTCTATTTACGGCATCTTATATTTCTTCTTGAATGTCATAATTAGATTGTTGTTGATTTGCAATGTTCACTCCATTTACTTGCTGATTAAATTTCATTTCTTGGACCCTTAGAGACTACACAAGGGTTACAGTCACTTAATAGTTCAACACGTGGAATGGGTACCATCGGCAGAGATAAGGAAATTAAGAAGTTGAATGAGGAAATGGAAAATCTAAGAAAGCAGTTAGCAGGTATATTTTTATTTGTTGATATTTTACATTTTTAAAATCATACCAGAGCTTCTTGATAGATCTATTCATCCTGCTAGTTCCGTTTGTTAGGAACCGAGTAGCCTTTACGCATAATATGGATGGGTGCAGGAGCACCCATTGGTTGGTTAAGAATCCTTCAGCGAGTATCTCACCAAAGCCTGGTTGTCATCTACAGAGCTCAAGTCAGGAGTGTAGTGGAATACTTTGATTTGCCTGTATTAGTGCAGCTTCAACATTTCAAGAAGCTCAACACCGTACAGGACAGAGCAACTTGCTTGATAGGCATGTAACTGCTGCCTCCATCACTGATGCACAGTAGCAGCAGTTTTGTACCATCTGCAGGGTGAAAATCACCAATACTCCATAGACAGCACCTTCCAAACCTGTGACCTTTGTCAGCTAGACAGACAAGGGCAGCAAAGCATGGCAAATACTGCTACCTAGACATTGCCCTTCAAGCCCCACACCATCCTGACTATATCACTGTCCTTCACCATTGCTAGGTCATTATCCTGGAACTCTCCCTAGTACCTCCAGGACTGTAGTGGTTCAAGAAGGTAGCTCACCACCACCTTCTCAGGGGCAACTAAGTATGTGCAATTAAGTGACACAATCAGCAATCGCCTCTGATCTGGGCTGATATTTACTTGCTGGGCAGCACCTAATTAATTAGCTTGTTTATTTCGGCATTTTTCTTAAAGATGGGCTGAGTGCGTTCCGGCTACCGCTGCACCCCTGTGTGCTTCGCGGATCGGTATCGGTCCACGGTCCAGAGGTTGGGGATCACTGCCCACTGCCCTACAACCATTGTGTTCCTGAACCGGCATGGATAACTTAATTCATTGCTACTCTGAACTGATTCTACAAACTCCAGACTCTCGGCAACTTGAATTTCTCAATATTATTTTTAATTGTAGTTTGTCGTCTTTTTCACATTGGTTGTCTATCAGTCTTTGTCTGTGTATAGTTTTTAGTAAAACTATTTTATTTCTTTTTCCCTGTAACTGCTTGCAAGAAAATGAAGCTGTTTTAATTTCAAGTCATTCTCATTGTGATTTTCCTTGACATCCTCATTTGTGTTTCCTTGACAGTGTTACATTCCTCCTGATCTTAGCTGCACTGATAAATCACCTACCATTGTTTTAACCATCTTAAAGCCTTCAATAAAGCTCAGTACACATCTTAATGTTTTGGTGTAACTTCACAAGCTGAGTGATTGTATTTTGATCATCTCCACAGCTTATCCTCACAGTAGATTTTGGATTTGTGATCTTATTCATTTCATCAGCTTCAGGTCACGATTCAATCCTGGGCCTGTTTCTGAACTAGTGCATTTCCAATCGTCGTCACTTCTAATCCTCATTATACAGAAAACTTAATTTAGGAAAAAATCTTGAATTAGATTAGTTGTGATTAGAAAGACTTGAGTTTTAGAATTATACTTTACAATGCAAAGTCATTTTGGCTCACTGGTCTCTGCTGGCACTTTAATCCAGAGAAGTTCCTCTTTCTGTCCCCATAGACCTAAAAGGTGGTGCTTTTCACATATGCATCCAGTTAACTTTTGAAAGGCACAATTTCAGGTAGTGCTTTTGCTCTATTTCTAAATTGCCATTATGGACAGAGACTAATTTCCAGGATAGGAATCCTGTAATCATAAGTAATGAGAGTCAATGTTTCATCAGAACTGGGAAAGAGAGAAAAGGAGCTCATTAATCTTCAGTGAGGATGGGCAAGGGGTGTCATCTCTGAAACAAACTAGGACAAAGGAGAAAATCTGGAAATCCGAGCAACACGCACAAAATGCTGGAGGAACTCAGCAGGCCAGGCAGCATCTATGGAAAAGAGTACAGTCGACATTTCAGGCCAAAACCCTTCAGCAGAACTAGAGAAAAACAGATGAAGAGATTTAAAAGGTGGGGAGAGAGAAACACAAGGTGATAGGTGAAATGTGGGAGGAGGAAGGATGAAGTAATGAGGTGGGAAGTTGGTTGGTGAATGAGGTATAGGGCTGGAAAAGGGCGAGTCTTGATACAAAAGGACAGAAGGCCATGGAAGAAATAGAAGGGGTGGAGGAGCACCAGAGGGAGGCAATGGGCAGGCAAGGAGATAAGGTGAGAAAGGGAAAAGGGGATGGGGAATGGTGAAAGGGTGAGGGGCATTACCAGAATTTTGAGAAATTGATGTTTGTGCCATCAGATTGGAGGCTACCCAGATGGAATATAAGCTGTTGTTCCTCCAGCATGAGTATGGCCTCATCGCGACAGTAGAGGAGGCCATGGATTGACATATCGATCAAACAATCTGCTCAATGAGTGAATTAGAGAAGTCAGAGAGTGAAAACTTAAATAGGTGATAATTGTGTCTGACAATTTCAGCTAACTTGATTTCTCTGCCTCTATCAGTTGTCCTTCAGTTTTTTTCTCTTTAAGTGGAAGGAAGTGCCTGTCCTGACCAGCTGTCTGACCTACTGAATTCTTCCAGCGCTTTCTTGTGTTTTTATGATTTCCAATCATTTCTGTTTTTATTTTGGATTTCCAGCTCTTGGAGTTTTAAAAAAATTTTAATTTAAGTAATGAGATTAATTTAAATATCCCATATTGCTGATTTGTGATACCCAGTGTGTTACCCACTTAAGCTCATCATGGTTAAGGACCTCTCAAGCTAATTGCAGTGATAAATGAAAGATGACTGCTAACTTGAAATTGTTATAGAGTTTATTTTTTATACCTGAAATGAAATGTACTCTCATGTTCAAGTGCAATTGGTTAATATATATTTGCATCTCTTGTATATACTTTTGTATGTTTGTTTTGTTTAAAGTTCTTTGCTAAACATTTTTCTTTTAAATAAGAATTTATTTCTATTTTGGCCATATACCTCTTGAGTAATTGGTAAGTTATAGTTGACAAGAAATGATTTTACTGTGGACTGTTTTTTTAAAAAACTGGTCGTTTTGAGGAAAATACACAGCCTTCTTTAAATTGAATTCATGTATACTTTGGATTCATTTTGCAGTTTTTGCAACTGCTGTCAATTAAAGTTTGAGAGGGAAATTCCTCTAGCAGTGGTGCAATACAATGACTAAAAGAAATTAACCATATGAAAATGAAATGAACACATTTCTTATTCCTGAGCTATTGTCAAGGCAATGAACTTCATGCTTTCCTTAAAGAATTGCCAAATATATGACTTTTTTATCAGTTTATTCCTAGATGTAATATGAAATGTTCATTTAGAAGAGCCTAAAGGTTCCAGTGCAGAAATAGATCTTTCAATCTCAACTTTTAAACTCAGCTTGCACAGATGTCTTAAAGAGATATGGCATGTCTTGTCCATGATACTAAACTTTGGTGCAAAGCCATTATTTGTTAAATGTACTTGTAACTTTTCACAACAGTGATTTGCATAGATTGAGGAATATATCCAGTAATCTGGCTGATCATATCAAATGAAAATTTGATTCCATTTAATTCTAAGCCACTTTGAGAGCATACGTTAGGGCTGGTTTGGATTCTGTCATGGAAAATGATTGTGTAAATTCACTTTTTTGCTGATTACTGATGTCTTAATGTGTAATCATGTGAAATCAAAATGTGACATATTCTTGAACTTGCTGCATTTTTAATTTAACAGTATCCTAAGTACAAAGTAAGTAAATTAATCTAATCATTAACAAAACTGTACTTGTTAACTTTTATATTTTCTTTTCTTTAACATTTGAGTTTTATGAATTTAGAATGCAAATTAACACAACTGTTCTTGTAATCATTTTGATTTAGAATCAGATCGGTTAGAACATCAGCTTGAAAATGCAGTGTCTCTCCGTCAAGACTTTGAGGAATCTACAAACAAAGTAAAAGCACTTGAAAAGCAGATTAGAGCACTTAAGCAAGAAAAAGAAGAAAATCACAAGGTACCCAAGTAAAATTATTTTGGCCATTACTATGAAAAAGTGATAGGTAATGAATAAAAGACAGTATGATTGTAAACTTTACTCACAGCGTGGAAATGGCTAATGTGGGGGAGAGGTAATAATTTTAAGGTGTTTGGAGAAAGTGTAAGGGACAATATCAGAGGTTTTGTTTTTAACATAACGTTCTGCGTGCATGAATTGCCCTGCCAGGAGTAAAGTAGAGGTTAGGGATATTTAAGTGACTCTTCTGTAGGCAGTGGATTAAAGAAAAATGGAGGGCTATGTAGGAGGAAAGGGTTAGATTGATCTTAAGAGTAGGTTAAAAGGTCGGCATAACTTCATGAGCCATAGGGCCTATACTGTGCTGTACTGTTCTATGATTGATTAATTCATTGGGATTTGACATAGTTTGCTTTTGAAATCAATGATGTTACATAATCTGAAGTGCTAATTTTTTCTTGTGCTATCCTAGTGCAAAGTAAACAACGTAGCTCTTTGAAATGTGGTGTAGCTATAAAATTGCCTAAAATATGCAGGTGGTCAGTCAGGATTTGGTTTATGGTTTATGGCTTATGTTAGTTGTGATGACAATGCCACACTTTGCGCTTCCTGACTAAGTATTTAACAAAACACCAAACAAATGTGAGTATTTAGATTGAACATTTTGTAGCTGTCATCAGTGACTTCCATTTCCTCTATATGGAAATATGTTTGGATCAGAAAGGTTAATACTGACTTTAAAGAAAGGAGAGGAACAGTAGTGGCAGTGCCAATTTGCATCAGAATGTTGGTGAGCAAAAGATCAGCAATAAAACACCTTAAAAAGAACTGAGGTTCCAGCTTTGCATTAGTTCATTTCCGGCGTCTTAGTCAGTATTCAACTTTATCCTGTGAGTGTGGTTATATCTGTTTCATGTATACAGCAACTTCAAAATAGATCAATCATCATTGATCAACTTACAGTTTGTAAAGCCCTTAAAAACTAAGGGTGTAAGATGATCTCTAGTAGTTCCACATCAGCAACAATTACTATGCCATGCCATTTTTGGAAGTCTAACAGTAAAATATAGCAAGTCTGACTGCAGTGTTTCAGTTATTCAGATCACCTGTGTGCCTGCATCTTACTTGAAGCAAATTGTAGCCCAGTAATTTTAAAATTCTCATTACATACGGTTTTAGTACTCTTAAGGTTCCTTGTATACAGTGCAAACTTGTATACAGTGTATACCAAATTGTAATAACACTTTTTTTAAAAAAAGTTACTTTTAGGTTGGATAACTGTTAGCTCACCTTCTTCACCTTGTGTCATTAAGTTTCAGTTCTATAATTTCTAAAAGCCTTAAAATTAAGGTATGAGACCATCTCTATTTAATAGTTCCACACCACCAACCATTATGATGTTGAATACAGATTCATCTTTCTGTCAAGCTAGTTTTCAAAGAGCCTCGTAAATTTTTGAATTTAATATGAAGAGTATATTGCTTTTGTACAGTATTCGGAGTTAGCTGCCCTTTAACTGATGAGTGCTGTGTCATTAAGCTTAATGTTGCTTAAGCTTAAGTTTTACATAGCTATTAGCATAACTTAGTGTTAGCATTATAATGGCATTTTAAGTGGTAGTAAATTATTAACATTACGTGAGCTTGTGTTTTATTAATATAATGTCTGTACAATCTACAATTTTAATAGCAACTTGTTGAAACCCTTGAAAGACAAAAATCCCAAACCAAGGAATTAAAGGATGCACATCAGCAGAGGAAGATCGCAATGCAAGAGTTTTCTGAACTCAATGAAAGGATGGCAGAGTTGCGCTCTCAGAAACAGAAGTTGTCCCGCCATCTCCGTGACAAAGAAGAAGAGTTAGAAATAGCTATGCAGAAGATTGACACAATGCGTCAGGAAATCCGAAAAGCAGAAAGAGCAAGGAAGGAGGTAAATAATTTCAAGTAATTAACCAAGGCAACATAACTTAGTCCTAGTTTGGAGAAGAAACTGGATATAAATAACAAGTATTAATTTCTTAAATTAATTTTATCTATTAGAAGCTATTTTTTCAATTCTTTAAATAAAAATTAGTTTTTCTATTCACAGGAAAAACTGTATTTAACTACGTAGAAAAAGAGGAGAAAGAAAGTGAAATGATTGCCATTGATATCCACTCAGTAATTTGTTCAATGCTGCTATATATTTCTAACTGCAAGTTCCTCACAGTGTTTTCTTCCATTGTGCTTCTTTGTAGTGATCCCATTATATCTGTATTGTTCTATTTTTTTGTCTTTTTTCTCTTTTAATTCCATATGCCATTTCATAAGTTTAAGTGCAACAGTTTTTTTAAACTCTCCTTTCTATGGGACTTGACTGAGATGCAATGTCATAATTGAACGCCTTACCAAGCAAGTTGGTGTAGAAAGGCATATTTCTTTGGAATTTGAAATGTAGCCTGATCAGGGTCCTTGTCTGTCATGCCTTAACCCTCTTTATTGTACATCTGCTCTGAATCACTAACTTGTATTCAAATGATAATTAGATTTTTTTGGGCCAATGGCTATCTGAGTTGTTAACTCCAGGACTCTGTGGTCATGTAGTCAAGGATCCCTCCTTTCCTGCAGACTCCAATTTCTATCATTTATTGGGCTAGATCATGCTGACTTTTGAAATGCGTTACTTTTGATTTATTGGGTGAACACATTTCTGTCAATTAAGTATTCTGTCATTAGAGTCATTGGCCTATCAAGTCCATGCTAGCCATTTACTAAATAGTTCAATATATGTTGTACCCTTGCTCTGTTTCCACAGCCCACTAAATTTTATTTCCCAAATGAAAATCCAGTTACTTTTGAAATAATTAATCATCTCTCCTTTCACCACTTTGAGGGTGCTAAACTCTAGATCATTGCATTAAGAAAGGTTTTTCCTCAAAGTCTGCATATCTCTTGCTCAAAACTTTAAAGCTGTGACCTTCTTGTTCATGTCTGGTCAACTAATGAGGTGTTATAGTTTGTCTATTATTTCATTTCTGCAAATCTTTCTTAGTCATAGAGCACTGCAGCATAGAATCAGACTCTTTGTACCCATCTAGTTTGTGGCAAACTGTTATTCTGCCTAGTCCCAAATGGTCTATAGCACCTCCATACTTTCCCATCCAAGTAATTATCCAAACCTCTCTTAGATGTTGCAATCAAACCCGCAGCCATCACTTCCACTGGCAGTTTGTTTCACACTCTCATCACCATTTAAGTGAAGAAGTTTCCCCACAGATTTTCCTTAAATATTTCACCCTTCACCCTTAAACTGTGACCTCTAGTTCTAGTCTCACCCAACCTCATGGAAAAAGCTGTTTGCGGTAACCCTATCTTTACCCCTCATGATTTTGTATACCTCTGTCAAATCTCCTCTCATTCTCCTAACTTCTAGGAAATAAAATCCTAACCTATTCAATCCTTTCCCTGTAATTCAGGTCCTCATATCAGCAAAATCCTTGTAAATCCAACATAGATTGGGTACACCTTTTCATTGAGCACCTTCATTACAGACGGGAATTCCTGGTAGCCACGCATTTTATTTCCCATTCCCATTCTGACATGTCAGTCCATGGACTCCTCTGCTACCGCAACATCGCTTTCATTTTAGTATAAATCATTACTATGTCCTGCAAAGAAATTGAGCACAGAGTTCTCTTGAGTCTCCCTTTTAGCCACCTGTTAATCATTGCTTTTTCCTTTCTGCTATTTTCTTTATATCCAGTTTTTCTTGCGTCCCATAGACATTTTATTAACACAACTGTGTCTTATTCTTTTGTTGTCCACCTGCTGCAGAATATGGTACCTTCACTAATTTTGCTCTTCTCCTTCCCCAATTCATAAAGGCAACAGCTAACTCCAATAACTGCTTATGTCCTACTCAGATATTTAGAATTTTATTTGATGGCATCATGATCCATTGAAGTACATGGCTCTTTACTTACTGAATTGCACTATATTGACAAAATCAAGTTTCTAAAAATATTATTCTTTATTAAAACACTGTTTTACTATTGAAGCGATTGTTCTTTCTTTTAAATGAAACATGGTAACTGCAACAGGCAGTATTTAATTGATTAAGTTACTGATGTAGCTTTGTCATTTGGGAAACACAAAAACTTATGCATTCTGTTACTTGTGAGCTATTGTAGTAAGCTATGTTGCAATTTGCAGCATTATGCTGTTATTGCAGCTATCCTTTTTAGCTCATTAACCATTTAAATCTATTTCCACTTCTTCCAAATAATACTTTTTTTTTCTGCACCTCCAGTATTATTTCACCATTTTTCAAAATTGCTAATAGAATATTAAGAATATCTAAAGCCATTCACTATTTATTGATTTGTAATTTAATCCAATAATATTAAGCATTTTCTGGCAGCTGAAACATGGCTGATATGAATCAATGGTGAATGTATATGTAAAGGATAATGTATCGGCTTTTGTGATGGGAAAACATGTAGGTTTGAGTTTACTTTGAGGCATTTTTCTTCTTAGCTGGAAGCTCAGTTGGAAGACTCAATTGCTGAAGCATCAAAGGAACGGAAGCTTCGAGAACACAGTGAAGCTTATTCCAAGCAACTGGAAAGTGAAGTGGAAGCATTAAAGGTTAGGTTCTGTTGAAACTTTGTCAAAGCTCTATGTAATTATCTTTTATCAATTACCTTTTCCTTGAGGAAAATATCTCTTCAAGTATTAACATCATTTTGATTTATTTAGCTTTTGTATGTGAATTAATAAATGAGAAAATGTTTAAAAATGTCTTTGTTGAAAAATGCCATCCAAAAATGTCTTTGTTGACTTTGTTGAAAAATGTCATCTGTCTTGATCAAAGGGAATCTCAATAAGAAAGTGTTTTAAAAGTTGGCTCAGCAATTTTCTTTCTGCATGTTAGTTGAAGCATGGAGGTCGGACTACAGGATCCAGTTTACAACATCAGCAAGAACTCTCCAAGGTTAAAGCGGAACTGGAAAAGAAACTGGTCTTCTATGAGGAAGAACTGATGAGATGTGAGGCTGCTCACAGCATAGAGATTAAGAACCTTAAAAAGGAGGTCCATGATTCAGATGTGCAACACTTAGCTCTGCAAAAGGATGTAATGATACTCAAGGACAAATTGGAGAAGGCCAAGCGAGACAGGTACTTATATCCAAAGAAAGGCACTTAATCGTTAATTATTAAGATCAACATGTTTGTTAGTTGCTTTATGTACGTGAAGAAAATTTCAGAAAATGTACTAATTTAATAGTGAATAAGAAAACAAAAGGACATCTAGTGGGGCAGCATGCTAATATAGCAGTAAATATAACGCTATTACTGCACCAGTGACCTGGGTTCAATTCCTGCCGCTGTCTCTAAGGAGTTTTTATGTTGTCCCTGTGTCCAGGTAATCTGGTTTCCTCCCATATTCCAAAGACTTGTGGGTTAGTAGGTACATTGATGGCATGTGTAATTGAGTGGTGTGGGCTCATTGGGCCAGAAGTGCCTGTTAACGTGTTGTATCTCTAAAATTAAGAAGTTACTTTTATAAGGTTTGTATTGTATTGACAGAACATTAAAATGTATGCAGGTATTGATATATACTCCCTTTCTTTTAAATTAAAATCGACAAGTCAGTGCCTTAGGTATTTCACCAAGGTAATCAGGAGAAGGTCATTCTATGGAGAAGTCCATTCTTCACTTGACTTTAATGCAGTTTTAGAGACCAGGGAGTGAAAACAAAATAGCTAATATGAAGATGTACTGCTATTTTAATAACCAGCTAAGATGTTCTTCTAATGAGTTTATCTGAATTTTCTTTGGAATGTTTATTGCTACTAAGATGGATTCATAACAATTGTACTTCTAATGAACAGACACTTGGTTCACATTTTTTCCACAAAAAATATTTTTAATGATTTATATTTATCTATGCTTTATTAGTTGTATTGTTCACATTCTGTAACTCTGTAGTCTGGCCAGGCAGTTTTTCTGTATTTTATTAACACTTTGGCTTACAGTGTTCAGATGTTTTGAGGGAAAATGGAAATATTAAAACTCTGCTTTTGGCACATTACTTAATGAAAGCTGTGGAGTGTTCAGTGTGTTTTTCAGAAAATCTAGCCAAAAAAGTTGATTTGAAGTTTGAAGTTGTAGCTGTGTATGATTTTCAAAGGAATTTTTTTCTTTAGAAAATGATTAGTTTTTTAAAAATCTAAATGATTTCAATTCCTAGTAACTCATTTTCAAATAAAGAAAAACTTGGGAATTATTTAGAAGATGATGCCCTTACTTGCTGATCTAACCTGACTCCTGTTTAATCATGCCCATTTTAGCTACAGAAGGAGGCCATTGAACAGTTCAATTTTAAAACTCATCCTTGTTGTAACATCCCTTTATGCCTTACCCATCCCATTCCATGGGATTTTCTCCATATTCTTCTAGGATATCCGTGCAGCATCACTTCTGAACTCTTGCGCATCCCCACATTTAAATACTCTACTCTCATTTGACAAAGCCTTAAAACACCAGAATTTCTTCTCTTAACCCTTCCTTCTTTATTTTAAGATAGCTTTTTAAAACTTTGACCAACCAATTTTCCTCTTTTTCCTGAAGTTTGTGAATGTTCTTGTAACTTTAAAGTAGCTGTTTAAATGAAAGTTTCAGCTAAACAATGACTTAAGATTTATTTCAGTCACGATTATTGTTCAAGAGCAGATCCACTACTTGTTAAATATGCAAGTATTAGAAGAATTATTAATGTTAAGCCTCTTTTTTTTTTACCATTTATGCTGTTAAAATTTAACTAAAGAAGTAGTGAATGATTAATGATTAATTTTATAAGTTCTCATATATAATTTAAATAAATGAGTCTGCCTTTTGATTTTTTTTAACCTGGATTTAAATCCCTATTACTTGTTTCAATGATATTTTGAAAGCAGCTTCTTTTAGTAGACAATTATAATTGTTATAATAATATATCACACAACTGTAACTGATCAGATGAACTAGTGCTTTATGCATGATTTGGGGGAAAAGTGGTGAATAAATTTCTTGTGTATAGGCAGAATGAAATGGAGGAAACACTGAGTGAACTGAAGAAGAAATATGAATGTGAGCGAAATATGCTTATTGAAGAGAATAAGAAATTTTCAGCTGAGAATGACCGAGTAAGTCCATAATTCACCTGTGATGTTCCAATATTATTGTCATCCTCAATTCTCTTTTAAATGTCTGTTGAGAAAAATTTATCATTAATACCCTTTTTTTAGTGTAGTGTATAAACGAATGCATGTATTTGTAGGTGTTTATTTTAGGTAGGATTCGAGGAATTATTTTGAAATAAGTCTGTCAAAAAACATCAGTCACTTAAAAGGTTTTTCTTGACACAGCTAGTCAGTAGCATGTGGGACTATCGCCGAGGGTTGTGGCACCACAAGGAAAGTGCCTGCAGTAAGGAGTTAATCAAAGCAAGTCAGCTGGCCTTAGTTGTAGAATAATGTTCTTTCATTTTGTTTGTTTGTGGATGTCATTGACATGTTATTCATCCCCAATTACTCCAGAGAAGGTAGTTAACAGGTAATCACATTGGTAAGCTAGGATATCTAATCAGACCTGCCTGCGAATGATTTCCTTCTATGCAGGACATTGAAGCACACTTAGGTAGTTTTTTGTGATAAGACTAGTTTTTCGTTCTCGAGGTGGTTATTTAATTAAATTTCCCAGCCACTTGGCTGGAATTTGAACTTGACTCTGCACTGGTGATCCAGAACTCTGGTTGCACTTAAATTGCCCATAATACCACTTAAGTTTGCTATAGGAAAATCTACGGTGTTCTGGCTTCTTGTGGGTTTTAGGTGTTTCTCCTCTCTGTGTGGACATTGGATGAAGACTGAAATTTTTTGATTCAGTATGCATGTTTAACTATGCTATGTTATATAACATGTTATATGCTATGGACCAACAAATAATTGTTTTAAGCTATTTGGATACTTCAAGCACTTGAGAATTTTCTAGTAATAAATGATTATAGTTTGTTAACAACATGTGAAATATTCACAAAGTGTCCACTTGAAAATATTTGTACTGTTCCCATTTTATAAATTGCAGCTTTTGATTTTCAGATGTGCACATTTGTGGACAAGCTTACAGCACAAAACAGGCGGCTTGAAGATGAGTTGCAAGATCTTGCAGCCAGGAAAGAATCAGTGGCTCACTGGGAAGCTCAAATTGCAGAGATCATACAATGGTGTGTAATAGTCTTTAAATAATATTAGTATGTAAAGATTTGAACTGGGATAAAGATTATGTATGTAATATTGTTTCCATAATTATGCTCATCTTTTAAATGTTTAGGGTGAGTGATGAGAAAGATGCAAGAGGATACCTGCAGGCTCTGGCATCCAAGATGACAGAAGAACTTGAATCCCTCCGCAATTCCAGCCTTGGTTCAAGAACATTGGTATGCTTTAGAGATTAAGACGTAGAAGCAGAATTAAACCATTTGGCCTATCAAGAATGCTCTGCCATTCAATCATGGCTGGCTTATTATTCTCTTTCAACCCCATTATCCTGCCCTCTCCCTTTAACCTTTGACACTCTTCCTTATCAAAAAGCAGTTAAATGTACCCAATGACTTGGTCTCCACAGCCGTCTGTAGTAGTGAATTCCACTGATTCACCACCTACTGTCTAAAGAAGTTCCTCCTGATCTCTGTTTTAAAGGGATGTCCTTCTATTTTGAGGTTGTGCCATCTGCTGCTAGACTCTCCCACTGTTGACAACATCCTCACCATGTCCACTCTATCCAGGTCTTTCAACGTTCAGTAGGTTTAATGAGATCCCCTCACACTCTTCTAAACTCCAGTGGATACGGGCCCAGATGCATCAAACCTTCTTATAAATTAACCATTGTATCCCTGGTATCATTCTTTTAAACCTCCTCTGGCTGTTTTCCATGCCGTCACGTCCTTCCTTATAGGAAGGAATATGGGACCAAAACTGCTCACAATATGCAAAATGAATTTTCTAGAGGATTATAATATAGCTCTTCATAAGTAATTTTCTAATATAACTAGAAAATAACTGTTATTTTATTTGTTATTAGTTACTTTCTCTCTTTGAAGTCTGATCACTTTTTAAAAATTTTTGTTTGTTGTTTAAGAAGTATTAATTTATTGTAAAAATCTTGCTATTTAGAAAAGTTCGCAAAGATATGATTAAATGTTGAATAATTTCATAGATGAAGGAAAAACCATGTACTTTTTCACATCTAGTTAACTTTTATCATAATTCATTTGTATATTATTTGATCAGCAAATCCTTAAAGGAACTTTACAAAATAATAAGATAGGCTTTGTGCCTGTAATTGGAAAATATATTACTGTGGCGCCCCATTTCCTAGCGTATCCGAACCGACTCACGGGGGTTTGCGAGCACAGAGCTTTGGAGCCTCTATGCCATGGGGGGCCGGTTGACAGAGGCTTAAAAGTGAGGCTGAAGTTTTCGAATATGTAGCACACCGCTACAATTGGTGACCCCGACGGTCCAAACGATTTTTGGACCAGAAATGACCGACGCCGCCTCTGTTCATGCGGTTTCGTTGAAACTGCCGGGTTTCTGGACACAGCGCCCGGACCTATGGTTCCAGCAAGCCGAAGCCCAATTCCACGTTCGCCAGATCACCTCAGAAGACACCCGCTACTACTACGTGGTGAGCTCCCTCGACCAGGACACAGCGGCCCAGGTCGCGGAGTTCGTACAGTCGCCCCCGGCAGACGGCAAGTACACGGAATTCAAAGCCCTGCTCCTCAGGACTTTCGGACTCTCACGGCGCGAGCGGGCTGCCCGTTTACTGCACCTGGACGGCTTGGGCGACAGACCTCCATCGGCTTTAATGAATGAGATGTTGTCTCTCGCCGACGAACACACACCCTGCCTCATGTTTGAGCAGGCATTCCTGGAGCAGCTGCCCGAGGACATACACCTGCTGCTGTCCGACGCGGATTTCAGTGACCCCCGGAAGGTGGCAGCCCGGGCGGACTTGCTGTGGAACGCCAAAAAGGTGAGCGGGGCGTCCATCGCACAGATCTCCCAGCCACGCTCCCGGCAGCAAACCAGTCCAGGCCCGGCCGCAGAGCCTGGCAACCCCCGGCCCAATGAACACTGGTGCTTCTACCACCAGCGGTGGGGTGCAGAAGCCCGCCGTTGTCGCCCGCCCTGCAAGTTCCCGGGAAACGCCAGGGCCAGCCGCCGCTGATGGCTACGGCGGCTGGCCATCGGGATAGCCTCCTGTATGTGTGGGACAGAAGGTCGGGATGCCGGTTTTTGGTCGATACTGGGGCTGAGATCAGCGTTTTACCTCTGACGAGTTACGACACCCGCAGCAGGGCACCGGGTCCCCCCCTGAGGGCCGTGAATGGCAGCACCGTAAGGACCTATGGCACCCGCCAGGTGCAGCTACTGTTCGGCTCCAGCCAGTTCACGTGGGACTTCACACTGGCCGCCGTAGCCCAACCGCTTCTGGGTGCGGATTTTTTGCGGGCTCACAGCCTGCTGATCGACCTGCCCAGGAAGAGACTGGTACACGCCGAGACCTTTCAGACGTTCTCCCTGGGTGCAGCCCAGTTGCCGGCCCCTCACCTCGGCTCCATCACGCTGTCCGACAACGACTTCACCAGGGTCCTGGCGGAGTTCCCATCGGTTCTGGCACTGCAGTTCACAGCAGCCATGCCCAGGCACGGCGTACAGCACCACATCCCGACCCAGGGACCACCCCTCCACGCCCGTCCTCGGCGGCTTCCCCCGGACAAGCTCCGACTGGCGAAGGAGGAGTTCCAGAGGATGGAGGAATTGGGGATCTTCCGGCGGTCCGACAGCCCATGGGCCTCCCCCCTGCACATGGTGCCCAAAGCGACGGGGGGCTGGAGACCATGTGGCGACTACCGCAGGCTGAACGAGGCTACCACACCGGACCGCTACCCTGTGCCGCACATTCAGGACTTTGCGGCAAACCTGCACGGCGCACGGATCTTCTCCAAGGTAGATCTCGTCCGGGGATACCATCAAATCCCGATGCATCCTGATGACGTCCCCAAAACGGCTCTCATCACCCCGTTTGGCCTTTTCGAGTTCCTCCGCATGCCGTTCGGCCTGAAGAATGCCGCACAGACGTTCCAGCGGTTAATGGACGCGGTGGGACGGGACCTGGACTTCGCGTTCATCTATTTGGATGACATCCTCATAGCCAGCGGCAGTCGTCAGGAGCATCTGTCCCACCTCCGTCAACTCTGCGCCCGACTGAGTGAGTACGGTCTTACAATCAACCCTGCCAAATGCCAGTTCGGACTCGATACCATTGACTTCCTGGGCCACAGAATTACTAAAGACGGGGCAACCCCTCTGCCCGCTAAGGTAGATGCGGTCCGCCACTTCCCCCGACCCATCACGATCAAAGGCCTTCAGGAATTCGTAGGTATGGTCAATTTCTACCGCCGTTTCCTCCCTTCAGCTGCCCGGATCATGCGCCCCCTGTTCGCCCTGATGTCGGGTCCGAGCAAGGACATTACCTGGGACGAGGAGTCCGCCGCCGCTTTCGTTCAAACGAAGGAAGCTTTGGCGGACGCCGCAATGCTAGTACATCCCAGAATGGACACCCCTACCGCCCTCACAGTGGACGCATCTAACACGGCAGTCGGTGGGGTGCTGGAGCAACTCATCGCAGGTCGCTGGCAACCCCTGGCGTTTTTCAGCAAACACCTGCGACCACCCGAGCTTAAGTACAGTGCTTTCGACCGGGAACTGTTGGCGCTCTACCTGGCAATCCGGCATTTCAGGTACTTCCTAGAAGGTCGGCCCTTCACCGCGTTCACGGACCACAAACCGCTTACCTTTTCGTTTACGAAAGCATCCGACCCCTGGTCATCCCGCCAGCAACGCCACCTGTCCTACATCTCTGAATACACAACGGATGTCCGGCACGTCTCGGGTAAGGACAATGTCGTGGCGGATGCCCTCTCTCGCCCTACCGTTCATGCCCTTTCCCCAGGGGTAGACTTTGAGGCGCTGGCAGAGGCACAGCAGGCGGATGAGGAGATTCCGAGTTACAGGACCGCAGTCTCCGGTCTGCAGCTCCAGGACCTCCCCGGATGGTTTCCAGCAGGTTCGTTTGGCACGGACTCCGCAAACAGGTCAGTGAATGGGCCAGAACGTGCATGCACTGCCAGACGGCCAAGGTGCAGCGGCACACCAAAGCCCCACTGCAGCAGTTCCATCCCGCCCACCGGCGTTTCGACCACATTCATGTGGATATCGTGGGCCCCCTGCCAGTGTCGCGCAGAGCGCGTTACCTCCTGACTATCGTGGACCGGTTCACAAGATGGCCAGAGGCGGTCCCGCTCACCGACACCACCTCCGAATCTTGCGCCCGAGCCCTGATCGCCACCTGGATATCTCGCTTTGGTGTACCAGCCCACATTACCTCCGACAGAGGCGCCCAGTTCACCTCCAGCCTGTGGTCAGCTATGGCCAGCCTCTTGGGGACTCAGCTGCACCACACAACTGCCTACCACCCACAGTCGAACGGGCTAGTGGAGCGTTTCCACCGTCACCTGAAGTCGGCCCTCATGGCCCGCCTGCGAGGAGCCAACTGGGCGGACGAGCTTCCCTGGGTCCTACTCGGCATCCGCACAGCGCCCAAGGACGACCTGCGCGCCTCGTCGGCCGAGTTGGTATACGGCGCGCCCCTGGTCGTCCCTGGGGAGTTCCTACCAGCCCCAAGGGGGCAAGAGGAAGAACCCGCAGCAGTCCTGGGCAGACTTCGCGAGAAGCTCGGTAACCTGGCCCCCATACCCACTTCACAGCATGGGCGGCACCTGACCTGCGTACCCAAAGACCTACGGAACTGTAAGTTTGTGTTTGTACGAAGGGGCGGGCATCGGCCACCGCTGCAGCGGCCATACGAGGGGCCGTTTATGGTGCTCCGGAACAACGGGTCCACGTTCGTGCTGGACGTTGGGGGGAAGGAGGAGGTTTTCATGGTGGACTGCCTCAAGCCGGCCCATGTGGACCTGGCGCAACCGGCCGAGTTTCCGGCGCCTCGGCGCAGAGGCCGACCTCCCAAGCAGGTTCTGGCCCAGGCTGTGGACATTGGGGGGTGTATCGCGGTTCTTGGGGGGGGGGGTTATGTGGCGCCCCATTTCCTAGCGTATCCGAACCGACTCACAATTAGATAACCTACGGGGGTTTGCGAGCACAGAGCTTTGGAGCCTCTACGCCATGGGGGGCCGGTTGACAGAGGCTTAAAAGTGAGGCTGAAGTTTTCGAATAAAGTTTTTTTCCTTCAACTGCAGTTACCGACTCCGTGTCGTAATTTTAGCGCTGCGTGTAGCACACCGCTACATTACCAACTTTCAGAAAAAGCACATCTACATGATAATGAGATTTTCTGCAGAATTGTTTTATATTATAGTCTTTGTGGACTAATGCTGTAAACTATGCACAACCTGAGAGAAATGTTTCTTTGATTTTGTTTCTACATTGTTGACAACAGCAAAACAAATAAATTCAGGAATATGAAAATGACCAGAACTCCACACCAACAATGGCCCTTTTAGGAGTTTGTTGTACATTTAGTTTTAACTGTCACTCACTAAATTTAGAAGTGAGCATTGAACTTAGAAATAATTGAATTCTAAGGCATTAGAAACCAAATTAGCATAAATAGATGCCACTGGGAGGGAAAATTTAACACGGTGTAAATGTAACTCAGCTCCTTGTGGGGAACTGGCAACTCAGTAAATAATATTCTTATCAATTAACTGTTCTTTGTTCATTCTTTATGTTTGCTCATCCAGGATCCTCTTTGGAAAGTGAGGCGAAGTGCAAAGTTGGATATGTCAGCCAGATTAGAGTTACAGTCAGCACTGGATGCTGAAATACGTGCTAAGCAGTTAGTACAGGAAGAGCTAAGTAGAGTGAAAGCAACCAACATGGCAATTGAGAGGTACGGTTTTCATGGTCAAGAATTTACATGAAATGTAGATTGTCATTTGAATGTTTAGTTGATGTGAAGCTTTTACATACAATTTGAGCAAGTTGTGGAACATGAAGCTTTTTCTAAAATGAGAGCAAGAGGATGTCATGTGACCTTTCCCAAGCCAGCTCTTAATACCCTTTAATCCCAGATATCTGGTGATTTAGGTCTTAATACATTCGATCATACACCCATTAGGGTTAAGGATTTCCAGTGTATTCATAATCCTCTGGGTGAAGGAATCTGTCATCTCAGATCTAATTGCTTAAGCTTTCATCTTTAGATCATAACCTGACTCCTCCAGATATAGACTGCTCAGTCACGGAAAGCAGTTTATCAGCAGCTATCCAAGATATGTGAAAGATCATGCTTAGAATGCCCAGGGCTTAACATAGGAAGGAAAGAACAGTCCAGGAGAACACACAGCAGACATTTACTCAGATTATCTTAGGGATAAGTAACTACCATTTTGAGATGAGTCTTGGTACTTAAAGACTATTTCTCCTGGAACAGAGAAGAGGAAATTGAATAGATCCTTATCTTTTTTGTGAGATGGTGAAGTGACAAAGAAAGAACTTTTTTTACTCTTACTAAGAAGTTAGTGATCAGGGTTTTCAGTTGAAAGCTGTCTTCCTTGAGTGTATAGAAGTTAGGTCAGATATTGCAAAAGAGACTACTGTACTTTCAATAAAATTGAAAAGAGGATGCATTTTGAATAAATGAAATTCCAGGACCATGGGGTGATGTGTAGTTAGTGGGATTAATTTGGGAATGGCAGTACCAATGCAGTGGGACATGTAGTCTCTATACCATTAACTTCCATTAATTGGTGATAACATTCCTTGTGACTGAAAGTACAGTCATTCACAAGATTTATTAGCATCAGCTAATGGAAGGCAGTGACTAGTCTGAAAGCACACTGCCTAAGAAGCACACACTACTGTTGATAAAGATTTGAAAAGACAGTCAGTTGAATGGAATTCCGAAGAGATTGCTATATTAGCAGAAGGTGCACACTTCTGTGAGCTATTACACAAACTTGGTCTTTTCTCCACCTTCACCGTTATAACATTTGAACTGGGAGCCTGGCTGGATATGGCTTATCAATTGGTTCATTGCCCTTTATTCTTGCCTTCTCACCTTGTCAGGACATTGAAGATGATCCTGCACATTTCCACCCTATTAAGTTGAGCAGCAACTAACTATCAGGTGATGTAATGCTAAGACCCAACTTTTGGAACATCCAGGATAGGTTTTATTGGCTAGGAGCAGGGCATTCAGCAGTACATCAATTTGACAGATTGTAGTGGCCTCCGATCCTTGGAAATTCACCTGAATATGATCCAGACTACTAAAGTGATAAAAGCACTGTAGATATTGTCTCAAGTAACAATGAATATTAACACTGAGGGAATATTTGAGTATCACCTGGAGTTTTTTATTAGCAACAAATGAATACAAAGGTGGTCTGAAATCAGAGGATGGAAGTTTAAAATGAGGAGCAAGAAGTTTAGAGGAAACCTGAGGAAGAGTTTTTCATGCACTGCTGAGAGAGTGGGCGAGGCAGGTACACTCACAGTTTTTAAGAATATCTGGATGAGTACATGAATTGCAAGCCATAGTAGATATTATTAATGCAAGTAAATAGGAATAGTATAGATTGGTGGGCTAAGGGGCCTGTTTTCATGCCATATGATCCAATCACACCATGACTTACTGTATGAAAGTAAGTTTTCAGTAAGATTTCGTGACAGCAATTAAGACGCCATGATGCTAAAAGTAGCGAGTATGGCCCAGTGCATCATGGGTAAAGTCCTGCCCTCCATTGAGCATATCTACAGTGAGCGCAGTTGCAGGAAAGCAGCATCGATCATCTGGGACCCCCACCATCCAGGGCATGCTCTCTTCTTGCTGCTGCCATCAAAGAGTGCCTCAGGATCCCTCAACCATCAGGCTCTTGAACCAAAACAGATAGCTTTATTCAACTTCACTTACCCCATGACTGAACAGTCCCCACAACCTATGGACCCACTTTTAAGAACTCTTCATCTCATGTTCTTAATATATGTTCCTTATTTGTATTTACGAAGTTTGTTAGCTTTTGCACTTTATTCGTTTGCCCTGTTGGGTGAGGTCTTTCATTGATTCTATTATGCTTCTTGGATTTACTGAGTATGCCCACAACAAACCAAATTTCAGGGTTGTATGTGGTGACATTATATGTACTATGATAATAAATTTACTTTGAACATGAATGATAAAGCTCTTAACTTTTTATGCCATTTGAGTTCGATAGTTTGTTGCGAAGACACCCAACATCAAGGGTGTTCCATGTACTTGTATGCCAGGTCTCTTGGTGAGATGTGGAGGAGCAGATCACCTTAGATTAGCAGCTTCATGAAAGTTAAATTTGTTGTTTTGTGGTAGGAGTACAGTACAAGACATAAAAATCACTAAGATCTATATTTTTAAAAAATGCAAAAGAGGAACAGTGAGATAGTGTCCATGGGTTCATGGACCATTCTGAATTCTGATGGTGGAGGGAAAGAAGCTGTTCTTAAAATGTTCAGTGTGTGTCTTCAGGCCCCCGTACATCCTTGCCGATGGTAGTAATGAGGAGAGGGCATCCTGGATGGTGATGGATGCTGCTTTTTGAGGCATCACCTCTTCAAGGTATCTTGATTGTGGCCATGATGGAGCTGACTGAGTCTACAGCCTTCTGTAATACTGTGCATTGAGTCTCAATACCAAGCTGTGATGGAACCATCAGAATGCTCACCACTGTGCATTGATAGAAATTTGCAAGAATTTGGTAATGTGTCCATTAGGATATTAATTTTTCTCAGTCAAAAATAAGATTGGTGAGGAATGGATCATCTGTAAATACTTCCCATTCTGGCTTTCCATCATCCTAGCCACTTAAAATGATGGATTGGTGACATCAAATATAAAAACCAATTCAATTGAACTCATTTTGGTATTCTGCATTTTCTCTTTCATGGAAACTATTTTATAGCAAACTGAAGGAAGCAGATGCCAAGAATCAGCAATTCACAGAGGAGATAATTAACCTAAAAAAAGAATTGGAGGAAAGCAGGACTAGAACAGAAAAAGGTTAGTGACATTTGCTGCTTAAAACAACCACTCTGTGGTATAAGTATAAATTTGGACTGTTTTATAACATTAAAATGTGTGTCTTTTAAAAATTTTTTCACTTCTATGCTTACTTTTTCTGTTAAAGGCCTCAAACTCCCAGATTTTCAAGACTCAATTTTTGACTACTTTAACACCTCTCCAGTTCCACATGACCTAGGATTTAAAGTAAGTGTTTATTATATAGTGATTAGATCATACTCTTGTAAAGACATTTTATCCATGGTGCTATAAATTTCATTTGAGCAGTCAAGAATTAAAAATATAGCTTGGTATATTTCAGAACAGAAAACCTGTATGTGTTTGAAAATGTTAATCTTAGCTATGCAGTTTTCTTTTTGATTGTTTAAAGCAATTTGATGTAGGTTTTAATCAAAAATCGAATATACTGAAAATAATGCAACATTTATTAAAGATCCCCAGAAACACGGTATCCTTGTAATTTCCCTGTTATGTGTAAATTCCATTCACATGTTACTTTCCAATACGGTTTCCTCACAAATTAGAACTTGAACAAAATTATACTAACTGTTCACTTCATGGTACTGAGTTATGCAGATTCCAAATATCTCTCAAGAATCTGTCATCTGTTCTTTTTAATAAAATCATGGTTTTCCTTCAAAATAAATTTGATTATATCCAAATGCAGTAATCTCTTTGCAAGAGGTGGTGTCCTGATGAAAGCCTTTCACTTTGCAGAAGGGAATTCACTAAGTGTGTTTTTCTCGTATCTGTTGCACTAAGGGTTCTGTTTGTTCTTCGTCTACATCATCTCTTCTAGCATTTTGGGAAGAAGTAAGTTTCTGTGCTTGCTTTTTCACCCTAACTATTACAACCTGCAAAAGCTGACCCTTTGAACTAGCTGAGTTTCTGTGTTAATCACTTATGCTGTCGCTTTATGTGAAACCTTCTATACTTATTTGGTTGCCATTGCTACTGTTTGAAACTTGCTTGTATTCAAAACTTGCTTAAGTTTCAATATATTAAAATAAACAGTTGATATTTCATACTTAACTTCCTACATGCTGTTACTATAGTGCTTAAACAGAACATTATCCTTTGATTCTTAATAATATAATTCAGCAGTCTACTAAACAAAAAGGTTAACACTTTTGAAACCTACTTGTATAAAAGATATACTCTAAAGAATTAATCAAGTGCAGGAGTTCAAGTAAGTTGTGACAAATGTTTAGAATCATCCCTCATTAATTATTTTTGATTCATTTTGTCTGATTAATTAAATCTGTAAAATAATCAATGATTCGAATGTAATCTTGCAGTATTACCTGGTAACGATGAGCATTTTTGCAGTACCTTGTCATTGGCTCCTAATTCCTGAATCTATTAAGGAGTTTACTGCCATTTATTTGAACTCCTGAATTTGGACATTTAGTAAGCATGTAATGATCTGTATCCTAGAGTTTTTGAATTTACAGAAACTAGGTGATCTAACATTTACTCCTCCCTGTCTAAAATATTGTTTCAATGATTCTTGTTTTCTGGCTATCTTTTTCAAACTTGATGTCTTCCATCAAGCCCTGCTTTTTAAAGAACAAACATGTAAGAAAATATTTTGCCATACCTGACAGCATCCATTCCTTAGTCCGTTGTAGACTAGGTTATGGTTTGACAATAAGTGATGATTCAAATAGTTCTTGTCACTTTATATGAATGAACTGTATCTCCATGGTCCTTAGGTGGAATAATATTGTCTGGTTGTTAAAATATGCCCTCAAATAAATGAGTCTAAAGTACACAAAAGATCAAGATCCAAGGTCCATTAGTTACATCAAACACTTATTGTGCAGCTATACTAAATAAAAGTACTCAGCATCTTTGAAAAGAGGGACAAAGTTAAAACCGAAAAACTGTGAAAGGCAAAGCCATGTGACAGTTGTATTTAAGGTACTCAGAAAGCAGAATATATTGGAACTACTCAGTCGTTGGGGCAGAATTCTTGAAGAGACAGACTGAGTTCACATTGACTCTTTATCAGGCTGGTAAATTTTTGAATTCTATTTTGTCTCTGAAATAGGACATTCTGATTTAAAACTTGCTTCAGAAATCATTTGTAATCCTTTACTCCTTTACATAGTACATTTAATAGCATGTTCCTTTAGACTTTAGACATTTATAGGAATATTTGAAAAAGAACTGGAGAATTTCTTCTATTATCCTCGACATAGTCATACCTTAAACAGCACCTAAAACAAACAATCTGACCATCCATTTCATTGATGTTCCAAGTTGACTACCACTTTTGCCACATCTCTACACTCCTCAAATTGACCCTAGCAATGAATGGATTATGTTTTATGCAGATCATAATTTTAATCATTCCATGAAACAAGAAGATAATTTGGCCATTTTGGATGCATTCTATTTTAAATAGTTGTTTTGTTTAGTCAGCATATTGTGACTCACTAGCTTGAAATATGAGTGGTTAAGCAGACTGGTCCTATACTAGCTTGAGTATGAAGAAAAAGGTGATTTCATTAAAATGTACAATGGATTGAATTCACAAAATAAGAGGATGGCCATTCTGGAAAGAGATAAGGAGAAACTGCTTCATTACACGAGGTATATGGGGGGTTCAGTCACAGTATATTCACGGCACAGTTTGATAGATTTTTGGATATCAAAAGAATCAAGGAATCCAGGGTTAGTGTGGGAAACTGGCACTAGGATAAAAGTTTAGCCATGATCTTATTGAATCGAGTAAGGTAGGGACTGATTGCCTGTTGCCTTTTGTTTCTTGCATCTTAACATTTAGTAACTTGAATAGCATTCAAAGACGTGCTTCATCAGAGCTTATTTTTTGATTGAAGAACCTTCCTTGGACTGGTAAAAGTAGTACAAATGAAGTAGCAAGAGAACCATTTTAAAACATTTACAACTTAAATTTTTCACTTCTGGGAAACATCTTCTTATGAATAGAAAGTAGATAAGCCATTACTTATTTTTGAACAGTAATCTTTAACAGAGTATTGTTCAAAATTTATATTTTCTAGAGTGGTTCTGTCAGTGAATCTGATATTAGTGCCCTGAAACCAGAAGCATTCTCACTTACTCCGTCACCATCAGCTTTGAGCAATGTGGAACGGAAGGATGTAAGTATTGCTCAATTTGTTGCATAGGTAGAAATCTTTAATGTGAAATCATTTAGCATTGTAAAGTCTACTAAGTCACCTCATGAATTTAATATTTTCCTAAGGAGATTGATTTATTATGTCTTTCTCAACTCAGTCTTCTGTTTGAATGCTGTCCAGTTTCAAGTGGTTTTTATGTAAAAGCCTTAACACCAATCTCCTTCAAACTGACCCATTTTAGAAGCTGTTAACCTCACTGATTCAGTTTTATCGAGACCATGTGGTACCCTAACTTTTACCTACTATTTTAGAACAGACTGAGAATCCAGTCACACTTTATGAACCAAATAATGATCTCCTGTGCTGTATAATCCTGATTCAACAAAATCGGTGTGATTTAATGCTGCAGCAGGCTAATGGCACATTAAGCCATAGTAGAAATTATAGACAATAGACAATAGGTGCAGAAGTAGGCCATTCGGCCCCCCGAGTCTGCACCGCCATTCTGAGATCATGGCTGATCATTCACTATCAATACCCAGTCCCTGCCTTGTCCCCATATCCCTTGATTCCCCTATCCATCAGATATCTATCTAGCTCCTTCTTGAAAGCATCCAGAGAATTGGCCTCCATCGTCTTCTGAGGCAGTGCATTCCACACCTCCACAACTCTCTGGGAGAAGAAGCTCTTCCTCAACTCTGTTTTAAATAACTGACCTCTTATTCTCAATCCATGCCCTCTGGTACTGGACTCTCCCAACATCTGGAACATATTTCCTGCCTCAATCCTATCAAATCCTTTAATTATCTTAAACGTTTCTATCAGATCCCCTCTCAATCTGGTCAATTCCAGTGTGTACAAGCCCAATCTCTCCAATCTCTCTGCGTAAGACAGCCCTGCCATCCCAGGAATCAACCTAGTGAATCTACGCTGCACTTCCTCAATTGCCAGAATGTCCTTCCTTAAACCTGGAGACCAAAACTGTACACAATATTCCAGGTGTGGTCTCACCAGGGCCCTGTATAAATGCAAAAGAACATCCTTGCTCTTGTATTCAATTCCCCTTGTAACAAAGGCCAACATTCCATTTGCCCTCTTCACTGCCTGTTGCACTTGCTCATTCACCTTCATTGACTGGTGAACTAGGACTCCTAGGTCTCTTTGCATTTCTCCCTTACCTAACTCTACACCGTTCAGACATTACTCTGCCCTCTTGTTCCTGCTTCCAAAGTGGATAACTTCACATTTATTCACATTCAATGACATCTGCCAAGTATCTGCCCACTCACCCAGCCTATCCAAGTCTCCCTGTATTCTCCTAACGTCCTCTTCGCATGTCACACTGCCACCCAGTTTAGTATCATCAGCAAACTTGCTGATATAGTTTCCAATGCCCTCATCTAAATCATTGACATAAATCGTAAAGAGCTGTGGTCCCAATACAGAGCCCTGTGGTACCCCATTAGTCACCTCCAGCCAGTCCGAGAAACACCCATTCACTGCTACCCTTTGCTTTCTATCTGCCAACCAGTTTTCTATCCATGTTGAAACCCTGCCCCCAATGCCATGAGCTCTGATTTTACTCACCAATCTCCTATGTGGCACCTTATCGAATGCCTTCTGAAAATCTAGGTACACAACATCCACTGGCTTACCCTCGTCTAACATCCTTGTTACACCCTCAAAAAACTCCAACAGATTAGTCAAGCATGATTTGCCCTTTGTAAATCCATGCTGGCTCGGCCTAATCCTATTTCTGCCATCTAGATGTGCCACTATTTCGTCCTTAATAATGGTCTCAAGCATCTTCCCCACGACTGACGTTAGGCTAACAGGGCAATAGTTCTCCGTTTTCTCCTTCCCTCCCTTCTTGAAAAGTGGGATAACATTAGCCACTCTCCAATCTTCAGGAACTGATCCTGAATCTAAGGAACATTGGAAAATGATTACCATTGCATCCGCAATTTCCTGAGCCACCTCTTTTAGAACCCTCGGATGCAGACCATCTGGACCCGGGGATTTATTAGCCTTCAGTCCTACCAGTCTACTCATCACAGTTTCTTTCCTAATGTCAATCTGTCTCAATTCCTCTGATATCTTATGACCCTGGCCCATCCATACATCTGGGAGATTGCTTGTGTCCTCCCTGGTGAAGACAGATCTAAAGTACGCATTAAATTCTGTTGCCATTTCCCTGTTTCCCATAACAATTTCTCCCAATTCATTCTTCAAGGGGCCAACATTGTTCTTAACTATCTTCTTTCTCTTCACATAGCTAAAAAAGCTTTTGCTATCCCCTTTTATATTCCTGGCTAGACTGAGCTCATACCTGATATTTTCTGTCCGTATTGCTTTTTTAGTTAAGATCTGTTGTTCCTTAAAACTTTCCCAATCATCTGTATTCCTACTCGTCTTAGCCCTGTCATACTTTTTTTTCTTTAATGCTATACAATCTCTGACTTCCTTTGTCAACCACTGTGGCCCCTTCCCCCTCTTTGAATCCTTCCTTCTCATTGAAACGAACTGCTTTTGCATCTTTCGTATTATGCCCAAGAATATCTGCCACTGCTGATCCACTGTCTTTCCTGCTAGGGCATCTGCCCATTTAACTTTGGCCAGCTCTTCCCTCATGGCTCCGTAGTCTCCTTTATTTAATTGCAACACTGACACCTCTGATCTGCCCTTATCCCTCTCAAATTGTAGATAAAAACTTATCATGTTATGATCACTACTTCCTAATGGCTCCTTTACTTCAAGATCACTTATCAATTCCTGTTCATTACACATCACCAAGTCCAAAATAGCCTCGTTCCTGGTTGGCTCAAGCACAAGCTGTTCCAAAAATACATCCCTTAGACACTCACAAACTCCCTATCCTGGGGTCCAGCACCTACCTGATTCTCCCAGTTCACCTGCATGTTGAAATCTCCCATAACGACTGCATTACCTTTAGCACATGCCAATGTTAACTCCCTAATCAACTTGTACCCAATATCCACGCTACTGTTTGGGGGCCTGTACACAACACCCATTAGGGTCTTTTTACCCTTACTGTTCCTCAGCTCAATCCACACAGACTCTACTTCCCCTGTTCCCAAGTCACCTCTTGCTAAGGACTGAATCTCATTCCTCACCAACAGGGCCACCCCACCCCCTCTTCCCATATTTCTGTCTCTACGATAGCACGTATACCCTGGTATACTCAATTCCCAGGCCTGATCCCCTTGCAGCCATGTCTCCGTTATCCCAACAATATCGTAGTTCCCCATTTTCATCTGAGCTTCAAGCTCATCTGTCTTATTTCTGACACTACGCGCATTCAAGTATAGAATTCTTAGCCCATTCCTCCTCTCTTTGCTTAAAACACTGTCTACTGTACCTAACCCAGCTCCTTGAACTTCCATCGGGCTAATTGCACCCTGAATTTTGATGACCTTCTCAAGATCACCCAAACCTTCTACACATTTAACCCCATGCTCCTTCTGACCAACCCTCTGGATCTGGATCCCTGCCCCCTGCACATCTAGTTTAAACCCCCCCGAGCAGCACTGGCAAACACTCCTGCAAGAATGTTAGTACCCCTCCGGTTCAGATGTAGACCATCCCTTCGAAACAGATCCCAATGTCCCTGGAACAAAGACCAATTATCCAAAAACCTGAACCCTTCCTTCCTGCACCATGCTCTCAGCCTCGTATTAATGTGCATAATCATTCTATTCTTCGCCTCACTCGCACGTGGCACAGGTAGCAATCCCGAGATTGTCACCCTGGAGGTCCTGCCTTCCAGCTTCACTCCTAACCTCCTGAACTCTCAAAGCAGGACCCCCTCACTCACCTTACCTACATCGTTGGTCCCTACATGGACCACTACATCTGAGTTCATGCCCTCGTTCTCAAGAATAGCCTGCACCCGATCTGAGATGTCCCGGACCCTGGCACCAGGGAGGCAACATACCATCCGAGACTCCCGATTTGCCCCATAAAATCTCCTATCTGCCCCCCTAACTATAGAATCCCCTAAAACTATCGCTCTCTTCTCTTCCCTTTCTAGTTGAGGGTTCAACCTCTGTGCCAGAGGCAAGACCACTACAACTCATTCCTGGTAGGTCATCCCCATCAACAGTATCCAATACGGTATATTTATTGTTAATGGGAATGGCCGCAGGGGTGCTCTGCTCTCTCTGCCTGCTCCCCCTGCCTCTCTGGACCGTCACCCATCTGCCTACTTCTTGGGTTTTTGGTGTGACTACCTCCTGATAACTCCTATCTACCTCTGCCTCTGCCTCCCGAATGATCCGTAGTTTATCCAGCTCCAGCTCCAACTCCCTAACTCGGGCTGATAGGAGCTGCAGCTGGACGCACCTCTTGCAGGTGTGGTCATCAGGGACAACTGTGTTGACCCTGACTTCCCACATACTGCATACGGAGCACACCACTGCTCTGACTGTCTCCCCCATGCCTGAACTGAATTAATAGAATAAGTCTAAAAAGCACCTAGCGACCTTACCTTCTTCCCCTCAGCGAGCAATCACACAGGCTTACCGAAGTCCCCTTATACCGAAGCCCACTTAGCCAAAGCCCAGTACTCTGCTTCCACGGACTCCGCTGCCCGCTCTGACAAGAAGTCCTGCCTTTTAAAGTGCGCGCTCGACGCTGACGTCACTCGCACCTGCGCAGTTCCCCCTCCTCCACAGGTATTGACCAGGTAGGCTTAAATCCTACCTACACGGTCGAATTCTCTGAGCTCCCAGCTGAATCACAAGCTGTAACTTGCTCCCGATTCAAATCGGGATTATTGTAGATGGGATTATATGGTTTGAAAACTAGTGGATCAGTATAATTTATTCTTCTGGCGTTAACTTCCTTTTCCTCCCCCTTTCAGCAGGCAGATTTCACCCTTCATATTTTTGATGGTTGTAAGCTTGATATACTCTAATTATAATTTCCCCCTTGCACAGCTGCAGTATTTCCTCTGGTGGAGAGACAGAATTACAACATGGAATGTTTATCATGGCCACCTCCATCATAATTTTGTGGAACAGAATCAATGATGGACTTAAAAATGAGTAATACTTAGCTTTATAAAGTGTTTTTTTTAACCCAAGACAGCATTAAAAATCAAATGAGATCTCAGTGTAAGAATCTGTGGAGTGTTATCATCATTTGCCACAGGTACAAAAGTGGTAATTTCACTGAATAAGTAATCATGAGGATTGATGATCCACAAATCTGATAACTATGATTATTTAAATAATTCTAATTTTAAAAATAATATTTGTAATAATGATTACAGAATTACTAGATTTTCATTAAGTTAAAAACCATTCAGTTAATTAATTCCTTTTAAAGAAGAAAAATTATTATATTATATGATCGTGGTTCAACATTGCATTTAACTTTTAAGTGCCCTCTGAAATTAAATTGCATGAAAAAACGTTGTTCCTGTTTAAGATGGCAGTTCAGCCCCTCTACCCTAAGGCTAATTAATCGTGGACTTGAGACTATGAAAGACTGGAATCAAGTGCATGTTCTTTGTCTCCTGAAACCTGTTGCATTATTTAAAATGTCATGGCAGCTCTGTCAACTCCACTTCCTGTATTAGGCATCAAATCCATTGATATACAAAAATTACCCTTGGTGGCACAGCAGTTAGTTCTGCTGCCTCAGAACTCTAGAGACCCTGGTTCAATCCTGAGCAAGTAATCAAACTGTGGGTCAGGCAACATCTGTGGAGTCTGAGGTATAGTTGATGGTTTGACACTGCATCAAGATTGAGAAATAAAGGGGGAGCTAGTGAGTATAGGGGTAAGGTTAAGTCAGGATCTAAAAGGTGATAGGTGGATCCAGCAGAGGAGGGTTTGATGGGTAGATGGAGCTAGGTGAGGGAGCAAGAGGTGGAGAATAGCAATGGAGACTGGGTTGTGATGGCAGAGACAACAGAAGGTTGCAGATAAAGAAAAGCAATGAGTGGAACCAGATAAGGGAGGGATGTTAGGCACAGAAGAGCAGTGGGGGAGAATTGGATGCTGTCCATATAGATTGAGTGTATTCTCTCTGACCAGTTTTTCTGTGGTTGCCCTGATTTCCTCCCACATTTCAACAAAACACTTATAGTTTAATTAACTGCTGTAAGTTAGTCTGATTATTTCTAAGGATCTATTTTGCCTTCTGCTTATTTAGCTTCACTACCATTTTTAATTCCTCTTCTCTCATTCTGGAATTGACTCAATAACTTCTGCAAACTTTGTTCATTTTGCAGATCTAAAGAAGCTTCTAAGGTCTGTTTTTTAATGTATCTCACCAGCTGATTCCCATACTTCACTTTGCCTTTCCTTATCAATTTCTTGGTTCTACCTAGATAAATCCTGAAATTTTCCAAATCCTCAGACTCACTGCTCATGATAAACAAGATTATAACTTTTCCCTTTGATCTAATACTTCTGTTGTTAGGCACAGGTGAATTATTATTATTTTGTTGGGGTTTTGTGCCATAAAAGGATACACACATTGTGTAAACTATGTATTCCCTTTGTTATTGCTTGCTAATGCTATATATTTTCGTAATTTTCCAACTTCAAGTCTTGCCTCAAACCTTCATAATTTACTTTGTTTAATATTAAGGTCTTGGCTTAAAATTAAGACCCTGAGCATTGAATGCTGGATATATTCATATTTTTATGAATATTGCTATTACTTCATTGTCACTGGTGTAAATACTGTACCTACCTTTCAAAAGACACTGATAGATCTTCAGAAGACCTACATGTGCTCCGCAGCACTGACTCCTTTACACTACAGTTGACTTTTTTTGTTCAAATTGTATTAATTTTTGCATATTTTTAATAATTTATGTTGGCTTGTTTTTCTTGTGACATAATGTCATATCCCTGTGATACCAGTGGAAATAAGTTTTTATGGCACCAGGGCAAACATATTCTTGTGCATATGACAATTAACTGGGCCTGACTTTTGAGCATTTCAGTGAGCTAGGCAATGAATGTAGGAATTTTCAGGGATATCCTCTTTTTTGTTAAAGAATAAAAAATTGTAGCAAAGGAGCAATGTTTTAATTGAAGAATAAATTAAAATCCCAGACAACAATTGGGAATTTTGTGAAATCAAACTGGTGGTGAACTGTTCAAATGTCAGGTGCAGTTTATTGTCACATGCACAAGAACGATGCCTGGGTGCAATAAAAAGACTTACTTGCAGTGGCATCACAGGCACGAAGTATCAGAAACACAACTTCATAAGTGAAATATAAATTAGCATAAATTGTACAAAATTTTGCAAAAAGGAATACGTTTAGAAGATTTCCTTGGAGGGTGGCATTAATCTAAGTGCTGAATCAGAAGGTTGTACCTTAATTTTTCCTTTTTTGTAAATTTCAGGAGCCAGTGACACCTCAGCAAACTACACCTGTTGCTACTTCTCCAATATTTGTGCAGCCTACACCTTTGCCAAAGGTAATGTTTTCTGTACTTTAATAATTTGTGCCTTTCTTTACAATGTAGAGCATTCAGCTTATTGAATGCATGCTGGCTTTCAGAGAGTAATTCCATTTCACCCTTAGTTTTCTGTAATCTACTATAAGACCATATGACTTAGAAGCAGAATTAGGCCATTTGCTCTTCGAGTCAGCCATTCAATCATGGCTAATTTATTAACCTCTCAACCCCATTTTTTAATTTCTCCCCTTAACCTTTGATGCCCTTACTAATCACACATTCTCATGAACACTATTCTGATTGTCCTGCCATCCACGTGCACTAAGGAAAACTCCCACTGGCCAGTTAACTCAACACTTTCTAAAGGATGTGGGAGGAATCCAAAGTATCAGAGGAAAGCCAAGTGGTTACAGCGAGAACATACAAAGTCCCTGCAGCAACTCTAGAAGTCAGACTTGAACCCAGATGACTTGAAATGTGAGACTTCTGACAATGCTGTTTTGCGGCTTGAGTTCAAGCCTCATTTATTTCAGATAATTTCTGCAAAATATTTCTAATGAAGCTCATGCAAAATGACAGGTTTAATGCCAACTGAATTCCAAACTCTAAGAAAATTTTAATCAATCCTATTCAGTAGAAATGTTAACACTATATCAATTTACTGTTTCTTATTTTGGACTATAACACTTTTTAATTTCTTTTAGCCTAAAGCCCATCAGGTCAGCATTAGAAATTTCTCAAGCCCTACACAGTGTAGCCATTGTACATCTCTGATGGTGGGTTTAGTGCGACAGGGATATGCCTGTGATGGTGAGTGATATATTAGTATTATTTGTAGTAGTACCTTTAATATTCATATTTAACATTATTTATATCATATGAAACTTTGCAATTTGTAGAACTAATTCTCTACCTGTATTTTGTTTCAATGCAAAATTAACATTGAGTGAAATTTTGTGTAGTTGTTAGATAGTATCCAAATATCCATACAACAGTTTCAAATACTTGCATTGCAATAAAATTTGTTGCATTTTATTAAATAGTTAATAAAATTACTTTATTTGTTCCATAGTTTGCTCATTTATTTGCCACGTATTGTGCAAAGACAGTGCTCCTCAGGTATGTCCGATTCCATCTGAGCAAGCAAAGAGGCCACTTGGAATAGATGTCCAGAGAGGGATAGGAACTGCATACAAAGGTTATGTCAAGGTATGAAAATTATTTTTTTCCGTAGTTTATAGCAATGAATCAGAATCAGGTTTATTATCGCCAGCATGTGTGGTAAAATTTGTTAACTTCTGTTAAAATTTGTAACTACAGCAGCAGTTCAATGCAATACATAATATAAAAGAGAAAAATAATAATACATGAGTAAGTAAATCAGTTACAGTAGATGTATATTGAATAGATTAAAAATCATGCAAAAAAACAGAAAAAATATATATTAAAAAAAGGGAGGTAGTGTCCAAGGGTTCAGTGTCCTTTTAGGAATCGGATGGCAGAGGGGAAGAAGCTGTTCTTGAATTGCTGAGTGTGTGCCTTCAGGCTTCTGTATCCCCTACCTGATGGTAACAGTGAGAAAAGGGCAAGATGGAGCTGACTAAATTTACAACCCTCTGCAGCTTCTTTCGGTCTTGTGCAGTAGCTCCCCCCCCCCCCAACCCCCACCCCATACCAGACAGTAATGCAGCCTGTCAGAATGGTCTCCACGGTACATCTATATAAGTTTTTGAGTGTATCTGTTGAGATATCAAATCTCTTCAAACTCCTTTTGAAGTCTTGCCGCCTTTATAACTGCATCGACATATAGGGACCAGGTTAGATCCTCAGAGATCTTGACACCCAAGAACTTGAAACTGTTCACTCTCTCCACTTCTGATCCCTCTATGGGGATTTCTATGTGTTGCTTTGTCTTACTCTTCCTGAAGTTCAGTCAGCTCTTTCGTCTTACTGACATTAAGTGCCGGGTTATTGCTGCGACACCACTCCGCTAGTTGGCATATCTCACTCATGTACACCCTCTCGTCACCATCTGAAATTCTACCAATAATGGTTGTATTGCCAGCAAATTTATAGATGATAATTGAGCTATGTCTAGTCATGTGTATATAGACAGTAGAGCAGTGAGCTAAGCACACACCCCTGAGGTGCTCCAGTGTTGAGGTGGAGTTATTATCACCGATTCGCACAGATTGTAGTCTTCTGGTAAGAAGTCAAGGATCCAATTGCAGAGGGTGGTACAGAGGCCCAGGTTCTGCAACTTCTCAATTGATTTGTGCCTCAGTATTTACTCAATATCAGACCATTCTGTTGTTTTGTGTTTGTCACTGTATTTGTTCTTACCATGTATTCTGTTTACTCTGTGATTTGATGCAAGCAAGGGATTTCATTGCAGACTGATATATATGATAATCTAATCTAAATCACTTTTGTTGTATTAGCACTCGTGTGAAAGAATGGGAGTTTGTAGACTGACATACCAAGATGTCTCTTTGAAAATTCCTGTTCAGATGTTCTCAATATTGAACATTTACAATGTTGTTTGTCTATAACATAAGTAAAACGGAAACACAAGGAGGCAATCGGCTTGATATCAACTGGAGTATCAATTCCAATAGGTGGCTAACTGTGCCATAGCGCTCAAGTAGGTTTCTGATCAACATTGTGCTGCCTTAAACAGTGTACCAAGTTTTTTTTTGGGTAGATTTCATTCTTTAGGATAACAACACATAATTATTTTTGGAACTGCAAAGATTAAAATAAAAAGCAATAGTTGTCTGTATCTAGACGTACAAAAAAGCTGGATGAACTCAGCAGGTCGGGCAGCATCCGTTGAAAGAAGCAGTCAACATTCCGGGTGGAGACCCTTTGTCTTGACCCGAAACGTTGACTGCTTCTTTCAACGGAAGCTGCCCGACCTGCTGAGTTCATCCAGCTTTTTTATACATCTTGATTTGACCACAGCAGCTGCAGTGTACTTTGTGTTGTCTGAATCTAACTAGTTGAGGAAAAAGGTATAAAAATAGTGTAAAGGTTTTAGAGAAGACAATTGAGTATTTCAATATTTAAAGGAATTTGTGCAGAGATTCTAACTGAAATATCATGTTGACCAGAAACATTACAACTTTAATTTGCTTCCTTTGTTGGTACTTAAGGTTCCTAAGCCGACTGGAGTGAAGAAAGGATGGCAACGCGCATATGCAGTTGTTTGTGATTGTAAGCTTTTTCTCTATGATGTAGCTGAAGGCAGATCCACACAGCCTGGAGTTGTTGCTAGCCAGGTGCTAGATTTGAGGTAAGTTTTCATAGCTAGAAAGAGTAATAATTTGTCAGTGTGGATTATTGATACTTCCTCTTTCAGACTAGAGGATATCAGTGTTTATTTCCTTTGATTTATTTATGTGCTCATAAAAGGGGAAAAAAAATCAATACTTGTGACTATTTCTTCATGAATCCTAAACATTATAAAATTTAGATCCATAGCAATATTCTCTTGAGTTTGACATCACTAAGCAGTACTTAAATCATTTCTTCATACTTGGGATGTTAATATGACTTGCATGGACTGACAGTTAAAATCCTCATTGTTTGAATTGGTTACTGATATTACACGAGATGAATTTTGCGCACCACAGTTCCCAAGGAGGCATTGGATTGTATAATGGGAGAGAAATTTCAAAAGGACATTCTGCACACTGCAGTTCTCAAGGAGAGTGTGCATAATTAGGCACTTGGCAAGGTCCAATAAAAAGAAATTAAGCGGAGTAGCCATTATGTAAGTGGGCCAGTGTTGGTAGTTCAGGGCTTTGGCGAGGAGAAGAGACTGTAGGTAGATTTTATTTTCATTTAATTTTTCTTGCTTTCTTATTGCACAGTTAAGAGCAGTGGGGTGCCAGGCAGGATAGTGGAATGTTCCTCTTGCTGTATGAAGGAAAGCAGGGAGACCTCCAATGTCCCTGCCAAATGAAAGAAGTGTATCCAGTATAGTTTCTGTCAGAATATGTTAAGGAATTGGAGCTGGAACTGGATGAACTCCAAATCATTTAGAAGGCTGAGGGGTTGATGGACAGGACATACAGGGAAGTAGTTACACCCCTGGTGCAGGACACAGGTAACTGGGTGACCATCAAGAGGGGGAAAAGGGATAGTGCAGGGTAGCCCTGTGGCTGTTTTGCTCATGAGCAGATAGACCATATTTTTATACTGTTGGCATGAGTGATTACCCAGCAGAAGAAAGTCACCTCAGTCAGGTCTGTGGCTCAGAATGGAAGTGGGGAGAAGAGGCGAGCTGTAGTGATGGGGGATTTATTGGTTAGGAGAACTGACAGGAGATGTGAAGAAGAATGAGATTCCCAGATGGTATGTTGTCTCCTGGGTGCCAAAGTCAGGGACATTTTGGATAGAGTCCAGCAGTTTTAAGTAGGAGGGTGAATGGTCAGAAATCAAGGACCATACTGGTACCAATGACATGGGTAGGAAGAATGATAAGGTCTGGGAAAGTGAATTCAGAGAGTTAAGTGCTAAGTTAAAGGACAGGACCTGCAGGGTTGTGATCTCAGGACTGCAAATTTATGGATGACACCAAGGTTGATGGTGTAGTGGACTGCAAGGAAGACTATCAAAACTTGCAGCGGGATCTGGACCAGCAGGAAAAATGGGCTGAAATATCGCAGGTGAAATTTAATGCAGTTAAGTGTGAGATGTTGCATTTGGAAGGACCAACCATGATAGGTCTTACACAGTGAGGAGTAGAGCACTGAGGAGTGCAGTGGAACAGAGGGATCTGGGAATACAGGTTCATAATTAATTGAAAGTGGTGTCATGGGTAATTACAGTCGTAAAGAAGGCTTTTGGCATATCAGTCTTCATAAGTCAAGGTAGTGAGTAAGGAGTTGTTAAAAGTAGTGTAAGACATTGGTGAGGTGTATTTTGGAGTATTGTGTTACGACAAGAAATATATCAATAAAATTGAAAGAGTGCAGAGACAGTTTACAAGGATATCACCAGAACTTGAGGACTTGAGTTATAGGGAAAGGTTAATAGGTCAAGACTTTATTCCCGAAAGCATAAAAGAATGAGGAAAGATTTGATAGAGGTATACAAACGACAGGGTATCAGGATCCAGAGCAAGAGCTGATGTTGCTCATTCTTCATGATGGTCACTCCTCTCTCCATGTGCTAAGGCTATAAAGACTGCTGCATCAGCTGTGCTCCATGCCCGCTAACATGAACTGATATGCCAGGCTTTAGGCCTACTGCGGGCTGCTCTGGGTTTGGATCCGAGGACTCAGTTTTGGTTCGGAATGCTGTTTGCTTTAATTGCTTGCATAATTTGAAAAAAACTGTCACTTTCTTGTCGTGATGTTGCTTGTGGCTCTGCTGGTGCAGGTGGTTAGTTCAGTTAGTGTAAATAAAACCCTTCCAGGAGGAAAAGAAGGTTCAGCTTTGTGTTTGATGATCTGCCCAACAAACATGCCTTTGGGAGCCGTGGCCGCAACTGGTTGATGTGGCATCGCCAGCGATGTCTGTCCATGGTTACATCATAGAGCACTCTCCCCATCCGTTTGGCAATCTGGTACACAGTGATCATTGTGATTTTGACTGGCCCACCCTGCAGTTCTGGGCTTGAATAATTTCACCTGTTGACCGAGATCTGTGTCCCTGCCTTTGTGCACCTGACCATCTGCTGTCTTGGATATTGGACACTGTCAATATTGTGTCCAATACTGTGCGCAGTTTTCTTCCGAAAATCGCTTCAGCATGAGTCCTGGCTGCAGTGAAATTTGAAATGGCACCAGAAATGTGTTGAGAGCCTTGGATGATGCTCCTTCCCCTCTGTATTTCAGAAGTGACCATTTGAAGGTATCCGCAAACCTCTTTCCTTGCCCTTTGAGTTGAACTGATGTGGATATTTCCACTGTCCTGGCGAGAATGCAGCGAACTATGAGCTGAATTGAGTGTAGTTGTCAGAAGTTAGCATTTCTGGCATCCTAAGGCAGCTCAAGATCCGTAGCATCTGTTGAATGGTAGTTTCTGTCATTATTGACTTCATAGATAATACTTGTAGCTATTGGAATAGGTATCAACCAGGACAAGGTAGGTACTCCCATTTATTGGGTCAGCGAAGACAACATGTGCTCGACTCCAAGATCTGGTAGCCTGAGGTCCTGGTTGTGGATCGGCTCTACTTGGATTCTTTGCTGCCACAGAGCACTGAGAATGCTGCTTGCATTGGACGTAATAGCTTTCTGTTTGTCCAGTCAGTACACAAAGAATCTTGTCGGGGCTTTCATTTGAATGATGCCCAGGTGACCATGGAATTGTTTCAGTACTTTTTGTCAAAGTGTTTGTGCAATCTCAATTCTGCTTTCAAGTATGAGGCAGGAGTCCACAGTTGAGAGCGACGTATGATGTCAGTAGAAGGGTACAACGTCTTCCTCAACCTTGACTGGCCATCTATTATGGAATCTGGAGATGTGTTGAAGAAGAGGATCTGCAGCCATTTCTGCTCTGATTTTGTCAACTGTGACCGGAAGCCCTTCAGCAATATCTGATACAACCTAGTGGACTTCACAATCAACTGAAATTGCAGCCGCAATTCCACCACAAGGATTAAACTGACTGATCTGTAGTTACTTTATGTCAGCTGGTCCAGATGAGATGCATTTTAGGTTGCTCAGGGGAGGAAATTGCAGGTGTCCGGCTATAATTGTTCAAATGTATAGATTCAAAAATAATGTCTGAGTGGAAGATTGCAAATGATAAACTCATTCACATAAGGACCAGGAATAAACTCAGTAACTGCAAGTGGTTCAGTTTAATTATGGTGATGGATTGCCTTGTCGAAACAGTAATTAGCAACAAAATCAATAGTAGTCAGGTGCAGAATGATTCAAGAGAGAAAAATGCATAACTAAAGTGTATTTGAAAGCTGCAAGGATCAGGAAGGGAACTTAAGCTAATATAGTATAAATGGACTAAGTAGTTGGTAAATATATCTAAAAAGTAGTAGTCATGGTACTGACTTTTTAATGAATACTAGACATAATTCTGATCTGAAAAAGAACTTTTCACTATTCCCTTTGTAGGAAAAGATTTTATCAACTGAGGGAAGTGTGCAAGAGTTCTTCAGATATTGGTACTAGGATTACCAGTTTACTTAATGACTGGGATATTTTTAATTCATTCAGGGGATGTAGAGTTTGTAGGTTGAGTCTGCATTCATTGCCCATCCCTAAATGTCCTTGAAGGTGGTGGTGAGCTGCTCTTTTGACCTACTACAATTCTTGAGGTGTGGGTTACTTATATTGCTTTAAGGACAGGAGTTCCAGGATTTTAATCCAGTGGTAGTGAAGGAATGGTATACTTATAACTGGGGATGATGTGTGTCCTGGAGTGAACTTCCGAGTGGTGGTATTGCATACCTTTGCTGCCCTTGTCCTTCTAGCTGGTAGAGGCTATGGGTGTGAAAGGTGCTGTTAAAGGAGTTTGGTGAGCTGCTGCAGTGCATCTTGTAGATTCAAACTGTTGTGTGTTGGAGGTGGAGTGAATGGGTGGGGATGCTGTCAAACAGATTGCTATGATTTGACTGTAAGTGGCCAGATTTCAAATGAAGCTTGGAGATATAGTGAATTGTGAGGAGGATAATAATAAGCTTTAAAGAGTTTCAAATCAATAGGTTGGCGGAATGAATGATTTGGTGTTAGATGAAATTTGATAGTGAGCACTGTTGAGTGTGACATGAAGAATGAGGAAGGGCAATATAAACCAGAGGAAACAATACCCAAGAGGAATAAATAAAGAGAGGGATCTTGGATATATGTGCGTAGTTTGTTGACAATGGCAGGGCTTGTTGAGAATGTGGTTAAAACACACAACACACTGGGCTTTATAAAAAAAATAGGCATAGAGTACAAAAGCAAATTAGTCACAATTAACCTTTTATAAAACATTGGTTCAATCACAAATTGGAGTATTGTGTCCAGTTCTGGATGTCTTGCTCCATATTCCAAGAAGGATGTAATTTTTATCTATGGAGAATGCAGGAGAGATTTATTAAAATGACTCCAAGGATGAGGGACTTCAGGTATGTGGATTTCCTAGAATTCTAAGGTTGTTTTTGGAATGAAATAGCCTGTAAGTGGATCTGAAATAATCTTTTAAAATCAAAAAAACGTGTAGGCAATGAAGGAAGAGAAAAACTGCTTCCTTTGGCAGTGGGGTCAATTACTGATCATCATAGAATGTTGGTGAGTGGAAGAACATTTCTTTTATGCTGCACAATGTTGGGATCTGCAAAGCAAGTGCAGTGGCAGCGATGTAGGGAGATGCCTAATGTGTGGAATTCAAATTAAACTAAGCATCTAAGTATAAACTCCCTCAATTCCATTTACATCACATTGTTATGCCAAATACTGTTCATGTTGCTTTACCCAGTGCATTCTCTACCCAAATTCTTAGTCTTAGTGGAATATTATTAGAAACACCAATTTGCAGTAGGGTAACTAGGGATGACCTCAAAATAATTTATTGAGTCAGAAGTAATTGTACTTACATTTGTCTTGGAAAGTATTTTATAAATAAATAAGGTTGTATAACTTCCAGTGATTATCCATGAACTTGTAACAAAACATACTTCATCCACCCTTTTTTTTACATCTATTCGCAATGTCAAATGACCCATAAATGACTTAACGTACAAGGGAAATGTTAGGCATCATATTTATTTGTAGAAGATTGGTAAATTCATATTTAGAGTGCATATATTTTCTAGAAAAATATAGAATTCTCTCTTATGTTTTTATATTGTGATGATATCATTGGGATATATGATATGTGATTAATGTTGTAAAACTTTAATTTGCAGAGATGAAGCTTTTTCTGTGAGCTCAGTATTTGCATCTGATGTAATTCATGCCACCAGAAAGGATATTCCTTGCATTTTCAAGGTTAGCATTAATCACTCAAAATAAAATCTTGTGATTTGTCCTGGCATATAGAAGTACATGAAATGAGAGTTTCAGTTATGATTGAAAGCCCTTAATCCATATTTTGTTTTCATACCATTCAGGAATAACAGGCTCTGTATGAAATTCAATTTGAATAAAATTATTCTTTGTCAGGAAGCTTCTTCCCATCATCCACACAGCATTTCAACCCATTGATTTCCATTACTGATTCATATATTTCATCAGCCTCTGTCCACGTCAGCTTTTTCCACACTTCCCTGTTCCATACCTTGGCCCTCCAATGTGACAATGTGATTAGTTCTTTACCTTCAACTTCAGTGGATCCTTTCTTTCACTCCTCACATTATTCTTTCTCAGACCCATTCCTCTCCCCATCTCACTTTCTCTGCAAAGGCAGGATATTGTGGAAGAGAGAACTATTTTGTACCATTCATTCATAGACACTGTGTTGTAGTTTATTGGACCCTTCCTTCCAGTTATCCAGACCCAGAGTAGGAGGTTCCTTTAGAAGTATTGCTACTGAACTTAGTGATTTTGTTTTGCAATTCTGTGGCACAATCCTGCATTACACCACATAGTGAAAGACAGAGATACTTTTTTAAATTAATAACATGGTTGGCAATATTTGGTTCTTGTGGAAAAATCAAAACAAATGTTGTTCACAGTAAGAAAGATTGATTACTTTTAAATGCAATTTATTGATGAATATCACTCCAATTTGTTCAATAGGTGACCACAATGCTCCTCTCCTCGCCACCAAGGACTTGTTCATTGCTTATTCTAACAGAAAGTGAAAGTGAGAAGAGGAAATGGGTTGGAATCTTGGAAGGGCTGCAGAATATCCTACAAAAAAATAAACTTAGAAATAGAGTTGTATATACTCCACAAGAAGCATATGATAGTACACTGCCATTAATTAAAACAAGCTTATCTGCTGCTGTTATAGGTAAGTTAATTGGCATATTTTTTACTGAATTATCAGTACAATTTCTAACACTAAGCTTTAGAGTTTCTTTTTGCACAATCAAACTGAATTTCTTTTTTCCCTCCTAGATCGTGAGCGTATAGCTCTAGGCACAGAGGAAGGACTTTATGCAGTAGAGCTAACACGAGATAGTAAGCTACTAAATAATCGATTTGCTACTTTAATCTTAGACTATCAACATTAGTTCAGTAATTGTAACTGAGCAATGTTGCCAGTTTCAAAAATGTGTATTGTAACACGTTGAAGCAAATAATAGAAATTAACTTCTCTAAATATTTTACTAAATTCAGAAAGGTTTAAAGAGTTAGCAAATGATTAAAATGTACTTTAATTACATTATTATGAATTTTGATAGCAGGAAATCTTACACTGTATAAAATTATTTTTCTCTGATTGCAGTGATAATACGTGCAGCTGACTGTAAGAAGGTCCACCAGATTGAACTTATTCCCAAAGAAAATCTAATTGTCCTTATTTGTGGCCGAAACAAACATGTTCATTTTTATCCATGGGCTGCTTTTGATGGACCTGAGACCACCTTTGATGTTAAACTTGCTGAAACAAAAGGCTGTCAGACTATGGTTACTGGATCTTTGCGGCAGAGTGTTGTGAGCTGTCTGTTTGTGGCAGTGAAACGACAGATCTTGTGCTATGAAACTAGCCGAACTAAGCCTTATTATAAGAAATTCAATGAGATTCAGGCCCCAGGCTGCGTGCAATGGATGGCAGTATTTGACGAAAGGTTGTGCATTGGCTACCCTTCTGGATTTTCGCTGCTTAATGTCCAGGGAGATGGACCTTCCATTAACCTTGTAAATCCAATGGACACATCACTTGCATTTCTCTCTCAACAATCTTTTGATGCTCTATGTGCTGTGCAGATTAGCAGCAAGGAGTATTTGCTCTGCTTCAGCCACATTGGGGTATATGTAGATTTGCAAGGCAGAAGATCGCGCATGCAAGAATTAATGTGGCCTGCAGTTCCTGTTGCCTGTGGTATGTATAGTTTTTCATGCTGGTTCCTTTCAGGGTTTCTTTTTGGGAATTTTCTACTTAGTCATATTCTTTCTTACTTTAGTATAAATTTGTCATCTATAGGCAGCCTAACTCTAGGTTTTCCCAAAGCAGTTTCTTATGTAAGAAATCTAATAATTATCCATGGAATTGAATTAATATTAAATAATTTGGGCTTCAAGAAGACTGTGTATTCTACACTTCAATTTTTTTAACAAGATTTTAAAAAATACAAATATGTAGAGTATTCTGAATGGACCAAGATGGACAGGCTGAATAATATTGTAGCAGAAAACCAGTTATAGGCTTGATTTGGTGACTAACTCTGTAAAACAGAAACCCATACAATAACATTACCTAATCAGACAGTGAAAGATCTTTCATTAAACTAATTATATTTTCTAAATATTACTTTTGAATAGAAACCTCTAAAGAGTAACTTCTGTGTTTGGATCTACTCTTTGTGGTGGGAGAGTATCCTTAGGAACCTTCAACATTTACTCCAGACTCCATGAAGTCTAATGGACTCAGTGTGGAAAATGGCCTGATTTCCACTTATCCTCCCTCAGCTGATGCATCAGCGCTTGGAAGAAACACTGAAAGTAGCAATAGGAACAGAATATAATCTTGGTTGGTTTTCAACATCCACCAGTATGTGTTGCCTGACTGAGTCCACTGACTGAGTTGATCACACATCCGAGGATACAATTGTCAGGCTGGGTTTGCAGCAGGCAGTTGGATGAATCAATGCAGCAGATAAACTGGCCAGTCTCTTCCAGGTGTATTTTATTTTAGGGCTGTTCATCTTTCAGAGTCTTGGCATTGCTGGCGAATCTAGATTTTATTGCCTATCTCTGATTTCCCTACAGAAGGTGGTAATGAGTAAGACTGTTGACCGATTGCACTCCTCATGAAGGTGCTTTCAGAGAGCTTGTGAGAGGGAGTTCTGGCATTTAGACATCGGTGGTGAAGAAGTGAAACTTGTTTATAGTCAGGATGGTGCACAGCGCTTGTTGCCGTTGTGTTATCAGAGGGTGCATTTTGAGAGCTGCTGACATTGGAGTAATCTAGAATAATAACTGGAGAACATTTTGTGGTTAACATGCACTTATGGCTATGGTGTGTTGGTGGTGGTGGGAATTAATGGCATGGTGGTTGGGACATTATTCAAGTACATTTCTCTATCCTGGATAGCGTGATGTTGCTGGAGCTGCACTCATCCATTGCTAATGTGCCTTTTTGATGGTGGTATATCTTTGGGATGTCAGGAAATGCCTCCATTTGTTATAAACAACTGAACCCTTGACCAAGTCTTATAGGTGGTTGCATTTGAGATTCTGGTCAGTGGGTTCCCCCAAGACAGCAATGGTAATGTTATAGCAGATGCTGAAAATATTGTGTAAAATGCACAAAATGCTGGTCAGCAGGTCAGGCGGCATCTATTGGAGGGGAATAAACAGTCAACGTCTTGGGTCAAGAACTGTTTCTGTAGCTCAACTCTTTACATCTAGACATCTTTACATCTCAACATCTAGGATGTTGTTTGATTCCCCAGCTTTTCCTCTTACCTATTATTCCATAACAGTTTTTGTCAAAGTTACCATCATACAATTGTGGATTAAAATCCTGATTTCACACTCATCTCATCACCCATCCTATTGTGTTAGTTGGGACAGACAGGATTGAACTGGAAGTTCCTAAATGGAGAGGTACTGATGATCATGATCAGCAGCAGAAATGTATTCCATTAGTCTATAACCATAAATAAGGTGCTACTGTGCTGAAGCTGCAAATGGAACAATGTCCATGCTAAACAGCAAAATCAGGAGCATCTAGCCTTGGACAATAAAACAGCTCATGGAATACGAGCTCCAAGGCATTGTAGTCATCTACTGATGGCAGTGTAATGCCGAAGACTGTATTCAGCCAACAGTGCTGAGTGCATTATCTATTTGACAGCAGCAGACGGAAAATAATTCCAAAATGAGAAGAAGTTGCATTATATCTGCCTCAGAGAGGTGGCTTCTTATAAGCTATTGTTCTTAGTTTCATCTGTCAAGATATCTCAGAGTCTTGTATGTTTCATTTGTCTCCTCACTTTTCTAGACATAACTGAATTCAAGCCTGTTCTCTCTAAACTTTTCTCAAATGACAGCCAATCCTTTTAAGGAATTTCTCTGGTAACCTCTGAAATGCCTCCAAGGCATAACCATCTTCCTTTAAATAAGGGGACAAATAATATGAACAGTGATGCAAATGTGATCTCATTGAGGCCCCATATAACTGAAATAGTAAATCAGGAACAGTCATCCTCTAGAAATAAGTGGAAAAATTTTTAAGTCTTTCTTCAATTGTTCTGTCTGCTTGCCAGCCCTTTGGCACACAATGCTGTGCTGAATGTGTACTTACTTTAGAAATTACCTAGGGTTATTCATAGCCTTCTATTTTGCTAAGCTCCATGTACCTATCCAGGAAAGACCCTATCAAATCCACTCCCCACCCTCTGCGTAAAAAAAAAACTTACCCCTGACATCACCTTAAAACTGTGCCCTCTCGTGTTAACCCTTTCAGCCCTGGGAAAAAGCCTGACTATCCACACGATCAATGCCTCTCGTCATCTTATACACCTCTGTCAGGTCACCTCTCATCCTCCAAGGAGAAAAGGCCAAGTTAACTCAACCTATTCTCATAGGGCATGCTCCCCAATCCAAGCAATATCCTTGCAAATCTCCTCTGCACCTTTTCTATGGTTTCCACATCTTTCCTCTAGTGAGGTGACCAGAACTGAGCGCAGTACTCCAAGTGGGATCTGACCAGGGTCCTATATAGCTACAACATTACCTCTCAGCTCCTAAACTCAATCACACGATTGATGAAAGCCAATACAGCATATGCCTTCTTAACCACACAGTCAACCTGTGCAGCAGCTTTCAGTGTCCTATGGGCTCAGACCCCAAGATCCCTCTGATCCTCCACACTGCCAAGAGTCTTACCATTCATACTATATTCTGCCATCATATTTGACCTACCAAAATGAATTAGCTCACAGTTATCTGGGTTGAACTCCATCTGCCACTTCTCAGTCCAGTTTTGCATCCTATCAATGTCCCGTTGTAACCTGTGACAGCCCTCCACACTATCCACAACACCTTCAACCTTTGTGTCATCAGCAAATTTACTAACCCATTCCTCCATTTCCTCGTTCAGGTCATTTATAAAAATCATGAAGAGATGGGGTCCCAGAACAGATCCTTGAGGTACCCCACTGGTCACCGACCTCCATGCAGTGTATGACCCATCTACAACCACTCTTTGTCTCTGTGGGCAAGCTAATTCTGGATCCACAAAGCAATGTCCCCTTGGATCCCATGCCTCCTTACTTTCTCAATAAGCCTTCCATGGGGGTATTTGATCAAATGCCTTGCTGAAATACATGTACACTACATCTACTGCTCTACCTTCATCAATGTGTTTAGTCACATCCTCAAAAAATTCAGTCAGGCTTGTAAGGCACAACCTGCCTTTGACAAAGCCTTGCTGACTATTCCTAATCATATTATGCCTCTCCAAATGTTCATAAATCCTGCCTCTCAGGATCTTCTCCATCAACTTAAAACCACTGAAGTATGAGTCACTGGTCTATAATTTCCTGGACTGTCTCTACTCCCTTTCTTGAATAAAGGAACAACATCTGCAACCCTCTAATCCTCTGGAACTGTTCCCATCCCCATTGATGAGGCAAAAATCATTGCCAGAGGACCAGCAATCTCCTCCCTCTCCTCCCACAGTAGCCTGGTGTATATCTCATCTGGTCCCAGTGACTTGTCCAACTTGATGCTTTCCAAAAGCTCCAGCACATCCTCTTTCTTAATGTCTATATGCTGAAGCTTTTCAGTCCACTGTAAGTCATCCCTACAATTGACAAGATCCTTTTCTATAGTGAATACTGAGGCAAAGTATTCATTAAGCATCTCCACTATCTCCTCCGATTCCATACACACTTCTCCACTGTCACACTTGATTGGTCCTTATCCTCTTGCTCTTTGCATACTTGTAGAATGCCTTGGGTTTTGGGAGCACGAAGTGCAGAATCAAATATCGCTGTGATGATTGTACGCTCTAGTATCAATTGTTTGGTGACAGTAAAGTAAAGTTTTCCTTAATCCTGCTCGCCAACAGCTTCTCATGTCCCCTCTGGCTCTCCTAATTTCATTCTTAAGATCCATCCTGCTAGCCTTATAATTTTCTAGATCTCTATCATTACCTAGTTTTTCGAACCTTTTGTAAGCTTTTCTTTTCTCCTTGACTAGATTTTCAACTGCTTTTGTACGCCACGGTTTCTGTACCCTACCATCCTTTCCCTGTCTCATTGGAGAACATCACGCAAATATCCCCTGGACATTTGCCACATTTCTGCACATTTGCCACATTTCTGCCATACATTTGGGAACATATGTTCCCAATTTATGCTTCCAGGTTCCTGCCTGATAGCTTCATATTCCCCCTTACTCCAATAAAACACTTCCTAACTTGTCTGTTCCTTTCCCTCTCCAGTGTTATGGTAAAGGAGGTAGAATTATGATCATTATCTCCAAAATGCTCACCCACTGAGTGACCTGACACCTAATCAGGTTCATTTCCCAATACCAGATCAGGTACAGCCTCTCCTGTTACTGAACACACCTAACAAACTCCACCCCATCTGAACCCCTTGCTCCAGGAAGATGCCAGTCAGTATTGGGGAAATTAAAATCTCCCACCACAACAACCCTGTTATTATTGCTCCTTTCCAGAATCTGTCTTCCTGTCTGCTCCTCGATGACCCTGTTACTATCGGGTGGTCTATTAAAAAAAGCACCCAGTGGAGTTATTGACCCCTTCCTGTTTCTAACTTCCACCCACCGAGACTTATTAGACAGTCCCTCCATGGCTTCCTCTTTTTCTGCAGCTGTGACACTATCTCTGATCAGCAGTGCCATGCCCTCACCTCTTTTGCCTCTCTCCCTGTCCTTTCTGAAACATCTAAAGCCTGGCACACTCAGCAGCCATTCCTGCCCCTGAGACATCCAAGTCTCTGTAATAGCCATAACATCATAGCTCCAGATACTGATCCATGCTCTAAGCTCATCTGCTTCGTTCATGATGCTTCTTGCATTAAAATGGACACATCTCAAACCATCAGACTGAGCACATCCCTTCTCTATCACCTGCCTATCCTCTCTCTCACATTGCCTACAAGCTTTTTTTATTTGTGAGCCAACCGCCCTTCCTCCATCTCTTCAGTTTGGTTCCCAGCCCCCAGTCATTCTAGTTTAAACTCTCCCCAGTAGCCTTAGCAAACCTTTCTGCCAGGATATTGGTCACCCTTGGATACAAGTGTAACCCTTCCTTTTCGTACAGGTCACGCCTGCCCCAAAAGAGGTCCCAACGATCCAGAAATCTGAATCCCTGCCACCTGCTCGATTCATGTGTTGCTTCTATTTACTTTGCTAAAAAGGATAATTACGTTTTTTTCTCATTTCTTTTATATAAAAATTTCTAATAGTCCTTCCTTTCTTCATAAATTGATAAGAGAATTATACATTCTATATCAAATTCATACTTTGTAGATCAATACTATGTGTGATTCTGATATTGTTTATTTTACTTTCTGTATGTGCAGCTGTCGACGTATATACCAGAGATATTCTCTTCCTGTTTGTATACACACTTTTTTAAATCAATAAAAAGATTGGAAAAAAAGGATAATTACAGCTCTATTTGCCCACTTAACTTATCTATGTCCTTTTACAATCCCTTCATTCTATTCACAACTTAGTCTCAATCCAATAATTTTAGATTCTCTATTGTATTGTTTGATTGTCAACTGTGAGTGTCAACTCTGAGTTAGGAGGCTGTGTTCACGTATCACTCCAGAAATTCTAATGCAGTACAAAAGGTATGCAATTTTATTTGGGGTGTCATCTTTCAGATGAGACATTAACCTGTTGTAATATCTTTTAAACCTATGCAAAGATTTATTGAATTTACATTTACAATGGTTATAATCTGTGCCTGAAATTCTCACACATGGGTTAAGCCAATTTTGGACATATGGAGATACACCCTTCACTCAATTTGACTGATTATATGCTTTTTTTGCCTATACCAGGTTATGCTACTTCATATCTAACAATCTACAGTGAGTATGGTGTGGATGTTTTTGATGTGAACACCATGGAATGGGTCCAAACAATTCCTCTTCGAAAGGTATTGTAGGTGGTTGCAGTTCCTAATACAAAGATCTGTTCTTAGTGACATTACTCTGCTTCAATTTTGCATTAACAAGTTTTATTTTATTATTGTAACTAGATCCGACCATTAAGTAGTGATGGCACACTAAATCAGCTCAACTCAGAACCTCCAAGGTTAATATATTTCAAGAATAATTTTTCAGGTTAGTTTTATTAATTTCATATAGCCGTATTGAAATTGTAATGTTTTTCCATGCATTTTGGAGAATTGTTTCAAATCAGTCTTGTGGAATCCTTGCCATTTTATCCTGAACAAAATTGTGCTTTACCCATTTAGATCATTATGTGCCTTCACTGTTAAGAAGCAGTAGCATCCAGAAAATAAGAGATTTGATCAGGGACAACAACAACTTTTCCCAGGGTTATGCAGTATTTATTTACACTTTTTTGTTTATTTAAAATTTCTCACAATCTGATTTGCATTTTGCAAGTCTAAATCGAGAAACTCTACAACGAGCACAACATTGTGCGTAATAACACTATGATACATTTTTCAGTATTTATTTTTGTTAAAGGGTGAACAGTCTCTTATGGAAAACATGGTAAAACATCTCTATGTGCTACATTAAGTTTGTATTGCAAAAAGTCTTCAGACTTGATTTCATTTTGTGCTGATGATTGTGGAGTTCTGGTCATTATTTCTGGAACAGTAAGTAAAAATAATAGAGCTATTACTCTGACTGCTCATCCTTGAGAGAAAATTACACAAGAAAATACCAAATGAAGAAAGGATAATTTATAGCTTGCCAGAATACTTGAAATGATCTGGAAGGCTACCTGTGTCATTTCTGCTACAGCTACTATTGAGCGGACTGTCTAAACAGCAAAGATTTTGGAATGCAACTGAATGTCCTGAGATTCAAAAGTATTTAAAAATAATTTAGCAAATTAATAATATTATAGGAGTTGTACATCCTGCAAATGCTACTGTTGAATTGCTGGCTTATAAAGACTGAAAACTTACTGCATGGTAGGGAAAATGTTATATAATAAAAACACAAGTGTATAGTAAGAAGTGAAACTAAAAAGCCTGGGGTGCACTTATTAACAACATCCAAAATGATTTGGTAAATTCACCATGGCCTGCTTTTGTCATATGCTGTTTAGCTCCTGTCTGCTATCACTATTGTACTTACTAAAGAATAGTGAAATGTATGAATCCAATTGCTAGAAATAACACATAATTTAATGTAACAAACATTCTTTTGTGTTTTTTTTAATTTACCATAAAACAGGGGTTTCCAATCTGGGGTCCACAGACCCCTCAGAAAATGGTAAGGCTCCATGGCATAAAAAGGTAACCCCTGCCATAAAAGACCATTTAAAAATTTCCATTGAAATAAATAAGCTGTGGATGCTTTACCATGTCAAAGCTGTTGAAGAATCACAGCAAATCTACTATCAGGTTTACTCCCTAGAATCAGTAGGCAAGTATAGAACTGCCACGTTTTAGTACATGAACCACAGTTCCAAATCCGGTGTGCTTGCATGCTTCTGTACTGCTAGTTCACATGGAACTGCCATCCTACCATTAGATTTGTTCTATTATTTGCTACTTTAAATCAATTAGTTACCAGATACTTATTTAAAAGGCTTCTCAATTCTTTTATACTAGAAGTTGATGCATTTTTTTCTCTCATAGATTGTACATTACACACAATTCCTCACTTTTAAAAATACTGTATAACTTTTGTAGGATTAGTGTATAGTCCTGCAAGCACACTTGGTGAAACTTTGAATAATTCACTTAAGCCCTTCAATATTATTAAACCAAAGTTATGGAGGCCCTGTGTCTTAATTGTCAGACAATTGATTGGGTTTATGGTGGGCGTTATTACAGATGGAGACAGCTTGAATGTGCCAGACACATCAGACAACAGCAAAAAGCAGATGCTCAGGACACGCAGCAAAAAGAGATTTGCTTTCAGGATACCAGAAGAGGAACGGTTACAACAGAGGCGGTAGGATGTTCTCAAGTGGCTTTATAACCTGTGTAGTTTTCTGTTACTGAGCCATTTTGTGACCAATTTCAACATGTGATTTGTTTATATTTATGCATATTTTTTAACAGTGAGATGCTGAGAGATCCTGAGATGCGGTCAAAGCTGATATCAAATCCAACCAACTTCAACCATGTGGCTCACATGGGACCAGGAGATGGCATGCAAGTACTTATGGATCTTCCACTGGTAAATATAAAAAATAATTATGACCAGCAATAGTTTTCTTGTGAAATGTTGATTACCACTTGAGTAATCTGAAAATTGCATTCTGCGATGTTAAAATAAATCCTACAAGTAAAATTAAAACAATGTGTTAAAAGTTTTACAATATTAAGTACAGTGGATTCCAGTTAATTGAGATGTTGGGACTAGTACATTTTGGCTCAATTAAGGGGTTGCTCCAATAACCGAAGTTTTATGGAAATGTTTAAAAAGGTATAAAAAAAAGACAAACTACCATTTAACTGAGTAACAAGTAATGAATTTAAATGAAATACATAACAAAATCAGAACACTGCCAAAACTACTACGGTTCTATAAAACTGTACTAGTTCCTAATACTTATCAGCAGAGAAATTTAACTGCATGGTGTTCTGTAAATGGACAAAATCAGCACAGATTCCTAGTGCAGATAATGGACTGCCTTCATACAATGCTTTTGATGATTGCATCCTCCAAATCTTCATTTTTATTTTAACATTCAAGATGATTGTCAATACCCTCAAATTCTTTGTAGTTCTAACTTGGAAGTAGTGAAATCATTTCATTTCAATTCCTAGCCATTTCTGGCATTTCCAAGCTTGTTTGCTTGAAATCACAGCGAGCAAAGCAGTCCTGAATTGTTTTACTGCTTATTAACTCAACAACTATCAATGACAAAAATCACTACTTTTTGAACACAAACACAGGCAAGTGTCACTATTTAAAATCTGTTCACTGTAAACACAGTGTAGTGTCCAACAGCCAAACAACATGCGCGTGACTGATGCTAGTTCGGAACTGTTTGGCAACAGTATCCTGTCCCAATTAAGTGGCATAGTGTCCCAAGTAAACAAAGATAATCCAACGACCATGGATTAGCCCCGGCTGTCGATCTCGGCTGCCCCAGCAACCCAGGGCATATTCACAACCCGGACTCCAGCACCATCAACGCGTGTTCCAACGACCTTGGACAGCTTTAAAGCGATTGCGCCTCTAGCCTTGAACTCCAGGCAGGGTCTTCACATGCTACGATTGTGGCTCCCGTCTCCCCTTCCCCCACCACCACTCTGCAATCCCCTCTCCCTCAGATCCCATCGTCAGCTCCTGGGCCCTCAGAGGCTCCATCTTCTTCTCACCCCAACCCTCCCCTCTCCACTGACACCACCAGCCTCCCTCCCCACTCTGATCCCATCTCTCATCAGTGCCAGGTCTTTACCATTCCCTCCTACCTTCAATTCTCTTGAGGCAGAGCTTTCTGTCCTCGGTAAGGGCCTCACCTTTGTCCCCCTTTGCCCACACCTCAGCGAGTTCTGCGTACGCCATGATGCTGAACTCTTCTTCCGCCGGCTCCGTCTCCGAGCTTACTTCTTTGACAAGGACTCTCCTACACCCACCGATGACCTCTTCTCCCGTCTTCAACCCTCCTCTTCACGGACACCCTGCTCTGGATCTCTTTATTGCTAACTGCCGATGGGACATCAACCGTCTCGACTTCACCACACTGTGTTCCAATTCCAACCTCTCTCCTTCTGAACGCTCTGCTCTCTGCTCTCTCCGTACCAATCCCAACCTCACTATAAAACTCGCTGATAAGGGGGGAGCTGTTGTAGTCTGGCGTACTGACCTCTACCTGGCCGAGGCACAGCGACAACTCTCTGATACTTGCTCTTATTTACCCCTTGATCATGACCCCACTAAGGACCCCACTGTCTCCTATACCCGTCACCAACCTTATCAGCTCTGGGGATCTCCCATCCACTGCCACCAACCTCATAGTTCCCACACCCCGCACTTCCCGTTTCTACCTCCTACCCAAAATCCGCAAACCTGCCTGTCCAGGTAGACCCATTGTCTCAGCTTGCTCCTGCCCCACCGAACTCACTTCTGCATGCCTTGACCCTGTTTTATACCCTTTTGTTCAATCCCTTCCCACCTATGTTCATGACACTTCTCACGCTTTGAATTTTTTCAATGATTTTAAGTTCCCTGGCCCTCACCACCTTATGTTCACCATGGACGTCCAGTCCCTATATACCTCCATCCCCCACCAGGAAGGTCTCAAACCTCTTTGCTTCTTTTTGGATTCCAGATCTAACCAATTCCCCTCTACCACCACTCTCCTCCATCTAGCGGAATTAGTTCTTACTGTCAATAATTTCTCCTTTGGCTCCTCCCACTTCCTCCAAACCAAAGGTGTAGCCATGGGCACCTGCATGGGTCCCAGTTATGCCTGCCTTTTTGTTGGCTTTGTGGAACAGTCCATGTTCCAAGTCTATACGGGTATCTGTCCCCCTCTTTTCCTTTGCTACATCGACGACTGCATTGGTATTGCCTCCTGCATGCATGCTGAGCTCGTTAACTTCATTAACTTTGCCTCCAACTTTCACCCTGCCCTCAAATTTACCTGGTCTATTTCTGACAACTCCCTCCCCTTTCTTGATCCTTCTGTCTCCATCTCTGAAGAAGGCCTGATATCTACTATAAGCCTACAGACTCTCACAGCTACCTGGACTATTCCTCTTCCCACCCTGTCTCTTACAAAAATGCTATCCCCTTTTCACAGCTCCTCCGTCTCCGCCACATCTGCTCTCAGGATGACGCTTTTAGTTCCAGGACGAAGGAGATGTCTTCCTTTTTTAAACAAAGGGGCTTCCCTTCTTCCACCATCAACTCTGCTCTCAAACGCATCTCCCCCATTTCCCGCACATCTGCCCTCACCCCATCCGCCCACTACCTACCCCACTCGGGATAGTGTTCCACTTTGTCCTCACCTACCACCCCACCAGCCTCCAGATCCAACATATAATTCTCCGTAACTTTCGCCACCTCCAACGGGATCCCACTACCCAGCACATCTTTCCCTCCCCCCCCCCCCCATTGCTTTCTGCAGGGATCGCTCCCTACGCGACTACTTTGTCCATTCATCCCCCCCCCCACCCCATCCCTTCCCACCGATCTCCCTCCTGGCACTTATCCTTGCAAGCGGAACAAGTGCTACACCTCCCCTTACACTTCCTCCCTCACCACCATTCAGGGCCCCAGACAGTCCTTCCAGGTGAGGCGACACTTCACCTGTTTGTATACACTTCACCTGGTGCGGTATACTGTGTCCGGTGCTCCCGGTGTGGCCCTTTATATATTGGTGAGACCTGACGCAGACTGGGAGACCATTTCGCTGAACACCTACGCTCTGTCCGCCAGAGAAAGCAGGATCTCCCAGTGGCCACACATTTTAATTCCACATCCAATTCCCATTCTGATATGTCTATCCATGACCTCCTCTACTGTCAAGATGAAGCCACACTCAGGTTGGAGGAACAACACCTTATATACCGCACACACAAAATGCTGGTGGAACGCAGCAGGCCAGGCAGCATCTATAAGGAGAAGCACTGTGCTGACGAAGGGTCTCAGCCCGAAACGTCAACAGTGCTTCTCCTTATAGATGCTGCCTGGCCTGCTGTGTTCCACCAGCATTTTGTATGTGTTGTTTAAATTTCCAGCATCTGCAGATTTCCTCATGTTTGCACCTTATATACCGGCTGGGTAGCCTCCAACCTGATGGCATGAACATTGACTTCTCCAACTTCTGTTAATGCCTCTCCTCCCCTTCTTACCCCATCCCTGATATATTTAGTTTTTTTTCCCCATCCCCTTTTTCTTTCTCTGCCCATCACTCTGCCTGTTCTCCATCTCCCTCTGGTGCTCCCCTCCCCCTTTCTTTCTCCCTAGGCCTCCCGTCCCATGATCCTTTCCCTTCTCAGGCTCTCAGCTTCACCCCACCCCCTCCAGTCCTTCTCCTATAATTTCACATTGTCCCCTCCCTACTTTCAAATCTCTTACGATCTTTCCTTTCAGTTAGTGCTGACGAAGGGTCTTGGCCTGAAACGTCGACAGCGCTTCTCCTTATAGATGCTGCCTGGCCTGCTGTGTTCCACCAGCATTTTGTGTGTGTTGCTTGAATTTCCAGCATCTGCAGAATTCCTCGTGAAAGATAATCTTGGCTATTTTCTCAATTTATTTTTGTTCTTTAAGAGTTGTCCCAAATAAGTGGCTGCTCTGATTAAAAGATGGCCCAATTAACCTCAAAAATCTAACATTCCAGCATAGTACTGAGAGCTGTTGGATAGAGGGACGAATGTCAGTTACGAATTTGTATTAAAGGAAAGAATTATACTAAAATATCCAGTGAAGATTCTGATACGGTTTAAATTTAATACCTTTTAAATTATTTGCAGTATTGAAGTAGCATTCTGGTGTTTTATGGAGAAACAAGTCTTTGAATTTCAAAAATTATATATGAAGCAAGCTCTTACTATTGGTTTCAAATGTTAATCACTCCAAAACAAGTACAATAAAAATTATATTTGTTTTTGTATCTTCTAACTTCAATTAGTAACAGTTAAATCCATGTTCTAATTGCAGAAATTACTGAATAGCTTTTTAAAAAATTATTTCCTTAAATAGTCTGTTTCCTTTTGTTGATTTAGCACAGAATGAGTTTCCTTCCCATTCATCCTCAACACCACGTCCTTGTATCTCTTCCAGCCAACTTTGAGCACATTTGTCACATGATTGCACTCTGCACGTCCTCTTCCTGTCCCTCTTCCTCCTGCTGGGAATGCTGTAACATCTTCTATCTGGCTTTTCCTTCAAAGCAACATTAAATATAACACACAGTGTTTAATGATATATTGAACTCTTCTCCAGAAGGAAAATCAAATTTAATTTAACATTTCACTTGTTGCTGCAGAGTGTGTCACCAGTATCACAGGATGAACAGATAAAAGAAAAGCGTGTTTCACATTCCAATCTTCCAAGGCAGCACCGTAGCAAACAGCATATTACACGTACAGTTTCAGGTAATAATATTTTATTAATCATACGTATTAAGCACCTTGACTTGTTATTGAGTGTCGATAACCACAGGACTGAGAAATATAAACAATTTATTTAAAAAAATATTCTAGATCATCTCAAGTGCAGCGATGTTTGCTACTGTTAAGGACAGCTGGAGAAGAAAGCCTAATATTAATATAATACTGGTTATTTTTAGATGGCAAATTGAAGCAGAATAACTTTTTCTTCATAAAAATCGTTTGTTTCTCCTTGGTATGAGTGTGAAAAATGTTCATAGAAAAGGCTATTCATTAAAATTTAGAAGAAAGAAATCTGTGGAATTTCCTTTTATTTTTATGCAGGTTATTTTTATATTAAGCAACTATTATAGAAAAGCTTCTTGTTTGTCAGCTACAGTACTCAGTATTCAAAAGTCTCAGCTCCACATACGCAAGAGACCTATTAAGTAGCGAGACTGAATTTGAAGCTAGTGGAAATAGCAAATTTTCTAGAACATTCCATTGTTGCAATATTGCTGCTGGAGATAGCATCTATTTTGATCAAATATTTTCAAGTTTAAAAAACAGCAAAGCTTGAAAGACTCATTGGGCCAGATAGCATCTGTGGAAAGAAAAACTGAATATTTTGGATCTAATTTGGCATGGAGGTGGGAACCGTAGTGATAGGGCTGAGGATGGAGCAGTTGGTATGTAAGTAGATGCAGTGCATCATGTGTCTGTGAGGAAGGGCAAGCAAATGATAGGGCAAAATTGCAGTCAGTGGGGTGAACTAAGTGTAAAATGGGGGCAAAATTGAAATGGGTGATGAATACAGGACTGAATGTGTTATATCTGAAAGCACGTGGTATATGAAAAGAGGTAGAAGATCTTGTAGAGATTGGCAGGAATGACATTGTGGGCAACACTGAGTCATGGCTGAAAGATGCTCACAGTTGGGAGCTTAACATCCAAAGGTACACATTGTATCAAAAGGACAGACAGGTAGGCAAAGAGGGTGGGGTGGCTCTGTTGGTAAAACAATAAAATCAAATCCTTAGAAAGAGGTGACATAGGATCGGAAGATGGAGAAATCTTGTGGGTAGAGTTAAGAAACTGCAAGAGTAAAAAGACCCTGATGGGAGTTATAAACAGGCCTCCAAAAGTAGCCAGGATGTGAGATACGAATTACAAAAGGTATATAAAAAAGGGCAATGTAAGAATAGTCATGGAAATTTCAATATGCAGGCAGATTGGGAAAAATCAGGTTGATGCTGGATCCCAAGAGAGGGAATATGTAGAATTTCTACAAGATGTCAGACCTGCATCTGCATTTTTTTAATCATTTGTTTTTTGCTGAGGGCATCTTAACAAGTTCAGCTGTCTATCTTGAACTGCTGAAGTGAAAGTGTTGTTGGTTCCAGAATCTAGAACTATGGGCATCGATGGAATGTGATGTAATTTCAAGTCAGCATGATGCACATTTTGGATGGGAGTCTACGAATGATGTTTCTATGTACCTCCTTTGCCTTTGTGAATTGTAGAATTTGATAGTTTACAAGGTGTATTGGAGTACTCTTGATAACTGCAATGCATATAATTTCACTTTGCGTTTTTGGTGGAAGGGATGGTGATTTGTTCTGATTGGGTTGAATTGCTTCAATATTACTCTAGCTGCACTCATCCAGGCAAGTGGAAGGCATTCCCTTATGGGCCATGTAGATGCCTTGGAGATCCTTTGGGATCCCAACCTTTTCCTGTTCTGGTAACAGGCCAAGGGTGGGATGGTTTCAGTTGTTATTCTGGTCAGTGATTTCATCCAGGATATTGATGATTGGACACTCTGTGATGGTAAAAGTATTAAATATCCAGGATAGTGAGATTCTTCCTTATTGGAGGTGCAAGACCTGACATTTAAGTTTGTGTTACTCCCACTTATTAGCCCCTGCATGTACACATGTCAGCTAGGCAGGTACTTCTCCATTTGCTGAGTAACTGGATGTGCAATCATCAGTGGGCCTTTTCTGAACAAATGGGAGGAGGGTCATTGATGCAGCAATGAAAGATGCAAATGCATGAAATGATTTCCTGGAGCAGAGATAATTGACTTTCACTAACTATAGTTGTCATATTTTGTGCAAGGTATGACTCTCCTCTTTGGTGTGATTCCCACTGGTGTCAAGAGCAGTCCCTTTCACATGGCTGATCCTTTGCTTTCTTTTAGTCAGTTACTGATAGACACCCTTGTCTTTTGCTAAGAATTCACTGACTTTAGTTTGAATTAATATTTTTTGATCTCTGAATAGATCAAATCATATAATTTTCTGCTAGTTCAAGATACCATTTCAGCAACAATTGGAAGTTGATTCCAGAGCTGGTCGGCTTTTATTACATTACTTTGGATATTCTTCACAGCTTCCTGATTATCAGGCCTGAACTTTATATGGTATCTATAAATAATCTATAAATAGTTATGGTACTCATTAAATATCAAGGTACTTTCTTTTGATGTACTTATTTCTTATACTTAGGTGGGGAGGCTGTTATGACATCACGTAATATTTCTGATCCTGACCAAGATTTTGAGAGAGAAGTAAGTATTTGCATGTAATTGCCCAATTGCAGTTCACCTACCTTATTAATTAAAATACTTCAGTTTTTCATTATGCTTTCTTGACAATAAGTGCAACATAAATTGATGTGCATACCTTTTATTTCTCTTCAGGACTCTGATTCAACAAGGCATTCAACACCTTCAAACAGCTCAAATCCAAGTAGTCCACCGAGCCCAAACTCTCCTCACAGGAACCAAGTTGCACTGGATGGTTTGGACCACTCTACCTGTGATGCATGATGATAGACTTAAGTAACACTTTATCTTGGTTATCATATAAGCCACAAACCAATAGGATTTTCCATTTTTATTGAATCTAGAAACATGATTTTTTTTGTTGAATTGCTACAAAAAAGTGCCAAGAATGAAGAATAATTTCTTCTTTTAATTCTTGCTGATTGCACATTAAATTATGTATTCATGCTCCTTTATGAACAATTCCAGCTTATTTTGACTGTCAGCCTGTTAAAATGACTGTATCATTCATATGCATTGGTGATTATGGTTTTGTGTAGTGTTGATAAATTGCAAACTTTAACAGCCAAATAAATTTGGGATTGTGAGGCTTACACATTCTTTTACATCACACATTCCTTCCAAATTTCTAATAGTTGGTAAATGGTTAAAAAATTGTCCTTATTTGTGCATTTTAGTTTATAAATATAAAAGAAAAAAGTTTTCTTCAGGGTATACATGACACCAGTAAATAATACTGTGAATAAGAATTTTAGTTGCATTTTGTATTACTGTTTTTAAAGTAGATGTATTATCTTTGTGCTAGCATTGTAGTGAAAGGCCACATCTGTCTATAAATTATGTGCCCAATGCAGAAACATTAATGTTGGGAAATGCCAGACATGGACCTGCTGCATCTTAAAATATACAATTATTGTAAAAGACATTAAAAAAGTGTGATTGTTCTTTTGCTGATTGAGGTAGTATAGATGTTTGAAGAATTAGTGGTCTCTGGGATATAAGGAAGCCACATTAATTTGATCCTTTTCCGAGAGTCATTGCATGAATATACATTCCTACAAAAGTGTTGTTATATTATTGTAAAAACAAACTTCATGGTTGTCTTGTACATTTTGATATGCACCTGCTGACTGGAGTTAGTGTGCGTATGTCAGTGTATATAACTCATGTTCAGTGTATGATAAACATTAATACTCAAAATTTTGTCCAAATTGCATTAAAGGCTTGTATACTACAGCCAGTATATCTGTTTTATCATCACACCTGTGTGCCTTCTGTGCTGTATTTGACAATTTACTGTTCATACAGATGCAGTATGATTTCCCTACTCAAAGTCACTGTAAAGAGATTGCATGTTTTAGTCGACCAGATTCCTGTCTGAGTGGATAATAATTGTGACGTGCCACATTAAGCCACTAATCAAACTAGTTATTTCTCATTTTCTTAAAAGGGCTCACTGTGGAGCCTAACACTACTGGTGAAACAGTTTGATTTATTTTGTTAATTTGTGAAAGTGGGTAGTCTTAAAATCAGCTAACCACTCTTTGTAATTATGGAATTGTGCTTTGATAAAGTACTGAAAATTGAACTGTCAATAAAGCATAAAAGGAAGGTACCAAACTGCTTACTGGCCTGTGAACAAATAACTGGTGTGGGGGTTGGTGAGGGAGAAGGGAAGATGTTACTTTGGTGGAATTATGTTGGAAATTGTGAAGGATAATAAGGTGACTACGAAGGAAGGAATGTCCAGTACAATCCCACCATGTCACATCATCTCCTACCCACTTTGGGTTTTACAGGGACTGTCTGCCTTGTTCTGCTCTTCCATCCCCTTCTCACAGCACTTCGGCCTGAGGACCTATACAATTGTCCTTTTACCTCTTCCCTTCCAGCAATCTGTGGATCAAAACAATCATTCCAGATGAAGCAGTATTTAATTTAACTACTTCTACTGCAGTCAGTGATCACAATTTGACTTTCTCCACACTGGATAAATGCAGATTAGATGATCACTTTACAGAGCACCACTGCTCAGCCTTCAGGGCTGATCTGCATTTGCTGCCACTTTAATTCTCAGGCTCTTATCTGTTGCTTTCTCCATACTAGACGTGCTCCTTATCAACTGATCTGTCTTAATGCATTTCCATTTGGTCTTTTCTCCTTCACCAAGCTCAGCCCCCTCCATTTTCCCTTAGTTCTAAGGAAGTGTTCCAGACGCAAACTATTAACGCACAGATGCTGCTGTTTCTTCCAGCATTTGTTTTTGGTATTGAAAGAATGGCTGGTACTTAAAATAGAAATGTTGCTGCCCCTACACCTCGTCATTGCAGGATGTGCAATAACCTATAGCCACTAACAGGCTTCTTTCTCCTACAAGCTGTGTGCATCACTCCTGGATTCATGTGGGAGGCACAAGCTGTTTAATCCCACTCCAATCAGTAAAGGTAATTTTACTTAAGTGTCTCCGATCTATTCAAGGATAATAATCTTCTCTCCAATTTATCTTGAGGTGAATCCTTCAGTTCCATCCCCAGATCAACCATTGGCCTTCAACACAGATTCTCCTTCCTTCCACCTGAAGCAAGCAAATGCAAAGGAAAATGCAAAGAACCAAATATCACCCACAGGGAAGATGAGTGTAATAATGAGACCTGGACAAGCACCACTATCAGAGATGGTAAGAGGGTCAAAATGTGGGTTGAGATATCCTAAAATGCAATCTGACAATTTAACCAATTCCCTTGAAAGTTACATGATCAGAACATCAAGTTCTTTTTACAATAAAGTAAAATAAGTAAACTTAGCCAGTGAATAGCTTGATTGTTGCTGTCAAATTATCATTGGTCCCTCAAAGTCTCCCAGAAATAAAAAGATAGTGAGATAAAGTCATAGAAAAGTACAGTGCAGAAACAGGCCCTTTGGCCCATCAAGTCTATGCCAACCCATTTGTACTGCCTACTTCCATTGAGTTGCACTGGGAATACAGCCCTCCATAACCCTACCATCCATGTACCTATATAAACTTCTCTTAAATATTGAAATTGAGCTTGCTTGCACCACTTGTGTTGCCAGCTCATTCCACACTCTCACGACTCACATTCCTTTTAAATTTTTCATCTTCACCCTTAACCCATGACCTCTGGCTGTAGTCTCATCCAACATCAGTGGAAAAAGCTTGCTTTCATTTACCTTACCTAGAACCCTCATCATTTTGTATACCTCTATCAGCTCTCTCAATTTTCTACGATCCAAGGAATAAAGTAAATAAGGAATAAGGAATAAATTTTCAATTCGATCTTTGAATATAACTCAGATGCTCCAGAGCCATCAACATCCTTGTAAATTTTCTATGTATTCTCAACCTTATTTATGTATTTCCAGTAGGTAGGTGACCAAAACTGGACACATTACTCCAAATTAGGCCTCTCTGATGTCTTATACAATTTAATTTATGAAGGCCACACTGCTAAAGGCTTTCTTTATGAACCTATCAACCTGTGATGCCATTTTCAATGAATTATGGACCTGTATTCCCACAGTTCTATATTCAATTTGAAATATACTCAAGTATCCTGATAAGCCACTTTAATTAGTACTTTAGTTCACTTCTGTTGAATATTTTTGTATTCAGACTGAAATACAACATCATAAGTACCATCTGATTACAGAAAGTTCTAAATAAGATATACAAGCATTACAGTACAGTACAGACCCTTTCTGCCCACCATATTGTACTGACATTTTAGCATACTCTGAAGATAAATTCTACTTATTCAAACTACTCTAACCCTCCTTACATAGCCCTGCATTGTTCTATTATTTATGTGCCTATTTAAGAGTTTGTTACATGCCCCTAATGTGTCTGTGTCTACCACCAGTCCTGGCAGAGAATTCCACATACCCTTCAGTTAGCTGGTCAGTCTTCTATCCATGATAGTATCTTTCCTGTAATACCATGGCCTCTCATCTCATTAAGCAGCCTCACATGCTGCACCGTGTCAAACGCCTTCTGAAAACCCAAGTAAATAACATCCACTGACTCTCCTTTGTCTATCCCACCTGTTACTTCCTCCAAAAATTCCAATAAATTTGTCAGGCAAGATTGCTCCTGAAGCAGACTTTTCCTTATTTTATCATGTGCCTCCAAGTACCCCAAAACGTAATCGTTAATAATGGACTCCAATCTTCCCAACCACTGGGGTTAGGCTAAGTGGCTGATAAATTCTTTTTGCCTCCTTCCCTTCATAAATAGTGGAGTGACATTTGCAACGTTCCAGTACTCCAGAACTATTCCACAACCTAATAATCCTTGAAAGATCGTTAATAATCCTCCACCATCTCTTCAGCTCCTCTTTCAGAACTCTGGGGTGTAGACACCTGGTCCAGGTGACTTATCTACCTTCAGATCTTTCAGCTTCCCAAGCACCTCCTCCTTAGTAATAGCAACTACACTCACTTCTGCACCCTGACACTCTTGTACTTCTGGCATACTGCTAGTGTCTTCCACAGTGAAGACAGACACAAAATGGATATTAAATTCATCCACCATTTCTTTGTCCTCTGTTCCTACCTCTTCAGTGTCATTTTCCAGTGGATTGATATAAAATCAAATAAAATCAAATTAATTGTTATTCAAACCATACGCCAATGCAGCCGAATAAGACAACATTCCTCAGGGGCCAAGGTGCAAAAACATACCCGCACATTCAAATTAATGAGAAAGAGAAAGAAAAGTTATGTAAGAAAACAAATTTTAGACCAGGTTCCTGAGTTCTGAGTTCCAAGTCCTGCAAATTAGTGGTTTCTAGCTGTGCAGCCTGTAATTCCACCAAGCTGTCACTGGAGGGCACCACTAACAGGAGCGGCCACACCCAACCCAGCCCGGGCGCCACTCTGCAATGCAAGCCTGACGACTGAGGCTTAGTTCGAATTACAACTGCGGTGGCACTGCCTCCTCACCGTCTAACCCTCACCAAACAAGGGAAGCAGGCCTTGCAGCAATCAACGTCCAACAGATTTTGCAAATGCAAAAGAAACTTCCAAGAGAATCACTCACGGTTTCACCGCACGTCACCTTCAAGCCAACGCGAAACACCAACTCCGGTATCTTCGAACAGCAGGCAGCTGCATGGTCTCCAGCCAGGTCAGCTCCTCCAAACCCAAACTGGCTTCTCGGCAGGCTGATTTGATATCCCCGGCCCACTATTCTCGCCCCTCTTTTATTCTTAATATATGCCTGAAAAAAATCTTGTATCCTATTTTATATTATAGAACATAGAACAATTTAAGCACAGTACAGGCCCTTTGGCCCACAATGTTGTGCCAACCCTTAAACCCTGCCTCCCATGTATCCCCCTGCCACCTTAAATTCCTCCATATACCTGTCTAGTAGTCTCTTAAATTTCATTAGTGTATCTGCCTCCACCACAGACTCAGGCAGTGCATCCCACGCACCAACCACGCTCTGAGTAAAAAACCTTCCTCTAATATCCTCCTTGAACTTCCCACTCCTTACCTTAAAGCCATTGTATTAAGCAGTGGTGCCCTGGGGAAGAGGCGCTAGCTGTCCACTCTATCTGTCCCTCTTAATATCATGTATATCTCTATCATGTCTCCTCTCATCCTCCTTCTCATTGACTATCTTCATATTTCATCTTTTCTCTCCTTAAGGCTTTTTAGTTGCCTTCTGTTGGTTTTCAAGAGCTTCCTGATCCTCTAATTTCCCATTAATTTTACCTGTATTATATACCCTCCTGTTATGCTGTCTTTGACTTCCCTTGTTATACACAGTTGCCTCATCTTCATCTTCGTGATGCATCTATCCTGCACATTCTGAATTGCCTCATGAAACACCATCATCCTTGCTAGTGTCCCCTTCCATCTCCTGTCTCATCCCTCTGTAATTCCCTTTACTCCAATGGAACATGGATATATCTGACTTTATCTTCTCCCTTTCAAACTATAGAATTCTATCACTATTACCACAGCCTCCTAAGGGTTCTTTTATCTTAAGCTCCCTAATCAAATCTGGTTCATTACACAACCAATCTAAAATTGACTTTCTCTTTGTGGGCTCAACCACGAGCTACTGTAAAAAGCCATCTCATAGGTACTCTACAAGTTGTAAACACAAACTACACATTGGCATGAACATCGAATTCTCCAACTTCCGGTAATTCCCTCCCTCGCCCTTCCCCCATCCCAGTTTCACGCTGCCTCCTCTTCCAGCTGCCTATCACCTCTCTCATGTTTCTGCCTTCTACTACTCTTAATGCTTTCCCCTTACATTCCTTCTTCACCTTCCCTGCTTATCCCCTCCCTGCTTCCCCTTGCCCACCCCTTGATCTTTCCTCCGATTGGTTTTTCACCCAGCACCTACCAGCCTTCTCCTTCCCACCGTCCCCCCACCTTCTTTATAGGACCCCTGCCCCCTCTTTCTTCAGTCCTGACAAAGGGTCTCGGCCCGAAATGTTGACTGCTTGTTTCCATGTATGCTGCCCGACCTGCTGAGTTCCTCCAGCTTGTTTGTATGTGTTGACTCTACAAGTTTGCTCTCGTGATCCAGCACCAGACTTATTTTCCCAATTTACCTGCATATTGAAATCCTGATTGACTATCGTGATTGACCTTTACCATAGTGCTGGAGAGGGATAGGAGCAGACATTTTGGGAAAACATTTAACTGGGTTAGGGGGAAATATTTTGCCATTAGGCAGGAACATGAGAACATAAAGTGGGAGCACATGTTCTCAAGGAAATGCACAGCAGAAATGTGGCAAATGTTCAGGGAACATTTGCATGGTGTTCTGCATAGGTATATTCCATTGAGGCAGGGAACGGATGGTAGGGTAAAAGAACCATGGTGTACAAAGGATGTAGAAAATCTAGTTGAGAAGAACAGCAAATCTTGCATGTTTCAAGAAACTAGGTACTGATCGAGCTCTAGGATATTATAGTGTTGACAGGAGGGAGCTTAAGAATGAAATTAGGAGAGCAGAAGGGGCCATGAGAAGGCCTTGGCGAGCAGGATCAAGGCATTCTACAAGTATGTGAAGAGCAAGTGGATCAGCTGTATGAGAATAGGAACAATCAGGTGCAATAGCGGAAACATATGTATGGAGTCAGAGGAGGTACTTAATGATTACTTTGCTTCAGTATTCACCAGGGAAAAGGACTGTGGTGAACTACATATACCTGTCTGGACACGCCCCTCTGCTGACTGCTCCTGTGGCTCCTCACACAGACCCCGGTATAAAGGCGGTTGGAGGCCTGAGCCCAGCCTCTCAGTCTCCAGGATGTGTGGTGGTTTCTTGCAGCTAATAAAAGCCTATCGTTTGCCTCCTGTCTCCGAGAATTATTAATGGTGCATCAAGAACCTTGATAATTGAGGAAATGACTTACACTGGACTGAAATGCATGAGCATATAGACATTAAGAAAGAGGATGTACTGGAGCTTTTGAAAAGCATTAAGTAAAATATGTTGCCAGGACCGGACAAGATATACACCAGGCTACTGTGGTAAGTGAGGGAGGAGATTGCTGAGCCTCTGGTGATGATCTTTGCATCATCAATAGGGGCAAGAGAATTACTGAAGGATTGCAAATGTTGTTCTCTCGTTCAAGAAAGGGAGTAGAGATAACCCAGGAAATTGTGGACCAGTGAGTCTTACTTCAGTGGTGGGCAGGTTCTTGGAAAAGATCCTGAGAGGCAGGATTTTATGAGCATTTGGAGAGACATAAAGTCAGCATGGCTTTGTCGAGGGCGAGTCATCCCTTATGGGCCTGATTGAATTTTTTGAGGATGTGACTAAACACACTGATGAAGGTAGAGCAGTAAATGTAGTGTATATGGATTTCAGTAAGGCATTTGACAAGGTTCCCCATGCAAGGCTCATTCAGAAAGTAAGACCATAAGACAAAGGAGCAGAAGTCAGCCACTCCGCCCATCGAGTCTGCTCCGCAATTTCATCATGAGCTGATCCATTCTCCCATTTAGTCCCACTCCCCCGCCTTCCCACAGTAACTTTTGATGCCCTGGCTACTCAGATACCTATCAATCTCTGCCTTAAATATACCCAATAACTTTACCTCCACTGCTGCCTGTGGCCACAAATTCCACAGATTCACCATCCTCTGGCTAAAATAATTTCTTCACATCTCTGCTCTGAATGGGTACCCTTCAATCCTTAAGTCATGCCCTCTCATACTAGACTCCCCCACCATGGGAAACAACTTTGCCACATCCACTCTGTCCGTGCCTTTCAACATTCGAAATGTCTCTATGAGGTCTCCCCTCATTCCTCTAAACTCCAAGGAATACAGTCCAAGAGCAGTCAAACGTTCCTCATATGTTAACCCTCTCATTCCCGGAATCATTCTAGTGAATCTTCTCCGAACCCTCTCCAATGTCAGCACATCCTTTCTTAAATAAGGAGCCCAAAACTGCATACAGTATTCCAAGTGAGATTTTACCAGTGCCTTATAGAGCCTCAACATCACATCCCTGCTCCTATACTCTATTCCTCTAGAAATGAATGCCAACATTGCATTCGCCTTCTTCACCTCCAACTCAACCTGGAGGTTAACCTTAAGATTATCCTGCACGAGGACTCCCAAGTCCTGTTGCATCTCAGAACTTTGAATTCTCTCGTCATTTAAATAATAGTCTGCCTATTTATTTTTTCTACCAAAGTGAATGACCTTACAATTTCCAACATCGTATTTCATTTGCCACTTCTTTGCACATTCTCCCAATCTATCCAAATCTCTCTGCAGACTCTCTGTTTCCTCAGCACAATTGGCCCCTCCACCTATCTTTCTATCATCAGCAAACTTAGCCATAAAGCCATCTATTCCATAATCCAAATCATTGATATACAACGTAAAAAGAAGCAGCCCCAACACAGACCCCTGTGGAACACCACTGGTAACCGGCAGCCAACCAGAATGGGATCCCTTTATTCCCACTCTCTGTTTCCTGCCAATCAGCCAGCACTCTATCCACATATGTAACTTTCCCGTAATTCCATGGGCTCTTATGTTGTTTAGCAGACTCATGTGCAGCACCTTGTTTGTCAAAGGCCTTCTGAAAATCCAAATACACAACATCCACTGCATCTCCCTTGTCTAGCCTACTTGTAATTTCCTCAAAAAATTTCAGGTTCAGGTGTAACCCGTCCTTTCTGAACAGGTCATTCTTCCCCCAGAAGAGAGCCCAATGATCCAAGAATCTGAAGCCCTGCCCCCTGCACCAGTTTCTCAGCCACGCATTCATCTGCCTGATCCTACTATTCTTGCCCTCGCTAGCACGTGGCACAGGTAGAAATCCTGAGATTACTACCATTTCCCTTCTGTGTGCAACCTGCTACCTGCTTTACTACCTGATTTCTACCTGCTTCTCAGCTTCCTTCCTAAATCCTGGGAATCTCTCTTCAGGACTTCCTCCCTTTTCCTTTCCCTCTCCTGACAGTCACCCAGTTTTCTGACCCCTGTAGCCTAGGGATGACTACCTCCCTGTAGCTCCTGTCTATCACCTCTTCACTTGCCCTAATAAGCAGTAGGTCATCAAGCTGCAGCTCCAGATCCCTAACACGGTCTCTGAGGAGCTGCATGTCGGTGCACCTGGCACAGATGTGGCCGTCAGGGAGACTGGAGGTCTCCCAGGGTTCCCACATCTGACACCCTGAACAAAGCACTAACCCTGCAGACATGCTACCTAATTCTACAGGAATGAAACAAGGAAAAGTAAGTCTACTCACCCACTTACAATAGACAATAGACAGTAGGTGCAGGAGTAGGCCATTCGGCCCTTCTAGCCAGCACCGCCATTCACTGTGATCATGGCTGAACATGGCAAGAATGTCCTTCCTCAAATTTGGAGACCAAAACTGCACACAATACTCCAGGTGGGGTCTCACCAGGGCCCTGTACAGCTGCAGAAGGATCTATTTACTCCTATACTCAATTCCTCTTGTTATAAAAGCCAGTATGCCATTAGCTTTCTTCACTGCCTGCTGTACCTGCATGCTTGCTTTCATTGACTGATGTACAAGAACATCTAGATCTCGTTGTACTTCCCCTTTTCCTAACTTGACTCCATTTAGATAGTAATCTGCCTTCCTGTTCTTGCCACCAAAGTGAATAACCTCACATTTATCCACATTAAACTGCATCTGCCAAACATTTGCCCACTCACCCAACCTGTCCAAATCACCCTGCATTCTCATAACATCCTCCTGACATTTCACACTGCCACCCAGCTTTGTGTCATCAGCAAATTTGCTAATGTTACTTTTAATCCCTTCATCTAAATCATTAATGTATATTGTAAACAGCTGCGGTCCCAGCACCGAGCCTTGCGGTACCCCACTGGTCACAGCCTGCCATTCCGAAAGGGACCCGTTAATTGCTACTCTTTGTTTTCTGTCAGCCAGCCAATTTTCAATCCATGTCAGTACTCTGCCCCCAATACCATGTGCCCTAATTTTGCCCACTAATCTCCTATGTGAGACTTTATCAAAAGCTTTCTGGAAGTCCAGGTACACTACATCCACTGGCTCTCCCTTGTCCATTTTCATAGTTACATCCTCAAAAAACTCCAGAAGATTAGTCAAGCATGATTTTCCCTTCATAAATCCATGCTGACTCGGACTGATCCTTCTACTGCTATCCAAATGTGTCGTAATTTCCTCTTTTATAATTGACTCCAGTATCTTTCCCACCACTGACGTCAGGCTAACCGGTCTATAATTCCCTGTTTTCTCTCTCCCTCCTTTCTTGAAAAGTGGGACAACATTAGCCACCCTCCAATCAGCAGGAACTGTTCCTGAATCTATAGAACATTGGAAAATGATTACCAATGTGTCCACGATTTCTAGAGCCACCTCCTTAAGTACCCTGGGATGCAGACCATCAGGTCCCGGGGACTTATCAGCCTTCAGACTCAACAGTCTATCCAACATCGTTTCTTGTCTAATATAAATTTCCTTCAGGGTAAATTATCCTTTACCCTAGTTCCTTTGGCCACTATTACATCTGGGAGATTGTTTGTGTCTTCCTTAGTGAAGACAGATCCAAAGTACCTGTTCAACTCATCTGCCATTTCCTTGTTCCCCATAATAAATTCACCTGTTTCTGTCTTCAGTGGCCCAATTTTGGTCTTAACTATTTTTTTGCTATTCACATACCTAAAGAAGCTTTTACTATCCTCCTTTATATTCTTGGCTAGTTTACCTTTGTACCTCATTTTTTCTTGGCGTATTGCCTTTTTTGTTATCTTCTGTTGCTCTTTAAAAGCTTCCCAGTCCTCCGGTTTCCCGCTCATCTTTGCTATGTTATACTTCTCTTTTATTTTTATACTGCCCTTTACTTCCCTCGTCAGCCACGGCCGCCCCTTACTCTCCTTAGGATCTTTTTTCCTCTTTGGAATGAAGGGATCCTGCACCTTCTGCATTATTCCCAGAAATGCCTGCCATTTTTCTTCCACTGTCTTCCCTGCTAGGGTATTGTTCCATTGAACTTTGGCCAGCTCCTCCCTCATAGCTCCATAGTTCCCTTTGTTCAACTGTAATACTGACACATTTGATTTTCCCTTCTCCTCCTCAAATTGTAGGTTAAAACATATCATATTATGGTCACTACCTCCTAATGGTTCCTTTACCTCGAGGTCCCTGATCAAATTCGGTTCATTGCACAACACTAAATCTATAATTGCCTTCTCCCTGGTAGGCTCCAGTACAAGCTGTTCTAAGAATCCATCTCAGAGGCACTCCACAAACTCCCTTTCTTGGGGTCCAGTACCATTCTGATTCTCCCAGTCTACCTGCATGTTGAAATCCCCCATGACAACTGTATCATTACCTTTGCAACATGCCAATTTTAACTCTTCATTCAACTTACACCCGACATCCAGACTGCTGTTTGGGGGCCTGGAGATAACTCCCATTAGGATCTTTCTACCCTTAGAATTTCTCAGTTCTATCCATACTGACTCTACATCCCCAGATTCTATGTCCCCCCTTGCAAGGGACTGAATATCATTCCTCACCAACAGCGCCAACACCCCCTCTGCCAGTCAGTCTGTCCTTTCGATAAGACGTATATCCTTGAATATTCATTTCCCAGGCCCTGTCCACTTGAAGCCATGTCTCTGTTATTCCCACAACATTGTACTTGCCAATTTCCAACTGAGCCTCAAGCTCATCTACTTTATTCCTTACACTTCATGCATTCATATATAATACTTTTAATTCGGTACTCCCCTCTCCTTTCATATCAATTCCTATTTCACTTGGCCATACTGTATGATCTCTTCTTGAGCTTTCTACTCCATTGATTCTGTTGTCCTTTTTAACTTTTCTTATTTTTACTTTCCCTTTAACTCCATCCTTATATTTCCAGTTCATCCCTTCCCCCCCACTACTTAGTTTAAACACATCCGTGTTGCAGTGGCAAACCTGTCTGTCCCCGCCTATTAAGGTGCAACCAGTCCCTTTTGTACAGTTCATCCCTACCCCAAAACAGATCCCAGTGGTCCAGGAATGTAAATCCTTGCTTCCTGCACCAGTTCCTCAGCCACACATTCAGATCCATTATCTCCCTGTTCCTGCCCTCTCCAGCACGAGGAACTGGAAGCAAACCAGAGATAACCACCCTGGAAGTCCTGCTTTTCAGCCTTCTTCCGAGTTCTCTGAAGTCCTGCTGCAGAATGTCCTTCCTCTTCTTCCTGATGTCATTTGTGCCGACATGCACTACCACTTCCGGCTGTTCACCTTCACCCTTGAGGATTCCCTGCAATCGGTCCGTGATGTCCTGGATCCTAGCACCAGGGAGGCAACACACCATCCTTAAATCTCGCCTGTTGCCACAGAAACCCCTCTGCGTACCTCTTACTATGGAGTCCCCTGCTACCATGGCTCTTCCTGATGTCTGACTCCTCGGCTCTGCTTCTGCACCAATTTTCAGCTCACAGACCTGTCTGCCTCTCAGACTGGCAGTATCTTCTGTCCTGACAGCTTCCAAGAAGGTGAACCTGTTTACGAGAGGTACATCCCCTGGGGTCTCCTGTACTTCAAGCATCCTTTCCTTCCTCATCGTCGCCCCCTTTCTCTCTTCCGGTATCCTCGGTGTAACGACCTCACTGTAGATCCTGTCCAGAAAACCCTCGTTTTCGCAGATAAACCTGAGGTCATCCAGTTCTTTCTTCAGTGCTGCAACATGCTCCTTCAGAAGCTGAATCTGGACACACTTTCCACAGCTGTAGCAGCCGGGGGCACCATCAGTGTCCCTGACCTCCCACATCATGCTCGTAGCACTCTGAATCAGCTTAGCGGTCATGTCTTCACTCTCTGCAGTTGTGCCTGGCGTAGTCTCCTCGCCGAAGACTCTCGAGCCAAAGACTGGCACTTTTCACACCAGGCACTTCCCTCGACCAGGCCACTTCCCGACAGACTACAAGAGGCCACTACCTTGCCAAACACACGAGCTTTTAAATACCGTTAGTTCGTACCATTAGCTGTGTGAGCCCTGCTGTTCCTCCGTCTGGCCGGGCCGATTCGCCAAGGGGAGAAAAAGAGTTGGTGCCTCACTCTTGCCTCTTCCCGTTACCGCCCAAGCCCGCTGAGCCAAAGCCCTACACTCTGCTGCCACCCACTCCGCTGCCCGCTGTATAGGGTGGTCTTCTTTTTAAACTCTCCACACTGTCCTGTCTATGTCACATGTCTACACAGTCTTGCCCTTCTTGTACACGAAGAAGCTTTTAAAAACTGCCTTCCTTCAGAATATAGCTCTCACACCGCCCTTCTTGTCTTGATCCAAAAGTAAGGAGGCATCACTTTCTGGATCCACAGTTGGCTTGCCCACAGAAGGCAAATGGTAGTTGTAGATTGTTCGTATTCCGCATGGAGGTCGGTGGCCAGTGGTATTCCACAGGGATCTGTTCTGGGATCCCTCCTCTTTGTGATTTTTATAAATGACCTGAATGAAGAAGGGTAGGTTAGTAAATATGCTAAGTAATATGTTAGTAAATATCCCCAACACTCCCAAAGTTTGGGGGTGTTGGGGATTGTCTGGAGGGGTTTCAGAGGTTACAGTGGGACATCGATAGGATGCAGAACTGGGCTGACAAGTGGCAGATGGGGTTCAACGCGATAAATGTGAAGTGGATCATTTTGGAAGGTCAAAATTAAAGGCAGAATATAATATTAATGGTAAGAGTCTTGCCAGTGTGGACGATCAGAAACATCTTGGGGTCCATGTCCCTAGGATTCTCAAAGCTGCTGCGCAGGTTGACAGTGTTGTTAAAAAGGCATATGGTATGTTGGCCTTCATCAACCATGGGACTGAGTTCAAGAGCCGAGAGGTAACGATACAGTTATATAGGACCCTGGTCAGACCCCACTTGGAGTACTGTGTTCAGTTCTGGTCACCTCACTACATGAAGGATGTGGATACTATAGAGAGAGTGCCAAGGAGATTTACAAGGATGTTGTCTGGTTTGGAGGGTGTACCTTATGAGAATATGTTGAGTAAACTTGGCCTTTTCTCCTTGGAGCAACAGAGGATGAGAGGTGACCTGATAGAGGTGTATAAGATGATGAGAGGCATTGATAGTGTGGATAGCTGGAGGATTTTTCCCAGGGCTGAGATGGCTAACACGAGGGGGCATATTTTTAAGGTGCTTGGAAGTAGGAAGAAGGTACGAGGGGATGTCAGGGGTAAGTTTTTCACACAGAGAGTGGTGAGTGCGTGGAATGCACTGCCAGCAATGGTGGTGGAGGTGGATACTATTGGGTCTTATAAGGGGCTCTTAGGTAGGTTCGTGGAGCCCTAGAAAAATAGAGGGCTATGCGGTAGGGAAATTCTAGGCAGTTTCTGGAAGGGTCCTGATGAAGGGTCTCAACCTGAAACATCGACTGTTTACTCTTTTCCATAGATGCTGCCTGGCCTCCTAAGTTCCTCTAGAATTTTGTGTGTGTTGCTTGGATTTCCAGTATTCCAGATTTTCTCTTGTTTGTGATCGGACATCCTTCCTATAATGAGGTTACTGGAACTGAACACAATATTCCAAGTGTGGTCCAATCAGAATTTTACCTTGCAGCTCTCAAGCTCAACTAATGAAGGCCATTGCACCATACACTTTTGTAACCCCCTGGGTCGCCTCAGGCTCGCTCAGCTCGTTCTCGTCTAGGGGGAGCAGCCTTCGGCCCCGCCAAACTGGGTAATCAGCTGGTGTGGATGCTGTGTGATGTCCCCGCCTCGCCCAAAAACACACAGTACACCATATGCGATTAAACGAGTACAATTTATAAAGGTTACTATAACTAAGTGATTAATAACGATACAGTATATATGAAGAGAAAAAATAAAGAAAAGGCGCCAAACTTATCAAGGTCCAAACCACTTCGTGCACAGCCGTTGGAGCTCAATTTCTGAAGTCTTCTGGCCACCATTCGATCCCCTCCGAACTCCTCGACTCGCAGCTCAGGACCCTCCGAGTAGTCAACCAAGCACATCTAGCTTCATCCTCCCCCCTCCTCGGAGAATCTCCCGGCCTCGGACCCCCCTTTGAGGTCCGATCCTCGCCCAGCTTAGAGCATTGCGTCCTCTCTCTCGACCCCCTCGTGCCGATCTGCCCAAAAGCCCGTCAACAAAAGCTTACAGACTCAGAAGAAAGAACATTAATCCCCATTTGGTTTACAAAGGAATACCATTCTCGTTATCAGTAAATTAGCATTCCTGCTAGTTAACAAAAAAGAAGAAACCCTCTTTACACTCTCCCTCCACCAAATAAAAGTCATGTCCTCATGACTACTAAATAACTCGCCACCTTTCCTGCCAACACACCGTAACCCAAGCACAAACAGTGACATCTCCTCCCCACACAGTAACCCTCACGCCTGAGTAGTTCCTCAGGCGCTACTTAGGCCAACTATCTGGGAGTTCCCTAACCCTTCTGAGGCCTCCGTACCCCCTCACCTAAACCCTTCAGGCTCGGACACAACTGGGGATACCTTGGGCCCACTACCAACCTCTCTCAACCTCTCACTCATGCCCCACACTGCACACAGCTAACCCTCCCCGCTACACCTGACTCAATGGGAGAAGAGCCAAAGGTCTCTTCCTCAATCGAGGGAAAGTCAGCAAAAGGCAGCATGTACCACACATCCAGCACGTTATCCATTGAATCTGTATCCTTCCTCATTCCTGTGATTGGTAGCTGCTGTTTGATCTTCTCCAAACGGAAACACGTGGCCTGCACTGCTCCCGCAGTCTCTTCAGCCTCCTGTTCAGTATTCACTGCACTTCTCTCCAGCTTTTTCTTCCTCATGACTTCTTCCAGATCAACTTTCAGGTTTTGCACTTCATTTGAACTGTCGATGGTCATCTTCAGGTTCCCTTCAAGCTTCCGCTTCTCTCTGCTGAGATTCATCTGTAATTTCTTCACCTCCGCAAACTCCCCTCTCCGGGTTCTCAGTTTGCTATTACCCTCAGTCAGACAACTTTCTTCATTCTCTCCAACTTGTAAGTCTTCCGAATGGTTCCAGATCACTTTCTCCAGTCTCTCTGTCTTCATTTCAAACTTGATTCCGTAGAGACAGTCACTCACGAGCTGCGACCTTCGCCAGCCCTGGGACGTGTCCCGAAAACACTTTAACTCGGTAGTTCTCAGCTGCTCCTGCAACGACCTCACTTCATATTCTCCTGAGGCAAATCCAAATACCAAGCGATCATCCACATACACCAAAACTCCAAACGCCTCCACATCCCCTGTGGTCTTCCACCTGCCCCGCAGGAAGGTTGCAAGGGCTCCAGATATGCCCTGTGGCATCTTTTCGGACCCGAAGACTCCTAGGGAATTTATAATGGCCGTCTTCTCCTTGTCGGCCCCACTCATCGGGATCTGGCAACATCCACTCCTCCGATCCAGCACCTTAAACCACATCGCACCACTCAGACAGGCCATCGCCTCTTCGGCCCTCAGGGCCATATTCTGGTCACTGACAGTGCGCCTCTTCAACGCAATATAATCCACACACACGCTGCCTACGTCTTCCACGGCTTCAGGGGCCAGTCGCCGCAACCTCTCTCTCTCCGAGGTGTCTTCAGCAGTCAACTCCACTCCCTCGTGGTATTTCGCAGCGTCCACGAAGAGGGTCTCACCCTCAAATACTTCTCCCAGGCCGTACCACCACTGGCTCTTGTTTGAATTCGGTATCGGCCCAATGCTGCTACACACGTCCGCACAAGCTGCTCGAAACTCTGGGTGCATCGACAATGCCTCCAAACAGCGCTCACCCACCTCCTCCGGGCAGGCCCCCAAGCGCACCAACAGGATATTGGTTCTCTCTAGAACAGAAACGCTGCCCGTCTCAACAGGGTCCGGACACATCAGCATTAACGATTCCTGAACCTCAGTCTCCTCCACATTTGCCTCTAAGAACTCCATTTTCACTGACCAACAACCGTCATCTGGATAATCACCGGCACTGGTACCCCGAATCTCCAGTGTCCTCAATGTTGTCAAGGGTAAATGCTTCCAATAACGGTTATGAAACAAACTGTACAGCAACTTAACCGGCGCCCCGGTGCCGAGGATGGCTTTAACTTGACTTCCATCCATCCGTAACAACACCTGTGCGCATGGCCCCTCTAAGCCTTCAGGAATAGGGTCTGTTCCTTTCGGGAGTTCCTTGGTACATTGCTGGGAACGTGCTCCCCCAGAGACCCCAAGCCGTTCCCCCACTGGGCCTCCTCTAAGTTTCCCGACACCTCTCGAATCAACGGAACAACTGATCCCCTTGACAGATCCCCTTGGCACCACAAGCAATTTATCTGCCCCCCTAGGCAAAAAGGGATACCCTACAAACTTCCCACCAATCTCCTGCCACGGATATGATAAGCCCCCCAGCTGCGGCATTTGACTTCCAGTCAAACCACACGCATTTTCCCACACTTTCCCAGAACTGGCAGCGGTCATTTCGAGGTAATTGCGCCCGACAGTTCTAACAAAGTCACCAGCCCGCCTACTCAAACTTTCAACCCGTCCCTGTCGCTTTTCCTCAGCCAAGCACTGCCACTCACCCAACAACTGAGGGGTCCGCTCCGCCCACGCCTCCGCCCCTTTAGGGCTGGACATTATTCCAACAACCGGGCGGAGCCCACCGCTGCTGAAACATCCCAACCTGTCACTCCTCACTCTCCAAACAGTACGGACAACCCATGGTCCCACCACCATTTCGTCAGCACTAGTTGGAACTCGAACAACGACCTCGAGGCTAGCAACAGCAGCCACCCCACCCAACACACACGCAGCGATAACCAGCAATCACACACCCACAAAGGTACACCAACTCTTCGCCGCAGACACAATTTAAAGAGGGTGATCACACAGCTTCCACAGAAATCAATCCCGGACGAGCACCCCACAATGTAACCCCCTGGGTCGCCTCAGGCTCGCTCAGCTCGTTTCGTCTAGGGGGAGCAGCCTTCGGCCCCGCCAAACTGGGTAATCAGCTGGTGTGGATGCTGTGTGATGTCCCCGCCTCGCCCAAAAACACACAGTACACCATATGCGATTAAATGAGTACAATTTATAAAGGTTACTATAACTAAGTGATTAATAACGATACAGTATATATGAAGAGAAAATTAAAGAAAAGGCGCCAAACTTATCAAAGTCCAAACCACTTCGTGCACAGCCGTTGGAGCTCAATTTCTGAAGTCTTCTGGCCACCATTCGATCCCCTCCGAACTCCTCGACTCGCAGCTCAGGACCCTCCGAGTGGTCAACCAAGCACATCTAGCTTCATCCCCCCCCCCCGCCTCGGAGAATCTCCCGGCCTCGGACCCCCCTTTGGGGTCCGATCCTCACCCAGTTTACAGCATTGCGTCCTCTCTCTCAACCCCCTCACGCCGATCTGCCCAAAAGCCCGTCAACAAAAGCTTACAGACTCAGAAGAAAGAACATTAATCCCCATTTGGTTTACAAAGGAATACCATTCTCGTTATCAGTAAATTAGCATTCCTGCTAGTTAACAAAAAAGAAGAAACCCTCTTTACACTTTCTTAACAACCCTATCAACTTGCACAACTTTATAAGACTGATGGACATGACCCTAAGATCCCCCTGTTCCTTCACACTGCTTAGAATCATGCCTTTACCTCTGTATTCTCGTTTCAAATTTGACCCTCCAAAATGAATCACTTCACAATTTTCCAGGTTGAACTCTATTTGCCACTTATCAGCACAGCTCTGCATCCTGTCAATGTTCTGCTGTAAACCATTACAAACTTTACATTATCCACAACACCACCACCAACCTTTATGTCATCTGCAAACTTACTAACCCATCCAAGTATTTAAAAAAATCTCAAAGATTAAGGGTTCCAGAATAGACATCTGGTGGAACATCACTGATCTAGGCAGAATCTGTTCTCTCTACTGGCATCCTCTGCCTTCTTCGGACAAGCCAATTCTGAATCCACACAGCCAAGCTTCCACGGATCCTATACCTCCCAACTTTCTGAATGAGCCTATCATGGGGAACCATAACAAAAACCTTACTAAAACTAATATACACCACATCCACTGCTCTGCTTTCATCAATGTGCTTTGTCAGCTCCTCAAAGAATTCAGTCAGACTTGTGAGGCATGACCTGATTAAGATGACTATTCTTAATCAGACTATGTGTCTCCAAATGCTCCTAAGTTTTGACTCTAAGAATCTGCTCGATTAGTTTGCACACCACTGAAGTAGAGCTCACTAGTCTACAAATCCTTCTCCTTTCATGAGCAAAGGAATAACATTTGCCTTGTTTATTTACCTCGTACTACTCTTAATGCCAATGAGGACACAAAGATCATCGCCTAAGATGCGGCAATCTTCTCCTTTGCTTCCCAAAGTAACCATGGGTATATCCAATCTGGCTCTTGGTGTTTATCTAACCTAACATTTTTCAAAAGTTCCAGCACATCTGCTTTCTTAACATTGACATGTTCTAGCATATCAGTACATTTTACTCAGTTCCCACAATCATCAGTGTCTCTCTCACTAAAGCAAAGTATTCATTAAGAACCTCCCCTACCTCCTCCAACACCAGGCACATTTTCTGTTCTATCCCTAATTGGTCCTACCCTCACTCTGGTCATCCTCCCACTCTTCATATATGCCTAGAGCACCTTGAGGCTTTCCTTAATCATACTCGCCAATACCTTCTCATGCCCAGGTCTAGCTCTCCTAATTTCATTCTTAATCTCTTTCCTCGCTACCTTGCAGCTCTCTGGAGCCATGTGTAATCCTAAACAAAGACGAGACTGCCTACAGAGAAGTCAACGCCCTGACACAGTGGTGCCAAGAAAACAACCCTCCCTCAAGGTTGAAAAAACTTAGTTGATCATAGATTACAGGAGGAACGCAGACGGACTAGCCCCTATTGACATCAATAGGTCTTTAGTTGAGAGGGTGAGTAGTTTTCCAGTTCCTTAGTATACACGTCACCCAGGGATCTCACCTGGGCAGTACATACCGGCTGCGTGGTGGAGGAAGCACAACAGTGCCTCTTTCACCTCAGATGGTTGAAATATTTTGGTGCAAGTCCCCAAATCCTCAGGACTCTCTACATGGGCACTGTTGAGAGTATTCTGACTAGTTGTGTCATGGCCTGGTATGGAAACTGTACTACCCTCAATCACAGGGTACTGCGAATCTGGATGTGAACTTCCAGGACGTTTACAACAGCAGTGCCGGGGGATCATCAGGGGCTCCAGCCACCCCAGACTCAAACTGTTTCAGCTGCTTCCATCTGGCAAATGGTACCACAGCATTGAGGGCAGGACCAACAGGCTACAGGACAGCTTCTTACACCAGTCCATCAGGCTGACCAATACACATTGATCTGATTGTATATCTGACTATCTACATGCACACAAAACAATTATGTTCACAATCTCAGTGTTTGGGCAACATCCTTCCATATTTCCCTCAACAACTTGTACATAGCAACACAGACACAACATAAAGATTTTTACTCCCTCATGTTGAGAATTGTATGTAGGAAATAAAATTCTAATTCTAATTCTTAAGTAAGCTTCTTTCTTCCTCTTGTCAATCATTGCTCCTCCATGCTACTGTAGCGCCTCATTTCCTAGCGTATCCGAACCGACTCACAATTAGATAGCCTACGGGGGTTTGCGAGCACAGAGCTTTGGAGCCTCTTCGCCATGGGGGGCCGGTTGACAGAGGCTTAAAAGTGAGGCTGAAGTTTTCGAATAAAGTTTTTCCTTCGACTGCAGTTACCGACTCCGTGTCGTAATTTTAGCGCTGCGTGTAGCACACCGCTACAATTGGTGACCCCGACGGTCCAAACGATTTTTGGACCAGAAATGACCGACGCCGCCTCTGCTCATGCGGTTTCGTTGAAACTACCGGGTTTCTGGACACAGCGCCCGGACCTATGGTTCCAGCAAGCCGAAGCCCAATTCCACGTTCGCCGGATCACCTCAGAAGACTCCCGCTACTACTACGTGGTGGGCTCCCTCGACCAGGACACAGCGGCCCAGGTCGCGGAGTTCGTACAGTCGCCCCCGGCAGACGGCAAGTACACGGAATTCAAAGCTCTGCTCCTCAGGACTTTCGGACTCTCACGGCACGAGTGGGCTGCCCGTTTACTGCACCTGGATGGCTTGGGCGACAGACCTCCATCGGCTTTAATGAATGAGATGTTGTCTCTGGCCGACGAACACACACCCTGCCTCATGTTTGAGCAGGCATTCCTGGAGCAGCTGCCCGAGGACATATGCCTGCTGCTGTCCGACGTGGATTTCAGTGACCCCCGGAAGGTGGCAGCCCGGGCGGACTTGCTGTGGAACGCCAAAAAGGTGAGCGGGGCGTCCATCGCACAGATCTCCCAGCCACGCTCCCGGCAGCAAACCAGTCCAGGCCCGGCCACAGAGCCCGCCAACCCCCGGCCCAATGACCACTGGTGCTTCTACCACCAGCGGTGGGGCGCAGAAGCCCGCCGTTGTCACCCGCCCTGCAAGTTCCCGGGAAACGCCAGGGCCAGCCGCCGCTGGCCATCGGGATAGCCTCCTGTATGTGTGGGATAGAAGATCGGGACGCCGGTTTTTGGTCGATACTGGGGCTGAGATCAGCGTTTTACCTCCGACGAGTTACGACACCCGCAGCAGGGCACCGGGTCCCCCCCTGAGGGCCGTGAATGGCAGCACAGTAAGGACCTATGGCACCCGTCAGGTGCAGCTACTGTTCGGCCCCAGCCAGTTCACGTGGGACTTCACACTGGCCGCCGTAGCCCAACCGCTTCTGGGTGCGGATTTTTTGCGAGCTCACAGCCTGCTGGTTGACCTGCCCAGGAAGAGACTGGTACACGCCGAGACCTTTCAGACGTTCTCCCTGGGCGCGGCCCAGTTGCCAGCCCCTCACCTCGGCTCCATCACGCTGTCCGACAACGATTTCACCAGGGTCCTGGCGGAGTTCCCATCGGTTCTGGCACCGCAGTTCACAGCAGCCATGCCCAGGCACGGCGTACAGCACCACATCCCGACACAGGGACCACCCCTCCATGCCCGTGCTCGGCGGCTTCCCCCGGACAAGCTCCGACTGGCGAAGGAGGAGTTCCAGAGAATGGAGGAATTGGGGATCATCCGGCGGTCCGACAGCCCCTGGGCTTCCCCCCTGCACATGGTGCCCAAAGCGACGGGGGGCTGGAGACCGTGCGGCGACTACCGCAGGCTGAACGAGGCTACCACACCGGACCGCTACCCTGTGCCGCACATTCAGGACTTTGCGGCAAACCTGCACGGCGCCCGGATCTTCTCCAAGGTCGACCTTGTCCGAGGGTACCATCAAATCCCGATGCATCCTGACGACGTCCCCAAAACGGCTCTCATCACCCCGTTTGGCCTCTTCGAGTTCCTCCGCATGCCGTTCGGCCTGAAGAATGCCGCACAGACGTTCCAGCGGTTAATGGACGCGGTGGGACGGGACCTGGACTTCGCGTTCATCTATTTGGATGACATCCTCATAGCCAGTGGCAGTCGTCAGGAGCATCTGTCCCACCTCCGTCAACTCTGCGCCCGACTGAGTGAGTACGGTCTTACAATCAACCCTGCCAAATGCCAGTTCGGACTTGATACCATTGACTTCCTGGGCCACAGGATTACTAAAGACGGGGCAACCCCTCTGCCCGCTAAGGTAGATGCGGTCCGCCACTTCCCCCGACCCACCACGATCAAAGGCCTTCAGGAATTCGTAGGTATGGTCAATTTCTACCGCCGTTTCCTCCCTTCAGCTGCCCGGATCATGCGCCCCCTGTTCGCCCTGATGTCGGGTCCGAGCAAGGACATTACCTGGGATGAGGAGTCCGCCGCCGCTTTCGTTCAAACGAAGGAAGCTTTGGCTGACGCCGCAATGCTAGTACATCCCAGAATGGACACCCCTACCGCCCTCACAGTGGACGCATCAAACACGGCAGTCGGTGGGGTGCTGGAGCAGCTCATCGCAGGTCGCTGGCAACCCCTGGCGTTTTTCAGCAAACACCTGCGGCCACCCGAGCTCAAGTACAGTGCTTTCGACCGGGAACTGTTGGCGCTCTACCTGGCCATCCGGCATTTCAGGTACTTCCTAGAAGGTCGGCCCTTCACCGCGTTCACGGACCACAAACCGCTTACCTTTGCGTTTACGAAAGCATCCGACCCCTGGTCATCCCGCCAGCAACGCCACCTGTCCTACATCTCTGAATACACGACGGATGTCCGGCACGTCTCGGGTAAGGACAATGTCGTGGCGGATGCGCTCTCTCGCCCTACCGTTCATGCCCTTTCCCAAGGGGTAGACTTTGAGGCACTGGCAGAGGCACAGCAGGTAGATGAGGAGATTCCGAGTTACAGGACTGCAGTCTCTGGTTTGCAGCTCCAGGACCTCCCCGTGGGCCCAGGTGAGAGGACCCTACTCTGTGACGTCGCCACCGGCCAGCCCCGTCCGGTCGTCCCCGCAGCCTGGCGGCGACGTGTTTTCGACTCCATTCATAACTTGGCGCATCCCTCCATCCGGACAACTGTCCGGCTGGTTTCCAGCAGGTTCGTTTGGCACGGTCTCCGCAAACAGGTCAGTGAATGGGCCAGAACGTGCATGCACTGCCAGACGGCCAAGGTTCAGCGGCACACCAAAGCCCCACCGCAGCAGTTCCATCCCGCCCACCGGCGTTTCGACCACATTCATGTGGATATCGTGGGCCCCCTGCCAGTGTCGCGCGGAGCGCATTACCTCCTGACTATCGTGGACCGGTTCACAAGATGGCCAGAGGCGGTCCCGCTCACCGACACCACCTCCGAATCTTGCGCCCGAGCCCTGCTCGCCACCTGGATATCCCGCTTTGGTGTACCAGCCCACATTACCTCCGACAGAGGCGCCCAGTTCACCTCCAGCCTGTGGTCAGCTATGGCCAGCCTTTTGGGGACTCAGCTGCACCACACCACTGCCTACCACCCACAGTCGAACGGGCTAGTGGAGCGTTTCCACCGTCACCTGAAGTCGGCCCTCATGGCCCGCCTGCGAGGAGCCAACTGGGCGGACGAGCTTCCCTGGGTCCTTCTCGGCATCCGCACAGCGCCCAAGGACGACCTGCACGCCTCGTCGGCCGAGTTGGTATACGGCGCGCCCCTGGCCGTCCCCGGGGAGTTCCTACCAGCCCCGAGGGGGCAAGAGGAAGAACCCGCTGCAGTCCTGGGCAGACTTCGCGAGAAGCTCGGTAACCTGGCCCCCATACCCACTTCACAGCACGGGCGGCACCCGACCTGCGTACCCAAAGACCTACGGAACTGTAAGTTTGTGTTTGTGCGAAGGGGCGGGCATCGGCCACCGCTGCAGCGGCCATACGAGGGGCCGTTTACGGTGCTCCGGAACAACGGGTCCACGTTCTTGCTGGACGTTGGGGGGAAGGAGGAGGTTTTCACGGTGGACCGCCTCAAGCCGGCCCATGTGGACCTGGCGCAACCGGCCGAGTTTCCGGCGCCTCGGCGCAGAGGCCGACCTCCCAAGCAGGTTCTGGCCCAGGCTGTGGACATTGGGGGGTGTATCGCCGGTTCTGGGGGGGGGTTATGTAGCGCCTCATTTCCTAGCGTATCCGAACCGACTCACAATTAGATAGCCTACGGGGGTTTGCGAGCACAGAGCTTTGGAGCCTCTTCGCCATGGGGGGCCGGTTGACAGAGGCTTAAAAGTGAGGCTGAAGTTTTCGAATAAAGTTTTTCCTTCGACTGCAGTTACCGACTCCGTGTCGTAATTTTAGCGCTGCTTGTAGCACACCGCTACACTACCATCCTTTTCCTGTCTCAATGGAATAAACCTCTCCAGAACACCATACAAGTGCTACCTAAACAACCTCTGCATTTCTGTTGTGCATCTCCCCAGTACATCCATCCCCAATTTATGCTCTGATGTTCCTTCCTAATAGCATCATAACTCCTTCTTCCCTCATTTAATGCTTTCCCGTTCTTCCTGCTCCTATTCCTTTCCAAGGCTATACTAAAGGTCAGAGAGTTGTGCTTACTGTCTCTGAAATTCTCACCCACAGAGATCTGTAACGTGACTTGATGTATGCCTATCACCAGATCAAGGGTGGCCTCTCCTCTAGTCGGCCTGCTACATGTTCAGGAATCCTTCCTGCACACACATCACAAATTATTTCCATCTAAAACGTTTGCATTATAAGGAGGTGCCAATCAATATTAGGGAAGTTGAAGTCACCCATATGCACCTTTCCAAAATCTGCTTTCCAGTCTGTTCCTTGGTGTCTCTATTTGGAGGGAGGGGTGCTCTATACAATACTCCCTTGCTGTTTCTGATTTCAACACACCAACTCAGTGGACAATCCCTCCTCAATGTCCTCCCTTTCTGCAGCTGTGATATTAATCTGATTAGCAATGCCACTCCCAATACACTTCAGTGACTTACAAAAGCTGCAGACGACTCTGATTGTTTATATTGCACTACATACAGGGAGGTTTTTTATGTAAAGCTGAACAAGACTGCACTCTGCCTAGACATGAAATACAAGCCTACAATTAAATGTTTCATAGGCTTGAGACACCAAAGAAAGACACATTGCCTTTTCAATGTATTCATTCATTATTTGACAGATTTCCAGTTTGTTTAGTGCACACAAAATCTAACGTCAACAATTCAAGAAGCTTTTTTCCCCACTGCATATTCTGGGTCCATGTACCACCAATTTATACCATTTAATAGAACAAGATTAAGGGATCTGTTATTTTTGCTGATAGCAATTTGCATAAAATAGTTCTTTGGAACAGCAACACCCATAAAATCTGGAGGAACTCAGCAAGTGAGGCAGCGTCCATGGAGCGAATAAGCAATCAACGTTTCAGCCTGAGACCCTTCTTATTTTAATTGTATTGTTGCTAATAGCTAGCAATTATTATTTTTTTCCCATTTAGATATAGAATTCTCCATTTTTTACTGCTTCTCCCCACATCCCCCACCCATGACAGTCCAAGAAATGACAGTTAAGGATCTCAAAATCTCACCATTCAATACCTGACTGCCTCTTCAATTAAAAACATTCTCTGACAAAGGCTTGCCATAACCTGTTACCAACCTTCTATCATTTTAAATCATGACTGTTCCTGTTTATTTCTAGTTGGTTGACTTCCAGAGCCTCAATGGATCCAAATGCTACAACAGCTGAAATATAAACGCAAATCCACACGCAACCTCCATCATCTGGAGCCGAAGGGTTTCTAAGTCAGCAGCAGCAGGAGGTCACGGTCCAGGTGGTGGGAGCATGACGCCTGCATTGAGGAGTGTGCTGCCACCCTCCACAAAGAGTAAAGTCTGGGTGGGCATGCAGATTTACAAGGTGCAGATGGGGGTGCAAATCAATTCCTGCCTTTCAGGCACTGTTCCTTTGCCCAATCTTTGGCAACTGCATCTCCAGCCATCACATTCAAATTATGTTTTACATCATCAGACTTCAGCCAGCCATCAAGCACCCATTACACTAACATTCAATTAATTTTCCTCTAAGAGTTATTGTAAACTAGTAATGAGAGACTTATTTATTTCTTTAACATTTATGAACCCAATCTTTGTGAGGGGGCTATATTAACATTAGTGCAAAAGTAAAAATATAGATTAAAAATCATCGTCGCTGCTATCAGGAAGAGATACAGGAGCCTCAGGACCCATGCCACCACATTCAGGAACAATTATTACCCCTCAGCCATCAGGGTCTTGAACCAGAGGAGAACTTCACTTACCCCATCACTGAAACATTCCCGCGATTTATGAACTCATTTTCAAGGACTCTTCATCTCATGTTCTGGATATTTATTGTTTATATGTTTATTGTTATTACTTCTTTCTTTTTGTATTTGCAGTCTGTTATCTTTTCCATGGTGGTTGTACACCCAGCTGCTGCAGTCTTTCATTGATTCAATTATGGTTATTGGATTTATTGAGTATGCCCACAAGAAAATGAATCTCAGGGTAGCATATGGTGACATGTACGTGCTTTGATAATAAATCTATTTTGAACTTAGTTAAATTGAATGGACATCTCCACCTTGCTAGAAACTCATCTGGACTACTTCCTTGCAATGAGTTTTATTTGAATGAATTAATAAAATAGAGGAAATACATGAAAAATCGAAATATTCAATCCAACTGCAATTCTGCACAGTCCTTGCGAGACAGTTCCAAGCTTTATAATCTGAAAAACTGCCAGATGGTCTTTACAGATGGGGTAAGGGGAGAAATGATTATGTTTAAAATCAGATCTGTTATTTAACTTATGGCACTAGTCAATCCCAAACTACAGACAGTTGGTGTCACTGTGGGTGATGATTACATCCATTTTTACCTCTCAGTTTCCCAGACTCAACTTCCTTCAGATAAGAGCAGAAAGGATGGTGTGATCTAATGTCCTGACTCTGTGATTAGCTGGCATTAACATCTGTTTCTCCCTCAGAAACAATATCCTGTATAACATCTTAAAAAAACTTAGCTATTTAGCTGAATAACAGATTATAAGTATCTGAGCCCAGCTTCACTTGAGATTATTGTGGTGAAATAATAGATTTTCATTACCTCAATATTCAGATCATTAAGAGTTTGGGGGGGGGGGAAAGCAAAATAAATGCGCGCGGTTCTTTCACGTCTGACTTGTGTCTGACATCAAACAAAGGTAATGCAATAGTTTTGCAAGTATTGACTTGCTGAAAAATACCCCTCGTTCAGCAAGACAGCAACTGAGAATCAGCAAGGGGTTGAAGTTCCTCAGAGTGAAAGAAAGAAGTGCTCGTCAGAACCTCGCGACATCAAAAATCCACCGTTCATTGTCCTCTGAAGTACCCGTCGATTTTGCGGACAACTCGTTGATGTTTCCACACAGTATTACCAGTGGAACTCCTGGATTTAAGTCAAGAATGCAATATAGGAATTATAGCCATTCTCTTTCAAACACCAATCGGCACCGCTTTATTAATTTTAATGAGGAATTAATATTGACCGGTATACTGCGAAGAACTCCACTACCACCCCCGCGTTTCGGAATCCCTAGGTTGATTGTAGAAAGTTTGTTGCCACACCTTGGGTCGCAACAGCACGCAGTCAGCACTCTGCTGCAGGCTGACTGCGCTTCACGAAAGTAGTGCAGTGGCGCCCCCTACTGACCGTTCTGCATTGATCCTCGCATTTCCACATCGACAGAATGTTCCAATGAACAGCGGTGCTCAGCAAAGCAGTGCCCTCGATTTTATCGAAGGTTGTCTTCAGGGTTCACTTTACATTCTATACATTTTGCTTCCTAGGTTATGTGGCCGAAGAAAAAGGTTTGATAAAAATGAAATGTCCTAAAATTTCTTACGGAAAGAATTATGCAGTACAAGCTAATCAGTCACATCAACCTCGCCTTGAGAGTCATTGTGCCATTATTCGTGGATTGATCGAGGCTGCCCTGCCGTTTCTCCCTCTGCTGGTGAAAACAAGATTAACCTTTTCAACCAACAATTTAAGTACATTTGCTTCAAAAGTAAACAGTTGGCATTTACCAAAAGACTTTGGTTGATGCTAACATGGCGTATTCAAATCTCCTTTTCCTACTGTCTGGAAAGAAATGGAGAGAATTTTGTTGACAGGCCACACTTAAACTTTCCATATACACAGAATTTTTTTCTAATTTAACCATTTTTTCTTTCAACCATGTTTGAAAACTGAAAAGTCAGAAATCATTAAGAAATAATTTTATTTTACTGAATGGCTACAATATTAGTTCAAAATACAGGAAGACAGAAAAAAACAATGGAAGCATTAAAATGATTGATTTGTCCACCTACAAATACATCTGTATTTAAATTACTGCCTGAATATCATTTAATTATGATCGATCCATCTGTCTTGATGAAGGTTTGATCAAAGTTTATGCAAATTAATCAGATACGCTCAAGGCAATGATAATTTACCTGTTCACAGTTCAAAATAAAACACACCCTTGTTAGCCTGAACCGGGACATGATAATTATGTTATCAAAATCCTCCTCCTGGCTTTCTGCACAGAAGGGAGCAGCCCTGTGTCAGGCACACAATTTAATCACCAAGAGGTTTCGTTCTCTGCTTACATCAGGTCCAAACCAGGAGAATTCACCTTAACAATTGTAATGATAATGAGGAGTAACACAGTATCTCACAAAATATTACTGCTATTCTTCTCTCACGCATACACTTCGCACTTCAATCCAAAATTCTAAACCGGTTATATTCATCGAGAGTAGGACTGGCATAGAACATACAGTGTCAAACAAAACAGAAGAATCAATACACTGTGAATTCACAAGTTTGACTGGATAAGATTGAGTCACATAAAATTCAGTTCATCTGTTCAGCCAGCCCAAAATGTGCAGATTGAAGGGAGAGGAACACATTTCATCACATCTTAAAACTTCACCTAAGCAAATATCCCTTTAAGTACCTTGGTAATTTCCAATTGTGTTCACTACCACACAAGAGACACAAGAAGTTGCAGAACCTGGGACTCTGTACTTTTCTCTGCAATTGGATGCTCAAGTTCCTAACCGGAAGACCACAGTCTGGTGCAGATTGGTGATAACATATCCTCCTCACTGACGATCAACACTGGTGCACCTCAGGGGTGTGTGCTTAGCCAACTGCTCTATTCTCTGTATACACATGACTGTGTGGCTAGGCATAGCTCAAATACCATCTATAAATTTGCTGGCAATACAACCATTGTTGGCAGAATCTCAGGTGGTGACGAGAGGGTGTACAGGAGTGAGATATGTCAACTAGTGGAGTGGTGCTGCAGCAACAACCTGGCACTCAACGTCAGTAAGACGAATGAGTTGATTGTGGAGATCAGGAAGGGTAAGATGAAGGAAAACGTACCTATCATCATAGAGGGATCAGAAGTGGAGAGAGTGAGCAGATTCAAGTTCCTGGGTGTCAAGATCTCTAAGCTGATCCCAATATATCGATGTAGTTATAAAGTAGGCAAGACAGCATCTATACTTTATTAGGAGTTTGAAGAGATTTGGTATGTCAACAAGTATGCTCATAAACTTCTATAGTTGCACCATGGAGAGCATTCCGACAGGCTGCATCACTGTCTGGTGTGGAGAGGCTACTGCACAGGACCAAAAGAAGCTGCAGAGGGTTGTAAATCTAGTCAGCTCCATCTTGGGCACTAGCCTACAAAGTACCCAGGACATCTTTAGGGAGTGGTGTCTCAGAAAGGCAACCTCCATTATTAAGGACCTCCAGCACCCAGGGCATGCCCTTTACTCACTGCTACCATCAGGCAGAAGGTACAGAAGCCTGAAGACACACACTCAGCGATTCAGGAACAGCTTCTTCCCCTCTGCCATCTGATTCCTATATGGTCATTGAACCCATGAACACTACCTCACTTTTTAAAAAAATATACAGTATTTCTGTTTTTGCATGTTTTTTTAAATCTATGCAATATATGTAATTGATTTACTTATTTATTATGTTTTATTTTATTTATTATTAGTTTTTTCTCCCTGCTAGATTATGTATAGCATTGACCTGCTGCTGCTAAGTTAACAAATTTTACATCACATGCTGATGATAATAAACCTGATTCTGTTTCTGAGAAAACCTGTAGATGCTGGAAATCTGGAACAATACACACGATGGTAATTCGCCTGTTCACAGCATTTTCAGTATTTTGTATGTGTAATTACCACGTGAGAAAGCCTTAATTCAGATAGGTCTGAAAATGAAGTTAACAGTGACCACCATTTTACCACGTGTTTGGTTTACAGGAATACACTGGCCTGCAGATGACTCCCAGGTTAAATTGTTTTTAATACATTAATATTAATTCATGCATGGGACAGCATGTCAACAGTCCTGCTCTCCAAAATCATGTCCATCAAATGGTGGAGTAATAACACTGGTCCCTGCTTGACGTGGGACAATGCTTATTGCAAGATCTCCAGGGTAATGACCACATGAATCCTGCAAAAGAAAGATTTATCTGGATCAAAATATATAAAAGGCTAACAGGATTTCTGATTGAATTTAGATGTGTGCCCGAATCAGTGCTGGAGCATGGATATCAGATGATCAGAGATGGCACATCTGATCTTGTTTCCAGCTTCAGTACTGGGTTTACATTCCACTCCCCTTATTTCAGTCAGATAATGCTCTCCATGCATTATTCTACATTACCAAGATAAAAATCCAACATCAGTGGAGTTATCTAATTCTAATGGAGGTTAATCACACCAGTTGAAGTTACTCAATACAAAGTGCGCAACTGATCTAATCCGACACTTACAGCAGCAGGGACTGGAAAGATAACATACATGCATTCTGACATTTAAAATTCATTTCATTACATGGTGATGACAGAAATTGGACACTGATGTGAAAGCCAGCTTTACTTTGAGTTCATAAGTGAAAATGTAATAACGTTTTGACCTGCAACCAATTCAGACATTGGGAGCTTTGCGATGAGGGGATGATTTCACTCAGGTCCACTGCCCAAGTAGAAATGAGAGCAGCGGGTTGCTGCAGTGAAACAGAGCTTTGATCAGTGACCAATCCACATTTGAGAATGATTGGCGAGAGCAAATTAAAGGAAGGCAGCAGCAAGTGCAGCAGCCATCGTCGGAGTGGACAGTCAGGGTGGTGATCTTGAGGCTTCAGCTCCTCGAGGCTTCAGCAAAGAAAGGTTTCAGTCAGAGAAATCAAAGAAAAGAAAAGCTCAAGATTAAGTTTTTTTCTCCTTCATATCTGCTCAGCCAGGACAGTAGAGATGCTCCCCTTACAGGATGTGGAAGGCAGGGAGACCTCCAGTGCGAGGAGTGCATCTAGCTGCAGCTTCTAACAATCTGTGTTAAGAACCTGGAGCTGGAATTCTGTGAACCCTGGATCATGTAGGAGGCTGAAGGAGTGATAGGTCTGACATACGGAGAGGTAGTTACACCCAAGGTTCAGGACAGGGGAAAATGGGGTGACAGTAAGGTAGGGGAAAAGGAGAGGTAGTTACACCCAAGGTTCAGGACAGGGGAAAATGGGGTGACAGTAAGGTAGGGGAAAAGGAGAGGTAGTTACACCCAAGGTTCAGGACAGGGGAAAATGGGGTGACAGTAAGGTAGGGGAAAAGGAGAGGTAGTTACACCCAAGGTTCAGGACAGGGGAAAATGGGGTGACAGTAAGGTAGGGGAAAAGGATTAAGGAGTTTAAGTACCCCTGTGACCGTTGCCCTCAAAATCAGGTATACCACTTTGGATGCGGTTTTCGGGGAGGGGAGTTGAGGGAAGTCACAGTGGTCGGGTCTCTGGTACTGAGTCTGGCACTGTGACTCAGAAGGGAAGGGGGTAGTAGAGGCATATTGTGGTGACAGGGGAACAGACAGGAGGTTCTGTGGGTCAGAACAAGAGTCCCAGATAATACGTGGCCTCCTGAGTGCCAGGGTCCAGGGCAGCTTGGATCGAGTCTTCAGCATTGTTAAGTGGGAGAGTGAACAACTGGAAGTCACGGTCCATGTAGGTACCAATGACATAGGCAGGACAAGTGACGGGGCTCTCCATAGGGAGTTAGGTGCTAAGCAGGACCTCCAGGGTTGCGATCTCAGGATTGCTACCCATGCCATGTGCTGGTGAGCCCAAAACTCAGAAGATTACACAGTTTAATATGTGGCTAAAGAGTTGGTGCAGGCAGAAGGACATAAGATTTTTGTCCATAAGACTGGGCTCTCTTTCAGAAAAGGTCAGACCTGTACAGAAGGGATGGTTTGCACCTGAACTAGAGGGGGATTAATAACCCAACAGGAAGGTTTGTTGATGCTGCATGGTGGGGTTTAAACTAGAGTTCCAGGGGACAGGAACCAGAGTGCCAGAACAGCTTGTGGAGAGGCTGTGGAGGGAGATGTTGGAAAGACCTCAGACAGAGTTAGGAATCAAAAGGTTGAGCATGGCGTGACTAGAGTCCTGAGCTGTGTATATTTCAATGCAAGAAGTATCAGAGGAAAGCCAGATGAGAGTGCTGAAGAAAGGGTAGTTGGTTTGCAAACAATGGCAATATGTAATAAGGAGAGGCTGATGATAGGGCAAAATTGCAGTCAACAGGATAAGTTGCAATGTAAAAGGCAGACAAAATTGAAAATGGTGAATATAAGATTAAAGGTGCTATATTTGAATATGCACAGTATACGGATTAAGATAGATGAACTTGCAGCACAGTTGCAAATTGGCAGGTATGATGTTGTAGGCATCACTGAATCATGGCTGAAAGGAGCTTATAGCTGGGAGAGAAAGAAAGAAAGAAAGAAAGAAAGGAAGGAAGGAAGGAAGGAAGGAAGGAAGGAAGGAAGGAAGGAAGGAAGGAAGGAAGGAAGGAAGGAAGGAAGGAAGGAAGGAAGGAAGGAAGGAAGGAAGGAAGGAAGGAAGGAAGGAAGGAAGAATTATCTCGAAAGAAAGCAAGAAGGTTGAGCGAGTGGTGTTGGTCTGTTGATAAAAATGAAATCAAATCATTAGAAAGAGGTGAAATAGGGTTAGAACGGTGTTGGATCATTGTGAATAGAGCTAAGGAACTGCAAGGGTAAAATGACCCTGTTGGGAATTGTATACAGACCCCCAAACAGTAGTAAGGAGGTGGCCTACAAATTACCAGGAGATAGAAAATGGATGCCCAAAGGGCAGTGTTACAATAGTCATGGGGGTTTCAATATGCAGGTAGATTGGGAAAATCAGATTGATTCAGGATTCCAGGTGGGATCTTTCTAGACTGCCTACGAGATGGTTTTTTAGAGCAGCTCATGGTCTACTATAGGATCAGCTACTCTGAATTGGGTGTTGTTCACTGGAATTGATTAGAGAGCTTAAGGTAAAAGAACCCTTAGGCGAAAGCAATTATAATATGATTGAATTCAGCCAGAAATTTGAGGAGGAAAAGCTAATGTCGGATGTATCTGTATTACAGAGAAGGTTCTTGGGAAACTGAAAGGTCTGAAGGTAGGCAAATCAGCTGGACCAGATGGGGTACACCCCAGGGTTCTGAAAGAGGTGGCTGAAGAGATGGTGGAAGGATTAGTAATGATCTTTCAAGAATCACTAGATTCTAGAATGGTTTCAGGAGACTGGAAAATTGCAAATGTCACTCCACTCTTCAAGAAGGGAGAGAGGCAGAAGAAAGGAGATTAAAGGCCAGTTAGTCTGACCTCAGTGGTTGGGAAGAAGTTGGAGTTGATTGTTAAGGATGTGGCTTTGGGGTACTTGGAGGCTACAAGTAGGCTGTAGTCAACATAGTTTCCACAAGGGAAAATCTTGGAATTCTTTAAAGAAATAACAAGCAGGATAGACAATAGAGAATCAGTTGATGCTGCGTACTTGGATTTTCAGAAGGCCTTTGACAAGGTGCCACACATGAGGCTGCTTAACTAACTACGAGCCCATGGTATTGCAGGAAAGATTCTAGCTTGGATAAAGCAGTGGCTGACTGGCAGGAGGCAAAGAGACAGGAATAAAGGGAGCCTTTTAAGTTGGTTGCTGGTGACTAGTGTTGTTCCACAGAGGACTGTGTTGGGACCAATTCTTTTCATGTTATATGTCAATGATTTGGATGATGGAATTGATGGCTTTGTTGCGAAGTTTGCAGATGATATGAAGATAGGTGGATGGTGGGTGGTTTTGAGGAGGTAGAGAGTCTATAGAAGGACTTAGACAGATTAGAAGAACGGGCATAGAAATGACAGATGGAATATAGTGTGGGGGACTGTGTGGTCATGTACTCCAGTAGAAAAAATGAAAAGGTTGACTATTTTCTAAACGGAGAGAAAATACAAAAAACTGAGATGCAAAGGGACTTGGGTGTCCTTGTTTAGGTTCCTGAAAAGTTAATTTGCAGATTGAGTCTGTGGTGAGGAATGCAAATGTGATGTTAGCATTCATTTCAAGAGGAATAGAATATAAAAGCAAGGATGTAATGTTGAGACGTTATGAAGCACTGGTGAGGCCTCACTTGGAGTATTGTAAGCAGATCCTGCTGTACATTAAGAACTTAAAGTACTATAGGTCTACATCACCAGTGCGTTGCTTGCTGGCGAAGTTAGTGAAGGAGCTGTGCAACGTGCTCGATGGAGGCTTACAGTCAAATAGTGAGCGGCCATCATGGTCGCTTTTCTTGTGATCACAGGTTCCCCTTGGACGTTGTTAATCTGGTATGTTGCAGGTTCAATTTGCTGACTTATTGGATGAGAACAGGGAAGGATGGTGGGAAGCTGCCTAACCTTCGTCGTAGTGAGGACAAGCCCTGAAGCCACAGTGTCACCTGTCTTCAGCTGCTGGAGTGAGAAGATGAAGCTATTGCACTTCCCCAAGGGCGGTGCGGCGCGATGCCCAGAATGGAGTAGGTGCTGCCCTCCCAGGATTCTGCTGGGCAGAAGACAAGCTCTGTTGTGGACAACTGCAGATCTTTTGACGGCACTCAGTGGACTCTGGGCCTCAAGTTGTGGGGTTGCTTGCTTTTCAGTCTCCAGGGGAGAAGCATTTGAGCTTTTGTGTTCTACCAGGGATGGTGCAGCACAGTTATGGGCAACTGAAGATTTCAATTGGACTGAGGGATCCGACTATATACATATGTCTGGTTGTGTCTTTACTTACATTCTATGTGTGCCTGTAAATGCAAGGACTGGGCCTCTAAGATGTGGTACACCTAGTGGGCGTCGGACCTGTTCGAGAGATGATCTCAGTGGGCTGGGAGATCTGGATTATATATGTGCATATTCTGTGTCATTGTACTTTTTCTATATGTGTCTGTATATTTGAAGACTAGGCCTCAAAACTACGGTGTCACCTAGTGGGTATCAGGGTGTGTCAACAGATGATATTGGCTGGCTGGGGGTTATGAACTATTTTCATGCATTGGTGTAATTTACTGATATTCTATACGGGTTTGTTGACTTGTATGTATAAGGACTGAGCATCAAGTCGTGATATCACGGGGAGGGGTGGGAGGTGTATCAGAACTCTTCTGTTCCATAATGTGTTCTTGTGCGTGACTGTTGGTGATGCATTTTAGCTCCTTGACCCCACAGTGACGCTGTCTCGTTTGGCTGTACTCCTGAGTATTCATGCATGGTTGAATGACAAATAAACTTGAATTGAATTGGGCTTTTACGTTGTTTTTGACTTCCTTTGTCATTCATAGTTGGGTCACTTTAGAATACTACTACTTCTTTGGGATGTATCTATACCTTGCCTTCCAAACTTCCTCAAGAGACTCCAGACATTGCACAAATTTTGGCCAGCTCATCTCTCATGTCTCTGTAATTCCCTTTACTCCATTGTAATACTGATACGTTCATCTGACTTCAGCTTCTCCCTCTCAAATTGCAAGGTGTTGTCTATCATATTATGATCACTGCCTCTTAAGGGTTCCTTTACCTTAAGTTCCCTAATCAAATCTGGTTTATTACACAATGCCCAATCCAAATCATCCTTTCGCCCCGTGGGCTTAACCACAAACTGCTGCAAAAAGATGTCCTGTAGGCATTTGATTAAATTTCTCTGTCTTGGGATCCAGCCCCAACCTGATTTTTCCTATCTACCTGCATATTGAAATCTTGCACAACTATCAGAACACTGCCCTTTTGACATGTGTTTTCTATCTCCCATTGTAATTTGTAGCCCACATCCTGGCTACTGTTCAGAGGCCTGTATATAACTCCCATCAGAGTCTTTTTACCTTTTTGCAGTCTCTTAACTCTACCCACAAGGATTCTACATCTTTCAATCCTATGTCACTTCTTTCTAAGGATTTGATTTCATTTTTTACCAATAGTGGAACTCTACCAGCTCAGCCTACGTGCCTGTCATTTTGATACACTGTGTATCTATATGGGTGATTTCAACTTCCCTCATATTGACTGGCACCTCCTGAGTGCAAGGGAGACAGATGGGGCTGAATTTGTCAGGTGTGTTCAAGAAGGATTCCTGACACAGTATGTGGACCGGCCGATGGGAGGAAAGGCTATACTGGATCTAGTTCTGGGTAATGAACTTGGTCAGGTGACAGACCTCTTGGTGGGGGAGCGTTTTGGTGAGAGTGACCACAACTCCCTTAGCTTCAGCATAGCTATGGAAAGGGATAAAATCAGACAAAATAGTAAAGTGCTTAACTGGGGAAGGGCTAACTTTGAAGGGATGAGGCAGGAACTAGTGAAAGTAAATTGGAAACAGATGTTCAAAAGGGAAAGCACTGAAGTAATTTGGGAGAAGTTTAGGGACCACTTGAGCTGGGTTCAGGATAGGTTTGTCCCACTGAGGCAAGGAAAAAATGGTAGGAAAAGGGAACCGTGGCTGACGAAACATGTGAGGCAACTTGTCAAGAGGAAAAAGGAAGCATATGTTAGATATAAGAAGCAGGAAGTAGGAGGGGCTTATGAGAAATATAGGGTAGCCAGGAAGGAGCTAAAGAAAGGATGTAGGAAAGCTCAAAGGGGCCATGAGAAGGCCTTGGCATGTACAATTAAGGAGAACCCCAAGGTGTTCTATGCGTATGTGAAGAATAGGAGGATGATGAGAACAAAGGTGGGACCGCTAAAGGATAAAGAGGGCAACATGTGCCTGGAGGCGGAGGAGGTTGGGGAGGTCCTAAATGAATACCTTGCTTCAGTATTCACAAGTGAAAAGGATCTTGATCAGGATGAGGTTGAAGTAGAGCAGGCCTGTGTGCTGGACAATGTGGAGATTAAGGAAGAAGTGCTGGATTTTCTTAAAAACATTAAGATTGATAAATCCCCAGGGCCGGATATGATACACCTCAGGTTGTTGTGGGAATTGAGAGAAGAGATCGCAGGAGCATTAGCTATGATCTTTGAATCCTCTTTGGCTGTAGGGGAAGTGCCGGAGGACTGGAGAATGGTAAATGTAGTTCCCTTGTTTAAAAAAGGTAATAGGGAGAAACCTGGGAACTATGGGCCAGTGAGTCTTACTTCAGTGGTCTGCAAACTACTGGAAAGGATTGTTAAGAATAGAATCTACAAGCGTTTGGAGAAGTACAGTCTATTCATGGATAGTCAACATGGCTTTGTGAAGGGAAGATCGTGCCTCATGTGCCTGATTGAGTTTTTTGAAGAGGTAACAAAAGAAATTGATGCGGGTAGGGCAGTGGATGTGGTCTACATGGACTTTAGCAAAGCATTTGACAAGGTCCCTCATGACAGACTCATCCAGAAAGTCTTGAGGCATGGGATAAGTGGAACCTTGGCTGTTTGGATAAAAAATTGGCTTAAAGGAAGAAAGCAGAGGGTAGTTATGGAAGGAAAGTATTCTGCCTGGAGGTTGGTGACTAGTGAAGTGCCGCAGGGATCTGTCCTGGAACCCCTGCTATTTGTGATTTTTATAAATGACCTGGATGTAGAGGCGGAAGGATGGTTGAGTAAGTTTGTGGATGACACAAAGATTGGAGGAGTTGTGGACGAAGCTGTAGGTGGTCGAAGGTTACAAGAGGATATAGATAGGCTGCAGAGTTGGGCAGAAAAGTGGCAGATGGAGTTCAATCTGGACAAGTGTGAGGTGATGCATTTTGGAAGGACAAACCAGAAGACTGAGTACGGGATTAATGGTCAGTTACTTAAGAGTGTAGATTAACAAAGCGACCTTGGGGTTCAAATCCATACGTCCCTCAAGGTCGCTGCACAGGTTGATAGGGTAGTTAAGAAGGCCTATGGGATGCTAGGCTTCATTAACAGGGGGATTGAGTTCAAGAGTAGAGAGGTCATGTTGCAACTCTACAAATCTCTGGTGAGACCGCACTTAGAGTATTGTGTTCAATTCTGGTCACCGCATTATAGGAAGGATGTGGAAGCTATGGAGAGGGTGCAGAGGAGATTTACCAGGATGTTGCCTGGTTTGGAGAACAAGTCATATGAAGCAAGGTTAGTAGAGCTGGGACTTTTCTCTTTGGAGCGTAGAAGAACGAGAGGGGACTTGATAGAAGTCTACAAGATTATGAGAGGCATAGATAGGGTGGATAGTCAGTACCTGTTTCCCAGGGCACCAATAGGAAACACCAGAGGGCATATGTCCAAAATTAAGGGAGGGAAGTTTAGGGGAGACATCAGGGGTAAGATTTTTTACACAGGGCTGTGAGTGCCTGGAATGACTTGCCAGGGATGGTGGTGGAGGCTAAAACATTAGGGATATTTAAGAACCTCTTGGACAGGCACATGGATGAAAGAAAAATGGAAGGTTATGGGGTAGTATGGGTTTAGTACTTTTTTTAAAGGATTATATGGATCGGCACAACATGGAGGGCTAAAAGGCCTGTAACTGTGCCTTAGTGTCTATGGTATTATTGGATGTTACGTTCCCAACTATGATCTTCTTTCAGCCATGACTCAGTGATGCCGACAACACCATATTCCTTATCCTGTATACCGAGTGCATTGAAGTATAACAACTTCAGTCCTGTATTCATCACCCTTTTAGATTTTGTCCCTATATTACATCCCACTGACTGCAATCTTGCCCTATTATCTACCTGTCCTTCCTAACACTCTCACTGCACACTGCATCTACTTGTATACCAACTGCCCCTATCCTTAGCTCTATCATCTGATTCCCATCCTCCTGCCAATTTAGTTTCAACCTTCCCCAACAGCTCTAGCACACCTACCCAAAAGGATATTGGGTCCCCTTGGGTTCAGGTGTGACCTGTCCCAATGAGACCAGTGTCTTGTATCAACCTGGCAAGGGAATGCTCTCACTGAGTAGGAGGAGCCTGAGGTGGAAGGTATGAGGTTTTAGAAAACTATTTCCCTGGAAGAGGGAGGGGTGGCTAGGTGAGAAGAACAACAGGACTGCTCAGCATCTCCGCAAAGAAACCTAGGCCTTTTCCAACCCCTTCCCAGTAACCTGCCAACCACGGGCGGTATTGTCCCCTGCTCCACCAGCCCTGGCCTCAAACTCGGCCTAGCACATCAAAATGCTTAGAGGGAAAGTGCTCCAATCTCATCGATGGATGTTCAAACTTGGAGAACATTAACAGAAAAGCAGCTCGGAAGAAATAAAGACAGACCATAAATAAACTGGCACCTACTCATATGGATTCATGTTTTTAACATGTGGGGCATGATTAAAAAAAAAGCCCTTCCTTATTTCCGGATCTGTAAAGGGAAGGAGTAGGGTTAGCACTTACTTGTGGATCGTACACTGGATTGCTGAATCCCTTATCAACAGTCTCTGCAGCAGCACAGTTAAAACAATTCTTGAAATTGATGAGAACCAATGGACTTTTGACTCTGTAAAATCATTTGCAAAAAGAAATTATTACTCATTTCTTAAAGATATCACACGCCATAAACTCTGTTTTTGTTTTACTACTAAATTCCCGTCAATGCAATTGACATAACTCCTAACAACTACTCGGAAAATTTGATTTTTAATGCTCTTTTTCAAATACACCAGAGGTTCCTGAGGCCAGAAAGAGTCATGCTCTGGAGGTCACGCAACCCCTCCAGTGGTAAAATCACAGGGATATTCCGAGGCCCCAATGGCTGCTTTGCACTTGGTGCCCGCTCATTGCGGACGGAAATCGATTGCCATATTTGGATCCCATAAGGATCGGCTGCTGAGAAATGACTGCAATACAGAACGATCAAAGTCCAAATGGAAAGCAAAGCTCTTCAAAGGAGATGATTAAGAGCTACAGTCTACCATATATGCAATAATAACAAAAGAAGAAATTTCCCTCTGCCTCTCAGCTTTGCAATTCAAAGATTGTGGTTTAGTATTAAACAAATCACTAATAAGGGACATGAATGACCTTTGTGGTAGGAGTGACTGACTGTCACCAGATTAAAATGTTACCAAATACCGATTTAGTCTCTAAATATCTACGCTCGACTAATTAGCAGCTTTCAAAATATTTTAACGTAAAACTGGTATTTTTTAAAGAAGATATAAAATGACATTATAAACAGAAAACAGGATTTACACTATAAACCACAAAAACTGCACATCTAATAACAAGGAAAGGTACAATTACATGCAAGACCCAAGTGTTTCTATTTCCTCTTCTGATTGAAACACATTAAGTTTTGATTTGTGCACAGTTTCTAAATTAAACTGCTTCACAAAGAGGCAGAAACACTAAGAATCCTAGTGATTTGTTCCTAAAACAACTCTCTGTCAGAACGTGCAGTCCAACAATGTTGTGAATTATTCCATATTTTATGGTCCTTGGTGTTAAGTTTGGTAACAGCGACAGTCTGGGCTGAATTGGCTAATCCAGCTCAAAAGATCAGGGAATTTAACCCACATTTTCAGGTAAGCCTACAGAACAGAATGATAGAATTGAGAAGGAAGAAGGGAGCTATCACATAGTTTGACGCATTCTTTGGAGAAGGAGAGAAGGGAGGAAATCTGTAGGGAAATTATAGAGATGTGCGGCAACTGTAGAACTTCATTCCCCTGGTTTTCTTTGGAATATTAATGCAAAAGGCAACAAGCAAGATAAATTTCTGAAATATGTTCAGAATATCCTCCTTGATCGGTATATTCTTAACCAAACAAAGGAGGCGACCTTGTGGGAATTTTGGTGCTGGGGAATGAGTTGTGCCAACTGGACTCAAGACCAGCGATGAGCGCATTGCAAGATTTAGATTGGCAATATAGTGGGGCAAAGAGGAGTAAAGTAGACCTTGTTAGTCAGAGGAGGCCCGACTTCAAAGGAATGAGATGGGATTCACCTAAGTAAAGATGAAACCAAAAAATGACAGATAAAACAGTAACAAGCGATGTTTTAGATAAAAGCTGGGGGCATTTCCACAAGGGTGAAAAGTCGGTGACTGAAGCCAGAGGTCCCTGAGTCACGTGGACATAGGAAAGCAAATGGCTGTGTAACAATCAAGAGAGGAACTGAGATGAGAAGGACGGTTTAAAAAAAAGAGGAGGGCTTATCATAACTTTTTAATTTCTCCTTGATAGTGGGAAATACATAAAGACTGGGGAATAGCAAAGATCTTGAAGTATAGTCTGTTTACCATGATTGTCAAAAACCTTTAACAATAATCAGGGGAAAATGTAAAAGACATACAGGCTGGTACATGCTAAAAAAAAGAAAGCCAGCACAGATTTGTCAAAGCCATACGTTTGGCTAACCTGATCATTTTCTCCCCATGTGATACCAGACAACGTTGGTGAAGAAAATGTCACCTGGATGGAACTGGAGTCCTGTGGAATAAAATGGCAATGGCAGCATGGAGAAAATATCAGGTCAGTAGAAAGTGTGGTGAGAGGCTGCCGTTCAGACTTCAAGGTAGATTGCATGATAGACTGTTCAGGCTTGGGCCTTTCCTGGTGTTCATTCATGGATATGAAGAGTAATGCTCAAAATGAGCAGTTGAAGCATGGAAACATGGAAAGGCTAGCTGCATGGGTAGGCAGGCAGGAAATGGAATTTTCCTCTAGGAAGTGATACACTGCTAAAGACGGTGCTGTAACCAGAGCACATCTGTAAATATTTATTAAAAAATACCCATTTCTGGTCAGCACACGTTAGGAGAAATGTGAAGTTTCTACAGTGGCTCCAAGAGTAAGGTATTACATCTGCAAGGTTAGACTGGAGAAAGGAAGTCATTCTCTTTGGACCTAGGATAACAAAAGGAAATGTAACTAAAGGCTCTCAGGTCGCGGTTCTATCCTGATATTAGTCCCTGTTGTGGTAAGTAAAAAGGGGGCGAGGCCTCTTTTATTCATATGTATTGGGCTTGGAGAAATTCTGGAGAGATTTTTTTAAAACTTTATCTCACATACTTAATTGCTATTTGGGACCTAACTCTCTGATTGCTCTTTTCGGTACTTCAGCAGAAGCTGGCATGCATTTAACCCCGACTAAGCGTCGTACTTTGTCTGTTGCCTCTCTTTTGGCCGGATGTGCAGTTCTTCTCAGGTGGAGAGATGCTGCCCCACCCACTCATGCTCAGAGACATTATGTCCTGCTTAGACCTTGAAAAGATTCATTATTCACTTCTTAATTCAGATATAAGGTTCCAAAACATGTGGGGACCTTTTCTTAAATATTTTCATAATTCCCATTTAGATTAAGGGTGCATCCCTCCCTTTTTTTTCTTTTGCATTTAAATCCCTTACTTCTAGCTTCTTACGGTTAAGATTTATGGTTTCTTTTGATGTGTAAACATATTATAGATTAGGTAGTAGGCAATATACCTTCTTGTTATAAATACAGCTCTGTGGTGATATCGTAAAGTTGGCTTGGAGTTGGGTAGTGGGAGGGTGGGGTGGTAACTAACTTTATACAATTCTACTGTGGGTGCTTTGCTTAACAGACAGACAGACAGACATACCTTATCGATCCTGAGGGAAATTGGGTTTCGTTACAGCCGCATCAACTAAGAATAGTGAAGAAACATAGCAATATAAAATCATAAATAATAAGTTAATCGTGTCAAGTGGAAATAAGTCCAGGACCAGCCTATTGGCTCAGGGTGTCTGACACTCCAAGGGAGGAGTTGTAAAGTTTGATGGCCACAGGTAGGAATGACTTCCTATGACGCTCAGCGTTGCATCTCGATGGAATGAGTCTCTGGCTGAACGTACTCCTGTGCCTAACCAGTACATTGTGGAGTAGATGGGAGTCATTGTCCAAGATGGCTTGCAACTTGGACAGCATCCTCTTTTCAGACACCACCGTCAGGGAGTCCCGTTCCACCCCCACAACATCACTGGCCTTACGAATAATTGTTATGAATTGTACTTTGATATGTTTGTTTTGCTCTGTATAAACCTCTTCTTTATTGTTTTTTTATTTTGTTGCATTGTAATAACATAAAAAGTTGATTTAAAAAAGGCTCTTGGGACCATGTAAATAGCATGGGTTTGAGATAAACTGTTATCATCAGTGGATGGTTCAGACTGAGGGGGGCAGGGGGAGAGGGAGTTCACAGAGAACCAAAGCAACGGGGAAAAGATGCAAGGAGAGAATCAAGTTTTTAAAATACGCACAGTCTGGTTATGACTTAAACTCAATGACTGCAAGGGCAAGACTAGACAATTGTCCTCCTGTTTCAAGCTGAGTGGCAAAATAAAGCGCCTCCATTCTGTAAGTGTTCGTGCATTTACCTGATTCTTCCTGAAATGATGAAGAACGCCAGGCTTCCGGCTAACAAGGCAGCAACAAGAACACCAAGCACAATGCCTGTGATTTTTCCAGTACTGATGTTGCGTCCGTCTTGTCCTTCAATGTTGGTGCTTATTTGAAGTTCAGCACTCACAATCCCAAATGCATTACCTGCAGTAAATCAGAACAGGCCCAGGCTGCAGGTCACAATAAATGCTGGAAGAACTCAGCAAGTCAGCCCATTTCAACAGAGGGGAATAAACAGTCAATATATGATATATTTCTGAAAATTTGGCACCCTTATCTACAAAAGATAGGATTAAATATATAGGTCCTTTGAAGATAAAATTATTAAATAACTAAAATAAAGATATTGTAGCGGTGTGCTACACGCAGCGCTAAAATTATGACACGGAGTCGGTAACTGCAGTCGAAGGAAAAACTTTATTCGAAATCCCCAGCCTCACTTTTAAGCCTCCCTCAACCTGCCCCCCGTGGTGCAGAGGCTCCAAAGCTCTGTGCTCGCAAATCCCCGCAGGCTATCTCCCTCAGCCGGAACGCTGGCTAATTGTGAGCCGGTTCAGATGTGCCAGGAAATGGGTCGCCACATAACCCCCCCCCCCCCCCCAGAACCGGCGATACACCCCCCAATATCCACAGTCTGGGCTGGAACCTGCTTGGGAGGTCGGCCTCTGCTCCGAGGCGCCGGAAACTCGACCGGTTGCGCCAGGTCCACATGGGCCGGTTTGAGTCAGTCCACCATGAAAACCTCCTCTCTCCCCCCAATATCCAGCACGAACGTGGACCCATTGTTCCTGAGCACCGTAAACGGCCCCTCGTAGGGCCGTTGCAGCGGTGGCCGATGCCCGCCCCTTCGTACAAACACAAACTTACAGTTCTGCAGGTCTTTGGGTACGCAGGTCGGGTGCCGCCCGTGCTGCGAAGTGGGTATGGGGACCAGGTTACCGAGCTTCTCGCGTAGTCTGCCCAGGACTCCTGCGGGATCTTCCTCTTGCCCCTGTGGGGCTGGTATGAACTCCCCGGGGACAACCAGGGGTGCGCCGTACACCAACTCGGCCGACGAGGTGTGCAGGTCGTCCTTGGGCGCTGTGCGGATGCCGAGTAGGACCCAGGGAAGCTCGTCCATCCAGTTGGCTCCTCGCAGGCGGGCCATGAGGGCCGACTTTAGGTGACGGTGGAAACGCTCCACTAGCCCGTTCGACTGTGGGTGGTAGGCAGTGGTGTGGTGCAGCTGAGTCCCCAAAAGGCTGGCCATAGCTGACCACAGGCAGGAGGTGAACTGGGCGCCTCTGTCGGAGGTAATGTGGGCTGGTACACCAAAGCGAGATATCCAGGTGGCGATCAGTGCCCGGGTGCAAGATTCGGAGGTGGTGTCGGTGAGTGGGACCGCCTCTGGCCATCTTGTGAACCAGTCCACGATAGTCAGGAGGTGCCGCGCTCCGCGCGACACTGGCAGGGGGCCCACGATATCCACATGAATGTGGTTGAAATGCCGGTGGGCGGGATGGAACTGCTGCGGTGGGGCTTTGGTGTGCCGCTGCACCTTGGCCGTCTGGCAGTGCATGCACGTTTTGGCCCATTCACTGACCTGCTTGCGGAGTCCGTGCCAAACGAACCTGCAGGAAACCACCCAGACAGTTGTCCGGATGGAGGGATGCGCCAAGTTATGAATGGAGTCGAAAACACGGCGCTGCCAGGCTGTCGGGATGACGGGACGGGGCTGGCCGGTGGCAACGTCACAGAGTAGGGTCCTCTCACCTGGGCCTATGGGGAGGTCCTGGAGCTGCAAACTGGAGACTGCGGTTCTGTACTTTGGAATCTCCTCATCTGCCTGCTGCGCCTCTGCCAGTGCCTCAAAGTCTACCCCTTGGGAAAGGGCATGAACGGTAGGGCGAGAGAGCGCATCCGCCACGACATTGTCCTTACCCGAGACGTGCCGGACATCCGTCGTGTATTCAGAGATGTAGGACAGGTGGCGTTGCTGGCGGGACGACCAGGGGTCGGACGCTTTCGTAAACGCAAAGGTAAGCAGTTTGTGGTCCGTGAACGCGGTGAAGGGCCGACCTTCTAGGAAGTACCTGAAATGCCGGATGGCCAGGTAGAGCGCCAACAGTTCCCGGTCAAAAGCACTGTATTTGAGCTCGGGTGGCCGCAGGTGTTTGCTGAAAAATGCCAGGGGTTGCCAGTGACCCTCGATGAGTTGCTCCAGCACCCCACCGACTGCTGTGTTAGAGGCGTCCACTGTGAGGGCGGTAGGGACGTCCATTCTGGGGTGCACTAGCATCGCGGCGTTCGCCAAAGCTTCTTTCGTTTGAACGAAAGCAGCGGCGGACTCCTCGTCCCAGGTAATGTCCTTGCTCGGACCCGACATCAGGGCGAACAGGGGGCACATGATCCGGGCAGCTGAAGGGAGGAAGTGGTGGTAGAAATTGACCATACCTAAGAATTCCTGAAGACCTTTGATCGTGGTGGGTTGGGGGAAGTGGCGGACCGCATCTACCTTAGCGGGCAGAGGGGTTGCCCCATCCTTAGTAATCCTGTGGCCCAGGAATTCAATGGTGTTGAGCCCGAACTGGCATTTGGCGGGGTTGATTGTAAGACCGTACTCACTCAGTCGGGCGCAGAGTTGACGGAGGTGGGACAGATGCTCCTGACGACTGCCGCTGGCTATGAGGATGTCATCCAAATAGATGAACACGAAGTCCAGGTCCCGTCCCACTGCGTCCATTAACCGCTGGAACGTCTGTGCGGCATTCTTCAGGCCGAACGGCATGCAGAGGAACTCGAAAAGGCCAAACGGGGTGATGAGTGCCGTTTTGGGGACGTCATCAGGATGCATCGGGATTTGATGATACCCTCGGACGAGGTCTACCTTGGAGAAGATCCGTGCGCCGTGCAGGTTTGCTGCAAAGTCCTGAATGTGCGGCACAGGGTAGCGGTCCGGTGCGGTAGCCTCGTTCAGCCTGCGGTAGTCGCCGCACGGTCTCCAGCCCCCCGTCGCTTTGGGCACCATGTGCAGGGGGGAGGCCCATGGGCTGTCGGACCGCCAGATGATCCCCAATTCCTCCATCCTCTGGAACTCCTCCTTCGCCAGTCGGTGCTTGTCCAGGGGAAGCCTCCGAGCGCGGGCGTGGGGGGGTGGTCCCTGGGTCGGGATGTGGTGCTGTACGCCGTGTCGGGGCATGCCCGCTGTGAACTGCGGTGCCAGAACCGATGGGAAATCCGCCAGGACCCTGGTGAAGTCGTTGTCGGACAGCGTGATGGAGCCGAGGTGAGGGGCTGGCAACTGGGCTGCACCCAGGGAGAACGTCTGAAAGGTCTCGGCGTGTACCAGTCTCTTCCTGGGCAGGTCGACCAGTAGGCTGTGAGCCCGCAAAAAATCCGCACCCAGAAGCGGTTGGGCTACGGCGGCCAGTGTGAAGTCCCACGTGAACTAGCTGGAGCCGAACTGTAGCTGCACCTGTCGGGCGCCATAGGTCCTTACTGTGTTGCCGTTCACGGCCCTCAGGGGGGAACCCGGTGCCCTGCTGCGGGTGTCGTAACTCGTCGGAGGTAAAACGCTAACATCAGCACCGGTGTCAACCAAAAAGCGGCGTCCTGAATGCTTGTCCTAGACATACAGGAGGCTATCCCGATGGCCAGCTGCCGTAGCCATCAGCGGCGGCTGGCCCTGGCGTTTCCCGGGAACTTGCAGGGCGGGCGACAACGGCGGGCTTCTGTGCCCCACCGCTGGTGGTAGAAGCACCATTGTTCATTGGGCCCCCCACCCCTGCCCCTGGGGTTAGCGGGCTCTGCGGCCGGGCCTGGACTGGTTTGCTGCTGGGAGCGGGGCCTGGTGATCTGTGCGATGGACGCCCCGCTCACCTTCTTGGCATTCCACAGCAAGTCCGCCCGGGCTGCCATCTTCCGGGGGTCAGTGAAATCCGCGTGGGACAGCAGCTCCAGGAATGCCTGCTCAAACATGAGGCAGGGTGTGTGTCCGTTGGCCAGAGACAACATCTCATTCATTAAAGCCGAAGGAGGTCTGTCGCCCAAGCCATCCAGGTGCAGTAAACGGGCAGCCCGCTCGCGCCGTGAGAATCCGAAATTCTTGAGGAGCAGGGCTTTGAATTCCATATACTTGCCGTCTGCCGGGGGCAACTGTACAAACTCTGCGACCTGGACCGCTGTGTCCTGGTCGAGGGTGCTCACCAAGTAGTAGTAGCGGGCGATCGGAGGCGATCTGCCGAACGTGGAATTGGGAATCAGCTTGCTGAAACCACAGGTGAGGACACCGTGTCCAGAAACCCGGCAGTTTCAATGAAACCGCATGAACAGAGGCAGCGTCGGTCATTTCTGGTCCAAAAATCGTTTGGACCGTCGGGGTCACCAATTGTAGCGATGTGCTACACACAGCGCTAAAATTACGACACAGAGTCGGTAACTGCAGTCGAAGGAAAAACTTTATTCAAAATCCCCAGCCTCACTTTTAAGCCTCCCTCAACCTGCCCCCCCCCCCCCCGTGGCGCAGAGGCTCCAAAGCTCTGTGCTCGCAAATCCCCGCCGGCTATCTCCCTCAGCCGGAATTCTGGCTAATTGTGAGCCGGTTCAGATGTGCCAGGAAATGGGTCGCTACAATATAGACTAAAGTTATTTTGAACTCCATGGAGCATGTGGGGATCCTCCGATATCCAGGCAATCTTTCTCTCTTTCTTCTTTCTTTCTTTTTTTCTCTTTTTTTCTTTTTTTTAAGACAGGGATGTTAAGGGGGGAAGGGTTAAGGGGAGGGGGGAGGGCTAATATTAATTTTCATTACTCTATTATTCTATTAATTTTATGTAATTCTCTTAAAAATTTAATTAAAAATATATGTTTAAAAGAAAGAATAAACAGTCAATGCCCAGGGCTGATGGGTCTTGGCCTGAAATGCTGACTGTTTATTCCCCTCCATAGATGCTGCCGGACTTGCTGAGTTTGCTGAGATTTCTCTTGTGCTTACATTAGTCAGGTCATTGTCTTAAATAAAAATCTGTATTAATTTCTTTTAAAATGGTTGATAATGTAACCAACAAAAAAATTGAACGACTGTTAATTGCAAATTTGCTTAAAGATAAAACACTGGAATGGTGCGAGGAAGGTTCATGTCAAGAGTTTTGTAGTCCTTCCACATGTTACAGCTTTACAATATATTGGTTGAGTTTGCAGTTGGAGTTCTGATCAGCATAAGGTGGAAATGATGTAAAAAAGATTCACAGAGATGTTACTGAACCAGGAGGATTGAGTTTTAATGACAGACCAGATAGGGTAGGGCTGTTTGCCTGAAGCCAAGGAAGATGAGGGTGACCTAAAATCATGAGAAGAATAGACAAGGTAGTCTTTTTCCAAAGTAGGGGAATGTAAAACTAGAGGGTATGGATCTAACATGAGAGAGGAAAGATTTAAATTGAACTGAGAGATAATTTTTCCCCCACACAAAGGGTGAAGGCAATGTGGAATGGCTGCCAGAGGAAGAGGAAGCACATACAATTGAAACTTTTTAAAGACAATTAGTAAGTCCATGGAATGAAAGGATTTAGAGCAGGGGTTTCCAACCCAGTTAATGTAAGGGGTCCATGGCAAAAAAAAGTTTGGGAACCCCTGATTTACAGTGATATGGGCTGAATTCAAGCAAACAAGGTCAGCTCAGGTCCACACCTTGGTCATCATGGTCAGGTTGGGCTGAAGGGTCTGTTTTGTACTGCACCATTCTATGATTCTAAATTTTTCATATGATAAACACCCTGTTGAATACTGAAGGACATAAATTATTAACAATGTAACAAAGCCACAAGTGAATAAACAGCAGATTGTAGGACCTGCTTCGCCTCATTGAGCTGGGAGCTCCTGGATCTCTTTTGTGGCTGTGAACATTCAGAGGTATGTCAGAGACCTGGTCACAGGATGGCTGAAAGATTTTAGTGAAGCCATAAAACTGTGAAGGTAGCCAGGCTTGGATAAATGAGATCGGGGCATCTTTGAAAGAAATACAGTAAGATATTAACAAGTCAGCATAGGAAAACTTTGTGGTTATTTGCTCAAAGAGAAATACAGGCATCACCTCAAACATTTTAGGAAAAAATTTCCATCCTTTTCCTAGTGATTTTATTGCTTTTCCCCTTTTTGCCAGTTATCCATATGACTATCTTTCTCCATCCAATGAGATGCAGCACGCCTAAACTTCAGCTTTATCCATCCAGCTAGAAAAACAAACTGTGCACTGGGACCTTAGCGGTCAAAATTAATTAGTAGCCCAAAGCTAGATTTCTGAGTAATTTTTTTTTATTACATAGTTTAGTCTAGTTTTTTGTACTGTGTCATGTAACATCATGGTCCTGAAAAATGTCGTCTCATTTTTACTATGCACAGTACCAGCACTTATGGTCGAAATGTCAATAAAAGTTGACTTGACGACTTGAATTTCATGGTGCTAATATAATCAACAGTACTGCTCTGGGTACCACAGAAATTACCCAGATTACCTCTGCATTGATTTTTATGATAGACCTCCATCTATCACTTTCCAGGTCAGTGCCACAGTGTAGGTGCACTGTCTCAGTGTTTTTCAGGCCAATCTTTTTCCACCCACGTTCTACCTAGGTTAATGAGACTACCTTCAAACTAGACTATACCTCTTCCTCGTCATCTTTAAACTAGGTGACACAATCCATTCATGCGTGGTGTATTCCAGTTTTTATTGTTGCACATTTTCAGAAAAGCTAGCTGAAGTAAGACCATTGTTCTATATATTACTGCGAAATACAGATATGATTCACGCTAAGCCTTTACTTTGAATTGCAGTCTTCAGAGAAAGAAAGAAATTATGCAAACATCCAGTTCATATCATAGACAGCCAATCATTACTTTCATTTCCTTAGAACATAGCAATGAAACTTGCAATGCATTGGCAAGACGATCAATAATTTAACATGTATCAGCATAATGATAAGTACCTTGAGAAGTGATGTCTGTCATAACCTCCTGGGCCAATCGAATGGCAAGAGTTCCTGCTTTGGTCGCATTGTCAATTAAAACAATCTGGATATGGGGAATTGCATCACTGGGAATAGTTTGTTTGGAAAAATGTTCTTTGTAAACTTTTGTCATGGACATCTGCACACCTTTGTTGTCACCCTAAGAAAATGAAAAGCAACACATTTGTTTTGTATTACTGTCTTTGATCTGCCAAGTCTTTCACACCACTTTGCAGTAATGTTATTAAACTAAATACAGAGTAAAAGATTAGCGAAGACAATATTTTGGGAGGATTGATAGGATTGGGATATACAAATACAAGAAAATCTGCAGATGTTGGAAATCCAAGCAACACACACAAAATGCTGGAGGAACTCAGCAGGCCAGGCAGCATCTATGGAAAAGAATAAAGAGTCGAAGTTTCGGGCTGAGACCCTTCAACAGGACCTGAGGAAGGGTCTCGGCCTGAGACATCAACTGTTTACTTTTTTCCATAAATGCTGACTGGCCTGCTGAGTTCCTTCATCATTTTGTGTGTGTTGTTAAATACAAAATGATTAGTAATACCTTAGAAAGTGCCAAGGAAAGGAGCAATATACATGTATATGCCCAAGGATAACTAAAGCCAATAGCACTGGTAGAGAAGGCGATCAAGTATGTCACAGCTAATGAAAGCAAGAGCAGGAAGATTATAAAACTTTTGTTATGCCTCAATTAGAGTATTATATGCAGTTTTGGTTGTCCCACAATTTGAATGATATGATTGCAGAGGAGATTCACCAGGATGTTGCCTAGATTGGACCATTTAATTTATGAGGACTGGAGAGGCTGCATTTGTTTTTTCCTGGAGCAGAAGCTGAGGCCGGGGAAGGGTTGGGGTGGAATGAGACCTGACCGAGGTATATGAATTGTGAGGGACACGGACAGGGCAGCTTGCAGGAAACATTTCCTCCTTAACACTGGTGACTATGACCAGATGCAAGTCTTAAGGCAAAGAGGAAGAGACTTAGAGGAAATCAGAGGAAAAGTTCTGAATAAACATCATATTCCATTGCATGACATGGTATTGAATGGCAATGAAAGGAATATCAGATCTGATGGTTTGCATTGCATTAGAATCTTTTCAGATTAGCTCAGTTCAGAGCATTACTGGAAAAGCCAAGAGTAAATTATGGCAGCCTGACCTATAGAACTCCTTCCTATAGAAGGAGTTGCAATTTCTGTTTCTTCCAGGTGTACAGTTCCACTTTGTACATTGGGTGAGGACAGAATCACACTACACTCTCACATGGTTAATGAAAAGACCCAGCAAATGTTACCATTAATGTCCAGGGAATCCTGCCTCAGGAGATGCAGCGGGAAAGCCTTGTGTGTAAGCAAGGAAGAGTGGGACTCACCAACTGCTTGATGGAAAATTGCCTTTTTAAAATATTAAAGTGAACTGAATGAAGATTAAAAAACATAGTAATAATCAATATACAAATCACTATATGAAGTCAAACACAGAAGGATGAAAGAAGAGCAGAACATTGCTTATAATATTTAGTTGCTAATAATTTTGTTGAAACACACTGAGTTTTGGAGACAACATACCAAGCCAAGGAACAAATTGATGAGTTGTGTTCTGTATAATTCCAGGTCAAACCGATCATCGTATTTTAAATAAATAATGGCACCTACGTTCAATGCAACAGCATTATTTTTATATTCTTCCATAAAATAAAGCCACAGCTATAATGTAATAATATTATTTTATAGTAATACATTTTAGTCATTTACAATGCATTTTGCATGGATGATATAGAACGTCTTGGTCACTTGTCAGCTTCTCCACTAGCCTATAGTTATACAGGATACAGTATTTGATTAGTTTCTCAACAGCTCCTTATAAGACTGGCTACATTGAACTTTTATCAGATATTGGCTCCCTTACTGGTTCCAAGTAAGTGAGCGAATGAGAGTCTTTGGGGGAAAGTACTACAGTTTGGTTCCTATGTAACAGCCTCTCAAAACACTAAATGAGTGCACTGTTCGTGGAGAAAACATGAGCTGCATTAATGTATTGTAACTTTATTCTATATATATATTTTTTATATATAAAAGACTTCTTCCATTTAGGGAATTTGTAAGTGGGTTTTATGTGCCCACATACTCACAGTGGGCACTTTTTTTTCCAGAAACTCCTGCACACCTGATTGCTAATGCAAACACCTACTCAGCTGAGCACCTCATTGCATAGAAGGATGCAAACGTGGTCAAGAAGCTCAGTTGTTGTTTCAACCAAACATCAGAATGGGGAAGAAATATGATCCAAATGACTTTGAGCAGGGAATGACTGTTGGCGCCAGAAGGGATAGTTTGAGTATCTCAGAAACTGATCTCTTGGGATTTCCACACACAACAGTCCCTAAAGCAGGGGTTCCCTACTTGGGGCCCACTGTCCCCTCAGTTAATGGTAGGGGTCCATGGCATTAAAAAGGCTGGGAAATGCTCCTGGAGAATTTTTAGAGAATGCTGAAAAAACAAGGAACATCCAGTGAGTAGCAGTTCTATGGGCAAAAATGCCTTGTTAATGAGAGAGGTCAGAGGAGAATGGCCAGTCTGGTTCAGGCTGACAGGAAGGCGGCAGTAACTCGAATGACCATGTGTTACGACAGAGAGCCATTCTGAACGCACAGCATATCAAACCTTGATGTGGATTGCCTACAAGAGCAGAAGCCCATGAACGTGCATCAGTGGCCACTTTATTAGGCCCAGCAGGTGGCAGAGTGTATTTGCTTGCAACAGTTTGGAATCCAGCTGTCTTGGATCTTCTTGCCAATAGATGAAGACCTTATCCTGTCAATGTAATGTGCAACCCCCCAATCTCTGAATGCAGAGGCATTCTAATGTTTTTGTCAATGTAAATAAAGTAAGTGGCCTGGACATTTGTTTCCTTTTCTTTCTCTAGCCTTGCTACACAGAATGGGTGCTGTCCCCAATGTTTCAATGTCAGAAGTACTCAACTAACTGTGAAGTACTTTGGGACATCTTGTAGTCTTGAATAATACATTTTATTTTGCTTGCTTTGCCATGATCATCATCCATGCTTGATTCATGCATAACTCAGGTGTCTAGTGATGAACTTACTAAGTACATGATCAGACATGCACTTCTTTAGGCTAACAAGAGAACATGTTTTAAATATACATGGAAGACAATAAAACTAGCTATGGTCATCCGCAAGGCAACAAGTCAGACGAGAGAATAGGTTAATTTTAATTTTCCGGTTGGTTGGAGAAGAATCCTTTAATTTCCATTCCTCCGCAAAACGCTCTTAATCCTTTAAGTTTGACTTGGATTTCTTTTCGTTTTGTTTTTGAGCAGGGAATGACTGTTGGTTCCCCCACCTCCAGACCACTAATTCTGGAAGAGTGGCGAATCCACAAGTTGTGATACTCATGCTATCACAAGCGAGAGACAGGAGAGCACCTTTTCCCTGTCCGCAGCAAGAAGCAGGAGGTCCCAGTGACTAACCATTTCAATTCAATTTCTCATTCCCAATCTGACATGCATTTCCATGTCCTCCTCCAGTGCCATGATGAGGCCAAACTCAGATTGGAGGAGGAACACCTCATATTCCAGCTGGGTAGACTCCAACCTGATGGCATTAATATTAACTTACGTATATAACTTCTGGTAATTCCATAACCCTCCCTGCCTTTTTCCATTATCATTACTCTCTTACTGATTTGCTTCTCTTCAGCTGCCCTTCATCTTCCTCTGGTGCCCCTTTTCCTTCCCTTTCTTCTGTGGTCCAATGCCCCCTCCTCTCCTTCTACTTCAGGCCTTTATCTCTTCCACCTATCATGTGCCAGTTGGTACTCCTTCCCCCCTCTACCTCTTGCTCTGGCTTCTTCCCCCTTCCTTTCCAATCTGATGAAGGGGTTTTCTGCCTAAAATATCAACTGTTTATTCCCATCCATAGATGCTGCCTGATTTGCCGAATTCCTTCAGTATTTTATGTGTGTTGCTCAAGGTTTCCAGCATCTACAGAGTTGTCTGAGTTTATGAGAGACAGGATCATTGGATAGGCCGTTATCTATTCCTTGTGGTTACCATTAATACATAAGCTATACAAATATAATTCATATTTATTTGGGTGTTCCAGGTTATCTTGCTGGAAAGACATATGATAAATATATTTGCACTAAAGTTCTGATCCAATTAAATCGCTTATTACTTTGTACATTATTCCCAGTTGTGCTCAGACTGATGATCCCTCTCTGCAAAACACTGTATGTAGTCAGAGAGAAGGAGCTTCACTCTGCACTGTTACCATTATTCTAATTGAGGAAAACAGGAGACCAGTAATCAAAAGTGTTCCATTTTCATGATATTGATACACTATATAAATAAAATTGATTTCTAAAATCTATAAAATGGACGTGGATATAAATTGAACCTAAACTTACCACAAATCTCACAGCAGTGCCCTTGAGGCTTTAAGGGGGTTGTACAATCAAGTTCTGCACAATAGCGTTTGGAATGTTGTTGCAAATTAGAACAAATCCTCCTGTGGTTCTGCAAATAAAAATATGAATTCCAGAGTCAGCAGTTGGCCAGATGCCTCGGTATCAGAGGGTTGTGAGATAAGACTGCAGCTGCTGAAATACTGAGGCTAACAGAAGGGGCTACCGCATTCCTCAATGCCCCACCTCTCACCGTATATTTCCTACCTGGTTGGACCTCCCAAATTGCAACACCTCACACTTCTTTGCATTAAATTCAATCCACCATTTTTTCAGCTGGTCCAGACCCCACGGCAGGCTTTGATAGTCCTCTTCACTGTCCACTACATTCCCAATGTTGATGTCATCCACAAATTTGTGGATCCATTTAACCGCATTGTCATCCTGATCATTGATATAGATGACAACAGCAATAGACCCAGGACCAATCCCTGCAGCACTCCACTGGCCACAGGCCTCCAGTCAGAGAGACAACCATCTGCTACCCCTCTGGCTTCTCCCGCAAAGCCAATGTCTAATCCAATATACTACCTCATCTTGAATGCTGAGTGAATGAACCTGCTTGACCAACCTCCCATGCGGGACCCTGTCAAATGCCTTGCTGAACTCCACATAGACAACATCCACTGTCTTGCCTTCATCAGCTTTCCCGTTAACTTCCTTGAAAAAAACTCTGTAAGATCGGTTAGTCATGACCTACAATGACAAAGCCATGCTGACTATCCCTAATCAGTCCACGTCTGTCCAAATATTCATAGCTGATCTCTTAGAATAACTTCCGATAACCTTACCGCTGCAGATATCAGGCTCATCAGCCTATATTTTCCTGGTTTATTCTTAGAGACTTTATTAAACAGCAGAACAACATTAGATACTCTCGAATCCTCCTGCACCTCACCTTTCATTTAAATATCTCTACTAGGGCCCTTGCAATTTCTGTATTTGACTCCCACATGGCCCAAAGGAATGCCTTATCAGGCCCTGGGGATTTATCCATCCTGATTTCCCTCAAGACAGCAAACCCCTTCTCCTCTGTAATCTGTATAGGCTCCATGACCTTGCTGCTGCTTTGCCTCACTTCTATAGATTCTGTCTCCTGTGTAAACAAATTTGAAAAAAAAAATCCATTTAAGATCTCTTTTAGCTCCATTCTGATCATCCAGGGGACCAATTTTGTCTCTTGCAATCTTTGTGCTCTTAACATGTCTATAGAAACCCTTAGGATTGTCCTCCACCTTGTCTGCTAGGGTAACTTCTTCCTTCTTTTAGCCCTCCCGATTGCTTCCTCAGGCGTTCTCTTGCACTTCTTATACTCAAGTACCTCATTTGTTCCTACCTGCCTGTATCTCCTATACTCCACTTCTTTTCCTCTTAACTAAGGCTTCCATATCTCTTGGAAACCAAGGTTCCCTAAACCTGTTATCCTTGTCTTTCATTCTGACAGGCACATACAAGCTTTGTACTCTCAGAATTTCACTTTTGAAGGCCTCGCGCTTACTGGTACAACTCTGTCAGGAAGCAGTCTGTCCCAGTCCACACTTGCCAGATCCCTTCTGATACCATCAAGACTGGCCTTTCTCCACTTTAGAATTTCAACCTGAGAACCAGACCTTTGCTTTTCCACAGTTACTTTAAAACTAATGACATTAAGATCACTAGATGCAAAGTGTTCCCATACCTAAACTTCTATCACGTGCCCTGTCACATTCCCTAATAGGAGATCAAGTATTGCACGCTCTCTCATTAACGCCAATGAACTTAAAGTTGCAGACCCTCTCCACCTCTGATCCCCCAATGAAAATTGGATCATGGACCTCCAGTTTCTTCCTCCTGAATTCAATAATCAGCTCCTTGGTCTTGCTGGCACTGAGTGAGAGGTGGTTGTCACCTCGTGGCAACACTCAACCAGATTTTCAGTCTCCCTTCTTATGTTGCTTTGTCACCACCTTTGATTTAGCCAATGACAGTGGAGTCATCAGCAAATTTAATTATGGGACTGAGCTGTGCTGAGCCTCACAGTCATAAGTATGAAGCAAATAGAGAAGTTGGTGAGTAAGCACACAGCCTTGCAGTGCACCTGTGTGCGCAGTGAGGTTCTGGAGGAGATACTGCTGCCACTCTGAAATTAATGGAGTCTGCAAGTGAAGGATCCAGTTGCACGAGGAGATATTGAAGCCTGGGTCTTGGTGTTTAGTGATTAGTTTTGAGGTGATGATAGCTTTGTATATTTATCTGTAGTCAATGGAGAACATCCTGGTGTATGGATCTTCACTGTTCTGATGTTCCAGGGATGAGTGAAGGGCCAATTAAACGGCCTCTGCTGTTGACCTGTTGTGACGGTAGACAAATTGAAGCAGATCCAAGTTGCTTCTCAGGCAGGAGTTGATATGTTATGTCACCAACTTCTCAAAGCACTTCATCACAGTGGATGTATGTGCTACTGGATAATAGTCATTGAGGCAGGTTACCACATTCTTCTGAGACACCGATATTATTGAAACCTGCTTAAATCAGGAGGGCATCTCAGACTGCTAAATGAGAGGTTTAAGATATCAGTGAATGCTCCAACCAGTTGATCAGCTCAGGCCACTAGATTCAGCCAGGTATCCCATCTAGACCAGATGTTTTCCGTGGGTTCACCCTCATGAAGGATGCTCTAACGTTGGCCTCAGAGACTGAAATCACAGGCTGTGGAAGTTGGTGAAGGTACCTCTATGTTTTGACAGTCAAAGCAAGCTTAAAAGGCACTGAAATCTGGGAGCAACACCTTGTTGTCACCTATGCTGTTTGGTATCCCCTTTGTAGAAGGTGATGGCATTCAAGCCCTACCGCAGCTGTCAAGCATCCTTCCATGATTCAAGTTTGGTTCCCAATTGCCACTTCGCACGCGAGATCATAACTGGACCTTTTTGTATTTTACTTGGTCGTCAGACCTGTACGCCTCTCATCTGGCCCTCAGCAGATTGCAGATCTCATGGTTCATCCAGGGCTTCTGGTTTGGTAAGACTCTGAATGATATTGTGGGGACACACTTGTTTACAACTGTTTTTACAAAGTCCATGACAACCATGGTATCTTGATTCAGATTCTATGATGGAGTCTTGAACACGGCCCAGTCCACCAACTCAAACCACTCCCATAGATGCTCCTCTGCCTCCTACGATCATCTCGTTCTTGTCCTTATCTCTGGAACTTTGCTGTTTGTCTTCTAGCTGTGTGCAGACAGGAAAAGGACAGCCAAGTAATCACGTTTCCTGAAATGCAGTCCAGGCATGGACCGTTGGCATTCTTAATTGTAGTACAGCAGTGGTTGAGTGTATTGGGACCCTGGTGCTGCAGGCGGTATGTTGATGGCAGAGATTGCCGATGGTGATGCTCAGTACCTTGAGTGCCTTGCTAACTTCGGCCTTCAGCGGTACGTATGCACGGCCAGGATCACAGAGGAGAACTCTCTTGGTAAGTAGAACAGTCAGTATTTAGTCATAGAAGTTACAAGTTAGGAACAGGAATGTGACAAGCCCTACAAAGTGTTTATCATGAAACACAGAACACCTCTTTTTGCCCTCTCCGAATCAGTAGTCTGGTCCATCTTATTGTAATCTATAGTATATTTTATCTATTGCTTTGTACTGCTGTCACAAAACAACAAATTCCATGGCATATGTCAGTGATTATAAACCTGATCCTGATTCTTTCTGCCCCTCTGAACACCCTTATAGTTCAAACAACTTTCAATTCTTGACTGATTTCATCTTCACAACTCTTCTTTATAGAGAATTCCAGAGATTCACAGCTCTCAGAACAACTTCTTCTTCATTTCTACCCATTATGATTGATCCCTTATTTTGAAACCATACGCCCTAGCTCTAGTTACAAGTGCTAAGGGAATACAGAACATCCTCTCAACATTCAGCCATTGGCCCTCCTAATTAGTTTCTGCATCTGTTTGTGAACCTTTGGTTTCATTTACCTGGACCCTTTGTATACCCACTCCATTAAATTTTTTTTGTGTGTGCCACATTCTGCCAGAGACTCGGCGACCACTTTTTCAAGTGGTTGTCTTGGAGGAAGGATTCTGAGTGGTCCCCCATGTCCTTCTCACAGCGCAGTTTTTTTTAAAAACGAGGTCGAGTTGCGAGCTTGACATTCAACCCGGCACGGATGGAAAGCGTGTCCGGGAGCTGCCCGATTGGATTTGAACTCGGGAAAACTTTGCTCCGGAGTCCAGGGCTGATGTCACTGCACCACCAGCCATTTAAATTACGATTTGCTGTTTCATTCTCCCTTGTGAAGTTGACTACCACCCAATTTCCTGTACTATATATTCATTTGCATACCCTCCTGACAATGGGCTAGCCCATCCATCCTGAAAGTTTGGCTATTGTACCCTCAGTCCCCTTCAGCCAAGTCAATGCATTGCAACCAAATACTGTATTTTGATGGCAGAGCACTCATAAACTGCACCACCCTGTTTCTCCTAAAATCCCCAGAGCAGCTCCTTCCAGTATTTGGCAATCCATAAAAGGACTTGTATGAAGACATAAACCTCTTGATTCATGCTCCACCCTATATAAATCTGTCTGTGTACTAAGCCAGCCTAATCTAACATCTGCACTTTGCTTTGCTGCTTTTAATTCCTCATTAGCAGTCAGGATAGTTTGACTTTGTCCAAGCAGTTCACGTAAGGAACTGGAAAGCTGATGTTCTGCGATGGACCCTTTTGCCAAAATGTTGATATCTCTCCCTCTACAGCTACTGAGTGTCCCCAGTCAGCGTTTCATTTGGTCTGAGATTTTCAGTGGCTTCTGTTTTTTTCCTTTTTAAATGTACTGATAATATTTATGCAGTGACTAATCCCATGAAATTTGGATGACAATGTTTCAGACTGGGTGTGGCCAAAATGCATTGTGACACAAACCGGCTCTGCAGTGACCGCAGCAAAAAGCTGTTGCCATGATGTAAGGTGCCCTTGATGTGTTAACATACATTGAAAGGCAAAGGAACTGGTACTGCCCAATACTCAGCTGCTTAGTTACTTTTCTATTCAATCAGGTCGACTGGCAGCTCTTCCTTCGCGGTCAATAGAGACGGATTTGGTGGAAAGTGTTTACGGTCTCCTCAGAATTGCTTTGCAATTCCAAAGCACAAGTGGAATCACTTCCTTTCTCCTGCTTTTTTCCAGATTAAAGTGGCACAGTGACAGGAAGTGTCGTCACTTTCTCGTGACTTACTAGGAAATGAACTGGCAAGAACTTTTGTACCTTTTGTTCGAATAGCAGTTGGAGGTATGCGGGAAATTCCTGTGTTTCAGTTTTATTACACGTGAAGAGTGAGCCGCAGTATAAAGTCCACAAAAGTAATAAATCAGAGCTGTAGTTCACAGCTGAATTATATGGTCCTAAGAAATGCTCATTCATTTTCGATCTCAAGGCTATGACAAGTCACTTGGAATTTCTGTTAATAAACCATCAGGAAATGATAAAATTTCCACTGATCCTCAGAGTCATATGCTTTTCCCATCAGCCTATGTATGGTGACTTTGAATAGTTTTCAATGGAATAAAAGAACTTGGGTGGGAAACTGGCTACATAACGAGACATTGGTAAGAGAAGGAAGTAAGTATTGTGCAAGTGTACAGTGCAGATCCCCAGGGGACAGGCTAAAGGCTAATTTATACTTGTGTGTACGGGCTATGCCGTAGCCCTGATTTTCACTCCTGCATAGTTCTACTCACAGCGAGCATGCATTGGTGTGCGCCAAAACACTAGTTGACGGTAGGGTTTCTATGCCACTGTGTTGAGTTTCTTCGTGAGAGACGTGGACAAGGAAGTGCATTTCAAACATTTTCGCATGTCGGCAGGTAGATTTGACAATTTGGTTCATGTATTTCATGTTGCTGTACAGACATGGCGGAGAAGAAGCAACCGGAAATGCGTAGGAGGAAATGCGATGCTACCAAGCGGACCAATCACAGTTGTTGCGGTCTGCGTCGTCACGACGCGCAAGTTACTTTTTTGGGGAGGTGCACGTCACCATATGGTGTAGAGTACACAGTACCTACAGCGTAGATGCGATGCACAAGTATAAATCAGCCTTAAGGATCACTTTAGCAGGATGTCCAACAGTGCAGAGTTCATTCAGCAAAGCTCTGGAGTGTCAGCCCAGGATATCAGCTCAAACCTAGAGTGGCTGCTGAATTTCAAACCTGACATACAACTTTACCCTGAAGAATGACTCTCGCCTATGTAGGTCCAAAGTGGACAGAATGTTTGAATGAAGATTTTTTTTAAATCCCAGCTGACCATTTTTGCAATATTTTTAATTGCTGAGTTAGTGAACAATGTCAAACGGATGCATATCTTATATTATGCTGGAGGATGGATACTGACAATGCCCATCTTTAATTACTCTTGAGACAGAGTTAAGTCAGTCACATCAGTGGATCAGGAGATACATGTGGTAATTGTGGTACAATAGCTAGAACACACACAACTCAAGCAGCCAAGGTTCAATCCTGCCTTGAGGTGTTGGCGGTCTGGCATTTGAACCTTTTACACATGGCTGCATCCTCTTGGAGCATTAGTTTACACTTGCATCCCAGACTTGTAAGTTGATTTGCAGGAAACTGCCCCAAGTGTAAAAGAGATGCAGGAGACTGGAGGGAAATCGTTGACTGGGGGAAAAAATGGGAATGAGACCAATGCCATTGCTTTGAGAGTCGGCATAGACTCAACAAAAACTAAACTGTGGTGTTAATGGTTATGAGAAATAAATTATAGGCCAGAAGGCCAGGCAAGGTCGCAAGATTTTATTGCTCCAGAAGGTTTATACATGATCTAATGTCTTCGTGATCACCAAAACATGAGATTATGTTAGGACTGCTTCTTTTCACATAATGTGTCAATGATTTGGATGATAGAACTGATGGTTTTAAGTCCACATTTGCAAATGATACGAAGGTAACTGGGGGGGAGGGGGGCAGGTGTGTTGAGGAAACAGGGAGTCCGCAGAAGGACTTACACAAGGAGAATGAGCAAAGATGTGGCAGATGGAATATACTGCTGGGAAGTTCATGGCATGCACTTTGGTAGAAGGAATAGAAGTATAGACTATTTTCTAAATGGGCAGAAAATTCAAAAATCCAAGATGCAATGGAACTTGGGAGTCCATGTGTAGGATTCCCTAAAGGTAATTTGCCAGTTGAATCAGTGGTGAGGAGCATTGCTAACAAATGCATTGTTAGCATTCATTTCAAGAGCACTAGGACATAAAATCAAAGATGTAATACTGAGGCTTTGTAAGGCAATGGTCAGGCCAATGGTCAGGTTGATGGATTGGGAGCAGTATTGAAAGGCCTAGACAGAGTGGAAGTGGAGACAATATTTCTTATAGTGGGGATATCTAGGATCGGAGGCCAGAGCCTCAGAATAGAAGGACACCTCCTTAAAACAGAGATGAGGAGGAATTTCTTTAACTAGAGAGTGGCAAATCAATGGAATTCATTGGCACAGATAGCTGTGGAAGCCAAGTCATTGGTATATTTAAAGCAGAGGTTAATAGTTCCTTGATTAGTAAAGGTGTCAAACGTTAAGGGAGGATCAGGAGAACAGGGTTGAGAGGGATAATAAATCAACTTTGATGGAATGGCAGAGCAGATTCAATGGGCTGAATGGCCTAATTCTGCCCTTGTGTCATTGTCCAACTCACAGTTAAGGGACTAATTTGCCTTTGAAAAAACTTACGTATTACCATACTCTGAATCACAAAACTTTCGTGGAAATCTATACCACATTCACTGTATAAACTTTAGATCAGCACATCGATTAGATCCTTACATCAGAATTACCACATTCACAGCCAGATTTATCTTCGCACTTGGTGTTGGTCACAGCGATGGAGGCATTTCCATGGAACTGCAGTCTTCCAGTGTTTGACTGTTTGTAATTATTAAAATCTACACTGCTAACAAATTTCTGCAACGCAAGACAACATTTTCAATTTCACGTTATTCAAATGAGCAAAACCAAATTGACACATGACATTTCACTTTCAGCCACAGAAAATGACGAAAGCTGATTTTCAAGCATGCTGTCATACAGTATAGGATCGGGGTTTTTGGCCTACAAGGTCCATCCTGACCACTGAATTTATCCATGCTACCCTCATTAACTCTACTTAGTCCGTAACTTTCTACTGTATACCTTGGTAATTTCAGTGCTTATCCTGATTCTTCTTAAATGTTGTGAGAGTACCTGACTTCACTACATCCTCAGGCAATATGCTCCAGCATCCAAGTACTAACATAAAACTCCCCATCAAATCTCTTCTAAACCTTCTACCTCTCACTTGATGCTTATGCCCTCATCTGTCCCTTGATGGATGAAAGTTTCTTTCTATTTATCGCTCTCAATTTTGTAAAACTCTATCAGCTTACCTGTCACCCTCCTACACTCCAGAAAAACCAACCCAATCTATCCACCTCCCCAGATAACGGAAATGCTCCAGTCTAGGCAACGTCTCTTCTACTAATCTCTCCAGCACATTCACATCATTTACTGCCATGTGGCAACCAGAATTGTACACAATAATCCAGGTGTAGCCTAACTAATGTTTGATGTAATTTTAACGTGGCATCCCCGCTTTCAATACCATGGCAGATTAGATGCTACATGCTGCCAGCAAATCCAGGGTGAGGAGGACAGTGAATGGATGCCAATCATAGCAAGCAGGAGCACAGTGCAGATGACATTTGTTTCTTCAGCAGGACATACTGGCTTGGTCACACATTAAGAACAGCCGCTGCCTGCTCTATTCAGAGCTGTCCACTTTCGGGAAGCTTGTCTTGAAACATTAACATTGTCTCTCTCAGCCTCTATATTAAGCCTTTATACTCTATATTAAGAAAAGCAGCTGATACTTTTAAGAGATGTTTAGATAGGCATGTGAATGTGAGGAAAATTGAAGGATATGGCATTGCTAATTTAATTGGTTCAGCACAACATTGTGGGCCGAAGGGCCTGTTCCTGTGCTGTAGTGTTCTATGCTCTATACTGGAACAGATTAGTTAGCATACAATGAAGCAAAACACTCACCCTATTCATTAGAGAAATAGTTTTAACATTTATATACTGTGCGTCCAAATCCACACGGAAAGATGTTCCGGGTTGAAAGACAACGTCATCATATTGGCAAGGGACACTTTCGTCGTCCAAAGTAAAGGTGTATTTGTTTTTTTCCAACTCACTTTCTGATAAAATTGTCTGCCAATATTTGGGATCATACCATTTATATTGATCAGGATCATTGAAAGTGATATCTTCACCTGCAGTTGAAAGAGTACGCACTTTAGCACTTCAGCATTGATACTTTTACTGAAGCTCTGTTGTTTTCTGTTGAACTCATTCTAATGAGTCAGTTATTTCTGGAAAATTAAATAACTGATTTTGTAAATAATGGAATCAGCATTAAACTCTCCAGTTACCAGCACAGATAATATGCATACAAGGACTCAAATAACATCTGCAATAGGAAGTTATGTGCCAAGCTTAAGGTCCATTTCTCGTGCCGGCATGTTTTGTAGCTTCTGTGACGGACAACAGTTATAGAGAATGGAGTACAGAGGACCATTTGTACTGGTTGCCATTGAGTGCTGAGGATTTGCTTAAAACTGCAATTGTTTCAAAACCACTTGATTTAGATTATCCTGGGTCCACATAGGAAACAGAGATGTCAAAATTGAAGATTACATGAGGAAGCATAATGTTAACAGGGTGAGGGAGAAGTGTACCACACTTGAACTATAATCATTAAAAAACAAGGAAGCATAGCCTGCAGAATGCTTTGTTGGACTCTTCGTACAAATACAGTGGGAAATTCTCTTATATCCTCATTTATGAGTGATGGACTGACTGAAAATGAGAGCATTTTAAAAAGATTTTAAGTAATAACCTTATTTTTTGCTGAAAGGTGTTGAAGAGTTCAAGAGGTGAGCATTAAAGTGTAAGCAGAATGTTGATTGTGTAGGAAGGAGCCGGCAATCAGAAAGAATTTGGGTAATATAGAGTGTAATAGTGAAAGGCATTTGCCCCTTGAATTAAACACCGTACATTAAATGAGTCAAAAAAGGACACAGATCTGAAGTGGGGACCAGAAACTTGGATTCAGGGCAATTAGGACGATCATTGCTCAGTTTACAAATTGAACAGTATCAACAGACGTATGCAGGATCACAGATTATTCTTAGTGGTACAGTCCTGATTTAGAGTTAAACACAGATTTCCTTTCCATGAATTAAATGAGTCAGATTTCTCTTTCTCCCTGTTATGGTTACTTGAGGGCAATTAGCACTGTAGTTTGACAAACTCAAAAGGTTTTGGAGGTTGGTCTGCACTACGAAATGTTTTTATGTTGAAGCAACTAAGTACTCTACTATTGAAAGGTAGTCTGGTTTTTATCCTGCGATGAAAAAAAGTGAGAGCCACTAAATAATGATATATCTGTCTCTCCTATATTTCCACAGTTTCTGGAAAGATCACCAGGATCCCGAAGAAATACTGGATTAATACCATCTACAAACCCACAAGGATGACTTGGGACTGGGATCGGCTGGCACTTACAGGATTCCCTGTGAATGCGAAGCAATGTATAATTGGCCAGATGGGATGCACAGTGGAAACCCACAGGAGCACAGGAGGTGTATCCATTTGGGTTACCCAGAGAGATTGGTGGTAACAGAACACTACATTCACTATGGCCATTGGATGGATTTCAACGACACAAAACTATTGGTCCACACCAATGGCCTTTGGGACTGCCTGGTAAAGGAAACCATTGAAATAAAACTAGAGCAAAAGAATTTTAACAAAGGTGAAGGTCTCGCTCAGGTAAGAACTGGAAGTCTATTATATACAAGGTGGAAGAGCAGAAATCAGATTGGATGAGGACTAACGAATCAGGAGGGACGGACTATGGGGGTAGCACTGGACTAGACATGCTCAGGTGTGATTCCTGAAGTTTGTCATCGAAACGTTGGTTATAATCAATACCCGTGCTTGTCTGGAAGCCCGAGAAGAATTCATTTGTGATGATATACCTCTTTCACATCCTGGTTCAATCTGACCATCACTGGCAGCAAATCCAACACCGTGACTGAGAATGAACTCTCCATCAAGGGGCATGTACTAACAAATAGAAACAAGTAAAAGAATCATTATAGTTCAGATTGATAAAAGTTTAAATTGTTTAACAGTGTAATATTGTTATGTGATGCATGGCATTTTAATCTGCCAGCTCACTGACAAAGAGCTTTATTTAGTAAATTAAATGCATTACTTTGATAAACAATTTCCATGGGTTATTCAATTTTGTTATTTCTTGGAAGAATAGAACATTTAATTTATTGATAAATAGGGTCTTCTAATTAGCCTCAGTCCTGGGAAAACATCATTATTACACAAATGAGGTAGTTTCAGATCCCATATCAGATATCTCAGGGTTTCTGAATCCCTGCACAATTTAGTGCCAATTACAACCATATTATAGACATGTTATTCCAGACTAGTGCAAATACTCTTCACTCTGTAAAAGTCCTATCCTGCACCATTTCATTCACTCCCTATCCTTTTTCTTCTAGACATATATTGTAAATGTCCTACAAGAAATGAAGTTTGTAAACTCCTGTCAGATTCTAATGCGCTTGAGTACAAAAACGACGTGCTACCCACTGTTCCGTATGCTGTTGCAATAGTGTAATTCTTCAATGTAGTATACGCAGTGGATCGATGTAACATTTGATTGAGATTTTTCCAACTGTCACTAAATTGCAGGAGGGTACCGGAAGACAATCAATGTGAATCCCTCATTCAAAAAGAGAGGAGGGGAACTGCAGGCCAGACATTTTATATCGACTGTGGGTAAGTTCTGGAGTCAATAACTAATCATTTAGAAAAGTTGAATATAATCAACCCTAGTCACCATGCATGGATATGATAGGAAAAGTTAAGAGTTGTAGTGTATTTAGATTTCTAAATGCATTTAATAAGATGCCACTTTAGATACTAGTGCATAAATTAAGAGCCCAAGCTATTGGAGAAAGGACATCGATATGGATTGAAAACTGGATGTCACATAGAAAATCAAAGTTGAAATGACCAACACTTTTGGGTGAAGGGATGGAAGTTAGTGCAATATTTCAGGGATCGGTTCCTGATCCTCAAATTTTACTATTTATATAACAGACCCAAGAGAGGGAACAATTTGTAAGGTTGCCAAATTTGCCGATGATACTTAAATAGGTGGAAGGGTCGAGATGATGAAGACATTGTGATTCTGTGGTGAGGTATAGAAAGTCTGAGCGACTGGGCAAAATCTGGCACTTGGATTTTAATGTAGGAAAGTGTGAGGTCATGCTGTTTGATAAGAGGAAACAGAAGACAAATCGTTATCTACATGCAGAGGGATGGGAATGAATGAAGTAAAGAACATCTTAGGTGTTCGACTGCAGGAGTCACAAAAAGTTATAAAACAGGTTCAACAAGTTGATAAGAGAACGAAGGGCATATTTTAATGTAGAGTGGTTTTGTTATAATTGTACAGGGTGTTGGCATGGCCATTCCTGAAATACTGTGCATGGCTTTAAAACTCTGAACTAAAGCTAGATAGAGTAGCATTGGAATAAGTTCCAAGTAAAGTTCAATCAAAATAAATTTATTATCGAAGTATGTATATGTCATTATATACAAACCAGAGATTCATTTTCTTGTGAGCACATTGAATAAATCCATAGAATAATACTGTAACCGTAACAGAATCAGTGAAAGACTACCCAACTAGGGTGTTGAACCACAGTGCAGAAAACAAACTGTGCAAACGCAAAAAGAAGAAATAATAATAATAAGTATCAAAAACATGAGATGAAGTATTCTTGAAAGTGAGTCCTTTGACAACTGCTCCTGAAGCTGGTGGTGCGAGTCCTGGGGCTCCTGTACCATCTTCCTGATGGCAGCAGTGAGAAGAGAGCATGACCTGGGTGGCCAGGGTTCCTGATGAGGGATGCTGCTCTCCTGCAACATTGTTTCACATAGATGTGCTGAATGGTAAGGAGGACTTTACCCGTGATGGACTGGGCCATATCCACTACTTCTGGTAGTATCTTCTGTTCAAGGATATTGGTGTTTCCATACCATGTTGTGGTGCAGCCAGTCAATATACTCTCCACCACACATCTATAGAACGTTGGTGGATGGAAATGCTACTGGGCGATAGTCATTGAGGCACGATACCACACTTTTCTTGGCACTGGTATAATTGAAGCCTGCTTGGAGCGGTGGTTGGGGTCGGTGGGGGGGGGGGGGGGTTACAACACACTGCCGAAGCGAGAGGTTAAAGATCTCAGTGAACGTTACAGCCCGTTGATCAGCACAGGCCTTTAGTACTTTCCCAGGTACCTCATCTGTGCTAGATACTTTTCACGGGCTCATCCTTCTAAAGACTGCTCGCATATTGGCTTCAAACACTGAATCATTGGGGGATGTGGGAGTTTATGATGGTTTCTCTATATTTTGACAGTCAAGGTGAGCGTAAAAGGCATTGAGGAAGTGAAGCCCATGTTGCCAAAGTCACTCGATTTAACTTTACGAGAGGTGATAACATTCAAGCCCTGCCACAACTGTCCAGCATCCTTTGTTGATTCAACTTTGGTCCAGAATTGCCACTTCACCTGTGAAATCACTTTCCAGAGGTCGTACCTGGACCTCTTGTAACCTTCTTGGTCACCAAACTTGAATGCCTCAGATCAGCTTCTCAGCAAATTTTGGATCTCATTGTTCACTTAGAGCTTCTGAGTGGGGAAGACTGAATGATTTTGTGGGGGTACACTCAGCTACAGCTGCTTGGCTAGTGCCCATTACAACCATGGTGGATTCATTCAGATCCACAGATGAGTCTTTGGCTCAGTCCACTAACTCAAAGCAATCCCATAGTCACTCCTCTACCTCCCATGACCACCTCTTCGTTATCCTAATCTCTGGAGCTTTACTCTTTGGTCCCTGCCTGTCTGCAGGTAGGAGAAAGACAGCCCAGTGATCTGATTTACTGAAATGTGTTCTGGGTGTGGAACAGTGGACATTCCTTATCCAAGTATAACAGCTGTCGGGTATTTTGAACCTTCGGTGCTGCAGGCTATATGCAGATGATAACTGAGCAGGGTTTTCTTCAAAAGACCCTGTTTGAAGTCTCCAACTATGATTTGAAATGAGTCTTGTTTCTTGTTTGGAGACAGCATCATGTAGTGTCGCGAGCACTTGATTATAGTCAGCCACCGGTGGTATGTCAACTCCGGTGAGAATCATGGAGGAAAACTCCCTAAGTAAATAAAATGGTTAGCATTTGCCTGTTAGGTGTTCCAAATCGGCCAAACATGAATTTGACAAAACTGCCGCATCGAAGCGCCACTGAGAGTTTATCATGAAACACACACCAACTCCTTTTGCCTTTTCCAAATCAACAGTTTAGTCCATTCTATAAACTGAGAAGCTATCAGGTCTGATTGCTGTTTCTGGCATGCTGGTAGAATGTCAGATGCTGCCTGGCCTCCTGACTTCCTGCAGCATTTTATGTGAGATGCTGGGAGAAAGCCATGTTTCAAGTCAAACATCGAAGCTGACAGTCTCTCATTTCTCTCCCATACAGCAATCTTGTCCCCAGGTCCTCAATTTTGTTCTCCAGTGATTGCACATTTACCAGCAAGATGCTGGAAAGAGGGGGCCTCATCCCACTGAATTTCAACCAAGCTTGGAGACCCCCTCATGCCTCACTTCCAGCCAAGGCCACGAATCCTCATCTGTTTAACAGTGCCAAACACACCTGGCCTGCCGAGTCCTTCAGATGACCCTGAAACTGGTAAATCATTAAGTTGATTTAAAAGCACATTGCATAGAGGGAAAGTACATGCTGTAGACTGCAGCAAGAATAATTGAATAATGTATATTTAAAAGTATATTTAGAACTGTTGTCCGCAGCCCACAGAACATCACCGATGATCATCAGCGCTATCTTATACTTGAGGCAGTCCAGGAGAGTTTCACCAATCTTCCTCCTGGGATAAGAGGATTGACTTCTCCATGAGAAGTCAAGGAGTCTGGATCGGTATTTCTCAGAGTTTAAATAAACGAACGTTGCCCTTCTTCAAACATTGAAGGCTCTAAGAAATTTTTACAGGATAATGCTGAGACTGTTGTAACAATGGGAAGTCTCAAACAAGGGAACATACTTACAAGATAAGGAACTGGTCATTAAAAACTGAGGTATGTAGAAACTTTTTAAAAATTGCACTTAGTAAACCTCCACAATTCTGCTCACCAGGGTGAACAGGCCAGATCATTGAAAGTCTTTATGATGGAGATAATTAAATATTTGAAAGTCGGAGGAATTGAGGACTATTTGGAACTTGCATTGAAAAGGAGTTAAGCCCTGCATAGATCAGCCATGACCGTATTGAAAGAGACCGTGGTGGGAGAGAGAATACGGGCTTAAGGGGTTTTCTGGCTGCTGTCTATTTTCCTGCGTTCTTGATTTCTTCTAAAATAAACCAGGATAATTCTGCTGCAAAAAACAGACAGAAGAATCCACAGTAAATGATAGAAATACATGAACAAGCACTTAGTGAATGTTAGTTTCAAAAAGTGTGTTAAAGTAGCAATGGGAATGGAGAAATGGAAGGGTTTAAGGGGGGAGTTTCAGCATGTGCAATCAAGATGAGAGGTAGCACCAGGATTGGGGAAGAGGGGTTGACATGGAAAGAACTGAACTGAGTGGGGGATTCACTTGTTCAATGCTTCAAGCACACATGTCGTACTTACGCATGTGAGATCACGCAGGACATGGGTTTGAAGCCCTTTATATGCAAGGATAAATAGTTTAAACTTTTGATTTCAATGGACTGGAGTCAGTGTAAACTAGGAAGAACAAGCATTGTGGCAGAGGAAGGCTTGGTGCAGAGCAGGATAAAGGCAGTGGTGCTTTAACTGAGCTGAAGCTTACAGAAGGATGGGAGACCGGCCAAAGAAAACCTCTGAGTCAGAAGGTGATGAAGGCATGTATTAGAGTAGTATCATTAGCCAGATAAGTGTAACTACAGTTACATCATGTCCTGGTTAAACCATACCTCATGCACTGTGAACTTGAGGAAAGAAAAAAAATGGCCTTGAATAAGCATGAAGCAGTGATAACTGGATTTAACTAGGAAGAGAAATTACAGAAACCATGGTAGCAGTTTGGAATTTAGTACGTTAAGAGGTGAATTAGGTTACGTTTTCAGGATACAACTAGAAACTGATAGGGTCAAAGGAGAGAGATAGTCAAAGGAGACAGTGACTGCTGATTTGTGTGTAGTGACCAAAGATTAGGAAAAAATACAGCCAGGTGCGAAGTTAGCAAACATTTCCAGGCATTGAAAGGAATAGAAGCTAGGAATATATTTCCACAAAGGGAAGTTGGTGCTCTGTTAGCTGCTAGTGTTGAAAAAAAAGTTTACGGAACCCAAGCTATTAAGAGGTTTGGGGAGAAGGTGAGTCTAACAAGTCCATAATTTGATTAGATTGTGGAAGAGGTTTAAGAGGCCAAATTATCCACTGCCACTCCTCGGTGTAGTCCTTGTGATAGAGTAGGCCATGAAGTCAGTGGATGCTGAAGCTCCAAATAGTCTGGTTCAGCCTGAGACAATTGGTGAGAAGGAGGATTGAATTAGTGACACGATGAGTGGGAAGCATAAAAACTCCATGTTTCAACAAAGCTAATTATGGATGGATGAATACAAAACTGAAATCTGATTTATGACTGAAGAGTGAATAATTCTCTTGCCTGTACAAGTTCTGGCACTTCAGGCCAGCATGCCTACGAAGCTGTAATGAGCATCATGTTGTAACATAGACCTTGGGACTAAGCCATTTTCCTATAATTCTAATCTATAATTCTGCTAGAATCTGCTGACCTGCTCAAACAAGTTTTAGTCATTTTAGAATATATATTGAGGTAAAGGTGTGGTCAATTCAAATAAATTAAAATCTAGCATATCTCATTAAAACCTGATAGAAGGATAACTCACTCTTTCAATGTAATTACAAATTATGCTACCAGCAAAACACCAAAGCTTTTCTTCAGTATTTTCCATAATGAAGTTCTCCAATAATCAGCGTGCTCATAGTATGTGCTTTATCCTTGGTGCAAATGTGAAAGGTAGGAGGAGGAGATGTACTGGTTTTTAGACTTTAGACCCAGTCTTCTGTAAACACTTAAAAAAAAAGGCAATGAAGTGTAGCAAACCTCAGAAATTGCCACCTACAGAAGATATCTAGGATACTTCAAGTGCAGCATGAAAACATCAGAAACATTGCAACTTTTTGGGCACAGAACCTCTCAAGATCTTTCTCCCTTATTTCCCTGCACCTTAATCTCAACTTTGAATATCTTCAGTCACTGAACAACCATAATCCTCTGAGGTGCAGACATCTAAAGAGAAGTTTGTCCTCACCAAAATCCTAAATGGTCTTCTCCCAAGTCTAGACTCTCAAACTACAGGGCCACTTACCATCCAGTCTATTAATCCTTCTTAGAATCTTAAATCAATGTGACCACCTCAAATCTTTATAAATTGCATTGACTGTAAATGAATATTAACCAATTCCTCCTCAAAGGATTATTGTCTCATCCCAGGAATCTATCTAATACATAAATCTACCCTGTAATCTCCAAGTAAATTCTATAGACACACATCAAATGTCACTTTAGCCCTACACAGTCTTAGGAAGACCCTATCACTTAATTTCACTTTAATCCTTTTGCATAAAATGTAAGAGCAAACACGAGGAAATCTGCAGATGCTAGAAATTCAAGCAACACACACAAAATGCTGGTGGAACACAACAGGCCGGGCAGCATCTATAGGAGAAGCACTGTCGACGTTTCAGGCCGAAGGGTCTCAGCCCGAAACGTCGACAGTGCATCTCCTATAGATGCTGCCTGGCCTGCTGTGTTCCACCAGCATTTTGTGTGTGTTGCATAAAATATAACATACTTTTTGCAAATCACGCAGCAGTGCACTAAAATCTTTCTGTGCACCAGTGTTTACTAGTTTACTAGAATTGCTTTTCAATTCTTCCTACAAATTTCATAACTTCATATGTTTCTAAGTGATAACTTTTGTCCACTTACTTAGCTTCACTGTATCAAGTTGCAGACCTTTTGTATTTTCCTCCTCTGTAACATCAACAAACTTAGATAGGCCACCTTTTTTTTTGGTGACGGTGCTGGAGACTTGGGTCTGGGGCAAAGTTTGATCGACTTGATGGACTGGATGGTCATTCATGTTGTGTTGAATTAATGGCTTCTGGTTGCTGCTTTACATTGATGTTTTGTGCGATATTAATCAGGGTGAACTTGCACTATGGCCTGTAGTCAGTGAATGGCACAGCACTTGACTGGATTGAACTGAGCTGAAGCTGAACATTCCTGAACTGTTTCATTGACTTTGTGGTTGTTCACTTATATTTTGTGTTTTTTTGGTTCAATTTTTTTTTGGTATTTGTACGATTTGTTCCTTTCTTTTGTGTGCTGCAGGTTTGGTGTTTTTCTTTGAATGGGTCCCATGGTTTTCTTTGTTTCATGGCTCTCTGTGTGAAGATGAATATTAGGCTTCTATACTGCGCACACACACACATTGATAATAAATGTACTTTGAATCTTTGAAAAGGCCCTCTTTTGGCATCCATTTAGTAATAGTTTGCCAACCCAAAAATGATGCATTTATTCCTACCATTTTCTGACCTTCACAAATTCTATCAATACTAATGTCCAACTCCAAATCTCAGTCAACCCTGTGGACTCATTATTAATATTTCAATATGGTCCCTTATCAAATGTCTTTTGAAAATACTTTGGTTTCCCCCATTTACCATGCCAGTTACATTCAGAAAAAGCTCCATTCTATTACTCTGACATGACTTCTTCAATAACACAATACAACCTCTGCCTGATCAAATTATAATTTAAGGGATCTTTTAAGCATCGTTAATGATAGATTCCAGCATTTTACTAACAGCAAGTGCATGGCTGACCACTCTTCATTTCTATAGTTAGTCTTCTCTCTCTTTAAATACCAGTTTTACAGATATTAGTTCTAATATGCTAGCATTGTCTCACAATCAGTGAATTTTTGCGAGACCAACACTGGCCCATGTGCGAGGTTTGCAGTCACCTCTTAGATTGCTGCACAGAATTCCAACAGGTCTTCCATACCTTTGAATATCTGTTGTATTTTACATTGAGTGATATTAATGCTTTTATCTTCCTTCGACACCAGGTTTAACTTTAATGTGTCTTTTGTAGTGAACATTGATACAAAATATTTAATTTGCCAGTTCTTTTACAGCCACCACTTCTCTGTTTTAGTTTCCACAGGATACTCAAGATGGACGGGCCACACCTGAACCCAAGGAGGTCCAATATCCTGGCAGGCAGGTTGGCTTAAGTTGTTCGGGTGGGTTTGAGCTAATTTGGCAATGGGATGGAAACTGGAGTGATAGTGCTGAGGATGAGGTAGTTGGTTGACAAACAGAGGCAACGTGTAGTGAGAGTCTTAGCAAGGAGAGGCTGATGATAGGGCAAAATTGCAGTCAACAGGATGAGCTGCAAGGTGGAACCATATAACAATCACAGCACGGAAACAGGCCATCTCGGCCCTCCTAGTCCGTGCCGAACTCTTAATCTCACCTAGTCCCACCTACCCGCACTCAGCCCATAATCCTCCACTCCTTTCCTGTCCATATACCTATCCAATTTTACCTTAAATGACACAACTGAACTGGCCTCTACTACTTCTACAGGAAGCTCATTCCACACAGCTATCACTCTCTGAGTAAAGAAATACCCCCTCGTGTTTCCCTTAAACTTTTGCCCCCTAACTCTCAAATCATGTCCTCTCGTTTGAATCTCCCCTACTCTCAATGGAAACAGCCTATTCACGTCAACTCTATCTATCCCTCTCAAAATTTCAAATCCCCCCTCAACCTTCTACGCTCCAATGAATAGAGATCTAACTTGTTCAACCTTTCTCTGTAACTTAAGTGCTGAAACCCAGGTAACATCCTAGTAAATCTTCTCTGCACTCTCTCTAATTTATTGATATCTTTCCTATAATTCGGTGACCAGAACTGTACACAATATTCCAAATTTGGCCTTACCAATGCCTTGTACAATTTTAACATTACATCCCAACTTCTGTACTCAATGCTCTGATTTATAAAGGCCAGCGTTCCAAAAGCCTTCTTCACCACCCTATCTACATCAGACTCCACCTTCAGGGAACTATACACTGTTATTCCTAGATCTCTCTGTTCCTCTGCATTCCTCAATGCCCTACCATTTACCCTGTATGTTCTATTTGGATCATTCCTGCCAAAATGCAGAACCTCACACTTCTCACATTAGAAGGTGGACAAATTCAAAAAGGGTGAGTACAGGACTGAAGGTGTTATATATAAAAGTGTGCAGTAAACAGAATAAGGTCGATGAACTTGTAGCACAGTTACAGATTGGCATGTATAATGTTGTAGGCATCGCTGAATCGTAGCTGAAGTCAGATTATAGATGGAAGTTCAATGTCCAAGGATACACATTGTAGCTAAAGGACAAGCAGGAAGACAGAGAGGGTGGCATTGCTCTGTTGGTGAAAAATGAAGTTAAGTTATTAGAAAGAGATGAAATAGGGGTTAAAAAAAGAAATAAAAAGACCCTGATGGGAGTTATATACAGACCCCCTAACAGTAGTAAGGATGAGGTCTACAAGTTACAATAGGAGATAGAAAATGCATACCAAAAGGGCAATTTTACAAACAGTCATGGGGGATTCCAATATGTAGATAAATTGGAAAAAAAAATCAGTTTGGTACTGGATTCCAAGAGGGGAATTTCTACAAAGCCTATGAGATGGGTTTTTAGAACAGCTTGTGATTGAGCCCTCCAGGTTGGACCAGCTCCTCTAGATGGGGCGTAGTGTAATGAATCAGAATCGATCAGCGAGCTCAAGGTAAATGAACTTTTAGGGGAAGGTGACCATAATGTAATCAAATACACCCTGAAATTAGAGAAGGAGAAACTAAAGTCAGTTTTATCAATATTACAGTGGAGTAAAAGGAATGACAAAGGCTTGAGAGAGGAGTCGGCCAGAATTGATTTGAAAAGAACACTGGCAGGGATGACAGCAGAGCAGCAATGGCTGGAATCTCTGGAAGCAATTCAAAAGGCACAGGATATATACATCTCAAGGAGGAAGATATATTCTAAAGCAAGAATACAACTGTGGTTAACAAGAGAAGTCAAAGCCAAAGAGAGGGCATATAATACAGCAAAAATTAATGAGAAATTAGAGGATTGGGAAACTTTCAAATACCAACAGAAGGTAACTAAAAAGTTATTAAGAATTTAAAGATGGAATACGAAAGTAAACTAGCCAATAATATTAAAGAGGATACCAAAAGTTTCTTCTGGTATATAGTGTAAAAGAGAGGTGCGAACGGCTATCAGACCACTGGAAAATGATGCTGGAGAGGTAGTAATGGGGAGCAAGGGAATAAGGGATAAACTGAGTAAGTATTTTGAATCAGTCTTCACTGTGGAAGACACGAGCGGTATGGTGGAAGTTCCAGGTGTCAGGGGTCATGAAGTCTGTGAAGTTACCATAACTAAAGTAAAGGTTCTTGGGAAACTGAATGGTCTGAAGGAAGATAAGTCACCTGGACCAGAAACTGTATATCCCATGGTTCTGAAAGAGGTGGCTGAAGAGATCCTGAAGGCATTAGTAATGATCTTTTAAGAAAAACTGGATTCTGGAATGATTCCACAAGATGGGAAAATTGCAAATGTCACTCTTCGAGAAGGGGAGATGCAGAAGAAAGGAAACTATAGGCAAGTTAGCCTGACCTCAGTGGTTGGAAGATGCTGGAGTTGATTGTTAAGGATGTGGCTTTGGGATACTTGGAGGCACGTGATAAAATAGGCCAAAGTCAGCATGGCTTCCTCAAGGCAAAACCTTGCCTGACAAATCTGTTGGAATTCTTTGAAGAAATTATAAGCAGGATAGACAAAGGAGAATCAGTTGATGTTGTGTGCTTGGATTTTCAGAAAGCTTTCCACAAGCTGCCACACATGAGGCTGCTTAAAAAGCTACAAACCCATAGCATCACAGGGAAGATTCTAGCATGGATAAAGCAGTGGATTATTGGCAGGAGGCAAAGAGTGGGAATAAAGGGAGCCTTTTCTGGCTGATTGCCGGCGACTAGTGGTGTTCCGCAGGGGTCTGTGGTGAGACGGACTCTTTTTATATTATATGTTAATGATATGGATGATTGCTAGCTTTGTTTCAGTATTTACAGATGATAACAAGATAGGTGGAGGGGAAGGTAGCTTTGAGGAAGTAGAGAGGCCACAGAGGCAATTGGACGAATTGGAAGAATGGGCAAAGAAACGCCAGATTGAATACACTGCCGAGAAGTGTATGGCCATGCACATTGGTAGAAGAAATGAAAGGCTTGACTATTTTCTAAATGGAGAGAAAATACAAAAAACTGAGGTGCAAGGGGACTCTCAAGTCCTTGTGCAGGATTCCCTAAAGGTTAATTTGCAGGATGAGTCTGTGGTGAGGAATGCAAATGTGATGTTAGCATTCATTTGAAGAGGACTAGAGCATAAAAGCAGTGGTGTGGCCTCACTTGGAGTATTGTGAGCAGTTTTGGGCCCCTTATCTTAGAAAGGATATGCACAAACTGGTGATGGTTGAAAGGACTTACACGAAAATGATTCCAGGCTTGAACAACTTGTCATTTGAAGAGTGTTCAATGGCTCTAGACCTGTATTTACTGGAATTCAGAAGAATGAGGAGTGACCTCATTGAAACCTATCGTATGGTGAAAGACCTTGATAGAGTGGATGTGGAGAGGATGTCTCCTCTGGTGGAAGAGTCCAAGACCAGAGGACGCAGCCTCAGAATAGAATGGAGATGAGGAGGAATTTGTTGAGCCAGGGAGTGGTGAATCTGTAGAATTCTTTGCCACAGGCAGCTGTGGAGGTCATCTGTATGTATATTTAAGGCAGAGGTTGCTAGATTCTTGATTGGTCAGGGCATGAAGGGATACAGGAAGAAGGCAGGAGACTGGGACCGTGAGGAAAATTGGATCAGCCATGATGAAATGGCGGAGCAGACCTGATGGGCCAAATTGTATAATTCTGCTCCTATATCTTACAGTCTTATATTTATTTTCCCTTATGATATGGAAGGAGACCATTTGGCTTATCGAGTCTACACTTCTTTTTCCAGAGAACAAACCTGTCAATCCAGTTCACTCTGCAGTGTTAGCAATGATAAGGCGACTAAACCTGAGCCACAAAAAATAAAGAACTGAGCAAATATGACTGTTCCATTGGGAAATAATTCTTAGATAAGGTAATTCATTTCTTTGTGAACCACATACTTAATAAAGCCATCTGTTCGCTTTTTGCTGTTTCAGTTTGTACAAGTTCATTCCTTGAAATACTGACGGAATAATCTTGAGACATCATTTTTCACAACAGCCATGTTAACTTTGACAGAAACTGGATGATCCCACACACTCACTTTATACAATCATCTGTACAAATACACTAACTCAACACACAGTTAAAATAACTTCCTCTAGGTACCACAGTAAAGCTTTGAAGTACTATCATTGAGTCAGCGCTAAAACACACTTTTAAATTCAGCTTGTCACTTTACAAAACTCTCTTACAGGACACAGAACTGTTCTTACCATTTCCATCAAATCGAGTGGTGCTTGCACCAGTACTGACAACTGCTACAAAACAAAAGAGCAGAGCACAAGTTTGTTTGATAATCTCTGAAAATAAAAATAAAGGTAATACAATTATATTCTTACATACCTTATCACTAGGAAATAGGACTCTGTCATTTTTACAAGGTATTTTCCCTTTGTCCCAGTTTGAGGCATTGTTGAAATTGGTGTTAGGAATCCATTGTTTGTAGAAGGCACCTGAAACATCTTTCATGGGAATAATAGGAGATATTTGGAAAAGAAGCCACAGACACCAAGATTTACTAACCCAGTTGAGCAGAGGCACAGCTAGTAAAGTTGCTGCTTCACAGCTCGAACAATCCAGGGTCAATCTCTGACCTTTGGAACCATCTCAATGGAGACTGCACACTCACCCGACCATGCAAATTGTTGGGTTAATTGGCCACTGTAAATTGCCTGTTATGTAGGTAAGGGATAGAATCTGAGAGGAGTTGATGGACACATGGGAAGAATACACTGCAGGGTTCGTGTAAGCGAGTGCTTGGCGATTCATGCAGGTTCATTGGGCCAGAGGGCCTATTTCATTACTGTATGACTACGGCACCAAGTAAAATCTGAGCAGGTGCTGTTCATGGTTACTGCATTAGTAAAATTTAACACTGTTAACATACAGGACTATGTATCCCAATCAAACCCATTGAATTCATCCATGTATAACAAAACATTTTTTGTCAATCGTAGAATTTTGAAGACCATGTCAAGCGTTACTTTTTTTCTTGAGGATCTGGTTCCCAAGGTAGTTTCCAAAATTAGCTTTGTAACTGAGTTATGCACATGTTCCCTTATCCTAAATCATGGGTTAACCCAAGAACACTCAAATTAAACTTCCACTTCACCTGTGGCCATGAGTTTCCAGGTGCTTTCCTTGTGATGTAGTCCAATGAACCTGGTGTTGAAATGCAGAAAACAACATCCGCTACCTCCAGCCCTGCCCAACTCCACTACGGGCAACAGCGGAAATAAAGGTTGTATTGGATCACTTTTCCCCTAATGGCAAATAATCTGGGAGACAGCTGTTTAGCCATGTTAAATATGGTGGGTTTTATCTAAAGTACAAGTTCTATAAACTACTGCTTCTACAGAAAACAGAACAGGACTTTGCAAGCAGAGAAGCTTTAAATAATTTGAAGGGATTGATGCTCTTCTAGAAGTTAATGAAGTTTTGCAGTTACCAATTACTTTTAACATAACTTTGATCTTTTGGAAATTAAAAAGTCGCTTGCCAGCAGCAGTTGTAAAGTTAATTTGGTGACTAACAAGGACAGATTACTGGGTATTTAGAGTCAACAGTGACTTACTTCAGTCATTGAATTTTTAACTAGTTCTAAATTCATAAACCAACATACAGATTCCAGTTCTGCAGGGTACTGGAGAACAAAACATGTTTTTTTATATATGAGCAGTGGAATGTGATGATAAGAGAAAGAGGTACTGTTCTGAATCTAACCACCTACTCTTGACATTTAATGGCATTATGCATGCCAAGCCTACCAGCATCAACTGTTCAGTGGAAGTTACCACCAACCAGAGTCTGAGTCTGCCTCTGTGACTCAGAGGGGAAGGAGGGAGAAGAGGTGAGCAGAGGTGATGGGGGATTTGTTAGTTAGGGGAAAAGAAAGGTGGTTCTGTGGACACGAATGAGATTCCCGGATGATATGTTGCCTCCCAGATGCCAAGGTTTGGGACATGTTGGATCGAGTCCTCAGTATTTCTAAGTGGGAGGGTGAGCAGGCAGATGCTGTGGTCAATGAAGGTACCAATGACATAGGGTAGGAAGTGTGACAATGTTCTGCAAAGTGAGTCCAGGTAGTTAGGTGCTATGTTAAAGGATCAGACCTCCACGGGTGTGACCTCAGGATTGCTACTCGTGCCATGTGTTTGAGAGGCTAGAAATAGGAAGATCAGACAGTTTAACATGTGGCGATGGAGCATCAGATGTTTGGATCATTGGGCTCTCTTCCAGGGAAGGTTTGCAGAAGAGTTTTCTCTACAGAAGAGACGGTTTGCACCTGAACCAGAAGGGGACTAATATCCTAGTGGGAAAGTTTGCTGGTGTGGCCCAGGTGGGTGGGGTGGGGGTTTCAGGAGGATGGGAGCCAGAGTGCTAGAACAGATATTGGAGAGTTGGTGGAGACAAATGTTGTCAAGACCTCAGACAAAGTCAGGAATCAAAAGGTTGAACATGGTCAACTAATGTACTGAACTGTGCATATTCCAATGCAAGAAGTATAGGAAAGACAAATGAGCTCAGGGTATGGTTCAACACCAGAAATTATGATATAGTAGCCATTATTGAGACTTGGTTGCAGGAGGGGCAGGACTGGCAGCTCAATATTCTGGGATTCCATTGATTTAGATGTGACAGAGCGTGAGGGATGGCATTGCTTGTCAGGGAAATTGTCACAGTAGTGCTCAGTCAGAACAGACTGAAGAACTCGTCTGGTAAAGAGTTATGGGTGGACCTGAGGAATAAGAAAGGGATGACCATGTTAATAGGGCTATATTGCAGACCACCCAACAGTCCATGAGATTTAGAGGAATAAATGTGTAGAGAAATTGCAGGCTGTTACTAGAAACATAAGGTTGATTTTAGTAAGTGATTTTAACTTTCCACATATTGAATGGGTCTCCCACACTGTAAAAGGACTAGATGAGATAGAATTTGTCAGATGAGTTCAGGAAGGTTCCCTTAATTAGTGCGTAGAAATCCCAGGGAGAGAGTGTGTCTTGCTTGATCTGCTATTAGGGAATGAGATAAGGGAAGTGACAGAAGTTTGTGTAGGCAAAACATTTTCATCTAGTGACCGTAATGCGATTAGCTTCAAAGAAAAAATTCAAAAAAAGCTAGGTCTGGACTGTGGGTTGAGATTCTAAATTGATAAATTGAAGGAAAGGCCAATTATGATGGTATCAGAAAGAATCTAGCAAGTGTGGATTAAGATAGACTGTATTCTGGCGAAGGTGTACTTGGTAAATGGGAGGCCTTCAAAAGTAAAATTTTGAGAGTGGAGTTTGTATGTGCCTCTCAGAATAAAAGGTAAAGACAACAGGTTTAGGAAACCTTCAGTTCAAGAGATATTGAGGTTCTGGTTCAGGAAAAAGGAGGTGCATAGCAGGTACAGGCAGGGAGGAACAAATGAGGTACTTAAGGAGCTTAAGAAATGAAAGCGAACACTTAAGAAATCAAAGGGGCTAAAAAAACGTGTGATGTTGCCCTAGCAGACAAGGTAAAGGAGAATCCTAAGGATTCTACAGATATGTTAAGAGCAAAAACATTACAAGGGACAAAATTGGTCCTTTGGAAGACCAGAATGGTAATCTATGTGGGAGCTAAATGAAATGGGGAAGATCTTAAATGAATTGTTTGCATCTGTATTTACTCAGGAATCAGACATAGAGTCTATAGAGAGAGACAAAGCAGCACTGAGTTCATGAACCCTGTACGGATTACAGAGGAGGAAGTGTTTACTGTGTTGAGGCAAATTCGGGTGGATAAATACCCAGCGTTTGATGAGGTGTTCCCTCAGATCCTTTCGGGAGGGGGCAAGTGCAGAAATATTTAAATCATACTTAGCAGCAGGTGAGGTACCAGAGGTTTTGAGGATAGACAATGTTGTTCCACTGTTCGAGAAAGGCTCTTAAAAATCAGTAAATTATAGGCTGGTAAGCCTGATATCAGCGGTGGGAAAGTTATTGGAATGCATTCTAAGGGACCAGATATATAGGTATATGGATAGATGTGGACTAATTAGAGATAGACAGCATGGCTTTGTGGATGGTAGGTCATGTTTAATCAATCTTAGAGTTTTTCAAGGAAGCTACCAGGAAAGTGGATAAAGGCAAGATAGTGAATACTTTCTACATCGACTTCAGCAAGGCAGTTGACAAGGTCCCGCATGGGTTCAGTGTTCGGCATTCAGAATGAAGCAGTAAATTCGAGTAAACATTGGCTTAGTGGTAGTAGATAGTTGCCTCTCTGACTGGAGGCCTGTGACTAATGGTGTGCCACAGTTGCTAAGCCCATTGTTGTTTGTCAATAATGATTTGGAAATAATGTGGTTAACTGCATCAGCAAATTTGCAGATGACACCAAGATTGGGAGTGTAATGGACAGTGAGGAAGACTATCAGAGATTGCAATGGGATCTGGACCAGCTGGAAAAATGGCAGATGGAATTTAATGCAGACAAGTTATACTTTGGTAGGACTTGCACAGTGTACGGTAGGACACTGAGAAATACATAAGAACAAAGAGATCTGGGAATACAGAAACATAATTTATTGAAAGTGGCTTCACAGGTAAATAGGGTCGTAAAAAAGCTTTTGGCACATTGGCCTTCGTAAATCAAGTTACTGAGTACAGGAGGTGGGATGTTACATTGAAGTTGTAGAAGACATTGGTGAGGCCTCATTTGGAGCATCGTTTGCGGTTTCAGTCACCTACCAACAGAAAAATGTAAACAAAGTTGAAAGAGTAGAGAAAATGTATAAGAATGTTGCCAGGACTGGAGGATCTGAGTTATAAGAAAAGATTGAATAGGTTAGGCCTTTATTCATTGGAACATAGAAGATTAAGCTTGAGTTCAACGTTTAGGAGAAGTTTGGATAGGTACATGGATGGTAGGGTTATGGAGGGCTATGGCCCCGGAGCAGGCCGATATGAGTCGGTAGTTTAATTGCTTTGGCATGGACTAAATGGGCTGAAGGGCCAGTTTCCATTCTGTACTTTACTATGACTCTGACTCTAACCTGGATTCAATGCTGACCTCCAGAGCTGGCAATGTGAAATTCGTGCGATCCTCTGAAATCATGTGGGGTTTCCCTGGCTATTCTGGGTTCCTCCCACTCGTAAAGACATGCTGGGTGATAAATTGTTACTGTGAAATATCGCTAGCATAGATGAGTGCCAAGAGACTCAGGTTGAAGTTGATAAACGTCTGAGATAGAACAGGTTGCAGAGAAATAAATGGGCAAATGGGATTGATGGATACTGGCACAAACTCAATAGGGCAAATAGCCTCTTTACATTTTACAAAAAGCATGAAACAATAGGAAGTAAATATTAATTGAAGGTCTTGCCTGATCAACTCAATTCATTTTTTTGAGGAGGTAACAAGTTCAGTGAGGGTGGTGCACTTGATGTAGTACATATGGATTTTAGAAACATAGAAACATAGAAAATAGGTGCAGGAGTAGGCCATTTGGCCCTTCGAGCCTGCACCGCCATTCAGTATGATCATGGCTGATCATCCAACTCAGAACCCTGCACCTGCTTTCTTTCCATACCCCCTGATCCCTTTAGCCACAAGGGCCTTATCTAACTTCCTCTTAAATATAGCCAATGAACCGGCCTCAACTATTTCCTGTGGCAGAGAATTCCACAGATTCACCACTCTCTGTGTGAAGAAGTTTTTCCTCATTTCCTAAAATGCTTCCCCTTTATCCTTAAACTGTGACTCCTCGTTCTGGACTTCCCCAACATCGGAAACAATCTTCTTGCATCTAAGCCTGTCCAATCCCTTTAGAATTTTATACGTTTCAATAAGATCCCCCCTCAATCTTCTAAATGTCAGCGAGTATAAGCCTAGTTGATCAGTCTTGCTTCATATAAAAGTCCTGCCATCCCGGGAATCAATCTGGTGAACCTTCTCTGTACTCCCTCAATGGCAAGAATGTCTTTCCTCTGATTAGGGGACCAAAACTGCACACAATATTCTAGGTGCGGTCTCACCAAGGCCTTAGAACCTCTCTGCTCCTGTACTCAAGTCCTCTTGCTATGAATGCCAACATACCATTCGCCTTTTTCACCACCTGCTGTACCTGCATGCCTACTTTCAATGACTGGTGTACAATGACACCCAATTCTCATTGCACCTCCCCTTTTCCTAATCTGCCACCATTCAGATAATAATCTGTTTTCCTGTACTTGCCACCAAAGTGGATAACCTCACATTTATCCACATTAAATTGCATCTGCCATGAATTTGCCCACTCACTTAACCTATCCAAGTCACCCTGCATTCTCTTAACAAGGCTTTTGACAAAATGCCACATAATAAGCTGGGTAAAAAGGTAGAAAGCCATGCTAAGTAAGGGAGAGTGAGATAATGGGTCCAAAATTAATTCACAGGCAGCAAGTACAGAGTAATGGTGGATGGAAGTTTTTGTGACTAGGAGACTGTTTTCAGAGGGGTTTCACAGAGCTCATTACTTGATCCTTTCTAGTTGCATGTATTAATGATTTAGTGTCCAATGGGTCTACAGTAAAGGAACTTGTGATAATACTACATTCTGCATTCTTGGCAGTAAGTTTTGGTCTACAGGCGATGAAGTTTTTTAGTCACTTGACAAAGGGAACTTGATCTAAAGTGTGAGATTTTTGCATCTGGAGAGCAGAAACAAAACAAGAAAAAAAATAGAATAAACAGAGGTATAGAGTGACAGGGTTACAGACCTACAGCTAGAGATGGGATTAATCTGAATGTCCTTAGATATTCCAATTTTTCTGCAAATCTATGACAGATGTGTGACTAACTGACAATTCCTTCATAGATCCAGCAAATGCCTGACAGTGCTGGTTAATTCCGTGTAGCTCAAAAGCTGCTGGCATAATAACACACCTATAATTAATTCTAATTGCCTCAGTTGTCAGACCGGTTGTCAAGTGTCACACCGTCAATGCTAGCACTCTCTGCTCTGAGCCAGAAGACTGAGGGCATAAGATCCCTGTCAGACTTGAGCACAACATCTGGGGAGCAGCACAACCCGTACCAATAAAATAAACATTGTTATTTACCTCATTGTTTGTAGGGTTTTGTTGTGCACAGTCTGGCCGCTGCAACTTCAGTGATGTAATGCCAGAAAACTTATAAATTATACTAACCTGACTCTATTCCCTATAAGTTTGAAGGTTAAAGGTCAATGATTGAAGGGTTCACGACAGCAAAGGAAACTGATAAGGTAGATAGAGACTCTGCTAGCTAAGGAGTCAAAGAGGAGGCTTGACATTGGAACTCATTTGTCTGCATGCAGACAGTGAGAAGTTGGATATCCGCTTTGTTCTGGAAATTGATAGCAAGTAAATTGAAGGACCTTTGTTAATTACCATATCTCTTAATACAACACAAAGGGAGGAAGGTGGAATTCAGTCACAAATCAAACAAAACCATTCACCATTAATTTTATCAAAGTGTCTGCATATACAGTAAATACTAGATCTAGAATATAAATAGCATGGAAGGCACATTAACTGAAGGTGATTGATGTGGCTTCAAGAGTAGAACTGTGCTTATAGCTGAGATTTTGCTGCCTTATCATTCTGAACAAAATGAGGTAGCACAAAATGTTAAACTCCCATTGTTTACACTTCCGTAGTCTTTTAAAAAAAATCCCCTGATAAATTGCACCTTGCTTACTAATGTCAAGTTCACACACTGTTTATGTTCCACGCACGGCTTATTTTGACTGCATATATGGAAAACAGGTCAGCCATTCTTTTAAAGAGAATTTCAAACTTATTGGTGCATACACCCTTAGTAATCAGGGATTTTGCTTTTCAATTTGACGTTCAATTTAGTTATTTATCTCAATACTAAAATTACTACAGAAGCACCACTTACGGAATAGCAGACTGAAGATAACATTTGCTGACCACATGTTCCTTTACCAAGAAGAATATTTATTCCCTTGGTTGTTTTGCAGTTTTCACTTGCAGCTTACAGTAAACTTTGAACTGTCTGAGGGTGGAAATAGTATGAAGTAATTGCAGCAGTTAACCAGTAATAAGGCATAGTGCTGAGTAACACAAAAATCCTTATCTAATTTTTATTCTTTTCTCTTTCATCAGCAACTTCTGTAGCTTTTTGATGAAATCGTATCAAAGTTCTACATGCGCAGAACCCACTCAAGCGATCCTCAGCCAAGTTCCGATGCAAAGTAATATTAACTCTCATATTTCTCCACCTCATCTGCTCAGCATTTCTAGCTTTTGCTGTTTATTTTTTCCCTTACTGCTCATCAGGATAATGTGCAAATGGGGACTTGGCATTTCAGATAGCCAATATTTTCGGAGAACAAGCTCTTTTGAAAGACTCAAACATTTTACAAGTTTGTAGCTCACTGTCATCCTCAAGAAATCACCAACTACTGTTACAGTGCAACAGGTTCCATTTTCCCCAAACCCATCTGAGTGAAATCCTCAATTTAGTGGCCAATTGGTTTTGAGTTGGGTACATGTAAGGGTATCCAATCTCATTTTGAACAGGAGCATTATGACCAGCAAAGAGCAGACATTTAGAGAATGCATATTCATTTTTTTTGATGTGGGTACTGCTCAGTCCAACTTTCATTGAGCTTATGGTGGTGAGCTTCTGCAGTCCCCCGTTGTTGAGTAGAAAGGTCCAGGAGTAAAACAACAGCAATGAAGGAATAGGCAGAATAGTGAACAACTTGGAGGGAAACCTAGAGGTGCTGGTGTTTCCCTGTACTTCCTGCTCTCATCCTTCCTGGTGGTGAAATTTGGGAATCAATGCCGAAGTAGTCTAGAAAAGTAACTGCACTGCATTTTTGTCCCCCATAGCACTATCTAGCTCTGCATATTGAAACTCTCAATTGACCCTCTTATGGTCTCATACTCAATCCAGTTTTGAAAATTGCCATCAATTTCATTGAATTTTATTATATACCACATTCATTCTCATACATAAATAATGTGGAAGATACATATACTACAAGTGACTTATGTGGCTTCTTGAATAGAATTCTGCTTTTGAATAGCAATGTGTCACTCAAAACTTTGCTGCCTATGCAATAACTAGCACAGTGTCCTAAACTCTCAAAATGCTCTGTTTCCCCATCATTTTCTTCCATTTTCAAAGCCTGACTGTCTTTTGCCTATCCTGAACATCACTACCACTTCCAGCCTAAGAGTTATGGGATGTTTTGCTAACTCTGGCTTTAAGAATCGCCAATTTTTGTTACTTCAAAACCAATAATTGAAGCTTAAAGGTCAAGGAGTTCAATTATAAACTTTACTGCTCTCCACCATTGTAAACTTTTAAGATGCTGCTTAAAACCTCTCTACTTGCTCTAATATTTCAAACAGCAGAGGAGCAGGCCATTCGGCCTACAATGTCATGCTGAACTAATTTAAAATTAGTAATCAAATGCCCAATTAAACTATTCCCTTCTGCTGATTGAGCGATCTGGTGCTTTGCTGCCTCCGAGGGAGTTCAGTGAGGTTAGGAGAGGAGTGAATGGCTTGCAGATGGGGTGCAAGCCTGTAATCAACTCCATTTCTTGCCAATTAAGGTGTTGAGCAAGACTGAAATCAACAAGGACGTGAGCAGAAGATGAGTGGCTGTTCAGCACCGCCTGCCTGGTTTCTCTCTCCCTCTCACTCACTGCTGCCAGAGGAAGGTGCTGGAGTATTAGGTCTTGGGCAAAGTTTGATCAGCATTGTCTGCAGATTGGACACTGCAGTTCACGTTATGTGTTTCTGATTATTCCTTTTTTTAATTGCAGTTTTGTATTATTTTGATCAGATTGGACTGGCTCTGTAGCCTGCTGTCAATGAATGACACAGTGCTAAATGAACTGTCTCAATGACTCTGTGGCTTCATGTTTTATACTTTGTGTTTTTCACTCATTTTTTGCCATTTGCATGAACTGCTTGTTTTTTGTGTGTTGGGTGTTTGAGGTTTTCTTTGAACAGATTCCAGAGTGTTTCTTTGTTTCGTGGCTGTCTGTGGGAAGATGAATCTCAGGTTATATACTGCATACGTACTTTGAAATCTTTGTAGCCACTTTCATGGAACCATGGACTTGGACCCCAGATCCCAGTTAAGGGTCAGATCATTAACAGTGCATTGTCTCTTTACAGTTAATCTCCCTAAGTGCAACACTTGGCATTTGGCTGGGTTAAATGCCATCTGCCAGTTCTTTGCCCAAATCTGCAACTGGTCTATATCCACTGTACCTTTTGACGGTGTTTTATGCTATTTATAAAACCACCAATCTGTATTGTCTACAAACTTAGCAACCCACTAATCTACATTTCACATCTCACAAGATGCATTGTCAAACACCTTACTAAAATCCTGTAGACAACATCTACAGTCCTATCCTCATGCATGACGTTTATTACTTCCTTGATAAATACAATCAAGATACGATTTTCCCCGCACAAAGCCATGTTGACTATCCCTAAATAGACCATGGCTTTCCAAATGGTCATAAATCCTACCCCTAAGAATGTGTCAGGTAACTTCCTTACCACTCACTGGATTATAGTTTCCAGGATTATCCTCATTTCCCTTCTTCAATACTGGAATTACATTAGCTACTCATCAGTCCTCTGGAACCTCATCTGCAGCTGGAAAAACATGAAGATATGGCCAAGGTCCAGCAGTCTCATTTTTTGACTCTCTAAATAACCAAGAGTATATGTTTCAGGCCTTGGGGACTTAACCATCTCAAAATTCCCTGGCAAATTGGCATGCTCCACACTGATATTATTGTCCTCCATATACTTCTCCATTGTAAATACTGGTGCAAAGTACCCATTTAGGACTTTGCCCACTTAGAGAAAAAAACATTGAAACATAGAAAATCTACAGCCCTTTGGTTCACGATGTTGTGCCGACAATGTAACCTACTCTAGAAACTGCCTAGAATGTCCCTACTACATAGCCCTCTATTTTTCTAAGCTCCATGTACATATCCAAGAGGCTCTTAAAAACCCGTTGTATCTGCCTGTACCGCTGTCGCTGACAACGCATGGACAAAACTTACCTCTGACATCCACCTTGTACCTACTTCCAAGCACCTTAAAACTATGCCCCCTCATGTTAGCTGTTTCAGTCTTGGGGAAAAAGCTCTGGCTATCCATACAATCAATATTTCTCATCTTATACACCTCTGTCAGAACACCTCTCATTCCCCATCACTCTGGGGAGAAAAGGACAAGTTCATTCAACCTATTCTCATAAGGCATGCTCTCCAATCCAGGCAACATCCTTGTAAATCTCCTCTGCACTCCCTCTATAGTATCCACATCTTTCCTGTAATGAGGTGACCAGAACTGAACAGAATACTCCACATAGGGTCCAAGGTCTTATATAGCTGTTACATTACCTCATGGCTCATTTATATTTAAAAAAAATCACAAACAGGAGGGGTCCCAGAACAGATCCTTGTGGAACACCACCGGTCACCATCCTCCATGCAAAATACCAACCATCCACAACCACCCGTGGTCGCCAATTCTGAATCTACAAAGCAGTCTCCTTGGATCCCATGCCTCCTTACTTTCTGAATGAGCCTTGCATGGGGAACCTTATCAAATGCCTTACTGAAATCTATGTACACCTACATCCACTGCTCTACCTTCATCAATGTGTTTGATTACATCTTCAAAGAATTCAATCTGGTTTGTAAGGCATGACCAGCCCTCGACAAAGCCATGCTGACTATCCCTAATCAGATTATGTCTCTCCAAATGCTCATAAATCCTGCCTCTCAGGATCTTCTCCAACAACTTGCCCTCCACTTAAGTAAAACTTACTTCCTTGGCCTTCAAGCATATGTTTCCTTCTTTATCCTCAAGTGATCCTAACCACCACCTATTTAACCTCTTGCTCTTGGTGCATGTATAGAATGCCTTGGAATTCTCTTTAAACCAATTTGCCAAGAACTTCTCATGCACCGTATTGGCTTTTCTAATACCATTCCTGAGTTCTTTACTGGTTTCATTATAACTCTTGAAGGCTACTTTTGATTTTAGCTTTCTCAACCTTACATATGCACTATCTTCCTTCTTAACTAAATTTACCACCTCCCTCATGCTCCAAGGTTCCCTTACCTTGGCATCCTTGTTGCACCTTCTTACTGGAACATCTCTATCCTGGGGCCTGTGCAGTTGGTCTTGAAATACCCTCTGATATTTCAGATGTTTCCAGAAACAGCTGTAACTAATAAACTTCTCGTTACTGCCCAATACTCTTCTAATATGCTCTGCTCCAATTTAATACTCTCTTGCAAAGTTCATACTTATCCTTATTGATAGCTATCTTAAAATTTAGTTCCTCAACTATTTTCCCACTCAAAGGTAAGTTAGCAGGCCAGTCTCAATACCCAACACCCGGTCCAGCCAGTAGGGCCCTCCCCTTGCTGGACTATCTGCATAATAATTTACAGAATCCTACTGGATGCACCTCACAAATTCTGTCCCATCTAAACCTCTTGCACTAGGTCTGACTCCATATTAGAGAAGTTGAAGCCACCCATAACAGCTTTGCCTGGTCCTCAATGCCCCAGTGGCTATTGAGGGATCTATTGTATGCATAATCCCATCAGAATGATTTCACCTTTTCTGTTTTTGAGTTCTACCCATATGGGCTCAGTGGATGAGCCTCCATTATATCTCCTCTGAGTGGAGCTATGATAATTGCTTGATTAATAGCACAACTTCCCCCTGCACCCCATACCCAACTCCCTTCGTTTACATCCTTCTCTATCTTTCTTAAAACATCGAAACCCTGGGACACCAAGCACCCACTCCTGTCCTTCGCTCAACCAAGTCTCTGTTATGGTCACAGAATCATAGTTCCATATACTGATCTACACTGAATTTATCATCCTTTACCATAATGATCCTGGATCAAAAGGTCCATCCTATCTGGTCTATTTCTTTGCTTCTGCCTATTCTGACTGGTAATGACACTTACCTTTCTCTCAATCCATCCACTCTCTGACCTGGTGCTCTGGTTCCCATCCCCAATCAAAATAGTCCAAACATTCTCAAGTAGCACTAGTGAACCTTCTGGCCAGGAGTTGTGTTTTCCTCCAGTTAAAGTGCAAACCATCCCTCTTGTACAGGTCACTCCTCCCCAGAAGAGGTTTCAATGGTCCAAGAACCTGAAACACTGCCTACTGCACCATCCTCAGCCACTCTTTGATCTGTTCTATCTTTCTATTCTGGTCCTGACTTGCACATGACACTGGGGGTAATCCAAGATTATTGACTAAAAGGTCCGATTTTTCAGCCTCCTTTGTAACTCACTGTGCAGAGCTCCTGAATTGGCACTACTGGGCACCATGACCTCTGGCGGCCCACCCTTTCCCTTGAGAATATCTGCACCAGCTTTCAGATACCCTTTACCCTAGAGCATGGGAGGCAACACATTAACCTGGCAGCTCTTTCACAGCCACAGAATCCTGGCTTTTTTGATTTAAAAAAAATATTTATTTACGGGATGCGGGCACGCCATCTAAGCCAGCGTTTATTGCCCATCCCTAGTTGCCCTTCAGAAGGTGGTGATGAGCTGCCTTCTTGAAACGCTGCAGCCCGAGGTGTAGGTATGCCCACAGGTGCCGTTAGGGAGGGAATTCCCTGATTTTGACCCAGCGACAGTGAAGGAATGGCGATGTGTTTCCAAGTCAGGATGGTGAGAGACTTGGAGGGGGACTTTCCAAGTGGCGGTGTTCCAGGTGTCTGCTGTTCTCGTCCTTCTTGATGGTGGTGGTCGTGGGTCTGGAAGTTGCTGCCTTACTTTGGTGTGTTGTTGCAGTGCATGTTGTAGATAGTACACACTGCTGCAACTGTTCATTGACAGTGGAGGGATTGGATGCTTGTGGAAGGAGTACCAATCAAGTGGGCTGCCTTGTTATGGATGGTGTCAAGCTTCTTGAGTGTTGATGGAGCTGCACTCATCCAGGTGAATGGCAAGTATTCCATTAGTGGCCATCTGTCTCACTAACTCCATAGACTCCTATCACTCTTGCTCTGCTTGACTTTACCCATCCCTGCTGAGCCTCAGAGCTGGCCACAACACCTGTCCAACCATCTTTTAAAACCTGTTACTTCACCTGCCTCAACCACTTCCTCTGACAGGTGATTCCACCTTGATACCACCCTTTGTCTCAAAAAAGTTGACCCTCAAATTCTTATTAAATCTTTCCCCTCTCCTTAAACTTGTATCTAATTCTTGATTCCCCTACTTTTGGAAGAAGACTGTGTGTTCTCCCTATCTGTCCCCCTCATGACTTCACACACCTCTATGCGATCACCTCTCAGTCTCCTACACTTTAAGGAATGAAGATTCTAAGCAATTCAATCTCTTCTTATAATTCAGTCCCTCAAGTTCAGGCAGCAACCTTCTAATCTTTTTTATATGCTTTCCAGTTGAATCACATCCTTTCTACAGTAGGGAGGCCAACACTGAACACAATTCTCAAGCAACTTCACAGGTCAGGCAGCATCAATGAAAAAGAGTAAACAGTCAACGTTTTGGGCCGAGACCCTTTATCAGGACTGGAACAAAAGGTGAGAAGTTAGGTCAAGCAGGTGGGGGAGAGGGTGGAAGGGAGGAAGTAGTACAAGGTGATAATGGGTGAAACCTCGAGCAGAGGGTGGGGTGAAGTAAAAGAGATTAAGGGCTGGAGAAGGGGAGAGTCTGAAAGGAGAGGCTAGAAGACCATAGAAGAAAGGGAAGTGTTGGAGCACCAGATGGAGGTGATGGGTAGGTAAGGAGATGAGGTGTGAGAGGGAAATGGGAATGGGAATGGTGAAAGGAGGGGGCAATTACTGGAAGTTCGAGAAATCGCTGTTCATGCCAGCAGGTTGGAATCTACCCAGATGGAATACGAGGCGTTGTATTCAACCTGAGTGTGACGTCATCACAGCAGTAGGGCAGACCATGATGGACAGACATGTCGGGAGGATGTTAACAATACTTTGCAAAAATCTTCACAGAAGGGAAAAAAAAAATCCAGGAATTAAAAACAGCTCAGCTAGAATGAGGAACAAAAATAGCCTGCATAAGAGCTGGAGATCACGGGGCAGTAGTTGACAAAACGCTGGGGCCTGTACTGTAAGCTTAGAAGAGATGTTGCAGAGATAGCAGATCCCTAAGCATTTCCTTGATTTTAACAGCAAGCATAACCATGTGATTTTACAGAAGAAAAATTGGGGGATGTTGTGAAGTGCTTAAAAATTCATAATATAACTAGCATAACTGAGGTAGAAAAAAGGGAGGTGTTTCGACCACTCTGTTAGAAGATTAATTAGCATGGTAGATAAGAATAATGCAATTGAGGTTATGCATTAATATTTTTTAAAACAATTATCTAAGAAGTAATTACAGCAAATGAGAGTTCATGGGATTATGAATGATACAAGCATGAAGAAAAAATAAGAATAGTTGAGTTATTTGTAAGGCTGTAACTGATTAAGTGCACCAGTATTCTGTGCTTGGGCCTTAGTTATTTCCAGTCTAATTCAATTTCAATCCAGCTGTTCAGAATTTCATACTCAAATGTTTATCAAACCGAGCAAAAATTTGTAATTCAGATCCATTAAGGAATTTGCTGATAGAGAAATTGAGGATATCTGAATGACTGACTCCTACACTTGTGTCTGATGTTCTTAAATGGCAAACGAAGTCTGACTCCCTATTAGTCTGCAGGCTGATAAAGTTGTCCAGACCATAATTCTCCAAAGCCTCTTCCGAGCTGGATGGGTCATGCTCCTCTGGTTCTACTCTTATTTATCTGGATGAAGCCAGATGGCCTTGCCACTTGACCACACTCATCTGGCCCATTGCAAAGGGCTCTCCCCACTGGCCATTCAGCACCTTCAAGTGGTGCGGTCTCAACAGGGAATGGGCTTCTCACAGTATTTCCCTAGCATGGTCTGATAAAGAGATGTATCAATGCTGAAAAGGAATTTAACAATTTATAAATGTCAAAAGATATTTAAAAATATATAAAATCATAAACTTAAATAGGAAGTAAAGCATTCATAAAACATAAAAATCCTTGGAAAAAAGTTACCTCCTTCCTTGGCATGTTACTACTGGTCTAGAATCACAGCAAACTCAGATTCTCTAACCCTAACCCACTGGAAAAGAGATTCAACCATGTCAAGACTATCGGATTCCACATGGAACAGAGCAACCCCATCTACTAACAAGTAGGTTCTGGACAGTAGGCTGCACATGCAGAAAAGTCCCAAGATTTGGTGACATTTCTGATTTGAAATGCCAGTTTCAGCCCAGAAAGATTGAACTCATTGTCTTGGTTCTCCATAAAATCCATTCTGTATTTACCTCACTGAGGGAAAGTGTTAGTGTAGTTTTGGTAGGCTCTGGATCAAGGATCCTTTTGGTCTCCTGCTGTTGCTTGCATTGTAGGGGGTGGCTTGGTGCTTCTGTTGGCAAGATGCTTCTGCTGCTGCTTGCGCGAGGGGAGGGGAGGAAGCTTCAGAGCATTCTACAGGGTTCTTGTTCCGTAGGTGTCCGTGAAGAGTATGAATTTCAGGTTGTATACGTTGACATTAAATAAACCTTTGAAGCCGCCCCATCCAGTCTCTTAGCATGATATCACAAAATAAGCATTCAACTACAGTTTTTAAAAATTCATTTTCAGGTAGTGGGCCCACTATTTACACCTTCACCAAGGCCACCCACCACCTTCATTATTTGTGATGTTAGTTATGGCTCTGCTAGAAGCACTTTAGCCTCTGAATCAAAGGGTTTCAAAACTCCAAGCATTTGAGCATAAAATCCCCTGGCAGAGAACAGGATTGTTAAACTGCCTGAGGTGATACTTGTCAAATTAGTCAAGTCAAAATCCCTGCATGAGTAAGGAAAACAATGAGTTGTTTTCACTGTTGAGGTAAAATATGATTTGAGTTTATGGAAAGGTATCACCCCAAAGTGATTCCAATACAGCTCCCTGATCCTGCTCTGCCATTCGATATCATGGCTGATCTTGCATCTCAAGTCCATTCATCTCTGATACCCCATCACGTCCAAAAACCCTTTAGTCTCGGCCTTAAATGGCTGAGATTCTACAGTTCTCTGAGGTGGAGAATTTCAGAGTTACAACCCTCTGCACCTTCTTTGGCATTTCATAAGTGTCTAAGACAAGCATACAAATCACCTTGGCATTGGCCAAGTGTCAGAAAACGGGATTAATAGGGAGGGTCCACTGGTCAGAATGGACATGATGGACAGAATGGCTCGTACCCCCTGCTCTATGACTGTGCAAGAGAATATCAGCTGATCTATTATCCAGAGGTTACATCCCAACTTCTAAACAGCCTCTTCCCATTAATAGCCTCTTACCTCACAGAACTTGAAAGGAATGAGATCAGCTCTTTCTATATTTCAGTGCATGTAGTTCAGTATTAACCAAATCCTCCCTGAAAGTGTGAACACCCTCTTCTCTAGCAATAACTTGGTGACTCCATAGCCAACTGACTCCAAGGATAGTCTCCTCATCTTAAATCATTGACAACTAAAAGTGCACACAGTTCTCAAAAAGAATTCAATAAAATTTGCACAGTATCAGCAATATCTTACTTTTGTACTGTAATACCCTCTTAATAGAAGTCAACTTTTCACTTGCCTCCATCATTTACTCAGTTTATTTACTGTATATTGTGTGAACCCAACACACCAGCATTCTGATTAATGTTTCACCACCAAGTAAGTGATGCATCACTGTTTCACTTACCAAAGCAAATACTCTCGCATTTTCCCAGTCATCTTTCTACTAGCTTTGAATCCAGCTGTAAACCTGCCTACATCGCCTTGTAGTTTCCAGTTGTTGTCTGCTCAGCTCATTTTTCCTGTCACGTCCGCAAACCTAGATATATTACACTCTCTCCTTTCATCTAAAATTATTAATTTCAAACACCTCAGCAAGCATTACCAGCCCCTACCAAACTCTACTAGTAACAGTCTTACAAATTTATTTTCATTTTCTGTTGATTATTAAATCCTCTACAGTGTGTCCACCTTCCTAACCTCTGGGCCCACTATTTTATGTGCCAACCCTAACCACATAGCTCAAGACATTCCTTACATGGCCATTTGGTTCCTTACATGGTCATTTGCCCAACACTTGGTTCATGAACACCAGAGAGGCTGGAAATCAAAAGCAACACACGCAAAATGCGACAGAACCATGGAGGGTCATAAGCAGTCACCGTTTTCCGACCGAGACTCTCATCAGGACTAGGAAGGAAGGGTAAACAGCTGAGGGTGGAGGGGAAGCAGTACAGCTGGCAGGTGATAGGTGAGTCCAGGTGAGGAGGAAGGTGGGTGGGTAGGGGAGCTGGGAGGTGACAGGTGAAAGACGTAAAGGGCTGAAGAAGAAGGAATCTGATTGGAGAGGATAGTGTCCTATGGGAAAAAGGGAAGGAGGAAGGTGATGGCAGGTGAGCAGAACAGAGGGGGTAAGAGGCGAACCAGAATAGGGAATGGGAAAAGAGGTGGGGGGTGGGAGGGGTAAGACAGAAATTACCAGAAATTAGAGAAATCAGTGTTCATGCCATCAGGTTGGAGATTCATGTATGGCTGATTGTCAAATCTTGTTTGCTAACACTCTTGTGAAATATTGAGATATTTCATTATGTTGAAAGGTGCTACATAATGCAATGTTTTCAAAATATTATCAAATGGAATGGAAATGTACTTCTGAGGTAATGACTGTATTTATTGAAATGGCATTTTTCCAGAATGGAACAAACATCCTGTGGATTGTCAAACAGATTATCTCATTGTCACTGATGACAAAAACATCACAGAAAACAAGGCTTCAACAAAGATACTGTAAATAGCTCTTACAAAAAAAAGGTAACTTCACTGGCGATTTGCCACTGTGAATACTTTAAAAAACACGCACACGCGCAGAGGCACACACACACATACACGTGCACTTATACACTCAGCCATCTAGACTTGCCAGTCATTAAATAATATAATTTTCACAAAGTGAAAACACAAATTGAGGTTACATTAGTTATAAGGTAAACATTTCAATAACAATTTCTAATAATTTAAATCTAACCATTGAACAGGATGTTGGCTTGAAGTGATTGTGTTTTATAGAATTCTTGTATAAAATACAGTATTCAGGAGAACAATCCAGTGATAGTTCTTTCACCGTTTCACTATCCACCTCTACGCTGGTTCACTTGGCTTAGACTCCCCTGTGCCAGCATCCATTTGTAGCTTCTCATACTTTCAACAATTAATCCGTTTACTCACTTTGCTTTCTTTCCCCCCGTTTAGCAGCAGATTCGTAACTAAGGTTTACATCATCTACCAATTAGCCACCTGGATAAGGGAGGCAGCTTTAGAAGGTATATGTGGAAAAGTTGTTTACTTATTAATCCTTGGAAAATGATGGTAACAAGTTGACACTTAATAAAACAATTCTTTCACAACAAAAATAACATTAGAGCACTACCAAAAATCTATCACTTCTTTCCCTGTAACTTCTGAACATAAGCAAATCCTCTTTTACAAACCAGTGATAATGTCTCAGCTCAGTTGTAAATTTGCATTGAGAAATGCAGTCATTTGTAATTGTGGGTATCAAATGTATTTAAATATTTACCCGAACAAGGCCAATCAATGCAATCAGGTCAGAAGAAATCCAATTATCAATTTTTGAACTGGAATGATAACCTGTAGTTTTTATAGCCACCCCTCATTTTGAGAATCATCCCAATAATTAAAATCATCTCAAGCTTCTTTTAACTATCTATAAGCTATACTTTAAACAAACCTGACCAAAATACAATCATTAAACAGTTCCTATTCACAAAACACCACTACCAACCATAAGATCGGAAGAAATATAGAAATAAACGTTGATGCTCACTTGACAAACTGCCGAATTTTCGGCATAGCATTGAATGAGACAAATCCTTCTGCTTCGGCCATTTCCCACCGTTTATCAATTTGTGCTGAAACCTACTGAGGATAATAAAGGACTTTATAAAAGTTTTTTCCTTCAGTAAAGATAATAACTCTTAATAATTAACATAATATACTTGTTGTACCCAGTTTGCTTAATGTTTATGAAGCACTGGCCAGTGCAATTCAGCAGGCTAATTCATAGGGAAAGCCATCATTGCAAAGAGTGTGCATATTCCTGCTTTCCACTGGATCCATCTCGGAACCTTTCAAATTACCACAACCAATTGCTGTGCAGTTCTGTTTCGGTAATATGGCACTGACCAAGGATCGATCTGAGAACCTTCCTGGTTTGACAGCATTGTACGGTAACAGTGAATGGTTACTCATCTAGACCTCAGGGGAATTTGTCACATTTATTGAAACTTGGTCTGAACATGCTGTGCCATTAAATACTAGTGGGTCAGAGATGAATGCAAGTCCAGTTTTAGTTATACATTTGAAAACAATCGAAGTTGAATATGCAACTTCATAATCAGCTGATTTTACTTTAATACAAAATATACAGGAGCTCTGCATTATTGAATATTTCTATTTTCTGATGAAAATGGACCTTATTGTTTCAGTCTTCTTTCATTTGCTACCAACACAACTCCTTCAGGAAGGAGTACCCTGGTCACATACATCCCCAGCAAGAGCATTTTTCTAGGGGGGAAAATAAAGATTGCCCAAGTAAAGGAAGTAACCTCATGTTTGGATTTCTTCATGGAGATCTTTCAGCAGTTTGGACACGGGAGAGGCCATGAATAATTTATCAAAGAGGGAAAGAAAACTTATAGTTTCTCAAACTGATGTCAAACCAAGTGAGAAATTAGATCACTGCATTTCTGCTGCGGCTGAGCTGGTGGGAGGTGTTTAGCATTAATCAGCAGTTATGTTCCATTTCATAGAGTTGAGTGCAAAACCCTAGGCTGGCACCTCAGGCAATGCCCAGAGCCTCTGTTGTCTCTCTCTCTCTCACATGTGGGCATACAAAAATCCTTCCACACTTTTTCCAGAAGAGCATGGCATTCTGGCCTTTCCCTCAATTAATTATTACACATAAATTAATTATCTGATTATTAATCGCTCTTTTGTTTGTGGCAACTTCCTGGGCAAGTTAGCTGCCCCATTTTCTACATTGCAACAGTGACTTTAGGTCAAATGTATTCCATGAACTCTAAAAATCTTTAAGTTGCAAAAACCATGCTTTAAATGCAAATCTTTTTCACTCAACTTCCAGTTACTTTTACCCAAGAAAACTCCGACTAATGAGAATAAAAAAAACACTGGATAACCCATTTTAAGTATTATATTAAAAATGATGTCATCATAATAGAAAATAAATACTTTTACTTCTTCCATTTAATTTGAAGTCTTTCTTGAAAAAATCCTGTAGGAGTAATTTTGTGAAACAAGAGGAACCTGCTTGACTCAATCACCTCTTGCAAACTTCCCTCCTGTCAGCACATCCTCCAAAGTCACATTGGCCATGCTGGATCAGCAACTGGGGGGGGTTTCACTGATAGTGACCTAGAGTCAATCCTGTTGCAACTTCCGAGATTCCCTTCATCACAACTCATCTGAGTTCATATGAAGCAAGAAAAATAAAAGAATGTGGAGCATGTTTTGGCCACAGCATTGAAACTCAGATTGTAATGCTAACAATGAAAATAATTTTGACCAATCTTTTGGTCATGTACCCTAATATGTAACTCAGAGTCAAATGCAGCTTGATAAACATTCTCAAGAAACACCTTGGGAGGTTTTAATATGTTAAAGGTGCTAATATAAATACAAGTTGTTATTACAAAGTCTTGCATTTCCCATCATGAATCGGATAGACAATGCTTTCAGACAATACTTCAGCAAATCATGTACTCTACAGCACTCCTGAAGTACCTCACAGACTGAACAATCGCCACTAACTACCAGAAAGTTATCAGCGTTGCTCCCACAGAACCTCCTTCCTCGTGAGAGGTAAAGGTCATTGGCCTTCAGAAGGTCAGGTGATCCGTTCTAGCATTTGGCGACCAACTGTGAGGAATGTCCTGCTGTTGAGAAACCAACAAAGCTGTATTTCACCAGTGTGGACCCGGTTTTGAAAACTCTTCCTCCTGTGGCTGCTGCATTGTTGGGGTCATGGGTCTGGCATGTCTGAAGTATCAACGACTACTTTAATGAAGATAGTGTCATCTTTAATATACGTTCCACTTTCCAAGACAGTCTGTGCAACAAAAAGAGGGCAGCCAGAAGCAATATTCATTTCTCCTACTGGCTGCTTAAAACTGCTGCTGTTGGGGTCTGGCTTAAAGGCATCCCCCAAATGGCGATTGGCCTGTCCTTGGTCTAACAGCATCAACGTTACTTTCTGTTTAAAAGGCCAAGGTAATAGTGCATCATATTCTCCTCGCATGATGACAAAAAACAGCGACAAGTGGGTTCCTTTGCCCATACCATCTCCATTGAGATAAACTCGAGCACACATTTTGTATCCAAAATATCCCGTGTAAAATGGCTGGCTATACAAGGATAACGTTTTTCCATTAACAGCCTCCTGTTTCCGCCGCCTGTAGTCTCGAATCTTCCAAATCAGTTTACCGTTGTAGCTGACAGTTTCTAAGAGTTGAAAGCGTAGGTCCATATCTGCCAGCCTCACGTCATGAACACTCAGTAAACTGTCAAACCTCTTCAGCTGGTTACTTAATTCAGCTGCAAGACAAAAAGAATTAAACATTTTATTTGAATGAAGTCACTTTGCAATAGGATGAACTATTTATATGATACTGGAGTTTGCAAATGTGAATCTTACGTCAACTAAACTTCTTACTGTACTTATTCAAAATATATAATTTCACTGGCATAATCTGCTGAAGATTAGTGACACAGGAAAGTAATGTTTTAACTTAAAATTTAATTTGATGTTGTTATTGCTGTGACAGTATCTAGACTTTACAAAGAAGCAGAGACATATTGCTTACAGCCAGTCACATAACATTCAAATGCTTCAGAGCAAAACAGCATTTAAGGTGATACAAGGACAAATAATAAAAACCTTGGATCCCAAACCAGTCCTTGCCTTTCAAATGGTGCTAAACTGTATTTGCAAGAACTTTTTCCAAAGGTTTCCCTGCAACTGAGATAGGGCATATGGCCTGACACTTCGTGGCTTACCCCATTCACTCTTCTTGAATATGGGAATAATATGGCCAGCAAATAACGTGACCAGCGGCGACGTCCTTCAAACAATTCATGAAACTACTTCTTCTTCTTCCATATATGATTATACTACTGCGTGTGAATGGAACCTGTGATTTACCTTTTCAGGTCGGTTGAGCGATCCAGCACTTTGCTGTTTCTGAGGGAGGTCGCTGAGGTTTGGAGCAGATTGTGCAGCCTGGAGCCAAGAAACCCGAAGCCCATGATTGACTCCAGTCCTCGCCAGTTAAAGCATCAAGCAATATTGAAATCAACGAGGACGAGAGTGGAAGGCGAGCGGGTATTCAGCACCGTCTGCCTGCGTGTGACTGATCTCTCTCTCTCTCCCCTCCTCTTGCTCGTTGCCGCCGGAGGAAGGTGCTGGAGTCGTGGATCTTGGGCAAGGTTTGATCGGTGCAATTTGTCACTGGACTCTGCAGTTCACGTTATACACGTCTGGTTACTCCTTTTCTTAGATTGCTCTTTTCTGCATTTGGGGCCACTGGCTCTGCAGCCAGCAGTCAACGGAAAATTGAACTGAGCTGAACTAAACTGAAAATTTCTAGACTGTTTAAGGACACTCTGGTTTGATGTTTTATGTTCTGTGTGTTTTTCGCTTGTTTTTTGCCATTTGCGCGATTTATTCTTTCTTTTGCGCACTGGGTGTTTGAGGTTTTCCTTGCACCGGTCCCATGGTGTTTCTTTGTTTCGTGGTTGTCTGTGGGAAGAAGAATCTCAGGGTTGTATACTGCATAAATACTTCGATAATAAATGCACTTTGACCTTCCAGTTTTCCAGTACCTCATCTGTGCCTAAAGAAGTCGTCTATCTCTCCATCAGAGCCCCTGTAATCTCCTCCTTTGCTTCCCATAGCTCCCTGAGATAGATTTCATTAATCCCTGGAGACTTATTGACATTAATGTCTCTTTCCTGCAGCGCACATTCCAGGCTATCAGCATAATCTCCCCGAGCAGTGCGTAGTGAACAGTGATACAGAGTATTCTTTCATGACGTCACACGTACTCCCGGCTCCACACAAAAAACTACCCTTTCGGTCCCCTAGAGGACTTACTCTTTCTCTAGCTACCCTCTAGTTTTTAAATACATTTATAAAAAGTTCTGGAATTCCCTTTAATACTGTAGGCCAAGACCATTTCATGATCTTATTTTATCCTCCAAATCGATTTCTTAAGTTTTCTCATCTGTAAACCTCAATGAATTAACTTGATAACAATCTCCTATGACTGACAATAGCTTCATTCTTTTTCCTGAACAACACTCAATTTGGCCATCAAATATATCAACTTTGCTTATCACGCTTGCAAGGATATGCTGATTCCAAACTCTTTTATGTCTCCCACTTATCAGGTATAGTTAGGATATAGGCAGCAATGTATGCATGATGGAAAATGATTAGCCCATTGAGAGTTCACCAGAACAATGGAAACAGTAAAAGGCCCAACACAAGAACCAGGGCGGGGACGATACTGCAGAAACATTTATACCTATGTTATTTTCTCAGGATTAGGTGTGGATTCAAGCTTCTGGAGCTTGAACTTATCAGGGAGTTAGGGAATGGAGTTGCAGCAAGACAAAGGGAATAGCTCTCTCATTGCAAAGTTCAGCCAGAGGACACTCCTGCTCATCGAGTACTTGATGCTAAGGCTAAATTTCTAATGAGTTAGGGATAGTGAAGAGTGACAAAGAGATGAAGCAGAACTGATTGGATTCAAAACTGACACTGTGCAATGAGGCTGCTGAGAGATGACAAACTGAAAATGGCCCAAGGAACCTTGGGGGGGGGGGGGCGGTGAAATAATATAGAAATAAGAAAAAGCTAATGCTATTGATTCTTTGCTGGCCACCGAATAAAATTTAAAAAAGAAATCGAGGGAAAGCAGTGCCAGAGTGCCAGCTGGATGGAGTGGAGAGTTATCTGGGGATGCTGTGCTGATAAGCGTTGCCTCCGGGTCACGAGGAATGAAGAGTGATTATTCGACTTTGTCATTGCCACAGAGCTCTCACATGTAGCCTTCAGAAAAGCCATTTTGATAATGCAGCAGAGACAGAACCCTGATTGTTCTGGGAAGGTTGAACAAGGATTTTGAAAGTGTTAGCAAATTCAAGGACCTGAGAGGAAGAGAAGAGCGTTAGCATTTGGAAAGAAGAAGGAGTCAATGGCGAGCTTCTTGAAATGGCCGATGGTGGAACATGTTAAGGAGAGAACCACAACAGCTAAGGAAAGAGAGATTTAGTTGGCCTGGTAACAGTAGGCCAAGAGGGAAAGAGCGGGATGGCAGACTTATGGCTGATAGGAACATGATGGCAGCATGAGACGTAAAGTAGGGAAAACAAAACTTTCTGTCACCTGAAAGTGAGGGAAATTAGGTCAAAACTGGATAGCTTCAATCTTAGTGGACCACATCACCAAGGCAGCACAATAGCATAGTGGTCAGCACAACACTTTACACTACGGGCAACCAGAGTTCAATTCCCGCTGCTGCCTGGAAAGAGTTTGTATGTTCTCCCTGTGACCATGTGGGTTTCCTCCAGGTGCTTTGGTTCCGCTACACAGTCGAAAGTCATACCATTTGGTAGGTTACTCAGCAGGCCAGGCAGCATCCAAGGAAAAAACCATAGTCGACACTTCGGAACTTTGGCCTGGAGCATCAACTGTGCTTTTTTCCATGGATGCTGACTGGCCTGCTGAGTTCCTCCAGCATTAAGACAGGGGTTACTGGGTGGCGTGGCTCGAAAGGCTGTATCCCAATGAATAGATATATCAAGCCTTAACGAACTCTGCTCTTAAGTAGCAAAACTGCCTATTATTCCAGTAATATCTTGGAATGCAATACCAATTCCAAATTCTTTTTCATTCCTGAAACCTTGGTCTCCTCCTCAACACAAGGAAGCAGCGACACCACCAAGTACTTAACATCTTATACAGTTTATTTATTTTTATTTAGAGATACAATGCGGAATAGGCCCTTCTAAGCCTGCGAACTGCACTGCCCAGCAACCCCAATTTAACCCTGACCTAATCAAGGGACAATATCCCAGTTAACCTACCTGGTACATCTTTGAACTGAGGGGGGAAGCCAGAGGAGCTGGAGGAAACATTCCACAGAGAGGACCTACAGAGGTTGCTGAAGTGAACTCTGAGCTGTAACAGCGTTGTGCTGACGGCTGCACTACTGTGTCGTCCCACATCATCTCCTGCCTGACGACTGTGGGAAGTAACCTGGCTAGCTGCATCATGTTCTGTCACAGCACTTCGAATGTACGGGAACGCAAGAAGCAGCAGAGAATAGCAGGCCCAGCCCAACACACTACTGCACGTCCCTCCCCACCAACCAAAGTATCTAAATCCGAAGGCACCATCTACCTACGATCGGCACCATCCAGGCCACGCCATCTTTTTGCAGCTACCGCTGGGCTGCAAGTACAGAAGCCTGAAGTCCCACACCACCAGGTTCACAAACAGCTACTGCCCTTCTGCCATTCAGTTCTTCAACCAGCCAGCACAACCCTACTCGTATAGTTATGCTTTCATTTCTTTGAACTACCATGGACTTCGTTTTTGTTTTAATTGCATTCATTTGTTTTCCTTGTGTATCTGATGCTACGTGCCAGTGACACCACTGCAATTAATTTTCTCATTTGCGCCTGTGCATACTTGCACTTATGCATATAACCACAAATTAATTTTTTGACTTTTATTGTAACTTTTGAGAAAGTGGGAATTATTATCTTTTCCACATTCTGGTTAGCTGCCTTCAGCCAACTCCTTCCCTTCCCCAGAGAGACAAAATTCCTCTGGCTCTTCTCACTGCCTGAGCTATCACCTCTCCAGTTGAGGCTCAGGATGAAAATACGAGTTTTAGGCAAGTCAGTTTTCAATGACTTCATTTATGATTCTTCATTCTCGTGAAAATCTGCACATTAACAATGCATCCTGGGTTGCAAACACTCTTTTACATAGGAGCCAACTTGCACTGCTCCCACACTTCAATTCACATCTTAGACAACAGACAATATGAGCAAAATCGTGGCTTTGTACTTACTCAAACTAGCAGCTCCCATGCCTGGTCCAGCAGTTCTGCCGGGCAACTCCAGTTGTCTAATTCGGGTCTGCAGGTGGTCTATAGATTCTCTCAGAATGTTGGCATCTCGAGCAGTCTCTTCCTGCCTTTGGTATGTCTGTTGCGATGTTTGGTCAATATTCATCAGCTTATCTGTCTGACTGGCCAACATTTTCTGCAAAAATTAAAATTAAAATTTGTATACATTTAATACAAGCTAGCATCATATCCAAAGCAGCAGGTGATCTGGGTTCATGCCCGATGGTCAGGTGAGGAAAGCATTCCTAGTGACCTAATGCGAGAAAGTCAATGCCAGCTTCAGACTAACAGTAAAATCCTTCGTTATAAGCAAAGCAGGACAGGAAAGACACACTGACAGATTCTGGGTTCCTAGTGAACTGCTTCCAATGTCCATTTCTCATCATGGCCATTCTTTGCAAGCATACAGCCTTTCTCACCCAAATTCCTCTCCACTCTGCAGGTTATTAAGGATCAAACTGCAGCACGTTTCAGTACAACTAACACAGAGCTTGTCTCTGCTCGTTCACTGATGAAATTCTTATCCGTGCCTTTTTGCTTCTAAATTCAACAACTTCAAATGGGCATTCTCATTCCAACCTCTATAATTTAGAAATCATCCAAAATCCTATCACATGTTTTGTACTCAGTTAGTCTGTTCATCAATTCTGTGCTACCTGGATTTTAAATTTTTCATTGACTAATTCATATCCCCTTTTGACCTTGCCCTCTCCTCTTTCTATAAACCTCTCCAACCCTATAATCCCAAGGGGTACGCATAGTCCTGCGCCTCACCTCTTTAACATATCCAAAGTTAATTGACACTGGCAGCCACATCTACAGCTAACAACACCTTAAGCTTTGAAGTAGTGCGTCTCTACCCCCTTTACCTTTTAAATTATTCCATAAAACATACTTCTAAAGTAGCTCAGTCGTCAAGTTATGCGTTAATGTCCCTGTGAAGCAGCTTAAAAATTTTTGCTACATTAAAGACTTTGTATGAATATAAGCTGCTGTTGTTGAGCAAGATATGCTTCAATGAATTGAAGAGAAAAAAAATGTGAAGAACAGTTGGCTGACAATGGAAAACCATTTGCACGAGGGTGGATGCGAACCAGGACTCGCAGACTCTGCAGAATTTGGATAGTTAACTGGCTAGTGTTACAAAGTTCATACAGACTCCAGTACACACGTAGAAATAAATAAGTAAACAATATGAATGGAGACATTTTCACATTGATTATAACAATTAGAATTATATAACTTGAAGCAATTGCATCAGTAGGGAATTATTATACAGTCATTATTATACAAACACCAGAGGGCATATGTATGAAATTAAGGGAGGGAAGTTTAGGGGAGACATCGGGGGTAAGTTTTCTTTACATGGAGGGTTGTGAGTGCCTGGAATGACTTGCCGGGGATGGTGGTGGAGGCTAAAACATTAGGGGTATTTAAGAGCCTCTTGGACAGGCACATGGATGAAAGAAAAATAGAGGGTTATCGGGTAGTGTGGGTTTAGTACTTTTTTTAAGGATTATTTGGGTCGGCACAACATGGAGGGCTGAAGGGCCTGTACTGTGCTGTAGTGTTCTATGGTTCATTGAATTTTTTAAAAAGTTGTAAATTATTGGCTAGAAAAAGAAAAAGCAGCTATCCTTGATGTTCAATGCTGTTACCAATACCGAGTCCTCCCACCATCAATATCCTTGGAGATAACTACTGATCACTGAGGTTGGTTATCTTCAGACATCAACAAACATTTAAGAACGATCCACACTCAACAAGGCAAAAGTCAGGGACATGGTGGAGTATTTTCCACTGGCTGTGATGAGTGCAGGTCCAACAATGATCAACAAGCTCAATGTATTCAAAACAGAATAACTGGCAACGGGCTGCCGGCAACTGTGGTGGAGGCGGATACAATAGGATCTTTTAGATAGGTACATGAAGCTTAGTAAAATAGAGGGCTACAGGTAAGCCTTGTAATTTCTAAGGTAGGGACTTGTTCGGCACAACTTTGTGGGCTGAAGGGCCTGTATTGTGCTATAGGTGTTCTATGTTTCTAATGCCACCCGCCTGTCATGCCTGAATGTTGTTTAGGGCTCAGTGCATGCAGGTGTGGACTGCATTATTTGCCGAGGTGTTGCAAATGGAACTGAAGATTGTGCAATCGGTGAACATTCTTCAGAATGACATTACAATGGTCAGTGATAAAGCAACCGAAGATGACTGAGCCTTGGAAACTGTTCCAAGAGACTCGCACTGATCCACAGGGCTGGGATTTCAGTTTTCTCCTGGCTTTGGTGTCTGCAAGAACTATTTAATCTACTTTATAGACTGTTCCACACCAAAGTTGCCACCATCTTCAAACTGACTTTGAAACAGTAAATCTCGTGGATATTTCTCTGGGGTCAATAGTGAGTCACTTCTTCAAGGATACCACAATATCCTGGGTTGTTCAAGTACAGAGAGCATTCTTCATTCCATCTGAAGTCACATCCTACCCGAGTTATTACTCCATGACACCGTGGCCCTCTGTTGACCCTGCTTCCTGCTCTTACCGTGATTTTAAATGTTTTATGAACATTTAATTTCTTCGTTCTCTATTTTTGACTATTCAGAATATACTGTACAATTATACCTGAAATAACAGTCTATTTTTCACATTTTTGGAATTTTTTCAAGCCTTCCTGATATTTCACATCTCTGTAAGAATTTTACTTAGCTACATCCTCCATGGACTAAAAGCCCCAAGTTGTTTTTTTTTAAAGCTACTTTATTGTTCAGCACTTACAGTTTTTTTTTTGTCAATGCCTTAAGAAATTGATTATTTTTGCAATCCAAAAAGGACATATTACATGTAAACTGATCTATTCAGGACAAATTCTCACTTATCTAATAGTTCAACATTTTACAGCTAATTACATCAAAAACTAAGATACAAGGATCTACAAATATGGAAGTATTTCCTCTCTGTGCCAAAAGGTATTACCTGCATGTGGCCAAGTCGACTTTCGTTCTTACTTGCGAGCTGTGCAAATTTACTTTGTTCTTTCTCCAAGTGGCTTATCTGGGCTGACATGATATCAACCATTTTACACTTTTCTTGCAACTTGTTCTGAAGATCCAAGACCTGCAGCAAGAATGAAGAACTATTAGCACGGAATCTCTCCTGGCAAGCACTATTATACCATTAAGATTCAATTTTTTCACTCTTTGCTGACTTCAGTAATAACTTCCATGAAATCGGAAATGCTTTATTCTTTTGTTCCTAACCTGACATTTCCATCACTGAGAGAGTGGGACTACTGAGGCCTTAAACTTCTCTTACTGACACCTTAAACATCCGCTCAAGGCCATTAGGCAGTTTTTTGATCCCATTAATTTGGGAACATCCTGCATGAAGGAATTATATGCTGTGGGATTTAAATTGGAGTCTCACCCATCACTGAAAGACCACAGTCCGTCAACCCGCATCATACAACTATATATGTAGACAATGCCAAGACCCAAGTGTGATTCAAATCGTTCCACAAAACATAATGAAATGTCAGCTCTGGCAGAAACTGCAACGTTTGACACCTTATACTTTAATACACTTAAATGATACTGCTGCATTTTATCTCATATTTCACAAAGAGTGACTTACTATTGCCAGTGAGGTCTTTTACATAATGAGGAAACTCTTGTAAGATGAATCAGCTACAGAGGTCAAACGGCTAGATTGAGAAAGAATGTAGCTCTCAATACAAATTCTCCTTGTCACAGCTACAGTTAGAGAGGATTACTTTTCAATAGTATATCAGTGACTTAGTAGGGCAGCTTCCAAACCACGATATTTCTAAAATAAACTTAATAAAAGCAGAATGGATCAAAATATTTGCCACTGTCGAACTTTTGTCCAATGGAGGAAGAGTACACAAAGAAAAGCAGAACTTGTTTTTACAAACCCAGTGCAAATTAATAAATTGGCAAGTTAGTTTATTATTGCTATCTGTACTGAGCTACGGATTGCAGATCAATTTGTCATAACAGCGCCTAGAGGGAATACAGGTAAAACAATACAGCGTGAAGAATAAAGTGTTACAGAGAAAGTGCAGAGTAGGTAGACAATAACGGCCAAGATCAAAACAAGATTGTGAGGTCGAGGGTCCATACTAGGGAACCATTATCATAGTGTGATAGAAGCTGTCCCTGAGCCTGTTCATACAGCTTTTCAGACTTTTGTATCTTCAGCCCAATGGGAATGTAGACTGTGTGCAAGGGGATGAGCTCTATGATTGTGCTGGCTGCTTTATCAAGGCAGTGAAATGTGAGAACAAGACCATGGAGGGGACACTGGTCTCATGCTATGCTGAGCTGTGCTCACAACTCCTTGCAGTTGCCTGCAGTCAACTTCTTTGGTTTCAATGGTGCGTCGAACAAAATGCGTTTAGCCTCCTGAGGAAGTAGAGCCATTGAAGAGCTTTCTTGTCCATAGCATCTACATGGTTAGACCAGGATACGTTATTGGTGATGTTCACTCCTAGGAACCTGAAGCTCGCAATCCTCGTGCTGATGTAAGCAGGAGCAATGAGCATTGCGCCCCTTTCCTGAAGTCAATGACTGGACCTTTCATTTTGCTGGCATTGAGGGGCAAGGCAGCTGTCATGTAATCATGTCACTAGGCTCTCTACCTCCTAACAACAGAATAAAAAGCCAGCTCCTCTTCTGAATTTACATTCTACATACTACATACAGTACAATAAATGCTGGTCTTGCAGGAATAGCAATGTCTCATAAATGAAGGAACAAAATTAACCATTAAATCCTGCTCAATGAGCTCGTCCATGTTGCATGTTGAAGCCTTTGGAACGGGGTCTCAACCCGCAGCCAGCTCCCAGAAAATGCAGAAACTGTTACAAGTTTCTAAAAAAAGTCCATGTTTTCATGGAAATAGAGAAAAAAAGGCCCTCAAACAGGCATCCATGCAATTGCTCGGAGAGTTAAGGACGTAAACTTTATCAACATTTTTTTACCCTATTATTGCAAAAATATGCACATTTCTGTTTTTGTCATGTCATTAGCAGTTCTTGAAGTATAACTGTTGCAGAATCTTCTGCGTTAACCAGTTCCCCAAATTACTGCTGGGCTACGTTCCAATTCTGAGAAATCAGTTTAGCCTTATTGGCATATAAACTCCAAAACACAAGGTTTTCTTTTCCTTTGAGCCCAAAACCAAATTTATGCATTTTTAGTTATTTTAGTCAACTGACAGACATACTTTATTGATCCCGAGGGAAATTGGGTTTCGTTACAGCTGCACCAACCAAGAATAGTGTAGAAATATAGCGATATAAAACCATAAATAATAATAAGTAAATTATGCCAAGTGGAAATAAGTCCAGGACCAGCCTATTGGCTCAGGGTGTCTGACACTCCAAGGGAAGAGTTGTAAAGTTTGATGGCCACAGGCAGGAATGACTTCCTATGACGCTCAGTGTTGCATCTCGGTGGAATGAGTCTCTGGCTGAATGTACTCCTGTGCCTAACCAGTACATTATGGAGTGGATGGGAGTCATTGTCCAAGATGGCATGCAACTTGGACAGCATCCTCTTTTCAGACACCACCATCAGAGAGTCTAGTTCCATCCCCACAACATCACTGGCCTTACGAATGAGTTTGTTGATTCTGTTGGTGTCTGCTACCCTCAGCCTGCTGCCCCAGCACAAAACAACAATATGATAGCACTGGCCACCACAGCCTTGTAGAACATCCTCAGCACTGTCTGGAAGATGTTAAAGGACCTCCGTCTCCTCAGGAAATAGAGACGGATCTGACCCTTCTTGTAGACAGCCTCAGTGTTCTTTGATCAGTCCAGTTTATTGTCAATTCATATCCCCAGGTATTTGTAATCCTCCACCATGTCTACACTGACCCCTTGGATGGAAACAGGAGTCACCAGTACCTTAGACCTCCTCAGGTCCACCACCAGCTCCTTAGTCTTTTTCATATTAAGCTGCAGATGATTCTGCTCACACCATGTGACAAAGTTTCCCACCGTAGCCCTGTACTCAGCCTCATCTCCCCTGCTGATGCATCCAACTATGGCAGAGTCATCAGAAAACTTCTGACTCAGTGTTGTAGTTGAAGTCCAATGTGTAGATGGTGAAGAGAAAGGGAGACAGGACAGTCCCCTGTGGAGCCCCGGTGCTGCTGACCGCTCTGTCTGACACACAGTGTTGCAAGCGCACGTACTGTGGTCTGCCAGTCAGGTAATCAATAATCCAATGCACCAGGGAAGCATCCACCTGCATCACTGTCAGCTTCTCACCCAGCAGAGCAGGGCGGATGGTGTTCAACACACTGGAGAAGTCAAAAAACATGACCCTCACAGTGCTCGCCGGCTTGTCCAGGTGGGCGTAGACACAGTTCAGCAGGTAGACGATGGCATCCTCAACTCCAAGTTGGGGCTAATAGGCAAACTGGAGGGGATCTAAGTGTGGTCTAACCATAGGCCAGAGCTGCTCTAGAACAAGTCTCTCCAGGGACTTCATGATGTGGGAGGTCAATGCCACCGGTCTGTAGTCATTGGAGCCACTGGGGCGCGGTGTCTTCAGTACAGGAACGAGGCAGGACGTTTTCCACAGCACAGGAACCCTCTGGAGACTCAGGCTCAGGTTGAAGACGTGGTGTAGTACTCCACATAGCTGGGGGGCACAGACTTTAAGCACCCTGGGGCTGACATCATCCGGGCCTGCAGCCTTGCTTGGGTGGAGACGTTTCAGCTGTCTTCTCACCTGTTCAGCTGTGGTTTCACGTATGGGAGGGGTGCAGTCACGAAAGCAGGGTGGGAGGCTGAGAGGAGGGGTAGGAGGGGAGAGTGGAGTATATGTTGGTTGGGGGCCGACAACAGATGAATCATGTGGGGGATGGGCAGGGGCTACAGTGTCAAATCTATTGAAGAACAGGTTAAGTTCGTTGGCCATGTCCACACTGCCTTCAGCTCCTCTGTTGCTGGTTTGCCGGAACCCAGTGATGGTCCTCATCCCACTCCAAACCTCTCTCATGTTGTTCTGCTGGAGTTTCCACTTAAGCTTCCTCCTATACCTGTCTTTAGCCTCCCTGATCCTGGCTTTCAGGTCCCTCTGTATTGTCCTCAGCTCCTCCCTATTTCCATCTCGAAACACCCTCTTTTTAGTGTTCAGGATTTCCTTAATGTCCTTTGTTACCCATGGCTTGTTATTTGAATAACAAAGGACAGTTCTTGCCGGAACATTGCAGTCCACACAGAAGTTGATGTAACTAGTGATACACTCTGTGAACTGTTTATCACAATTAGCATTAATGTGTACTGGAACAGCTGATCGCATCAACTAAGATCTAAAGTGAAATGTTCACACAAGGCCGAGTTCGCAATGCATTAAGTCTAGTATTCAAAGGAAGCAATTAAACCATACACCTATACAAATATAATGTGCGTTTGTCACCAGCACGACAGCCGGATTAAACAACATGGAAAGAATGTGGCTGACCCAGTGAATAGTTTCTGCAGTTGTGAACCTTCTCATTGATTAAACATAGATTTTTATTAAAGAGATATCAAAATTCAATGGCTTCAGTAATCCAGAAAAGAAGTTAACAAGTGATTTCTAGAGATCAGGGCGTTAGTCTACATCTCGCCATGATCCCAAAGAAATTCAATGCACCACCAGTATCTTTTAAGTACTTTTCATACTGAGATCAGCAGAATGAAGTGTGTTACACAACACTGAAACAAGCCCTTCGGCTCAACAATGGTGACCAAGGAAGTCACATGAACTTGCCCCATATGACTGCATTTGGCTCATACCCCTCTCCACCTTTTCCATCTGTACACTTGTCTAACTGCCTCTTAAACATAATAATAGTACCACACGTATTACTATTACTATCGAAAAGCCGTACGAATTATAAATAAGACAAGTTATTATGAGCCAACCAATCCACTATTTATTCAACTAAATACTTTAAAATTCAGAGATTTCATAGATTTTAAAATAATACAAATAATGTGTAAAGTAATAAAATGGACAGCTCCCACAAAGTATCCAAAGATTGATTAAAATGAGAGAAAGTCAACATGATTTGAGAGGAACATGTATACTTCAAAAACAAAGGATATGAACAAATGTAAAAAATCATTGTATTTCAGTCAGGGGGTGAATCTATGGGACAGTTGTAGTGAGAATTCAAAAACATGCACTACGCGTAACAAGTTTAAAAAATTATTTAAAAATAATTTAATGAACAAATATAAAATACATGATTTAAAATGAATGGGAGTAATGTAAATAAATGATTCTTGGAATTGGATTTTGTGTGAAAAGATTATGAAATTTTTTTGTTGTGTTGTGATGATTGATGCCAAATATATTGCTGTATAAAGTACGAGGGGTAGGTCTAATAAGCTGTAGCTTCAGCCTACACCCTTTCCGACTCTTTTAAAGATTTTTATTATTAAATTTTGTTTTATGAAATCTTCGTTGAAAATTGTGCTTTTTATTATGTTTCTACTGACCGAAATAAAATTTCATTCATTCATTCAATAGGACCTGTTGAAGTTGCAGCAAGGGAAGGATTAAGGTATAGTTGGCAGATAGCGTACAGTCAACCCGGCTGAGAAAGGTCTTTGAAGAGAAGTCCTTGAAGAGCATAACTTCCCTTTGGATGGCATCAATCTGCAGCCATTTGGCATGAAAGGGATGTGATGGAAGAATGCAATGCACACTCCGACTACGGGACAATCACTTTACCAACTTCAAAGTGTCATTTAACACCCGTATTGTGAATGGGAATTGATTATGCAAATAAGGGATATAAACAACCCACAGTTTACCAAGTGCCTGCAACTGCTAGCCAATTCTATATAAAAACGGCATTGCTCTGCTCAAACGTCAGAACAGTACGGTGACAGGAGCCACACTTGTGCACAAGTAAATAAAGTGTAATTGAGGGACAAGTATGAGTTTTCAGATTCCAGTTAATTGGCAACGACGTACCCACCACTCCAGTCTTCTTGGTGGTCTGTTGGATATACCCACCACCTGTGAAAAGCTTTCTTTCCGGTCCCTTTTAAATCTCTCCCCTCTCACTTTAGATCCATGTCCTCTAGTTTTAAACTGCCCAACCCAAACAAAAAGAATGTGCTATGTACCTTATCTATACTGCTCATGATTTTATATGTACCTAACGTTACCCCTCAGACTCCTGTATTCCAAGGGGAAAAAACAGCCCACCTAGCTTCTCCTTATGACTAAAGTGCTCCATTCCCGATAACATCACTATGAATCTTTTCGACAGCCTTTCCAGCTAAATGACGTTTTTAATGAAATCAGCTCCTGATGTATCATATTTCAACAACAAAATAAACCAGCTGCCAAGTTCCATGGCTCTTCTTGGGCACCAGCCCTGGCAAACACCAGATAATCACTGCCCATTTGTGATACATCAGGAACCTATCATGGGACTTATAGAAAAGGTTAAACTCAAAATAGGAAAACTGGTTCTAAAGCAAATACTTCCAATAACTTCAGAAAGCTTTGTTCTCACTTTGGAAGGAAGGCCAGTATAAGTGAACAGAGTTAATATTTAACTTTATTGACCTTTGAGCAAACTAGGAGATGTACAGTATAATAGACAAAAGATGTCTATTATAGGAATATAATATTTAATTATAATATAATATCTAATAATATGTAATATAATATCTAATTATAGGAAAGATGTCAACAAAATAGAGAGTGTACAGAGAAGATTTACTAGAATGCTACCTGGGTTTCAGCACATAAGTTACAGGGAAAGGTTGAACAAGTTAGGTCTTTATTCTTTGGAGCATAGAAGGTTGAGGGGGGACTTGATAGGGGTATTTAAAATTATGAGGGGGATAGATAGGCTTTTTCCATTAAGAGTAGGGGAGATTCAAACAAGAGGACATGAGTTGAGAGTTGGGGGCAAAAGTTTAAGGGTAACACGAGGGGGTATTTCTTTACTCAGAGAGTGGTAGCTGTGTGGAATGAGCTTCCAGTAGAAGTGGTAGAGGCAGGTTCGGTATTGTCATTTAAAGTAAAATTGGATAGGTATATGGACAGGAAAGGAATGGAGGGTTATGGGCTGAGTGCGGGTCGGCGGGACTAGGTGAGAGTAAGCGTTCGGCATGGACTAGAAGGGCCGAGATGGCCTGTTTCCCTGCTGTAATCGTTATATGGTTATATATGTCCAATGAAATGGTTAAAACACCTGAGGATAGAAGCATGTAAATTATGGCAGAAGACAAATATCTGTGGCTCAGGCTTTTCTGGCAGGAAAGCAGCAGGTAAACTGTACACGTGCGAAGCAAGAGGAGAAATAAAACACGACAAAGGCTTAGCAAGTCAGGCAGTATCTGTGGAAAGAAAGCAGACGGCGGGCTGGGGCGAGTCTTCCTTCTGAAAAGTTAACCTTTTTGCTTTCCACATGTGCCACTTGACTGGTAAGTATCTGTATTGCTTTCTTTTATTTCACATTTCCAGCATTTGTAGCTTTTTTAAAAGATTTTCAGTTACAAAGGAGGACCCGGTGGAGTGCAGTCCCTGAGTCTATCAATGACGCTGAGTTGGAGATGGTTGAGAGCTTCAGGTTCCAGGATGCACTATAAATATCACCAACAATATGTCCTGCTCCACCCATGAGAATGCTACAGCCAAGAAAACACACCAACACCTCCATTTCCTCAGAAGGTATAGGATTTTCAGCATGTCCCTGATAACCCTTGCACCATTGAAATCATCCAATCCAAATGCGGAACAGATTGGTGCTGCAACTGTTCTGTCCTAGGTCACAAGAAACTGCAGAAAGTTGCAATGCAACCCATCTCTCTGAGAAACCAGCCTCCAATCTGTTAACTTTGTTTGTACTTCCTGTTGCCTTGGCAGAACAGCTAAGACCTCCCTCCCTCAGTTATTCTCTCTTCTCCCTCGTCAGGCAGGAGATACAGATACAGAAACTTAGATACAGAGATACAGAAACTTGAGCGCAAAGACCACTAAAGTCAAGGACAGCTTCTATTCCATTGCTATCAGACTCTTGAATAGACCTCTCACAGGCTAAAAGATAAACCCTTGATCTCCCAATCTCCCTCATCGTGCCCCCTTGCATTTTATCTGTCTATCAACACTGCACTTAAGGAAAAACTATATTCTGTATTGTTTTTTTATGCCCTCGATATAAGTATACATGTCATGACCTGTCTGGATGGCATACAGAAGTTTTCTACTATATCTGAGTACATGTGTTAGTGAATGCAATTCCACATTCAAATTCCATCTTAACTTTTGTTGCTGCCAGTGGTTCTGGTGCAGTTACCCCCAATAATATTTGCTCAGAGAGAAAGTGGGTGTGGTTGTTAAGGTCTGAAGTTCTTCAACTCTGTTTTAAAACTGGAAGGCTGTAAAACAGATTATGTTGTGTGAATGATTTAGAAAGAAACCAGAATAGTGCAAGCTGATAAAGCTGATCAGTAACTAAAGTTTTCACAGTACAGTGCAATATGTCACTTCATTAATAACAGAAGTGAACATTAAAAGCTGAAGTAAACTTGAGTGTTGAGAATGTTAACTAGATTGAAAGTTGAAACAATTCAGGTGATACTGACCATCATGAAGAGGATCTGAGAGAGTACCATCTGAATATTTTCACAAACAAAATTCTCCTTGAACCACTCTTCGGTTTTGCAATCTCACCTCTCAGTCATTTGCATGGCTACTGATTTACAGATTCTGACTACTTCTTGGTCCAATGAGGACTCTAGGGTTTTAAAACTGGTGCTTGGCAATCTCATTAAATTCCAAGTAAAATGTCGAAATCCCTCGATCAGATAACCTGTAATCTATTTTCCACGGAAACCAATAACTTGCTGCAGTCATTAGATGATAAATGAGCTCCCTTGATGGTTCTCAATTTCTAAGATGTATTTATTTTTCATGAACTAGGTAGCACTAGAAAGACCATCTAACATTTCTTGGCAGCCTTGGATCACCCCTTGACTGCTCAGCCAAAGGAGTGGGTCTGAAGTCCCACATGAACAAGACTGAGCAATTCCCTCCCAGAATGACTTCTGTGAACTAGATGGGTTTTCACAACAATCAGTTTCTCTTAACATTGTTACTAATGATAACAATTTGAAAAAAAAGCTAGATTATTGATTGCATTTAAATTCCACAGTGGGATTTTATCTCTAGGGGTTACTTGATCGATTACTGCTCTAGCACCATATTCACAGAGTGGCTCTTTCCCAGTCTCTCCATCCAAATTGTAAGCAAGCGAACTTTGGAAGAATATGCCAACTGAAATCTCCTTCTGAATCATTCTCTTTCGGATGATTTTTAAAGTACTATTATTTTCTGCCTTTCAACTGATGAAACCCACAAGAACCTTACATCTGCTGAAGAGAATATAGAAAACCTACAGAATACAGGCCCTTCGGCCCACAAGGTTGTGCCAAACATGTCCCTACCTTAGAAATTACTAGGTTTACCCATAGCCCTCTATTTTTCTAAGCTCCGTGTACCTATCTAAAAGTCTCTTAAAAGACCCTATCATATCCGGCTCCACCACCGTTGCCGGCAGCCCATTCCACATACTCACCACTCCCTGCGTAAAAAACTTACCCCAACATCTCCTCTACACCTACTCCCAAGCATCTTAAACCTGTGCCCTCTTGTGGCAACCATTTCAGCCCTGGGAAAAAGCCTCTGACTATCCATATGATCAATGCCTCTCATCTTATACACCTCTCATCCTCCATCGCTCCAAGAAGAAAAGGCCGAGTTCACTCAACCTACTCTCAGAAGGCCTGCTCCCCAATCCAGGCAATATAGATGAGTTGGGAGTACTTTTCTCATTGAAGAGATGCCTAATTTATCTTCCTCAACAACCCAGAAAAGCAAACTCACTGTATTTGACAATTTTCAGACAGACGAAATGACATCTTCTGACCTGTTCTGTGAGCTGCTTCAGAAATAATGATGCATTTCCCTGTCAAACATGCTCCAGTTTGACTCAGCATCAGAAGCCTAACATGTCTTCCTGCTGCTTTCAAAGTCTAAAAGTCTCTTTTTCAAACACGAACAGTACAATTTTAAACAAAAAAAATAAAGAGGCCAGGCCTTCCTCTGCATTTTCCAAATGGAGTGTACGGCGTCCTTGGGCAAAGTAAGAGGCTGAAGGTCTGCTTACTAATTCACTCCTTATGATGCTTGGACGTGATGGTTCTGGCAAGCTGCAGCTCAACAGACTTGGAATATCTAATGGCAAAGTGCCGCCCAAACTATCTGACACAGGAATTCACTTAAGCTATCCCGACAGCAGCCTACGTCCCAACCCAAGCAGACGAGAAGCCCGCGGTCGATGAACAAAACTCCATCATCAACAATATAGAACTGGGATACACTTAGGCCTTGCTCTTCATAGTGGAATATTAATACCTTTATGGATTACCTCTCAATTTGAATGTAGTTTCTATAATCGAGTGAATAGACACTGCTTTTTAAGCCCAAAATGCACCAACCACACCAACATCTGTAGCAGGCAACTTTTAAAATGAGATTACTGCAAATAAGTATTGCCATTTGGCTGAAACGAGCAATTGCCTATTTTAAACTTGGGCATTTCAAGTGTGGGGCGGTGGGGAATTTGTAGCACCATAATGTGACACACCATGTTCCCTTTGCTAACTTGTTCACCAGTTCAGCTTCCACGTCAGCCTTTTATCACTGGACATCAACCGGACCACTAGATGGTGCATTAACTGGGTTTGTTGTATTTGCAGAATAGAGAAAATACAGATAACGTTGGATATCCACTGACCCTGGTGGCAGGACCATTAAAAATGTACTGAGCAAGATAACCAGTCTCAATACCAGTCAGCCACAGTCAAAACAATCTTACAACAATAAATCCCTTTTAGTGGCACCTTCTCATTTTATTGTGCCACTTCTTAGTTCAGTACAGTATAACATTTTAAGGCTGAACTACGTTAACATTAATACTCATAGCCCCCAAAGTATTAACTTTGTAATTCTCTAAGGAGGATTATAAATGAGTGAGAAGAGGAGGAAGAGGGAGACAGGGAGAAGAATGGAGATGGTGGGGGGGGGGGGGGGTGGAGACAGCAGCAATAAGCTCTGTTCCCCCTACACTGCGTAGGTGTGTGGCCGCACAGTAACCAAATGCTCTCACGCACATAGCCTTTACTTCTGCACATCTGGAATTTATTTTATATAATGTTAATATAAAGTGCCACACAATTTCCAGGCAGTGTAATAATTTCCTGCTGAAAGCTATGGTTGGTCTGCCCAGCTGTTGTAAAAATATGTTAGAGGGAACGTAGTCAATAAGGTAAAATGAGCAGTCTGTTTAGACATCAATAAGTAATCATAACATTCCCAGATATTATGGTGCAAATTTGTAGCTGAATACATAGAAACATAGAAAATAGGTGCAGGAGTAGGCCATTCGGCCCTTCGAGCATGCACCGCCATTCAGTATGATTCATGGCTGATCATCCAACTCAGAACCCTCTATCTGCCTTCTCTTCATACCCCCTGATCCCTTTAGCCACAAGGGCCATATCTAACTCCCTCTTAAATATAGTCAATGAAATGGCCTTAACTGTTACCTGTGGCACAGAATTCCACAGATTCACCACTCTCTGTGAGAAGAAGTTTCTCCTCATCTCGGTGCTAAAATGCTTCCCCTTTATCCTAAAACTGTGACCCCTCGTTCTGGACTTCCCCAACATCGGAAACAATCTTCCTGCATCTAGCCTGTCCAATCCCTTTAGAATTTTTTACGTTTCAATAAGATCCCCCCTCAATCTTCTAAATTCCAGCGAGTATAAGCCTAGTTGATCCAGTCTTTCTTCATATAAAAGTCCTGCCATCCCAGGAATCAATCTGGTGAACCTTCTTTGTACTCCCTCTATGGCAAGAATGTCTTTCCTCAGATTAGGGGACCAAAACTGCACACAATACTCCAGGTGTGGTCTCACCAAGGCCTTGTACAACTGCAGTAGAACCTCCCTGCTCCTGTACTCGAATCCTCTTGTTATGAATGCCAACATACCATTCGCCTTTTTCACCGCCTACTGTACCCGCATGCCCATTTTCAATGACTGGTGTACAATGACACCCAGGTCTCGGGTGCACCTCCCCTTTTCCTAATTGGCCTCCATTCAGATAATAATCTGTTTTCCTGTTCTTGCAACCGAAATGGATAACCTCACATTTATCCGCATTAAATTGCATTAAAATGTGGTGGTGTTTCCAAAAGGTTAAACTGACTTCCAGAATGAGAAACCAAAAGACAATGAACAATGGAGCTTCATGCGAAACTATACTCAGAGTCTGCAGGGTTACATCACACAGGATAATAAGAACCTTCTGTTTTTAAACAAAATTACCTTCACATTCAAACACAGAAGGAAACACAAGTTTAGTTTTTTGTAGTGTTTTCTTTGTAGCTGAAAGTGAAACAGAAAACATAACCGACCACTAGTATTGGCTAATTGTTGCCTAAAGGCACACCAGCAATGGCATAGTACTTCACTAATTTAAAAGACCTCATTGATCATCTTATCATAGGTATAGGAGAAGTTGGCTGCACATGTATTCACAAATGCAGTGGATCTAGTCAATTGGACCACTGTTAATCAGGGCAGCTGCTTATTTGGGACAAGGAGTATCCTGTCGTTTATTTTGCTTAATGGGGCAGGGGACTGTTGCTGAACTGTTTCTAACTGGAGTCAGTCACACGCACTACTGCGGTTGTTAGACACTACTCCGTGTTTACAGTGATCGGTTTTAAATTGTGTCAGTTACACGCGTTTGTGTTCAGAAAGCAGTGATTTTTATCAGCGTGAAATAGGCAGTTAAGACATTTGGAACAGTTTCACCGTCTTGGGGTCTCGGCCTGAAACACTGACTGCTCGTTTCCACAAATGCTGTCCAGCCTGCTGAGTTCCCCCAGCTTGTTGTACATGTTGACTATCAATAACTATTAGGAACTGATATAGTTTTATAGTGCTGTAGAGGTACTGGTAGTGTTCAACTTGTTTTGTATTTATCTAAATACATGAAGAGTTACTCAGTTAAATGGTAGTTTGTTTTTTTTTCCCTTTTAACGATTTCCATGAAACTTCAGTAAAAGGGGCAGATGCTTAATTGAGCCGAAATACACTGGTCAAATGTAATTAACCAGAATACACGGTGCTTCTAGCAGGAGTCACGAGAATAACTGTGGCAAAAACCTATTCTGGTTTTCCCCTTAACGTGATTGTAATGATCCCTTCACGATATCAAAGAAATCAGGGACCAAGCTGGTCATCTTTCTGAGTCATGAGTAAAAGGTAATGTTTTCTCCCAAAGTTGCGACGTGAAAAAACATAAAGTAGCATGCAAGCTAGGATAACTCTTTAGAAGTTTAGATATTTAAGTGACATCTTAAATAATGGCATCATAATAACATACTGGATAAGGATAATAAGCCCTCAGAAAAGATATCAACTGTACTGACAATTCTCCTTCAGGGACTGGTTTTGCTGAGACTAATGCACATATCTGAACAATGATTCAACTATTTGTTCCAAAGCAAGAATTTCTACAGTTCAGTATTCAAAGCCAGTGACACATTATGATTTTAATACAGGTGTCAGCTCTCATTTCTGGAGAACAATGAAGTGATAGAACCATTGCTGGGCAAGCTGTATGAGTAATCTGCAGATCTGTGCTTCAGCCCCTCTCTCACAACAACTATCTCATCTCCCTTCTCTCCCAAACAATTTCAAATTTGTGAACACTGACACACCCCAACATAAAAGTGATCAGGTATGTATTAGGCACACTATTGAATTTGCCTTTACTTCAAAAACAAAACACTTTGCTTGGACTTTTTCCACTTTTTACCGTTTTTTCGAGATGTTCATTCTTCAATAGCACATATTTTAAATGCTGGGCCATTGTACTAACTTCATGCATTTTCATTTCTTGGTTGTTTCCCTACAAGAACAAAGCAGAAGAAAGTTCAATGATGGTGAAGGAAACAAGAGAAAAATATTTGAATTCAGCTTCACAATATAAAGTTCAGCTGGAGTTAGCAAGCAAGGTTAGCTCATGAAAGTGTGAATTTCATTTTACACATTGCATCATGGCTGTAACTGCTATAGCACAATGAATATTTTAGTATTTTCTTTCTGCTGTTAGATTAGAGTAAAATCATTGTTTTTTTCATATTTTAACTTTTTTTGTGCTTGCTTGGATTTTTAGATAATCGTCCATGTAATTCACATAATCATACGTGTAACTGTTCAGTGAATTTTCCAGTAATTGTGGTATAGCTGAATCTGGGCTTTCCTAGATGGTTCTTAGTTTTTCTGCAGCAGGTGTCTTTGTGAATAAGTGGATTCATAACCACTTGAACACGAATATCTTGTTAGCTTTTTGGATTCAGCTAGTTTTTAAGTAGTATAGGACAACCACAACTTTTTGTTCCTTGCCTTCATTTCATTTTCTTTCTTATTATACTTTAAGATTTTCTACCTTCTACTTGGCACCTGAAGAAACTTCTGATTGCAAAATTGCCAGAATCCAACTGCCTAATCCCTGCTTTTTACGGTGTCTCCAAATATTTCAAGTTCTACAGCTAGAATTTGATCAACTAGACTTCTCAGCATAGCTAAACTTTAATAGGAATAAAATGATTAAAATGTACTAACCTGGAAATTGCATCCATACTGAGAGAAAGGACAGGACATCGTCACATTGAGACACTGTAACTGGTGGTTATTTAACTGAGAAAGAAAAGGAAGTTATTTTTATTTCTGTCTTGAAATGGTATGCACCTCAATTACTGTAGGTTCCAAGTAGAAGGAAGGTTATTCTTTTTATCAGTCAAGAAAGGAAAGGTACTGACACAGAGTGCAACCTACATGTCAAGTGCTTCAAGTAGTTAAGGGAGTGTCACAGGTGGACAGAGTCACAAAAAGAGCTTTTTGGCACATTGTCTCCATAAATCAAGCGTAATGATGTTCTGTCACCAAAGTTCTACAAGACAATTGGTGAGGCCGAATTTGGACTACTGTGTGGTCATCTACTTACTGGGAAGATATCAGTGAGGTTGAAAGAGTGCAGAGCAAATATACAAGAATGTTGCCAGGACTTGAGGACCTGGGTTATAGTGAAAAGTTAAATAGCTTAGGACTTTATCCCTTGGAGCATAGGAGAATAGGGCAAGATTTGATAGAGTTATACAAAATTATGATAGACATAGATAGGGTAAATGCATGCATATTTTTCCATTGAGGCTGGGTGAGACTAGAAGTAGAGATCGGAGGTTAAGGATGAAAGGTGAAATATTGAAACATAGAAAACCTACAGCACAATACAGGCCCTTCGGCCCACAAAGCTGAGAAATGTCCTTAACTGAGAAATTGTCTAGGTTACCCATAGCCCTCTATTTTTCTGAGCTCCATCAACCTGTCCAGGAGTTTCTTAAAAGACCCTATCGTATCCACCTCCACCAACATCACGGGCAGCCCATTTCACACACTCACCACTCTGAGTAAAAAACTTACCCCTGATATCTCCTATATACCTACTTCCAAGCACCTTAAAACTGTGCCCTCTCGTGCTAGCCATTTCAGCCCTGGGAAAAAGCCTTTGACTATCCACACGATCAATGCCTCTCATCATCTTATACACCTCCATCAGGTCACCTCTCATCCTCCGTCGCTCCAAGGAAAAAAGGCCAAGTTCACTCAAACTATTCTCATAAGGCATGCTCACCATTCCAGACAACAGCCTTGTAAATCTCCTCTGCACCCTTTCTATGGTTTCCACGGTGAGGCGATCAGAATTGAGCACAGTACTCAAAGTGGGATCTGACCAGGGTCCTATGTAGCTGCAACGTTACCTCTTAGCTCTTAAACTCAATCCCACGATTGTTGAAAGCCCATGCGCTGTATGCTTTCTTAACCACAGAGTCAACCTGCACAGCAGCCTAGAGTGTCAAACCTTGACCCCAAGATCTCCCTGATCTTTCACACTGCCAAGAGTCTTACCATTAATACTATATTCTGTCATCATATTCGACCTACCAAAATGAACCACCTCACACTTATCTGGGTTGAACTCCATCTGCCACTTCTCAGCCCAGTTTTGCATCCTATCAATGTCCCTCCACACTATCCACAACACCTCCAACCTTTGTGTCACCAGCAAGTTTACTTGCAGGTCCCCGAGTTTGGCCTTTAAAGTATCGGATCTCAAATGATGAAGAAATGTGTGGACACCTGTTCTACATGAGTGAATCCGAACATGCCCTGTCCAGGTACCAATTAATTTTTGTTTTACAGGTGGCCAAGATGACACCAGCCTTGCTTGCTATCAAAGCTGTCAACTTCAAAAACATCTACACTCACAGTCAGAAAGATTAAAATACAGATTGAAAAATATAGAACATTTAAAATAAATTCTTTAATTACTAAATATTTTAAGTATCAGAAAACATTAAATCACACTTAATTTGGATAATAAAATATTTAACATGTCTCTCATAACCAGTCCTCTCTGTTCAAACTGTTTCAGATACGGGTCTAACATGGAGCCGATTCAGATGGCAGAGTCCCTGCATGAATTAGGCAAGTCCGTGCTCCGCCACTACACTCACATGGAGTCAAATGTCAGAGCATTGCTGTGATGTTTTTGGGAGAGCCCGGCCTGCAACTGTGGGGATAGAGTACCGTGGATCTTTTGTCATAGTCAAGGGTTAAATGACAGTAATATTAGCATGAAACTTACTTTTTTTAAAAAGAGGTCCTCAGTTCCTTGTTAAAACTATACTATTGCCATGTTAAGCTTTCAGGATTTCTCATAACATGAACCAAGGACAAAGAGTGCTTTTCCTTTCTGTTCTTAGTGCCTCTGTTGTCCTTTAGCCAGGTGACTTCCTGATCCATCACATGCATATTCAACTCATAATCCAACTCGCAACTATGTCTATGAAGAGCAGATGTTTGATCAGAGACCATGCCTTCTTGGTCTGATGCACAGAACTCTTCAAGCAAAGCAGGTCAAAATAGAAGCCCTCCGTTTACACACCTCCCAAATTCACCATTTCTACCAGAGAGGAGGACTAAGGTTTCAGGTCTGTGGGAAGCTGTGTTACACTCTCCGGATGTGCAGATATGATCCTACTCCTTCAACACTGGATGCAGATCTGGGCGCTCCCTCCTTCCCCAGCAGCATTTTGAGAGTACCTGCACCAGAAGGCCTCAACAGCCTAACACTATCTCAGACAGTCAGAGGGATACAGTCATTACACAGGTCCTTCAATCAACTTAGTTCAAACTGACTATCAGGCACCCGTTCTTACACTGTTCCTACCCTGACCCACTTTCATCCTCACAAGTTTTCATCAGCCCTGGAAGTCAGGATTGAACCTGGAGCGGTGAGGTGGCAGCTTTACCAACTGTGGCACTCTTCCGCCTATACCCAGGGCAATAAATGTTGATGCCTGGGTTGTAAACAAAATAACAATCACAATTTGGTTCAAACTTCTGTTTTCTGTTAAAGGCTGTTTTTCACCTTGCTGATTTGTCTGAAGAGATGTTATACATGATTATTTTCCTCAGAGGAATTAAATTTTAATGTTATATTTTACAATCAAAGTCCATTCCCTGCACAAATTCAATAAATAAACAGCAGTCTACAAACCAAATTTTGAAAATGTACCATGAGGAAACTTAAACATAACAACTTACCTCTCCTCTCAGAATAAAAGTATTGCACTTATTAGGGCATAGGACTAGGAATGCAGGACAGTCAAAATCTTCATGTTTCTAGGGGAATAAAAGAAAAAGGGAAAAAAATATTATCCCCTCAAAACACGTTACTGAATTGAAGATTGTGCATCCTTAATTAAACTTATTTCTATCCATTTAATTCCAGTCACATCATTCTACTAATCATTCTTTTAATGCTGCTCATTTGACTTAGTGATGGAAACTATCTGTAAAATTGCGTGGAATATTCTGAACGATTCAATCAGAAATGTTTATCCGCAATCTCTGGTATTTTTGAAATCAAATTTCTTTTGATACATTCTACTTTGAAAAAAGTATGTAATGAGGCCTGCATTTACTGTAAATTTCTTTCAAGTCCGCTCCATCCCTCACACCAGCTTCCTCTCACTGAGCATTCTCCGTTGGGTCAACCTTGGCAATGCATTAGAATGCAGAGAAAAGCTAATGAGAATATGGTATAGCTCTGTCTAAACCAACCAACTACAAATATAAAACCTGGTAGGCCGTCATTAGCAAAAATATCATTAGGTCAGTCAGCAACATGACTAACATGTCTTTGACTATGCCATTCAATGGCATTTTTCAATAATTCACTTATTGTTGCCTTGTCTGGGTTCCATCAGAACCACTTTCCTTCCAATTTCATTACAGCCTTACACAATGAGTAAACTCACTGAGAAGGTGCAAGTGACCACCCTTGAATCTAGGGAAGAGTTTGAAGCATCAAGGGGGTCCCAGAAAAGTTGAAGTTTATGAGGACTTCTCTTTGGGATGAAGTCACATCCAGTATAAAGGAAACTGATGATGGCGACGTTGTTCGACAATCGTGTCAGCAGCTGGTCCTGTGTTTGGCCACATTCAGCTGCTTCACTGTAAGGTCAGAAATGGGATGATCAGTGTTCAGTTTCATTCGGAACACCTCTCGTGTCGAGATGCCACGAACACTATACATCAGATATATTCCGATTTGAGACCTGCAGCATCTGTACCGTATAGATGGCAAACAATAATCACAGCTATCAGATGAGGATAGAAATCAGCTCCTAACCTGCAATGGCATTTGCTTTTTGAAACTTAGCGATTCAGCACGGCAACAGGCACTTCTGGCCCAACAAACATGTGCCGCCCAGTTACACCTACGGGAGCCACAGGCAAGTATGTCTTTGCAATGCCGGAGGAAACGGAGGCATCCGAGGGCCGTGATCAGAGGGACCAGAGGCCGTTGCCTCTGCAACCTCCCTACAGAGAGCAGCAAAGCTGAACCAGAGTTGCTGGCGCTGTACACTACGTGCTACATAACGTGCTATACACCACCATCGAGCAGAAATCCAACTGTAGCTACAACAGAAGGTTAAGACCAGCAGTGATAGGTTCACCTCCCAATTCCTGAAATGCTTCTCATCAGACACACGAAACAAATCAGGAGCGTGGTGGAATGCACTCCTTCTGTCTGGATGAGTGAATCTCCAACAGAACTAGCCAGGTACTCTGTATACTTAATCTGTCCACACCGTAACTGTAATTGAAGCAGTTTCAAAATGTACTCACCAATGCCACTCTTCAGCTCTACTGCCTGGAAGGCCAGGCACCTGAAGGCATCACCAACTACAGGTCCGCTTCCAAGTCCTGAACATTACAGGTTTGGAAAATATCTAAATTACCGCATGGCTACCATGTCAAAACCCTGCAAATACTGAATTGTGGCAGTACCTGGATCAAAAGGGTTCCAGTGGTTTGAGGAAATTGCACACCGATTAATTAAAGGCGGAAAGAGAATGGCAATGAATTTCGGTCTAGTTGGTTTTGCTGAAATCCCATCAACAAATGAAGCCAGCCGGTGGTGTAGTGGCATCAGCACCAGACTTCAAGGCAAGATGGTCAGGGTTCAAATCCGGCCAGATCCTTGCCTGATTTCCATCTGTGTTGGGCTGAGCATCTAGCTAGCAACTCGGCCTCATAAAAAACAAACACCAAGGAAACGGCAAAAAAATGCTGCTCGACATGCCACAAGGCACAAAGAAAGGAACAACATCAACAAAAAAAAATAAAAAGTAGCTTCACTTTGATTTGTTCAACCAAACAATAATTGGATGTGATTAAATTCATGCTAACCTCTTTCACTACCAACTGGTTTTGAAGAACAAGAAAAATTAAAACAGATGCTGGAAATCTAAAATAAAGTGAAAGAAATGATGGAAGCTCTCAGTAAGTGGAAAGAAGAAGATTAACATTTCAGGTTGAAGATTCTACATCAGGATATTCTGATGGAAGTTCCTTGATGCAGAGACGATAACTCCATTTTGCTTGCCACAGATGCTACCTAGTCATTTGAGTATATCCAGCATTTTTGCTTTTTAATTGCTGCTCTTGAAGAACAAAAGATTGATGTGTAATAGTGATAAAGGGCAGACAGAACCAGACGGGTGAGGGGAAAGGAAAAGATGAACCAAGGTTGCAGAAACCCAAGTAGATGAGTGTGATACTCTGCAAAGGTCTTAGGCACACTAGATTTTTTTTATATGGTTTCAGAACATTAAGACCTCTACAGAGCCCTGAACTCAACATCTTCAAGGCTGTCTGGGATTACCTAGAGAGTAATCCAGTAATCCAGAGTAATCCAGACTCTCCTTGGCTGCAAGTGAGGCAGCCAAAGCCTGCAGAAGATCTGTAGCAAGTTCTCCAAGAGGCTTCAAAGAACCTACCAGTTGATTTTCTTACAAAACTGCACAACAGTGTACCTAGGAGAATTCATGATGTTTTAAAGGTAAAGGATAGTTGATTTGATTTAGTTTTGTATTGTTTACTGCTCTTCATAGTAAATTTTCTGATATTTAGAAAATTTTTGAAAGCATCCTCACTTTACCTATTTTTTATTTACATATGCCTAAGACTTTTGCACAGTTCTGTATGTGAGTGACAGGCAGATAGAAATAGAGTAATGAGAAGTAGAACGTAAAGATGATCAAAGGGTGTGCAGGGGTTCATGGACCCATCTATAATGATGTGGGTCCATGGTTGAAAGATGGCTGGGAAGCCCTGAAGGGAGAAAGACCTGGATGGATTGTAGGAGTGGGAAACTATACTCAGAGGGTGTGTCACGTGACATTGTAAAAATTCAGTATTCGTCTCAATTTGCTGTAGACCTCAAAAGCAGATGATGAGATGCTGTTCTTCTACTTTATGTCTGACATCACTTTGGGAGCAGAGAATGTGAAGGACAGAATGGAAAAGGGAGAGGAAATGATATGGAACTGCATGGTCAAGCTGTCCATTGAGGGCAATGCACAGGCAGTCTGCGGATGTTCTGCTTGGTCCCACTGATGTTGTGTAGGCCACAATGCCAATCAGGAGGTTGGTGAGGGTGCATGCGAGTCGCTGCCTCGCCTTTAATTTCTGTTTAATCCTTGGATTTTTGTGAGGGAGGAGGAGAAGGGAAAGTAATGCACCTCCTTTGGTAGCTGGAGTGGTCACGGGGTAAGGAGAGGAGTGGGTGGGAAGTGGCAAGTGTACTAGGGAAGTCAATGAGAAAGTGGTCCCTGTGGTAAACAGAAAGGCCAGCTGATGTGGTGAGGACCAAGTGAACAGCATTATCAGATGTGCCTTGGGCAAAGGAGGTAGGGTGAGAGGGAATGAAGAAAATGCACCCCCTTACTACCCATGTTGCAAAAAGAAAGCAGACATCATTAATAAAATTTAAGAAGCAAGGACACAAACTCATGGTGCCAACTATAGACCAATGTGTGACTATAGGATGGAAGCTATCCTCAGTTATACCAAGTAACTCCAGCTTTTTTGCATTCTTCCAGATATTCTGAAAACTTGCATAAACTTAGTAATTGCATAAAGAAACATGGTTACATTTATCGTGGAGCATTTTACCTTTAACTCTGCAATCGTTATTTTTTTATTGCAGTATTTACAGGCTTGCTCCCGATATGTACAAGTTGAATTTAAATGGTCAGCTAAATCCTTCCTCTGAACCTTTTCTGTGCACCCCCTGCGAGCACATCGAACTTCCTGGTAAGGACATTCATGTAAGTGAGCCTGCACGAGAGAAAGCAATCAAACAACTGTTTGCATTGAGACCACTACCTTCAGACAATGTTCAAATGTCACATCTTCTTGATAATTTTAATTGGCAGACTATCAATATTTTTTTTAATTTTCACATAATAATTTTTAAATGATCTCGAAGTCTTAATAGTAAAATTTTATATACTTTCCAAACAAAACTATTGATATTGTGTAAAAAAAAGGAAATTCAAACATTTAATAGTTCATTCCAATAAAAGTTTGCAACTTCCAAGTTAAAGCTTAATCATGCTGTAGTCCACTGATTATCTAAATATGCACCAGAATGACCCAGGAGCTACTGATTGTGTTTCAGATAGGGTTAGTAGTATCCATTACCTCAAGCTTTCCTAGAGGTAGCTGTCTCTTGCATCCATTTATTTCATTCCTACAATAGATTTGAAGTGCTAGAATCTCCTTTCTACAGCAGGTGTCCGTAAAAACCTTTGAAAATAAAAAAAAATAGAATTTTAATAGTTCTTAAGGTAATAAAATTGAAATTCAAAAACGACACATCCCAAATTGCTTACCGCATCCTCATATAAAGGCTCGTTGTCAAGTGGGCACACAGAATTTGGATTCCTGGAAAAATATTACATAATTATACATCACAGTAAGCTAAATCCCAATAGCAAAGTAAAAACAAATTGATTAGATAGCTCAATATGTTCACAAAGACATACTTCTCTTCTGGTCTAAATGCGATCCAAGTTGTATTACTAAACACATCTACTCCTAGTTTCTAAAGCGTATCCAATACACATAGTGAGAGTTATTTTGCAATAATTTTGCAGACATAATTGCAACACTGTCAACTCCACATTTCAGGATTCTTCCACCCCTACGGAGTTCAGCTGGCACCATAATTGCATTTTGTTCATCACTGTTCAACCCAATTTATTTCACATTGGGGCATCATTCAAATAAAATGACCATAAAATTAACAAATGAAAATACAGTTTAGAATCAAATTATGTTGATGTAAGACTTATCAATCTGTATTTATCAATAAAGCAAAAAGAAAGGAATTTTTCTCACAGCCAATACCGGTTCCAGTACATGCTAATTATCAGGTCTTTAACATATAAAGTTAAGATTTTGGTGTCAAAGCTTTTTAATCAACATGAGCATTTTCTGTTTACCATAACTGTACCAATTTTTTCAATTATGTATCAGAGGGATACATAAAACATGAAATGCTTTATTCAAAAGAAACATGACATCAAACGTGCTCAGAAATAGGCACGGCATGGAAATTGGCCCTTCAGCCCGGAGCATCAATCCAAATTGACTCTGTTAATCTCTCTATGCCCTCATTCAAGTGCCCGTACAGACGCTGCTTAAAAGTCGTTTCTGCTCCTGCCTCCTCCATCTCATTCCAGATACCAACAATACTTCGTGTGAAAAATACACACCTCAGATTCCTTTAAACTTGCTCCCCTTCTTCACCTTAAACTAATGCCTTCTAGTAATGGACACCCCTACAGTGGTAAGCAGATTCTGCATATCTGCATTCTCCATAGCTCTCATCATTTTATGTGCCTCTATCCCATCACCTCTCTGCCTCCTTTGCTCCAGGAAAAGTTAGACCCAACTTATCCAATCTCCGATAACTCAAACCCTCCACTCCAGCAACATTGATGTGAATCATTTAAATACCACCTCTCACTTATTCACATCTTTCCTGTAGAATGGTGACTAGAAGTGCAAGCAATACTCCCAAGTTTTGTACAACCAGAATATCACATCACAGTTTCTATACTCATTACCTCAAATGATGAAAGCAAGCATGCCATACCCCTTTCTCACCAGCCTGTCTGCCTTTGTCGCCATTTTCCGGGAAGTAATAAACATGCATTTATCTCCCTGTACAACAATTCCCAAGGACCTGTCATTCACTGTGTACGTCCTGGCATGTACTAATTTCCCAAAGTGCCTCACATTGTGCAGTTCAATCGATCTGCCATTCTCTTTCCCACTTTTGCTTGTTGATTTAGCTCCTGCTGCAACCTTAGCAACCTGTTTAGGCAATCCAAACCAACCTCGTGTGGCAGTAAATTATAAAAGAAGTGTGAACCAGGTCTCAGATCCAAACTTGTCAGATGAATCAAAATAACTGCATCAGCAGACACACAGCAACGCGTTTCAGATTAGTTCAAAAACTGTAAGTCAGAATAGCTCTGTCAACTTACCCAAGAATTTTTTGCATACAGCTTCCACAGAACCTGTGGCCACACGCGGTTTGCTTCGGATTGCAGAGCGGAAGACAGCAATGCTCACACTTGTACTTGTTTTCCACAGTCACTACAAATTTCTCCTTGAAGCCCCCATCCTCCGGTTCAATGCTTAGAGATGATATCCTACCATCTTGAACCGGGGTTACATTCGCTTGCTGTGCCAACGATTCCGGGGAAAACAGGGGTGCCAATGACTCTATGTTTCTTGCTGTTGCCATGGCCTACGGCCGCCCAAAGCTGTAAAGAAGCAATTTTTAGTATGTAACAATAATAACCAGCCCTTTAATATACTCTGTATACAACATTACTCTTTGGACACAACCTGGGGTATCCTTCAACTTAAATCCCTGGTGATTCATTAAAAAAAAGTTGTCTTGGGAGATTGAATGGAGTCCGTTAAGGGAAGCAAATGACAACAAGAACACAAGGAAGCTGATCTAGCCCATAATGCATCAGCCACCCTCCCCATTTCAATATGCCTGTGGCTGACCACTCTGCCTCATCTCCTCTTCCATGCCATTCCACATTGTGAACAATTTCCTGGTCCATCAAAGGTGAGACCAGTTGTAAGTTGGGGGACCACTACATCGAGCACCACTGCATCATCCTCCACAAGTGGGACTTCCCGGTGACCGAACATCTTAATTCTAATCCCCATTCTGCTTCCGAATGTCAGTCCATGGTTTCCTCTTGCGCCAAGATGAGGCCAACTTCAGGGTGCAGGAGCAACATTTTATATTCCATCTGGATACCCTCCAACCTGATGGCATGAATATTGATTTCTCCTTCCGGTAAACAAATTTCTGCCCCCCTTCCTTTATTCCACACTCTGACCTTTTACTTCTTAACACCTGCCTATAACTTACCCCAGAATCCCCCTTTCCCTTTCTGTTATGGTCCATTCTCCTCTCCTATCGAGATCCCTTCTTCTCCAGCCCTTGACCTTTCCCACTCACCTGATTCACTTATCCAGATTCCAGCTTGCTTCCTTTGCCCCCACCAACCTTTTTATTCGGGTATTTTCTCCCTTCCTTTTCAGTCCTGAAGAAGGGTCTTGGCCAAAGACGTTGACTATCTATTCATTTCCATAGATGCTACCTGACCTGCTGAGTTCCTCCAGCAATTTGTATGTGTTGCAACCTCCTCTTTAAATACCTCCATAATTCAGTCTAACTTTCCAGGGTACAGAATACTAGAAATTCGGTAGCCTCTGAAAAAATTCCTCTGCAACATAATTTTAAATGGATACCTTTTTAACTTATAACTATGTTCCTTTGTTCAACATTCAGTCACTGGTGGAAACATCTCGACATGAACACTTAGGATCTTACATATTTTACTAAGAATGCTCACCCTTCTTCTAAACTCTGAAGAATATGGATCTTTTCCTCTCATTCCAGGAATCAGTCAACTGAACCCCTGTTGTTAATATACCATTCTAAAATAAGGCAACCAAAATCATGTACAGCAGTTCAACCTCACAACCAATGCATACAAGCATAAAAATACAAATATTATACTGTATTTCTAAACTCTAACCCCCTGCAAAAAAAGGCCACTATGCCCCTTGCAAAAGGGCTTGCGGTACCTGCAACTTATTGCAAAGCTCTCACAAATCCACCCACTTTCAATGTCTCTTTATTTAGCCTGTTTTTAGTTCTTTCAACTGAAATTCCTGACCTCACACTTCCCTGTCTCAATCCCCATTTGTCAAGTTTTCACCCATTCACTCAAGCTACCTGTATCCTGTTGCAGAGTCCATAATCACATCTTCAGAGCAACATACCCTCCCACCAATTTTCATATCAGCAGCAAACACAGGTACCTGACACACTGCCCCCTCCCAAGTCATTAATATAGATAGTAAATTGTTGAGTGCCAAGAACAGATCTTTAGAACAATCCACCAATTAATCAAACAGGCCTGAGATATTTCCCCTTTTGTTTGGAATTAAAGAAGGCACCAAGTTGATCATTTCAATCACAACTGTAGCTGGCATTTCCCTCTGTTTAGCCATAAAGTAAAATACAACAGTAGACATGGGATACAACACTCAGATCTGAACCGTACATCAACTAAAACCAGAAAATTGTACGAGAAAATGAAGTATGTAAAAATTAAATACTCAGTATTGCCCAAGCTTAAATTTCCCTATTTAAAGAGTTAGGGTAGCTGACTCAAAGATGGAGAATTTTAGGTATTTTTCAAATTGCAGTTTGTCAGTCAAATTTGGAGATCTACAGTCAAATTACAAGCAGAAAATAGGTCTTTTCAAAATGAAACAGTGAAAATTGACAAGGGACTTCAATGATACCGATTTCATGCCCACGTTGTCATCACTGCAAACAAGATTCCAAGTCTACTTTTTTTTAAAAAAGTCCCTTCCAAACGCAAAAGCATTCAAGCTATTGTAAAGCTCTGGGCGTTGTAGTGTAGATAGCAATGGCATCTGCCTAACACTGCTTGACAGCTAGAAATTACTTTAAAAGTTTGATTTCCACTGCATTCAGATGATCAGTCCTAGAATTAAAGAGATGGCCCGTGTCTCATTTCATCACTCAATTCGCACTTGTATAATGAAATGTTCAATATACACACATCTTTTCAGCTTTCACACAATGTAACATCCAAGCATCTTTAAAGGACTGCATACAAGTGAACATCATCGAACATTTTTGTTCAGAGAACTCAAACGTGCCACTTGTTCATGTCCATACATCTCTACGAGCCAGGTACTTTATTCCTGTGCTCTTTGATCTAAGTGAGAATGTCTGAGCCAAAATTTGAATCACATCCAGACCCACTAAACAGTCTGTCTCACTGGCTTGATGCCTTCTGGGTTTTCACAAAGTTAAATTCCAGGACTCAGTAAGGGATGCAAAAGGAAAGTCCCGCATCCCAAAATAAACACACAGCTGCAGAACAAATTTACCTTGTTTTCCTATCATACATCTTCTAACTTTCTTTCCAAAGTACTATTCGTGTAGATCAAAATAAACATCAATTATGCACGTGTATCAGAGTTATATAAATGAAACCAGAGGCATACACATGTTAATGGCAACCTTCCTATTTCTGGATTCCTGGATATGCTAGCATTAATTAACTTTATTTATATCCCTTGCTTCTGATATTTTGTTGTCCATCTTTTGGGAATGATTGGCCATGGTTTCATGCTCTGCACAAATAGTTCCAAGTAACTCCACAAATCTCTTGGGCTTACTTGTTTTCATATTCTCAATTTAGTCATAGTTCTGAGATGGTCTACATCATTTCTCCTTACTGGTTCCGTTCAGGAGATGAGAAATTCAAATCTCTTATTAAGAGGAACTTCATGCATGCTGACAAGTAATGTTCTGTCTCGTTTAAATGCTTGGTCATGGATTCCATTCCCCTTCTCTCACATTCCGCTCATGTTTGCCAGGATAGTCTTATTACCTTTCTCGAAATGATACGTAGATAACACCACTTCGCAAGAGGACTTCATGTACAGGAAAATCAGCATTTTTGGACATCCCCAAAGATTAATCTGTTTAGTGCAACATCATTCTGATTCTGGGATGTGGAAATCAGTAAAATTCCAGGACTGATCATTTACCATCATTGAGTTACAAATCGTATTGGGGTAATGTTAGATTAGGGAAACATCAGAAATTATCTTAAGAAAAATGCTTAGGATTTCGATGTTGATCATTGTCCTGTGAACACAATCTGCAGAGTGTTAATTAGGAGAGACTTTGCCTCAAAGTTGATACAGTGCTTTGCCAATTGCTTTTCTACAGCTCCTGTATGAACAAGAGTCACACGATTTAATAGATGAAATTAGCCAGACATGAGTCACATAGTCCCTCCAGAAGAGAACAAAAGAAAAATGATCAAGAGCAAAACAAACAAAAGTGATCATAGATTACCCTTTCTTAGTTCAAAAGAAGTGTGTGTACTGTAGTCGTATGTAAACTCTGGGAAAAAAGAACTCAGATTGAGGGAATCTAGGGGTAAAATGGTGCAAACAGAAGGAGAAGAAAGAGAGGGGAAATCCCCACAGGTTTCTCTCACTGCACTTGCACAAGTAGTTCATAAATTTCTGTTCTGGGAGAAACTGAGACTTAATTTTGGTAACCTTTCCAGTAAATATGCAAGTCATGCAGTAACTACAGAACTAACCAATGCTGAAGTGGATCATACAAGGAACCGCAGGTGCTGGAACCTGGAGCAAAATCACACTGCTGGAAGTCGTCAACAGGTCAAATATCAGCTGGTCAAGAAACATCAGTGGAGGTGAAGGGCTGGTCGACATTTCAGTTTGAATCAGTAGAAGAAAGGTTTATTTAGAAGTGAGATGGAGGGTTAAAGCAGAGGCTACTAGATGGTAGGTGGATATAAACCGGAGAGGGCTGGTGGGTGAAGGAAGGAGGGAAGATAGAGCCAGATGGGTGAAGGGGAGAAGGAAGTGTTCAGACTGATAAGCAGAAAAAGCAAAGGAGAATATGAATTGGGCAAATAGAGCTAGGTGAGGGAAGAGGTAGTCAGGTGAACCACGAGGAGAAGAAAGAAAAACCCCAGCTGGATAGGTATGAAGGTCATGGTTAAATGGAACCAGCTGGGGAGGGTGGTCTGAGTAATAGGATGGATGGGGGGGGGGGACAAGGAAGTGACGGTAGAGGTCAACAAAAAGAGAGAGGAGCAGGATGGACTGGTGGGAGCACAGGAGATATGGATCACCCAAAATCAGAAAGTTGGTTGTTCTTTCTCTTGAGTTGCCCGCTGCCCAAGCAGAGTGGTGTTCAAAATAGGATTTAGACACATTTTGGTAGTAAAGACTGCCAAGGACAGACAGATTGGTGTGTGAATGGTTGGGGAGTTGAAATGACCTGCAGCTGTTAGTTCAAGAGGTGGCACTGTCTAATTGAAATGCTGAATCTAAGCCCCCTATCTCCTCAAAGGCAGCAAATTTAACCCTGCGGAGTATAACCACAAACCCGGTTATGAGGAATTCAGTACAATACGTGATAACTATTACTCTTACATGACTTTATCAATGATCGGATTGCTGCATAAGAGTTTACATGATGGCAAATTGACAATTACAATGTAGACGCTGTTGAATGCAGTGCAACATAGGAGTTGTTGGAGCACAATTACACAGTCATCTTCCCCACAGTGTGGGAAATTCACCAGGTATCTGGTGAATTATTGCCCTAGCAGTCTATCACCAATCATCAGGAAATGATGGAAGCAGTTATCAACAGTACCACCAGCAACAATTACCCACTAAACGTGTGTCAGGGCTTCACCAGGACCACTGAACTACAGGCCTCATGAGAAACTTGCTCCAAACATGGACCAGAGGACTGAATTCCAGAAGCAAGCGGCAGTGACTATACTTGACATTAAGGCAGCAATTGACAGATGGAGCCTTGATAAAACTGAGGTCAATAGGCCCAAAGAGAAAAGCACTCCAATGGGTGCAGCCATACCTCCAACTGGCAGAGCCTACTCTGCGCAGTATCACGAAATAAATAAATAAATCAATCAAAATCATGATCTTTTAATAGCCATCTCAGTCCAGGAATCATAGTCAGAGATCATCAGGCTGTCCTGTCTCCCTTTCTCTTCACCATCTACACCTCAGACTTCAACTACTGCACAGAGTCTTGCCATCATCAGAAGTTTTCTGATGACTCTGCCATAGTTGAATGCATCAGCAAGGGAGATGAGGCTGAGTACAGGGCTACGGTGGGAAACTTTGTCACATGGTGTGAGCAGAATCATCTGCAGCTTAATGTGAAAAAGACTAAGGAGCTGGTGGTGGACCTGAGGAGGGCTAGGGCACCGGTGACCCCTGTTTCCATCCAAGGGGTCAGTGTGGACATGGTGGAGGATTACAAATACTTGGGGATACGAATTGACAATAAACTGGGCTGGTCAAAGAACACCGAGGCTGTCTACAAGAAGGGTCAGATCCGTCTCTACTTCCTGAGGAGACTGAGGTCCTTTAACATTTGCCAGAAGATGCTGAGGATGTTCTACGAGTCTGTGGTGGCCAGTGCTATCATGTTTGCTGTTGTGTGCTGGGGCAGCAGGCTGAGGGTAGCAGACATCAACAGAATCAACAAACTCATTCGTAAGGCCAGTGATGTTGTGGGGGTGGAACTAGACTCTCTGACGGTGGTGTCTGAAAAGAGGATGCAGTCCAAGTTGCATGCCATCTTGGACAATGTCTCCCATCCACTCCATAATGTACTGGTTAGGCACAGGAGTACATTCAGACAGAAACTCATTCCATCGAGATGCAACACTGAGCGTCATAGGAAGTCATTCCTGCCTGTGGCCATCAAACTTTACAACTCTTCCCTTGGAGTGTCAGACAGCCTGAGCCAATAGGCTGGTCCTGGACTTATTTCCACTTGGCATAATTTACTTATTATTATTTATGGTTTTATAATGCTATATTTCTACACTATCCTTGGTTGGTGCGACTGTAACAAAACCCAATTTCCCTTGGGATCAATAAAGTATGTCTGTCTAGGCCAAACTACCTTCTTAGGGTCATATGTGTGGGTGTGGGAGGAGGAGGGAGCGAGGGAGGAATTCACTGCTATTGCACAATGTTCACTTCTATTTACAATCACTCAGCAAACGAGACCATGCAAATCATTTTCATTGTAACATTCAAGATGATTACAAATTCTTTGTAATTTCTAACTTGTAGCAGTGAAATTGCCATTTCTAGCATCTCCAAGCCTAAACGCTTGAAACCACAGTTGAGTAAAAAAGTTCTGAGTTGTCTTACTGCTTATTTCTTGCCAACTATCATTAACAAAAATCACTGCTTTTTGAACAAAAATATACACAACTGATGCTATTTAAAAAACATTCACTCAAAACATGATGTAGTGTCTAACAACTACACAAGTGCACTCAACTCATGGTAGTTAGGAACTGCTCGGCAATAGTCTCCTGGGCCAATTAAACAAAGAGAGTCCCAATTATTTTCTCAGTTAGTTTCTGTTTCAGAGTTGTCCCAGTTAAGTGGCCGCTCTGACTAACCGATTGTCCAAATAACTGGAATCCACGGCATTTCCCCATTCTAATAGTATTACATGACCTTCAACTTTCAACTACTCTACCCTCCACAAAGCATCATTGGACAGTTGACAGGTCACTTCCCAAACCCTCCCTGGATGTGAGTGGATGCCACGGTTGATGCATGGCTAGATAAAAAATATTACTTCCAATCTGCAATTGTCAATATTCGCTGTGACCTTGCTAAAAGCAATGTCCAGAATGTCAGTTTCTGAAACTTCATCTAATTTGGCAAGATCAGCAACTACAGGATCATGGTAAGAATATTAATGGAAATTGATTTTACGTGGGAAGTGACACTAATCTAGTGATGTTTTCAGGACAACCCAGAATGTCAGACGAGGGTAGGGATTGCCATTTCTATGCTTCTAGTATTCAGTAAAGAAAGAAAACCAAACAACGGAGGGAATGGACGGTCAAATTTAGCCAAGTGCCTTCATCTCCCTTTTTATTTATAAAGAGATTGCACTTTAGAAGTGGAATTTTGAACCCTTATTTTTAAATCTATATTATAGCTGCCTTTTTTTTAATATAGACTACAGTATAGAAATGAGATTTTCCAAAATCTGTTGCCACAAAAAAGTCATGCTCAGCTGGAACTCGTGATGAGATATTGACTGACATTCTGGCCTTCTCTCTTACCTCCTGGAACCAACTTATACTTACTTCCACTTTCTAACTGCTGGAATATTTGCATAATAAAACTTCACAAAAACAATTTCTAGATGAAAGAAAATGAAACTAATCCATTGGCTGCGCTGGATAAATATTATAAATATTGCAGACAGGCTGGCTCCTGTTCTATATAAAATGCATTTGCCTACTACAGTACTAATGCTCATCAGACTTGGGGGAATCCCAACTGGGAACTGGATCAAGTTCTGCTTGCTATTCTGGAACAAATCCAGGTACTTTCACTATTAGAACTTCAGCTTCAAACATTTATGTCAGTAAGTTATTACATTCCACAGGTATTCAAGGAACAAATTATTGATTCCTATGCACATCATTTACATAGGAACATTTTAATACAGTCTTAATAAATGCTAACATTACTTATATTAATTACCTGCTTACTATTTGATAGACCATGCACAGAAGGTAACAGAAACAGTAGTAGGTCCCCTCTTCCATCAAGTTTGCCAAACCATTTGACATGATCAAGGTTGATCTGTGTTGGCTTCAGCTCCGCTTTTGTCCTAGTTTCTCATTACCATCAATTCCCTAATCTTTCAAAATTTTATCTACCTCCAGCCTAAGATGTGGATGAATGCTTCAGTCCCAGGTGAACCAAATCAGAGGGGCCCACATTATAGTATATGGATGGGGACCTCTGCTTCATTTGAAAGGGATGACAAAGTTATGAATTGCCTGGTTCTGAATGAGTAGTCACTGAGGAAGACTGAATTTAAGCAAAGAGAGTTTCCTCTATCCTCTTTTTTTTAAGCCTTGTTTCTGTTCTCCATTTCCAAGACAGTCTTATGCGTACTTCCGTTGCCGTGGGAAGCAGAGCCTTTAGCATCACAACCCATGTCTCACAACCCTCTTCAAATTTCTTCACAATTCATTATTGCCAGCTTTTAAAATCGCCCTTTCTTGGACTCTACTTCTGAACATCTAATTTCTTCCTAATCCTATTCAGGTTTGCTTGTGAAACTTAAAATATTTTGCTACATTACAGTTGTCATGAATCTGATCATTTGGTAAATTTCTTGCAACCAAGCTGATGCGTACCTTCCAATCATCTGTGGTCCTCGCAAAAAATGTACTTATCTAAAACGGCATAACCCCACCCACCAGGCTGAAATCATCTCATTCAATCGTTTTGACCTCAGCAAGTATATGACCCTGGGGTGTGAGGCTTTTTTACTCTTCATAATACAGCATAAAAAGTTACACCACAGGTTTTGAAAGCAAAGTTAAAAATATATGGAATGAAATTGTATTATTCACAGATGCATTGATCAGTCATTCATCCTATCTGTGGTGGTGAGTTTTGTTGTGCAGTCATTTGCATCTTTACAGAATAAAGCACTGTTTTACTGACTATTGGTGAATGGTCCATGTTAATAGAATAGATTTAGCTTATATTCTGACAGAGCAAAGTACAATGATGACATTGATATGTGAGCCATCATATTGAATGCGGAATGGGGCACACAACCCTTCCACAAGTGCTTTTATTTCAGTAAAATAAAAAAGAGAATTGATTGTAAATCTAAGTCCATCCCTGTAACATTACACTGGCACTTTTGGGGTTTCCCTTCCCCACATAAACTGAAAGCATAGTCATGTTAGGGGTAGTGGAGGGTGAAGGGGTTATTTCTAGATACATTTTGAGCAGGATTGAAAGTTAATTATTTGCCAAATGAGCTCATTTATATCCAACTCTTATTTCTGTGGTTGAATTGGAGTTTCTTTCCTTTCTTACTACCACTACTGTTTGTCTTGGACACTTCTGCGATTATTAAACTGACCGATTATTTTGAAATTTAACTTGCCTCAAATTTTTCATATACATTGTAATAGTCATTAATTAGGATGGTGTAGAATTTTATGCCATGACATCAAGCTGTTAATCCAAACAACCATTTAAGATCATGTGTACTTCCTTGATTTTTTAAACAGGATTAATTAATAGTGATCAGGAATCCAATCTAATTCACCAAGCGCCTGCTATCCCCTCTGATGTTCTCACTCCAGGAAACTTTCTTTGGAGAACGTGTCTGGCAGGTGTGCAAGTGGCAGTTAATGGGAGGTTGGAGAATAATGTCCAAGTAATAGTCATCTGTGAGAGCCAAAAGCGATTAGCACTATCCATAGCAGCATTAAAGGGATTAAACATCAAAGTGGAATCCTGGAAAAAAAAACCGGAAACATTGCAGTCAAGACAGCAATGTTGAGAATAAATCCTTTTGAGACCCTGGAGTTCACAAAGGAGGGGTGAGCCTATCCAAATAACGACATTATCACTAGCTGCACACGCAGAAAAGGATGCTGAAGGAACATGGAGTGGTTCAGTGTGTCAGATGTTGGATGAAGACCAGAGAGGAATGAAACTGTGATTACTATCACAGAAATACAATCACTGACTTTTGCTATAGGCACTGAAGACCAGATTTGGAGAAGACCACCACAGGTTACCATTCCCTTCAAACATATTAGCAAACAAGAAGTTTTGAGCTTATGTTTTACATATTTTATATGAAAATGGTTAAGACCTCAAGACATTAGAGCAGAACTAGGCCATTTGGTCCATTGAGTCTGCTCCACCATTCCATGCTTTAATAGGCATCCGTTAGTCTCATGAGACCACAGATTTGCGCCTTGGAAGGTTTCCAGGGCACAGGCCTGGGCAGGGTTGTATGGGAGACCAGCAGTTGCCCAAGCTGCAAGCCTTCCCCTCTCCACACCACCGATGTTGTCCAAGGGAAGGGCAAGCTGCTTGGGTCCTAGGACCCAACTGACGGATTACTAGTCCAATGCCTTATCCACTAGGCCACGTGCCAACACTGATTTATTATCCTTCTAATCCCCTTTCTCCGATCTTCTCTCTGTGATCTTTGACACCATAACTAATCAAAAAACCGGTAACCTCCACTTTAAATAATCCCAGTGACTTGGCCTCCACAGCCGTCGGTACAAAAAATTCAACACCTTCACCACCCTCTGGCGAAAGAAGTTCTTCCTCATCTGTTCTAAAGGGACAATCCTCTATTCTGACATTGTGCCGTCTGGATTGAGAGGCAATATGCTCAAAATTTCTGATGGTGTACAGGAGTTTCGCCACCCCCCCCCCCCAAAGGAAAATGGAGATCAAATGCATTGGAGGAATTAAGTTCATTATATTGATTTTGAAAGGAAATGGGAGCAAAATCCAAGATGGAAATTACTTACGATACCACAAAACATGGTGGTCAGCGAATGAAATGGATGTTGGCCAGTTTTTTTTGAGAATGTGGTCTGGTTAATAGGTGTCTCAAAGTAAGTTGAGTTACTGCACTCCCAAAGGCAGAATAAAGAAAATGTCAGCCCTGATACAGTTTGAGGGAAATGGAAGGGTGGAGTACAAACAGCAGTTAAATAGGTGGCACAAATTTCTTTGCAAATGCTGATCAAAAGATTGGTGAAACAAACAGGGGAGTGGGCTTTATGGAAACCTTGAAAACGAAGAACGGAAGCTGGAGGTTTCCTTGACTCCCATTCTTCCCCTGGTATTAGTGCTAGATCAGAGTAGGTAAAGCCAACGTCCTACGTCCATTCCATAAGCAAACAGAGGCAGAAAAGGTGTAGTTAAAACTGCTAAATGGGCTGGAACGTGTCCGTCCAGCGGTCTACTCTCCCTTCACAGGTCGGCTTAGCTGTGATTTTTGTGCCCGTGTATTAAAACATGGAAGTCAGAGGAGTTGCTTTGCGAATGCCACCACACACGGCCTTCCACTTGTCACTGGCCGGGGTCACCAATCCAAACAGCATAATGGCTTAAATTTCTCAGACCATTGTGACGTTAATTGGACATACATTTTAATTAATAAATATACTTTCAGCCTTCAGGAACTTTCAGCACATTTAACAGCAGTGAGCTGCAAAAAATTCATAGGGCATTTTGTGGAGGGAGTTTCAGAATCTGCTGCCTAAGGTGTTACTGCTGTATGTTGTGTGCATCCTGCTTCATCTGTCTCTGATAAAGAGGGCCAGCCAAGAAGGTGTTCCATATCAGATTTATAATGACCAATTAACCTACCAACTGGTACATCTTTGAACTGTGGAAGGAAACCAGAGCACCTGGAGAAAACACACATGGTCACAGGGAAAACGTACAAACTGCTTATAGACAGCAGAGGGATCACCTGGCATCTTCAGATTCACTCTATGATATGCAGTTCACGGCCAGCAGTGTGCCACATCTTCAATTCAATGAGCCTAAGATATTTCGCACATAATTGCATATGCTTCATATGAACGTGCTTCAACATGGTTCAATACAAGATTACAAGAAGAAGAGAGTAGACGACCACCTGGCTCTTTAAGCCTGCTCACCCCCTGAATACAATCAAGATTGCTCTGCCTTAGGCCTAACCTCCTCCTCTGTTCTACCTCCACATAACCCTCAATCTCCCACAATCTTTCAAAAATATATCTGTCTCCAAATTAAATAATTCTGATGATCTGGCTTCTTCAGCTCTGTGAGGTAGAGAATTTCACCAACTATCCTTTGAGAAATTTCTACACACTGCCCCTTTCTACGACTGCCCCCTTATCTTGAAGCCATGGCCTCCTGTTCAAAACTCTTTCACTAGCAAAAATATTGGCATCTCCCTTGTCATGACCCTTCATACATTTCTGCTACAAATGAAGGTGCTGGACACTGATGTTACTGCGGTTTGGTGTACTGGCCCCTTGCAAAAAAACTGATGTCAAGATGCCAAGATGGTAACTGAGAGCGCATACTTCCACTCCTCAATCTCAAGTAATGCACGTTATGATTAAGCACAAGGAAATATTGGATATTTCTATTTTAATTTCATAATTGTTACTGTACTTTCACAATAGATAAAGTTCAGCATTACATTAGCTGATGTTCAGAGCCCACGTACAGCAATTTGCGTTATATTCAATGCACTAAGGCTCCACATCAACAATCGTTCACTGAAAATGCTGCAAATATACAAGATACATTTGACGAGCACACAGATGCCTTGTAGTTGAAAAATAAGCAGCAAAGAACATACAAAGCCACTATTCGTTTGATCTGATAGTGTAGAAAAAAATCAGCTTACAGTTCATCTCAAAAGACAAAAACTTACTTCTGCTAAGTGTAATGTTATATTGGAACGAACTGACATTGAATCAGGTCTTGTCAAAGTCCATGGCAGCTTTATAATGTACTTCTACCAAACAAAACATCACACGTGCAAAACAGATTTTACTTTGTTTTTGCACTGCAGTCAGGACAGAAACATTTTTAAATCAAAGTCAGTAGTTCCCCCCCCCCCCCACAAAGAAGGACACTCTACATGAAATGGAGAGATGATCATTGGAGAGAAGCCAAAACTACTTTCCATCCAAGCTTAACATGAAGTGGAGATACATCCTACTCTTTGAATTCTAAGCACTTTGATCAATCTCACAGAAAGCTACCTAAAAATAGCCAAGAGATTACTTCTATGTTTCATGTGGCATTACTTTAATACAGACATCACCCCTTATATTTGCCAGGATTAGGTTAACACAGAGATTTTTAAATACTAAAGCTACTATTTCCCCTTGTAATATACTACCAAGTTTCACAGAATCAACTTTCAGTGAAAGAAAACAACTTGGATTTACATTTGTGGATTGCCACGGTGTTTTAGCAGATGTGTCATTACAAATTCTTCCTTCTCTCAACAATACTGCATGTGCCCTTTGAGATTTGTACTAATTTGTTGATTAAGGAAAAAAACTGATTGTGAAGAATTCCACTGAATATGTGAATGCTATATACAGATATGTGAATGCTATATACAGATATGTGAATGCAATATAAACTGTACAGTTATAAATCAAAAAATTAAGTAACTATATATACCTGATCCAGTAATTTTTATACAATTAAACAGTTAATTGTCAAGCTGAACTTTCTTTTAAGGAAGAAAATCTTGACCTCACCTGAAAGCATTGCCATGAAGATGCTGCGTTTCCTCTATTCAAACAAATGAAATAAAGCAATAAACAGAACTAGAGAGAAATGCATTTCTTTTAGGGAGTTTCCAAGGCAGGATCAGTTCCTGGTAGTGCTGGGGACGGCCTGTGTTAAAACTCCCAGAAAAAAATCTATATGGGGAAAGTTCCCAGTGCAGTACATGTTGTCTTCCGCAATTTGAACTTTTATTCTAAAAAGAATTGGTTAAACATTAAAGTGCAAAGTTCAAAGTAAATTTTACTATCAAAATCATCATAGACAATGCTGAGATTCATTTTCCCGTGGGTATACTCAGCAAATCTATAGAATGGTAATTATAACAGGATCAATGAAAGATCAACCAGAGTATAGAAGACCACAAACTGCAAATGCAAATATAAGTAGATTGCAATAAATAACAGGAACACGGGACAATGAGATAGAGTCCTAAAAGTGAGATCGTTGACAAGTGAGTGTACTTATCCCCTTTTACTTAATGGTTGAGGGATAGTAACTGTTCTTGAACCTGGTGGTGCAAGTCCTGAGTCTCTTGTGCCTTCAACCTGATTTTAGCAGTGAGAAGAGAGCATGTTCTGAGTGGTGGTGATCTCTGATGACGGATGCTGCTTTCCTAGAAATGTGTTTCAATTAGATGTGCTCAGTGGTGGGGAGAGCATTACCGGTGATGAACTGGGCTGAATCCACTACCTTTTGTAGGATTTCTGTTCAAAGGCATTGGCGTTCCTATACCAGGTCTTGATTCAGACGGTAAATACAGTCTCCACTACACACCTACAGAAGTTTGTCAAAGTTTTAGATATCATGCTGTGTCTACGCAGACTCCCAAGGAGTCTGCACTTTCTTCCTAAGTGCATTTATGTACTAGGTCCAGGAAAGGTCCTCTAAAATAGTGACACCAAAAAACTGGAAGTTGCTAGCCCTCTTCACCTCTACAGTCACAGTGCAATTATGCCTGGTCTATCTAATTGAAACAAATCGGTTGGCAGACTGTATGGAACAATGTTTTAATATCATTCCAATTTATTAAGGACTTCCTGGAATGTCCCCATATTTTGTTTTCTAAAAACATTATGCTTTAATTCATTAACTTTATAATTCATTATTTGAGTAAAAAAAGACGACAATGGTTTAAAATTCTCATGCTAACATGGCAGCTGAGTACAAGAACATATGAAAATAGGAATCAGAATCACGATCTGGTTTAAAATCCCTGCCATACCTCATGAAATTTGTTGTCATGAAAAATGTAACTTCTTCCTCCTTAAATACATTCTAGCCTCTATACTCTCTGGTTTAAAGAATTCAGAGCTTCATCAACCTCTGTGAAAAGCTCCTTTCTACGTCATTTTTAAATTACCGCCCCCTATAGTTATAACCATGTCTCCTCAGTCTGATTTTTCCATTAGAGGAAACACCTCAAGAGCCATCATTCAATACGATCATCTGTTACTCTTTTAAACACTGAAGGGTATAGATCTAACTTCCTCAGCCAAATTTCAAAGAGTACTAATTTTCAAGTTCTAGCTTAATGTCATTCAGCTGTACATGTGTACCACCAAATGAGACAATGTTCCTCTTGGCCACGGCACACAACATAGTACATAACACAAAATAATATTACCCTACAAATAAATTAACAAATAATAAGGTGCATATACAAGATAAAAAATAAACAGTACAACACTACTGGTGCTTCAGAGGTGATGAGATCTGGGTGGTGGCAGGGTATTCAATGGCCTTATGGCCCGGGGGAGGAAGCTGTTTTTTAATCCCAACAGTTCTTATTCTAATGCTATGGTACCTCTTGCCTAATGGTTAGGGGTCAGAGAGATTTTTGGACAGATGGGAGAGATCACTGACATTGCGGAGAACCCTGTGTTCACAGTGCTCCCAATAAATACCTATAATGAGTAAACAGAGATCTGATGATCCTCTCAGCAGTTCTCACAATCCTTTGTAGGGATTTGCAGTCAGATGAATATCTTGAAATATTAATATCAAAACGAATATCAATAAAAAGGTCATGTTCAGCAAATGATTCAAGTAACATCTCAAAGAGGTTGATTTAAGTTATGAGCACAGAGGATTCTGATATTTCTGACAAAGAACATATTTGGGAGGGATATGAACACAGAAATCAAGGGCTTCAGATACACAGACATGAATGGAATGGAGGGATACGACTGATACACAAGAGGTCAATTAGAACAAACTACCATCAAGATTGGCAGAATGTCATGGGCCTAGTATCCTGCAGAGCTGTACTGTTCTATGAAAGATCAAATGCCACAATAATTCAATGTCCAATACCTTTGCTTAACAACAGTCAGCCCTAAATCGATAAATTTGTCAATGCGAATTAAGGAACTAGATAAAGTAACCACACACTCAGGTTCAATGGAAATCTTAACAAATCCAGAACAATACCATAAAAAGAGCTTTTGGCAAAATTTGAGAACTTTTTGCCTGAAGTAACTTTCTCAACAATGCATGCAGATACACATTTAATAGCAGGTAAGTCCACCTTTTTACATTCCAACTAATCTAAGGTTCTAATTAACCCAACTCTTTTTGCAAATAACGTATTTGGTCACAGAAAAGCTGAAATTTATTAAGTTCCTCCATGCTCATTCATTTATTGGTGTCCACTTTACCTATATCATAACAACTTGCAGTATATTAAAGAATCAAAGACCAAAGGCCTAAGTTAGAGCCTTTAGAGAATCATGATGCTCTATTACTGATTTCATACCCCCTCAAATCTTAATTTACATAAACCATTAGCGTAAGAGTATGGCCACTTTGGAAAACTTCGGGATATTTAAGTTGTCAAATTTATTGAGCAGTCCCAAAGTAATATGCAATCCCGTGCAAATTAACCTAGAAACAGGCCCTTGTATTAGTGAATGCAAGTAGAAGGTCTGCCATCTCACACCTCCATTCACCAGGTGCTGCCTGTGTGGATTGTGTACCTTCGCCTTGCAAGCCTCTGGAGGGGCTGGTGCGCATATGAATGACAAAATCATGGTGAAGAGAGGCGAGAGATTGAGACATATGTGAGGGGCAGGTGGGAATAAGCGTAGGATCAGTGTAAAGTTTATGAATTATGTACAGTATTGACTCAACGGGCTAAAAGGCCTGCTTCCTTCCTCTGCTGTTCCTATTCTGTCTTGGTACAAAACCCTTTGAAAAAAATTGTACGTCTCAATCAAAGATCAAATACTCATTGCAAGAGGAATGATGACGCTTAGTTCGGTGATATCATTCCTACTTTTTATTCAGATGTTTCAACACAATGTCATTTGGTGCTTGAACGTAATAGTGAGGTAAACCGCAATGTCAGGAGGCGTCTTTGAAAAGAGATGCTAAACTACCCACTGATACAAAAAAGGAGGGGATTTCTTGGAGTCTTCGGGCTAAAACTCATCCTCGTGAATAGTTGACCAATCAGCACTTTTGTGGGAAGTTGCCGTGGGCAAATCAGCTGCTGTATTTTCCCGCATTATTGTGATCACAATTTATTTAATTTGCAGTGAAATACCTCACCACGTGTTGAAGTCATGGAAGGTACTATAGAAAGGCAGGTTACTTTCTTCTTCAGTAGCAGGATTAACTCAGCAGACTGAGCAAGTGAATTATTTAATTTGTCACCAATAATGAAACTCCTCAGAAATCCCAAATGGTAGATCACTGAAATTCGGTTTCATGTCAGACAAATGCTTCAAGAATTATTTGAAGTCCTTAAAATACAGACACTGAACACGTGAAGTAGAAAATTCTGGAAATATTCGGCAGGTCAAGCAATTTCTGTGGGAAGAGGGAAAAAAACATTTATATTTCAGGTCAATGGCCTTTTCATCGTAACTGTTTAAATGAAAGATTTTGACCCAGAATAAACTCTTTCCTCAGATGCTTTTTGTCCTGCTGAGCATTTCCAGAATGCATTGCTGTTTTCTTAAACTATCAATTGCAATAAGGCCAAAAAGTGGAGGGGAAAATATTAATTCATATTGAGGAGGCTTAAGCAATGAAACATTCCAATCTAGAGGAAAAAAGGCAGAATTGGTAATGGTACAAAACTTCACTGCAACCTCCTTCAGAGGAAATGCCTGCAGCTCTTACCCAGTCCAGCCTATGCGTGACTCTAGATTCACCAATATAGTTGGCACTTCATGATTTCCCTGTTCAGTGGCAATAAAGTTTGTACAAAAAATGCTGATTATTAAGCACAACACACACATCCTGTAAATTACTGAATTACAAAAAACATAAAAGCACCAATACCACAGGCCAACAGGCTAGAAAGGACACATTGATGCCCTTTCTCATAAGGGCCCATGCTTAACTCCTTTATTCAAAGATCAGAAAAAGCTTGGGAATAAAGCAGCAACATATCATGACTTGGATAGTAAAACATTACTGACAAGATAAGGGGAATAAACCATATAAGGCAATGTTCATGCTTGGTTTTTATTTTCAGTTTCTTGTTCAAATCCCACTAGCAGCCTTTGCACTTGAGGACACAGTTTTATCTAGCATATGCAAAATCATCTGCTCTATGACGATAAAGAAAATTGCTGACAGAAAATGAGAAAAGTCACTAGACCTATAAGATAACGTAATAGAACTTACAGTACATATTAGGAAAATTTTTAAGAGAACTGGACCCACCAGAATAATACTAGCACTTAAACTCCAAGAAAGACTGAAGTAGTTGTACTTAAACTAGACGACATAGAAGTAAGAAGATTTAAGAAGGAACTGTTTCACCCCACTTGCTTGGAACCTGAAATGCATCAACTCAGACTCAGGTTTAATATCACTGGCATATGCCATAAGATGTATAATGCAGTAGTATTGCAATAAAAAAAACTATAAAATAATATATACAAGAGAAAATCTGCAGATGCTGGAAATCCAGTAAATTACTATAAACACACACACACACACACACACACACACACACAGAGTAAAAAAATCATTAAGTAAATAGTGCAAGAAGAAAGCAAAAAAAAAAAGTGAGGAAGTTCATGGACTCGTTGTCCATTCAGAAATCTGCTGCCGAAGGGGAAGAAGCTGTTCCTGAAATGTTGAGTGTGCATCTTCAAACTCTTGTACCTCCTCCTTGATGGCAGCAATGAGAAGAGGGCATGTCCTGTGTGATGGGGGTCCTTAATGATGAATGCTGCCTTTTTGAAGCATTGTCTTTTGAAGGTGTCTTTGATGCTGGGGAGGCTAGCGCCCTTGATGAAGCTGGCTGAGTTTACAACTTTGTACAGCTTTTACCAGTACTGTGCAGTGGCCTCTCTATACCAGATGGTGAGGCAACCATTTAGAATGCTCTCCACAGTACATCTGTAGAAATTTCCAAGAGTCTTTGATGACATATCAAGTCTCCTCAAACTCCTAAAGAAATATTGCCAAGATCATGCCTTCTCAGCGATTGCCCCAATATGTTGGGCACAGGGCAGATCTTCAGAGATGTTGACACCCAGGAGCTTGAAACTTCTCATCCTTTCCACACTGATCAGAATGTGAGGAGTGGTGTGTGTTCCCTCAACTTCCCCTTCCTGAAGTTCACAATTAATTCCTTGGTCCTACTGACATAGAGTGTGAAATTGTTCTTGTGACAGCACTCAACCAACTGATCTCTCTCGCTCCTGAACGCCTCCTCATCACCATCTGAAATTTCCCAACAATAGTCGTGTCATTGGCCAATTTATAAATAGGGCTTGAGCTGTACCTAGCTACATAGTTGTGGATGTAGAGAGTCCTTGAGGAGCGCTGCCATTGCCTGTCAGTGAGGAGACATTACTTACCATCTGCAATGACAGTGAGGAAGTCAAGGATCCAGTTGCAGAGGGTGATACAGAGGCCCAGGTTTTGGTGCCTGTTGATTAGAACCAAGAGTATGGTTGTGTTGCTTTCTTAAGGTTGCTATAGCCAGGGGTGGTAGCGGGGACAAGCTCCCACTACCTGTTAAATGCTCCCAATTGTGTGCATCTCAAATAGCCTCTGACAACTAGATCCAACTTCTGGATAGTAAATTTAATATCAAAGTATATACCATATATATACATCTGGGATTCATTTTCCTGAAGGCAAACTCAGAAAATCTAATTGAAGACCGCACCAGACAGGACAAGTAACCAATATGCAAAAGACAACAAACTGTGCAAGCACAAAAAAACTAATAATAAATAAGTAAGCAATAACTATCAAGAACATGAGATGAAGAGTCCTTGAAGGTGAACCCATAGGTTGTGGGGACAGTTCAAGGATGGGGCAAGTGAAGTTGAATTAAATTTACCCCACTGATGATTGAAGGGCAACAACTGTTCCTGAACCTGATGGTGTTGGTCCTGAGGCTCCTGTACCTTTGATCACTGCCAACAGTTGGTTGCCGCAGGTTTTCAGTACCCTACCAAGTACACCATCAGGTCATGATGCCCTGCATGGTTGCACCTTCTTGAAAGATGTTCTGACATCAGCCCCCAAAGCAGAGATCACAGGGTCAACTGACGATACAAGGATTTGCATAAGTGTACTTTCATTCTCCCTTTCAATGCATGTTCGAAAAGCATGGTGCTCACCTGAGAGTGAAACATCACAGCCATTCATGATACTAAAATTAGCTTTGTAGGAAGTAATGGCCTACAAACCTGCCAGGACTTTCATTTCTAACTTCAATTGGAATTTTTTTTTTTGAACTCTTAAAATAGCTTCTGTAGATTGTACCTGGACTTCTCGTATAATTCTGGATCACCAGTCTTGAATGTCACTGATTTAGCTCTCAGCAGAGTTCCAATCTCCTGGCTTTTCAACGGCTTTTATTGGGTATTTTCCGCTATGTTCTTAAACACAAGCACTCATCCTGTCTAGATGAAGACAGTGACAAATGTGGCACATTCATTCAGACTCAAAGGCAAATCTCTGAATATTGTCTAGTTCACTGACTCAAAGCAGTCCTGGAAGTGCTCTTCCACCTCCCTTGACCGTACCGGCTTAGTCCTCGTCACGGGTGCTGCTCTGGGCTTTAGTCTCTGCCTATATGCTCGGAGTAGAAGTACAGTCAGGTAATCAGACTTTTCAAGGTGTAGGCATGGGATGGCACAGTAAGTGCTCTTAATGGTAGTATAACAGTGGATAAGATTGTGATAGAAACAGGTACTCTTAAAACAAGATGAACACTTGAATTGCTAATGCAGAGAAAGCGACAGATCAGGTCCTGTTAAATGGGATTACATAAAAATGTAAAAAAACCTACAGCACAATACAGGCCCTTCGGCCCACAAAGTTGTGCTGAACACGTCCCTACCTTAGAAATTACTAGTCTTACCTATAGCCCTCTACTTTTCTAAGCTTCATGTACCTATCCAAAAGTCTCTTAAAAGACCCTATCATATCCGCCTCCACCACCATTGCCAGCAGCCCATTCCACGCACTCACCACTCAGTGTAAAAAACCTACCCCTGACATCTCCTCTGTACCTACCCCCCAGAAGCTTAAACCTGTGTCCTCTTGTGGCAACCATTTCAGCCCTGGGAAAAAGCCTGACTATCCACACAATCAATGCCTCTCATCATCTTATACACCTCTATCAAGTCACCTCTTATCCTCCGGCACTCCAAGGAGAAAAGGCAGAGTTCACTTAACCTATAAGGCATACTCCCCAATCCAGGTAACATCCCTGTAAGTCTCCTCTGCACCCTTTCTATGGCTTCCACATCCTTCCTGTAGTGAGGCGACCAGAACTGACCACAGTACTCCAAGTGGGGTCTGACCAGGGTCCTATATAGCTACAACATTACCTCTCGGCTCCTAAATTCAATTCCACGATTGATGAAGGCCAATGCACCTTATGCCTTCATAACCACAGAGTCAACCTGCGCAGCTGCTTTGAGTGTTCTATGGACTCTGACCCCAAGATCCCTCTGATCCTCCTCACTGCCAAGAGTCTTACCGTTAATACTATATTCTGCCATCATATTTGATCTACCAAAATGAACCACTTCACACTTACCTGGGTTGAACTTCATCTGCCACTTCTCAGCCCAGTTTTGCATCCTATCAATGTCCTGCTGTAACCTCTGACAGCCCTCCACATTATCCACAACACCCTCACCTTTTGTCATCAGCAAACTTACTAACCCATCCCTCCACTTGCTCATCCAGGTCATTTATAAAAATCACGAAGAGTCACGGTTAAGGAACAGATCCCTGAGGCACACCACTGGTCACCGACCTCCATGCAGAATATGACCCGTCTACAACCACCCTTTGCTTTTTGTGGGCAAGCCTTGCATGGGGTACCTTATCAAATGCCATGCTGAAATCCATATACATTACATGTCCATTCATCAATGGGCAGGAAGAGAAAGAAGGATTGATATAGATATGTTATGATAGGGTGAGCCAGACGGTCTGTTCGCATGCTGTACAATTCAATGAGCTTGTTTGGTCAGCAATTAGACTGACCTTATCAGATAAAGGCCTCCAAAGTTATGAAAGAATTTAAAAGAGCAGACCGAAAGACACTAAAAGAAGCGAGTCTGTGCGTGCATGCATCCTACCAGAGGTCATAAATATTTGATCATTACAAGAATCCTACAGAAAATTTAAGAAAAACTCCTTTCCTCAGTGAGTGACTGTCTGGAATTTACCATGTCAAATGCTGACATTGCCATCAACATTGATCATCCAGGATTCACTACTTACTGGAACTCAGTAGCACAGATGAAATTAAAGAGAGACTAGAAAACCACATGGAAGGATTAGAAAGTTGCTGATTGAATTGAAGAAACGAATAATAGAAGTCCTGTGTAATTCAAACATCACTGACCATACAAATTTATGTACCAAACCATTTTAACAAACTAGTTAAATTGACAGCTGTCCATATGGAAACAAGTTCTATATCAAACTAACGAATTCATGCATCTCCTTCGCTGTAATCAAAAGTAAATTTGAGACAAATGGTTAATATCCATAAGTCTGACATTTGCAGATTAGCACCTGATGCAAGTAGTCATGTGCTCATTACTTGCTCTGGGTGCTTACACACTGCTCATTGTATGTCATGGGACATCAGAGTTCTCTCAATGGTTTGTAGACAAGTTATTTGCGAGCTGCGCATGTTCCAAGTGCAAGTAAATGATAGTGCCTCGAATGGTTCTGGATGCAGTGTTCACCCTGACTCACAACATACCTGGCCTGACCCTATACGGATGTCTTTGGCCTCCCGGAGCCGAAGGCCAGCCTTGTGTGATGGATGGCCCAGACTCAGCACCCACGGCTTAGTTATTAGGCATGTGCTATATAACCTGAGGGCTGCTGCCAGTTCCTGGGTAACCCAGCTTTTTGTATTTCTCTTAAACTATGTTCAGAAAGATGTATTTTATAGAATGAAAGAGCAAATGTTTTCCAAAATGTTATCGGTAAAATGAAGCAACCCGAGCACATACCCTCATCTCCAAAGTCGTTCTGCAGGTTGAGTGGAAAGGAGTGGGTTCCAAATCCATCCAGCCCTCTCCCCAGCTGCTCACCTCTCCACTGCTGGATTCAGTGACGAGTCTATGTGACTCTATTTATAGGTTAGGGGATTGATATCATTTGGTCCAATCTGATTGACCCAAGTCAACTTTGGGCTTCATTTGTTTTTTTTTGTGGGGGAAGGAATGGGTGGTTAAATAATGCAAACTCATAGAGATTTTCAAAAAAGGAAGTTGGAATTTTGCTCCTTCAGTCATACAAAAAATAATTTCCTCCCCATTTCTTCCTCTTAGGTCAATGATGCAATCTGGTATCTTGCTGTGGGTATAGCTAGGAATATGGATATTGAGGACTGACGGGAACCACAACCACAAACAAAAATATTCTCATTCGTTATCCAGACCTTAACAAGGGATCACAAGTTACCGATTGGACAAAAGAATATTGATAGTTTGCTTTTTAGAAATGCAATTTCAACCACCCCTCAACGAAATTCAAGGAAAGGGTTACAGAAAAGACTTACTGCTCTCTGGTTCTCCAAGAGGACCACAACCTCGTCATGGCTTGGAGGCTTACGTGCCTCAATGACCTGGAGAGTTATCGTGGCTAAAGTCAGGACTTTATGCTTTGGCTCTTGGTAGGGTCGCCCATACCAAACAGGCCAAAGGGTAAAGGATAATGGCCCACCAGTCCTCCAGGTTCAGGGGTTCAGCTCAGGACTAACAGCCCTGACTAGTAAACTGAAACTGTTATGGAAAGAGCAATGAGGCATCCTTCTACATCTGAGTGGCCATGGACAGAGAAGGAGGCCCTTCATTGACACCCTAAACACCAGCAGCATAATGGCTGTAAGTAGTTAGCTGGTCTGTAGCATCCCACGTGCTGTATTTAACCATCGTCATTCTGACAGCCACAATGAAATATTTTCAGCTGCATTGTAGCTATTCTTATAAAAACTATGCTGGAAATCAAAATCCAAAAAATGCTGGAGGAACTCAGCGGGGGGCAGCATCTATGAAAAGGAGTAAACAGTCAATGTTTTGGGCCAATTCAATTCAGGCAGCTCTCCACTTCCCTCTCAGTCCTGAAGAAAGGTCTCGGCCTGAAACTATCTGGATGACAGAATTGATGGCGTTATGGCCAAGTTTGCAGATGATACAAAGATAGGTCGTGTTGAGGAAGCAGGAAGTCATCAGGAGGACTTCCACAGATTAGAAGAATGGGCAAAGAAGCAGCAGATGTAATACAGTGTATGGTCAGACACTTTGGTAGAAGGTTTGAAGTTATAGACAATTTTCTGAACAGGCAGCAAATTCCGAAATGGAGGTATAAAGGTACTTAGGAGTCCTCGTGCAGGATTCCCTAAAGGTTAACTTACAAATTGAGTTAGTAGCAAGGAAGGCAAATGCAATGCGACCATTTCAAGAGGACTAGAATACAAGAACAAGAATGCAATGCTGAGACTTTATAAGGCATTTGTCAGACCACATTTGGAGTATTGTGAGCAGTTGTGAGCCCCATTTTGGAGAGCTGACATTGAGGGTCCAGGGGAGGTTGATGAAAATGATACCAGGTATGAGGAGTGTTTGATGGGTCTAATTAAAACCTACCAAATATTGAAAGGCTAAGATAGAGCGGACATGGAGAGGATGTTTCAAACAGTGGGAGAGTCCAACATCAGAGATCACAGCCTCAGAAATACAAGGATTTTCCTTTCAAACAGTGATGAAGAGGAATTTCTTTAACCAAGGTAGTGAATTTGCCAAAGATGGCTGTGGAGGCCAAGTCATTAGGTATATTTAAAGTGGAGGTTGATTAGAACTTGATTAGTAAGAGCGTTAAAGAATATGGAGAGAAGGCAGGAGAATGGGGTGAGAGGAAAAATATATCAGCCGTTATCAAATGGTGGAGCAGACTTAATGTGCCGAGTGTCCTGTGTCTTATTTTCTTTGAAACATGTTACACTCTCAGAGATTAGCCTGCCTAATTCATATTTAGTGCAACCATCTATCATTTGAGGTATCTACTGATTTCACTGAAAATTGGATCACTTTATTTTTAAATTTCCAAGTTCATTACATTTATGTGAGTTGCAAATTCAACACCTATGGAACCTCACATGTTCAGAATGTTCCAAAATGCCTCAAAGTGACAATGAAGTATATACGATTCCTGTTACAGTGAAGGCAACCATACCAGTCAACTTTCCTACTACAATGTCCCAACAACATTTCTGTGATGGAACTTGAGCAACAAATAGTGCCCAAATACTTCCAAACAATCACCTATTCTTTTTCAAATCACATCACAGAAATTCTGTGATACATACAGGAAGTCTGGCAGGATGGTGATTTGAATCACCATCTCCAACATAGATTATAAGCTCATCTCTGAGGAACGCCTGAATCCTGAACATTAAAACTTCAAGTCTTACCGAAGAGTTACACTGAAAAGGGATAAATGAATTCCTTTTATTATTGTAAGCTAAACAGTTTTAAACAGGAATCAATTTCCGTGTCTGAAACTGTTTTAGTTTGTCTCAAGTAATCACAATTATGTCTTTCTTTTTGTTTTGGGGTTCATTGGTGTCTATGGAATAGGCCATGAAAACCAATTTGACTTTAGCAAACAATAAACTAAAATTCTATCTTCAAAAGCACAATTATGGAATGTCTGCTACTACTTTCCCCCCATCAGTAAGGCCTTAAAGCTCTCTGCTTCTTTCTACACAATGTACCTAACCAGTTCCCCTCCACCACCTCCACTGTCATCTGTTGACGGAACTGGTCCTCATCCTCAGCAATTTCTGTTTTGGCCCCTCCCCTTTTTCCAAACCCAAGGTGTAGCTATGGACACCTTCAAGTCTGCCTTTTCATTGGCTACATTGATGACTGCATTGGTGCTACTTCCTGCTCATCAATTTCATCAACTCTGCCTCTAATTTCAACCCTGCACTCAAAATTACTCTGTCCATCTCTGATACCACTCTTCCCCTTTTCAATTGCTCTGGCTCCATCTCTGAAGACAGACTGTCTACTGATATCTTTTATAAGCCTACCAACTTTCACAGCTTTTCCCTTTTCTCAGTTTCTTTGTCCCCACCACATCTGTTCCCAGGAAGAGACCTTCCATTCAAGAACATCTTGGATATCCTCCTTCTTCAAAGAATAGTTTCCCTTTTTCTACCATCAATGCTTCCCTTGGCCACATCTCCTCCATTTCCTGATCGTTCACTCACACCCCATCTTCCCACTGCCTTAACAGTTATAGACGTCCTTGTCCTTACTTACCATTCCACACGTCTCTACATCCAGTACATCACTTTTCGTAACGTCCATCACCTTCAATAAGATCCTATTGCTAAACGCACCTTTCATTCTTCCTCTCTTTCCACAGTGATCACTCTCCACGTGACTCCTTTGTTTTCTTGTCTTTCCTGGCAATTATCCCTGCAAACAGAATTTCTACACCTGCTCGCACACCTCCTCCCTCGCCATGATTCAGGGCCCCAAGCAGCTCCTCCAAGTGAGACGACATTTCACTTGTGAGTATGTCGCAGCCATCTACTATATCTGCTGCTCCCAGTTCAGCCTCAGAAAGACCCAACAAAGGTGGGGCACTGCTTTCCAAGCACCCTCCCTCCATCTGGCACAGAAGACAGGATTTCCCGGAGGCCAAATTCAGGTTGGACGAGCAATACTTCACATTCCATCCGGATGGCCTCCAACCCGATTATGAACATTGATTTCTCTAACTTCTGGTAATTTCTCCCCCTTCCCTTTCTCTCTTTTTCCACTCCCCGTTCTGTCTCTCCTCTTCCCAGTTCACCTGCACATCATCTCCTTCTGATACCTTCCTCATTCCCTTTCTCTCATGGTCCACTGTCCTCTCCTATCAGATTCTTTCTTCTTTGGCTCTTTGCCCTTCGACTTATCATCTGTCAGCTTCTCAATTCATCCTCCACCCCCACCTGGTTTGACCTATCACCTGCTAACTTCTACTCCTTCCACTCACCCCCCCTCCAAATTCTTATTCTAGTTTCTACCCACTTTCTTTCCAGTCCTGATGAAGGGCCTTGTGTTCATTCTGCACAATCGATGTTGCCTAATCAGCTGAATTTCTTCAGTATTTTGTGTATGTTTCTTTGGATTTCCAGGATCTGCTGAATCTCTTTTGTTTATGAAGGTTTATAACTACTTTCCCATAGGAGGTGTGGATGAAACAAAATAATTTCTTATTTCAATTATTGTTCCATCTTTTCAAAATATAGCAGAAATATCTCAAAAAGGAAGGCATTTCATGCTAGGTGATGGAAAATACTTGTTTGCTCATATAAAGGAAATTATATGCTCAAAAGGTTAAGAGGATGTTGCTGGTTTCAAGTCAAAATGAATGAGAACGTAGGATTTACTGAAAACAAGACAATCTAAAGTTCTTCACTGAACTAGACACCTAATTTCTCTTTTGTCATTACTGCAAAGTCTATTCTCTTTTTCCTCTACTGAAAATACAGTCTCCTCAATTCATGTAAAATATCACTGTCACTAACAAAACTTGGCTCACAAAGGCCTTCATTGATAACAATATGATACACTTTCAGTCACTGTTATGAAAATATTACGTGCAAGTTCACATAATATATTGAAAAATGCTTACGTTTTTAAATGGAAAAGACAAAAAATACCAGCTTTAAAATGGTTGAGTAAAATTTAAAACTTATAGTGTATTTAAACATACTTAAAAGACCATAAACACACGATAAAGGACATTACAAGAAATCCCTTTCTTAAAGACAAAAGTGATAGAGCCACTTCAATGCATCTTCTACATCCATATTTTAAAAAAATGAGGACTTCAGTTCTTACCTCTTCACCCATTTTTGGTTTTAGCTGACAAGGAATAAAAGTCAGTGTCTTTTCAGAATCACTCAAACATCATCCATTCCCAAGATTTGTATAGTTGTCAGTTTCTAACAACATGTCAGTTAGCTTCAATAAAATTATGTAACTTTGATTAACATTTCGGACAATGGCAACTATCAAGTGTCACATGTCTTAAATGGTCAATATATGATTTATTATCAAAGAAGAGTTATGAAACTAAACATATTCCAGTATCAAGAGACAATTCCACACAGGATTAGTGACTTCTGAAAAAGGGGTTGTGTCTGCTAGAAACACACACACACACACACTTTGTAAACTTTTACATTTTATTTACATTTATCAATGATATACATTTTGCATGTATATATAACCTTCCTACCTCCATTGATTAGGACACTAAAGTTAGTAATCACAAGAATAAAGCTTTCAAATGTAGCTTCAATCAAATTCTTGGAAAGACTGACTTTACAAATCAAGCTGACCACAGTAATGTCAGAACAGGTGCCAGAATCAGTAACAGTAATCAGATTTACCTTAGTTTGGAGAATGTTGCAAAATAAGTAGATATTTGCATGGAATCATAATCATATATACTGTACATGAAGACATACTGCAAAAATTTCATGACAAAATTCCTCTCTCTTCAAAGCTGAATGGAGCACTGAGAATTCACTGCTGATCACTCAATCTGATCAATCTCAATTTCTTTTAAACTGCCTTCATCTCAATGTTGCTAGATTCTGGTTCATTCATTGTAGTAACTGTGTCTTGCAATTAAATTGTTGCTGGCGTGCAGTACTTTTGAAAATTGCTGAACTCCTCACTAACTTTGATTCTTATTGTTGGTGGAAGGAGCAAGGTAACTATGATTCTGCACTGTAGGTTTAGGTCACTTCATTGCTGAGCACCTCCTACAGCTATCTCTTTCACAACTTTCACTTTCATTTGTTTCTCTACATACACTTTCATAGCTTTATTTCTGTGTCCCACTCCCACCATTAACCCATCATATATATTACTGTTTACAGCTTCATTCCTCAGCAAAACTACCCTTTTCCCTTTGTCCTATCCACTGTTTGCTCACCTACAGTGCAATTTAATATCAACATGCTTTCTCTCTTTTCGATTCCTGATAAAGGGTCTTCAGTCAAACTATTAACTCTTTTTCATTTTCCACAGATGCTGCCTGGCCTGCTGATACAGATGTCTGCAGAATGTGACTGAAGGACCCATTCCTGATGCAATTAAGCTTGGGAATAACCCCAGCTATTCGTTCAATGCAGATTGACCAAGCAAAAATCATTAACAGGTTCAAGAATATAACTGCAAATGATAGTTTGAAAGGGAAGGCTAATCTTTTATTTAGAAATTTTCCAACATTCATAGAATCAACTTTTCTATTGTCATATCTGTAGAACATTGTTTATGGCAAATCTGTAATCATTGATCAACCCTAAAATAAAGTGATCACAGCTGCCTAATGGCCACAATTTTAAACTTCCCTTCAGTCCACCTCCAGCACTACAGTTTCTTTTTCCAGTTTGCAATTGCTCTGATTTCAGACCCTTTTAGTGCAGCATCATGTCCTTTCATACCTTCATCCACATGGACTCAACGCCACAAAATTCTCATCCTCACACACACTCTCACTCTCGTTTCATTTCATAAAACCTGTTTGGTTGCTTTATGCAGCTTTAACAGAAGGAGCAGAGGGCTGTAGATCTTGTCAGCTCCATCTTAGGTACTATTTTACAAAGTACCCAGGTCATCTTCCAGGAGCGGTGCCTCAGAAAGGCAGTGTGCATTATTAAGGACCTCCAGCACCCGGGGCATGCTCTTTTCTCACTGTTACCATCAGGTAGAAGGTACAGAAGCCTGAAGACACACACTCAGTGATTCAGGAACAGCTTCTTCCCCTCTGCCATCCGATTCCTGAATGGACATTGAACCCTTGGACATTACCTCACTTTTAAAAAAATATACAGTATTTCTGTTTTTGTACGTTTTTAATCTATTCAATATACATATACTGTAATTGATTTATTTGTTTATTGTTATTTTTTAATATCTTTTTTCTATGCTAGATTATGTATTGCATTGAACTGCTGCTGCTAAATTAACAAATTTCACATTACATGCCAGTGATAATAAACCTGGTTCTGATTCTGATGATAATGCCTGTTTCAGTTCACAGAATATTTCCCTTATTTCCACTGCCATGCTGCCCAAAGCCTCTGCAGAACATTTACAAATATATTTCTACATTAAAAAGCAATAATTGATAAGCTCATTAGTTCTTTAAAGATGTCTTACCATTCTTGATAATTTTAAAAAACTATACCTATGAAGTTTTCTCAAGATAGATGATAACAAGATCAGGACAAGTTGGTGGCATGGACTGGATGGGCCCCTTGACAATTCTTTCAATGAGAACAGCCAATAAATCTTTCAGCATTTTCTATTTATTCTAATTCTTGTAAACGTTCCTTAAGAGCTGTCTTCCTCTAGCTAATGACCATAATAAACTGCTACTATATGGCAATTTATCAGTCTTGGAAGCTCAGCTAAGATGCCCCAAATACATGTAATAACTTTCCACTGAGCACCCTTGATTAAAAAATTAATATTTATAATAGCTAATGTGGTTACTGGCTACGATGAAAGAATTGAACTGACTTTACTACTTACACCCTTCGTATACATGAGGAGTAAAAATCTTTACACTACATAGAAACATAGAAAACCTACAGCACAATACAAGCCCTTCGGCCCACGAATTTGTGCCGAACATGTCCCTACCTTAGAAATGACTAAACTTTCCCAAAGTCCTCTATTTTTCTAAGCTCCATGTACCTATCCAAAAGTCTCTTAAAAAGACCCAATCGTTTCTGCCTCCACCACCATTGCCGGCAGCCCATTCCACACACTCACCACTCTCTGAATAAAAAACCTACCTCTGACATCTCCACTGTACCTACTTCCTAGCACCTTAAACCTGTGTCCTCTTGTGCAAACCATTTCAGCCCTGGGAAAAAGCCTCTGACTATCCACACGATCAATGCCTCTCATCCTCTTATACACCTCTATCAGGACACCTCTCATCCTCCGGCGCTCCAAGGAGAAAAGGCCGTTCACTCAATCTGTTTTCATAAAGGATGCTCCCCAATCCAGGCAACATCCTTATAAATCTCCTCTGCATCCTTTCTATGGCTTCCACATCCTTCCTGTAGTGAGGTGACCAGAACTGTGCACAGTACTCCAAGTGGGGTCTGACCAGGGTCCTATATAGCTGCAACATTACCTCTCAACTCCTAAATTCAGTTCCATGATTGATGAAGGCCAATACACCATATGCCTTCTTAACCACAGCGTCAACCTGCACAGCTGCTTTGAGCGTCCTATGGACTCGGACCCCAAGATCCCTCTGATCTTCCACACTGCTAAGAGTCTTACCATTAATACTATATTCTGCCATCATATTTGACCTACCAAAATGAAGCACTTCACACTTAACTGGGTTGAACTCCATCTGCCACTTCTCAGCCCAGTTTTGCATTCTATCAATGTTCCGCTGTAACCTCTGATAGCCCTCCATACTATCCACAACACCTCCAACGTTTGTAAATAGCATGTACAACAGGACAGTCAATATAGCTTAGAGATACAATTGTATCAGCGTGAATTAAACAGTCTGATGGCCTGGTGGAAAAAGCTGTCACAGAGACTGTTGGTCCTGGCTTTTATGCTGTGGTACCGTTTCCCAGACGGTAGCAGCTGGAACAGTTTGTGATTATGGTGACTCAGGTCCCTAATGATCCTACAGGCACATTTTACACACCTGTCTTTGTAAATGTCCTGAATAATGGGAAGTTCACATCTACAGATGCGCTGGGCTGTCCACACAACTCTCCGCAGAGCCCTGCAATTGAGGAAAGTACAGTTCCCATACCAGGCAGTGATACAGCCAGTCAGGATGCTCTCAATTGTACCTCTATAGAAAGTTCTGAGGATTTGGGGGCCCATACCAAACTTCTTCAACAGTCTGAGGCAAAGAGGAGCTGTTGTGCTTTTTTCACCACACAGCCAGTATGTGTAGACCACATAAGATCCTCAGTGATGTGTATGCCAAGGAACTTAAAGCAGATCCATTGATGTCAATAGGGGTTAGCCTGTCTCCAATCCTCCTGTTGTCCACAACCAGCTCCTTTGTTTTTGCAACATTGACGGAAATCAGTAGGAACTTATATATTTGATAAGAAGCTGGAGGACACATTCAGTGCAAATGAATTGGCAATATTTGTGAGAGAACCAAACAAGTATGGAATTGAAGTTCCTTTCTCCCTAATAGAGTTGTAATGAACGCTCTGTGTGTACACTATTGATCATTGCCATCTCGACAAAATGTTGGCCTTGATGCCATAGGGCTATATCAAGTGTTTTTGTTCATCAACATTCAATGAAATACTGCTTTAAAAAAAATTACAAACCCTCCATTTTAAGAAATCAGACATAAGCATTATAGCTGAAAGTCAAAAATCTTAATTTAAAGAAAAATAGAAAATGGTGAAAACATTCAGCAGATCAGGCAACATCTCAGGAAAGAGAAACAGAATTAATTTTGCAGGCCAAAGACACTTTCAGAAGCCCTTGATCCGAAATGTGACCTCGGTTTCTCTTTCCATGGATGCTGTCTGACCTGCAGAGTGTTTCCAGCATTTGTGTTTACATTTAGCTAATTAATGGCTATCTACAAGATATTAAGTAAATAATTGCACGAGTTTTTTGTGGAAACCAAGGAAGAGCATACCAAAAGAAGAGTCTCAATCACACCCAGTAGATTGTTCTTTTTCCTTTCGGATGATTTCAACAAATCAATGAACAAACTGATGCAGAACCTAAATATATCTCATCACATTAGAACAAAGAAACTCATTGATCTGAGCTAACAGGTCGATACATTCAATAAGATTATGGATGTTGCTTCAGGGTACCACCTTGCAATATCACCCTATTATAAATGCATAAGATAAAATATGAAATATGCATTAACTTTTCAGTGGTGGTTTTAAAACAACTTGGAGGCCACACAGGATGAACACAGCTTTACTCAGTTTTGTTAACTTCCACTTAGTGTTGACTTTAGTGGAGAGTTGGAAGGAGTCCCAACACACATCCAGCTGTTTTTTCAAAAAATGGTCAATTTGTGTTCAATTAAGAGGGGGAAATATTAGGTAGTGTGCACAAGAAAGTCCTATTTTCTCTCAAGGAAAACTTTGTGTGGTGTTTAAAACCTCAGCATTGTGACTTCTTGGATGTTATTGAAACTCCAGAACAATTAGAAATAAAACTGCAACTACATACCAAAAGCTTAACTTTGTTAGATAACACTGGTTCAAACAATTAAAACCATAATGTAAACTGAATAAAGTTAAAACTTTACGTGGGAGCCTACTGATGAATAAACTCTTAAACTCCCAAATTTCTGTTGTGAATATACAAACCTAAATTTCTGCCCTGAATGCACAAACTACTAATGATCTTCAGCTGAGGAAATTGGTGAAGCATTCACAGTACAGATCTTCCCCAGCTTACAAACTCCTGACTTGCGTACAGCCCAATCATACAAGAGAGCATTTGGAAGACTTGTAAGATGGATTTGCAAATTTCAGCCACCTGAGAACTCAGTTATAACTATTTTTTGTTACAAACAGTTCACAGGAAAGGAACCTAGGGAAAACATAATCCAGATTGGTGACAGAGGAAAGGGGCCACTTGGATCTATGCAAAATCAATCCAGTCAGTCCCACTCGCCATAGCCTATTTTTATTTCCAAATATTGAACAGTTTCATTTAAAATGCTGTAAGTTAATCTGTCTCACTTCTAATACAGGCAGTCCAATCCGACAATCCAAACCCCAAAGAACTTGCAATGTAAAACATATTCGTCATCTCATTTCTGTTTTTACTTATGCAGCCCACTTTCATCCCAAATCTCCAATTCATGAACTCTTTTAACTGATGGAAACAGTTTCTCTTAAGCTACTCAAACTCTTTATTCATGATGTTAAATACCAGTTATCCTTGCAACTTATGTTCCAGGAAACAAAAATTCTCCAGCTACTCCACCACTGTTCTTGGAATCTTCCTGCAAGTTATTTCCAGTTTTCAAATCCCAAATATAATTCCTCAATCGAAATTACAGGCATAAAGCCCATTTGCCAAATTCAGCTAATATGATTTCTCCATCTAGCCACAAGACATTCAAAATGAAAAAAAAAGCTCGTTAACAATTGCGTACCAGCTTGCCAGTATGGTTCATGCTCACCAATGGCCTTGGTAGAAAAAGAAAGGAAAAATTCCTCCACCCATTTTTGAAAGAATAGATGCTGTAGAGATGCATTAATATACCAAGCCCTGGTATTCTTATTTTCTGAGAAGGCTTGTGTACAGCATAATTTTAAGGAGAACAAAAGCAGGCTGCAAAGATTTCTTTCCAAGCTCATAGCGGCAGGTGCATTTTCAAACTGCCAACTTTCCTCTAATTCAAACCAAGTTAATAATAAAAGGCTGAGAAATTAGTTGACATACGACAAAGTATTTAAATTACAGCTCAAATTTGTCAGCATCCTTCCATCAATGAGATGACAGACCTGTAGCTCAAAGTTGCCCTTTCAAAAAAATCTAACCACCCAGTTTCCCTGTCATTCTCCGCCTCCATTTTTAGTTGTTCTTCATTCATAACCCATGCAACCAAAATCATCTTCCCCAATTCTTCTACGACTGCAGTCGTCTGTTCTGATCTTTAAAGTGTGTCTTTAAATATGCACCTCCTACAGCACTATATATTGTGCAATCCTGTGGTTTCCTAAGCTACATTTCTCTTCAGCAATGGATTCAAAAGTGCCTTTGACTGAGAGCACCTATAGGCATTGACTAAAATCTAGTTCCATCAGTACAGTGAATTTATACCAACAACTGCTGTCAGGGCTGTGAATATAACAATGAAAAAGATAATCGCTGTTCAAAATGTTGGTGTGATTAAGATATGATGGGAAACATTTCTAATCAGTATTTGGCAAGCACATTATTTGAACTGCCATCAAAAAGGAATACTTCAGAAAAATGAAGAAAGAGGATTTTACTTTGCAGCTCCCATCCCAATGGGATCCATCCATTACGACTGTGGTGACTGCAGATCTGCATTTACTTAATATTAAGAAGTTCAGAATAAAACTTGAAAGTTCAAAAACAAATTTTAAAATTATGACAGCAATGAGTGCATCTGAAGGATATAGCAAGGAAAGGAGCAGATGAGCCAGGAGAGGAGGAGGGGACTGATGTAAGGTAACTAGGATGAAGATTACAGGGGAGATGAAGAACGCAATTCCACCCAGATGGTAAGGGTCTGGAGCTCACCTCCTGGAAGATTGGCAAAGTTAGACATTATGATCAAATTTTATATATGCTTGATGTGTACTGAAGAACAGCAGTTCCAAATACGGTGTGGCTGAAGGCAGGATTAATTAGCTTAGCTTTTCTTTGTTGTACAGCACAGATGTGAAGGACTGAATTACTTCCTTTGTGCCATAAATGTTTTATGATTTGTATTCCTAATATTTTCAGGATGTGAATACATTTTCCAAAACTGGAACTCAATGCTTTATTCAAACATGATCTCACTGGAGATTCACCACACCAGAGCACTGATATGGGATTTAGGGCCATGATGTTGTTTGATGGAAATCCTTGTTAACTCGTAAAGTAGTAATACTCCGAAGAATGGTGTAGCTCTCATGTCTTTCCCCATGAATGATATTGTCACTTTTCTCCTCAGGCAACAATTCATGTATTTTTACAATCTTCTGTTATTCAGATCTCTCTCTCACACACACACTTCGATAAGAAGTGGCAACCACATTTAAAATTCACACCTCTTGTCAATGCCAAGTCCAACTGTGCCAGTGGCATTTACACCATAGCTAAATCAACACATACAAAATGCTGGAGGAACCCAACAGGACAGGCAGCATCAATGGAACTGAATAAGCAGTCAACATTTCAGACCGAGACCCTTCCTCAGCACTGGAAGGGAAGTGGGAAGAAGGAAGAATAAGGAGGTGGGGGTGAGGGGAAGGAGTACAAGCTAGAAGGTCATTGGTAACCAAGTGAGTGGGGAGCTGACAGGTAGTGGACCACGGGGGAAGAGGAAGAAGAAGTGGCACCACAGGAAAGTGATAGGCATGTAAGAAGAGGAGAGGCGAGAGGGGAGCCAGAGTGAGAAGTGGAAGAGGGAAGGGGGAGGGTTAGAGGTTAGAGAAATCTATGCTCACGCCATCAGATAGGCTATCCAGACGGAAGAAGAAGTGTTGCTCCTCCATCATGACATTAGAGGCGGCCATGAATCAACATGTCTATCACCTCCTGCTGATACCCCATCCTCCTTCCCTTTCTCCCATGGTCCACTTTCTTCTCCTATCACATTTCTTCCCTTTACCACCTCCCTGCTCCTTTCTTCCTCCCCCATCCACCTGGCTTCAACCATCGCCTGTATTCCTTCCCTTCACTTTCTTACTCTGGCTGCTTCTCCTTTCGTTCCAGTCCTAATTAAGGGTCTTGGCCCAAGACATCGACTGTTAATTCATTTTCATAGATGCTGCCTGACCTGTTGAGTTCCTCCAGCATTGTGTGTGTGCACACTCTGGATTTTTATCATCTGCAGTATCTCTTGTGTTTATAGCTAAATCAACTAGGGTTTTTACAAACAAGCCCTTTTCAGTGTATAACTGACCATCTATTTACTGAGCCATTATCAATTATTGCATTCTGTTAGGATCATTCAAAACAAGGGACTGCAACAGTAGAGAATAAATACATAAAATTCCAGCAATGAAGCCTCTACGTTGGAAAAGGGAAAGAAAATCTTACCAATTCTAATGAAGGATCGTCAACCTGAAACATTAATTCTGTTTCTCCCTCCACAGATACTACCTGACCAGCTGAATATTTTCAGCACTTTATTTCAGATATCTAATTCCAATTGAATTATTTTTTAATTCTTGATTTTAGTAACTCCAACTACAAATTCGCAAAAACCCCCCCATCCTCAGGAGCCCTGAATCTAAGAACGCAATAACTATGCAAATGGAGTTAATAAGCCATTGCACAGAAACATCTTTTCTCCAAGCTTCTTTACTAATGTTATTAGGATGAATTTAAAAAAAAACACAAAATGTCAGTCATCTGGGCTATGACTTCCCAGGAACTATGTCATACAGCCGAGCTCTGGTTATCTGCAAATTGTTTAAATTATTATTAATCAAAATAATTTTAATTAAATAATGATCATTATGCAGTTTGATTTCACACTAAAAACTACTTTCTGTCATTGAGTCCAAAGTCGCTTTAGAAATACCATGAGCAGTAATTTATTTTATTTTCATTATTATGAGCTAAACTTCCCATGAAATAGATATGTACAATTTTCACTCTTCAATAAATAATTTTCATTTACTACTATATTATTCTGAAAGCCACTAGCCTAAAGTCATTCATTTGTCATCCTACCTGTAGATTAGTTTAAAAATATTATTTTTGGAAAATATATACCCTTTTTTTTAATATTGAGATTCAGCACTGAGTGGACCCTTCCAGCCCTTTATGCCCAGCAATCCCCTGATTTAACCCCAGCCTAATCATGGGACAATTTACAATGACCAATCAACCTAAACCAGTACAGCTTTAGACTGTGGGAGGAAACCAGAGCACCCGGAGGAAACCTACACGGTCACGGGGAGAACGCACAAGCAGCGGTGAGAATTGAATCCAGGTCACCTGAACTGTACAGTGTTGTGCTAACCACTGCGCTACTGTGCTACCTCAGTAATCATGACCCACATTTCCAACAGACATTAGTCCTACTAATGCACAAGGGGAGAGCTGATTTTTTTTTAAAAGCACCTTGTAAAATTGTTTTTGAGGTCTGTGTCAATATGAAAATGCTGTACTTCATAGTAAAAAATATTTTTAGTCTTCAAGTGTTTTCCAGTATTATTACACTTTATTGAATGACAAACAGAAAAGAGCACGGAAAGGAAGTAATGGAAAGCAATAGTTAAATGGCAAATTATACTGTACATCTGACGACTCTCAACTTTTTAATTCAAACTGAGTATCTGAAGAAGTGCTTCTGAAATGATGATACTGAGTGTTTATTTCCTGTGAATGGTCTCACCTGAAGCTAATGACTCATATTGGGTTAAAGTTCCACATGCGCTTTTCTATATCTCAACTCAATTTCTGATCAGCCAGACTTAGAAAGGCTTTACTTACTAATATGAACAGTATCACATCCTGACCATGCTCCAGAATCTACAAACATACACATTCCACCAAGGATCCTGGATAATAATTAAGAACAAATTTATTGCAGCATCTTTTTTCCTTCCGCTCCTAAGCTCCTGTGCCTCTCAAAGTAATTTTCTTGGATTCCTGCAACCATGATCGGATTATTCAGCACAGGAGTAAAACTAGAACCTGGGCTCAGAAGTACACGTGTAAATAGGCAGCTGGTTCCCTATGGTGTATCCCGAGGCCCTCCATTGGTCGAGGTTGACCATGGATACCGCATCCCAGCTGCCGACGTGATACGCAAGCCAGTACAACGTCGAGAGCAAGCCATTGCCCATGTAGCAAGCTCCCTCTCTCCATGCAGCTAACCAATCCAAAGGAACAGCAGAGACCGACAGAGTTTGGCACCAGCAGTGCCACAGGAGCTGCCAGTCAGCGTTCAGCAGATGCTAGAAAATCCGAGTAGCACACACAAAATACCGGAAGAACCCAGCAGGCCAGGCAGCATCTATGGAAAAGAGTACAGTTGATGTTTTCGGCCGAGACCCTTCATCAGGACTGGAGAAACAAAGATGAGTCAGGGTTAGAAGGTGGAGGGGCTGGGGAAGAGGGGAGGAAGAAACACAAGGTAGGTGAAACTGGGAGGGGGTGAAGTAAAGAGCTGGGAAGGTGATTGGTGAAAGATACAGGACTATAGAAGGGGGTTTCTGATAGACAGAAGACCACAGAAGGAAGAGAAGGGGGAGGTGATGGGCAGATAAGGTGAGGGGGAAATGGGAAAAGTGAATGGTGAAGGGAGAGCATTACTGAAAATTAGTTAATGCCCCGCTCCTTCATCATTCCCCTCTCTCACCTCATCTCTTTACCTGCCCATCACCTTCCTCTGGTTCTCCTCCCTCTTTTCTTTCTTCCATGGGCTTCTGTCCTCTCCTATCACATTCCCCCTTCTCCAGCCCTGTATCTCTTTCATCAATCAACTTCCCAGCTCTTTACTTCAACCTTCCCACTCCCACCACTCCAGGGTTCACCCATCACCTTGTTTCTTCCTCCCCTCCCCCACCTCCTTACTATGAATCCTCATCTTTATCTCTCCAGTCCTGATGAAGGGTCTCAGCCCAAAACATCCACCGTACTCTTTCCGATAGATGTCGCTTGGCTTGCCGAGTTCCTCCAGCATTTTTTGTGTGCTACTTATGAAGGAGAGTTGTCTTTCTTGTGAAATGTCGAACCAAGGCCCATTCTCCTCCTGAAGGTGAATAAAAGTAGTCTTTGTAACACCTCAGTCATACACCAGAGAACCTTGTCTATTTTAACTCATCCTTGAACCAATGTCATTCAGCAGATCATCAGGTCATTATTCCATGGTCTTAGGAGACCTAGATTACAGTTACGTAAAACCTAACTCTTTGCCACTAAAGTACTTTGGGCTTCCCTGTGGTTGTTAAAGGAGTTTCATGGATATCATTTTCTTTTGCCATGGCAATGCCAGAAACCCAAGGTCAAAGAATAAATGACAACTATCGTTGATTGGTGAAAACTGGTTGGAGTTTGAGGGTTTGAATCAGCATTTTACATATCTCCTCAGCAACACCATTCACAAGATCTGACATCAGTGTCCAGTGAGGATTGATCCACCCATAGCACCTGTAAATACTATCAGCAACACTGGGTATGTACCTTCATTGACAATGCAACATCTTTAAATGCAAGATATTAAGATAAAATGACAAACTAAAATCTTTAAAAATTACTTGAACACATATTATATATAACAATTCTATTTAATGCCAATCATAAAGTTTTATTTCTACTTTGAGTCATTTAAAATGAAGCCTACATTGTTTTCCACAAACTAAGTGGCAATAGATCTCTACCTTTGTTTTAACCTGTTCGTTATCCTAACCATATCTAAGATCAGCAAAGATGCTAAATGAGGAGTGGACCTCCATGACAAGTGTTGAAAGACCTTTTGTACCACACCACAGGTTCAGCAATAGCTACTTTCTGACAATCATCAGCTTTGTGAACTGACTTGCACAGTCCTAACCCTACCAGAGCAATGGAACACTATAGACCATAGTGTTCCATTTTGTTTTTGCACTCAAGTCTTGTTTTTGCACAGCCTTTTCTCTCTTCGGTGTCTTGTACAATCTACGACTTATTTATATTCTCTGTGTTGCCCGTACCTACGTACCTGTGATGCTGCTGAAACATTTTCCATGGTATCTATACCTCACTGTACTTGTGCCCATGACAATAGCTCAACATGACAAGAACCAAACAGTTGAAACTGCGACCAAGGAATATTCTTGCTGAATTGTGCAGTGTTATTGAAGAGGGTTACTTGTATTTGTGAAGATCACTAATTTCAGTAAAGGACAGCCAGGAAAAAATAAAGCTAAGAAAACAAATTAACCCCCCCCCCCCACCACCACCATTTAGAAAACAGTAATTACTTTTATTTTCACACTAAAACATTCAGTTCAAAACATTCCTCAGCTTTTAGTCCTCAACTGCATACCCTTGCCCATTTAATTATCCACATCTTCACACTCAAACACAAACATAGGTCAACAAAACCATGACCATGGTCCTCAGGATCTGCCAAGGCTATGAAGCTCAGTTCTCAAAAGCCCATTGTTAACTGTGCCTGCCATCTCCTGCTACCAGCTGCTTTAACAAGCACCAACAGATAAACAGCTCTCAGCTCCAAATCTTCTTCAACCTGGTTCAGGGATTTTCCTAAGACACTTGTCACATGCTTCTCCTCAACATAAACAAATACTGTGCGGAGTGTAATGTGGCAGCGCAGTCCTTGAAGGAGGCAGCTCATGGGGAATATTTTTGCACATTTGGATTCACATACCTTCCCACTACCATGCCCTGTTCATACATACACAAGTCAATGAAAGGTATGGAGTAAGATAGGAAAAGCTCATCCCAATATGTGTGTTCACACTCAGAAGAAAGCATACTTTCACTGTAAAGATGTTTAAAACAAAAAAATATAGCTTTTAAAATGACAGTTCAAGCATTCATGCCTTCCCCCCCCCCCCCCATTTTCATTTCAGGTGTGCTACAAAGTCAATTTACAGACATCAGGTCTATTAGATATTGTTCCAAGAGGAAAGGAAAAACTTTAAGTATAATTGAGTAAGGAAGTACCCACAGCTATTCTTAGTTTTTCCACACATTTTCAATGTTAGTTTACCCAGTAAGTTTTGAAAACCTAGAGCAGCTGGAAGTTCTGGAAATCTGTAGCTTATAGAAACACCTGGTCAAAAAGAGGGATTAATGTTGTCACGGATAGTCCTTTAATACAATAATCTCTGTATTCTCCTCAAAGCTGACTAACCTGCCTTTATTCAGATTTCCATCATGTGGTATTTTGTCTGTATGTAAACAATGTTTTACTATATGAAATTGGCCACATCCCCAACCAAAATGCCTTTAGCAAATACAAAACAATAAAGAGGAATAACTTGGGAGGGAATAGAGAATACCATTTACTATACCCTTTTTCCTTTTTAGTGTGTTTGTCATTTTTGGACCGGGGTTCTCCTCTACTGAACGCAATGATATTTTTTTTCATTTCAAAAGGTTCGGGAACTTGAGAGGCAAAAAGGAATCCTAATATATCCTAGTTTCCAAGTCAAAAGATGAGCAGATTCCACCTACTCGAAAGAAATTGACTTTATTTATAAAGTTTCCTTTTCCCACACAAGCTCCCCGCACACCTCTGTGATTCTACCACTCTCCTAAAAAAGGGACACACATTTACATCCCGCTAACTAACTAGTTTGCAAACTCAAACATGTGCAAAGGTCTGATGTTCGGCATCATTCCCCTGATAAGGGGGGAGGGGGGGAGGGAATGCCTTTGACACGATTGCAAGTACAATGAACAACTTTTTTTAAAACCACCCGCTCGCGGCCGCCTCACAGAACGGCAACAGCAACAAAAAAAAATAATATCCAGAACATCCTCGGCACCAATTCAGCCTCCCTGCTCCCTACCACCTCTACACTGGAAGTTGAGCCACGGTCACGGAGCTTCCGAAGGTTTAAACCCTGAGACCCAACAGCATTAACACCCTTGTTCTGGGTGGAGTGGCACAGCTGCTAGCTCCTGAAAAGTCTCCGTGTGTAGTCCACCTGGGGGGTCATATTCCCGCAGCTAAATCTTATTTCGAACCGAGTCTTGAAACGTGCCAGTAGGGCCGGCCCCGTGAATGAAACGAGCGTGACCGGTTTAGAGCAGAAATCCCGGCGGACGCCAGCTTTCATTTGAATCACATACACGGAGGCTGCGAGTCCGCCTCCCCGAGCTGCAGGACCCAGGAGCCTCCTAGCACGAATGCCTATCTGAAAAGGCTGGAGGGGCAACTCGCCCGGGCTCGGACACAACGGCAGGGTCTGGTTCGTATCATCCCCTCCGCCTCTCACCCCCCTCGCTCCCCACTCCTGCTTCCCCGCATGAGTTACTGACCCCAAATGGTGCTCTTCATCCGAGCGTGGTCTGGGTCGGCCCCTATAGTCCTTGCCCCTTTGCAGCCTTCACTCCCGGAGCCGAAAGTGTCAATCTTGCGGGGAAGCCAACCGGAAAAAGGTTTCTTCTGGTAAAAATATCAGCGAAAACCACCTCTGATTCATTGCTGCCATTTTGAAAGTCTTGTACAAAAAAAAAGGGCCAATTACACAATGTTAAAATTCCCCACTTTTCTGCCGCTGCTGTTAACGCCGATCCACTCGCTGCGATGACTGACTGTTCTGGCTGGAAAGCCCCTTAAGTCAATATCACTTCCTCTGGCTGTGGAAATCCCCTACTCTATAAACAATATTACACCCAGCGCAGAGTGATCAACAGCTCTTTGATCAGCCTGCGATGTGCTTTAAAGAGATAGAAACGCTACAGAATGTGGCGTTTACGTGGACGGCCCCATTGCTTCTGCCTGTTAGACATTGATACTATTGTGTGGGGAGACGCATCGTAATTGCCAAATATGGCCTTGAAGTATTTCGCATTTGATTAACGCTGCTCCAGTTAAATTGAGAAATCGTGGGCTGTTAAAAAGGGGGGAAAAAACACTGGTGCTGACATCATGTCAAGCAATTCAAAAAGCAATTTGTACTGATGGGGGGACTTCACTGGAATTGAGTTGGTTTGCATTGTGTGACGACATCGGGCCAATTAAATCATGCGAATGCCACCATTGGATGCTGTGTGACTACACTAACTCAAAACGAGCCTCCCTCGAATTAGAATATTTAGCTCCAATTTTCATTCCAAATAAAAATACGGTGACATCATTTAAATTTGTTCAGCGTGAGAACTAGACTTTAAACTACCCAAATACAAAATACTGCAGTTGCTGGAAGTATTCAAGTCAGGCAGCATGTGTGTAGTCAGAGTTAACATGTCAGGTTGACGTACTTTCAATACAGCCGAAGAAAGGTCAAGTAGCTTCAGGACATCTTTGTCCCTGTTGTTATTATTATACCCACTTTTTACTTGTGTTTACAGCAATTCCCTTTTAATCTTCAGACTCTGGTCCAGGCAAAGTAATCAGATGAAGGCATTGGAACATTCAAGTATGTTCTACATTTGAGTGGTATGGATGGTTTTCAGCAAGGGATAAGTTGATAATGCTACGTCATTACAAGTCCCCAACCTCTTCACCAACACACAGTGTTCTTACCATCCCTATCTGTCACTCCAATGTACTATCACTGCATTCCATCTGTCTCCATCCTTTTGCAACTTCCACCCCTGATAAATATTGCTTCTTCACTGGTGACCTTTTGTGAAAGTCGCTTCCTTCATGCACAATTGGGAACTGTGCCAAATCAGCATACTCTGAAATTCTTGCTTAAGCCTACGAGCTCTTCACCTCCCTCTGTATTTTAAGTCCTGCCAAGATTTTTGTCTCCTTAAGCCTGTTTTGGATCATTCCTCCTCATACACTTCCCAAAAGCTTGGAACATATTTTCTGCATTGCAATCAATATATAAATGTAAATTCTTGTGCTAATTACAGATGGTGTACAAAATGAAACTGACGCTGGGGGATTCAGAAAGTGTCCAGTGGAATGGGGAAAGGTTAGGAGAATTGGAAATTCTCTAGAATCTTTACTCTAAATTACAACATGTGTCAGTACAGAAAAGGCCTGGTTGCAACACCTATCCGCTGCTGTCAATAAACCATTACTTGCTTGCTTGGTGTTTGCACATAATGACTATTTGGGCAAACTACCATAGGAAGCAGATGCTAACAAGCTGTTCTTTAAAATCAGTCTCTGCAGAAATGCCCAACAATGCAAGAAAATAGAAACCGAAGGAGGATACCTGGCTCTTCAAGCCTGCACCAACATTTCATTAGACAATAGCTGATATATGCTGTCAGGAGGGCAACAGTTATTTGAGTTACGCACACACAAAATGCTGGAGGAACTCAGCAGGCCAGACAGCATCTATGGGAAAGAGTACAGTCAAAGTTTCAGGCCCAGTCCCCTTGGCAGGACCCAGGTTGCTGCCTGGCCTGCTGAGTTCCTCCAGTATTTTGTGTGTGTTGCTTGGATTTCCAGCATCTGCGGACTCTCTTTTGTTAGTTATTTGAGTTACTGTCTTAATGCATTACAACAGTGGTGTGCAGAAGAGCATCTCCTAATGCATAACCTGGTGAACCATAAACCATGGGCTACAGCAGCCGAAAAGCATCCACTCGGTAACCACTATGTTAGGTAGAGGAAATACTAATAAAGTTGCCACCAAGTGTGTGTTCCTTTCTTTGTCATTCTCCTACTAGTGAAAACATTTCAACATCTACACTGTCATGCCCCCTTGGTGTGTGTTTGATTAAGGTCACTTCTCATTTTTCTAAACTCCAAAGAATACAGGAGCAAATTGTTTATATTTTCTTGATAGAACAACCCTTTTATACCAGAAATTAGCCTGGTGAACCTCCTTTCAATTGTCCCGAGTGCTACATGCCTTTTTCGGTAAGGGGGCCAAAACTGTGATAATATTCCAGGTATGGCATTTTCCAACGCCATGTATAACTGTCATTAAGCCTTTCTATTCTTAAATTCCAACCCCTTTGTAATAAAGGCCAACATGCCATTTGCCTACTTAACTATTTGCTGGCTCTGCATACTAACTTTTAATTATTCATGCACCAAAACATCCAGATCCCTATGAACTTCACTCATTTGCACCGCAGCCTTTCTCCATTTAAAGCAGGCATTCCCGCCTGGGGTTCCACAGACCCCCGGGTAAGTAAGACTGTAAGATATAGGCGCAGAAGTAGGCCATTCAACCCGTTGAGTCTGCTCTGCCATTCAACCATGGGCTGATCCAATTCTTCCAGTCATCCCCACTTCCCTGACTTCTCCCCATACCCTTTGATGCCCTGGTTAATCAACAGCCTATCTATCGCTGCCTTAAATACACCAAATGACTTGGCCTCCACAGCCACTCGTGGCAACAAATTCAACAAATTGACCACCCTCTTACTAAAGTAATTTCTCCGCATCTCTGTTCTAAATGGATGTCGTTCAATCCTGAAGTCATGCCCTCTTGTCCTAGACTCCCCTACCATGGGAAATAACTTTGTCAAATGGTAGCACTCCATGGCATATAAAAGGCTGGGAGCCTCTGATTTAGAGGATAATATGCCTTTTGATTTGTCCCCTTACAGAAGTGCATGACCTAACATGTTCCCCACAGGAACACAGGAAAGGGTCTCAGGAAAAACACAGGAAAAAAAATAGACAAAACAAATATGAGGTAAAATAAATGTGGAGGAAGATGAGCAAAAGAAGAATTAAGGGGATAAAATTAAAAATCAGTCGAAAATAAACCTTAAAATAGGAGGTTGCTAGTCACCACATTACAGGAAGGATGTGGCAGCTTTAGAAAGAGTGCAGAAGAGAATCACCAGGAAAGCTTTATTTAGAAGGGAAGACTAGAATTATTCTCACTGGAATATAGGAGTCTAATTGACGTTAATAAGTTGAAGTTGTCTCCTTGAAGTTATTAAGATTCTGAGGAATATAGATACAGTAGGGCAGATAAAGTATTTTTCTAAGAATTGTTGGTCTAATACTAAAGGGCCTAGATAAGGCACAGATTCACTTGCACCTCCTCCAACATAATCTATTGCATTTAGTGCTTACAGTGTGGTCTCTTCGACATGGTCACTGAGCATAGATTAGATGACTATATCACTCAGAATCATCGGAGGTGCTCTGAGTTTCATAGATACGCACTTTAGCAAAGTGGTCAAATCAAAGGTACAGGCATTAAATGGATGGTGACCAATAGGAAAGAAAAAGGGAGTAAGCAAACAGTGCAAGGTTACCTTGTGGCTATTCCCTTCAAAAATAAGTATATTGTTTTGGAAACGTATGGGGGGTGGCAGGGGAGGGTGTACTGCTCATGAGAAGGCAGCAGTAGACTGTTCAGTGGAACCAGAAATGCCTTTGCCTTTCGGTGGGGAATAGCGAATGCAGGAAGAGCTGTAGCAAAAGGGGACCCAATGGTTTGGGGGTGGGACTCTGCGCGTTCCTGTTAGCATGAAGCACAAGGCTGGCAGGAGTAGGGAACCCTGGATGGCGAGGGTTATTGGTGCCCTGGCCAAGAAACAGAAGGCATGACTCAGGTACAGGCAGCTAATCCCTGAAGGAGTATTTATTATTTTGTCACAACCGAGAGAAAATCCAAGTAGCACATACAAAATGCTGGAAGAACTCAGCAGGCCAGGCATCATCTATGGAAAAGAGGGCGGTCAACATTTCGAGCTGAGACCCTTCAGCAGGATCTGTTTTGTTTGTTTTCCATTTTGTATTTGCACTGTTTGTTATCTTTTACACACTGATTGTCCATACTGTCGGGGGTTGTCTTTCTTTGATTCTATCGTGTTTCTTGTATTTACTGTGAATGCCCACAAGAAAATGAATCTCAGTGTTGTGTGTGGTGTCGTATATGTACTTTGTTAATAAATTTACTTTGGACTTTGATTATAGAGGGTGTAGATGTGCACTCAAGAAGGAAATCGGGAAGGGAAAATTCTGCCATGAAATAACTTTGGCAGAGAAGAGTAAGGAAAATCCAAAGAGATTTAAGGATATTAAGGGTAAAAGAGTATCTAGAGAGAGAATAGGGTCCCTCAAAGGGACAACCTTGTATGGAGCAGTAAGATATGAGCAAGATCCTTAATAAAAATTTCTTCTCTTTTTACTGTGGAAAAAAAACCATGAAGACTTCGTAACTAATAAAAGTGGATGGGATTGTCTTGGGAATACTCTACATAACAGAAGAGGATGCAAAAGGTATAAAGGTAAATAAATCTGCAGGGACTGACCAGCTTTATCCAAGAATACTGTGGGATGGTAGAGAAGACCTGGCTGAGATATGTTAGCCATGGACAAATGAAGGAGTTTTTTGATGAACTATGAAAGTTCGTGAGGGTAGAGCAGTAGATCATAAACATGAGAAAGTCTGCAGATGCCGGGAATCCAAGGCAGCACACACAAAATGCTGGAGGAACTCTGCAATTCAGGCAGCATCTGTGGAAATGAATAAACAGTCGATGTTTTGGGCCAAGACCCTTCTTTAAGACAGAGAAAAAAGGTGGAGATGCCAGAACAACAAGGTGGAGTGAAGGAAAGGAAGCTCGCTGGAATGTGACAGCTAAAGCCATGCGAGCGGACAAGGTCAAGGGCTGGAGAAGAATGATTGGAGAGAAGAGTGGACCATAGGAGAAAGGGAAGGAGGAAGAGACCTGGGGGAAGTTATAGGCAGGCGAGAGGAAGTAAAAGGTCAAAATAAAGGAAGGGGGGATCTTGTTTACTGGAAGGAGAATTCAATATTCATGCCATCTCATTGGAGGATACACAGACAGAAATAAGTGTTGCTCCTCTACTCTGAAGGGGCCTCATCTTAGCACAAGAGCAGGCCATGGACCAACACATTGGAATGGGAATGAGGCAGGAAGATGGAATGAGCAGATATATGGGAAATGGAGGAGATGCAGGGGAGAGAAACCCCATTCTTTATAGGAAGAGGATTTCTCTGATGTCCTGGAATGGAAAACCACATCCTGGGAACAGACGCAGTGAAGGTGAAGAAACTGAGAAAAGGGAATAGCATTTTTACAGAAGTTAGGGTGGGAAGAAGTATAATCAAGATAACCAGGGGTATCAGTAAGGTTATAAAAGACGTCAGTTGATAATTTGTCTCTAGAGATGGGGACAGAGAACAAGAAAGGAGAGGGAGAGGTGTTAGAGTTGGACCATATGAATTTAAGGGCAGGGTGGAGGTTAGAGGCAAAGCTGATAAAGTTGACGAGCTCAGCATGCATGTATAAATCAGCACCAATGTGAACATTAACGTAGCGAAGGAAGAGTTGGTGATTATAACTGGGAAAGACTTTAAACATGGACTATTTTACGTAGCCAAAGAAGAGGCAGGCATAGCTGGGGCCCATGCAAGTGACAATGGCTACCCCTCGAGTTTGGAGACAGTGGGAGGCTGTAGATATGATTTAATGGACTTCAGTAAGGCCTTTGATAAGGTTCTACGTAGTCAGCTGCCTGGAAGGTTAGATCACATTGAATACAGGGAGAGCTGACTCATTGGAAACAGATTTTGTGTAATGGTAGAAAGCAGAGGATGATGGTCAAAGATTGTTTCTTTGACTATTGGCCCATGTCTAGTGGTGTGCAAGAGGGTTTGGTGCTGGACCCATCATTGTTTGTCATCTATGTCAATGATTTGGATAAAAATGTACAATTAGTATGGTTAGGAAGTTTACAGAAGACATTAAAGTAGATGGGTGACAATGAAGATGGTAATCGAAAATTACAGAGTGATCTTGGCCAGCTGATTAATTGACTGGTGAATACCAAATGGAATTTAATTTGAATAAGTGATACTGAAAATCTGTACCAACTGGCTGGAATATTCAAGGACATCTTCAACATGTCACTGCAACAATTGGAGGTTCCCACCTGCTTCAAAGGGGCATCAATTATACCAGTGCCCAAGGAGAGCAGGGTGAGCTGCCTCAATAACTATTGCCCAGTTGCATCACATCTACTGTGATTGAAGATCTTTCAGAGGTTGGTCATGGCTAGAACTAATACCTTCCGATCATGGAAGCGGACCCACAGCAACTTGCCTGTCACCATGTCACTTGTACGGTGTAAGTAATTTCACTGCCTTTCCACTCTGCTTTGAAACATCTGGACAATAGCAAAACTCTTGACAGGCTGATGTTTATAAATTACAGCTCCGCATTCAGTACTAATCAGCAAACTTCAAAACCATGGCCTCTGTACCTCCCTTTGCACTGTATTCTCGAGTTCCTTATCAGGAGACCACAGTCAGGATGCAGATCAGTTACAACACCTCCTCCTCACTACAAACCTCAGGGGTGTCCGTTCAGCCTGCTGCTCTGCTGTTTCTACTCTCATGGCTAGGAACAGTTCAAACACCATCTATAAATTTGCTGACACCGCTGTTGTTGGCTGAATCCTAAATAAGGAGGCATACAGGAGTGAGAAATATTGGCTAGTTGAATGGTGTCGCAACAACAACCTTGCACTCAGCAGCAGTAAGACCAGGAAAATGATTGTAGCATTCAGGAAGGGAAAGTCGAGAGAACACACGTCAGTCCTGATTGAATGGTCAGTGGTGGAAAGTATCAGAGCTTCAAGTTCCTGGGAGCCAACATCTCACTTATTGCCATTTTTTTTTTTGCTGTACTTCTGCCACAACACAAGAAATTTCACAACATAAGCCACTGATAATAAATGTAATTTGGAATCCGATTTTAATTCTAAGCATGAGGTTTTGCATTTTGGAAAGTTAGATCTGAGTAGTGAACGGCAAGCCCCTGGGGAGAGCTGCAGGACAGAAAGACCTCGGAATACAACTGCATGGTTCACTGAAGCAGAGTCGCAGGTGAGGAAGGTCTTTGACACGTTGGCCTTCATGAACCAGACTACTGAGACAACATTGCAGTTGTACAGGGTGCCAGTGAGGCCGCATTTAGAGCATTGTGTTCAGTTTTGTTTGCCCTGCTGTAGGAAGGAAGTTATTAAACTGAAAGGAGTGCATAAAAGATTTACAAGGATACTGCCAGGACTTGAGGAACTGTGTAGCAGGGAGAGATTGGTCGGGCTGGCACTTTATTCCTTGCAGGATAGGAGACTGAAGGAAGATCTATAGAGGAGTATAAAATCATAAGGGGCACAGATAGGATGAATGCACTCAGTCAAGGTTGGCGAATCAAGGGCATAGGTTTAAGGTAAGAGGGGAAGATTAGATAGGAATGTGAGGAGCAACTTTTTTTTTACACAAAGGGTGGTATCTATGTGGAATCAGCTGTCAGGGGAAATGCTTAAGGCAGGTAGTGGAGTACAGTGTGGAGCAGCCCATCCCAGCCCTCTGAGCTGCACCACCCCAGCAAACCCCAACAAAACCCAGTTAACCCTAACCTAATCACGGGACAACTTACAACGACCAGTTAACCTACCCGGTACACCTTTGGGCTGTTGGGAGGAAAGTGGAGTACCTGGAGAAAACCCACACATTCCACAGGGAGGACGTACAGAGACTCCTTACAGAACAGCGCTGGAATTGAACTCAAAACTCCAGAAGGTCCCTAGCTGTAATAGCTTCATGCTAAATGCTACGTGAAACCCAGTGATCGCCTTTAAAAGACAACTGGACAGGTACACGCAGAGGACAGATTTAGGAGATTATGGGTCAAACACTGGCAGATAGAAAAAGAATCCAGGGAAACTGCCCGTTTCTCCAGGTAACCCCGACAAAGATGGCAGAGTTTGTCATTGAAATGTTGGTTAAAATCAATACCAGTATCTGGCTGGAAATTCATCACTGGCAGGTAGGACTACCTTGGATGGGGCATCTTGGTCAGCATTGACCAGATGAACTGTAGGGCCTACTTTCATGCCATCTGACTCCATGACCATTTTGCAGAGCACTTGCACTCCACCCACAGTGAAATCCTGAGCTTCCAGTTACAGGTCGTCTCAATCACCCACACACAAAGCCATGTTGATTATCCCTAATCAGTCCCTGTCTATACAAATACTTACATCTCAGGTGCCTTCGAATACCTTCCAATAACTTTCCCATTGCTACTAGACTATAATTTCCTGGCTTATTTTTTAGAACATTTCTTAAACTACAGAACAACATTAGCTATCCTCCAATCCTCGGACACCTCTCCTGTGGCTAAGGATGGGTTAAATATCTCTGCTGGGTCCCCTGCAATTTCTGTACCAGCCTCCCACAGGGTCCAAGGGAACACCTTGTCAGGCCCTAGGGTTTTATGCACCCTAATTTGCCTAGAAGTGACTGAACAAGATGGCGGTAGTGAACAACGTGACCAACAGCAATGTCCTGCACAGTCTGCAAAACTACTTCCCCTTTCAATTATGATTCCAATAAGCTGCGTGCAGATGGAACCTGTTATTTAAATTTTGATGGTGTGTTTTTGGACTGATGGGGTGACGTGGTACTTTGCTGTCTATGAGGGAGATGTTGAGGTTGGGAGTGCAGTGTGCTGTCTGGAGGTGGGGCATCAACCATGGTGGACTCCATTGTGTCTCTCTGACAGAGTCGACAAAGGTGTGAGTGGAGGACAGGTGGGTGGTCAGAGCTGTCTGCTTGTCTTTCAACATTCTTCCTATCCCTCTTCTTAGCTGCTGTCGGAGGAAAGTGCAGGAGCCTTGGGTTCCACACTGCAAGAATTGATCAGCAAGGCTCATGGCTGAGCATTCATTTTGTGGGACCTTGAGCTTCAGCCTGCATGTGTTTCTGGATTCTGGTTACTCTTCTGTTTTTGAACAGTTTGATCGGAGAGATGGGTGCGGACTGAGGTGCTTGAGCGAAGACGGGCTCTGCGACCCACAGTCAGCTAGCGGCACTAAAATGAGTCAAACATGATGCTCTGGACTCCTGGTTTGATGTTGATAATCGTTTGCTTTTTGCCATTTGTGCAATTCGTTCTTTTTTCATGCATTGGGTGCTTGATGGAACCCTAGGAATGGGTTCCATGGTATCTTTTGAAACGTAGAAAACATACAGCACAATACAGGCCCTTCGGCCCACAAAGTTGTGCCGAACATGTCCTTACCTTAGAAATTACTAGGCTTACCCATAGCCCTCTATTCTTCTGAGCTCCATGTACCTATCCAGGAGTCTCTTAAAAGACCCTATCGTATCCACCTCCACCACTGTCACCGGCAGCCCATTCCACACACTCACCACTCTCTGCATAAAAAACTTACCCCTGACATCTCCTCTATGCCTACTCCCCAGCTCCTTAAACCAGTGTCCTCTTGTGGCAGCCATTTCAGCCCTGGGAAAAAGCCTCTGACTATCCACACAATCAATGCCTCTCATCATCTTGTACACCTCTATCATGTCACCTCTCATCCTCCGTTGCTCCAAGAATAGGCTGAGTTTACTCAACCTATTCTCATACAGCATGCTCCCCAATACAGGCGACATCCTTGTAAATCTCCTCTGCACCCTTTCTATAGCTTCCACAACCTTCCTGTAGTGAGGCAACCAGAACTGAGCACAGTACTCCAAGTGGGGTCTGACCAGGGTCCTATATAGCTGCAACATTACCTCTTGTCCCCTAAATTCAATTCCATGATTGATGAAGGCCAATATGCCGTATGCCTTCTTAACCACAGAGTCAACCTGTGCAGCTGCTTTGAGCGTCCTGTGGACTCTGACCCCAAGATCCCTCTGATCCTCCACAATGCCAAGAGTCTTACCATTAATACTATATTCATGCCATCATATTTGACCTACCAAAATGAACCACTTCACGTTTATCTGGGTTGAACTCCATCTGCCACTTCTCAGCCCAGGTTTGCATCCTACTAAAGTCCCGCTGTAACCACTGACAGCCCTCCACACTATCCACAACACCTCCAACCTTTATGTCATCAGCAAACTTACTAACCCATCCCTCCACTTCCTCATCCAGGTCATTTACAAAAATAACAAAGTGTAAGTGTACCAGAGCAGATCCCTGAGGCACCCCACTGGTGACCGACCTCCATTCAGAATATGACCCATCTACAACCACTCTTTGCCTTCTGTGGGCAAGCCAGTTCTGGATCCACAAAGCAACATCCCCTTGGATCCCATGCGTCCTTACTTTCTCAATAAGCCTTGCATTGGGTACCTTATCAAATGCCTTGCTGAAATCCATATACACTACATCTACTGCTCTTCCTTCATCAATGTGTTTAGTCACATCCTCAAAAAATTCAATTAGGCTCATAAGGCACAATCTGCCCTTGACAAAGCCATGCTGACTATTCCTAATCATATTATACCTCTCCAATTGTTCATAAATCCTGCCTCTCAGGATCTTCTCCATCAACTTACCAACCACTGAGGTAAAACTCACTGGTCTATGATTTCCTGGGCTATCTCTACTCCCTTTCTTGAATAAAGGAACAACATCCGCAACCCTCCAATCCTCTGGAACCTCTCCATTGATGATGCAAAGATCATTGCCAGAAGGTCAGCAATCTCCTCCCTTGCCTCCCACAGTAGCCTAGCGTACATTTCATCCAGTCCCACCGACTTATCCAACTTGAGACCTTCCAAAAGCTCCAGCACATACTCTTTCTTAATATCTACATGCTCAAGCTTTTCAGTCTGCTGCAAGTCATCACTACAATCATCAAGATCCTTTTCTATAGTGAATACAGTATTCATTAACTACCTGTGCTATTTCCTCCAGTTCCATACACACTTTCCCACTGTCACACTTGATAGGCCCTTTTCTTTCACATCTTATCCTTTTGCTCTTCACATACTTGTAGAATGCCTTGGGGTTTTCCTTAATCCTGCCTGCCAAGGCCTTCTCATGGTCCCTTCTGACTCTCTTAAATTCCTTCTTAAGCTCTTTCCTGTTAGCCTTACAATCTTCTAGATCTCTAACATTACCTAGCTGTCTGAACCTTTTGTAAGCTTTTCTTTTCTTCTTGATTAGATTTATTACAGCCTTTGTACACCATGGTTCCTGTACCCTACCATAACCTCCCTGTCTCATTGGAACATACCTTTGCAGAACTCCACACAGATAATCCCCTGAACATTTGCCACACTTCTTCCGTACTTTTGCCTGAGAACATCTGTTTGCAATTTAAGCTTCTAATTTCCTGCCTGATAGCCTCATAATTCCCCTTTCTGCAATTAAACACTTTTCTAACTTGTTTGTTCCTATCTCTCTCCAGTGCTATTGTAAAGGAGACAGAATTATGATCACTATCTCCAAAATGCTCTCCCACTGAGAGATCTGACACCTGACCAGCTTCATTTCCCAATACCAAATCAAGTACAGCCTCTCCTCTTGTAGGCTTTTCTACATATTTTGTCAAGAAACTTTCCTGAACACACCTAACAAACTCCACCCATCTAAACCCCTTGCTTTAGGGAGATGCCAATCGATACTTGGGAAATTAAGATCTCCCATCACGACAACTCTGTTATTATTACACCTTTCCAGGATCTGTTTCCCTATCTGCTCCTCGATATCGCTGTTTCTATTGAGCAGCCTATAAAAAACACCCAGTAAAGTTATTGATAATAACTCTAGATCTAGATTCGAAAGATCTCTGCCTAATCAGAAATCTGTAATGGGAACAAACTGCCGCTGTAAGAATAGATGGAGAAGTGAGTCAGTTTACGAAAATCAAGAGAGGCATTGGACAAGGGTGTGTTTTCTCTCTTGATTTGTTTAATGTATACAGTGAAACAATATTACAAAAAAATAAGAGACATCTTGGGTATCAAAGTTGGTGGTGAAAATATCAATAATTTTGGTAATGCAGATGACACTGTTAATTGCAAGTATGGAGGAAGTACTACAAAACTTAATTGATATAGTTGTTGAAGAAAATGCAAAAACAGGTCAATCTATCAATTGCAAAAAGCCAGAGTGTAAGGTGATATCCAAAAAGAAGCAGAATCCCATCTGCAGGCTGAGAATAAATGGGGAAGACATAGAACAGGTACAGAACTTTTGCTACTTAGGAAGCTGGGTGACGTCAAATGGCAGGTGTGACATGGACATCAAAAGAAGAACAGGGATGGCAAAAGACACCTTTACTAGAATGAAGAGAATACTGACCAACACTAAACTAGGCATGACAACCCGCTTCAGAACACTGAAACGATACGTTTATCCAGTTATGTTATATGGCTCGGAATGTTGGACTAGTAACATGAGGAAACGAATTGAAGCAGCAGAGATGTAGTTTTTGAGGAGGATGCAAAGAATTTCATGGATGAAATGAATATCTAACGAGGATGTCATGAACAGAGCAAGCACTGAAAGAGAAATAATGTATGAGATCATGAAAAGGCAACGTAAGCTCATTGAACATGTGATTAGGAAAGAAGAGTTAGAATGCACGGTAATTATGAGAATTGAAGGGAAGAAAGCAAGAGGAAGGCAAAGACAAATGATGATGGAGACAGCAGCCAGAGAACTGGAAATGAATACCAATGAATTGATCCGCTTGATCCGAAACAGGAGTGTGTGGGCCATGGCAGTCAAAGCTCAAACTGGGCACGGCACCTGATGATGATGATGAAAGTTATTGACCCCTCCTGTTCCTAACCTCCACCAACAGAGACTCTGTAGACAATCCCTCCATGGCATCCACCTTTTCTACAGCCGTGACACTCTCTCTGATCAACGGTGCCACGCCCCAACTCTTTTGCATCCCCCCACCCCCGTCCTTTCTGAAACATTTAAAACCCAGTACTTGAAGTAACCATTCCTGTCTCTGATCCATCCAAGTCTCTGAAGTGGCCACCACAACATATCTCCAAGTACTGATCCATGCTCTAAGCTCATCCACTTTGTTGACAAATCTCCTTGTGTAAGACACATCTCAAACCTTCGGTCTGAGCATGTCCCTTCTCTATCACCTGTCTATCCTCCTTCTTGCTCTGTCTACAAGCTTTCTCTATTTGTGAGCCAACCTCCTCTTCCCCAGTCTCTTCAGTTCAGTTGCCACCCCCCAACAATTCTAGTTTAAACTCTCCCCAGAAGCCTTAGCAAACCTCCCTGCCAGGATATTGGTCTCCCTGGTATTCAAGTGCAACCCATCCTTTTTGTGCAGGTCACACCTGCCCCAAAAGAGGTACCAATGATCCAGAAATCTGAATCTCTATCCCCTGCTCCAATCCCTCAGCTACGCATTTATACTCCACCTCATCGTATTCCTATTCTCACTCTTGCGTGGCACAGGCAGTAATCCTGAGATTACTACCTTTGCAGTCCTGCTTCTCAACTTCCTTCCTAACTCCCTGTAGTCTTTTTTCAGGACCTCTTCCCTTTTCCTGCCTATGTCATTGGTATCAATATGTACCATGACTTCTGGCTGTTCTCCCTCCCACCGCAGGATATCTTGGACGTGATCAGAAACATTAGGGTACCCTAATCAGAAACCCTGGCACCTGGGAGGCAAACTACCATCCGAGTTTCTTTCCTGCGTCCACAGAATCGCCTGTCTGACTCTCTAACTATAGAGCCCCCGATAACATTGTCATACCTTTCTTATTCCTCAGTTCTACCTGTAAAGCATCACTCTTTCCAGTCTGTCCCAACAGAGCACTGCTGTGACATATGCCACCTCTCCCTCTTTAATCAATCCCGCTCTATCACGTCTGAAACAACGCAGTACCAGAACACTGAACTGCTGATCCTGCCCCACCTGCAATCAAGTCTCACAAAAGGCTACAATGTCATAATTCCACATGCTGATCTGAGCCCTGAATGCATCCACCTTTCCAACAATATTTCTTGCATGGAGATGTGTGCACCTTGCTCGACCTTTCAATTCCTGACTTTGTATGTAGTCTTAACAACATCTTTTCAATAACCACTCTATTACCTGTTTTGGCAGTCTGGTTCCTATCCCCCTGCAACTCTGGTTTTAAATTCCAACCCCCTGCCCCACCCCCCGTGTAGCATTAACTAGCAATATTTCCCAGTAGAATATTATTTCCTTTCCAACTCAGGTACAAACCATCCCTTCTGTACAGGTCCCACCTTCCCCGGAAGAGAGCCCAATGACCCAAAAATCTGAAGCCCTTCTTCCTGCACCATCTCCTTAGCCACTGGTTAATCTGTATGATCTTCTTATTTCTGGTCTCACTAGCATGTGGCACGGGTATCCATCTGGAGATCAAAGTGCAAAGGTACTGTATGATTAACCTGGTCTCCCAACATCATCTCATTTAGATTTTAAGATTTAGAGATACAACATGGTAACAGTCATTTCCAACTCACAGGGCCCACACTATCCAATTACGCCCACGTGATGAATTAACCTACTTACCTGTAGGTTAGTTGATCACATTGAATGTGGCAGAAAAATGGAGCACCCACAGTCATGGAGGGAACATGTACATTCCTTACAGAGAACAGCTTGGGTCACTGGCACTGTAACCACTACACTGCACATCTTCCTTTCTGAAGGCAAATCCTACACAAAGAGAACCAGATGATCTTTTTCAATTCTTTCCAACTTCCTGTAAAAAGTTCATCCTCAGAGATCATGTTACGTCCCATCATCAATCCTCACACACTTCCATACTTAGAGACTCGAGGGTTTCATCTTTGTACTTTCCCAACAACAGCACAGTTGTCATTGCACTGACGTGATTTGTCCACGTAGGATCAGCTTCTATAACACAAGCTGACAAGAGCTCCAGTTCTCTGCTACTGACATTAACCCCACAACCATCACTTTGTGACTGGATTGCTTGTCTGGTATCAAGTCATTAATGAAGCAGCCCTCATGTAAATAAAACCGTGACACCCAAAAATGGCTACAACCTTACTCCTGACTTTATTCTTTCCCCTGGCCATTTCAGTTAGATGAACTCAATAATATACAATATTATTTAATTCTAAAATAATCTTCAAATTTTAAGTTAACACACCCATATTGCTATTTACACCCACCTCTACAATATTGCAGTCTTCTGTCCCAAGCTCACTCCCAACGTTCTTTTGTTATAAGTTTAGCTTGTCTGTTCTATTTTCCAGTCAACCATGCTTCTATCAACATACATCCTGACTCATCGAAATTCAATAAGCCACATCCTGCCTCACTCTAAATTCTGCTTGCTCAGAGCTTGCCCCATCCTCATCCTTACGTGAATGTATCAGTATCCCATTTGCAGTTCTGAACTGAAAAAGGCACATAATGTCGCACTATCAATCAGTGGCAGGCCAGGAAATTGGGAATTTTTAAAAACCCACTTAAATAACTAAACAAATGATGACAAGGGAAAATAATTAAACTAGCAAATAGATTTTTAAAAAAACAGGCAGGAAGAGCTTCGACAGGTGGATAGAATGAAAATGAGGCAGCAAGTTAATAATGTGAAATAAGTTAAAGACAAAGATTCCAAATAATAAAACATCATTAAAGATACACCAATAATAGACAATCAAGGTAGAGCAGTAACTAACTTGGAATCCCCAAAATTGACTCTGCATCCTTCGGCATCAGGTTAAAAACAGACAGGGAGACTTCCTCTAAATTTCTCTGGAATAATACGGTCATACAACATACAAATAGTCATATGGCCCATTCACTCACTCATCCTTCCACATCTATTGCCCAGCATTTGTTCCATAGCCCTTCATGCCTAAGAGACACATGTGTTCATCAGGAAACCTCTTAAATGCTGTTAGACACCCTGCTTCAACCACATTCCAGCTGCTTACCAATCTCTGTGAGAGAAAGGTCTTCCCAATATCCCCTCTAAATCTCTTCTTTGCCCTAACATTATGTTCTCTAGATTTATCTAGCTCTGATATGGGGAAAGGTTTCTTGCAGTCTAACCTATTTATCTATACCTTCAACTTTATATACCATAATCGCATTCCCTCCTAACCTCCTTCACTACAGGAAGAATAGATGTAGACTATCCAGCTGCTCCTCACAACTAAATTGCTCCATCCTAAGTGAATCTCCTCTGCACCTCTCTAGGATTACCACATCCTTTCTATACCTTAGGGACCAGAACTGCATTCACTGTAGGTCTGACCAAAGTTTTATAAAGTTGGATCAGAACCTCATTACTTCTATATTCAATGCCCCAATATATCGTATGTCAATTACCTATATACCATCCTAACCACATTATACACCCGTACAGTCATCTGCAATAAACTTGTTCTCCAAGGACCCAGTATTCCCTAAGACCCATGGTGTATGTCCTACTGCATTAGTGTTCACAAAATGTATCACCTTACATTTTTTGGGATTGAATTATATCTGCCACGTTTGAGCCATCTCACCAACACCTTGATATCTCTCTTCAGCTAAGATACCTTCCACACTATTGTCAGTTCTTCCAACCTCCTGTCAAGTATGCACTTACTGATCTCATCTCCCACATCTCATGAACTAGTCACAGGCATACCATCTTATCTATTATCAGACCAGTTTTGGATCCAGTTTGCCAACACTGTTGATTCTTAGGGCCCTAACCTTTTGAACCAGTCTCCTACATGAGACTTTGACAAGGGCTTTTCCAAAACCCAGAGAGTTTACATTTACTACCCTGCTCTCTTTGATACACTTTGTTACTTCATTCAAATCATTCAGACATGTTGGCTGTCTTTGATTAGGCACTTACTTTCCAAGGAATCATTATCCTTCTCCCACAGAATATTTTCCAGTACCTTCCTTATCACTGATATTAGGCCCACAGGTTTATAGTTACCAGACTTGTTCCTCTCGTCATTCTTGGAAAAGACACATTGCCTGATCGAGTGGTATTTCACTTGATGTTAGTGAAGGTTTGAAAACATTAACCAGAGTTTCAGGAATCTCTTCTCTTGCCTTTGGTAGTACCCTGTGATAAATCCCAACTTGCCCCAAAGGATGTATCCACCTTTAAACCCACCAACACCTCTTTATTTATGGAAAACTGCTCTAGACTTTCCCCAACCTTTTTGCTGAATTCTCAACTACGAAGGTTGCTTCCTTTGTGAACATTTATGAGAAATTTTCATTCAGGACCTCATCTATACTTTTTGGCTCCATGTATAGATAGCCTGTTCTCTCTGGTTGTCCCTGGTTATTCTTTTCTCTTTAATATACTCAGAAAACATTTTTGAATTTACCTTAATACTGTCTGATGTGATCTTTCATTATCCCTCTTAGTTTTCCTAATTGCCTTTTTAAGTAATTTTTTTTACACTTTTTGCACTCATGACAGACATTCCCCATCATTAGTTCCCTATTCCTATCAGATACTTCCCTTTTTTCTTTTTATCCAGCCCTCAATATCCGGAGTTTCCTCTTCTTGTAACTCCTGTCTTTCACCCTGACAGGAACACCTTGGTCTTGAAATCCAGTCATTTCTCCTTTGAAAATTTCTTGCAGTAAGAATGTAGACTTATTAACAAGCAGGTGCTCACAATATTGGCCTTCTCTTAGTTTAGGGTATTCATTATTTTTTCCATAATGACTTTTAAAATGCATTCTATGGCCACTTTATTAGGTACACCTGCTCATTCATGAAAATATCTAATCAGCTAATCATGTAGTAAATCAGTGCATAAAAGCATGTAGACATGATCACAAGGTTTATTTGTTGTTCAAAGCAAAATTCAGAATGGGAAAGACTTGTGATCCAAAATCTCTCTTGATGACCATATCTACCTATGATTTCATGTTCAAGGAATATTCCCAGATCCCTTTGTCTACCACACTCCTTGGTGCCCTAACATTCACTGTGCAAGTCCCATGTACAACACCTTACACTTATCTACATTAAATTCCACCTACCATTTTCCCAGCTGATCCAGATCATACTGCAAATGTTGATAGGTTTACTTGCTGTGCATTACAACCCCAGCCTTGGTGCCAACCACAAATGTGATGATCTATATCATTAATAGAGAAGATGAACAATAATGGACCCAGCACTCGTCACAAGCCTCCAATCAATTGGAGAATATTCCTTCATGCTCCTGACTTAGAGTCATAGAGTAATACAGCAATGAAATAAGCCAGTTGGCCCAATTCATCCATGCTGACCATGGTACCAAGCAAACTAGTTCCATTTGCCAGCATTTGGCCCATATCCACCTAAACCCATGTACTTATCCATTGTACCTGCTTCAACCACATTCTCTAGGAGCTCATCCCAGATACTCACCACCACCTGTGTAAAAAAGTTGCTCCTCAGATCCCTACTAAATTTTTCACTGTAAACCAATATGTGCTCTAGATTTATTTCCTCTTCCCTGAGGGAGTGGGGGGAAACTATGCCCATTCACCCATTCTCTACCCATCATGATTTTGTACATCTCAGTAAGACCACCCTTTCATCTCCTACATTCCAAGAAATGAACTCCCATTTTGCCCAACATCTCACTATTACCCAGGACCTCAAGTCCTGGCAGCATCCTCATAAATCTCCTCTGGACCCTTTCCAGTTTAATGACATCTTTCCTCTATTGAACCAAAATTGAAGACAAAACTCCATGTAAGGCCTGACCAATGTCCTGGGTAACTGCAAGATAACCTCTCAACTCCTATACGCAATACCCTGACTGAAGGCCAGCACGTCAAATACTGCTTTCAGCAGCCTTTCTACTTGTGACATTGCTGAAGTGAACTATGTAGACCTGGTCTTCATAGTCTAATGAGCCTGACCATTGACTGTATGCTGAGTTCTACTCAGGTTCGACTTCCCGAAATGCAATACTTCACACTTATCCAAACTGAAAGTTGTTTGCCAGTCTGTGGCCCATTTACCTAATTGATCACGAACCCTTGTAACTTTCGATAATCTGCTCCATTGTGTACAATAGTACCCATTTTGGTATCATCCACAAACTTATTAACCATGTATTATTTTATTCACATAGAAATAGTTTCTATAAATAATGAATAAAAGTCGCAGTATTAACCGTGGCACACCACTAGCAACAGGCCTTCAGTACAAGAAACAACCTTTCACCATCACTCTCTTCTACCTACCATTGAGCTAATTACAAATTCAATTTGCAGTATTTTCCTGGATCCCATGCAATTTAACCTTCCGTATGAGTCTGTTTTGTGGGACTTTGTCAAACTATTTCAGTAGTTACAACAAAGGCATTTACCAAACAATGACCTTGGTCTGAGCTTTGTAGTTGGTGAAAAAGCCTTCAGGTGTCAGAAGATGAAATCATAGTAGAAAACCCAATTACAACTGGGTATTAAATACATTTTAAAATATTTTAATTTAGGTGTTTTTCACCAGCAAGACTCAAAATAATTTAAAATTCTGATGTTTTTATAAATTAATTTTGGGCTGTGTTGTTCAAATTCTTATTCTACCTGAAGCAGTATATTCAACTGGAGAACTGATTTGAAAAACTGCTTCATATGACAATGCAACTTTTTTTTTACAGCATTGAGATTATTCAGATATATTACTCAATATAAATTTGGATGAAACAGTAGTACTTGTGTTTGGGAGATTGGTAGAGAACTTAAAATACATTATATTTCAAATGGCACTTTTCAGTAGTTCCTTGGGTCTGCAGAGCCAATATGCAGAGAAGATGTTTCCGATTGTGGGAGAATCCAGGACCAGAGGGTACAGCCTCAGAATAGAAGGATGCCCCTTTAGAATAGAAATGAGGAGGAATTCATTGCCATAGAAGGCTGTGGAGGCCAAGTCATTAGGTACATTTAAATTGGAGTTTGATAGTTTTGTGATTAATAAGGACATTATAGGTTACGAGCAAAGGCAGAAGAATCGGGTTGAGAGGGAAAATAAATCAGCCATGATGTGGTGAAGAAGTCTTAAATGGCTGAACCTCCTAATTCTATTCCGATCTCTTATGGTCTTAATACACAAGAAACATTTGAAAATGTACTGAAAATATGGCCCAATTTATTTTATTTTCTTTATTTTCTGAATGATAATCATTTACAAAATGGAAGACTGATCACAGCAGCAATGGAATCAGACATTTAGGGTTTGAAAGTCACAGAGTACTTATCTGAAATAGGTGGCAACAACCAATCCAATTTCAAATACTTAATATGACTATTTAAAACAGCAAGACATTTTAATTTCAAAATACAAAATATACACAAAGGAAGAAACTGTACCAAAAATATTTACTTTCATGGTATTATTTAGAAAAGCAAACCAAAGAAATACTTGCAACTTGTGTGACCCTCTAGGGTGACACACCATTTTCATTGCTCAAGAGGCTTCAAAAGGTACAATTAACGTCAGAGAAATAGATACAATTTAAATCCTGAAATTCTTTTTCTTCACAAACATCCTTGAAAACAGGGGAGTGCCCCAAAGAATGAATGACAATTAAAAGTTAGAACCCCAAAGCCCCCCTCAACTGTTTGCGTTAGCAACAGCAAAGCAATGACCCCTCCCCACCAGCAAAGAGGCATCAGCACCCACCCCCCCAGCGAGTACTCAAGCATGAAACAAAGCATCAATAAAGACACAGACTTGCAGTTACCCCAAAGACTACTCGTTCACCCGGAATTCGACATACCACAGACTCTCTCTCTCCCTCATAAGGGAAAAAGAGGTGTACCTGTTTCACGGTGAGAGGGGAGACATAACAAAACAACTCGCTGATTTATGGTATTAAAAGAACTTGGGTCCCTGGGTGCACAGCCAGCTCACTGCTTTCAATCAACCGTGTACTCCCACGATGCAACAGATGGCAGCACTGGCCTCGAATCAGCCTGACTCCAGAGCCATGAAAATCCGGCACCCTGAAAGCACGCCAGTCTTCCAGGCTGTGTCCCTGGCATATTGAAGAGCAGCAGGTCATGAGGCCCTGAGAGAGGGTCTTATCTCCACAAAGAACTGAAGTCAACATATAACTCCAGGTCAGGGTCTTCAAAAGAACCTTGAAAGGGGCAAAAAAAGAGAGATATCAAAGATAGAAATAAAGCTGAATCTGAAGATGCAACCAAAGAAGTCACTGTTAGGTGCCATTGTCCTCCTGAGTGCACTACCAAACTCTGCCCATCCATGGTGGTAGAAAGAGCCCATACTGTGGTCCTTCCTTACAGAGGCGGCTTAGCTCTGGCTGCTCAAGCTTCAGTGATCTCTCGGCATGTGCTCCTATGGCCTACGCCATTCTGCAGCATTCCGTTACACTGTGCTGGAAGACTGAAGAGTTTCAGGCAGAACAAAGCATGCCTTTCACTGAGATGACGACCTTCCGGCAGCACTTGATGTCTGCTTCAGTACGTGTCTCCAGGAACAGGTCATAGAGCCAAAAGTCCTCAATTGGTCAGCTTCCGAGGTGAATTGGCACATAGACCTTAGATACATCACCACATACACTTCGTAGATCCAGAAGTGGGTGACAGTTCCTTTCCCACTGTAGCCACCCCAAGGGCAGCATATATTAGTGAGCTATGTCATTAGTACAGGGAGGGTCCCCCTCACTGCCAGCCATGCAAGGTCTTGGAGCTTGTTAGTGAGGTCTGTTGATGAGGTGCTCTGTCATGTGGTTTGGACCATTTTCTCAGGGAAACACCCCATTTTCCCCCACTCGCTGGGAAAATGGAGACACCTCTTTCTCCCATATTAGGGAGAGAGAGCGCGCCTGTGGTATGTTGAATACCGGGTGAAACGCGAGGTCTTTGGGATAACTGCAAGTCTGTGTCTTTACTGTTGCTTTGCTCACGCTTGAGTGCCGATGATTTTTTTTTTGCCGGTGGGGGGGGAGGGGGGAGTTGTTGCTTGCTGCCACTTACGAGCAGGAGGGAGAAGAGCTGGGGGGGGGCAGACTTTGGGTTTCTAGCATTTAATTGTCATTCATTATTTGGGGCACTTCTTTGTTTTCACAGATGGTTGTGAAGAAAAAGCATTTCAGGATGTATATTGTATAAATTTCTCTGACATTAAATTGTACCTTTGAACTTTTCAACTATATCCCTCAGTGTCCCTGTTTCACAGTATCTGAAGGACATCCTGTGCTGACAACTGCCTGATGGACTTGTGGTCAAAGCTGTTTACTTGGAAGAAGACTTCTACAAAGGACAGGCAATAGGGCAAACCTAGAAACTGACCACTAAAAATGAGGGCGGAGAAATAATAATGGGGGACAGGGAGATAGGAGGTGAACTAAATGAATATTTTGCATCAGTCTTCACTGTGGAAGACACTAGTAGTATGCTAGGTGTTGAAGGGTGTGAGGGAAGAGAAGTTACTATTACAAGGAAGAAGGTGCTCAAAATGTTGAAATACCTAAGGGTACTTAAGTCACCCAGGCCAGAAGAACTGTACCCTAGAGTTCTGAAAGTGGTAACGATGGAGATTGTGGAGGCACAAGTAATGAGTTTTCAAAAATCATTGGACACTGGCATAGAGCCAGAGGACTGGAAAATTACAAGTGTCACTCCACTCTTCAAGAAAGGAGGAAGGCAGCAGAAAGGAAATTATAGACCAGTTAGCCTGACCTCAGTGGTTGGGAAGATGTTGGAGTCAATTGTTAAGGATGAGACTATGGAGTACTTGATGACATGGGACAAGATAGGACAAAGTCAGCATGGTTTCCTTAAGGAAAAATCTTTCCTGACAAACCTGTTGGAATTCTTTGAGGAGATTACAAGTAGGATAGATAAAGGGGTTGCACTGGATGTTGTATATTTGATCTTCCAGAAGGCCTTTGACAAGATGTCACATGAGGCTGCTTACCAAGTTAAGAGCCCATTGTACTACAGGAAAGTTACTGGTATGGTTAAAGCATTGGCTGATTGCTATGAGGCAGTGAGTGGAGGGGAAAAAAAGGATCCTTTTCTTGTTGGCTGCCAGTAATTAGTGGTGTTCCGCAGGGGTCAGTGTGAGACAGCTTCATTTTATGCTGTATATCAGTGATTTGATGGTGGAATGGGTGGTTTTATTGCTAAGTTTGCAGATGATACAAAGATTGGAGGAGGGGCAGGTAGTGTTGAGGAAACAGGTAGGATGCAGAAGGACTTAGACAGATTAGGAGAATGGGCATGAAAATGGCAAATGAAATACAATATTGGAAAATGCATGATCATACACTTTGGTAGAAGACATAAATGTGCAGACCATTTTCTAAGTGGGAGAAAATGCAAAAATCTGAGATGCAAAGGGACTTGGAAGTCTTTGTGCAGAACAACCTAAAGGTTAATTTGCTGGTAGAGTCAAATGCAATGTTAGAATTCATTTCAGGTGGTCTAGAACACAAGACCCAGGATGTGATGCTGAAGCTTGAGTATTGTGAACAGTTTTGGGCTCCTCATCTAAGATGTACTGGCAATGGAGAGGGTTCAGTGGAGGTTCACAAGGATGATTCCTGGAATGAAAGGGTTATCATACAAGGAATGCTTAATAGCTCTGGGTCTGTGCTCACTGGAATTTAGGAGGGGGAGAATGTTGAAATGACTAGACAGAGTAGATGTGCTGGGGGAGTCTAGGACAAGAGAGCACAGCTTTAGGACAAAGGGGTGTCCATTTAAAACAGAGATGCAAAGAAATTTCTTTCCCCAGAAGGTGGTGAACTTATGGAATTTATTACCACAGGTAGCCAAGGAAGCCAGGTCATTGGGTGTAGTTAAGGCAGAGCTCAATAGGTTCTTGATTGGACACAACATCAAAGATTATGGGGAGAAGGCCAAGGTGTGGGACGGAGGAGAGGGAAAAAAAGGATCAGCCGTGAATGAATGGCCCAATTCTTCTATGTCTTATGGTCTGAGCACCAAACTGATTGGGACGATTTGTGGTACACAGCAGGCCTTTTTTCCGTAATGCCAGGGATAGGTAGAACTTTAGTATCCGGACACTTGTAGACCATGCATTTTGGATCCATACAGCATGCAATACAGCTGCATTCAAAGGTGGTCAGCAGGACAATTGTAAATTTCTTGTTCCAGTCTCCGGGAACTTGTGCGTTATCCTTTATTGCACTTGCTCCATTTTGAATTGCCAGCACCGTTCCCCTAAGCTGTGGAGGTGTGCAGCTGCTCTGTGACTGAAATGCTCCCTTGCACACAGCTTTTGTTGATGTGTAACTGGAACTTTCCTTCACATAATGTTTTATTAAAATGCATGTTTTCATGCCATGTAAAAGATTCCAGCTCAGAGCAATGGTTGGTCCGTGCAGCTGTCTGGGAAACCTGTGCTGAGAATAATTGTGGCAGAGGCGTTGCTACTGATCCTTACTGATTGGAACCTGTTAGTCAGGAAATGGAGTTAGAGGGAAGTGTTGACTCCCAGGTCTTTAAGTTTGGGATTACAGTATTGAAGGTGGAGCTGTGGTCTATCAACAATAAAGTTACAGGTACCTTTGCTGTCCATATGTTCCCAAAATAAGTGTAGGGCCAGGGAGGTGGCATCCACTGTAGATCTGGTTTAGTGGTAGGTGAATTGCAATGGGCCATCTGGATTGGTGGCTGAGTCTTTGAACATGGACCAGTCTACTGGCTCAAAGCTGTCATGTAGCAGTTCATCCATTTTATCAGACCAGCACTGCAGGACCCTGTGCTAGATCAGCTTCTGTTTGTCTGCAGGGAGAAGAGCAGAGCCTGGACTCACTAACGAGTGGGTGGTGGGAGGTGGGGGTTGGGGGAGAAAGGAGGGCACTCAATAGCATCTTTGATGGTTGTACGGCAATGAGTGGGGGTTTTTGAGCCTCTGGGGGGCAGGAGACGTGCTGGTAGTATTTTGGTAACTACATCCTCAAGAGTGATTGTCTAGTTGAAGTCACTGGTGATTAAAAGGACCGTGTTTCAAGGCTGTTGATAATTTTTAGTGCATGCAGGCTTCATGCCCGTCTGGTTTGGGGGGCAGACTGCCTTTAGTACAGCTGAAATAAAGTCCTGTGAGAGACAGTATGGGCAACACTCCACCTTCAGATATTCCAAGCTGGGTGAACAGAAACTTGGACAGTCAGTAGATGTTCTTTACTTGGATGCTCATGCCTTGGACAAGGTACTGCAGATGAGGCTGCTAAACAAAATAAGAGCCCATGATTTTACAGGAAAAATACTAGCATGGACAGAAGTTTGGCTGACTGGCAGAAAGGAAAGGGGGAATGTTCTGGTGTGCTGCCAGTGACTAGAGGTGTTCTGTAGAGGCTGGTGTTGAATCCACTACCTTTCACAGTATGTGTTAATGATCTGGATGACAGAATTAATAGCTTTGTGGCCAAGTTTGCAGGTGATACAAATATAGGTGGAGGGACAGGCAGTGTTGAAGTAATGTGAAGAACTTGGACAGATTAGGAGAATGGGCAAAGAAGGAATAAAAGCAAAGACTATTTTCTAAACAGGGGCCCAAATCAGAACTCAAGGGGTGCAAAGGGACTTGGGAGTCCTAGTGCATGATTCCCTGATGGTTAACTTGCAGGTTAAGCAAGAAAGATAAATACAGTATACAAGAATTTAAAAGTAAGGACGTAATGTGGGGGCTTTACAAGGCTTTGGGGGTCAGGCCAAATCTGGAGTATTATGAGCATTCAATGGCACATATTTTTGAAAGGATGTGCTGGCATTAGAGATGGTTCACAAGAATTAACCTGGGAATGAAAAGGTTAATATGTGTCCAGCCCTGTACTCATTGGAGTTGAGAATGAGTGAGGATCTCATGGAAACCTACCAGATATTGAAAGGCCTAGAATGGATGTGGAAAGGTTGCTTCCAATAATGAGAGAGTCTAGGACCAAGGGGAATAGCCTCAGAATAAGACATCCCTTTGAAGATGAGCAGCAATTTCTTTAGCCAGGAAGTTCTTAATCTATTGTATTCATTGGCACAGCTGGTTGTGGTGGCCATGTCATTGTGTATACTTAAAGCAGAGATTGTTAAGTTATTGATTAGTAAGGGTGTCAAGGGTTATGAAGCAAGAGAAGAGGTTGAGGGGTTAAATAACTCAACCATGATTGAATTAATGAGTAGACTTAATGGGCCAAATGGCCTAATTGTGCTCCTGTGTCTTATGGTCCTCTTCCCCCTTCTGCTTGTTTATGATGGTAATGCCTTTCCTCATGGAGTCTGACATGGAAATCAGTAAGACTGCAAAGAGTGGAAAAGTGCATATAAAGCAACCACCCTGCAAGAAATTGACAGTTTGTTCTCACCTGTCCTATCCTACACCTCCTTACACTTCTTAGGCGAGATTAACAGTAGTGTATTGCACGTATTCTGTATTTATATTTGAACAGGGCCTTGTTTTTGGTGATTGGATGGGTACACGGTACCTGGAGGATGACACTTGAAAGGTATTACTGCTCTCTGCATTTCTCTTTTCTGTCATTACACTATAAAAGATAATAGGCTTGTTGATTAGTTTCGAATGCTTATTTTCTATGAACTGATACCTTTATGAATCACAATATTTTCGAGCCTGCTTACTTCATGAATTGTGTACCCTTCCTACTCAAAGGGAGTTTCATAACCTAGAATAGCACCATAATAGGCTATTAGAGGTGAAGTGGAGACAGGAAATCGATTCTCCTGCTGTGCCCACAAATTGTTAGTGTGAGTAGGAAGTCGGGCTTGAGCTGGTAAGTTGGAAGAACATACAGAACACATGGTTCTAGAATGAAAAAATATGCAAACTCTTTGCTAAAAAGGCAGGACGTGCACAGGAATTCATACAAGCCTGCTTTTGCAGGTGCATCTTAAACACACTGAACCTGCATTGAAACCTGCCCTTAATACAGTTGCTAAGTCGCTAACTGAGGCATAGCAAACGTTTGTGGGATCGACAGTCAGGTTTCTGACAGTTGTTACCTATAGGTTACATGTGTCTGTGAACAAAAATGCTTCAAGGAAAAGTATTAGGAATATATAATTTCTTTTAGAAATGCATCAAGCCCTGCGCACACTTCTTGTCAACCAATTACTTCACAAACACAGTATTTTGGTAGAATCAGCTGATTCGAGGTAAACTGCCAAAATGCTATAATTGTGAAGAGATTGGATGATGCATTTCTTTGGGCCACTTCCTGTTATTCAGTTTCCACTCTAAATTACCAAAGGGGAATACAGTTTTCTGTCCTCCCTTTGTTGTGGATAATGGAACCAGACTCCAAACTAGGTTTCTGACTTCATTTCCTTTTCAACCTTTGATATCGTCCACCACGGCCAGCTTGCCTGGAAACTCTTCAGTATTAACTTGGCTCAATGGAGTATCTTTTAGAATAAACTAGCACACATTTCAACTCAACCCTTCAAGCAGTAGTTCATCACCAAAATTTATTTTCAACACTTGCAGTCCAGTCCTGTTGGAAAATTTCATTTTCCGCTGATAAGTACTATTTCACTGGGCAAGTTTTCTTTCTTGTGGTACAAGGCGGCAAAACTGACAGGATGTATTCATCGTCTGCTCTGCTTTAGACCACCAAACAGGAAACAATACAATACAAATTAGTGGGTATAGTTCTCGATTCAGTGGCAAAATGAAGACTGTATATGGAGACCATATTTTTTCAATTTATTGTGGGCAGTACTTCAGGAAATTATTTAATAAATCCAAGTTTTTTAGATATATATGTATATACACACACACACACACAATATCACATCTTCTTAATGATGTTTAGAAATTGACTGCTTTTAAGTCTCAACTCAGAAGTGCCACTACACTGTTAATCTACAGCCAATTTCTGACCAAGCAGCAACTGAGGTTTCTCCAAACTGTGTTTGAAACATTTTTGTAATTTACTGCACATTACTAATTTACTGTCCTTCGACCATTGTAGCTAATAAGAAATTGAGTAGATTTCATGAATTAGTTATTGATTGCAGTGATAGTGCAACTTATTTGGCATTTTGTTCTGATTATTGCCAAGCATCACCTCATCTGTCCACCACTCCGAAGCTCTATACACAATTATAGTAATCTTCTTTGCTAATGATAAAACACAGATAAAAGGCCAACTACAATTCTGGAAAGTTCCTGCATGCCACCTGAAGCATTAGACAGGAAGCACCTGAGGCTTGGTGCAGGAAAGCCCCATTTAATTGTTTTAGACAGTAGTAGGCCAACTGCTAATTTGGAACCAGTCCAGAATACAGCCTTACAAATACGTACATATTTCAAAACTAGAACTCCCAGTCAGATATCCTTCCAAACCAATCAAGAGCAGCGTCACGTCACACCATATAATATTACAATATTATACAAGATTCACATGGCAAGATAAACCACTGACATCTTTCCACCACCCCACCCCCCCCCCCACCTCCCCCAAGGTTGGATTCATGTCAGGTCCAAATAACCTACATACCAGGAAATGCAAAATAACTATTGAAAAAGTAGGAATTTTTCAAATAATATAGCATTTATCTTTTAGAGATTTCCTGCAATTAGTCAAAATACAGTTGGTATTGTTTACAAAAAACACTTACAGTAAAAATACCAGACTTAACAGGGCATGGTACATATCCAAAAACATCCATATCATCACTTTATTTAGTAAGCTAGGAATAATTTGAAACCATTACATTGCAAGGCTGACCACCTTTTCCTTCCCTTGACAATACTTATTTAGATAAATAAAAAATATACACTTGTATACAGGTTATGTCTGACTGACAGGGAAATCTGATTTTTCACAAATTGCTTCAAAGCTATACATAAAACTTATAAATGGATACATTTTTGAAACAAATGATTTCATGGAATTCATTATTCATTGGGTATCATTTAATTATGAGTATTTGGGTGACTATTTATAAAGAGACTGCTATAGAAAGCAGCTACTTTTGAGAGGAATTGGCTTATGGACAGTTCTCAGAACGGAACCATTATGTAAGCTGGGTCTTCAGTATTAACTAAAATATCTCAGTCTTAGGGCAAAAATTTTACAAGCTACAAACTAGAAAAATTAATACTGTGGCGGATATCATTTACAGTGATTGAGTGCATGGCTTGGTTTCCATACAGGAATAAAGCTTTAATCATAAAGATATGTGTCATACCGAGAAACTACTGCAATGCCCTATTTATGTCTACAACAGTTAACCGTTGACTTAGATCATTAACTCTGACCTCAATTATAGTTTGAATGCCTTAATTGTCTTATCATCTGATATGATTGAGCTTTATTTCATTTGGATCTTTCCAAACAAAGATAACCAAGCATATTATGCTAAAAGCAGGGTTATGTGAACAACTTAAACCAGATAAAGTGATCAATTTTGTTTGCTGTCTTTTATTTTAAAGGTAGCTTTAAGACTTCTCTTGGAATTGAACAAAATAATATCCGTGTGTTAAAAGATTACAGCTATGGCCTCAATGCCATCCAATTCTCAACTGCAGAAAATAATTTGTAATAATTGAGCATAAAGGCACAAAACTAATTATTTTTAGCATTCTGCATTTAAAAAATTCATACAATTTGAAGTTTTTAAACCAATCCAGCTTATTAATGACAGAAAGCAATGTTGACAGCTATCAATTGACACCAATAATCAGTTTACTGATCCCAGTTTATAATTTACCAGATTCACTTGAATCTAACCTTGCTTCAAAAATGGACCAATAGGCTTTATTTCTAATGAGTAGTGAGGTTACTGCTCTTGACATTGAGGCAGCGTCTGAGTATGACAGAGAATCACTGAAAAATCTGGGCACAAAAAGGGAAGGCACCCCAAGTGCAAAGTTATATATCCTCAATGAAAAAGAGAAAAGATAGTTGTGGTTGTTTGATGCCAATAATCCCAACCCATGGACATCACTGAAGGAGTTAATAGGTCCAACTATGCTTCGCTGTTTAATTAATGACCTTCCTTCACCATAAGGTCAGAATTGTTTAAAGGTTGACTGACGATTAATTTCATTCACACACAGCAACTGAGAAGATCAAGTTGTTCATGCTCACTTGTAGAAGACCACAAGACCTAGGCCATTTTGTCCATTGAGTCTGCTCTGCCATTCCATCACAGCTGATTTATTATCCTTCTCAACCCCATTCTCCTGCCTTCTCCCCATAACTTTACTATCAACCTCCACTTTGAACAGACTCTAACAATATGTATGCATGGGCTAAAAGGTGGCACATAACAATTAGTTCAAAAAAATGTCAGGCAAAGATTATCAAGAGAAGGCTTGGAAGCACAGTACCATTACCATCACCAAGCCGTTAACATCTTGGGGTCAACACTGGTCAGAAACTCAACTGGTCCACTCGCATTAACAGACCTTAGTGAGTAACACTCCAAAGTCTTTCCAAGGACAGTACAAATCAGTAATGTTATGGAATACTCCCCAAAGCTTTAATTGACTTGTCCTTTGTTGTGGACACATACCCTGGTTTGATTTACCCACTCTTGAAAACATCTCTACCTGTAGAATGTCATGCATCTTCAGATCTTGTGCTTCATTAAGATTATCCTTAATCTCCTAAATTCAAGAGATTCAATTTCATTATCCACTCCTGATAGGTCAACCATCTCATCCCAAGAATTAATCCAGTGAAGCTCCTTTGGACTACCACTAGTGTTGTTATATCCTTTAAAAAAAAAGGAACAAGAGCTACCTTACAATAAAAAGCTATCACAATGAAGTCCCATTCTAAGACTGGAAGATAAAAAACTCAAGATCATACATTAGTGTTTTGGAGTGTGCATGTGCAATTTGCTCCTGTTTCTCTGACTTCCAAGAGTCCAACATCAAAAATTTATTGCAAAAAAAATTTGCATAAATGCACTTCTTCCATTAATTGTGCAGAATTACTTGCTAAGGTACAAGATTATAGTTGTATTCACGTTTAGTGTATTTTAAATAATAATTTGAATCATTAACTCACATTACAAATGCTCTGTAAGCACTATCACACTGCTTTTTGGTGAGAGCTATGTGCCCTTATGAAGGTTTGGACTTTAAAAATCAGACAGCAGGCTGCAATAGCACTTTCCGTGCAAAGGTGCTTATGGCATGCCAGAGGTGAAAAACTTTTAGAAAAAGTGTAAAAAATGGCAAAATAACAAAAAGAGAAAGTGTAGATATATATCAAAACCTATAGGAATGAAGCCCCAAACATCTCTCTGAAGTAATACACCTCACCTTACCATACAACTTCTCCCCTTCCCCACTCTCACCAAAATGAACCTTTAAGTAAGGATCTCATTACTCTAGGAGAAAAGGGATGGTCATTCTTTGGAATGTGGGGGAGTTGTTACCATGAGCCTGAACAATTACACAAAAACCAAAATTCAGGAATTCCCATCCTTTTTCATGATCACAAATACAGTCATCACAACATTGTGCAACAAATCAGTAACTAACCGAAAAGGATTTAGTGCTTTCCCAGTGTTTATGATGAATAAACTCTTCTTGGCCTTCCTTTCTTTGGCCTGACTTGTACCTGGCTGGAAGCCCAAGAGGAGTTTATTTGTAATAACTAACCATTTCCCAGGAGCCAGCATCAAGCATGTTCCACCAAAAACTGGCAGCGTTTTCTTTCGTAAGACAGCACACCCTTCAGTCGGGTCCCTTCCCAAAAATGGAAGCAACAAACAGGATCTATCACAGAATGGCACTGTCCTGGAGTGTGCAAATACTGTGTAAAATTGTCCTTGCTGTGCATTAGTCTAGCGTGTGAACCCAATACACATAACATCAGTCCTGCTCTGTCAGCACTATGGCATTATAAGACCATAAGACATAGGAGCAGAATTAAGCCATTTGACTCATTGAGTCCACTCCGCCATTCAATCATGGCTGATCCTTTCCTTCCCCCTTCCTCAGCCCTACTCCCTGGCTTTCTCTCCATATCCTTTGATGCCATGGCCAATCAAGAACTCATCAATCTCTGCCTTAAAAACATCCAGCAGCCTGGCCTCCACAGCTGCCTGTGGTAATAAATTCATCCCTGGCTAAAGAAATTTCTTTGAATCTGGATGCCCCTCTATCCTAAAAGTTGTGTTCTCTTGTCTTAGACTCTTCCACCACAGGAAGCATCCTTTCCACATCTACTTCTAGGCCTTTCAAGATTTGAAAGGTTTCAATGAGATTCCCCCTCATCTTTCCAAATTCCAGTGAGTACAGACCCAGAGCCATCAAACATTCCTCATATGATTTCATTCCCAGAATCATCCTTGTGAACCTCCTCTGAATCTTCTCCAATGTCAGTCCAAAACTGTTCATAATACTCAAGATGAGGCCTCACCAGTGTCTTATAAAGCCTCAACATCACATCCCTGCTCTTGTATTCTACACCTCTTGAAATGAATGCTAACATTGCATTTGCCTTCCTCACCTCTGACTCAACCTGCAAGTTAACCCTTAGGATGTTCTGCACAAGGACTCCCAAGTCCCTTTGCATCTCATTTGGATTTTCTCCCCATTTTGAAATTAGATCACACATTTATTTCTACTACCAAAGCACATGACCATGCATTTTCCAACATTGTATTTAATTTGCCACTTTCTTGCCTATTCTCCTATCTGTCCAAGTCCTTTTGCAGCCTTCCCGTTCCCTCAACATTACCTACCCCTCCACCAATCTTAGTATCATCTACAAACCTGGCAACAAAGCCATCTATTCCATCAACTAAATCATCGATATACGGCATAAAAAGCGGTCCCAACACTAACCCCTGCAGAGCACCAATAGTCACTGGCAGCCAACTAAAAAAGGATCCTTTTATTCCCACTTGCTGCCTCCTATCAATCAGCCAATGCTCTAACCATGCTAGTAACTGTCCTGTAATACCATGGGCTCTTAACTTGGTAAGCAGCCTCATGTGTGGCATCTTGTCAAAGGCTTCTGAAAGTCCAAATATACAACATCCACTGCATCCTCTTTATTTATCCTACTTGTAATCTCCTCAGTTCAGTATGGCAGTTACAGTGGGCACGAACTAAACTGTTTAATAAGAAATAAAATTCTAATTTGTCTCAACATGATCACATCCCCTTTTTAAATATGCTGAAGTATATAAAAGGAACATTACCAATAGAAATACATGGTTTATTGCTGCAATTAAATGTACTACATACTAATAATCCCTTGATTTAACTGTGCCAACACATTTTCTGCAAAAGAAATTTTAAAAACAATTCTGCTCTGAGTACACCATCTTCAGCGCACAATTAGCCATCCCATTTTGAAGCTCTCATCTGCTGGCAGTCAAATGACTCCCTGTTGCAAATGAGAGACAATGTAAAGTTACATGTCTGTTGCAATATTATTTCAAAAAAGCCTGGGAGGCTTGTGCAAATACATTTTTCTTTTTTAATGTCTGCCTTAAGGCACTCTATGACTCTGGATTAACCACATAATGCAGTTTTGAAGCAAAGGATTATTAAATAATCAGAATTCAGTTTTCATTTAGTGTTATTGAATTCAGTCATACTTATGTATAACCTACCTGAATAACACATTTTGCTCACCTTTCTCCAGCATGTTAGTACTGCATGATTTTTGTCAGTAGATGGATGGATTGAGGAAACGTGAATAGAAGGGGCATGATGCCATATTGCAATGCTTATCTACTCCAAAGCAGGCTGTATTTAACTGCACTGTAAATATCTTTTTTATCCAGTCCTAAGAATCAGATGTATAATTGTCAAATGAAAATATTAGATGAGAAATTTTACACTAAGTAGAACTGGTTATTTACATCTAGAGCAAACGCTGTAACATATCAGTTATGTTTTTCACCATTTTGAATCCCTGCTTTCTCCATTTTCCATTCAGCACCTTAAACATGTTTCAGTATTTAACTATTTGAAATGCCACCTAACTCCAGAAGTGTATACTTTACCCAATAAATTCAGCATTAGCCTTGAGAACCCCATGACTGCTGGGAGAGGGACGTGGGCAGAACACAGGTTCCACATTTCTATTCTCCTTTATGTGACAAAATACATCTTGACAGTAAACTTCGAATTGCAAATCTTTGAATCTTTCATATGGTGATATGTTGAGGTCTGATAGAGCTTTCTGGGAAACACCATCTAATACTTCTTAGTAATTATGCCATTTTGATCAGTCCTGCTCACAATTTCCATTTCTAAGCCAACTACCAAGTTATTTAACATGATTAACTCCAATTCTATAAATCTTGTGTGCATCTTTATCACATGCATGTTGAAAATCCAAATTAATAACCTTTTCTGAATTCCTAATCATATTAATGATTTCTTCAAAAAAATTCAAATACTTGGACATAATTATCTGTCAAAAATTCCCATCAACTCTGATCAGCTGATACTTGTCCCTTAGTCAGGCTGTCTCCAGTAAAAACTTTGATATAGATTTATCAATCTTGCAGTATCTCACTTGAATTGTCAAAATATTTAACTCTGCTGTCCTTCTTACTATCTATCCAACACTGTTGGTGAATTGTACTTGCCTGATCCTTTTTTAAAATAAATACATACCCCAGGGTTGTTACCAGAGAATCAGCCACACCTGAGCATACATCCTTGACCCACTTATTTCTACACAAAAGGTTTCCAAAAACAATTCAAAAGCAAACTCTTTATGTGCAAACTAGCAACTCCTAAATCCAAAATCATTACCAGCTCTTTCAACATCTTTTTATTCTCACTGAACCAGACTGGTTGTCTAATACTTGATAATGCATGAGCAGGAATTTCCTCCAAATACAAAGTAGATAAAAATCTATGTTATTATTTCCAATAGAGACTTCATTGCTTGGCAAGATTCCAACATCTTCTTTACAATACATTTAATTTTTGACTCAAAACTTTAAATATCTTACCTGTACCATCACTAGCTCCTCCTATTTCCACTTAAGTAAATGCAACTATCCTAATCTCTATCCCAGTTTGACTAGTGCTGAAACCGTCAATTATGTTTTTGCTCTCCCTAGGATTTACTATTCTAACGAATTCCTGATTGTCACCCCTTAATTCTAACATCTGGTAATCTAAAGTTCTGCTGACTATGAGCTAACACTAAATTTCAGTTCATCCCAAACAACTCAATTTCTTATTCTCAAAACCCTCTATCCCTCCAACCTTAAATGTACTGACGTCAGACAGAGTTCCGATCAAAACACTGGTTGTCCATTTCCCTCCACAATGCTACCTGGCCTGCTGAATTCCTCCATCTTTTAAGTAGAGACTCCAACTCCAAGGTTTGCTGTCTCTTGTAACTCTCAGTTATGGTTGCTTGTTCATTCTCCAATTTAATCAACTCCTTTATTCTTAGAACATGGAACAGTACATCACATAACAGGCCTTTTGTTTCACGATGTTGTGCCAAACTAATTAATTTGTAATCAAACTAATCCTTTCTGCCACATCCTTCCAAAACCTGCCTATCAGAGGGCCCCTTGAATGCCCTCCCTTGAAGCACCTTTTCTCCTGTTAAACTCCAAAGCTCTTGAATCCCCTAAACAAAAAAACTTCCTTTTTACCACCTTGAAGTGTTCACAGTTAATTTTGTTCTGCTATGTTTATGGTAGAATATGACTTGTTGATAATTATTTTCTAATACACGTCTGAAATGCTTTTAACTTACAAGATGATGGCATTAGTTACTGCAATGTTTCTTTCCAGTTACTAACTGCCAAGTTATTTAAAAATTATTAAAATTCAATTCAGTTCAACAGTTCTCCATTTGAACAGCTTGACTTCATCCCCATTTCAAATTTGTTTGCGTAAACAAATTAAATCAGTTTTTAGATAATTTTACAAATAATCATTTTGCATATACAGGTGTCCCCCACTTTACGAATGTTCGCTTTATGCCACTTTGCATTTACAAAAGACCTACATTAGTAACCTGTTTTCGCATTACAAAGATGATTTTTGCTTTTATGAAAATTTTTCCCATGTAAATTAATGGTTCTTCGCTTTACGCCATTTCAGTTTAAGAAGGGTTTCATAGGAACACTCTACCTTTGTATGGTGGGGGGGGGGGGTGGGGACACCTGTACTTGAATGTGTAATAAATGTGGTCATGTTGAGAAACTTTCAAATAGTGGTTTATTTAACTGTAATCACACTTTGAGTTACTTTAGTTGGCTGTCAACTCAGAAAGATAATCTAAAAATAAAAACTTATAAATTTGTTTAAATAGCCACTTGAGTTTTAAATTTAGAGGAAACAAATGACAGAACATCTAAAAACAATATGTTATAACTTGTAAGGTGACCATTTGCTCCTCAAACTTCTCAAAGCACACAAGGTATCCTATTCGTATAGTCTGCCTATAATGGCATTTTTCTCAAAATACTTTAATCATTGCTTAACTTGGCTAACTTCTTTAAAGTTTATTCACTTTAATGGAATACAATGGATAATTTTGTTTTGCATAGTGTGGTTTGTAAATAATTAACTGTCTTGGTATCCAAGTATTTTATGCAAGGATTTTTTTTAATTTTCAAGGTGGCATTTCAAACATAAGACATTTTAGCTAATGTTTGCAACTTGAAACCAAGTACTTACTTTTTTCCCCCTCTTTAAGCTATAAATGTTTATACCGGACACTGCATATTTTATGACATTTCCATGACTGTTCCAACAATCACAAGCACAAAAACTCATTAAAAAATACAAGATTCTGGAAGGTTAAACCATAGAAAAATAGAAATGATTTAAGTTACTTCTTTTTGAAAATGGCCTTCAAAAGCCATTTTGCTTTATCAAAACTCTTGTGTGCATATTGAGAAGTTAGAAGTACAATTTTATACAAGTGGCATTTAGAAATTTTCAATTTGTTCTTTCTTTGATCGATGATTGTTTATCCTTCCCACTTTTACTGAATGCAATAACATAATTATATTTTCTTAAAAATATACAGTTAGCAAGAGCCCTGCCCAATATTCAAAGCAGTACTGTAATATAACCATTTCTCAATGTGGAACCATGATACATAATGCTTAAAACCTTGGAAATAATTAGAATTATTTCTCACTAACAATTATTTCTCAGTTAAAATTAGCAGTAACAGGCAATAAAATATAAATCTGCAATATAAACACATTGACTTTTCTTTTAAAAAAGAACATCCTATTGAGCACATCAAGAGGCTATATAAAAACATGCTCAATTTATTGCAAACTAAATCCTTTTTTTTTGAAATTCTGGCAAACATCACTACATATCAGCAGCAACCCATAAGCAATTTTAACAAACTTAATTTAGAAAATTCTAAATGCTGGAATATTACTCCCAGAAAGGACTAATAATGGTTTGCATTTCAGGCAAATATTAAAGTAGAAATTGTAAACACCCATTCTTACACAAAAACATGCATAGACTCAAATGACTTTGTTGAACCCAATGGATCTGTAGCGCATTGTGCTTAACCCTTATCATACTGAATAAGCAGGAACTCCATATGGTTAGCACACCTAATTCTGCAATGAACTCCATACAGCTTAGCTGTGCTAATATTCTATACCTGAATATGATCAGTTTCAGTATAGTAACTGCAATATTCAAGTTAAAGTTCTCTCCATACTTGATGTGGAAGAACTACTCTAAAAAACTGTACAGCAAACTAGATGAAACTTAAATAAAAACAGATCATTTTTTTCTTTTTGTGAAAATGCTAGTTAAAGGCCCTTCAAGTTTCCTCAGACATGGGAGGTATGTTTAAAGTCTATGAGACAGTCCAAACTACAGTTAAAGTACCCAATAATTTAGAGACAGTTCCGACATCCATTTTCTGTACGCCAGTTAATACAATATACAATCATGGCATTCACATTAAATCATAAAATATTTGTGAGGGAAGTATCAAAGATGTGTCTAATGGCAGTCACCATTCCAAAAATATACAAATTATTAATGCCCTGTGGACATTAAATCATGAACTGGTTAAGTGTAAAACAATACATTCACAAACGTTTTTGTGAACTCCATATTTTGTTTAGAAGCATGCAGAACCAAAGTTTTTTTTTCATGATTCTGATGAAAAGTAGAAGTTTCCTGGTGACAGTCAGGGTAAGGCAGAAGGGTCCAATTGTGAATATTGCAGCTTTTTGGTGTTAAGCTGGAAGCTGGTCCTGGTGAGTTTGTGGAGGTGGTTGGTTGAAGTTTGGCATTGTTGGATGACCTGGACAAAACAGCAGTCAGATAGCAAGTTCAGGTCATCTACTGAATGTCATTCTCACGATGCAGAATGGTATCTTACATCAAGCACAGAAGGAACCTGAAAAATATTGTTTAAAAATACCATTAGCACAGAATTTCAAAATTATTTTAGTCAAATTTAGGATTTTTTTTTTAAAAAAACGAGTCTTTGCCAACAAGTATTGAGATTTCTGCATATTTACAATATTTGAGGGGATCCAAGTCAAAGCAGAAAAACTTATATTATTCATATACACTGAGTATATGTTTACAAGTACATCATGCAGAAAGGAATTGGTGACTATTTCAATGATTCTGCTTTAATCATAATGCAGCCCCACAGAAAGAAAAACTTCCCTTTTATTGTGCACCTTTTAATGTTAGTGTTGCCTGTCCTTGAGAACCAGTTTTTTTAAACCCTCTAAAGATATTAAAGCTGCCCCGAAATCTATAACAAGAGCCCAGTAATTCAGTGCAAAGCGTTCTTAAATATAATGGAGGGGAGGGATAGTGGGGTGTGGGAGCAAAGAAAAGATTGAAAGTGCTGATTTCTTGCTGTGGCGCATTTTATTCATATGAACATTATTCATTTGTTAACCTGAATGAATGCAATAAAAATATTTGATCATTTGTCAAGAACATCACGATCATATTTAATTAACCCCCATCTTTTCTTCTGCAGATACTCACTTCATGATGTAACTACAATGGATGAAAATAAAATAGTGCAGGTGCTGGAGGCACACAGCAGGTCAGGCATCATCAGGTTAGTAACTTCAGTTTTGATGAATTAGTGTACCACTTTTCAAAATAAAGTACAAAGCAGATAAATAACAGGAGGAACAGAACAAACTCTTGATTGTGTAGAAGGCAGGTATAATTTAAAGATAGCAGAGATGGCAATATGAGGTAAAATGAGTTTCCATCTTACCAACAGAATTATTACCAGAATCTGCTCTTCAAAGAAAAACATGGTCAGTGGTTTGTTGATAAACCAAGATCCAGCCTGAAGTCAATGTTCTTTCTTGGTAACAAGTAATTACCTCAGTGCCCAACTTGAACTATGAAGGTCAGCAAAACATTATCAACCTGAATTTTGACCCCACACCCAGCACTATGAAAGCAAAGACAGTGAACTGAAATAGGAAGTACAAGTAGATTACTATTCCATTTGAAAAGATATTCTATTTTGCTCGCTGATTGCCACTTGCAGGTCCTTTGCACTCACAGACCTTGTCAACCACTGTTGTTTTTTCCCCACTTCTCCATTTTTCATCTTAATAGTTGTTCTAAATATTAGTTGCCTCTAAGCTTTCAGATCTGAGAAACAAAGGCAGCAATGGGAACTGCTGGTAAAACTGCTGCCTCATGGTTCCAGTGACCTTGGTTTAACCCTAGTCTGTGTGGAGGTTGCCAGCTCTTTCTATAACCGCATGGACCTTCTCTGGGTGCTCTGGTATCATGCTAAAGATATATTGGTTGACAGGATAATTGGCTACCAATGTGCAGGTAGAATTGGAGGTAAGCGTGGTTGTTACAAATGGGGGGAAAATATAATATTGGTGTTGATGGGTGCCAAGTGATCAGCATGAACACAGTGTGAGCTTGGTTCGGTACTGTTTGACAATGACTTAGTATCTGTAATTGTGAAAATCAGTCTGAAACGTTAACTGTTTCTCTCCACAGATGCTGCCTGACTGGCTAAGTTCTTTCAGCATTCTCTCAAACTTAAATTATCTGATAAGGCCAAACTGGGCATTCAAGATATTTATTAAAGTAATAATGATTTATAATGTTTAAACAGCTTACAATTTCGGCTTTCCCATGATTAAACCTGCAAAGAGACCTATCCAGTATTGCTTTCACTGCCTTTGTTGATTAGAAGCCTTTTTTTAAAAAAAGTGTTTATTCAGCGTTCACAAAATTACTGTCAATTTCTGTCTCTCCAAACTTCATGCTCTCAAAGCACAATAAAATGAAAGTAGAATAATTATTTTTCACTGCAACAATGTTTAAAGGCATAATGGCCAATGAGCATCCAAAAGTGGAGCATGCTCCACTGCTTAAAAAGGTTGATTATTCTACTTGTATCCCACTTTTTCAGATCCCTTTATTCTTCGAACATCCATAAATCTGTCTCTATTCAGAAAACTTTTGATGATAAAAGCCTCCACAACCTTCAAGGATAGCAATTTCCAAAGATTCACAACCCCAAGTAAAGGAAAGTCTCATCTCATTCCAAATGCCCCAATAGGTATTCTGATAGTGTGACCTCTGGTTCTGGGCTCAACTGAAGGGATTACCTTCTCCACATAAACCCTGACAAGTCACATAACTGTTTTAAAAAAATATCTGGAAAATTCAGGTCACATCCAGCCAAATCTTTCATATAGTAAGTTTACCTGAAGTTAGAAAAGGTACAAGCTAAATGAATAGCTTGACTAAATATAGGAAATAATTTAGCATCATAAACAAATGTTATTTGCATTCCGGAACACTTAAGGGAGTAACGAATTAGTATTTTTTGCATAACATCTACAAGCCAACTGCCACACATCGGAAGCTACACCTCTCACATCCTTGTCAACCACGTTTTCCAGGATCTTGGAATGTAATAGAATTAGATTTTGACAAGCAAGTGTGAAACGTACTAAGGCAAAGGATGGGGATTTACCTCCTCTTCCTCTTCAGAAAGTTTAGTAGTAACATCCGGAGAATTTTGGGATTTGTCACCAATGTTTCCATTTGCTTCTCCACTACCATGTTCTGCTTCCCATTCCTGAAGAACTTCTTCAAGGTTGAAACGACGACGGTAATTCACAAAGAAATTTTTCACTTGTACAACTGTCTTATTGCCAATTACATCTGAAATAGCTTGAAAATCTCGGCCATATTTTCTTATTGCTGGGGGAGAGGAAAAACCTATTACTCAACATGAAAGTTACATTTCAATTGACATTCCTGCATTTACATCACAAACCAAAATAAGTATTGGGACATTTGCTTACCTTGCACAGCTAGTAGTTGCTCTTCAGTTGTCCAACGAGCATTAACTTTCTGATTTGTCTAAAGAACAAACTTGCAATTAATACTCCAAATAGCTTCACAAATAAATAATTACTTCTAATGTGTCCCTTCCTGTTGCCTTGCTAGCAAACTTTGCAGAGCAAGATGCTACCATCAGAAAAATTGATTGGTGTCCAATTAATGTAATTCAACTATGATAGAGAAGGTATGAAAGTTAGCCCATAAACAGTAGGAATATGGCAAAGGGATCTTTTTTGCTTCTTTAAATAAAGTTGATGGCTGATAAGAGATTGTTTTAAAATCTCATCTGAAAATACATTTCATGTGAAAATGCTAAACACATATACATGGTATTAACTTGCATTTGAGCTGAAGTGGAGTAGAGTGTGTTCAGTTGGGAAGCTATTAAACAATACTTCAGCAATCATCTGATACACAGCAGTACATTTTAAACCTCCAAAGTGACCAGGGTTAACCAAGTTATAAACAATAGTTTATCAAGTTCACATCTACACATTAATACAAGGTTATAATGACAGGTTTTGGACTGGTTCTTTTCCCACAGATGCCACCTGACCTGCCAGGTGTTTCTCACATTTTCGGCTTACATTTCACATTGCTAGCATTTGCAGTTTTGTTATTATTCATTAATTATACATTTTGGAAATGGATTATGTACTGCAATACTTCAAAAATGAATGCATAACTGTAATTTGATCTAAAAGTTACAGGTTCAATGAAATTTTGCACAAGTATTGTTTCTTCTGCATGCCTGCATTTTTGGACTTCCACCATTATATTGCAATATGATAAAATTAAAATAAAATAAATTAAGACAAAAGAGATGGTTGTTGACTTCAGGAGAGCACGGAGCGACCACTCCTCGCTGAACATCGACTGCTCCTCGGTAGAGATCTTCAAGAGCACTAAATTTCTTGATGTTCACCTGGCGGAGAGTCTCACCTGGTCCCTCAACACCAGCTCCATAGCAAAGAAAGCCCAGCAGCGTCTCTACTTTCTGCGAAGGCTGAGGAAAGTCCACTTCCCACCCCCCATCCTCATAACATTCTACAGGGGTTGTACTGAGAGCATCCTGAGCAGCTGCATCACTGCCTGGCTCGGAAATTGCACCATCTCGGATCGCAAGACCCTGCAACGGATAGTGAGGTCAGCTGAGAAGATCTCTTCCCGCCATCACGGACATCTACACTACATGCTGCATCTGCAAAGGAACCAGCATTTTGAAGGACCCCACGCACCCCTCATACAAACTCTCCTCCCCCCTGCCATCTGGGAAAAGGCTCCGAAGCATTCGGGCTCTCACGACCAGACTATTTCTTCCCCCAAGCTGTCAGACTCCTCAGTACCTGAAGCCTGGACTGACACCTTGCCCTATTGTCTTGTTTATTATTTATTGTAATGCCTGCACTGTTTTTGTGCACTTTATGCAGTCCAGTGTAGGTCTGTAGTCCAGTGTAGCTTTCTCTGTGTTGTTTTTTTTTTAAAGTAGTTCAGTCTAGTTTTTGTACTGCGTCATGTAACACTATGGTCCTGAAAAACATTATCTCATTTTTACTATGTACTGTACCAGCAGTTATGGTCAAAATGACAATAAAAGTGACTTGACTTGATAAAAAAACTAAGCCAAATAAACCTAATGCCGCAACGTTAACTCTCCACACACCCAAACCTGTGCCTGTGACATTATTTGTATGAACTTTTGGAATGTGTTTAAATATTCCACATGAGATTATTAACAAAATGAAAGTGGACAGGAATTGGGATAGTCTTTGTTTGGAAATTAATTACGAAAGAGGCACAATAAGAATATGGTCTGTTTACCCTGTATACCCCAGACTTTAAATACAACACAGTCATGTCATCTGCAGAAATTCTGATGACTTAGCAATAGTTGAATGTATAAACAGAGGATAGGAGGATGAATACAGGGCCCTGGTGGAGGACTTTGTCATATGGCACAGCTGAATCATCTGCAGCTCAACATCAGTAAGACAAAAGAGACGGTGATGGGCTTTAGGAAGACTAAGCCTCCATTGCTCGCTTTTGTTATTGATGTGGATGTGGTGAAGACCTACAAATACCTGGGGGTGCACCTGGATGACAGACTTGAGTGGAGCACCAACACAGATGCTCTGTACAAGGGCCAGAGTCGCTTCTATTTCCTGAGGAGACCGAGGTCCTTTGGAGTGTGCAGGTATCTCTTTCACGTGTTCTATCAGTCTGCTGTCACCAGTACAATCTTCTATGCGGTGGTGTGCTAGGGCAATGGCATCAACATTGCTGATGCCAACAGGCTCATTAAACTGATTAGAAGAGAGTCAAACTGGACATACTGGAGGCTGTGATAGAACAAAGGACCCTCCAGAAAATCCTCGCAACACTAGACGATGTTTTCTTTACCTTCTCCATGCCACCTTGCAGTTTCAGTAGAAGTTTAAGACAACTGCGCTGCTCCAAAGAGCACTACATAAGGTCATTCTTACCCTCGGCCATTAGGCTCTATAATGAATTAACCTATAGCAGGGGAAGCAATGACCCCCCGTTAGGCCATTAACCTGTTTACTAGAGCTCTGCTTAGCTCTGTTTACCACACGCTGCTATCATGGACACCCTGTGCAATACTATCATCACTTCTTATCTGGACACTGTGAATGTACACCCATTACTGTATAATATTACATTAATTCTTGCACTACCATCTTATCAGTGTGAAATTGAAATCTTGTAATCTTTGACTTGTAAATCTTGTACATCTTATATTTAAGGTAACGTTTATTCTTTCTTACTTCTCTTACAATATTAGTATATCTGTGTACTTGTAATGCTGTAATTTCCTTTCGGATCAATAAAGTACCTATCTATCAATCAATTCTTTTATTGTAGAATGTGACAAATGATATAGTATCAATCTTTATATTAGTTAAATAAAAGAGTACATATATATAAACAAAAGAATTATCTTATCTATATCACAAATATCTATATCAATAACAATTCAAATAAAAGGAAAAATAAATATTATCAAAATCATACATAGTATTAATTCTAATAATGTATAATAGGGGAAAAGATAATTGATTCTCCTCTTATCCATAAAAAGAGAAAATATAAAGAAACTTTTATAATTGAAATGTACACAAAAAAACCCCAAACACAAAAAAATCAAAAAGAAAGAACTGGGCAGCTCAAACTGAGAGTGAAAGCAAGAAAAAAAGGAAAGTTTCTGATCAAATCCAAACCTTCAAAAAGGTAACTGGAAGGGCCATGTCAGAGCATATGAAAATATTGCATAAAAGGTCGCCAAGTTTCCTCAAATTGAGAGGATCTATCAAATGTCCGACTTCTTATTTTCTCTAAACTTAAACAGGACATAATGGAGGTAAGCCAATAAATAACAGTAGGTGGATTAGAATCCTTCCATTTAAGCAAAATGGCTCTCCTAGCCAATAAAGTTGTAAAAGCTATCATCCGTTGAGCAGAAACGGGAATATCACTAGCTTCAGATGGAATGATCCCAAAAATTGCTGTAAGTAAATTCAGTTGTAGATGCAAATTCAAAACTTTTGATAAAGTTTTAAAGACTTCTTTCCAAAAATTATCTAACTTGATACAAGACCAGAACATATGTGTTAAAGTAGCCACCTCAATATTACATCCATTGCAAATAGAATTAATATCAGAAAAAATGTGCTAATTTGTCCTTTGAAATATGCGCCAGATGCTCTACCTTGAATTGTATCAAGGAATGACGGGCACAAATAGAAGTAAATTTACCAAATAAAAAATGTTATCCCATTGATTATCTGAAAGTGACTTTCGAAACTCCAATTCCCACACAGCTTTAACTTTATCATTAGATAACATAAACAAATTCAATAACCATTTATAAATTATAGCTATCAGTCCTTTTTGAAATGGTTTGACCTGAAAGAGAGTATCAATGATATTGGGTGAATAAGCCGAGGGAAAATCTGGAAGTAAACTACATAGAAAATTCCTAATTTGTAAATATCTAAAAAAGTGTACATTAGATAGGTCATATTTATCCACTAACTCTGAGCGAAAGACATCAGACAATTGTTCATGAACGAATCTAAAAAAGTTACTATTCCTTTGGTTTTCCAAATTGAAAAGGTCTGATCGAAAATTGAAGGTTTAAAAAAATTAAGATGAATTTTACTAGAAAAAACAAAATTATTGAAGTCAAAGGATCTACGAAACTGAAACCAAATTCTTAATGTATGTTTAATAATAGGATTAAGGTCTTGACTACCAATCTTAGAAAGCAAAAAAGGAAGAGGAGCTCCCAGTAAAGAGGCCAAAGAATACCCCTTCACTGAGGTTTTCTCCAAATCCACCCATCAGGGACAGTCATGTATATCTGAAAAATGAATCCAAAAAGAGATATAATAACTGTTAAATTGCCCAATAGTACAATCTAAAGTTTGGCAAAGCCATACCACCATACAACTGAGGGTATGTCAAATTTGATTATTTGGGATATGATGAAATCTTTTCTTAGGGGACAGACAATTTCATATTCAGCAGCTTTAAGAAGGAAAACTAAAACGGAGCTTTTAGTGATTACTAACAGGATGAAAGTATTAGGTAAAGTTTATTCAGTATTACTGAAGATTTATATAAGGAAAGGGTGAAACTTCAAGTGCAGCATGACTTGCTATTGACTTATCCCATTGAGCAGCAACTTTTGAAATTGAAAAGTCAATTTTATATACATGGAGATAAATCAGGCAAACTGTTACCTGCTCAACTCAAATCAACTATGGCCAGAAGGCAGATTTTGAAAGTATGAAGATCTGACGGAACTGAAACATCAGATTGTCAGGAAATTAATAAGGCTTTTTTGGACTTTTGCTCTCATCTTTATAAATCTGATTTTCCAGACAATGCTACTTCTATGAATGAATTTCTGCAAAGATTGAATATACCCCAAATTTCTACCCAAGATATGAATACTTTAGATGCACCCATTAATCGAGAGGAAATAGCTAAAGTTATATTGTCTTTTCAATCAGGTAAAGCGCTGGGACTGGATGGATTTACGGTAGTATTTTTAAAGACGTTTGGGGATATTCTTACACCTCATCTATGCCAAATTTTTACTGAATCTATATCTTCTGGGACCCTCTCAAAAGCTTTTTATGAGGCATCAATTTCATTAATTCGCAAAAAAGGAAAAGATTTATCTGAATGTGCCTCTTACATACCAATTTCCTTATTAAATGTGGATTCTAAAATTCTTTCTAAGATTTTGGCCAACAGGCTTGAGAATGTTTTACCTAAGGATCAAACTGGATTTATTAAGAATAGATATTTATATTTTAATATTTGGATATTATTGAACATCATTCATACCTCTCCATCTAAAGAATTTGAATGTGTTGTTTCTCTTGACGCGGAGAAAGCCTTTGATAGGGTAGAATGGCCTTATTTATTTCAGGTTTTAGAAAAAGTTAATTTTGGTCCAGGTTTTATTTCCTGGATTAAGCTGATTTATCAAGCTCCTACTGTGGCAGTTATAACTAGTATTCAAATATCCTCTTATTTTAGGTTATACAGAGGTACCCGGCAGGGTTGCCCTCTTAGTCTGCTGTTAATCAACCTGGCTCTAGAACCTTTTGCTACTGCTCTTCGGGACTCCAATAAGGTTCTAGGTATTAAGAGAGGAGATATAGTGCATAAGGTTTCGTTGTATGAAGATGACTTGTTAGTTTATATTTCAGATCCTGCTTTATCTATATTTTCTGAATTTAGTAGTTTTTCTGGATATAAATTAAATTTGCACAAAAATGAGTTATTTCCTATTAACAACTATTTTGATCAATATGACCAATTTCCTTTCAGTATTGCTAAAAATAACTTTACTTAGCTCAGTTTTAAAATTATCAAAAATTTTAATGACCTGTATAAATATAACTTTCTTCCACTAGTTGATTATATGCAACAAGTAATATCTAAATGGTCTCTTATGACATTATCATTAATTTGCCATATTAATGCTATTAAAATTACACTGTTACTGAAGTTTTTATATGCATTCCAAGCAATCCCCTCTTTTGTTCCTAAATTGTTTTTTGATAGAATAGACTCTAAAATTTTATCTTTTATTTGGAATAATAAAAATCATAGATTGAGTAAACCTTTATTGCAGAAATTTTCTTTAAAGTATGGTGGTATGACAAATGATATATTTTAACCATGAGGAGACTATTGGGACAGGAACTTCAAATTTTCCAGTTTGACTTGAATGAATAAACAATCCAAGTCAAGAATGATTAATTCCCATTTCCAAATGGGAATTAGGAACTTTTAAAGAACATGCACTAACTCAGTGAGGAATACAATAGAGATATGAAGCATGGAAATAGTTGTTTTGTTACCCAAACCTAATTCCCTTTGCTTGCACTTGGCCAATATTCTTCTAAACCTTTTCTATTCAAGTATCTAAATGTCTTTTTCCTACATACACTTTGGCTGCCATATATCTACACACTTGTATGTTCCCTTCTCACCTGAAACCAATGTCCTCTAGTTTTAAACTCCTCTACCTTTGGAAAAAGTGTGACCACCCACTTCAACTTTGCCCCTCATGATTTTATATACAAATTATTGATAGGTCAACCTTCAGTTTCTTTCAATCAAAGGAAACCAGTCCCAGCCTGTCCTTAATTCTAGCTGTTCTGTCCTGGTAACATCCTCTTGATTTTTTTTCTGTATTTTTCCATCTGTAACATCCTTCCTCTAGGTGGGAAACCAAAACAGAACGTAATACTCCAAGAATGGTCTTGTATGGCTTTAATGGGTTGAAACAATGTCCTACCCAATTAAGAGCATATGATATGCCGTCCTCAATACCTGTTAGTATTATTGCTTTCACACAGTTATATCCTTTGGTCTCTCATCTACAACATTTCCCTGGGTCCTGCCATTCAATTTGTATATCCTATAATGGTTTACCTTCCCAAAATGCAATTTCATATTTGACTATGTTAAATACTATTTGCCATTCCTTTGTCCACTTCCATTGTTGATCTAGAATTTGCTGCAACTTTGACAAACTTCATCATTGTCCACTATATCACCAATATTGGTGTCATCCACAAAGTTTCTAATCATATCACCTATGCTTGCACCCAAATCGTTAACATAGATGGACCCAGCACTGATTCCTACAGTACATTATCTGGCACAGTCCTCAAACCTGAAGAAGCAACTCTGTGCTACCTGACTCCCCCTATCACAATGTCACTGTATCTGATTGGCAAGCACACCCTGTGACTTAATCTTTTGTTAATAAATTTTAAAAAGGCTAACAAAAAAAATGTTAAACAGAATACCTTCTTGTATTTCAATGTAGGTTAGGGCAGAGTATGAAGAAAATTGTTCTTCAAATATATTAGATAGGATGAAATACCATCTGGAACACAGGATTTAGATATCTTGATCACTCTATTCCTGGAAAATTAAACTGGCCTTGAATCATGTGAACCGTCAATTCAGCACAAAGATGCTGAGCCTGGATTAGAAACTCCATATTCTTTTACTCATGTTTCCTGAATTAAAGACTGCAGTGTTAAGAAGGTATTAAAATGTTAATGGAATTTTTATAGATTGGATACAAAGAAACTAGTTTTACAAAAGGCAAAGCAAAATGAGCACAAGTCTAAACCCAAGCCTGGGAGCAAAAATTAAGCAATCTCTTCTGCAATCTGTGCTGGGCTTTCATAAGCTAATTTTCAGCCCAAATGCAAGTTGCTACCGATTTTAAGTGCAAGTTGCCTGTCGCTTCTGTCATTAAGGCAGAGGCATGCTAACAGTATGCTTTTCATTACACAGTTCATCACTTATAGAATGGGACCAGGATAAGGGCCAATACTGGCTTGGATACCACTAGCTCAAATCTCAACTCATGTTATTTAAAATACAATAAAATAAAGATTGGCAACAAGAGGATGGCAACACGTGAACAATTACAAAAGGTGGGGTGCTGCACACAAAGAATAAAAGCCTTTAGTGACACTATCTTGGGTTTAAAAGTGTATCGATGCATCATGTGCTCATAAAGTACACAAGATATGTGAGAACAAAGAGCATCTTTCTAATGCTTTAGGCAGGGAAATATTTAAGATAATATAAATAATACATGCATCTAGGTGAACACTTCTTTACCTCCAATGGCTTGAATTCCTCTATCCCACCATGTAATTTTTGTTTCAGAGCACCATTTATTTGTTTCACATTCTGGATCTAGAATTAAAAAAAAACTCATGAGCAAAGAATGCAGTACCAGGGATGCCATGGTAATGTAGTGGTCAGCACGATGCTATTACAGCCTGGGGCAGAGTTCAGAGTTCACTACCTCTGCCGTCTAAGTTTGGAAGTCCTTCCCGTGAGTGATTGGATTTCCTCCCACATTACAAAGGCATACTGATTCATAGTTCAATTGCCATAGTAAACTGTCCTATGATTAGGGTAGGTTTAATTAGCTGGGTCATTGGGGAGCTCAGATTGCTAGGCCGGAAGGCCTGTTCCATGTTGTATCTCCAAATAAAATTAAAATAAATGTCTCCAATTACATTTTTTTAAAAATATTTTAAACATACCACTTCTTTTTTGCTGCTATACTACATGGTACTAGGCCATGAACAATTCTTCTTCCCTCAACCCACATCACTGACTTGTGGGGATGCAAGTTGTTCTTTACTATCACATTCATATTACTTTACTTCTTTTATCAAGGAGAGCTGAGTAGCCCCTTTGATTTTACTGCCCTTAGTAGCCAAGGATGATCCCCTTCCTACACAATTCAGAGGTGTTGGCATTGGCTAATGTCTCACAATCTAATCCATGGAGACCAATTACAGGTCTGGGAGGACCAGACATAAAAGTTAGGTGGTTTTAAAGGATCAACAGTGCCAGGTACAGTGAATTGAAAGTGGGAGGTAGAGGTTATGCCAGAAGACAAAGCAAGATTATATTTTGGGAGGTGAATTTGATCTGATTATAAGGGACAGGAGGTGAGCAAATCTCATCAACCCCTTTTTCTCCATATTAGCTTTCTCTCGTCAACTGGCAGACCTTCAGGATGCATGCTTAACCCACTGCTCTACTCTCTTCACACCCATGAGTGTGGCTAGGTACAGCTCAAATGTCATCTATAAATTTGCCGATGATACAAATATTACTGGCAGAATTTCAGATGGTGATGAGGAGGAGTACGGTAACAAAATAAATCAGTAAGACCAAGTAAGATCTTGCACTCAACATTAGCAAGACCAAGGAATTGATAATAGACTTGAGCAAGGGGAAGACAAGGGAACACAGACCAGTCATAATCGAGGGATCAGCAGTGGAAAGGGTGAGCAGTTTCAAGTTCTGAGTGTAAACACCTCTGAGGATCTATTCTGGCCCCAATATATCAGTTCAATTACAACGAAGGAACAACAGTAGCCATAATTCATTAGGAGTTTGAGACTTGGTGTATCACCAAAGACACTTGCAAATTTCTACAGAAGAGTGTTGTCATTGGCTGCATCACCCATCTGGTATCCAGGGGCCACAGCACAGGATGATGGAAAGCTGCAGAAGGTTGTAAACTCAGCCAGCCCCATCATGGTTACCATCCTCCCCAGCTTCAGGAACACATTTAAAAGGTGGCATCCATCATTAAAAACTCCCATTATCCAGGACATGCCCTCTTCTCATTGCTATCATCAAGGAAGTGCTACTAGAGCCTGAAGACACACTCAATGTTTCTTCTCTGCCATCATATTTCTACCTTACCATTTTTCCTCTTTACCACACACGCACACATAATAAACAAAATTACTGTGCATGTTTATATATTGCTGCAGAAAAACAAGAAATTTCACACCATTTGTTGGTGATACTAAACTCTGATTCACTCCCAATCATCTGCCCTACGATTCCCAAATCTGCACACACTCAGCCTCTTCCACTAGTTTCCCTGCTGGCCCAGTCCCGGAAAACATTCATTCCACCATGCAAGGCTGGGATGATCGGGAGTGGTGATTCTTGGGAAATTTCTACACAGAAAGGTTAGGTCAGGATTCATCCAAACAGATCAATAGATTACTGAATATTAATGGAATCAAGTAATATGGGGATAGAGTTAGAAAATGATGCTGAGAATGATCAGTCCCAATTGACTGAACGGTGGAAAACAATCAAGGTGTCCAATGGTCGACATCAACATCGTTTTTTTGCACTAGTTATTTAATTTTTTTAAATACAAGTCTTATTGTAATTAGTTTTTAAATTATTAAGTATTGCAAGGTACTGCTGCCACAAAACAAAACAAAAATTATGAAATATGCCAGTATAGTACGCTGATTCTGATACTCACTTCACTGACAGTACAGGCAAAATATAGATTAGATTGAACTTGTCATCAATAATCATGTAATGCAAATCAAACGAAACAGCTTCACATATTTTAGGACTTTTTGCTCATTTTTCTTTCAAATTTAGGAAAAAGTTTTGAAAACATGTTGGAGATCAGGCAGCATCAGGATAATGATGAAATGACACTAATGTATGTCTCTCCAGAGAAGCTGCCTGACATGCTCAATATCTACAGCATCCTGTTTTGTTTTTTTAAAACTTCCAGCATCAGTTTTAAATGATGGAAATACTCAGCAGGTCAGATAGTATCTGTAGATACAGAATAGAGTCATGAGCATCTGTGCAACAATTATCACTTGGAAAAATAACTTGGAAGGTTCACAAATATCAATTTCGAAAGAATATTATGACTCAGTCCAAATGGACTGCCGTTAGTGTCCCTCCCTATTTTGCAACTAAAGAGAGCCTTGGGCATTCAATCAAGCTGTAAGGTGACATCTGTGCATGCTATACAGGACTTTCCAATGGGTTCTGACTCCACTACCTTACATAGCAGGCTGCAAGGTCACTTGACTGCTGACAGTATCTCAGTGTATGTTAATGGGCAAGAGAAGGAGATAAGCTGCAGGAGGACAACAAGGCAACGAGGAGAGAAGGAATGTGACTAATGGGATTGCTCTTCCAGGAAGCTGCACAGATCAGTCAGGTCAAATATAATTATAAAGATACTGAAGGACAAAGAAAACTGAATTGTATATTTAAAAACACAAAGGAAGGCAGGCACCTAAGTACAGCACCATGCAGATGTCTTAGGCACATGTATATACTGTAGCTAGGATGCCCAGGACTTCTGCACAGTCCTGTAGTAATTTTATTATTGTACTGTACTACTGCTAAAAAAAAAGTCATGACATAAGTGAGTGATGATAAACCTGACTCTGATATTGGTCTCTATTGTCGATTGACAGTGGGAAGGAAGCAGAGAGAGTGGAATCATGGTTGGGAAAAGGGGAAGGGAGAGGGGAGGGAGCAGAAAGGTAGGTGGTGTTGTGGATAGTGTGGAGGGCTGTCAGAGGTTACAGCGGGACATCGATAGGATGCAAAACTGGGCTGAGAAATGGCAGATGGAGTTCAACCCAGACAAGTGTGAGGTGGTTCATTTTGGTAGGTCAGATATGATGGCAGAATATAATATTAATGGTAAGACTCTTGGCAGTGTGGAGGATCAGAGGAATCTTGGGGTCCGAGTCCATTGGACACTGAAAGCTTCTACAAGGTTGACTCTGTGGTTAAGAAAGCATATGGTGCATTGGCCTTCATCAATCATGAGATTGATTTTAGGATTCAAGAGATAATGTTGCAGCTATAAGACCCTGGTCAGACCCCACTTGGAGTACCATGCTCAGTTCTGGTCACCTCACTATAGGAAGAATGTGGTGAATATAGGAAGAAAGGGTGCGCAGGAGATTTACAATGACGTTGCCTGGATTGGGGAGCATGCCTTATGAGAATAGGTTGAGTGAACTCGGTCTTTTCTCCTTGGAGCGAAGGAGGATAAGAAGTGACCTGATAGAGGTGCACAAGATGATCGTTGATCATTGATGCATTGATCGTGTGTATAGTCAGAGGCTTTTTTCCAGGGCTGGAATGGCTAACATCAGAGGGCACAGTTTTAAGGTGCTTGGAAGTAGGTACAGAGGAGATGTCAGGGGTAAATTGTAGTTGTTTGTGTTTTTCTTTTACGCAGAATGGTGAGTGCATGGAATGGGATGCTGACAACGGTGGTGGAGGCGGATACAATAAGGTCTTTTAAGAGACTCCTGGACAGGTATATAGAGCTCAGAAAAAGAGGGCTATGGGTAACCCTAGGTAATTACTCAGGTATGGATATGTTTGGCACAGCTTGTGGGCCGAAGGGCCTGTATTGTGCCGTAGGTTTTCTATGTTTCTAAAGCACCTGAGAGACATTCTGCAATGGTCATAAAACCAATTGTTTAGAATCAAATGAACTTGCCTGGTGTCAAGACAGGACTTGTCCACCCCACACCAACCCCTCACCTGACACTCCTCTGGCACCTGTCTCAGAGCACTCTACCCTCACCATTTCCAACATCCTTTGCTCCCACCAAATTTACAAACTCGTAACTCTCTGCTCCACGTTGAGAAATATAGTACCGTGCTATATACATGCACCCAAGACTTTTACACAGATACTCTTACTATCTTTCCTTTCAGTTAGTCCTGATGAAGGGACTCGGCCTGAAACGTCGACAGTGCTTCTCCCTATAGATGCTGCCTGGCCTGCTGCGTTCCATCAGCATTTTGTGTGTGTTGCTTGAATTTCCAGCATCTGCAGATTTCCTTGTGTTGATTTTTACACAGAACTGCATTACTGAATTGCAGCAATGATTATAATTGCTGGTAGCAAATTAAATTACATTTATGCCTTTGGATGAAAAGACGCACAGTAGCATATCCTAGCTTTGAGTCATCAGGAAACTACGGGGAAAAGTAAGCTGTGTGGTTGATGCAAGAACTGTCAAATGGATCAAAGGATAAAAATATAGGTAGGCAAAAAGACACCGAATGGAGTATGATGCAGGAAAACACCATTTTCCATCATTAGAATAGTAAAACAGCAAATGATGGAAATCTACTAAATGTCTTGTGCTGGTTTAAGAGGAACTGGAAATAAACATGCATGTAAATAAGCAATTACTGCAAAAAGTTCAGAGGTAAGGAAGTCTTGCACTTGTTTCCATGAGATCTCATTTGGGGTACGTCATGCAATTTTTGGACATTTGAGTAGTTTCTTGAAAGAGAAAGGCTATCCCAGCCAAATAGGTTTTTACTCACTGGGTGAGCATCACTTATTTTTCCTCAAAGTTAACCACCACAAAAGACTTTTCTTGGAAAAACTTCCAAAATGCTACTTAAAAAGCTGCTGAATGTAACTGAAATGAAGTTAGTGCTTACTTGACGTTTAAGAGAGACCAGTTCCATATCAAGCTGCCTTAGGACCGTGTTAGCAGCACCAGAACTTGCAGACAAAGCATCAAGATCTTCTTGAAGAAGAAACATCCCCTTTGGAGGTTTCTGACTTATTCTTTGTTTTCCTTGGACTGTTCTTGTCTCTTTCTTTGTTGGGACACTTTTCACAGTTTGAGAGCCCTGCTGTTTGAAAGAAGTCACAGATTTTTAAAAAAGCTACCATAAAATAAATAGGAATTTAAAAGAAATTTCCATTACTAATCCTGAATGAGAGTGTACATTAAAAATAATTCTTCCTTTCTGATATCAAAGGAATTATACGAATTTGTAATGCAATTGTTAAATTCCTTTTCCCTAGAGAATGACATGTGATAGACACAATAAACTGAAAGATGAAAAGCTGAAAGATCCCCAAAAAAGCCACGGCCAGCATCTCTTCCATTAATCTGGAGTTTTAAATTCAGATGACTCCTGGGCACTCACAACTAGCTCTGAACAGCTGAGAATATACTACCTGGTCCTTGACTTCTGGTAGATTTATCACTCTAAGTAGTTATGTTATTTTTTATTTTGGATGTTTTCATGCTGAAGTGATTGCCGTTTCAAAATCTGGAGGAATCTAGTAAAATTTGGGAATTTCTCCAGGGATGTTGTTTGAAAAAATTAAAACACATTAATGTCAATGAAATCTACCAAACTCACTTGCTTTTGAATACAAGGATGTCAAATTTTATAAGGACATACATTGACATATTGATGTCATCCTGAACATCAATGTCCTACAGTTTCTAACATCCATTTTGGCACATGTATATATTATGTTGACATGGGTGGGGATGTAACGGAAATGGTCACTGGCTGTTAATACGAATAAAGCATTAATCCCTGATTGTACTTGCCTTCTCAAACTCAGCTCCACTGCTTTGGGAGTGAAGTACAATTTCCAGTCAATAACCTTTCACCTGCCCATGCAACAAATGTCTCTAAAGCTCTACATGAAAGGAAGTGAATTTACAAATCTAATAAGAAATAACTGTGTAAACACCTATCCCAGCACACCTTGCTTCTAATGGCAGCCAGTTCAAAGCTACTATTTTCATGTTACATGTACTGAAGAAAGAACAGCCTGAGAACAAAATAACCCCTCCATCAGTGACAGCCTGGCTTAAAAACCTGGGGAGATTGCCAATGGAGTAGCAAAATATATTAATCTTATTTTAGTTCAAAGATAAAATAAACTTTACATGTAACTTTTATATCCAGGATTTTTATGGACAAGCTTAATGTAAAAGTGTGCCAGCATGTACCTGCAGTTGAAAAGCAATACAAAACTGTAACCGTATTCAAAGGAAAAGAATATACATGAGAAAACTGATTTCCTATTTTATATTATGTTATTAGTATTATTTGTACGAACAATTTGCTGCAAATTACCAGCAGAAATAATGAATGCAGGTTCAATTGCAGCAGTTAACAGAAGTGCAGACAAGTACATGGATGGGAGAAGTATGGGTTGATGGGACGAGGCAGAACAACAGGACTAAAGGGCCTGTTTCTGTTCTGTCGTGCTCTATGGCTAAGTTATTTTCTGAACTCTAACCTCTAGAAAGCATGCAAATAGAGTCACAGATGCACACTTCATATTTACATTACTTTCCTAATTCTATTTAAACAACTTCAGGTACAAACCAGAAACTACTCCTCCTACTTAAATTTTCAGATTTTACTTTTAATTAATTTTGGGATTTTTGTTTACATTTTTAAGTAGTGCTCAAAGTTGATTCATTTGAGTTATTACAACACATCATTGATAAAATAATTAAATTTAATACAGGTAAGACAATGAAATATATATTTTAGCCTGTGTAAATAACAATACATATGCTTTCAAATGTATGCTCTTACCAAAGTTTACATTAACTTTCAGTGCCGCAGCACCAGTATTGCAGAGTTTATATTCCTGGTTAGCAGCAAAAGTGCCCTGTCCCATTTCAATGTACTGATTTGATGCATTGCATATAAAACTGAAAACCTAATGTCAATTTCTAGAGCATTACAGATGCTATATCACCTCAGATTCCTTTCCCTCCACTACTGTTTTAAATAATGGGGCCACTAGTGCTGAGACAGGATTCCAAAGAAACACCATTCTCTGTATAAAGAAGTTTCTCCTTTAGTCCTAAATGATTTCACCTCATTTTGCTATTATCACACTTAGTTCTATATACCTCTGAAAGGGCAATCTTCCTTCCTGCATCCAGCCTGTCAAGACCCATCTGAATGGTGCAAACTAAATCATTTGCAGCTCAACATTAGTAAGACAAAGGAGATGATGATGGACTTTAGGAAGACCAAGCCTGCAGTGTTCCCTGTTACTACTGACAGTAAGGACTTGGATGTGGTGAGGACCTACAAGTACTTGGGAGTACACCAGGATGACAGACTTGCATGGAGCACCAGCACACAGGCTGTGTACAAGAAGAGCCAGAGTTGCCTCTACATCCTGAGGAGACCAAGATCCTTTGGAGCATGCAGGCCTCCTTCACATGTTCCACCAGTCTGTTGTCACCAGTAGTCTTCTATGTGATGGTGTTCAGGGGCAATGTCATCAACATGGGTAATGCCAACAGGCTCAATAAACAGACTAGGAAGACTGGCTCTGTTAAAGGAGTCAAACCAGACACACTGGAGGCTTTGGTAGAACAAAGGACCCTACGAAAAATCCTGGCAATTCTGGACAATGTTTCTCATCCTCTGCATGCCACCTTGGCTGAACAGAGAAGCGCTTTTAGTAACAGGCTAAGCCAACTTCACTGCTCCAAAGAGCACTATATGAGGTTATTCTTACCCTTGGCCATTAGGCTCTATAATGAGTGCAACTATGGTCAGGGAGATGAAGATCCCCCCCTGTTAAAGTGTTGGTGGTAACTTGTTTTTCATTGTTTCTACTTCTCTTCTAATATTTCTATCTGTGCACTTGGAATGCTTATGTGACACTGCAATTTCCCTTGGGATCAATAAAGTATCTATCTGTCTATAATCCACTCAGACTCTTCACATCCAATCCTGGCAAGAGTCTGGTGAATCTCCACTACATTTCCTGTATGCCAAGAGCATCCTTTCTTAGCTAAGTAAGAAGTGCACTCTCACCAAGTAATGATTTGTTTACTCAAACCTTTTCATAAAGGCTCACATATTCATTCTCTAATCACTTATTGTCACTACATGTTGGCCTACAATGACTTGTGTGCGAGGAAACTCAAACCCATTTGAGCAAGTGCCCATGGTCTGGAATGTCATTCACAGGCCCTTTGGAATTTACAGTTTACAAGCTTACTAAATCTAGTCCATTTTTGACTGACACGTTACTTCAGTACCTCATTCTCCCTCGGCCCTTGCTTCACTGGAGCAAGTAAAAGTAAATTACTTTTACAGGATTAAAAAAAAAATTTCCCACAAAGTAATTGTTTAGTTCTTTTTCCCCATTTATAAATTCTGATTTTTATGGGAAGCACATTTACCCTTGCTAGTCTTTGCTGCAGATCCACAAAATTCTGACACTACTTCTTAGTTTGTAGCAGTCAACTCATTCTGCTTTCTCTTTCACAATTTTTTGATTCTTCTTTGTCATTCTCTAAAATACTCTCTCCACTTCCAGGTTATGTGTTTTTTTTTGCAATATACGCACCATTTATTTTAATGTTCGCCACCATCTGTCAATCTAACTTTTCAATGTATTTGCCCATTCAACGATTGCCAACTATCCAAACTGGAACCCCTACAATTCGCCTACCAACACAACCAACTGACAGATGTCACAATAGCCACTGCTCCACATACCGTCTTAACACATCCGGAGAAGAAGGATGCTTATGTGAGAATGCTGTTTTTGGACTACAGTTCAGCATTCAACACCATAATTCCATCCAGGCTCGACAGAAAGCTCAAGTGACCTCGGCCTTGACCCTACCACGTGCAGCTGGATCCTGGATTTCCAGTCAGATTGCCAGCAGGTGGTAAGAGTGGGCTCCCTCACCTACACCCCTCTGACTCTCAACAAAGGAGCCCCTCTGGGCTGTGTACCAAGTCCATTCCTTTACTCCCTGTATACCTATGACGGTGTCACCATCCACAGTTTTAATATGCTAATTAAATTTGCTGATGACACTACAATGATTGGCCTAATCTCAAATAATAACGAGGTGTCCTACAGGGAAGAAGTCATCTCTCTGACACAGTGGTGGCAAGGAAACAACCTCTCCCTCAATGTCGCAAAAACAAAGGAGCTGGTTGTGGATTACAGGAGGAATGGAGACAGGCTTCAAGTTTCTCGGCGTCCACATTACTGAAGACGTGGTCTGTACACACCAGCTGTGTAGTGAAAACCTCTTTCACTTCAGACGGTTGAGGAAGTTTGATAAGGGCCCCCAAAGCTCAAAAACTTTCTACAGGGGCACAACTAAGAGCATCCTGATTGGATGCATCACTGCCTGGTATGGGAACTGTACCTCCCTTAATTGCAAGATACTGAGGAGAGTGATGTGGACAGCCTAGCAAATCTGTAACTGTGAACTCCCCACGATTCAGGACATTTACAAAGACAGGTGTAACAAAAAAAAAGGCCTGAAGGATCACTGGGGACCCGAGTCACCCCAATCACAATCTATTACAGCTGCTACCATCCGGGAAACAGTACCGCAGCAAAAAAGCCAGGACCAACAGGCCCTGGGCAACTTCTTCCACCAGGCCATCAGAGTGATTAACTCACACTAATTTGAGTGTATTTCTATATTACATTGACTGTTCTATTTATTATAAATTACAATGATTGCACACTTAGACGGAGACATACCAAAGATTTTTACTCCCCATGTATGTGAAGGATGTAAGAAATAGTCAATTTGATTCAGTTCATGTCTTTGCAGTTCTTTTCTTTAGGTATTAAGACTTTGGCTTCAGATTGAACTTTTGTCACTTTGAAAATCAATGCAAAAATGGTATCATACAGCAATTAATCTTCACGAATAGCCCCTTTACACAAGATCATTCAATAACCCATTACCACTGCTCAAATTGGATCTAAACTAAATTTTTTACTGCTAGGGTTCTTGTCATAGATCTAGAAAGAAGGAAAGTGGTCAGAAAGTAGCTAAAACGCAAAGCAGAGGAATGACATTCAGTAACTTGCTCAGACAATGGTGAAATTCGGAGAACCATGCTTATTCAAATTGGCAGACCTTTTGGTGAATCGCTTTGAAAAAGAGCAGCAACAGTTTGGATTCTGCTACATAAATTCGAGCTTTACAGCAAATACTTGTCAGTGGGCTTTAAAAAATGTGCCACATGTATGGTAAACAACTAAAAAACACTTATTACCCCTCAAACATACTGATCTACCTCGCAATTGTGCTGCATGCATCAGAGTTATGTTTTATGATATGAACAAAAACAGGAGAAAAACTATAATGGGTGATATGGAAGCTGTACAAGTCTGTAATGCTCTCTAATAATGTTGGTTGGAAGGAAAATTCTTCACAGATTAAAAACACAATAGGTTGATGTGATAGATGAACTGATTTTGCAAACATGTAATGAAGTTACTGTGACCTGAAATTAATTTGCTCTAATTTTGAAAGGATAGACATGAAATCACCTGCGACTTGTTTCTTACTGTGCCAAATAATAGCTTTAAGTCTGCTTCTTCAAGCAAGAGTTGCACTGATGATTCATTCAAAGTTGAAACAAGCTTGATTTGCAATTTGCCAGGAAGTGGGTTTTGCACCAAAAATTACACCACAATGTTTGCTTAGTGTTCCTTTACCAAGGCTGTTAGCTTCTTGGTTAAATAAGAGAAATTTCAAACATTGCTTTAGGAGATACAGGTTAAAAATTCAGTCTGATTAACTTCGGTAAAAGTTTTCATTTTCACTCATTTTATTGCTCACGCCTTTAGTTGTTTTGCCCTACCTGGATCACATCTTTTCCTTTTCTTCCCTCCCAACACTGCCAAATGGATGTTGTGCAATGAGCTAGAATTGATTAGAGAGCTTAAGGTGAAAGAATCCTTGGGGGAAAGTGATCATAATATGATCAAAATTGTAGAAGAAGCAGAAGTCAGATGTATCAGTATTACAGTGGAGTAAAACGAATTACAGAGGCATGAGAGATGAGTTGACCAGAATTGATAGGAAAAAAACACTGGCAGGGCTGACGGCAGAGCAATTCAGAAGTCAAAGAATAAATACAAACCCCATTTCCAGAAAAGTTGGGCTATTTTCCAAAATGTAATAAAAACAAAAATCTGTGATATGTTAATTCATGTGAACCTTTATTTAACTGACAAAAGTATAAAGAAAAGATTTTCAATAGTTTTACTGACCAACTTAATTGTATTTTGTAAATAAACACAAATTTAGAATTTGATGGCTGCCACACACTCAACAAAAGTTGGGACAGAGGCATGTTTACCATTGTGTTACATCACCTTTCCTTTTAATAACACTTTTTAATTGTTTTGGAACTGAGGATACTAATTATAGTAGATTTGCAATTGGAAATTTTGTCCATTCTTGCTTGATATAAGACATCAGCTGCTGAACAGTCTGTGGTCTCCATTGTCTGATTCTCCTCTTCATGATGCGCCATACATTTTCAATAGAAGATAGATCTAGACCGGCAGCAGGCCAGTCAAGCACACGCACTCTGTGTCTACAAAGCCACATTGTTGTAGCCTGTCCAGAATGTGGTCTGGGATTGTCCTGCTGAAATAAGCATGGACGTCCCGGGAAGAGACGTCGCCTTGATTGCAACATATCTCTCTAAAATCCTAATATACACCTCAGAGTCAATGGTACCTTCACATACATGCAACTCACCCGTGCTGTGGGCACTGGTGCACCCCCATACCATCACAGATGCTGGCTTTTGCACCTTTCGCTGATAACAATCAGGATAGTTGTTTTCATCTTTGGCACGGAGAACTCAACGCCCGTTTTTTCCGAAAACTAGATGAAATGTGGACTCATCTGACCACAGCACATGGTCCCACAGTCTTTCGGTCCATCTGAGATGAGCTCAGGCCCAGAGAACTCGCTGCCGTTTCCGCAGAGTTGATGTATGGCTTCCTCCTTGCGTAATACAGTTTCAAGTTCCATTTCTGGATGCAGCGACGGACTGTGTTAAGTGACAATGGTTTTCCGAAGTACTCCCGAGCCCAGGTGGCTATAATTGTCACAGTAACACGACGGTTTCTTAGGCAGTGCTGCCTGAGGGCTCGAAGATCACGCGCATTCAACAGTGGTTTCCGACCTTGCCCTTTATACACTGAGATGTCTCTGAATTCACTGAATCTTTTCACAATATTATGTACTGTAGATGTTGAAAGACCTAAATTCTCTGCTATCTTGCATTGGGAAATGTTCCTTTTGAACTGACTAACAATTTTCTCATGAATTTTGGCACAAAGGGGTGAGCCACGACCCATCCTTGCTTGCAAAGACTGAGCCTTTGATGGACGCTACTTTTATACCCAGTCATGATACCTCACCTGCTACCAATTAGCCTGCTTAATGTGGAGTTTTCCAAACCTGTGTTACTTGAATATTCTGTGCACTTTTCAATCTTATTTTAACTCTGTCCCAACTTTTGTTGAGTGTGTTGCAGCCATCAAATTCTAAATTTGTGTATATTTACAAAATACAATTAAGTTGGTCAGTAAAACTACTGAAAATCTTTTCTTTGTACTTTTGTCAGTTAAATAAAGGTTCACGTGAATTAACATATCACAGATTTTTGTTTTTATTACATTTTGGAAAATAGCCCAACTTTTCTGGAAATGGGGTTTGTATATCCCAAAGAGGAAGTAGTATTCTAAAAGGCAAGATGACACAACTGCGGCTAACAAGTCAAAGCCAGCATAAAAGCCTAATACAGCATTGCTTAATGGGAAGTAAGAGGACTGGGAAGCTTTTAAAAATCAATAGAAGGTAGCTGAAGTCATTAAGCAGGTTAAAATGAAATACCAAAGTAAACCAGCCAATAATATTAAAGAGGATACCAGAAGTTTCTTCAGATACATAAAGTGTAAAAGCGAGGCAAGAGTGGATATCGGACCACTGGAAAAAGATGCTGGAGAGGTAGTAATGGGGGACATCGAAATAGCATACAAACAGAATAAGTATTTTGCATCGGTCTTCACTGTGGAAGACATTAGCAGCATAATGGAAGTTCCAGGTGTTTACCAGAACTAGAGAGAGAGTTCTTGGAAAACTGAAAGGGCTGAAGGTGGATAAGTCAACTGGACCAGATAGTGTACCACAGACACAGGAACAGAATTATGCCATTTGTTCCATCGACTCTGCTCTGCCAATCAATCATGGCTGATCTTTTTAACCCCTCCTCAGTCCCACTAACCAGGCTTCTCCCCGTAACCTTTGAGCCATGTCCAAAAAAAAAGCCTATCAATGTCTGCCTTAAAATACACCCAATGACCTGGCCTCTACAGCTGCCTGTGATGACAAATTCCATAAATTCATCACTTTCTGGTTGAAGAAATTTCTCCCAATCTGTTTTAAATTGTTGCCCCTCTATCTTGAGGCTGTGCCCTCTCATCCTTGACACCCTCATCATGGGAAACATCCCTTCCCATTCTACCAAGTCTTTAAATATTCAAAAGATTTCAATGAAATTCCTCTTCATCCTTCTAAATTCCAGTGAGTACAGACCAAGAGTCAAATGTTCCAGGTATGATAAACACTTTCATTCCTGAATCATCCTTGTGAATCTACTCTAAATACTCTCCAATGGCAGCACATCTTTTATTAGATGAGGAGCCCAAAACTGTTCACAATATTCAAGATGAGGCCTCACCAGTGCTTTATAAAGCCTCAACATCACATCCTTGCTCTTGCATAACAGATCTCTTGAAATTAATGCTAACATTGCATTTGCCTTCCTCACCACTGACTCCAGGTTTAGAAAATAGTCTGCATATCTATTTCTTCTACAAAAGTGCATAACCATGCATTTTCCAACATTATATTTCATTTGCCGCTTCCTTGCACATTCTTCTAATCTATCCAAATCCTTCTTCAGCCTGTTTCCTCAACACTACCTGGCCCTCCACCAATTTTTGTATCATCTGCCAAATTGGCAACAAAGCCATCTATTCCAAAATCGAAATCACTGGCAGCTAACTTATTCCCATTCACATTCTTTTTACGTTATATTGTGGTGATCCACTTCCCAGCGTACTCGACCCGGCTCACAAAGCTGCATGCTCCGGCATTCAGGCCAGTCGCAAAAAGGGCGCCAAGCCTGCTTCACCAGTAAGGGGAAAAGCCCGCGTGCGGGATGGAACTGTGAATATGCGCCCCCTACAGCATTCCCGCCTGGGGAGGACGGGATCAGGAAGGCTTTAAAGCGAGGCTGCAAAGTTCGAATAAATCTCTTTTTGTAACTGCAGCTCACCGAATCCGTGCCGTTAGTTCAGTGCTGCATGTAGCACACCGCTACAATTGGTGACCCCAACGGCCCAAACGATATTTGGGCTGAAGATGAACGACGCTGCATCTGTTCATGCAGTTTCGTTACAACTGCCAAGCTTCTGGACGCTGCGACCTCACCTATGGTTCCAGCAAGCAGAAGCCCAATTCCAGATTCGGCAGATAACCTCGGATGCCACATGTTACTACTACGTGGTGAGCTCCCTCGACCAGGACACAGCGGCCCAGGTTGAGGAGTTCATACAGTCCCCCCCAGCGGACGGCAAATACACAGAATTCAAAGCCTTGCTCTTAAGGACATTCGGACTCTCACGGCGCAAGCGAGCTGCCCACTTACTGCACCTGGATGGTTTGGGAGACAAGCCGCCGTCGGCTTTGAAGAACAAGATGCTCTCCCTGGCCAGAGGTCACGAGCCCTGCCTCATGTTTCAGCAGGCATTCCTGGAGCAGCTGCCCGAGGACATACGCCTGCTGCTGTCCAACGCAGATTTCAGCGACCCTCGGAAGGTGGTGGCCCGGGCGGACGTGCTGTGGAAAGCCAAGAAGGAGAGTGGGACGTCCGGCGCACAGAGCACCAGGCCATGCTCCCAGCAGCAAACCAGACCAGGCCCGGCCGCAGAGCCCGCTAAACCCAGAGGGAGGGGTGAGGAGACCAACGAACAATGGTGCTTCTACCACCAGCGGTGGGGCGCAGAAGTCCGCCGCTGTAGCCCGCCCTGCAAGTTCCCGGGAAATGCCAGGGCCAGCCACCGCTGATGGCTACAGCGGCTGGCCATCGGGATAGCCTCCTGTATGTCTGGGACATGCAGTCGGGACACCACTTTTTGGGCGACACCAGAGTCGAGATCAGCGTCTTACCTCCGACAAGTTACAACATCCGCAACAGGGCACCGGGTCCCACCCTGAGGGCCGCGAACAGCAGCACAGTTCGGACCTACGGCACCCATACGGTGCGGCTACAGTTTGGCTCCAGCCGGTTCACGTGGGACTTCACACTGGCCGCCATAGCCCAACCACTCCTGGGAGTGGATTTTTTGTGGGCTCACAGCCTATTGGTCAACCTGCCCAGGAAGAGACTGGTCCACGCCAAGACCCTTTCAAACATTCTCCCAGGGAGAAGCCCAGTTGCCAGCCCCACACCTAGACTCCATCACGCTGTCCGACAACGACTTCACCAGAGTCCTGGCGGATTTCCCATCGGTTCTGGCACCGCAGTTCACGGCAGCCATGCCCAGACACGGCGTATAGCACCGCATCTTGACACAAGGACCACCCCTCCACACCCGTGCTCGAAGGCTTTCCCCAGACAAGCTCCGATTGGTGAAGGAGGAGTTCAAGAGGATGGAGGAATTGGGGATCATACGGCGGTCCGACAGCTCATGGGCCTCCCCTCTGCACATGGTGCCCAAAGCAACAGGGGGCTGGAGACCATGCGGCGACTACCGCAGGCTGAACGAGGCTACAACGCCAGACTGCTACCCTGTGCCGCACATTCAGGACTCTGCAGCAAACCTACATGGCACACGGATCTTCTCCAAGGTAGACCTCGTCCGGGGATACCATCAAATCCCGATGCACCCGGACGATGTCCCCAAAACGGCACTCATCATCCCTTTCGAGTTCCTCCACATGCCGTTCGGCCTAAAGACGTTCCAGCAGTTAATGGACACGGTGGGACGCAACCTGGACTTCGCGTTCATCTATTTGGACGACATCCTCATAGCCAGCAGCAGTCGTCAGGAGCATCTGTCCCACCTCCGTTAACTCTACGCCCGACTGAGTGAATACGGGCTGACAATCAACCCGGCCAAATGCCAGTTCGGGCTCGACGCCATCGACTTCCTGGGCCACAGGATTACTAAAGACGGGGCAACCCCTCTGCCCGCCAAGGTAGACGTGGTCCGCCATTTCCCCCGACCCAACACAATCAAAGGCCTTCAGGAATTCGTGGGTATGGTGAATTTCTACCACCGCTTCCTCCTTTCAGCTGCCCGAATCATGCGCCCCCCTGTTCGCCCTGATGTCAGGGGTGATGCAAGGACATTACCTGGGACGAGGAGCCCGCCACCACTTTCATTAAAACCAATGAAGCCTTGGCAAACGCTGCAACGCTAGTGTACCCCAGAACAGACATCCTTACCACCCTCACAGTGGACGCATCTAACATGGCAGTCGGTGGAGTGCTGGAACAACTCATCGAGGGTCGCTGGCAACCCCTGGCGTTTTTCAGCAAACACCTACAACCACTCGAGCTCAAATACAGTGCTTTCGACCGGGAACTGTTGGTGCTATACCTGGCAATCTGGCATTTCAGGTACTTCTTAGAAGGTAGGCCTTTCACCGCGTTCATGGACCACAAACCTCCTACCTTTGCGTTCACGAAAGCATCCGACCCCTGGTTGTCCTGCCAGCAGCGACATCTGTCCTACATCTCCGAATACACGACGGATATCCAGCATGTCTCGGGAAAGGACAATGTCATGGCGGACGATCTCCCGCCCTAACATCCAAGCCTTGTCCCGGGGGTAGACTATGAAGCACTGGCGGAAGCGCAGCAGGCAGACGAGGAGATCCCTAGTTACAGAACCGCAGTATCCGGTTTGCAGCTCCAGGACCTCCCCATAGGCCCGGGTGAGAGGACCCTACTCTGTGACGTCACCACTGGCCAACCCCGCCCCGTCGTTCCGGCAGCAGCGCGTTTTCAACTCCATTCACAACTTAGTGCACTCCTCCATCAGGACAACCGTCGGATGGTAGCCAACAGGTTCGTTTGGCACTGACTTCGCAAGCAGGTCAGTGAATGGGCCAGAACGTGCATGCACTGCCGAACAGCCAAGGTGCAGCGGCACGCCAAAGCTCTGCCGCAGCAGTTCCACCCCACCCACCGGCGTTTCGACCACATTCATGTGGATATCGTGGGTCCCCTGCCAGTGTCGCGCGGAGTGCGGCACCTCCTGACTATCATGGACCGGTTCACAAGATGGCCAGAGGCGGTCTCGCTCGCCGACACTACCTCTGAATCTTGCATTCGGGCCGTGATTGCCACCTGGGAATCTCGCTTTGGTGTACCGGCCCACATTATCTCCGACAGAGGCACCCAGTTCACCTCCAGCCTGTGGTCAGCTACGGCCAGCCTTTTGGGGACTCAGCTGTACAACTGCTTACCACCCACAGTCGAACGGACTGGTGGAGCATTTCCACCGTCACCTGAAGTTGGCTCTCATGGCCCGCCTCAAAGGGCCTAACTGGGTGGACGAGCTTCCCTGGGTCCTGCTCAGAATCCGCACGGTGCCCAAAGAAGATCTGCACACCTCGTCGGCCGAGTTGGTGTACGGCGCACCCTTGGTCGACCCAAGAGAGTTCATACCAGCCCCAAGGGGGCAAGAGGAAGAACCTGCAGCAGTCCTGGGCAGACTACGCAAGAGGCTCGGTAACCTGGCCCCCATACCCACTTTGCAGCATGGGCAGAACCCGACCTGCGTACCCAAAGACCTGCAGAACTGTAAGTTTGTTTCTGTATGATGGGGCGGACATCAGGCACTGCTACAGAGGCCCTACGAGGGGCCGTTTACGGTGATCAGAAACAACGGGTCCACATTCGTGCTGGACATTGGGGGGAAAGAGGAGGTTTTCACGGTGGACTGACTCAAACCGGCCCATGTGGACGTGGCGCAGACACTCGAGATTCCGGCACCGCGGTGCAGAGGCAGACTTCCCAAACAGAGTCCGACCCAGACTGTGGGCATTTGGGGGGGGGGGGGGGTGTATCGCCGGTTCTGGGGGGGGGTTATGTGGCGACCCACTTCCCAGCGCACTCGAACCGGCTCACAAAACGGCGTGCACCGGCATTGAGGCCAGTCGCAAAAAGGGCGCCAAGCCTGCTTCGCCAGCAAGGGGAAAAGCCCGCGCGCGGGATGGGACTGTGAATATACGCCCCCTACAGCATTCCCACCCAGGGAGGGCGGGATCAGGAAGGCTTTAAAGCGAGGCCGCAAAAGTTGAATAAATCTCTTTTTGCAACTGCAGCTCACCGACTCCATGTCATTATTTCAGTGCTGTGTGTAGAACACTGCTATAATATGTCAATGATTTTGATGATGTAATTGATGGCTTTTTTTTGCAAAGTTTGCAGACGACATGAAGATATGTCTAGGGGCAGGTAGTTTTGAGGACATAGAGAGGCTACAGAAGGACTTAGATTAAGAGAATGAGCAAAGATGTAGCAGATGGAATACAGTGTCGGGAAGTGTATGGACGTGCACTTTCTTAGAAAAAAGAATGAAAGTCTTGACTTACAAATGGAGAAAAAATACAAAAAACAGACATGAAGGGGCTTGGGAGACCTTGTGTGGGATTCCCTAAAGATTAATTTGCAGGTTGAGTCTATGAGGAAGACAATTGCAATGTTAGCATTCATTTCAAGAGGACTAGAATATAAAAGCAAGGATGTAATGATGAAACTTTACTTGGAGTATCGTGAGCAGATTTGGCTCTCTCACCTTCGAAAGGATGTGCTGAAGCTGGAGAAGGTTCAAAGGAGGTTTACGACAATGATTCCAGGATTGAAAAGGTTATGAAGAGTGCCTGATGGCTCTGGACCTGTATTCACTGGAATTCAGAAGAACGAGGACTGACCCCAATGGCCCCCATCAAATGGTGAAAGGCCTTGATAGAGTGGATGTGGAGAGGATGTTTCCTATGGTGGGAGAGTCTAAGACCGTGAGGACAAAGCCTCAGAATAGAGGGGTGTCCTTTTTGAAAGGAGACAAGGAGGAATTTCTTTAGCCAGAGTGTGATGAATCTGTGGAATTCTTTGCTACAGTCAGCCATGGAGACCAAATCTTTAAGTATATTTAAGGCAGATATTGACATATTCTAGATTGGTCCAGGCATGAAGAGATACAGGGAGAAGCAGGCTGAAAGGAAAAATGGATAAGCCATGATGAAATGGGAGAGCAGACTCAATGGGCCAAATGGCCTAAATCTGCTCCTATATCTTATGGTCTTAAATATATATTTGATCAATAGTTTATATACACATTTAGAAAGCTACCTGTAGCTTGATAAAAGCAAGATGTAACTCTACATTATAGCTACATCAGTGCGTGTGTTTTTTTTCACACACAGGCAAAATGCTGATATTTTCAAATGGAACTCTGAAAGTCTTTTCTTAAAAAAATCTGTTAAAATTGAAAAATCCAAGTCCAAATTGTTCCTCCAAATACACTCAGAGCTTAAGTTTAGTGCAATCCTAACAAAGAGGAATATTTGGACCAAATCCCTAGATAAATGTGGAATTATTTGGAAGAATAAAATGAGGTATGGGATAAAGAACAAATTTATAAGCCTTTCAAGGTGCTTGAAGGAATCTCCATATTACTAATATGGTTCAAAATTACTGATTTTTTATTTCAGCTACATGTTTAATTTTCAAGGGTTTAACCCTGCAGCTGAAATAAGTACAATTTAGACTTCTGCTTTTGTGCTTAACCCAAGCTACATATTTGCATTGGACGGCATCTGTGTGACAGCTTTCCAATTGAGTCAGAATCATTTGACTGAATAATAATTGTCAACATTTTGAAATGCTGCTGTTGTTTTTAAATTTTCTTTGATATCTAAATTTAAATTTAGGGAGTACCTGGAACAAAACGGTTCTAATCAAAATGATCTTGCAGTATTTGAGGTTATTTATTAAAATTTGTCTTTTTCCAGCCACGACCATAACTTAAAATTTCTACTGAAATAAAACCTGGTGGGACACTGACAAAGAAATACAAACTGCACAGTTGATCAGAAAGAGAAAGTCAGCTTACCTCTTTCTTTGCCTCTTTGTTTGGATCAATTTCACTATCAACAACACTGCTTGTATTTACATTAGATTCTTCAATTTCATCACCACTGTAGAAGAAAACCCGATTTGGTTATGTCATAGAATTCAACAAAACTTGGCAATTCAACATTCAATGACAATATTTACCAGAATTATACAATCCCCCAAAAAGATAAACTGCACGTAACACTTTCACAAGTAACAAACTGTCTCACAGTAGACCACACTACATTCAGCTTTGCTTGCATGAGTGGGAGTTCACTCTAAATTTACTAACGTTAAATGAAATTAAATCAATACTTTTGGCACAACTAAATCATCCTGTGAGCTAAGGAAGCAGTTGTATCTGACTGATGAGGATCTCAGTGGAGCACCAGCAGCAAAAATCTGAAGCACCAAAAGTCCGAGCGTGAAAATCTGGGCTTAATTTCCCCAGCATTCAGATAATTGATTAGTGCATTGGAAAATAATACTGGAAGCAGCTCCAGTGTACGGATACAGTATGCCAATGTTATAGAAGGTGCTGCAGGCTGGTCATAGCTATAAGATAGCTGAGCAAATGATTCAAAACTTGATGCTCCAAAAGATTGATTACACACAAAATCAAAAAGGAATTTGACTTATTTTGTGAACTGATAAAATTACATTGTATCATGAACATATCAGCTTGGCACAATAATCAGATGACATCAGTATTTGTTTTAAGCACATATTTACCATCTTTAATGTTTTAGTGAAGTTTTGTGTGAAACTGCTTACATCAGTCAGCATAATGATAAGAAATTTCAACTTTAATTTATGCTGGGAAGTGAAATCTTGCTAAAATTCACAATATTCAGGAAAATTGTACTAAAATTCATAAAGGCAAGGACTGAAATTTAAAACAATTGAAAATGTTGAAAGAAAACCGAACATGTGAAAATAACCACAAAATACCTAACCTGAAGTATACTCAAAAATCAAGTTTTATAAAGTTTACTATAAAATTGCATCAGAATAATAGGAAAAGGCTGCTGTAACATTTAATTACCTTCCTTCTTTATCCCTTTTCATTTGCTTGCGAGCATGACGATCCATTACACTAGTCTTTGTTCGTGTCTTCTTCCATGAGTAATAGAACTTTACTAAGCTTGCTATGGATTTGTCAGGTAGCTGTAAAAAATATATAATGGACATAGCTGAACAATTTTGTGAAGTTCAATCAAATTTCAAAATCCAGATAATGTCATTTCACAGCTGTACTGTTGTCAAAGTTTGAAATCAAAGTGCATTTCAACCCTCTGATTAATACATGCAAGAACACAAGTATAATCAAGGGAAATGGTACAGGATGAGTGGAAGATGAAATTGGTGTAATTACCAGCCCAGATTCTACTGAAAGGTGCATCAGGCAGAATGGAATGCAAGGCCTACCATTCCTATTTTATAGTCTGATTTTCAATTATATTATCACACGTCATGAAAGTACATATAGTACATATGAAAGTGACCAACCCAACTTGCTGAGTTCCTCTCACTTGTTTGTTGCTCCAGATTCCTGCATCTGCAGTCTCTTGCACCTCCAAACGTATCAATTGTAATTACACTACTGAGTGAAAATGATTCAAATTTCAGACCCACTCATACACTTATAACTTGGACAATTATATCTTGGGTAGCAGTTTTATTTCGTGTGGGATAGAACAATAGCTTGGGCAAAGGTCCGGGGAAGAAATCAATGACTGCTTTGAGTTCAATAGTGCTTGTTGAAAAGCATAGGATTGACACTTGGGCTTCAATGTCAAACAGTGTGCCAACTCTTATCTTTCTTGTTCAGAGATGAATAGCTTCAAAAATGAGCCGGAAAACATGCTCTCTAAATGAAATTCAAAAATGTCATATACTACGGTGCACTTATGACTTATTTTATATATACTACAGTTTGGGGGGCATTTGTTCTTTAAAATATACTTCAAATTATTTGCCTACAAAGATTTATTGCAGGACTGCATTCAATAAGTTAGTTTTAAAATTGGATTACCATCTCCTGTAATGCACCAAGATTTGACAGCAATAGGTTTTCATTGCATAATGGAAGGTTTATTGAAAGTGAAAAATAATGCAGCCCCATGGAAGAAAGCCTTCAACAAACACCGGATCCCATGGCTTAGATGCAATTCCCACAACTTGGTTTGAAAGAGTTCCATGCAGGGACCTACTGCAAGCTCAAGAGACCAAGAAAGAGCTTTCTGATTGTTTGGAAAGGCTCTTTATTAAATACTTCAGGTCTTGAAGTGGGCTGCCTGCACCACAAGGACAAGGCGCATTACAAAAGACGTCCAATTGGGGGAAGGAGTGAGAGACTGAGAGTGGTCCAATGTCAGTTACAGGGATCCTGTAACTGGGATGTGAATCGGGCTGTCTTGGTGGCTTCATAAACATATACAGGGGGACGTCACGTGACGACGTAGGATCGAGACGTGGAAATCCAGCTCTCCCGTAAAAAACTAATAAATTAATGTTTAAGTGAAGAAAAGTTAGTAAATATTTTCTAAAAACTACATCTAAACTACTCAGGATTTTCCTGAGATATGCCTCCAAAACAGACAAAGAAGAAAACTACTACTTTGAAGACAGTACAAGCTGGGACGGCCGCCATGAAGAAGCCTCGGACTCAAGTTCATCTCACCTCCGGCGATACAGAACAGGAATCGGCGGCAACATCAACAGTCTCCAAGAAGAAACAACAGGAACTGCGCGTGTGCGAAGGAAAGGGCATGCGCAAACATGAGCAATTTGAACTACAAATCCCAGCTACGATTGGAAGTGGAAGTGAAAATGAACCCGAGGTGGATTTGGATTCTCTGGAACATACAGATGAAGATCAGGTGGTAAAAGAAGAACAACAGGAAGAGGTTGGAGGTGGAAGATATTCTGGAGACATAAGAGAAGCTTTGGCGCAAATAATGCATGAATTAAAAGAATTAAAAACATTTAAAATAATAAAAGATATTAAAAATATGAAGACTATGATAAAATGGTGAAAAAACAGGAGAAAATGGACAAGAAAGTTAAAAAGTTGGAAGAAATAATGGGAGACACTATTGAAAGAGTGAATAAAATGGAAGATAATATTCTTGCCTGGACATCAGAAAGAAAATGACTGTTGGAAAAAATAGACATGCTTTTTTTTTAAAACTTTTTTTATTGCATTTTTAGATGGTTACAAAGTATGAAAAAACAATGTATATAACCCTTACCCCCTCCCCCCTAACTGCCCTATAGAAAAAAAAGAAAGAAAGAAAGAAAGCCTGGTTGTTGGAAGATCTCCACATGCTCCATGGAATTCGTAATAACTTTAATATGTATATTTATTTCTTTCCCCTAATAACCAATTGTTTCATCTTCAGAGCATCTATATATTTAATCCTCTATTTCTATCATATATTCCTTCTTAATTTTAGAAGTATAACATTATCTGACCTCTCAAATATACTTTCATTGCTTCCCACAATATAAATTTATCATCAACTGAATGTAAATTTGTATCTAAAAAGAACTGAATCTGCTTTTTCATAAAATCACAAAAATCTTGACGTTTTAGTAAAATTAAATTAAATCTCCATCTATAAATTGATTCCTCTTTATCTATCATTATCATTGTCATTATTAAAGGAGAGTGATCAGACAATATTCTTGCTTTATATTCCACGTTTTTCACTCTATCTTGAGTATTTGTTGATAATAGGAAAAAATCTATCCTTGAATATGTTTTATGTCTATTTGAATAGAATGAATAATCCCTTTCTTTTGGATTGATTCTTCTCCATATATCAATCAAATTTAAATCCTTCATCAATGATAGAGTTAATTTTGCTACTTTTGATTTTGTAATAGCCTTTGTTGATCTATCTAAAACTGGATCTAAACAAAAATTAAAATCTCCACCTATTAATATTTTATCATGTGCATTAGCCAAATTCAAAAAGACCTCCTGTATAAATTTTACATCATTTTCATTTGGTGCATAAATATTCATAAGAGTCCATAGTTCTGAAAAAATTTGACAATGTATAATTAAATATCTTCCTGCCGAATCAATTAATACATTTTGTATTTTAATTGGTAAATTTTTATCAAAATTGCAACTCCTCTTGCCTTTGAGTTAAATGAAGCTGCAATAACATTTCCAACCCAGTCTCTTTTTAATTTCTGATGTTCTATATCCGTTAAATGAGTTTCTTGTAAGAAAGCTATATCTATTTTCATTTTTTTAATGTATGTTAAAATTCTTTTTCTTTTTATTGATCCATTAAGCCCATTAACATTAAAACTTAAAAAATTCAATAAATTAGTCATTATTTTTATTTATGTTACTCCAATCTATAATAATACCTAATCTTTCAACTTTCATTGTATCCTGGGAAATCTTTTTAGAAGTCTCCATGTTGCTATGTGTGTCTCCACCAATCATCCAGGCAAAAGAATAGAAGCAAAATAGAAAATAAAGAAAAAAACAAAATACCCCCCTACTAATGTTGTGAAAGAAAGGAAACAGAACATTACCCCCCTCTATTGTACGGGTCATGGCAATCGCCATGATTACACACGTGAATCCCGTAGTAACCGATTCAAAGCTCCCCAGCCCCCCGCAACATAAAAAATATATATATAAAGAAAAACATACTATTCTCAATTAATATTTCTAAAATATTACTTTTCTCCCTTATATCGTCCTTAAATGTCCATCAGTTCCATTTGCTTTCTCTGTCTTCGTCTTTAACCATTACATTTAGAAATCTCTGCTTTTAATTAACGAAGAGATGAAAGTTTTTGTGCAAACACCTCCGCATCTTGATAATCAGAAAAAAATCTTTTTCCTTCCTCCAAAAAAATTATCAGTGTTGCTGGGTGACGCATTAAAAACTTATAACCTTTTTCCCACAAAACATTTTTAACTGGATTAAATTCTTTCTTTCTCTTCAAAAGGTTATAACTTATATCAGGATAAAAAAGAACTGGTTTCTCAGCTATCATCAACGGACCTTTTCTTCTTTTAGCACCCTGGGCAGCCGCCCTCAAAATCTTTTCTTTATCCTGGTATCTTAAACATCTTATCAAAATTGATCGCGGATTTTGATCATCTTGAAATCTTGGTAAGGCTCTGTGCACCCTTTCAATCTCAATTAAAGTTTCTTCTCCCATTTCCAATTTTTCAGGAATCCATTTTTGAAAAAAATTTATTGGGTCTTCTCCTTCGGTACCTTAAGTCCAACAATTTTAATATTGTTGCGTCTACTAAAATTTTCAAGTTTATCAATTTTTCCCACGAGTTGTTTTCTTTCTGATGTCCAGGCATCATTATCATCTTCCATCCTCTTCATTCTTCCCTCCATTTCTTCCATTTTGACGTCCAAATCTGTAATTTTCTTTTCCATTTTTTCCTGTTTCTTTGTCATTTTATCAAACATAGCCTCCATATTTGTTATTTTTTTCTGTAATTACTTTTTGGTTACTTTTAATTACTTTTTCTAATTTTAGTAATCTATGCATTATTTGCCTCAAAGTCTTTTTTGTATTTTCAGAGGAACTTTCATCTCCATCTTCGTCTGATTTTTCCAGAGAGTCTGGCTCTCTCTCAGACTCACTTTCACTGTCGGTTTCAGTCGTTGCTGGGTTTTGTAGTTCTGGTTGCTCTCTTTTGCGCATGCTCGTTCCTTTACGCTTGCGCAGTTCTCGTTGATCTTTCCCTTTAGAAATGGCCGATGCTGCCGCAGTCTCCTTTTCTGTTTCACCGGTGGTGTGTTGTACCTGAGTCCGCGGTTCTTCAGTAGAAGTAGGCCTTGATTCTGTTCCAACTTGAGCGGTCTTCGCGGTAGCAGTTTTCTTCGTCCTCTGTTTATGAGGCATAGCTTAAAACAATCCGGAGTAGTTTATAAGTAACCTTAAAAAAGTATTAATTAACTTTTCTCCACTTAAACATTAATTTATTAACTTTTTTACGGGAGGGCTGGGTTCCAGCGTCTCGATCCTACGTCATCACGTGACATGCTTGAAAAGTTTAGTAGATGAAATAATATTAAAATTGTTGGTCTTAAAGAAAGGATAGAGGGAGAGGATCCGATAAAATTTTTTCAAAAATGGATCCCGGAAAATTTGGAAATGGAAGAGGGAACCCAGTTGATTGAAATCGAAAGGGCCCACTGAGCCTTAAGACCAAAATCTCAACCTGATCAAAACCCATGACCAATCTTGATATAATGCTTAAGATATCAAGATAAAGAAAAGATCCTGAAGGCGGCTGCCCAATGTGCCAGAAAGAGAAATGAGCCTTTGATGATAGAAGGGAAAACAGTTCTTTTCTATCCTGATATAAATTATGACCTTTTGAAGACAAAGAAGAAATTTAATCCAGCGAAAAAGGTTTTATGGGAAAAGGGTTATAAATTTATATTGCAACATCCAGCAACACTGATAATTTTTTTGGATGACGGAAAAAGAAGATTTTTTACTGATCATCGGGATGCAGAGAAGTTTGCACAAGAACTCCCAAATATTCACTAGACACAGTAAAGATTTAAAAGTGAAACTGATTAAAGATGAAGACAGGGACAGTGAAGTGAATTGATGGACATTAAGGACAGAAGGATATTTAAATATACTTTTAATTATATGATACAGGGGGGAGAAAGGTAAAAATTTGATAAATATTAATCAAGAGTAGTGATATTATTTTTTCTTCTCTTATTATATACTTTTTTCATGTTACGGGGGAGCTGGGGGAACTTCGGATCGATCACCACGGGATTCACGTGTGTAATCATGGTGTTTGCCGTGACCCGCACAACGGAGGGGGGTAATGTGTTTTTTTTCCCCATTCACAACATCAGCAGGGGGGTTTTTTGTTTTTTTTCTTTATAATTTTTCTTTTATCTTTCTTCCTTTGCCTGGATGATTGGAGGGGAGAATTTTAAAATAATTCCCCCAAGGTACTATGAGAGTTGAAATATTATGTATTATTATAGACTGGAGTAACCCCATTAAAAATAATGACTAATTTACTGAATTTTTAAAGTTTTAATGTTAATGGGCTTAATGGACTGGTGAAAAGAAAAAGAATTTTAACATACATTAAGAAAATGAAAATAGATATAGCTTTTATACAAGAAACACATTTAACAGAGATAAAACATCAGAATTTAAAGAGAGACTGGGTCGGAAATGTTATAGCAGCTTCATTTAATTCAAAAGCGAGAGGAAGTTGCAACTTCGGTCAACAAAACTTTACCAATTAAAATACAAAATGTATTAATTGATTCTGCGGGAAGATATGTAATTATACATTGTCAAATCTTTTCAGAACTATGGACTCTTATGAATATTTATTCACCAGATGAAAACGATGTAAAATTTATACAAGAGCCTTTTTTGAATTTGGCTGACGCACACGATAAAATATTAATAGGTGGAGACTAACTTTTGTCTAGACCCAGTTTTAGATAGGTCAACAAAGGTTGTTACAAAACCAAAAGTAGCAAAATTAACTTTATCATTGATGAAAGATTTAAATTTGATTGATATATGGAGAAGAATTAACCCAAGAGAAAGAGATTATTCATTTTATTCAAATAGACATAAAACTTATTCAAGGATAGATTTTTTCCTACTATCAGCGAATATTCAAGACAGTGAAAAATATGGAATAGAAAACAAGAATATTTTCAGATCATTCCCCCTTGATAATGACAATGATAATAATGGACAAGGATGAATTGATTTACAGATGGCGATTTAATTTGATACTATTAAAACGTCAAGATTTTTGTGATTTTATGAAAATCTTGGATACAAACTTACATTCAGTTGATGATAAATTTATATTATGGGAAGCGATGAAGGCATATTTGAGAGGCCAGATAATAAGTTATACTTCTAAAATTAAGAAGGAATATATGGTAGAAATAGATCAATTGGAAAAACAGATTACAAAATTATAAAAAGAATCTCAAAGATATATGACAGAAGAAAAACAAAGACAACTTGTTAATAAGAAGCTACAATACACTTCAGATATACCAAACAGAAAAAGCAATTATGAGAACTAAACAGAGATATTATGAACTAGGTGAAAGATCACGCAAGATTCTTGCTTGGCAGTTAAAAACAGACCAGGCTTCCAAAACGATAAATGCAATTAGAACAAGTGTAAATAAAGTTACTTATAAACCTTTAGAAATCAATGAAATTTAAAAAAAAATTTATTCTGAACTATATCAATCACAATCACAAAATGATATTGTTGAGATAGAAAGGTTTTTTTAAATCACAAATAACTCTCCCAAAATTGAATTTGGAAGAACAGAAGGGATTAGATGTGCCTTTTACATTAAAAGAGGTTGAAGAAGCTCTAGGATCACTTCAGAGTAATAAATCTCCAGGAGAAGATGGTTTTCTGCCTGAATTTTACAAAAAGTTTAAAGATTTATTAATTCCTCTTTTTATGGAGCTAATACACCAAGCGGAAAGAACGCATAAACTTCCAGAATCTTTTTTGACAGCTATTTTAATAGTATTGCCAAAAAAAGACAGATCTTTTAAAGCCAACATCATATAGACCTATTTCTTTGTTGAACACAGACTATAAAATAATAGCAAAGATTTTATCTAATAGATTATCTAAATACTTACCGAAATTAATACACATGGACCAAACAGGATTTATTAAAAATAGACAATCGGCAGATAATGTAACTCAGTTACTTAGCATAATTCATTTGGCACAAAAGAGGGAGGAAATGAGCGTGGCAGTTGCTTTGAAAGCATTTGATAGATTGGAATGGGATTTTTTATTTAAGGCATTGGAAAAATATGGATTAGGAGTATCTTTTATAAAATGGATTAAAACCTTAAATACTAACCCCAAAGCTAAAGTGGTGACAAACAGCCAAATTGCAACATCATTTCAGTTAACAAGGTCAACTAGACAAGGTTGTCCATTATCACCTGCTTTATTTGTGTTGGCGATAGAACCATTAGCTGAATTAATTAGAACCGAATCAGATATTACAGGTTTCAGAGTTAATCAGGAGGAACATAAGATTAACTTATTTGCTGATGATGTTCTGATTTATCTAACTAACCCATTGCATTTATTGTGTAAATTATCTTCTAGATTGGAAGAATATGGGAAAATATCAGGGTACAAAATAAATTGGGATAAAAGTGAAATTTTACCCCTTACTAAAGGAGATTATAGTCAACGTCGATTAATAACTCAATTTTGATGGCCGATAAATGGTATAAAGTATCTAGGTATAAGAGTTGATAATGATATAAAGAATTTATATAAACTAAATTATTTGCCATTATTTAAAAAAAATTCAAGAGGATCTTGATAAATGGATGATGTTACCAATAACATTAAAAGGTAAAGTCAATGCCGTAAAAATGAATATATTCCCTAGATTACAATATTTATTCCAACACTACCAATACAATTACTGCAGAAGTTTTTTCAAGAGTTAAATAAATGCGTGAGGAAATTCCTTTGGAAAGGTAAGATGTCAAAAATATCGCTGGAAAAATTGACATGGAAATTTGACCTAGGAGGGTTACAATTACCAAATTTTTAGAATTATTACAAAGCAAATCAACTTAGATTTATTGCATCTTTTTTTGATGAAGAAAAACCGGCATGGATTAGAATAGAATTAGATAAAATAGGAGAAAATACACCAGAAGATTTTATATATAAATGGGAATCTAAATGGATATGGGAAAAAAAAGAATTTCCTGTACTAAAACATTTGATTGATTTATGGAACAAGATAAATGTTGATGAGATAAAGAAATTTTTATTAGCAAAGAGACCTATAATTCAAAATAAACATCCCTTTTACAATCAACTTTTATATAACTGGTTTCACAAAGGGATTAGATATATAGGAGACTGTTTTGAAGGAGGTATATTAATGTCATTTGACCAATTAAAGAATAAATATAAAATAACAATCTTTTCTGTTATTTCCAATTAAGGGCTTATTTAAGAGAGAAACTGGGTCAACAATGTTATTGCCGAAACCTAATGAAATAGAAACTTTAATTCATAAAGGGAAAATTAAAAAAATTTATTTCTGGTATGTACAATGTGATTCAAAAACAGGCAATTAAACAAGGAATTCATAAGTCAAGACAAAAATGGGAAACTGATTTGAGTATTAAAATTGATGAAACAAGTTGGTCAAGATTGTCTTGACAGTATGACAAATACAATAAATGTTCGACTAAGATTAGTACAATATAACTTTTTACATCAAATATATATTACACCACAAAAAATAGATTAAATTCAAATTTATCTGATCAATGTTTTCGATGTAATCAAGAAATTGGTACTTTTTTTACACTCTATTTGGTCTTGTTTTAAAATTCAACCTTTTTGGACAAATTTAAGAGATTTACTGGAACAAATTATTGGAATGCAACTTCTACATAATCCAACATTATTTTTACTAGGCAATATTGAAGGGATAAAATTGAAATCCAAATTGAATAAATATCAGAAAGAATTCATAAAAATTGCATTGGCAGTAGCCAAAAAAGCTATTGCAGTTACTTGGAAATCGGATTCATACTTAAGTATAGTTCTTTGGAAGAATGAAATTTTGAGGTGCATTCCACTTGAAAAAATTACTTATAATTTAAGAGATAAATATGAAATATTTCTGAAAATTTGGCGCCCTTATTTACAAAAGTTAGGATTAAATAAATAGGTGCTCCGAAGATAAAATTATTGGTTATCTGGGTAAAGAATTAAATATACATATTAAAGCTATTATGAACTCCATGGAGCACGTGGGGATCTTCTGATATCCAGGCATTCTTTCTTTTTTCTTTTTTTCTTTCTTTTTTCTTCTCTTTTTTTTCTATAGGGATATGTTTGAAGGGGGGGGGGAAGGGTTGACAATTTTTTTTCTTTCTGTAACCTATTTGAAAATTCAATAAAAAAAATTTTTAAAAACATATACAGGTGGCCCCCGTTTTTTGAGCGTTCGCTTTACGACAGCTCGCTGTTACGAAAGACCTACATTGGTACCTGTTTTCACTAATCAAAGAGGATTTTCATTTTTACGAAAAAAAGACGCCCACTTTATACGTGTGTTTACCGCAAGAAAGACTACCATGACCTTGTAGTGAAGCCTTGTGCGGGCAGTTGTGTATGCATGAGTGTACGTGCCGATTTTTTTCCTCCAAATCAATTTTAGCTTGCTTTTCCCAATTCCAATAAATGAAACTACACCATACATACAATATTTCTATGTTATATAGGCTGTATAGTTATCATATCATTCCTGCTTTTACTTTATGTTAGTGTTATTTTAGGTTTTATGTTTTATTTGGTATGTTATTTTTTGGGTAATTTGGGGTAAATTAATAGTAACTGCTTCTTCGCTTTACGACATTTCGGCTTACAAACGGTTTCATAGGAACACTCTACCTTCGGATAGTGCAGGAAACCTGTATCTAAGATCACGAGGATATCAAAAAGCATTCACTGACTGCTTAACAATATATTGCAAGTAACAACAGAAGCAATGGCAGATATACCAAAAAACAAGTCAACTGAAGCATTTGTGCCACCTATCTGGCTGGCTGTAATTTAAATGATGGTACACATTTATTTAAAAAACCCATTGGGACAGTAGTACACAAAAGTCAGTATTATAACTGACAGTTCAGTTCTCTACTTCCATTTTCTTTGAGCTTTATGAGAACCCGAAGCTTCTGCTATTGAATGTCAACAATAAAAGTTAGAAGACAAATAAGAAACAAATCTTAAATCCTTGCCAATTTTCTCCCCTCCAGAAAATCTGGCAAGCAGGTTCCATGGGTACAATGCACTGCTCGATATTTCAACTGCAATACTACATAATGACCCCACACCCAATAAGTCAGTATCAGAATGATCCTCACCCAATGCTTATATTATCAACAGCTTCTGGATGATAACTCTTTAGTGGAAACAACATTGAAATACACCAAAGGACAATTGGGCTTGTAAGTAAGTTAGCAAACTCAAGATATTAATATTTAAAAATAGTTAATACTATAAAAAGTTGGTTTGCAGAGTTTCAAGTGAGTTCCAAATTAAACCGGTCAACAACAAACAATGGATTTGATGGGAAATCTGACTACACAAACTCAACTGACAATTGAACAATGATAGTGGAGTCTTGTGCTAGCTTTGAAATCATACACCAAGTAAACTGTACTGTATAGCAGCACCTAGCTGAAATCTGTCCATCTCACATGCGACTTCTCAGTTAGGGATGACTGCACAAAGGGAAAACATGCACAAAAATAAGTTTAACTCAACCAAAGCTGAGAATATTGAAGTTTGCCTCAATTAGGATACGAAGTTCCAATGAAAAATATCACAGAAAATAAAGTAGCTTTGTGTTACAAGTATAATTTTTTCAAACTCAAATTATTTACACAGGTACAATATGTATTTTTAAAATTCTCGTATTCCTACCATTTGCTGAATTCTGTGGAAGGTCTTCCCATGAAAACTGAATGCTTGCTCGAAGAGTACCCGGTCCTCCACAGTCCACTCATCTGGGAATGGTGTGAAGTTTGGAAGGTCAGCCAAGGATTTCTCAATGTTATGTTTGTGCCAAAAGAGCATGCCTAGGGCCTGTGGGAAGAGGGGAAAAAAATCTTTAGGTGAAAAAAAATTTCAAAACAGTAACATTGAAAGGAGATTGAAAAATTATGCTATTAAAATGAGATCTGCACAAAGCCATTAAGTTTCATTATTTACTTGCAAAATATGACCAAATCGGAAATTTATTCAACTGAGTTAACATTAGTTAAAATTTCATCAAACTGGAAGGATTAATCATGAATTTCAGAAGGTTCTAGCTTCACTGCCTCTTCAAATCACTTCAACTAAAGGTGACTGATTATAGGTATTGTTTGCTAATACTTGCTTGTCAGAGGAACACATGGACAGAGAAGAGGCAAAATGAAATGCGTTATGATCTGCAACTTCTGATTACTATTAACATAAAAACATACAAGGACGTGATACCAACAGGCAACATAAAAATGAGAAAGTCTACAGATGCTGAAAATCCAGAGCAACACACACAAAATGCTGGAGGAACTCAGAAGGTCAGGCAGCATCTCTGGAAATTAATAAATAGTTGATGTTTGGGGCCAAGACCCTTCTTCAGGACTGAAAAGGTGGAGGGAAGGGAAGGAGAACAATTTTACACCTTAAAAATGGTAATGAAAAATTCTTTACATGGTTAGACCATAAGATATAGGATCAGAATTTGGCCTTTTGGCTCATTGTGTCTGCTACGCCATTTCATTGTGCCTGACCCATTTCCCCTTTATCACAAATCTCCTGCCTTCTCACCATTATCCCTTCATCCCCTGACTAATCAAGAATCTATCAACCTCCGCCTTAAATATACCCAATGATTTGGTCTCCACAGCTGCCTGCGGCAATAAATTATACAGATTCACCACACTCTGGCTAAAGAAATTCCTCATCTCCACTGTAAAAGGACTCACCTCTATTCTGAGGCTGTGTCCTCTGGTCTTAGACGCACCCAGCATAAGAAACATCCTCTGCAAATATACTCTATCAAGACCTTTCCAGCATTCGATAGGTTTCAATGAGATTCTACCCCCCCCCCGCCATTCTTCTGAATTCCAGAGCCATCAAACACTCCTCACATGACAAGACTTTCAATCTCAGAATCATTTTTGTAAATCATCTTTGAACACTCTCCAATGTCTTCACGTCCTTTGTTAGACAAGGGGCCCAAAGCTGCTCATAATATTCCAAATGAGGCCTCACCAGCACCTTATAAAGCAGTAACATTACACCCTTGCTTTTATAGTCTAATCCTCTTGAATGAAAGCTGACATCACATTTGCTTTCCTACCGACTTAACCTGTAAATTAGCTTAGGGAATTCAGCATGTGGGCTCCCGAGTCCCTTTGCACTTCAGGTTTTTGAATTTTCTCTCCACTTAGAAAACAATCTATGCTTTTATTTCTTCTACCAAAGTGCATGACCATACACTTCCCGACACTGTATTCTTTCATTTCTTTGCCCATTCTCCTAATCTGTGTAAGTCCTTCTGTAGCCTCTGCTTCTTCAACATTACCTGCCCCTCCACCCATTTTTATATTGTTTGCAAACTTGGCCATTAAGCTATCAATTCCTTCATCCAAAATCAATGATCTATAACGTAAGAAGTGGTCCCACACAGACTACTGTGGACCACGAGTCAGTGGCAGCCAACCAGAAAAGACTCCTTTTATTCCAACTCTTTGCCTCCTGTCAACCAGTTACCCATGCTAGAATCTTTCTTGTAATACCATGGGCTCTTAACTTGTTAAGCAGTCTCATGTTAAAGGCCTTCTGAAAATCCTAGTATAAACCATCCATCCATTCTCCTGTCTCTCCTGCTTGTTATTTCTTCAAAGAATTCAAACAGATTAGTCAAGAAAATTCCTCTCTCAAGGACACAGTGCTGTCTTCAGCTTATTTTAATCACATGTCAAGTATCCCAAAATCACATCCTTAACAATCAACTCGAACTTTCCCCCCAACCACTGAGGTTAGACCAGAGGTCGGCAACCTGCGGCTCCAGAGCCACATGCGGCTCTTTGATCTCTGTGATGCGGCTCCCCGTGGTTTGTTAGCTTTTGAAATGTAATTCGAAATTTGAAGATTATGGTGATCTTGTACAATCTGAAAACTTTGCGGAGACACCGTTTCCTGGCACATCCGAACCGGCTCACAATTAGCCAGCGTTCAGGCTAAGGGAGATAGCCTACGGGGGTTTGTGAGTACGTGTCTTTTGGAGCATCCGCGCCCACGGGGAGTGGGTTGAGGGAGGCTTTAAAGCAAGGCTGTTTAGTTCGAATAAAGTTACCTTTGACTGCAGTCTTTATTTTAGCGCTGCGTGTAGCACACCGCTACAACGTGTTTTTTATCGCTATTAATATACATCACCACTGCCAATGCCTGACACCCGCCAGTGCGCGCTTTCTTTTAATTCTTCGATCCAAGGTAGGCTACCTATGTAGTAACCTTCAACACAACGTCTTTTTTATCGGAGTTCAAAATGTTTTTGTTGCATGCAGAAATGTAATTTCGTTTTCTCTGCAGGAGTTCATCAATTTCATAAATGCAACACATTATAGTTTGTTTATACATAGCATAAAGGCAAAAAAAAACCCGTTGTATGCAGTGTTATTTCATTTTGTGGCTCCCAGTGTTTTCTTTTCTGTGGGAAATGGGTCCATATTGGCTCTTTCAGTGGTAAACGTTGCCGACCCCTGGGTTAGACAAAATGACCTGTAATGTTCTTTCTTCTGCCTCTCTCTCCCTTCTCAAAGAATGGAGTGAAAGTTGCAATTTTCCAGTCCTCCAGAAGAATGCCAGGATCCAACTAATTCTTAGAATATCATTACTCTTGCCTCCACAATTTTTCAGCCACCCCCTTCTGATCAACTGGTCCAAGCGACTTAACTATCTTCAGACATTTCTGTTTCTTAAGCAACTTCTTCCTAGTAATGGCAACCACTCACTTCTGTCCCTTGACACTTGGAATTCTGGCATACTGCTAGTGTCTTCCACAATGAAGAATGTTGCAAACTGTAGAGTCATACAAAAGTGCAGCATAGAAACAGGCCCTTCTGTGCAGAGACATTTAAAATGGCTACTCCCATCAAACTGCACCAGGAACATAGCCTTCTGCCCATGTTCCTATACAAGCTTCTCATAAACATTAAAATCAAGTTTGTTCCACACTCTCACATGCTGAGGGAAGAAGTATCCCCTCATTTCCCCCGTAAACTTCTGACCTTTCACCCTTAACCCATGACCTCTAGTTGTAATCCCAGCCAACCTCAGCGGAAAAAGCCTCTTGCATTTACTATCAATACCCCTCAATTTTGCATACTTCTACCAAATCTTCTCAATCTTCTATGTTACAAGGAATAAAGTCCTATTCTATTCTTCTCCAGCATCATTTTCCAGCAGTCCAATACCTACTCTCACCTCTCTTGTACACTTTACATATCTGAAGAAAGTTTTGGTATCCTCTTGCAGCATTTCAAAATCTGTGGCTTAACCTAATTACACTAAATCTGCAATTTCAGTATGTAGAAACACTTCAAAAGTGAAATGAGTTATGACCTACCTTCAGTAGCTACCTCCTGGAAGCTCAGCATTGGTGATAAACCAACTAAAAAGCTTTACCTAAAAAAAAATTCAATTGTAGATACAGCCATTGTGTTTTGTGGGTTAACAGCATCCTTTGCTGGGATGTGGGTATCTGTCAGGATTATGATCTATTGCTCATTACCTGCAACACTTGAGATGATGAGGAGTAACTGTCTCCTTAAACTACGGATGGCATTCTCAAGAATGCAATCCCCTCTCCCTCAGATCCCATCGTCAGCTCCTGGGCCCTCAGAGGCTCCATCTCCCTCTCACCCCAACCCTTCCCTCTCCACTCTCACTACCAGCCTTCCTCCCCCCTCTGATCCCATCTCTCATCCGTGCCGGGTCTTTACCATTCCCTCCGACCTTCAACTCTGAGGCAGAGCGCTCTGTCCTCATTAAAGGCCTCACCTTTGTCCCCCTTCGCCCACACCTCAGTGAGTTCTGCGTACGCCATGATGCTGAACTCTTCTTCCGCCGGCTCTGTCTCCGAGCTTACTTCTTTGACAAGGACTCTCTTACACCCACTGATGACCCCTTCTCCCGTCTTCAACCCTCCTCCTCTTCATGGACACCCCACTCTACCTGCTCTGGATCTCTTTATTGCTAATTGCCGACAGGACATCAACCGTCTTGACATCACCACCCCATTCCAATTCCAACCTCACTCCTTCCGAACGCTCTGCTCTCCACTCCCTCCGCACCAATCCCAACCTCACTATAAAACCTGCTGATAAGGGGGGAGCTGTTGTTGTCTGGCGTACTGACCTCTACCTGGCCCAGGCACAGCGACAACTCTCTGATAACACCTCTTACTTACCCCTTGATCATGATCCCACTAAGGAGCACCAGGCCATTGTCTCCAATACCATCACCAACCTTATTAGCTCTGGGGATCTCCCATCCACTGCCACAAACCTCATAGTTCCCACACCCCACACTTCCCATTTCTACCTCCTACCCAAGATCCACAAACCTGCCTGTCCAGGTAGACCTATTTTCTCAGCATGCTCCTGCCCCACTGAACTCATTTCTGCATACCTTGACTGTCTTATCCCCCCTTGTTCAATCTCTTCCCACCTACGCTCGTGACACTTCTCATGCTTTGAATTTTTTCAATGATTTTAAGTTCCCTGGCCCCCTCTGTCTTATTTTCACCATGGACGTCCAGTCCCTATATACTTCCATCCCCCACCGAGATGGTCTCGAAGCTCTTCAGTTTTTTTTGGATTCCAGACCTAACCAAATCCCCTCTACCACCACTTTCCCCCGTCTAGCGGAATTAGTTCTTACTCTCAATAATTTCTCCTTTGGCTCCTCCCACTTCCTCCAAACCAAGGGTGTAGCCATGGGCACCTGTATGGGTCCCAGTTATGCCTGCCTTTTCGTTGGCTTTGTGGAACAGTCCATGTTCCAAGGCTATACCTTTATCCATCCCCCTCTTTTCCTTCGCTACATTGATGACTGCATTGGCGCTGCCTCTTGCACATGTGCTGAGCTCGTCAACTTCATTAACTTTGCCTCCAACTTTCACCCTGCCCTCAAATTTACCTGGTCCATTTCTGACACCTCCCTCCCCTTTCTTGATCTTTCTGACTCCATCTCTGGAGACGGCCTATCTACTGATATCGACTATAAACCTACAGACTCTCACAACTACCTGGATTATTCCTCTTCCCACCCTGTCTCTTGCAAAAAGGCTATCCCCTTCTCACAATTCCTCCGTCTCTGCCGCATCTGCTCTCAGGATGAGGCTTTTCTTTCCAGGACGAAGGAGATGTCTTCTTTTTTTTAAGCAAAGGGGCTTCCCTTCGTCCACCATCAACTCTGCTCTCAAACGCATCTCTCCCATTTCTCGCACATCTGCCCTCACCCCATCTACCTGCCACCCCACTTAGGATAGGGTTCCCCTTGTCCTTACCTACCACCCCACCAGCCTCCAGGTCCAACATATAATTCTCCGTAACTTCCACCACCTCCAACGGGATCACACTACCGAACACATTTTTCCCTCCCCCCTTCTGCTTTTCTCAGGGATCGCTCCTTACGCCACTCCCTTGTCCACTTGTCCCCCCGCCCAAATCCCTTCCCATCGATCTCCCTCCTGGCATTTATCCTTGTAAATGGAACAAGCACTACACCTGCCCTTACACTTTCTCCCTCACCACCATTCAGGGCCCCAGACAGTCCTTCCAGGTGAGGCAACACTTCACCTGTGAGTCGGCTGGTGTGGTATACTGCGTCCGGTGCTCCCGGTGTGGCCTTTTATATATTGGCGAGACCCGACGCAGACTGGGAGACCATTTCGTGGAACACCTACGCTCGGTCCGCCAGAGAAAGCAGGATCTCCCAGTGGCCACACATTTTAATTCCACGTCTCATTCCCATTCTGATATGTCTATCCATGGCCTCCTCTATTGTCAAAATGAATCCAAACTCAGGTTGGCGGAACAACACCTTATATACCGGCTGGGTAGCCTCCAACCTGATGGCATGAACGTTGACTTCTCTAACTTCCGTTAATGCCCCTCCTCCCCTTCTTACCCCATCCCTGACATATTTAGTTGTTTGCCTGTTCTCCATCTCCCTCTGGTGCTCCCCACCCCCACTTTCTTTCTCCTGAGGCCTCCCGTTCCATGATCCTTTCCCTTCTCCAGCTCTGTATCACTTTCGCCAATCACCTTTCCAGCTCTTAGCTTCATCCCACCCCCTCCGATCTTCTATTATTTTGCATTTTCCCCTCCCTCCACTACTTTCAAATCTCTTACTATTTTTCCTTTCGGTTAGTCCTGACGAAGGGTCTCGGCCCAAAACGTCGACATTGCTTCTCCCTGTAGATGCTGCCTAGCCTGCTGTGTTCTACCAGCATTTTGTGCGTGTTGTTGTTTGAATTTCCAGCATCTGCAGATTTCCTCGTGTTGGCATTCTCAGCCTTCTTTGGTGGAGTCATCCAGGATTTAAACTAATTATCATGAAGGGCAAGTGTTGAAAATATACTCATCCAGACTTCTGTCATGGTGCTGGTAGAAAGGCTTTGGAAAGTCAAGATGGAAGTTGCATATAACTGAACATCTAACCTCTGACTTGCTCTTGCTGTTCAATACCTTGTGGAGATTCTGATCAAAAATTTCCATAGAATGATTAAAATCTTGGATTCACCATTTGTACTGCAGTTAAATATCAATAGGACACACTAGACTCCTTGATAGTGATGAGTATCCAGCAGATAATTTTTAATACTTATTCATGCAATATAGATGTCATTGACAAGGGCAGTATTAATTGTCCATGAGCAACCTCACAGTTCTTCAACTGAAGGTAGTCCCAGTGTTACTTGGTAGGGAGTTCCTGGATTTAAACAGTGAGGTGTTGAATCTCCAGAGCAGATGGAATGAGACGTGGAGCCGGTGGTGCACCCTTGTCTTTTTATGGTGCTAACAAATTTAACAAGTATTGTCAGAGTAGCCTTGCCTGTTAATTTCAATATATTTAAGTACACTGCACTGAGATTTAGCATGGAGATAAGAGTCACAAAGCGAAAGAGTTTGAACATGGGCCTTTCGGCTCAATCAATGCCAAATACAGTGCCCACCAAACTAGTCCCAGTTTCCTGAATTCATCCCATTCCCCTCCAAACCGCACCTCTCCATGTACCGATCCAACAAGTACTTCTTAAATGATACTATCGTATCTGCCTCAACCACTTCTGCTGATCTAAAAAGAGGACCTACTCTCTCCCTGGCCACCCTATTAATATAATTAGAGAACCACTTGGGATTTCCCTTAACCTTACCTACTAGATCTATCGCATACCTTTTCTTTGCCCTCCCAACTTCCCTCTTTTTGTAGTTAGAGGGACCACTTGTCCCAAACCTCCTAAACCCAATGGATGCTTTCATCATTTTCCTGACTAGATCCTCAACATCTCTCATCAGCCAAGGTTCCGCCTTTAGCCTATTGTTGTTCTTGGTCATTCAATCTCACACTTTTAGAACATAGACCAGTAAAGAACAATACATGGCCATAATGTTGTGAAAACCCATATAAACCTACTGAGATCAATCCCCCCCTTCCCTTAAAAGCCTTCTACATCTCAATCATTCTTTTCCCCTCAAACAGGTGACCCAATGATATCTGCTAGATCCTGCCCAACTCCCTCAAAATTAGTCCTGCCCCAGTTTTGGACTTCAACCTGCACATGCACAGTAGAGGAAATAAGTGTTTGGTATGGTGAATAGAGGAGCAAAAAGAAAAAGGGAATGTTTGCTGTTACTTATCAGTTTATGTGTGTATGCTTTCTACTTCACACTGGGTCACTAAAGCAGCAACTGATTTGTCAATCTGCATTCATCGAACAACTCACCTCTAATCCTGTGCTGGAAAGAAATCTAAACCCAATGAAGACTGCTAGATCAAGGACGTTACACAAAAACTACTGCAACAACATCTTAAGTATGAGATGAGTGGACAACTAAAATCATATTCTTATGCAAGACATAACAGTGAACATTTGAGCATTCTTTCCATAATGCTTAGCAACTTCAGTTTTACCAGGCTTCTTTAATGCCAGCCTTGGTCAAAAACGACATTAACAGCAGTTACCTCACTTCTAAAAGTATACTCAAGCATAATATCAGTGAGCAGGCAATGGTAACACTATTCTCAATGTCATGATGCTTTGCTGATTACAGATTACAATGACCGGGCCTCATTTTTGTAAGACAGGACAACCAAATTCTCATACTGCCATGTGGTTGTTGGTATTGGAAATCTACTAAAACATCCTGGTTAGTGATACAACTGGTTCTATCATTGGCAGGGTGCTAGCCGGTCCCTTAGTTGAATGATTCCAATTCAACTATATTACATAAAATGTGTTTACAGACAATGATGTGGTAGGACTGAAATACAATGATTTTCATTGGTCGGATTCCAGTATAAAAAAATTCAGACTTTTAGCTGTATTTGAAATATATTTGTTTATGCTGCTTTATATTTAACCAGATGGTTGGATGGTCCCTTCTGCTGCACTATAAAAATGCTATTACAAACCATTTGTAACAGAATGAAGTGATGAGTTCAGGACAAATTTTTATAACAAAAAGTGAAAATTTTGCTTCATAAAGTCAGCTATGACATAACACAAGTAAATATTTCCAATCAAAAATTAGTTATACTAAGTAGCTCGAAGTGCAACGTTGTCAACATCATGTATTAGCATATCAACACCAGGGCAGCGAAAGTTGCTACATAGCTTGCTGAGCAGACTTGAACTATTACAGTTAATTTAAAGTAGTACTCAAGTCTAGCAATGACAGATGGAAGTAAATTTGGAAGGAGCTGCTGCTGTGCAGACAGATTAAACAGTCATAGTTGTATACTTTCAATATGGTCTCTGAAATTTACAATCAAGACCTACTTTTCATCAAACTGGGGGGGGGGGGGAAGAAGAGGGACAAGATGAATTCTGCAGCTCGGATATTTTTCAGTACTCCCAAGACAAGGATGAATTGGACAAATATGCCCATGTCTCTTTTACAAGTTTTTAAAAATATTATCATTACAAAATTCTGAGCACGATGAAAACAGAAACTGCTAAAGTAACTTGTGGCACTCAGCTTACAACATCCTACAAATGGTGACGTCATTTAAAACTGATCAAAAATTAATCTAAAAACTAAAAATGCCAATTCCCATATATTGTACACAAGTTACTAACTGCAACAAATGAAATCCTTTTCCAAAGGAACTTCCAGATTTCAGCTTTTCTTTCATACATCACAATTACATGCAAAAAAGCAATTGTGCCAAACTCAAGGGTCACTTGTCAGAACTTCATTCACTCAAGATGTTTTCTCTGAAACAATAAATATCATCTCTGCACTTGTCAAATTTCCCCCTCCCCCCACAGAACTGAAAGGATGCTTAACAAGAAATATTTGAGAAAATTTCAGAAGGTTTGAAACAAACATGCCAAACTTGGATTCAATCATATAAATAACAAGGAATGACTGACATCATTAACAAAATGATCTCAAGTATGCTCTTAACAAGTTGCATTTTTTTAAAAATGGCACCATTAAAAATTTCAGACTGTCCCCTTCACATGTACGATCAAAAGTCTAGCAAGAAACAAAAGGAGCAGAAGGCAAAAGGAGCAATTAGAAAGGTGGTCAAATATTAAGAGACTAATATGAAATTTAGGATGAGACATAGGAGACTGCGGATACTGGAATCTGGAGCAACACAGAATGCTGGAAGAACGCAGTGGATCAGGCAGCATTAATGGAGGAAAATGGACAGTTGATGCATTGACTTGAGACCTGGAGCTCACGGTGACAGAAGTTTGAAGACTAGAGATACAGATATGGAGAAATTTATAAGGTGGTGGTTATAGGTTTGGAAGTAAGGAGATGAACAAGATTTAGGCAAGCATTGAAACAAAGATGTTAATTATATCCTTGGTTTAGACAGGTGCAAAAGGCAAAGCCCTAGGTTTATCTAATGTTTAATTGGAATCAGAAATTAGGCAAATAATCTGACAAAGATTGTAGAGGAAATTGAGATTAGAGAAAGTCTGGTAGAAATAGTGATGAATCAAATAAACAGGTCAAAAAAGATACATGAGAAATTTCAGGGGTAATACTCAAAGATAGAAAGAGAATTCATTATTGCAACTGCTTTGACTAAAACCAGGTTGATTTGACTGCAATCCAACCGAATTGGGAATGAGGGATGTCCAAGGACAACAGCGTCCATACAGATTTAGAGACAAAGTCCCACCAATATAGAGAATTTTATTTGTGATCATTTGGGTACTGTGGCAGAGAAAGAAGGATGATTGGCATGATCAAGGTGGTCAGAGATATTTTTAACATGATGGACAAGAAAATTGAAGGTGCCATAGTAACCTGACAAGGCATAGAAACTAATGACAGGCTTACTGAAGAACACTGGGACTTGTGAAAAGGAAACATTAGCACCAGAGGAAAGGAATCATTTTCAGCCAGTTAGCACGAGGGCAAATTGGGCAAACAGAATTGGCTCAAAGATCAAATTTTATATCTTAAATGTTATTACCTGCTCCATGTTGTAGCCATGCTTCTCTTTTGCTATTGCAATGTACTCATCCACTGAAAATGCAAAACAAAAAGTTAAAACTTTTACAACTTTTAGTGAACATCATATATACAGAAGCAGGAATAGGCCATTTGGCCCTTCACAGCTGCTGCACCACTTAAAAAGATCATGATAGATCTTTCACTTCAGTATCATTCTTCTGCACCAGTCCCACCTCTATCATTTCCCTTCATATCCTAAAAGCTATCGATCTGTCAATTCCAGCCCCCAAAGAAACAGCTTCCATTTTTGCAACCCCATGTATTGGAAGCCATTTACTTCACATCATTCCTTGAGACATCCATTTAGCTCTAAACTTATTGCCATTATGCCAATTTGCCTGCAGCCTAGGAGGAAAGCTGGATATTACTATCCTTGTGGTTCTGTCTTTTAATTCTGACCCTAGCTACTTGCATTCCTTCAGAGCCATCAGCTCTGCAATTTCATCATCACTGCTTCTTATGCAGACTCTACAACCGAGTCTTTCCCTTTCCACTCCTGGTTTCTGTCTAGCCCCCATGATATATCTGAGTTGTGTAAAGGACTACAGAGAACATCCACACAGGATGCAAAAAAATTACCTCTCTAATAAACATAGTCTGAGACTTCTCCAGCATGACCTTCTGGAATCCCGATTGTAGCAATAATTTTTGTGCTATGCGACTGAACATTTCTACAGTATGTAATCCACATGGTCAGGTAACTGACCCTCTGCCTGAATTCTGGACTCCAGCTCATCAGCTCTGAGTTAAGTCACCCCTTGGATGGCATTCCAATGCAGTGGATCCTCCAATGTTTATTCCACTGAACAATGAACTTTGGTGTTCTAGTTTTTGGATAAATAATCTACTTCACTATCAGCACACACTAAGGAGAGAGATTCACTTTTTTTGTGTATTCTTTTGCTAGCTTGCAGTATACAGATATGGAGATGCATGGACCCTCAAGTGCACCAAAAATATACAGGATACAATACTGTAAGAGCAGCTTTAGAGAAGCTGAAGGCACAAGTTAACATGTTTGTAGTATAAATTAATGAGTTGGATGAAAGTTCAGATGGGCTGATTAGCAAGTTAGATGACATGAAATTGAAGTTGTGGATAGCCAGTTGGTCAAAGCATAGATCAGTTGGAAATAGGGACAGAGAAATGCAGATGAAATTTAACCCAACAAGTGAGCTGATGCATTTTGGGAGGGCAAATGCAAGTGAAATGTAGAGTAAAACAGCAGAACCCTTAGAAGCATGATGCACAGAGGGATCTTGGGATGCAGGTCCATAACTCCCTGAAAGTGGTCATACAAAAAGGCAGTGTGTTAAAGGAAACATATAGCATGCTTGCCATCAATGGCCGGGCCACTGAATTTAAAAGTTTACAAATTAGAAAGTCATGTTGCTGCTGTATAAAACTTCATTTAGGCCACATTTGCAGTAGTGTGCAGCCCTATTTGCCACACATCAGGAAGGGCACAGAAGCTTTGGAAAGGGAACAGAAGTAGCTCACTAGAATGTTGCCTAGATTGGAGTGTAGTAACTGTAAGGAAAGGCTGGATAAACTTGAATCATTATCTCTGGTGAAGAGGCTGAGGGGTGATCTGACGGAGTATGCAATTGAGTCAATTCTGAATCCACCTCACTAGTCCTCCCCAAATCTCATATGACCCTGATAAACGAGAACACTTTTGAAGGCCTCATTAAAGTCCATATAGAAAAGGGTAGATAATCTTTTTTCCAGGGTAAAAATGTCAAATACTAGAAAGCATAGCATTAAAGTTGGGGGTGGGGGGGGGGGGGAGAACTTCAAAGATTTGTGAAGCAAATATACACAGGTACACCACACACTCAAAGTGCTAGGTGCCTATCATGTGGTGCCTGTGAAGGTGGTAGATACACGAGCAATAGTTAAGCAGCATTTCAACAGGCAAAAGACCAGGAAGGGTAAGAGATATACAGATCAACTTAGTTTAAATCAATGGCATAGTCAGACCAGACATGGCAGGCTGACGGACTTGTTCCTGTGCTATAGTGTTCTAACTGAGCTCAATACTATGAATAACATCCTTGAGCAGAAAAACTGAGTTCCCAGTACTATGTCGATTATTTAAAACAATATGACAAAACAAAAGACAACAAGCAATATGTTCTTTAAAGCTGCAGTTCTTATTATATGTTACGTTATGAACAGATCGGTAGCACAAAAATCAGGTTTGAGGTACAGGTGTAGCTCACTAGTTCATACAATAATTGTGATACCACTGCTTTATTTGTCATCAAATTACTGATGCAGCCAAGTATCATCAAAAACAAAATTTTCTCAGCAAAACTTAGGAAATGACACTTGGGTGAAAATGTTGGCTATTGGATGTGGTGTGAATATATGCACAATTTGGACATCATGCTAAGATAAAGAATTAAAGTTTTTAATCTGTTCTTATTTTGATGTGGAAAAAATGCTGTCAATTTCCCCAAACCTTCTGGTACCATCCAAGCAATTTCATTACAAGTTGTCAAACTCACATTTCCTAATTGTTTTTAGTTTGCATATTCAGACTTCATGTTTTCTACGCCCACTTAGTGCATCATAATGTAAAATGCACACCACTTTTCATTACCGTATAGATCTGATCAAGTGGGACACTTTAAATCGTGTCTCATTGCAAATGTGTGTGAAAATGTTAAAGGTATTCCAACAAACTGTACTGCATACAGTCGGCCCTCCATATCCGCGGGGGATTGGTTCCGGGACCCCTCGCGGATACCAAAATTCGCGGAAGCTCAAGTCCCTTATGCAACCTGTCTCAATCCGGTGGACCTTATTACCCAGCGGAACCCCAGACCTTATTTAACCTGTCTCAGTGCAGTGGACACTAGGACCCAGCGCCAGAGCTCTGAATGCGCAGTGTTTCTGTTCATGAAAATAATCACCATCACGATTGAAAATAAAGTGGAAATAATAAAGCGATCGGAAGGAGGTGAAACACCATCAGTCATTGGAAAAGTGTTAGGCTACGTTGTTCAACGATCAGAACAATCTTAAAGGATAAAGTGAGAAAGGATGTGCCCCAATGAAAGCTACAATTATTACTAAGCAATGCAGTGGTTTAATTATTGGGTTTTGGGTTTTTGATCCTCCACATCAACCCGGCATGGTGGAGAGCGCACTCGGGAGCGATCTGTCCCAAGTCCCGAGAACTTCCGTTCCCAAGCCCGGCGCTGAAACATACATTCTTAAGTGTTTCAAATGCATAGAAAGGTAAAATGTATTATATATACACTAAGACAAACTTTTGACTATCTGACGCTAAATAATACCGGATGTACCTGTTCCGACTTACTTAGTAAGAGAACTTCCAATTTTTCAATCCCAATGCACGATAACCCACGCATATCCTCCCGTATACTTTAAATCATCTCTAGATTACTTATAATACCTAATACAATGTAAATACTGTGTAAAATGGTTGTTAATCTGCATTGTTTAGGGAATAATGACAAGAAAAAAGGTCTGTACATGCTCAAACAACAAGTGCTGGAAGACCACTTCTGGGTTTTCGCAATTCGCGGTTGGTTGAATTAGCGCATGCAGAATCCGTGGATAAGGAGGGCAGACTGTATTCTCCATTCCTACATAAATCAGCAATGGGCTTGCTTCTGTCCACTTTCTCACTGCACTACATTTTCCAAACATTCCCCTACAGGTTTCCAACTGTGCAACCTAATTCTTAATACTGCAAACATTTCTTCAGCAATTTTTTTTCAGAAGTCTATTCGTTTTAGCTATCAAATTGACCCACATTTGATTTTGTGATTAAACCATCTAGAATGCAATGGCTCAACAGCGACCATTTTACAGTCACGCTTCCATTTTTTACCTCAAGATCCTTGTATTTAAAGCTTTAAAGACATAAATCTGTACAGGGAGTATCTTAAATCTTCATGGTCTTTGTGTTCTATATATTTTCTTGATAGCATAGCAATGAGATATCTAGGCACTTTGTTTTGAGTCATTTTGAACCACCAATCTTAGTACAAATATTGACGGCCAATGGTTGTATTGACAACAGTATATTGATACATGGACCCAAACCACAAACTATAGACCTCCAGCTCCCTACTGGCCATAACAAGACAATTATAGGTAAGGCAATTAATTAAATTATAAACTTAGCTGTGAATTTATAGTAAGATCAGAATCAAAATTAAGCATAGTGACAATAAAATTACCACCAGCATCTTTCTTTTATTCAAGAATTGGTGGACATTATTGCCCAGGTCAGCAGTTTTTCCCCTACATTCATTGTTAGTGGGGTCATGGCACCTAAAAACCACTTTCAAATACTGCAATCTGTGCAATGAAAACACCGCTATGTTGCCAGACAGTAAACAAATAAAAGTGCAGCAAGTATTTTCTGGTCCATGTTTCAAACAGTTACAAAAATGAATCACTTAGCTACAGGATGTTCATCCACTGACCTTCTCCTGAAGCTATTTTTGTGGTTCCAATTAAACTTCTAGTAGACCAATATCATCTACCAACCAGCCCTCAAATTCATTCAGTATGCTCCACCACCTGCCTCCAACCCCAAAACTCCTTCCTACCCCCAACCATTGTAAGGGTGATTAAGCAATGGTAATGCGAATCAATGAGGAAAGGGTTGGTTAGACTCTGTTTTGTAGATGTGTAATCTGAAGTAAGTCACATTCATACCGATGTAAACAAGTTTTCTAGACCCTGTCATATCAAGAGTAGACTGCAAACATCCCAAACACAAGAGATTCTGCAGAAGCAGGAAATCTAGAGAAACGTACACAAAATACTGGGGGAACTCAAAAAACCAGGCAGCATCTATGGTAGGGAATAAGCAGTGAATGCTTCAAGGAGGAACCCTTCATCTGGATTAGAAGCAGAGGTAAAGCCTGAAATAGAAGAGTCTGCAGAAGGGAAGAAGCACAAACTGGCAGGTGATAGATAAGACCAGATAAGGTGAGACGGTGGAGGTGGTAAAACAAGTTGGTAAGGGATAAATGGAAGAGGTAAAGGACTGAAGGAGGAGGAATCTAATAGGATAATAGGCCACGGAAAAAGATAGCGAACCACTAAGGATGTGAGGAGGAGGAGACGAGAGTAACTAGAACAAGGAATGGGGGGGGGGGGGGGAGAAGAGGGGGAGAAAAAATACCAGAAGTTGGGAAAATCAACATTGATGCCATCGCGAGTGGAGGCTACACAGACAAAGGTGTTGTTCCTCCAAACCGAGTTTCCCCTCATCTTCACAGTAGAGGCAGCCATGGACATTCCATATTTTAATTATATAATGGTGTCTTAATAAAGTGGTTGAAAATTATTAGACCCAAGATCCTCCCCATTTTACAAACACGGCCCTTACATACGACACATTTGCTATCTGGTATGGGGCTGCAAGCAATTTCTGCTATGTCGGAACATTATTTATGTATTTGTTTTTCCTGTTCAGTAACCTTGGAAAAACTTGTATAGTCAAAAGTCAGCTCTACATTCCATTATGTCCCCCCCCAAAAAAAATGGTAATTAAAACTCAAAATGAAATGAGCAGGATATTACAATTCTTCATTAGCATTGCATTTTCAATTAAATATTTCATGGATATTCAGTAACAAGTTCAACTGGGTTTTAAATAACCATGATATGTAGTGGACTTTCAACTAGGTATGTCACCTCCAAACAAGAAAATGTCACCATTAAATGCAAAGCTAGTAACATGTAATTGGAACCATGTTTGTAGAACTCTGAGGATACTCAGCATCAAATCACGTGCATGAAACTAGACTAGTTTAAATTCATTTTATTTGGGGATTTTTTTGGTCTAAGAGTAGAAACTTTAGATTGTTTCAACTTCTTGGAATTCATGAAATTTGCATATAGTGATTCTGCAGATCAACATACTACAGAACATTTACTCAAGTTACAATTAAAATCTATAGAACTATCAGAATCACTCCAGTTTAAAAACAAGTGGTACTTCATGTATTGAAGTATCAGAATGCAATGAAAGGCTCTCATTTGGGCAAATACTAAAGCACTGTCTGATGTACAAGTAAAAGTGGTACGTATGGAGAGGTCACTGCACAGGATCAGGAAAACTGCAGAATGTTAGAAACTCAGCCAGCTCCATCCTGAATACTGGTCTCCCCAGCATCCAGAATACCTTTATAAAGCAATGCCTCAAAAGCCAATCATTGAGGATCCCCATCACCCTCTTCTCATCACTACCATCAAGGAGGTGTTACAGGACACACACTGAACATTTCAAGAGGAGCTTCTTCCTGTCTGCCAGATTTCTGAATGGACAATGAACTCAGGAATGTGTACACACATGGTTCGATTAAGTGGCTGCCCCAATTAGTTGGTTTCATGGAAATGGGTATAAAAAAGACAAACTACCATTTAACTGAGTAACAATTAATGTATTAAAATGAAATACAGAACAAATTAGAACACTAACAATACTTCTTCAGTACTATAAAATTGCATTAGTTCCCAGTTATTGACGGATGAATTAGTCCAGTATATGCAGATACCTAGTGCAGATAATGGCCTTCCTTCATACAATGCTTTAGATGATTGCACCCTCCAAATTTTCATTTTCATGGTATCATTCAAGACAATCATCAAAACCTTCAAATTCTTTGTAATTTATAACATGAATTAGTGAAATTGTTTAATTTTCACTCCCAGCTGTTTCTGGCATCTCCAGGCCTGAATGCTTGAAACCATGGTGAGCATAACTGTTCTAAATTGCCTTGCTGCTTGTTTCAATGATAAAAATAACTGCTTTTTGAACACAAACACATGCAACCGACACTATTTAAAAAGTGTTCGCAGTAAGTAATGTAGCATCTAATGGATAAGCAAGTGTACGCAACTTGTGCTAGTTAGCAACAGTCTCCTGCTCCAATTAAACAGCATACTGTGCCAAATAAACAAAGGGAACCCTGGCTATTTTCTCAATTTAGTTTTTCTTCTTTAAGAGTTGGCCAAAATAAACAACCACCTTAATTAACCAAGGGCCCAGTTAACTAAAATCCACTGTACTTATTGTAATTTTGCAGTGCATTGCTGCCACAAAACAATAAATTTCACTACGTATACCAGTGAAATTAAACTTGATTCTGACTGATGGCACAAATCTGACATTAAAAACAAAATCACAGAAGAATCAAACAGCACATAAACAGACCTTCTGGACACAACTTGCCCATACAGACTATGATACCTAAGGGAGAAATGCAAAGAGACCTAGGAGTCCTAGTTCATCAGTCATTGAAGGTGAATGAGCAAGTGCAACAGGCAGTGAAGAGGGCAAATGGAATGTTGGCCTTTATTACAAGGGGAATTGAGTACAAGAGCAAGGATGTCCTTTTGCATTTATATAGGGCCCTGGTGAGACCACACCTGGAATATTGTGTACAGTTTTGGTCTCCAGGTTTAAGGAAGGACATTCTGGCAATTGAGGAAGTGCAGCGTAGATTCACTAGGTTGATTCCTGGGATGGCAGGGCTGTCTTACGCAGAGAGATTGGAGAGATTGGGCTTGTACACGCTGGAATTGAGGAGATTGAGAGGGGATCTGATTGAAATGTTTAAGATAATTAAAGGATTTGATAGGATTGAGGCAGGAAATATGTTCCAGATGTTGGGAGAGTCCAGTACCAGAGGGCATGGATTGAGAATAAGAGGTCAGTTATTTAAAACAGAGTTGAGGAAGAGCTTCTTCTCCCAGAGAGTTGTGGAGGTGTGGAATGCACTGCCTCGGAAGATGGTGGAGGCCAATTCTCTGGATGCTTTCAAGAAAGAGCTAGATAGATATCTGATGGATAGGGGAATCAAGGGATATGGGGACAAGGCAGGGACTGGGTATTGATAGTGAATGATCAGCCATGATCTCAGAATGGCGGTGCAGACTCGAGGGGCCGAATGGTCTACTTCTGCACCTATTGTCTATCTACAGTAATCCTATTTGCCTGCATTAGGACTGTATGCTTCTATACCTCTCATATTTAAGTATCTATCCAAATGTCTCTTTAAACATAACAACTCAAAGTTTCCCCTACAATATGTAAATAATCTTAAGCATCCCAGAACCATTGCTTAGGGCAATTACATTTGTACACCAGTGAACAACAAGCAATTAAACATTATTAAGAATTTATACAAAAGTAACTACTCTATAAATAACTAAAACATTCCTACCATAAAAATGTATAGAAGCTGTTTTTCAGGTAAATTTAATTTTAACTTTGTGAAAGCACTAACCCACCCACAAACCTCGGAAAGGCAAGGAAGACAGACGTACAGAGAGAGACACGAGACAAAAGCAACATTTGTGATTAGATGGTTCGGACAGACAGAAATTGTCCTGAACTTCAAACTTAACGGCAGTTTTTCAGACCTACTATGCTAATTTCCAATGTAATGTTTAGATAACACAGTTTTGGTATTCTCCCAAAAATTGAAAATTTGGATGAAAAAAACATGAAAATATGTACAGATTCTGATTGCCTAAATATTGCTTTTGTAGAATAAATGACATTCTTCAACTCTTAAATTTTGAGCTTTTTAAATTCCTGAACATCCGTAGGTGGTATTGGCTGTTAATGCAAATAACACATTTCATTGTATGCTTCAAATTACATGTGATAAGTGAAATGATTCCAGTATTCGAGATAATCGTTATACATATACATGGTGTGGTGCACCATCTACTGGTTACAGAAAACAACTCCAATAAAATCTCAATAAAAAGAAACATGTGAATAAGAAATCTGAACTACCATTTAGTAACAATTTATATTGAATCCCCGATCGAAGAATATTTAAACCCACAAATTAAAAGGAAAGATAAATTGTCAATGGGTATCACAAGGCTGCACATGAGAAAAGGAACCTTTAAGACAGGAAAGGAACACTACTATAGAGAAAATGGCACAAAAGACAAGTGCAAAATTAATATCTACAGCTGATTTGATGTGAAATCAGTGGCAGAACCCTGAAGAAATTGGAGCAATGGGCCATTGAGCCTCTAAAACCAACTCTATTGTTCAGCAATTTGACCTGTTCTTTGGCCTTCACACAGAAGGACACCACCCAAAGCAAAAGATGATGATAGCAACCACCCATTAAACTCAGTATCTTATTTCATTGAGATCATCTCTGATTATTCAAAACCAATGCAGATTACAGGCCTAACCCACGGATGGTGATGCAGGAAAAGATCAATGGATTATTTGTCCTTAAATAAGGAGATTGACTTAAAATCAATCTCATTTACTTTTCCCCATATCAAGTGAAGTTTATTGTCATTTAACTATATATATATACATACACACACCGTCAATCAAAACATTTCTCCAGACCAAAGTGTAAAGCAATTAGTACATATAACACATGTGTAACACACAAGAACTTAGGAAAGGAAAGTAAGGATAAAATCTACAGATGAATTATACAGAAATTTGCATATCCCCATCAACTTGTCCTGTTTCAACCATTCATCAATATGAGTGCTTTACACAGTGGTCAAATAACTTATTAACCTATATATTTTTGGGACCACAGTGGAAAGTGGAGACCCTGGATGAAATTTCAAACTCGTGTGGAGAACAGACAAACAGACAGAATAGGCAGTCAGGATTGAAACTGGGTTACTGGAGCCGAGAAGCAACTGTGTCAATAGCTGTGCTGCTGTGCCGCCAAACTTGGAAGGATGAAGGGCCATTGGGTCAAGAAAATTGAAGAAAACAGATGTAAATCATATCAAAAGTAGATAAAATCAAATCAGCAAAGATAGTGCTGGGTAGTGCACAAGTGTCCCAACATGCCTACAACTCACTAATCCTAACCATACGTCTTTGGACTGGGGGGGGGGGAAGGGGGGGAGAACTATAACACCTGGAGGAAACCCACAAGGAGAGCATACAAACACCTTACAGACAACAGAGGAAATCAAACCCCGATCTTACAGCTGGTGCTGTAAAGCAGTGTGTTAAAATGATATGCTACCGATATGCCAGATTAGTGTCCAAAGATTTCCTCAACATATTAAAATTCCAGATTTTCCCAAGTGTCTTTTCATGCCCTTTTCTTTTCAAATCCTTCTGAAATTCTAGCACAGTGCTCAAGGCTCCATCCAGTTCACAGTACTATGCAAAAGTCTTAACACATGTAAAAAAAATTAAGTGAAAAGTTTCTAACCATCAAAAATTGCTACAAGGAGCAATAAACAGTAAAAAGAATCATATCCATATCTGGTGTGCCACCCTTTGCATTTAAAACATCATCAACTATCATGCAGTTTCATTAGAAAGTCAGTTGGTATAGATTGTTCCACGTATCATGGAGATCTTGCCACAGTTCTTCTGCAGATTTGGCTGCCTTGCTTGCTTGCTCGCTTCTGTCTTTCCAGGTAATCCCATACAGCCCTGATGTTGAGATCAGGGCTCTGTGGAGGCCCGTCTACTGCAGAACCGCTTGTTCTTCTTTTCCTTGAAGATAGTTCTTTATGACCTTGGCTGCATGTTTGGGGTCACTGTCCTGCTGCATAATGAAATTGCAACTGATGAGAAGCCTCCCCAATGGTATTGTGTGAGGGATAAGAATCTGTTTGTACTTCTCAGAATTGAGGATTCCATTCATTGCGACCAGATCACCAAGACCATTTGCAAAAAAATGCAGCTCTAAACCTGCAGGGAACCTCCACCATGCTTCGCTGTTGGCTGAGACTCTCGTTCATATAACACGCTCCAACTCTTCTACAGACAAACTGCCCCCTGCTTGAGCCAAAACTTTAAAATTTTTACTTATCAGTCTGGAGCTTTTGCCATTGTTCAACAACCCAGTCCCTGTGTTTTTGTGCATAGCCTCTTGGCTTTGTTTCCACTTCAGAGGAATGGCTTTTTGGTAGCCACTCTTCCAAGAAGACCACTTCTGACAAGACTTTTCAACTGTAGAGGGGTGTACCTGGTTCCATTGGTTTCTACGATTTCAGAGCTAATAGCAGTGCTGGATATGATTTAGATGGGACATCAGTTTGATGTATCTCTTGTCTGCTGCACTCAAGATTCAATGGCTGACCACCGTACTTCTGGTCCTCATTTTGCCCATTTCTTCAAGTTTCTTCAGAGGAGCTCGTACACCACATCTTGAAGCTCTTGTCCGCTGTGAAATATCTACTTGGGAGAGAATTTGCTGATGCAGGATGACCAGTATGTGAGTCTGCCAATGCTCATCTTGCTATGATGTAAGAATTAATGATTTGAAGATTAATCTGCCACATCTGTCAACCTCACCTTTTAGTTCGGTTGCCCTTCACCTAGTATGATTGCTTCTACACTCACTTGTGTTCCAGTCAACTCATTATGTCATTGATCATTAGCATCCTTGTTATTATCTTTGTTTAATCATGCATTGGGCTATATACCTACAAAAGTAATCAAGCTTTTTTTATTTGTAATGTGGTCTATTATTTAATGATGCTTTCTCTGTTGGAAATACAAAAATTTTTCCAACATTTATTTTTTGGAAAATGAACATCTGGAAATCTAAAACAATTTGTATAACAAATCTAGGGTGACTAAGAATTATGCACAGCACTGTAGATCATAATTACAAGCTACGCAACTCTGAAAGACAATTAAGGTGTGTACGTTCTTTTGTTACCTTTCATCCAAATGAATCTAATACCCTATTTAACAATCCAAGAATGTTTTAAAAGCTACGAGGCAATGAGCTACATTTTGTTTTGAGATCCAGAAATCATTTAACACTTGGTTCCAGGTCAGGGAGGAGTGTGAGAGAAACAGCGATAATCTTGTTAAGTTTATGGGCTCATGTGAAGGCTTTTCCATTCACATTCCCTGCGGCTACATAGTTTGTTCTGTTAAGCAGCTTGGTTTTGCTGTAAGTGTTTTCTGGTGCAGTCAAGTATGAATTTTCTTGTCTGAGCAGAAGTACGCTGCTGCAGCAGGTTTCATACCCACATTACTTCAATGCTGACAACGCTGGAAAATCCAAGTCTGCTTTAGTATAATTTTCTCAGTAAGTTCCTGACTAAAGAAGAAATGTCCCAGTAGGAACTTGCTGTCTACTTCAATTTCAGACTTGCAGCAGCCCTTTAAAGGGCAGTGGTAATATAAACATCCAGCGTTTGCAAAACACAAAATGCATCCAGCATGTGCCTCCAATTATCCCAAAACCTCATCCTTAATAATGGAATCTAACATCTTGCCAACCATTGAAGTCAGGCTAACAGACCTATAATTTCCTTTCTTTTGTCACACTCCCTTCTTAAAGAGAGGAGTAACATTTGTGATTTTCCAGTCCTCTGGAACCATTTTAGAATTTAGCAATTCTTGAAAGATCACTACAAAAAAAGACTGCACAATCCCTCAGCTACCTAACTCTTTCAGAACCTTGGGGTGTAGTCCATCCGGTTCAGATGACAGGGACTCTCCAGACCTTTCAATTTCCTAAGCACCTTCTTCTTAGTAATAGTGACTACATTTACTACTATCGCGACACTCCTGAATTTCTAGCATGTTGTTGCTGTTTACCACAGTGAAGACTGATGCAAAATACTTAAGTTCATGGGCCATTTTTGTCCCACATTATTACCTCTACAGCAGTCCAATGTTCATTCTAATCTCTCTTTTTTATTCTTTTGGCATCCCTCTGATTATATCTGATAGAAATAGAACCAACAATTCAACTTGGTGAAACAACCCTAGAAAACGTGGACCACTTTCTGTATCTCAGAAGTCATCTTTCCTCCAATGTCGACCTTAATGACGAGATCCAACATCATCTTAAATGTGCTGGAACAGCTTTTGGAAGTCTCCGAACAAGAATCTTTCATGATTGTGACATCCGAACAGACACCAAAATGTTAGTGTACAAAGCAGTGGTGATCCCAACGCTCCTGTATGCGTCAGAAACCTGGACAACATACCGACGACCTCTGAAAGCACTTGAAAAGTTCCATCAACGCTGTCTTCGAAACATCTTAAATATCAGCTGGGAAGGTAGAAGAACCGTCAGTGTGCTAAATGAGCAAAAACAACGAGCATTGAAGCCTACGTCATCAAAAACCAACTAAGATGGAGAAATCATGTTGTTCGGATGAAAGACGAACATCTGCTGAAACAATTCTTCTACTCCCAGCTTAAAGAAGGCAAACATAAAAGAGGTGGACAACAGAAGAGATTCAAAGACGTCTTAAAAGCCAACATGAAGAAATGTAACATCGACACTGACAATTGGGAAACCAATGCCAAAGACAGGAAACCCTGGCAAACCATCATCCAAGAAGGAACAGCAACTTTCAAAGCCAATAGATGTGCAGAGTTAGAAGTGAAGAAAATGGAAAGAGAGGCAACAACAACCAAAGCCCGATCTGCCATCTGGAACTACCTATCCTGAATGTGGAAGAACTTTGAAAGCCAAGATTGGACTCATAAGCTACTTAAGAGTCCATAACTAGATCAACGGAATGAAGACCATCATCCTCGACCTTGAGGGATAGCCATGACAATCCATCTGATTATATCTGATAGTGATATGGTATAAAGTCACAATTTGTATCCAAAGCAACAAAATTAGTGTCAGCAAATATGATTGAGGCAAATGGAATATCATTCAAAAGACATCTGTATAAATGCATGGATAGTAAGGGTTTAGAGCAGGGGTTCCCAACTTGTGGGCCACAGACCCCTCAGTTAATAGTAGGAGTCCAAGGCATAAAAAAAGGTCTGGAACCTCTCGTTTAGAGGGATATGTGCCAAACAAGGCAATCTTTGCAGGCACCACTGGTTGGTATGGACAAGTTGGGTGAAGAGCTCATTTCCGTGGTGGTGTAGTCAGTCAGGGGGGGGGGAGAGAGGAAGAGACAAGTGGAAGCTATAAAAACAAAAGTGACTTGGTCAGCATGAATCTCAAGTAACAATGTGAAGTGGTGTCATGACACCTGGTTAATGCCTGTGCAGGAACCAGCTGGAATAATTTTTCACCCAAGACAATTTTGACTTTTAAAGTGTCGTGACACCCTCCATTATTCTTAATATTGAGACAGACTATTTTGAGATACTGTCTCCCTAAGGACAATATTACACAAGTCTAAATTTGATAACTGCAGAACAGGTGGCTAAGTTGATTATAAGCAGCAGCAAAAAGTGAAAGTTTCAAAACAAGCACACAATGGAAAAGGAGACAACTTTAACAATGAAATCAAAGCAATGGCTAAAAAGTTTATGAAAAATATATTGAAGTTATCTTGTGAGATTATTGATTGCAATAACTCCAGAGACCAACAATTGCACATGAAGACGCCAAAACTTGTCACATCAAGCCCAAGCCAATTTCATTTAAAACAGGTAGGTCTATTCAGAGTAAGATTAGTAAGACAAAGGAGATGGGGATAGACATTTGGAAGACAAAGCCTGAACTGCTCCCTGTTACTATTTATGATGAAGATGTGGCGAGGACAAACAAGTACCTAGGGGTGCACCTGGATGACAGATTTGAGCAGAGCATCAACACATAGGCTATATATGAGAAAGGCCAGAGTCGCCTCTATTTCCTGAGGAGGCTGAGGTCCTTCGCAGTATGCAGGCATCTCCTTCATGTGTTCAACCAGTCTGTTGTCGCCAGTACAATCTTCTATCCAGTGGTGTGCTGGGCAATGGCAGCAACACAGGTGATGGCAACAGGGTCAATAGGCTGGTTCTGTTATCGTGAGTCAAATTGGACACATGGGTGGATGTAGTAGAACAAGGTACCCTATGGAAAATCCTGGCAAATCTGCACAATGTTTCTCATCCTCTGTATGCCATCTTGGCTAAGCAAAAGAGCACTTTCAGTAATTCACTAAGACAGCTGCACTGCTCCAAAGAGCACTAAACAAGGCTATTCTTACCCTCAGCTATTAGGCTCTATAATGAGCCAACTACAGCCGAGGAAGTGATGATGCCCCTTGCTGATAGACTGAAGTAACTTATTTTTTTATGTTCTTACTTCTCTTCTAATATTTGTTTAAGTCAATTCGTGCACTTGCAATGTATTGTGACACTGTAACTTCCTTTGGGATCAATAGAGTATATATCTAACGGGCTTAAAAATTGTGTAATGAAGGAGTTAATAGAGTTTGTTTTGGTACTACATTGTGAATCTGGCTCTGTTTGAACTAATCACGATTAATAAAATAGTATAGTTATTGGGCACAGTCATCATCCAGTGTGGTTTGTCATGTGCTACATTTAACTTGGTTTAATTGGCAACATTACATTACTCTATGGTGACTGCCATCCTGGATGACCTTAAAAAATCCTGACGGCTGAAGCATTCTGAAAGTCACTCTCAAAAGAGTTCACATTGGATAGCAAAAAAAATTTTTTTTTTAAAGACAGAAAAGAACATCAATAAGAATAAAACAAGCAGGCCTGCTTTTGCATCAGTCATGATCAGCTTAAAAACTTATAAAAAGGAGAAATTTTATGTTTTGGAAATACTGTGTGCTATGTCATAAATGCTGACAGAGTTCACTGAAGCTTTGATTTAGAAATCCTCCATTCTCCAGTTTAAAATCGTTACTTGTGGCTTTGGTTACACTCTGCCCCCATTACGTCCTAATTGGTTTATAATCCAATTCAGGACTTGAACCTAATTTTGGCTGAAAAATTGCCCAGCAGTTTGAACAAATATTGTACTGCTGAGGACATGCTTTATCAGGTGAAGTGTTGAACTAAGATTGCTTTCTCTCTCAGGAAGATTAATTTTAAAAAATAAGTTCACTAGGGGACCACACCAATATTTGTATTATCCAATAACACTTAGGTCATTGCTTTTTGCAGGACTTTATGGATCACAAATTGGATGCTTCATTTCCTAAATTAGATTCAACAATACCAGTGAACAAAGGCATTAAAGATCCAATTCACTGATTAGAAATAATTTAATTGGGGAGCCACAATCGCACAGTGATACTCGTGACGCTATTACACTTGAGGTGTCAGTGTTTGGATTTCAATTCTGGCGGCCTCTATAAGACAGCTTTTACATTCTTGCTGAGAGAGCTTGGGTTTCCTCCGGGTGCTCCAGTTCCCTCCCACAGTCCAAAGGCGTACCAGTTAGTAGGATAATTGGTCACTGTAAATTGTCCTGTAACTAGGCTGGGGTTAAAATCAGGGGTTGCTGGGCAGTCTGGCTCGATGGGCCAGAAAAGCCTGTTCCACACTGTACGTCTAAGTAAAAATAAATAAATTCCTCCAGTCCCTCTCACCAGTCAGTTTTGATGTCCCTCCATCACCAGTTTTCATCCCTGTCACCTTCTTGGCTTCATCCATCCATGACCTTTGCATTTGAGCAGCTCTTCATCCCCTCTCCCATCTGGTCTCAGTTCCAAATGCCCTTCCCTCTCCCCAGTTGATCCTATTATCACATTCCAGCGCTGGTAGCTTTTGGGTTGGTGCTCATCAACCTCCAGCAGCCTTATCCTCTTTTACCCTTCCCTCCACCTCCCAGCTTTATCTTCCTACTTTGTCTGCTGCCATCTAGTAATCACCTATCTCCTAAACCCAGCCCAGGCCCAGACTTTATCTGCCTGTTATCCAGCCTCCCCACCCGATCAGTCCACAATCAGATGTGGCCTTTGTCCCCACCTTCTAATTTTTTACTAGCCATATCCCCCTTCAGCTAGTTTTGACCTGTCAATTCCAACCTCGCTCATACATGCTGCTTGACACACAGATCACCCAACAGCTTGTTTACTGCATAAGATTCCAGTGTGTGCAGTCCATTGTCCAATTCTTTGCTAAGGTTTAATTCCTGGTTCACACCGAAGTAGTTTATTGGACATGGGGCAAAATACAATCACACTGTGCACTAGATAAATATATCAGAAACATCATGGTTGGCTTATTAACTAAACTGTGATAACCTAGAAGGATTTTACCAGAAATTTTGCATGCACATTTCACAAGTAGATGACCATATCTTAAATCAAATTTAGCACATTACAATGGAATAAATGTGAATTTCATTTACACTGTAATATTGAAACTCTTTAAACTTCCTATTACCACACACACATTCTGTAAAAGACAGTCACATTTTAAAAATCAAAAACCACACTAAAATATTGGTTAGATACAACTAAATTATTCAACATGTTCCTTAATCTTGCTGCCATTTTCTACATACCCCAGGGTTGTTTATTTGTTTAAAAAATAATCTCTTGCTGCTTGACTTTTATTTAACGGCTCGATTACCTGCTTTTCAGTCTTGCCTCCACTGGTGGCACTGTGGAGCAAGTCATCCAGCTTCTCTTACTAATGTACCTCCCAGACCCACTCCCACTTCCCAAGCCTGTTACAAAGAAAGAGCAGAAATGAAGAAACTATTTACTTCCAACATCCAATGGGCACTGATCACGTTTGATAGCTGTCATTCAGGTTTCCTCAGTATTACCCACTGCACCTTCTATAGCTCTTAAATCAGAAACCCGATTCCATTTCAGAAATCCATCACATTAACAGACAAACACAATGGCGATATTCCATGAAGGGCTTCTTCCTCTTTTTTTTAAACAAAAGGGTGCAAACCCCTTAGGGAATATCATCCCATATTTAACTCAGTTTCAAGTCAAGAAGTAATCTTTCCAACAACGAATGAATGGGCTAAAGACTCCTATTACTCCTAAACACTCCAAAATCTCACTCAAATTGCTCAACTGCAAAGGGTTTGAACCTGAGGAATTCCACAAATTTAAAATTACTAGGAAAAGTTAATTATTAGGGGATTATCTTTCAATTAAGCACATTTTACTTTATCATACATAATTTACCTCAGGTTTCCAGCTTTCCATTCCCTTTCCTGGCCACTGACCCGACCCCAAACCCTTTTCTTTTATGTCAACTGCTACCCATCATCCACAAATTAAGAGCAATTTGGAAGATGAGAAAAGAACAAGGAAAATAAAGTTGACAGAAACCAGATACAAGAAAATCTGCCCTGTGACAACCACACATTTTGTAAACAGTCCCAGAACAGCAGCTTTGCTCTCCATACCCATCCCCCACCACCAGTGGCTCTCAAAACTAACGGGGCAAAAATTTGAATCACAGAAAGATATTTCAGAGTATTTTTAAGTATAAAAAAACTCCTGAAAAAGAATTCAGAAAATAGGTAATTTATGGATAAAAGTCATATCTGAATATTGTCCAACTTAAATCTTCCCCCTCAAAGTAATTGATTTAACAAGTACCCAAGAGATATTTGGGTACTTGCATTAGGCAAAATGTATATACTTTTAATATAGTTTTTATATTAAACAAAATACTAAATAAAATTCATTATGTATCAGAATCTAATAACAGATAACAGAATTCAACAAAATGCATAGCATTTGTAACAATATATTTACCTTCAAATATAAATCAATTGTGGCTTTACAATAATTCATCTTGGTAATATTTTTGCAAATATCAAGCATTTTACACAGATAATGCATGATTTAACTACAGTTTGCTATAACTACATGCAATTTCTCCATGCAGAAATCTCAAATTGAGCAGAATAATTCTACAATTTGTTATAAGAGGAAGGAACAAGGAGAAAGATTGCAACAGCTTATATGAAAATATTAATCACATGCAGATTGCATGAGCTAACCAAACATCTGTAGGCATAGATAACTTAGTACTGGATTTCCTTAGAATAAGGCGGCAAAATATTCCTAAGAAAATAAATAAAAAAGAATATGGGGAGACAAGGAACTCTTTGGGGAAAAGAACACTGGAGATAATCAATTAGATGGTTACGAAAATATCAAGTCAGCAATTCACAAGATTTTTTTAACAGATAAAACAGCAAAATAATTGTAGCTATAATATGGAGTAGGTATAATAATGAGTGATTGTAGATGCATTTAAAAAAAAAGATAAAGATCAACAGACTATTTGGCTCAAACAGTTCACTTCTGTGCAATGATACCAATGCAATTTGAAGCATGGGAAGTTAAATTTGACCCCAATTTGAGTAAACAGGATAATACATCAAACAAATCCAGAAACATTTTTTTCCTTTTGGTTAAGGAATGATTTATGAATAAAGCAATGATTTATGCTTTTAAAAAATCTTGAACACTAACCTTAAAAAATGTAATGAAAAAACCTGGTCTGAAATTTAAAAATAAGCTATATGCCAGATTATACATAAAACAATTAGAATAAATATATCAAATGAAATGTGAAACATTTCTACTGCCATTGCCACTGTGTAGATTATGACTTAGGCCAACGTTAGTCTTTCTAGATATTATGGAATTAATTAAAATACATTTTATTCTAGCATTCTCAGCATGAATTTATTAATTTGATATTTCATGGAGATGATACCACTGAACACAGAAACATCCAGTACAATATTTTAACATATTGGTGGTGACTTAAAGCAAATCCAAAAGTTACAAGAGTAGCCATCATCTCCTATAAATATTAGGAGTAATAATTATATTTACCAGCAGTTTATTACCAGCATAACTAACCATCTTTACTACTTCATTATACATGATGCTCTTGGGCTTTGAAGTAAAAAAAACCAGAAGATTACAAAACATTGTTGTTCTCATTGCTGCAGCTGGCAATTTACATCAGAAATAGATTTTAAATGCAGCAACTAACCCAGCTTTGCTCAGGAACTCATTAAAATGAATCATACACAATTGCAAATAATAAAATTATAATTAAGTGTCCCAAGTGTAATGTCTTCAAATTCACTGCTTGGCATATAGCTAGTTAAAAGAAACTTACACATGCAGTTCAATCTGTTTGCACATATGATCTCTTCAAATGTGTGTAACCACATTGGACATGCTTAATAGAGCAGAGACCAGAATCACACATTTAGATCAAGTAATACCACATTAAGTAATAAAAATGGTTATAAGGTTGTGAAAAGTTACCACAGCAAATAACTTCAAATTTTTATTTAAAAAAAGCAATAAAACAGTTGTCATTACTTCAAGTAGCAGGTTATAAGTAATTTTTCAACCACAAACTGGATTTCACACCAATCCATCCCCATATTGTTGATTTCAGGTTGATGCATCAATGCTTTGTATTCCCTTTTTATGTTAAAAATGGCCTTGCAAATCAGCAATTATAATATAAAATGACACCTTTCTTTCCAGATCACCTCCTCCACTCTCTGCCGCCACCCTCCCTCAATCAAAAATTACCTTGAAAAATCAGTGCTCATTTTTCTCCTCATGTTGAGAGCATTCAGCTTTTCGCATGTGCCGTAGACCATATAGCCTGTATCAATGTCACAGTGGCACTCATTGACTAAAGCAGACCTAAACGTTTCATTACTTAAAATGTAGGAAATGTTTCGTGTTTGTGTGCTTGACAGCGTAACATGGTTGGAATTATTATTACACTCTCAATAACTACATTTTTGATTCAAGCAGCATATTATAGATTTAAAATTATTTACTGCCTTAACAATCAAATTATAATTACAAGAATAGTTTATTAGTGGATGCTTGCTCAGGTGTACAATGTTGCCCTGCTCCTAAAGACTGCTTTAGGAAAATTGAGTATAATTTCTGGACAGCCAGATACATCAATGTTCTAATATCGTCCATGAGCCTACAAAACTTAGCTTGTTACGAATTATCTTAAAAAGCACATGTTTAAATAAAAACACTGCTGAAAAGACAAACTTCATGGTTCTCCCAGGTTTAGGGCACTATGAAATTAAGCAAATTGGCAACCCAATGGATTACTGGGCAATAAATTTAAACTGAATACATTATTCCACTGTTTCTGGGTTGAACTGTCAACAGTTTATCATTTCCTCTACACAAAAGGGCCCCGACGTTCTCTATTAACTCAGAACAGGACTCTGAACTGCTCCACTAAAATTATCCACAGGCAAGCAGGAAATTGAGAGATTACTGTGCTAAAATTGAAACATTTATATACCTTTTCAGAATGCACTGTGCAATTTCTTAGTAAGTAAAACTTCCTGAACATTAAGTTAAGCAGCAGGAACAGTAAGGAAAGCAAGATCATAGAACCACTCAACATCCTCTAGGTCCTCTGATTTGGCAGCTTTTCCCCAAGATCTTACTTCTGTCGGTCTTCTCATCTACATTGTGAAGATCCTTTCATATAACGTATCTGAAGCTGATAGCATTCAAGCGCATATTGAGACGACAGTGTTCATCATGCACTTAGATTGGAGATTTTTTTGCCAATGATTTTACAGGTGCATAAACTAATGAACTCATCCAATGTTATCGATGTGCTTGAGATGTTTGGCAGTTTATATTATGTTCTCATTATTGATCACCCACCTGTCAAAATGCCATTTCAGACTCAGAGAAAAAAAATCACACTTGTTGATATTCAAAGACAGCTCAGCTAATTCTTCAATTTCACCCATTTGTCAAACCACTGAAAAACAATGCCACTGAACAGTACAGTAATTTCATCGACTGCTGCTGAGAAGTCTGAAGAGCTTCATTTTCACATAATAAATTATTTCCCAGATCTGACAAATATGGCATTTAACATCATACGATTCAATACTTGGAAGTTTTCAGTAAGAACAACTTTTCTGTACCATTAAAATTCAATCTTACAAAAGATGTTCCATTGGTGAAAGGCCAAGAAAGGCAATGAACAATGGAACCACAATGTTGACTTTAAAACAGTTCTTTCAACACCTCATGGAACAGGTTTTGCTGGGCAAGTAACATCCTAGATCAGTACTTCTTTTCTGGCATTTATTACATTTTCAGGTTTGAGTGTCAATGCTAAGATGAACCTTATTTTCATTTATAACAGCCCCAGAAGAGAGTGGTGAGCTGCCCTTTAAACTGCTGTTTTGTTGCATACTATAACTTGTTCACCAATTCTTTATAAAATAAATGTAAACAAGGGCACCTAATCTGGAAGTGCATTCTGCCCCTTTTGTTTTTCTTTGAATCTAGATCGCTGAGCCATAGAGAGTTATTACATGTGAAAAGGTCTGGATAGCTATCACTGTATAAGTAATTTGAAATCGTCACCAAAACCAGAATAGAGGCAGGTGATCAATCACTTGGAATATGGAAATTAATCTTTGCCCAAAGGAATATTTTACCAGTGCATATTTTACACGTTCAGAACTTACCAATTTTCATCCAGCTCAACAACTGATTTGGACTCTTTGATCTCTGTTTCCATCTCAGGAGTTAATAGGAAAGTACAGAAACAGGCCTATCAGGCCATCTAATCCATGCCAAACCATTTAACCTGCCTAGTCCCATCAATCTACACCCAAAACATAGCCCTCCATACCTCACTCATCCAGGTATCTATCTAAACTTCTCTTAAATGTTGAAATCGGGCTTGAATGCACCACTTGTGCTGGCAGCTAGTTCCACACTCTCACCACTCTCTGAAAGAAATTTCCCCTCATATTCCCCTTAAACATTCCACCTTTCACCCTTAACCCATGCCCTCTCGGTGTAGTCCCACACAACCTCAGTGGAAAAAGCCTATTTACATTTACCCTCATCTATACCCCTCATAATTCTGATCTCTCAATCAAATCTCCTCTCAATCTTCTACATTCCAGGGCATAATGTCCTAGCCTATTCAGTCTTTCCTTAACCCAGGTCCTCAAGTTTTTCAACCTTATTTACATCTTTCCTGTAGGTAAATGACCAAAACTGCACACAATACTCCAAATTAGGTCTCACCAACATCTCTTACAACTTCCATATAAAATCTCCTGCACTCTATTTTGATTAATGAAGGTCAATGTGCCAAAAGTTTTCTTTATATCCCTATCTACCTCTGCCATCACTTTCAATGAATTATGGACCCCTTTATTTTACCACATTTCTCAGTGCTCTACCATTCACTGTGCGAGACCCATGACCAACGAAGTCACTACTTCCTCACTACCCTGGTTGGTCCTACTGAAGTGCATTATCTCGCACGTGTCTGCGTTAAATTCCATCTGGCGCATTTCAGCCCATTTTTCCAGATGATCCAGATCCTGCAAGTTTGATAGTTTTCCTCGCTGTCCATTACACCCCCAATCTTGGTGTCGCCCACAAATTTGCTAATCCAGTTAACCATCTTATCATTCCGATTGTTGATATAGATGACAATAACAGAACCAGCACCATTCCCTGTAGCACACTACTGGCCATAGGCCTCCAGTTAAGGCAACCATCTACTACCAATATCTGGTTTCTCCCACAAGGCCAATGTCTAATCCAATTTACTACCTCATCCTGAATGCCAGGCAACTGAACCTTCCTGACCAACCTTCCATGTGGGATCTTGTCAAATGCCTTACTAAAATCCATGTAGACAACATCCACTGCCTTCCTGTCAAAAAAATTATCACTGGACCCAACACAGATATTTGCTTCAAACCCGATAACTTCAGTGACTATATTATATCTCCTGTCAGCTGTTTCCTGCTCTTTCTCTGTCCCTTCTCTCTCCTCCTCATCTACTTCGTTCCTCCTATGCCCACTCCACCTCTCCAGGCTTTTATCACCTGGTTCTTTTTCCCCCTTTCACCCACACACACTCCAACTATTCTCAAGTGCCCACCCTCCTCCCATCATGTGCTGCCCTTTGTAGCCTTCACTTACCACCTCCAGCTTCTGTTGCTACATCCACTCTTCCCCATCCTACCGCTGCTCCTCACCTAGATCCACTGATCACCCTGCCAGCTCACGCTGCATCTTTCCCCTCACCTCTTTATACTGGCCAATTCTCCTCTGTTTCTCCAGAGCAACTGAAGGGTCACAACCCAAAATGCAACCGTCCATTTCATTCCTAAAATGCTGCTTCAGATGCTGAGTTCCTCCAGCAGTTGGTTTTTGCACCAGATTCCGGCATTCATCTCATATGGCAAATAATTTGCCATCTGCTGTAATTGAGCCTGACCTCGAGTTTCCTGACTGACAAAAGGAGTCAATTATTTGAAATGAAAAATGTTGATAGATTTCTACACAATCAGCAAATGAGCACAATTGATTGATTATGCCTAAAACAGAAAACATACACCGAAATGTTGTGAACAGTTGCTACACTAGACAGTGCAGAATTACTTTGCAACTAGGGTAAAGATGTGAGATTAATTATAATCAGAGGATTTATATATTAAATGCTCAAATATTGCACTGCCATTGCAATAACTTGTGGCTAGATAGAATAAGCTTACATAAACAATGAAGTGCCAAAGATCGCTCTTACAGGAGGATCACAGTTTTATTTTGATGAAATATAAATAATCTTTAATTGATTCACTTTTATTTGTATTTTTAAAACTTCTTTTATTCAGAATGCACAGGTGTCATTTAGGAAAAGTTGAATCAGGTCTGCTGTGCATTATAGAATAGCTTCAACTTTGTAGACCAATCATCTCTACAGTAGTAATGGAAGGTTTTTCAGTGCAGTTCCAATTTATTGTCATTTAGAAACCACAAATGCAATGCAGTTAAAAAAATGAGACAACGTTCTCCAGAATGATATCACAAAAGCACATGACAAAACAGACTATACCAGAAAATCCACATAACGTTTGGTAATCCCCAAATCCAGAGTCCGGAAAGGCTGCTGTGTATTAATATTGCTATTTTTGCTATTTTATCTGACTGCATATGGAATGTATCTCCTTTCATGACTTGCCGCTTTCTTGCATTGCAATGTATTCAACAATCAAAAGGGAAGGTACATGGATTATGTCAGAATGACCCAAAACCAGAGATTCCCAACTTTTTTTATACCATGGACCAATACCATTAAGCAAGAAGTGCATGGACCCGGGTTAGGAACCCCTGCCCTAAACCAAACATTCAGTAAACACCACAAAGAATTTCAGAGAAACATTTTTGACAAAATTCTACATTGGGCTGACAAATTCTGGTAAAGTGATCAAAAGCAGGATCAGAAGTAGTCTCTTATGCTTGTGTGTATAGACATCACTTAACCAGTAGATCCACAAGGTCTGCTATGGTGAGACGTGGTTAACCCCAGCTTTGTCATTTAGTCACAGTAAATATACCAATAAGAGCATCCTTGGGGGCACGAGACTACGGTAGTTTAAAATGTGTGTGGGAGACTGCAAAAATTTTTGAAAAGCTGGAAGGAGACAGTGAGGCAAGTACAAGATCATTATAGACACTGAGCACCAGAGATCATGGAGGACATGATGAAAATGATGAGTTAAAAAAAGCAAGCTGCTGGCAGAATTCAAGTTAGACAGAATCTGTGGATGCAAAACAATGGCTGAAATGTTGGGACAAGACCCTGCATCTGGATAGTGTGCTAAGAGGAGATGGCCTCTATAAAGAGACTAGGACATGGGTTCCCAGCCTGAGGTCCAAAGACCCCTTGGTTATTGGCAAGGTTCATCAGCATAAAAAAAAGTCTGGCTAGGGGCAGGGGCAAGACAGGAGCTGGCAAACAACAGATGAGGAGAGGTTAATGGGCAGATGAAGCCAGATAGGAAAGGGAGAAGAGGAGATGGTGATGGAGGCTGGAAGGAGATTAGTAGAGACAAAGAACTGCATATGATGGAATCTGATATGGAAGGTGGCGAGTGGAACCAGAGAAGGGATGGACAAAAAAAAACGGAGCAATGGGTAAAGTGTATGGACAATAGGCAGTTCCCTCCACAGTGGCCACCTTGATCTCCCAGTTGCAAACCATACAGATTAAGGGGAGCAGTTCCTCTCATTTGTGGCCTCACTGTGGTAGAGAAAGAGGCCGAGGACAAACAAGTCAATGTGGGAATGGGGATGGGAGGTGAAATGCATGCAACTGGGAGCTCAAAATGGCCATCGTGGGCAAAGCTCAGCCAAGTGGCTGGCTACTTGTGCTTGATCCTGATGTCGAGGCCATATTGAGGGCACTGAATACACAAGGCAAGGTAATACTGATGACAGAGAGACCTGTATAAAGTAAGAGTGAATTGCTGATGGTGAAACCTGTAAGGGAGTGCCAGGTGGAATGGAGAGAGCTGATTAGCAAGATTAGATCCAGATGGAGGCAAGGGATGGGAGTGCCACTGAAGCCTGCAAAACTTTAGATGAAATGTATATTGGAAATGAGCCCAAGAGGAGAAAAAGAATAGAGGCACAGAAAGGGAGGAAATCCTTTTTCTTGGATAGAAAAGCAGTGCTTCACTAAAAGACAGAATTAATTACAATTAATTTTGGAAGAGGAAAGTTGCAATGCCAATAAAATTTAACTTGGAGGTATTTTATTTCTATTTTTAAACACTTGTAAACTTGGACACAGAAGAGAAATCTATAACCAGGATTCAGTTTCTGAATAAGGGGTACACCAGTTAGTCCAGAAATGAGTAGCAACACCTTCATCTTGATGAATGGCAGAGTATCTGGGAACACAAAGTACACTGCAGATGCTGGGGTCAGATCAACACTCCTGTTGGGGTCATCTATTGCAATCTCTTACTATCATTCAGGGCCCCAAACAGTCCTTCCAGGTGAGGCAACACTTCACTTGTGTGTCTGTTGGGGTAATCTATTGCATTCGGTGCTCCCGGTGCGGCCTCCTCTACATCGGCGAGACCTGATGCAGATTGGGGGATCGCTGCATTGAGCTCTTCCACTCCGTCCGCCACAACAGACAGGATCTCCCAGTTGCCACCCACTTCAACTCTGCTTCACATTCCCATTCGGATATGTCCATGTATGGCCTCCTCTACTGCCATGATGAGGCCAAACTCAGGTTGGAGAAGCAACACATCATATACCATCTGGGTAGTCTCCAGCCCCTTGCTATAAACATTGAATTCTCCAACTTCCGATAATTACCTCCCTCTCCCATTTTCACTCTGCCTCCTCTTCCAGCTGCCTATCACTGCTCTCATGATTCTGTCTTCTACTACCCATAGTGCTTTCCCCTTACATTCCTTCTTCATCTTTCCTGCCTATCCCCTCCCTGCTTCCCCTCCACCACCCCTTGATCTTTCCTCTGATTGGTTTTTCACCTGGCAACTACCAGCCTTCTCCTTCCCACCCTCCCCCCACCTTCTTTATAGGGCCCCTGCCCCCTACTTCTTCAGTCCTGACGAAGGGTCTCAGCCCGCAACGTTGACTGCTTGTTTCCATGGATGCTGCCCGACCTGCTGAGTTCCTTCAGCTTGTTCGTAAGAGTAGCTGGGAAGACTTGTTGGCCTACTCCTGCTCTGATTTCTCAAGTCTAATTTATTTCACTGTATTTAATCTGAGAAACAGTTAATACAGTGCAGTGATAAACAGAACATTGCTGATAGGTTATTTTGCAATGCCAATTCTTTCTCTCCCACAGAATCTGGCTTAATTTGGTGTACAAGTAGAAGAATAATTATTTCAGATGATTTAGTCAAGAATGATAAGCAAAGTAGCTTTTCCCAATAACCTACAAAGGACTCCACATCTTTCATAGAATTCTGATTAAGTTCTACAGCTCTTTGCCAATGATGACCAGACCTCAAGATTATCGTAACTATTTCAATTTTAAATAAACAAATTTCTTATATTCAGGAACAAGTATTCTGGCCCCAAATTTGGTAAATTTCTTTTAAAACATAGAAAGATATTACTCTTCCAAGTGTAAGCACACAAATCAAGTCATGAGGAGCGCAGCTAAGATATACACCCATTAAAAAAGGACACTCTCAGACTGCGATGCATGTACCTTTGCAGTCTTACAAGGACAAAACCCCATGGTTTTATTTCAAAATTGCATATAGGAACCAGCACTTATTTTAATGGCACGTTAGCAAACAAATTTAAAGCAGCCTGTACACTTGTGGACTGTATTACTTATTTAGCAATACAGTGTAGAACAGGACCTACGAGCCATGCTGCCCCAGCAATCACCAACAACCCCAATTAACCCTAACCTAATCACGGGACAATTTACAATGCCCAATTAACCTACCTGGTACATCTTTGGACAGTGGGAGAAAACTGCAGCACCCAGGGAAAACCCACGCATTCCACAGACGGGGCCAGAACAGAAACCCAAACTCCAATATGAAATAGCAGCACACTAACTGCTACACTACCAAGGTGCCCAATTCTACACTATTTTTCTCCAAATAAATTCACCATTAGCAATGGGCATAAATCCAACATCTCAGCGAACAATTCTTGGAAAACTGGGAAATACTCATATGAACTTGTATTGAAAGTAACAGACTTTAAAATTAAAATGAATATTGAAATACAATTTTAAGTAGAACTTACATTTAGACTCAGAGACATTCTGATTAGGTGACCAGACCAGCATTCCAAGGTTATCCCTTTCTTGACATTGCTTTGCAACATCTGTGTGCGAAAGATAAAAAAACAATTTATTTGATATTTATGACATGTACCTACTTTTAGTATTTACAAATAAATATAAAAACACTAGGTGGCATGGTGCCTTTTATTTAGCAACCCACGTCCAATATTAAATTTGGAGGCTATCCATACTGAGTTTGTATGTTTTCTATGTGATCACATTTTTTCCATCCGCAGGTACTCCTATTTCTTACAGACATTTTGATGGACACATGACAGAGCAAGATGCAGATGAGTATGAAAACAAAGAAGTGGAATGGGATTAATGAGGATTCTCCCCTGGAAGATGCCATTGGGTCATGATTTTTGTTTGAGATGAAGTGGGGGTGGGTTTTGGTAGCCAGCAGGAAACAAGGAAACAAGTTCAGAATTGGGTAATTTGTTCGCTTAAATGTAATCATGTATTCATTCATCATTTTCAACTCCTGGATTCAATTTTCTCCTTTTCACACATTCAAAGGGCCTTGGCCCCCCAGGATGTTACAAAACCCTTTACACACAATGAACAATGTTGAAATACACACAATTTTGAAGATCTAGCAGCAAATTTGTATGCAGCATGCTCCAATAAAAATGTGTGTGATTACAACTAGATATTCTGCTTTTATTCATGCAAGGGATAGCTACCGTAACAAAGGCAGTACTTCTGGTCCATCCCCAACAATTAAAGAAAAATACTCTCCCTCCATGAGGATGCGCAGAATCTTGACCAAAAGACAGCTGTGTAATTATGAATAACACTGCTCCAAGATGTCAACTACCTTTAGAATTTGAGAGAAGACTGTGTTTAATGCTCCTGCTGCCCTCTTATGGTGTAAGTCAAGGATTTGAGATAGTACAGCCCTACCTCCTAACACTTATTAAAACACAGAACACTGGAAAAACACAGCCAGTCACACAGCATCTGTGGAAAGAGAAACTGCCAACATTCAGGTCTGTGATCCTTTGTTTTCTGTTTGTCTCAGATTTCCAGCAAGTGCAGTTTACCTTTTGATTTTCATTTACTGTGAGCATTTATCACTTTAACGTAAAAAGGGCACACTAGACAACCAAAGCCACTCAGCTTGAAGATACTTATTAGCACTTTAAAAACTGCCAGAAACAAGGAATTTCCTGCCCCATGTGTCAGAAGAGGTTGGAATGCTGATCCTCCCAAGCAGAAATCCAGCAGCTGCTAAAATTGCTGGGAAAATCTGGGCTGCTGAGTAATTGGTCACCTCAGGTTGATAAACACATCAGAAAGCTTTTCGTTTTATTTTGCTTTATGAAGCGGAGCCTTTCGCAGGAGATGAACATATCAGAAAATGCAAGAGCATCCCCATGAATTTCAACTTGATAGTAATAAGCACCTTCTGGGGGCAAAGCTTTCGCTTGCTGGCAATCAGGGAAAAAAAAGTCATAATTGGGTTAAAAATGCAAATAATCCGAACCACAGTCCTTTCTAAAATGATTTTTTGGCTATAATGGCAAAAAAACACACCACCCAAGTTGATCGGGTAGTGAAGATCATTGAATAAACTGAAGCGAGATCCTGAGATGCACAAATACTCTCGTCGTCTTCTCTCCCTACTGGCAGGACATTCAGATTTGAACATAATATGGAAGACTACTACCCAAGGAGTTTCAAAGCATCTCTTTTTTTCTCCCCCCAAAACAGAAGGTACAAAAGTATATCCAACTCACCTGACAAGGGTGTTTGTTACTTTGGTACTCTACTTGCAATCATATAACCCATGTAACAATTACAGCAGGGAAACAGGCCATCTTGGCCCTTCTAGTCTGTACCGTACACTTATTCTCACCTAGTCCTACCTACCCGCATTCAGCCCATAACCCACCATTCCTTTCCAGTCCATACACCTATCCAATTTTACTTTAAATGACAATATCGAACCTGCCTCTACCACTTCTACTGGAAGCTCGTTCCACACAGCTACCACTCTCTGAATAAAAAAATTCCCCCTTGTGTTACCCCTAAACTTTTGCCCCCATCTCTCAACTCATGTCCTCTAGTTTGAATCTCCCCTACTCTCAATGGAAAAAGCCGCCTATCCACATCAACTCTATCTATCCCCCTCATAATTTTAAATACCTCTATCAAGTCCCCCCTCAACCTTCTACACTCCAAAGAATAAACACCTAACTTGTTCAACCTTTCTCTGTAACTTAGGTGCTGAAATCCAGGTAACATTCTAGTAAATCTTCTTTGTACTCTCTCTATTTTGTTGATATCTTTCCTATAATTTGGTGACCAGAACTGTACACAATACTCCAAATTTGGCCTCACCAACACCTTGTACAATTTTAACATTACATCCCAACTCCTATACTCAATGCTCTGATTTATAAAGGCCAGCATACCAAAAGCTTTCTTCACCACCCTATCCACATGAGATTCCACCTTCAGGGAACTAGGCACCATTATTCCTAGATCACTCTGTTCTATTGCATTCCTCAATACCCTATGTAGTGTTCTCGCTCAGGTATAAGAGAACTCTGAACTAAACACAGAGGTAAACCGTAGTCAATGAAAACAGGATCGCAGTAAGATTAACCGTTTACTGTTCACTCTTCCACATTAACGCATGGTGAAAACTGTTGATAAAACAATACAAAATGTATACAGTATTTGTTTCCTTCTTGATATCACATTTACATCGTAAATACTTGCAAAAGTAAAACTACAACTACATTACATTAAAGTGCAGCATACAGTCAGAATCTACCTATGCCATTGACTGCTTTAAATACACTTCAACACAAACTATCCTCAACTCTTTAACTAACGAAAACATAAACCTTATCAAATGTCATTACTTTTAACAGAATCAGCGTTAACATTTTTAATTCAACACATCGATTATCTCATGAACTTACGGCGTTGCTTCACTGATGTTTCTAGTGCGTAGAAAGAAAACTTCTCTTGTGCTGATCCTGCACATATGAGCCCTCTCCTTCCCGTTTCTCCAAACCGGTATTTTCCCACAAGACGCGGCAAAACTGGGTGCAACATCATCGCATGCCGCGATATATCACAGACAACGAATTTACTTTAAACAATCTTAACTTTAACTAGAAAATTCTAAAAAAAGAATTACTAAAGCGAAATTATAAACTAAACAAATGCCATAAAGGCAACACACCTACCATTTACCATGTATGTCCTATTTTGATTATTCCTACCAAAATGTAGCACCTCACACTTATCAGCATTTAAACTCCATCTACCATCTTTAAGCCAACTCTTCTAACTGGCCTAAATCTCTCTGCAAGCTTTGAAAACCTATTTCATCATCCACAACGCCACCTATCTTAGTATCATCTGCATACTTACTAATCCAATTTACCACCCCATCATCCAAATCATTAATGTATATGACAAACAACTTTGGATCCAGTACAGATCCCTGAGGCACACCACTAGTCACCGGCCTCCAACCTGACAAACAGTTATCCACCACTACTCTCTGGCATCTCCCATCCAGCCACTGTTGAATCCAATTTTACTACAGGCAGTCCCCAGGTTACGCATGAGTTCCGTTCCAGAGTCCGTCTTTAAGTCGGATTTGTATGCAAGTCAGAACAAGTACATCTGGTATTATTTAGCGGCAGTCAAACATTTGTCTTAGTATATAGACTATATTTTACCTTTCTGTGCATATAAAACACTTAAGAAACGTATGTATTTCAATAATTAAACCACTGCGTTGCTTAGTAATAACTGTAGCTTTCACTGGGGCAGGACCTTTCACAAGCTCCATTATTCTCACTTTATCCGTTATCTTTTAAAATTGTTCCGATCATTGACTGACTGTAGCCAAAACGCTTTTCCAATGACCGATGGCGTTTCACATCTTTCCAAACGCTTTATTATTTCCACTTTATTTTCAATTGTGATCACTTCCCATCAATGGAACATAAACAATGTGGGCGGTGGGTCCTGAGCTGCGCCAGATCCCAAAGTCCGCTGGGTCCTAAGGACCACTGCACTGAGACAGGCTAAATGGGACAATGTGCTGGGTTTGGGTATCTGATCCTCCACAATATTCCACGTGGGAATTTAAACTGGAGGTAGCAGTGTTCTTTTTTTACGAAGTCAAGTTGCGAATTCAACATAAACCCTGCACGGGAGCAGTCTGTCACTGCATCAAACTCGGGAAACATTGTTCTCCAGCCTGGCGCTGATCTCACTGTGTCACCAGTCAACCGGAACGGGGCGGGGGCGGGGTCAGGGTGAATCTTACTAAGAAAAATTTAAGCCAAGTACAATGTTAAACACTCAGTGTCAACAGCAACGACTTAAAATGGTGGACATGTTGCGATCTGACTTAAAATGGCGGACGGCATTCTCCTTCCTCAGTTCGTAAGTGCAAGTTGTCCGAAAGTCGGAAGTTTGTAACTCAGGGACTACCTGTACTTCAATATTAATACCTAAAGATTGAAGCTTCCTAACTAACCTTCCATGCAGAACCTTGTCAAATGCCTTACTGAAGTCCATATAGACAACATCCACTGCTTTACCCTCATCAACTTTCCTAGTAACCTCTTCAAAAAATTCAATAAGATTTGTCAAACATGACCTTCCTCGCATAAATCCATGTTGACTGTTCCTAATCAGACCCTGTCTATCCAGATAATTATATATACCATTTCTAAGAATACTTTCCATTAATTTACCCACCACTGACATCAAACTTACAAGCCTATAATTGCTAGGTTTACTCTTAGAACCCTTTTCAAACAATGGAACAACATGAGCAATGCGCCAATCCTCTGGCACCATCCCCGTTTCTAATGGCATTTGAAATATTTCTGTCAGAGTCCCTGCAATTTCTGCACCAACTTCCCTCAAGGTCCTACGGAATATCCTGTCAAGACCTGGAGATTTATCCGCTTATATTCCTTTAAAGCACCAGTACTTCTTCCTCTTTAATCGTTTTAACCCTGAAGGGTTGTACATTGAAATAATAATAGGTCAAGCTTGTTATGTAGCACAGTTGATATAAAATATTTTCTAGTTGAATCTTCTGTCCCTTAGGGGTTTCCCTCAAAAATAATTTAGAAAATGTACTAAAGCAAGCCACTTAGCCTCTCACAATGAAATTTAAAGCGACCTTCTGTTTCTTTTCATGGTCTAAAGTTTTTGAGATACTTGAAATCACTGCTTCAGGGGTTTAGGGGTTCCTGGTTTGCCACACTAGCAAAGGTCAGAATTCGGGCAACTTGTTAATGAGATAATGGCATCATTGTGGGAGTTACAGAAAAACATTTGACACCTCATTCCTTGCATTCGAGGTCAGCACAGATAGATATCCATTTAGCACAAGGACCTTGGCCCAAAACATCATCTGTTTATTTCCCTCCATGGATACTTGTATAATTTTAAACAAACATGAGAGAAACATAGATACAGAGAGTTTGAGAATACATAATAGGTTAAAGTATAAATACAAATAGATAATCTATACATAATAACCTCCCAAACTCATAGTGATTACGAAAAAAGGAGTGAATAAGAAAAAAAAACCCTCCAAGAAAAAACCAACATGGGCCACTGCATTATGTCAAATATACACAGCAGCGTCAGTAACTCCGTACCTCCATCCAAATAATTATAAATAATAAAAGTAAGGTTTAGGAAAAGTCAGTTTAGCTCATATGAAAATGTTGAATAAATGGTCTCCAAGTTTCTTCAAATTTAATTGAAGGGTCAAAAACAACACTTCTAATTTTTTCTAAACTCAAATAAGAAATAGTTTGAGAAAGCCACTGAAATATGGTTGGAGGATTAATTTCTTTCCAATTCAATAGGATAGATCTTCTAGCCATTATCGTAACAAATGCAATCATCCACCAAGCTGAGGGGGGAAACAACTATTATCCACCATTGGTAAACTAAAAATTGCAGTAATAGATTGCAGTTGCAATTTAATATTCAGAACTTTTGAAATAATACCAAAAATATCTTTCCAGTAATTTTGCAAGCAGGGGCAAGACCAAAACATGTGGGTCAATGAAGCAACTTCAGAATGACATCCGTCACAGGTTAGATTAACATAAGAATAAAATCGAGCAAGTTTATCCTTAGACATATGAGCCCTATGTACAACCTTAAATTGTATTAAGGCATGTTTAGCACAAATAGAAGAATTGACTAATTGTAAAATTTTCTCCCACTGCTCAGTGGGTATAAGACAGTGAAGTTCTTTTTCCCATTCCTTCTTAATTTTTCCTGATACTTCTGGCTGTATTTTCATGATCATATTATAAATGATGGCTACTAAACCCTTCTGGCAAGGATTCAGAGCTAAAAAAATTTCCGTAATGTCCATTGGACATAATTTCGGAAAAAACTGTAACATGTTATTCAAGAAATTTCTAACTTGCAAGTATCTAAAAAAATGTTTAACTATAGGATTGGTTATTTGTTTATTCAATTTAGATAAAGCAGAAGGAAACAAAGATCCAAAAATAGAAAACAATGAGAAGTTTCGTACAGATTTACATTCCAAATTTACCCATTGTGGGCAAGATACTATAATCGATTCTTGTGTCCAAAATATTAAATATCGAATATTAACTGCCCAATAGTAAAATCTCAGGTTTGGCAAAGCCAAACCACCCTCTTTCTTAGGCTTCTGTAAATATTTTTTACTTAATCTAGGATTTTTATTCTGTCACACATACGAGGATATTTTGGAGTCAATAGTATCAAAAAAAGATTTAGGAATAAAAATTGGTAATGCTTGGAATAAATATAAAAATTTGGGTAATACTATCATCTTAATAGTATTAATTGGACCAACCAATGACAAAGATAATGAGGACCACCTGGTAACAAGTTGCTTGATTTGGTCAATTAAAGGTAAAAAATTAACTTTAAATAGATCCTTATGTTTCTTGGTAATTTTATAGCCAAATAAGTAAAATGATCTGTAACAAGTTTAAATGGTAAGTGTTTATAAATTGGAACTTGCATATTTAATGGAAATAATTTACTCTTATTAAAATTCAGTTTGTAACCAGAAAAGCTATTAAACTGAGTAAGCAAGGATGAAATAGCAGGAATAGATCTCTCAGGGTCAGATATGTATAGTAACAAATCATAAGCATATAATGATAACTTATAAGTCCCTTCCCCACGAATAATACCAAAAATATTAGGTGATTCATGAATGGCAATGGCTCAAGGTTCCAAAACAATGTCAAAGGACTTAAAGGACAGCCTTGCCTCGTACCACGGGATAACTGAAAAAAAGCTCTCTGATTATTGGTAAGAACCGAAGCCAAAGGTTTATAAATATATTAATTTAATCCATGATATAAATTTCAAGCTAAAATTAAAATTCTGCAACGTATTAAATAAATATAGCCATTCAACTCTATCGAATGCTTTGTCAGCATCTAAGGAAATAACACATTCTGGTATTTTAGCTGAAGGAGTATAAATTATATTAATTAATTTTCTGATGTTAAAAGATGAATAACGGTTTTTAATAAATCCGGTCTGATCTTCAGAAATAATTTTAGGTAATATATTTTCTAATCTAGCGGCCAAAATTTTTGGTAAAAATCTTAGAATCCGTATTCAGCAAGGATATAGGTCGATAGGATGCACATTCAGTGGGGTCTTTATCTTTTTTAAGAATTAGAGAAATGGAGGCATCATAAAAAGATTATGGTAATTTACCTACAGTTAGCGCATCTTTAAAAATTTTACAAAGCCAAGGAGAGCGTATAGAAGAAAAGGATTTTAAAAATTCCGCAGTATAACCATCTGGACCAGGGGCTTTACCTGAATTCATTGAAAAAATAGACTCTTTTATTTCAGTTTCCGTGATAGGCGCGTCTAGAAATACACTGTCTTCTGTTGTTTATTTTGGGATATTCAATTTTCTTAAAAATTCATCCATTATGGAAGAATCTTCAACAAATTCTGATTGATATAAAGAATCATAAAAATCTTGAAAGGCTTTATTTATCTCTTTTAGGATCAATCATCAAAGTGCCATCTCGCTTACGAATCTTGGTGAACTGTCATTAACGGAAGCAATTTTCAATTGATTAGCCAATAATTTGCCAGATTTATCTTCATGTACATAAAACTGGATTCTAGATTTAATTAACAGATTTTCAATTGAAGAGGATAATAGCAAACTATGTTCCATTTGAAGTTCAACTCTTTTTTTTATAAAGTTCTTTACTGGGGGGGGGGGGTCACTGAATAAATCTTATCAATTTCTATAATTTTATCGACCAATATTAATATTTCAGAATTAGTTTGTTTCCTAACTCCAGCAGAGTATGAAATAATCTGTCCGCAAATAAATGCTTTAAAAGTGTCCCATAATGTTCCAGTAGAGATCTCTTCTGTAGAATTTGTTGAAAAAAACAAATCAATTTGTTGTTTAATAAAGTTAAGAAAGTCTGAGTCCTACAGTGAAATAAAGTTGAACCCCCAAGATTTAGCATTAGAAGATGAATCCATTGTCTTAATAGATAACTTCAAAGGTGCATGGTCAGAAATGATAATGGATCATATTTACAATCGATAACATCTGTGAGTAAACAATGATCAATAAAGTAGTAGTCAATTCTTGAGTAATTATGATAAACATGAGAAAAGTATGAAAATTCTTTATCATTAGGGTGTAAGAATTGCCAATTTTCAGAAATTGCAGAATCAACCATAAAGGAATTAATAAGAAAGGCCCATTTATTCGGAAGAACCTGGGTGGGCTTAGATCTATCCATCGAAGGATTTAAGCAACAGTTAAAATCCCCACCCATTATCAACATGTATTCATTTAAAGTAGGAAAGGATATAAATAGGCATTTAAAAAATTCAGGACAGTCAGTATTTGGAGCATAAACATTAATTAAATCAATTTTTTGATTGAAAAGTGAACCAGTGACAAGCAAAAATCTACCTTGTGGGTCCAAAATTGTTTCATAGTGTATAAAAGAGGTTGAAGAATCTATAAAAGTGGAAACGCCTCTTACTTTGGCTTGGGAATTCGAGTGATACTGTTGGTCTTTCCAAAACCTAAAAAAACGTTGACTATCCACCTTCTTCACATGAGTCTCTTGTGCAAAGATAATATTAGCATTCATTCTGTGGAATACTTTGAATATTTTTTTCCATTTGATTGGATGATTTAAACCATTAGTATTCCAAGAAACAAAATTAATAATCTTATCCATATTGCCAATATTTATTGCAGTTAACAGATAAGGTTTTAAAAAAAAGATGAACTCATGAATCTGGAAGAGGGAAGTAAGTTCAAGGAGGAACTTATGACACTCCAACCATTTTTGTAGTTTCAGGTCAGCCCATGAAGTAGAACTTAGCAAAAAGCAAGCAAAAAAAAAAATCCCCCACCCTCGAAACCCCAGAAAAAAAAGCCAAAAAGAGGCAAGCAGGCAGACTAATACTAACTTTACCCCCATGTCTCAAGACAGCAACTCAAACGAAAAAATTAAAAAAGACACAAACCACCCCTATTTTTAAAAAAAGGGTTAGTATAAAAAAGATAAACTATAAAATTAGTACAAAAGGATTAAAAGAAAAAACTAAAAGTGTTAAAACCCAAGAATGGATAATATTGTATTAGTATTTTTTTTAAAGAAGTCCTTAATCTTGTTCAGACACATCCAAACGGATGTGACGTATCCAAGCACCAAGGACTTTTGAGGGAAAAAAACATCTTAGGAAAAAGTTTTTTTTAAAAAAACCTTAATATTTAAATGTTAGAGATATAAAAAAGTGTATATAAACTTTAAAAAAATCTAATGAGTTATTTTTAAAACAAAGAGAATAATATAAGAACAAACTCAGAATAAACCAAAAAAAGGACCTTTACTTAAGTGTGTAAAAAATATACTATCAACCATCACGTAAGAATCATCAAATTATAAAAGGTCCGAATCTATAGACTAATTATTAGCATTAAGAAAAAGGTTAATACAAATTGTAAAAATACATTAGTTAACTCGTAATGAAAAATGTACTATTCTTCAAGGAATCTTTGAGCATCTGCTGGAGATTTGAACAACCGACAAGTCTCATCTTTGAGAGTAACTCTCAATTCTGCGGGAAATAGCAGCGCTTGTTTGTAGCCTTTCTGATGAATTTCCGACATAACTGATTTAAAAGCCATTCTTGCCCTCAAGACTTCGGGACTGTAGTCTTCCAGAATACGAAATTGGAAATTTTGAAAGCTGATCATACCCTTTTTCCGGGCAGCCTGAATCAGACATTCTTTAGTATGAGGATAATGAATCCGGAGGATCACTGGTTGTGGTTTCGTACCTGCAGCTGGTTGAAAATGAGAAATGTGATGTGCATGGTCGATTATTGGAGGGGTATCCAGAACTTCTGAGCTGAATACGTCCATTAGAAATTTTGAGAAAAATACAGTCAGATCACCATTCTCAAAATTTTCCAGAATCCCAATTAGCCGAAGATTTTGGCTTCGAGACTGGTTTTCAAGATCAGTCCATTTTAGATTTATAACGGTCCAGCAGTTTAGACATCGAAGATTGCTGTTGTTCCAAAGTTTCAATTTTGCGATCTCTCTGGCAAGCAGCATCTTTAAGAGCTAAAATTCTTGCTTCTTGTTGTTGAGAATCCATTGTAAGTGATTGAAGTTTTACATTGACTGTCTTTAAAATTTCATCGAGCATAGAAAGCTTTGGGGTTAGTTTATTCTCCAGTTTTTCAAGGCTCTCGTCCATAAGTTTCGCAATTGCTTCCGAAGTTAACGTTTCTTTCACCTGTTTCGATTCCTTAGGTTCTTGTTGTTTAGACATTTTAACAAGTTGAAAAATAATTCAAACAGTTGAAAAAAATTTCATAAGTATCAACCCCTTTAGAATAGGTATAAACAGGTCAATTAGGGGGTGATTGTAGGTAGAAAAAAGTAATAGGATTGGAGCAAAGCCTAAAACAGTCTCACTCCATAAGCACCATCTTGCGACCTCCCAACATTTGTATGTTACCCATTTATCACTGGCTGTTTTTACAGAAGCAACCCATGAACAACCACCTGAATACAACTGTAAGTACATCTGGGATTCTGCAATCATTATGATTCTTTCCATATCCTTGCAAATATTACTTTCCTACAAATCTTTTGGGAGCTCATGGCTAGTAAGCTGGTTGAGTCAACAGGCCTGACTGAAAATGAATGAAATTTCATTACACAATGGAATCCAAGGTTGACTGATATAAATGGTATATAAACCCTTGAATAAGAATTACTTTATGAATTATTTTGCAGCTGATACTTGGAAAGAAAAGAGAATTCAGCTGTCCAGATTTCCTGATATGTTGAATGTTGAAAAGCCTGATATTTAGCAGGTGTAGCTTGATAATGGCTGATCAGAATCAGGTTTATTATCACTGGCATGTGACAGGAAATTTGTTAACTTAGAAGCAGCAGTTCAATGTGTTATGATCCCAGCCCCATCCTTTTTGAGAATCGCCAGATCGCTATTAATTCGGGTCTTGGACCCAGGAAATGAGAGAGAATCCTCAGCAGGACAAAGCAACGGATTTGGCCACTGTTTCTTGGAGACACCTTTGTGAATTACGATCCTATACTACGTGCCAGCTCTCCAGCTCTCAGTTCAACGTGGGCTGGGCTACGTGCACACCCTCAGGCAATGTGGGCTGGGGGATTGCATCACCCCACCCTGATTGACATCTACAACCCTGCAAGTCCAGATAAAAGGTAGGCTGCAGGGGGCAGTCTCTCAGCAACGCAACAGAAGGAGACACCATCGCTCATCGCTCCCGTGATAACGGGAAGCTATTCGGAAGCCACGTGTGGTCCGTTTCCCCTGGCCTAGGAAATGAGTGGCTGATAACACCGAAAAGGACTTCGAACTGACAACGGATTCAACGGTTTGCGTCCAAAAAGACTGGCAAGTTCCTTTTCTCATCAGAAATCTCTCTAACACGTGAAACCCAGCGGTTTCCAAAAGGCAAAAAGCCTGCAGACTTCTGAGTGACTTTTATATTTCCATCGGACTCAGTATTATCCCCTAGACAAACGACAGAACTATTTCTTATTGATGACTATTACTATACCCGCGCTTTAGATTAAGTATTGACGACGTATATTATCTGAATGTTTGCATTAACCTTACTTTTGTGTCCCTTTATAAATAAAGACTTTTAAAAATAGTACCATCAGACTTCAGTGGACCTCTCTATCTTTGCTGGTAAGTGATCCAGTTACGAGATACATAACAACTTGGGGTTCTTGTCTCGGGATTTGACACCAAATTGGGAGGCCAGTGAATCGGGCTTGTAAGTCCAAACTTGAATCTGGTTACACAGGTAGCCAGGCAGGAAATCAGCAAAAGAATAGAAATGGTGGCTTTACATGAGGTCATTATGGATTGTCAGTTGGTGTCTGGACCCGTTGAAATAGGGGTGCCATCCGAGTTCCCGAGAACTGACGCGGACGTTCTTCTTGGTAACGATTTAGCAGGAGGTAAGGTTTGGGCAGCCATGATGCCGACCCGCCGACCGCGGTGGCCCCGCCCCTAGAGTCCCAAATCTATCCCGCATGCGCGGTCACTCGCAGCCTGTCGAGAAAGGCAGCTGAGAACGAGAGCAGTTTAAATCGGGCCAGTTTTTATTTGGCTGAGACGTTTCTACCGACCCTGTACCACGAGGGTTTAGAGGGTGGTAAAACGAAGAGTAGTAAAGTGAAAGAGGAGAAGGGAGCGGAGGTAGACCTGCCTTTAGCGAGGAGAAAGGTCTTAGAGGCAGAAAATAAAGATGCGGAACCGATAGAGCGGTTAAAAGGTCCAGAGTTGGACATAGATGATCTGTCTGGGTTGGCAGAACTGTTTGAGGAAGTTGAAACTTCTAAAGGTGTTCCCAATAGTGAAATGAGGGCAGCCCTAGACGAAAAGGGTGCCCTTACCTCGAAGACGTCTGCTGGGTTGGCAGATGAGGTTGTTTCAGCCTGCGGGGTTGAGTTTACTCCGGAAGGGAGTTGCCCAGAGAGTACCTGGGAGAAACGAGGGAACTTAGGATTTAAAAAGGGTACGGGTACTGATCGCCTGGAAGAGGCCAATGTCCCGTTTGAGTGTGTCCAAGATGGGGATGCACGTGGTGCTGAACCTGGTAACGGAGCTCAGAAGAAGTCTGAGGTACTTGATTCAGTGGAATGGGGCGGCCGTCCTTGTGAGTCAGATAGACTTGATTCAGTGGAAAAAGGGTTAACCTTGGTAACCGTGGGAAGTGTGCGTTCCCCGGTGTTTGTACTCGAAGGTGGGTTCAAAGTTAATGCAGAATTTAAGAATGGGGGGATGAGGATTATTATTGAAGGAAACGGAAAGTCTGTAGTTCCCAAATCGAATGAAGAAATCTTAAACCTGGCAGATCGCTCACAGAGTGAGCCGGGAGATAGCGGGGCCCCCCACTCTATTGTTATGCCAGGATGGGGTGTGAAGAGGCCGCATTCGAAATGCTACTTGAACGAAGAGTTCGAATTAAAAACCAATAGCATGAAGGGTCCTGACAAAAGGGCTAGCCACCTGGGTAAAATTAAAGAATTGGGTGGAAATGATCTAAGTTTGGGGCATGGTGTTGATAAAATAACCCCAATGAATGAGGCGGGCAGGAGTTCACCACGCCAAATTACTCAAGTTCCCAACGGGGGGACTCACCGGAAAAGAGGCGACAGTTAATGGGGATGCCATTTTAAACAGCAAAGCAGGTTGTACGGGTTTGCGCCAAAGCCTGTGAATAAAGACAGCCCCTTTGAAAACCTGCCAGTTAAGTAAAACAACCGAAACGATTAGTATTTGCATAAACTTTTGTAGATGCACCTAAGCTAAGATCACACCTCCTTAGTTTTGTTGAAGGAAAGAAAAAAAATAGGTGGTTATTAAATTGAAGTCTGATTCTACAAGACTTTAGTACAGTACGCAATGTTAAGATATTAAAGAAAGGGACGCTGTAATTGTTAACTGTTTAGATACTGACTTGAATGTATAACGATAGTACTCTGTGAAAAGAAAAGCTTGTTAGATTCAAAAATCCTGTAAGACTCTGTACCACTCTGTTTTAACCGCTGGTAAAAACGTTTTTTTAAGAGGGGAGGTGTTATGATCCCAGCCCCCTCCTTTTTGAGAATCGCCAGATCGCTATTAATTCGGATCTTGGACCCAGGAAATGAGAGAGAATCCTCAGCAGGACAAAGCAACGGATTTGGCCATTGTTTCTTGGAGACACCTTTGTGAATTACGATCCTATACTACGTGCCAGCTCTCCAGCTCTCAGGTCAACGTGGGCTGGGCTACGTGCACACCCTCAGGCAATGTGGGCTGGGGGATTGCATCACCCCACCCTGATTGACATCTACAACCCTGCAAGTCCAGATAAAAGGTAGGCTGCAGGGGGCAGTCTCTCAGCAACGCAACAGAAGGAGACACCATCGCTCATCGCTCCTGTGATAATGGGAAGCTATTCGGAAGCCACGTGTGGTCCGTTTCCCCGGGCCTAGGAAACGAGTGGCTGATAACACCGAAAAGGACTTTGAACTGACAACGGGGAATCCACGTTCCCGATTCAATGGTTTGCGTCCAAAAGGACTGGCAAGTTTCTTTTCTCATCAGAAATTTCTCTCTCTCTCTCCCCAACACGTGAAACCCAGCGGTTTCCAAAAGGCAAAAAGCCTGCAGACTTCTGAGTGACTTTTATATCTCCATCGGACTCAGTATTATCCCCTAGACAAACGATAGAACTATTTCTTATTGATGACTATTTGATTGAGTATTGACAACGTATATTATCTGAGTGTTTGCATTAACCTTACTTTTGTGTCCCTTTATAAATAAAGACTTTTAAAAATAGTACCATCAGACTTTAGCAGACCTCTCTATCTTTGCTGGTAAGTGATTCAGTTACGGGATACGTAACAACTGCAATACATTATCTAACAGAGAAAAAAATAAAACAAAACATAATAATAAACAAGTAAATCGATTATGTATATTAGATCCTCAGAGCTCCTGACACCCAGAAACTTGAAGCTGCTCACTCTCTCCACTTCTGATCCCTCTGAGTATTGGTATGTGTTACTACATCTTACCCTTCCTGAAGTCCACAATCAACTCTTTTGTCTTACTGACATCGAGTGCCAGCTTGTTGCTGCGACACCATTCCACTAGTTGGCATATCTCTCTCCCGTGTGCCCTCTCGTCACCACCTGAGATTCTAGCCAACAATGGTTGCATCGTCAGCAAATTTATAGATGGTGTTTGAGCTATGCCTAGTCCACACAGTCATGTGTATATAGAGAGTAGGGCAGTGGGTTAAACACACACCCAAGATGCGCCAATGTTGATCATTAGCAAGGAGGATATGTTATCACCAATCCACACAAACTTTGGTCTTCCAGTTAGGAAGTTGAGGATCAGAAAGATTGCAGAGGGAGGTACAGAGGCCCAGGTTCTGCAACTTCACAATCAGGATTGTGGGAATAATGGCATTAAATGATGGGCTATAGTCGATGAACAGCATTGTGACGTAGGTGTTTGTGTTGTCGAGGTGGTCTAAAGCCATGTGGAGAGCCATTGAAATTGCATCTGCTGTTGACCTATTGTGGCGATAGGCAAATTGTAATGGGTCCAGGTCCTTACTAAGGCAGGAGTTCAGTCTAGTCATGACCAACCTCTCAAAGCATTTTGTCACTGTTGATGTGAGTGCTACCAGGCAAATGTCATTAAGGCAGCCCACATTATTCTTCTTTGGCACTGATATAATTGTTGCCTTTTTAAAGCAAGTGGCAACTTCTACCCATAGCAGTGAGAGGCTGAAAATGTCCTTGAATACTCCCACTAGTTGATTGGCACAAGTTTTCAGAGCCTTACCAGGTACTCCATTGGGACTTTCTGCCTTGCGAGGGTTCACTCTCTTTAAAGACAGTCTAACATTGGCATCTGAGATGCAGATCACAGGGTCATCAGGTGCCGCAAGGATCTTCACAGCTGTAGTTGTGTTCTCCCTTTCAAAGCGTGCATAGAAGGCACTGAGTTCATCTGGTAGTGAAGCATCGCTGCCATTCATACTATTGGGTTTCGTTTTGTGGGAAGTAATGTCTTGCAGACTCTGCCAGAGTTGCATGCATCCGGTGTCGCCTCCAACCTCAGTCAAATTGTCTGATTTATTCCCCTCACCACACCGCATAACTTTTGGCATACCTGGAATATTCTCAAGGGAAGTCATAGTGGAGTCCCATTTGATTGCAAAGAAACTGACTAAGTACCTGGAAGGATGGAATTTAGAAGGAGAATGATTGATTGATTTTACATAACCCAATACAGACTCAATAAACCTCATTCAATGCTATAATCAACTTGTGCCATTGTAAACAACCAAACAGGCAATATTCCTGCTACTTTTGGATACATAAAACTAGAACTAGGCCACAATTGGAAGAATCAGTTTTCCTGGTCACAACTGCATAGCTATAGAAAATTTCTAATCATCCAGTCACATAGGTTGAATAAGAATTGAGATAACAGTCTAAAAGGGGTGTTGAGATTCTTGAATGAAACATGCCAGAACTGAAATGTTTTCTGAAGATGCTTTAACTAGCTAAATCTTGATAGAAAATAGGAGGTGTTAGCAGGAAAATAGGAGGGATAGATTTTTGAGTGACACCAGAGGCAATGAAATGCAGTGAGGTCAGAAGCCATTTTCAGTTTTCTCCACCTCAAAGAGATGAGAAAGAAAAAGGAAAATGTGACTCATCTAGATGATACCAGTGAGGTAGGGAAGGACGGCATAGTCAACCATCTCTGGCAGAGGCAGAAATTTGAATGTGTAATCCAAAAAACATGGAAGGGACTACATTCAATGAGAAAAGGAACCTTGGAGGGAAAAAGAACTATTAACAATGTCAAATAAAGGAGTCTGAAGTAAAACTAATGGGCACGACATTTACAGGAATAAAATCAAGAGACAAGACAAGCTCAGAGCAACAAAGTTGGGGAAAGTTTGGCTCCAGAGACAAAGGCAACTATTAGGATGCCCTCATTCCTAGTAACTAAACATCATAAGTTCCTTACAAGACCACGTACAGGAAACAGGAATTTAAACAGATAGCCTAATTAGTTGTTTATTTTATGCAGGGATGTAAAAATGTTGGATTCTTGCTCTATCAAGCCATACAGAATTGGCAAGGTCAAACATACCCAAGAGATGGAACAATGAATGACATGCTAAATCTTCAAGGACAATTTGGAGTTAAGTGCAGACTTTGCCAACTATGTGCAAACTACGTACATGAACAAAACCTACTGAACATGTCAATTAAATTGCACAGACTCTATTAAAGGCAGATTTCTACCAATGGTTAAAAGTATTTCTGTTGAGGTTCTAAGTTCCTGATTAACTTGTGGAACATTCCTACATTTTGTCAACATATTTCCAAAGGTTCAGTGTTTAAAACTGAGTGCAGTATTCTAGATGGGGTATGTCCAACAATCTGCACAAATACAACTTCTTCCCTCGAACATTAATGCTCTCGAGGTAAAGAGCAACATCCTAGAACTTTTCTTTTAATACCTCTCAAGTCTGTGCAACTGGAAACCAAATTTTAAATGCGTCTTGTGATACCAAAATCTCTATCTTGTCATGGTTTCAAATCTCTTCTCATTCAGAAAGTTTTTTGGGTTCTAAATGAATGACACCCTTCCCACTCTGAATTCTCTAAGAGAGCTTTGCTTATCAAGTCTGTCTCTTTTTAACTTCCCATTTCCAGTTTCACAATTTTCACTATTTTTAACTATTATCGGCAAATTCTATGCACACATTGGGCATTCCTTCATCCTATTCATGCAGACTCCAGGACAATACTACTTGTCATGCCCCTATCAAACTCCATTTCTCTTACCCTACTGTCATCACCTACCTTTAACCAATTATAAAACTTTGACAGAGTGTCTCAAATTCTGTGCACTTTTACTTTGTATGAACCCAAGTTTTAAATTAAGCACTAACTTTCACATTAATATATAAAATAATATAAAAGTTTATATTTTATAAATAGGCAAGATACATTTTAGTCATCGTAAAGTTTTGAAAAATAAGTAGACATTTGTGAAGAATGTTATGATGAAATGGCGGAGCAGACTCTGGGCCAAATGGCTCCATCTGCTCCTATGTCTTGTGTAATTATGAGAGAGCCATCAAGCCAAATTAGACACAGGACATATGGATAGCACTCTTCATTCTTAAAATATATGGCAGATAAGTAAATGTACCTTTGGATGCCAGCAAAAAGCAAGATCAGCATTAAAAACGTAATATTTTAATAAACATTTTTAGTTAAGTGTACAAGAAAGTACATGAGGTGATTGCCATTGAGAGAGAAAGCAGAAGAAACCTTGCATGCTATTTTAGAACAGTAAAATAACGAGAAAAATATAGCTTTCATGAGTGGTACACTAGTTTAAAAATATTATGGACAAATTATTTAAGCTGCAAACATTTTTAAATAGAGAACTCATCAATGACAGATTTGTAAAATTAGTAATTAACAGTCACAAGTAATTACAACATCCGCTCCACAATTATAAATCCAGCACTCTTTGTAGGATTAACACAGAAATTCTGACTTGTAAAATATTTTTAACGAACATAAACCAAAAAGATACTGTTAACATCTGGTCTACACCTCTGCCAAAGAAATAACATTTGCTTGATAGGCATTTCTAAACAGTTCAATGCTACTGCTGTCTTCAATCTTGGGTCACAAGATTTATTCTGGAGTGTTGTAGAATGGCCCAAACTGCAGAGACCAAATTGTACAGAGGCAATAATGGGAAGTTAAAAGCGCATCACTCCTTTCACCACTGACTTTCACCATCATGCTCAAAGTCATCTGGAACTAATAGACCTCATCATACATAATCTATGTTGGTGTTTGTGCTGTAAACTAATCCTCTCACATACCATCTACCTCATTTCAGCCTTTCAGCGTACATTTCTAATTCCTTGTCTCTCATGTATTCATCTAGGCTACTTTTGAAAGCACACAAGCATAGGCATTTCCTCTGGTTCCTTCTTCAGAATTGCAATTCCAGGCCTTGACCTAGATTTTAGAGCTTTGTGAATGGTAAAGCTACGTGTGCACTATAATTATACTATTAAACTGATCAGAACCTCAATATTTTCACCCATGTAGTGTTGTCCAGATATACCAAAACTTTTAAGAATGATTTCGATTCTTCCATCCGTTGCCTCATTTTGCTGTCCACTCTACTAAATCTATCACTTGCCAACAGAAATTGGAGAAATTGGAAATAAAGTTTTGCTGTAGAATACTCTAAATATAACAGATAATGTTGCAAGCAATTTATATAGTCTTTTAATGGTGCTTTAATTCACATAACCACAAGAAATAGCAGGTCATTTGTACTTTCCAAATCATTATCATTCGTGTTTTGAATGAACTCAATTACTAAAACTCCACAGCCCTTAAATTAGATTTCTAAAGATTCACAAGACCGTGTGAAAGAATCTCTCATTTAATTGACCTACTCTTTTATCTGAGACTTTGACCTCTAGACCTATGCTCTTCATCCAGGGGGAAACCCTCCTGAGATCACCTCTATTTCTTCTGAATTCTGGAGAAAATATGCCTAATGTACTCAGAACAAATCCACCATCGCAGGGCCCAATTTTCAATACACACTACCTAGGGCAAATAATCTTTTATCTTCTTCGGTTGTCCATCGGGATCTGATGACGACGTCCACTCCTTCAACGGTGAGATCTTAGATGACTATATAGTCCTATCCTGGACCCACAAGTTCTATTGCAGGTGGGACATGTATATGTGTCAGTGGTGGTGGTAGTGATGGCAACCATGGATGCATTTCTCCTGGCTCTCTTCTGCTGTCTTCCGGTTGTTCTTTCCATCTCTAGAATACGAACCCCATCCCTACACAGCTGTTGCCAAGTGTTACAGTCAGCGGCAACATCCTCCAGTTCGTCAGGTCTGATCTTGCACTTCCTTAAACATTCTTCATCTGATCGTAATAGCGCTTCTTCGGCCCTCCAGCTGAGCGCCGACCATGATGTATCTGGCTGTATTACGCTCTGCGGGGTAGCCGACATGGGGGCATCCTTATCACATGCCCCGGCCACTGCAACTGACACTGGGTGACCATGGCCTCAATATTTCTGCAGTTGGTCTTTACAAGTACAGGCAGCCCTCCTTATCCACGGGGGATTGGTTCCGGGACCCCTCGCGGATACCAAAATTCACGGATGCTCAAGTCCCTTATGCAACCTGTCTCAATCCGGTGGACCTTATTACCCAGTGGAACCCCAGACCTTATTTAATCTGTCTCAGTGCGCTGGATATTAGGACCCGGTGCCAGAGCTCTGAATCTGCAGTGTTTCTGTTCACGAAAATAATCACGATTGAAAATAAAGTGGAAATAATAAAGCAATCGGAAAGAGATGAAACACCATTGGTCATTGGAAAAGCGTTAGGCTACAGTCGGTCAACGATCAGAACAATTTTAAAGGATACAGTGAGAAAGGCTCTGCCCTGATGAAAGCTACAATTATTACTAAGCAATGCAGTGGTTTAATTATTGGGTTTTGGGGTTTTGAGTGGAAAGCACACTCAGGAGCAATCTGTCCTGAGAACTTCCGTTCCCAAGCCCGGCGCTGAAACATATGTTCTTAAGTGTTTTATATGCATAGAAAGGTATAATATATACTATATACTAAGACAAACGTTTGACTAACTGACGCCAAATAATACCAGATGTACCTGTTCCAACTTACTGAGAACTTCTGACTTTTTTTCGATCCCGATCCACGGTAACCTACGCGCATCCTCCCGTATACTTTAAATCATCTCTAGATTACTTATAATAGCTAATACAACGTAAATGCTGTGTAAAATGGTTGTTATACTGCATTGTTTAGGGAATAATGACAAGTAAAAAAGTCTGTACATGCTCGAACAACAAGTGCTGGAAGAGCACTTCCAGGTTTTCGCGATCCGCGGTTGGTTGAATTCGCGCATGCGGAATCCGCGGATAAGAAGGGCCGACTGTATCTCACTGTGAGGCACCCGCTCACGCCAAGTAATTCCCAGGATACGCTGAAGGCAGCTTATGTGGAAGCACTCCAAGGACTTGATGTGACGGCTGTAGGTTACCCAAGCTTCACAGCCATAAAGGAGGGTGGTGACACAGACCGCTTGGTATACAGCGACCTTTGTGGAGGGATGAAGGCTCCTGTTCCGAAAGACTCTACATCGAAGTCTCCCAAAGGCAGCTGATGCCTGTTTAATGCGGCTCTGGATGTCGTTGTCAATGTTTATATAAGGGCAAGAGAACCGAAAGCTATATTTCATTTGCAGTTACACCGATTTCTTTAGTTCTGTTCTCAAATCTATTCATAATTGCGATCAACATGTCATTTATCTTCCCAAATGTTTACTGTACCTGAATGTTGGCTTTCAGACTTATATACAAGATTACCCCAGTCTCTTTGAACATTATTTCCTGATCACAATTTAAAAATTAATTTGCTCTTCTGCTTTGGGTGGTTAAGTAGTTGACCTCACTCTTTTCCACTGCATTGTTCATTTGTCAGGTCCTCGCTCAAAGCTTTTTTTTAAAAAAACCGTTGTCACAATCCCACCTACTTTTGTATCCTCAGCAAATAATTTGGCCTATCACAACAATAAATAGCTACTATTGTGAATAGCTTAGGCCCATGTGTTACCCTAATCTCTCAGCTCTTTCTACTAACATCACCTCCAGACAATACAAACACTGAAGTCTTTAAGGTGGACAAACTAAGCATAATACCATGACGATTCATCTATGAGAAACAAAGTAGAAGACATCTCTCTAATGTACATGGAAGAAGACACACCTTTATTGTTAAGGGTAGGCTAAGAACAGGATTTGGTTGCAGTAAACTTTAGTTAAGAATTCTATTTTCTGACTCCATCTTTCCCACCACCCCCCCCACTTCTGATTTTCTCTATGTGACTTCCTTATCCACTTAGCCCTCCCCACCAATCTTCCTCCTGGCACTTATCCTGCAAGTGTGACAAGATCTACACCTGTCCCTACACCTCCTCTCTCACCACCATTAAAACCTCCAAACAGTTCCTAGATGAGGTGACACTTCATCTGCATGTCTGTCAGGGCTATCTATTGTATCTGATGCTGCCAGTACAGTCTCCTTGAAATCAGTGAGACCTGATGCAAATTGGGGACAGCTGCGTTGAGCACCTTCACTACGTCCACCACAAAAGGCAGGATCACCCAGTGGCTACCAGTTTCAAATTAACATTTCATTCCCATTCTGACGTGTCAGGCCACGGCCTGTCAAGGCCAAACTCAGATCGAAGGTGCAACATCTCACACCATCTGGATAGCCTCCAACCTGATGGCATGAACATCAATTATTTAACTTCCAATAATTCTTCCCCCGCACCCCCCCCCCCAATTTCCATTCCCATTCTGGCTACCCTCTTACACCTTTCTCAACTGCCCATCACCACCTTCTGGTTCCTTTCCTCTTTCCATTCTATGGTCCACTGCCCTCACCTATCAGGTTCTCTCTTCTTCAGACTTTTACCTCTTCCACTTGTTCCCTCCCAGCTTACTTCACCCCCATCCCCGACCTTCTCTTTCACCTGTCACCTGGCAGTTCACACTTCTTTCACTCCCCCACCTTCTTATTGGGCTTCTACCCCACTCCTTTCCAGTCATGAAGGGTCTGAGCCTGAAGCATCAACTGTTTATTCCCCTCAATAGATGCTGATTGACTTGCCGAGTTCCTCCCGCATTCCCTGAGTGTTCTCAAGATTTGCAGCATCTGCAGAATACCTTATGTTTATTTTTTCTATTGTTTGACAGTGCTGTGTGTAAATATATATTAATCAATTGTATCAATGCATGCATAATTAAAATGTTACTTACCATCCATGTCTTACAAAAAAGTACTAACCAAAGGAAATATTAGCTTTTAAGAAAAATCTTGAAGTGCAAGAACAGTATTAGTGAAGGAACTATTTTCATATAATTCACAATTACAATTATATTGTCATATAATTAAGATCAGCTTCAATACCATAAGATATAGAAATAGGCCATTTGGCCCATCAAGTATGCTCTGCATTCATTCCATCATGGCTGATTTATTATCCCTCAAGCCCATTTTCCTGCCTTTTCCCTGTAACCTTTAACTAAACAAGAACATATCAACCTCTGCTAAAAATATACTCAATGACCTGGCCTCCACAGTCGTCCATGGCAACGAATTTCAGATTCACCACCTTCTGTCTAAAGAAATTCATTCTCATCTCATTTCTAAATAGACCTCCCTCTATTCTGAGGATTTACCCTCTGGTCACCCACTATAGGAAACATACTCCCCACATCCACTATCTAGGCCTTTCAATATTTGATAGGCTTCAATGTGATCTCCCAATTCTTCTAAACTCCAGCAAATATAGGCCAAGAGCCATACACTCCTCATATGTTAACCCTCTTTCATACCCAGAATAATTCTTGTGAATCTCCTACGTACCCTCTTCAATGCCACTACATCTTTCCTTGAATAAGGGCCCCAAAACTGCTTACAATACTCCAAGTGCAATCTGACCAATGCATTATAAAGCCTCAGTATCATCACATCCTTGCTCATATTCTAGTCCTCTCAAAATGAATGTTAACATAGCATGTCTTCCTTACCACCAACTCAGCCTGCAGATTAAACTCCAGGGAATCCTATACATGGAATCCCAAGTCCCTTTGCACCTCTGATTTTTGATTTTTCTTCCCATTTAGATAGTCTATGCCTTTATTCCTTCTACCAAAGTACCTGACTGTCCACTTCCCAACACTGTTTTCCAACTGTTACTTTGTCCATTCTCCCAATCTGTTCAAGTCTTTTTGCATCTTTAACACTACCTGCCCCTCCACCTATCTCTGTGTTGTCTGCAAAATTGGTCACAAAGACATCAGTTACATCAACCAATTCATCAACATTTAACATGAAAAGCAGTGGTCACAGCGCCGACCCCTGCGGAACACGACACGTCACCAGCAGTCAACCAGAATAAGCTCCCTTTATTCTGAGTCTTTGCCTCCTGCCAATCAGCGAATCTATTCATGCGTCATATCTTTCCTGTAATACCACGGGCCCTTATCTTGTTATGCAGCTGCACGTGTGGCACCTCCTCAAGAGCCTTTTGAAAATCCAAGTAACCAACATCCACTGACTCTTTGTCTATCCTGCCTGTTATTTCCCAACAAATTTGTCAGGCAAGATTTCCCCTTACAGAAACAATACTGACTTTGGTCTGCTTTATCATGTGCCTCCAAGCACCTTGAAAGCTCACTTAATAATGGACTCCCAACAGGTTCCCAACCACTAAAGTCAGGCTAATTGGCCTATAATTTCCCCAAAGAGTGGAGTGACATTTGCAATTTTCCAGTTCTCTGAAACCATTCCAGAATTTAGTGATTCTTGAAAGATCATTACAAATGCCGCCACAATCCCTTCAGTTACCTCTTCCAGAACCCAGGGGTATAGTCTATCGTAGGTGACTTATCTATCTTCAGACCTTTCAACTTCCCAAGCACCTTCTTATTATTAATAGCGACTAAACTCACTTCTGCCCCGATACATTCGAACTTCCAGCATACTGCTGGTGTCTTGCACAGTGAAAACTAACAAAATACTTAAGTTCATCTGCCATTTCTTTGTCCCGCATTACTACCTCTCCAGCATTATTTTCCAATGGTCTAATATTCACAATGGCCTCTCTTATTCTTTACACCTGAAAAAAATTTTTGGAATACTTGTTGATATTTTTGGCTAGCTTGCCTTCATATTTCATCTTTTCTCTCCTTATGGCTTTTTAGATGCCTTCTGTTGGTTTTTAAAAAGCTCCTCAATCCTCTAATTTCCCACTAATTTTTACCCTTACAGTTTCTTAACAGTACCCATAAGAATTCTATATTTTCCAATCCTATGTCACCGTTCTAAGGATTTGATTTCATGTTTTTTTAAACACAGCCTACCAACCTGTCCTTTCGATACAAGTATATCCTTGGATATCAAGCTCCCAACAATCATCTTCTTTCAGGTACATCTCAGTGATGCCCAACATCATACCTGCCAATCTCTAAATGTGCTACAAGATCATCTACCTTATTCCCTCTACTGCACAGTGCACTGCACACTGGCCCTTCAATCCACATTTAAAAACTACAAGAGCAAGACCAAAGGTGACATCAGAAAACTGAAAATTTCCTCCTGAAAGAAAAAGTTCCTCTTAAGAGTTTTAGAAGCAAATTCTCCCTAATCTTTTGCACCACAGTTCATGATACAGATCGGAAGCAGTCAAAATTCTGACAGTAGGATCTTTCAGATACTGTTAACAGTGGCAAAGTAAAGTAAATTAAAAAGGCAGGCATAGAGTTATTAGATCAAACTGTGCTGAGGATAGGAATAAAGCTAAGAGATCAGAAAGTGGGACAAGGCTAGCAAGAATGTAAGACTGAATTGAATTAGAAATCAGTCTGCATAGGTCATAGCCCAGAGCATTTGGGCAAAGGTCAGATTGGGCAATAGAGACAAAAGCGACTGCAAAGATACACATTGATGGGAATACTCCTGATACTACAGAAGGACTTTTGACTGAAAATATGACCATAAAGGATTCAAAAATTGTTACAGTGATATGTTAATTACACAACCCATAAAATGAGTAACTATTTAAGCCAATCAGGAGGATTTAATGCAGTGTAAAGTATTAGATGAAATCATTACAACATTGGTTTTAACAAAATTGTTGCAGCTCACGTAGCCGTGATCTAATATTGATTGCTGCTGATACTGAATCAATGACAGTTAAATAATCTCCTTGAGCAATTATACATCTCTGCAAATCTGAGAATGACTTGGTATTTTCAGGACTTAAAAAAAATATTCCTCCCACCACCACTTTGATTTTTTGCAACAGCCTGTTTCAGATCTTGGTTAACTATTGCGTATACAATCATACGTTGATCCCTTAAACTAGAAGTAAATATTAGCTTTATTTGTACATTGAAACATATAGTGAAATGTTGGTTGTTGATGCAAATAACACACTTTCCAATGACATTCTGGGGACAGCCTACAAGTTCTGCAGCTTCCAGCACCAACAATGCAAGCCTACAACTTACTAACCCTAACCAGTATGTCTTTGGAATGTGGAGGATTACCACTGCACCCAGAGACAAGTATTCAAATCCTAAAGAATTAACTCGCTGCCATAATGGGCAACCACATTTTACCATGTGTTGCTATGTGAACAAAGTAAAAAAACTACCTGCAGTGGCAGAAAAAAAATCACCTTCAAGATTCCACACACTTAAAACCATAGCATATCAAATTCTACTTTGTTAAAAAAAGAACTTCAACCTTAAAATACTGAATACTATCTTTGCCGTATTGTTATACTTGTTAACGGACTCTGAAGAAGCTGTTGCTCCTAGAAAAAATTACAAAAACAAAGAATGAACCTGGATTTAACTAGCACCGTTTTTTATTCTCACGTGATTATGCAGCAAGATTAATCACTCTTAATGTCTAATTAATCATCGGTGTGCAGACATCAAACAGCTAATTTTTGTTAAGACTCTGTAGTAGTGGGACAAATGAACAGTTACTTCTAAAATGTTGGGGATTAAACATCTGAAAACCACTTCCAATGAGGTTTTAAAATTTAAATAATGAAGCTTCATCTTAACACCTGAAATAAAAATGATTGCACCATAGAAAAAAAGAACTTTCTCAGTAATAAACTTATATTAGCTCAGTAAAAGTTCATGGATTTGGGCTTGAACCTATGACCTAATCACTCGAGGTAAAGATTACTGCCACAAGGTAAAGTTGATGCTGTGCAATACTGATTCAAGATTGTTTAATGTCATTTCCTGCACACAAGTGTAAAGAAGAACAAAACAGTTGTTACCCTGGACCCAATGCAGTACCAAAAAAGATTAAAACAATAATAATTAAAAACACAATATAAATACACAAGATAGCTTATATACAAAGGTTGAATGCACATCCATAAAGTTTCACTAGGCTGTAGATAAGGTGACAGAGAGAAAATAAAAAAAAAAGTGGTGGATTTGGTGAGTGCAAGTAATGATCACCATTACTACTTGAGGACACTGTTTTTGAGTCTGATGGTTCTGGTGTGGATGTGACTCAATCTCCTCCCTGACAGGAGTGGGAACAGAGTTGGTGAAATCTTTCATGATATTACTGGCCCTTTTCTAGAACCTTTCAAGTATACACATCCTTGACGGCAGATGGTCTCGAAGCTTAGAGCCCTTTTGACTACCCATTGTAGAGCCTTCCTGTACCAAGCAGTGATAAAGCTGCATGTCTGAAGAATTATGCGAGTATGGAAGTGCAAAGTCCAGCTCTCTGCAACCTCCTCAAACAAGAGGCTGGTGAACATTCTGGACTATGTTGAATGTGTATGGGATCATGAAAGCTTGGGTGTGATGTGCACCAATGTAAAAAGGGGGTGTGAGTGGTGTAAGTTCTCCTGGCGTTGATAACCATTTACTTTTGTCTTGTTGATATAGAGATTTGTAACTCGGGTTGAGGATGTTGCCGTTGAGTGGCTTGCCAAGCTGGCTTGTTAGCTTGCTGGATAACAAAACGTCTACAAGGCAACATCATCAGTGCAACTTCGAATTAAATGTAGTGATCTTGAGATTATTTACCATGAATCAGGCCTGCAACACTTCCACCTTCTCTCTGTAGGCCATCTCATCATTGTTGGCGATGAGCCCCACCACTGTGATGTCATCAGATGATGTGATGATTGGTGTGTTTGGCCACACAGTCACGTGTGAGCAAAATGTACAGCAGTGGGCATTGCAAACACTCAGTTGCAAAGTGATGTATTTCGAGTGAAGAGTAAGATCTGTGGGACAATAGAGCTGAGTGCTGAAATGAAATCCAGAAACAACATTCTGACACAAGTGTCCTTGTTTTCGAGGTGTGTCAGGGCCAGGTGCATGACAGATGCTACGGCATCTGTCATAGAGTGGTTCTGTCTGTAAGCATATTGGTGAGCGTCTAATGAGGCAGGAATTATGTTTGTGATATGTACCATTATCAGTCGTTCAAAGTACTTCATGATGATTGGTGCCAGTGCTATTTTGCCATTTAGTTCTGAAGGTGTAGAGTTCCTTGGTACAGCGATGACAGCGGCTGATTTGAAGCACGTGGGAACAGCCGCCTGGTTAAGTCTTGAAGATACGACTGCTTAGCATTCTGAATTTTATGCTGCACTACAAGTTGGAAAGTTGTGTTTCTAACATGACAGTGAAACCAAAATACCTTACTCTCAAACAAAATAGACTATTCTCCTTTGTCCAAATTAATCTCCATAAATCCAAATCAGAAGCTAAATTTAAAGGTCACTTCCATGTTATTTTTTCCCCCAAATAGCAATGTTCTCTTAGTTTCATTTTTTAAGAACAAACTAAATTGCTCAACTTAATGCATTGCTCTCTCAGTCCAGACTCAAACAGTCACATGCAAACATTTCCATCCTATTTTGTGAACCATCTTAAAAACTATGAACTTAAATATTTAACCAACTTTATATTTTGGCAGTAAAGGAAATGAACACAAATAATACACAACACGCCCCTTTTACACTCCAGTTCTTTCCTTCTGGAAAATAAACAAAGCTTTTTCCATTTACCCTTCATTCCTGGAGCCACACCCAATGTCTCCTAAATGCATTCTTTCCTCAGCACCTACACTTGCCTCAAGCGACAAAAGAGCAGGTATTTCATATGTACTTCTATCTCCATTTAGATATTACTCTTATTTCAACTTATCTTCTAACAGAACCATCAAGATACATCAATATGACTTGTCATTTACCGCTCAAGATCTCCTGGTTTCATCCGAATGTAAATACTTAAAAACTAGATGAACTTGAAAGTTGTCTTAAAATCTGATTCCACTTTAAAAATTAACCTCAAATTAAATTTTCTAAGTTACTTGAAATAGATAGTTTAAAACAAAACACTTCTATAGCTCAAGAGAAATCTTGCAGTCATTTCTAGTCTTCCATTAATCTACATACCCTTTGCTTCCTATTAGCCAAATGTTCTCAGAAGCATGTAGCTATATTATTGAAATTAGACTTGCAATAACATCAACTTTACCATAATTTCTATCATAATTTCACATGGCTTAAAACACTGAAATGAAACAAACAATGGCAATAACTTAGATCCCTTGATACATATTTATTCTTCCACTAATAATTTCTTCTATTATGAAAAACATTTAGATATACGTTTGGTGAGAGGATATTTGTAATTTTAACTCTGCTACTTCCCAAAATGATTCACTGAGCATTTAGAGGTTTAAATGTGGTCTTTCAAAATTTAGATACTTTTAATTAACAATGCCACATTACAACCAATTAATTATTTGCAGGTGAAATTATTACATGAAGGGGTTTGCTTCAGTGGAAAAAAGTATTTATTCTATCTGCAGTTATATTTGAAGCAATATTTCAAACTTGTAATATTTATTGAATCTGAGGATTTCCAAAATTTGGCTGCACATTTATTTACCAAATGTACAAAACAATGGCCTACAATGTGAGGAATAACTAATAAGGGTACCATAATTAGGTCCAAAAAAACCCAAAAAGTATTCCAGGTCACTGTATTACAGTGAGAGTCATACTACAAAGAATTCTCAAAATTCAATCCAACAGAATCAAAAAAATTTCCTGCAGGAAGATTTAAGTGTAAAATAAATTCTATTATTGATCCTACTAAATAGCTCCGAATTCTTAGCCAACTCTTACAGGCTTGAAACTGTCACATACAACTAGCTTGTATAAAATTCAAGCTGGTTCCCCGATTTTCTTCAAGCAACTTATGCAACCAGTAACAAAGTGATTTTAACTGTCCTGTTGTACATACTGTTATAAATTATACATTTAGAAGGATCCAAGTAATAAAGTCAATTCAAGTGATACAAGACAAGAACAGTTTCAAGTTCAAACTGTTGTGATGAATGAACTACAAAAGCAAACAATTTCTCTACTATAGTATAAAAAAATTATAGTACAATCTGAACCTGACCAATCCAAACCCAATCAGTGCTGGACATTTTAAAATTTTTGAAACGACAAAACTACAATTGGGTCTTATCAAACAGCCAAGCTCTATAATCAATTAGAATTCATTTTCATATCCCTTCATCGCCCATCCAAATGTAATTGTTTTATCATTTGTGCCCTGTGCCACCAGTTTCCTGGCCCACTATCAGGACCTTATTTCTTTTAAGATGTCCTTGAAAAGCTAGTTTTAACTAACTTCCCTGATAACCTCCTTGAGTGGCTTGGTGTCAAATGCAGCTTCAAAATACCCATGAAATGTGTTGGTTGTTTTACTACCGGAAAAGTATTAGCGAAGTGCACACAACTTCAGGTACATACACCTGATGAATATTTAGCCCTATTTGGCTCACACCTGGATTTTACTCACATTCTCAATAACCACAATCGCAATACATGTACAAATGCTCAAGTTAACAAAGAATCTACGAATAAGCAATAAGGATTTGTGCAGAAACACACCATGACATGTATGATTTACAGAAAGCATGTAATACAGAGTACATATGGAAAGGAAACAAAATCAAGCTAATATTGAAGACACAAGACAGTCTGCAGACGAATCCAAAGCAATACACACAAAATGCTAGGGGAACTCAGCAGGTTAGGCAGTATCTATGGAAATGAATATAGTCAACGTTTCAGGCTGAGACCCTTCTAGTTGCTTCCATAGACCTTACCAGACCTGCTGAATTCCTCCAGCATTTTTTGTGGTTGCTAATATTGAAAAGCATGCTTTTGTGTCACAAGTCTTCCAAGAATCTAACCATAAACTATGCTTGTTATCAACCGTATCAGATTAAACCAGCGTTCAAAATGTCAATAGTTCCATTTAATATCAGAGAAATGCATGGAATATACATCTCAAAATCCTTGTTCTTCACAGACATCCACGAAAACAGAAGAGCCCCCAAAGAATGAGTGACAGCTAAAATGACAGAACCACAAACCCCCCCCCCAATTCCCTCTCCCACGCTCAAGCAGAAGCAAAGCAATGAGTCCCCCCTCCCTGTTTTTCAGTATCCATTTATTTTTAACCACAAATAATAACCACTTCTAATCCAATATCATCTCTGATATTGGCATATTTGTCACTAAATCGCTTAGTGCCTTTCTCTCTTCCAAATTGGACTAATCCAATACCCACCATCTTCCCATTCTCTCATTCAGACTGCTACCAATTAATCTAACTTCACACAAAGGCCTACTCACCATGACTTTAAGGCTCACTGATTGCCACCAATTTCAAATCCCCAAATAACTACTGCATTTTTTCCGAATCATGATCTCCACATCACCATCTCCACAGCCTCAAAGTCTTACATTCACTGGCTTCTAGTCAGTTACACAGCCTCAAGTTCATTCAGCCCACCTTCCAGCAGTTTCACAAAAAAACCCTTGAGCAACCAGCCAGCACCAATGGCATAGTTTTTAATAAAATTACTATATAATGCTTACTGTAAATTAAGTGTTTTCAACAACTATGACATTACAACCTCTCTCAAAATAACAAAAACCTCCAAAAAATTTCAAACCATCTTTGAAAAATTATCTGATTTTAAATACACCCAATTTAGCATAAAAGCATTTTTGACAAAAAAACATGCGCCACAAAGTGACAAAAATAAATTAAGATCATATGTTTATAAACATTTTCCTGGCATAAAAATATAATTGACCAAGATGCAACTTTCTAAACAAACTTCTGGAATACTCATGTCTTAATTATAAACCAATTTCTCCACTTTGGGAAAACTACAAATTTCCTCGCCGATGAAGAAAACTACCAGAAATATTTACATTAACCTACTTCTTGTTGAATTGAAAGATTTTGCGGTAGGCTTCCCACTGAATACTTAACACACAAGGCCTATAAGCCAAAAAAGCGCACCGCGTTTAAAAGGAATTAAGATTACCCATTTATAAACTTTTAATTACAATCGGTCTTGCTCGTTCAATAGCAAACACCTTTAGCATCATTTGCAGTGGCTTCTTGCTTTCTTATTTCTCGCACATGCGCCCAATGATAAATAATGCAGATTTCAAAATACACTTTAGTTTTATTTAGAAATAAAATCGCATTGTCGGCCCGATATTGAACGACATAACCACCCCAAATCTGAAAATAAAATTGTATTTCGGAAAAGACCAAATATATTTAACAGGTTCATTCACACCGAATGTGAAAGTAACCGCACCTGAAACGAGGAGAGTTTGATAAATTGCATAACCTAAATGGCGAAATATAACCTGAGCAGTAAAGATCTTTTAAATTATAAACTTTTGAACATGCGAGTAAGATAGGTACAGTATTTCAGTTTTATCCAGGGTGGGGTAGGAAATGATGATTTAAGTCAAAGCACGCCTGCAGCACACGCTTCTATTGCTGCTATTCTCAGGGCGAACAGTAGGGCGAGGGGGGGGGGCGAGTTATTCATCTATTCTCGCTTTTATTATAATTGCTGTTTTATACTTTTCTATCATCTTTACTAACTCCGCACCGTGACCTAGAAAGGAACCCGACCAATCCTCCCCTCCCCCGCGCACCTACCCTCCTCTTCACTGAACCCTGTTTCAATTTAACCTATTAAACACAGAAGTGGGGGGGGGTAAGAATTAATAATGATGAAAATGAGTTTTAGGCTATTTCAACACATGTAAAAGCCAGAATTAAAGAACAAAAAAAAAGAGAGCTCACCGGGATCGTATTCAGGGACAACTGCTTGATATTGCGAGCCAACTCGCATTCCTCCACCTGTAACAAGTAGTTAAAATAAATACCTTATTAAAAGAAATGAACAGAGCGATGTCAGTGCATTGAAATTAAACCAACAAGTCAGTTCTAGGCTACTCCAACGCTTCAGTACCGTGCTCATCATCAGAACCGCTGCTCGCCTCTTCCCAGGAGTTATTGCCATTGGTCGCGGCTCCCCCCGCAAAACTTTTAGCCCCATTCCTTCCTCTTCTCTTGCCCGAGACCTCGGGCCCTTTCTCTATCATGGTCGGCATTGTTGGTGCTGCGCGGCGAGCGCTGCCTTGCAGCCGCGGTCTGCCCTTTTGTTGCGTGAAAGTTTGCGGGCGCCCGGGCTGTGTCGGCGCCTCCTGCGAGCGGGCGGGCGGCAGGCGGGAGGCGGGAGGCGGCGGCGGAGGAGGTGGCGGCAGACCCGAACTCAGCCTCCGAGCGCAGCGGCCACACTGCCGCACACCCCAACCTGATCGCGCCGCCGCGCCGCCCACCGGCCCCCTCCCATTGGGCCGGCCGCCGACGCCCTCACTCCATTGGCCAGGGTCTGTGTCCATCAGAAGGGCCGTTGCATTTCCCTTCGTAAGTTAGGTTGACTTCACACTGTACGTGGTCTTTAATCACTACGCCAGCACTGGTGCCTACGATTACATTCTCATCACTTTAACTTTATTTTCAGAATGCACTTTTATCCAACATATCAATGCGGTCAACTAATAAAGGTAATTATTTTGGAAAACAAACCGGAAAATAAAATTAACATTTCACATATTTGAAGAGCTTATTTTAGGTTCCTTGGAACTATTTATTGCGGAGGACTATTTACTCAAAAGCCGAAGGTGGCTGGAATAGAGGAATTGCCTTTATTTGAAAACATTTCCTAACTTTTATTCAACTCTTCCTACGTGATTACATTTATATATAGGTCAAACTATGCGATGATTGCAAGATACTAAGGACTCTTGCCATCTTGTCAAGAATAATTCCGTAGCAGAAGCTGTGTTTCACGAGGGCTAAAGTTGTTGATCTTTGATAACACTTGAAATGATTACGATCAGACTGTTATACCTCTACATAAAATTACCCACATGAACAAGACTGAGGCTACTGGTAATGGGAAAATTCTCCGTCCATGATTTAAAGAGTTCAACGGCGGAGTCCAACCATAGTTCATTAAATAACCATTATACAATCACGGCTCAATTTATTAAAAACATAATAAGCATTTAAACATTTTATAAGCATATCTTTTCCTTTGCTTCATTTTTCCTTTGTGAAAACACGCAATGCATGACGGTTTAAATATTGCAATGCAAATATTTGGTTACATCATATCTACTAGTAAACTCAATATATTTATAGTTTTATATATATCGGAGGTCTAAGAAGGAAATTCACAGTGTGATGGTTAAGATCTGTAAGGATAAAATCGCATTGATACTTTTTATTGGACAGCTCTACAAACTCTTAGATCACCATTAGGCTGCACCAGATCATCATCCAGTTGGTTGCAATGGAGGAAGCAATTAAACATAGTGTCTCAAGTGTCGTTACGGGGAAACGGCATTACTCTGTCGAGTGCAGTAAACAAAGCAGTTTATACTTGTGTTGTCTTAGATCCTAAAATATGATTCTGCATTTGATATACAGGTAGAGAATACACATCTCTTCGAAGGTTAACTTTTTAAGGATACAAGTACAGCTGACAAAAAAATTAACTTATTATTGAAGACCCTCTGAACCTTTTTTTGCCTATGTGAGTGAAAATGAGTATCAAAAAAAATCAAAGTAGAAATATGGAAAAGTACATCACAGCCTATTGTCCCATAGCCATCATATCTGTCTGACCATAATGACTATCTAATACCAATTGTCCGCACACTATGCCGGTCCATCTATTCTCTGCCTGTTCATGAGCTTATCTAAATGCCTCTTGCTATTGTATCTGCTTCTACCATCTCCCTGGAATGCACCTGGCAGCGCATTCCAGACATCAACTACACTGTGAATAAAACTTGATTTGAATATTTCCATTAAAATCCCCGCCCAACTCTCCACCACCACTACCCTGAAGCTATACCCTCTAGTATTTGACATTTTCACTTAAGAAAAAAAAGACCAACCATTGGCTGTACCTATGCTTTTCATAATTTATACACTTGTTTCAGGTCAACTCATGCTCCAAAGCACCAGAGGGGAAAAGCCCAAGTTTATCCAACCTCTCCTTCGAGCTGATACACTCCAATCCAGGCAGGGTTCTGGCGAACCTCTTCCGAACCCTTTCCAAAACCTCCACATCTTTTCTATGTTGCCTAACTAAAGTTTTATGCATCTGCAACATGACTTTTCATATAGTTGACACTTTAACTAACGAAGGTAAGCATGGCATTCATTTTCGTCACCACCCTATTCACCTACATCAGGAATTTTGGACATGCATCCCAAGATATTCTGTACATCAATGTTTCTAAGATCCTGTCATTTACTATATACTTCTCTCTTGTATTTGCGTCACCGCACAATTGTCAGGACTGAATTCCATCTGCCTTTCCTCATCCAAGTTTCCAATTGATCTATCCGCGCTGTCCTCAATTGAAATTGTGCTAAACTCACTCTCTACTATTCTACCAATTATTGTGTAATCTGATAACACTAATTAGTCCTGTATTTTCATCCAACTCATTAATATATATTACAAACAGGTCATGAAAAACGCCCTCTGACTTCCATTTTGGATCCAATTTTCAACTCATTTGTCTTAATCTTCTGGACCAGAACTTTGTAAAAAAAACGTTTATTTTCTTCCCACTTTCTTATCAGTAAGTTTGGAGTTAACAACCACCATAAATCCTCCAAGTCGTACTTTAAACTGTTCATGCTGGATCTGCAAGATAATATTTCCCATTCACTCGAGCTACATCTTCTCTAAACCTATACCAAAAATTTCAAATAGTATAATTAATACGTTAAAAGTCTTCGCTGTTTAATTTTTATTTCTTTTTACATTTCTGATTGTATTATTTCTTGCAGCTACTTCCTGATAATCATGCTATATTGCTTGGTACTGAAATACAGATTTTTTTTCCATTTTAAACTTGCCTTGTTGAGATGGCTTCATAATATACAGGAAACTGGTATTTGTCACCAGCATTAAAGCTCATAGAAAGATCATTGGTGTTAAAATGGAGATTCCCTGGGACTTCTCAAAGTTGTTTACGTAAATGACTAATTCATAAGATAAAAATATAAGTGGTTAGTAGGAGGCACTTAAGGTGGTAATGTTTTATGGTCTAATACCTTACAGTTTTGTTGCAATTTAGGTGCATCTCTATGAGAGAGAAGGGCCGGAAAGTTGAAGCCAGAGTAAAATAGAACAGATAAAGAAGCACGTAACAGGTTCCAGTTCAGAGGGAATGGAAGAAAAGAGAACGAGAGCATCAAAAACAAAGGATGCGAGAAGATTGACAGCAAATATAAAGAGAAATCCTGAAAGATTCTATAGACAAGTAAACAGAAGAAAAGTTGTCGAAAGAGAATTATCAGCAGCCAAAAAATTAATTTTTAGAGGCAGAGGGACAAAATGACTACCTTCACCAAGGAAAAAAAAAATTACCAGAGATCAGCAAAGGAAGATGTAACTGAGATTCTGGGTGGGCTGAAGTTAATAAAGAGAGAAAGGCTGGTTGTATTTCGAGTGGATAAATCACCTGGTCTGGATGCTGGGGAAAGTACAGGAGGATATTGCAGAAGTGCCAGCTATAATCTTTCAAACGCCTATAGATATAGTGTGGTGCCTGAGAACAGAAAAACTGCAAACCTTCAGCCTCTGTTGAAGAATGGAAACAGGTATAAACCCGTTAGTACAGACCAGTCAGTTTAAATTCTATGGAGAAGAAGGTTCTAGAAACATTAATCATTTACAGAATTAGCAGTCACTTGGATAAGAGTAGATTACCTGTTATGGATTATTTAAAGGCAAATAATGTTCAACTGATGAGCAAGCTTTCTTGACAAAGTAAAATTCAAGATTGAAGATACAGCATTCAAGATTGTTTAATGTCATTTCCTGTACACAAGCATAAAGCAGAACAAAATAGTTGTTGCTCCAGATTCAAAACAGCATATAAAAATCACACTGATAAGAAGACAGTAATGAAAAAACACTAAATATAAATGCATATGATATTTTATATACATAGATTGATTATATATACATAAAGTGGAGCTAGGCACAGGAGTATCATCTATACGTGAGGTAACTGACAGGAAATGATAAAGTAGTGGTGGTTGTGGATGTGGAGGGGTGGGTTAGTAGCGGATGGTGATGTTGATCAGCCTTACGGCTTGAGGAAAGTAACGTTGAGTCTGGTGGTCCTGGCGGGGAAGCTACGTAGTCTCCTCCCAGGTGGGATTGGGACAAACAAACCATGAGCAGAGTGGGCGGGATCCTTCATGCTGGCCTTTCTCCAGAACCCTTCTGTATATATGGTGATGCGCTGGGCAGTTTTGACTACCCTTTGTAAAGCCTTCCTGTCAGTTCAGTTTCCGTACCACACACTGAAGCAACATGTTAGGATGCTCTCTACTGACCATCTGTATAAGACTATTCCTGTGCATAGTCTGGCTCCTTTCACCCTCCTCAGAAAGTAGTGCTGAGCTTTCTTGATTACGCAGAACGTGTTGTGGGTCCATGAGAGGTTGAGTGTGAAGTGTACTACCAGGAGTCTGAAACTGCTTGCAGTTTTCACTGCTGTCTTCTTCTTGTTCAGCTCATTACCCCTTCAGGGGCAAGGCCACCAACAGCAGTCCTCTGTCCTGAGCCAGTCTTTTAAATTGTCCTCAGGTGTAGTCCATCGACTTAGTGTCAGATCCTTCCTCTCCCAGGGATGAGGTCTTTTGGAGCTTCTGTTGCAGTTTCTGAAGCTCTAGGTTTTCGCGGGATGGGGTTGCTAGCACAATGTCCACTTCCGCTGCTGTGCCACCCAAAGAGGGGTGCGAGTGGTGCAAGTTCTCCTGAAGTCGATAACCATCTCCGTTGTCTTGTTGACATTGTCTTATTGTCTTGTCTTATTTGCATGGCACCAGGCCTCGAGCTCCTCCACCTCCTCTCTGTAGGAAGTCTCATCATTGCTGGTGATGGGCCCCACCACAGCTGAACCATCTGCGAACTTGACAATGTGATTATTCAGGTGTTTGCCTGTGCAGTCATGTGCGAGCAGAGTGTACAGCAGTGGGCACAGCACACAGCCCTGGGGGGCACCCGTGCTCAGGAAGATGGGGAGGGAGGAGCAATTGTACAACCTGCTTATCTGAGGTCTGCTCTTTAGGAAGTCCAACACCTAGTTGCAAAATGGTGTATTTAGACCAAGGAACAGGAGCTTGTTCACCAAAGGAGAGGGTGATGATGGAAGTACAATGTGCTTTTAACTTCCAAGATGTGGCTAAAAATGTGCTATTAGTCATGAAATGGAATAAAAAGGACAGAAACATCATGTAGATAAAAAAGGTTCAGTGACAGGAAATAAATAATGGAGGGGAGTTTGCAGTGCTGTCTCACAGGGGATCATACAAAAAAACTTTGTTTTTCTTAACACTGTAACATTAATGATTTGGAGTTGTGTGTACAATCCACACAGAAATTGGAACTGCAGATGACATAAAAATAGGAAGTGAGTGGCCAGCAATAGGTTGCTGGACTGCTGGATAAATTACAGACGAAATCTAATGCTGAGAAAAATTTAATGTGTTACATTATGTAATGGAAATCAGAAAAAGACAGTATAAACTGAATCCCAGAAGTAAAATAGAGAGATTGGGGATATATGAAAACCAAAGAACAGCAAATGGTGGAAATCTGAAATGCCTACATGTGGGAAGCGACACAGTCATTTCCCTTTCAAGTTAAAGAGCCTTTGTTAGGACCAGGATATATGTTCACAGTTCTTTGAAAGTGGTGGGTTTGCCCTAGAGAATGGTTCATAAGGCACATGGATTTCTGGGCTTCATTACGGGATGCATCGAAGAACAAGGAAGTCGGGTCGAACCCCTTTATGAACTTTGGTAAGGTCACAAACTTACTGAAATGATTCCAGGGAAGAGAGGCGTTAGTTAACAAGAGAAACGGAGATTGTTCTTGGAACAGAGGAGTTATGAGCAGATCTGAAAGTGGTACTCATTAAAGCAGCTGAGTTCAAATTGGTGGAGGGTGTCAAGAATGCAGGATAAACAATGGAGACAGGCTTGACTGTAGCATTCAAAAGGAAATTAGATATGTAACTAGAAAGAAATAATATGTAGAACTTTGGGAAGTGAAAAGTAAAATTGCTCCATCAATGAGCTGGCATAAAATTGACAAACAGAAAGGCCTGCTGTCATGCTGTAGCCATCGTGTGATTCTTTGATTCTGTGACTTGCAGGAAATCAGTGTGTGCAATAGTTTGATACATTACACATGAACAGAGTTGAGAATGATATATAATACTTCATTATCTAGATAAAAGCTTAAATGTATGTTCAAAATACTTGTATCATTATCCGAAACAGTGTCTCATTTTTTTCGTGATATTTTTGGCTTACTTCCCCCAATTCTAAATTCTTATACCCACATTTATAATTGAAACTATATGTAAACTCATCATTTTGTAATTATACTCTGCAAGTGGGAATGGCATAGGAGCAATTCAGTTTTATATTTACCAGCTGTTCAGTCTCTATTCCAAAATAATCCTATGTGTCAAATGATTCTACCTCTCTGTTTCACAAGCCTTGCTAGGCTTTGTAATTTTACCATAACAACAGTAAAATAAAAACAATATGAAAAGTATGAATAAAAATTGATAAAGAGCATAATGTTAACCAGGGGACTGAATTATATATGGCCCAAGATCCAATGCTGAGAATCATGTCTTTTCTAATCTACCTATTTTGCTTTATTATCATTTAATCCCACTTTGCCTGGAAGCTGTATGTAGTCTGTACATTGACTGAATATATTAAACTTATTAAAATTTTACTCATTGGGTGAATAGTCTGTCTGTATCACTAGTAGTACTTAAGTAACACTTTAGTTAATAACATATTGCAATTCTTAAATAATGCAACTGTTGCAGTACATAATTCATCTAAAGTGAAATCTAAAGTAAAACAACCTCTCCCTCAATGTCATAAAAACAAAGGAGCTGGCTGTGGATTACAGAAGGAATGGAGACAGGCTATTGACATCAATGGATCTGGGGTTGAGAGGGTAAATAGTTTTAATTTCCTTGGCATCCACATCACCGAGGACCTCATGTGGTCTGCACACACCAGCTGTGTAGTAAAAAAAGCACAAAAGTGCCTTTTTGATCTAGACGGTTGAGGAAGTTTGGTCTGGGCCCCCGTATCCTAAGAACTTTCTACAGGGGCACAATTGAGAACATCCTGGCTGGCGGCATCACTGACTGGTATGGGAACTGTACCTCCCTCAATCGCAGGGCTCTGCAGAGAGTGGTGTGGACAGCCCAGCCCATCTGTAGTTGTGAACTTCCCATAATTCAGGACATTTACAAAGACAGGTATGTAAAAAGGGCCTGTTGGATCATTAGGGACCTGAATCACTCCAACCATAAACTATTCCAGCTGCTACCATCCGAGAAGTGGCACCGCAGCATAAAAGCCAGGACCAACAGGCTCTGGGACAGCTTCTTCCATCAGCCCAACAGACTGATTAACTCATGTAGTGTTTTACATTGATTGTTCTATTTATTTTCATACACACAGCTAAAAGTATTCAATTTCTTCTATGCTCAGAAATTATGTACCATTGCTTTAATGGAAAGTGAGCCAATTTTTATTATGGTGTCCAGTTTAGATAATCATCCCTAAGATGGATAGTGATGAATGATATGGCATCTACTGTATTCAAAGATAAGACGGAATTGGATCCATCAACTATGAAGACGTTACAATGCTAAGAATATTCCTCTTAGCAAAGTAAAACATAAATAGATAAAGTGAAAGCTGTTACAAAAAACTGAAAATGAGAACATTGTAACTATCGGTAGAAACCCCTGGACTTACTGTTTTGTTTCATGTGAATTCATTCTCATAACTTTCATGTAAGGTCTTTCATCCACTCACACTCAGGGAAATATTGTATTTACAGTCCTCTCTGGCATCTTTTTGTAATATAATTTGTATGACTATTACTCTAAAACTGGATCAGGCTTGTATTTATAGTATGGTAAGGGGTCTTTTCCAAGTTTGTATTTTAAGACAAGATTTTGGTGAATAATTTTTGCCACTTGATCGTGCCTGTGTAAGAAATCAGACTGAGTTTAACTGTTGTGGGATCCTGTAATATGTTGGAGTTTTTCTGTTTTCTCTTGGCATTTTTTGAATTTATTGTCTTGAATTTGCTTGTCTTTTATTATGCATTTTTGATAATTTTTTATGTTAACCATCTGATCCTGTATAGCCACAAGGAACCCCTCTGTTCCAAGGAAGAGGTCTCCAACTCTGAGGCAGGTATTTGATGCCAACATCTAGTCTGCTCAGATCATGAGGGTGTCTTCCATGGGGTGGGGGGGGGGTCATTGTCTTCCATTGGTCAGCTTTTTTTCTGTAGTGATAACCTTGTCATTTGTTCTGGGTTGTGCTTTCATTTCAGTTAGTGAGTCCTGAAACCTGCTTTCACTAATGAAAATATATCCTTAGAAGTTTTATCAGATTGTTGTGTATATTTTTGATGCTTGTTACCCTTCTTCCTCCCTCTGACCTAGGTAGTGTTAATCCAAGTGTGTTGGAACACACATAGTGTTTTCTAAAATTTATCATTTCAGTTCTTATTCTTTTCTTTGTAAATTTTCCAGATTTGTTTCAAACCAAGATATTATGCCAAAAGAATACATAAAGATGGGTATATTGACAGTGCTTATGCCTTTTTTATATTTTTACTATTGAGCTCTGTTTGGCAGATTTTCATAAGCCTTGAAGTAAATTCTGTCAAAAGTTTTCCCTTTATCACGCAATAATCTTTCCTTGCTGATATCCCAGATACATGTTTCATATTCATCCATCGGTTGTATTGTCTCCTGCTGTTCTATTTTGTATTCTACTTCCTCTATTGCACCTTTTTATATTTAATGTTCTGCACTTACCGAGTCCACTGTTCACGTTTATATCTTTAGAAAATAGTTCTACTATTTGGATTAATTGCTTTAACTTTACTCATGAGGGAGCATGGAATCTCAAACCGTCCATGTTTGGATATTGTAATAAGGTATAATTCATTTGGTTATCGCTGATTTGATGCTCTATTTTCATCCAATTCAGTGAATTAGAGAGCAAGTTTAAAGTTAGACTAAGCCATGGTGGTCTAAGAGAGTCTCCTTGGAAAATGCCTCAGTTTATTTTGATAACTGTGGTTGTTCTTTTTTGATTGTTAGTAGATAGGGTGATTATAGTACACACCAGATGTGGTAGGAATTTCACAACCAGTGAGTGTAGTTTATATACATTAAGAGCTTCTATTAACAATGAGTGAGGAACAGAATCACATGCTTTTTGATAGTCAATAAAACAATGTAAAAGATTTGTTTTCTGCCAGACGTGATTTAGAATTACACCATCTATTGTCAGTTGTTCCTTACAACCTTTCATACCCTTACAGCATCCTTTCTGCTCTATGTAAGTATATTGTGGTAATCTAAGTGAGTGGTGATTAGTTGTGAGATGCATGACGTAAACAAGTAATAGGACAATACTTGGATGGGTCATTTGTGATTTCTTCTTTTAACTTCTGTCCAAAAATTGTGTACTTTTTCAGGATTTTTAAGGAAATTGTTGATGTGTATCAATGGATGAAGACAAGGAAATTGTTTAGATGATTAATTATGGATATGATCTGCCGGTATTTTCCAATTGTGGGTATTCTTTATAACTACTTTAAGCATACCTTTGTAACTTCAGGTGTTCACATGTCTTCAATTGTGTGTGTGTTCTTTTTCCTCCCCAATCCAGCTTGCTTCTTGATGATGCATCAACTGTTTGACCAGATACTAAACCATACGTTTATTATCTCTTTGTTTGTTGGTAATTCTGTGCTAGGTGACATTTTGGTGTGTCAAATTTAGTTTCAACGGCCTCTGTATGCCTTTTTTATTGTTCCTGAACTGATAATTCTGTTTTCTTCATCTTGTGCATTTCATGTATCTACTTGATCTGGCTTTGTATGCACAAAGTTTTTGTTATAGTGTATCTATGAATTCTATAATGCTTTTGTTAGGTTGATCAGACATTATATTTCCTCAGTATTTCCTTTGCTTTCCTCCTAACTTTCTTGATTGTGTTATCCATTTTATACTCCATTAGGCAGACTATTTCTGCTCTTAGGGTTTCAATTTTGTTTCTTAATCACTTCTGCCATTTTGGTGTTCTCACTTCATTACTCAGGTTTGAATTTCCATTAATGAGTGCCTCTATTTTGGAGCTATTGCAGTGTATTGGTTAATGTGGCACAATATGTTACTGTGTGTAGTTCTTCAAATGTTTCAAGTTTTACTAAATATTGTTGAGAGTATTAACAATTTTTACAAATTTCGATGACTTACTTTGTTTTGGCACATAAGGTCATTTTGTTGGGTCAGTGCCCATGTATTCTGTTAGTGTGATATTAAATGTTAGGAAAATTTTTATCTGTAAGATCAGCTTTGTCATCAAAATTCTGTGGAGGCTTTGCATCTGTCTTGTTACTTTCAGGTTGTGGAGCAGTTGTTGAAGTAATTCCATTTTCATCAGTGTTCAAGAATGGCATCTTCATTATTTTCTTGTATAGTATTATTGTGGTCTTTAGTTTGGTTTCTTTCTAGCTCTTGTGCAACTTCATGTTTTATTTAGTTTAACGTGTCTATAGAGATCGTTATTTTTTGTTAGCACTCTACATTGATTTGCCATTTGTTGTGCATTTGCTTGCGTGAAGGGATATTGTGCTATAAGTTGTTGATGAAGTTTGTCCATGTGTGTCGTCATGTCAGTCTTGAGTTCCATTATTTGATAATATACACACATTATAAATGTGTTTACTTCTAATGACCATTTTATTCATGTCTTTCTTCTCCTAACTGCTTGAGTGTTCTCAGTTGTAAGCGGACTGCTACTCTGAGGAACACCTGCAGCAGTCGTAGCTTTTGGTGTTGGTGGGCTCCTTTGAACGCTGACTGTATCTTTTTTGAATTTCCCCATGCCTGCCCACCGATTCAGCAGAAAAAGTACATGATTGTTATATTTTTGTATTTACACAGTTTGTCTTCTTTTGCATGTTGGTTGTTTGTTTATCTTCATTTGTGCGTATTTTCATTGATTTTTTAAATATTTCTTTGTACCTACTGTGAATGCCTGCAAGAAAATGAATCTCAGGGTAGCATATGGTGACATATATGTACTTTGATAATAAGTTTACTTCAAACTTTATGATAAGTAATCTAGAAATTGTTGCATTATTCAGCTTAGCATTACGTACTCTGTTCATACACACTATATTTCCTAAACATTCGCGATTGCTTGGCCACATTCTGCTCCAATTCCACCTACTTATTTGCAAATAATACCATTATTTTGTTTGTATCTTACATATCAATGAGTTGGAATACAGGATAGAGAGCCTAGTGACAATGGTGCCATAGCAACAACCTTTCCCTCGACGTCAGTAAAACCAAAGAGCTGGTTATTGACTTCAGGGTGGGAGGCAGTGCACGTGCTCCTGTTACATTGCTGAAGCTGAGAGGGTTGGGAGACTTAAGTTCCTCTGAGCAAACATCACTGATAACCTGTTCTGATCCAACCATGTTGACGTCACAGCCAAGAAAGCTTACAGCTTGCCTCAGGAGGATAAAGAAATTTGGTATGTCCCCTTTGATCCTCTTCACCATGGCCTGGTAAGGCAGCTGCTCTGCACATTACTCAGACTCATCTTCCCTCCTCTGTCCACACTTCTCACTGCCTCAGTAAAGCAGCATAATCAAAGACCTCACCCGCCCCAGACACTCTCCCCTCTGCCCCCTCCCATCCTGCAGGGGGTAGGAACACCTGAAAAACTGTCCCATCAGGCTCAAATATCATTACTATAAAACTATTGAACAGTTCCCTTGTATTATAACATGGACCTTTGACCTTAATTTACCTCACTATGACCTTGCATCTCATTGTCTACCTGCAGTGCACTTCATAATTGTAACACTTTATTCTGTATTCTACTGTTGTTTATCATGTACAACTTCAACATACTATTGTAATGAATTGATCAGTACAGACAATATGTAAGTTCAGTTTTTCACTAACTCAGTACATTTGTCAATAATAAACCAATACAATCCACAAATGTGAAACACAATGAGGGCCAATTCTGAATAGTTTTGCATCATTCCAAATCAGGCACTTCCCAATGTGACTCACATTTTCTCACCTAATGTGATAACTGTATCAGATGTGCTTTGATTCATATCATTACACTACAGGAAAAATTGGATGACGTCCCAAAAATGATCCATTGCTAATTCCTAAATACATAGGATGACAAACCCATCAAATTGTGATCAATAGTTACTTTATATCCTTCAAGGTCTTTCTGGCCTAAAACCATGGTACCTACCTGCTTACTCACCAGTATCATCCACCTGATTTTCCCATTTGCCCAAGTCTCGACCCAACCCATGGTTCTCTGATTACTACTGTCCCAAAAACTCAGCTGCATGATGCTGCAATATGCTGAGACCTCCGACCAGTGCTCCGCTAGTCTGACTTGCCCTAACAAGGTCTCAAATCTCCAAAACGTACAATGACCTACAACGTGCCCATATGGTGCTTTGCATTTTCTATGCCGCTACACCTTAAGCAGCAAGATTTAACATCTAAGCTACAAATGGAATTGAGATATGGATACAGCTGCTTACAGATTGTGTAAGGGAACTGGCGTTGGAGCTGGGTGACCTTTGGCTCACTTGCGGGAATGAATAGGTGACAGAAGTTATAAGAGGTAGTCACATCAAAGTTGCAGGAGGCAGGTAGCTGGGTGTCTGGGCAGACAGGCAAAGGGAATAGTCAGATAGTGCAGAGTGCATTGATAGGATGCAGAGCTGGGCTGAGAATGTGGTCCAATCTGGAACAGTGTGAAGTGATACACTTTGAAAGGTTGAAGTTGAAGGCAGAGTATTGGGCTAATGGTAGGATTCTTAGCAGTCTAGAGGAACAGGCGGATTTGGTGTCCACGTACACAGATCCCTTAAAGTTGCCATGCAGTTTGACAGGTTTGTTAAGAAGGTGCATGGGCAGTTGGCTTTTAATAGTCGGGGGATTGAGTTCAAGAGCTGCAATGTAATGTTGCAGCTCCATAAAACTCTGGTTAGACCACACTTGGAGTATTATGTTCAGTTCTGGTCACCTCATTATAGGAAAGATGTGGAAGCTTTAGAGAGGGCGTAGAGGAGATTGACCAGGAAGCTATCAAGAGTAGTGCAGGCCTTATGAGGGTCGGTTGAGTGAGTGAGGACTATTCTCTTTGCAGCAAAGGAGGATGAGAGATGACTTGACAAGAATGATAAGAGGTATGGATAGAGTGGACAGCCAGAGGCCTTCTCATGAGGAAGAGATATCTAATATGAGGGGGCATAATTTTGTGATGAAGTACAGGGAGGATGTCAGAAGTATTTTATTTACACATAGAGTGGCAGGTGCTTGGAATGAGCTGACAGGCATGGTGCTTGAGGCAGATACATTAGGGACATTTATGAGACTCTTCTATAAGCATGTGCATTAAAGAAAAGTGGAGGGCTCTGTAGGATTAAAGAGTGGGATTGGTCTTGGAGTAAGTTAAAAGGTTGGCACAACATCATGGGCCAAGGAACCTGCACTGTGTTGTACTGTTCTATGTTCAATTTGCAGAATGCTCTTCTAACAATCTTAGAGAGAAAGAAAGGTTCAACACAGTAACAGGGCCCTTCAGTCCATCTAGTCTGTGCCAAACCACATTAACAGCCTACTTTCATCAACCTGCACCTGGACCATAGCCCTCCATATGCCTACCACTCATGTACCTACCCAAACTTCTCCTGAATGTTGAAATCAAGCTGGCATGTACCACTTGTGCTGACAGCTCATTCTACACTCTCTCGACCCTCTTATTGAAGAAGTTTCCCCTCATGTTCCCCTTAAACTTTTCACCTTTCTCCCTTAACCCGTGACCTCTAGTTGTGGTCGCATCTAAAAAGCCTGCTTGCATTTACCCAATCTATAACCCTCATAATTTTGTATACCTCTATCAAATTTCCTATATTCTAAGGAATAAAGTCCTAACCTATTCAATCTTTCCACATAACTCAGGTTCTTCAGTCCTGGCAATATCCTTGTAAATTTTCTCTGTACTCTTTCAACCTTATTTACATCTCCCTGTACGTAGGTGACCAAAACTGCACACAATACTTTAGATTAGGCCTCTCCAATGTGTTATACCACTTCAGCATAACATCCTATCTTCTGTACTCAATACTTTAATTTATACTTTGGCTTTGATTCATTTTCTCAAAGATGAAGTTATTTTCAGAGTTTGAAAATATATTTTGTAGTTGAAGTAAACCACGAGTGAAAAACTGCAGACACCAAATCAGAGGTGCAGAGGGACTTAGGACCCCTCGTGCAAGACTCCCAGAAGATTAACTTACAGGTTGAGCCTGTGGTAAAAAGGTAAATTCAACGTTGGAATTTATTTCAAGGGAAATAGAATATTAAAGCAAGGAAGTAATGCTGAGCCTTTAAAAGGCATTAGTCAGGCCACACTTGGAGTATTGTCAACAGTGTTAGGCCCCATATCTCAGAAAGGATGTGTTGTCATTGGAGAAAGTCCAGAAGAGGTTCATGAGGATGATAACGGGAATGAAGGGCATAACACATGAGGAGCACTTGGCAGCTTTGGGTCTGTACCCATTGGAATTTAGAAGAATATAGCGGGATTTCATTGAAACCTATCATATGTTGAAAGGACTAGATAGGGTGGATGTGAAGAGGATGTTTCCTGTGGTGAGGGTATCCAGAACTAGAGAGCAAAGCCTCAGAAATGAGCGGTGACCCTTTAGAACAGAGGTAAAGAGGAATCATTTTAGCCAGAGAGTAGTAAATCTGTGGAATGTTCTGCCACAGACTGTGGTGAAGGCCAAGTCCATTGCTTATATTTAAGGTGGAAGTTGATCATTTTCTGATTGGTCAGGGCATCAAAGTATATGGTGAGAAGGCAGGCATATGGGGTTGAGTGGGATCCAGGATCAGCCATGACGGAATGGCGGAGCAGACTCGATGGGCTGAATGGCCTAATTCTGCTCCTACATCTTATGGCTTCTGCTTCTTTCTTTTTCAGTCCTGATAAATAGTCTCAGCCCGAAACATTGATGTTCATTTTCTTCCATCAACGCTGCCTAACCCACTGAGTTCCTCCAGCAATTTGTCTGCATTGAATGGAAATTCTGGTTGGTCTTCCTGACTTTTCCTAATGACCAACCATAGCAACTTTGACAGCTGAAAGAACCTTAGCTTCCACTCACTCACAGGCATCTTCTCTGTTTCTCCACCTCCTCCACTTTTTGCAATTTTAGAAAGGCTAATCTTCCCATTGTTCCAGTTCTGATGAAGGTTCATTGTGTTGAAATGATATTCCCTTTCATTCTCCATAGGTTCTGCCTAATTTAATGAGTATTTCTAGCATGTTGTGTTTATATTCCTTTGTATTCAGTTAGGTATACCAGGAACACAATTTTAAAAACTTTCGCAAAACCCAAAACTAAATGCTCAAACCTTGGAATTTAATAACTCATAGGTTCTGAAGTTATGACTCACCACAACAAAGTAGATCAAATTAAAATAATCAACAGAGTAATTAAACTGAAGAAAACACAGACAGTTGTTATCAGGAACAAGAAATATATTTTACTACATTTTTAATGGTGGAAAATTTAGGTGTTTGTTCTTATTTCTTTTGATTCACTGGCAAGAAAAAATCCTATATTGTTCTCAAAAGGGTACAAACTAAACAATAAATACATGGTGAACCTAAGATAAGAAAATAGAAAAGCAGTAGTTAGAGATACCTATGCAACCTTAGATTACTTTCAGACTCAAAGGCAATCCATCATGTTGGCCCAGAAATTAGTTTATTCCCAAAAACATGAAATCAGTGCTGAGACCTCATTAAAACAATTTTGTTGTACAGGTTGCACTGCCCTTGTTTGATTGCAGACCTCAAAACATTCTAGTCTCCGTTTCATATCCACCATCTCTAATTGCACAAAGCACAATGTATCTCCCCCAGTCTCTGCAGTGTTCTTTGCTCAAGGTTCAAAGTACATTTATTATCAAAGTATGCATACATCAAACAACCTTGAGATTCGTCTCCTTAAAGGCAGCCACAAAACAAAGAAACCCAAAAGAACTCATTAAAAATAAGATCGTTGAACACCTAATGTGCAAGGGAGAAAAAATACCAGGCAAACAATAGAAGCAAGAAAATAACGTTTCAAGTTGAAGTCCATGAAAGAGAGTCCGTCCACAGACCTTCTGTTCAGTGCAGTGGAATAAACATCGCAGAGCAGCAAGCTAAACCGGCCTGTCCCTCACCTCAGGCCCTGACACCCTGACCTTTTCAATCTGCCGCAGTGCTTAAATTGTTGTCCAATCGTCAGGCTCAGTCGCTTCAACACACTCTGGGGCCTGAATCCTGCCGTCTCGATTTGGCCTGGATCTGACGTTTCCAATTCGGCCTGGCACTTAAATGGTCATCCAAACATCTTTCCTCATATTTACACATTGTTTTATTCCTCACACTTTACACACTGATTACTAATTACTCATTCGTACTTCAATCTTTGCACAACAAAATCACTGACACACTATTCCCACCCCCCTCCGCAAATACAGACTTCAAAAGATAAAGTGACTGAAGAAGGCTGATGAATATACACCTGGAAGTATTTGTCAGCGAACTTGCAAACGGTAGTTCTGAATACAGAGGAATTTGACAGCTTCCATGCTAGCTCACACTATTGTCACGTAACCTTTAGCCATTTTATCTTTTGAGAAAGAGTTGGTGGAAATTTCCAGATGTTTACATCACTCCCGATGTTTACTTTCACACAGAGCAATAAGGTTGCAGAGGTGCGGCATGGGCAAATGAGAAGGCATCTGTTTATTTCTCAGGAAGATGGCAAGTCTATATCCCCCCATCTTCCAATCCACTGGTGCCTATATGTGTGTCAGACAGCCTGATTGCTTTGGGCCTCTGAAGATAATGAAGTCTGCAGCTGAGTACTATCTGGTCTCCCCACAAAAGGAAATAATCGCTTTTAGATATGTAAAATACAGGTTATGTGAAAGTGAACTTTTGATATTCCTGTTAACTAAATACAATACTCAAAATTAGACATATACGTCAGCTAGGGGCAAATCAGTAATTTATAAACGATTAACTTCTTCACTTTCGTACTTTGTCTCTACCTTCAATGGAACTGATCCGAAATATTTATTTTAACAGCCTAAACCTGCAATGGTGCTGTTATTCCTTAGCAGTGCTTCCTGGCCCCAGTTATTATCTGCTTTTATCAAAGGCCTCCCTGCAACATAAGGATAGAATTGGGAATGCTTGGTGATAATTGCACAGCAATCAGCTCCAAATTGAGTGTGAGACAAGGTGGACAGATTCTATCATCTTGAATGTGATAATTACCAGCACATTCCACCGAGTTTCCCAGACTTGGTTTTCCTGTGCCCCACAAGAGAGAGACCTGCTTCCCCTGCCTCTCCCGTTCCTCATTGTGAAACACCAATGAAATCTATCTGTCTTTGTATTTTTATACCCCCCCCCCCCCATCTGTCAATTTCTTTCTAGGGTTTCATCTTCCACCAGCAGCCACACCACCCAACATTTTGAAAACTCCTATCCGAATCCAGCCTCAGGCTGCATCTATGAAATATTGGGAAATTCCATTTTTAACTTCCAAATATATCATTTCAGAATTCTTGAATAAAATTTGCCACGTGTCTGCATTTTTCACCAGTATTTATTACATTCTTAATTTTGCTGTGATGTTCAATGAACAACTAAGACTCTAGAATCATGTAGAATTGTTTTCATAAATATTATGAAGGTACTCTATGGTGGGCAGCCACCCTTTTATGAACACAAAAACTGTTTTAAAAGAAACATGCTCGTAATTCATTGAATTGACCAAGATCTGCAGAGGGCCATCCTACACCCTGGTTTAATCAGCCAAACAGTGACACAATTATAAAAGTATGAGCAGATCATACAGCCTCGCACACCTGTTCCACCATTTGATATAACCATGTCTGATCTTTTGCTTCAACACCCAAATTCCATGATTCCCTTAAGATCCAAATATCTATCAACTTCCTTCTTCAATAAACTCAGTGACTGAGCCTCTTTAACACTCTGGGGATCAGTCAAAGTCAAAGTCAAAGCCAAAGCTGAGTTCATTGTCAAACACACAAGTACATGCTTGCACAGGTGCAATGAAAACTTACCTACTGCAGCACCACAGGCACAAGGGATCATAGAAGCAGCATTCAGAAGGAAAACGTAAAGTAAACATAGATGATACTTGAAAAATGCAATCAGAACAAAAAAAACACCAAGTCCAATTTAGTGCAAAGTGATCAAAATAGTCATAGCATTGTAGTGATTGGATTTGTGCTGGTTAGTTCGAGAATCAAATGTTTGAAGGAAAGAAGCTTTTACTCAGAGTAACACACACAAAATGCCGGAGGGACTCAACACGTCAGGCCGCATCCATGGAGAGGAATAAAGAGATAATGTCTAGGGCTGAGACCCTTCGTACCTAGCTGGGTCTCAATACCTAGCGTCCTACCCAATGGTAACTGTGGTATGGCCCGGATGGTGAGGATCTTTGCTAATGGATATTGTCTTCATGAAGCAGTGTTTCCTGTAGATATTACTGCCAGAGGGATGTAGCCCTGATCTGGTGATACAGGACTTGATAATCTGGGAAGTTGAGGCCTTAATGGATGAGGCTAAGATGGTCACACCCAGGATGCAGGCTTCAGATAGATGAGTGACCACCAGGAGGTATACGGGCAGTAGGGAGTCAGTGCAGGGTTCCCTTATAACAAATCCCCTCAGCAAAATGTACGTCCCTTTCAACACTGCTGGGCGGCACAGGGGGAGAGTCCTATCAGGGCACAGCAGTAACTGCCAGGTCCAGGTCAGTGGCACTCCGGCCAGCTCTGAGGGACGATAGGGCAGGGTAAAATCCGGCAAAGCAATAGTGATAGGAGATAGGTGCATATTGTGACGTAGGCAGAAAGTTGGAAGAGATTTGGAGAAAGGCAACAAATGAGATTGCTGGGGCCTTGACCAGTTCCTGGAGGACTAGCAAGTTACTAACGTCGTTCCATTATTCAAGAAGGGAAAGAGACATAAATATGGAAATTATAAACTGGTGAATCTCTTACCAGTGGTAGGGAAGTTACTGGAGGGAATTCCTAGGGATACGAGCGTTCTGAAAACTATGGCCCAATTATGGAGTCAGCAGAGCATCGTGCAGGGTATCATATTCTCCTGTCTTGACTGTTTTTCGAGGAGGTGATGAAAGTAATTGATGAAGATAGAGTTGTAGATGCTATCTGCATGGACTTTAGTTTGGAATTGACAAGCTTCCTCGTGTGAGGCTCATCCAGAAGATTAAGATGCATGGGATGAACTGTTAAATAGCCATTAGGGTTCAGAATTGACTTGTCTATAAGTCAAAGAGGCTGGTGGTCAATTGGACTTATTCTGGCTGGTGGTCTGCGATGCACTGTGTTACAGAAGGATCTGTACTGGGACCTCTGCTGTTTGAGATATATGTAAATAACCTGGATGAAAGTTAGTATGTCTGCAGGCGATACAAAGATTGGTGACAAATAAAACAGCTGGATGTACATTAGTTGCAGATACCGGCTTAGAAATGGCAGATGGAGGTTAACCTTGCCAAATGTGAAGTGTTGCACTTTGGGATATCAAATGTAAAGAAACAGAAATTTGTTGTTTTGCAGCAGCAGTACATTGCAAAACAAAATTATAAAAAACTATAAATTGCAATGAGTATATATATATAAAATAGGTATTGCAAGGAGAGAAATAAAATAGTGAGTTAGAGTTCATGGTCCATTGAGAAATCTGAAGGTGGAGGGGAAGAAGCTGTTCCTGAAACGTTGAATATGTGTCTTTAGGCTCCTGTACCTGAGGGAAAGAGGACATGTCATGGATGATGGGGGCCCTTTTAAGTGGATGCCACCTGTTAGAGGCATCACCTTTTGAAGGTGTACACGATGCTGTGGAAGTTGGTGCATATGATGGAGCCAACTGAGTTTACAACTTTCTATGGTAGATTGGTAATAACAAGAACCTAACAGTGTTGATGTGCAGAGGTTACATGGATTGATAGGACATGCTACGCTTGCCTTAATTCATCAAGGAATTGAATTCAAGAATCAGGAAGTTACATTGCAGCTTATAAAACTCTAGTTATGCCTCATCTGCAGTATTGCATTCGGTTCTGGTCGTCCCATTATAGGAAGGATGTCAATGCTTTGGAGAGGCCGCAGAAGAGGTTTGGCAGGATGCTGCTGGATTATAGGACGTGTGTTATAAGGAGAGGCTGGACAAGTTTAAATTGTATTCTCTGGAGTTTCAGAGGTTAGGGAAAAATCTGATTGTGGTTTATAAGATTATGAGAGGCAAAGACAGAGTAGACAGCCAGTATATTTTTTCCCCAGAGTTGAAGTATCTAATACCAGAGGCCATAGCTTTAAAGTGAAAGGGGTTAAGATCAAAGGTGATTTGCAGGGCAAGTTTTTTTCACACAAAGAGTGGTGGGTGTCTTGGATGCGCGGCCTGGGGTTACATGGAGGCGAATGTGATAACAGTTGTTCAAGAGGCTGCTCGGTAGATACATGGATATGGAGGAAATTGAAGGATATGGACATTGGCTTTGTTTAGCTGGGTATTTGATTACAACATTGTGGGCCAAGGGTTCTGTTCCTGTGCTGTCCTGTGTTATGTTCTATGTTTTGGGCCAAATCCACTACTCTCTGCAGCATCTTACCCTCTTCCTGCACATGCAAATTGCGGTACCAGACATGTTGCAATCAGGCAGGATGCTTTCAACAGTAGATCTGTAGAGGTTCGAATGTCTGGTGATAAGCTGAACCTTCTTAAACTCCTAAGAAAGTAAATCAGTTGCATTCTTTCCTTATGACTGCATCTATGTGCTGGGCCTAGACAGGTCACTTCAAAGATTTCAACGTACATTTATTATCAACGAATGTATAAATTATACAACCTTGAGATTTGTTTGCTTATAGGCAGCCGCAATGCAAGAAACCTGAAAGAACTAATTAAAAAAATAAAATAAAGGCCAACCCCTGATGTGCAGAGAAAGGGGAAAAAAACGCAAATCATGCAAACAATAGAAGTGAGTGACAACGTTCCGAATCAAAATGAGTCCGTACATCCAAACCCCGGAGTAGGCCCAAGCCTCAGTATCAGTCCATTGTATTAGCGGGCACGGAGCACAGCAGCTGGGGGCAGTCTTTATAGCCTAGGTACCATACAGAGAGAGAAGTAGACATTACAGGAAAGCAAGCAAAATCAACTCTCGCCTCTGATCCCAATGTCCTGTCTTTTCAGTGTATCCTTTAAGTTGTCCAGACAATGTATTGCAGCTCGCACTAGGACTGGAGCACTGCTGCAGCACAAGGCTCGGGCCTAGAACACACAACCCGGCAATTTGCTCTGTGTTCAGATTTCGCCAAGCAGCCTGAAGCCTCTCTCAATTTCTCCAAATCAGCTTGGCACCCATAGCAATCCGGGCCAGTTGTACAGACATCAAAGCTCCACTGCCTCATTTTCTCCTCTCTGAATGGTTCACTCCATCTGCATCAATTCTGTAACATACCAGCACAGTTCATCCCTCTAATTCACTTTGTCTTCGCTCGCCTCTTCATTGTTTTGCTGTGATGATTTACTACAATTTACTTCAGAAAAGGTTTTATTAGTAATGTTTTTAGTCAAATTGCTTGCCTTTGAGCTACTGGTGAGTTGCCACATGTGTTGTTGAGTAGTGCCACCTTAAACCATTTGATATGTTAACAACCAGGAATTTAAAACAGCTGACTCTTTCCAGGGCTGGTCACCAAATGTAGACTGACATATGTTCACCTTCCTTCCCCTTCCTGATGTCAACAATCAGCTGTTTAGATGACTGATTTTGAGCAAAATGTTGTTGTTGCAGCACCACTCAACCAGGTGTCCTATCTCACACAATGGTAGAATATTATTCTTTTCCTTGCTCTTGATACATTTCTGTTTTAACAAATTGCACCCATGTGTTACATGCTGCATCATTGAGCAGATCTATGTGGAGCATTTTCACAGCAAAGCAGCATCCATTGTCAAGGACCTCCATCATCTTACCATGCTGTCTTCTCACTGCTGCCATCAGGAGGGAGGTCCAGGAGCCTCATTACTCACACCACCAGGTTCAGGAGCAATTATTACTCAACAACCAGAGGGGATAACTCTGGGGATAACAGTGATGGGGTTAACTCACTCCATCACTGAATTGTTTCCACAACCAATGGACTCACATTCAAGAACTCTTCATCTCATTTTCTCAATATTTATTGCTTAATGCTACTTTGTTTTTTTTTGTTTTTTTGTATATACTGTGAATGCCTGCAAGACAATGAGTCTCAGGTTTGTATATGGTGACATAAACGTACTTTGATAATGGGCACTATTGTAGTGTAGCGGTTAGCGTTATACTATTTACAGCTTGGGCATTCTGATGTTCAGTTCTGTAAGGAGACTCTGGAATGCTTGGGTTTCCCCCAGATGCTCCATTTTCCTCCCATAGTCCAACAATATACTGGGTATGTTAATTGGTCGTTGTGAAATTGTCTTGTGATTAGGTTAGGATTAATCAGGGTTGCTGGGGCCGGAAAGGCTTACTCTGTGCTGTGTCACTAAACTAAATAAGATAATAAATTCACTTTGAACTGCACTGCTGCCACAAAACAACAGATTTCATGACAAGATATGAAACCTGACTCTGATCCTGAGCAACTCATCCTCACAGCAATCCCGACCTCAACCTATGACAGATCTTCCCTTTGTCCTAATTCATCCCGACTTTGCAGCTTAAAACTAACTTCTTTCTCTCTTTCCCAGTTCTCTTGAAGGGTCTCAGACCAGAAATGTTATCTATATCTCTCTTTCCACAGATGCTGCCTCTGTTGCAGAGTACTTTCAGCATTTTCTGGGTCTCCAGAGGACCAACCAGCTGACAGTCTGTTACTGTAGACAGGAGCATTCTAAAATATTAAATTGCATTTCAATGAAGTTTTACCAAAATCTTGTTTCAGTATGTTCTGTAATGTTTAAACTGAAAGCCTCTGTGAATTGACCTTCAGATAATCATGCCATTGTTCATAGCATACAGCACGAAAGTCTTCAGATTCAAGTTTGGAAAATTATATGAAGAAAAATGTACATAGTGAAGATTCAATTCAGCAAGAAAGAGAGTTTCATATTTCTAAGTAGTATATAAAATGATTATCATTTTTCATACGCTGAAGAATTTCAGCACCACAAGTCACCTGATTCTTTTAAGTTATTCTATGTACCCTGAAGATGTTTATGTAGAACTTGAAGTGCAAAGTACAGAATGAAAAGAATGAAAACAAAATAATGTGTGAAGGCTAACTGGAATAGAAACGGGAGGCAGAGGCTGAGTTTAAACCATGCTCTTTTGCCTGTTGATTTTAAAGATTTCAGCATTCATTCTGCTCAGAATTACCTGGTCAATGGGTAAATATATCATTAAATAACCAGGACCGTGACTGAACAGCGCCAGTTAAAGGGAAACCACACTGAGTAAATCTAGTCACTAATCTAGTTTAATTGGTGGGGGGAGGGGGAGGGTGCTTCAGTTGTCCTTGCAATCATTCCAGTAGAGATTCTGATTTGGAAAATATTGAAGAACAGCGTGAACAACACTGAAAGCCATGGTGCAGGTGCTGATAAGTAGAAGTCTTTTATCCATGGAGTCATAGGAAATCCGTCTCCTGAGCATATATTCATGTAATCAAATGACAAGGCCCTAAATACAGCATCACAAAAGTTCAATTACTTCATTTGAGAAGACAAAATCAGCAACTCCATTTTTAAATGCCTTATCCCACTGACCAATCTACCAGCCTCAGACCCTGCTTTTTTCAACACTCCCCAAAGCCAACCATTGAAATCCTTCAACCATGGTGCAAACATCCCCAACAATCATTTCAAAAGCAGACCCATAAAATGAAAGCCATAACCCACCCAAACTCAATATCGTTCTATCACCTCCATAGCCAGCCTCTTGCACCAACTCTTACTCCAAACACATCCACAGACAGATTCTATGTCCCTTTCTCAGATTTGTTCCTGGCATCTTCTCACAATCCAATCTTCATCCTCAGTGAAACTCACTGACTACTCTAGCCCCAGATCACATCTTCCAAAATATCTATTGTGCACAAGAGCTGGATAGAGGATTCAAGCATGAGAATAACCTTTATGAGATGGTAGTTGCACAGGATGTCACAGCTAAACAGTTCCTGTTCTTGTTGGTAAAATGAATTTCCCATGTTTACCCATCTTCTATTTTTTTCGCAGATGTACTCTTGTTCCCTTCTCACTGACTCCAAAAGTTACGTCTTACTAATGCCACGTTGTACTGAGGCAGTGCAATTCCGTTCCAGAGTTGGATAACACAAGGGGGCATAGTTTTAAGATGCCTTGAAGTAGGTACGGAGGGGATGTCAAGGATAAGTTTTTCACATATAGAGTGGTTGGTGCGTGGAATGCACTTCCGGCAGCAGTGGTGGAAGCAAATACAATAGGGTCTTTTAAGAGACCCTTAGGTAGGTACATGGAGCTCCGAGTATAGAGGGCTATGTGATAGGGAAATTCTAGGCAGTTTCTAGAGTAGTTAACATGGTTGGCACAACATTGTGGGCTGAAGGGCCTGGAATGTGTGGTAGATGTCTATGTTCTACGATAGATCTAAAATCCCTGGAATGTATGGGATTTCCTGTGGGAAAAGGTGATAGATTACACTTGTCTCCACTGGAGTTTAGAAGGATGAAAGGTGACATTGAAATGTACTGAGAAGCCTTGGATTCGAGGATGTGGAAAAGATGTTTCCTCTTCTTGAAGAATCTAGAATTAGTGCTTACTTTCAAAAATAAGGATGGCATAGATTGAGTTGAGGCATTTTTTCCCTCAGAAAGGCATGAGTCATTGAAACTCATTTCCTCAAAGTGAGCTGGAAGCACAGTCTTTGAATATTTTCTCAGATATAGGTGGAAAAATTCTTGACAAGCAGGAAGATAAAAGTTTCCTACAGGAATATGGAGATGAGGAAACAATCAAATCAGCATCGATTTAATTAAATATCAGAGCAATATTGAATGGCCAAGTAGCCTAGTCCTGCCCTTAATTCAAATTCTTGTAAGCTCATAAAATGCTGTACCCACTGAGTGGTTTATAATCAGTCACTGGTACTCTGCACCTTCAGGAGAACTAACCGCTCTCTCTGTCTGCAGCTCCATGAAAAGAAAGAAATATGATAGGGTATGATCTGTATGCAATGGTGAACATCGAGTTCCATGTGATGCAAATCTCTCCATTTCTAATCTGCAAAAATCAGAACTAAGAGTTCCTTGAAGTGTTTGCCTTGCATGATTGGCACAGATGCCTTTGGCAGCTCTAAATATTGCTGCACTCTAGGGATGGCCTTACTGAAGAAGACTTCTCACATTGTGCTCCTCATTGAGTTTCAGGCATAGGAATTGTTTCCCCCTAAAAGCCTATTTATTGTCCTTATTTTCCTACTTTTCGGCACTTTATCCTGTTTTATGTTCCCTCTTTTTATCCTTCAGATCATCTATTATTCCAAAGAGAAGGCCTGTTAATATGCTCACTTCAGGGAACAAAAGGTCTGCAGAGTCAGTGGAAGTGATTACAAGCGCCTCTGCAAAGTGAACTTACTGCAGTAAGCATCAGACCTTTCAGAATCCCAGCATCAGAACAACAGCCAGAATAAATCAACAAACAACTCATTTACACAATGCCAATGACTGAAATCTGTAGATCTATTTTATCCGGTATATAGCTCACGCAGGAAGGAATGGAGCGGCGTGAAAATGTTCTTTAAGTTCTGGAGAATGAACTTGAACAGAGAATGATTATTAGAGGGAGAACATGTTTGTGGTGATGGCCATTATTGGGTTAGTTTTATTGGGAAAAGATACTGGAAAATAGAGTATACATTCCAAGGAAAGCAGGATGTAATCTTCATAGATTTTAACTAAGCTTTTGACCAATTTCCATGTGATAGGCTTGTCAAATAGGCAAGGGCCCATGGGATCCAAGAGAGAAGGATAAATTGGGTTGAAAATTGATTCAGTAGTAGGAAGCACAAGGTAATGACTGACAAGTGTTTCCATTACTGTTACCAGTGGAGTTCTCCAAAGTTCAGTACACAAATATTTGCTATTTCTGTATATATTAATGAGTTTGACTAAACTGTAGAGAAGTATGGATGACAAATAACATACAAAAATTGGCTATTGCCAGGGTGCAGGGGAGCTTACTACTTCATGAGGGCATGGATGGTATGGTCAGGGGGGAAGAAACTTGGCAAATGAAAAATAATCCAGAGAAGGATGACAAAAAGCATTTGGAGAACTGCTACAAGGAAAGGAATATACGATAAATTAAATCATATTGAGAAGTGTGGAAGAATTGAGGGACATTGTTCACTGATCTTTACAGGTAACTGAACAGAGAGTTCAGGTGGATTAAAAGGCAGATGGATTCTATTCATTAGTAAGGGCTTTGAATGTAAGAACTACTAGGTTATGCTGAAATTGTATATAGTACTGTTTAGTTTGCTGTTTGAGAACTGCATTCAGCATTGGTCAGCATAGAAGGGAAAGATGTGACACTACTGGCAGAGATTCTGCTAAGTCTGGAAAATTTTAGCCACGATTGCTAGGTTAGAGTTTTCCCTTTAGTATACAGGAAACAAAGGGGAATCTTAGTTTGAGCATATTAAATTATAATGGGCCTAGGCAGAGTAAAAGAGAAGGACATATTTCTCTCAGCAAGGGGACAAAAAGCAAAGAGCACAGATTGAAAGTAATTGATGGAAATATTATATGAACATGCTGAACTGAATAATCTGCTGCTGCGTTGCAAGTCTATCCTGTCAGATAGTATCCCACATGTGAGAATTAGAGTGGGCTGGGGTGTTGAATTCCAAATCATCATTGCTCAGAGTCACACCTCGTGGAAGCAATTCAGCCCACGGAGTCTACTGCATATCAAACATCAAGCAGCCATTTTTCATTGATCCTGCACCAGTCCAATATTTTATTCTCCCCACATGGTTCCCTCAACTCCTCACAGATTCTAACATGCACCAACATACTTAAGGCAATTTATAGGAGTTGATTGATCTGGAATATGGGAGGTACAGTCATAGGGAGAACATGAAATGTTGCACAGGGAGCAGCAAAGTTCGGGATTGTACCCAGGTTGCCAGGGCCGTGAGACTCTACAAGTAGCTCTGATAGCGGTGCTGTAGACAAATTGTGCTGATTGCAACCAAGACCTGCCTGCTCTGCAATTCTATGGCATTGATTTTCCCCACACATATTGACAAGTTCCATGGGCAGCTTTTTGCTAATGGCCCAAACTAATAGAATGAATAATCCTAATTTCTATTTGTTTTGGTCTGACTCAGACAATGAAAAAGGGAAAGCTGGACATAATTTCACAAAGGAGTTAGTGCATGAGCAGAAAGAAGAAGAGGAAGACAGATGCACAGGTATTTAAAAATGTAATTTGTATTCTTAATGAAGAACATGGTGTAAGACAATCAAAACCCTATGCTATAATGTAGAGAGACAGTCAATGAGAACATAAGCTGAATAACCATGCACACTGCCAAAATAAAGTCAGGATATCCAGAGAGAAAGAAATAAACACACAAAAAGGGGCTGCACGGTAGCATAGTGGTTAGTGTAACACTATTACACACCTGAGACCCAGGTTCAATTCTGCATCTGCATGTAAGGTATTGTATGTTCTCCTCTGTGACTGTATGGATTTCCTCCTGGTGCTCCGGTTTCCTCCCACATACCAAGGATACAGGGCTACTCGGTTAATTGGTCACATGGGTGTAGGCTCAGTGGGCCAGAAGGGCCTATTACCACATTGTATCTATAAATAAAGTGAAACCTTTGGAGTAAGAAAAATTCAGAAAATGAAGGGCATTCCCTTTCCCTTGCTAGGGAAAACAGCGCAATGATAAGCAACACACACAAAATGCTGGTGGAACGCAGCAGGCCAGGCAGCATCCAAAGGAAGAAGCACAGTTGACGTTTCGGGCTAGTCCTGACAAAGGGTCTCAGCCTGAAACGTCGACTATGCTCCTTCCTATAGATGCTGCCTGGCCTGCTGTGTTCCACCAGCATTTTGTGTGCGTTGCTTGAATTTCCAGCATCTGCAGATTTCCTCGTGTTAGCGCAATGATAACAAAGCTTACTAGAAGGGATGGGTTGTACAATGTATACATACTTCGAAAATAAAGGTACTTTGAACTTTGAAACCTCCAGAAAATTGAAAAAATGGAGAGAGAAAGAGCAAAGGAAAGCAAGAAGAATATGAAGTAAATGCTGCAATTGGACCTGCGCTTTCATACTGGATGCACTCCAAGACGAAAGTAACATTAGAACTCAGGATGCTACTAAATGTGCTAATAAATCTCAAAGCAGCTGACCCCGCCACTACCCCAGCCCATTCAATCAGACACCTCTTTCTACCTTGAGTTTCCATTCAGGGCAGCATCACCCCACCTAAAGGCACGTGAGAGCAAGTGACTGCGTGCACACAACACGGAAGAACAGAAATGAACAAAAAACCACATGTTAGTTGATATTGAGATAGTGTACTTGTGAATGCTGTCAGTGGCAGAGCATTCACAAGTACAAAGAAGAATTGTGGTGCAGTACCTGTGAGTTCTGCTGTATTGTTATTTAAAGGCTGAGCTGGGATCCTGATGCGGATCAGCCTTTAGGATTTTAGTTTCCATTCGGTCACATGGATCACTGTTACTAGCCTCTACACTCACTGTGGAGCTGCTGTCAACCCACCAATATGCCCACCATATACCCACCAACCCACCTGGGGCAGTTGATTAAAAAAATAAACAGAATGGATCCAGAGAGAATAAGAACATAGCCTGTTTTAAATGATGAGACAATTTAGCAAACTTTGCAATCGATCAATTTGATAAACACAAGAGATTTTGCAGGTGCTGCAAACCCAGACTAACACACACAAAATGCTGGAGGTCCTCAGCAGGTCAGGCAGCATCTATGGAGGGAAAGAAGCAATCGACATTTCAGGCCAAATCATTTCATCAGGACTGGAGAGGAAGTGGGAAGAAACCAGACTAAGAAGGTGGGGGGAGGGGGGGGAGGGGCAAGAGTACAAGCTGGCAGGTCACAATATGAAATGTCTAATTAGGAAGTGGAATAGCTACAAACTAAGTGAAGACAAAGAAAGTGAATTGAATCCTGTTCTTCTGTGTATAATGGAGAAGATTTTTTTCATAGCACATCACTTAACATAGATGTTGACATACTGAGTAGGTTAGCAACAGGGGTATACAGCAGAATGTGGTAAACCATGTATATCTGTCTGGACACACCCCTCTGCTGATAAAATTGATGCACTATCGATAACTCCAAAAGACTGGAAGTAGAGTAAATACTGAGAGGCTTTTATTAGCAGTAAAACAGAGCATGTCCATGCCGGATGGTTGCCCTGGACTGTGGGAGGAGCAGTGACACAATCACCTTTATCTAGGGGTCTGTGGGAGGAGCCGCAGAGGCAGTCAGCAGAGGGGCGTGTCCAGACAGATATACATGGTTTACCACACAGAACAGGATGTGACTATATCTGATGATAAACTGTTTGTTATATTTTACAAAATAAGCAATCCCACAGCATTCCCAGCTCTAACTAATGTTCTCAAAAAGGGGGTAATAATAATCAAGAGAATTGTACAATTAAACAATCTATATTTCTGACAGTTTCTGAGCAGCCACTCCCTATGGTCTCCCCTTTATACTTTTAAAGTAAGGTAATTAATCATGTACAGTGAGAATCCTGATGTATTAATTGCCTAATCATATTCCAAATATAGAATTTATGCCTGTTCTACTTTCTAACTTTCTGCTGTCACAGTTTACATACTTGGCATTACTGCCAGTAAACCTAACCTTACTCTGCACTGTTAATGCGTGGTCACCATTACCTTCCCTCACTCAGGTCAGTTCCTATGGTGCCCCGTCATCTCTACTTAGGTACAAAAGATGCAGATTCTAATACATCCAACAGATTTGCAAGAAATTACAGAGAGTTGTGGACACAGCTGAACACATCATGGAAACCAGCTTCCCTCCAAAGGGATCAGTCAATATAGCAGCCAGCAAAATCAAAGATCCAACTTATCATGGACACTCTCTCTTCTCCCTGTTCTTTTGACCATGTACCACCTGTCTCAAGGACAGCTTCAACCCCACTGTTGTAAGGTGTCTGAGTAGTTCCCTGGTAGAATAGAATGGATTCTTGACCTCCCAAGCGATCTCATTATGATCTTGCACTTTACTGTATACCTGCACTGCTTTCCTCTGTAGCTGGTATACTTTATTCTACATTGTTACCTCAATGCACTGTGAAATGAATTGATCTGTATAAACAGAATGCAAGACCAGCTTTTCACCATATCTCAGTATGTGTGACAATAATAAACCAATTCTGATTCCACACTATTAGTTTATCCACTCCATGCCAGGTTTTGTGAGACCATATCAAACATGGTTAGGCTCTATTGTTATCCCAGGAATTATACATGTATATTGTTATCCCAAGAATTCCCCTGGCCTTTTTCTCTATACTGCAGACTTTCCCAGACTCCTGTCTACTATCTATAGCATGAAAATCTTTTGAATATCTTCATGATCAATTCATGTTTGTCAGCTTACACACAAACAAACTTTTAAGATTCCTCCTATCTGTTTTTGTCTGCTGGTTTTTTTCTGTTTCTCCTCATGTCCAGTTCAAGCTCAACTCTCTCTTGACATCCACATCATATTCCTTTTAGCCAATTTCCCATTCAACTACTAACCATCCAACTTGCTCTCATGGCTCTGATATCATCTATTATTTTTAACAATTTTCTCTCCTCTTGTCAATGTTATTCTCCTTCAAAACAACCTTTGTAAGCAACCTCCCATTATGTTTTATCGTTGTAACAATAACACTTCATCCTGGGAACAATTTCGAACTAACTGGGCACTCTCCAATGTTCTACATCTTTCTACTTATGGAGTGACAGGAACTGAGCACAGAGCTCCAGTTGAGGCCAGAACAATGTTTTATAAAGGCTCAGCTTGGCTATACTGCTTTATTCACTGTCTGATACATGTATATCCCAGAACTATGTTTGCTCTGCTGACCTCTTCCTCAACCTGTCCTGCCAATCTCAGTGATTAGTGTATCCCAGATTCCTCAGCTTCAGTGCCCCTGAAGGACAGTATACCTTTTTTTATTTAGATTTAGATTAGCTTTATCTATACATTGAAACATACAGTATGTAAATGGGAGAGCATACAAAACTCTCCCATTGTCCCAATAATTCATCATTCTTATACTGTACGTTATATTGACTCCCAATTAAGCGTTTTGTCAGCATTAAGATAATCAAAACCTGATTCAAATTCCTCCATTCCTGACCCTTCTCAGCTCTGTAATTAATACCAGTTCAACATATCTCTGAGATGTTTACTTTGCATCTTTCTTAGTCAGGTACCACCCTTGAATTTCATTATTCCACCACCAGGACCCTAAATCACTGCATCATGGCTGAAAGTAGATTATAGCTGAGAGCTTAATGTCCAAGGATACATATTGTATTGAAAGGGCAGGCAGAAAGGCAGAGGGGCGGCATTGTCAAATCATTAGAAAGAGGTGACAGGGTTGGAAGGTGTTGGATCATTGTGGGTAGAGCTAACGAACTGCAAGGGTAAAAAGACCCTAATGGGAGTTGTACACAGACCCCCAAACAGTAGTAAGGATGTTGCCTACAAATTACAACAGGAGATAGAAAATGAATGCCATAAGGGCAATGTTACAACAGTCATGGAGGATTCCAGTACTCAAGTAGATTGGAAAAATCAGATTGGTGCTTGATTCCAGGAGGGGGAATTTCTGGAGTGCTTATGAGATGGTTTTTTAGAGCAATTTGCGGTCGAGCCCACTAGGTGATCAGGATTGGGTGTTGTGTAATGAACCAGAATTGATTAGAGAGCTTAAGGTAAAAGACCCTGAGGAGAAATTGATCATAATATGATTGTATTCACCCTGAAATTTGAGAAGGAGAAGCTGAAGTCAGATGTATCAGTATTACAGTGGAGTAAAAGGAATTACAGAGGCAGGACAGAGGAACTCAACAAAATTGATTGGAAAAGAACACTGGCAAGGATGACGGCAGAACAGCAATGGCTGGAATTTCTGGAAGCAATTTGGAAGGCACAGGCCATATGCATCCCAAAGAGGAAGAAGTATTCTAAAGGAAAGATGACACAACTGTGGCTAACAGGAAAAGTCAGAGCTGATATAAACACCAGAAAGGGCATGTAGTAGAGCAAAATTTAGTGGGAAGATAGAGGATTGGGAAGCTTTTAAAAACCAACAGAAGGCAACTGAAAAAGTCATTAAAAAGGTAAAGATGGAATACAAAAGCAAGCTAGCCAATAATATTAAAGAGGGTACCAAAAGTTTCTTCAGATACATAAAGTGTAAAAGAGAGGTGAGAGTGGATATTGTACTGCAGGAAAATGATGCTGGAGAGGTAGTAATGGAGGACAACAAAATACTGGAAAAAATGAATAAGTATTTTGCATTGGAAGAGACAAACAGTATGATGGAAGTTCCAATGTCAGTGGTCAAGAAATGTGTGCAGTTACCGTAACTAGAGAGAAGGTTCTTGGGAAACTGTAAGGTCTGAAGGTAGATAACTCACCTGGAAGAGGTAGCTGAAGAGATCATGGAGGCATTAGTAATGATCTTTCAAGAACCACTAGATTCTGGAAATGGTTCCGGAAGACTGGAAAATTGCAAATGTCACTCCATTCCTCAAGAAGGAAGAGAAGCAAAATAGGAAACTATAGACCAGTCCATCTGACCTCAGTGGGTGGGACAATTTTGGGGTCGATTATTAAGGATGAGGTCTTAGGGTATGTGAGGGCACATGATAAAATAGGCAGCAATCAGCATGGTTTCCTCAAGGGAAAATCTTGCCCAAGAAATCTGTTGAAATTCTTTGAAAAACTAACAAACATGATAGACAAAAGAGAACTAGTTGACGTTGTGAACTTGGATTATCAGGAGGTCTTTGACAAGGTGCCACACATGAGACTGGTTAGCAAGCTATGAGTCCATGGCATTATAGTAAAGATGCTAACATGGATAGAATACTGGCTGATTGGTAGGAGGCAAAGAGTAGGAATAAAGGGAGCCTTTTCTGGCTGGCTGACAGTGACTGGTGATCTGTGTTGGGACTGATTCTTTTTACATTATATGTCAATGATTTGGATGATGGAATTGATGGCTTTGTTGCAAAGTTTATAGATGATATGAAGATATTTGGAGGGACAGGTAGTTTTCAGGAAATTGAGAGGCTACAGAAAGACTTAGACAGATTAGGAGAATGGGCAAGAAATGGCATATGGAATACAGTGCTGGGAAGTGTATGGTCATGCACTTTGGTAGAAGAAAGGGTTGACTATTTTCTAAATGGTGAGAAAATACAAAAAACAGAAGTGCCAAAGTTGAGCCTGTGGTGGTGAAGGCAAATGCGATGTTAGCATTCATTTCAAGAGGACTAGAATATAAAAACAAGGATATAATGTGATACTTTAAAAAGCACTGGTGAGACCTCATTTAGGGTATTCTGTGCAGTTTTGGGACCCTTATCTTAGAAAGGATGTGCTGAAGCTGGAGAGGGTTCAAAGGAAGTTCACGAAAATGACCAAGATTGAATGGCTTGTCACATGAAGAAGGTATGATGGCTCTGGGCTTGTATTTGCTGGAATTCAGAAGAATGAGGGGAGACCTCATTGGTACTTATTGAATGGTGAAAGACCTTGATAGAGTGGATGTGGAGAGGATGTTTCCTATGATAGGAGAGTCTAAGAATAGAGGGGTGTTCTTTTAGAACGGAGATGAGGAGGAATTTCTTTAGCCAGACAGTGATGAATCTGTGGAATTATTTGCCACAGGCAGCTGTGGAGGCCAAGTCTTTACGTATACTTAAGGCAGAGGTTGATAGATTCTTGATTGGTCAGTGCATGCAGAGATACAGAGAGAAGGCAAGAGACTGGGGCTGAGAGGAAAAATGGATCAGCCGTGATGAAATGCTGCAGCAAACTCGATGGGCCAAATGGCTAAATTCTGCTCCTATATCTTATGAGCTTAAACTCTGGAATTTCTCTCTTCAACGCACTGCCTTTCCTCCTTGAAGAGATCCCTCAGTTACTGCATCTCTAACTGATCTTTAATGTTATTTTTCTGTGGCTGAGTGCAAATTTTTGGTTGATAATACTTCCATGAAACTCCCACAGATGTTTCGGTAATAAAATGTTGTTATATTAATACAAGCTATTGTTATTATAGTGAAGGCTTTGGTGATTCACAAAAACAGAAGGAAATGGGAATTATTTACATAGCAAAGGAAAACTAATGTAACTGATAAAGGCACCACAATTCTGAATGACCAAGCAAACTGAATTACAGTAGAGTTAACACTGCCTTTCATAAGTACCTGCAATAGTACTCTCTCTGCATACATCTACAAATCTGGATGTTAGTGTGGCTTGTGAGGAGGATGCAGTGAGGAATCAGTCTCACTGAAAGTGCAGGGATACAGAAGATGAGATATAAAGTAGATAAATGTTGTGTTATCTGCGTTGATATATAAAAAGGATTAGATTTTTGCTTGCTGACCGATTTAAAGCTGTGGGCGTTCAGAAAGTTAACATGCAAGGATAGGTAGGAGTAGTTTGGCCATAATTGTAAAAGCATTGGTGTAGTTGGAAAATTTCAGATGATGATGGGTGCTGTTAACATCAACCCACTATCATCCTGTCAAACCCCCTTTGCCCCCCAACCCCACACTCAGCCAGCTAAGGAGGCGTAGAGGAGTGAGACAGATTAGCTGATTGAGTGGTGTCGTAACAGTATCTTGCACTCAACATCACCAAGACCAAGGCATGGACTGCGGACTTTAGAAAGGGAAAATTGGAAAAACGCACATGGGTCGTCATTGAAGGGTCAGTGGTGGGGAGGGTGAATATTGGATGTTAATATCTCCAAGGATCTATCCTGGACCAAACATAATGGTGCAATCATGAAGAAGGTGCAGCAACGCTCCCTTGTTTGGAGTTTGAGGTGTAAAGTTTTGTAATTCCAGAAATTAATCAAAAGTAAAATACAAGAGCTGGGATATTTGTCTACTTAGTTTTTCTTTAATTTTATTTTAGTGAGGCACTCGCTTATGATGTGGTGGTGGTGTAATGACATATCCCATTCATGTACTTCTGACATATAATCCAAATTATGTAAACAAACAAAAATGCCTAATCTAACAAAATATTTACAATGTACTGAAATATTGAAAACACTACATTTCTCCATGTTTAGCTATAAACTCCAACTCAATGTAGAATACATCTCAACTCAAATATGTAATGTTTTGCTCTCCAGCCATATGTGCTGTATACTATATAAAACAACTACTATATAAACATACACAGCATAGTAAATATTAAATTGTCCCACTCAGACCTAAAGATTTAATCACAGTGGAGGATCTCTTACTTTTGTGGGTTAATGACTTCCCTGAGAAGGGGGTGGGGGTCACTCTGCTTGGCAGGTGAGACTTGTGGCTGTGAAACAATCTCAGGTTCTGGAGCCTCCTCCATGGTGGTTGTTGGAGTTGACTCTGGGACGGCAGGAAGTGGTTTTAACAGCTCTGGGCACCTTTCTTCTCTAACAATTGACTCTGCTCTCCTCAACAGATCAATGTGACAACTTCAGATGACAACTGACGTGGTCTCCTCTGTGGTCCAGTTCTGTCCGTAATCTTTCCAAGTACCCACTTTTGAACCCGTGTAGTCCCTCACCAGGAGTGTAATATCGAACCTCATTGATTAAGGAGCCCTCAATTTGTCTCTGTTGCTTGTTCTTCATACTCCTTCTGAGATTTGGTTTGAGGAGATCCAAGGCTGAGTGCAAGGGATGACCCAGGAACAGCATTATTGATTGTGGAATGTGCTGCTGTGTGATATGCAAGAAGGAAATTAGCAAGGTTCTAATTCAGTGCTCCTGTTGTGTGTTCTGCTGACATTGCTTGCAATGTGTTTTTTAGACTCCGGACAACCTTTCTGCCAAACCATTTGTACCTTAATGATACAGTGTAGATGTAATATGTCTTATTCGGTTCATTTTCAGGAATGACTGAAACCGTTCCACAACGTCCATTATGGCTGACTGTTCTGAACCACCAGTCCTTGAGAAGAGGCTTCTCAACAATCATGTGCAAAGCTGCAGAAGAGGCTATTGCGAACACTTTTGCACATTTTGTTGCTGCATCCACTCCTACCAGGAAATTTGTGTCTATCCTGTCTAGCAATATTCACATCAATCCTTTGCCAGGTCAATGGAGGCCATTTCCAGGGATGGAGATGCACTGTTCTTGGCATCTTCTGGACGTGCTGGCATCCTGAACAGTGCACAGCAAGCTGCATGGTCTGCTGATCTATCCCAACCCACCAGACAAAGCTGTGAGCCAATGCTTTCATTTTGGCCACATCTAGATGACAGGCATGTAACTCCTCAAAGCACTTTAGCTCTCAGCTCAGATGGTAGGTCAGCCTCAGCTAAGTCCACTTTGCTGAAGTGTTTTTCTCTGGAACGGTTTGAAAAGATATCCTCTATCCTGGGCAGAGGGTATTGATCTACTTTTAGTACAGGGTTGATGATGACCTTAAAATCACCACAGATCCAGACAGACCCATTCTTCTTGACTACTGGGACCATGGGCATTGCCCATGGGCTCCATTCAACCTTGGAATGAATTCCTTCAGCCTCCATGTGATCTAGCTCACTGGCTATTTTATCTTGGATGATATTAGGAACCAGATGGGGTTTGTAAAATTCACAAGTGGCTTTTTCATTTAATGCTATTTTATCCTTGATATGTTTGAGTTTTCCAACTGCCATCCTTGAACACTGCTGTGGCATCATCCAGTACCTTTCTTAATTTGCTTTCAGTTTGAATATTGCAGGGGGTGTGGCATGAAAATTGTAACTGGATCTCCAATCAAGTTGTAGTTGTCTCAACCAATCACAGCCCCACAATGCAGGCCCTTCTGTTTTTACCACACTATACACTCAGCTGGCTTGCTGGTTGTTGTGTTTTGCTGTTACAAATGTCATTCCCATAGAAGTTATCTTTTCTCCAGTGGGAGTTCTTAGTTGGATATCTGCAGGCTTCAGTTCAGTATCTTTGAAATGCAGTACAAACTCATTTTGTGGAATGACTGAAAGAGCTGTGGCAGTGTCCAATTCCATTTTAATTAATTTGCTTTTCACTTCAGGTGTAAGCTATACTGCTTGTCTCATGTTAGTTTTCACATTGTAAATCTCAAGGCTACCCAATCCTGTATCACTCTCGTCATCAGGTTTTTCATCAATAGCATCCAGATTAGTGCTCTTTTTGAAAATGCATCTTGGCTTTTTATCTTTTTCATTCCTTGTGCAGTCCATTTATTTTTGTCCTGCTGACATGCTTTTTGTGCGTGTCCTACTCTGTTGCATTTTCTGCAAGTTTTTCCTTTGAACTTTGGTCTGGTGTATGTGAACACCTACCACAACAGTAAGACAATTTGTTCAGCCAGGTGGGCTTCTGTTCAGATGCTGCAATTTTGTTCATGGCCACTTTCATTCCTGACAGCAACTCAATGCATCTCCGGCTGTTGTTTCTATTGATAAAGGAATTTCAACTGCTCTCTTAAGCTAAAGCTGTGTTTCAGTTAGGAGCCAGTTTTGAAAAATTTCTTGTAAAAATATCTACAAACTAAATATCTGAACTAATATCTCAGGGCATCAATAAGACTATCACTGAACTTCTAATGTTTGGACAATTTTTCAATTCAGCCACGTAAACTGAAATAGACTCCACTTCCTTTTGATTCTGCTTATAAAACCTAAAACATTCTGCAATCAGTAATGGTTTTGGTTCTAAATGCTCCTGCATTACATTCATGATATCAGGAAATTTTATTTTGGCCTGTTTGGTTGGAACAGTTAAAGTTCTAAACAAACTACAGTTGGCCCTCCTGACCTGTGAGTTCCGCATGCGCGAATTCAACCAACCACGAATCAAAAAATCCCAGAAGTGCACTTCCAGCACTTGTTGTTTGAGCATGTACAGACTTTTTTCTTGTCATTATTCCATAAACAATGCAATATAACAACTATTTTACATAGCATTTACATTGTATTAAATATTACAAGTAATCTAGAGATGATTTAAAGTATACAGGAGGATGTGGATCGGAATTGAAAAAAAAACCGTAAGTTCTCTTAACAAAAACGCACACAAAATGCTGGTGGAACACAGCAGGCCAGGCAGCATCTATAAGGAGAAGCACTGTCGATGTTTCGGGCCGAGACCCTTCGTCAAGACTAACTGAAAGGAAAGATAGTAAGAGATTTGAAAGTAGTGGGGGGAGGGGGAAATGTGAAATGATAGAAGACCGGAGGGGGTGGGATGAAGCTAAGAGCTGGAAAGGTGATTGGTGAAAGTGATACAGAGCTGGAGAAGGGAAAGGATCATGGGACGGGAGGCCTCGGGAGAAAGAAAGGGGGGGGGCACCAGAGGGAGATGGAGAACAGGCAAACAACTAAATATGTCAGGGATGGGGTAAGAAAGGGAGGAGGGGCATTAACGGAAGTTAGAGAAGTCAATGTTCATGCCATCAGGTTGGAGGCTACTCAGCCGGTATATAAGGTGTTGTTCCTCCAACCTGAGTTTGGATTCATTTTGACAATAGAGGAGGCCATGGATAGACATATCAGAATGGGAATGGGACGTGGAATTAAAATGTGTGGCCACTGGGAGATCCTGTTTTTTCTGGCGGACCGAGTGTAGGTGTTCAGCGAAATGGTCTCCCAGTCTGCGTCGGGTCTCACCAATATATAAAAGGCCACACCAGGAGCACCAGATGCAGTATACCCACACCAGTTCTCTTACTAAGCAAGTTGGAACAGGTACATCCAGTATTATTTAGCATCAGTTAGTCAAACATTTGTCTTAGTATATAGTATATATTTTACCTTTCCATGCATATTAAACACTTAAGAAACGTATGTTTCAGCACCAGGTGATCCAGTGACAGATCGCTCCCGAACGCATTGTCCATCCGTGCCGGGTTGATGTGGAGGATCAAAAACCCAAAACCCCAAAGCCCAATAATTAAACCACTGCATTGCTCAGTAATAATTGTAGCTTTCATCAGGGCAGGGCCTTTCTCACTTTATCCTTTAAAATTGTTCCAATCGTTGACCAAATGTAGCCTAACGCTTTTCCAATGACCAATGACATTTCACCTCTTTCCGATTGCTTTATTATTTCCACTTTATTTTCAATCGTGATTGTGATTATTTTCATGAACAGAAACACTGTGGATTCAGAGCTCCGCTGTCGGGTCCTAGTGTCCACCTCACTGAGACAGGTTAAATAAAGTCTGGGGTTCCACTGGGTTCAAAGGTCCACCACATTGAGACAAGTTGAATAAGAGACTTGAGCATCCGCGTTTTTTGGTATCCGTGAGGGGTCCTGAATCCAATCCCTCGCGGATAAAGAGGGCCGACTGTATTAAGTTTTTCCACCCATTGCACTTTGCAACACTGACACTTGTTTCATTGGCTATTTCATTTGCTTCAAAATGCTGTTCAATTTGTTTAGTATTCATTGTCTAGTTATCTGTTGTGCAGTCGAATACATCTATCTTACCAATGTAGCTAGCATCTCTCTCTCGTTCTAAAGAAAATCATGCTGTGCTTCAACAGGTTGGTCATCATCTCGGGTTCGTTTTAAAGCTTCTTCATCGCTACTGTCCTGTTTTGTCACCCAAAAACTAATTGAAAGAAAAACACAGGAGCCAGGAGATGTTTGGCCACTTAGTTTTACTTCCCTTTTCTTTAGTGAGGTGCTCACATATGATTTGGTGGTGTAATAATGTATGCTGTTCACATTCTTCCTACATATAACCCATAATGAACTATGTATACAAGCAAAGAATGCTTAATCAAACAATATATTTACAATATTACTGAAATATTGAATACACTACAAGAGGAGATTTGGTATGTTACTAAAGACTTTTGCAGATTTCTATAGATTGTGGTGGAGAGCATCCTAACTCCACCAGATATGGAAGCTCTAATGCACAAGATCAAAAGAGGCTTCAGAGGGTTGTAGACACGGCACAAACTGCCCACGTTTAAGGGCATCTTCAAGGTACAGAGCCTCAAGGAAAACTACATCTATCATTAAGGACCCACACCATTGTGGACACGTCCTCTTTTTGTTACTACTATCAGGAAGGATGTGTAGGAGACTCAGGAAGAGTTTCTTCCCCTCTGCCATTAGATTCCTGGACAGTGCATGAACGCAGGAACACTACCTCATTATTCCTTTTTTTTTGCTCTGCAGGTAGATGGTGTGTGACGTTGGAGCTAATGAAACAAGTTTAAGAAGCGGAGTCGATTACTTCTGCTTCTAATTCATCTAGGTCAGGGGTCGGCAACGTTTACCACTGAAAGAGCCAATATGGACCCATTTCCCACAGAAAAGAAAACACTGGGAGCCACAAAATGAAATAACACTGCATACAACGGTTTTTTTTTGCCTTTATGCTATGTATAAACAAACTATAATGTGTTGCATTTATGAAATTGATGAGCTCCTGCAGAGAAAACGAAATTACATTTCTGCATGCAACAAAAACATTTTGAACTCCGAAAAAAAAGACGTTGGGTTGAAGGTTACTCCATAGTTAGCCTACCTTGGATCGAAGAATTAAAAGAATGCGCGCACTGGCAGGTGTCAGGCATCGGCAGTGGTGATGTATATTAATAGCGATAAAAAAACACGTAGCGGTGTGCTACACGCAGCGCTAAAATAAAGACTGCAGTCAAAGGTAACTTTATTCGAACTAAACAGCCTTGCTTTAAAGCCTCCCTCAACCCGTCCCCGTGGGCGCGGATGCTCCAAAAGACACGTACTCACAAACCCCCGTAGGCTATCTCCCTTAGCCTGAACGGTGGCTAATTGTGAGCCGGTTCGGATGTGCCAGGAAACGGTGTCTCCGCAAAGTTTTCAGATTGTACAAGATCACCATAATCTTCAAATTTCGAATTACATTTCAAAAGCTAACAAACCACGGAGAGCCGCATCACAGAGATCAAAGAGCCGCATGTGGCTCTGGAGCCGCAGGTTGCCGACCTCTGATCTAGGTGCTTGTGCATATGTGCATTCGAATGTAAATACTGACTTTGTTAGGGATGTCAATGTAAAGTACATATACATGTATGTCACCATATACTATCTTGAGATTCATTTTCCTTCAGGGCATTGATAGGAAAATAAAGAAATACAATAGAATTTAAAATATATATTTATAAATAAAGATGGGCAAACAACGAATGTGCAAAATAAGACAAATTCTGCAAATAGTGAAAGAGGTAATACAGAGAGTTCTTGAAAGTGAGGTTGCAGGTTGTGGAATAAATTCAGAGTTGAGAGGAGTGAAGTTATTTATGCTGGTTCAGGAGTCTGATGGTGGTGTGGGACTTAACACTCCCGATCCTTCTGCCTGATGATCTAGATTCTGTGATGATCAAAAGTTTTAGTGTGATCTTTATAAGTGATCATATAATGACTAAACATAGGATTCATGATTATGTAGAATGCATATATTTTTCCATGTAATAATACTGCAGATTAAGGTTTGGTCTAAAACAAAAGAACTGAATTAGAAGTGGAAACACAACAGTAGTTTTAATTTGTGTTCTTATATATGTTATTTCAAAAATAAAGCTATCTATTTATTTCCTAGATGCTGGCTGACCTGCTGAGTTCCTCTAGCACTTTGTGTGGGTTTCTTTGTACTTCCAGCATCTGCAGATCTCTTGTTAATAAAATGTAAGGAGTTAAAAGGCAAACAGCTGAAAAAATTTCTGTTTAAAGTTAGTTGTCAAGAATGGTACAGCATAATAATAAAAATGCAATCATTTATCAGTCACTTTGACCTTATTATAACCTAATTCCCAGCAGCAGCACAGAGCCAACAATAGGCAAAACACACAATCATCACTGGCAACTTACACACATGAATGGTTGAAGGTACAATTCACTTGTCCATCATAAATTCATCCATCTTCATTTTGAGAAATGCAGGTCAGGTTGGACCTACTGAGAAAAACTGGGTTAGGAGCTGTGCTATTTGATCCTTACCCACGATGGTTCCCTGTAACTCAATCAGTAATAGATGATTTGTAAATACCCTATTGGGTCATTATGATAAAGCTTAAAGCACATTATCTTCCAAGATGAATTATTCCCAGTTTTGATGCTTACTTGCCAATTCAGTTGTTTGATTAAATCAGTACAAAACCATCATTATTTTCTGTTTTTGTTTGATAGCAATGTTTTCATATGAAATGAGTTGAATTTATGAGCAAATGCCAGGTTGATTGGTGCCTGTTAATTATTACTTCTCCTGAAACTCTTTTGTAAGAAAAAGAGGAAAATATACAACCAATGTTTCTACATCTGAAATATGAAGCAACTATTTCTCTCCTTTTCAGGGTTATTATGAGTACCCTATTTTTTCACATTTGCAGCCTTTTCTGTTTTCCTTCTCATCTAAAATTGAAATGTCACTAGTTTAGGATGGTTGGATGTAGATAAAGTGACACAACTTCATTCCCGACAGGGGTGTGCCAATTACAAAGAACAAACACACCCAACTCTCTTCAAGCCAAGAAACTCAAAAATGGCAGTGAAGATAACAAGCTTGATTCAGAGCCAGTGAATCAGAATTATCATGAAGCACAAAGTGCATTTTTAAAAGGCTTGAACTAGCTTGGTAAGTAACTTTATTCTCCGCAAAACAGCTTTCATATAAATCTGTTTGAGAAGATATAATTTTCCATTTAAGGTAACATTATAATTTAATTCATTTTATGCAAAATGCAAGGCTGATGACCACTTGGAAAATATTGTAGATACTGGAAATATTCTATTATGATGGTGTAACAAGGCCATTCTGCCCATTACATTTATGTAAACTTTTGAAGCAATTCCATTCCACAAAGCAGAAAATACCAGAAATTTATTTGGCTTTTTTTCCTTGAAGTGACGGAGGATGAGCGGTGACCTGTTAGAGATGTATAAGATGATGAGAGGCATTGATCGGGTGGATAATCAGAGGCTTTTTCCCAGTGCTGGAATGGCTGGCATGAGAGGGCACAGTTTTAAGGTGATTGGAAGTAGATACAGAGGAAATGACAGGGGTAAGTTTTTTTTAATGCAGAGAGTGGTGAGGGTGTGGAATGGGCTGCCGGCAACGGTGGTGGAGGTGGATACGATAGGGTGTTTTGAGAGACTCCTCGACAGGTAGATGGATCTCAGAAAAATAGAGGGCTATGGGTAACCCTAGGTAATTTCTCAGGTAAGGACATGTTTGCACAGCTTTGTGGGCTGAAGTCTGTAATGTGCTGTAGGTTTTCTGTGTTTCTATGTTTATCAGATCATTAACAAAAGATGATGAATGTGAAACTTTAATTCTCATCCTCCCCCTTTGGATGCTCTCTGATCTGCTGATCTGATGAGGATCTGCTGATCTTTTTTGTAATTCAGTGGAGAAATGTTAATTGACAGCAACATATGACAACTGGAAAACTGCAAAAGTTACTCTGGAAGGGAGCAAGGCAGAAGGAAGGAAATTATAGGCCAGTTAGCCAGACTTCAATGGTTAGGAAGATGTTAGAGTCCATTTTTAAGGTTGAGTTTTTGGGGTACTTGGAGGCAGATGATACATAGGCCAAAGTTGGCATGGTTTCTTTAAGGGGAAATCTGGTGGAATTCCTTGTGCAAATAGCAGGCATGATAGACAAAGGAGAGTCAGTGGATGCTGTTTACTTGTATTTTCAGAAGGCCTTTGACAAGTTGCCGCACATGAGGTTGCTTAACAAGATAAAAGCCATGGTATTACAGGAAAGATGTTAGCATGGCTACAAGTTTGGCTGACTGGCAGGTGTTAAAGAATGAGAATAAAGGAGGCCTTTTCTGATTGGCTGTTGATGACTAGTGGTGTTCTACAGGGGTCAGTATGGGACTGCTTCTTTTCATTTTATATGTCTTCGGCACCCTCTCCAAAGCCCTCACTATAAAGGCTTTATCATCTATGGTTGATATGAAGCAAGAATTTATCTTCCATTCAATGCCATTACCATCATTGGATTCCTCAGCACCAACATCCCCTGACGAGAAATGGAATGGGAATTACATATAAATCCTGTCATCGGAGTGATCAGAGCAGGGTTTGAACACTCTGCTCCAAGTGACCTGACTCCCAAAATCTTTCTACGACCTGCCAAAGTGTCCCAAAACACTTCCCACTTACCAGGAGCGTTCACAATATATATATATATATATATATATACAGCAATATCCAGGATAAAACACCTCTATTGATCTTAAAAATATTTTTCTTGTTTCAGCCAAATGACTGAGGCATCTAACATCTTCAAGACATATTATAGCAAATCACCACAATTTCTCTCTGCAGCACCACTGAACCAATAGTTGATACCATCTGGGAGCTTCGGTGCATCAGATGTATGAGGGCATTACCACCAGCAATCTTCCCTCCATCCTGCCCAGTGTTTCCCTCATCAGGGGAACAAAATTACGAGGTTTCCCACCTGATCAAACTATGAGGATGATTCCACCCCTGAAATTCCAGCAGACTTTTCACCAGTTTCTTAAGGGCAAACAGGGGATGGACATTAAGGGCTGGATTTGCCAGGAACCTAGAAACAATTTTTAAAAAGAGAGGACACCAGCTGCAGCAGAATGTATGGTCAGCAGAAACAACAGGCCGAAAGCACGACAGAGGAAGAAACAATTAGAAAAATGACAAGGCGTATACAAAGAAAAGCGTGGCGAAGCAAAACAAGGAGAAAATCTCCAACACACATAGGATCTAATTCCCATGCCTTTGTGAGAGCAATGAAATAAGAAAATATTACAAAGTGCTCTGTCTGTAAGGCGCATATTAGAAAGTATTTGCCTGAAATTATATCATTATGCTTCCTGTAGAATTCTCTAACTACTGCACTGGTACATCACCAAATTATAAATAATGTTCTTATAAAATAGGCAGAAGGAGTTATTAAGCATTAACCTGTCAACAGAATTAAGTCTAATGATCGTAGGAAGAAGATTCATAAACTATTTTAAAGCTCATTACACTAATGCTTTTTCTTGGCTCTTGTGAACCTTTGTAACATTTCATCCAAGGCGGCATTCATGTTACTAATGAATTTCCTGGTGGGAGTCACCATTCTAAGTTTGATTTGAAAGAAAGAAGCCCCCCAAAAAGTCCTGTGAATAGGTCTCGTGTACTAGAAGTGTTCTACATCCATTTACTCATACCCTTAATTCAAACGTGTACAAATAGTGAACATTTACTCTTGCATGGAATTAGTGAATCATTTCTACTTTCTTGTCTAATCTGCTTCATCTCTTTCAGGCTTGCTATCTTATCATGTTATGAACTCAAACAAATCTGCACTTGGAGAAGAAACTATTGATAGAAAAGAGGGGAAAATTGTACATTTCTCCAGACATCTAAGCATATAATTTTAAGATGACACTAATGCAGTGCAGGAGGATTGATGTATTGTCAGACATGCATGTTTCATTCAAAGGATATAAAATATTCAATTAAGTTTTTTGAAAAATAAGGAAAATTCCTCTGCTACCATTGCCAGGACTACCTTCGGTGGCACAGAAACACTACCGATGTTACCTTTACGAAATTCTCCAGCATCAAGGCTGTAATTCCAAAGGCAGATCCAATGTGTAGGTCAAATACGATTCTTGAAACAGGCATTTTATTCCGAGTTCTGTCATAAGATACTACCCGCAGGTCAGAGGAAATAATTCAAAGGTGTTCTCAAAGCCCTCTAGAACCCAATGTGACTCCCCCACCAATTCACGGCAATCCACAGGTCATGATGAGTCAAACTGGAGAAGGGGTATTTGGGAGGGTTTAATGCACTGCTTCTCAAACTACTTGCCAGCCCTGACCGGCAGTTCCTTCGAATTTCACATTGGTCTCATCAGTCAATTCAAAACTGACACAGTTGAAGTGGAAACAAGTCATCCTTGATCTAGGGCACTACCCAAGAAGACTATTCCTCAAGCAAAACCATGAAGAATGCTTAGTGCCATCTTTCCTTACATTACCATTTTCAAAAAAGTGTGTTTTTGCTTTTGAGACACTTTGGAACATCCATTGTTCATGAAAATTGCAAATGGATATTCTCATTTTGGTGATATATGGGAATAAGAACTGGAACAGAAGCAGCCCTTGCTCAGATTTTCACTGAGAGTGTGGCTGATATTTTACCATAGTTCCACTCTTTTGCAGTAACTCCAAAACCCTCACTTCTCTAAATATCCAGAAACCTATCAACCTTTGTTCAATATATTCTGTTGTTAAGTGTCCAGAGCCCTCTTCCCTTTAAATATTGTTGACTTCAATCATGTCAACTTAATTACAGTTCCTGCCACAGTTCTACCAGCATGTCAACTTTGCAAGCAGGGTAGATATATATTAGACTTGGTCAAACAAGAGAAAATCTGCAGGTGCTGGAAATCAAAGCAACACTCACAAAATGCTGGAGGAAGTCATCAGGCCAGGCAGCATCTATGGAAAAAAATATAATCGACGTTTCAGGCTGAGACCCAGGACTCAGCCCGAAACGCTGCTGTACTTTTTTCCAAAGATGCTGCCTGGCCTGCTGAGCTCCTCCAGCATTTTGTGTGTATTATATTAGACCTGGTTCATGGAGACTACAGGCTGTCCCTTGCCCTCACCTCAGATACTCAGACCACATGCCTTAATGAACAGCTTTAATATCTCTATGCAGCAGTAGGCTTCAAGACAGCCACCATTCCTGTGCCCACGAGAGTGATGGTAACTTGTCTAAATGGTTACTGCCCAGTGGCACACACCTCAACAATCATGAAGTGCTGGTAATTGGATCGTAAAAGTCCCACCTTCCAGCTACATTGGGTCCTTCCCAGTTTGCCTGTTACTCAAATGGTCCTCGGATCTCCACTTTATCCTGTCCCACCTAGAAATCGATGCCTCATACGCCAGGACGTTGTTCATCAACTTCAGCTCAGCATTTAACATATTCGTCCCTCAGAGGCTAGTGGGCAAATGATACCTGTTGGGAGCAGCATGGCCCTCTGTATCTGGATCTTTGATAGAAAGATCCCAGTCACTCTGAGTGGGCAGCAACACCTGAAGCTGCACGATACTGAGAACTAGTGATCCCACCCTCCACCAGGGTTATACTTTCAGCCCACTGCTTTTAATGCTGCTGACTCATGACCGTACTGCCAGGTCCTGCTCAGCTCCACTGATGACCTAATAGAGGTTGGCCTCAGCATACAGACCAGAGATAGACAGGCTTGTCAAATGGTGTGGGAGCAGCAGCCTGAGTCACAATATTATATACAGTCAGCTGACAAACTTGAACTTCAACTTCAAATTCAAATGAAGAAATATTTTCTCATGTTAATCCTGAAAGTCTGGTGCTCTAGTTGATCCTTAATCATATAGTAGTCGTCCACCCAATAAATAAACATTGAAGCAAAGTGTTTATTATATTTGTAGACAAGGGGACAGAAGATTTGCAATCTTCTGGCACTCTCCATCCATGATTTCAGCAAGAGTTTGGTGAAAAGGCCACAAATTATGCAAAGGAATGTTAATTGGGGCTCTCCGATCATTATACTGTCTGAAGTGTCTACGCTAGCGGAGATGAATTGAAGCTAATGGTAGAGGTTACAATGAGATATCTTGTATTATTAGGTGTCACAGTGCACGCTGGCAGGATTGGACCCAAATGCGAAGGAACAGCAGACTCTCTATCACAGTGGTTGCTGGTACTGACTCAACCCAGGTCCGGTGGACAGCAGCCTCAGTCACTGACAACAACTCGACCCGGGCGCAGACTCCCCACGAAGAGACAGGAACAAGTATTCAAACACAGGAATACAAACAGAGCTTCAAAGGCGCAACTGAGCAGCATCACAAGACAAATCATCCTCCACAAACTCTTCAAATAACCATAGAACGCAGGAAACATGTGCTGCTCGCAATTAACTTGACAAGATAAAACCAAAAGCACCTGGGTTAATGACTCTAACAATGAGTAAATAGAGGTGCTGGAGAAACCCTGAAGCCCAACGCTCTACAGTAAGCCACATACCTCATGACCGTTAGGTATCTTGTGCATTTCCTCCAGATGAATAGTCGGTGCAGGAAGTTAGTGCGGGAAGCACTAGGAGTCCATGACAGCACCAAACTGAATAAGTTAGAATACATTGGAAAATGGACCATGGAAGCTCATTGAAATGTAATCAGAAAAAAATGGAAGTTAAATCAAGCAGATATATTAGGAGGAGTGATCTCAAAAGCTAGGTTTTAAAATATAGCTTAAAGCACACAGTGGACACAGAGAATTCAGGAAAGGTTTCCCATGTACATGATCAAAATTTCTGAAAACATAATTGGCATTTACAGACGAACACACAAAAAAGTTGGAAGGTCAGACAGCATCTGTGGAAGGAAATGGACAGTCAGCATTTTGGCTGAGACTTTTCAAAACCAATGGAAATTTCTGAGGATGTAAATAATAGGATTGATGAGGGAACAGTGGATATGGTGTACTTATATTTTCAGAAGGCCATTGATTAAGTTTCACATTAAGGGCAAAATTTAATTATAAGAGATTGTGGATAATATACTGTCATACATTGTAAACTGGTTTACAGGCAGGAAACGGGAAGTAGGAATAAATGGGTCAAGTGGGGTAATGCAGGGAGCTGTGTTTGGACTCTAGCTATACACAATATATATTAACAAATTCAATCAGGGAAGTAAATCACATTTTTCTAAATCTGTCAAGTCCAAAAAAGCTTTGGGATTATGAGTTGTGAAGAGGATACAAAGAGGTGTCAAAGTATTTTAGACAAGCTGAGTGAGTGGATAAGTAAATGGCACATATAATATAGTGTCAATAAATATCCTTCCACCTCCTTAGGAACAGAAAAAGAAACTATCATTTAAATGGTGATAATTGGAAGACGCTGATGTACACAGGGATGAGTGTGTTCTTGTATACCAATCACTGACAGCAAAGCTGCAGGCATAACAAGTATTTAAGGTAGATGGTAAGTTGGCTTTCACTGCAAGAGATTGAGTATTGGAGCAAAATGTCATCCTGCAACTGAGAGAACCTCAGAGAAAGCGCACCTATGTTCTGTTTTGGCCTCCTTTTCTACAAAAGGATATATTTGTCAGAGGGTGGACACTTAAAATTCACCACACTGATTTAGAGATAGAAAGATTAAAGTATGATGGAAAAAAGAATGAAGGGATATCTCAATGAAAATTACAACATTTTTCAAGGCTACCTGAATTGGATAGAGGAGGAAAGTTTCTTCTGGTTGGGAAATCTAGACATTGGTCACAGTTTCGGATTATGGCTGAGATGAGGAGAGATTTCTTCACTCAGATGGAAAACCTCTGGAACTCCCTACCACAGAAGGGCGTGGAAGCCAAGTCACGGAAAATATTTAAGGTAGAGATAAAGAAACAGATTTTGAAGCACAAAATCAGTCAACAGATAATGGGAAAGGGCAGGAATATGTAACTGAAATAGAGAATTAGTCTCAGTTGCACAGCAGCACTGAATCATCTGCTGTTGTTCCTGTTTTCTGTTTTAATCATTTCAGAAGTAGAAATTGAAGCACAGAGAAGGCAATATTAAGGAAGAATGAGACAATGAAGGGCTTTGAATAGAAATAAATAAATGCTATCTTGAAAAGGTTTGGGAATTGTGAGACAAAGTATAGCAGTGAAGTAGATGCAAGGGGCAACAAAACGTGGAGATGGGTATGATAGAGGCAAAAGACTATTGAATTTATTTAGACTTAATCATTTTCTGGGATAGGGGTGATTCTGGCATAGCCAGAGTTTATTAACCATTCATAACAGTCTTCTTGAAAAGATGCATACCTGCTGTTGGTTAGGACTTCTAGTAATTAGACCAGTGACAATAAAGAATCAGTAATGTATTTCCAAGTCAACATGGTGTGTAATTAGGGGGGGCCTCCTAAGCACCTGCTGCACTCGTTCTTCCTAGTGTTACAATTGTAGGCTTAAGAGATGCTGCCAGCGAATGATGGAAAGTAAATTATTGAAATTCCAAATGCTACACTATAAGACATAGGAAAAAATTAGGCCATTCAGCCCATCAAGTGTGCTACACCATTTCATCATGGCTGATCTATTTTCCTTCCCAACCCCATTCTCCTGCTTTCTCTCTGTATCCTTTGACACCCTGACTAATCAAGAACCTATCAAGCTCTGTGGCAATAGATTCACCACTCTTTGGCTAAAGAAATTCTTCCTCCTCTCTGGAGATACTTAGACACTTTTTGCCAGTGGTGGATGGAATGTAACCACTGGATGAATGCACATCCACCATGATGAAGTACTTTGAGAAGTTGGTCATGAAGCATATGAACTCCTCCCTGAGGAGCAACCTGGATCTGGTCCAATTTGCCTACCAACCCAACCGGGCAGCAGTAGATGCCATTTCATTGGTCCTTCAGTCAGCTCTGGAACACCTGGTCACTGAAGATAAGTATGTCAGGATGTTCTTCATTGACAATGGCTTGGCATTAAACACTTTCATTCCTTCAAAACTCATTATCGAGTTCCAAGACCGAGGCCAAATACTTCCCTGTGCAACTGGATCCTCTATTTCCTCACTTGCAGAACCCAGTTAGTATAGATTGGCAACAGCATCTCCTCCTCGGTCTCCATCAGCACAGGTGCATCACAGGGCCATGAGCTTCGCCCCCGTTTTACTCACTTTACACATATGATTGTGCAGCTAAGTAGAGCTCCATATTTAAGTTTCTTGATGACACCACTGTTGCTGGTCAAATCAAAGGTTGTGGCAAGTTGGCAATAGGGGGCAGATTGTGAGTTAGTGCCATTTGACAGCATTCTCAGACTTTTTGTAAGATAGCCACGTGTTTGGGCACAGCAGCCTCTAGGGGGCCAACCAAAGGTGCTTTGGTCCTTTTTAATTGTTTTTTAAATGATCATGGATAATCATGTGTGATTGAATGATAATTAAACTTGAACCTGAACTGTCAATGACACCTTCCATCATGTTGAACACATTTGAGAGTGGACAGATTGGAAGACAGTTATATGGATTGAATTGATCCTACCTTTTGTGAACAGGGAATGGACAATATTAAAAATCAGGTAGATGCCACTGTAACAGAATAGTTTGATTTGTTCCACAGCTATTTCCAGACAGCAAACCTCCTGTACGACAACTTGGATGTTGTCTGATCCCTGACAGTACCTTTGCTGTTTTCAATGCCTTTCTTAACACCCTGAGGAATGGGTCTAATTGGCTGAGGAGTTCAAGAAGAAGCTGAGGTGATCATCTATTCACACATCTGCTTGAACCATCAGCCTTTTCTTTAGTACTCTCATAATGAGTACTTCCCTGGCTGAGGATGAGGACATATCAACAGCATCCTCCACTCATTTTCTCTTTATAACCATATAACAATTACAGCAGGGAAACAGGCCATCTTGGCCCTTCTAGTCTGTGCTGAACGCTTACTTTCACCTAGTCCCACCTACCTGCATGCAGCCTATAACCCTCCATTCCTTTCCTGTCCATATACCTATCCAATTTTTTTTTAAATGACAAAATCGAACCTGCCTCTACCACTTCTACTGGAAGCTCATTCCACACAGCTACTACTCTCTGAGTAAAGAAGTTCCCCTTCATGTTACCCCTAAACTTTTGCCCCCTAACTTTCAACTCATGTCCTCTTGTTTGAATCTCCCCTACTCTCAATGGAAAAAGTCTAGCCACGTCAACTCTATCTATCCCCCACATTATTTTAAATACCTCTATCAAGTCCCCCTCAACCTTCCACGCTTCAAAGAATAAAGACCTAACTTGTTCAACCTTTCTCTGTAACTTAGGTGCTGAAACCCAGGTAACATTCTAGTAAATCTCCTCTGTACTCTCTCTATTTTGTTGACATCTTTCCTATAATTTGGTGACCAGAACTGTACATGATACTCCAAATTTGGCCTCACCAATGCCTTGTACAATTTTAACATTACTTCCCAACTCCTATACTCAATGCTCTGATTTATAAAGGCCAGCATACCAAAAGCTTTCTTCACCACCCTATCCACATGAGATTCCACCTTCAGGGAACTATGCACCATTATTCCAAGATCACTCTGTTCTACTGCATTCCTCAATGCCCTACCATTTACCATGTATGTCCTGTTTTGATTATTCCTACCAAAATGTAGCACCTCACACCTCATCATTAAACTCCACCTACCATCTTTCAGCCCACTCTTCTAACTGGCCTAAATCTCTCTGCAAGCTTTGAAAACCTACATCATTATCCACAACGCCACCTATCTTAGTATCATCTGCATACTTACTAATCCAATTTACCACCCCATCATCCAGATCATTAATGTATATGACAAACAACATTGGACCCAGTACAGATCCCTGAGACACACCACTAGTCACCGGCCTCCAACCTGACAAACAGTTATCCACCACTACTCTCTGGCATCTCCCATCCAGCCACTGTTGAATCCATTTTACTACTTCATTATTAATACCTAATGATTGAACCTTCCTAACCAACCTTCCGTGTGGAACCTTGTCAAAGGCCTTACTGAAGTCCATATAGACAACATCCACTGCTTTACCCTCGTCAACTTTCCTAGTAACCTCTTCAAAAAATTCAATAAGATTTGTCAAACATGATCTTCCTCGCACAAATCCATGCTGACTGTTCCTAACCAGACCCTGTCTATCCAGATAATTATATATACCATCTCTAAAAATACTTTCCATTAATTTACTCACCACTGACATCAAACTTACAGGCCGATAATTGCTAGGTTTACTCTTAGAACCTCTTTAAACAATGGAACCACATGAGCAATACGCCAATCTTCCAGCACCATCTCCATCTCTAATGACATTTGAAATATTTCTGTCAGAGCCCCTGCTATTTCTACATTAACTTCCTTCAAGGTCCTAGGGAATATCCTGTCAGCATCTGGAGATTTATCCACTTTTATATTCTTTAAAAGCACCAATACTTCCTCTTCTTTAATAATCATATTTTCCATAACTACCCTACTTCTTTCCCTTACCTTGCACAATTCAATATCCTTCTCATTAGTGAATACCAAAGAAAAGAAATTGTTCAAAATCTCCCCCAACTCTTTCGGCTCCACATACAGCTGTCCACTCTTATTCTCTAAGGGTCCAATCTTATCCCTCACTATCCTTTTGCTATTAATATAATTGTAGAAACCCTTCGGATTTATTTTCACCTTACTTGCCAAAGCAACCTCATATCTTCTTTTAGCTTTTCTAATTTCTTCCTGAAGATCCTTTTTACATTCTTTATATTCCTTGAGCACCTCATTTACTGCCTATATTTATTGTAGATCTCCCTCTTTTTCCGAACCAAGTTTCCAATATCCCTTGAAAACCATGGCTCTCTCAAACTTTTAACCTTTCCTTTCAACCTAACAGGAACATAAAGATTCTGTACCCTCAAAATTTCACCTTTAAATGACCTCCATTTCTCTATTACATCCTTCCCATAAAACAAATTGTCCCAATCCACTCCTTCTAATTCCTTTCACATCTCCTCAAAGTTAGCCTTTCTCCAATCAAAAATCTCAACCCTGGGTCCAGTCCTATCCTTCTCCATAATTATATTGAAACTAATGGCATTGTGATCACTGGACCCAAAACGCTCCCAAACACATACCTCCATCACTTGACCTATCTCATTCCCTAACAGGAGATCCAACACTGCCCCTTCTCTAGTTGGTACCTCTATGTATTGCTGCAAAAATCTATCCTGCACACATTTTACAAACTCCAAACCATCCAGCCCTTTTACAGTATGGGCTTCCCAGTCTGTGTGTAAAAATTAAAATCTCCCGCAGTCACAACCTTGTGCTTACTACAAATATCTGCTATCTCCTTATAAATTTGATCCTCCAATTCTCACTCCCCGTTAGGTGGTCTATAATACACCCCTATAAGTGTTACTACACCTTTCCCATTCCTCATTTCCACCCAAATAGCCTCCCTTTAACTGGCTACTTATTGAAAACCTATAGTCTGATTGGACCGTTGGCTATGAGATCACTTATGTTTGCTATTTTTAGCGGTGTAGCACGTGTGTTATAGTTTCGCTTAGTTAGCAGCTTGCTGTTTTTCCAAGTATGCTTGGTACTTTTCACAGCATTCCTGGGTGTCACTATCCATAACCGGTTCTGGACTCATCCTATAAATGTAGCTGCAAGGAAAGCACAACAGTGCCCCTACTTCCTTATGGGTTTGCATGACTTCAAAAACCTCGACAAACTTCCACAGCTGTGTAATGGGAAGTCTATTCACTGGCTGAGTTTGGCCTGGTACGGGAACATCAATGCCCTTGAACAGAAAATCCTACAAAAAGTAGTGGATTCAGCCCAAAACATCAAGGGTAAAGCCCTCCCAGCCATTGAGCACATCTACATGAAATGCTGTCACAGGAAAGCAGTGTCCATCATCAAAGACCCACTCCACCCAGGCCACGCTCTTTTCTCACTGCTGCCATCCGGTAGAAGGTACAAGAGCCTCAGGATTCACACCACCAGGTTCAAGAACAGTTACTTCCCCTTAGCCTCATGAACAAAAGAGGATAATTACACTCATCTATTGAGATGTTCCCACACCAATGATCTCATTTTAAGGACCCTTTATCTTGTTATTTCATGCTCTCATTATTTATTGGTATTTATTGCATTTCAACAGTTTGTTGTCTTCTGTGCTCTTGTTCTTTTGTTGATCCTGTTTACAGTTACTATCCTTGCTCAGACTTGCTGAGTATGCCCGCAGGATAAGCAATCGTAGGGTTGGATGTAGTGATACTCTGATAATAAATGTTACTTTGAACTTTGAGCATGCCATCGTTGAACCAGGAGAAACTACCTATCGTATGGAGTATGGAAAACTAACCAGAATGTGGAGTGCAAATCATAAGTGGATTTGTGCAAGAACTTTAGAGGTAGAGGGAGGAGAGAGATGCGATAGTAACTTACAAGGACAGGTTTAAAATTGATCGGCAGCGAAGTGAGACTCTCAACAATAAAGAGGCTGAGGAGAAGGTGTGGTGGTGTGGGGGGGAGAAAATACTGCAGCCAATGAAAGGCAGTTTAGTTGTCAGAATAGCCAAGAACATAGTAAAGGGAGAGAAAAGACCATTGGTTTAAACTATATTTACTTCAATGCCAGAGGCTTAATGGGCAAGACAGATGAACTTGGAGTGTGGATTGGCTCTGGGGACTGGAATCCCATAGCAATAACAAAAATATGACTGAGAGAAGAGCAGGACCTGATGTTCCAGGATACAGATGCTACAGGCATGACAGAGTGCAGTTATGAGAGTAGGGGGATATACTTGTGTAATCATCCAATGAGACCATATGGGTAGAACTTAGAAAAATTAAAGGGCTTGTTACTTGGATGGGACAGTATTGTAAGCTCCAATTAGTCAGTGGGAATCAGAGCAGCAGATGTGTACAGGGATTTTGGAGAGTTTTAAGAACAATAGAGTTCTATTAGTGGAGATGTGAACTTCTCTAATAGTGATTAGGCCACTGACTTTGCAAATGATGGAGTTGAATTTGTCCAAGAAGGTTCAATACATTGAGGGCAGTACTGGAGAGGGCATGGCACTGAATGTCCTCTTAGAGAATGAGGTAGGGCAAGAGACTGAAGTGAGAGTCAGGAGGCACTTCGTGTCGCATGACTATAATTATATTAGTTTTTAAATAATTATGGAGGAAAATAGAATGGATCCACAGGTTAAAGTCACAAACTGGGGCAGGACCAGTTCTGGGAATATTAGGCAGTATTTTGTGGAGGTCAAATGAGTGAGACTGTTTGCTAACAAAGCAACTAATAGCAAAGGGGAGGCTTTTAAAGTTCAAAGCCAATATGTTTCTGCAATGGCAGGTTTAAGGAACACAGCTTAATGGGAAATATTAAGGCCCTTGTCAAGAAAAAGAAGGATGCGTACATTGGGTTTGCCAATCATAGAAACATAGAAAGCCTACAGCACAATACAGGCCTTTCGGCCCACAAAGTTGTGCCCAACATGTCCCTACCTTAGAAATCACTAGGCTTACCCATAGCCCTCTATTTTTCTAAGCTCCATGTACCTATCCAAAAGTCTCTTAAAAGACCCTGTCGTATCCACCTCCACCACCATTGCCGGCAGCCCACTCCACCCACTCACTACTCTGTGTAAAATACTTACCCTGACATCTCCTCTATACCTACTCCCTAGCACCTTAAACCTGTGACCTCTTGTGGCAACCATTTCAGCCCTGGGAAAAAAGCCTCTGACTATCCACACGATCAATGCCTCTCATTATCTTATACACCTCTATCAGGTTACCTCTCATCCTCTGTCACTCCAAGGAGAAAAGGCTGAGTTCACTCAACCTATTCTCATAAGGCATGCTCCCCAATCCAGGCAAGATCCTTGTAAATCTCCTCTGCACCCTTTCTATGGGCTTCCACATCCTTCTTGTAGTGAGGCCACCAGAATTGAACACAATGCTCCAAGTGGGGTCTGACCTGGGTCCTACATAGCTGCAACATTACCTCTCAGCACCTAAATTCAATTCCATGATTAATGAAGGCCAATACATGGTATGCCTTCTTAATCACAGCATCAACCTGCACAGCAGCTTTGAGTGTCCGATGGACTCGGACCCTAAGATCCCTCTGATCCTCCACACTTCCAAGAGTCTTCCCATTAATACTATATTCTGCCATCATATTTAACCTACCAAAATGAACCACTTCATACTTATCGGGATTGAACTCCATCTGCCACTTCTCAGCCCAGTTTTGCATCCTATCAATGTGCCGCTGTAACCTCTGACAGCCCTCCACACTATCCACAACACCTCCAACCTTTGTGTCATCCCTCCACTTCCTCATCCAGGTCACTTATTAGAATCACGAAGAGTAAGGGTCCTAGAACAGATCCCTGAGGCACACCACTGGTCACCGAACTCCATGCAGAATATGACTGTCTACAACCACTCTTTGCCTTCTGTGGGCAAGCCAGTTCTGGATCCACAAAGCAATGTCCCCTTGGACCCATGCCTCCTTACTTTCTCCGTAAGCCTTGCATGGGGTACCTTGTCAAATGCCTTGCTGAAATCCATATACACTACATCTACTGCTCTTCCTTCATCAATGTGTTTAGTTACATCTTCAAAAAATTCAATCAGGCCCATAAGGCACAACCTGCCCTTGACAAAGCCATGTTGACTATTCCTAATCATATTATACCTCTCCAAATGTTCATAAATCCTGCCTCTCAGGATCTTCTCCATCAGCTTACCAAACACTGAGGTAAGACTCTCTGGTCTATAATTTCCTGGGCTATCTCTACTCCTTTTCTTGAATAAAGGAACAACATTTGTAACCCTCTAATCCTCTGGAACCTCTCCTGTCCCCACTGATGATGCAAAGATCATCGCCAGAGGCTCAGCAATCTCCTCCCTCGCCTCCCACAGTAGCCTGGGGTACATCTCATCTGGGCCCGCCGACTTATCCAACTTGATGCTTTCCAAAAGTTCCAGCACATCCTCTTCCTTAATATCTACATGCTCAAGCTTTTCAGACCACTGCAAGTCATCACTACAATCACCAAGATCCTTTTCCATAGTGAATACTGAAGTAAAGTATTCATTAAGTACCTCATCAACAGTGCCATGCCCCCACCTCTTTTGCCTCTCTCTCTGTCCTTTCTGAAACATCTAAAACCTGGCACTTGAAATAGCTATTCCTGTCCCTGAGCCATCCAAGTCTCTGTAATGGCCACCACATCATATCTCCAAGTACTGATCGACACTCTAAGCTCATCTGCTTTGTTCACAATACTCCTGCATTAAAATAGACACATCTCAAACTGTAGGTCTGAGCACCTCCCTTCTCTATCAACTGCCTATCCTCCCCCACAAACTGTCTCCAAGCTTTCTCTATTTTACTCTATTTGTACACAATCGTGTACAAGTAATTGTTCACTTGTTAGACAAGAAGGAAATCAAGAAGGCAAGGAGAGGGTATAAGATGAATTTGGTAAGCAAAGTCTCCTGAGATTCCTTAGCAATATTAAGAGTAAGAGTGGCTAGGAAGAGAACAGATCCCCTGAAACTTCAGCTTGGTCATCTGTGTTAGAAGTCATAGATAGGCTGGGACTTCTAGTGAATATTTTACATCTGTTTTGTGGAGAAAATAATGTTTGCTAAAGACATTAAAGAAATGAGTGATGATGCCATGGTCCACGTACAAATGACCAAAGAGGAGGTATTGGAGGCTTTAAAATGCATTAAGGTGGTAAATTCTCAGGGCCTGACTAAGTAAATATTAGACCTTGTGGAAAACTAGGAAAGAAACTATGGTGGTCCTTGCAGAGTTATTTGCTTTATCTTTAGCCACAGTATTTTGAGAAGATAGGCAAGGAAGAGCCATGGCAATGGGTCTGAGCTCAGTGGTGGGTAAGTTCCTGGAGGGTATTCTGAAGGACAGGATCTACAAATATTTGGATAGACAAGGTGTAATTAGGCAACACACAATAAATACAGGACCGATTAAGGAACTTGGCCTGAAACATTGATTGTTTTCTCTTTTACATATATACTGCATGGCCTGCTGAATTCCTCCAGCAATTTAAGTGTGTTGCTTGGATGTCCAGCATCTGCAGATTTTCTCATGTTTAAGGTGTATTCAGGGGTAGTCAGCACAGCTTTGTGAGAAATTATGACTGAAAAATCTTTTAGAGTTTTTGATAAGGTAATCAAGAAGACAGTTAAAGTTCGGGGCAGTAGATATTGTCTGACTGGACAAGGTTCTGCACGGCAGATTAATCTGGAAGGTTAGATCACATAGGATCCAGGGAGAGAGGGTAAATTGGATTCATGATTAGCACAATGTTAGAAATCCAAAAATGATGGCTAAAGATTGTTTCTCAGATTGGAAACCTGTCACAGGCTGAATGCCACAGGGGTCAGTGCTAGGACCTTTGTAGTTTGTTATTTATAAAAATGACTTGGACATGAGTGTACAAGGCATACTTAACATATTTGCGGAGAATACCAAAACAGATGGTTTTGTAGACAGTGAAGAAAGTTCATAAAAATACAGTGAGATCCTGATCAGCTAAGTAAGTGGACTGAGGATTGACATAGGCATTCAAATCCATAGTGTTGCATTTCTATCCTGTGCATAGGACTTAGATACTGAATTGTTGGTCCTAGGGGAGTGTTGTGGAACAGAGGGACCGAGGAATGCATAGTCAGTTGAAAGCAGCAATGCAGGGTGGTGAAGGAGGTATTTGGCATGCAGGCTTCATTGCTCAAGACATTACATTTAGGAGTTGGGACATAATGTTGCAGTTGTACAAGATTTTGGTGATGACTGCACTTGCAGGATTGTGTACTGTTTAGTCACCCAATTAAAGGAAAGATATTGTGAAACTGGTGAAAAGAGTGCAGAGAAGATTTATGAGGAGTTGCTTGACTTGAAGGCCCGAGTTATAGAGGGAATTTTGGACAGGCTAGGACTTTATTTCTTGGAATGTAAGAGACAATTTAGGAGACCTGATAGGTTTTTAAAATCATAGGGATATAGACAGCAAGAAGATCCAACAAGTCAATACTTGAAGAAATTCAGGCAGACTGCTCACTGGGAGGCTTGATCGAGATGAAAGCACAAATATTTTGGCCACATCATGAAAAGACAAGATTCGTTAGAGAAGACTCTCATGTTAGATTAAAAAAAGGTAAGAGGAGGAAAGGACAACAGAGGTTACAATGGATAGATAATATTACTCAGACAATGCGTATGACCTTGGGGGATCTTGGGCAGTTTTCAACAAGAAGGTTTGGTGTACAGGAGTCCATGAGATCACGAAGAGTCGGACTTGACTTAACGACTGAACAACAACAATAGATAGTCTGAATACACGTTCTCTCTTTCCCAGGGAAGGGGAACTAGAAATGAGAGAGCAGAGGTTAGAAATGAGAGGTGAGAGATTTAAAAGAGAACTGAGAGGAAACTTCTTCATGCAGAGGGTAAGACAAATACAGAACAAATAAAGAATGAGTTACTGGTGAAAATGGTTAAGGCAGGTACAATAATAACAATCAAAAGACTTTTGGATCTGATGAATAGAAAGGGTTTAGAGCAGGGGATTTAAATATTTTTATGTCATGGAGCCACACCAAGGTGTAGAACAGTGAGGAAACAGGTCCTTTGGCCCAAATGGTCTGTTTTGCTCACAACAGCTTCAATTGCTCGTCCCTGTTGCCTGTGTTCAGGTCATTAACCTTGAAAGTCTCCATGTACTTAACCAAAATGTCTCTTAAATATCACATTTGTACCTTCCCATCTCCCTAAATGACCAAGATCTCTTTGTAATGCATAGTAATCTGCTAATCATACCATGCATTCATATCCAAGTGATTTACAGCATCTACTGCCCTGCTTAATCTATCCTTTAATTACCTCTTTAAAATAATCCAAAAGATTCATCAGACATTACCTCCCACACACAAAACCATCCTGACTTTTCCTGATCTAGCGTCAACTATCCAAGTGGTAGAAGATCATTTCCCTCAGAATTCCCTCCAGTAACTTCCTTATAGGTGAAGTCAAGTTCACCAGCCTGTACTTCCCTGGCTGTCCTTGCTACCCTTCTTGAATCCTGTGCCTCCAGGCCTCGTGCTATTTGCATAACGCACCCCGACATCTGTCCAAATGATTGCTATAGTTGAGGGAAGCAATAGCCTTTGGGAACTCCGCTGGACAATTACAATTACACCCAGTTTCAAAAAAATAATCTCACACAACTGTTCTATTCCCACCTACATGGCCAACCATTGAGTCATGTGTCACAGCCTTAAAACCCACAGGAATTTAAATCACACTGTTGGGTTAGAATAATGCATTCAGCACAGTGGGTTGGGCAGCAGTTAAAAAAAACAGAGAGCTAGATATTCGTAGGCTCATAGCACAAAAAAAATATTTTGCGCTATTAACCCATGTGTCTCTCTGGTGGTAATGGAATCTACTACCAGGGAGACGCAGCGCTTGATCACAGAAGATGTGGTGATTTGACAAGAGTAGGTGACGCATGATATTGTAGGTTGCATAAATTTGCAAGAGAGCCCAGCTGAAACATTGTCAACCAGTGAGTGTGTGGAAAGCTTATCTCTCAAGTCTCCTTTAAATTTCTCTCCTCTCACCTTAAACCTGAGTTGTCTAGTTCTAGTCTCCTCTGCCTGAGGAAAAAGAATATTTAGCCTCTCTGTGCCACTCTATAAGGAGGTCACCTCTCAGCTTGCTAGGTTCCAGCAAGAATAAACTCCGTCTGTCTAATTTCACCAGAGTAACTACAGTGCTCCACATCTGGCAACATCCAGCTGAGTTTCTTCTGCTTCCTGTCTCTTTGGACCAGTGAAAGATGTTCCAACCAACGTTTTGCTCAGCTGCAGCGTAACATCCCAACTTTTATAATTGGTAACTTGAGCTACGAAGGCAAATGTACCTAATGTTTTCTTCGCCACTCTATCCACCTGTGTGTCACTGTTTTCCGAAAGCTATGTATGAGCACCTGCAGATCCTTTTGTCCATCAGTACTTCTAAGATCCCTGCCATTACTCTATTTATCTTATAAGAATTTGAATCCCCGAAGTCTGCTTTGGTCTTTTCAACTTTCCAGCTGATCTGTGTTCTATTGTATAATTATGGGTGCCAAGGTAACGTAGGAGTTAGCATGTTGCTATTACAGCTCTGGTATGGCATTCAGAGTTCAATCCCAGCATCCTCTGTAAGGGGTCTGTACTTCCTCCCTGTGGAATACTTGCATTTTCTCTGGGTGCCCGGGTTTCCTCCCACAGTCTGTAGATGTACTGGATCGGTTAATTGGTCATTGTAAGTTGTTCTGTGATTAGGCTAGGGTTAAATCTGGGTCGCTGGACGGCGCTTCTCAAAAGGCTGGAAGGGCCATTCTGCACTGTATCTCTATAAATAAAATAAAAGATAAGCAACCTTCTTCACTATCTATGACTCCACCAATTTATATGTTTGCAAAATTACTAATCACACCACCATCTAGGTTCTTATCTTCATCTTTATATTTTATATACATATATTACAAACTGCAAAAAAAAGCATTGATTCCTCCAAATACCATTTGAGTCAGACTTGTAGTCTCAAAAACATTCTGTCCACCACTAGCCACTACCTCCTATCATTCAGCCAATGCGTCCGATAACCTTCTTGACCTGCCTACTTGATAAAACCTTATCAAAACCCTTAGTAAAGTCCATGGAAACCATGTTTACTTCTCTGAACTCATCACTTTTCTTAGTTGACTGATTAACAAACGTCTTCTGATTGAAAAACACTCTTCGCTTAAACTCTGTCAAACCCATTCACATGTTTGGATAACACTTTTTATTTTCATTTTAAACTGCCCTCCTCTTACTTATTCTGTGGCACAATCTGAGAATTAGAGCTAAAACTTGTACACAGAGGAAATGTTGAAATACAGTAGTATCAATAGGATTAAAAGAGAGCAAAGAAAATATACAAGAACTTTGCTGGAACTTGAGGACCCAAGTTGTAGGGAAAGGTTGAATAGGTTAGCTTTTTATTCCCTAAAGCACGGGAGAATGACGTAAGGTTTGATAGAGGCATACAACATTATGAGCATATAGATAGCGTAAATGCAAGCAGGCTTTCTCCTACGAGGTTGGCTGAAGCTAGAACTAGAGGTCAAGGGTTAAGGGTGAAAGGTGACATGTTTAACGAGAGCTTCTTCACTCAGAGGGTGGTGAGCGTTTGGAACAAGCTGTCAGCAGAATTGTTGGATACCGGTTCCATTTCAACGTTTAAGAGAAATCTCGACAGGTATGGGGGTGTATGGAGGGTATGGTCTGGGTGCAGGTTGATGGGACTAGGCAGAATAATAGTCTGGCATGGACTGGATGGGCTGAAGGCCTGTTTCTGTGATGTAGTGTTCTATGGCCTATGGCTCCATTATTCTTGAGATCATAGAAGTCAGACCAATTGTGATTCTCTATACTGAGAGGGCAGCGGTAGCATTGTCAAGAAGTATGAATCAAAATTAGATAAAAGGAGCTACACTTATCAACACTAGTTATGATCTAAGGGAATTAGGGGTAGGTTTCAGAGGCTAAATGGTTATTTCCTAGTTTATTGGAAACAGCAGCAAAGTTCTCTGAAACCAGGATGAGGGTGATAGCATCTTTCTCTTTCCATGCTTTGATTTCTCTCCCACTTTATTTCCATGAAGAGATTGACATTCACTTGTTTGGTCTCTCAATACATCCTGCATTTGAATTAAAACTTGTAGTCTAAAAATGGTCTCACAGTTTATACTTATTCCATTTGTTAATTTGGCTTTGTGCCAGGCATGTGGTAATTATTATGCAATGAAGAAATATGGAAAAAAAAGCTGGAGGAGGAACAATAATCTTTCCCAGAAGATTTACACAGAACAATTGAAGAAATGGATCCTAACAATGCTGTTGCATCTGCTATATTTTTGGTGACATTGGACCTTTCTAATCAGTAGCAACTACATTATCTATACTTTGAAGACAAATTCAGTTAGTAAATTTTATGATTAACACCTCCTATCAAGCATCAGGGAATGATTACTAGAAACCTGCAGTGAACAGTACCTGATTGAACCCAGAAGGGAATTCAGCAGTAATTACTGAGTAAAATATGACATTCTGGTCTGGTTCCAGGCTCAGACCCTAGTTTGTCTGGAATCAGTTAATTTCCATGGGGAAGTGGGGAGGGAAACTGGCCAGCAGTTCCCACTTCAGATTTGCTATTGACCCTCTGATGAACCGCACATGGTTTAATGCTGGATGACAGGAGAGCCTGGCTGGGAGATGTTTCTTCTTAACCACAGTTACATAGCTAGCTGATACACAATGTTCATCTTTCCGGTCCAAAAGTACGTCTGTATGGGTAGAGCACCTCACCCAAGGGCAAGTATTTATTCTCTTTTATAAGTCCATGGCATGCCGAATGCACAACAAAATTCCCCATCAGGGGTCGGAAATGAGGCACTTCCACATTATGTAAAGTGGTTTCAGATTTGTCAGCGTCTGAGGAGAACACCTTGTGCATTGAAGCAGTGCCTGAAAATTCAGCCGCTGCAAGAGAGAGCAGGTGGTGGAAGTTTGTTCTGGACAATGAACTCAATTCCCTGTATCCTGCTGGGTTCACTTCACACAGTCATCCTTCACTGGAATTGGTGGTGCAGTCATCTTTCAGACTTTCACCCAAAGGAATCCATTTCATGTCAAATGGCTTAATGGTGCTATGGTTTCCAGTTGCCTCATCAAGTCAGTGACCCCACAGAGTGCACCACTCACTCTTTTCAAACCACACTCACAGAATGAAAATCATGTAGGTTCTTCAACATGGGATTAGAGTGTTTCTCCAATTTACAAACTAAGCCATAGCATTAGAATTATCCTTGATATTTCTGAACTGTCCAGTATCAGTTTTGAAATATTTAGAACTGGCTTAAACTTGGTGACTGATAATAGCCTTGGGAAGAATAAAGAACATCAATTTCTCCAGATTCAATCTGGAGTTGATGTATTTAGGACAGGCTATATAAGCCACATCATGGAGAATGAAATAGGAGGTGTTATGTAGAAAGCGAAGACTGCAATAAAGCTGGAAGAGAGCTGGTATAGTCCATTTGGTCTGACCGTTGAGTTTACATTTTACGTAGGGCACACACAAATTAGAAAAATGAGTAGGTCAACCTTGTTCCACCAATTAAACTGGCTGATCTAATTGTAAATTTTGTAACTTTTGCTCTGCATTCTTGTCTATCCATGTTAACTGCTTTCTTATCAAGAATTTCCCTTTTGTCTTAGCAATACTTAAAGACTCCGTTTCCACCTATTTTTGAGGAAGAGAGTTCCAAAGACTCATGACCTTCTAAGCAAAAAAATGTACCTCTATCTTAAATGGAAAAGAAGGAACATTCTCTCAATATCTACCCTGCCAAAGTCCCTCAGAATCCTGTATGTTACAATCAGATCATTGTTAATTTTGTGCACTCCAGTAAAGAGAAGCCTAACTTGTACACACTTCCCTCATAAACAAAACACTCTTTCCAAGTATTTATCTACTAAACTAACTCTGAATTGTTTCTAATATATTAATATCCTTCCTTAAATAAGGTGAATTACACTGTACACAATTTTCCACCTGGGGTTTCACGTGCTCTGTATAACTGAAGCATAACCTGTTACTTATCCACTCAATTTCCCACTGTTAGCCTGCCATTACTTGCTGTATTTGCATAGTTAATCATGCACCAGGATATCCAGATCCCTCTGCAATTCCCCACCGTTTAGGAAATATGCTTCTGTTTTATTTCCATGTTAAAACAGACAACTTCATATTTCCCATATAGTAAGCCACATCCTAGATCCTTGCTAACACACGTAACCTATTTATATCATTTTGCAGCTATCCTATATCCTCTTCGGAAGTTAATCTCCTAGCACCCTTGTCTCACAAGCAAGTTCAGCAAATATAACGTCAGTACCTTTGACCAAATAATTTAGAAGGGTTGTAAAATATTGACACTCTAGCCATGATCCTTACAACACCAGAAAAAGACCTGTTTATGCCTACTCTTTTTCTTTCAAGTCAGTCAGTCATTTGGCCCATACTAACATGATACCTGCTACAATTTTCTACAATTACTTTTGATCCTGCATCTAAAACGATGGCACAACACAAACTGCGCCAGATGGAGGATTCCAAGCTGAACAATAAAGCAGATCCGATCCAGGCATATGCAGATAAGTTCAAAGTTCAAAGTATATTTATTATCAAAGTATATATACTACATACAACCTAGAGATTCATCTCCTTACAGCTAGCCACTAAACAAAGAAATGCAATAGAGCACATTTAAAAAAAACAGTCAAACACCCAATGAGCAGAGAGAGAAAAAAACAAATGGTACAAACAATAAATGTAAGCAAATAATATTCAGAATTGAATTTCACGAAAGTGAGTCCAGAGGCATAGAACATAGAATAGTACAGCACATTACAGGCCCTTCGGCCCACAATGTTGTGCCAACCCTCAAACCCTGCCTCCCATATAACCCCCCATCTTAAATTCCTCCATATACCTGTCTAGTAATCTCTTAAACTTCACTATTGTATCTGCCTCCACCACTGACTCAGGCAGTGCATTCCACGCACCAACCACTGTCTGAGTGAAAAACCCTCGTCTAATATCCCCCTTGAACTTCCCTCCCCTTGCCTTAAAGCCATGTCCTTTTGTACTGAGCAGTGATGCCCTGGGGAAGAGGTGCTGGCTGTCCACTCTGTCTATTTCTCTTAATATCTTGTATACCTCTATCATGTCTCCTCTCATCCTCCTTCTCTCCAAAGAGTAAAGCCCTAGCTCCCTTAATCTCTGATCATAATCCATACTCTCTAAACCAGGCAGCATCCTGGTAAATCTCCTCTGTACCCTTTCCAATGCTTTCACATCCTTCCTATAGTGAGGCGACCAGTACTGGACACAATACTCCAAATGTGGCCTAACTAGAGTTTTATAGAGCTGCAGCATTACATCATGTCTCTTAACTCTATCCCTCGACTTATGAAAGCTAACACTCCATTGGCATGAAGCCAGAGCCAATCGAAGAGCCTGTTAGTTGCTGGCCACAGCCTCAGTTCAGCACAGAGACAATGGGTATGAATTAAAGAACTTCTACACTGCACAAAGAAAGATCTATGACCCACCATCATCAGCATCATTTCCTCTTGTCAGTGCTGACTGGAATATGCTGATCATGGACGAAGACAAAATTCGTCCTAGGTGGGCTGGGCACTTTAACAGAGTTCTGATCCTTCCTTTGGCTATAAATAATGAAGCCATTGATCGCCTGACACAAAATTCCTGTCAATAAATCACTGGATGTTTCACTGACCTTAGCCATGACCCAGAAAGTGAAGTGCCTAGATCAGGTGCAATACCAGCCGAGGCCTACAAGGAAGGTGGTGTAGTGTTAACAGAGAAGCTCCATCAGCTCTTCCAACTCATGTGACATCAAGAGATGATGCCACACAAAGTTAAAGACATGCCCATCATCCACCTATAGAAATTAAAGGGAAACCAATAATACTCGGACAGCAATCGAGGAACAGCCTTGCTGTCTATCACAGGAAAGATCTTTGCCAGGCTTCTTCTTAATCACATCACACCTCGACTGGGAATCCCAGAAAGACCATGTGACTGTTGGCATGGTGTTTGCTGCAGGGCAGTGGAAAGCAAAATGGCAGGAGCCAAATGCTGATGTGTTTTCCTGCTCTGTGGATCCAACGAGGGCCTTCGGCACTGTTAGCAGAGAGGGTCCATGGAAGATCATGGTGAAATACGGATGTCTAAGGAAATTCGTCACCATGGTGGAGCAATTCCATGATTCCATACAAGCAATGGTGAGACAGCCAAGCCCTTCCCTCTCTCGGATAGAGTCAAGTAGGGCTACATCTTGGTGCTCACACTTTTCAGCCTGGTGTTTTCGCACAGTGTTGACCACTGTCTTCAGAGGTGGCAACATTGGCATCAACATCAGATTTGCACCTCAGGATGCTCCAAGCAAAGTCTAAGGTTATGACAGACATGATCAGAGACTTCCTTTTTGCTGATGACTGTGCCCTCAATGCTGGTTCAAAAGATGATATGCAGCACTTTGTCAAAAGGTTTTCTGATGCGTGGACCAGCTTTATGCTTACCGTCAACACCAAGAAGATGGAAGTAATACATCAGCCAGTTGCAGGGAAATCATATGTTGAGACAACCATCAGAATCAATAGTCAAAGACTCAACCCAGTTAACAGGTTCACGTATCACATTGGTAGCGGTATACACTCCACCTCAGGTTAATGTCAATCAGGCTTTAGATGATCTGAGCAACATGCACGGAACAGCGCACCCTAACACCTTCACCATAATTTTGGGGGATTTTAACCAGGCCAGTTTAAAAAAAGTCACTAAACAATTACCATCAACAGATCTTTTGCAATACCAGAGGAAACAACACACTGGACCATTGTTACACCAACAAGAATGCCTACTGTGCTATTCCATGCCCTCACTTTGGGAAATCTGATCACCTGGCTGTACTTCTACTCTGAGTATAGGCAGAGACAGAAGAATGCAGCTCCAGTAGGGAGGACCAGGAAGGTATGGACAAGAGAAGCACAGGAGCAATTACAGGACTGCTTTGAATCCGTGGACTGGACTGTATTCAGGGATTCATCTTCAAATCTGGATAAGTATGCTGCTGTTGTTACCGACTTCCATTAAAACCTGTGTGGATGAGTGTGTGCCTACAAAGACTTGCTGTAAATTCCCAAACCAAAAGCCGTGGATGAACCAGGAAGTACTTCGTCTGCTGAAGGCTAGATCTGTGGCATTCAAGGCAGGTGGCCCAGGCCTGTACCAGAAAACTAGTTATGACTTGTGGAGGGCTATTTTAAGGACAAAGAGACAATTTTAAATGAGTTTGGAGGTGACATCGGATGTACGATAACTCTGCTAGGGTTTGCAAGATAGCACTTCCTACAAAGCGAAACCAATAGTCTGAATGGCAGTGATGCTTCACTACCAGATGAACTCAACGCCTTCTATGCACGCTTTGGAAAGAAGAACACAACTACAGCTGTGAAGATCCCTGCTGCACCTGATGACCCTGTGATCTCTGTCTCAGAGGCTGATGTTAGACTGTCTTTAAAGAGAGTGAACCCTTGCAAGGCAGAAAGTCCCAATGGAATACCTAGTAAGGCTCTGAAAAGCTGTGCCAACCAATTAGCAGAAGTATTCAAGGACATCTTCAGCCTCTCACTGCTACGGGTGGAAGTTCCCACTTACTTCAAAAAGGCAACAATTATACCAGTGCCTAAGAAGAATAATGTGAGCTGCCTGAATGACTATCGCCCAGTAGCACTCACATTGACAGTGATGAAATGCTTTGAGAGGTTGGTTATGACTAGACTGAACCCCTGCCTCAGCAAGGACCTGGACCCATTGCAATTTGCCTATCGCCACAATAGGTCAACAGCAGACGCAATCTCAATGGCTTTTCATACGGCCTTAGACCACATGGACAACATAAACACCTACGTCAGGATGCTGTTCGTCGACTATAGCTCAGCATTTAACACTATCATTCCCACAATCCTGTTTGAGAAGTTACAGAACCTGGGCCTCTGCACTTCCCTCAGCAATTGGATCATCAACTTTCTAACTAGAAGACCACAATCTGTGCAGATTGGTGATAAGATCTCCTCCTCTCTGACTATCAGCACTGGTGAACTTCAGGGGTGCGTGCTTAGTCCACTGCTCTACTCTCTCTTTACCCATGACTGTGTGGCTAGGCATAGCTCAAATACCATCTATAAATTTGCTGATGATACAATCATTGTTGGTAGAATCTCAGGTGGTGACGAGAGGGTGTACAGGAGTGAGATATGCCAACTAGTGGAGTGGTGTCACAGCAACAACTTCACCCTCAATGTCAGTAAGACAAAAGAGCTGATTGTGGACTTCAGGAAGGGTAAGATGAAGGAACACATACCAATCCTCACAGAGGGATCAGAAGTGGAGAGAGTGAGCAGTTTCAAGTTCCTGGGTGTCAAGATCTCTGTGGACTTAACCTGGTCCCAACATATTGATGCAGCTATAAAGGTGGCAAGACGGCGACTATACTTCATTAGGTTTGGTATGTCAATAAATACACTCAAAAGCTTCTATAGTTGTATTGTGGAGAGCATTCTGACAGGCTGCATCACTGTCTGGTATGGGGGGAGGGGCTATTGAACAGGACTGAAAGAAGCTGCAGAGGGTCGTAAATTTAATCAGCTCCACCTTGGGTGCTAGCCTACAAAGTACCCAGGACATCTTTAGGGAGTGGTGTCTCAGAAAGGCTGTGTCCATTATTAAGGAGCACCAGCACCCAGGGCCTGCCCTTTACTCACTGTTATCATCAGGTAAGAGATACAGAAGCCTGAAGGCACCCACTCAGTGATTCAGGAACAGCTTCTTCCCCTCTGCCATCTGATTCCTAAATGGGTTTGTTTTTGCATGATTTTTCATCTATTCAATATACACATACTGTAATTTATTTAATATATTTTCCTGTTGTATTACGCATTGCATTGATCTGCTGCTGCTGCTGATTTAACAAATTTCACGGCACATGCCGATGATAATAAACCTGACTCTGATTCTTGGCAGCACACGCTCCCAGAACTTTGTCATTGATGATGAAGTAAATACCAGGATCGCCGAAGCAAGCATAGCCATCAATAGACTTCATAGCAATATCTGGAACAGAAGAGCCATACGTCTGCAGATGGTGTTTATGGCCATAGTACTTGCCACTCTGATTTATGCCTGTGAAACATGGACAGTGAACCAACAGCACGCAAGACAATTGAACCATTTCCACACAGCCTGTCTCAGAACCCTCCTCAACATTAAGCAGCAAAACAAAATTCCTGACACTGAGGCACTTTCCAGGGTAGGCCTGCCCAGCATCTACATCACCCTGATGCAGTTCCAGTTATGCTGGGCCAGCGATGTAGCTTGAATGCCAGACCTTTGGCTGCCTAAGAGACTGTTTTATGGCAAACTACAAAAAAGAAAGTGTTCCTGTGGAGTTCAAAGGAAATGCTATAAAGATGCCTGAAAACTTCACTAAAAGCTTTTGGCATCAGCAGACACACATGGGAACAAGTCGCCCATTATTGGGTTGAGTGAGGCAGAAAGGACAATTGTGGCAATGAACATGGTGGCCATCTTTTGTCCACACTGCTAGTGAGAGTTCCCATTATTTCTCCTATGATAGACATTAATGGGTCTGCAGTTTCTTGCTTCCTGACTCCCCCCCACTTCTTGAATTATATTATGCATATTTTATACACCTCTGCTTGTTTAATTCTGGTAGTTGGGAGTGGAGGAGGTGGTGGCTTTAACTGCTGGCTGGTTATGGAAAATGCAACAACTTCAGAACAATCCTCACCTTTGCCCACACTTTTGGAGTGTAACTATCAGGAGGAATTTAAAGAAGGATTAGAGATTTTCAGGTGCATGAGTGGCTCCCTTTCAATACCAATTCTGCAAGATGTGTAAGACTGGAAATGTCTCTTCCATCTGTGACATGTGTGCAATTTCATTCTTTGAATTGTATTTCCATGAGGTGCGTTATATTTATTTTTTATGCTCCACTAGGATTAACTTTACAAATAATGCAAAAATACGTTGTCACAGGAAAATGAAAGAATTGACTTGGACAGTTTGACAAATCGATTTCCTTGCGAGCACTTAAAACAGACATATTTTCGTGCTGGTGTATTTGTGCTGAACTGTTGAGGAAGGGAAATCATCTGGCTGGAAAATACAGTTAACAGCTACTGGATAAAATTGGCAAGTGATTAGAAACCAGAAAGTACCGACTTTGAACTTCTTAAAGAAGATACAGAAACAGTAATTGCAGAACTGCCAGAGGATGTTGCACAGAGAACCACTTGCCTCTCTACTAAAAAGACAGGGCAGTAATAGCATTTACTTCTGCTCACTGCATCAGCATGGAGTCTGAAATATTACAAAGAAATGAGAAAGTAGACGTGAATTCAGAAGGAAAGTCAGGAGAATAAGTCACCAAACCTTGTATCTATATGTTCCATTCAAAAAGGACATATTAATATTTTACTTGTTTTTTAAGCAGCAATTATGCAGGTTTGAGCTGTCAATTTGAAATAAGCAAAACTGACTGATTTAGTCCTCCCTCAAGGGAAAAGGCCTTTGGGCCCATTGTGACTGTATCTGTCACCAAGTAATTTATTACACTTGTACCATTTTCCAGCCCTTGCCCTATGGCTTTCTATGCCATGATATTTCAAGAGCTAGCCTATATACTTCTCAAATATTGCAATAATACCTATCCCCACCACCTTACCAGACATTTTGTTCCACTACACAAACAACCACTGATTTTTTTCCTGAGAATCCTCTAGTTCTCCTGTACCTCATCGAAACCCCATCTCTTCTCATTATAGAGACCTCTGCTAAAGGGAAAAGATTTTCACCATCTTCTCTATCTGTGGCTCTCATAATTTAGTGTATCTCTGTCAGCCAGCCCCACCATCATAGCCTCTCCCTCAAGGAAAACAAGCCCCATCTATCCAGTTGATCCAACCCAGGGAACATCCTAGTGATTATCATTTTCACCATACAGTATATATACCTACAATGTGGCCACCAGAACAGCAGAACTGTATACAATACTCCAACTCTGCCTAACTAATAATTGTACCAGTTCTTAAATTTTGAGCACTTGCTTATAAAAACAGAAAACTCAAATGGATTCTAACTAACTTAGTTACCTATATTACTGCCTTCAGGACTCCTTGGACATGTATACAAAGATGTCCCTGTTCCCCAGTACTATCTCTGGCCTAACGTTCTTTCTATATAGCCCAGCATTAACTGTATGCACAAACTGCAGCTCATATTTGTCAAGATTAAGTTCCATCTGCCATTTCTCTGTTCATCTTACCAATTCATGGTGAATACCAATTTTCCCTGTGTTTACATCCAGCTTGTTAAAATGCACCCAGTGGCCACTTTATTAGGTACACTTGTACATCTGCTCATTCATGCAAATATCTAACCAGCCGGTCGTGTGGGAGCAATTCAATGAATAAAAGCACACGAACGTGGTCAAGAGCAAACACAAGGAAATTCAAACAACAACACACAAAATGCTGGTGGAACACAGCAGGCCAGGCAGCATCTATAGGGAGAAGCGCTGTCGACGTTTCGGGCCGAGACCCTTCGTCAGGACATGGTCAAGAGGTTCAGTTGCTGTTCAGACCAAACATCAGAATGGGGAAGAAGTGTGATCCAAGTGACTTTGACTGTGGAATGATTGTCAGTGCCAGACAAACTGGTTTGATATCTCAGAAACTGCTGATTGCCTGGGAGTTTCACTCAAAACTGTCTCTAGAGTTTACGGAGAATGGCACAAGAAAGAAACAAAACCTCCAGTGTGGCAACTCTCTGGGCATAAACAACTTTGTTAATGAGGGAGATCAGAGAAGAATGGCCTGGTTCAAGTTGACAGGAAGGTGACAATAACTCAAATAACCATATGTTACAACGATGGTGTGCAGAATAGCATCTCTGAATGCACAATATGTTAAACCTGGAAGTTGACGCACTACTGTAGCAGAAGACTATGAACATGCACTCAGTGACCACTTTATTAGCACCACCTAATAAATTAAGAATTTAGTGTATATAACTAAACATTAAGGACTACGCTTCAATTGGTGCAGAAAACAACTAGTCACAGGCTTCCAATCACAAAATAAACTTTCATCATTATCCTCTTTCTCTTTATCACCAAGCTAATTTATGAACCAATTTGCTAGATTAACGTGGATTCCATGAGCGCTCACCTTTTAGAGCTGCCAAAATTCATTCTGAAGTCAATGGAGACCACATCAACTATACTATTCCCATCAGCACACTCTGTCACTTTCTTGAAAAATTCAGTCAAATCACATGGATAAAATCTCCCCTTAATCACATCATGTTGACAATCCTTGATTAACTCATCTCTCCAAGTGCAAATTAACTCTGTCCCCTAGAATTTTTCTAATCATTCCCCTAGGTAACTGATGTTAGATCTACAACCTGTAATTACCAGGATTATTCCTGCTTCCTTTTTGGATATTCTTTGTTCTCCAATCATGTAGCAAATCCTCGGTGGCCAGAGAAGGTTCAAGGGTTTCTGACAAATGTCCACTGATCTCCTACAGTGCCTCCCATAGGAAACACCTCGTTTCAGCTGGGGATTTATCTATCTTTAAGACTGCTAAGACATGTAAACCTCTTTTTCAAAGGAAACTTATTCTAGAATCCCACCACCTTCTCCCTAAGCAGCACACACAAAATGCTGGAGGAACTCAGCAGGCCAGGCAGCATCTATGGAAATGAGTAAACAGTTGATGTTTCGAGCCGAGATCCTTCATCAGGACTCTCCCTAAGTACATGCCCTTCTCCAAATACTTCAACATGAATGCATCTTTACCATTTTGTATATGGTTACAACATTGAAAAGCTGAATCACATTGAAAATGGTGAGGTGAAAAATACAAATAAAAATTAGTATTGTTTACACTTGATTTACAGATCTGTTTACAAAGCAATATTGAAACTAGCTTGATCAGTCATGGTGCATTTATATAGCACCTTTTCTTGCCTTATGACATCCAAAAACATTTTCCAGGAAATAAAAATCTTTCATTTTTTTCTGTTCGCTGTTTTACAGCTGGAAACACAACAATCAAATTGTGCACAGCTCACTCCAATACGTGTCAATGTGATAGTGACCGAACAATTTGATGTTAATTTTTGAATTGGATAGTGTAATCCCTCAATACTGGTTTGGAATATCCTTTCTTACCACAGAGACACTGTGAGACAAGAGCACAGTAGGCTTCAAGCCTTGTACTTGGAGGCCATGACCACAGATCGTAATGACATTTGATAGCTCACTGTCCCTGAGTCTATTCCTGAGGGACTTGGTGCTGCTGGTGATGTGAGGATCAGATTTACCAGATTCTGGCCTCAAGCTTGAACGTTTTCCAAGTTTCGCTGAGCACATGCAGTGGTCCAGCATAAGCTGAGCCTCAAAGACCTGACAGCTGGCTGTCCCCTGCAGAACAACAGCTGTCAGCCATTTTGACTTAGCCCATAATGAAAACTCCTTTCAGTCAATGAAGACTTGAGCAGTGAACACAGCTGATACAAATCTCTTTACTCAATATAGCTGTTAGATAATATTCAAGGGATTGGTAGCCCTCAGAAGGGTCCTGGTAGCATCACCTTCTCAAAATTAAATATTTTATTTACAATATAATTAAATAAAATATTCCAATTGGCAATGTTGATAACTCAATATAGGCACATTAGATTTATTTAAAAATTTTAAATAAGTAAATTGAGCGTTAGCTCACTTCCTCAAAAAGCTTAAACTTCCTCTTGTGAGTAAATTCTTGAACGTTGGTAGCTGCAGTTGTTTTAACAGAAGGCTCTAGCACAGACCTATCTAATCTACCATATCATAAAATGTCAGAGACACAACACAGCAAACAGAAAGCCGTGCAATATGGTGTATAAATCTACCTTGCAGTCAGTGCTGCTGGGCCAGAGGGTGGAGAATATGGGCAATGTTCCTGCTGCCAGTTACTATCCAACAACACATGCTGAGGGACATCTGCAGCTGCCAAGCAGAAACTGGAACTGCTTTGGCCATGATGCCAGCTGGAGTGGAATACCTTGCCTATATCTGTTATGTTTTGCAACTCCAAAACATAGTACGAATTGAAGAAAAACAGGGGAGCCCAGGAAAACATGTATGACTTATTTTTCCTTCAGTGAAGAGCTCTCTTATGAAGTGGTGGCCTAATAATAATGCTGTTCACTTCTACATCTAAATGATTGAATTATGTAAACAACAAAGATTGCTTAATCAAACAATATATTTACAATATTACTCAAATATCATTGAATATTAAATACACAGCACAGCTTAGCTATAAACTCCAACTCAATATAGAATACATCTCAACTTATGCAAATACAGTATTGTATACTATACAAATATACAATATATTTACAATATTACTCAAATATTACTTAAGTATTAAACACTCCTCCCTGCTTAGCTTTAAACTCCAACACAATGTATACATCTCAACTCAAATGTATGATGTGTTGCTCTCTGTATTATAATATACTATATATGAAATAATACAACTACTGTACAGACATTCACAGCACAGTAAGTTTTAAATTGCCCCATACAGGGCTGAAGATTTAGTTGCTGTGGAGAATTACTCACAATTGTAGGATGTCTTTCTTGACAAGGTTGGGGGGGGGGGCGTGCATGGCCATGGCGACATTCTGTTTCGCAGTTTAGACTTCTGGCTGTAAAACAATGTCAGGTTCTGCGGCCTCTGTGGTGATTGATTCTGGGACTGCAGGATGTGGTTCTGACAGCTCTGGATGTCTTTCTTCTGGATGTGTTTTCATCGCAAATAGAACACACAGCAAGCTGCTCAAACTGCTGATCCTTCCCAGGCCACTAGACAAAGCTTCGAGCCAATTCTTTCATTTTGACCACGTCAAGATGACAGGTACGTAGCTTCTCCAATGGTTTAGCTTTCAGCCTGGATGGTGTAGCAATTCTCAATCCCCACATAAGGCCACAGCTGTCATGGGCAAGTTCATCCCGGCACTGACAAAAACAGGGTTCGCTGCACATTCCAGCCATTTTGGTTGCCATGTAGACCGGAGACAGTGTGGGGTCTTTTCTGGTTTCCTTTGGGATCATCTCTGCCATGATAGGGAGACTTTCCATTTGTGTTAGGGAGAATTCATCAAGAGGAGTGTCCTCTTTTGTAAATTTTTCAGGAATTTCCTTTTCTAAAGGTAGATGGGACAATCCATCAGCATTTCCATGATTAGTTGTCCTCTTGAATTCAAACTCGTAAATCTGTTCTCCAAGAAACCGAGCCCATCTCTGCACTTGTGCTGCTGCTGTTAGTGGAACACGCTTCTGGGGACTGAAAATGGGCACTAATGGTTGATGATCAGTGATGAGGGTAAACTCTCTCCCATAAAAGTACTGGTTGAAATGTTTTACACCCCAAACCAGACTCAAGGGAACATGATGCAAAGGCTGTGGGGCATTCACTACATCAGTTATAGCACGTGACATGACTGCACCGATGCCATAAGACAAGGTGTCACAGGCAAGCTTCACTGGACGATGCAGATCATAATGTGTGAGTACAGTGTTTGCCGTCACCATTTCCCTTGCCTTTTGGAAAGCCCTCTCACTCTGCTTTGTCCATTGCCATTTCTTCTTGACCTGTTGGAATGAGATCCAGGGGAGGAGCCCAGTAGCCTGGTTTGGCAGGAACCTGTTATAGTAATTGACAAATTATAAAAAAGGACCACAACTGTGACATGTCCTTTGAAGATCTCCCATTTACCAAGTACACCTTTGCCAGAAAATGACCTATTCCAATCCACCCTTGCCAGTTACTTTCTGATACCATCAAAATCAGTATTTCTCCAATTTAGAATCTCAACCCAAGGACCAGACCTATGCTTCTCCACAATCATCTTGAAACTAACGGCATTATGATCACAAGATGCAAAGTGTTCCCTGACACAAACTTCTGTCAGCTGCCCTGTCTCATTCCCTAACGGGGATCTACAGTAGTATACGGCTCTATAGATGAACAGTGGAGTGTTTCCTGACTGGTATGGAAATACGAGTGCCCGACAATGGAGACTACAAAAAGTAGTGGATACAGTGAAATTCATTGTAGGGAAAGAACCCCACCCCCAACACTGAACCCATTTACAAAATGAGCGTTGCCACAGGAAAGCAGCATTCCTCATCAAGGGCTGCCACCATCCTGGCCATGCTCTCTTCTCACTGCTACCATCAGGGAGAAGGTACAGGTCCCATACCACCAGCTCATGAAGTTGTTGCCCTTCAACAATCAGGCTCCTGCCAACATGATGGTCTTCACTCAACACAACATTCAACTGATTGTTGAGTATAACCTCTGGACTCACTTTCAAGGACTCTATGTCTCACGTTTTCAGATTAACTAACTATTTTTATTTATTAATTATTATTTGTTTCTTGTTGTATTTCCACAATTTGACATTCTTTGTAATATTTCATCAATTCTATTCTACTTCATTGTTCTACTGTGAATGCCTGCAAAAAAAGAAGTTCAGGATAATATTTGGTGACAGTTACGTACTTTGATAATAAATTTACTTTGAACTTTGATTTGAACACATACTTTAATTTACTCATTTGATTGGTTGCTGTCCAAAATGACCTAAAAGGCCTGTTGTAGGCTTCCAGTGAAGTGTTGAGGGAGTGCTACATTGTCGGGGTCAGAGATTAATCCAATGTCCTATCTCAGAATCAGAATCGGGTTTATTATCACCAGCACGTGTTGTGTAATTTGTTAACTTAGCAGCAGCAGTTCAATGCAATACATCATATAGAAGAAAAGTAAGTAAGTAAATCAATTATAGTATATGTATATTGGAGATTAAAAATCATGCAAAAACATAAATAATATATATTGAAAAGGTGAGGTAGTGTTCACGGGTTCAACGTCCAATTAGGAATCAGAAGGCAGAGTGGAAGAAGCTGTTCCTGAATCACTAAGTGTGTGCCTTCTGTACCTCCTTTCCAATGGTAGCAATGAGAAAAGGGCATGCCCTGGTGCTAATGTTATCTTAAGTGTCCTCACTGAAAAACACCCCACAGCTCCATTTTGCAAAACAGAAGGCTTGTTCTCCCAAGTGACTTTCATCAATATTAGTCAATAACCAGTAACAGAGAAAAAGTGGTTCTTTAATAATGTGTCATTGCAAGCTGTGGGTATTTCCAATTAAACTGATTTGTCTCCCATGCTAAAATGATGCATACAACTCAAACAAGGAAATCACTGGTAGTGACAAGTTAGGAATTTCCCAAGGTTATAAAAAGCACAATCTAAATACATATATTTTCATATCCCTCTAGATTGCTGCATTGGAGCATAAGGGCTTGGTTCCTGTAGCTCCTCCATCATTCTGGACAGTGGAATCTCATGAGATGGGCTAAATAATTGCATTTTTCAAATTGGTTCCAACATAGGTCTCTGCAATACAGCAAGTAGCCTTGACATATACTGTATAATGTAATCATCTGTTTTGCTTTCTCCTCAGTAAACTGCTTTTATATTTATCAAAATTTTACCTTTATCCATTTAAAGTAGCTGGGAAAAGTACTGGTCAAGGATCTATCTTGGAGAGGAGTAAATGCTGAGACACCGGAATAAACAATATGTTTAACATTCATTATAAATTGCCCTGACTACCAAGGGTCTGGAGTTGAGAACTCAGTTTATCGCTTCATCAGTATGATGAGTTGAAGCAACAATTTTGAGATACATCCGTATTTTGTGTTTTTGTGTACATGTAAACAAATATTTTATTTTCCTTTGTCACTATTCTTTTGTGAAAGTGTTGATTTTTTTCCCCAAAAACTGACATTGTTGCATTAGTGATGAATCATTCTCCAAAGATCACACAAATCACATTGATTTTTTTGTGTCATGTAGGTGGGTATTGTTGTGTATTTAATATTTGAGTAATGGTGTTCTGATGAAGGGTCTCAGCCTGAAACATCGACTGTACTCTTTTCCATAGTCGCTGCCTGGCCTGCTGGGTTCCTCCAGCATTTTGTGTCTGTTGCTTAGATTTTCAGCATCTGCAGATTTTCTCTTGGTTGTAAGTGTATTGTTTGAGGAAGCGTTCTTTCTTGTTTTCATAATTCATTATGGATTATATGTAAAAGTACGTGACTGGCATGCACCATTATGCCACCATGTCATAAGTAGGCGCCACACTAAAGTAAAAACCAAGTGTACACATTCTCCTGGGCTCCTGTGCTTTTCTTCAATTAGTTTTATGGTTTGAAGTTTAAGGTCCAAGTTCCAGGAAGGAACGCTTGTGTTTAATATTTCAGTAATATATGAGTAATATCATAAATATATTGTTTGATTAAGCATTCTTTGTTGTTTACATAATCCATGATGGGTTATATATAAAAGTACAAGAATGGCATATGTTTTTATGTCACCAAGTCATAACATATACCAGTTACCTCCAGTTCAAATGTTCTTTCTTTCAATTAGTTATGAATTTATAACAATAACATCCAGGAATTTAAAGTTGCTTACCCTCTCCACCTTTAATCTTCGAATGAGCACCGACTCATAGACCACCAATTTCTTCCCCCTGTAGTTAACAATCAACGCTTTTGTTCTGCTGACATTGACCCCACCAGATTTTCAATTCCCCTCCGGCATATCAATTCATCACCACCTTTGATTCAGGCTACGACAGTGGTGTCGTCAGCAAGTTTGATGATGGCATTGGAGCTGTACTTAGCCATATGATCATGCATACAAAGTGAGTAGAGCAGGGAACAAAGCACACAACCTTGTGGCACTCCTGTGCTGATGGTGATTGCAAAGGAGATGTTGTTGCCAATCCAACTGACTGGTATCTGCAAGCGAAAATCATAACAAGGCCAAAGGGAATAAGTCTAGTATTTTGCATACAGCCTCTACAAGCGCTTGATTGATTTGAAAACTCAGGTGGTCAGAAAAGGGAACCTGCGCACAGATTGTGAATGTTTCCACTTTCACACTGTCATTGGATTTCAGGCAAGTGATCTACTGCCTTGTGTTTAAAAGTTACGTTAGCGAATTTGCAGATGACACAAAGCTCTGCCTCAGAAGGCAGTGGAGGCCACTTCTCTGGATGCTTTCAAGAAAGAGTTAGATAGAGCTCTTAAAGATAGCAGAGTCAAGGGATATGGGGAGAAGGCAGGAATGGGGTACTGATGGTGGATGATCAGCTATGATCACATTGAATGGCGGTGCTGGCTCGAAGGGCCAATTGACCTACTCCTGCACCTATTGTCTATTGTTTTCCATGTCCTAAGTATTCATATAAAGGAACAAGTAAGTCTCAATTAAAGAATCCGTGTCTAAACATGCTCTGTTCTGCAATCATCTTCATCTCCAAGGCATGTCAATTACACAGATGTGAAAGTTTGGAAAGGAGGGTACAGATCAGTTTTCTTGGTCGCCTCCCCTCTATACACTCTAATAAAAATATATTGTGCAAATTAAATTTTTGCACGGGAGCCAGAACTTCCCTTATGTGCAGCCTGATGAGGGCCAGTGCTACCTTTAAGCACAGTTCAGACCCCAGTTACACTCTTTCGGCTACTTTTTGTTTTTCTCCTTTATTCTCCAGTTCAAAGCCTGGCCGGAGAACAATCCTGTTCTGTGGAGGGGACTCATGATGCCTATGTCAGCTGAGGGTAAGCAGGCACAGTGTTACGTAGAGAAACTGAGTGGAGCAAAGGATGCACGCCTGAGAACATACAGGTGTTGAGTTCTGTTCATTTGGGCAAGGTAAACATTTAGTTGGCATGTGCACATCCCCGGTTATGGACATGCACGTGAGGGGAGTGAGGGGTTGTGAGAAAGAAGATGGTGGTCAATAGACAATAGACAATAGATGCAGGAGTAGGCCCTTCGGCCCTTCTAGCCAGCACCACCATTCACTGTGATCATGGCTGATCATACACAATCAGTACCCCGTTCCTGCCCTCTCCCCATATCCCTTGACCCCACTATCTATAAGAGCTCTATCTAACTCTCTCTTGAATGCATCCAGCCCACTCTCTGGGTGAAAAAGTTTTTCCGCATCTCTGTTCTAAATGGCCTACCCATTCTTAGACTGTGGCCTCTAGTTCTGGACTCACCCATCAGCAGGAACATGCTTCCTGCCTCCAGTGTGTCCAATCCCTTAATAATCTTATATGTCTCAATCAGATCCCCTCATCCTTCTAAATTCCAGTGTATACAAGCCCAGTCGTTCCAATCTTTAAACATATGACAGTCCCGCCATTCCGGGAATTAACCTTGTGAACCTACGCTGCACTCCCTCAATAGCAAGAATGTCCTTCCTCAATATCCTCATGTACAGAACTTGACTGGATAAAGTTGTTTAGATGAAAGCAAATCTTGTCTTGCTGTTTGAGCATTAACAATGGTCACAGAGGATGGTTTCTAATGTTGGAACCTGCTGTCACTTGACAAGAGCAAGCCTTACGAAAGCTGGAAAGGAAATTGGAATATGGACTCATGTTACAGAGCTCGAGGAGAAGAAGCAGGTGCTTGCAATTGTACTGTTGCTTTCGGCAACAGTGAGAGAGACTGGGAATGGAATTTCTGTGGAAGACTTAAACAGAGATGACGGTATGAAAATGCTAATAAATCACTAATTTTTTTGAAAAAAGCAAAGGATCAAATTTATGAGGCATATACAGACTTCGACAAATTTTCCAGAGGCACTTGTAGAAATATGCCCAATTACATGATTGATTTTGAACAAAAGAACAGTCGCATGTGTAAATACAAAATGGAACTTCCTGACACAGCTTTTAAATTGTTGGATACTGCGTGTCTAGACATAAAGTACAGACAGCTGGTGTTAACTGCATTTTACAGTTATATTTACATTTTGAATTGGCACTGGAGGATTTTTGGAGAAAAGGCCGACAAGACAACAGTCGGAATTAGTTTGAGTCAGGAAAAGGCATAGTTCACTGAGAAGAAACAAGAGTATAGCCAGCATAGGTCCTAGCGTACCAGATGAGGGTACCATTACCAGGCATAAATCCATTAAACAACTATGGCAGGAGACTGAACTGTGCAGCTTGTCAAAGTACTTATTACTGGGTAAAAAAACGTCTGTGTAGAATCGAACAAGTTAGGCTAACTGAAGAAAATAGCAAATCTGAAGATGTAGAAGAGTGCCATATCACATTGTTTGCAAAGGAATCACCTACTAACACAAACATCTGCTGCAGAGATTTTGATTATATCATCTCTAGGATCTGCTGTTATTGATATGGTATGCACACACGGTGTGTGAAGAAAAATAGCTTGAAATCAATAACTGGTACCAATCAACATTCCATTACTCTTGAGAAAAACTTCCCCAGAAGAAAGCAGGGGAAGTACTGGGTATGGAGAATGACCAAGTAATGAAGTTTCAACAGCAGGGTGTCCCTTGAGCTCACCATTCTAGATAAAGACGTTGCCAAGAATCAATGTGAGAATGGAGTATTAACTCTCACAGAGAACATGACCCCAGATGAGAAATGCAAAGTGTTGTTCAAGCTTCACAATTAGTTTGGACACGCTTCCACTGATAGACTGCTTTTCCATTCTAAAATGAAAGTTGTGAAACATGCCAAAGGTTTGGAACGCCTGAGCGTTAGCCTGTGCTTGGTCAACATCTGAATACAAAAAAACAATAGCCGTAGATCGACATGAACTGGAGCAAAGAGTGTGATATCTCCATGTCACTGATGAGTTCACACATTTCAGTGCTGGAAGTATTGTAGATACCTTAGAGTGTAAAAAACTTTATCCATTCCTGGATAAGACTGCATGGCCCACTTCAGAAAGTATTCAGTGATAATGGTGGTGAATTTAATAATGATGAATATGGCAGAGAACTTTAACATTGAAACAAAGACGACAGCGACATACATTCCTTGGAGTAACGATCTTCTGGAGCGACACAATCAAATGCTTACTGAAGGTAAAGAAAAGCAACAGCTGTGATTGGAAGACAGCCCTGGACTGGGCCCTTAGGGTGAAGAATACCATGCACAACGCATTTGGATATAACCTGTATCAACTCGTGTTTGGCCAGAATCCACACTTTCCCTCTGTACTGGTTGACAAGCCACCTGCTCCAGAGAGCATTGAATGAGTTGGGAAACAGCATGCATCAAGGAAGGCTTTCACTGAGGCAGAGTGTTCAGAGAGAATTCGAAGAGCACCGAGGGCACAGCTGTGCCCTACAGATGAGAAATATGAGGCAGTGGACAAAGTGTATTACAAAAGAGCAGACGGACTGTACAGGATGAAGCTGTCATTGGTCAGGGTGAAGTGGTGGTGTTCGTGAGACATGGATATGCGAGAGTGCATCATTCCAGACAATGTAAAGCACAAACTAAAGATGATCAGAGCTTGGTGGAGAATGACACAAGAAGTTGAAAACGCTTACTCGATACAGTGTCACATAGCACAGACAGTGCAGAGGAGAGTGCAACGGAGGACCCAACAGGAATGCTGAACACTGATACTGATATTGCTGAAGAGAGAGCATTTGGGGACTCAACAAACTTGTCGGAACAGAAATTATCACAAGTGCAAAGACAAAATGGAAGTTTCAGTCTTAAAACAGGAAAAACTGGTTATCTCATACAAAGTTAATGTCTTAGGACAAGCAGGGTAAAGTCAGTGGAGAAACAAAAGGTAACTTGGATTACCGAGAACTAGTCACAGTCACTGGCATTGCAGGGTCTATCAACATGTCACATGTAGACAGACTTCATATTGAACCAAGCATAGATCTACCTGGACCATCTGAGAAATGTTAAGATGGAGATGTCCTGGAAGCTAAGGAGGTGTCATCTGAGTCTGCAAAGCAGGATGAATTCAATAGGTGGAGAAATAATGGAGAGTTTGATGAAATTAGACATATTTGCCAATGTCTACAAGATGGATGTGCATCCCAAAAGAAACCCCGGCAGGAATTACACCAAAAGCATGCCTGGTGGCTAGAGGTTTTCAGGAATTGAACATTGGTGAACTTCAAAAAGACTCACCAACATGTGCATCAAAGTTGCTCCGACTACTTCTCTCAGTGATATATCAAAAGCATTGGAACTTCATTCCATGGACGTAAAATTCAACTTCTTATAGGGAATGGAGCTGCCATGTGACATTTACATTCAACTCCCTGAAATCTGGTGACTTTCACCAGCCTGCAGCCAGGCGAAGGAGCACTGAGGAATATGTATAGTCCAGCAGATGCATCACTCTACAGGTATAAAAAGATCAAGGAAATAACATTGTAAACAGGTGGAAAGATGTCACAAGTGGGTCCAAACCCGACGAAATCTGCAGATGCTGGAAATTTAAACAACACACAAAATGCTGGTGGAACACGGCAGGCCAGGCAGCATCTATAGGGAGAAGGACTGTCGACGTTTCGGGCTGAGACCCTTCATCAGGACAAGTGGGTCCAGCTTTTTTTACTGGCAAAATTCAGAGTGTTATGTTATTGGAGTACTTGTCTGTCATGTAGATGACTTCATGTGATAAGGCTCACAAAATTTTGCCACAACAGTCATCCTTTAACTCAAGTCAGCCTTTCAGGTTGGTTCAAGGAACATGACAGATTCTGTTATGTAGGGACCAACTGCCCTACACCTCTTCCCTCACTACCGTGCAGGGTTTCAAACAGTCTTTATAGATGAGGTGACACTTCATCTATGAGTCTGTTGCTCCTAGTGTGGCCTCCTGTATATCAGTGAGACCTGACAGAGATTGGGAGACCGCTTTGCCAAGCACCTACGGGCCACCCACCAGAAAAAGCAGGATCTCCCAGTGGCTATCCATTTAAATTCCACTTCCCATTCCCAATCTAATATGTCTATCCATGGCCTCCTCTACTATCACAATGACGCCACACTCAGGTTGGAGGAACAACACCTAATATTCCATCTGGGCAGCCTCCAACCCGATGGCATGAACATCAATTTCTCAAACTTCTGGTCATGGCCCCTCTCCTCCTTCATCATTCTCCATCTCCTTTTCCCTCTCTCACCTTATCTTCTGGCCTGCCTATTTCTGATGCTCCTCCTCCCTTTTCTTTCTTCCATGGCCTTCTGTCCTCTCCTATTAGATTCTCCCTTCTCCAGGCCTGTATCTCTTTCACTGATCAACTTCCCAGCTCTTTACTTCACTCCCATGCCCCCCCCCCCACCCTGGTTTCACCTATCACCTTGTGTTTCTCCCTCCCCTCCCCCCACCCTTTTAACTCTACTCCTCATCTTTTTTTATTGTTAGTCCTACTGAAGGGTCCTGGTCCAAAATGTCCACTGTACTATTTTCCATAGATGCTGCCTGGACTGCTGGGTTTCTCCAGCATTTTGTGTGTGTGTGTCAAGGAACTCATACAGGCACAAAAAATTTATCATGTGCTATGGTCAACTACAACGGAACAGCTAGCTGACTGTCTCACAAAGAAGGGAATGCCAGCTCTTGTGCAGTTAAAGGCTCTTAGTGAAGGCATTTGCTATCTTAAGAACTGCATCAACATCAAGGATTAGAACTAATTCCAACTGTGTCCTGCTTAGGGAAAGACCTGCAATAATCATTTTGCCAAATGTTGCAAAGCTGGGTCTATCAAGAGAAAGGTGCACAGGGTTGAGAAGGAAACGGAGGAAGTCTTTGTGGATTCTCCACAGACTGTGGGTTCTGGTAAAACAGAATAGATTGTTCTAGTGACTGTGAGTGAGATAGAGATTCCATTCAAGCTTGACACTGGAGTCCAGGTAAATCTGTTATCCGTGGATGATTACAAGACCCTCAGAGTAAAAAGCAAGATTTATCCTGTGAAGTTAAAAGTGACAGGCTATACTGGAGAGAATGCTCCAGTAAAAGGAGGTTGTCGAGTGACCTTTAAGCACAAAAGGCAGCATCTAAAGGCAACAGTTACTGACCATTGAAAGGGGAGTACAACCAATATTAGGTCAGAGTGCATATGAAAAGCTCAATCTGGTGGAAAGGATGTTTGTAATGACTTCACAGACCAAAGCTAACCCCATAACACCCATGGAAGAGTACACAGATGTCTCAGGGGAGTGTGGCTGCTTACCAGATGTAACTCCAGAAAATTGTAACAGCATCCATAAGGCCTCCAGAGAGGCTACGCAAGAGAAACATGTTACTTTCCATAGACACCCATACCAGCTACAGCAGCATGACAGTCAGGATGCCAGTGCTGAACAGAGTGATCATGATGAAGAAATTGCCAGTCTTGCTTCCACATGATGCAGCTTTGGTTCAAAATCTGTCTCTTGTCGACTTCCAGTTAAAGACTGGAAGTCAAAAATCTCTTCACGATCCTGTCTGAAGTTGAAGAGGAAAAATAAAAAGAAAGATGGGAAGATGACACACACTCTAAGGCCAGAACAACAGGACTAGTTCAACACAAACCAACAGGAGGAGTTATATCTATGTTAAGAAGCCAACAGAAGGAGCTCTGTGAATTGAGACAGAATCAGTTGGATCTCGTGCAAAGAAACACTGGTCACATGGATGTAGTCCAGGGTTCCATTATGAGGCATGTGCAGTGAATTGTGGTCACACAGCAAGAACAGAGACAAATAGATAGGATCTTGGCAGAAGGATGTGAAAGAAAGGAATGTGTTGATCAGAGTTCTCAAAAAGACACTAATATTAACACTGCAAATGAAAGCAAGACATCTGTGGAAACATACAGTATAGCAGTCCAAAAGGGATTATTAAACCACTCAGAGACAGAACACAATACTTCTGTGGAAACAAATAGCTGACCAAACTGGATCATTAAATCACCACAGAGATGGGTTGAAAGGAGATGAGTGAATTAGGAACTGCATTTGCTCATTACAATTGAAGTTAATGTACATCTCTTTGTTGGAAAGGATTATTGCTCCTTTCAGGTTTATGAGGACATAGTATTGTGTTTGCTTTTCTTTAAAAGGTGAATATGTGTTATCATGTGTGTGCAAAATAAAGAACTTAAGTTCCCAGTGTTCAATGCAGGGGGTTCACCCAGAGTTGCCCATGCTTGAAATAAGTTAGAGCCTTTACTGTAAGTAAATATGTGTTAGTTTTATCCATGCTGTTCATCTTTATTAAGAATACACATCGTAATGTATGAATCTATTTCTCCCCACCCCCCGTTAGCACTTCCTATTGATCAGTTGTCTGCGCTTGCACTGTTGTCTCTCTCTCTCTCTCTCTCATCGCAATGCGAATACACCAGTTGAAGCTATCTCCCATGCGTGTGCTTTTATTTAATTGATGTGTAGTTGTGCACAGACACAACACACATAACATCCACCTCTGATCTTCTGATGAGGCTTGTCTAATGAATGATCGGTTTCCTCTTCCTGTATTCAATTATCAGCTCTTTGGTTTTGCTGACACTGAATGAAAGGTTACTGTCATGGCACCATTCAGCCAGAATTTCAATCTCCCTCCGATCTGCTGATTCCCCTCCACCTTTGATTCAGCCAACAGCAGTGGTTTCAGCAAACTTGAATATGGCATTGGAGCTGTGCTTAGCCTCACTGTCATAAATATAAAGTGAGTAGAGCAGGGGGCTAAGCAGCCAGATTTGTGGTGCACCTTTGTTGATGGAGACTATGGAGGAAATGCTGTTGCTAATCCAAAATGATTGAGGTCTGCTAGTAAGGAAATTGAGGATCCAATTGCATAAGGAAGTATTGAGAACTAGGTCTTGGAGCTTATTGATCAATTTTGAGAGATGGTAGCATTGAATGCAGAGCTGTAGTCAATGAAGAGCATCCATATGTGTGCACCTTCTCTGTTCAAATGTTCCAGAGCTGAGTGGAGAGGCAATGAAATGGCCTCAGACAAGAGTTAATACATTTCATCACCAACCTCTCAAAGCACTTCATCACAGTGGATGGAAGTGCCACTGGAAGATAGTCATTGGGGTAGGGTACCATGTTCTTATTGGGTACTGGTATAATTAAAGCCTGCTTGAAGCAGCTGGGTATCTCAGACTACTGAAGTGAGAGGTTAAAGATCTCGGTGGACACTCCAGTCAGTTGATCAGCACTTGGCCAGGTACCCCATTGTGGCCGGATGCTTTCCACGGTTTCATTCTCCTGAAAGATGCTCTCATATCAATCTCAGAGCCGTTAGGGTCTGTGGGAGTTCATGAAGGTGTCTCCACGTTTTGTCAGTCAAATCGAGCGTAAAAGGTATGGAGCTCATCTGGGAGCAAAACCTTGATGTTGCATATGTTGCTTGGTTTTACTTTGTAGGAAGCAATGTCCTGATGAAGGGTCTCGGCCTGAAATAGACTGTTTACTCTTTTTCATAGACATTGCCTGGCCTGTTCAGTTTGTCCAGCAGTTTGTGTGTGTGTGTTGCTTGAATTTTCAACATCTACAGATTTTCCCTTGAGTAGTGCTGGGACCTTGGGTCCTGCAGGTTATATCTTGATGATGGGACAGACATTTCTTCACACAAGCTTGACTGAAGTCCCTGACAATGATTTGAAAGGAGATGGGGTAGGCTCTTTCTTGTTTGCTAATTGTGGCATTCAGTAGGCCGAGTCCTTGTTTAGCGTTTGTCTATGGCGGAATGTCAGGATCGTGGAGGAGAACTCTCTTGGTAAGTAGAACAGATGGCATTGAATCATTAGATGTTACAGGTTGGGAGAACAAGAGAGTAACAAGACCGCTATGTATGAATACCACAAAGAGTACTCTCTTTGAATCAGCAGGTTGGTCCATCTGGTGAGTCAGCCAACATCTCTGAAGAGAAATGGACGGTCACAATTTTGGGTCAAGTGCCTTCATCTGGATAACCATAAGGCCATAAGATATAGAAGCAGAATGAGACCATTTGGCCCATTGAGTCTGCTCTGCTATCCCATCGATTTAATTTCCTTCGCAAACACTTCCTCCTGCCTTCTCCCCATAATCTTTGATGCCCTTACTAATTAAGTACCCATGAACCTCTGCTTTAAATATACCCAATGTCTTGGTTTCTACAGCTGACCATGGCAATGAATTCTTACAGATTCACGATCCTCTGTCTAAGGAAATTCCTCCTCATCTCTGTTCTAAATGGATGTTTTTGTAATCTGAGGCTGTACCTTCTGGTCCTAGACTCTCCCACTAAAAGAAACATCCCCTCCACATCCATTCTATCAGGCCTTTCAATATTTGTTCTGTTTCAGCAAAATCTCCCCTCATTCTTCTAACCAGTGAGTACAGGCCCAGAGCCATCAAACACTCCTCATGCATTAACCCTTTCATTCCTGAGATTATTTTTGTAAACCTCTTCTGGACCCTCTCCAATGCCAGCACCTTAAGGGGAAATAGCCATTATTAAAAGGTGAAGGAAGAGATAGCTCAAGATCTGGCAAGTGGGAGGAGGGGTGATAGGCAGATGGCACAGAGAAGAGTGAAAATAGAAACAGAGGCTGGAATGGGATAGGCAGAGGCAACAAAGGTTTGCCGATGGTGGCATCTCATAGGAAAGGAAGGTTGAGCATGGAACCAAATAAACGCTCAGTGCTTTGCGGGAGGAATGTGTTGGTGATGGACTGACAGAGTAGGTAAAAGAAGGGAAAGAAAAAGCTGAGGGAAGATGTAGGAGAACTGAGTAGATCGGGAGGAGAGAGAAAGATTGATTGAAACCGGAGAATTCAATTTTCATGCCCTCGGATTGTTGGCTAGCCAGGCCAAATTCAAGGTGCTGTTCCTTTAGCTTGCAATAAGCTTCACTCTGACAGTGGAGGAAACTGAGGAGAGACAGGATGATGTGGGAATAGGATGTGGAATTAAAATGGCAACCAGGACTCAAGAAGGCCCTGGTGATTAGAACACAGTTGCTCGGCAAAGCTGATGTCTCATCTGCACTTGGCTTTCTCAAGGTGCAGGGGAACATATCACGAGCGCCAAATGCAATAAACAAGTTTGGAGGAGATTTATGTGAACGTCTGGCTCACTGGGATGGTTGTTTAGGGTCCTGAATGGTGGTGAGGGAGGAGTTATAGGTGCAGGTGTTACTACAGGGGAAAGTACTTGGGAAGGGTAAGAAATGGGTGAGGAGATATGAATGGACAAGGGAATTATGGAAGAAGTGGCCACTGTGGGAAGCAAGAAGGTGCAGGGTGGGGAAGGTGTGGATGGTGATGGGATCACATTGCAAATTGATCGTGTTGATTATTCTACACACCATTAGATGCATATTTCCTAGTACACACAAAAAAAGAGGATAATACTTAATATAGACAATGTGTATAAGGCTGAAATTATGTATGGAGCACTGAAAGAAACTTTCAACAATTGAAGCGGAAAAAGTTTAATACGAAATTAAAACCAAATCCTTAATTGCACTTTAATTATCTTCCTCATGTTAATTCCCTACAGCTTCAGCTTACACTTAATCTAGCCAGTTAGTAGCTTGCAAGAGCATGTCCAATGACTAACCTTTGTTTTTGGGAGGCAGTCTAACTGGAATGGCAATGTTGGAATTAACTTGCAGAACCGGTAAAGCAAATAAAATGAACTTCATCCAACTAAAGCATCCTTGAAGTTCCTCTGCAAAGTGATTGATTAAAGTTTGATTTGCATCAAAGTCTGAATGATTATTATCTGATCTTACAGATCGCATCTGATCATACAGACTTAGGGGAGTCTGTAAAGACTATTGTAAATTGATTGTGCACCATTCTTGTAATTTTTCCATCATTAATTTGTATCAACTTAGTAGTGTGCCTGGACAACTATTCTCAAGGAGTCATTGAACTGCACAGCCAAGGAACAAGCCCTTCTGCCCACCCTGTTTATGCTGACCGTCATGCCTACATATGTTTGTATTAATTCCATCTCCCACTGTGACTTGTTCATTTATGTAAGTACCTGTGCAGATGCCTTTTAAATATCATTACTGATCCTGCATCCATCACCTCCATTGGCAGCTCCTTTGAGATACTAGGCTGTCTTTAAGTGAAAAAATGTTCCTTAGATTCCTTTTAAACCTCCTCCCTTTCACCTTATATCAATGCCTTCTAGTTTTAGACTTGCCTGCCCTGGGAAAAAGCCTCTGGCTATCTACCATACCTCTGCATCTAATGATTTATATACCTATACCATGTCACCTCTCAGCTTCTTTTTTTTTTCAGGAAAAACCAGTGCACACGTATTCAAACTCTCCTTATAATTTCAAGACCTACAATCTAGGCAACATCTTTATGAATCTTTTCTGCATCCTCTCCAGTATAATCACATCTTTCCTGCAGTTTAGTAACAAGAACTGACACAATACTCTAGGTGAAGTCTTACTGACGTTTTGTACAACCGTAACATAATGTCCCAACTCATACTTGGCTGATGAAGCCAGGCAAGCTAAATGCCCTCTTTGCCACCTGTCTAACTATGTTGTCAGTTTTAGTAAAAGTCTCTGTCCCTGCCGTTTGCTGTGTATACCCTGCCCAAGTGTAACTTCTCAAAACACATCACTTCTCACTTGTCCTTTGCCTATGTCTCCAGTTAGTCTACTTCCACTATACCACCAATGTTGGTGTCATCTGTAATCTGATTTATCATGCCATCTACATGTTCAACCATTTAAGTATGACAAACAACAGGTGGTCCAACACTGATCCTCGCAACATGCCACTTGTCACAGGTCTCCAACTTGTAAAGCAAACCACCATTAACACACGCTGCTTTCTAGACCAAGCCAATATGGGTTCATTTATCTAATCTAGAATCCTGGACCAGCCTACCATGTGGCACCATGTCAAAAATTCTGTTAAATAGGTTCTCTTGAAACACCAGTTTTAACCGGATTCACCTTGGAGCCTGCAAATGAATGGGGAAGGGGAAAAGAGAAAGGGAGTGGGGTCAATTTGATTGCTCTTCAAACAAACCAGTGCAGACTTTCAGCATTTTCCCCGTTATCCCAGAGAAGTGACATGGCCTAACTGGTGTATTTTCTGCATCTCATAAAGAGAACCAAACCTGGAAGTGCACTTGACGAACAGTCACTGCAGCAACGGGAGCCGAGGAATAGGACCTGGCACCAGCTTTGTGGTTGCAGATTTCGAGGTCCCAGACATCTTAGAAGCCAGACAGCTGCCAAGTGTAGAAATGAAGCACCAGTTAGAGAAGCTATCGGTAGCTACAGAGATACTGCAGCGGCTTGTGTTCAGTGCTGCAAGAATCTAATGATCACACACAAGTAAGCAAAGTTACTGGAAGCAACCACAAGTTTTCTGTTCTCCTTTCTCACACTTACCTAACGCATGGAGGACAAGCATTTCTTGTGCACACATCGCATGCAATTTCACAAAAGATTCCTGTCAAAGAAGCAATGGAAATTACAAGGGGTCTGACATTTTTGTTTTGAATCATTGCTTGCTACAGAGTTGATGCCAGAGGTATAGAGGACTCATTGGCAAGAAAAGCTACCAATAGCAAGCCAACAGCATCCTACGGGCAAAGTCGGCTGGAAGGGAAATTACAGGTCATGGCTTTGACTACCACTGAACTAGAAGAAACAGAAACAGGAGACCCCATTCAATGCTGAAAAATATGACTCCCGTCTGTCAACACTCAATGACTGAGTCTTGACCTGATCTCTAGTTCTAGACACCTCGGGTAAGGGGAACATTAACAACATCATGATACAATATTAGGTATTACAGCACGAGTACCTCTCTCTTTTCTAAACTTAACAGGGCCAATTCGACCATAGGGGATAATAGTATGGTCCTAACCATTGTACCTGTTCAAATCTCACTTCCTCTGGTCTCTGAATCTTTATTCCTGTATCCAGGTAGATGCTGTTACAGCTCAGGGCGTCAGAGCTCACAGTTCAACTCAAGCGTCCTCTGTAAGAAGGTTTGAACCTTCTTCCCATGTGCGTGTGGGCTTCCTCCCAAAGATGTACCAGTCAGTCGATTAATTGGTCATTGTAAATTGGCTTGTGATTAGGCTAGGGTTAAGTCAGTGGGGTGCTGGGCAGCGTGGCTCAGTGGAACAGAAAGGCCTATTCTGTGCTGAATCTCTAAATAAAGTAAAATATTCAAAATTCAAGTTCAAAGTTTAATGTTAATTTACTAGTAAGGTGCATATGTTGCCATTTACTACGCCGAGATTAATTTTATTGAAGGCATACAAATACATAGAAGTTTATGAAAAACTATACATAAACAAAGACTGACAACAAACTCTGCAAATAAAAGTAATTCTGAGAGCAAGAGTTGTAACGAGTCCTTGAAAGTGAATCTATTTAAGACCAATAGAATCGTTTCAGAGTAGTGGTGATTGAAGTTATCCACACTGATTCAGGAGCCTGTTGATTGCAGGATAGTCACTGTTCCTGAACCTGGTAGCGAGGGACCTGAGGCTTCCGTTCCTCCTGTCCAAAGGTAGTAGCGAGAAGAGGGCATGTCCTGGATGGTCTGAGTTTTTGACGATGGATATTGCTTCCTTGTGACCGCGATCCATGTAAGTATACTCAGTGATGGGCATGGATTTGCCTGAGCTGCAACCCTCACTTTCTGTAGCCTTTTCTGTTCCTGGGCATTGGTGTTTCCTTACCAGGACGTGATGCAATTCAATTATGACATTCTCCACTGTGCATCCATAGAAGTTTGTCAAAACTTTTGGTGGCAGGTTCAAATGTTTCTCTCTTACCTGACCTTCCTCATCTTACTAAGCAGAAGAAAACTTCAATATAGAAGGATGAATCACTAAGCCTGCCTGAAATATATTCTGTCTGTTACAAGAAGTAAAGGTGAAACTACAAGGGCTTTGATTTTTTTTTTGAATCATCACTGGCTGCAGGGTTCATGCCAGAGATAAAGAGGACTCATTGGCTATAAAAGGATGGAAGGACAAGACCGGTTAGTTTAAACTTTTGGGATAGCTTCTGAGGGGCTGTATAAACCTTCATTTATAAAGATACAGAGGAATCAAGGAAGAACTGGGAAGGTCATGTGGCCTACCTTGAGAAGTGATAAAAAGGATTGCTGAGGGAATCTAACACAATCTAAATAGATTTCAGCAAGGTTTTTGTTGAAAAACCTGGATCAGATAGATGGTTTGAGGAGTCTCCCATCTCTCAGCGTGTGGCAAATATGGGAAAGAAGAGCTCACATTTGTACGAGTATATATGTGACCTAGTCAGCTGAGCAGAAATAAAAGGTAAATGGAATTTACTCCAGAGAAGTGTGAGGTAATGTATCTGGGCTATACTCAGGGTTCACTCTGACTTACACTAAGAGTTACAACAGCCATCCTCTTTGAAAGCAACAAAACCTTCTTTCAATTCAGTGCCCAAGATACCTGCAATAATTGATGATCCTTTAAATAGCCCAGGTGCAAGTTTAGTCCCTGGAGTAAGGAGCAGTGTTCCCTGCTCATGGCCCACATTAATTATATGTTGTTAAAGAGAGGAATTGTCAATTGAGCATTGCTCATGTGTTAATGGTACTCTTACAAGCCCCAGGTGTTTGGTGGCTCCTGTTCAAAAGTGCATGATTCAAAGTTGTGTTTTGCAGTAAGAAGTCCCAATTGAAATGAGACATTGATTTTAAATATCTTATCAATGGTATAACACAATAAACTGTATGTTCTCTAATTAACTTCCGTATCCAACCAATTTTCAATTCTATGTCATAAAACAAAGGATGTTTCAACTCTCTAAATCCATCTACCAGATCATAGCAATTCACTTTGTCAAATTTTTACATGTTTACCATGTTAACCATCAGGAGAACTGGGAAAAAAACAACGGAGGAGCACACAGTTAGACTTGAGGTCTGACATTTGAGGAAGGTACAAACATCATCACAAGAACAAATTGTTCAGGTTGCCGTGGCAGCAATAAAAAAAAGGGCCAAAGACTTATTTATTCCTAAACTCAATTTAAAAATTCCAAATGATGCCAATGGAATTGCATGCAAAACTCAAGTATTTCTTTCTGCTGTTTTCTCTCTCTTGTTTGCTGCTCCAGCACATTAAACCCCCTGCACTGCTGCTTCACTGAGAGCCAGAACATCAGCACTTCCATTCCAATTAACCGCCTACAGTCCATGTAAGAAATCCATTCTTCTTTTGTGGTGTTTTCTGCCAGATGTTTTCTCTTGCTTCTCAAGAGAATATGGCCTGATCTGACCTCCAGCACCAACTTCACTAGCCTGATTGGTGACCAAGGTCCCATAATAATATGATTGGTCTTAACTTCCTGGGAATGGGAGGCTTATGGTCGGAATGGAGCCCACGTTCCTCAAATATGTACATAACTTCGTCTTAACCTTCCTCTGTTTCACTACCTTTACAACCATCTGGCCATTAAGACTTTTAAATCCATGGATTATGGGATCAAATTATTTCCTGATCTGAATTAACTTCCCTTCAGCTGTGATGAAGGACTCTGAAACCGTGGCTACTAGAAACCATAAATAACAAACTGCATAATGCCATTATGCACACCGTAACACAAAGTGAGAGGAGGTAATTGAGGCTAAAATGGCTATGCACAGCACTACAGCTATACAATGGGAATGTAGATATCAGGTTGACTTTGAAAACAGCCAGGTTGTGACTCACATATGATAGTCTGTACAATCGTTCATTCAGATCATTTGTATTCTGGAAAAAGAAACCGAGTTAACAAGTCTTTGACCAGAGACAATTACCGTTTCCTTTTCCACAGATGCTGCTGCAGTGTTTCTAAAGTTCTCTAATTTTATTTCAGATTTTCACCATCTACAGGTTTGCGTTTCTATGGACTTACTTTTGCTCTGAATGCTATTTGCCTACTTTTATTGTTTGCGTGATATTTTTTTCTCTGCACAATGTGTGTTTGATAATCTTTATTTTTGGGATTCTTTTGTATTTCTTTGTTTTGTGGCTGCATGCAAGGAGATGAATCTCAAGGTTGTGTACCTTGATAATAAATGGACCTGTACTTTGAACTTTGAAATCTGATCTCATCTCTCTCAGCTGGATGTAAAAGATCTGTTTCTACCTCAGAAACGAACTCAGAAGTCTGATTCAATTTAATTTTAATGCTTCATTCAAAATCACTGAAGCAGATTGCCAAGTTATTTGTGGGATCTTGCTCTATGCAAATTAGTTGACTTGTTTCCAGCAATCACTTGAACGTGAGAAGGTTTTATTCACTTTGAAGGGTTTAAGGTTGTCTTGCACTATCCTAATGACTGCAGTATGGCTGCTGGGAGGTCAGAGGATTTCAGAGAATCACTGCGGAAGGCTTCAAGCTGACTGAAAGGTCCTGCTGCGAGGACAATGGCAGTCCTGGAAGGCTTCTAAATTGGCTGAGCTAGTAAATGGGCATCAGGACAGTGATGGGATCTTGAGTGCTATTTCCCTGAGAGAAGACAGAGCGTTGTGCTGTAGGGAACAGCTGCTGGCTCTACCCCCAGGGTGAGGCCTCTGCTGCACTGGGAACCAGCTGGAGGACAGGGTGTTGTCCTGATGTAACAGCCTGCAGGTCTTCCTCCAGGCTGAACACATTATCACCAAGGCAGCTCTGAGTCTGAGGTTGCCAGCAAGCTAATCTGGCCTGCAGCAGTCTTGGATCGCCGTTTCTGGTGCTGGACAGGAAGTTTCAACATCTTTTCTCAGATGCTGCATCACAGTTGGTCCACAAATAGATACATAGAGTTTGCAACCAACTCCACACTGGACAGAATGAGCTCCAAGCTCAGTCAGGATACCACACTTGACTGAGCTGCTGGACCGCTTGCTCTGTGATTTTGGCTCAGGAGTCCAGTCCGGGTTCCTAGCCTCTTCATCCGTGTTTCCTTCTGCCTACCACTGTGAGCCGACAGGTGTTAGCAACAAACCCACTGTGAATGCTGGCGCCAGTGAGTTGAATCACATCTGTTCCTGCTTGCCCTGGCTGCAGACAATCCCTCTACATCATCGTTGACATTATGCCCTACACTAAATCCTGACTGTTGCCTGCACGACTTAAATGAGCTACGTTTCCTCCACTGCCTGGTCACATTGGGCTTCTCAGACAATTTGAAATAGAAAAGACAGATACAAGACTAAGTTGTGTTGTGGGAAAGGCACTGGGTTTTCAGCGGTGAGGTGAGAAAGGAGAATGGGATGTGTGTGGGGAGGGAGAATGGGATGTGTGTGGGAAGGGAAAATGGGATGTGTGTGAGAAAGGAGAATGGGATGTGTGTGGGGAGGGAGAATGGGATGTGTGTGGGAAGGGAGAATGGGATGTGTGTGGGAAGGGAGAATGGGATGTGTGTGGGGAGGGAGAATGGGATGTGTGTGGGAAGGGAAAATGGGATGTGTGTGGGAAGGGAGAATGGGATGTGTGTGGGAAGGGAGAATGGGATGTGTGTGGGGAGGGAGAATGGGATGTGTGTGGGAAGGGAAAATGGGATGTGTGTGAGAAAGGAGAATGGGATGTGTGTGGGGAGGGAGAATGGGATGTGTGTGGGAAGAGAGAATGGGATGTGTGTGGGGAGGGAGAATGGGATGTGTGTGGGAAGGGAGAATGGGATGTGTGTGAGAAAGGAGAATGGGATGTGTGTGGGAAGGGAGAATGGCATGTGTGTGGGGAGGGAGAATGGGATGTGTGTGGGAAGGGAGAACGGGATGTGTGTGGGAAGGGAGAATGGGATGTGTGTGGGAAGGGAAAATGGGATGTGTGTGGGGAGGTTGGTGGATGTACAACAGTGAGACAGGAAGGGAGAATGGGATGTGTGTGGGAAGGTTGGTGGACATACAACAGTGAGGCAGAAAGGGAGAATGGGATGTGTGTGAGAAAGGAGAATGGGATGTGTGTGGGAAGGGAGAATGGCATGTGTGTGGGGAGGGAGAATGGGATGTGTGTGGGAAGGGAGAATGGGATGTGTGTGGGAAGGGAGAATGGGATGTGTGTGGGAAGGGAAAATGGGATGTGTGTGGGGAGGTTGGTGGACGTACAACAGTGAGACAGGAAGGGAGAATGGGATGTGTGTGGGAAGGTTGGTGGACATACAACAGTGAGGCAGAAAGGGAGAATGGGATGTGTGTGGGAAGGGAGAATGGGATGTGTGTGGGGAGGGAGAATGGGATGTGTGTGGGAAGGGAGAATGGGATGTGTGTGGGGAGGGAGAATGGGATGTGTGTGGGAAGGGAGAATGGGATGTGTGTGGGGAGGGAGAATGGGATGTGTGTGGGAAGGGAGAATGGGATGTGTGTGGGGAGGGAGAATGGGATGTGTGTGGGAAGGGAGAATGGGATGTGTGTGGGAAGGGAGAATGGGATGTGTGTGGGGAGGGAGAATGGGATGTGTGTGGGAAGGGAGAATGGGATGTGTGTGGGGAGGGAGAATGGGATGTGTGTGGGAAGGGAGAATGGGATGTGTATGGGGAGGATGGTGGATGTACAACAGTGAGACAGGAAGGGAGAATGGGATGTGTGTAGGAAGGGAGAATGGGATGTGTGTGGGGAGGGAGAATGGGATGTGTGTGGGAAGGGAGAATGGGATGTGTGTGGGGAGGGAGAATGGGATGTGTGTGGGGAGGGAGAATGGGATGTGTGTGGGAAGGGAGAATGGGATGTGTGTGGGGAGGGAGAATGGGATGTGTGTGGGAAGGATGGTGGACATACAACAGTGAGGCAGGAAGGGAGAATGGGGTGCAATTCAGGTGCTACATGCTTACAGGTTTGAGGTGGTGATTTGCATACACAACTAAAGCTCAGCCCTCCTGCTGGTCATGTCTTCTAGGAACAGCAGTCTCACTAAAGGCCAACACTGCCTGTTCCCTGTGGGTTAAAACATGCAGGTACCCCCATCGTCCCTGGTTAACTTTATTTTATTATTGGAGATACGGGAGAGTAACAGGCCCTTTCAGCTCAATGAGCCCGTGCCACCTAATTACACCTATGTGACCAATGAAGCTACTAACCCTTTTCTCTCTGGAATGTGGAGGAACCAGAGCACAAAGAGGAAACACACATGGTCATAGGGAGAGTGTGCAAAGTCCTTACAGACAGTGGTGGGAACTAAACCCTGTCACTGGTGCTAATCACTATGCTACCATGCCGCCCCACTCCACTGGATGAGAAAGAGGGTCAGGTGGCAATGAGTGTTGAGCAATCTGTTTTGAGGAGGAGGCTGTCACAGTCAAATGGCTGTGCAATGTAGAACTTGTAGGGATGCCCAAGCTGAAAGCCCCAGAGACAGAGAGTTAGGGGGTAGTGAACTGGGCCATCTATGAGGTTTGTGGTGTAGATGATAAACTCTGACACAAGAAGATGAATTCACATAAATTGTTTACATCTGTGAGGACATTAAACCGCTGGGTTGCATCCCAGTGTTAACCTTCCTGTATACAGTACCTGCTCTCTCCAGAATGTACCACTAGATAACAAACTGGAATAGAAATTGAAATCCTGACTGAGGTTTCCTTCCCTGGGTCATGTTTAATAAGGCTACCTTTAGTTCCTCAGCATGTTGCTAACCCAAATGAAGTCAACAAAGCAAGTATGGGCCATTACCAGTCCTGGCAACTTAGGAATTTCATGATCTACGGTGTGTAAATAAACAATACAACCAGCTCTAGCTCTTTATTCCACAGAGACTTTTCTTTTAAGATCATTTTACTATAATCTCCAATGAAATTAGCTTTTATGCAATGCATTAGAACCTGGCATCATTTGAGGCAGCAGATGGCTTTTGCTTATAAGTCTTCTTCTCCTTCTGATCTGTTAAAAAACAACTATGGCCCAAATACCAATAACCCTACCTATTTGAGAGTGAAGAACTGTGACTAATTAAAGAGTGACAAAGAGACAGATGTTCCTTCAACTTCTGCCAGAAAGAACACTTCAAAGGATTTCTCAGCATTCTACAACTCTGTCCTTGACATGTGTGCCCTTGACTCCATTCCACAGCAGCCTACATGGGCTAGCTACTGTATCTGACCAATAAGGAGTTGAGAAAGCCATATCATAACTCATTAAAAATGAGGTCTCTGGTAAAACTGGCTTCCTTACTGAAATGCGAACACTTGGCAGTGAGGAGCTTTAGTCATGAATCGATAGTTTCATTGTCCATATTTTGGGTGAAGTGGATTTATCAGGGGATTTTGGAGGTGCCATAATGTTGACTATCTTCAAGAGAGGAGAAAGCCTGCCTGTAGTAACTGCAGAGGTGTTTCCTACTGTCTTCTGCCAATGAGAAACTCCTTCCACTGGCCAATGAGCTGCTCCCTGTTGATTCCATCCACTGGACATGATCTTCACTAGGCAAAAGTACAATTGCAGGGATCACTACTAACCACTGGAGGTACCTTTCTTCAGCCTCTAGTGAGGTCTTTGATTCTTACACTCAGAAAGGATTGTAAAACACCCTCCTTACCTTTGGTTGCCCATAGAAATTCAACTCCACTTAATGTTTGCTTGATGCAAGCTATGATACTAACCATCGGGTCAATAACAGAACCAACCTTAGTGAAGACCATTGTCAAATAAGGCTGCATCTCATTGTCACGTTTCATCTCATCTCCAACAAACTTCCTACAGGAGTGGAATTAATCGTCAGAAACAAATGGGAAACTTTTTAACTGATGGCAGCCACACTTCTGAACCAGGGTAGACCAACTATACCATGCAGAGACATCTTGTGTTTTTCATACTTGCTGGCTGAGCTCCAAGAATCTGAAATGCATGAAATGACGGGGTTCGGCAAGACCAAAATCCCCTACCAACCAGTCACAGATGCACCACACTGCTTGTCGACAATAAAGGTTCACAGCAAGACCCTGAGATGTGTCCATCATCTCCCATATCTCACCTCTCAGCAAATGTAAATATTGACAATGAAGTTCACTGTCCCCTGTGATCAATTGAGGAAAAGGATAATGGAGTTCAAAACATGAGACTTGAAAAAAAGACAGCAGACATTCCTGTCCTCACTGACACCTGGACTACCTATAGCAGGTACCTCAGGCACTGAAAAAACATCAGCAACGCCGCTTCAAAAGTTCATCTACAAAATAATCTCACTCAGGATAGGTATTAGCGGGGTCTCTAAATTTCTGATTCGTGAAGCAATGGTCAAATATCCAAAATCTAGCAGTCAAAATATCATTTGCTGATTTATCATAACTCGATATATTTTGTCTCCATTCTCCATTCACTTGGTGACTCACTCTGACATGCAGTGGGATGGGTGGCAATTTTTCCGAGCCCAAATAGTCACAATGAAAGGCTGATTCCCTGGGAACTATCCTGCCATATAACACCGCCAAGTGCAAGCTGCCCAGAATGCTTAGCAGCGCATGTCCGAAATGCTTATTCCTACCTAATCTGACAGCTTCTTGTTGGATATATTTCCTACAAACAATATTGATCTTATGTTCTTGCTGCATAAATATTTATAATAAAATTAGAAATTAAGATGCATTGATTCATGTCAAGCAAGTGGTCGGGACTCAGAAGAGTCCTAATGATGAAGGGTCTCAGCCCATATCACAGCTGTTTATTCCCCTTCATAGTTGCTGCTTGAACTGCTTCACTCGTACAGCATTTTGTGTGTGTTGTTCTGGATTTCCAACAACCGCAGAGTCTCTTGTGTTTATGATTGACTATCAAGAATAATCACTTGAGCAAAATCCAAAGGGCAATTTCAACAGACAGCAACAGGAGCTTATCAACTTGGGAAGGAAAAACTGATTTTAAAGAGAGAAAAAATGAACACATGTGCTTTGCAATGAGTATATTTCATTCTAAGTAAACTGGGCCAGTGACAAAAAGGCTGTCTATAGATTTGAATAATGAACACTCACTACAACACGAATGTTCAGCATGTTTGCAGACATCTGTATAAACCAGGGCACATTTATGCATCAGCCAGTAACCCACAGCTGTTAAAAAATTGTTAATGTGCTTCAGGATGCTTAGTCTAAGGAACATAGTTATTTGCTTACAACACACTTAATAAAAATCACTCTTTGATACAGTAAGTATCAGGGATGTGATGTCATAGATTTCTATCAAATCAGAATAAATCTGACCCTGACGTTTTATATTTCTGTTTTAATTTTTTTAGTTTACAGGTAAGTCACTACGCCTTCTGACATGGAGCAAACACACAGCATTAACCAAATGGATTCCATTTAGTGTGGGTCATAATGTCCTGACATCAATGTCATCATCCGAAGCTCTCAATATTTATGTGACTTTGCTTCCTTTGTTTCCAGTCAGACATTCATTATTGAAGTGTACAGTGGAGAAAGAAACTTTGCCACCTTTTAAAAAGTCATCCAATTATTCCTGCTCCCCTGTGCTTTTCCCAGAGCCTTGCACTTTATTTTTACAGTCTTGCACTTTTTTGAGAATATCTCCAATTCCGTTTGGAAGGTTACTATTGAATCTGTTTCCACAAATCTTACAGGTACTGCATTCAATATTTTAACAATTTGCTGCATAAAATAAAATCTGCCGACCTCTGGTTCTTTTGCCTATTTATCTTAAGTCTGTATCCTTGTGTTACCAACTCTTCTCATTCATAACATTGAACATCTCCGTTAAATCACTGACTGCTTCTCCACTCTAAGGGAAGCAATTCCAGCTTCTCAAGCCTCTCCTGGTCACTCATCAATGATATCAATCCAGTAAATTACTTTAGCAAACTCTTAAAATACAACTTATATAACAATATTCCCAGTTGCCTATATTTAAAATTCCATTGTTAGATATTCTTTCAGTGGCATAATTATCCACACTTTGAATTTTCCCTAGACACTGTCCTGCTCATTATTTTATAGGTGTCATTTTTCACTGGAACGAATTTTTCCATTTTTATTGAATTTGTTCAGTACACTTTCATGTTATTCTGCTTCAGCCACATACAGTAGAAGCAAAGTAACATGTCACTGATAAATCTAAGAAATGGGATGATGGTCAGCTATGATTTATCTGTTCCTCCATCTTCCCCAGCCACAGCGTACACGGGGAATGTCACAGTGTTTGGTTTTAATTTTTATCATGTAGGCTGATATAAGCATCTACTGCATTGCTGAACACAGCTTCTGATCAGTAGTGTGATGGTGCATTAATATTATAGCACCAGATCTAGAAAGAGAGTGTTCAATAAGGGGTACCTGATACTAGACCCTACTGTTTATGCTGCTGAGAGATTTCCATTCCCTCAGGAACTGTCACACATAAAGTCATCGTAAATGCTGTACCAAAACATACATTGGCAGTTGGGCCCTTGACATGCTACATGAAGTATTGCAGGTTCCAAAAAGCAAGTCAGGACAGATTTTATCTGTACACTGTCTGTGACAGTAGCATCATTTCTGCCCAATTCCAAACCGAACAGTGCTGAGGCTGGTCTGCTGGTGGATGGGAAGCTGTCCAGACTGTGGGACTAGTGCAAGTGGAAAACCTGCAGCGATGATGGAACCCAAGAGGAGTGGGAGAGCCTTCGCAATTTTCCAATGGCATTAGCCCAGACAAGCCATGAATGTGTCTCATCACTTCCAAAAGATTAATTCCAAATACAAGGGAAGTGAGGGGAGGTTTAGGCCAGATTTCCCTTTAGACCCACAGAAGATGAAGCAGCTAGTGTTTCATCTGATCCCACAAGGCTGGGGCTCATGGAGTCATAGAGCAATGCAACGTGGTAACAGACCCTTTCACCATGCTGACTAAGATCCCTACTAAACTGGCCCTATTTACCACTATCCCTCGAAACCTTTTCTATCCACATACCTGTCCGAGTGTTGTCATTGCACAGGAGACTTCAGTTTCATGATACAGTGAGAACACCTGGACAAAGACCCCAGTGGACCAGCTTCACCATCAGTATTTGGCAAACGAAGTTTTTCAGGGTAGGAATTGATTAGTGTGCCTCTGCAATCCCATGGAAGTGGACTTTGGGAATGAGGAGCGGTGTGCAAAATTTGAACGCAGCAAGAAAAGCCCAAGGCATGGACAATATCTGTTGATATGGCAGCCTGGCAGAGATAGGGAACGAGTGGGAGCATTTCCAGGTAACTTGACTCACAAAACTGGTTTAAGCAACAAGAACATTCTCTGGATTTAGAAGGGAAAACACTCAAACATTATCCAAACAAGAAACGAATCTATACTTGGATTGAAGTGAAACTTTTTAAACCCGCTTTTGAAATTAAGCTTTCAGAGTACTGAGAGATGCAGTACCTGGCCGCCAGCTGCCTACGTTGGCACAGGGATGACTGTGGCCATATTTCACGAGCTTTTCTACTGGTTCCGGGAGAGCTTTTGGGATTCAGCATTGCCAGGTAGGTCAGGCCTGTTGTTTCAAGGCAAGTGGATTCTGGCATTTACCAGGATAAAAACATATCCCAAAATCCTCTCTTTCTTACTTTGATTCCTCCACATGCTTGTCACACAGAACAAGGGAAATTAAAGTTACTAATTTGGTTCTAACTATGAGATTTGGTACATTTCACAGCAGAGTGGAAACTGTCCAAATCCCATTCTGAAATCTGAAGGAGTGCCTGTCATGCCCTAATTGTTTCCACCTTTCCACTAAGGCCTTGTCAATTTATCTGTTGCAGGGGCCCTGATTAAATAATTCTCAAAAGGCTAATATAAATGAACCACTGTTCATATTAGACTTTTGAGAATTATTTAATCAGTATTCACAGTGTGATTAACATTTAATTCATAGTTGATGTTCACAGCTGGCAGAGCCTCTGCCTCACATCACCAAGAGGCAGGTTCAATGCTGACCTCTAGTGCTGTCTGTGTGGAGTTTCCTGTAACTGTAAGGGTTTCTTCTGGGAACTCCAGTTTCCTCCCACAGCTGGGCAAATTGGTAGGTGAATTGGCTGCTCTAAATTGCCCCTGGTATGTATGTGAGTGGTGAAATCAGGCTGATGAGGATGTAGAATGAATGTAGTATTGGGGTAAATGGGTAGTTGATCAATGGTGTGGAATCAGTAGGCTGAGGAACCTGCTTTCATGTTCTATCTCTCTATTGCCCAAGAAGATTAAGCACTGGCTGCCATTTTCCTGTCCCATTGGGCCATGAAATAGATAGATTCATCTGGGAGGAATTCAGGCTTTAGAAAGTAATGCTGTCTTATTTCTTTTGAAGGAAGTACACAGGCCACTTTTTGGTTATAACTGCCTACTTAGGTTTTCATTAACCAGCGTGGTATTCTACATAAATTAGTATATTTAATAATTATTATACTTGTATGTATCTGTAAATGTTTCTGTAATTGTTTGTTGTATTAATTTTAGGCTTTGTCAGTTTCTCTCCACCAGTTATTAACTATTGTGAATTTTCTCCAGGCACTACAGGCACTGAGAAGCGCACACCATTTTGACTCTTAGAGTGCGTTCACCAGGATGGACCAGATGGGCCAAGTGGCCTGTTTCTGTGCTGTATAATTGTGCAGTCTCCGCAGTTAGCTGAGATGGTGCTCTATATGTTGGTGTCCATAATTCATGACATTGCAGCAATCTGAATCGATCATTTCATTAGAAAGCAGCAATCAGGAAACTGGCCTTGCCCAGTGGGAGCGAGGGACAAAGTCAAAGAGAGAACAAATCACATGGCCCAGGGTTTGTAACATCCCTGAGGAAATCAAATTAATTTTCAAAGGTCTTTCAAGGTAATCTGAGGGATAAAAATGTTTTACAGGTTCAGCTAAATGGCATCCACTCATATTTGTTTGTTTAGAGCATATCTTAATGTTTAGCTCATCTATTATGCAAGACATGATTGAATAAAGTCTCCTTACAACATAAAGCAATGAAAGATGAGTATAAATATATTTAAAATATAATTCTGGAAAGTGCTAAACTTCCATTCAAAACAAGTTTTGTTGTTAAGATTGACTTCCTGCAAAGAATTGGCTGCAATAATGCTGTGATCAGCACTGAATTTTAATAAATCTATGACAAAGCACCAGAACAATCTTCTTGTCCTTTAAAGCCAGGCTGCTGGCAGAGCGCCCGAGGAGCTGATGCTCTGGCACATCCCTTCTGCAGATCTTCACTCGCTCTGTTATACAGGAGGGAGGAAATGCAGAGAGCACGGGATAAATCCCAAGCTACAATACTCTATTGACCCACTCCATACGTTACCTGTACAGCAATAATGTTTGCTGAAGAGGCACATTCCTGAGAACTCAAAGTTAGACCATTGGCAATTTTTCTCAGATGCAAGTGTACAGTATGCCAGGAATCCAGGAATTAAGCTGCCAGAAAAGAGTGGGCTTATTATAGGCAGCATGCCATATTATGGAAGGGTTCAAAATGAGCTTGTATCATTTTATACAAGTGTCATTGGAATCTGTCAATGAATCAAAGATATTTGTTGCACAGAAGGCCACTCATCCCATTACACTGGCAGTAAAAGAAGTTTGCAAACAAATCCGACTTCCTGATAACTAACCTTATTGGTCCATATACATTAATTTATCATTGAGACTGATTTTAAATATGTCGAGCATTAATCCAAAAAAGTCTGACAATCTTCATCATATGCATTTTAAATGCAGAGAGTTGAATACATGTGAGCATGAGTCGAGTGTGGGTCCTCTTCACATTACGGCGACACTTGACCAAGTGTAATGCCATGGAGGCTCAGTCAAAGCACTCCAGAGCTTGAAGTCACTCTTCACACTAAGAGTGATGGTTGAGTTTGTTGGATATTAATCACCCTAGCCTGAGGAAATCACTGTGAGAGTTCCACAGGGAATACCCAAGATCGAAAATCTTCAGCTGTTTCGTCAATGACATTATTCCCATTATGATGTCTGAAGTTGGGATGCTCAATGGTGCTTGCACAAGGTTCAGTTAAATTGAGGAATGCACACCAAATGCTGGAGGAACTCAAAAGGTCAGGCAGCACCTGTGGACGGAAATAGACAGTCAACATTTTGGGTCTCCTGAAATGTTGACTATTTATTTGCCTCCATAGATGCTGCCTGACTTGCTTAGTTCCTCCAGTATTTTGTGTGTGTGCTCAATTTTCCAGTGTCTGCAGAGGCTCTTTTGTCATTCAATTTCATTTTCAATTCCTCCAGCAGGACAACAGTAAGGCCTGGGCTGAGATTTGCACAACAAATAAGGCCATGACCAAATTCAACAAGAGGGTGTTCAACCACCTACCCTTGACAATCAACAGTGTTATCAATGCCAAGTCCTTCACTACTGACATATTGGGGATTCCATTGTCAGAATCATAAATCCGTAAGACCATAGTGCCTCCAAGTACCCCAAAACCTCGTCCTTAATAATGGACTCCAACATATTCCCAACCGCTAAAGTCAGGCTACCTGGCCTATAATTTCCTTTCTTCTGCCTCCCTCCCTTCTTAAAGAGTGGAGTTACACTTGCACTTTCTGAGTTCCCCGGAACCATTCTAGAATCTTGTGATTCCTGAAAGATCAATAGTAATGCCTTCACAGTCACTTCAGCCACCCCTATCAGAGCCCCAGGGTGGAGTCCACCTGGTCCAGGGGACTTATCTACCTTCAGACCTTTCAGCTTCCCAAACAGCTTTTCCCTAGTAATAGTAACTACACCCACTTCTGTGCCCTGATTCTGGCATATTGCTAGTGTCTGGCACAGTGAAGAATGATGCAAAATATTTAATAACTTTGTCTGTCATTTCTTTATCTCCCATTACTACCTCTCCAGCATCATTTTCTAGCAGTCTGATATCTACTCTTGCTTCTTTTTCTACTCTTTAAGATCTGAAAAAATCTTACCTTCTTGGCTAGCTTGCCAAAAAATCTTGGCTATCTTACCTTCATATCAGTCCCATAAATACTGTGGCTAAAACAGCAGATCAGTGTCTCAGTTTCCTGAGGTGAGTTACTCACCTCCTGACATCTCAAGGTTCACCATCAAGTGCAGTGATAATGGGACACTCTCCACCTGCATGGGTGCAGGCAGCTGTAGAGGCACTCAAAAGGCTTGCTCAAAATCCAGGCCAAAATAACCCATTCACCACCTTAAATATTTATTACCTCCATCAGGGCACAATGGGGCAGAGTGGACCACTTACAAAATGCACTGTAGTTATTTACATAGCTTATCTGATGGCATTTCCCAGACCAGCAACCTCACCCCTCAATGGGGATATGACAACAGGTACATAACAGCACCACCATTTGAGATTCTCCTCCAACTCACACATTATCCTGACTTTGAAACATTTTGCTGTTCATTCAACGTCACCGGATTTTGTTCCTGGAGCTCTGTTCAAACAGCACTGAGGGAGCTCCTTTTCCAGACAGACTGCAGCGGTCACTGAGGTGGCTCAGCACCACAGTGTCGGGGCAATTAGGGATGGACAAGAAAAGTGATGACATCCTAATTCTGAACATAGAATAAACACAAAATATTCCACCATTATCACTACCATATCCCAGCTCCTAAAATGACTTACAACAGAGGTATTTCTAAGGCATCATGATCAAAAAATGACAAATGCCTCTGTTGTAAGACACTTGCAGACATAATGCATTCTAAATATACTGTTTTATTTATTCCAGAGACCAACTAAGACTGATGAAAAAGAAAGAAGTTTGTATTCATGCAATACCTTTTAAAACACTGAGAAATATGTCAGGATACAATTAATGTTTACACTGCCAACCTGCAGTTTGTGGAGACTCCCACAAACATCAATATGATGAGGTTGAGGTCGCATATCGTCCTGGGAAGAGTTGTCCTTTTCTTTAAAGTGTTGCAATAGGATCTTCTAAGGAAACGTGACAGGGCAGATGGGGACCTGGCTTAACTCACGTCTAAATGACAACACCTTTAACACTGCAGCACTCCCTCAATGTAGCACACCATTATCAGTGTACATTATCTGCCCAACCCCTCAAGCAGAACCTGAACCTGCAACCTTCTCAACAGTGCTTCCAACTGCTGGCAAAATGTAAGATATCTGAGGGACGTTAATGAGTTAAAATGTTAGCTCCTGCTTCTCCGCTGAGACTGTCTGTGCTGCTAATTATTTTTAATATTTTCTGCTTTGTTTCAGATTCAGTTATCATTTTGCTAAAATACATACATTCTCACCATGGAGGTAGAGCAAGCAGACATCTGTTAATAGAACACCTGTTAGGAGCTCCAAAGTTTGGAAGTATCAAAATGGATATGTCTATGGGGATTTAGGTCCCCTGGTGGTCTTGATAGGCTATAGCAGATGGTTTGACTGCCACCTGTCTAATTTGCACAGGGATGAAAATCCACCCACAAAGTGTGTAGTTTGAAATGACAAAAATAGAAAAGGAAGAATTAATCCAAGTACAAGTCAAAAATAAAAACAGAATGTTGATGGGCCAGTGCTGTCCTGTAGAAGTAGGCAGAAAGAGTTAAAATCTTCTGATTGGCGGTAAGGCTCATGTGACAGGACTGGTAAAAGCTGCCAGTGCAGGGAAAATGTGTGTAGCTGGTCTGTTTACCACCTCAAGCTGTAATGTTAGCAAACCTTCTCTGGCACAGAGGGACTGCTGCTAGATCTGACCAGCTTCAGTCATTTCTCTCCTTGGACTGTTACCTGATTAACTGTGCCACCTGCTCACCACCAGAGAAGAGCAGGAAGACCTTAATGACCCTGCCTTCTTCATTAAGCACCTCCACAGAAATCTGGGAATTCTGGCCATTGTTTCCTGGGGTGCTGGAGGGACACGGGAGAGATAAACATTCGACCAGTACTCACTCAAGATTTGAGTAATGTGATGTAATCCCATTGAACTGACAATTTTTGGGGGCCTCAGAGAGCAGATGTGGAGGTGATATTCCTCCATTCTGAGACGTTCAGAACCAGGGCCCAGGCCTCAAAAGCAGCAGTCAACCGTTCAGGACAGACAGAAATATCTTCACCCAGAGGGTGGTGAATCTGTGAATTTCTCGACCCAGTACATCAGTATCTTCAAGACAAAAGCTTGCAGCTTTTGGGTATTGAGGAAATCAAGCAATAAGGATAAATAGAGGAAAATCATGATTAAATAGATACTTTATTGATCCCAAAGGAAATTACAGTCACAATAGCATTACAAGTACACAGATAGATACACAAATATTAGAAGAGAAGTAAGAAAGAATAAAAATAAGTTACCTCAAACAGTCTAACACGAGAGGGTGGTCATCTCTTCCCCGGCCATAGGTTAACTCATCATAGAACCTAATGGCTGAGGGTGAAAATGACCTCATAGAGCGCAGGAGCAGGGAGTGAATCACCTTCCACTGTTTCCTGATGGCAGAATGCTGCTGATCTACAACGTACTTTGGCACACCACCAACAAGGTGCTGCCTTTAAGAAGCCGCTGTCAGAATTGTCACTTTCCTAATTGATCCTCTGCCCATGAGCAGCATCTCCTGGGTCTGCAGGTCGCCTCTCCTATTTATCTGCTCCTGATCAGTGTTACCGGGCGGTCAGTGACCTTGATGTGTGCCTTGCCAACATTTTACGGCCAGCACCATTTTCAACTGATTCAAAACTACATTCCAGTTTCAAGTGCAGAAGCTGGTATTCTTCAAACACAGCTTGACCACGTACTGAGCTGTAAAGCAATTAATCTGTAGGTTCACTCAACCATATTTTTGAATAAGATTTTATTGCAATAATATGATTACATGATAAAGATGTAATTGCCAGGAACAAAACTTGTAATCACTTTCCTTAGGAGCATGATGAGGTTTAATGAAGGAAGTAAGTAGGAAGTAGTCAAACTAAGTAGCTGGGGAACAGAGAATTAGTTGCTAGGCAGCTGAAGGACAGCAACATAATACTGGAGTCACATACTGCTCCTTATTAAACTCTCTTAGCATTTGGCAATTGATCCATGTGCATTCTCAGCAACCTCACAATTAAATATCATCAAGGCAGTTAAACAGAGAGAGTCGATCAATATTACCTGGCATCAAGCAAAACTGATTGAATTATATTACAGTATTTTTAATCTAGTAAATCTCTTCATATTTTAAACTCATTCTGCAGGATCCTATTATCTGAACATATATTCCTAACGAGAAGGAAATCAAATGTTGGTGGTCATAGTGAATCTATTCCTTTGTGATTTCTCATAATCGCTCCTGGTTGGGTTTCAGAAGTTTAAACTCAGTTACCTGACCTTCAATGGTGCTGAACAGCAAAAAGTAATTGGTGGCAGCCATTAGCACCATACCTAGAATACTGTCTCAAATTCTAGACTTATTCTGGTTCTTCAATCACCTGAATGTTGAAAAACGTATATCTTCAATCAACCACTGTTGTTCTGTGGTTTAAAAAGGGTAGCAAGGCCAATCCAGGGAACTACAGGCTGGTCAGCCTGACATCCACAATGGCAAAGTTACCAGATGGAATTCTGAGGGACAAGACTAGCATTGTTCTATACCAGCACTGTATATACCCTCAAAGAACGGAGTATACAACATGACAATGTGTATGGGAATTTATGTCTGATGAACCTCATAGAGCTTTTTTAAAGAAATAACCAAAAAGGTAGATGAGGGTAGGGCGGTGGATGTTGTCTAAACTTTAACAAGACCTTCAACCAAACAGGTAGGCTAATATGGAAGACTAGGTCCCATTGAATCCAGGGAGAGCTAGATTTAAAGTTGGCTCAGAGGTAGTGTTTGAAGGCTGTTTCTTGGAATGGAGGCTGGTGATTAGTGGTATGACAAGTGTTCGGACCCTTGTTATTTGTTATTTATATAAATTATTTGGATGAAAATAGAACATAGAACATAGAAAACCTACAACACAATACAGGCCCTTCAGCCCGCTAAGTTGAGCCAAACATGTCCCTGCCTTAGAAATTACTAGACTTCCCAATAGCCCTCTAGTTTCCTAAGCTCCATGTACCTATCCAACAGTCTCTTAAAAGACCTTATTGTATCCGCCTCCACCACTGTTGTCGGTAGCCCATTCCATGCACTCACCACTCTCTGAGTAAAAAACTTACCCCTGACATCTCCTCTGTACCTGCTGCCCAGCACCTTAAACCTGTGTCCTCCTGTGGCAACTATTTCAGCCCTGGGAAAAAGCCTCTGACTATCCACATGATCAATACCTCTCATCATCTTATATACCTCAATCAGGTCACCTTTCATCCTCCGGCAAGGAGAAAAGGCCGAGTTCACTCGACCTGCTTTCACAAGGCATACTCCCCAATCCAGGCAACATCCTTGTAAATCTCTTCTGCACCCTTTCTATGGCTTCCACATCCTTCCAGTAGTGAGGTGACCAGAATTGAGCACAGTACTCCAAGTGGGGTCTGACCAGGGTCCTATATAGCTGTAACATTACCTCTCAGCTCCTAAATCCAATCCCACAATTGATGAAAGCCAATGCACCATATGTTTTCTTAACCACAGAGTCAACCTGCACAGTTTTGAGTGTCCTATGGACTTGGACCCCAAGATCCTTCTGATCCTCCACACTGCCAAGAGTCTTACCATTAATATTATATTTTGCCATCATATTTGACCTACCAAAATGAACCACCTCACAGTTATCTGGGTTGAACTCCATCTGCCACTTCTCAGCCCAGTTTTGTATCCTATCAATGTCTCGCTGTAACCTCTGACAGCCCTCCACACTATCCACAACACCCCCAACCTTTGTGTCATCAGCAAACTTACTAACCCATCCTTCCACTTCCTCATCCAGGTCATTTATAAAAATCACAAAGAATAGGTGTACCAGAGCAGATCCCTGAGGCACCCCACTGGTGACCAACCTCCATGCAGAATATGACCCGTCTACAACCACTCTTTGCCTTCTGTGGGCAAACCAATTCTGGATCCACAAAGCAATGTCCCCTTGGACCCATGCCTCCTTACTTTCTCAATAAGCCTTGCATGGGGTCTCTTATCAAATGCCTTGCTGAAATCCATATACACTACATCTATTGCTCTTCCTTCATCAATGTGTTTAGACACATCTTCAAAATATTCAATCAGGCTCGTAAGGCATGACCTGCCCTTGACAAAGTCATGTTGACTATTCCTAATCATATTCTACCTCTCCAAATGTTCATAAATCCTGCTTCTCAGGATCTTCTCCATCAACTTACCAACCACTGAAGTAAAACTCACTGGTCTATAATTTCCTGAGCTATCTCTACTCCCTTTCTCGAATAAAGGAACAGCATCCACAACCCTCCAATCCTCAGAACCTCTCCTGTCCCCACTGATGATGCAAAGATCATTGCCAGAGGCTCAGCAATCTCTTCCCTTGCCTCCCACAGTAGCCTGAGTTACAACTTGATGCTTTCCAAAATGCATAAGGCTTCCTCAGTTTGCAGAAGACTCAAAATTAAGAGGTGCTTTTGATAGTGAGGAAGGTTATCATAGATTACAAGGGATCTTGATCAGGGAAGGAATTGGGAGGAGGAGTGGAATATGGATTTCAATAAGACTTGCTTCAATAAGCCAAAGTGTGAGGTGATGTGTTTGGAAAATCAAACTAGAATATGAATGATGAGGGACTAGGGAGTTTAATAGAACTGAGGGCTTTAGAAGTACTGTACAAGTGCATATTTCATTGAAAGCTATGTTACCAGTAGACAAGTGGTGGAAAAGGCAATCATCATGCTTGCTTTCATCAGTCAGCATATTGAGTATTGAATTTGGAACAAAGTAGGTCATTGGTGAGGCCACTCTTGGAGTACTGTATACAGTTTTTGTCACACTGTTAGAGAAAGCACGAGATTAAACTGGAAAGAGTGGACGGAAGATTTACAAGGCTGTGCCTGGACTAGAGGGCCTGAGTTACAGGGACGGAGTGGCCAGACTAAGACTTCATCCCTTGCAATGTTGGGGAATTAAGGGCAGCCTTAAAGAAATCTTTAACATTATTAGAGGCATAGATATGGTTATGTCTTTTCCACAAGGTTGAGGGATCCAAAATTAGAGGACATAGATTTAGAGTGAGAGGGAAAAGATTTAGAAGGGACCTGAAGGGCAGAGGGTGGTGAGTATATGGAATGAGCAGCCAGGGGAAGTGGTTGAGACAGATGCAATAGTATTATTTAAGAAGCACTTGACTTGGTAGATGGAAAGGCGGGATTCGAGAAAAATGGGCCAAACATGGGAAATTGGGTGAAACTAGGTGGGCACCATGGTCTCTTTGTGCAGAGGGGTCTGCATCCATGTTTTATTGTTCTGTGACTCGAGCTAAAAGGGAATATCTTAGAGATGCTGAAATGTTCAACACCTTCAGAGAGATGTATGATGGTAGAGCAGTAGATAGGAAGCAAAAGCACAGCCCTCCAATACCCAAGGAGTACATTCTGGACAAGTGATTTTGCACATGTGCATTTAGTTAACATGTCCCTTAAAAAGCAACCACATTAAATTCCTGTAGTGTCCTTGCACACCTCAAAATCAATAGAAGAAGCTGCAGTCCATTCCACCTGAGTCGGTGAACTATGTGAATGCAGGAGGCTGCATGCTGTGAGTGGAATGGAAGGAACATTTTTCTGTTACATTATTTAATGTATATATTCCACACAACAGTAACTAGAAAAATCAGAAACCATATTTTAAATGAAGGAACCTGCCTTTAAAGAATCCAAGGTATTTCAATCCCTTCACATTCAAATAGTTAACATCAATTGTTCAATATTATCATGAGAACAAGAAATTACAGTCCCAGAACATCCCTTTATTGTGACTTCAAGTCTCTCCCATCATCATCCATTATCACCATCCAATATGCAATTGCAATTCCTCCGATCACTATTCAACCTCAGTGCTATCACCTGCACTATTTCAATATGGGCTCTAGAGCTAATTTGGTTTATCTTTCCTTGTCAAGCTAAAACTAATTTCCATATGTTTGCAGTTCAAAGTAAAAGCATTAACTAAGTACATATATATCACCCATATGCTATCTTGTGATTCATTTTCTTGCAGGCATTCACAGTAAATAGAAAGAAAAACAGTAAAATCAATGAGAACCTGTACACAACAGAGACGGACAAACGACCAATGTGCAGACAACAATAAACTGCAAATACAAAGAGAAAATGAAAAAGAAGTAATAAATAAATAAGCAATAAATACTGAGAACTTGAGTTGTAGAGTCCTTGAAAGTGAGATTCTTGTGGAATCAGTTCAGAGTTGATGTGCGAAGTTATCCCCTCTGGTTCAGGAGCCTGATGGTTGAGGAGAGATAACTGTTCCTGAGCCTGGTGGTGTGGGACTTGAGGCCCCAGTACTTCCCTCCTGATGGTATCAGTGAGAAGAGAGTATGGCCTGAATGGTGGGGGTTCTTGATAATAGATATTGCTTTCCTATGACAGCGTCCTTGTAAGTGTGGTCAGTGGTGTGAAGAGCTTTACCTCTGATGGACTGGGCTACATCCACTGCTTTTTGAAGTTTTTTTCCATTTCAATGTCATTGGTGTTCCCATACAAGGCCACAATGCAATGAGTCAGTATATTCTCTACCGCAAATTTATAGAAGTTTGTCAAAGTTTTAGTTGAAAGGCCAAATCTGCACAAACCTCAAAGAAAGTAGAAGTGCGTCCATGCCTTCTTTGTAATGGCAGTGACATTCTGGACACAGGACAAAGCCTCTGAAATGATAATACTGATGAATTTAAAGTTGCTGAATCTCTCTACCTCTGATCCCCTGGTGAAGACTGGCTCATGGATCTCTGGTCTCCTCCTCCTGTAGTCAGTAATCAGCTTCTATCATTTTGCTGACACTGAGTGAGAGGTGGTTGCTGTGGCACCATCCAGCCAGATTTTCAGTCTCTCTCCTAAATGCTGATTTGTCACCACCTTTGATTCTGCCAACAACAGTGGTGTTGTCAGCAAACATAAATATGGCATTGGAGCTATACTTAGCCTCACAGTCATAAGTGTAAAACAAGTAGAGCTGTGGGCTAAGCACGCAGCCTTGTGGTGCTCCTGTGCTAATGATGGTTGTGGAGGAAATGTTGTTGCCAATCCAAACTGACTGGGGTCTGCAAGTGAGGATCCAGTTGCACAAGGGCGAATTGAAACCTTGGTCTTGGAGCTTGTTGATTACTTTTGAAGGAATGATAGTATTGAATACTGAGGTGTAGTCAATGAATGCATGTATGCATCTTCACTGCCCAGATGTTCCAGAACTGAGTGAAAAGCCAATAAAATGGCATCTGATGTTGACCTGTCGTAACTTTAGGCAAACTGGAATGGATCCATGTTGTTCCTCAGGCAGGAATTGATACGTTTCATCACTGAACTTTCAAAGTGCTTCATCACAGTGGATGTAAGTGCTACTGGATGATAGTCATTGAGGCAGGTTACCAGGTTCTTCCTGGACACTGGTATAACTGAAGCCTGCTTGAAGCAGATGGGTAACTCAGACTGCCAAAGCGAGTGGTTAAAGATATCAATGAACACAGCAGGGATGAAGGTGCCTCCATGTTTTGTCTGAGAGCAAAACCTTGTTGTCATATATGTTGCTTGTTTTCATTTTGTAAGAGTTGATAGCATTCAATCCTTGCCACAGCTGTCAAACATCCTTCAGTGATCTGAGTTTGGTCCAGAATTGCCACTTTGCATGTGAGATGGCTTTCTAGAGGGCGTACCTGGACCTCCTGTATTTCACTTGGTCACCAGACCTGACCTCCATTGATCTGGGCCTCTGCAGATTGTGGATCTCTCGGTCACCCAGAGCTTCTGATTGGGGAAGTCACTGAATGATTTTGTGGGGACACACTCATGGCATATTAATTCAGATCTTCCTGATTAGTCTTTGATCATGGCCCAGACCACCAACTTGAAGCAATCCCGTAGACGCTCCTCTGCCTCCCAAAACCACCTTTTTGTTGTCCTTGTCTCTGGAGACGTGCCCTTTAGCTTCTCCATGTACGCAGGTAGGAAAAGTACAGCTGCTAATCAGATTTTCCAAAATGCATTTAAGGGATTGAACAGCGGGCGTTCTTATTTGTAGTGAATTGGGATCCCCTGTGCTGCAGGTGGCACGCTGATGATAACTAGGCAGAGATTTCTTCAAAACAGCCTGATTGAAGACCCCGCCGATAATTAGAAAGGATTCGGGGTACGCTGTTTCTTGTTTGCCAGCTGTGGTAGTCAATAGCTCCAGTGCTTTGGCAGTATGTAAACAGAGGAAAATTCTCTCGGTAAGCAGAATGGATGGCACTTAAGCACTAGATGTTCCAGGCTGGGGGAGCAAGAATGCAACACGACCACTACACTCAAGTACCATGAAGAGGTTATCATGAAGCACAAACCCTCCCACCCCACCTCTTGCCTTTCCTGACTGTTCTACAGATCAAGAACTGAGGAACTACCAATTGCTGGAGAACTGCGTACCACATTTTCAGAGCCAGAAAATGTGCATCATCCAGGCAGGCCCATCAAAGACTTTACGGTGCATGGAGCTGAAGTTTATAGAGGGGTGAGGGGGCAATAGGTGCAGAAGAAGATTTAGGTCCTTCATCAGTCTTGGCCTGAAACATTGACTATTTATTCCTCTCTATAGATGCTACCTGACTTGTTGAGATCCTCCAGCATTTTGTGCATATTACTCAAGATTTCAGCATATCTTGTGTTTTTTTTTGACTGGCAAGCTTCCGATGGCTACACACAGTTGCCATGGCTTGGAATTGTTGTCAGCCATATTTGGCAGATTGTGTACATTGCAATGCCTTTTGAAACACGATATGGTGAGAATGCAGTCTGATACACTTGAGAATTGTTCCTGTCAATAAAAGATTCTGATTTCAATCAAGCCAACAAAATAAAATCTGTTCCTGTGCTCATTTTGCTGAAATTAATCCAAATAAAATTTGGAAGACATGTTGAAAAACAAATTGTCAAATGATGGTTGTAGAAACCCCAAAATCTGTTCCCCTACCCAAATACAACTGCTCCATAATTTGGGCCCTTCCTCAAATTTCTTGCTAGACTTGTTACTGACTTTCTTTACACTGAACGATGCTTACAAATAGATAAAGCTAATGTTAGAGAACACTGAAATACCCACAGGTGATGAGAGGAAGACCCCAGCCTCGGTAAACCCACACAGAGCTGTACGGACTGATAATGTACATGCTTGGGTCCTGAGGGACTGTCCAGCCCAGTTAACTGAGGTTCTAACTGACATCTTCAACATTCCATTGTCCCCTAGACAGCCACTATCATCCCAATGCCCAAGAGGGTGACAGTAAGCTGCCTCATTGGCTATCGTCCAGTGGCACCGGCATCAACAGTAATGAAGTGCTTTCAGCAGCTGTTTATGGAGTACCTTCAACCTCATCTTCCTGTTACATTGGACCCTTTCCAGTTCACGTTTTGCTCAAATCAGTCCGCTGATGATGTCATGGTCTCTGCAAGTCGCTCCACCCTGTCTCATCTGAAAAACGATGCCTCATATGCCTGAATGTAGTTCAGCAAATCTAGCTTGGCACTTAATACAATCATTGCTCAGATGCTGGTGGGTAAACTGTCCTTGTTGGGTCTTAACGCCCCTCTCTGTAAATGGATCCTGGACTATTGTACAGTTGACTGACAATAAACTCAACTTGAAATCGAACTTGAAGCACCAAACACAAAGCAGGTTAACCAGAGGTGATAATTTGGAATCATCCTTCTAACAGCTCTGTACCTTGATAACATCAGTCATATGGCTGGATTCCATGATTTAGATACAGGACAGGAAATACAAATTGAGATTTGATTCAAAATCACTCAGCAGTTTTTATGAATAGAGAAAGGCATTTGTTTTTCTGTACATTAAGAAACAGATTCTACCTGTAACATTCAATTTGATACCCTTAAAATTATCACTCCAAGGAAACCAAGTTGACATTTCATAATATATCATCATATCTTGAAGAGATTAGATTTAAATTCATCTCTGTGTTGATCTCACTGAACTAAAACCTCCTAATGACTGCACAAGGACATTCTGTGAATGAGAACTCTAAAATACTGTCACTGTTAGTGTTACCTTGGGCCTATCGTGAAAACGTGTTAGAAGTACAATAGACTGTTTTGTTGTGGCACATTAGGGGGAAATTCACAAAGAGAAGGTAGTAATTTTAATTTTATTGGGCTAGTGTTTGAAAGAGTATGTTATAGGGAATGCAGCTATTATACATCCAGTGGCCACTTTATTTGGTGCCTCCTGTACCTAATAAAGTGGCCTTTGAGTGTATGTTTATGGACTTCTGCTGCTGTAGCTCATGCACTTCTAGGTTCAACATGTGTGTTCAGAGACACTCTTCTGCACACCATTACTTTAACACATGGTTATTTGTCAGCTGAATCAGTCTGACCATTCTCCTCTGACCTCTCACATTAACAAGACATTTTCACCTACAGAGTTGCTGGCTGGTGGCGTAGTGGCATCAGCACTGGACTTTCGAGTCAAGGCTCCCAAGTTCAAGTCCAACCAGCTCCCTTGCATGCTTTCCATCCGTGCTGGGTTGAGCGTTGAGCTAGCAACTTAACTTGGCCCCATAAAAACAAGAAAGTCTGCTAGAAAAATGCTGTCACAATGGTGTCCCGATGACTCCAGCTGGAGTTAAGAGCTTTCTTCTTCTCCTTCATGTACAGAGTTGCTGCTCACTGGATCTTTTGTGCTTTGCACCTTTCCCTGCAAACTCTAGAGACTGTTGTGTGTGAAAATCCCAGGAGATCAGCAGTTTCCGAGACATTCAAACCACCCCATCTGGCACCAGCAATCATTCCATGGTCAAAGTCACTTAGATCACATTTCTTCCCCCGTACTGATTTTGGTCTGACTGACAACTGAACCTCCTGACCATGTTTCCGTGCTTTTATGTATTGAGTTGCTGCCACATGATTGGCTGATGAGATATTTCATTAATGAGCCGGTGCATAAGTGTGCCTAATAGAGTGGTCACTGAGAGTAGGTGAACAACAAGCAGGAGGAAATTACATCAAATCATAATTCCTCTCATCAACAATGTGAGCATGAAAACACTTAATGAGGATAAATCAAAGAAATATGATTGCTTCCTGATTCTGTTGCTTTTAATACACACCAGGATGGTCCATTCTCATGTCAAGACAATAGCTGGAATGTCCAAGGATGTAATGCAACAACTAAAGTGGTGGTGTGCATGCATCTCACACCAATTTTATATGGTGAGCTTTCCTCAGGTGAGCAAGGTGTTACTTGCATAATGACATCCCCTGTAAGTGGTTTACAAAGTAGAGCAGTAAGTGCAAATTTAGGGCCCTGGTCTCCTTCCTTGAAGAGAGCTATTGGGAACAGTGCCTCAGGCGAGGATATGGGTCAACCTTTTCTTAAGTTGGGAGTTGGCCACATGTTTCTGATAGACAATGGGTATCATGGCATCAGAAGTGAGTACATAAGTAAGGAATGAGTATGCTCAGGTCCCACCCCCTGCACTAACTTAACCATAAGAGACATTCTGAGATATTTCCTCTTCAGTTTCGGTAGTGGGCGCAGAGACTGTGAATCATCTAAGGATGGGTTCTTCAATTTGTGCTTCTACTGTCAGTTAAAACTCTGAGAGCCGGGCTATTGCTGAAGCACATCTGTACATAAAATGTTGCAGTGGAGACGTTAACCATGCAATGCAGGCAGATCGCTGTATGTCCTGCAGACTGCATGCAACACCATGTCAGGTGCAGGCTACGTGATAGAATTTGATCTTTTACAGTTTCTCCTTTGTGCTCACAGTAGTGCCAATCACATTTAACTGATGCATTAATTCGTCAATTTATCGTGATAACAGCATGGGTTAAATGACAGACTGCCTTTTCCAATAACTTGAATTTTTGGTGATAATGGTGCATAGTAGATAGTGTGTTTATTTCAACACCTTGGACCATTCTTCCAAAATGATTTTCCTAAGCCATGAAATCGGATATTAACATAGGCCTCAGGATCCAGGGGTAAATTTTTTTCATTGTATTCTTATTTAGTGATTCCTTTTCCTACTCTTTCCTGATTTCTCTCAATGGCAAAAGACAGTGGATTAAACAATGAGCTGTGATTTGGGGGTTAAATTTCCAGAAACAAAAAATTGATAGTAAATCAAAAATTACTTGGAATCAGTGGAACATTTCCGATTTATAGAACTTGCAAGACTACTGTCTATTTATTGGGAAATGTAAATTGAACCTGTTCTACAGTAAACCGACATGTTATTGGGACAGGATAGATAACTGACCATCCACTGAATATATATCTCCCTCTCCCTCTCGTTACAAGATGAAGGTTGGCTAATTATTCAATGCCAACAGAATCCCAGTTAATTTTGGTTTCATTGATTACCCACTGCGACATCCAATACCCATCAATCATATTGTTATTATGGTCCCACTCATTCTAGCAATTAGTGAGCACTTCATCACAACCTTCTTCGGAAACTCATGGGCAGTGGAAGGGTTTTGAGGACTCATGAATTAAGATTGTCATCATGGGGTTCCCAACTTCTATCCTGCTCTTGTTGCCACACTATCGATGTGATTGATCTGGTTCCTTATCTGATCAATAACAAGTGCCCTAGGTATTGAAATTGGGGGTTCCGCAATGCCACTGCTGTTGACTGTCTAAGAGTAGATGGGTGTGCTTCCCTTCATTCATGCTGGATATCGCCTGGCCTGCTTGTGGATTATTTACTGTATAGGTTTTAATTTGACATCATATTTCTGGTACTTTCTAGATCATGCCGTAAACTGCCAGGATTGCTTTGTCACCAGCAACGATGTGAATGCAGTGGAACGCTATGGTTTTGTCAACGAATAGCTCCACCTCCGATACGATGATGGAAGAAATGAAGCGACTAAAGGTAATTGGGCTGGGGACATTTCCTGGGGCTGGAATGACTGCCGTCTGCCAGACATAATCACTCTGCTGTGTGTTACATGTAATTCCAGTCCTATTGTATTTTTCCTAGTGTTGTTAATATGATTCTAGGTTACTGCTGCCTTGAAGTCAAAGACTGCTCCCCTCCTCTTTCATCTTGCGTCAGTGTCTAAGCCAAGCCTTTGCATTGGAGTTTGAATTAGCTGTGGCAATGCCTGTACATGGATAGTCTGGCAGCATCAGAGTATTGTTGGTTCAGTGGAGACTCACTTTCCTGCAAAAAGTACAGGGGGCTATGGTCTTTCAGAAGAGTTACTTTGTTTTGTGTGAATAAAACACACCCTTGCATACTCCCATATTTTGGTTTGAATATCTGAGCCATGGCATTCTAGATCATCCCAGCTGGGTTTGGCCAGCATGTTATCAAGCCCTACTATCTGTGTTGTGATTCAAATTCGCTAGGCCCTAATATTTATAATGGTGAATGCCACTACAGGAGGCTGAATAAGTTCGAGACTGAGTAAAAGAGTTTTAAGGGACTGGGGCTTAGAGTTCATGTGAATATCACCACCTGCTCCATGTTGCACAGTATCCTGACTTAGAAATCTAACCTTTCCCTCTTACATAACCCTCCATTTTTCTATCATCGTGTGCCTATTTAAGAGTTTCTTAAATGCCCCCAATGTATATATCTTTGCCACACACCCAACACTCTCTGTGCAAGAAAACTTACCTCTGACTTGCCCTCCATACTTTCTTCCAACCACATTAGAACTACAGCCCCTGCTGAACAAGACTTCACTTCTTACGAAGATTGAGACAAGCATCTTAACTGTGTTTTACAGTTGAGATCGTCCTGAAAAGTTCCATCTCCATCTGGTATGGGAGCAGCTGAGCGTCAGACCAGAAGTCCCTACACTGCGAGAACAGCTGAGAGGATCACAAGGGCCTCCCTACCATCCACTGGGGACATTTATCAGGAGTGCTGCATACGCAGGACTCTTAGTGTTACTAAGGATCCCACCCATCCATCCAGCATCCTCTTTGACTTTCTACCATCAGGCAGGAGACTGCGATGCATAAAAAAGGATTATCAGAATGGGAAACAGTACACTAGGCTTCTGAAGCCCTGCCACATCATATTCGAAGTGTCACTGGTTAATCTGTTATAAATTTTACATTATTTAATTTAGGCACTTTAGTTTATTATTTACATGTGACTCATCTGTAGATTTTGTCCTTATCTTCATAAGTTTCATATGTTATGTGTGTTATGTGCAATATTTTGAGAAACATTGTCTCATTCTATATATATATTGTATATACATTATATACATGCCCATGATATAGTTAAATAACAATAAACTTGACTTGATTTGTAATTAACCAGTTCCACCCTGGGAAAATGTCTCTGGCTATCCACTCTATCTGTGTATCTTATCACCTTGTACATCTCTATGAAGTCACCTCTCATCCTCCTTCGCTCCAAAGAGAATAGTCCCAGCTCGCTCAACCTATCCTTGTAGGCAATCTATGGATCTAGCCCCTGGAATTCCTTCACCAGAACAGCTGCCGGAGTTCAGAAGGCTGGCTCACAACAGTGTACTGAAGGATATTTAGCGTATATCATGCTGGCCTAGGCAGCAATGTTTAGGTCCCAAGCAAACATATAAAATTGGACAGATAGAATAGACAATGATATAAATTTACCCGACTTTTATGTGAACTGTGGCCCCAAGCCCAGGGTTACAGTCAGTGCCAGATGAAACTTTGCTCCACCTAAATCACAGTTGAGTTTGATGAAAAACTATTCGAATCTTCAACACGAGTGTATAAAAATGAGAAATGTAAAGGCTTGTACTTCATATTTGTGTATTGTATCCTCATTTCACAACCTTAGGATATCCTTAACTACTTTACACATAAATAAATTCTTTTCAGAACAACATTCAACAAGAGTAAAAGCACAGGAAGCTTTGTTATTTATTGCACCAACACTTACTGGAAACACACTTCATTTGCATTTCACTGCTTGGCAGCCACACATTTTTATGGCATTCCAAACACTCTCCAGAACTGTTGGCTTTTTAAAAATTCTTCCTCTGTTGCTCTTTGAGGTTAAACTTCAGTGGGAGTTGCAAGTTAAAATCTGCACAGCGGCAATGACTGTTACATAGAACACAGAACAGTACAGCACAGGAAGAGACACTTAAGCCCATGAGCTGGCCAAACTAATTAAAACTATTAATTAAAAGCCTAACTAATTGAACTAGTAATTAAATCTCTTCGGTTTACACAGAATCTAAATCTTCCATTCTCTGCACATTCATGTACTCACCCCCAAGAGCCTCTTAAATGCTTGTATTTACCTACTCCACCACCCCAGGCAGCCCCCATTCTCTGAGTGCACTGCACGTCTCCTTTGAAATTAACCATCCACACGTTCAATACATGCTCTCTAGTATTAGTCATTTTGATCCTGGGAAAAAGATACTGGTTGTCTCCTCCATCTCTGCCACTCATAATCTTATCAATTTCTAACAGGCCCCTCCTCAGTCTCTGTTGCTCCAGAGAAAACAACACACATTTGTCCAACATCTTCCTGTAGCACATGCCCTCTAATCCAGGTAAAGGCCTTCTGTACTATTCCCAAATCCTTGATATCTTTCGGTACAGGGTGACCAGAAATGAACACAGTAATTCAGATATGGCCTAGCCAGAGTTTTATAAAACTGCAAAATAACTCCATGACTCCTCACCTTGCTGTCACAAGTAATAAAGGCAAGCACGCCATACACCATAGTTACCATCTTGTCAACCTGTGCAGCCGCTGTCAGGGAGCCATGGGTTTAGATCCCAAGATCCCTCTGCACATCAACACTGTTAAGGGTTTTTCTAATGTCAGTGTACTGTCTCTTTACATTCGATCTTTCAAAATGCACCACCTCGCATTTGGCCAGATTATACTCCATCTACTATTTCTCTGCCCACATTCTAATTTGATTGTATTTTATTTAAAGATATGGTGTGGACCAAGCCCTTCCAGCCCAATGAGCTGCACAGCCCAGCAACTCACCAGTTTAATATTAGCCTAATCACAGAACAATTTACAACGATCAATTAACCTACTAACCAGTATGGCATTAGACTGTAGGAGGAAACCAGGGAACCCAGAGGAAGCCCACACAGCCATGGGGAGAACATACAAACTCCTTACAGATGGTGCTGAGAATGAACTCTGAACTCCGACGCCCCCAAGCTGTAATAGTGCCATGCTAACTGCAACGCTATTACAGTGAGGCGCACCACCCACCCCCCCCCCCCCCACCCTTCACCATCTGCAACTACATCTTTCTGTATCCTCTAGCAACCTGCTACACTACCCACAATGCCAATGATCGTCAGCCAACTTACTAAGCCACCTTTCCACATTGTCATCCCGGTTATTTATCGCAAACAGCAAAGGTCCCCGGAACACCACTAGTCATGGGCCTCCAGCCAGAACAAGTCCCACTGACAACTAATCATGTCTTCTTTGAGCAAGCCAATTCTGAATCCAAATGGCCAAGTTGCCAAGGATCTTATGCATCTAAATCTTCTGGAGGACCCTACCAGGTTAAAAGCCTTATTAAAATCCTTGTTGACAATATCATAGCCCCACCTTCATTAATCCCCTTTGGCATCTCCTCGAAAAGCTCAATCAAATTAGTGTAAAACCACTTCCCAGTACAATGCCATGCTGACTCTCACTAATTAAGCCTTGGTGGAAATTCTTGTCCCTAAGAATCCTCTCTAATAACTTCCCTACAATATAGACTCCCCAGTCTACGGTTTCCGGGATTATCTCTATATCCCTTCTTGAATAACTACTCACCATTCCATTAAGACCTCACCTGTGGCTAGAGGGGACGCCAAAATGTTTGTTCAAGCCACAGCAACCTCAGCTTTTGCCTCTCTCAATAACTTACGAGTATATCCCATTGGCCCTGGGGATTTTTCCACATTAATGTCCTTTAAGGGACCTAATATTACCTCTTTCATTATCTCAAAACACCCTAGCGTTCTGATCTCACTATCCTCATATCCTTCTCCTTGGTAAGTACCAATGAAAACTGCTCATCAACTTCCCCCATGCTTTACCTCGAAGCACATATTCCCTCCTTTATCTTTGAGATGTCCTACCTGCTCCCTAGTAAGCCTCTTGTTTTCATTGTATGTTAATCCTACTGGCCAAGGACCTTTCATAGCTCATTTTGGCTTTCCTAATTCCCTTCTTCAGTTCCTTTCTAGTTTTGTTATAGTTGTCAAGAGCTTCACTTGATTTTAGTTTCTTAAACCTTCTTAGGAAACTTTTTAAGTCAATTCTACACAGTCTCTCTACATCCAATGTTCCCTTAAGTTGCCATCCTTCACCTTACTGGAACTTTTCTGACCAGTACCCTCTGCAGTTGGTCTTTAAACACCCTCCAAATGTCAGATTTGGGCCTGCAGGAAACAGCTCAGAACAGTTGCTCCCAATTGACTCTTGCCAGTTCTCATAACTTGTCCTGTTCTAGTTTAATATTCATCTGCAAGGTCCCTAATTATCAGTATCTATAGGTTTCTTACAAATTGAAGAATTGTGGTCACTGTTTTCCCACTAAAAGGTTGGTCACTTGGCCAGGCTCATTACCCAACACCAGGTCCAACATGACCCCACCTTTTATTGGACAGTATACATATTGATTTAAGAATCCCTCCTGAATGCACCTAACAAACCCCTGCACTAAAAAATTTCACTATGTATTGGGGAGGATGGAGCCACTTGTTTGTACACCTTTCCCTAATCTGCCTGCATATCTTTCCCTCAATGTCCCAGTGGCCATTGGGGATCTGTTGTGTAATCCCATCAGAGTAATTGCATATTTCTTATTTTTGAGCTCTACCAATATATACTTGGAACTCAATGGATGAATGCATTATTATGTCCCCTCCGAGTGCAGTTGTCTTATTGATCCTGATCAATAGTGCAATTAGCCCCCACCTCCACCCCCTTTATCTCCTTCTCTATCATTTCTAAGACAACAAAACCCAAGAACATTAAGTATCCATTCTTGTTCCTCTCTCTATGAAGTTTCTGATGTGGCCACAATATTATGGGTCAATGGCCTTAATTGTCATAGCATTAAAATACACACTCTTCAATCTGTCCAACCCATTGTGCCTATTATGTTGTTCATGCCTGTTGTTCCTTACGGACTTACAGGTCATGGCCTCCACCTTGCTCTTGTTGCCTCCACTTTCTGACTTGGTGCTCTGGCTCCCATCTTCTCACCAAGTGTGAAGTGGCGTGGGTCAAAGGGATAGAAGGGCCTACTCTGCGCTGTATTGGTAAATAAATAAATAGACAAGTAAATAAACAAGTTTAAACCCTCCCAAGTAGCATTACCAAACCCTCAGCACTCAAAAATTCTACAGCAGATAATATTTGTTTTGTGCTCTTCTTAACATAGAAGTTAATCTCACTTCTTGCATTTGAAACTATTTCCTTTGTGAAACAGTGGCCAAATGAATTGAGTACCTGATGTAATAATCAGTTAAGTCTTCCCAACTAACAGGTAGTGGAGTAGAGATACATCTCTACCAAAGGAGGTTTAAGATGTTCCTTCTCTCTGCTAGCCTGCAGGTCACCCTTGGGCAAGGGTTTAGCACCTGCTTAAACCCTGATCAGGGTCACAGGAAGCTATGGGAGTATGTGCAGCTGGTACATATCACAAGTCCTGGTTTTGCAATCACTGATGCCAGGCAGACAATCTCTGGAGAGTATTGATAATGGCTGAGGTCACCTGTCTTAGAACATTGAACATTGAAATCTATAGCACACTACAGGTCCTTTGGCCCACGATGTAACGACACTGCCCAGAAGAAGGCAATGGTAAACTGCTTCTGTAGAAAACTTAGCCAAGAACGGTCATGGTCATGGGAAGACCATGATAGCCCACGTCATATGACACAGCACATAACAAAAAAAAAATTCCCAGCTAGGGTTACAATGAGGAGAGGCTTTGGTTTCTTTTGATGGTCGTACACTGTGAAACCATCAAGAACACAAGAAAACTAGAGCGAGACTAGGCCACCAGGTCCTACAAGTTCACCCCACCATTCAGTATGATCACAGATGATCCATGCTGGTCTCAGCTTTCTTCTATGCCGGTTCTCCATTACCCTCAATTCCTCAATCTTTCAAATATTCATCTAGCTCCACCTTAAATATATCTCATGATCCGGCTTCCAGAAATGGCACTGCCCTCTTAGAATAGAAATCTCTACCTCAGTTCTAAACGACTGGCCAACATATAATTCTCTGTAACTTCCACCACCTCCAACAGGATCCCACCACCAAGCACGTCTTTCCCTACCCCCCACCTCTGCTTTCCGCAATGATTGCCCCCTATGCGACTTCCTTGACCATTCGTTCCCCAGCATCCCTTCCCACCGATCTCCCTCCTGGCACTTATCCTCATAAACGGAACAAGTGCTACACCTGCCCTTACACTTCCTCCCTCACCACCATTCAGGGCCCCAGACAGTCCTTCCAGGTGAGGCTACACTTCACCTGTGAGTTGGCTGGTGTGGTTTACCGCGTCCGGTGCTCCCAGTGTGACCTTTTACATATTGGTGAGACCCGATGCAGACTGGGAGACCATTTCACTGAACACCTATGCTCTGTCTGTCAGAGAAAGCAGGATCTCCCAGTGGCCATACATTTTAATTCCACGTCCCATTCCCATTCTGATATTCCTATCCATGGCCTCCTGTACTGCCAAGATGAAGCCACACTCAGGTTGGAGGAACAACACCTTATATACCGGCTGGGTAGCCTCCAATCTGATGGCATGAACACTGATTTCTCTAACTTCCGTTCATGACCCTCCTCCCCTTCTTACCCCATCATTCATTCATTCAATAATTCATTTCCCCCTTTTTTCTTTTTCTCCCTTATTACTCTCTCTGTCCCTCTCACAATCACTCCTTGCCTGATCTCCATCTCCCTCTGGTGCTCCCCTCCCCCTTTCTTTCTCCCGAGGCCTCCCGTCCCATGATCCTCTCCTTTCTCCAGCTCTGTATTCCTTTTGCCAATCAACTTTCCAGCTCTTAGTTTCATCCCACCCCCTCCGGTCTTCTCCTATCATTTTGGATCTCCCCTTTCCCCTCCCACTTTCAAATCTCTTACTATCTCTTCTTTCAGTTAGTCCTGACGAAGGGACTCGGCCCGAAACATCGACAACGCTTCTCCCTATAGATGCTGCCTGGCCTGCTGTGTTCCACCAGCATTTTGTGTGTGTTGCTTGAATTTCCAGCATCTGCAAATTTCCTCATGTTGACCTCTTGTTTTGTAGCCACTGAACATCAACCCCGTCCAGTCCCTTTTGGATCTTATATGTTTAAATAAGATCTTATAAACTCATTCTTCTAAACTCCAAGAAATACAGATGCAACTCATACCTGATCATTCAAAGTTCAAAGTAAATTTATTATTTATTATTGTCTGTCACCATGTACAACCCTGAGATTCATTTTCTTGTGAGCATTCTCAGTAGACACAAGGGACACAACAGAATCAGTGAGAGACCACATGGACAGAATGGACAAACAACCAATGTGGAAAAAAGCAACTAACTGTGCAAGTGCAAGAAGAGAGAAGAGAATGAAATAATAATAATAATAATAATAATAATAATAATAATAAATATTTTATAATAAATATTAATGGTAATAATAATAAATATTAAGAACTTGAGATGTAGAGTCCTTGAAAGTGAGTCCATAGGTTGTGGGAACAGTTGAGTGATGGGGTGAGTGAAGCTATCAATATGTGGTTTAGAGGGACAAATATGTTCAGCTGAATTAGCCTCTGAGATAAATACAAGAAACAGTGACAGACTTTGATGCAGAAGATTCAGTGTGCACATAGTGTACTGGTTGCAATCCCATTGGTATTGCTCAAAAGAAACATCGATTTGATAAATATAGTGGAAGTCATGAGATTGGTACTGGTAGATATCTGTTTCCCATAAAATCCATTCATCTTCCTTTCCATTTTGTTCTTTTGCCAGAAGGTTTGGAGTTTGGATTAATAGCGTAGTAGTTGGCGCAACGCTTTACGGCACAGGCGACTAGGGTTCAGTTTTTGTCACCGTCTGTACTTTCTCCACGTGACCGCGTGGGTTTTCTCCGGGTGCTCCGGTTTCCTCCCACAGTCCTAAGACATATCGGTTGGTAGGTTAATTGGTCATTGTAAGTTGTCCCGTGGTTAGGTTAAGATTAAATCGGGGAATTGCTGGGCTCAGGGTCAGGACGGGCTATTCTGTGCTGTACCTCAATAAATAAATAAATAAAAGTGTAGAGCGAGACTCAGAACAATGGAGCGACTCATCAGGCTGAAATAAACAACTGCACTCAACTGAGACAACCACTAGTGGGCACTCTCCCACATCAGCTGAATTCCAAGCAACACACGCAAAATGCAGGAGGAATTCAGCAGGCCGGCCAGCAACTAGGCAAAGAGTAGGTACAGTCGATGTTTCGGGCTGAAACCCTTTGGCAGGACTGTTGCTCGGATTGCCAGCATCTGCAGATTTTCTCTTGTTTGTTTCCAGCTGAATCCCAATTCAGCTTAATAAAATGTCCAACCGTCTGCCAGGTACTCTGGAAACTTTTAAAATTGAATTAGAAATCATTTCAATGTCATACGTGACGGGATGTTGCAGGGGGCCTCGTTAACATAAACTGCACAGAAACCAAACCTGATGTGCGATAAATAATATTAATTTTTTATGATTTTAGAGTATGTACATATGATGAAATCTGCTGTGTAACTTAGGTATAGCTAAGCAAAGCATCCTACAAATTATTTTCTCATTAAGTTTAGCCAAGTGAAGTACATCACAAATTATGTTCTCACTTTCACATCAACTTCATAAAAGCAACCAAAGATTCACTTATGTCAACATTTGGTCCTGACATCAGCTATCACCAAAGAGATAACCTTTGTTTTTATCTTTAACCGTGTATCAGCTTGCAAAAACGTATGCGTCAACATGCGTCAATGTAGAAATCTTTCCAACAAACACTTCAGGTCGTTGCCAAAACTGTAAGTGTCTTCACATAATTAACTAGTTGTGGCCAACATTTATTGCCCTTCTGTGATTTTCTTTCAGAATGTAGCAGTAAGCCACCTTCTTGAGTTAGTCCATAAGACCATACCATATAAGAGCAGAATGAGGAGATTGTCTGCTCTGCCATTCCACATTAGTTGATCTATTATCCCTCTCAACCCCATTCTCCTGCATTCCCCCTATACCCTTTGAAGCTCTGATTAATCAAGAATCTATCAATCTCTGCCTTAAATATACCCAGTGACTTGGCTTGCACAGTTGGCTGTGGCAATGAATTCCACAGATTCACCATCCTCCGGCTAAAGAAATTTTTCCTCACCTCTGTTCTAAATGGACATCCCTCAATTCTGAGGCTGAGCTCTCTGGTCAAAGACTCCCCCATTATAGGAAACATCCTTTCCACATCCATTTTATCTAGGCCTTTCAATATTCAATAGATTTCAATGAGATCCTCCCTTAATCTTCTCAGTTCCATTGAGTACTAGACCAGAGCCTTCAACAGCTGCTCATAAGATAACCTTTTCATTCCTGGGACCATCCTTGTGAGCCTTCTCTGGACCCTCTCCAATGCCAGCACATCCTTTCATAGATAAGAGGCCCAGCGTTGGACAATACTCCAAGTGTGATTTGACCAGTACCTTATAAAGCCTTAGCATTACATTCTTACTTTTGGATTCTACTCCTTTCGAAATGACTGCTATCATCACATTCACCTTCCTTACTATCAATGCAACCTGCAAGTTAACTTCCAGGGAATCCTGCACAAGGACTCCAAAGTCCTTTTGTGCTTCTGATTTTAGAATTTTCTCCCCATTTAGAAAATAGTCCATGCCTTTGTTCCTCCTACCAAAGTACACTTCTCCACAATATATTCCATCTGACACTCCTTTGCCCATTTTGCCGATCAGTCTAAGCCCTTTTTCGGACTCTTTGATTCCTCAACACTATTCACCCCTTCACCTATCCTTTGTATCGTCTACAAATTTGGCCACAAAAGCCATAAACTCCTTCATCCAAATCATTGGCACATAATGTGAAAAGAAGCAGACACAACACCAACCCCTACAGCACACCACTAGTCACTGGCAGCCAACCAGAATAGGCTCTCTTTACTCTCATGCTTTGCTGTAATACCATGGGCACTTATCTTGTTAAGCAGTCTCTTGTCTGGCATCTTGTCAAAAGTCTTGTATCCTCTTTTATGTTATTGACTATCTTACCTTCATATTTCATCTTTTCTCTCTTTATGGCTTTTTAGTTGCCTTCTGTTGGTTCTTAAAAGCTTCTAAATCCTCTACCTTCCAACTAATTTTTTGCAAGATTATTTGCCTTCACTTTTGCTTCTATGCTGAATTGATGTAGTCCTTCTGCTTAAGGTATTCCCAAAGTGCTGTTGGGTAAGGAAGTTCAGGATGTAGACCCAGCAATGTAGGAATGGTATTATAATTCCATCAGGATACTGTGAAACTTGGTGGAATTCCCTGTGCTTGCTACCATTGTCCTTCATGATGGTGCATATTTTGGTTCCAGCTGGTGATGTCACTGTGTCTGGGCTAAGTCATTGCAGTAGGTTTTCTAGATGGAAGTTAAATTGAAATAACTTCTTCATTTATCGGTCTGTATTAAGGGTTTATTTTAATAGTCAGTGAGTGCCAATTTGGAGTATTGTGTGCAGTTCTGGCCACATACCTACAGGAAAGATATCAATAAGATTGAAAAAGTACAGAGAAAATTTACAAGGATGTTGCTGGGACCTGAGGGCCTGAATTAAAGTGAAAGGTAGACTAGGTTAGGACGTTATGCCCTAGAGCATAGGAGAAAAAGAGGAGATTTGATAGTGATACAAATAGACAGGATGAATGCAAGCAGGCTTTTTCCACTGAGGCTGGGTGAGACTAGAACTAGAGGTCATAGATTAAGGGGAATATGAAGGGAAATTCTTCACTCAGAGGGTGGTGAGCTTGTGGAACGAGCTGCTAGCACAAGTGCTGGAAGTGGGTTTGATCTCAACAGTTATGAGAAGTTTGGAGAAGTACATGGATCAGAGGGATATGGAGGGCTATGGGCTAGGTGCAGGTTGATGGGACTAAGCAAAATAATAGTTCAGCATTAACCAGATGGGCTGAATGGCGTACATCTGTACTGTAGTCCCCTATGACTCTATGTGTTAACTGAGAAGTTTCATAAGGCCACATTTAGAGCACTGCTTGCAGTTATGGTTGCTCCATTACACAAGGAATGTAACTAAACTGGAGCGAGTGCAACAAAGGGTTAAAAGAGTGTTACCAGGGCTGGCGAGCTTACGTTATAGAGAGAGGATGGCAGACCAGGGTTTATTTCCCTGAAGTGCAGGAGGCTGAGAGGTGACCTTATAGAGGTTTACAAAATCATAAGCGTCATAGCAGAAGTATTTTCCCTAGGGCAGGGGAGTTCAGAACTCGAGGGCATAGATTTAAGGTGAGAGGGGAAAGATTTAAAAGGGATCTGTGGGACAACTTTTCCATACAGACAGTAGTGGGTATATGGAACAAACTGTCAAATGGAGAGGTTGAGATGGCTACAATTACAATATTTAAAGGTCATTTGGACAGTTACATTGATAAGAAAGGTTTAGGAAGGTATGTACCTAACATGAGCAAATGGGACTAACTCAATCAGGGAACTCAGTCAGCACAGACAAGTTGGGCAGAAGGGGCTGTTACTATGCTGTACAGTCTATGACTCTCAGTCTCCATGGCTGTATTGCAGCTCTAGAATGCAGTGAGTGGCAGTCAAATTTGCTCCTTTGACCTGGTGTGTTTTTGGTGATGCACTCAATCAAGCAGATGGAGAGAGTATTCCAACAGACGGTGGAAACTTACAGGGGTGCCAGGAAGTCAGTCATTCATCCTGACATAACCTGCCTCTGTCCTGTACTTGCGACCACTATATTTGAACAGCTGTTTCACTAATCAAAGACATTACAGAGGGAGTATCCAGTCAATAGTGACCCCACTATGTTGATGTTTGAGGATTCGGCAAATGTGATGCTATTGAAAGTCAAAGGTGAATGGTTAGACTCTCCCTTGTTGGAGGTGACTAATGTGATAATTTGTCTCATTAAAGTTGTTTGGCACTTGTTGGAATGATTACTCACAGGGGTGTTGTCCTATACTTGCTGAGGAGCTGCAATCAACAAACATCTCAACTTCTGGGTCAAAATCACTGATGAACAGGTGAAGGTAGTTGGGCATAGGACAATTCCTGACAAATTATTGCTTCATAGCCTGGGGCTGTGATGATTGAGCTTCAACAGTCGTCTTCCTTTGTGTGAGACACAAGAGACAGTAGATGCTGGAATCTGGAGAATCAACCAATCTGATGGAGGAGCTCAGAGGGTCAAGCAGCATCCGTGGAGGGAAAGAAGTTGCCTTCATTTCAGGTCAAGATCATGCATCAGGAACCCTGCTGAGTTCCTGCAGGAGATTATTATGACTCCAGCAATTGCAATGTTTTCCCTTTGAATTCAGTGCCCTCGGGCAACTAGACGCTTTTGTCAAATTTGCCAAAGAACACTTGGCAGCCTTGATACAAAGAACCTCTCCCTCACATTGCCTCTGGAATTGTTTGGACCCAGTGGTCCTGATAAAGCTCTTTGTCCTACTTGGCAGTCCTATTGACAACACCTTCTGCAACCTTGTTGATGACTGGCAAGAGACTAATTAGGTAATAATTGGCCAGATTGGATTTGTCCTGCCTTATTGTGAATACAACATATCTGAGCAATTTTCTACATTGTTGGGTACATGTCAATGTTATAAAAATAACAGCTTGGCTAGTGTGACAGGCTTGGGAGCAGATGTCTTCAAATCTACAGGTTGGGCTCTTATAGACTGGTCTCTCAGCCTTTACTACATTCCGATTGTCAATAGTTCCTTAACGTTATATGAAAAGAATTAAATTGGCTAAAAATTGCAAAGGTGAGGATCTCAGGAGAAAGCCATATCGAACCATCACTTCACTCTGAGCGTGGTCACAAGTGATTCAAGAATAAGCTAAGCCATGACATTACAAACTTGAGGAAATCTGCAGATGCTGGAAATTCAAGCAACACACACAAAATGCTGGTGGAACACAGCAGGCCAGGCAGCATCTATAGGGAGAAGCGCTGTCGAAGTTTCTGGCCGAGACCCTTCGTCAGGACTAACTGAAAGGAAAGAACATTACAGACTGTATTGTTTTATGTTTCTGCTGCTGGAGACAGTCTGGTGCTTTACGGATGCTCAGGTTTACGCTGCCAGATCCGTTTGATCCCATTTAACATGATGAAGCGCTACACGAGAAGGTTTAACACCAACTCCTTGAGTGGGCATCCAGGGGTAAGTTCATTTGGAGCAGCTAGAGTGTTGAGAAGTTCACTCCCATGCTGGTTTACGTATTCAGAACTTGGCCAGTCTTGGTGATGCACACTTTATTCTGTTGCTACTTTCTATGTTTGTGAGAAGCATATGAGGAGTATTTGATGGCCCTGGACCTGTAACCAGTGAGGTTTAGAAGAGTGAGGGGAAATTTCTTTGAAACCTATGAAATACTGAAAGGCCTATTGGATGTGGAGAGGATGCCTACAGTAGTGGGGAAGTCTAGAACCAGAGGGCATTGCCTCAAAATAGAAGGAGGTTTCTTTAGAACAGAGATGAGGAATTTTTTTTAGCCTGAGGGTGGTGAATCCTTGGAATTCATTGCCTCAGACAGCTGTGGAGGCCAAGTCATTGAGTATATATAAAGCAGACATTGAAAGGTTTTTGATTAGTAAGGGTGTCAAAGGTTACAGGGAGCAGGCAGGAGATTGGGGTTGAGAGGGGAAGTAAATCAGCCAAGAATGGATGGCGGTTCAGATTCGATGGGTTGAATGGCATAACTCTGCTCCATTGTCTTCTGATCTTGCATCTGATGTTCATTGCAGCGGGCACAGTTGGTGGCAATCTGAAAGAGATTACCTTGTCCATATTTGATGGGAATTCATGACACTCGATGGAACCTGGAAACACCAGCAGGAACTCCCATGTCTGTTCCCTCTTGCCTGTAAGTCACCTCAGTGGCACAGAAAATACACAGGGGTTGTGACATGTTGTGTGTAAGGTATGATTCTGTGAACACAACTATTCAAATCTGAAATAAGGAAATAAGATATCAGGACAGGTGAAGACCGTCTGGCCCCATAAGCATTATCCACCATGGCTGATCTTTATTATATACCACGATTGCTCCAACATCCAGAAACTGATTGATTTTTACTTTGAATGCAAACCCAGCAGCCCACTGGATGGATAAATTTAAAGATTCAATATTTTATGAGTAAAGTCATTACAGTCCTAAAGAAATGACTCCTCACATTCAGAGTATAACCCTTGTGTGAGGTGATGCTTCTTAAGAGGCCGAATGCAAAATGAGAACAGTTTACAGTAAATGACAAGATGCTTCAGAGCACGGAGGGACCTGGAACTACCAGACCACGGTCCCCGGAAGCGGCGATACAAGTGGACAGGACTGTAAACAAGGAACATGGCGCACTTTCCTTCATCATTCTGGGTGTTGAGAATAGAAGTCCAGCAAGTGTTGCAGCAGCAAACAGCTTTGTTTAGGCCACATTTGGAGTTGTGTGTGCAGGTCCAGTTGCCGCACTATAGAAATGACGTGAAGCCTTTAGAGAGAGTGCTGACGATGATCACTGGACAAAATCAGACAAAAGGAGAGATTGTTTCCTCTGGAGTGCATTGAGGCTGGGGAGAGGGGAGCAACCTGATAATATAAGATAGATAAAATGTGCATGTAGAATAAGATTAATATGTTATAGTCATAAGAGATTAGTGTGATTAGGCATCGTTATCTTAATTTGATCGGCACAATATGATGGGCTGAAGGGCCTGGTCCTGTACAATTCAGTTCTATGTTGCAGGGTGTTACATTTTGAGTGGCACAGATAAGGAAGGTGGGAGTGTTTTTCTCAGGGTGAAACTCTCGGATACTGGAGGACAAAGGTTGAAGATGAGAGAGGGCAAGGTTAAAGAAGATTTGTGAGGTTTTTTGTTAAATACAGTGATAGTTACCTGATATGCATAATGCACTGCCAGTGGAGGTGGTAGAAGCAGACCCATTAGTGGAAAGGTAAGGAATGGAGGGGTGTAGACAATCTTCAGGCAGGTGGACATCATGGTTGGTGCAAACATACAGGGAAAGTTCCTGTACTTTATGTTCGCGATTCTTTGTTCCATGTACCCTTTAAGAATTTGTCATGCCCTCTCAGAATTTTGTATAGTTCAAGGAGGCCACCTCCCAGTCTTCTAGAGAATTCTTAGAGGAAAGAGCTCGTGGGCACTATCCTCCAGTTTTTCCTCATTTGATAGATGCACCATCATGGAAATTTGTTTGTGACCATGGTGAGTGGGTACACTCTGAAACACACTGTCGGGTGTAACTGAGGAGGCAAATTCAATTGCCACAAGGGAACTAGGAAACTATTTAAAAGGAAGATGTTGCCAAGCAACAGGATAAGGGCAAGTGTAGGCTGTCTGACTTGGTCTTTTGTGGGGCTGGGACAGATTTGACCATCTGAATGGATATGCTTTGTCAACTTCGGTCAACCTTCTGGATCTCCAACCCCAGCTACCCCTCCCCAAACTATCAACCAGCTCTTGCTCGGGAAGTCCTGGGTGCAAATTAAGGCCACTCTCCAGCATTGTCACCACATTCGGATCTGGCCCAAGTGTGGAGCGAGAGACACTGAAGCAGGTCGATAGTTTGCAGACTTTAATGCGAACAGTGTTAAAGGGAAAAGAATACAATAAACTCTCAGCCAAACAGAGCTGTTAACCAAAACTCTCAAATGGAGAATGAAGCCGACACTGCAGCTGAACAGAGCAACTAAATATAAAACGAATTGTGCTCGTCTCCAGGGTCAGTTGACTCAACAGTCCAATTTCCCAGGCAAGGCCGAATGCAAGCAGACAGTGAAGCATTGCTGTGTTCTGTCCAAGTCTCGACAAACACTATGATGGAATGAATGAAGTTAAATACTATCACAATGAAATAATAATTAGCTGATACTCGCATATTCACGAGCACAATTGCCGTATCTGCTGTGCTGCCAAATCTGTGGTTGTGACAAGTATGCTTGAAGTCTCACATTGGCAATATGGCTGAGAGTTAATGAAGGCTTCACCTATCTAATATACATTGAAAGCAAAAAATTCCATTGCTTAATATACTATTGTTTAAAGCTTTGAAACACAATGTTCATTTTCTCCTGTGAACTTATTAAACAATAAATGCTAGTGTTTTGACAATGTTTACATGTAATTTATAGGAACCATTCCTGGATTTCTAAATATAGCACTGATTTTCTAGGAAATCTGCTTTAACTGTAAGTGGTTATATGATTCGAAGCACTTGCCTGTGCTGCATCAGCCAAAGGAATCACAGATACAGCAGAAGGAAAAATGCTATTTTGGGAGTGATACTGAACTGTATGCTGTGAGGAGAACAAGGATTATGGTTGTGTAGTTACTCCCAAGTTTACCGACAGTGCTTCAAACAGTATTACAAAACAAAGCCCCTTTTGCATCTTGTCTAATATGGCTACAGTCTATTTGGTTCCTTCATCCAAATCATTGATGTGGAACAGAGAGACAGATTGAAGACTTGACCAAAAGCTGTTTGAGATGCCACAAGGTTCATAATACATCACAACAGGCACTGTTATACCCGTGGGAACGGCTGTCTTCACCATGGCAAAGAGTACATATCGACTTTGCTGGGCCATTCGTGAACTCCATGCTTCTGATTGCTATGGATGCTCATTCAAAATGGCCTGAAGTCATACCAATGAAATAAACAGTCTCAGAGAGGATTGTTTCCACTTTGGGCACTATCTTTTTCAGAAGTGGCCTACCTGAATAAATTGTGAGTAGCAACAGACCACAATACATGTCAGAAGAGTTCAGACTCTTCATGAGGAAAAATGGCAACAAGCATTTCAAGTCATCTCCTCACCACCAAGCTGAAGGTTTGTCCAAACCTTTAAGAAGTCCATTAAAGCAATAGACAAGGAATTCCTCTGGAGTGCAAGATGGACAACTCTGTTCATTTTTCTTCTTCTGACTTTTAATGGTGATTGGCAGTCCAACCTAAAGGTTCATTACTGCCACCAACTGGACTGGAGTGTGGTGTAGAGTCGGGAAATAAAACCCTTATTAGTTCCTTATCAAGTGAAAACTAAATTACCCCAAAAAACCTATAGATTATAAATAATGAAAGACAATATTGTGAATTAAGGTCACTTTCATAACTTTATAAAGTTCTTAAGTGAAAGCTATCAACCCCCAAAGATATAGCGCAGCCTGCATGTGCTTTCTTTCAAATTTATATGCTTTATATTGTGAAAGAATGTGCTCAACTGCTTCATAGTGATGACAAAACCTACACAATCCAGAGTGATGTTTCCAACAAGATATAAGGAATAATTAAGCGTAGTATGCCCAATTCTAAGCAAAGTCAATATAATTCCTTCCCTTTTTATTTTCCCCCCTTCTCCCATCAAACAGTTTTATATATTTTATGAAGGTGTCTCCCCTTATGCCCATTATCCCACAGGTCTTGCCATAATGCCCTAATTCTTAGCCCCATCAACCCTTCATACCTATCTAACTCTGTTCATGTGATGACAAGTCAAACACCTGCAGTGCTGTTCATGAGCAGGAATCTGAGATCTTGCACAGACCTCCTGAAACCAAATCTATGGAGGGAAGTGCAGAATAAACAGTTCAGCCAGTTGCCAAGTGAAGCAGCAAAGATCTTTGAGATTGGACAGGAAGTCCTAACGCGTGGTTACTGAGAGGACAAGATGACACCAGGTAGGATAGCTACAAGAACTGGACCAGTGATGTGCACAGTGGATGTTGGAGATCAGACATGTACCAGATACTGGATGCTCAACCAAAGAACCCAACTGAGTCAACTGCAGCTAACAAGACGGAAACAATACAGTCACCGGGCTTACCTCCCAGTGAAGATCATGTCACTGACAGCAATGTCAGTGCTAGTCCTAGTCAGCCAATGTCAGCCTAGTCCTGACAAAGGGTCTCAGCCTGAAACGTCGACAGTGCTTCTCCCTATAGATGCTGCCTGGCCTGCTGCGTTCCACCAGCATTTTGTGTGTGTTGCTTGAATTTCCAGCATCTGCAGATTTCCTAGTGTTTGCCTTTGAATCTATTTCTTTTAGTGTGATAACTCCTCTCAGCACTACGTATTGACTGAAAACCATGTGCATTTGATTGGTTGCTCTCTCTCTCTCCCTGCAAAATGAACATACCAGTTAACCTCACCTCCGTGTATGTGGTTTTAGTTAATCGATTTTTGGTTGTACAAACACAACACAAATAGTGCAGGTTTAAAGGTGAGACTTACAGAAAATGGAACAAAGTAGGACACAGACAAAGAGCATGCTGGGCAGACAAAAATAAATGATCTGTATAGGAAAGAGAAAATGCTAAAAAGTAAATTTGCAGTTTCAAAAAGAGCTTTAATTTGCATCCTGTTGATGAAAAATCTGATAATGGGGTGAGAGACATCTGATTGTGTAGCCTTGAGATTTACAATGTGAAAATTAAACTGGAATTAGACACTGGTTCAGCTGTGCCAGTCATGAGTTTGAAATGCATTTCAAAGATACTAAACTGAAATCTGCAGATATCCAAACTAGAACTTATACAGAAAAAAGATAACTCCTGTGAAAACGATATTTGTGACATTGAAATACAACAGCCAACAAGCACCATTGAGATTGTGCGTGGAGCAGCATTGCAAGGCCGTGATTGGCTGAGACAACTACAACTTATTTGGAAATCCATTCCCTGCAAAAAAAAGTCAACTGAAAGGGATTTAAGAAAAGTACTGGATGATGCGAGAACTATTTCCATGTCAAACACAATGAACCATTGCTCAACAGAGAACAAATAGGTGTCGGTGCTAACCCCTGACCCTCTGGCTGGAAAGCCTATTGGACCAAGGAAGGGCCCTCAGAGGAATCGTGAACGTGATGAAAGCACGGGTCCGACCACAATAGTTTCTGTAGGCAAGATATCTGAGAAAGCTTCTGACAGGTCAATCAGGCAGTAATTTGTGAAATGTGGCTTGGTTTTAAGCTGGAAGCGAGTTCAAGGAGTTTTGCAAAAGTTGAAAACATTCAGCTTTTGTGATTATAAAGAACCAGCACCTACTCAGTGTGCATTAAGATTATTACACAAACTTCAAGTGGGAGACAAAAAACTGCTTGTAAAAGTAGATGCAAAGACCAAAGCCCAGCTGGATGAATGGAAGGAGGCAGTGGAGATGTGAAAACAGAGGATTTGCCAGATGATATTGTGGATGAGGAAACCAAGAGAAGAGATCAGAGTGTAAAGGGGGCAATGGAAGGATTAATAGGAGAATACTCCATTGAACTAAATGCACCTTCCAAGATCACCGTGCACAAACTAGCAGAAGGAAAGAAAGAAAAGAAAGTGGCTACTACTTTCCACTTCCTGCAGTCTCAGAGTCAACTCCTACAACCACTATGGGGGGGACCCCAGAACTTGAGATTATTTCACAGCCACAAGTCTCACCTACCAAGCAGAGTGACCCCTCCCTCCACCCCCACTCCTTGTCAGGAAAGACAATATCACACAAGAGTAAGAAATCCTTTCCAGCGATTAAATCTTTAGGTCTGAACGGGACAGTTTCAAACTTACTATGCTGTAGATGTCTACACAGTATTATACAGTTGACTGTGTATATAGTTGAGATGTATTCCCTGTTGAGTTGGAGTTTATAGCTAAGCAAGGAAGAGGGTTGTGTATTTAATATTTCAATAATATTTGAGCAGTCTTGTAAATTTATTGTTGATTACACATTTCTGTTTGTTTAAGTAATTAATTAGGGGTTACATGCAAAAATATGTTAATTGTCTATGTAAAAGCTACCAAGTGATACGAGCATGCCTCGAAGTTAAACTTGCAATCCCAGACTCCCGTGTTTTTCTTTGAATTAATTTAATGTTTTGAAGTTACAAAACATAACACTCAGGATATTCAGAAGTACTTCCATATTAATTATTTTAGAATACAGCCTCAGCTTGTGTGAGATAAACAAAATGGCAAATTGCCACAAAGAATAGTTGTGTAATTTTTGGTGTGGATTAAGGGATAAATGCTGACGTGAAGAAAGGAAGAGATTTAAATTCCTTTTGAAACTATTGCAAAGAGCCATGCTATCTGACTAACTCCAACTTTCATGCATAAGCCTTTTTCAACCTTGTCCTAGTTTGGTTGCATTTTCTATCTCATATTGGAGGTATACGGTAACTTTTAGTTGGAGATTTTCAATCAAGTCCCCCGCAAGACTTCAGTTCAGAAAGAGTAATATTTTAAGAAAACACAGCACTTGTATTGGGACAGATGCAGCGCCAGTGGTCAGGGTTCAATTCCCACCGCTGTCTGTAAGCATCTGTACACTCTCCATTGACCACGTAGGTTTATTCCAAGTGTTTAGGTATCCTCGCACATTCCAAAGATGTAGGAATTAGGGACAGGATGTTTTAAGGTGAATTGTATGTTGTGCCCTCAGCACATCCTCCGACAGTGTTGGTGATTGATGCAGATAACACATTTCGCCATATGGTTCAAAGCACACAACAATGAACAAGCCTGGGGGCAAAGAAACGGTTTGAGTTTTTTGCTTACGACACTGTCCAGGTGGAGGTGTGCACGTCTTTAATTTACAAAGCTATTTCTTGTTACAATGAATAACACACCATTCTCTATGCATGGGAATATATAAACTCAACATTGCTAGAATGCATTTTGCCTAGTGTTTTTGATTTACAAAATTTAGCTTAACACAATACTTCCCATGAATGTCTGTACAATATGTAGCAGATGTAGGCAGTAATGACTGTTTATTGTAATTTCTTTCTACAGCTGAGATAATGGTTACTGTATTTTGTTGTGGATTTAAAGTCAGCTTCCAGTGGAGAGAGAAAAGTCAACATTTCAGGATGAGACCCTTCATCACTGCCACGTACCCCGTAACGGGGTTACCAAACCAGCAGAAATGGAATACACGTTGGAGTCTGTAATTACTAGTAACTAATAAAGTTTATTAGCAAACTAAGTAATACAGTACAAAAATAAAATGCAAATATATATATTACAAGTTAGCAATTATATATATATATATATATATACACACACACACAGAAATGTGGTAAAAGGAATCAAAAAGCAAGTTCTTCCAAAGTCTAGGGGTAAATGAATAGTCTTAGGAGATCATGAAAGTTCAGTTCAGCTTAGGTCGAGGTGATTGCTGGTGTAATGGGGGGGGGGGAGGAGAGAGGGAGAGAGAGATTTATATATATATATATATATATATATATGTGTGTATTCCATGGTGGACCCGTCACCCAGGCATCACTGGACACACGACAGGTCCCCACTGGTCGCACCTTTACACACTGTGAGCCTCTGACCGATTCCCCCGAACCGATCCTCCAAACGCCACCAACTTGTGGGTGCACAATGCTCTTTCAGTGTCTCGAGGTGTGTCTGTCAGTGTCTCAGCAGACCCGTCTTTTATCTCCCCTGACGAGGTATCAGCCATCCATCATCTCCATGTCCATCAAATTGGCCACTCCCTCCTGTCTCAGCAGGCACCTGGCATCACTCTGCTGTGTCAGTAGAGATCCACACACAGGCCAAATGTCCTTGGCGTTAAAGTCAACAGTTAGCAAAGATGCCATAATACTAAATCATCCATTTTAATCCTTGTCTCTCTCTCTCCCATCTGCAACAGGATGCCTCCCCCGCCCCCATCTCTCTCTCTCTCGTTAGTGCCATAGGTCACAGGGGGGTCAACTCTGCACCCCATCTCCAAACTGGTTTTCTCAACACACATAACACCCCCACTCTTAAAAGAATTTTTACCGGGGGGAAAAATTCAATAGTAAGGCACAATACAGAGTCTAATTTAATACAGAAGTAGTCATTAACTAACAGAGTAATACAGATATACTTTCAAATCTAACACCTAGATTAACAATCAGCAATTACATTGTCAGTCCCCTTTACATGTTGTATTTTAATATCAAATTCTTGTAACACCAGACTCCAACTTAATAACCATCTATTTTTATTCTTCATGTTAGTCAAAAATACCAATGGGTTGTGATCAGTATAAACTATCAATGGCTTCTGTGCCTGACAAATGTAAACCTCAAAATGCTGTAACGCCAGAATAAGTGACAGTAATTCTTTTTCCACAGAGGAATAATTTCTCTGGTGCATATTGAACTTCCTAGAGAAATAAGCCACTGGGTGTTCAGTTTCGTCCTCAGCTCTCTCTCTGCAGTAGGACTGCCCCTGCAGCCTCATCACTTGCATCGGTTGCCAGGAGAAGGGTTTTGAAAAGTCAGTAGCTTTTAACACAGGGTGGTGACACAGTTTAGTTTTCAGACTCTCGACGGCTTGTTGACAAGTGTCACTCCACACAAATTTCTTACTCTTTTTGCAAGAGCTTAGTAAGAGGGAGGGCAATATCTGCAAAGTTTTTACAAAACTTCCGATAGTATCCTACCATTCCCAAAAACCTTCTCAGAGCTCTCTTATCAGTCGGGACAGGAACTTCAGAAATAGCTTGTACCTTAGCTTGTACCAGAGCCATTTGCCCCAGACCTACCACATGCCCGAGATATGTGACCGTAGCGTGGCTGAACTCACTTTCAGTGAGGTTCACTGTGAGATTGGCCTCAGGCAGCCATTTAAACAGCTTTTCTACCAGCTTGCTTTCTTCCGAGGTCACTCTGTAGGGATGCTGCTTAATAGCCTGGCCTGAATTTACAATAACATCATGCATTGCACATGTGTACAGTCTTAGAATATCAGGGAATAAACCTTTATACTTGTCAGTTAAGCTCTTCAGTTGTTTTAGCTGCTTTGACTGCAAAAGTTGAATTTTTCCATCAATATTTTCCAAAACATCAGACTTTCTGAGTCTTGTGAAAACTACAGGGTGTTCAGTAAAATGAATTGGTACTCCAGTACTAGATACGACAATCTCCTCCGTTGTCATAACAGCACTCACTGGTGTAGGGTAGGAGTCATAATAACCCTTAATCACATTTTCTTTCTGGTCTGACCATTGCTCTCTCAGTAAGGTCAAAGGTGATACAATATGCTTAGCTCTCAACTCTTTAACTATCCCCCGGAATGTTCTCGATGTAAAGTTACTACTCTGGACAGATTGGATTCCTTTAGGTTTACCTACCAGTGTAGAAAATTTTATAAGTGCTTTTACCACAGTCTTGGCCTTGATATTCCAGAGGGGCCCCATTCCATGGAACCTAGACACAGCACACGTGATGGTTAACAGATACTCGTAGCCAGCTGCAGTCTTTGGCAATGGGCCCACACGATGACCCTGGAAGATGGTTCATCAAGAACAGGTACTGCGAGGATCACCTGATTAGGTTTTCCTGCACCCTGACAGGTATGACAAGCCCTGCGCAAGTTCACAATATCCTTCCTTAAATTAGGCCAGTAGAATTCCTTCTCACTTCCATTTACTGTCTTTTCCACTTCAAAGTGTCCACCTAAAGACATATTATAAGCCACATTTAAAATTTCAGCCCTGTAAACTTTCGGGACCACCACTTGATGTTCAATCGCTTAATCCTCATCTGCAAACCCAGTAGGTGGTCTCCACCTCCTCATCAATACCCCATTTTTCAGGTAATATCCTGCTGACCCTCTCTGAACCTCCTCTTTTGTGAGAGCTGTCTCCTTTAACGCAGCAATTTCAGAATTTCTACTTTGCTCTGCCATAAATTCATCCTTTGACAAAGACAAGCCTTTCTCATCCTCCTTACTCTCCAAATCTTGCTGTAACATGAAAGGTAGAAAAGTCTCTGACAAACTTCCATAAATTAAACTCCTGTCTCTGCTAACTGCGCCAGTATCTGTGCGAGGGTTGCCAGCCACGAGCTTGCTCACTAGCCGTTCTGCTAACTTAATTTCACCCTGGATAGGTGCCAATTTAATGTTTACCAAGCTCAACACCATCACTAAACTTATGAAAACCATGTTTACATTCTGGAAATTCCCCAAAAAAACCATCTAATCTGCTTCTTCCACTTTAACTTAGACACGTCCCCATAGTAACGCAGACAGGTGGCCTCTCAAAGCCAAAACAATCCTTTTTCCCTCCCATTGTAATCTTGACCAACAGCTCTATGATCCTGGAGTGGTGTAATTTCAACTTCTGAAATAGAGTTTAACAAGCTGACATATTCTTCAACAGATCATTGTTCTGCAAGCAGGGTCGAAGGTCACAAAACCAGTCCAAACTTCACAAATTCTTTCTTTAAAAAACCAGGCACAGTCCCTTTTCCACTATTGTCCATAACATTCACAACACCATCCTTTAACTCATCACCAACTTTTTGAACACCCTCTAACACAAATAACTGAGAATCCTCAATTTCCACTGGCGCCAAGGTTAACCCTTCATTCACCGAATCAAGTCCATCTGATCCAGAAGGACTGCATTCCTTTTTAACCAAATCAGACACCTCAGACCTCTCCTGAGTTTCAACACAAGGTTCAGTACCCTGTGCATTCACAGGTACTTCAACAACCTGCACACAGGCAAACGGGACATCTGCCTCCTCTAGGCTTTCAATACCAGTCCCAATTTCAAAATCCAAGTTCCCCTGATAGTCCCAGCTACTCTCTGGGAAGCTCCCATCAGGAGTAAACTCAACCTTGTGGGCTAAAACAACCTCGTCTGTCAACCCAGCAGACTCCCACAAGGTAGTGGCATCCTTTTCATCTCGGAACGCCTTTTCATCATCGGGAACACACTTCTTAAATTCATCAGTTACAACCAGCTCTTTCAAGCTATATACATCATCAAAGTCAAACACTGGACTTCCCAGCTGCAATATTCTTATCTTTTCTAGCTCAAACTGCCTTCCTTTCTCCCTTTCCTCTCGGTGCTTTTCGGCTTCTTCTCTGTCTTTCTACTTTTAACTGTTTTATTTGGAACTCATGTTCGTACTTCATTTTATCTGCCTGAAGCTGAACCTCAGCCTCACTAAGTGTTTCACCCTCAACAAACAACTCCAACGCCTCCTCTTTGAATTTCCCCTCGGCTACATAATGATGTGCTATTAACAACTGTACCTGAGCCTTCCTCATTTGAGTGGTCACCTTAATCTTTAACTTCTGAGCAATTCCCACCAGTACCTCCCTCTTAGCCTAATCCATCCTGAGGGGCTGGATCCGCCACAAACTTATTAACCTCAAACTCCATTTCTGCTGTTTGCCTTTCTGGTTTTCCACACAACCAAATCAGATAAGGGAATTTACCCCAATCAATTCACTGCCCCCCCCCTACAAATTTGGTAATCAAATCCCAGACGAGCCCCCAGTTTGTCATGTACCCTGTAACTGGGTTACCAAACCAGAAGAAATGGAATACATGTTGGAGTCTGTAATTACTAGTAACTAATAAAGTTTATTAGCAAGCTAAGTAATACAGTACAAAAATTAAATGCAAATATGTATATTACAAGTTAGCAATTTTATATATATATGTATGTACAGAAGTGTGGTAAAAAGAATCAAAAACCAAACTCTTCCAAAGTCTAGGGGTAAATGAATAGTCTTAGGAGATGATGAAAGTTCCGTTCAGTTCAGTTTAGCTTAGGTCGAGGTGGTTGCTGGTGTAACGTTGGAGAGAGAGAGAGAGAGAGAGAGAGAGAGAGAGAGAGAGAGAGAGAGCGAGAGGTGCAGTTACATTTGCAGGCAAACCTTCCATTGTCTTCTTGTCCCATTGTGGTCACCAACTGTGACCAGTACGGCCGTTCTTCCATGGTGGACCCGTCACCCAGGCAAGGGTGGACAGACGACAGGTCCCCACTGGTCGCACCTTTACACACTGTGAGCCTCTGACCGATTACCCCGGACCGATCCTCCAACTTGTGGGTGCACAATGCTCTTTCAGTGTCTTGAGGCGTGTCTGTCAGTGTCTCAGCAGACCCGTCTTTTATCTCCCCTGACGAGGTATCAGCCATCCATCATCTCCATGTCCATCAAACTGGCCACTCCCTCCTGTCTCAGCAGGCACCTGGCATCACTCTGCTGTGTCAGTAGAGATCCACACACAGGCCAAATGTCCTTGGCGTTAAAGTCAACAGTTAGCAAAGATGCCATAATACTAAATCATCCATTTTAATCCTTGTCTCTCTCTCTCCCATCTGCAACAGGATGCCTCCCCCGCCCCCATCTCTCTCTCTCTCGTTAGTGCCATAGGTCACAGGGGGGTCAACTCTGCACCCCATCTCCAAACTGGTTTTCTCAACACACATAACACCCCCACTCTCGACGAAGGTCTTGACCTGAAACATTTGACTATCCATTTCCCTTCATAGGTGGTGCCTGACCTGCCGTGATCATCCAGCATGTTGTGCATTACTTGCATTTCCAACATCTGCAGTCTCCCACTGTCTCCAGGAGAGATGACAGCTTGAGCTGGGGCCACAGAAAACCATGGGAGAGTCTGTACTTCCTTTTACAAGTTGTAAATCAGCTGGATGAGGAAACTGAAGGACATGAAAGGTTTGAATGCCAGTAAGTAAGTATAAGTGAACAAAGCACAAGGTGTGTCAGTAGTCAGCTTGACAAAGTGCAGCAGAAGCTTAAGGTAAACTTGCACAACTGTTGTAACTTAAATCCAGGAACCTGACTTTATGAAAATATTGCAGCAGAAGACAATTTTCTTAATTGTTTGCACGTCCTGGTCTTTTAAAAATGTAGGAGATAAAATTAACTACTAAGTTTATGAGCTTTGTCAGTGAGACCACATAGTTCCAATAGAAATATGCTCATACAAAAAGAATGTGAATGCTTTTTAATTGTGCTCTCATAATTGAAACATAATTTGGCATTTCAGTCATAGATGACATTAACCATTACCTGTCAAACTTGAACCACACCTTGAGAGATGTTAGCTACAAATTATCCCAGTTCTTTGGGGTAACAAAGGACAGGTTGATAAATAGCTTTCTATTTTCATATAAGCTCAGATTCCCTGCTATATAAATATTTAAAATGTCATGGAATATGTTATTTGAAATACATTAAGCGAGCACCTGTTTGTTACCATGGCTGCCTTTCTGACTGCAGCTTACTAATGGATTACTGGGTTCTGATTGACTCTTTTCTTGGGCTTTGGACTGAGAACAACACACAAAATACTGGAGGAACTCAGCAGGTCAGGCAGCATCTATGGAGGGGATTAAACAGTCAGTGTTTCAGGCTGACAATACTTCATCAGGACTGGCAAGGAAGAAGATGCCAGAATGAGAAGGTGAGGGGAGGGGAAGGAGGACAAGCTAGAAGGAGATAGGTGATGCCGGGTGGGTGGGCGAGGGGAAATGAAGTACGCAGGTGACTGGTGGAAAAGACAAAAGGCTGGAGAAGAAGGAAGGTGATAGGAAAGGAGAGTGGAGCATGGGAGAAAGGACACTGGGGAGGTGATAGGCCAGTGAGGAGACAACGTAAGGGGCTAGGGTAGGGATTAGAAGAAAAGGGAAGGGGGTGGAACAGAAATTATCGGAAGGAGAAATCGATATTCATACCATCAGGTTGCAGGCTACCTCGATGGTGCATGAGGTGCTGTTTGTCCACCCTGAGAGTGGCCTCATTGTGCCAGAAGAGGAGGCCAAGGAACAGATATTTCAGGATGGGGATGGTGACAGGTGTTAAAATGGTTGACCACGGTGAAATACCCCTTTTTGCAGATGAATTGGAGATGCTTGATAAGGTGGCTCCCCAATTTATGCTGGCTCTCATCAATGAAGGTAGAATTGGCAGCCTCGGATTCTTTAGGTGACCTCAACAGATTCACAGGTGAAGCGTTGCCTCACTTGGCTGTTTGGGCCCTGAATGGAGGGGAGGGAGGAGGTGAATGGGCAGGTGTAGCATTTCTGTCACGAGCAGGGATGTGTGCTAGGAGGGAGATTAGTGAAAAATGGACGAAAGGACAAGAAACTATCATGGAGAGAGCAATTTCTGCAAAAAGCTGAGAGAGTGGAGGAGGTAGTAGGATCCCTTTGAAGACAGTGGAGGTTGTGGAGTATGATGTGGTTGGGGAGGCTCAAGGGGTGGTAGGGGAGGACAAGAGGAACTCTACCCCTGTTAAGATGGCAGGAAGATGGGGTGAGTGTGATGTCTGGGAAAAGGAGGAGATGTGGGTGAGGACAGCATCAGTGGAGGAAGGGAGACCCCATTCTTTGAAGAAGGAGGCATTTCTGATGTCTTGGAAAGGAAAGCAGCATCCTGGGAGCCAATGCAGTGCAGACAAAGGAATTGAGAAAAGGGTTTAGCCTTTCTACAGGAGACAGGATCCTCAATCTCTCTGTCTCCATCTTTGGAGACAAACTGTCTACCAATTTTATGATGTGCTAAAGACTGTGGTATTTAACTAATTCACATTTGCTGCTTCAGTGAGGAAAATTAACTCAGACAGAAATGAACATCCATTTGTGCCACCTGAGGGCATATGTCATCATGTTTAAAATCAGTTTGAATGATCCCTTACTTCTAGCTATGCATACTGTACCATTACTGAAGGCCAAGCTATCAAGCAGAGCAATGCTGCTCTTCTCTCTTTACTGTCAGTGGTGTTTATCACCATCCTTACAGGGAATGGCCCTTTGTAGACCCACAGGTTAATACCATGGCTTACACAACACATTAGTACTAGCGTGATCATTGAAGAATTTCGTGGGCAGTGGAATTTGAAGAGACCATCAACAGTGTCTCTCGGTGGGTGGAGTCAATGGTATGATTATATGATATATATGTACAATGTCTGAAATACATCTTATGGAAATGTTTGTTTGATGATGAACTTCAATTAAAAAAAATTACAAAAAAAAAAGAAAACACCATGTATAATAATTGGTGCGGCCGCCTGCATTTTTCTCAGCGTTGCTCTGTGATGAAAATTATGCCCATCAAACCTCTGGATAGATAGAACCCACACGTTGATTCAGGGAGCAGGTCTTTGATCATTGGGAGGTGAAGAGTGAGGGAGATCCTAGTGCTAATTTCTCATGTCAGGCAGCAAGGAAACTCCTGGATGTCTAATGAGGAAGCTTCATTCTTTCAACATTGCGCATAGAACATTACAGCACAGTACAGGCCCTTCGGCCGACAATGTTGTGGTGGCCTTTTAACCTACTTTAAAATCAACCTAACTCTCCTATATAACCCACCAATTTTCTGTTATCTATGTACCCATCAATGAATTTCTTAAATGCTATGAACTCCTTTCTTGCCACAACGTTGGGCAAACCACTTATGGAAGGGAAGCTAATTTTCAGAACTAAGGAGAAACAGTTTAATCAATGCCAAGGTCTTCCTTGGTGTACCACAATGCTTGCAGTTGTATACATTCAAAGGCAAACTTCAAGTCTTTCCCTGAGGCCTAAGAGAAGATGAACCTGAAACTCAACATCTGTACAAAGCAACACACACAAAATGCTGGCGGAACACAGCAGGCCAGGCAGCAGCTATAGGGAGAAGCACTGTCGACATTTCGGGCTGAGACCCTTCGTCCGGACTTCTCCCTATAGATGCTGCCTGGCCTGCTGTGTTCCACCAGCATTTTGTGTGTGTTGTTGTTTGAATTTCCAGCATCTGCAGATTTCCTCGTGTTTGATCTGTACAAAGCAATTATCCACTGATGTGAAGGCCTTGCATCACGCTGCCCGCCAATCATAAAAATTCACAGTGAGACCCTGAAAACACGTATGGCTTCCCACACCTCGCGTGTCACTTCTTGGTGATCATCATCATAGAACAGTGGACAATACAGGCTCTTCAGCCTAGGAATGTCAGGCCGGCCAAACGCCAAATTAGACCAAATCTAAATATAAGAGATTTTGAAGTCTTGAGAAACACACACACAAACTGCAGCAGAAACTCAGCATTAAAGCAGTACTTATAGAGAGGAATAAACTGAATCTATTTGCCGGCACATAACCCATATCCCCCAATTCCCTGCCTATTCATGCACCTCTTAAATGCCTCAATTATGTCTACTTCCACCACCTCCTCTGGCAGCACCTTCTAGGTACCTATCACTGTGTGTAAACCTTAGGTTGCGCATCTCCTTTAAACTTTATTCTTATAGCTATGTCTTCCAATATTTGACGTTTCTACCCTGGGAAAAAACTGTGACCTGTCTTTGCCTCTCATAATTTTATAAATCTCTGTCATGTTTCCCTTCTGCCTAACGCTCAGGGAGAAAACAGTCCAAGTTTGTCCAACCTCTCTTTATCGCTAACACTCTCTAATCCAGGCAGCATTTTGATCAATCTCTTCTCCACACTCTTTCCAAAAGCATCTACTTCCTTCCTGTGGCTGGGTGACCATAGCGGTTGAAGAAAGTGGGGTCTGAAGATCAAACCCTGGAACTTTGCACAAAACTCACTGACCAGTAAGCCCTGAGATCCGGGAAAGATTCCAAAAACATTTGTCAAAGCAAACCTCTCCAAGTTCACTGAAAGGATAGTGGGCATCATTTATGGACGTTCTCGTCAAATTCAGTTACATTGGCAGAGGCCACATTACTACCGCCTGATTCCTGAAAGATACTCTTTTCTAAACTCTGCCATTGCAAGAAATCACCAGGCAGACGGAGGAAAAGATTCAAGAATGTGCGCAAAGCGTTTTGCAAAAAATGATCATCGTACTAACTTCCGGGTATCTCTGCTTTAAGACTATTCAAAGTGGGGAAGGAGCAGTTGGGACAGTCTTGAGGTCACGGATGGGGAGCACAAAGAGATACCGTGAAAACAGGTACCGCACCAATAATCCACTGTCCCTACCAAGAGTCTGTGTTCCACCACCTCGAAACCCTCAAAACCTGAGTGGAAGCACGTCATCTTTGACAGGGAAGTACTGCCTCGGGGAGAAAAACCTAAATGACACAAATAACAGCAGTTAATACGTTCCCGATTCTAATTTGGGAGAAATCTATTAAACACTTAATCAAAACTATTTACTGCGGGAATTGAAACCCGAATGCAGAGATACAGTTCACACCCAAAGCATTACATAACGGCTATTATTTGAAAAGCTTGAATGAAAGGTATTACCCAAGGAAGTCAAACAAATCACTTAGGCTTTAATGACCTCTTTCGCAAAGTTTATGATTCCATAGTACACTTCACTAAAGTTCATCATTATAAAAGCAGCCAAACGTCCATTTAGAAAGAAGTCTTTTTGTAACCAGTCTTTTATCAAATTCCTTAAACACAAAAGCGACATCATTTATAGCTTGATTGGGCAGTGTCTTCCGTGGTCAGTTTGATATCCAAAGGTTTAAGGAGATGGGATATAGGCAATTCGTGCAGCCCCTCTGGGAATTTCTCCGGAGCGATGGCTGCGATTAAAGTTTGCATGGCCTTCACAAAGAGTGGCGGCGGACTGCAGCCCGAGAGCCACTGAAAGATGTCCGGAGAAAGCAAACTCTGCCAGAGACCGGCGTTGCTCCTCAGCGCCGACTTCATTTTAAATTTCAGTTCGGGCATGAAAAGCAGGAGACTGTGCAGGCAAGCGTGCTTGCCCTGCAGCTCCAGCCGGCTGTCACACAGCTGCAGGAGTAATGTGTCCAGCGGTGTATTGCCCTCGCAGTCGGTGATGTAGGGAGAGGAGCCGTGCGTCAGAAGCAGGATCAAACACTCGGCTCTGGCCAGCTCGCAAGCTAGGTGCAGCGGAGTTTTGCCGTTCTCCACATGCACGCAGCCCCTGCGGTTGATGTAATCCGAGCGGTCGATGCCAGGACAGTCCCGCAGGCACTTCAGGAGGCGTCCCAGGGTGGCGACGCGGTTGTAGCGTACGGCCATGGCGAGGTGCAGGGCCGAGGAGCGGCAGCAGCAGAAGCTGTCGCTGGGCACGGCCAGCGCTGCCCGCGGGTGTTGGCTGAGCAGATACTGGCCGTAGCGCTGGTGGTCGTGCACCAACGCGTAGAGCAGGGCTTCGGACGGCGAGTAGGCGCTCATACGGCCGCCCTCCTCCCAGTGAAACGCCTCCATGGTCCTTATTTCCTCCAGGATCCAGACGGGCAGGAGGTCCCGCACCGCCTGATAGAAGGCGAAGGACGATTTCTGGCAGCGCTCCTGGCAGCGGTAGTCGCGGTCGTGGGGAGGGCTGCCCAGGTCCCACGGCATGCTTGTCGAGCTCCTACAGCCGTTGTCGAGGTGACGGGAGGCTCTCCTCAGTGCTACACTTGTCTTGCTCACTGGCAACAGGTCGGCGACTTGTTGTTGCTGCGTCTCCGGGGAACCCGCTCTCCCGGAACTCGCTGGCTTCCGGTCAGCCCTTTTATGCGACCGTCCCCCTGACCGGCGACTCCGGCATTGGCCGCGCTGGACACACCGCCCTGATCCTGACTAATGGTGAAGCTGAACAGGGAACACCCTCTCACTGCCTATAATTTGACATTGAGACCACATCCTGCGAAGAGTCACCACAAACGCTATAAAGCGATGACGTGAGCAGCGTTAGATTCCAGTTTCCCCTTTATTGGTCAAAGCTCAAAGTAAGTTTATTAATAAAGTGCATATATATCATCACATACAACCCTGAGTTCCGCTTTCTTGCGGGCATACTCGGGATTTCCAAGAACCACAGAGGGATCAATAAGAGACGGCGCCTAACAGGAAGGGTAACCAAACAAATATATAATAATATTAATAACAACAACAACAACAACAACAGTAATAATAATAATAAACAAACAAACAAGCAAGCAAGCAATAAATATCGAGAACATGAGAGGAAAGTGAGTCCATCGGTTGTGGGAACAGTTTACTGATGCGGCAAGTGAAATTTCCGCATCCCCTCTGGTTCAGGAGCCTGATGGTTGAGGGGTAATAATTGTTTCTGAACCTGGTGGTGTGGGTCCTCCTTCCTGATGGCAGCGGTGAGAAGAGAGCAAGTGGGGGTCCTCGATGATGAATGCTGTTCTTCTGCGACAGCGCTCCGTGTAAATGGGCTCGATGGTGGGGAGGAATTTACCCGTGATGGGCTTAATTAGCCACTATAAATTGCGCCTACTATGCAACTGAGTGGTAGAGTTTGAAGAGGAATGTAAAAAAATTGGAGTGAATGACGGGAATGTATGGAGAATAAAAGTTGGGATTAATGTAAGGACAGTTTTTACCTCACTGCAGTAAGGTTTTAAATGGTTCCCCAATACAATAAATTAGTCTCGCCCTCACAATCTCCTCATGGCCCTGTACCCACACTGTACTGTCTCTGCAGCTGTTACGCCTTATTCTGTTCTGTTACTGTTTTACCTTGTTCTACCTCAGTGCACTGTGTAATGATTTGATCTGTATGACCAGCATGCAAGACAAACTTCTCACCGTGTCTCAGTACATGTGACCATGAAGCAATAATTACAGCAACAAATGGGTGTTCGATAGTCAGATTGGGACAATGAGTCTGTCTCAATACTACGACGTGCACGAGGCCCAGGTAGTGTATTAATCAGTCATACAGGGACCACGGACAATGATTCCAGACCTACTGCTTACCAGCCCAGTGAGTTGTGAGCACCAGATCTGGCACATGATGAAACGCTCTGGTTTGGAAATGATGCAACTACAATATCGTAACTTTATACAGAACTGTAACCTGCTTCATCACAAACAACAGAAAATCTGCAGTTGCTGAACTCCAAGGCAGCGCACAGAAAATGCTGGAGGAACTCAGCAGGTCAGGAGCGCCTCGACCTGAAACGTTGACTGCTTTACTCTTCCTCATAGATGCTGCCTGACCTGCTGAGTTCCTCTAGCGTGTGTGTGACTTGCTTTATCAGCACCTGTTCTACTAGTGACCCACCTCCCTATTAGCATACTGCGGAGGAAATGGAGACTAGTTAATAGATTCCCTGTAACAAGTGGCTGAGCTCGCTTGGTATCAAACCTAAACTAAAAGATGTTCCCCCTGAAAAGGAAAGAATGTAAAGTGAGTGGAAATAACGCCAATTTAGAATTTACAATTCAGAAATACAGCTTTCTAAATTAGATATAAATCACTATTCCTTTAACATATGTGAGCTCCAATTTAAACAGCTTCTTATCTCATGGAAGGCAGAAAAACAAGTTGATTCACCTTTTCAGAAGCATAACTATCCAACTCGTCACCAAAGCCTAAAAACAAACAAAAGTAACATTTGTTTTGAAAGCTTTAATTCCCCAAGCTATATTTGCTTGCATTCAGAAAAATAATCAATGTATCACGGACCTGTTCTGAGATCCAGTAATATAATGAAATCAAACAAGTTAAAGAATAATCTATAAAAGCAACCTGTTTTAACCTTAAATTTATCTTGCAAGTTGCCACCTGAATTTTAAATCTTGCGGCTATTTGATAGCAAACGCATCTGTCAAAAAAACATTTAAATAAAATTGATCTGGTCGAGCTTCAGAAAAAGGCGCTAGTGCACAGTACTCTAGTTATATTGTTACTTTGTGACGACTAATGCCATTCTGGTGGTGGGGGGAAAGGGGTGGCCCAATAGATTTTAAAGTAACACAGTACAAATCGCACTCAAGGCTTGGCATCAGTCTCATTAGTGGTCACAATTGTAGCAGAAAACATGTGAAGTTGCCACAATTTACAGTATTTTCTTTGCTATTTTTCTTTTTTTTTTGTTTTATAGGTACCTCGATAAGCCAAGTACCTACCTCTGCTAATTCATTTGTTCATTGAATTGCATTTCAGTTTATTGTCATTTAGAAACCACAAACGCAATGCAGTTAAAAATGTAACAACGTTCCTTCAATGCTCAGTATGTCTCTCTCTTGATACTTTGTTCCAACAGCAGACTATATATCAAAGAAAGATGGAGGTGAAAGTGACAGTTTCACATTGGTAATAGCTGACCAGAAATGACTGCAGAGGTGGAAGAGTGGCTCTGAAAGCATTCAGCAGCTACACGTCAATAGGACATTTTAGCAAAGCTCGACACATTGTACAGTGGCGAACATTCCGACCGGTTGCATCACTGCCTGTTACAGAGGCTCCAATGCGCAGAATCACAAGAGGCTGCAGAGGGTTGTACACTTAACCAGTTCAATCATGAGCGTAACCATCCCTACCACCAAGGACACTTTCAAAAGGCTGTGCTTTAAGAAGGTGGCATCCTTCATTAAGGGACCTCATCGTCGGGACATTACGGCTTCTCATTACTGCCATAAGGGAGTGTGATGGTATTGGGTTTGCCGAGCGCAAAATTCAAAACTCAATAGGATCCCAAGGCCTCCTGAATATGTAACACCCTGGGACTCTGGTTCGTGGCCGTGTGTCTGACACCAGGGTGATCTGGGACTCTGGTTCGTAGCCGTGTGTCTGACACCAGGGTGATCTGGGACTCTGGTTCGTGGCCGTGTGCCTGTCACCAGGGTGATCTGGTACTCTGGTTCGTGGCCGTGTGTCTGACACCAGGGTGATCTGGGACTCTGGTTCGTCCGTGTGTCTGACACCAGGGTGACCTGGGACACTGGTTCGTGGCCGTGTGTCTGGCACCAGGGTGATCTGGGACTCTGGTTCGTGGCCGTGTGTCTGACACCAGGGTGATCTGGGACTCTGGTTCGTGGCCGTGTGTCTGACACCAGGGTGATCTGGGACTCTGGTTCGTGGCCGTGTGTCTGTCACCAGGGGAATCCGGGACTCTGGTTCATGGCCGTGTGTCTGACACCAGGGTGATCTGGGACTCTGGTTCGTGGCCGTGTGTCTGCCACCAGGGTGGTCTGGGACTCTGGTTCGTGGCCGTGTGTCTGACACCAGGGTGATCTGGGACTCTGGTTCGTGGCCGTGTGTCTGACAACAGGGTGACCTGGGACTCTGGTTCGTGGCCGTGTGTCTGACACCAGGGTGATCTGGGACTCTGGTTCGTGGCCGTGTGCCTGTCACCAGGGTGATCTGGGACTCTGGTTCGTGGCCGTGTGTCTGACACCAGGGTGATCTGGGACTCTGGTTCGTCCGTGTGTCTGACACCAGGGTGATCTGGGACTCTGGTTCGTGGCCGTGTGTCTGACACCAGGGTGGTCTGGCACTCTGGTTCGTGGCCATGTGTCTGACACCAGGGTGGTCTGGGACTCTGGCTCATGGCCGTGTGTCTGACACCAGGATGACCTGGGACTCTGGTTCGTAGCCGTGTGCCTGTCACCAGGGTGATCTGGTTCGTGGCCGTGTGCCTGTCACCAGGGTGATCTGGGACTCTGGTTCGTGGCCGTGTGTCTGACACCAGGGTGATCTGGGACTCTGGTTGGTCCGTGTGTCTGACACCATGGTGGTCTGGGACTCTGGTTCGTGGCCGTGTGTCTGACACCAGGGTGATCTGGGACTCTGGTTCGTGGCCGTGTGTCTGGCACCAGGGTGATCTGGGACTCTGGTTCGTCCGTGTGTCTGACACCAGGGTGATCTGGGACTCTGGTTCGTCCGTGTGTCTGTCACCAGGGTGGTCTGGGACTCTGGTTCGTGGCCGTGTGTCTGACACCAGGGTGGTCTGGGACTCTGGTTCGTGGCCGTGTGTCTGACACCAGGGTGATCTGGGACTCTGGTTGGTCCGTGTGTCTGACACCAGGGTGGTCTGGGACTCTGGTTCGTGGCCGTGTGTCTGACACCAGGGTGGTCTGGAACTCTGGTTCGTGGCCGTGTGTCTGACACCAGGGTGATCTGGGACTCTGGTTCGTGGCCGTGTGTCTGTCACCAGGGGAATCCGGGACTCTGGTTCGTGGCCGTGTGTCTGACACCAGGGTAGTCTGGGACTCTGGTTCGTGGCCGTGTGTCTGACACCAGGGTGATCTGGGACTCTGGTTCGTGGCCCTGTGTCTGTCACCAGGGTGATCTGGGACTCTGGTTCGTGGCCGTGTGTCTGACACCAGGGTGGTCTGGGACTCTGGTTCGTGGCCGTGTGTCTGACACCAGGGTGATCTGGGACTCTGGTTCGTGGCCGTGTGTCTGTCACCAGGGGAATCCGGGACTCTGGTTCATGGCCGTGTGTCTGACACCAGGGTGATCTGGGACTCTGGTTCGTGGCCGTGTGTCTGCCACCAGGGTGGTCTGGGACTCTGGTTCGTGGCCGTGTGTCTGACACCAGGGTGATCTGGGACTCTGGTTCGTGGCCGTGTGTCTGACACCAGGGTGACCTGGGACTCTGGTTCGTGGCCGTGTGTCTGTCACCAGGGTGACCTGGGACTCTGGTTCGTGGCCGTGTGTCTGACACCAGGGTGATCTGGGACTCTGGTTGGTCCGTGTGTCTGACACCAGGGTGGTCTGGGACTCTGGTTCGTGGCCGTGTGTCTGACACCAGGGTGGTCTGGGACTCTGGTTCGTGGCCGTGTGTCTGACACCAGGGTGGTCTGGGACTCTGGCTCATGGCCGTGTGTCTGACACCAGGATGACCTGGGACTCTGGTTCGTAGCCGTGTGCCTGTCACCAGGGTGATCTGGGACTCTGGTTCGTGGCCGTGTGCCTGTCACCAGGGTGATCTGGGACTCTGGTTCGTGGCCGTGTGTCTGGCACCAGGGTGATCTGGGACTCTGGTTCGTCCGTGTGTCTGACACCAGGGTGGTCTGGGACTCTGGTTCGTGGCCGTGTGTCTGACACCAGGGTGATCTGGGACTCTGGTTCGTGGCCGTGTGTCTGGCACCAGGGTGATCTGGAACTCTGGTTCGTCCGTGTGTCTGACACCAGGGTGATCTGGGACTCTGGTTCGTCCGTGTGTCTGTCACCAGGGTGGTCTGGGACTCTGGTTCGTGGCCGTGTGTCTGACACCAGGGTGGTCTGGGACTCTGGTTCGTGGCCGTGTGACTGACACCAGGGTGGTCTGGGACTCTGGTTCGTGGCCGTGTGTCTGACACCAGGGTGGTCTGGGACTCTGGTTCGTGGCCGTGTGGCTGGCACCAGGGTGATCTGGGACTCTGGTTCGTGGCCGTGTGCCTGTCACCAGGGTGACCTGGGACTCTGGTTCGTGGCCGTGTGTCTGTCACCAGGGTGATCTGGGACTCTGGTTCGTGGCCGTGTGTCTGACACCAGGGTGATCTGGGACTCTGGTTCGTGGCCGTGTGTCTGACACCAGGGTGGTCTGGGACTCTGGTTCGTGGCCGTGTGTCTGACACCAGGGTGGTCTGGGACTCTGGTTCGTGGCCGTGTGTCTGACACCAGGGTGATCTGGGACTCTGGTTCGTGGCCGTGTGTCTGTCACCAGGAGAATCCGGGACTCTGGTTCGTGGCCGTGTGTCTGACACCAGGGTGGTCTGGGACTCTGGTTCGTGGCCGTGTGTCTGACACCAGGGTGATCTGGGACTCTGGTTCGTGGCCCTGTGTCTGTCACCAGGGTGATCTGGGACTCTGGTTCGTGGCCGTGTGTCTGACACCAGGGTGGTCTGGGACTCTGGTTCGTGGCCGTGTGTCTGACACCAGGGTGATCTGGGACTCTGGTTCGTGGCCGTGTGTATGTCACCAGGGGAATCCGGGACTCTGGTTCGTGGCCGTGTGTCTGACACCAGGGTGATCTGGGACTCTGGTTCGTGGCCGTGTGTCTGACACCAGGGTGGTCTGGGACTCTGGTTCGTGGCCGTGTGTCTGACACCAGGGTGATCTGGGACTCTGGTTCGTGGCCGTGTGTCTGACACCAGGGTGACCTGGGACTCTGGTTCGTGGCCGTGTGTCTGTCACCAGGGTGACCTGGGACTCTGGTTCGTGGCCGTGTGTCTGACACCAGGGTGATCTGGGACTCTGGTTGGTCCGTGTGTCTGACACCAGGGTGGTCTGGGACTCTGGTTCGTGGCCGTGTGTCTGACACCAGGGTGGTCTGGGACTCTGGTTCGTGGCCGTGTGTCTGACACCAGGGTGATCTGGGACTCTGGTTGGTCCGTGTGTCTGACACCAGGGTGATCTGGGACTCTGGTTCGTGGCCGTGTGTCTGACACCAGGGTGATCTGGGACTCTGGTTCGTGGCCGTGTGTCTGACACCAGGGTGATCTGGGACTCTGGTTCGTGGCCGTGTGTCTGACACAAGGGTGATCTGGGACTCTGGTTCGTGGCCGTGTGTCTGACACCAGGGTGGTCTGGGACTCTGGTTCGTGGCCGTGTGTCTGACACCAGGGTTATCTGGGACTCTGGTTCGTGGCCGTGTGTCTGTCACCAGGGGTATCCGGGACTCTGGTTCGTGGCCGTGTGTCTGACACCAGGGTGGTCTGGGACTCTGGTTCGTGGCCGTGTGTCTGACACCAGGGTGATCTGGGACTCTGGTTCGTGGCCGTGTGTCTGTCACCAGGGTGATCTGGGACTCTGGTTCGTGGCCGTGTGTCTGACACCAGGGTGATCTGGGACTCTGGTTCGTGGCCGTGTGTCTGACACCAGGGTGATCTGGGACTCTGGTTCGTGGCCGTGTGTCTGACACCAGGGTGATCTGGGACTCTGGTTCGTGGCCGTGTGTCTGACACAAGGGTGACCTGGGACTCTGGTTCGTGGCCGTGTGTCTGACACCAGGGTGATCTGGGACTCTGGTTGGTCCGTGTGTCTGACACCAGGGTGGTCTGGGACTCTGGTTCGTGGCCGTGTGTCTGACACCAGGGTGGTCTGGGACTCTGGTTCGTGGCCGTGTGTCTGACACCAGGGTGATCTGGGACTCTGGTTGGTCCGTGTGTCTGACACCAGGGTGATCTGGGACTCTGGTTCGTGGCCGTGTGTCTGACACCAGGGTGATCTGGGACTCTGGTTCGTGGCCGTGTGTCTGACACCAGGGTGATCTGGGACTCTGGTTCGTGGCCGTGTGTCTGACACCAGGGTGATCTGGGACTCTGGTTCGTGGCCGTGTGTCTGACACCAGGGTGATCTGGGACTCTGGTTCGTGGCCGTGTGTCTGACACAAGGGTGACCTGGGACTCTGGTTCGTGGCCGTGTGTCTGACACCAGGGTGGTCTGGGACTCTGGTTCGTCCGTGCGTCTGACACCAGGGTGTTCTGGGACTCTGGTTCGTGGCCGTGTGTCTGGCACCAGGGTGATCTGGGACTCTGGTTCGTGGCCGTGTGACTGACACCAGGGTAGTCTGGGACTCTGGTTCGTGGCCATGTGTCTGACACCAGGGTGGTCTGGGACTCTGGTTCGTGGCCGTGTGTCTGACACCAGGGTGATCTGGGACTCTGGTTCGTGGCCGTGTGTCTGACACCAGGGTGATCTGGGACTCTGGTTCGTGGCCGTGTGTCTGACACCAGGGTGACCTGGGACTCTGGTTCGTGGCCGTGTGTCTGACACCAGGGTGATCTGGGACTCTGGTTCGTGGCCGTGTGTCTGACACAAGGGTGACCTGGGACTCTGGTTCGTAGCCGTGTGTCTGACACCAGGGTAGTCTGGGACTCTGGTTCGTCCGTGTGTCTGACACCAGGGTGTTCTGGGACTCTGGTTCGTGGCCGTGTGTCTGGCACCAGGGTGATCTGGGACTCTGGTTCGTGGCCGTGTGACTGACACCAGGGTGGTCTGGGACTCTGGTTCGTGGCCGTGTGTCTGACACCAGGGTGATCTGGGACTATGGTTGGTCCGTGTGTCTGACACCAGGGTGGTCTGGGACTCTGGTTCGTGGCCATGTTTCTGACACCAGAGTGATCTGGGACTCTGGTTCGTGGCCGTGTGTCTGGCACCAGGGTGATCTGGGACTCTGGTTCGTCCGTGTGTCTGACACCAGGGTGATCTGGGACTCTGGTTCGTCCGTGTGTCTGTCACCAGGGTGGTCTGGGACTCTGGTTCGTGGCCGTGTGTCTGACACCAGGGTGGTCTGGGACTCTGGTTCGTGGCCGTGTGACTGACACCAGGGTGGTCTGGGACTCTGGTTCGTGGCCGTGTGTCTGACACCAGGGTGGTCTGGGACTCTGGTTCGTGGCCGTCTGCCTGTCACCAGGGTGATCTGGGACTCTGGTTCGTGGCCGTGTGCCTGTCACCAGGGTGACCTGGGACTCTGGTTCGTGGCCGTGTGTCTGACACCAGGGTGATCTGGGACTCTGGTTCGTGGCCGTGTGTCTGACACAAGGGTGACCTGGGACTCTGGTTCGTAGCCGTGTGTCTGACACCAGGGTGGTCTGGGACTCTGGTTCGTCCGTGTGTCTGACACCAGGGTGTTCTGGGACTCTGGTTCGTGGCCGTGTGTCTGGCACCAGGGTGATCTGGGACTCTGGTTCGTGGCCGTGTGACTGACACCAGGGTGGTCTGGGACTCTGGTACGTGGCCGTGTGTCTGACACCAGGGTGATCTGGGACTCTGGTTGGTCCGTGTGTCTGACACCAGGGTGGTCTGGGACTCTGGTTCGTGGCCGTGTGTCTGACACCAGGGTGGTCTGGGACTCTGGTTCGTGGCCGTGTGACTGACACCAGGGTGGTCTGGGACTCTGGTTCGTGGCCGTGTGTCTGACACCAGGGTGGTCTGGGACTCTGGTTCGTGGCCGTCTGCCTGTCACCAGGGTGATCTGGGACTCTGGTTCGTGGCCGTGTGCCTGTCACCAGAGTGACCTGGGACTCTGGTTCGTGGCCATGTGTCTGTCACCAGGGTGATCTGGGACTCTGGTTCGTGGCCGTGTGTCTGACACCAGGGTGATCTGGGACTCTGGTTGGTCCGTGTGTCTGACACCAGGGTGGTCTGGGACTCTGGTTCGTGGCCGTGTGTCTGACACCAGGGTGGTCTGGGACTCTGGTTCGTGGCCGTGTGTCTGACACCAGGGTGATCTGGGACTCTGGTTCGTGGCCGTGTGTCTGTCACCAGGGGAATCCGGGACTCTGGTTCGTGGCCGTGTGTCTGACACCAGGGTGGACTGGGACTCTGGTTCGTGGCCGTGTGTCTGACACCAGGGTGATCTGGGACTCTGGTTCGTGGCCCTGTGTCTGTCACCAGGGTGATCTGGGACTCTGGTTCGTGGCCGTGTGTCTGACACCAGGGTGGTCTGGGACTCTGGTTCGTGGCCGTGTGTCTGACACCAGGGTGATCTGGGACTCTGGTTCGTGGCCGTGTGTCTGTCACCAGGGGAATCCGGGACTCTGGTTCGTGGCCGTGTGTCTGACACCAGGGTGGTCTGGGACTCTGGTTCGTGGCCGTGTGACTGACACCAGGGTGGTCTGGGACTCTGGTTCGTGGCCGTGTGTCTGACACCAGGGTGGTCTGGGACTCTGGTTCGTGGCCGTCTGCCTGTCACCAGGGTGATCTGGGACTCTGGCTCGTGGCCGTGTGCCTGTCACCAGGGTGACCTGGGACTCTGGTTCGTGGCCGTGTGTCTGTCACCAGGGTGATCTAGGACTCTGGTTCGTGGCCGTGTGTCTGACACCAGGGTGATCTGGGACTCTGGTTGGTCCGTGTGTCTGACACCAGGGTGGTCTGGGACTCTGGTTCGTGGCCGTGTGTCTGACACCAGGGTGGTCTGGGACTCTGGTTCGTCCGTGTGTCTGACACCAGGGTGTTCTGGGACTCTGGCTCGTGGCCGTGTGTCTGGCACCAGGGTGATCTGGGACTCTGGTTCGTGGCCGTGTGACTGACACCAGGGTGGTCTGGGACTCTGGTTCGTGGCGGTGTGTCTGACACCAGGGTGATCTGGGACTCTGGTTGGTCCGTGTGTCTGACACCAGGTTGGTCTGGGACTCTGGTTCGTGGCCGTGTTTCTGACACCAGGGTGATCTGGGACTCTGGTTCGTGGCCGTGTGTCTGGCACCAGGGTGATCTGGGACTCTGGTTCGTCCGTGTGTCTGACACCAGGGTGATCTGGGACTCTGGTTCGTCCGTGTGTCTGTCACCAGGGTGGCCTGGGACTCTGGTTCGTGGCCGTGTGTCTGACACCAGGGTGGTCTGGGACTCTGGTTCGTGGCCGTGTGACTGACACCAGGGTGGTCTGGGACTCTGGTTCGTGGCGGTGTGTCTGACACCAGGGTGATCTGGGACTCTGGTTGGTCCGTGTGTCTGACACCAGGGTGGTCTGGGACTCTGGTTCGTGGCCGTGTTTCTGACACCAGGGTGATCTGGGACTCTGGTTCGTCCGTGTGTCTGTCACCAGGGTGGTCTGGGACTCTGGTTCGTGGCCGTGTGTCTGACACCAGGGTGGTCTGGGACTCTGGTTCGTGGCCGTGTGACTGACACCAGGGTGGTCTGGGACTCTGGTTCGTGGCCGTGTGTCTGACACCAGGGTGGTCTGGGACTCTGGTTCGTGGCCGTCTGCCTGTCACCAGGGTGATCTGGGACTCTGGTTCGTGGCCGTGTGCCTGTCACCAGGGTGACCTGGGACTCTGGTTCGTGGCCGTGTGTCTGACACCAGGGTGATCTGGGACTCTGGTTCGTGGCCGTGTGTCTGACACAAGGGTGACCTGGGACTCTGGTTCGTAGCCGTGTGTCTGACACCAGGGTGGTCTGGGACTGTGGTTCGTCCGTGTGTCTGACACCAGGGTGTTCTGGGACTCTGGTTCGTGGCCGTGTGTCTGGCACCAGGGTGATCTGGGACTCTGGTTCGTGGCCGTGTGACTGACACCAGGGTGGTCTGGGACTCTGGTTCGTGGCCGTGTGTCTGACACCAGGGTGATCTGGGACTCTGGTTGGTCCGTGTGTCTGACACCAGGGTGGTCTGGGACTCTGGTGCGTGGCCGTGTTTCTGACACCAGGGTGATCTGGGACTCTGGTTCGTGGCCGTGTGTCTGGCACCAGGGTGATCTGGGACTCTGGTTCGTCCGTGTGTCTGACACCAGGGTGATCTGGGACTCTGGTTCGTCCGTGTGTCTGTCACCAGGGTGGTCTGGGACTCTGGTTCGTGGCCGTGTGTCTGACACCAGGGTGGTCTGGGACTCTGGTTCGTGGCCGTGTGACTGACACCAGGGTGGTCTGGGACTCTGGTTCGTGGCCGTGTGTCTGACACCAGGGTGGTCTGGGACTCTGGTTCGTGGCCGTCTGCCTGTCACCAGGGTGATCTGGGACTCTGGTTCGTGGCTGTGTGTCTGACACCAGGGTGGTCTGGGACTCTGGTTCGTGGCCGTGTGCCTGTCACCAGGGTGACCTGGGACTCTGGTTCGTGGCCGTGTGTCTGTCACCAGGGTGATCTGGGACTCTGGTTCGTGGCCGTGTGTCTGACACCAGGGTGATCTGGGACTCTGGTTGGTCCGTGTGTCTGACACCAGGGTGGTCTGGGACTCTGGTTCGTGGCCGTGTGTCTGACACCAGGGTGGTCTGGGACTCTGGTTCGTGGCCGTGTGTCTGACACCAGGGTGATCTGGGACTCTGGTTCGTGGCCGTGTGTCTGTCACCAGGGGAATCCGGGACTCTGGTTCGTGGCCGTGTGTCTGACACCAGGGTGGTCTGGGACTGTGGTTCGTGGCCGTGTGACTGACACCAGGGTGGTCTGGGACTCTGGTTCGTGGCCGTGTGTCTGACACCAGGGTGGTCTGGGACTCTGGTTCGTGGCCGTCTGCCTGTCGCCAGGGTGATCTGGGACTCTGGCTCGTGGCCGTGTGCCTGTCACCAGGGTGACCTGGGACTCTGGTTCGTGGCCGTGTGTCTGTCACCAGGGGAATCCGGGACTCTGGTTCGTGGCCGTGTGTCTGACACCAGGGTGGTCTGGGACTCTGGTTCGTGGCCGTGTGTCTGACACCAGGGTGGTCTGGGACTCTGGTTCGTGGCCGTCTGCCTGTCACCAGGGTGATCTGGGACTCTGGTTCGTGGCCGTGTGCCTGTCACCAGGGTGACCTGGGACTCTGGTTCGTGGCCGTGTGTCTGACACCAGGGTGATCTGGGACTCTGGTTCGTGGCCGTGTGTCTGTCACCAGGGGAATCCGGGACTCTGGTTCGTGGCCGTGTGTCTGACACCAGGGTGATCTGGGACTCTGGTTCGTGGCCGTGTGTCTGACACCAGGGTGGTCTGGGACTCTGGTTCGTGGCCGTGTGTCTGACACAAGGGTGACCTGGGACTCTGGTTCGTGGCCATGTGTCTGACACCAGGGTGATCTGGGACTCTGGTTGGTACGTGTGTCTGACACCAGGGTGGTCTGGGACTCTGGTTCGTGGCCGTGTGTCTGACACCAGGGTGGTCTGGGACTCTGGTTCGTTGCCGTGTGTCTGACACCAGGGTGATCTGGGACTCTGGTTGGTCCGTGTGTCTGACACCAGGGTGATCTGGGACTCTGGTTCGTGGCCGTGTGTCTGACACCAGGGTGATCTGGGACTCTGGTTCGTGGCCGTGTGTCTGACACCAGGGTGATCTGGGACTCTGGTTCGTGGCCGTGTGTCTGACACCAGGGTGATCTGGGACTCTGGTTCGTGGCCGTGTGTCTGATACCAGGGTGATCTGGGACTCTGGTTCGTGGCAGTGTGTCTGACACAAGGGTAACCTGGGACTCTGGTTCGTGGCCGTGTGTCTGACACCAGGGTGGTCTGGGACTCTGGTTCGTCCGTGTGTCTGACACCAGGGTGTTCTGGGACTCTGGTTCGTGGCCGTGTGTCTGGCACCAGAGTGATCTGGGACTCTGGTTCGTGGCCGTGTGACTGACACCAGGGTGGTCTTGGACTCTGGTTCGTGGCCATGTGTCTGACACCAGGGTGGTCTGGGACTCTGGCTCATGGCCTTGTGTCTGACACCAGGATGACCTGGGACTCTGGTCCGTAGCCGTGTGCCTGTCACCAGGGTGATCTGGGACTCTGGTTCGTGGCCGTGTGCCTGTCACCAGGGTGATCTGGGATTCTGGTTCGTGGCCGTGTGTCTGACACCAGGGTGATCTGGGACTCTGGTTGGTCCGTGTGTCTGACACCAGGGTGGTCTGGGACTCTGGTTCGTGGCCGTGTGTCTGACACCAGGGTGATCTGGGACTCTGGTTCGTGGCCGTGTGTCTGGCACCAGGGTGATCTGGGACTCTGGTTCGTCCGTGTGTCTGACACCAGGGTGATCTGGGACTCTGGTTCGTCCGTGTGTCTGTCACCAGGGTGGTCTGGGACTCTGGTTCGTGGCCGTGTGTCTGACACCAGGGTGGTCTGGGACTGTGGTTCGTGGCCGTGTGACTGACACCAGGGTGGTCTGGGACTCTGGTTCGTGGCCGTGTGTCTGACACCAGGGTGGTCTGGGACTCTGGTTCGTGGCCGTCTGCCTGTCACCAGGGTGATCTGGGACTCTGGCTCGTGGCCGTGTGCCTGTCACCAGGGTGACCTGGGACTCTGGTTCGTGGCCGTGTGTCTGTCACCAGGGTGATCTGGGACTCTGGTTCGTGGCCGTGTGTCTGACACCAGGGTGATCTGGGACTCTGGTTGGTCCGTGTGTCTGACACCAGGGTGGTCTGGGAGTCTGGTTCGTGGCCGTGTGTCTGACACCAGGGTGGTCTGGGACTCCGGTTCGTGGCCGTGTGTCTGACACCAGGGTGATCTGGGACTCTGGTTGGTCCGTGTGTCTGACACCAGGGTGGTCTGGGACTCTGGTTCGTGGCCGTGTGTCTGACACCAGGGTGGTCTGGGACTCTGGTTCGTGGCCGTGTGTCTGACACCAGGGTGATCTGGGACTCTGGTTGGTCCGTGTGTCTGACAACAGGGTGATCTGGGACTCTGGTTCGTGGCCGTGTGTCTGACACCAGGGTGATCTGTGACTCTGGTTCGTGGCCGTGTGTCTGACACCAGGGTGATCTGGGACTCTGGTTGGTCCGTGTGTCTGACACCAGGGTGGTCTGGGACTCTGGTTCGTGGCCGTGTGTCTGACACCAGGGTGATCTGGGACTCTGGTTCGTGGCCGTGTGTCTGGCACGAGGGTGATCTGGGACTCTGGTTCGTCCGTGTGTCTGACACCAGGGTGATCTGGGACTCTGGTTCGTCCATGTGTCTGTCACCAGGGTGGTCTGGGACTCTGGTTCGTGGCCGTGTGTCTGACACCAGGGTGGTCTGGGTCTCTGGTTCGTGGCCGTGTGACTGACACCAGGGTGGTCTGGGACTCTGGTTCGTGGCCGTGTGTCTGACACCAGGGTGGTCTGGGACTCTGGTTCGTGGCCGTCTGCCTGTCACCAGGGTGATCTGGGACTCTGGCTCGTGGCCGTGTGCCTGTCACCAGGGTGACCTGGGACTCTGGTTCGTGGCCGTGTGTCTGTCACCAGGGTGATCTGGGACTCTGGTTCGTGGCCGTGTGTCTGACACCAGGGTGATCTGGGACTCTGGTTGGTCCGTGTGTCTGACACCAGGGTGGTCTGGGACTCTGGTTCGTGGCCGTGTGTCTGACACCAGGGGGGTCTGGGACTCCGGTTCGTGGCCGTGTGTCTGACACCAGGGTGATCTGGGACTCTGGTTCGTGGCCGTGTGTCTGTCACCAGGGGAATCCGGGACTCTGGTTCGTGGCCGTGTGTCTGACACCAGGGTGGTCTGGGACTCTGGTTCGTGGCCGTGTGTCTGACACCAGGGTGATCTGGGACTCTGGTTCGTGGCCCTGTGTCTGTCACGAGGGTGATCTGGGACTCTGGTTCGTGGCCGTGTGTCTGACACCAGGGTGGTCTGGGACTCTGGTTCGTGGCCGTGTGTCTGACACCAGGGTGATCTGGGACTCTGGTTCGTGGCCGTGTGTCTGTCACCAGGGGGATCCGGGACTCTGCTTCGTGGCCGTGTGTCTGACACCAGGGTGATCTGGGACTCTGGTTCGTGGCCGTGTGTCTGACACCAGGGTTGTCTGGGACTCTGGTTCGTGGCCGTGTGTCTGACTCCAGGGTGGTCTGGGACTCTGGTTCGTGGCCGTGTGTCTGACACCAGGGTGATCTGGGACTCTGGTTGGTCCGTGTGTCTGACACCAGGGTGATCTGGGACTCTGGTTCGTGGCCGTGTGTCTGACACCAGGGTGATCTGGGACTCTGGTTCGTGGCCGTGTGTCTGACACCAGGGTGGTCTGGGACTCTGGTTCGTGGCCGTGTGTCTGACACCAGGGTGATCTGGGACTCTGGTTCGTGGCCGCGTGTCTGTCACCAGGGGTATCCGGGACTCTGGTTCGTGGCCGTGTGTCTGACACCAGGGTGGTCTGGGACTCTGGTTCGTGGCCGTGTGTCTGACACCAGGGTGATCTGGGACTCTGGTTCGTGGCCGTGTGTCTGTCACCAGGGTGATCTGGGACTCTGGTTCGTGGCCGTGTGTCTGACACCAGGGTGATCTGGGACTCTGGTTCGTGGCCGTGTGTCTGACACCAGGGTGATCTGGGACTCTGGTTCGTGGCCGCGTGTCTGTCACCAGGGGTATCCGGGACTCTGGTTCGTGGCCGTGTGTCTGACACCAGGGTGGTCTGGGACTCTGGTTCGTGGCCGTGTGTCTGACACCAGGGTGATCTGGGACTCTGGTTCGTGGCCGTGTGTCTGTCACCAGGGTGATCTGGGACTCTGGTTCGTGGCCGTGTGTCTGACACCAGGGTGATCTGGGACTCTGGTTCGTGGCCGTGTGTCTGACACCAGGGTGATCTGGGACTCTGGTTCGTGGCCGTGTGTCTGACACCAGGGTGATCTGGGACTCTGGTTCGTGGCCGTGTGTCTGACACAAGGGTGACCTGGGACTCTGGTTCGTGGCCGTGTGTCTGACACCAGGGTAATCTGGGACTCTGGTTGGTCCGTGTGTCTGACACCAGGGTGGTCTGGGACTCTGGTTCGTGGCCGTGTGTCTGACACCAGGGTGGTCTGGGACTCTGGTTCGTGGCCGTGTGTCTGACACCAGGGTGATCTGGGACTCTGGTTGGTCCGTGTGTGACAACAGGGTGATCTGGGACTCTGGTTCGTGGCCGTGTGTCTGACACCAGGGTGATCTGTGACTCTGGTTCGTGGCCGTGTGTCTGACACCAGGGTGATCTGGGACTCTGGTTCGTGGCCGTGTGTCTGACACCAGGGTGATCTGGGACTCTGGTTCGTGGCCGTGTGTCTGACACCAGGGTGATCTGGGACTCTGGTTCGTGGCCGTGTGTCTGACACAAGGGTGACCTGGGACTCTGGTTCGTGGCCGTGTGTCTGACACCAGGGTGGTCTGGGACTCTGGTTCGTCCGTGTGTCTGACACCAGGGTGTTCTGGGACTCTGGTTCGTGGCCGTGTGTCTGGCACCAGGGTGATCTGGGACTCTGGTTCGTGGCCGTGTGACTGACACCAGGGTGGTCTGGGACTCTGGTTCGTGGCCATGTGTCTGACACCAGGGTGGTCTGGGACTCTGGCTCATGGCCGTGTGTCTGACACCAGGATGACCTGGGACTCTGGTTCGTAGCCGTGTGCCTGTCACCAGGGTTATCTGGGACTCTGGTTCGTGGCCGTGTGCCTGTCACCAGGGTGATCTGGGACTCTGGTTCGTGGCCGTGTGTCTGACACCAGGGTGATCTGGGACTCTGGTTGGTCCATGTGTCTGACACCAGGGTGGTCTGGGACTCTGGTTCGTGGCCGTGTGTCTGGCACCAGGGTGATCTGGGACTCTGGTTCGTCTGTGTGTCTGACACCAGGGTGATCTGGGACTCTGGTTCGTCCGTGTGTCTGTCACCAGGGTGGTCTGGGACTCTGGTTCGTGGCCGTGTGTCTGACACCAGGGTGGTCTGGGACTCTGGTTCTCGGCCGTGTGTCTGACACCAGGGTGATCTGGGACTCTGGTTCGTGGCCGTGTGTCTGTCACCAGGGGAATCCGGGACTCTGGTTCGTGGCCGTGTGTCTTACACCAGGGTGGTCTGGGACTCTGGTTCGTGGCCGTGTGTCTGACACCAGGGTGATCTGCGACTCTGGTTCGTGGCCGTGTGTCTGTCACCAGGGTGATCTTGGACTCTGGTTCGTGGCCGTGTGTCTGACACCAGGGTGATCTGGGACTCTGGTTCGTGGCCGTGTGTCTGACACCAGGGTGATCTGGGACTCTGGTTCGTGGCCGTGTGTCTGACACCAGGGTGATCTGGGACTCTGGTTCGTGGCCGTGTGTCTGACACAAGGGTGACCTGGGACTCTGGTTCGTGGCCGTGTGTCTGACACCAGGGTGATCTGGGACTCTGGTTGGTCCGTGTGTCTGACACCAGGGTGGTCTGGGACTCTGGTTCGTGGCCGTGTGTCTGACACCAGGGTGGTCTGGTACTCTGGTTCGTGGCCGTGTGTCTGACACCAGGGTGATCTGGGACTCTGGTTGGTCCGTGTGTCTGACACCAGGGTGATCTGGGACTCTGGTTCGTGGCCGTGTGTCTGACACCAGGGTGATCTGGGACTCTGGTTCGTGGCCGTGTGTCTGACACCAGGGTGATCTGGGACTCTGGTTCTTGGCCGTGTGTCTGACACCAGGGTGATCTGGGACTCTGGTTCGTGGCCGTGTGTCTGACAGAAGGGTGACCTGGGACTCTGGTTCGTGGCCGTGTGTCTGACACCAGGGTGGTCTGGGACTCTGGTTCGTCCGTGTGTCTGACACCAGGGTGTTCTGGGACTCTGGTTCGTGGCCGTGTGTCTGGCACCAGGGTGATCTGGGACTCTGGTTCGTGGCCGTGTGACTGACACCAGGGTGGTCTGGGACTCTGGTTCGTGGCCGTGTGTCTGACACCAGGGTGGTCTGGGACTCTGGCTCGTGGCCGTGTGTCTGACACCAGGATGACCTGGGACTCTGGTTCGTAGCCGTGTGCCTGTCACCAGGGTGATCTGGGACTCTGGTTCGTGGCCGTGTGCCTGTTACCAGGGTGATCTGGGACTCTGGTTCGTGGCCGTGTGTCTGACACCAGGGTGATCTGGGACTCTGGTTGGTCCGTGTGTCTGACACCAGGGTGGTCTGGGACTCTGGTTCGTGGCCGTGTGTCTGACACCAGGGTGATCTGGGACTCTGGTTCGTGGCCGTGTGTCTGGCACCAGGGTGATCTGGGACTCTGGTTCGTCCGTGTGTCTGACACCAGGGTGATCTGGGACTCTGGTTCGTCCGTGTGTCTGTCACCAGGGTGGTCTGGGACTCTGGTTCGTGGCCGTGTGACTGACACCAGGGTGGTCTGGGACTCTGGTTCGTGGCCGTGTGTCTGACACCAGGGTGGTCTGGGACTCTGGTTCGTGGCTGTGTGTCTGGCACCAGGGTGATCTGGAACTCTGGTTCGTCCGTGTGTCTGACACCAGGGTGATCTGGGACTCTGGTTCGTGGCCGTGTGTCTGTCACCAGGGTGATCTGGGACTCTGGTTCGTGGCCGTGTGTCTGACACCAGGGTGATCTGGGACTCTGGTTCGTGGCCGTGTGTCTGACACCAGGGTGATCTGGGACTCTGGTTCGTGGCCGTGTGTCTGTCACCAGGGTGACCTGGGACTCTGGTTCGTAGCCGTGTGTCTGACACCAGGGTGATCTGGGACTCTGGTTCGTGGCCGTGTGTCTGACACCAGGGTGACCTGGGACTCTGGTTCGTGGCCGTGTGTCTGACACCAGGGTGATCTGGGACTCTGGTTGGTCTGTGTGTCTGACACCAGGGTGGTCTGGGACTCTGGTTCGTGGCCGTGTGTCTGACACCAGGGTGGTCTGGGACTCTGGTTCGTGGCCGTGTGTCTGACACCAGGGTGATCTGGGACTCTGGTTCGTGGCCGTGTGTCTGTCACCAGGGAAATCCGGGACTCTGGTTCGTGGCCGTGTGTCTGACACCAGGGCGGTCTGGGACTCTGGTTCGTGGCCGTGTGTCTGACACCAGGGTGATCTGGGACTCTGGTTCGTGGCCGTGTGTCTGTCACCAGGGTGATCTGGGACTCTGGTTCGTGGCCGTGTGTCTGACACCAGGGTGATCTGGGACTCTGGTTCGTGGCCGTGTGTCTGACACCAGGGTGATCTGGGACTGGTTCGTGGCCGTGTGTCTGACACCAGGGTGATCTGGGACTCTGGTTCGTGGCCGTGTGTCTGACACAAGGGTGACCTGGGACTCTGGTTCGTGGCCGTGTGTCTGACACCAGGGTGATCTGGGACTCTGGTTGGTCCGTGTGTCTGACACCAGGGTGGTCTGGGACTCTGGTTCGTGGCCGTGTGTCTGACACCAGGGTGGTCTGGGACTCTGGTTCGTGGCCGTGTGTCTGACACCAGGGTGTTCTGGGACTCTGGTTGGTCCGTGTGTCTGACACCAGGGTGGTCTGGGACTCTGGTTCGTGGCCGTGTGTCTGACAGCAGGGTGGTCTGGGACTCTGGTTCGTGGCCGTGTGTCTGACACCAGGGTGATCTGGGACTCTGGTTCGTGGCCATGTGTCTGTCACCAGGGGAATCCGGGACTCTGGTTCGTGGCCGTGTGTCTGACACCAGGGTGGTCTGGGACTCTGGTTCGTGGCCGTGTGTCTGACACCAGGGTGATCTGGGACTCTGGTTCGTGGCCGTGTGTCTGTCACCAGGGTGACCTGGGACTCTGGTTCGTGGCCGTGTGTCTGACACCAGGGTGATCTGGGACTCTGATTCGTGGCCGTGTGTCTGACACCAGGGTGATCTGGGACTCTGGTTCGTGGCCGTGTGTCTGACACCAGGGTGATCTGGGACTCTGGTTCGTGGCCGTGTGTCTGACACCAGGGTGATCTGGGTCTCTGGTTCGTGGCCGTGTGTCTGTCACCAGGGTGACCTGGGACTCTGGTTCGTGGCCGTGTGTCTGACACCAGGGTGATCTGGGACTCTGGTTCGTGGCCGTGTGTCTGACACAAGGGTGACCTGGGACTCTGGTTCGTGGCCGTGTGTCTGACACCAGGGTAGTCTGGGACTCTGGTTCGTCTGTGTGTCTGACACCAGGGTGATCTGGGACTCTGGTTCGTGGCCGTGTGTCTGGCACCAGGGTGATCTGGGACTCTGGTTCGTGGCCGTGTGTCTGGCACCAGGGTGATCTGGGACTCTGGTTCCTGGCCGTGTGACTGACACCAGGGTGATCTGGGACTCTGGTTCGTGGCCGTGTGTCTGACACCAGGGTGGTCTGGGACTCTGGTTCGTGGCCGTGTGCCTGTCACCAGGGTGATCTGGGACTCTGGTTCGTGGCCGTGTGCCTGTCACCAGGGTGGTCTGGGACTCTGGTTCGTGGCCGTGTGTCTGTCACCAGGGTGATCTGGTACTCTGGTTCGTGGCCGTGTGTCTGACACCAGGGTGATCTGGGACTCTGGTTGGTCCGTGTGTCTGACACCAGGGTGATCTGGGACTCTGGTTCGTGGCCGTGTGTCTGACACCAGGGTGATCTGGGACTCTGGTTGGTCCGTGTGTCTGACACCAGGGTGGTCTGGGACTCTGGTTCGTGGCCGTGTGTCTGTCACCAGGGTGACCTGGGACTCTGGTTCGTGGCCGTGTGTCTGACACCAGGGTGATCTGGGACTCTGGTTCGTGGCCGTGTGTCTGACACCAGGGTGATCTGGGACTCTGGTTCGTGGCCGTGTGTCTGACACCAGGGTGATCTGGGACTCTGGTTGGTCTGTGTGTCTGACACCAGGGTGGTCTGGGACTCTGGTTCGTGGCCGTGTGTCTGACACCAGGGTGGTCTGGGACTCTGGTTCGTGGCCGTGTGTCTGACACCAGGGTGATCTGGGACTCTGGTTCGTGGCCGTGTGTCTGTCACCAGGGAGATCCGGGACTCTGGTTCGTGGCCGTGTGTCTGACACCAGGGCGGTCTGGGACTCTGGTTCGTGGCCGTGTGTCTGACACCAGGGTGATCTGGGACTCTGGTTCGTGGCCGTGTGTCTGTCACCAGGGTGATCTGGGACTCTGGTTCGTGGCCGTGTGTCTGACACCAGGGTGATCTGGGACTCTGGTTCGTGGCCGTGTGTCTGACACCAGGGTGATCTGGGACTGGTTCGTGGCCGTGTGTCTGACACCAGGGTGATCTGGGACTCTGGTTCGTGGCCGTGTGTCTGACACAAGGGTGACCTGGGACTCTGGTTCGTGGCCGTGTGTCTGACACCAGGGTGATCTGGGACTCTGGTTGGTCCGTGTGTCTGACACCAGGGTGGTCTGGGACTCTGGTTCGTGGCCGTGTGTCTGACACCAGGGTGGTCTGGGACTCTGGTTCGTGGCCGTGTGTCTGACACCAGGGTGTTCTGGGACTCTGGTTGGTCCGTGTGTCTGACACCAGGGTGGTCTGGGACTCTGGTTCGTGGCCGTGTGTCTGACAGCAGGGTGGTCTGGGACTCTGGTTCGTGGCCGTGTGTCTGACACCAGGGTGATCTGGGACTCTGGTTCGTGGCCATGTGTCTGTCACCAGGGGAATCCGGGACTCTGGTTCGTGGCCGTGTGTCTGACACCAGGGTGGTCTGGGACTCTGGTTCGTGGCCGTGTGTCTGACACCAGGGTGATCTGGGACTCTGGTTCGTGGCCGTGTGTCTGTCACCAGGGTGACCTGGGACTCTGGTTCGTGGCCGTGTGTCTGACACCAGGGTGATCTGGGACTCTGATTCGTGGCCGTGTGTCTGACACCAGGGTGATCTGGGACTCTGGTTCGTGGCCGTGTGTCTGTCACCAGGGTGATCTGGGACTCTGGTTCGTGGCCGTGTGTCTGACACCAGGGTGATCTGGGACTCTGGTTCGTGGCCGTGTGTCTGACACCAGGGTGATCTGGGACTGGTTCGTGGCCGTGTGTCTGACACCAGGGTGATCTGGGACTCTGGTTCGTGGCCGTGTGTCTGACACAAGGGTGACCTGGGACTCTGGTTCGTGGCCGTGTGTCTGACACCAGGGTGATCTGGGACTCTGGTTGGTCCGTGTGTCTGACACCAGGGTGGTCTGGGACTCTGGTTCGTGGCCGTGTGTCTGACACCAGGGTGGTCTGGGACTCTGGTTCGTGGCCGTGTGTCTGACACCAGGGTGTTCTGGGACTCTGGTTGGTCCGTGTGTCTGACACCAGGGTGGTCTGGGACTCTGGTTCGTGGCCGTGTGTCTGACAGCAGGGTGGTCTGGGACTCTGGTTCGTGGCCGTGTGTCTGACACCAGGGTGATCTGGGACTCTGGTTCGTGGCCATGTGTCTGTCACCAGGGGAATCCGGGACTCTGGTTCGTGGCCGTGTGTCTGACACCAGGGTGGTCTGGGACTCTGGTTCGTGGCCGTGTGTCTGACACCAGGGTGATCTGGGACTCTGGTTCGTGGCCGTGTGTCTGTCACCAGGGTGACCTGGGACTCTGGTTCGTGGCCGTGTGTCTGACACCAGGGTGATCTGGGACTCTGATTCGTGGCCGTGTGTCTGACACCAGGGTGATCTGGGACTCTGGTTCGTGGCCGTGTGTCTGACACCAGGGTGATCTGGGACTCTGGTTCGTGGCCGTGTGTCTGACACCAGGGTGATCTGGGTCTCTGGTTCGTGGCCGTGTGTCTGTCACCAGGGTGACCTGGGACTCTGGTTCGTGGCCGTGTGTCTGACACCAGGGTGATCTGGGACTCTGGTTCGTGGCCGTGTGTCTGACACAAGGGTGACCTGGGACTCTGGTTCGTGGCCGTGTGTCTGACACCAGGGTAGTCTGGGACTCTGGTTCGTCTGTGTGTCTGACACCAGGGTGATCTGGGACTCTGGTTCGTGGCCGTGTGTCTGGCACCAGGGTGATCTGGGACTCTGGTTCGTGGCCGTGTGTCTGGCACCAGGGTGATCTGGGACTCTGGTTCGTGGCCGTGTGACTGACACCAGGGTGATCTGGGACTCTGGTTCGTGGCCGTGTGTCTGACACCAGGGTGGTCTGGGACTCTGGTTCGTGGCCGTGTGCCTGTCACCAGGGTGATCTGGGACTCTGGTTCGTGGCCGTGTGCCTGTCACCAGGGTGGTCTGTGACTCTGGTTCGTGGCCGTGTGTCTGTCACCAGGGTGATCTGGGACTCTGGTTCGTGGCCGTGTGTCTGACACCAGGGTGATCTGGGACTCTGGTTGGTCCGTGTGTCTGACACCAGGGTGATCTGGGACTCTGGTTCGTGGCCGTGTGTCTGACACCAGGGTGATCTGGGACTCTGGTTGGTCCGTGTGTCTGACACCAGGGTGGTCTGGGACTCTGGTTCGTGGCCGTGTGTCTGTCACCAGGGTGACCTGGGACTCTGGTTCGTGGCCGTGTGTCTGACACCAGGGTGATCTGGGACTCTGGTTCGTGGCCGTGTGTCTGACACCAGGGTGATCTGGGACTCTGGTTCGTGGCCGTGTGTCTGACACAAGGGTGACCTGGGACTCTGGTTCGTGGCCGTGTGTCTGACACCAGGGTGATCTGGGATTCTGGTTGGTCCGTGTGTCTGACACCAGGGTGGTCTGGGACTCTGGTTCGTGGCCGTGTGTCTGACACCAGGGTGGTCTGGGACTCTGGTTCGTGGCCGTGTGTCTGACACCAGGGTGATCTGGGACTCTGGTTCGTCTGTGTGTCTGACACCAGGGTGATCTGGGACTCTGGTTCGTGGCCGTGTGTCTGGCACCAGGGTGATCTGGGACTCTGGTTCGTGGCCGTGTGTCTGGCACCAGGGTGATCTGGGACTCTGGTTCGTGGCCGTGTGACTGACACCAGGGTGATCTGGGACTCTGGTTCGTGGCCGTGTGTCTGACACCAGGGTGATCTGGGACTCTGGTTCGTGGCCATGTGTCTGTCACCAGGAGAATCCGGGACTCTGATTCGTGGCCGTGTGTCTGACACCAGGGTGATCTGGGACTCTGGTTCGTCTGTGTGTCTGACACCAGGGTGATCTGGGACTCTGGTTCGTGGCCGTGTGTCTGGCACCAGGGTGATCTGGGACTCTGGTTCGTGGCCGTGTGTCTGGCACCAGGGTGATCTGGGACTCTGGTTCGTGGCCGTGTGACTGACACCAGGGTGATCTGGGACTCTGGTTCGTGGCCGTGTGTCTGACACCAGGGTGATCTGGGACTCTGGTTCGTGGCCATGTGTCTGTCACCAGGGGAATCCGGGACTCTGATTCGTGGCCGTGTGTCTGATACCAGGGTGGTCTGGGACTCTGGTTCGTGGCCGTGTGTCTGACACCAGGGTGATCTGGGACTCTGGTTCGTGGCCGTGTGTCTGTCACCAGGGTGATCTGGGACTCTGGTTCGTGGCCGTGTGTCTGACACCAGGGTGATCTGGGACTCTGGTTCGTGGCCATGTGTCTGACACCAGGGTGATCTGGGACTCTGGTTCGTGGCCGTGTGTCTGACACCAGGGTGATCTGGGACTCTGGTTCGTGGCCGTGTGTCTGACACCAGGGTGATCTGGGACTCTGGTTCGTGGCCGTGTGTCTGACACCAGGGTGATCTGGGTCTCTGGTTCGTGGCCGTGTGTCTGTCACCAGGGTGACCTGGGACTCTGGTTCGTGGCCGTGTGTCTGACACCAGGGTGATCTGGGACTCTGGTTCGTGGCCGTGTGTCTGACACAAGGGTGACCTGGGACTCTGGTTCGTGGCCGTGTGTCTGACACCAGGGTAGTCTGGGACTCTGGTTCGTCTGTGTGTCTGACACCAGGGTGATCTGGGACTCTGGTTCGTGGCCGTGTGTCTGGCACCAGGGTGATCTGGGACTCTGGTTCGTGGCCGTGTGTCTGGCACCAGGGTGATCTGGGACTCTGGTTCGTGGCCGTGTGACTGACACCAGGGTGATCTGGGACTCTGGTTCGTGGCCGTGTGCCTGTCACCAGGGTGGTCTGGGACTCTGGTTCGTGGCCGTGTGTCTGTCACCAGGGTGATCTGGGACTCTGGTTCGTGGCCGTGTGTCTGACACCAGGGTGATCTGGGACTCTGGTTGGTCCGTGTGTCTGACACCAGGGTGATCTGGGACTCTGGTTCGTGGCCGTGTGTCTGATACCAGGGTGATCTGGGACTCTGGTTGGTCCGTGTGTCTGACACCAGGGTGGTCTGGGACTCTGGTTCGTGGCCGTGTGTCTGTCACCAGGGTGACCTGGGACTCTGGTTCGTGGCCGTGTGTCTGACACCAGGGTGATCTGGGACTCTGGTTCGTGGCCGTGTGTCTGACACCAGGGTGATCTGGGACTCTGGTTCGTGGCCGTGTGTCTGACACAAGGGTGACCTGGGACTCTGGTTCGTGGCCGTGTGTCTGACACCAGGGTGATCTGGGATTCTGGTTGGTCCGTGTGTCTGACACCAGGGTGGTCTGGGACTCTGGTTCGTGGCCGTGTGTCTGACACCAGGGTGGTCTGGGACTCTGGTTCGTGGCCGTGTGTCTGACACCAGGGTGATCTGGGACTCTGGTTGGTCCGTGTGTCTGACACCAGGGTGGTCTGGGACTCTGGTTCGTGGCCGTGTGTCTGACACCAGGGTGGTCTGGGACTCTGGTTCGTGGCCGTGTGTCTGACACCAGGGTGATCTGGGACTCTGGTTCGTGGCCATGTGTCTGTCACCAGGGGAATCCGGGACTCTGATTCGTGGCCGTGTGTCTGACACCAGGGTGGTCTGGGACTCTGGTTCGTGGCCGTGTGTCTGGCACCAGGGTGATCTGGGACTCTGGTTCGTGGCCGTGTGACTGACACCAGGGTGATCTGGGACTCTGGTTCGTGGCCGTGTGCCTGTCACCAGGGTGGTCTGGGACTCTGGTTCGTGGCCGTGTGTCTGACACCAGGGTGATCTGGGACTCTGGTTCGTGGCCGTGTGTCTGACACCAGTGTGATCTGGGTCTCTGGTTCGTGGCCGTGTGTCTGTCACCAGGGTGACCTGGGACTCTGGTTCGTGGCCGTGTGTCTGACACCAGGGTGATCTGGGACTCTGGTTCGTGGCCGTGTGTCTGACACAAGGGTGACCTGGGACTCTGGTTCGTGGCCGTGTGTCTGACACCAGGGTAGTCTGGGACTCTGGTTCGTCTGTGTGTCTGACACCAGGGTGATCTGGGACTCTGGTTCGTGGCCGTGTGTCTGGCACCAGGGTGATCTGGGACTCTGGTTCGTGGCCGTGTGTCTGGCACCAGGGTGATCTGGGACTCTGGTTCGTGGCCGTGTGACTGACACCAGGGTGATCTGGGACTCTGGTTCGTGGCCGTGTGTCTGACACCAGGGTGGTCTGGGACTCTGGTTCGTGGCCGTGTGCCTGTCACCAGGGTGATCTGGGACTCTGGTTCGTGGCCGTGTGCCTGTCACCAGGGTGGTCTGTGACTCTGGTTCGTGGCCGTGTGTCTGTCACCAGGGTGATCTGGGACTCTGGTTCGTGGCCGTGTGTCTGACACCAGGGTGATCTGGGACTCTGGTTCGTGGCCATGTGTCTGACACCAGGGTGATCTGGGACTCTGGTTCGTGGCCGTGTGTCTGACACCAGGGTGATCTGGGACTCTGGTTCGTGGCCGTGTGTCTGACACCAGGGTGATCTGGGACTCTGGTTCGTGGCCGTGTGTCTGACACCAGGGTGATCTGGGTCTCTGGTTCGTGGCCGTGTGTCTGTCACCAGGGTGACCTGGGACTCTGGTTCGTGGCCGTGTGTCTGACACCAGGGTGATCTGGGACTCTGGTTCGTGGCCGTGTGTCTGACACAAGGGTGACCTGGGACTCTGGTTCGTGGCCGTGTGTCTGACACCAGGGTAGTCTGGGACTCTGGTTCGTCTGTGTGTCTGACACCAGGGTGATCTGGGACTCTGGTTCGTGGCCGTGTGTCTGGCACCAGGGTGATCTGGGACTCTGGTTCGTGGCCGTGTGTCTGGCACCAGGGTGATCTGGGACTCTGGTTCGTGGCCGTGTGACTGACACCAGGGTGATCTGGGACTCTGGTTCGTGGCCGTGTGCCTGTCACCAGGGTGGTCTGGGACTCTGGTTCGTGGCCGTGTGTCTGTCACCAGGGTGATCTGGGACTCTGGTTCGTGGCCGTGTGTCTGACACCAGGGTGATCTGGGACTCTGGTTGGTCCGTGTGTCTGACACCAGGGTGATCTGGGACTCTGGTTCGTGGCCGTGTGTCTGACACCAGGGTGATCTGGGACTCTGGTTGGTCCGTGTGTCTGACACCAGGGTGGTCTGGGACTCTGGTTCGTGGCCGTGTGTCTGTCACCAGGGTGACCTGGGACTCTGGTTCGTGGCCGTGTGTCTGACACCAGGGTGATCTGGGACTCTGGTTCGTGGCCGTGTGTCTGACACCAGGGTGATCTGGGACTCTGGTTCGTGGCCGTGTGTCTGACACAAGGGTGACCTGGGACTCTGGTTCGTGGCCGTGTGTCTGACACCAGGGTGATCTGGGATTCTGGTTGGTCCGTGTGTCTGACACCAGGGTGGTCTGGGACTCTGGTTCGTGGCCGTGTGTCTGACACCAGGGTGGTCTGGGACTCTGGTTCGTGGCCGTGTGTCTGACACCAGGGTGATCTGGGACTCTGGTTGGTCCGTGTGTCTGACACCAGGGTGGTCTGGGACTCTGGTTCGTGGCCGTGTGTCTGACACCAGGGTGGTCTGGGACTCTGGTTCGTGGCCGTGTGTCTGACACCAGGGTGATCTGGGACTCTGGTTCGTGGCCATGTGTCTGTCACCAGGGGAATCCGGGACTCTGATTCGTGGCCGTGTGTCTGACACCAGGGTGGTCTGGGACTCTGGTTCGTGGCCGTGTGTCTGGCACCAGGGTGATCTGGGACTCTGGTTCGTGGCCGTGTGACTGACACCAGGGTGATCTGGGACTCTGGTTCGTGGCCGTGTGCCTGTCACCAGGGTGGTCTGGGACTCTGGTTCGTGGCCGTGTGTCTGTCACCAGGGTGATCTGGGACTCTGGTTCGTGGCCGTGTGTCTGACACCAGGGTGATCTGGGACTCTGGTTCGTGGCCATGTGTCTGACACCAGGGTGATCTGGGACTCTGGTTCGTGGCCGTGTGTCTGACACCAGGGTGATCTGGGACTCTGGTTCGTGGCCGTGTGTCTGACACCAGGGTGATCTGGGACTCTGGTTCGTGGCCGTGTGTCTGACACCAGGGTGATCTGGGTCTCTGGTTCGTGGCCGTGTGTCTGTCACCAGGGTGACCTGGGACTCTGGTTCGTGGCCGTGTGTCTGACACCAGGGTGATCTGGGACTCTGGTTCGTGGCCGTGTGTCTGACACAAGGGTGACCTGGGACTCTGGTTCGTGGCCGTGTGTCTGACACCAGGGTAGTCTGGGACTCTGGTTCGTCTGTGTGTCTGACACCAGGGTGATCTGGGACTCTGTCTCGTGGCCGTGTGTCTGACACAAGGGTGACCTGGGACTCTGGTTCGTGGCCGTGTGTCTGACACCAGGGTAGTCTGGGACTCTGGTTCGTCTGTGTGTCTGACACCAGGGTGATCTGGGACTCTGGTTCGTGGCCGTGTGTCTGGCACCAGGGTGATCTGGGACTCTGGTTCGTGGCCGTGTGTCTGGCACCAGGGTGATCTGGGACTCTGGTTCGTGGCCGTGTGACTGACACCAGGGTGATCTGGGACTCTGGTTCGTGGCCGTGTGCCTGTCACCAGGGTGGTCTGGGACTCTGGTTCGTGGCCGTGTGTCTGTCACCAGGGTGATCTGGGACTCTGGTTCGTGGCCGTGTGTCTGACACCAGGGTGATCTGGGACTCTGGTTGGTCCGTGTGTCTGACACCAGGGTGATCTGGGACTCTGGTTCGTGGCCGTGTGTCTGACACCAGGGTGATCTGGGACTCTGGTTGGTCCGTGTGTCTGACACCAGGGTGGTCTGGGACTCTGGTTCGTGGCCGTGTGTCTGTCACCAGGGTGACCTGGGACTCTGGTTCGTGGCCGTGTGTCTGACACCAGGGTGATCTGGGACTCTGGTTCGTGGCCGTGTGTCTGACACCAGGGTGATCTGGGACTCTGGTTCGTGGCCGTGTGTCTGACACAAGGGTGACCTGGGACTCTGGTTCGTGGCCGTGTGTCTGACACCAGGGTGATCTGGGATTCTGGTTGGTCCGTGTGTCTGACACCAGGGTGGTCTGGGACTCTGGTTCGTGGCCGTGTGTCTGACACCAGGGTGGTCTGGGACTCTGGTTCGTGGCCGTGTGTCTGACACCAGGGTGATCTGGGACTCTGGTTGGTCCGTGTGTCTGACACCAGGGTGGTCTGGGACTCTGGTTCGTGGCCGTGTGTCTGACACCAGGGTGGTCTGGGACTCTGGTTCGTGGCCGTGTGTCTGACACCAGGGTGATCTGGGACTCTGGTTCGTGGCCATGTGTCTGTCACCAGGGGAATCCGGGACTCTGATTCGTGGCCGTGTGTCTGACACCAGGGTGGTCTGGGACTCTGGTTCGTGGCCGTGTGTCTGGCACCAGGGTGATCTGGGACTCTGGTTCGTGGCCGTGTGACTGACACCAGGGTGATCTGGGACTCTGGTTCGTGGCCGTGTGCCTGTCACCAGGGTGGTCTGGGACTCTGGTTCGTGGCCGTGTGTCTGTCACCAGGGTGATCTGGGACTCTGGTTCGTGGCCGTGTGTCTGACACCAGGGTGATCTGGGACTCTGGTTCGTGGCCATGTGTCTGACACCAGGGTGATCTGGGACTCTGGTTCGTGGCCGTGTGTCTGACACCAGGGTGATCTGGGACTCTGGTTCGTGGCCGTGTGTCTGACACCAGGGTGATCTGGGACTCTGGTTCGTGGCCGTGTGTCTGACACCAGGGTGATCTGGGTCTCTGGTTCGTGGCCGTGTGTCTGTCACCAGGGTGACCTGGGACTCTGGTTCGTGGCCGTGTGTCTGACACCAGGGTGATCTGGGACTCTGGTTCGTGGCCGTGTGTCTGACACAAGGGTGACCTGGGACTCTGGTTCGTGGCCGTGTGTCTGACACCAGGGTAGTCTGGGACTCTGGTTCGTCTGTGTGTCTGACACCAGGGTGATCTGGGACTCTGGCTCGTGGCCGTGTGTCTGGCACCAGGGTGATCTGGGACTCTGGTTCGTGGCCGTGTGTCTGGCACCAGGGTGATCTGGGACTCTGGTTCGTGGCCGTGTGACTGACACCAGGGTGATCTGGGACTCTGGTTCGTGGCCGTGTGTCTGACACCAGGGTGGTCTGGGACTCTGGTTCGTGGCCGTGTGCCTGTCACCAGGGTGATCTGGGACTCTGGTTCGTGGCCGTGTGCCTGTCACCAGGGTGGTCTGGGACTCTGGTTCGTGGCCGTGTGTCTGTCACCAGGGTGATCTGGGACTCTGGTTCGTGGCCGTGTGTCTGACACCAGGGTGATCTGGGACTCTGGTTGGTCCGTGTGTCTGACACCAGGGTGATCTGGGACTCTGGTTCGTGGCCGTGTGTCTGACACCAGGGTGATCTGGGACTCTGGTTGGTCCGTGTGTCTGACACCAGGGTGGTCTGGGACTCTGGTTCGTGGCCGTGTGTCTGTCACCAGGGTGACCTGGGACTCTGGTTCGTGGCCGTGTGTCTGACACCAGGGTGATCTGGGACTCTGGTTCGTGACCGTGTGTCTGACACCAGGGTGATCTGGGACTCTGGTTCGTGACCGTGTGTCTGACACCAGGGTGATCTGGGACTCTGGTTCGTGGCCGTGTGTCTGACACCAGGGTGATCTGGGACTCTGGTTCGTGGCCGTGTGTCTGACACCAGGGTGATCTGGGACTCTGGTTCGTGGCCGTGTGTCTGACACCAGGGTGATCTGGGACTCTGGTTCGTCCGTGTGTCTGACACCAGGGTGACCTGGGACTCTGGTTCGTGGCCGTGTGTCTGGCACCAGGGTGATCTGGGACTCTGGTTCGTCCGTGTGTCTGACACCAGGGTGTCCTGGGACTCTGGTTCGTGGCCGTGTGTCTGGCACCAGGGTGATCTGGGACTCTGGTTCGTGGCCGTGTGTCTGACACCAGGGTGACCTGGGACTCTGGTTCGTGGCCGTGTGTCTGACACCAGGGTGACCTGGGACTCTGGTTCGTGGCCGTGTGTCTGGCACCAGGGTGATCTGGGACTCTGGTTCGTGGCCGTGTGTCTGACACCAGGGTGATCTGGGACTCTGGTTCGTGGCCGTGTGCCTGTCACCAGGGTGGTCTGGGACTCTGGTTCGTGGCCGTGTGTCTGTCACCAGGGTGATCTGGGACTCTGGTTCGTGGCCGTGTGTCTGACACCAGGGTGATCTGGGACTCTGGTTGGTCCGTGTGTCTGACACCAGGGTGATCTGGGACTCTGGTTCGTGGCCGTGTGTCTGACACCAGGGTGATCTGGGACTCTGGTTGGTCCGTGTGTCTGACACCAGGGTGGTCTGGGACTCTGGTTCGTGGCCGTGTGTCTGTCACCAGGGTGACCTGGGACTCTGGTTCGTGGCCGTGTGTCTGACACCAGGGTGATCTGGGACTCTGGTTCGTGACCGTGTGTCTGACACCAGGGTGATCTGGGACTCTGGTTCGTGACCGTGTGTCTGACACCAGGGTGATCTGGGACTCTGGTTCGTTGCCGTGTGTCTGACACCAGGGTGATCTGGGACTCTGGTTCGTGGCCGTGTGTCTGACACCAGGGTGATCTGGGACTCTGGTTCGTGGCCGTGTGTCTGACACCAGGGTGGTCTGGGACTCTGGTTCGTGGCCGTGTGTCTGACACCAGGGTGATCTGGGACTCTGGTTCGTCCGTGTGTCTGACACCAGGGTGACCTGGGACTCTGGTTCGTGGCCGTGTGTCTGGCACCAGGGTGATCTGGGACTCTGGTTCGTCCGTGTGTCTGACACCAGGGTGACCTGGGACTCTGGTTCGTGGCCGTGTGTCTGGCACCAGGGTGATCTGGGACTCTGGTTCGTGGCCGTGTGTCTGACACCAGGGTGATCTGGGACTCTGGTTCGTGGCCGTGTGTCCGACACCAGGGTGATCTGGGACTCTGGTTCGTCCGTGTGTCTGACACCAGGGTGACCTGGGACTCTGGTTCGTGGCCGTGTGTCTGGCACCAGGGTGATCTGGGACTCTGGTTCGTCCGTGTGTCTGACACCTGGGTGACCTGGGACTCTGGTTCGTGGCCGTGTGTCTGGCACCAGGGTGACCTGGGACTCTGGTTCGTGGCCGTGTGTCTGACACCAGGGTGACCTGGGACTCTGGTTCGTGGCCGTGTGTCTGACACCAGGGTGACCTGGGACTCTGGTTCGTCCGTGTGTCTGTCACCAGGGTGACCTGGGACTCTGGTTCGTGGCCGTGTGTCTGACACCAGGGTGACCTGGGACTCTGGTTCGTGGCCGTGTGTCTGACACCTGGGTGACCTGGGACTCTGGTTCGTGGCCGTGTGTCTGGCACCAGGGTGATCTGGGACTCTGGTTCGTGGCCGTGTGTCTGACACCAGGGTGATCTGGGACTCTGGTTCGTCCGTGTGTCTGACACCAGGGTGACCTGGGACTCTGGTTCGTGGCCGTGTGTCTGGCACCAGGGTGATCTGGGTCTTTTGTTCGGTGGGAGATGAAGGGAGAAGATGCCGGAGTGGAGCCAGGACCCGACAGAAGGCTGGTGAGATCGGAGGAGGATCGACGAAGGGAAACCACGAGCTCCAACTTGTGCACGTTAGACTTCCATTAAAATGGGCCCTTTTCTTTTTGTTTTTTTTTTATTTTTCTTCACTAATCCTGTAGTCAGATTAAGAATTATAAAGCTAAATCATTTAATTGCATGTGTTGTACTGTCTGTTATCCACCATCAGATTTCTCAATGGTCTGTAAACATGTGTCAATCAGAAACCTGATTTGTGCATCAGGTCCAGATGTTGTGCTCTCTTTCTCCAAGTTAAAAATGACATTTTCCCACTGCTGTTGCACAAGTATTGCGATGAGCAGTATTTACGGCAGCTATGACGCAGAATGGACTCTGGGTGGCAGTTTCAGGAGTCTATCACTCACAGCAGTTTATTAGCAACAGAGTTGAGAGGTTGAGGTTGTCCCAATCAGTTTGTGAGAATAACATGAACAATCAAACTACTTGATCTCGGGCAATTTAATTCATCTAATGCAGCTTTCCTCCATAATATTGTTTGCACTGACTCTGCAAAGTCCAATATTTTGCTTAACTGCCAGAGTGTTAACTGGGATCAGTTCAGAACGTTTAGCAGCTCAAAATTGTACCCTCATTAGGGACTATATAGGCCATCAGCTCCAGAATCTGCAAGTTCATGACACAAAATATTCCTCACTCTACTATTGTACAAAATATTCCTCACTCTACTATTGTCAGCCACATTAGTTCAATATGTAGACATCACACTGGCAGTGTCAGACATACCTGAAAATGTGGAGTTAAATTGTATCAGATTCTACACGTGCCTAAGAGCACCAAGAACATGATTAAAGCGGAGCACCAAATAAAAATGTTCCACCAAAGTGCTGTTAGCCTTCTCACAGGACCAGCTTATACACATCCGTTTACAGACACCTTATTTCCCTCCTTGAGATATCAGGAATTAAAACAGACTGTGAACCTGACTATATGCCACAGGTAACAAGAATCAATTTCAATTTCATATCTAATTAATCTGTTCCAATGAAACTACCACATTGGTACCATCCAATAGGGAAGAGGCAGGAGATTGAGAGCAAAAACAGAATGATGTGTTCCGCAGATCAACCAGCCTTGCTGGGGATGGGAATTTAGGAACATTATAAATTAGGTTTAAGACCCTTCATCAGAACTGCGGAAGTGAAAAGGCAAGGGCTCAAGTGACTTAGATAGAGTGGAAGTGGACAGGATGTTTCCTACAGTGAGGGAGTCTAGGGCCGGAGGGCACAGCCTCAGGATAGAAGGAGGAATTTCTTTAGCCACAGTGTGGTGAATGTGAGGAATTCATTGTCAACAGACCGGTGTGGAGGTCTGGGCATTGGGTATATTTGAAGCACAGGTTGATAGATGCTTGATTAGTAAGGGCGCCAATGGTTATGGGGAAAAAGGAAGGTGAATGGGCCAAATGGCCTAATTCTGCTCCAAAGTCATATGCTTTAAATTGCAGAGAACACATAAATGGGAATGTCAATGCATCCAAATTCCCTTGCAATTCGCACACCATCTCAATTTGGAAATCTATCTTTTTCATTTACTGTTGTTTTGTTAAAATGCGAGAACTCAGCAAGAAACAGAAAAATGATATTCACTATTAGCATTATAGTAATTCAAGGTGGTGATTCTCATCATTAACTTTATTTAGTTAGTGGGCATGAATGACAAATGGGTACAATTATTCATCTTCAATTCTTAAAAAAAGTTAACTTCAGCTTCAGAATTTCTAGCTTAAAAAAGGAAGAATTTTAATAAATTATACAAAACAGATGTAAAAAGATCTTTTAATTCTTTTATTTAATTTTTGCTAGCTTATGCAAACAGGTACTGTATAGGTAGTATTTTGGGAACAAGACTACTCTTGAAACACAAATGTAAAACATAATAAATTTAAATAATAATTTAAATATACAATACCATGCATGTAGTACAGTTTAGATTATAGCATAGTTTAAATACCCCAGAGCTTTTTGTTGTGAATTCAGCCATAGCGAAGACTCTCAATTTATCTACAATTTACATTTTAATATCTACAAGTATTCTGGACAGCAAAACATTTTAGATGAAATTTCAATAAAGGCCACAAGCATGTAAAGCTGCAACACAATGTTAATGCGTACAATCCTTTGAACGTCTTAAGACAGCACATTTCTCACTGAAAATTCAGTCGCAGGATTAACAATCACTGTAAATTTTACACGATGTACTACTGCAAAGACATTTTATAAACAGCTTAAAAATATTTAACATTTGTAAAATGCATCTAATATAACAATTGAACATAATTGCTGCAATTCTTTCAAAGAATGAAAATTAAGTTGAGGAAAGAAGTTATTTTAAAATACATCAAAATTTCCTGTATCATTTACCAAGAAGTGGCAAACCAGTTCACACACACAGGCTAGCCATTTGGATATGCAAACTAATTTTGCCACTTTGTAAACTTTTGCAATTATAATACTCCCATTGGAGTTGATATTTTTTTTAAACTTTATTTTCCCATTGAATTTATACTGTTTTATGTCCAAGTGTGAAAGACATGGGGAATTAAATATTTTCATATTTAGCTTCTTAGTGTCACATTCACATATATTATTTTCAGTTAGAGAATATCCAAACAGCTCAGTGTAATTATTTACAGTTCACACACAGTTACATTGTCATGGGGAGAACCAACATTACAAAAATTCATTTGACTGGACTTTAATTAAAGTTGATAAAAACAAGAAATGGTTCCACTGATGTGGTCTAAACTGAAACATAATTTTGCAAACCCAATTCTCTATATTTTTAAATATTTTCAGTTTCACCTATGGAAACTACTCCTTAAGAACCATAAAACTTTTAAACAGATTTCAACAAATATCTAACTTATTGGATTCCAAGGGAAAGTGAATGATCAGTCAAGTGGGCTTCTCATTCCCTGCAGTGTATCAACCAGAGCTTGGAACAGGCTTTCAGGAGTTTCATTTTTCCAGATATTTATTTGGAAATCTGGCATGTACTGTTACACAACTATAATGCTGATTACACAAATCCCTTGTAACTTTAAAGGATTTGTATACAAAATTGAATAAAAAGGCTGTGTTATAAAGACTATGTTTTGAATAAACTAGCAATGTTTGGGCAACTGAATTAATGTTCCATCTACTAGCTTTTAAAAAATGTGCTATTGTTTGTGAATATTTAATTTCTAAGATGAATTAATTTTTGGATGTTTTGATCTGTATTGTTACTGAAGAAAACTCACTCACAGATTTTCAGAAAAAATGTTAGTCATACCCAATACAATGGGACATAACATATCATATAATAAATGCAAGAAATCACTTTATAATGTTACCTCAAAATACTCACTACAACTGCTCAAAGTGCAAATTACAACTGAACTAACCTTTTAGAATATACAGAAACTGCATCTGAACTGTACATAAACATCTGGTTAATATTTATTTGTTACTTTTGCAATGGTTAGGCAAAAAGCATCACTAATCATTTTTGGCTATTGTTTATGGACAGCTTCTGTCACTTAAAAAGGAGTTAAAAAAGTTAAAGTTCATGAAAATCTCGAATTATCACTATAGTTGTGCACATTTATTATTTACAGTAATTAATATTTAATAAGGCAATTTTGGAAGATTCAGTAACATTTAAACAAGTGTACTACTTATTTCTAAGAGACTTTAAACCAGAGAACATTTTGGTAATGTACTATTTTGATATCTACAATTAGAATTTTTGGGGCTTTTACTGTCAGATACCAATACATTAAAACTTAAAATAATTGCAAATTATTTTATGACATTATTGTGCAAAATGATCGTACCCAAGTTTTATTTCTTAAAATCCATGACAGAATGTGTTTTTAGACTGAGGGTTGCTGGCTTCCAGTCACAGAAATTAATCTGAGTTTTAGGGTGACTGCAGGTTTAGGGAAAATAGACATGCTTTCACTATAGCGACAAAAAGAATGAATCACTGAACAAAAAATTAATTTGCTCTATAAAATATGCATTCAATCCATATGACTGAAAAAAACAATGAACAAACCATTCAGTTCATGTGGGTATGTCAAACAGCAACAATTTAAAGCGTTTATATGGATTAGTAAATGATTGGCAACCAAGCCAGTCCAAATATGATATTTTGTCAGAAGCATACTCTGGCAGTGGTTGTCCAATCTAAAGGCAGGACTCCAAGTACTTTAGTTGCTTTATTGAATTACGTAGCAATTTGTATACCAATAGTGGCAGAAATCCCAAAGCCATATAATCTTAGTGACAATAATGGACAAATGAGTACACCACGTTAACCAAATGCAGTATTTAACCTTAACAGGCTTAAAATTGTGTACAGAAAGTAAATGTAAACTGTTTAATTAAATGGGCTTAATGCTGCAATAAATTATGTTTCCAATCTTCAGATAATCTCCCATTCATCATCAAAGTCATCAAATTGGCCCAAACCAACGTTACGGTTCGGGTTAACCAGTGAACCTGTATGGCTAAAATTCTTGGTAAGTCGTTGAAGGAGGGATCCTCCATTACCAATGCCCCACAGTTCATCTTGAGGAGTTACTATGTAAGAAGAAAGAACAATACATGATATTAGCAATTTGAAAACAAACACTAAATACACCAAACAAGTTTAAATACTTTAATCTTCTTATGTTAGGAATTTCCAGCAAAAGTAATTTAGTTTTTCAAAAAAAAGTTATGTGTAAAGTACACTTATCACAACTGCCAAGTAATTATGTCACAGTAGTGAGAAGATAGCATAACAGCATCCGAGGACAACAGTGGATAAAGCAATCTTGAAATGGTTATATTAATCAATTTACAAGCTTTTAAACATCTTTAATTAATCAACTCTTATTGACTTCATTAATCAGATTGGAGGAATAAATATTTGAATAAATTGTAGATGATGAAATGGAACAGAGGGGTGGTATGACTTTTTAAAAATCTAATATAAATTATTACATTAAACCCTGCTAGAGGTGTAGATTTTGAAATGCTATGTGGAGATAATTGTAACAGTTGAAAGAGTTCATGTTTAACATTCAAGATGGAGGAACAGAAAGTACATTATGCTCAACCAAAAACATAGCTAGTTCTCTCTCAAAAGAAGAAACCCTAACCTGCTAAACTCCCCAACCTCCACCAAAACCTTGAATTGTCACCATCTTTTGTAAAGGGCTAGATTTGATATCAGAAAGCCACTGTTAACTTACACCAAGCAAAAATGGATTTCACAAAAAACTTTATATTTACACAATGAGATGCATTTGGAATTGTCTTTGGCTATATACAGTATCCTGCAATAGATGATCTCATAGCAGGCTGTCCTCAGTGAGAGGGGCTGATTACACATTCAAACTTATAAGATACATACTTCAGATCTCAGCATGGAACTCTAAGTAGAATGAGCTTTACTGCTATGAATGCTGACCACTTGTAATATGCAAAATAAAATATTTAAAAATATTATTGGTTCAACCATGTAGATATTTAGCTCAAGCATTCACTTTTCTCAAAAAACTAAATGTGCACACATACACATATATAGTGTTACGAAGGATGAACAACTCTGATGGGCAGAAGGGTGCAGGGTTGCCCATGTCCCCCTCCCCTGGGAGAATTACAAACTGTTACTGTTGCCATGCTGCTAATGAGAGAGAAAGAGATGGAACAAAAACATACTTGGACTGGAACATTTGCTTCAGATAAGGGAGAGATAACACAGGGAGAAAGAGACTTGTTGTTCCACCATATTATGACTCCTGTAAGTCTTATGGCTCCGGAGAGGGCTGTTTACTTGGTACCATTCTGTTCATTAAAATTCCTCAGTGGACAGCCGGAGTGGGCTGGTTTGATGGACTAAGCCATTCAAAACTGATTTTTTACGCCTGAGACCCCGTGAGTAGGGATAAAAGTGAGGTCTGGGGAGACACCCCTCAGACACACCGGGAGCAACACTAGTGAGCACTGCTTAAGTGTTGGAATCCACGTGAAGGTGTGGGGCATCGGAGACCGAACAAAGGATCGGTCAGTTTAACGCAGTGTTTATAGCAGGGCCGGTGGGGGTTTGTGTGTGTGTCCACCCCTGCCTGGGTGACGAGTCCACCACAGAAGAACGGTCTAGCTAAAGGACAGAGGGGTCATACCTGAATGGCCACAACAACACATCGACGGATCAAGAAAGTAAAGGAAGGTTTGACTGACTGTAGCTGTAACTGTTTGCTCACTCTCTCTCTCTCTCTCTCCCTCCAACGGTTACAACAAAAGAACCAACAACTACCTCAGCCTACATGAACTGAACTGAACTTTATACTTTCCCATGATAATTCATTATCCCCTAGACAACGATAGAGCTTGTTTATTATTGATTATTATTATACCCACACTTTTAGGTTTAGTATTGCTAATGTGTATTATCTGTATATTTGCATTGTTGATATTGATTGGTATATTTTACTAATAAACACTGTTTTGAAAATAGTACCAGACTCCAACGGACACTTCTATCTTTGCTGGTAAGACACCCAGTTATGGGGTACGTAACAATAGTAATTACTAGGCTATTCAACTGCTTGAGTCCTTGTATGGTGATCAACATATTTTTAACAAAATGAATGATCAAATTTCTCTGACCAGTATGCTTTGTGACTTCAAACTATTACACTAACAAAGCAAAAACACACAGCCAGGAATAATGTATCTAACTTTGGTTTTGCTTTAAGCGAGGCACATGCATATGACACAGTGATAATGTATACCATTCCTGTACTTTGTACATATAGCCGTGAGGAATTATTTAAACAAACAATGCTTAATCAATGTATATATATTACCCAGATATTATTGGTATATTAAATACACAGTGTCTACTCCTGCTATACACTGGTACATTCATCACTTAGTGTTCCAATCATGAACATCCTGAGGGTGTGGGGTTACCACTGATCAGAAACTCAACTGGATTATCCATATGAATATTATGGCTACAAGGGCAGTTTAGTGCCTGGGTAAGTGATATTTCTCCTGAAACAGTAAAACATTTCATAAGAACATGAGAAATTGGAGCACAAATAGGCCAAATGGCCCATCAAGCCCGCTCCGTCATTCAATATGATCATGACTGATCTGGCCATGAACTCAGCTCCACCTACCTGCCTTCTCCTGATAACCATTAACCATATTATGTTTTTCCAGTTGCCAAGTACTACTGAGCTAATACTCTTACTTCTGTTTCCCAACCACCTTCTTATATGGCACTGTGTCTTATATGCAGTATATTTAATGAGGTAGCTGCTATGTCACTTGGGAAGAGAATCCCACAGATTCACTACTCTCTGAGAAAGCAGTTTCTCCTCATCTCCATTCTAAATCCATTTCCCCAAATCCTGAGGCTATGTCCCCTAGTTCTAATCTCATGTACCAATGGAAACAACTTTCCTACCTTTATCTTATCTATCTTTTTCATAATTTAATATGTTTCTATAAGACCCTTTCTCATTCTTCTGTATTCCAGTAAGTAAAGTCCCAGGCAACTCGATCTTTCCTTACAGGCTAATTTCCCCCATCTCCAGAATCAATCCGGTGAACCTCCACAACACTGCCTCCAAAGCCTGTATATCTCCCCTCAAGCAAGGATACCAGAACTACATATATCAACTGTACTCTTTTCCACAGATGCTGCCTGGCCTGCTGTGTTCCTCCAACATTGCTTGGATTGCCAGTGACTGCAGATTTTCTCTTGTTACAGATCTCTACTGTGATCTAAATTAATGACAAATATAAAACACATAATAATTGAGTGCATAAATAATCACCTTCTTCAAATCAGTATTTTGTAGATGCACCTTTGGCAGCAATTAGTGCATTGAATCTGTGTGAATAGGTCTGTATCAGCTTTGCACATCCGGACACTGCAATTTCCCCCATTTTTCTTTACAAAACTGCTCAAGCTCTTTCTAATTGCATGGGGATCATGAGTGAACAGCCCTTTTCAAGTCCAGTCATAAATTCTCAATTGGATTGAGGTCTGGACTCTGTTTTAATCACTCCAGGACAATAACTTCGTTGTTTTTAAGCAATCAATGAAGCATTGGTTTTATGCTTGGGGTCATTGTCTTGCTGAAAAAGAAATCTTCTCCTAAGTCGCAGTTCTTTTGCAGACTGCATCAAGTTTTTCACCAGGATTCCCCCGTATTTTGCTGCGTTCATTTTACCCTCTACTTTCACAAGCCTTCCAGGATCTGCTGCAATGGAGCATCCCCACAGCATGATGCAGCAACCACCTATGCTTCACGGTAGGGATGGTGTGTTTTTGATGATGTGCAATGTTTGGCTTATGCCAAACATAGCATTTAGTCTCATGGCTAAAAAGCTCAATTTCGGTTTCATCAGACCATGGAAGCTTCTTCCAGCTGATTTCAGAGTCTCCACCATGCCTTCTGGCAAACTCTAGCCAATATTTCGTGCCATTATCCCATAAAGCTGCCACTGGTGAAGCACTTGGGCAACATTTTGTCTCTCCCATCTCAGCCACTGACACCTGTAACTCCTCCGGAGTTGTCATAGGACTCTTGGTGGCCTCTCTTACTTGTCCCCATCTTGCATGGTCACTCAGTTTTTAAGGATGGACTGCTCTAGGAAAATTTACAGCTGTGCCGTATTCTTTCCATTTCTTGATGATTGACTTAACTGTATTCTAAGGGATATTCAGTGACTTGGAAAATTTCTTGCATTCACCTCCTGACTTGTTCTTTTCAATAACCTTTTCGTGGAGTTGCTTGGAGTGTTCTTTTGTCAGCCAGGATGCTGACTCATCCAATTTGACCTTCCCAATACAGGTGTATCTCTACTGCAGTCAATTGAAATACCTTGACTGCACACAGGTCTCCAAAAACAGATCTCCATTTAACTAATTATGTGACTTTTAAAACCAATTGGCTGCACTAGTGATAACTTGGTGTGTCATATTAAAGGGTGGTGAATACTTATGTCAATTATTTTGTATTTTATATTTAAATTAATTTAGATCACTTTGTAGAGATCTGTTTTTATTTTGACACACAAGAATCTTTTCCTGTTGATCAGTGTCAAAAAAGCCAAATTAAATCCACTGCGATTCAGTGTTGTAAAACAATAAAACATAAAACCTTCAAGAAGGGTGAATACTTTTTAAAGGCGCTGTATGTGTTGCATTTCAAAATGTCATCAGAATTTCCTGATTGAGGGAGGCTGCAAGGGATAAGGGAGGAGCTAACTGGTGTAGACTGGAAACATGGGCTATATGATGGAGTGGATGAAGAAAAGGAAGAGTTTCAGAGTGATTTTTCACAGTATGCAACAGAAATACATTGCAATTAAAAGTCAGGCAAGTAAGTTTAGACAGAGCCAGTCTTGGAGAACTAAGGAAATAAAAGAAAGCATCAAACTAAAAGCTCATGCATACGAAGTCACCAGGAGTAGAAGGAAACTGGAAGATTGAAGAAACTTCAAGAAGCAACACAGAAGATAGCAAAAGGTTTTATACAGTACACCATATTAGATCAAGCTATGGCACTCTCCATTTGTATGGGAAATTCAATCATAGTGTGATCACTCTTTCCAACAAGATCTCTAATTAGAAGATCATTGACTCATTGCACATTGGCCTCCATAAATCAGAGTGCTGAGTACAGCAATTGGGATATAATGTTGAAGTTGCATAAGTTTTATTGTTGGTGAATTATGTGCAGCTCTGGTCACCTCCCTATAGGAAAACTATTAATAAGATTGAAAGAGAGTATGGAAAAAATTTATAAGGATGTTGACTGGATTTGAGGACCTGAGGGAAGGTTGAATAGGTTAGGATAGTTTTCCTGGAGCACAGGAAAATGAGTGGATATTTGACAGAGAAAGAGTATACAAAATTATGAGTATAGATAGGGTAACTGAAAGCAGGCTTTTTCCTCTAAGGTTAGGTGAGAATAAAACTAGAGTTCATAGGTTAAGAGTGAAAGGAAAATATTTAAGGGGAACCTGAGGGGAAACTTCTTTACTCAGAGGGTGGTGCGAGTGTCGAATGAACTACCAGCAGAAGTGGTGGATGTGGGTTCAACACCCCGGAGGAAACCTGTTTTGACTGTCTATATTTGTGTATGATTGAATGATAATTGAACATGAACAACTGCAACATTTAAGAGCAGTTTGGATGTATATGGATGGGAGAGTTATGAAAGGCTACAGTCCATGCGTGGTTAATGGGACTAGGCCGGATAAGTTTGGCATGGACTAGATGGGCGAAGCATCTGTTTCTGTACTGTAATGTCACACATAGTGTCAGAGACTCAAAAACACCCAGGAACCTCGATCCACCCGTGACAAAGCAGCCTGTCGATCAACACACAATCCACCACCATTAACGTTCATTTCCTTCACCACTGTTACTGCATTTTGTACCATCTATAAAATGAAATGTAATTACTAACCTAGGCTACTCAAACAGCACTCACCAACCCCCCCCCCCCACCACCACCAATCTGCTGGTTCAACCCAGCAGCAGCACATGGGAACACCACTACCCACAGATTCCCATAGAGGTCACACACAATTTAGACATGGAACTAAAATATACTCCCTTCATAGTCACTGGATCTATTTGTCTAACAGCATTGTGACATATCTTCACTAAAAGGACTGCATATGTTCAAGAAATCCATTTCATGGCAATTTCTCAAATTAGAGGCAGATAATAATTGCTGGACTGACCAGGGATGCCACTCCAAACAAAACTTGATGTGTACACCAAAAATATTTCTGCCAGATTCCAGCACCCACCATCTCTTTTCTCATCATACAAGTATTTATTGGGAAAATTAGTATTTGACCACATTTACTACCAGCTTACCGGTTATGCAAGCCACATTGCCCGGAATTTTTTTCCAATAATCGCCTGGAGGATTTTTGTTCGTTATTCCATAACGACGTGCTATATCCCCATTAGAACAACGGACCCAAACGGTTCTGTTGCTCACAGTTAGTTGACTTGCCTGCAAACCTGTAAAAAACATTTGACAAGATATTGTTTGCAATATTAAAGCAGATTTTCATTAGTCATAGAAACATACAGCCCAGAAACAGACCTTTCACCCCACCTAGTCCATGCCAAAACCATGTAAACTGCCTACTCCCATTGATATGCAGTAATAATAGGGTTGTCGTGATGGAAGAGTTTAAACTTCCCAAATATTGATTGGTCTCTCCCTAGAGCAAGGGGTTTAGATGAGGTTGAGTTTGTTGGGTGCGTTCAGAAAGGTTTCCTGACACAATATGTACAAACCCCATTTCCAGAAAAGTTGGGATATTTTCCAAAATGCAATAAAAACCAAAAATCTGTGATATGTTAATTCACATGAACCTTTATTTAACTGACAAAAGTACAAAGAAAAGATTTTCAATAGTTTTACTGACCAACTTGATTGTATTTTGTAAATATACACAAATTTAGAATTTCGTGGCTGCAACACACTCAACAAAAATTAGGATAGAGTTAAAATAAAATTGAAAAGTGCACAGAATATTCAAGTAACACCGGTTTGGAAGACTCCACATTAAGTAGGCTAATTGGTAGCAGGTGAGGTATCATGACTGGGTATAAAAGTAGCGTCCATCAAAGGCTCAGTCTTTGCAAGCAAGGATGGGTCGTGGCTCACCCCTCTATGCCAAAATTCGTGAGAGAATTGTTAGTCAGTTCAAAAGGAACATTTCCCAATGCAAGATTGCAGAGAACTTAGGTCTTTCAACACCTACAGTACATAATATTGTGAAAAGATTCAGAGAATTCAGAGACATCTCAGTATGTAAAGGGCAAGGTCAGAAACCACTGTTGAATGCGCGTGATCTTCGAGCCCTCAGGCAGCACTGCCTAAGGAACCATCATGCTACTGTGACAATTATAGCCACCTGGGCTCGGGAGTACTTCGAAAAACCATTGTCACTTAACACAGTCCGTCGCTGTATCCAGAAGTGCAACTTGAAACTGTATTCTGCAAGGAGGAAGCCATACATTAACTCTATGCAAAAACACCAGCGGGTTCTCTGGGCTCGAGCTCATCTCAGATGGACTGAAAGACTGTGGAACCGTGTGCTATAGTCAGATGAGTCCACATTTCAGCTAGTTTTCGGAAAAAATGGGCGTCAAGTTCTCTGTGCCAAAGATGAAAACGACCGTCCTGATTGTTATCAGTGAAAGATGCAAAAGCCAGCATCTGTGATGGTATGGGGGTGCATCAGTGCCCACGGCATGGGTGTGTTGCATGTATGTGAAGGTACCATTGACTCTGAGATGTATATTAGGATTTTAGAGAGACATATGTTGCCATCAAGGCGAAGTCTCTTCCCGGGACGTCCATGCTTATTTCAGCAGGACAATGCCAGACCACATTCTGCACGAGCTACAACAGCGTGGCTGGCCTACTGCCAGTCCAGATCTATGTCCTATTGAATATGTACGGCGCATCATGAAGAGGAGAATCAGACAACAGAGACCATGGACTGTTGGAGCAGCTGAAGTCTTATATCAAGCAAGAATGGACAAAATTTCCAATTGCAAATCTACTACAATTAGTATCCTCAGTTCCAAAACAATTAAAAAGTGTTATTAAAAGGAAAGGTGATGTAATACAATGGTAAACATGCCTCTGTCCCAACTTCTGTTGAGTGTGTTGCAGCCATCAAATTCTAAATTTGTGTATATTTACAAAATACAATCAAGTTGGTCAGTAAAACAATTTAAAATCTTTTCTTTGTACTTTTGTCAGTTAAATAAAGGTTCACATGAATTAACATATCACAGATTATTTGTTTTTATTGCATTTTGGAAAATATCCCAACTTTTCTGGAAAAGGGGTTTGTAAATAAGCCTACAAGAGGAGAGGCTGTACTTGATCTGGTATTGGGAAATGAGCCTGGTCAGGTGTCAGGTCTCTTAGTGGGAGAGCATTTGGCGAGTGTGATCACAATTCTGTTTCCTTTACCATAGCACTGGAGAGAGATAGGAACAGATATGTTAGGAAAGCATTTAATTGGAGTAAGGGAAAATATGAAGCTATCAGGCACGAACTTGGAAGCATAAATTGGGAGCAGATGTTCTCAGGGAAAAGTACGGCAGAAATGTGGCAAATGTTCAGGGGATATTTGCATGGTGTTCTGCATAGGTACATTCCAATGAAACAGGGAAAGGATGGTTAGGTACAGGAACCGTGGCATACAAAGGCAGTTAACAATCTAGTCAAAAAGAAAAGCTTATGAAAGGTTCAAAAAAATCAGGTAATAATAGAGATCTAGAAAGTTATAAGGCAAACAGGAAGGAGCTGAAAAATGAAAACTGAAAATGAAAAATGAAATTATGAGAGCCAGAAGGAGCCATGAGAAAGCTTTGGCGAGCAGGATTAAGGAAATCCCAAGGCATTCTACAAGTACGTGAAGAGCAAGAGGATAAGATGTGAGAGAATAGGACCGATCAAGTGTGACAGTGGAAAAGTGTGTATGGAACTGGAGGAGGTAATGGTGATACTTAATGAATAATTTGCTTCAGTATTCACTACGGAAAAGGATCTTGGCGATTGTTGGGATGACTTACAGTGGATTGAAAAGCTTGAGCATAGAGACATTAAGAAAGAGGATGTGCTGGAGCCTTTGGAAAGCATCAAGTTGAATAGGTCACCAGGACCGGGCGAGATATACCCCAGGCTACTGTGGGAGGTGAGGGAGGAGATTGCTGAGCCTCTGGTGATGATCTTTGCATCATCAATGCGGGGTTTGCAGATGTAGTTCCCTTATTCAAGAAAGGGAGTAGAGATAGCTCTGGAAATTATAGACCAGTGAGTCTTACTTCAGTGGTTGGTAAGATGATGGAGAAGATCCTGAGAGGCAACATTTATGAACATTTGGAGAGGCATAATACGATTAGAAATAGACAGCATGGCTTTGTCAAAGACGGGTCGTGCCGTACGAGCCTGATTGAATTTTTTGAGGATGTGACTAAACACATTGATGAAGGTAGAGCAGTAGATGTAGTGTATACGGATTTCAGCAAGGCATTTGATGAGGTACCCCATGCAAGACTTATTGAGAAAGAAAGGAGGCATGGGATCCAAGGGGACATTGCTTTGTGGATCTAGAATTGGCTTGCCCGCAGAGACAAAGAGTGGTTGTAGACGGGTCATATTCTGCATGGAGGTCAGTGATCAGTGGGGTGCCTCAGGGATCTGTTCTGGGACCCCGACTCTTCATGAATTTTATAAATGATCTGGATTAGGAAGTGGAGGGATGGGTTAGTAAATTTGCTGATGACAATAAGGTTGGAGGTGTTGTGGATAGTGTGGAGGGCTGTCAGAGGTTACAGCGGGACATTGATAGGATGCAAAACTGGGCTGAGAAGCGGCAGATGGAGATCAGCCCAGATGAGTGTGAGATGGTTCATTTTGGAAGGTCAAATATGATGGGAGAATATAATATTAATGGTAAGACTCTTCGCAGTGTGGAGGATCAGAGGGATCTCGGGGTCTGAGTCCAAAGGATGCTCAAAGATGCTGTGTAGTTAAGAAGGCATATGTCATATTGGCCTTTATCAACCATGAGACTGAGTTCAAGAGCCAAGAGGTAATATTACAGCTATATAGGGCCTTGGTCAGACCTCACTTGGGAGTACTGTCCTCAGTTCTGGTCACCTCAATACAGGAAGGACCTGGAAACTATAGAAAGGGTGCAGAGGAGATTTACAAGGATGTTGCCTGGATTAGGAGCGTGCCTTATGAGAATAGGTTGAGTGAACTTGGCCTTTTCTCCTTGGAGTGACAGAGGATGAGAGGTGACCTGATGAAGGTGTACAAGATGATGAGAGCCTTTGATCGTGTGGATAGTCGGAGGCTTTATCCTAGGGCTGAAATGGCTAACACGAGAGGGTACAGTTTTAAGGTGCTTGGAAGGGGTAAGTTTTTTTTATGCAGAGAGTAGTGAGTGTGTGGAATGGGCTGCTGGCAACGGTGGTGGAGGCCGATACAATAGGGTCTTTTAATAGACTCTTGAATAGGTACATGGAGCTTAGAAAAATAGAGGGCTATGGGTAACCATAGGTAATTTCTAAATACGTACGATGTTCGGCACACATCATGGGCTGAAGGGCTTGTATTGTGCTGTATGTTTTCTATGTTTCTATGACATGCACTGGGACCATAACCCTCCATGCCCATACCATCCACGTACCTATTCACACTTTGCTTAAGTGTTGAAATCAAGCTTGTATGTACCACTTGTGCTGGCAGCTCATTCCATTCTCTCAAGACCCTCTGAGTGCAGAAGTTTCTCCTCATCTTCCCTTTAAACTTTTCACCTTTCCCCCTTAACCCATGACCTCTGGTTGGCATCGCACCCAACATCAATATCAATAGAAAAAGCCTGCTTGCATTTACCATATCTATACCAGTCATAATTTTGTATACTTCTACCAAATTTCCTCTCAATCTTCTATATTCTAACAAATGCAGCCCTAACCTGTTCAATCTTCCCTTTTAATTCAGGTCCTCCAAACCTGGCAACATCCTTGTAAATTTTCTCTGTACTCTTTCTACTTTGTTTACATCTTTTCTGTAGCTAGGTGACTAAAACTGCACACAGTACTCCAAATTAGGCCTCACCAATGTCTTATACAACTTCAACATAACATTCCATTTCCTGTACTCAGTACTTTGATTTATAAAGGCCAAAGTGCCAAAAGCTTTCTTTACGACCGTATCTACTCGTGACATCACCTTCAATGAATTATGAACCTGCATGCCCCGATCACTGTCTTCTACCACACTCCTCAGTGTCCTACTGTTCACTGTGTAAGATCTAACCTGGTCGGTCCTACCAAAGTGCAACACTCTGCATTAAATTCCATCTGCCATTTTTCAGCCTATTTTTTCAGCTGGTCCAGATCCATCTGCAAGCCATGATAGCTTTTTTCACTGTCCACTACACTCGTAATCTTGAAGTCATCTGCAAATTTGCTGATCTAGTTGACCACATTGTCATCCAGATCATTGATATAGATGACAAACAACAACGGACCGTGCATCGATCTCTGCGGTACTGCACTGGTCACATGCCTCCAGTCAGAGAGGCACCCATCTACCACCACTCACTGACTTCTCCCACTAAACCTATGTCTAATCCAAATGACTACCTTATCTTGAATGCTCAGTGACTGAACCTTCTTGACCAGCTCCCATGTGAGACCTTGTCAAATGCCTGGCTAAAGTCCATGTCGACAACACCCACTGCTTTCTCTTCATCCACTTTCCCGGTAACTTCCTCAAAAAACTGTAAGATTTGTTAGCCATGACCTACAACGGACAAAAAAAAATGACTAAACCTAATCAGTCTAAGTCTATCCAAGCATTTATATATCCGGACTCTTAGAATATCCTTCAATAACTTTCCCACTACTGATGTCAGTCTCACTGGCCTATAATTTCCTGGTTTATGTTTAGAGCCTTTCTAAATATTGCAGGATTTGTGGAAGAAAGATTGAAACCAAAACAAATTTACCAAGGAGCAGATAATTCCTCCTGCTGACCCAATTATTTAAATCATTCCTTAAAAACATGATCTATCAGTATAGATCAACCTTCAGCTACATTTCAGTGGAGGAGGAAACACAATTTAACTTGCTTTTGTTTAAGAAAGCAGGGGAAGTTGGCAATATAATAATCGTGAGATATCTGGGAAACAAGAGTTTTTATCAAAATCAGGGAGTGCACAAGAAGAGAGAAAAAAAAACCCAGAAAGGAACCTTGTCCAGAATGAAATTAAAAACAACAGAATTAGAGCACTATGAGGAAATACCCAAACAGATATTAGAAGTAATAAAGTTCATAAACAGTTCAATAAAGGAAACAAAATACTGAAGTTCTGGATAAAGAACATTAAAAGAGATAGCATTTACATGGTAGATAATAACAATTCAGAATAAATATGTAGAAATGGAATCTAAAGGCCAAGAAGAACGATAAATAAAAAATTAGTTGCCTGAAGATACAATATAGCACAATGTTATAGTAAAGATGTATCTCTTGTAAGATAATGCTGGAGATATTACAGTGGAGGGCAAGATAATGGTAAAACTGTTAAAAGTATCATTAAAATTAAATTAAAAATGCTTGAAATTTGAAATGAAATAGAAAAAATTGTAGAAATTCTCAGCTGGTCTATGAAAAGGGAAACTTACTGTTTCATGTCTCACACTTTATCAAAACTGGCCAGTTTTGACAAAGTGTTTTGTACTCAAAACATTAATTCTGTTTCTTCTTCCATAAATGTGCCTGACTTACTGGGTTTCCACCATCGGTATCATGCCTCATAGTACAGGCAGTCCCTGGGTTACACAAGATTTCTCCATAATTCTGAAATGCCGTTTTCTTTTGTAATGCATACTCTATCCTTCTAGGTATACTTGCTATAATTATTGCAGTTCATTGACACTACTAATAGTTAAACTAATGGAACATACACTACATCCATTTATTGATAAACACCATGAGACATTTCATTATTACTAAATTAAGAAATACTTTTGGGAGAATATGTGTAACGTCAGATTTATACAAGTCAAGTCATTTGTAACTTAGCAAGCCCCTGTGGTTGGTAATGGATTATAGAACCAGAGAAAACTAGTGGGAATGGCGTTAAAGATCACATAAAAGTAAGGCATATAGATCATCTGGTAGTTTAGAATCAAATACCCTAAAGAAATTAGGGAGACAAACTGAAGTGGTCTGAATGATAATCTGACAAATTCTACTAGAGGAAAATTGTGCCAGAGATCGCTAAACATGTTCTTCAAAAATTACTGCGGCTCAGCATTAATAGATCTGATATAGACAACAGATGAAGTAGCCAAGAACATTATGGGATAAATGATTTCTACTTCTACCTGGCACATGCTCCCAATTAGTTCCTACAGGCATGGCTTCTGTTATTCCAATTCGAACATGCACATTTCCACGATTGTCAGTGGCCCAAAGCATCTGGTCATTGGGGCTACAATAAACGTTGATCAGTTGTGTTCCCAGTGGCTTTAAATAAAAATTTAATAAAATTATTTTAATATCACAAATATACACATAAATGAATAAGAGTACTCCTTAACCATTTTTAATTGAGTTTACATGTAATTAGGTAAGTACCAGATTAGTTGACTCAGTTTGCTATTTTACCTACAAATGCCTGCCTCAGTTTGCCCTCTCTCTGTAAAAACAATTAAACAAACTTTGCAAATTAGCATGTTGATGCTTGTTTTAGGGAAATATTATACTAAAACTGAGGCACATTAAGATATATAATCTAAATGCTAGTATTTATTAAATGATGGGTTATATGAAAAATCTCAAACTCATGCTACTTAGAAATTTGGAGGTTACAGAATGTCACCAAGTTTTAAACTATCAATGACACGGTTGTAAAGAAAATACAAATCCACTTCAGAAAATTTTCTTTCTCATGGGAAAAGATCTGATGCTTTCCTAGCATACATGACAAATAAGCTCTTCTCAGGATTCCAGCCAGGTACAGGTATCGACTACAACCGATGTTTCAATGACAAACTCTGCCATCTTCAGGGATGATGCATGGGCATACCTAGTCAGTAGTACTTACATCCCCATAGTCCATCCCTCCTGATTGGTTAGTCCTCAGCCAATCAGGTTTCCGTTCACTCACCTTTTTTACAATTGAATTCCAGTTCTTACTTAGAGTGAAATCTTTATCTTTGTTATAATTCTAATTCTTTTTCTCCAGTTTTATTTCAATAGCTTCCTTTACCAGGCAGCCTCAAAAGCCACTGGCACAGCACAGTAGTTCTGTGCCATCACAGTTAATCCTACGGCTATTGCGAATACAGTGTTCTGCTACCACCAATTTCTCTAGGCAACCGAAATGAATACCCCTCCTGTGCTCCTTGATGTGTGTTTCCACCATGCGTCCCATCTGCCGATATGTGCTGTTCCACAAAAAAGGAAATCCTGTAAACGCCAGCCAACCGGTCCCAGGTCAACTTCTGTGGGCGTGGCTATTGGAGGCCTCTGCACTCAAATGATCTCTCTCTCTCTCTCTCTCTCTCTCTCTCTCTCTCTCTCTGTCAGTGGTGAGAGAGAGTTTACTGATTCTCAAGTTGGGGAACTCGAATAAGTGACACTACAGATAGTAACATTGAAACAGTGAGTTTTTTTTTGTCTCCCCTCTCACTGTGGCAGAAGAGAGGAACTCTCTCTCTAGTGAGATAGCCTTTTGAGATGTTGGTTTGAACAGCAGTTTTTGATAAACTCTGGATCATGATCTCCAGGGGCTTGCTAATGCATAGTAGGGATGGGGGCTGATGCTTTTGCTGGAGTAAACAGGGGGCGGGTTCAAATGTTTTCCTGTCATTCTTTCTTTGGGGTTTTTCCTCTCTGTTTTGTTGACGTCTGCGAAGAGTAAGGATTTCAGACTGTATACTGTATACATTCTCTGATATTAAATTGAACCATTGAACCACTGAAAAAAATTAAGTGTATTGAGAAGATTAACATCCAATAGTCTAGAAAACCTGCTCATCCAGTACTGTCAAAATTCTGAGCATGGCAGATTATGGGAGCTTTACTGTTGTGCTGTATTACAAAAGCAGGCAGGAATTGTGTGTAAAAAGAACTCCAGCTGAAACATGAAACTGCTTTGTAAATATATCCTCACGTGGTGGAAAATCATTTTTTCTGTTAATGAATGCAGGTAGCCTCATGAATGTTGCAACAATCACGAGTGGAATTACAAGGGAGCTTTCTTTTCCATACAACATTTACAATGCTTTTCAAGCATTCTTTTCATTGAATCCTTATCAGCATTTAAAATCCAGTGAAATTTGGTGTGATTAATTGCTTGCCAAAAGCTGAAACAGCTGCTGTGCCCGATTTCACATTTTTGAAACAATTGTCCTTTAGTTTTCAGTGCCCTCACCTTTAAAAAGAACAATAACCAAGGTTTGACAGAACAGCTGTCCAGAGTGGATTTTGAAAATAGGGTAAAAAAAAGGTCAGTGGCAGATATTTTATATCATAGTCGTCAGCAGAAAGAGGGACTTTGAGACAGAGGTGAATGGTCCATGATTATTGAAAGGGGTCAAGGAAAATACTGAATAAAAAGGATTCCAGAGAAATACAACAGAAGTATCCAGATGATTCCAAAGCATTAGAGATTAGTTTTTCAGGAACCAGTAGCAAAAGACCATAAATCTCACAAGGGAGAAAATTGCTATTGCAAGTAAACTTGCAAAAAACATCAGTAGATATATTTTTTGAAAAGGAACATAAGTATGGATCTCTAGGAAAGTAAGTCTGTGGAACTAATAGTGTGAAATGAGGAAAGGGCAGAAAATGGTAATCAATAGTTAGTAAGTCTTCTCACTGAGAGACACTGCAAACATTCTCCACATAACAGACAGGTTAGTTTTAAGCAAAAAGGAAGAAATTATAATGTTCTCAATCAAAAAGGAACAAGTTATTAGAAAAAAACATGATGGAACTAAAGACAAAAAAAATCACCAGTGTCCAATGTTCTGCACCCAAGAGGTTTAAAGCAAAAAACTGTAGATGCTGGAAATCCAAGTAACACACACAAAATTCTGGAGAAACTCAGCAGGTCAGGCAGTTGACATTGACGTTGCGGGCTGAAACCCTCTGGCAGGACTGGAGAAAAGAGGATGAGGAGTAGATTTAAAAGCTGGGGCGAGGGGGAGAGAAACACAAGGTGAAACTGGGAGGGGGAAGGATGAGGTAAAGAGCTGGGAAGTTGATTGGTGAAAGAGATACAGGATACGTGGCTGTAAAAGTGGGTCTGGGTAAGCATGTGGTGGAAGAGTCGGAGGGCAGCTGAGATCACAGAAGGGGTACGGTACATGGTTTATAGCTCCTCTAATTTCCAGGAAGGCACCAATGGATTGGAAAACCATGAATATGGGAGCTTATTCAGGTGGGGGAGGGGGGGGAAGAGGAGGAAGTGCAGGAAATTATAGGCTGGTTTGTTTAATATAATTTGTTGGCATGACATTGGAGTCTATAATCAAGGAAGAAATAACTAATCATTTAGAGAAGCTTAATTGTATCAAGTCACCAATACTTTATAAAAAATTATGTTTAACAATTTTTTTTAAGAGTTCAAGGATATAACACGTAGAGTCGAAAGAGGGATACCTGTTGATTTAATGCATTTGGATTTCCTGAAGGCAATTGATGCCACATAGAAGGCTTATGCACAAGAACACAGGGTATTGCCAAGTGTGCCAATCTGGACTGAGGAGTGGGATCACATCAAAGTCAGAGAGTTGAATGAGCAGGTCTTTTTCAGACAGGAAAGATGCAACTAATGATGTACACCCCAATGGTCAGCTCTTGATCCTCAATGATTTATTAAAGGGAAACTTCATTAATGAGGTATGCTCTAGAATATAGTGGTGCCAGACAAGTTAATTTTCCAGACTATCTGACATCATTCTTTTAATACTACAACACTCTCTTAGTTCACTTTTTAGAAAAGTAGTTACACATCAGAATGGGAAATTTTCCAGTGAAGCTGGTGAGATGAAAGGGAACAGAAGAATGGGAGATCAAGCAAGGATGCTTGGGATCCAGGGCACTAGCAAATTGAAGGACAGCATGGAACCCAGAGCATGACGGGTCAGATGATAAACTGCTGGATCTTCCAAATGGTTGGAAAGTGGAGTGTTAAGGGCTTTGCTGAATCTACAATAAGGATCTGAAGAAATAGGTATCCATGTTTACAGATGGCAATTGGAAAGGCATGCTGTGAGAAGGATATTTGGACAACTGGACTCAGTCTCTTCATGTTACAAATGATGGTAAGAAAGGAACATAGACAAATTCTCAAATACTTTCAGGTTCTTTCTCCCGATGGTAAATGCAACAGCATCACTGTAGCTTGCATTACTGGAGAATTAACCAACACTCAATGTTGAAGTTTACACTTGAATGACAAACCTATGAGCAAGCAAAGGTTTATGACCAGAACTGCACATTTACAATTGTTAAATACTACAATTTTGCAATATAACGTACATGTTAGAGCAAAGTTCACAGGCTTTATCTTAGGCATTGCTACAGACAAATGAAAATAGTAGAATTAGAACAAATGCAAAAGGTTGATAGTGAGGATAGTGGCTATCTGAGGTAGCCAGGCTCTGCTTTCTCAGTATGCAGTTTATTTGTTGCATCAACAATTGTTTAGAAAAGACTTGAAATTTAAACCAGGATAAAAGCCATTTCCCCAATGAAGCTGTTGATACCTTCAATAACAAACAAGTTACCACAGCTACAAGGGTAAGGAGATGAATGTAAAACAGGAGGTAAATGAAAAGTACTGGTATTGCTGAGCTTCAGCTGAGTGAGTGCTGATCAAGGCTTTTGCAATCAAGAGGAAGTTGACTCTATACTGTAAATTTCATTCTAATTTATTTGCACCCAAGTTGGTGCTAATAATACAATATTATAAACAGCAAAAAGCTTATCACCTAAAATTTCTCTGTCCTAAAGAAATGAATTGTAAGGGCTGTGAAATCACCTGCATAATAATGTGGAAAAATGTTACTAGAAAAATTGAATTCACTATTTATTTGGAAACCTCCATGCAACATGCTTACTATAGTATTCTTATAATTGATACCAGCAGTAGGAGACTTCATGGTTATGTAATCGGATAAAGCAGATTCAATGTGAAACAAAATATATCCTGCAAATGAAGTGACCTTTAGAAAGGCAAACTTTCCAAACAAATATTCTGCTTTTCATAGCACATAATCAGGTGAAAAATACAATCAAATGTAAAGAATTACATTTAGAGTTTCATCCCACAAATTGATATCAACTTTCACTTATTTTGTTAGGAAAAAGTAGTTGTTTATGTTGTTAAAAATAAAAATCTCTATCTTGCTATGATAGTAAAATCAATTCATGCTGCTGTATTTTCACTTAAGTCAACAAGTTTGATCAACATGAAAAGTGTAACATCACTTTGTGTGTCACACTATTTCAGAACTTCCCCAAAAACCATGATCTCTCTGATTAATTATCAAAGGTTGAAAAAAATATAACTTTTTGTGTAAGCAGCTTTGCATTTCTAAATAAGAAATACTGAATTCTAAAACTCCTTAAACCTGTTAAGCTATGTAAAAGGGGCTTGAGATACCATGTTTAGACAATATTCTAATAAAGCACTGTCGATGCAAGTAAGTAATGATGTTCTACATGTTCACCCATTGAAATAATAGATTCATTTCCCAAAAATACTGGTTCAGAGACATCTAATCGTACACTGTAAAATTAGATATCAATACAAACAACTTTGTGAAAAATTCTAGCTTAATTCTGACTAGTAAAGGAGTTGGTAAGTTCTCTTTAGAACACTAACTTTCAACCAGACAGGAAGCCTAATTATGAACCATATTGCTTGCTGATGTAAAAATGAAACCACTACCCTGGATTTTACAGGAAAATAGCAGCAAGTATCAGAGAAGTGCTGGCCTGTCCCTTCATAACCAGCCCCAGTTCTGACATTTCAACACATGGAGATGATTCCAGAGGACCCAAACAAGCTGGGCAACACACAAAGGAGCTGGACGCATTCAGTGGTCAGGCAGCGTCTACAGAGACGTTTCAGGTCAGAACCTATTATCAGGACCGGAAAGAGGAACTTTTGTTCCAGTATGAAAAGATTGGGGTGGGGAGAGTTTGTGGAGCTGGCAGGTAATAAGTGGATCCAGATGAAAATAGTAGGGGGCGGGGAGTGGGAATGTGTGTTAGAAGTTTATAGGTGATATATGGAAGTTAGAAAGGGATAAAGAGGATGAAATCCATTGTGAGAGGACAGTGGTGAAGAGGAGAGTCGGTGGGAAAAATGAAGGAGTGATAGGCAGATTGAAAGAGATGGGGGAGGGGAAAGAAGGTGTGATGGGGGTAAGTGAGCCAAGACGATAACGAGAGCGACAAAGGGGAGAAGTTATTAAGCATTAAGAGAAACTATTGTTGATGCTGTCAGATTACAGACTACCAAGGCAGAATATGAGGTGCTGTTCCTCTAATCTGCATCGAGCTTCATTTGGTGGCAGAGGCGGCCATGGACAGATGTGCAATGGGAATGGATGTGCAATTAAAATGGCTGCACTGAAATCAGTATTGACCATAATAATCAACATACCAGCAGGCATTTGGAAGCTTAGTACAATTAAAAGCACTGACTGCAAGCTCAAAATTCTCAGCAATAAATAAAAACTCTCAGGAATAAATAAGATTCGACACAACTAGAAAATTTTTTGGAACTTACAGATATTTAAGAGGGTTGCTGATGTCAAAATTCTGCCTTAAGTTCCTAATTTTTGAAGCAATTTTACATACAGAAGTTTCTGAATTTGGAAGTACATTAACAACTAAAATTGCACAACTTATGACCATAAGATATAGGAGCAGAAGTAGGCCATTCTGCCCATCGAGTGTGCCCCGCCATTCAATCATGGGCTGACCCAATTCTTCCAGTCATCCCCACTCCTCTGCCTTCACCCCATACCCTTGGATGTCCTGGCTAATCAAGAACCTTTCTATCTCTGCCTAAATACACTCAATGTCTTGGCCTTCACAGCTGCTCGTTGCAACAAATTTCACACATTTACCACCCTCTGACAAAAGTAATTTCTCCGTATCTCAGTTCTAAATGGACATCCTTCAATCTTGAAGCCATGCTCTCTTGTTCCAGAATCCCCTACCATTGCCAATCTAATCTGTTCGGGCCTTTTAACATTCAGAATGTTTCTATGAGATCCCCCCTCATTCTCCTGAACTCCAGGGAATACTGCCCAAGAGCTGCCAGACATTCCTCATACAGTAACCCTTTCACTCCTGGAAACATTCTTGTGAATCTTCTCTGAACCCTCTCCAATGTCAGTATATCCTTTCTAAAATAAGGAGCCCAAAACTGCACACAATACTCCAAGTGTGGTCTCACGACTGCCTTATAAAGTCTCAACATCACATCCCTGCTCTTACATTCTATACCTCTAGAAATGAATGCCAACAATGCATTCACCTTCTTCACAATTGACTCAAGCTGGAGGTTAACCTTTAGGGTATCTTGCACAAGGGCTCCCAAGTCCCTTTACATCTCTGCATTTTGAATTCTCTCCCCATCCAAATAATAGTCTGCCTGTTTATTTCTTCCACCAAAGTGCATCACCATACACTTACATTGTATTTCATTTGCCACTTCTTTCCCCATTCCCCTAAACTATCTAAGTCTCTCTGCAGGCTCTCTGCTTCCTCAACACTACCCTCTCCTCTACCTATCTTTGTATCATCCACAAATTTAGCCACAAATCCATTAATACCGTAGTCCAAATCATTGACGTATATCGTAAAAAGCAACAGTCCCAACACCGACCCCTGTGGAACTCCACTGGTAACCGGCAGCCAGCCAGAACAGGATCCATTTATTCCCACACTCTGCTTTCTGCTGATCAGCTGATGCTCCATCCATGCTCGTAACTTCCCTGTAATTCCATGTGATCTTATCTTGTTAAGCAGTCTCATGTGCAACCGCTTGTTAAAGGCCTTCTTAAAATCCAAGTACACCATGTCTACTGCATCTCCTTTGTCTACCCTGCTTGTAATTTCCTCAAAGAATTGCAGTAGGTTGTCAGGCAGGATTTTCATTTCAGGAAACCATGCTGGCTTTGGCCTATCTTGTCATGTGCCTCCAGGTACTTCGTAAGCTCATCCTTAACAATCAATTCCAACAACTTCCCAACCACTGATGTTAGGCTAACAGGTCTATAGTTTCCTTTCTGCTGCCTCTCACCCTTCTTAACTAGCAGAGTAACATTTGCAATTTTCCAGTCCTCTGGTACAATGCCTGAATCTATTGATTCTTGAAAGATCATTGTTAATGCTTCCACTATCTCTCCAGTTACTTCCTTCAGAACCCGAGGGTGCCTTCCATCAGGTCCAGGAGATTTATCCGCCCTCAGACTATTAAGCTTCCTGAGCACCTTCTCAGTCGTAATTTTCACTGCACAAACTTCACTTCCCTGACACTCTTGAATGTCCAGTATACTGCAGATGTCTTCTAGTATGAAGACTGATGAAAAATACGCATTCAGTTCCTCTACCATCTCTACATCTCTCATTACAATATCTCCAGTGTCATTTTGTATTGGTTATATATCTACCCTCAATTCTTTTTTACCCTTTATGTACATAAAAAAAGCTTTTAGTGTCTTCTTTGATATTAGTCACCAGATCCCTTTCATAATTCATCTTTTCCTTCCTAATGACCTTCTTAGTTTCCTTCTGCAAGTTCTTAAAAGCTTCCCAATCCTCTATCTTCCCACTAGCTCTGGCTTCTTGTATACCCTCTCTTTTGTCTTTACTTTGGCTCTGACTTCACTTGTTAGCAACGGTAGTGTTCTTCTTCCCTTTGAAAATTTCTTAATAGGAATATATCTGTCTTGCACTTCCCTCATTTTTCGCAGAAACTCCAGCCATTGCTGCTCTGCTGTCCTTCCTGCAAATGTCCCTTTCCAGTCAACTTCGGTCAGTTCCCCTCTCATGCCATTGTAATTTCCTTTATTCCACTGAAATACGGACATATTGGATTTTATTTTTTCCCTCTCAAATTTCAATGTAACTTGATCATATTGTGATCACTCTACCCTAAGGATTCCTTAACCTTAAGCTCTCTTATCACCTCTGGATCATTGCACAACACCCAATCCAGCACAGTCGATCCCCAAGTGGGCTCAACAACAAACTGTTCTAAAAAGCCATCCCTTAGACTTTCTACAAATTCTCCCTCTTGAGGTCCAGCACTGGCCTGGTTTTCCCAATCCATTTTCATGTTAAAATCACCAACGATTATCATGACTTTGCCTTTCTGACATGCCTTTTCTATCTCCTGTTGTAATTTGTAATCCACATCCTGGCTGCTGTTTGGAGGCCTATACACAACTGCCATTAGGGTCCTTTTACCCTTGCCATTTCTTAACTCAACCCATAGAGACTCTACACCTTCCGATCCTATGTAATCTCGTTCTAATGATTTAATATTATTTCTTATACACAGAGTCACACCACCCCCTCGACCTAGTAACATATCTTTCCAAAACACCGTATATCCTTGGACGTTCAGCCCCCAATGGCAGCCATCCTTTAGCCAAGTTTCAGAGATGGCCACAACATATTTGCCAATCAGCAGCTGAATTTCAAGACTGTCCATTTTATTTCTTATGTTGCATGCATTCAAATATAACACTTTCAGTCCGGTATTTGTTGCTTTCTGTTCTAACTGCACCACACCTCTATTGCCCTGTAACTCATGCCACTGGCTGTGATTAAGCCTCATCTCCTGCCTGTTCTTTCTACAATCTCTGTTGCATGCTATCTTTGATTTATTTCTGTTTTCCCCTTCCTCAAACCTATCACTCTGGTTCCCATCCCCCACAACAAATTAGTTTAAACCCTCCCTAACAGCTCTATTAAATGTGCCTGCTAGGATATTACTACCCTACAGGTTCTGCTTTTTAGCTTCCTACCTAACTCCCTGAATTCTTCCTTCAGGACCTTCCCCCCTTTTCTACCCATGTCATTGGTACCAATGTGTACCAAGACTTCAGGCTGTTCACTCTCTCCCTTCAGATTACTCTACACCTGATCCAAGATGTCCTGTACCCTGGCACCTAGGAGGCAACACACAAAGCGGGTATCTCTATCAGGCTGACAGAACCTCCCTCTGTCTGTTCCCCTCACTATGGAATCCCCTATGACTACTGCATTCCTCTTACCCTTCTGCACCACGGACCAGGCTCAGCGCCAGAGACCCAATCACTGTGGTCATCCTCTGTCAGGTCACTCCCCACAACAGCATCCAAAACAAAATAACGATTACTGAAGGGGGTGGCCCACAGGGGTGCTCTCTATATCTGAGCTCTTCCCTTCACTTCCCTGACTGTCACCCACTTATCTAACTCTCAGGAGCTGCATCTCAGTGCACTTGGTGCAGGTGTGGCCATCTGGGAGACTGGAAGATTTCCAAGATTCCCACATCTGACACCCAGAGCAAAATACTAACCCTACCAACATGCTCTCAAAAAAAAAAATGCGAAGAAAAACCACAAACAAGGTCCACTTCCTTAAAAGGCAATTACAAAAATCTAAAAAAGATGGTGGTTTAGCTTTGCCTAACTTTAGATTTTATTATTGGGCGAATAATATTCGTAACCTAACGTATTGGAAATTAAATTTGGACTCATTATTGTGTCCGCAGTGGGTAAATTTGGAATGCAATGAGGTAAAGGGATATTCTTTATTCTCTGTTCTTGGTTCTTCTCTTCCTGCTGATTTAGTTAAATTCAATAAACAGATATCTAATCCTGTTATTAAACACACATTACGAATTTGGTCTCAATTTTGGAAATTTTTTACTCTGAAAAACTTTGTGCTTGATAGCCCTATTTTATTTAATTTTTTCTTTAAACCTTCCTTGACAGATCAAGCCTTTAGCATATGGAAAAGGAAAGGTATAAAATGTTTTCGTGACCTTTTTTTTGAAGGTACTTTGATGTCTTTTGACCAACTTTCCAATAAATTTAAATTACCTAAATCTAATTTCTTCAGATATTTACAAATCAGAAATTTTTTATATAAAGTTTTACCATCTTTTCCCAACTCAACTTCAACGGATTTCTCAGATTTGATTTTTACCTTAAATCCTTGTCAGAAGGGATTAGTTGCTTTTATTTACAACATGATTATGAAGATACAACCAGAGATGTCTGATAGAATTAAACAACAATGGGAAAAAGAACTTCGATACAATATACCAACAGATAAATGGGAAAAAATTTTACAAATGGTTAATTCTTCTTCTATATGTGCTAAACATGCTTTAATACAATTTAAAATTGTACATAGAGCTTATATGTCTAAAGATAAACTTGCTCGATTTTATTCTCATATTAACCCTCAATGTGACAGATGTCATTCAGAAGTGGCTTCACTGACCCACATGTTTTGGTCATGTCCCACTTTACATAACTATTGGAAGGACATATTCGTTACCATTTCCTCAATTTGGAACATCGATTTACAACCTAACTTTATTACTGCAATCTTTGGTATACCAAATGAGGATGGTAATGAGTTTTCCCCTTCAATTAGATGAATGATCGCCTTTGCAACATTAATGGCCAGAAGGTCTATATTACAAAATTGGAAAGAAGTAAACCCTCTTACCACGTCTCAGTGGCTTTTTCAAACTATTTCTTATCTGAGTTTGGAAAAAATTAGAAGCACTATTTTTGACTCGTCAATTAAATTTGAAGAAACTTGGGGACCGTTCATTCGACATTTTCATATGAATTAATTTGGCCTTTCCCAGACCTTCTTTCTGTTTATTCTTGTTCAGGTATGGAGTTCTGGAGTTCTTTGACACTATCATATACTTATAAACTGTTATTATTGCCCATGTTAGTTTTAGTTTAGTGTTTGTTTCATATATATATTTTCTTTCACACATCTCTAATTTTTTTTTTCTTTTTCTTTTGATGTTTAGTTTTGTTTTTTTTTCATATATAATTATATAGACTTGATTGGTTAATGTACTTTTTTGTTGTTGATGTTTAATAGGATATTATTATCCTATTATTAATGTAATCTTAAGTCTATTGTATTCATAACCTATTCATTATTATGTTATGTTTTTTTATATTTATATGAAACTCAATAAAAAGATTGAAAAAGAAAGAACACTTCCTCACTTACCTCACTGAATCCCACTTTCGTTTCTACTCTTACCACTGACCTACTCCCAACAATGGCTGCTCAGCTTTTCCCTTCTGTACTTTCATTTAGTTTGTCGAGCTCAGTTGCTGCCATTTATAGGCCCTGCCTATAAAGACTAACGCCTTTGAAGTTCTCATTTTAAATAACTGCCTCTGATCTGGGTGAAGCACTCCTTCATCGAGCTCAGTTGCTGCTGCTGATAGGCCCCTTAAACTTAAAATGGATTTAAACAAGTCACTTAGGTGTAGATGTCTTCCCAGAGCAGGAAGTGGGGAATTTTAAAGCCGTTAGTCCAGGTATTCTTAGCAGCTTAGAAGCTGAGTTTACTCAGAAACAGAAAGCATCTCTGCAGATGGTTGTTCAAAGTTACACTGTCTCAGAAACCATGATAACCAAGGGTGGGCTGAACTAAGTTCTGTAAAATAGAAATTTAGCCACACATGCTTGAACCTCTCAAAGTTTCTTCCACTCTCCAAATCCATTAACCTTCCAATTATCAGCAGAAACTAATCATTAATTTCAATTTGGCTTAAATTTTGCAACTAATTTGTAAACTCATAATCAAATAACTGTTAAAATAACTGGCTGTACTTACAATCTCCACAAACTAATTGTTTTCAGATTCAATGTTTTAAAATTGATTAAGCATGGCTCCAAGGTCAAGGGAAAAAAACTGACATTCACGTGCTTGATGTCAGACCTCCGGAAAAAATGTTCTAATCAGACTTCAAATCAATATATGGATGATTTCTTCATAATAATATACACCTTTTTAGATACTTAAAGTGTTCAATTTACAAAGTGGTTTGACTATCTACTTTATGATTTTGTTTAAGCACAAAGGTAAGGACTAATGGCTCAGGACAAAGAGCAGGACAATGGAGAATTCTTTGAGATTCCCCCCATGCTCACCTGCAGACTGTACATACAGACATTAGACTGAATCATACTTAACTTCCATCGTTAAACAACTTTGCTTTAATTGCCACCTCTGTACAATCACAAGAATACATTCCTGAGTTTAAGGCTCCAGGTGAGTCATTATCATGTGAAGATAAGGTTGAGAGAGGTAATTAGACTGGTGTATGTAGGGAAGAGAAAGAAGTACAACTGCGGAAGCTTTAAAATTGAGCAGCACAGCAGATTCAAAATGATGTTAAAAAAAATCCAAATCATTTCTGCACAGAAACATAAATCACAAAGAAACACATATGAAAAATTAATTAGAATACAGGTTAACAACACAGCTGCAAATCTTTCAACCCATTATATCCACATGTTGCTTATGTTCTAAATGAAGCTCCTCCCAACTTACTGAATCTCACCCTATAAATATTATATTCTATTCCCTTTTACACCTTCTCAAATTTGTCTATAAAATCCATCTTAACCACTCGATAGGAACAATTTATACCTTCTCAGCTCATTTTTTTCCTCATATCCATCCTATTGGACTCAACAGTTTCAAAGATCCCTTCAGAACCAGCAACAAAATCAAGGTTCCAATCCCTATTCCATTCTGATATGTCAATCATTGGCTTCCTCTAATGCCAGGATGAGGTCACTCTCAGATTAGAGAGCTACACCTCACATTCTGTCTGGGGAGCCTCCAGCCTGAAGGCATGAACATTAACTTCTCCAGCTTCAGTAATTTTCCCCCTCCCCATTTTCTCTTCTTCAATATCCCATTATAGCTCCCCTTTTACCTCTTCTCCTCACTTGCCTACCACCTCCCCCCTCCCAATGCTGCTCTTCCTTCGTTTTCTCTCCAGCAGTGGTTCAATGGTTTTCCAACCTATCACTTCCCAGCTTCTCACTTCATTCTCCCTCCCCCACCCACCAGGCCTCACCTATCTCTTCAAGCTTGTACTCTTTCCCCTCTCCCACCTTCTTCCCCTTCCTTTCCAGTCCTGAAGAAGGGTCTAGCCCTGAAACATCGATTGTTTATTTATTTCCATAGATGCTGCCTGACCTGCTGATTTCCTCCAGCATTTTGCATGTGTTGCAAAAAATTTCTCTTTAGTTGACCCCACATGTAAGTTTTACCTTACAATCTCTGTCAAATCCCAATCTCATGGATTGACAAAAAAGTCACAAGTGTATGTAATTTGGGAAATTAAAACCTTCAAAGCTGATTCAAGTTTGAAGATGTTCTGATTAAAGGTTTGGAATTGTAAGAGTAAACTTTTACACTGCTTTCCATATCGAAGTTAGGACACTCAACTGTAGAAGGGTTAAATTTCTAGAGATGAATATCCCTTATTGGAATGACAAACCAAATGCTGTCTGCCACCTACCTGTTCTGGTGGTTCAATGGTTATCCAAGCAGGAAACATCATGCTGGGGTTTAACGGTTGTGTCCCCACACGGAAATAAACAATTCCATCAACATCACAAGCCCACACGTGCTGACCTCCACAAGCTAGGCCTGCTAATTTTATGCTTCCTGAAGAGGAAAACAAACACTTTTAGGAATGGGAGGCAGACACTGAGCCAGTGAAGAGGATAAATGGTTTTGTAATGAAACATTTATTTAGAATTACAGTCAAAATGAAGACTAAATGTTGATTACACCCCACACGTGAATTTTTGCACCTATTGTTCTGACACTGAACATAAGGGACGAGAAGAGGAGGAATTTGACCAAAATGAGGAAAATGAGGAAAAAGTGAACAGGCTAGAAGAAGATGGATTGATGAATTGATAGTTTTTCAGTTACATCTCTTTACATTTAAAAGTGTGTTTGACTACATATTAGAATGCCTAGAGCTTTAACAACAAGCCTCAAATTAATTATTAAATTAAATCTTTAATTGGGGAAAACACAAACATTAAAGGAAATAAAATATTTCACCTGGAACTTTAACTATCCTACTATCCTCAAAATGGCATCTCCTTAGTTATAACAATTTACATACTGCAAAAGAAACCCCTTGCACCAGATCCACCGCTCAAAATCAGCACTGATCCCAAGTACACAAGAGGGATTCAAAAATCTCAATTTCCTCGAGACTCTAGAGCTCCACTGATCTCCAGTTTGAATATACTCAACAACTAAGAACAAGCAACTTCGACACTCAGACAGAACGAATTCCAAATATCTAAAACATGCATAGTAAGGAGAACTCTCTTCATGGCATAGAGTGGTCTAACCATTCAGCTTCTATATATTGATCTTGTTCACAAACTCCTTGTCTCAAAGGAATCACTTGTTATGGCCAATGTAACTTAAAAGAACTTGATTCTTAAACATCATTCCTTGGAAAATAATACCCTCATTCTAAAAAATCAATAATTCTATGCTACATGGACTCCAAGGGGAATCTAACTTCTTACTTAGCTAAAGATTCTGAGACCAAAGCTGCACAGTATTACAACAGAGATCTTACCAAATTCATACATAAAAGAGCAAGATGTCTGCACTCTTGTATTTATACTAAGTACTGTATAGCAGTAATCAGAGATGAAAGTCTTGGGGATTGTCCAGTGAGGTCATATCGGTAGTACTTCAAAATAAGGGAGAGTCATTACAGTGGGGGTGTGCTTATAGACCCCCAACAGTCAGCAGGAACTGTATGAGCAAGTGTATAGAGAAATTCCCCATTGTTGTAAGAATAATAGGGTTGTACTGTGGGAGATTTTAATTTTCCCCTATTGACTGGGCCATGGACAGGGTAGAATTTATGAAATGTGTTCTGAGGGCCCTACTCAGGAGGGTGCAATACTAGACCACCTCTCAGGGAACAAGGTAGGGCTAGAAACTGATTTGGCAGTCAGTGCTCACTTTGGCTCCAGTGACAATAATCCTATTAGTTTTAAGATATTGATGGAAAGGTTAGGTTAGGTTTTCAAACTGAATCAGGGCTAATTTAGGGGTGGGGAATTAAACAGGATCTAGCAGAGTTGATTGTATGAGGTTGTTATAAGGGAAAGGAACAAATGGCAAGTGAGAGTCTTTTTAAGAGTGTAATGGCAAATGCTTAGGAGCAGCATGTTCCTGTTAAGACTATATTGGACAGCAGCAGAATTAGACCATTCAGCCCATTGAATCTAGTAGGTTTAGGGAACCACAGCTGATGAGAGATATTGTCAGGCTCTTGTTGGGGGGAAAAAAAGGAAGCATACATTGGGTCCAGGAGGTCAGGGATAAGTGAATCTCATCATGACTATAAAATGTTAAATAATCTTACGAGAGAAAGCTGGAGTGTAAAGAGAGGGTGCAATATGGATTTGGCATTAAATGTTAAGGAAAATCCCAAGAGGTTCCACAACTATATTAAAAGCTGAACAGAGACAGAGTAAGCCTTCTTTGAGATCAGCAGGGCTGCCCATGTCTTAAACCACAGGAGGTGGGGTGGGAAATTTTCATGAATCTTCCTCCTCTGTGTTTACTGAGGAGCATGACAGAAAACAACCTTGCCAAGCTGTTGTCATTCTGCGCCATGAGCCTCCCAAAGATCCTCCATATGTTTTGGCCAAGAAAGATCTTCAAACATGCCCTACTCCTTCAGTGTCACCAAGAGGACATGGCCACAACCATCAAGAAGAAATGTTGGCGATGGATTGGACACGTGATGAAAAGAGAGGTCAACTTCATCATCAAAACAGAATTTCACTGGACCCCTGAAGAGCAGAGGAAAACCAGGAGACCAAAGACTGCCTGGAACCATACTGTAGAGGCAGAAATGGAGGACCTTCGTTGCTGCTCCAAACACCAGCAACGTAACAGGCAGTAACTTTACTGAAAAGAAAAACATGGTTGCTCAGGGAAAGAAGTGGAGACGTTTTGGAGGGCCAGGGAGAAGGTACGTTTAGCCCTAAAGTGAATTAGGGTCAATAATCGGACTTTGTGGGAGACCAGACTGGAAATTATAGAGGGCCTTGCAGAGATATTTGCTTCATTGTTAGCCCCTGGTGAAGTTCTCAAAGACTAGAAAGTGGCTAATGTCTGGTTAAAAAGAGTAGCAAGGACAAGCCAGGAACAGGAGATCATTCAGCCTGACATCAGTAGTGGGGAAGATACTGGAGGGAATTCTGAGATAGTCTATCATTTGGATAGACAACCATTGGATCAGGAGGAATCAGCATAGCTTTGTGTAGAAAAGTCATACAACAAGCACAGGCCCTTCAGCCATGAGTTCAACTTTTTAAACTACTCTAGTCTTACTTTAAGATCAATCTAAATATTATGCTCCCTTGTATTAGCCATTTCCATCCTGGGGAAAAAGTCTCTTGATCTGTGCCTCTGATCATCTTGTACACTCTATCAAAGTCTTGTCGACCAGCAATATTTTACTGACCTTTTTGTAACCTCATAAATTCCTTTATTCTTAAGTACCTCCATATTGGTTGTAGACAGGTCATATTCTGCATGAGGTCGGTCATCAGTGGTATGCCTCAGAGATCTGTTCTGGGACCCTTACTCTTCATGAGGAAGTGGAGGGATGGGTTAGTAAGTTTGCTGATGACACAAAGGTTGGAGGTGTTGTGGATAGTGTGGAGGGCTGTCAGAGGTTACAGCAGGACATTGATAGGATGCAAAACTGGGCTGAGAAATGGCAGATGGCATTCAACCCAGATAAGTGTGAAGTGGTTTGGTTTGGTCGGTCAAATATGATGGCAGAATATAGTATTAATGGTAAGACTCTTGGCAGTGTGGAGGATCAGAGGGATCTTGGGGTCTGAGTCCATAAGACGCTCAAAGCAGCTGCGCAGGTTGACTCTGTGGTTAAGAAGGCGTATGGTGTATTGGCCTTCATCAATCATGGAATTGAATTTAGGAGCTGAGAGGAAATGTTGCAACTATATAGGACCCTGGTCAGACCCCACTTGGAGTTCTGGTCGCCTCACTACAGGAAGGATCTCTGAAACCATAGAAAGGGTGCAGAGGAGATTTACAAGGATGTTGCCTGGATTGGGAAGCATGCCTCATGAGAATAGGTTGAGTGACCTCAGCCTTTTTTCCTTGGAGCGACGGAGGATGAGAGGTGACCTGATGGAAGCGTATAAAATGATGAGAGGCATTGATTGTGTGGATAGTCAGAGGCTTTTTCCCAGGGCTGAAATGGTTGCCACAAGAGGACACAGGTTTAAGGTGCTGGGGAGTAGGTACAGAGGAGATGTCAGGGGTAAGTTTTTTACTCATAGCGTGGTGAGTGCGTGGAATGGGCTGCCAGCAACAGTGGTGGAAGCGGATACGATAGGATCTTTTAACAGACTTTTGGATAGTATATGGAGCTTAGAAAAATAGAGGGTTGTAGGTAAGCCTAGTAATTTCTAAGGTAGGGACATGTTCAGCACAACTTTGTGGGCCAAAGGGCCTGTATTATGCTGTAGGTTTTCTATGTTTCCATATTCATTCTAAGTGTCTGAAGGACCTTACCCATTTTCAGTACTCCACATGTGCCACATGCTTTTCTGAGAACCCACACTCTTAATATCCCTTGCCAGCCAGGGTTCCTTGGTATTCTCTTTTTTCCATTTCCCCCTTACAGGAACATATTAGCCATGAAAATCTGGATCTACCATGTCTAGTGTTTTCTGTTTATCTAGCCCATTAAGACTATTGCTATTAGATTTGTCACACATTTTCTCTTCATAAAATCATGTTAACTCTGCCTGATCATACTTTGATGTTCTTACTGTGACAGTAAAGGTTAGCTGTATTTCAACACTATTCCAGTAAAGCACATCAAAAGTGTTAGGATGAGCTCATATTCCCTTGCAATATTTTAATTATGGTTGAGTACATCGAAAAGCTGTATGTCAATTCCTTAATACAATATACAGGGTGCTAGAAAGTTTGTGAACCCTGTAGAAGTTTCTCTATTTCTGCATAAGTATGACCTAAAATGTGATCAGATTTTCATGTAAGTTCTAAAACTAGACAAAGAGAACCCAATTAAATAAATAACACCAAAAAAATTCATACTTATTAATTTATTTATTGAGAAAAATGATCCAACATTATATATATTTGTTGGAAAAAGTATGTGAACCTTTGATTTCAATAACTGGTGTGAACCCTCCACCCCCCCCCCCCACCCCGCCCCGGTACAGCAATAACTTAAACCAAATGTTTCTGGTATCAGTCCAGCGTATCGGCTTGGAGGAAGTATAGACTATTGCTCCTTACAAAACTGCTTCAACTCTGGGATGTTGGTGGGCTTCCTTGTATGAACTGATTGCTCCAGGTCCTTCCACAATACTTCTTTTGGAATGAAGGTCAGGACTTTGACTCAGCCATTCCAAAACACATATTTTCTTCTTTTTTAAAACCATTCTGTTGTTGATCTACTCTTGTCTTTCAGATTATTGACTTGTTGCATTATCTAAATTCTATTGAGCTTCAGGTGATAGACTGCTGTCTGATATTCTCCTGTAAAATGTCCTGATACAATTTTGAATTCATTGTTCCCTCAATGATTGCAAGCTGTTTAGGCCCTGAGGCAGCAATGCAGCCCCAAACCATGATGCTCCTTCCACCATGCTTCACAGTTGGGATGACGTTTTGGTGTTGGTGTGCAGTGCCCTTTTCCCTCCAAACAATGTGCATTTCTGCCCAAAAGTTCAACTTTTCTCTCTCCTGTCCACAGAACATTGCCCCAGAAGCACTGTAGAACATCCAGGTGGTCTTTTGCAAACCCGAGACTTGCAGCTATGTTCTTTTTTTGGAGAGCAGTGGTTTCCTCCATGGTGTCCTTCCATGAACACCATCCTTGTTGAGTGTTTTTCTTACAGTGGACAGATGAGCAAAGACCTTAGCAAGTTCTTGAGATTTCTGCAGGTCTCTTATGGTTATGCTTGGGTTCTTTTTCACGTCCTTCAGCATTGAATATTGTGCTCTTGGTGTGATCTTCGCAGGACGTCCACTCCTCGGAAGAGTAACAACAGTACTGAGATTCCTCCATTTGTAGACAATTTCTCTTACTGCGGACTGATGAACACTCAGGTCTTTAGAAATGCTTTTGTAGCTTTTTCCAGCTTCACGCATCTCTACAATTCTTCTTCTAAGGTCTTCTGAAAGTTGTTTTGATTGAGGCATGGTGCACATAAACAGATATTTTTTGAGAAGAACAACCTGACTGTGTGCCTTTTTTTTTTAAAAGAAAAGGGCAGGGCATGTCTATAACTCACACCTCCAATCTCATTAGGAGGTAGTGACCATAATATAAGTTTTAATCTACAATTTGAGAGGGAGAAGGAAAAATTGGAAGTTTCAGTATTACAGTTGAACAAAGGGGACTATGGAGCCATGATGGAGGAGCTGGCCAAAGTTCAATGGAACAATACCCTAGCAGGGATGACAGTGGAACAACAATGGCAGGTATTTCTGGGAATAGTACATAAGGTGCAGGATCATTTCATTCCAACGAGGAAGAAAGATTCTAAGGGGAGTAAGGGGTGACCATGGCTGACAAGGGAAGTCAAGGACAATATAAAAATAAAAGAGAAGAAGTATAACATACTAAAGATGAGCGGGAAGGCAGACGATTGGGAAACTTTTAAAGAGCAACAGAAGATAACTAAAAAGGCAATATGGGGAGAAAAGATGAGGTACGAAGATAAGCTAGCCAAGAATATAAAGGAGGATAGTAAAAGCTTCTTTAGGTATGTGAAGAGGAAAAAATTAGTTGACCAAAGTTGGGCCCTTGAAGACCCTTAAATGGGTGAATTTATTATGGGGAACAAGGAAATGGCAGACGAGTTGAACAGGTACTTTGGATCTGTCTTCACTAGGGAAGACACAAACAATCTCCCAGATGTAATAGTGGCCAAAGGACCTAGGGTAATGGAGGAACTGAAGGAAATTCACATTAGGCAGTAAATAGTGTTGGGTAGACTAATGGGACTGAAGACTGATAAATATCCAGGGCCCAGGGTACTGAAGGAGGTGGCTCTAGAAATCGTGGACACATTTTGGTAATCATTTTCCAATGTGGATAAATGTAAGGTTATCCACTTTGGTGGCAAGAACAGGAAGGCAGATTACAATCTGAATGGCGCCAAGTTAGGAAAAGGGGAAGTACAATGAGATCTAGGTGTCCTTGTTCATCGGTCACTGAAAGTAAGCATGCAGATACAGCAGGTAGTGAAGAAAGCTAATGGCATGTTGGCCTTCATAATAAGGGGAGTCGAGTATAGGAGCAAAGAGGTCCTTCTGCAGTTGTACGGGGCTCTGGTGAGACCACACATGGAGTAGTGTGTTCAGTTTTGGTCTCCAAATTTGAGGAAGGACATTCTTGCTATTGAGGGAGTGCAGCGTAGGTTCACGCGGTTAATTCCCGGGATGGCAGGACTGTCATATGTTGAAAGATTGGAGTGACTGGGCTTGTATACACTGGAATTTAGAAGGATGAGAGGGGATCTGATTGAAACATTTAAGATTATTAAGGGATTGGACACGCTAGAGGCAGAAAACATGTTCCCGATGTTGGGGGGAGTCCAGAACCAGAGGCCACAGTTTAAGAATAAGGGGTAGGCCATTTAGAATGTTCAGGAAAAACCTTTTCACCCAGAGAATTGTGGATCTGTGGAATGCTCTGCCACAGACGGCAGTGGAGGCCAATTCTCTGGATGCTTTCAAGAAAGAGTTAGATAGAGGCTCTTAAAGATAGCGGAGTCAAGGGATATGGGGAGAAGGCAGGAACGGGGTACTGATTGTGGATGATCAGCCATGATCACAGTGAATGGTGGTGCCGGCTCGAAGGGCCGAATGGCCTACTCTTGCACTTATTGTCTATGGTCATCTCATTGACTGGAACACCTGACTCCAAATGGCTTTTGTAGAAGGCATTACCCCAGAGGTTCACATAGTTTTTTCAACAAATACATGCAACATTGGATCATTTTCCTCAATAAATAACCGAACAAGTATAATGTTTTTGTGTTATTTATTTAATTGGGTTTTCTTTATCTAGTTTTAGGACGTATGAAGATTTGATCATGTTTTAGGTCATATTTATGCAGAAATAGAGAAAATTCTACAGGGTTCACAAACTTTCTAACACCACTGTAAGCTTTGATTAGAACAGCTTAAACAATAAAATTATAGTTATGCTTTTAGAAGCTTTCTGCCACATGTCCTAGAGTGGGTATTATAATATTGTGCAATATTCCAGAAGGCAAAGAACACTATTCCCTCTAAGCTGTGCAGGTGTGCAGCCGCACAATAAATGAAATGCTCCTATGCACATTGCCTTTGTTGCCATGCAGCTGGAATTTTCCTTTATATACTGTTATTATAATTTTAAAATTATGCTAATATAATTGAGAAATAACCTGTAATTATGTGTTAATGAACATAATCCATAAATGTTCACAATAAAAAATGTACCACCTTTACTTTGAAATATTTTAGAGCTACAATGTATTTACATTGTCAGTGTTTCAAGTTACAACCATGTTACAAATTGTAACAATAAACACAGAATGGATGTCGGTAGTTCATTATAACAAACGACTGGCATGCTGAATACCAACGCTGTTCAGTCATTGTGCCTGCCACTTGCATTAACTGCCTGACATCATATACATGTCATTTGTGGTTTGTGTTTGTTTGATGTGCATATTACAAAAGGAATTATTAAAAGTGCCGTGCAGTTTTCAGGCCATGTAAAAATTTCCTGCTCAGAGCAATACTTGGTCTGCACAGCTTTAAAAAAAGAGGGAACATTGGCAGAGTGCATCCAAAGGCAGACACAGTTAAACATTTCAAGGTTAACATTCCATTGTGAGCATCATGTGCCACCAATGACAAAAGCTTTTCTACCATCTCTGGAATGTTGTCAACTAGGAGCCACCTGCATAATTTGGTTAGAAGGACTAATATACAAAACGTACAATTTTGTATGTTAAAAACAAGGAAACCAAATTTTACATTGGTGCTTCTGAAGTACTACAGTATCATTGTGCAGCAAATGTAAATTAATATAGTGGCTGCAAATCTAGTTTGTTTGAGAGTAATAAACATTTATATACTTCTAAAACACAAATATGAATAGAATTCTTGATAGTCTGATAATAATGCTTTTTTATAAATATACTCAATGAACTGCATTTGAACAAGCATTACAACAGTTTCTCTGGCAGAGAATAGCTTGGTATTAAACCGTGAGAAAAGTTAGACGTGACATTGGCATATGTTCTATAGCAAATAATAGTACTTTTGGCAAAGCAGTACTCCATTGATTTATATTTAGATTATTGTGCAAGCTTCCGTTTCAAATTGTAATGTTACCAAGGGGAAAAGAACTCAACTAATAATGTTTCCAACCATGCATATGGACACACATTCTTGCACAACTGATAGACAAACACAACCATTTTCTCTATTATTGTACTCATTGATTGATTTTACAAATAACCTTCTTTCACAGGTAAGTCTAGCATTGTATTTTACTATACAGATTTAACTGAAAAAAATGTTACAATCCTTGTAACACCCACTAATTTCTTAATGCTTCCACACAAAGAGGACCAGGATTTAAAACATGTGGATTATTTAAGCTTTTATAAGTTATCATTTAATTTCTTGCAATAATCTAACTGTGGGAAAAGCTTGATAAATACAAGGTGAAATGGTCTGCAGAATGTATTTCTCATGCAAGATTATCACATCAGTAATAATCAGCAAGTCATATGCTTTAGGTATCACTAACGCAATCACATGATACAGTTGTTAATATGTGTTTTGATTTTAAACAGGGTCACTATGATCCCCAACACGGGATCAGATATCGTCTACTCTGCATTGCTGTTTTTATTTTTGAACTGAAGTACATTCTAATATTCAGAAGTTACCTTTATAGAAGAACATTCATAAGTACTGTGTGCTACAAATAAAATTATCTACATTACTTTTTATGCTATTATTGTGGATTAAATAAAACATCCAAGAGTATAAATTATTTTGTATATTCTTTGTATTACATACACAGAAGGGTTAATAAGTCTTTACTTAACAGCTTGAGGCACTATTACATAACCATACAGCAGTTCTTTTTCTTCATGTGAGCAGCTGAAGGAGCCCATAATTGAGCTAATAAATTAACTTTAACCAGTTTGTCAAGATTATTTTGGGATTATCACAGATTCTCACAAATGAAAATTTACAAAATTATAATAAGGCTTCTAATAACCCACTGTGTACAGCATATAATTTTGTTGGTGTTAACAATTTGATTAAAATATATTTTAACCCAAGGGAACAGATTTTCTGAAATATCATCTATGCATGTAATTGTCCATATTTTTAGGCAACACCAAATAGAAACAAAGCAGCAATAATTGGTCACCATCAGCACAATAGATTGAACAAATCTCTGATGAAAAATTGTGAGCTATTATGAAGGTACTACACTGCAAATTACTAAGGGTAACCAGGCTCTTATGACAAACTAGATATGCTAACATGTGAATTTCAATATACAGTGGATTCTGGATAAATGGGCCATCAGCTAATCGGGTAAGCCACTTATTTGGGATAACTCTTAAACAACAAAAACTAATGGAAAAAATGGCAAGTATTCCCTTAATTTATTTGGGTACATGCCACCTAATTAGGACAGGAAACTGTTGCCAAATAGTTTCTAACTAGTGTTAGTCACGTGCACTTGCATGGCACTGTGCTTAGAGTGAAGTTTTTAAATAAGGCCAGTTGTGTGTGTTTTTGTTCAAAAAGCAGAAATGTTTATCGCTGATTGTTGGTGAGAAATAAGCAGCAGAAATGGCTGGAAGTGAAAATGAAACGATTTTGCTACTTCAACAAGTTCAGTCCTATGAAGAATTTAAAGGGATCGACAATTATTTTGAATGTTAAAATGAAAATGAAAATTTGAAGGATGCAATCATTGAAAGCATTTTATGAAGGCAGTCCATTATCTGCATAAGGTGTCCGTGCAGATTTTGTTCATTTACAAAAAAATGCAGCGTGCACTGCATGAATTCCGCAGTTGATTACTATTAAGAATACAGTTTTACAGTACTCTAGTAGTATTGGTAATGTTCTAATTTGTTCTGTATTTCACTTAAATACATAACTTGTTACTCAGTTAAATGGTAGTTTGTCTTTTTAATATATTTTTAAACTATTTCTGTGAAACTTCACTAATTAGAGCAGTTGCTTAGTTAGGCCAAAATGCACTGGTCCCAATGTGACCCAATTAACTGGAATCCACTGTATATTTGAAATATACAAGTTTGATCAAAGTTACTTAACTCAGTCATTAATTGGTACATATCTTCTAAATTTTCATTTATATTATAACCCGTGGCACAGCAACACACCGAGATGTTTTGCAGAGGTGAAACTAATCCTCAGAAGTTCTTGTGACACAACTGAAAACTTGGTCAACAATTGGAGCACCTTTAAAGGAGGGAGGGCTCGGGAAACCAAGTTTAGGGACAGGATTCCAGAGCTTTGCTCTGAACAGTTGAGCAAGAAAGTTTGAGAGGTCAGAAATGAAAAAGCAAAGACATGTTGGGTGTTAATGGTTGGAGAAGATTTCAAGAACATTAAGAAAACATCAGTACTGACATAAAAGCAAGAGTGAGAATCATAAACTCTCTCACCCTTGCTTTCGTGTCACTACTGACCTGTTACTTAAGTCTGAGGCACAGAATAAAAAGTAAGATGTTTTTCGCAGCAAATCTTTAAGAGAAAATATCCTTACCTAACTGTGTAAGATCCAGTTTGGTCCAGTGCATACCACTTGGGCAGTTTTCTGACAATGTCCGTATATGAATTTTGCCCTTCACGTCCAGACCCCATACTGCATCATGACTGGCAGAAATCTGTACCATCTCTACATCTGGAGGCAATTGTACAGTAGAGGGTCGAAACTCAGGATTTTGATCAGTGATGCAGAAAAGATCTTTATTGCTTTGTCCAAGCCACAGAAAACTTCCTACAGAACAAATGTTTCACGAGTTATTTTTAGTATTACTGCAATCACTGACAATGAGTACAAGCATGAATAGAGAGCACCAAACGTTCCTTAATTTAAAAGACCAGATGAATTAATCAGTGTGCACAATGAACAATTGACCATGATTTAGTGCTTATTCAAGTGCTAATTTGAATAATACACAATTTTCTAAGTTTCACTTGATAGTCTAGAAAAGCTTGGCAAAAAAGTAAGTATCTTGTATGGATTTACATTATATTAATGTGGTAGTTGAGTGGAAGCAGTTAGTAATCGCTGCTTCAATTACTAACTAAAATCTCATTTGAACTTAAGTTGCTGTATCTGAGAAAGCTTAGAACTTGTAGCGTGAGCAGATGTGTTTTTGTTGAGAGCTTGCTAAATTCTATCTGAGCTAGATTAAGTCCTTGAATAAGGTATAGCTTTATGAGGAAAGATTATGTAGATTGCACTCTACTTTCTGGAGTTCAGAAAAATGAGGGGTAATCATATTAATATATACAAGATGCTAAGCAGCCCAGCCAGGGTAGTTGCATTTGGAACATTAACCCTCCAGGGGCAAACCTCGATCTTGGGCATAAGAACAAGGGATGCCCATTTAAGACTTAGAGATGGTCCTACTCTCAGGATTGTTGCCCTTAGCAATTTTTGTACCTCAGACAGTAATCTGATTTATTATCTTTGGTTTAGGCTCAGCATTTGATATAGGACCAGTGGAGACTCAACAGTTATGAGGTATCATACATGAATTTGGAGTTGAGACCCACAATTAGATTGGCTTACAGAATGGCAGAAGAGGTCAAGGAGCTCTCTAAGCTATATCTGATCTTGAATATATTCCTGTGTTCATCTACCAGTTGCAAAGATAAATTCAGGAATGATAATTTAGAGAGGTTTTAGATGGAGACGCTTATACTACTATTTTGCAGCATATGAGAAAAAGCATGATAAATTTTAAAGAATTAAAATGAAAGAAAGACAATGACATGGCTTATAATGCTACATTGGGCACTTACTGTTTTAATCTGCTCATTTTTTAGCATATGAACAGAAATGCAGTTTTTTTTGCTCGTCTTTAATTGCCCGTGAACAGAATAGTACTGCAGCTACATTTCCCATGAACAGAATAGTACTGCAGCTACATTTCCCGTGAACAGAATAGTACTGCAGCTGCATTGCCCGTGAACAGAATAGTACTGCAGCTGCATTTCCCGTGAACAGAATAGTACTGCAGCTGCATTGCCCGTGAACAGAATAGTACTGCAGCTGCATTTCCCGTGAACAGAATAGTACTGCAGCTACATTTCCCGTGAACAGAATAGTACTGCAGCTACATTGCCCGTGAACAGAATAGTACTGCAGCTACATTGCCCGTGAACAGAATAGTACTGCAGCTACATTGCCCGTGAACAGAATAGTACTGCAGCTACATTGCCCGTGAACAGAATAGTACTGCAGCTACATTGCCCGTGAACAGAATAGTACTGCAGCTACATTGCCCGTGAACAGAATAGTACTGCAGCTACATTGCCCGTGAACAGAATAGTACTGCAGCTACATTGCCCGTGAACAGAATAGTACTGCGGCTACATTTCCCGTGAACAGAATAGTACTGCGGCTACATTGCCCGTGAACAGAATAGTACTGCAGCTACATTGCCCGTGAACAGAATAGTACTGCAGCTACATTGCCCGTGAACAGAATAGCACTGCAGCTACATTGCCCGTGAACAGAATAGTACTGCAGCTACATTTCTATCATGCATTTCTCCTGGGTGCTCTGGTCTCTTATCACATCCCAAGAGTGTGAGAGTTCGGAAGTTAATTGGTCACTGTAAATTACTCCATGTATGTACACAAGGGATAGAATTGAGGAGATTACTGGGAGTTTTGAGGGAATAAATTGGGATTAACAGTGGACCACTTATATGACAATGCCTGCCAGTTTGCAGTCACATGCAGGACAGGTAAAACTGCCAGTTCCTGTAGTTTTGTAGCCATCCATACTAAGACTAGTTTTAAACAAATTTAAATACCACAGCTACATGCTGGTAATTAAGACTTCAGGGTTACTAATCTAGAAATCTACCCACCACTATATGTAAGAAAAAGATGAAATGATCAAAAATAAAAAGGGCTTCAGTTTGAAATAGTTTCATAACTGTAGAAGTGGGGGGGGGGGGGGGAGAGATGGTCCAGTTAATTTTCTCTGAAATATAGGCATGAACTAGAAGAATCTGCAAGAACTTAGGTAGAAACAACCCTAAGTAACATATAAAAAGGGGAATTAGAGAGTAACAGAATATAGGATCCACTAGACATGAATGGTATCTAACAGGAAGCCACAAAATACACTTTGCATTCAAACACTCACATATACCAATGTGGAATAGGAATAGGGTTTAGGTGTATTTATTTAACATTCATCAGAAATACTCAGTTAGTATGATGATGTTTGAGATAGATCTGATTAAATCAATAGATCATATAAATCTGATTGTGAATTAGAATCATTTGCTTTAATAGTGCAAAGCTACTGGAAAAGTCCATCTGTAGAAGTAATATTCTAAAGAAGTCTGGCCACAGATCTTAATATGATAATAACCTGTTATTATCCAAATGTTACTTACATACTTAAAAGTTGCCTGCCCAGAATTGGAAATTGTTGCTTTTACATAATCTCAACATCATAAAATTGATCCTGCCTTCTCAGGATCTGCACTTATATTAGTCAGGGTTGGGGAATAAAACAAGCTTCAGCACCAAGCTGTCTCAAATAAGTTTTAGAACTGATTGGTGCTGAGATCACTTATATTCTCCCTCATATGGTTTTTCTATAAACTTTATGGTGAGGAAAATTTACTAACTACTGCTCTTCCCCATATTCAGCTCTACTACCTACATTAGTGCAGTATTATTTTTCCCTTAATTCTTACTACAATGATTCTTCAATCACTTTTCAAAGAAACTAATAGCATCAAATGTAAGCTCATGTCATACAATAGCCCTACTTCTAGCAAATAGTTATTGTCATCTTCTCTTAAGCATTGTCTTGAGGCGGAGGATGGATTTTCTTCTACTCTATTTGAGGAATGAGATTATAGCCATATATAGCTAGGGTGTCTAAGACTTTTGCACAGTACTGTAGTAATTTTATGCATTGCACTGTAATGCTGCCACAAAAAAAAAACAAATTTCATGACATCTGAGTGATGATAAACCTGTTTCCTATGTGAGTCTCTATTGTGGACTTCTGCACAGTACTGTATCTTCCTCTTTTCCTTTTCGCTATTTCCCAGATTCTTCTCCACCACCCTGCTATCTTTCCCTCAAATCTCCAATTGCTTTTCGTTTATACTCTTTCAGAGTAAGAATGCCTCTATCTAATAACACTGTCTGTCTTATGTAAATCCAGTAACCAACATGCCACTTTGTCTAAAACCTACAGCCTAAACTAGAATCCTTGAACCTTGCTGAGCAGTAGGAAGAATCTTCAGCTGGCTGCCTGGTGCCGACTAACATTGGCAAGTCATTACCTACTTACTCATCAAGCGCTGCATCTTCAGTGAAATTGAAAATATAGCAGTTGGTCCTCCGGGACTAATCTTTCTTTAGATTGTGAATATTTGGGAATCAAGTTCTGATTCCCCTGGTATGCCATCACACATGCCCTATAACATGAGAATTACCTAACATTTCCCTACTTTGTTTTCTGTTAACTGATTTGCAATTTGTACTAATATACAAACCCCATTTCCAGAAAAGTTGAGATATTTTCCAAAATGCAATAAAAACAAAAATCTGATACGTTAATTCACGTGAACCTTTATTTAACTGACAAAAGTACAAAGAAAAGATTTTCAATAGTTTTACTGACCAACTTAATTGTATTTTGTAAATAGACAATAGACAATAGGTGCAGAAGTAGACCATTCGGCCCCCCGAGTCTGCACCGCCATTCTGAGATCATGGCTGATCATTCACTATCAATACCCAGTCCCTGCCTTGTCTCCATATCCCTTGATTCCCCTATCCATTAGATATCTATCTAGCTCCTTCTTGAAAGCATCCAGAGAATTGGCCTCCACCGTCTTCCGAGGCAGTGCATTCCACACCTCCACAACTCTCTGGGAGAAGAAGCTCTTCCTCAACTCTGTTTTAAATAACTGACCTCTTATTCTCAATCCATGCCCTCTGGTACTGGACTCTCCCAACATCTGGAACATATTTCCTGCCTCAATCCTATCAAATCCTTTAATTATCTTAAACGTTTCAATCAGATCCCCTCTCAATCTCCTCAGTTCCAGCACGTACAAGCCCAATCTCTCTGCGTAAGACAGCCCTGCCATCCCAGGAATCAACCTAGTGAATCTACGCTGCACTTCCTCAATTGCCAGAATGTCCTTCCTTAAACCTGGAGACCAAAACTGTACACAATATTCCAGGTGTGGTCTCACCAGGGCCCTGTACAAATGCAAAAGGACATCCTTGCTCTTGTACTCAATTCCCCTTGTAACAAAGGCCAACATTCCATTTGCCCTCTTCACTGCCTGTTGCACTTGCTCATTCACCTTCATTGACTGGTGAACTAGGACTCCTAGGTCTCTTTGCATTTCTCCCTTACCTATCTCTACACCGTTCAGACAATACTCTGCCCTCTTGATCCTGCTTCCAAAGTGGATAACTTCACATTTATTCACATTCAATGACATCTGCCAAGTATCTGCCCACTCACCCAGCCTATCCAAGTCTCCCTGTATTCTCCTAACGTCCTCTTCGCATGTCACACTGCCACCCAGTTTAGTATCGTCAGCAAACTTGCTGATACAGTTTTCAATGTCCTCATCTAAATCATTGACATAAATCGTAAAGAGCTGAGGTCCCAATACAGAGCCCTGTGGTACCCCACTAGTCACCTCCAGCCAGTCCGAGAAACACCCATTCACTGCTACCCTTTGCTTTCTATCTGCCAACCAGTTTTCTATCCATGTTGAAACCCTGCCCCCAATGCCATGAGCTCTGATTTTACTCACCAATCTCCTATGTGGCACCTTATCGAATGCCTTCTGAAAATCTAGGTACACAACATCCACTGGCTTACCCTCGTCTAACATCCTTGTTACACCCTCAAAAACTCCAACAGATTAGTCAAGCATGATTTGCCCTTGGTAAATCCATGCTGGCTCGGCCTAATCCTATTTCTGCCATTAAGATGTGCCACTATTTCGTCCTTAATAATGGACTCAAGCATCTTCCCCACGACTGACGTTAGGCTAACAGGGCGATAGTTCTCTGTTTTCTCCTTCCCTCCCTTCTTGAAAAGTGGGATAACATTAGCCACTCTCCAATCTTCAGGAACTGATCCTGAATCTAAGGAACATTGGAAAATGATTACCAATGCATCCGCAATTCCCTGAGCCACCTCTTTTAGAACCCTCGGATGCAGACCATCTGGACCCGGGGATTTATTAGCCTTCAGTCCTACCAGTCTACTCATCACAGTTTATTTCCTAATGTCAATCTGTCTCAATTCCTCTGATATCTTATGACCCTGGCCCATCCATACATCTGGGAGATTGCTCGTCTCCTCCCTGGTGAAGACAGATCTAAAGCACGCATTAAATTCTGTTGCCATTTCCCTGTTTCCCATAACAATTTCTCCCAATTCATTCTTCAAGGGGCCAACATTGTTCTTAACTATCTTCTTTCTCTTCACATAGCTAAAAAAGCTTTTGCTATCCCCTTTTATATTCCTGGCTAGACTGAGCTCATACCTGATTTTTTCTCTCCGTATTGCTTTTTTAGTTAAGATCTGCTGTTCCTTAAAACTTTCCCAATCATCTGTATTCCCACTCATCTTAGCCCTGTCATACTTCTTTTTCTTTAACGCTATACAATCTCTGACTTCCTTTGTCAACCACTGTGGCCCCTTCCCCCTCTTTGAATCCTTCCTTCTCATTGGAATGAACTGCTTTTGCATCTTTTGTATTATGCCCAAGAATATCTGCCACTGCTGATCCACTGTCTTTCCTGCCAGGGCATCCGCCCATTTAACTTTGGCCAGCTCTTCCCTCATGGCTCTGTAGTCTCCTTTATTTAATTGCAACACTGACACCTCTGATCTGCCCTTATCCCTCTCAAATTGTAGATAAAAACTTATCACGTTATGATCACTACTTCCTAATGGCTCCTTTACTTCAAGATCACTTATCAATTCCTGTTCATTACACATCACCAAGTCCAAAATAGCCTCGTTCCTGGTTGGCTCAAGCACAAGCTGTTCCAAAAATACATCCCTTAGACACTCCACAAACTCCCTATCCTGGGGTCCAGCACCTACCTGATTCTCCCAGTTCACCTGCATGTTGAAATCTCCCATAACGACTACATTACCTTTAGCACATGCCAATGTTAACTCCCTAATCAACTTGTACCCAATATCCATGCTACTGTTTGGGGGCCTGTACACAACACCCATTAGGGTCTTTTTACCCTTACTGTTCCTCAGCTCAATCCACACAGACACTACTTCCCCTGTTCCCAAGTCACCTCTTGCTAAGGACTGAATCTCATTCCTCACCAACAGGGCCACCCCACCCCCTCTTCCCATATTTCTGTCTCTACAATAGCACGTGTACCCTGGTACACTCAATTCCCAGGCCTGATCCCCTTGCAGCTATGTCTCCATTATCCCAACAATATTTCAGTTCCCCATTTTCATCTGAGCTTCAAGCTCATCTGTCTTATTTCTGACACTACGCGCATTCAAGTATAGAACTCTTAGCCCATTCCTCCACTCTTTGCTTAAAACACTGTCTACTGTACCTAACCCAGCTCCTTGAACTTCCATCAGGCTAATTGCACCCTGAATTTTGATGACCTTCTCAAGATCACCCAAACCTTCTACACATTTAACCCCATGTTCCTTCTGACCAACCCTCTGGATCTGGATCCCTGCCCCCTGCACATCTAGTTTAAACCCCCCCCGAGCAGCACTGGCAAACACTCCTGCAAGAATGTTAGTACCCCTTCGGTTCAGATGTAGACCGTCCCTTCGAAACAGATCCCAATGTCCCTGGAACAAAGACCAATTATCCAAAAACCTGAACCCTTCCTTCCTGCACCATGCTCTCAGCCTCGTATTAATGTGCATAATCATTCTATTCTTCACCTCGCTCGCACGTGGCACAGGTAGCAATCCCGAGATTGTCACCCTGGAGGTCCTGCCTTTCAGCTTCACTCCTAACTCCCTGAACTCTCTAAGCAGGACCCCCTCACTCATCTTACCTACATCGTTGGTCCCTACATGGACCACTGCATCTGGGTTCATGCCCTCATTCTCAAGAATAGCCTGCACCCGATCTGAGATGTCCCGGACCCTGGCACCGGGGAGGCAACATACCATCCGAGACTCCCGATCTGCCCCACAAAATCTCCTATCTGCCCCCCTAACTATAGAATCCCCTAAAACTATCGCTCTCTTCTCTTCCCTCCTCCCCTTTCTAGTTGAGGGTTCAACCTCTGTGCCAGAGGCAGGACCACTACAACTCATTCCTGGTAGGTCATCCCCATCAACAGTATCCAATACGGTATACTTATTGTTAATGGGAATGGCCGCAGGGGTGCTCTGCTCTCTCTGCCTGCTCCCCCTGCCTCTCTGGACCGTCACCCACCTGCCTACTTCTTGGTTTTTTGGTGTGACTACCTCCTGATAACTCCTATCTATACACAAATATATATACACAAATTTAGAATTTGATGGCTGCAACACACTCAACAAAAGTTAGGACAGAGTTAAAATAAGATTGAAAAGTGCACAGAATATTCAAGTAACACCAGTTTGGAAGACTCCACATTAAGCAGGCTAATTGGTAGCAGGTGAGGTATCATGACTGGGTATAAAAGTAGCGTCCATCAAAGGCTCAGTCTTTGCAAGCAAGGATGGGTCACCCCTTTGAGCCAAAATTCGTGAGAGAATTGTTAGTCAGTTCAAAAGGAACATTTCCCAACGCAAGATTGCAGAGAATTTAGGTCTTTCAACATCTACAGTACATAATATTGTGAAAAGATTCAGAGAATTCAGAGACATCTCAGTGCGTAAAGGGCAAGGTCGGAAACCACTGTTGAATGCGCGTGACCTTCGAGCCCTCAGGCAGCACTGCCTAAGAAACTGTCATGCTACTGTGACAATTATAGCCACCTGGGCTCAGGAGTACTTTGGAAAACCATTGTCACTTAACACAGTCCATCACTGCATCCAGAAATGCAACTTGAAACTGTATTACACAAGGAGGAAGCCATACATCAACTCTACGCAGATACGCCGGCGAGTTCTCTGGGCCCGAGCTCATCTCAGATGGACCGAAAGACTGTGGAACCGTGTGCTGTGGTCAGATGAGCAAACATTTCAGCTAGTTTTCGGAAAAAACGGGCGCCAAGTTCTCCATGCCAAAGATGAAAACAACCATCCTGATTGTTATCAGTGAAAGGTGCGAAAGCCAGCATCTGTGATGGTATGGGGGTGCATCAGTGCCCACGGCACGGGTGAGTTGCATGTATGTGAAGGTACCATTGACTCTGAGGCGTATATTAGGATTTTAGAGAGACATATGTTGCCATCAAGGCGACGTCTCTTCCCGGGACGTCCATGCTTATTTCAGCAGGACAATGCCAGACCACATTCTGCACAGGCTACAACAGTGTGGCTTTGTAGACACAGAGTGCATGTGCTTGACTGGCCTACTGCCAGTCCAGATCTATCTCCTATTGAAAATGTATGGCACATCATGAAGAGGAGAATCAGACAACGAAGATCACGGACTGTTGGAGCAGCTGAAGTCTTATATCAAGCAAGAATGGACAAAATTTCCAATTGCAAATCTACTACAATTAATATCCTCAGTTCCAAAATGATTAAAAAGTGTTATTAAAAGGAAAGGTGATGTAACACAATGGTAAACATGCCTCTGTCCCAACTTTTGTTGAGTGTGTTGCAGCCATCAAATTCTAAATTTGTGTATATTTACAAAATACAATTAAGTTGGTCAGTAAAACTATTGAAAATCTTTTCTTTGTGCTTTTGTCAGTTAAATAAAGGTTCACATGAATTAACATATCACAGATTTTTGTTTTTATTGCATTTTGGAAAATATCCCAACTTTTCTGGAAATGGGGTTTGTACATTCTGCAGTTCCACATGTTATCTTACCCATCAGCCTCCTGTGTAGAACCTCATAGGTCTCTTGAAAATCCAAATACACCACATTCACTTTAATCTACTTCAAAAGATATATCCTCAAAGAATTCCAATAGTTCACTCTTTCAAGGATCCAATGTTCATTCTCAGTTATTATTTCTATAGAACCATAGAACAATACAGCACAGAAACAGGCCTTTTGGCTCTTCTTGGCTGTGCCGAACCATTTTTCTGCCTAGTCCCACTGACCTGCACCTGGGCCATATCACTCCAAACCTCTCTCATCCATATACCTGTCCAAGTTTTTCTTAAATGTCAAAAGTGCCCGCATTCACCACTTCATCTGGCAACTCATTCCATACTCCCACCACTCTCTGCGTGAAGAAGCCCCTCCCCCAATGTTCCCTTTAAACTTTTCACCCTTCACCCTTAATCCATGACCTCTGGCTTTTTTCTCCCCCAGCCTCAGTGGAAAAAGCCTGCTTGCATTCACTCTATCTATACCCATCATAACTTTATACACCCCTCATTCTCCTATGCTCCAGGGAATGAAGTCCTAACCTATTCAACCTTTCTCTGTAACTCAGTTTCTCAAGTCCCGGCAACATCCTTGTAAACCTTCTCTGCACTCTTTCAACCTTATTAATATCCTTCCTGTAATTAGGTGACCAAAACTGCACACAATACTGCAAATTCGGTCTCACCAATGTCTTATACAACCTCACCATTACATTCCAACTCTTATACTCAATACTTTGATTTATAAAGGCCAATGTACCAAAAGCTCTCTTTACAACCCTATCTACTTGTGACGCCACTTTTAGGGAATTAAGTATCTGTACACCCAGATCCCTCTGTTCTACTGCACTCCTCAATGTCCTACCATTTACCTTGTATGTTCTACCTTGGTTTGACCTTCCAAAGTGCAATACCTCACACTTGTCCGCATTAAACTCCATCTGCCATTTTTCAGCCCATTCCTCCAAATGGTCCAAATCCCTCTGCAAGCTTTGAAAACCTTCCTCACTGTCCACTACAGCTCTAATCTTTATATCATCAGCAAATTTACTGATCCAATTTGCCACATTATCATCCAGATCATTGATATAGATGAAAATACCAATGAACCCAGCACTGATCCCTGTGGCACACCACTAGTCACAGGCCTCCACTCAGAGTAGCAATCCTCCATTACCACTCTCTGGCTTCTTCCATTGAGCCAATGTCTAATCCAATTTAGCACCTCTCCATGTACACCTAGCGACTGAATCTTCCTAACTAGCCTCCCATGAGGGACCTTGTCAAAGGCCTTACTGAAGTCCATGTATACAACATCCACTAACTTTCCTTCATCCACTTTCTCGAAAGACTCTAATAGATTGGTTAAACATGACCTATCACGCACAAAGCCATGCTGACTTTTTCTAATAAGTCTCTATCCAAATACTTGTAGATCCTATCTCTTAGTATTCCTTCCAATAATTTACCTACTACCGATGTCAAACTTACACGCCTATAAGTGCTTACTTTTTGAGCCTTTTTTAAACAACGGAACTACATGAGCTATCCTCTAATCCTCTGGCACCTGACCCGTGGATATCGACATTTTAAATATTTCTGCCAGGGCCCCTGCAATTTCAACACTAGTCTCCTTCAAGGTCCGAGGGAATACCCTGTTAGGTCCTGGGGAATTATCTACTCTGATTTGCCTCAAGACAGCAAGCACCTCCTCCTCTTCAATCTGTGTAAGTTCCATGACCTCCTTACTTGTTTGCTTTGTTTCCATAGACTCCATTCCAGTTTCCTTAGTAAATACAGATGCAAAAAACCCATTTAATATCTCTCCCATTTCTTTTGGTTCCATACATAGCCGACCACTCTGATCTTCAAGAGGACCAATTTTATCCTTTACTATCCTTTTGCTCTTAACATACCTGTAGAAGTTCTTAGGATTATCCTTCACCCTGACTGCCAAAGCAACCTCATGTCTTCTTTTAGCCCTCCTGATTACTTTCTTAAGTATTTTCTTACTCTTTTTATACTCCTCAAGCATCTTATTTCCTCCCTGTACATATTATACATCTCTCTCTTCTTTATTATCAGAGTTCCAATATCCCTCGAGAACCAAGGTTCCTTATTCTTATTCATTTTGCCTTTAACCCTGACAGGAACATACAGACTCTGCACTCTCAAAATTTCTCCTTTGAAGGCCTCCCACTGCCAGAGAACAACCTGTCCCAATCTACGCTTTTTAGATCCTATCTCATTTCTTCAAATTTGTCCTTTTTCCAGTTTAGAACTTCAACCCGAGGACCAGATCTATCTTTATCCATGATCAAGTTGAAACTAATGACGTTATGATCAATAGAACCAAAGTGTTCTCCTACACACACTTCCGTCACCTGCCCTAACTCATTCCCTAATAGGAGATCTAATATTGCATCCTCCCTAGTTGGTACATCTATATATTGATTTAGAAAACTCTCCTGAACACATTTCACAAACTCTAACCCACCTAGACCTCTAACAGTATGGGAGTCCCAATCAATGTGTGGAAGATTAAAATCCCCTACAATCACAACTTTCTGTCTCCTGCAGTTGTCTGTTATCTCTCTGCAGACTTGCTCCTGCAATTCTTGCTGACTATTGGGTGGTCCATAATACAACTCCATTAATGTGGTCATACCTTTCCTGTATCTCAGCTCCACCCATATGGCCTCAGTAGACAAGCCCTCTAATCTGTCCTGCTGAAGCACTGCTGTAATATTTTCCCTGACTAGCAAAACCACCCCCCCCCCACCCTTCATCCCTCTGCCTCTACCACGTCTGAAATGTCGGAACCCTGGAACATTGAGCTGCCAGTCCTGCCCTTCCTGTAGCCAAGTTTCAGTAATGGCTATGATGTCATAATTCCACATGTCAATCCAGGCCCTCAGCTCTTTTGCCTTTCCCACAATACTCCTTGCATTGATATATACACACTTCAGAATACTATTACCACCACACACAACCTTACTATTTGTGACTTTGCATGAACTACTAACATCATTTATTTTTACCCCCGTTCCACTATCTACTCTGGCACTCTGGTTCCCACCCCCCTGCAAATCTAGTTTAAAATCTATATGGCCTGAAATCACATTCTTTAATACAGATTCTTGCATTTTCCCCAACTGACATCAGATTCACAAGTCAGTCATTCTCAGTTTTCTCTCTATCCCTGTTGGTTAAGGTCACATTTTTTATCCTCTATTTTGGATAATGGGATGAAGATCACCAGACTCAGTTTTCTAGCTCATTAATTCTACATTAATTCTAGTAGGACATTTTGGTCCCTGACCACAATGTGCACCACAAGACTGCATGCCCTTTGCACTACTTGTTTTATACTGTGAGGCTAAGCACAGCTCCAGTGCCATATCTGACTTTGCTGAAGACACCACCATTGTGGGCTAATTCAAAGGTGGTGATGAATCAGCATATAGGAGGAGAATGAAAATCTGTCTGAATTGAAATATTCAATTCAGTTGGACCTCTCGCTCAATGGCAGCAAAACCAAGGAGCTGATTATTGACTGCAGGAGGAATAAACTAGTGGTCCATAAGCCAGTCCTCATGAGGAGATCAGAGGTGGAGAGGTCCAGCTACTTTAAATTCCTTGGTGTTATCATCTCAGAGAATCCGTCCTGGGTCCAGCACGTAACTATCATTACAAAAAGTATATGCTGTCATAGGTAATAAATTTACTCTAAACTTTGAAACCTTCTCTGCAAACTAATAAGGTCATGGCTGAATTGATTTTAACCTTAACTCTGCAATAAACCCCTCACAGCTGTGTGATCAAGTTCTACTGATTCCTTAGTAATAGTCAAATGTTCTTCTCTGATTTTTAAGCAAGATCTTTGCTTCATTTATTTCAAAAAGAATCATACTTTAATTAATTTTAAAATAGAGACGTGTAATTATAGATTCTTCCTCAAGAGGAAACATCCTCTACATGAGTCAACTCTCAACTCTTTAAAATTCCAACAGCCTTTATTATCATGCAGTCCTTACTTCTTTAGCAGCATTACTTTACTAAGCTATTTTGTCTTAACTGCATATCAATTTCCTTCCTCTTTAAAACTTCAAGTTCATTACTTTACAAAAATAGAATACTGACCACCCATTTTCACTCCTGATGTATTCAAAATGATGACCTAACTTTTCTCTTTAAAGATGCATTTTTACATTTTCCTGGTTTAATTTCAGATTTTTTTAAACAACCTTTTTAAATATTTCTCCTCCTACACTAAGTTTTTCAATGGACTCCACAGAAGGTGCATGGATAAAGAAGAAATTTGGAATTACAAATGCTTAAAAATAGCAGAATTGGCAAATATACAGTGATACTCTGAAGAAAATTGAACAATGTAGCTGGTTAAGTCCAAGAGAACCAACACAATGCTAAAATTATTAACAGAATTGCTCTAGCAACTACTAACCTCTTTTAGTAGGGGCCATGGAAGCCACAACAAAAGCCCATTTTGTCGCCGATACTGTTCCTCGTGGTACAACTGACTTCCAATATGTAGCTAGAAAAGCAAATGTAATCTGTTAATATATTGCTGACATGGAAAGGCTAATATCTTTTGTACCGATAACTAAAAATACTAATGCCCACTAGTACCTTAATAGTAAGAAATGCTCTTAAGTACTGGCCCATAGAGATTAAATAACATAGTTCTGATATTATCAGCCTAAAACAGCCAGACTTCAGAGCACTTTCACTTCAATATTCTTATCATTTCATTCCAATGCAAGAGCATAGTATATTTTAATTAGCAACCATTATGCACTCAACAAAAATTAATTTACTAATGCAAACTGGTAGATGAATTTTCTTAAATTCATATGATTTGCAAAAAGCTGGGTAGGTACTTACATATTTTCTTTGTGATATTTATTGAAATATTAAGACAATTGTGTTTAAAATATTTGACGCATAAGCACATCATTCCTCTGAAATAGTGCTTTATTAAGAATTGAAATTTTTCTTTTATTATAGGGTTTGTGTGCTGTGCAACATCCAATTCATCATAAATGTTATAATCATTTGGTTGAACTGGCGATTTGTTGGAAAATAGAACAATGCTACTGATTTATTTTTAAAAGAAGGAGCTTGCAATGCGTAGATGAAAACCAAAAGAACTATTTCCTCTTTAGTTACAAATTGTGCATTGGATGAGATTTCAAATAATAGCACAATGTACATACAAACTAGAAGTGTATCTCTTAAAATGATGCTGAATTTTATTTTCTTAAAACTTGCTCAAATTTTATCACCTATAATGCCAAACTAGATTTTAACAAAACTTGTATTTAAGAATATTGGCTAACCTAATAGATTTCCTTTTGCTACATGGAACTCGTTTTTCCCCGATATAATCCACACACCACAGTTGTTAACACTGATGAGACTTGGTTGAGATGGAGACTGTTGTGACCATAAGACACCCCGCAGTTTGTCTGCTACTTTTTCTACCGGTGCCTGGGCAACTGTGGCCACAGTCTGTGTTGCATGAATTATTGTCTGGAAGATATTGCATTGATCGAAGACCACATAATCTGTAATGCTCACCTATAATACAAGAAATGTTTAAAAAATTATACTTTTGAAAATAAAGCTTTTATATTTAGGTTCTTTATTCATCAAAGAAGCACTTCTCATGTTACTTTCCACAAGTTAGACTTCAATTCTGCATTTTTGATAACGTGGGCAAAAAAGAAAAATCTGAATTTTTCATGTGATAGTAATTCAGTTTGGAATGAAAATCTGAAGGTCATAATTCTCACACTATTTATCACTGCTTTTGATAAGCATCAAATTCCACACACATTACCTTATTCATCATGTTTTAAAGGGAGAATCACTAAAAAACGACGGTGTACACTTTTTCTTTTGTTTACTCACTTCACTGCAGTCTGCTAGATATATTGGATCAGATTTTCTTGGAGACTTGCATTAATATTGATTAGCATCTACATCATCATTACTAGCAAGCAGCACAAAGATTAATTCCAGAGTAAGTGATGACATTATCAATTATGACACTCCATGGTTTCCAAAGCAGTTGTGCCACTTCACCGTTACCTTGTTAATTTTCATAGTCAGTTTGACCAAAATCAAAGATAATTATTATTTTGCTGCAAGATTACATTTCCTTGCACCATTCCTACCTAAATAGCTGCATAATGAGTTTTTGCTGTTAGAGCTTTAGTTAGCATAAACGGATAATCTCCAAACTTCACAATTCTTAGGTGCCTCAATTGAAAGTATCCCAAAGTATTCCATCAAGAGATCCCTGATGCGATGATGACTTTGAATTAATGTTAATGGTCAGATTTACATTAAAACAGATTAGTTAAACAATGATTTGCCACACTACCAATTTTTTCCCACACTCAGTGGAGCAAATCTTTACAAAAGTGGACACTAATGGCAAGATTGTGTGCTAGGGACCTAAATTTGTAATGTGAGTCACTGCTAAAAGAAATCCTGTAGCTATGATGAAGCATTTATAAAAAAATGCCAAGATAACTTACTGAATGTAGTTGTGGTTTTAAAAGTGTTCTTCACACTCTTGTTTATCACACACATGCTGTAAATAAGTTGGGAACATTTAAGGTATTTTCTGTCAGTTTTATATTATGTATTGTTAACAAAAAATCCAGAGGACACAATATTCATAAATTCAATCTTAATTTTGATTGTCTAAAATCAACTTTCCGATATCTTACTCAGAAAACATTTAAATGTACAAGACGAAGTTCCTACCTGCCACCAATGATCATCTTCACCTTGAGGTTTCTTTGAAGATATGCCAGTACGGAACCAGAGATTACCATTTGTATCTAAAGCCCAGACTGTCTGCTGGTCTCCAAATGCTAAACAAACCAATTCCAGCATTTGTCTTTCACTATATAAAGGCAAAATATATATTTCTAAAATTAAAGATTTTTAGAAATTTTTTGTATTTTTATCATAGAACATTAGAAATTATGCAAACCCAATCAGTATCTGTGAAAGTAAATATTATAATAACTATGCAAAAATGTCAACAGACATATGGGTAGGACGTTCACCCTTTATAATAGTTGACAAATCTTTCCACAACTTGCTGGTCTGTTTTTCGATCACTGATTATTCCCTTCTCATGGGACTTCCCATGCAGCTGCAAAAGATGTACCTTTACCTCACCCTTTTCCACATCTGGGGACACAAATAGTCCTTTCAGGTTAGGCAGAGAGTCATCTGTATTTCTTCAAATCTAGTGCCCTGCCTTCACTGTTCATGATATGCTCTCCTCTACACTGGTGAAACAAAACGTAAATTGGATGACCCCCGCAGGAGCAATCACGTGGTTCTAGTCGTTCAACACTTTAATTCTCCATCACTCTCTGATGCCTCCTGAACTTTTTCCAAGGCAACTTGGAAAAATCATGTTCTGACAGGGAAAACTAAAGGGTCAGAAGATAGAATTTAACAACTTCAGGAACTCATCTTTTCTGGCCAGCTCTATTGCAAGGTGATCCACTTCTTGGATTAACTTAGTTTTTATCTTTCCATAGATACCATCCTAAGGCATTAGGCAATTCCAATTTTCTTGAACTTGTGCTGATCTACATTTCACAATGTTTTATTCTCTTTTTCTCTACTTCCCCCATTTATCTCTCGGCCAAAGACTTCATAAATAATGCATCACCAATACAACTCCAACCTCACCTTATCACAAATCACAATCAGAAACAAGCTTAATATGACTGGCATAAGTTATGAAATTTGTTATTTTACAGCAGCAGTTCATTGTAGTACATAATAATAAAAACTATAAATTGAAATCAATCAAGTAAAATATATATTTTTGAGGCATTGCCTTTTGAAGGAGTCCTCAGTGCAATGGAGGCTGGTGCCCAAGATGGAGCTGGCTGAGTTTACAACCTTCTGCAGTTTTTTCCAATTCTATGCAGTCAACCCACCATATCAGATGCTAATGCAACCAGTTAGAATGCTAGGAGTTCTTCTAGCCGTGACCAACCTCTCAAAGCATTTCATCACATTATATGTGAGAGCCACCTTATGATAGTCATTCAGGCAGCTCACCCTGCTCTTCTTGGGCACTGGTATGACATGCAGACCTTCAACAGCAGCAATGAGAGACTGAAGATGTCCTTGAACATTCCCGCATGTTGGATACCACAGAATTTTCAGTGCCATAGCAGGTATACCATCAGGCCTGACGCCTTGCAAGGGTTCACCCTCATGAAAGATGTTCTGATGTCGGCGTCCAAGACAGAGATCACAGGATCACTAGATGCTGCAGGATTTGCACAGATGCAGCTTTATTCTCCCTTTCAAAGCATTGAGCTCATCTGGGAGTGAAACATCACAGCCATTCAGGACATTTGGTTTTACTTTGTAGGAAGCAATGGTTGGTAAACCCTGCCAGAGCTGACGTGCATCTATCCAACTCTAACCTTAATTGGAATTATTTTTTCACCCTCAAAATTGCCTTTTGTAGGTCATATCTAGATTTTTTTGTTCAGAGACTTCTTCAAGCTGGGCTGGTTGAAATCTCCCGCAATGATCGGGAAGGTATCAGGGTGTGCATTTTCATGCCTGCTGATTACACTGCTTAGCTCCTCCAGTGCCTGCTGACGATGGAATGTACACTACTACCAGAATGATGGCTGCAAACTCTTTCCGCAGATAAAATGGATGGAATTTCACCGTTAGATGTTCCTGGTTAGGAAAGCAGAAATGAGACAGAACCACCATGTTTATGCACCACAAAGAGTTAATCAAAAAGCATACTCCACTTTCTCTGTCTTTAAAAGACTGAGCTATACTGCCTTTGCAGAGAACAGTGAAGCCATCAGGCTGCAGTGCTGCGTCCAAAATTGCCCATGTGAGCCATGTTTCCATAAAGCAGGGTACTCAGTGGTCCCTAATGTTCCTCTGATCCAGCAATCTTCCTCTGAGGTCTTCAGCATTATATTCCAGAGATTGTGTATTTGCCAGCAGGATAATCAGGATTGAAAGTCCAATCTTCTGCGTTTCAGTCATGCCGCAACATCCTCATTTACCTTTTCTTAAAGGGGAACTACACTCATAACTTGAGTCATGATGTCATTATATATTATAATTTACAGTATTCATATATATATGCTGTAACTTAAAGTTTTTATTATTACGTATTTAAATGTACTGCTGTTGCAAAACAACAAATTTCATGATATATACCAGTGAGACTAAACCTGACTCTGATTCTGATTCAGAACAGGCTCTTCTGCCCCAAAGAGATGCACCAAACAGCAACCCCACCTATTTAACTTTAGCCTAATCACAGAATAATTTACAGTGACCAATTAACCTACTAACTGGTGCTTCTTTGGAACCGGAGCACCCAGAAGAAACTCACATGCTCACAGGGAGAACATACAAGACTTCTTACATTCAGTGCCAGAATTGAATTCCGAACTCCAACTCCATGAGCTGTTGTTATCATTTTCTATGAAAGCTTGTTATTCTGAAGCGCTAAATAAAATAAACCTCCTGTCATGATTTATATTTTTACTGTGAATTATTTTTCAAGTCAATGACTCATGTAGGTCATAATTGTCAGTGTAACAGAAACCATATAGGGGTTTTGATCTCATTGGACTGCTGTTAAAAGATATCCCTATTCAAAAGAAAAATAACTATGTGAGTGGAATGCAAAAGTGAAATATTTTACTTTTAAGGACATAAACAAAATGTATCAAAAAAGAACTTGAGGAATAAAGTCATAGACAGCCAGGTTCAAGAGAAATACTTTTAAGACAAGCAAACATGGTGCGGTTACCTAATTTTTGCTAGTTTTTCCAAAAATGTCTTCAACAACAGATTGCTTAACCTTCAATGTTCTTTATTTATTATTAATGGGAAAATATACTGGTACATTAGATCCCATAGGATCGATGGGAATTTAGAGAATCATGGTCTGATCAGGGATAGTCAGCATGGCTTTGTGAAGGGCAGATCGTGACTAACAAGCCTGATAAGAGTTCTTTGAGGAGGTGACCAGGCATATCGATGAGGGCAGTGCAGTGGATGCGATCTACATGGGTGTTTGGCCAGATGGATTCAGAATTGGCTTGCCTGCAGAAGGCAGAGGGTCGTGCTGGAGGGAGTACATTCAGATGGAGGGTTGTGACTAGTGGTGTCCCACAAGGATCTGTTCTGGGACCTCTACTTTTCATAATTTTTATTAATGACCTGGATGTGGGGGTAGAAGGGTGGGTTGGCAAGTTTGCAGATGACACAAAGGTTGGTGGTGGTGTAGATAGTGTAGAGGATTGTCGAAGATTGCAGAGAGACATTGATAGGATGCAGAAGTGGGCTGAGAAGTGGCAGATGGAGTTCAACCCAGAGAAGTGTGAGGTGGCACATTTTGGAAGGACAAACTCCAAGGCAGAGTACAAAGTAAATGGCAGGATACTTGGTAGTGTGGAGGAGCAGAGGGATCTGGGGGTACATGTCCACAGATCCCTGAAAATTGACTCACAGGTAGATAGGGTAGTTAAGAAAGCTTATGGGGTGTTAGCTTTCATAAGTCGAGGGATAGAATTTAAGAGACACAATGTAATGATGCAGCTCTATAAAACTCTGGTTCGGCCACACTTGGAGCACTGTGTCCAGTTCTGGTCGCCTCACTATAGGAAGGATGTGGAAACATTGGAAAGGGTACAGAGGAGATTTACCAGGATGCAGCCTGGTTTAGAGAGTATGGATTATGATCAGAGAATAAGGGAAGTAGGGCTCACTCGTTGGAGAGGAGGAGGATGAGAGGAGACATGATAGAGGTGTACAAGATATTAAGAGGTATATATAGAGTGGATAGCCAGCACCTCTTCCCCAGGGCACCACTGCTCAGTACATGGCTTTAAGGTAAGAGAAGGGAAGTTCAAGGGGGATATTAGAGGAAGGATTTTTACTCAGAGAGTGGTTGGTGCGTGGAATGCACTGCCTGAGTCAGTGGTGGAGGCAGATACACTAGTGAAGTTTGTTACGAATGTGCAGCAACTCTGAGGGGTTGAAGGGTACAAAGACGCCCACTCCTTTTTGAGAATCGCAAGATCGCTATTAATTTGGGTCTGGGACCCAGGAAATGAGAGAGACACGCAGAATCCACAAGGTTTGGAATGTGTCCTGGCCTCAGCGAAACAAAGCCACTGATAACGGCCATTGTCTCTTGGAGACGGAATTGTGTATTGAGTACTGTACTATTCATTGAAGCCCCTCAGGGGATGACCAGAGTGGGCTGGTTGAGGGATTGCATCATCCCAACCTGATTGACATCTGAGACCCCGTGAGTAAGGATAAAAGAGGGTCTGGGGAACAACCCCTTTAGACACACCAGGAGAAACGCTAGAAATCTCGTGACAGCGTTTAATAGCGACAGCTGGTGGGGGCTCGTGTGCGTCCTTCCCTTGCCTGGGATTGGTGGGCTCACCACGGAAGAACGGCTTAGCTAAAGGAGAGGCCACAAGTGAACGGCCAAATATTTGTATATTTGCAATGATATTATTTTTGTGTATTTTTACTAATAAACTGTTAGTAAAAATTACTAACAAAATTTACTGTTAAATTTTGTTTAACAGTTACTGTTAAACTGTTAAAAATAGTACCATCAGACTTCAACGGACCTCTCTATCTTTGCTGGTAAGTGACCCAGTTACGGGGTTCGTAACAAAGTGGGGGCCTCGTCTTGGGATTTGATACCAAATTGGAGGGCCAGTGAATCGGGCTTTTAAGTCCAAATGTGGGTCTGGTTGTGCGGGTCACCAGACAGGAAACCAGCAAAGATGGACGTTGATGAATTTATAGAAAACCCGACTCTGGAGGTGCTAGAAGCTACCACAAAGTCGGACTTGATAAATATTGCGAAAGGACTAAATCTCGCAGAGGTGAGGTTGTCGATGAAAAAGCGGGAGGTGCAGAGGGCCATAACTCAGTATTACATTGTGAAGAATGTGTTTTTGGCTGAGGTATTGGAAAATATCCCTGAAAAGGTACCAGCTAGTGGGATGGCTCAGTTAGAGTTGGAGAAATTGAGGCTAGACGCATGAGGAAGAGGGAGCATGAGCTCCAGCTAAAGGAGTTAGAGCAGGAGAGAGCTGAGAAGCAGAGGGAGCACGAATTTGTTAAAACAGCTGGAAGCAGCTGAAAAAGAGAAGGGCCAAAAAAAGAGAAGGAAAGAGCTGAGAAGGAGAGCCGAGAAGGAGAGCGAGTATGAGGAGAAAGAGAAACAGAAGCAACATGAGTTGGACATGGAGAAGTTAAGGCAAGAGCGAAGAGCTCAAGGGCCAGACCGAGAGGAGAGATTTAATGTTAGTCAGGAGTTTAGGTTAGTACCTCCGTTCGAGGAGACGGATGTTGAAAGTTATTTCTTGCATTTTGAAAAGGTGGCAGTGAGTCAGAAGTGGCCCAAAGATCAGTGGGTGGCGTTGTTACAAAGTGTGTTAAAAGGGAAGGCACAACGGACATATGCGGCGTTGTCCATGGAGGAGGAGGAGTCTGAGAATTATGAGAAAGTAAAGGAGGCCATTCTTCGGACCTATGTATTGGTACCTGAGGCCTATAGACAAAAGTTCAGAAATTTAAAGAAAGGGTGGAATCAGACGTATGCAGAGTTTGCCTATGAGAAGGGTGTGCTCTTGGATCATTGGTGTGCAGCAGAAATGGTGGAAGATGATTTCTGGCGTCTCAGGGAGTTAATTCTGATTGAGGAATTTAAAGGTTGTGTTTCGGATGATATCCGGATGTATTTGAATGAGAAGCCGAATAAGTCCATCTCCGAATTTGCTAGGTTCGCAGATGAATATGCCCTAACCCACAAGACAAAGTTTTCCTCGAATAAAAGTTACCAGAGAGACTGGGAACGGTAGAGAAAGCCCGCCGGCTGAGGCAGAGATTCAGCTGGGAGCTAGCGGTAAAATTAAGGAGGAGGAAAGGCAAGATGGCAGGAGAGGTCCTGGCTTGACCTGTTTTAATTGTGGAAAGGTGGGTCATATTGCATCTAAGTGCCTTGCTCCGAGGAAGGAGACAGGAAAGGGGAAAGCAGCAGTCCCTACAGGATGTATTGTGGTGATCAGTAAATCGATGAGAAAGCCCCAGGTAGACAGAATATGAGAGGGGTCTGAGAAATGTATTTCAGAAGGAACCATGTCTGTGAAAGAGGGAGACACACCAGTTCCAGTGCGGATCTGGAGAGACATGGGAGCTGAACAGTCATTGATTCGCAGTATGGTACTAGGTTTTGGTCGCAAGACTGGAGAGGTAGCTTTGAGAGGCATAGGAAAAGGGACAGAAGCGGTGCCCTTACATAGGATCATTATAAATTGTGAGCTGGTATCTGGACCAGTTGAAATAGGGGTGCAACCTGTATGCCTGAGAACTGACGTAGACCTCCTTCTGGGTAATGATTTAGCTGGTGGTGACGTTTGGTCGGCCATGGAGCTGACGAGCCAGCCTGTAAGTATTGAGGACCCGCCCCTAGATTCCAAGATCTATCCCGCATGCACGACCACTCACAGCATGTCGAGAAAGGCAGCTGAGAACAAGGCCAGTATCGATTTGGCCGAGATGTTTTTACCGACCCTGTACCAAGAGGGTTTAGAGGGTGGTAAAACGGAGCATAGGAAAGTGAAAGAGAGTAAGGGAGAGGAGGTAGACCTGCCCTTAGCCAGGAGGATATTTATAGAGGCACGGAGTAAAGATGAGAAACAGATAAGGCTGTTAGAAAGCCCAGGGTTGGACATGGATGATCTGTCTGGTTTGGCAGAACTGTTTGAAGAAGTTGAAAATTTCAAATGTGTTCCCGATAATGAAATGAGGGCAGTCCTAGATGAAAAGGATGCCATTACCTTGAAGAAGTCTGCTGGGTTGGCAGATGAGGTTGTTTTAGCCCACGGAGTTGAGTTTACTCCAGAAGGGAGTTGCCCAGACAGGAACTGGAAGGATCAGGGGAACTTAGAATTTGAAAAGGGTATGGGTATTGAAAGCCTGGAAGAGGCAGATGTCCCGTTTGAGTGTGTTCAAGATGTGGATGCACGTGGTACTGAACCTAGTAAGGGAACTCAGAAAAAGTCTGAGGTATTTGATTCAGTTGAAAAGGAATGCAGTCTTTGTTGGTCAGATGGACTTGGTTCAGTGAAGAAAGGGTTAACCTTGGTACTAGTGGGAAGTGAGAATTCCCAGTTGTTTGTTTTCGAAGGTGTGTTAAAAGCTAGTGAGGAGATAAAAGGTGGTGAGGTGAATATTATTATTGAAGGAAAAGGGAAAAGTGTAGTTCCTAAATTGAATGAAGAAAATTTTAAGTCTGGATTGATGTCAGAAGCAGCAACCAGGCTACAGAGACAATGGCTTGGTAACAGGGTGCCTGCGAAGCAATTACAGGTTGACTTGGAATGTAAAGGTGCCCCACACACTATTGTTATTCAAGAGTGTGCTGTGAAGAGGCAGAATTTGAAATGCTGTTTGGACAAAGAGGGATCGCTTGCAGAGTTTAAACTGAAACCTAATAGCATGAAGGGTCCTGAAGATAAAACTAACAACTTGCTTAAAATTAAAGAATTGTGTGGAAATTCAGAAAATGGTCTAAGTTTGGAACACATTGTTGACAAAATAACTCCTATGAAAGGAGCATGCGAAAGCCTATTCCACACTAGTATACAAGCTAACCACGTGGGAGTTAACTGGAAAAGGGGCGAGGGTTGACAGGATGCCATTTTAAATAACAGGATCCGGTTTTAAGGGATTTCGACAAAAGACAACCCCATGGAAGATTGACTGTTAAGTTTGAAAGTAGAATAAAGATTAGTATTTGCATGAACTTTTGTAATATACACGTAAGTTAAGATCACAACTCTTTAGTTTTTGGTTGCTGAAGAAAAGGAATAAAAATAGGTGGTCATTAAATTGGAGTCTGATGCTACAAGTATTTATTAAGGAACAAGATGTTAAGATATTAAAGGAAGTGACAATGTAATCGCTAACTGTTTAGATGCTGAATTGAATGTATAACTGTATTACTCTGTAGTGGGAAAAAAAAACTCTTTTGTATTGTGTTAGATTCTAAAATCCTGTAAGACTCTGTATTAATTCATTTTTACCGGTGGTAAAAATCTTAGAAGGAAGGGGGTGTTATGAATGTGCAGCAACTCTGAGGGGCCGAAGGGTACAAAGTCACCCCCTCCTTTTTGAGAATCGCAAGATCGCTATTAATTTGGGTTTGGGACCCAGGAAATGAGAGAGAGTCACGCAGAATCCACAAGGTTTGGAATGTGTCCTGGCCTCAGCGAAACAAAGCCACTGATAACGGCCATTGTCTCTTGGAGATGGAATTGTGTATTGAGTACTGTACTATTCATTGAAGCCCCTCAGGGGACGACCAGAGTGGGCTGGTTGAGGGATTGCATCATCCCAACCTGACTGACATCTGAGACCCCGTGAGCCAGGATAAAAGAGGGTCTGGGGAACAACCCTTTTAGACGCACCAGGAGAAACTCTAGAAATCCCGCGACAGCGTTTAATAGCGACAGCCGGTGGGGGGCTAGTGTGCGTCCTTCCTTTGCCTGGGATTGGCGGGCTCACCACGGAAGAACGGCTTAGCTAAAGGAGAGGCCACAAGTGAATGGCCACACCAATGAGACTCCGATGGATCAAAATCATAAAAGGAAAGCCGGCAAGTTTTTCTCCCAAAACTCACTCTCTCTCCAACCATTGCAAACCCAGCGGTCCCCAAAGGCTGCAGCCTGCATGAACTGAGTGACTTTATATTTCCATCGGACAATACATTATCCCCTAGACAATGATAGAGCTTATTTCTTATTGATTATTATTATACCTGCACTTTTAGATTTAGTATTGACGACGTATATTATCTGTGTATTTGCATTGATATTACTTTTGTGTATTTTTACTAATAAATACTGTTAAAAATAGTACCATCAGACTTCAACGGACCTCTCTATCTTTGCTGGTAAGTGACCCAGTTACGGGGTTCGTAACAAGTTTAAGAGACTACTAGACAGGTATATGGAGGAACTTATGGTGGGGGGTTATATGGGAGGCAGGGTTTGAGGGTCGGCACAACATTGTATTACTGTACATAGAATATACTATTCTGAGGTTCCGGTGACATCATCGTCAAGAATGCCAGCTTAAGTCACTAGCTCCTCCAGAAAAACGCGTATTAAGCCCCGTTATCCCATCAAATATAGTATTTTTCGAAAAATATTTGAACTGAAAAGAGGGGCAAGAATGGGGGAAAAGAACGGGAATAAAAAAAGCGACACTGCGGAGCCTGCGTCGGAGAGGAGTACGGCAAGCAGCTCTCCGACCCGACCGCGTGCTAGCGAGGAGGCTACTGGGTCTCATTCAGGCGAAGCGGCGAATATCTTCAAAATCCTGAAAGAAATAATGGAGGTCCAGAAAGAAATAAAGCAGCAGCTCCGTGATATTAAGTTACGCCAATCAAAAAATAGCGGTGGCAGAGACTCGCATTGAGAAGGTGGAAGATCGCGTTCAAAACGTGGAACAGATACTAAGTAAGACAATAAAAATATTACATCACCAAGAAGGTAAACTGCTTGACCTGGAGGGAAGATCACGGCGGAAAAATATCAGAATCTACAACGTTCCCGAAGGAGCGGAGGGCTCGTCTATGATGGAGTTTGTCGGAAAGTTATTCCCTTGGCTATGAAGCTGGAAGTCGAAAGAGCCCACCGCGCGTTAGTCCCAAAACCTACCCAGGATAGAAAGCCACACTCAATAATATTTAAATCCCTTCGGTACAGCACCAAGGCGGTGATTATACGAAGAGCCTGGGGTAAGAAGAGAGTGTTTTTCGACAATAAATTAATATATTTCGACAAAGATTACGCCCCCCCCCCCCGCAGTCCTGCAGAAATGCAAAGAATACCCTGAAGTAAAGCGAGTACTAAAGCCAAAAAAAGATTACATTTCAAACTCCGTACCCTACTAAACTTTGAGTGTTTTATGACGACAGGACGCAGTTGTACCAGACAGTGGAAGAGGCGACTACAGACATGAAGGCCAGAGGGTTGCCCGTCAGCGTGACCAAAACGAAGGAAAGCCTGACTGAGGAATTATCCCGCTCCACTTGGGAAATAGTGCGAGAATCGAGAAGGCAGGTGACGGGAGGAGGCCGAGAGAAATATATCAGGAAGAGACCAAGAGTTTCCCAAAGACAGTCCTCACCCCCTTCAGAAGAGCCATAAGGTTTGGCTAACTTTAAAAATGTTGAGAAGCTAAACGGAAGTAAAAGTACACGGTGATATACCTATCTCCAGAAATACTTATTATAATGTGGATTTTATATTACTTAGTTGTTATTCTTTATTCGCTCACTTACTCCTTTCTCCCTACCAAAATGAGAATATATATATATATATATATATATATATATATATATATATATAATGTGTGTGTGTGTGTGTGTGTGTGTGTGTGTGTGTGTGTGTGTGTGTGTGTGTGTGTGTATGTGTATAATGTGTGTGTATATACACAAAGGTATGGATGTGTGTGTCTGTGTGTATGTATGTATATATTTATATATATATGTATGTATGTATGCATGTGTGTGTGTGTGTATGTATATGTATTTGTGTGTGTGCATATATGTATATATAGGAGTACACAGGGAAATCTTTTCTGTGTAATGGATTTGTTCATTGACTTTTATGAATACTGCAATGGGGGCCCTCAACTCACAAGGAGGAGGGCTTATCCCCCACAGCTAGACATTTCCTCTAGCTCAACGCAGGGTCATCTACAAAAGACCTCAGCCTTTGAATCACACATTTGTTGCCATTTTTGTTATTATTTGCGTTTCTTGGTTCTTATTTGTTCAGGGAGTAGATTGATTAAGTTTTATTCTAATTTCAATGATACATTGACAGATAAATATAGATGGCTAAGGACAAAGTAAAATTCATTTCTTTTAATGTCAATGGGCTATTAAATCCAATCAAATGTAAGAGAATTTTATCCAATTTGGAACAATTTGATTCATACTGGGAAAAATGGTTTAACTACATAATGCCTCATAGGCCTGATTTTATTCTCACAAATCAATAAATCTGTTGTAAAAAAAAGATCACTCCCTACTTGTACAAAGTTCTTTCCTTGTGCTTGTTTTTTCTTTCCACTCTTTTCTAAAAGTGTATACCTCTTATAAATACTTTGTGGAGATTTGTGATATATATGATTATATGATATATATGTACAATGTCTGAAATACATCTTATAGAAATGTTTGTTTGATGATGAACTTTAATTTAAAAAAGAACATATTATTCTATGTACATTAACCAAATCATGAAAGTAATCTAGAATGGATGTAAAGAATTGTCCAAGAAGCATCTGAAGAGGCACATTGCAACAAAAGACAATTCTTCCTACCTTACAATATCGGACACCCACTGCTCTCCTTCTGGACAAAAACTACTGATGCCTTTTCTGAAGAGAATTGTCCGCTGCTCTGTCAGAGCCCACACCACGTTATTCTTGGAAATAATTTGCACTAAAGGACAAGGGCAATCCACCTTCACTGCTCTGGCACATGGACGATCCGCACTAAGGCCTTAAGATAAAGAACCACAAAGAACATCTAAACTGAATACAATATTAGACATACCACCATAGGAAATTGTACAAGCTTTAATGCAATTGATTACATTTAAACTTCAATTTTTGCTAAATACATGCAAATAAAAAAAACCAAGCTCAAAACAGTTAAATAAACAAAGTAAAAACAGCAAGATAAAATGTAGAGAGGCAAGAGAGAGAAGCAAGAATAATGCACACTTTCAAAACACTAAATGTCACTAAAGCATGTCACAGGTAATTTTTTTCCTGAAGTATAGTAATTCTGTTTTTTTAAAATCTTTTTATTAATTTTCAAATAAGCATAATAAGAAAAAACATCGAGTACAGAGAGCTTGAGAGTACATAATTAATAGGTTAAAATACAAATACAAACAGTTAATAATCCACATATAATAGCCTCCCAAACTCATAGTAGGTTACAAAGAATAGAAAAATAAGAAAAAAAACCCCCAAAAAAAACACAACTAACCTAACCGACATGGGCTATTGTATTATATCAAGCATACACAGTAGAGTCAATAACTCCGCACTTCTATCCAAATAATGTCAGTTTAACTCATATGAAAATGTTGGATAAATGGTCTCCAGGTTTCTTCAAATTTATTTGAAGGGATAAATTGAGGTGAGTGTATTCTCCAGTCTCTCATCCATAAGTTTCCCGATTGCGTCCGAAGTTAACAGTTCTTTAGTCAGTTTCGATTCTTTAGTTTCTCAATATTTAGACATTCTGATGAGTTGAAAATTAATTCAAAAAGTCGAAAAATAATTCATAGATATCAACCCCTTTAGAATAGGTATAAAAAGGTCAGTTAGGGGGTGATTGTAGGTAAAAAGTAAAAGGATTGGAGTGAAGCTTAATGCAGCCTCACCCCATAAGCGCCATCTTGAGAGCTTGGTAATTATGTTGACAAACACAAAACTACGTCATATAAAAAGTATTATAAATAATATTCCTCCCTCAATGCTGAGAAATTGCACACATGGCCTCAGACTATTTAAAATACGCTAAAGAAATATGTATTTAGTACCGAAACAAATCAATAGCAAAAGCACTAAAACTGAGTCAAAGAGGATGACAGTGGTTTCAGTCATTGAAATCCAGGATAGGGACAAAAGGGAGGTTGTTAAATTCAAAGAGGAGGTAGCTATGATGTCAGAAGTTTCACTTAATTTACTGTACCCACACCAAGATCACTTTTAAACCAGCCACACACACAATGGCATCCAACCTGTACTTAAATAAAATCAGTAATCTTCATGAGATATTAAAAACAAGAGCAGTGTAAGATATTGGCTTATATTGCATGGGGAAAATGAACAAGGTATTGTGTGGTCTAACAATAACTTTTCTATTTTTTTCTATTACTTGTGCAGAGGAAAACAAATGTCTGATTTCTTGCACACAATAACTATATCTGGCACTGAAGTCACTCTAGACTTATGATTTCACAGGCCATGAGAACCTTGAGAAAATCAGGGCTCCACTTCAGAAGGGTGCTACGACAATTGGTGCAGTAAAAATTCTCCCAGACTGTCATTTGTAAGGAATATCTTAATAATTGGAAGCCTTTGTGTAGAAAGGAATAATTGATAAGGTATCTGAAACTGAAGGAGAAAGCTGAAGGGGTGCACAAGATGCATTCACAATGACTTACATGTAATTCTGCATTCTACCATCTATTTTCTCAGCATCCTTCTGCACGGATGCCCAATACTTCATAACATTCTTGTGACCAGTAAAATCATGCTGATGTATCATTATATTCCATGTTCTGTATTCTATACTGTATCCATATTCTAGATCTTTGCAGCTTTTCTTACAATGTCACAGAATAAATTTATTGTTATAGGCATACATAGACAGGATATAAATGCCATGAAACTTATATTTTTGCAGCAGCAGTACAGTACATTACAAATACGACATGAGTTAACATAAAATAATGCAACATAAATTATACAATACTTACACAACAAGTTTAACTACATTAGTGCAGGTTGAGAGAGCAAGAGAGAAAGAAAGATATAGTTTGAGGAACTTAGCATTTTTCACGTCTGTTCAAAAACCTGATGGCAATGAGGAAAAAGCTGTTGTTGAACTGGAAACGTGAACTTCTGTACCTCCTGCCCAATAACAGCATTGAAAGAGGGCAGGGCCTGATGGTGGGGTCCCTAATGATGGATGTCTTCTTCTCAAGAGGTCACCTCTTGCTGATGTCCACAGTAGTGGGCAGAGTTGCATCCATGATGGAAATGGCCAACTCTACCACTCCTTGTAGCCTCGAGTGTTCCTGTGCATTGGACTTTCCATTGTCAGGCTGTTATGCAAGCAGTTGATATAAGCGGTTGCTACTGCGACCCAGTGCAGAAGTGCGTGAATGGTGGTGGACAGGGTCCCATCAAGCAGGCTTGCATATCCTGTATAATGTCGAACTTCTTGAGTGTTGAGGCTGCACTCATCCAGGCAAGTGGAAGTATCCTATCACACTCCTGACTTGAGCCTTGAACAAGATGGATAGGTTTTTGGGAGTTAGGAGGCAAGTTACTTACTGCAGGATTTCTAGCCTTTCACCTGCTCTTGTAGCTCCATTGTGTATTTGGCTACTCCAGTTTCTGGTCAATAGTAACCCGCGAGATACTGACAGAGAGGAATTGAGTAAAGGCAATGCCACTGAATGTCAGGGGGGTTTGTTGCTTGATTCTTTCCTTGCTGGATACCATCATTGTCAGCACCTGGTACCTAACAGCTCAAGTTGAGTTATTCTCCATTTCTTGCTGCATGTAGACCATTTCATTATCTCAGCAATTATTGAACAAACATTTCCATTTCTGACCTTACAATTGAAGGAAGCCATTGATGAAGCAGCTGAAGCTGTTTGAGCCTTAAAAGTTACCCTGAACTTTTGCGGAGATGTCTTGTTTCCTACTTGGCATATAAAATACTGCTTTAACGTGAATAACAGCTTTAAAAGTAGCACCAAATTTCATCCTAGTAAAGGGCAAGCTGATGGTATGTCAACATATTCCCTTCATTGAGTTTTAAATAGAAACAAGATCACACGCACTGCTTTAACCTTATGTATTTACAAAGAGGAAGGTCAGTTTAAGTCTCCATTGAATTCACTTGGCTGCTTAACTTAGCAGCCAATTAAACTCAGAAAACATTGCAAGCTACAGAAAACATGGAGCAGAATGGATTTGAAATCTTTAGCATGAAACTTAAAGAAAATGTAGCATCAGATTGTGAGGTTGAGGAGAAACTGGGAGATACCTAATAAAATCAAGACTTGTAGTTGTATGCTGACTGGAATTACCCATATTCTCAGTATGAATTGAATTGAATTGACTTTATTTCTTACATCCTTCACATAAATGAGGAGCAAAAATCTTTATGTTAAGTCTCCATTGCAATGTACAATCACAGTAGTTTATAATAACTTATAATAAATAGAATAGTCAATGTAATATAGAGTAAACTCAAGTCAGCATGAGTTCATCATTCTGATGACCTGGTGGGAGAAGCTGTCCCAGAGCCTGTTGGTCCTGGCTTTTATACTGTGGTAACGCTTCCTGAATGGTAACAGCTGGAATAGATTGTGGTTGGGATGGCTTGGGTCCCCAATGATCCTACGGGCCCTTTTTATACACCTGTCCTTGTAAATGTCCTGAATCATGGGACATTCACATCTACAGATGCGCTGAGCTGTCTGCACCACTCTCTGCAGAATCCTGCGATTAGGGGAGGTACAGTTCCCATACCAGGCAGTGATGCAGCCAGTCAGGATGTTCTCAATTATGCCCCTGTAGAAAGTTCTTAGGATTTGGGGGCCCACACCAAGCTTCCTCAACCGTCTGAGGTGAACGAGGCGCTGCTGTGCCTTTTTCACCACACAGCTGGTGTGCACAGACCACGAGGTCCTCGGTGATGTGGATGCTGAGCAACTTGAAGCCGTTTACCCTTTCAACCCCAGATCCATTGATGTCAACAGGGGTTAGCCCGTCTCCATTCCTCCTGTAATCCACAACCAGCTCCTTTGTTTTTGCGACATTGAGGGAGAGGTTAGGGGAAATGGAGGCAAGATTTTTAAAAATGAAGGTCAGGACCTTTTTTTTTAAGAAAACAATACATTTATTGGCTATAATGACAATGGCAGGAGCAATCCACATGCAAGGGCAATGGGGTGTGCTGGAAGGATATTTCAGTGAGGTTGCAGGGCAGAAGAAAGTGACCACGTGATGCTCTTATAAAGTGACTTTTCTTTGAATTTTGCCAACATGGTTAACCTGAACTTCACTCCAAGAGACAAACCCTGCAGCTAACATTACCCAGCAAACTACCAAAAGTTGCAACAAATTTGTATTATTCAATTGATGGCATAATTCATAAATACAACTACTTTCTCAAAATGTGAATTAACTATATTTCTTTACCGCTACAAACTGGACTATACCGGATTTGAGAAAGATATGCTGTAAGGTATCACTACTAATGTAATGGTTTCCTGTAGCAGCAATGTTTGGGTTATTACTAGAGATAACGGGGTTTGGAATGCTGGGGCTATCCAATAAGAGAAATGTTGTTCTTTCTTGTGAAACTGGAATAGAGATTTTCGCGGTCTTTTGCCGGGGAGAGATGAGGAGAGAAGACGTGAATGGAGAGAGCTGGAAGACCACCGGATGGAGTGCACTTGGAGAGAATCCGAAGGTCAGTGACGATTGGAGGACCTCGATGGTGAATGAACGGCTTATTAGTGAGCTCCAACATTGTGCAATAGACTTTTTAATGAGAATGGGCCCTTTTTCTTTTTTTTGTTTTCTTTACTAACCATATAGTCAAATTAAGAATGATAAAGCTCAATCGTTTAATCACATATTGTGTCCTGTTTATTATTTCATGGTACTGATTTGTAACAGGGGTCACATCGTGCAGCATCCATCCAAATGAGATTTCTTAAGTTTGGCCAGGCCGTGGGTTATCACCCCCTATATTAAGTCACTAGCCAAAGCGAGAGTCACAACCTGAAAACTTCTACAGATGTACCGTGGAGAGCATTCTGATGGACTGCATCACTGTCTGGTATGGGGAGGGGGTCTATTGTAAGGATCATAAGAAGCTAAAGAAAGTTGCAAAATTAGTCAGCTCCATCTTGGATACTATCCTCTGTGGTATCCAAGACATCTGCAAGGAGCAGTGCCCATTATTAAGGACCCCCATCACCTACGACTTGCCCTTTTTTCATTGTTACTATCAAGGAGGTGGTACAGAAGCCTGAAGGCACACACTCAGTGATTCAGGAACAGTTTCTTCCCTGGTCATCTGATTTCTAAATGGACCTTGAACCCATGAACTCTACGTCATTTTTAAAAAAATACTGTTTTTGCACTTTTTAAACTTTAGTATTTAATATATATATACTTGCTGTAATTGATTTACTCATTTTTTTCCCCATATTATCATTTATTGGATTGTACTGCTGCTGCTAAGTTAATAAATTTCACGGCATATGCCGGTGATAATAAACCTGATTCTGATTCTGAAACCTTAGACAACTGCTATGTTAAAATCATTTTATTCCAAATTCTAAATCTTTAAATTTAGAGCTTTTGAAAATTCAAACTTCCGATTTGCAGTATTTCAAATATTTTAGGATTACTGTTACATTAGAAGGTCATGTTCCTTAAAGAACACAGAATGCAAAAGAAGCTTTTAAAATTTCAATTTTAAGCATCCAATGAGCTTCAAATTATATATGGATGCAGTTTTATAGTAATTTGAAAATTTTCAGTTCTCATTATAAAAAGGAATTACTTATTCTAAATATTACATATGCTGGCTTTCTAAAATACGATACAGCACACTTAACCGTTGAAAGAACTCTCCAAATAACCTCTTCTGTCTGTTTATACAACAACACATGACAAGTTTCCATTTATTTTACCAACATTAGCTTTTCAACTTTCCTATTTTGCTGTAGTGACAATACCTCAAAAGTACTGGTTAGACCATGGAATTATGATGAAATATACAAATGCAAGGCTGCTTTTGTCTAAAAATGTGCCAAACGTTTGATAATATATGCAGCAAGCAATTCAACAATTGTGCAATTATATTATTTGTCAGAAAATATACTTAAAGATACACACTTCCAAGGATATTTTTTGCTTATTTTCACTCTATGGTTTAAAGTATTATTTCTGAAATACCTGTTTGCAAATACAGTTCTCCACTGGTTTGAATGATCCATGCACTGTCATCACTTAAAGCAACATAAGCAGCACAAGGTAAGGCCTCGTACCAATGTCTCTTTCCCTTCATCGTCACTTTACCACAGGCAAATGCCTTGCACGATTTTTGTTCAATTTTCCACAGTAACACACCTGCACAGAGGTAAGTTCAAATAGTTCAAAGATTGGAAAATCAAAGCAGGAATACATTTCAATTCATCAAATTAAAACTGGCCTTGTAAGTGAAACAAAAAAAAAACTGTATGCACAAAAATCTTTGCATAATTAAACTCTCCTTCACATTCTGTAAGCACATCAGTATATTTTAACACAAATATAAAATTGTGTGGAAAAATCTGTGCAAATAGCTTTGAATTTATTGAACAACCTATTCTAGAAATTCAGAACTTAAGAGTTTAGTAATGAAAATGCCAAACTTCACTAACCTGAAGGCGATACTGCCACCTGCTGGACACCATCTTCAAACTTTTGCCACCTCAGACTAGTACCAATAAAGGGGCTACAGTATAGACCACCCTTGCAATCCAAACACCAGACATGCTTTTCAGAGACTACTAAGCTAGAGATACTGTAGCCAGGGCCTAAGTACCCCATCCAGCTCTCAGCAAACTGTCAACAAAAAAGTTAAAATAAACATGTCAACAAATGTTTGTATTACAAGACCCTTTTCCTAAAAACTACTTTACCAAGTGTCAAAATGTTAATAAATGTCAAATTTTACAATGATCATATTTACATGATAGACAAAACAATTGCTATACACGTTACTGTTATCAAAATGGTAAAAGATAGATGCTTAGAAAAACCAAAAATGTACATTAAAATTTTAAAAATTAGACTCAATAGCTGTTAACTTAAATTTACTTTATATACATCACCTGATCAGATTTTAAAAGTTCCACTTCATCTGCAGAATCTTGGGATACTGCACCTAATGATTCGCCAGCATCGTGACTGGGAAAGAGTTCAGCCACACTGTTTGCAGATAATGAATGAGGAACTCCATGACCATAAATATCATCCTCATCGCTGGATGATGAACACGGTTCTTGGGGATTCTGCCTTTCAGAGCTGCCATTGTCAGTAGGACCTACAGCCTCCAATACTTGTGTATCTTCAACTGGATCTAACAATTGTGGCTCTTTATATAAAACATAAAGTTGAGAAAGTCCTTGAGTTTCTTGTTTGTTCGGATCTTTATCTGGAGACAGAATTCTCATTAGTAATGCATGTCGCTCATCCAAATATGTTTCTGAGCTTTCACTTAAAGATTCTTGCAAATGAAGACTACCAGTCAACACTGTATTTTCTGGATCTTGACATTTTAGTTCCAAGGATTCACAGTTGTGGGTTTCGTCAATCATTGTTCCTCCCAAGTCTGCTTGCAGATTCATTACTGGCTCAGAACAATTCAACAATGAAGCCTTGTCAGTGGGCTCATCATTTTGATCACAGTAACTGTCTAAGTTTTCTAACTCCACAGAAGATCCAGGAACCGAACATTCTGCAAGACTTGGATGATCAGACGAAAACAGATTTTCATTTATTTCTCTCAAAGATTCTGTCGAACAGTCTAAAGGGAGAGGATCTTCTTGTGACGCTGGTACCAATTCAGGAAGTTGGGTTGAGCTGAAAAGATTGTGACTGTCCACATTCTGCAAAACGTTATTTGAGTCCCTACTAATCTGGCTCTCTTGTTCAGGGTAATCTGTCATCAAGTGATCCAGACTGCTACTCAACAAGCTCAGTTGATCTGACAAGTCACAAGTTGTGGCTACAGAACTATCAATGGCAAAGTCACTTAAAGGTGCAGGCTCTGAAGTTTGAGAACTATTGGAATAGTCATTTTCATGTTTTACCAGGCTGCCTTCCGATGTCAAGCTTGCTGCATGTAAAGAAAAAACATAATCACTGATATATTGTTTCTGCAAATCAGAAAACTAGATCTAGGGATAACTTGTCATACTCAACATCAACAAATTGTACTTTTCCCCATACAGAGCTATAGAATAATACAGCATGGAAACAGGCCCTTTGGACCATATGGCCCAAGATGCCTATCAAAGCTAGCTCCGTTTACACCATATCCCTTGTAAAAGTGGCTCTTGTACACACATTTCTTTGACACAGCTGGCCGATAGGACCTCAGAGTAATCTCAAACCTTGACAAATTTACCCTGCAAGTGTTTCCCCAATAGTTCCGCCAACTTGCCCAAGATTTCACTATTAATGTACCTTGGCGGCAATTCACAATGGTCACCCCACCAATCAATACATCTTTGGGATGTGGAGGTGAACTGGAATACGATATTACCATAACAATTACAGCACGGAAGCAGGCCATCTCGGCCCCTCTAGTTCATGCCGAACGCTTACTCTCACCTAGTCCCACTGGCCTGCACTCAGCCCATAACCTTCCATTCCTTTCCTGTCCATATACCTATCTAATTTTACTTTAAATGACAATACCAAACCTGCCTCTACTACTTCTACTGGAAGCTCATTCCACACAACTACCACCCTCTGAGTAAAGAAGTTCCCCCTCATGTTACTGCTAAACTTTTTCCCCCTAACTCTCAACTCATGTCCTCTTGTTGGAATCCCCTACTCTCAATGGAATAAGCCTATCCACATCAACTCTATCTATCCCCCTCATAATTTTAAATATGTCTATCAAGTCCCCCCTCAACCTTCTACACTCCAAAGAATGAAGACCCAACTTGTTCAGCCTTTCCCTGTAACTTAGGTGCTGAAACCCAGGTAACATCCTAGTAAATCTTCTCTGTACTCACTATTTTGTTGACATCTTTCCTATAATTTGGTGACCAGAACTGTACGCAATACTCCAAATTCGGCCTTACCAATGCCTTGTACAATTTTAACATTACATCCCAATTCCTATACTCAATGCTCTGATTTATAAAGGCCAGCAAACCAAAAGCTTTCTTCACCACCCTATCCACATGAGATTCCACCTTCAGGGAACTATGCACCATTATTCCTAGATCACTCTGTTCTACTGCATTCTTCAATGCCCTACCATTTACCATGTATGTCCTATTTGGATTATTCTTACCAAAATGTAGCACCTCACACTTATCAGTATTTAAACTCCATCTGCCATCATTCAGCCCACTCTTCTAACTGGCCTAAATCTCTCTGCAAGCTTTGAAAACCTACTTCATTATCCACAATGGCACCTACCTTAGTATCACCTGCATACTTACTAATCCAACTTACCACCCCATCATCCAGATCATAATCACAGGGAGAAAATGCAAAGTCCACACAGACAGCACTCAGAGATAAGGATTAAACAGTCACTGAAGCCGTGATGAATCAGCTCCACTATATGCATCATTGTATTATGGCATGGACAAACATTAATAGTCTTGCCACTTAAGTTGTTATTAAAATTTACAGTTGAATCAGTCCTGTTGAGTTTCCCACAGCACAGGATATTCTTTGCCCAGTATATCAAGGCTGCCATCACTACTGTGCTACAGAAAATTCAATGCTATAGCTTCGTGCTTCCCCAAAACTAGTACAACTGTTAGACAATAATTCTATCTTTGCGTGAATAATGCAGTGATATGTCTCAGGGATTTTGAAGGTGCATTATCAAACAAAATTTGACATTGCCATACAAGATGATGACAAATGTTGCAACAAAAAAGCCTAGATTTTAAGAAGAATCTTGAAGAAAGAAGGGGAGGTGAGGTATAGGGAGGAAAGTTTAGAGTTGAAGGCTTGGCTAATGGTGAAGTGATTGACAAGGGACAACCATGGGAAGACTGTAGGTATTGCTGAAGGCCTGCAGAGTTAGAGCTGGATAGGTACAGGTGCAGGCAGGGACATCAAAGGAATGTGCATTTTACATTTGAGGTGCTACATGATGTGATTTCAATGTGAGTCCATGAACACATGGTAAATGAGCAACAAACTTGGATATTGTTGAAGCAAGAAGAGTTCTGAACAAGCTTAGAGGGCACAGTCACAAAAGTGGCAGAAAAGCTGGGAGGCAAAGATGAGATACAGAATTTAACACAGATGGCCTTTCTGATTACATGGATGCAAAGCTCATTTTAAGGTCTAACACAATTCTAAAACCTAATAGTCTAATTTGGTCTTGGACATTTTCCAGGGAAAGGAAGTTAATGACTAAAGAACAAAGGGAATCTGAGTTGACAGCAAATGCATAAAAAAAGTTTACAAAAAGAATACCTTGCTTTCGTTTCTTCTTCTTTTTTACGGAAACAACAACCAGTTGTTGATTGAATTCTTCCATGTTCATTGCACTGAACCTCTCCAAGGACTCTGGGACTTTTGTTAATGTAACAGGTGAGGTAAGTGTTCCTACCTGGTGTTCTGGAGTGGTTACGTGGCTAAAAACACTAATACTACTATTGAGAGAACTGCTTCTGCTTCTGGGCTCACTAGTGAATGAACATCTTCTTTCTGTTGGTTCGTCCCATGCTTGTTTTTCACCATCATTTCTGGTATTCAGACTTGGCGACTGTGCAGGCTCAGAGGATGGTGGCTGTTGCATCTCAAATGAATCAGTTCTTGAAATGTTATCATCATTTTGCATTTCTCTTGCGTCAGTTGAGCTCTTTCTTTCATGAACTGATTCACTGCAGGTGGTTGCTGTCAGAGAGCTTAAATGGGATTTTACACCTGAAAATGCAATTACACAAACATTAAATATGCACCTGATTTACAACTGATAGAACATTTGGCTGATGCTTAGGGACCATGAAGGTCATAATTTCTACAACACAGGAGATTCTGCAGATGCTGGAAATCTAAAGCAACACACACAAAATGCTGGAGGAACTCAGCAGGTTAGACAGCATCTATGGAAATGAACAAACAGTCAGTGTTTCAGGGCAAGACCCTTTTTCAGTCCTGATGAATAGAACAGTGCCAATTTCATTTTCTTTTAAACTCAGTCCTGCACCTACGTTACTTTTTCTTAATAAGGAGTGACTTTCAGGGATCTACAGCCTTCAGATCTTTCAGTTAGTTCATTCCCATGGATACTGCCTGACCTGCCGAGTTCCTCCAGCATTTTTATGTGTGTTACTATATAATTGATACAAACTGTTGTTGCCCAATTCTATTTCCTGCTCCCTAAAAGTCACACTTTATTAGAAAAAAGTATTATTCTATAGCTGTAGAAGATTATGTACCAATAAAAAGATTTCAAAAATGAAAATGACTAAAAAAGTAATGTGGATACAAGACTCAGTTAAAAATCAGCAGCTTTCTTTCATACGCAATTCAAGTTTAAAAAAATCTAATATTAAATTTTAGCCTTCTGCTTAGAGAGCATCTTGGGATTGAAAATAATTCATTGATTCTGAAGAGGCTAATGAGCCTAATGTGAGAATGTCAGATTCTTCCACAGTCTGGAATGTGATGGCTGATGGGGTGGCGAGTAGTTGCTGAGGTGTCTGCTCCTTTGAGAGCTTACACAGGGCCTTTGTGTCTTCCCTCCTCCAATGCAAAGCTCTCACCGCCAAACTGTATACTTATCCATTTAGGCATGGATCAGCGATCCCATGGACTCAGTGGAAGAGTCCAGGGAATATCTGGATTCCCTGGACACAGCAATTTAGATGAGCCCTAATAGCTTACTTGGAAATTTCAGAGAGCAGTTCAGCTGAAATAAACCACTACAAATCCAAAAAAAGACAAAACTGGATTACACAGAATCTATCTTTGCACCTGAACTGACAATAATAAAAACTGCCCTGTCAACCCTGTAATATCCTCCCCGCTTGTGCCGAAGTTGGGAGATCCATCTCCTAGATTAGTCAAACAATAGCCTGTCAATTGGTCAATAAGGTTCAGTCACTTGGCATTCAGGATGAAGTAGTAAATTGGATTAGACATTGGCTTTGTGGGAAAAGCCAGAAAGTGGTAGTAGATGGTTGCCTCTCTGACTGGAGGCCTGTGACTAGTGGTGTGCCGCAGGGATCGGAAAACGATCTGGATAATGTAGTAAACTGGATCAGCAAATTTGCAAAATGCACCAAGATTGAGAGTGTAGTGGACAGCAAGGAAAGCTATTAAATCTTCTAGTGGGTTCTGGACCAGTTGGAAAAATGTGCTGAAAAAATGGCAGATAGAATTTAATGCTGAGAAGTGTGAGTTGTGGCACTTTGGGCGAACACACCAGGGTAGGACATACAGAGCAAGCAGTAGGGCACTGAGGAGTACGGTAGAATAGAGGGACCTCAGAATTCATATTTATAATTCCTTGAAAGTAACGTCGTAAAGTCTATAGGGCCGTAAAGAGAGCTTTTGGCACAATGGACTTCATAAATCAAAACATTGAGAATAGGAGTTGGGATATACATTGACGTTTGTAAAACTTTGGTGAGACCTAATTTAGAGTATTGCGTGCAGTGCAGGAAAGAAATAAGACTGATTGAGTGCAAAGAAAATTCAAATTGCTGGGATTTGAAGACTTGAGTTATAGGGGAAGTTTGAATAGGTTAGGACTTTATTCCCCAGAGCGTAAGAAGATGAGGGCAGTCTTGATAGCGGTATACCAAATAATGAGGGGTATAGATAGATTTGCAGTGACACAAAGATTGATGATGTTGTGATCACATAGATGATTGTCCAAGGATACAGTGGGAAATAAATCAGTTGCAGATAATGGGCAGAGAAGTGGCAAATGCAGTATAATCTGGGCAAGTATGAGGTGCTACATTTTAGAAGATCCACCATAAAGGGGGAGTACACAATTAATGGCAGTATCCTTGAAGGCATTGACAACCTATAGTTCCAGGTACACGGCTCCCTAAAAGTATCCACACAGGTTGATAGGGTGGTAAAGAAGGCATATGACATGCTTGCCTTCACTAGTCGAGGCACTCATTCAAGAGATAGCAAGTTACATTACAGCTTTATTAAGCACTGGTTAGGCTACATTTGGAGTATTGTGTTCAATTCCTGTTGCCTCATTAAGGATGTGGAGGCTTTGAAGAAGATGCAAAGGTGGTTTACCAGTATGCTGAATCAAAATAAGAATCAGGTTTAATATAACTGATATTTTTCATAAAGTTTGCTGTTTTGTTATTTGATATTTGCTGGGAGAGAAGTGGGACAAACTAGAGTGGCGGGGGCTACGGGGAGATTTGATAGGAAAGAATACCAGGATTGAAATGTTTAATACTAGAGAAGGCAAGAGGGAGAAATTACAAGGGAGATGAGTGCTGCAGGTTTTGTTCTTAAAAAACACAGTGAATAATGGGTGCCTGGAATGCATTGCCAGGGGTGATGGCAAATGTAGACAACATAGTTTAAGAGATCCTAGAGTGGTACATGAATATGCAAACAAGGCAGAGCTACGGTCAATGTAGGGGAAGAGGGATTGAATTATTTAAAAATTAAATTAATTAGGTTGGCATGAAGAACCTGTCCTTCCCTGAGCTGTGCGATATTTGACGTTACTCAAAATTCAGCTAAAGGGAGGAAATAATTAAGCTGGAAAGGGTACAGAAAACATTCAGGAGAACGATACTAAGACAAGAGAGTTATAAGGAGAACCTAGATTTTCCTCCAGGAATGTAGGAAGCTCAGGGGTGACCTTATAGAGGTATATAAAATCATGAGGTGCTCAGATAAAGTGGACGTGAAATGCAACTTTTTCTACATGGCCAGCAGTTACTGGATGGAATGAGCTGCAAGTGGAAGTAGTAGAGGTGGGTATAATTACAATATTTACAAGACACTTATACAGATGGGAAAAGTCTAGAGGAATATTGGCCACATGTTGACTAATGGGTAGATAACTTGGTTTGCATGTGGTTATCCGAACAGCCCATTCCCTGTAACTCCCAGGAGGATATAACAAAAGGAAGCAAAATTTTGAAAAGGGAACTGAAGCTATCAATTAAGATAATCAAGGTCATTATGTTCCTTTTCAAGTGAACAGAAAATCTACAATTTCCAATATCCATTTAATATTCACAGATGCAATCCTTGCAGATACACAGCATCTCAAAAATTTATCCACTGTTACACCCAGATAGATCTACAATCTGAATATATTAAAAATGATTTGAATATTAGTATGAGCTACATATAATATGCCCACCAAACATTATGCTGAAATGAGTTTGATTCACCATTCCAATGGGAGTATCTGTCAAACGCACTTCACTAAAGATTCCAAGAATTTTTTTGGGGGGAGATTTTTAAATTTTTCAGTATTTGCAATCAAGGAAATCTTCACTGACTCCAGTTTTGCTCCCCCAATATTCTTATATTGTTCTATTCCTCCTCTGTCATAATATAAGTAATTTTGTCAATTATAGTTTTTTTATGAATGAGATGAAACAAATTGTGATATAAACAATTCTGAGTTCAGCATACTCTTGAATCCCACCTGATTCATACCAATCTTAAAACTCAGAGGCACTTCGATGAAATTATGATACAAGGTTACAACTGATATGAAAAGCATGGGAGCATTACTGGTCTTATTTTCAGGTCCACTTCTGCACCCTCATGTCCACGTGCCCCATGGCCACATTTTCAGACTTCAAGAAAATCAAGTGAAGGACATTAATACATTTTTCTTTTCAGTTTTTTTAATAATGATCTATGCTACCTTAGTTTCCAAGTACATATTAATTTTCACTTGACCAATACAATCTTTTAATGTGGAAAGTAACTTTGAACATGGGATACAAGATCATGAGACTGTAAGGTATAGGAGCAGATTAAGCCATTTGGTCCATCGAGTCTGCTTGATCATTTCATCATGGCATGATCCAATTTTCCTCTCAGCCCCAAACTGGCCCAGAGTCATCAAACTGTCGTCATATGACAAGCCATTCAATCCTGGAATCATTTCTGTGAACCTTTGAGCCCTCTCCAGCTTCAGCACATCCTTTCTTAGATAAGCAGCCAATAACTGCTGGCAGTTCACTAAGACAGGCCTCACTTTTATATTCTACTCCTCTTGAAATGAAAGCTAATTTGCCTTCCTCACCACAGACTCAACCTGCAAATTAACCTTTAGGGAATCCTGCACAAGAACTTCTCAAGTCCCTTTGTGCTTCATTTTTTTGCATTTCTCTCTATTTAGAAAAAGGTCAATCTTTTCATTTCTTCTATCAAAGTGCATGACCATACAGTTCCCGACACTATTCCATCTGCTAGTTCTTTGCCCATTCTCCAAATCTGTCTAAGTCCTTCTATACCCTCCCTATTTTCATTTCCTCAATACTACATGCCCCTCCACCTATCTTCATATCATCTGCAAACTTTGCAACAAAGCCAGGTCAATTCCATCATCCAAATCTCTGACATATAATGCTAAAAGAATCAGTCCCAACACAGACCCCTGTTGTACAACACTAATCATCTGCAGCCAGCAGAAACGGTTCCCTTTATTCCCACTCTTTGCCACTTGCTCATCGGCCACTGTTTTATCCATGGTAGAATCTTCCCTGTAATACCATGGGCTCGAAGCCTGTTAAGCAGCCTCATTTGAGACACCTTGTCAAAGTGCTTCTGAAAATCCAAGTACACAACATCAATCGATTCTCCTTCGTCTATCCTGCTTGTTCAAAGAATTTCAACAGATCTGTTAGAAAGATTTGCCTTTGAGAAAACCATGCTGACTACAGCCCATTTTATCATGTGCCTCTAAGTACCCCAAGACTCCATCGTTAATAATTGACTCCAATATCTTCCTAACCACTGAGGTCACACTAACTCATCTATTGCCTCTTCTTCTGCCTCTCTTCCTTCTTGAAGAGTAGAGTGACATTTGTAATTTTCCAGTCTTCTGAAACCATTCCAGAATCTAGTGATTCTTGAAAGATCATTACTAATGCCTCCATGATCACTTCAGCCACTTCGTTCAGAACTCTGGAGTGTACACCATTTGGTCCAAATGAATTACCTATCTTCAGACCTTTCAGCTTCTCAAGAACCTTCTTCCATAGAGGTGACCCCAGACATCTGGAACTTCCAAAATACTGTTAGTGTCTTCCATAGTGAAGACTGATGCAAAATACTTATGCAGTTCATCCACTAATTCGTAGTCCCATTTACTTCTTCTCCAGCATTGTTCTCCAGTTTTCAATATCCATTCTCATCTCTCTTTTAGTTTATGTATCTGAAGAAATTTTTGGTATTTTATTTTAAAATTATTAGCTAGCTTACTTTTGTATTCCTTCACCTACTTTATTACTTTTTTAGTTGCCTTTTGCTGTTTTTTAAGTTTCCCAATCCTCTAACTTCCCACTAAATTTTGCTCTATTATATGCCCTCTCTTTGGCTTTAACGTTGGCTTTGACTTCTCTTGTTAGCCACAGTTGTGTCATCTTGCCTTTAGACTACTTTATCCTCTTTAGGATGTACATATCCTGTGCCTTTCAAATTGCTTCCAGAAATTCCAGCCATTGCTGTTCTGCTGTCATCCCTGTCAGTGTTCTTTTCCAATCAGTTCTGGCCAACTCATATAACGTATAACCATATAACAATCACAGCACGGAAACAGGCCATCTTGGCCCTCCTAGACCGTGCCGAACTCTTAATCTCACCTAGTCCCACCTACCCGCACTCAGCCCATAACCCTCCACTCCTTTCCTGTCCATACACCTATCCAATTTTACCTTAAATGACACAACTGAACTGGCCTCTACTACTTCTACAGGAAGCTCATTCCACACAGCTATCACTCTCTGAGTAAAGAAATACCCCCTCGTGTTTCCCTTAAACTTTTGCCCCCTAACTCTCAAATCATGTCCTCTCATTTGAATCTCCCCTACTCTCAATGGAAACAGCCTATTCACGTCAACTCTATCTATCCCTCTCAAAATTTTAAATACCTCGATCAAATCCCCCCTCAACCTTCTACGCTCCAATGAATAGAGACCTAACTTGTTCAACCTTTCTCTGTAACTTAAGTGCTGAAACCCAGGTAACATCCTAGTAAATCGTCTCTGCACTCTCTCTAATTTATTGATATCTTTCCTATAATTCGGTGACCAGAACTGCACACAATATTCTAAATTTGTCCTTAGCAATGCCTTGTACAATTTTAACATTACATCCCAACTTCTGTACTCAATGCTTTGAATTATAAAGGCCAGCGTTCCAAATGCCTTCTTCACCACCCTATCTACATGAGACTCCACCTTCAGGGAACTATGCACTGTTATTCCTAGATCTCTCTGTTCCTCTGCATTCCTCAATGCCCTACCATTTACCCTGTATGTTCTATTTGAATTATTCTTGCCAAAATGTAGAACCTCACACTTCTCAGCATTAAACTCCATCTGCCAACGTTCAGCCCATTCTTCTAACCGGCATAAATCTCCCTGCAAGCTTTGAAAACCCACCTCATTATCCACAATACCTCCTACCTTAGTATCATCGGCATACTTACTAATCCAATTTACCACCCCATCATCCAGATCATTTATGTATATTACAAACAACATTGGGCCCAAAACAGATCCCTGAGGCACCCCGCTAGTCACCGGCCTCCATCCCGATAAACAATTATCCACCACTACTCTCTGGCATCTCCCATCTAGCCACTGTTGAATCCATTTTATTACTCCAGCATTAATACCTAACGACTGAACCTTCTTAACTAACCTTCCATGTGGAACTTTGTCAAAGGCTTTGATGAAGTCCATATAGACTACATCCACTGCCTTACCCTCGTCAACATTCCTCGTAACTTCTTCAAAAAATTCAATAAGGTTTGTCAAACATGACCTTCCACGCACAAATCCATGCTGGCTACTCCTAATCAGATCCTGTCTATCCAGATAATTATTAATACTATCTCTAAGAATACTTTCCATTAATTTACCCACCACTGATGTCAAACTGACAGGTCTATAATTGCTAGGCTTCCTTCTAGAACCCTTTTTAAACAATGGAACCACATGAGCAATACGCCAATCCTCCGGCACAATCCCCGTTTCTAATGACATCTTAAAGATCTCCGTCAGAGCTCCTGCTATCTCTACACAAACTTCCCTCAAGGTCCTGGGGAATATCCTCTCAGGACCCGGAGATTTATCCACTTTTAAATTTCTTAAAAGCGCCAGTATTTCCACCTCTTTAATCGTCATAGGTTCCATGACTTCCTTACTTGTTTCCCACACCTTACACAATTCACTATCTTTCTCCTTAGTGAATACCGAAGAGAAGAAATCGTTCAAAATCTCTCCCATCTCCCTCGGCTCCACACATAGCTGACCACTCTGATTCTCTAAGGGGCCAATTTTATCCCTCACTATCCTCTTGCTTTTAATATAACTGTAGAAACCTTTCAGATTTACTTTCACCTTAGTTGCCAAACCAACCTCGTATCTTCTTTTAGCTTTTCTAATCTCTTTCTTAAGATTCCTTTTACATTCTTTATATTCCTCGAGCAATTCCTTTACTCCATGCTGCCTATATCTATTGTAGACATCCCTCTTTTTCCGAACCAAATTTCTAATATCCCTTGAAAACCATGGTGCTTTCAAACCTTTAACCTTTCCTTTCAACCTAACAGGAACATAAAGTTTCTGTACCCTCATAATTTCACCCTTAAATGACCTCCATTTCTCTATTACATCCTTCCCATAAAACAACTTGACCCAATCCACTCTCTCTAAATCCCTTCGCATCTCCTCAAAGTTAGCCTTTCTCCAATCAAAAATCTCAACTCTAGGTCCTGTCCTGTCCTTCTCCATAATTATATTGAAGCTAATGCTATTGTGATCACTGGACCCGAAGTGCTCCCCAACACATACATCTATCAGCTGACCTATTGCATTCCCTAACAGGAGATCCAACACTGCCCCATCTCTAGTCGGTACTTCTATGTATTGTTGCAAAAAACTATCCTGCACACATTTCACAAACTCTAAACCATCCAGCCTTTTTACAGAATGAGCTTCCCAGTCTACATGTGGAAAATTAAAATCTCCCACAATCACCACCTTGTGTTTACTACAAATATCTGCTATCTCCTTACACATTTGTTCTTCCAACTCATGCTCCCCATTAGGTGGCCTATAATACACTCCTATCAGTGTTACTACACCTTTCCCATTCCTCAATTCCACCCAAATAGCCTCCCTAGAGGAGCTCTCTAATCTATCCTTCCAAAGCACCGCCATAAGATTTTCTCGGACAAGCAATGCAACACCTCCTCCTCTATCACACCTGAAGCAACTAAATCCAGGAATATTTAGTTGCCAATCACACCCTTCCTGCAACCATGTTTCACTAATAGCTACAACATCATAATTCCAGGTATCAATCCACGCTTTAAGCTCATCCACCTTTCTTACAATGCTCCTAGCATTAAAATAGATACATTTAAGATACTCTCCACCTCCTCCTCTCTTTTCATCCCTAACAATGCATTCAAATTTATTATCCTTTTCTTTCTTCTCCCCTACATCTTCGGGCTGAGCGCATCCTTTCTCCATCATCTGCCTTTCCTCCCTCATACACAGTCTCTTTACTTGCTCTACTGGTGAACTAACCTCCTCTCTCATAGTTTCCTCAAATTGATTCCCGTCCCCCCATCTTACTAGTTTAAAGTCTGCCCTGTAGCCCTAGCAAACCTCCCCACTAGGATATTGGTCCCCCCACGATTCAAGTGTAACCCGTCCTTCTTGAACAGGTCACGCCTGCTCCAGAAGAGGTCCCAATGATCCAGAAACTTGAATCCCTGCCTCTCTCATACCTCTGTAATTCCCTTTACAGGTGTCCCCTGTTATTCGAACGTTCGCTTTACGACACCTTGCTGTTACAAAAGACCTACATTAGTTACCAGTTTTTGCTGACAGGTGTTTTCACTGTTATGAAAAAAGGCAGCGCGTGCGCCGAGCAGCCAAGCTCCTCCCCGGCACTGCATCGCTTAAACACGTGCCTGTGAGCACCTGTGCTTTATGTCGATTTATTTTGTGTATCCGTTGGCAAGATGAGTTCTAAGGTATCGGAAAAGCCTAAAAGAGCACGTAAAGGTGTTACACTTAGCGTAAAACTAGACATGATAAAGCGTTTTGGTCGTGGTGAATGAAGTAAAGACATAGTGAGTTTGGCTAAGGAGGCTGGGTTGGTGGAAGTTGACGAAGATGACATTGAAGAGGTTTTGGCATCCCGTGACCAAGAACTGACAGATAAAGAGCTGATGAAGAGGAAAGGATAACAATTGAAACCAAACGCAGTAGCAAACGGCCTGAAAGTGAAGTCGTCCAGGAACTGAATGTGAAGCAATTGCGTGAGATTTTTGCTGCAGTTGACAACGCTGCAATGATTGCAGAAAAGTATGACTTTAATTTTGAAAGGATACGTAGGTTTAGGGTATATTTGCAGGATGGTTTGAGTGCTTACAAATAACTGTATGATACAAAAATACACGAGGCTAAGCAGTCAAGCATACTGTCATTTTTCAAGCCTTCCACATCAGCCACAGCAGACGACGAACCTCAACCTTTGACATCGAGGCAGGCAGACATAGAAGAAGGTGACCTGCCTGCTCTGATGGAAACAGACGACGATGAGATGACTCCCCAGTCTCCTCTACCTCCCATCACCCCAACCTCCGACAACTCAGCCTAACACACCATCAACAGTGTGCTTGCTGTCTTCCCGATTCTGGTAAGTGAAACTACACTGGATGTACATTATTTCTACTTTATATAGGCTGTGTATTTTTATGTGTTATTTGGTATGATTTGGCAGCTTCATAGCTTAAAGGTTACTGGAAAGAGTGCTTCTGCCCAAGAGTACTTGCACTGAGTGTTCTTGCTGCGAGGGCTGTCGAGAGCGCTTGCGTGAGATTTTCTTTACGGTGGACAGTGCTGCAATAATTGCAGAAAAGCATTCCTACTTTATATTGGCTGTATATTAATCAGATCATTCCTGCTTTTACTATACGTTACTGCTATTTTAGGTTTTATATGTTATTTAGCATGATTTGGTAGGTTATTTTTTTGGATCTGGGGTCGCTCACAAATTTTCCCCATATAAATAAATGGTAATTGCTTCTTCACTTTACGACATTCCGGCTTACGAACCATTTCATAGGAACGCTCTACCTTTGAATAGCAGGGGAAACCTGTACTGTAATACTGATCTATCTGACTTCAGCTTCTCCTTCTCAAATTTCAGGGTGAATTCAATCATTTGAAATAAACCTTCTTATATGTTAGTATAATAGTTAAATGCAAATGTTAAATTTATTTAAAAAAATGAAGCAGGATTACAAAGAGCTATACAACTGTGCTTGGGTCTAGTTCTTCATGATTTATATCACTGATTTGGCTAAGATAAAGAATATCACACTTCCAAAATGGTTGACTACATAAAGCTAGGTGGGATTGTGAGTGCAGAAGGAGTTGAGGCGATTTACTAGACTGCTTACAGGGATGGCAGGTTGCTGAACAAGAAGAGACTGGAAATGTATTCTTTAGGGTTTGTAGCATAAGAGCAGATTTGGTGAAATGTTTTTAAAGAGCTTGACGTTAGCAGCAGCATGAATTTTCATCCAGAGTAAAGAGTCTATGACCATAGTTTGAGAATCAGAGGTACTTAAGACTAAGATCAAGAGAAATTTCTTAACCTCACAGGGTAATGACACTTTGAAATATTCTGCCCTAAACAAATGTTCATTCAAAACAGAGATCAATAATTTTCTGGGTACAAAAGAAATCAAGGGATATGTAGGTAGTGGTGGGAGGATGGCAGAGAGGTGAAAGATCAGCCATTATTTTGATAAATCATAGAGCAGGCTGGAAGAGCTACCCCTGTTCCTTTTATTTATAGCAAGTACACAAATTAAAAGTTTTCAATCCCAAAAAGCTAGTACAAATTTAAGATTACTTTTGTGTAATATACTGTAGCTTGTCAACTTTTTCTTCCAATAATTGGGTACAGTTACAAGGAAATGTGCTGCAGTCCAGTGCTCAGCTATATTATCCACGTTATGAGCCTTTTTAACTATGAAGGAGGTGGAGATATAAATACACAGAATTTAAGAGATCCAGGTCTTACCACAGATCTATGGATGTGCATTAAGATACAGCACAGAATAAGCTGAGCCTAAACATGGGACAATTTACAATTGGACTGTGGGAGGAAACTCACACAGTCATGGGGAGAATGTACAAACTCCTTACAGGCAACTGCAGGAATTATTATAATACAATGAGGAGAAGGGACACTAAGATATCTCCCAAATCTATAATCAATCCATCTGGAATGCCAGAAACCAAGACCAACATTAATTCCCAATAGCCAGCAAACAGCTGAAATCTGGCATTCACTTTCTGATCTGTGTGACTCAGACATTATGGCCTTGCAACTTACTATCAACACTGCACTTGCACTGTAAATTCATACTTTATTCTGTATTCTCTTTATGCTTTACTACAGCTCAGCGCATGGGACAATAAAAAAACAATTTACCAGTACCACAATATATGACAGGGCTCAACATTTGTTTTTTTCAAAAATAATTAGTCAACTACTCTTACCCATTTTCAAACCTTCTGGTTTGCTGGAAATCCGAATAATATCGCGATCATCAGACAATATGAAGATCTCATCTTCTACACAGGAAACAGATAGAATACTACTGAACCCTTCCAGTCCACTGATCAGAGCCTGTAAATGTCAAACATCAAATGTGAATACTACTATGAATACTACTGAACCCTTCCAGTCCACCAATCAGAGCTTGTAAATGTCAAACATCAAAAAGGTAAAATCATTACTTAATTCAACCTGATTTTCAACACCTTAAGTCTTTACATATGACAGATTTATTTTTCCTTCATGATCATTAACTTTCAATGAGCGTATATTAACAGTGATCACCAGCAAATGAATATAACATTTGAAGAGCAAAATTTATATCATATAGCATGAAGGAAATTGTACAATCTTTAAAAATATGTGGCTGTAAATGATCAATAAAAGGGCATGCAGGTAATTCAAGTATTTTTCTCCCCAGTATTGGTTTCCATGGCTGATACATTAAAATAACGTAAATGAAACATTCAAAAACACCCACTGTGTCTCTAACTACTACTCAAAATGAAAATGGACCCAGATCCCAACACTAACAAGGGAGTGTTCCAATTTGGCAGAAAATTTTCAACTCTACAAGATTTAGAGAAATGCTCTCTATATGCATTTATAAACTCTCAAAACATTTACTCTAGTCATAATTAGAAATCAGACATAGATCTGAGAATCCATTTTAAAATAATTTCTTCTGTCTTGAACTTCATATCCCATTATAACTTATCTTCATTTATAACAATCATTTCATAAATTATGCCTTTTCAATAGTAGTAGAAAAACTTAATCTGTAATGTTTTCCACAAGTGATGCTTTATTGCAAACATTCACATTAAATTTAAAATGGAATAACTTGCTTTCTTGAGGCAAATTTGGGTGGATAAGTCCTCAGAACCTGACAATGTATCCCTTCTGACCTCATGGGAGGCTAATGCAGAAATTGCATGGGCTTAGACAGAAATATTTAAATTTCTTTAACCGCGGGTGATGTGCGGAAGGACCGGAGGATAGCTAAAGTTGCTCCCCTGTTCAAGAAAGGCTTAAGAATAAGCTGAAAAATTATAGGCCAGTTAGCCTGACATCAGTAGTGGGTAAATTCCAAATGTTCAAGATTGTTTAATGTCAGTTTCTGTACACAATGTAAAGAAAGCAAAATAATTGTTTCTCTGGATCTGATGCAGTACAAAAAAAAGATAAAAATTAAATAAAAATACACAATTAAGATAAATACATAAGATGACTTACATACATAGATTGAGTTTTTGTTCATAAAGTGGCAGTAGGAACAGGAGTGCTTGTACATGAGGTGGCTCTGACAGAAAATGAAGTAGTGTTGGGGTGGGGTGGGTTAGTGGGTAGAGACATTGATCAGCCTTATTGCTTGGGAAAAATAACTGTTTCTGAGCCTGGCAGGCCTAATGTGAATGGGATAAACAGTTCATGAGCAGGGTGGATGGGATTCTTTATGATGTTACCAGCCCTTTCCCAGCACTTTTCTGTCCTTGATGGCAGGTAGGCTGGTGCTGGGTTGGGCAGTTTTCACTACCCATTGAAGAGCTTTCTGATCCACCATTCCATGCCGTGAGGTGATGCAGCATGTTAGGATGTGCTCCGTTATAATGAGTACAGATGCATTTTGTCCGGCTCTTTTCCGCTTCCTCAGATCGAGGAGTCCGTGAGCTCTCCTGATCCTGTAGGATGTGCTCCGAGGTACGTCATGCAAGATGTGCACACTCAGGAGTTCGACTGCTCTGCCACCAGTACAAAGGGGTTCGAGTGTGTAAGAGGTAGGGTAGTAAGTATCTGGATAGACAGCACTTGATTAGGGATAGCCAACACAGCCTTGTGTGTGGTAGGTAGTGTCTAACTAATCTTACAGAATTTTTCAAGGAGATTACCAATAAAGGTGATGATGGAAAGGCAGTGGACATTGTTGAAGACCTTACTAATGTCCACATAGACAATGTCCTGCATGGGCGGCCAGTCGAGGTGGCTCAATAATTGGCATTCAGGGTGAGGCAGTAAACTGAATTCAACATTGGCTTTGTGGGAGAAGCCAGAAAGCGGCTGCCTCTCTGACCGCAGGCCTGCAACTAACGGTGTGCCACAGAGATTGGAGCTGGGTCAATTGCTGCTTGTCATCTAGATCAATGATCTGGATGATAATGTGGTAAACTGGATCAGCAAATTTGTAGATGACACCAAGATTGGGGGCATAGTGGGCAGTGAGGAAGACTATCAAAGCTTGCAGTGGGATTTGGGCCAGCTGGAAAAATCGACTAGAAGATGGAAGATGGAATTTAATGCAGACAAATGTGAGGTGTTATACCTATTGTGAGGGCAAACCAGGCTAGGACTTGCATTGAGTAGAGCATTGAGAAGTGCGGATGAACAGAAGGATCTAGGAGCACAAGTTCATTAATTCCTAAAAGTGGCAGCACAAGTAGATAGGGTCACGAAGAGGGCTTTTGGCACACTGTCTTTTATAAATCAGAGTACTGAGTATGTGTGTTGGGATGTTACATTGGAGATGTAGAAGACTTTGGTGACACCAAAATTGGCGCATCGTGTGCAGAACTGACAGTAAGTATACCAATAAGACTGAAGTAGTATAGAGGAAAAATTACATGGTGTTGCTGTGATTTGAGGGTTTTGAGTTATAAAGAAAGGTTGGTAGGTAACAATTTTTTCCCTGGAGCGGAGGGAATGAGGGGAGATTTCATAGAGGTATAAAAATTATGAGTATAGGTAAGGTAAACGTAAGCAGGTTTTTTCCACTGAAATTGGGTGACACTAGAACTAGATGCGAGGAACAAGCTGCTAGCTGCCAGACGAAGTGGTGGATACAGGTTTAGTTGCAACAGTTAAGAGAAGTTTAGATAAGGACATGGATGGGAGGGCTATGGAGAACAATGCAGGCATATAATAATGGGGTGAAGGGCTGTAGTGTAGTGCTCTGTGATAGGGCGAGTCCACAAAATGATACTAGCTTTGCCTTTTGCATACCTGGTTAACCGCATCAATCACATAAATACTAGTCTCATTCCAGCTCAGTACCCATCCGTCTTGTAAGCAGCATTTTAACAGGCCAAGATTTCTCTCAGTTGTTTTGACATCCTTAATTTTAGTTGTCAAACTTGCTCGTGGCAACAACTCAAATGGCTTCACACCACTGGCAAATACACCTTTTAGAATGAGTGTTGACTGCACTGTTCCTCGTGCATCTGATTTCCACAGTCTAAGTCCAGGTCTTGAAGCATACAAATTAACGTCAGTTTGTTTGCAGAGGCCTGGTATAAAACATGCTCCAAATTTTCCAGCACTGTAAGTGTGAGAAATTAAGAATATCTTAGTTGCTTTTTCTGCAATTATGAATTGAATTTGCAAATGTAATGTACAAGTTCCCCTATTTTGTTTATAATTATTTTAATTCCGTTCCAAATTGAAGATATAGCACAATATCTGTAATTAAGAACAATACATTTGATAATTGAGGTATACACCTGCAGTTTATTGTGGCATTCATATTCTGAGCTAGAATTTCAATACCTCACATTCTTTACTTGCTTCATAACTTTTTTGTTAGTCAGTTTTCAGTAAGCCAGTCAAACACCTTCAACAAAAAACAGTAGAATCCATTTCATGTAGCTTCAGAAAATGATAAAGCACCCCCCCCCCCAGCACTTAACCAACTTACTTTTATCACCATATTCCACTTGTTCATTCAACATACTCCCCCGAGCCATGAATGTTAGAATTCAGTAAAGTGACATGGTGTGGAAGGAATTCAGAAAAAAACTGCAATGATTTGGATTAGCAACTTGAGGGATAAGCTGCAACAGTGTGGTATGATGAAAGGATAAAATAGTGTAATCTTTTCTTCCCTATGCAAAGTGAAATTAGTTACACTGGAGAGAAAAGCTACACTACAAATTTTTAAAAACTTTTAAAAAATTCAATAATACTGATAATAAATTAGAGGATTTCTGACTAGACAATAGAACATTTGATAGTGGGGATGAATAATACTGGGGACGGAAAAAATGGCAGTGAAGCGCAGAATTTTGAAACAAAATGAAATTTTATTTATTTCGGTCAATACAAATATAACAAAAAGCATCATTTTCAACGATGATTTCATAAGACAAAATTAAATAATAAAAATCTTTTAAAACAGACTGAAAGGGTGTAGGCTTAAGCTACAGCTTATTAGGCCTACTCCTCTTACTTACACAACAACATATTTGGTGTCAATCATCACATCAAAACAAAAAATTTCATAATCTTTTAACACAAAATTCAATTCCAAGAATTGTTTATTTACATTACTCCCATTCATTTTAAATCATGTATTTTATATTTGTTCATTAAATCATTTTAAAATGATTTTTTAAACTTGTTAAGTGTGGTGCATGTTTTTAAATTCTCACAACAACTGTTCCATAGATTCACCCCTCTGACTGAAGTACAATGATTTTTTTACATTTGTTCTTATCTTTTGTTTTTGATGATTTGTTCCTCTCAAATCATCAACGAGGAAATCTGCAGGTGCTGGAAATTCAAGCAACACACACAAAATGCTGGTGGAACACAGCAGGTCAGGCAGCATCTACAGGAAGAAGCACTGTCGACGTTTCGGGCTGAGACCGTTCATCAGGACTAACTGAAAGATAGTAAGAAGTGTGAAAGTGGGAGGGAGGGGGGAAATCCAAAATGATAGGTGAAGGGATAAAGCTAAGAGCTAGAAAGTTGATTGGCAAAAGGGATACAGAGCTGGAGCGGGAAAGAATCATGGGACGGGAGGCCTCGGGAGAAAGAAAGGGGGAGGGGAGCACCAGAGGAAGATGGAGAACAGGCAAAAAGTGATTGTGAGAGGAGCAGAGAGAGGAGAAAAAAAGAGAAAAAAAAGAAAAGAGAGTAAATAATAAATAAATAAGGGATGGGGTAAGAAGGGGAGGAGGGGCATTAACGGAAGTTAGAGAAATCAGAGTTCATGCCATCAGGTTGGAGGCTACCCAGACGGAATATAAGGTGCTGTTACTCCAACCTGAACATTCCACCAGCATTTTGTGTGTGTTCCTCTCCAATCATGCTGACTTTCTCTCATTTTAAACAATCTTTGGATACTTTGTGGTAACTGCCCACTTTTGACTTTATACATAATTTGTATTATTTTAAAATCTACAAAATCTCTGAATTTTAAAGTGTTTTGCACGTACTATTGAGTGAGAAATACCGGAAAAAGAACCTGGACTTTAAGGAGTAAATAAAATCAAGGTTACAATCTACAAACCAAGCTCAAAACAGGGTTTTTGACAGGACAAAACTTATCACTGAATGTGTATAGTGACTTTTAAGCTTTGAGTAGTTTATATTATTTAACAAGTTGAGGTTCATGCCGTACATGGGATAGAAACCAAGGAAGGAATTCTACTCTTGATATCGTTGAAAAAAACTGCTTGAAAAACAGTTTGAAAGTGATTAACTCAAAGCCAATCAGATTGGATTAATTTATTCAATTACAAATGAATCCAACCTGCATCACAAGTGTACGGGGAAAAAAAAATATCAGCATTTTCCAAGTGTTTATTTGATAAGGAGATACAGTCCCAATGCAATTTGCACTATATTCTGGACAAACAGGATGACTGGGAAGATGAAGGTCTGAAATAAGAGCCTCAAAAGAGAACAAATAACATTTCAATTCTGTGTATGCTGTGGTGGCAGGAGGAAAGATGCAAGAATGCAGAACAATTACTAATGAGAATCTGGGAAATTTCAAAATAGACAATATACGCTTGATCACTAATCTCAGTAGGTTCCAATGAAATGACTGAGAAAAAGGTGATTAAACAGCAGAATGCATTTAAGTGACTGTCTTCACAAGTGAAAATCAGCAATTTCTTGCAATGCTATTGCAATTAGATCAAGATGTGCATACATTTTTACAGCATGCACACATTTTATGTTCAGGAAAGGTAGATTCAAAATGAATTATTGGGCAAGTGTCACCAGCAAAGATATCGGAAACATAAAATCTGACGCATTATTCATCTTTATCGGCGTACCAGAATCAGATTTAATCACTGGCATTTGTCAGGAAATTTGTAGTTTTACAGAGGCAGTACATAGCAATACATAGTAAGAAAAACAATATATTGCAATATGTACAAAAATTAAACAGTGCAAAAAGAGAGCAAAAAAGTAATCTAAAAAAGTGAGGTAGTGTTCAGGGGCTCATTATCCATTCAGAATTCTGATGACAGACGGTAAAATATTCCTGAAACATTGAATGTACCTCCTCCTGATGGTAGCAATGAGAGGAGGGCATGTTCTGGGTAATGGAGGACCTTAATGATGGATGCCACATTTTTGAGGCATCACCTTTTGAAGGTGTCCTCGATGCTGGAGAGACTGCCCATGGTTGAGTTTACAATTTCCTGCAGCTTTTTCTACTCCTGTAAAGTGACCCCTCCATACCAGACAGTGATGCAACCAGTAAGAATGCTCTCCATGGTATATCTGTTTCTGGTAACATACCAAGTCTCTTAAAACTCCTAATGAAATATAGCCACTCTCATGCCTTCTTTGTAACTGCATCAAAGTTAGACTCAGGATAGAACTTCAGAGATGGTGACACTCAGGAACTTGAAACTACTCTTCCTTTCCACGCTGATCCCTCTATGAGGATTGATCTGTGTTCCTCAACTTCCCCTTCCTGAAGGCCACAATCCTTGGCCTTACTGATGATGAGTGCAAGGTTGTTGTGACATCCCTTAATCAGCTGATCGATCTCTCTCCCGTATGCCTCATCACCACCTGAAATTCTGCCAACAATATAGTGCCTTTTAAAAGTATTGAGCCCCCACCCCAATCCTTTGTTCACATAAATGAGTATTATAACTAGGGATTTCGATCAATTTAACTGAGAATTTTTATTTGCTGATCATATGCTCCTTTTTTCACAGTACAGCCCCAAAATCAAGGAAAATTGAAAAGCATATAAAACTAAATATTCAAAAACTGAAACAACACACACAAAATGCTGGTGGAACACAGCAGGCCAGGCAGCATCTATAAGGAGAAGCACTGTTGACATTTTGGGCCGAGACCCTTCGTCAGGACTGTCAAAAACTGAGATGTTAGCAGTTCTCCCTTTGCTCAGAGCCACCTCTCACAGCTACTACAGCCAGTAACCTTTATGGAAAAGTCTCTGTTAGCTTTGCACAACATGACAGAGCAAGATTTGCCAGGTTAATTGGGGAGCGGCAGGGGACGGCAATCTTGAGGTCCTGCCAGAGATGTTTGATTGGATAAAGGTCAAGTCTCCGACTGGGCCACTTAAGGACATCAATTTTCTTCACTTGAAGCAACTCCATGGTTGCTCTGTCAGTGTGCTGTGGGTCTGTGCCCTGCTGAAAGATGAACTTTGTCCCCAGTTTAAACTTTCTGGCAGAGGCTAGCAGGATTTTATCCAGGACCAGATTTCCAGTCCCTGCTGCTGAAAAGTATCCCCATAGCACAATGCTATCTCCACCAAACCTTAAAGTAGGTGTGGTGTTACCTCATTGATGCACAGTATTAGATGCACGCCACATGTACTGCTTAATGTTGAGGTCAAAAAGTTCCACTTTAGTCTTGTCTAACCAAAAGCCCTTCTTCCACATCTTTACAGCATCTTCTAACTGAAGTCTTGTAAAGTGGTTACAAGCAAGTATATGCTTTTCTTTTAGATAGTGCTTCTTCTTTGCCACCCTTCCATAAATACCTTTTTGTGCAAGAACTTGGAGATTGTGGAGCCAAGAACCTTACCTCAAGTTGCAGCCACTGACTTCCACATCTCATTCAAAAAGACCGTTGATGTCACAGTAGCCCTCTTTCCTTTCTTCTCTGGCGACTAAGTTTAGAGGGGTGACCTGATCTAGCCATACTTTTTCCACAATGGACTGCACTGAGTTCCAAAGCATGTTCAGTGCCTGTCAGATGGTCTTGCCATTCTCCAGATGTGGGCTTCTCTATTATTATTTCCCCGATTTGCTTTGAATGCTCTTTTGGTCTTCATCTTGACTTGCTCTGTTAAAAATCTACCATCATGTTGGACCTTACAGAGAAGAGGTATTTACTCTAATGCATTCATTGAAAACAGGTGATCTTCCAATTTTCTACATCAATAAATTGGGTGAGCTGGTAAGATAATACAGGATATTGCACCTAAAGATATTAGTGTGGTAATTAAAAAGTGCATGAATACTTCTTCAGCATCACAATTTTAGTTTTATTAATTTTTAAAAATTTGCTGGTAGGTTTTGGAATTTCTCTTGATTTGAGATGATGCACGATGTTCAAAGATTAGCTCAAAAAAATCTTACTTCAATATATTTTAAATTTAGAAACTGAGACAGTAAAATGCGAGAATAGTTATGGGCGCTGATGGGCTTTTCAATAGACAATAGGTGCAGAAGTAGACCATTCGGCCCCTCGAGTCTGCACCGCCATTCTGAGATCATGGCTGATCATTCACTATCAATACCCAGTCCCTGCCTTGTCCCCATATCCCTTGATTCCCCTATCCATCAGATATCTATCTAGCTCCTTCTTGAAAGCATCCAGAGAATTGGCCTCCACTGTCTTCCGAGGCAGTGCATTCCACACCTCCACAACTCTCTAGGAGAAGAAGCTCTTCCTCAACTCTGTTTTAAATAACTGACCTCTTATTCTCAATCCATGCCCTCTGGTACTGGACTCTCCCAACATCTGGAACATATTTCCTGCCTCAATCCTATCAAATCCTTTAATTATCTTAAACGTTTCAATCAGATCCCCTCTCAATCTCCTCAATTCCAGCGTGTACAAGCCCAATCTCTCCAATCTCTCTGCGTAAGACAGCCCTGCCATCCCAGGAATCAACCTAGTGAATCTACGCTGCACTTCCTCAATTGCCAGAATGTCCTTCCTTAAACCTGGAGACCAAAACTGTACACAATATTCCAGGTGTGGTCTCACCAGGGCCCTGTACAAATGCAAAAGGACATCCTTGCTCTTGTATTCAATTCCCCTTGTAACAAAGGCCAACATTCCATTTGCCCTCTTCACTGCCTGTTGCACTTGCTCATTCACCTTCATTGACTGGTGAACTAGGACTCCTAGGTCTCTTTGCATTTCTCCCTTACCTAACTCTACACCGTTCAGACAATACTCTGCCCTCTTGTTCCTGCTTCCAAAGTGGATAACTTCACATTTATTCACAATGAATGACATCTGCCAAGTATCTGCCCACTCACCCAGCCGATCCAAGTCTCCCTGTATTCTCCTAACTTCGTCTTCGCATGTCACACTGCCACCCAGTTTAGTATCGTCAGCAAACTTGCTGATATAGTTTTCAATGCCCTCATCTAAATAGTTGACATAAATCGTAAAGAGCTTTTCAACTTACTATAATTGTGTCATCGGCTAATTTATAGAAGGCGTTTGAGCAGAGGCTAGCCACACAGTCGTGGGTGTAGAGAGAGTAAAGAAGTGGGCTGAGCACACACCCTTGAGGTGTGCCAGTGTTGACTGTCACTAAGGAAGAGATGTTATTTTCAATCAGCACTGACTGTGGTGTCCCAGTGAAGAAGTCAAGGATCCGGTTGCCGAGGAGGTACAGAGGCCCAGGTTTTGGAGCTTGTTGATTAGAACTGAGTGTATGATGGTGTTGACTACAAAGCTGTAATCAATAAAAAGCAGCCTGATGTAGGTTTTGCTATTGTTCAAGTGATCCAAGGCCAAGTGGAGAGCTAGTGAGATTGCAGCTGCTGTCGACCTATTGTGTCAATAAGCAAGTTGCTGTGGATCTGGGTCCTTGCTTAGGCAGGAGTGGATTCTGGCCATGGCCAAACTCTCAAAGCACTTCATCACAGTAGATGTGAGTGTAACTGGATGATAGTTGTTGAGGCAGCTCACCCTGCTCTTCTTGGGCACAAATATGACTGTCAACCCTTTTGAAGAAGGTGGGAATCTCCGACTGCAGCACTGAGAGATTGAAGATATTCTTGAACACTCCCACCATTTGCATGGCACAGGTTTTCAATGCCCTACCAGGTACACCATCAGGGACTGACACCTTGCCTAAATGCCGGCAGCACAAACACAGACAGGTGATCAGCCTTTCCGAAGTGTGAGCATGGGAGGCGTTCTTGATGGTGGTTGTGTTTTGGCTCCTCAGGTGATATGTGAGTGGTAGTTGTTCTGTGACTGTTTCAAGCTGACCTGGTTGAAATCCCCTGAAATGACAGTTCAGGCGTCATGGTGCGATGTTTTGTGACTGCTGATCATACTGCTCAGCACCTTCAGTGCCTGCTTGACACTGTCCTGAGGAAGAATGTACACCACTCCCAGATAAAATGGACATTTGACCATGGCAGGATCCAGACAGAAGCGCCATAGCTGTGCACTACGATGACTGAATCAGAAAGCATACTCCACCTCCTCAGCTGTGCTGTCTTTGCAGAGAATGGTGAATCCACGGGCTGCAGCGCGGCATCCAAAATGGCGGAGGTGGGCCATGCTTCCGTGAAGCAAAATATACAGCACTCCCTGATGTTCCTCTGGTACAACAATCATGCTCTGATGTCTTCAATTTTATTTTCTAGAGACTGTACATTTGCCAGCAGGATAGTCGGGAGTTGGTGAAGGTGGATCTAAGGCCTCTGCATTTTAATCATACTCATAGACTGTTTTCTTAAAGGGGATCTACACTCATGACCCAAGTGTGCAGTCTGGGATCCACTAATATTGCTAGATTCAATAGAATTAATTTAAAATGATATTGCTTGCCTAAGTACACAAGGTTGTGACTGGATTTCAGGTGTAATAGTCCCAAGTAGGAATATTTGATGATTCCCAACAGAACTGCACATAAAGAGTCATTACTTATTGGCACCATAATGATGCATGTCACAAAGTAAAGTCAGTCCTGAAGTTAGTTGCTTCTTTTGAAAGAAACTGGAATTATGAGAGAGTGTGAGGCTATGCTTCCTGATGCAGTGAATTAAATTTTGTTTCAGGGCATACATGATGATACAAGAAGAGGAGACTGAACTCACTAGGTGATGATATCATTACAGGAGCACTATAGGTAAATCAAAGGTTGAACAGGACCTGAATAATTGGAATTTGTGATATTAACACTGTGGTGAAAATGCAGATCTAATGACACAGAAACTAATCAGCTGGTTCAGCACTGATTCATAACAATTGGTCTCATTCTCCGTATTTTCCTGTACCCCTTTTACTTATTCTCTCTCCCTCACATTCCAAGAAATGAACCAACAGCAAATATTTGGGATGGTCAATGAAACCAGAGCAGCTAAAGGAAACCCACAATTCAAAGAAAACACGTTAACTGTACAAAACCTGAAGTCTGGTCTAAAGCAGCAGTGCTAACTCGTGTCATCAAACCTCCCTTTAGCTCTGGCAAGTTCGATTCTTCTACAGTTTAGTTTTTCCTCTGCATTTCTTTAATTTTGCCTTGCAGAATTGTTCCTGTACAATTTCCCAGAAGGAAGAGGCTGCTGCAAGGTGCATATTAAAGTCAGATGTATCAGTACTAGAGGAGTAAAGGGAATCAGAGAGGATTGAGAGAGAGGTTGACCAAAGTTGTTTGGAAGGACACAATAGTAATGATGACAGCAGAGCAGCAATGGCGGGAACTTCTGGAAGCAATTCAGAAGACGCAGGGTAGATACATCCTAAAAATGTATTCTAAGGACAGGATGACACAACTGTGGCTGATAAAGGAAGTCAAAGCCAACATTAATGCAAAAGCAATGGCATACATTAGAGCAAAAATTAAGATTCAAAGATTGGAAGTACATTTATTATCAAAGTATGAATAAATTATTCGTGTATTCATATAAGTATGAATAAGTTGAATAACTTATACAACCTTGAGATTTGTCTGCTTAAAGGCAGCCACAAAACAAAAAAAAATCAAAGGAACCCAACTAAAAAAATAAAGACAATGCACAGAGAAAGAGAAAAAAACCCACAAAATCATGCAAACAATAAGCAAGCAACAGCATTCCGAACCAAATTGAGTCCTTAGATCCAAATCCCCGGAGCCCAAGCTTGGAGTCAGTTCAATATATTAGCGGGGCAAATTGCCACAAAGTTTACAAACAAGAAGCACAGCAGTTGGGCCAGTGCGAATCTGGACTGGCGTTTAAGTTATTCAAAGAGCAAATCATGCCTTGCATTAGGACCAGTGTCATGCTACAGCGATATGCTCTGGGTTTACAACTCACTGCCAAGCCCAAAGTCTTTCTTGATCTCTTCAAATCGGCTCCACACTTAGTGGCTCAACCTCGCACACGGGTTAGTTGGATGGACATTGATTCTCCTCTGCCTTGTCTTCTCCTCTCCGAATCATTCGCTTCAACTCCTTCTACGACACCATCTCGAACACATTATGCTTTGTAACGCACCAGGACAGCTCATCTCTACAATTAGCTTCGCCTTTGCTCATCTCTTCATTATTTACAGAGATAGTAATAGGGCACATGAAAATGACATACAAATTTAATAAGTATTTTGCATCAGTCTTCAATGCAGAGGACTCTTAATAGTACATCAGATATTTGAGAGTGTCAAGGGCAGGAGTGCGTGCAGTTGCTAATATTCAGGAGATGGTTCTTGGGAAACTGAAAGATTTGAAGGTAGATAAGTCACCTGGATCAGATGGACTACACCCCTGATATCCGAACAGGCAGCTGAAGAGATTGGGGAGGAATTACTAATGATCTTTCAAGAATAGATCTCCGGAGGACTGGAAAATTGCAAATTCACTCCACTCTTCAAGAAGGAAGGGAAGCAAAATTAAGAAAATTATAGGCCAGTTAGCCTGAACTCAGTGGTTGGGAAGATGCTGGAGTTGATCGTTAAAGATGTAGTTTTGGGGTACTTACAGGCATGTGATAAAACAAGCCAAAATTAGCATGGTTTCCTTCAGGGAAATTCTTGCCTGACATATCTATTGGAATTCTTTGAAGAAATAACAAGCAGAATAGACAAAGGAGAATCGGTGGAATTTGTATACTTGAATTTTCAGAAGGCCTTTGACAAGGTGCCGCACATGAGGCTGCTAAACAAGATAACAGCCCATAGTATTACAGAAAAGATACTAGCATAGGTAGAACACTGGCTTATTTGTAGGAGGCAAAGTGTGGGAATAAAGGATCTTTTTTGGATTGACTGCCGGTGACTAGTGGTCTTCCTCAAGTATACGCATGGGAACGCTTCTTTTTATGTCGTATGTCAACAATCTGGATGATGAAATTCTTGGCTTTGTGGCCAAATTTACAGATAGTATCAAGTAAACAGAGACTTAGACAGATTAGGAGAATGGGCAAAAAGGTGGCAGATGGAATACAGTGTCAGGAAGTGGCTGGTCATGCACTTTGGTAGAAGGAATAGACTATTTTCTAAATGGGGAGACAATTCAAAAATCTGAGGTGCAAAGGGATTTGCAAGTTCTTGAGCAGGATTCCAAAATGGTTAATTTGCAGTTTGAATTGATGGTTAGGAAAGTGAATGCAATGTTAGCATTCATTTAAAGAGGACTAGAATATAAAAGCAAGGATGTAATGTTGAAAATTTATAAAACACTGATGAGGCTTCATTTGGGAGTATTGTGAGCAGTTTTGGGCCCCTTATTTTAGAAAGGATATCCTGACATTGGAGAGGGTTCAGAAGAGGTTCATGAGAATGATTTCAGGAATGAAAGGGTTATCACATGAGCAGTGATTGAAGACTCTGAGCCTGTAGTTGCTGGAATTTAGAAAAACAAGTGGGGTAAATCACATTGAAACCTATCAAATGTTGAAAGGCCTAGATAGAGTGGATGTGAAGAGGCTGCTTCCTCTGATGGGGGAATCTAAAACCAAAGGGCACAGCCTCCAAATAGAGAGACGTCCATTTGAACAGAGATTAGAAGGAATATCTTAAGCCAGAGAGTGGTAAACCTGTGGAATTCATTGCCATAGACAACTGTGGAATCCAGGTCACATGGGTGCATTCGAGACAGAGGTTCTTATTAGTCAGGGCACAGAGCTACGGGGAGAAGGCAGGAGAATGAGGTTGAGAAGGAAATAGACCAGCCATCCTGAAAAGGTGGAGCAAACTTGATGGGCCAAATGGCCTAATTCTGTTCCTATGTCCTATGCTCTATCTTCATGGGCAGCAGCATCCTTAGTGTGTAATAAATATTAGATATGGCAAAGTTATTTCCCATGGTAAGGGAGTCTAGGACAAGAGGGCACAATTTCAGGATTGAAGGACGTCTATTTAGAACAGAGATGCAGAGAAATTCATTTAATCAGAGGGCAGCAAATCTGTGGAATTTGTTGCCACGAGCAGCTGTGGAGGCCAAGTCATTGGGTGCATTTAAGGCAGAGATAGATAGGCTCTTGATTAGCCAGGGCATCAAAGGGTATGGGGAGAAAGTAGGGGAGAGGGGATGACTGGAAGAATTGGGTCAGCCCATGACTGAATAGCAGAGCAGACTCGATGGGCCAAATGGTCTACTTCTGCTCCTATATCGTATGGTCTTATTAAAAGGTTGTCAAAGTCCGAGTGGTATTACAACCAAACCCAGTCCTCTTGCCACAATTTCTGAAGATGCACCATCACAATAAGATAGGCCTAAGTAAAGCAACCAGCATAATCAAAGACTCAATCCCCCCTAGACATTCTCTCTTCTCCCATCAGGAGCAAGTTACAAGATCCTGAAAGCTCTTACCACCAGAATCAAGGAGAGCTTGTTACAAGTCTGTTGAATGGTCCTCTAGTACAGAAACATTCATAACTTCACTATCTGCCTTGTTTTGGCCTTGCACCTTATTGTCTATGTGCAATGCACTTTCTTTGTTATTGTAACACTTTATTCTGCATTTTGGTATTGTTTTTCCTGTTCTACCTCCATGTTTTGTTGTAATGAAATGATCTGTATTAACAAAGCATAACAATTTTTTCACAGTACTTCAATGTATATGACAATAATAAACCAATTTACAATATACCCTGCTGTGATCAGCAAAGTATAGGTACCTAGGATTTTGAATTAAAGGTGTAATACATTGGCAATTAAGCAGGCAAAGCAGCTTAGGCTATTACTTCAAAGTATTTGCAAAAGTTTTATATTAGGCTGCATCCACACTACACTGGATAAATCCATAACTGAAGCATTTTCTCTTCGTTTTTACCCTCTATCCACACTAAAACAGTGTTTTCATCCCCCAAAACTGGAGCTTTTCAGAAACGCTTTCCAGGGTGTGTAATTTTGAAAATGCCGCTTGGGCAGATCAGTGTGGACGGGGTAACTGGAGAAATCTGAAAATGCTGCCAGATGGCAGCGCACCATTTCATTGTTTTCTTGAATGCAACCTAACAATTTCAGAACAGACGGCAATGAGGCTGCAGCCAGAAGAGTTAGAAATGTACTCAAATACTTTGACACATAACTTACTGAATAAGTAAGTATACTCACTTTGCCCTGTTTTCTGTCCTTGCTTGTAAACAGGTTTACCTATTTATGCAAATACTTCTCTAACAATAGATGTGTAAACAGCCTAATGTAACATTTTATGGAAATACAAGATAATACTGATGCAGGCATGCTTTACACATTTAACAAAGGTGCTTTATTAATGCAACAGAGTTAGTCAGTTTTTCAATGTTCATCGTCAGCCGGTTCATACTGTCCCTGAACTCTATCGGTTGCCTCCATACACTCCAGTATTTGTTTTTTTTTACTTTTAATTCCTCCTGCGTGAGAGCCAACAGCTGTCCGTCGTTTTAAGTTTTTCTAGTCTGTAACTGAACAAACACACACCAAGTCTTTCACGGCGAGATTCGACACCAAACGTGTCGCTTGCTTTTGGTAGATGTGTCCTGCACATGCGCAGTAGGAGATTCACTGAAATCTCCATTTCAATGTGGACAGAGATATTTTTAAAAACACTTACTGTGGACGCTTATCGTTTTTGCACCAAACCGGTGTTTTCAAAATTATCCGGTCTAGTGTGGATGTAGCCTTAGGCACAGAGTCATGAGTATGGAACAAGGCCCCTTTGTTCACCCATTGCATTACAACAAACAGCCATTTACACCATTCCAGTTTATTCTCTCCATATTCCTATCAACTGCCTACACAGCAGTGAAATTTACAGTGGCCAGTTAACCTACTACCTCTATGTGTTTGGGATGTTGGATGAAAATCAGGCAATCATATGTGCAAATAGATTGCACCAGCACTCAAGACCGAAGCCAGGTAACCGGAACTGCAAGGCAACAATTCTACAAACTGCACCACTGTGATACAGACAGGATCACACCTATGGGTACAGCATATGATCATCAACTTGGATGCCTCAAACAATTATACTCAATAAAAGTTTAATTATTTAAAACTCTGCACACTTACACTTTCCTTGGCTGGCTTCCAACCTGCTTGATAACATTTTGTTCAGTATAAATGAGAAGAGAGCGCAGGCAAGTTGAAACAAGAAGTATTTTCTGAGTGTAGTCCAACTGTACAATAGAAGATGCATCTTCTAGTATCACACTAGGACTACAAACACCCTAGAGGAAAACCAAACACAACAATTAAATTATACATGACGCATAGTTAGTATTAGGAACTAAATGTTATATATGCACTAGTACATTTAAGCAAGGAGAGTTACACAACTGAAATTGTGGGGGGGGTGCAAATCAGCCACACTGATTGTGGCTCAAAATGAATAATGAGCAAGTTAAGATATTCATATATTAAAATAGCACAAAAATCATTAAGGCAAGATCAGAGTTATCGTGAAACTTCAATTCAGATTATAATGATTATCAGATGATGAATAGCAAATCTTGGATTAACCTTTTACATGTTAGTTATCATTTATTGAATCTTATACATAGTTTAACAAAACTATATATAAAAAATGCATAATGCACTGATTTACCCTTGTCTAATCTATCTCCCCACCCTATCCAATGACTGTACTTGAAGACTTTTGTATCTGCCTAGCATAGTTATATGTCAGAATAATCAATAACTTCAAATTTCTTATGTAAATCAGGAATTACCAGTCACTCAATCACAGATTAAATAAATTACTTAGGAACTTGTGAAACAAAGTCACTGAACCTGCTTGTGGCAAACTTTTGACATTTTGTTACAATGATTAATCTTTGCTGTGGAATTGTACAGGATGAAATGAGTTTTCTATCTTCAGACCAAAATACATCATGTATTGCTCATGTAGTAGTACAGGACTGCCAGTCAACCCCCAGCTTTTTCAAAATGCTATTAGATTATATCTGATATGTATTTCAATTTATACCCCTGAAGCTTTCAGTAACAAGGTCTAGTTTAACTAGCAGTTCTTTTGTCTGAAAGGATGGCAATGGAGGAAAACAAAAAATTCCAGATTTCAATCACTCCTCATGTGAAAAAAGTTGATCTGAATTAACTTCTGAAAATAATGCTCCCGTGTCAAATTCTTCTACCAGAAAAAAATCCTCTGCAAATCCATTGAATCTCTTTCATTACCATAATTACTTGATAATTTTCTGAACTCAAATTTTTGCAAAACATTCCTTTCCATTGCTGTTGATGTCTAATTTAGATAAGAGTCAGAGTTATACAGTGCAGATGATGTTTCAGCTCAACATGACCACACTGACCATTTCTATCCATCTATACTAATCCTGTTTGCTTGTAATAGGACTATCTGCTTCTATGCCTTGTCTATTTAAATGCCTATCTTAATTGTGTTGAGAATTCTAACTTCTAGAGGCATCTTATTTCAAAAGAGGTGTTGATGTAAACAGCTGCAATTATCAAACATTTAAAAAATAAATCTAGAAGTTCACAATGTATTCTGTTAGGATTCATTACCTGATCCAGGTCCACAGCAGCATAAACAACTTTACCCTGATCGTCCCCAGAGAAGAGTTTCATTCCATTGCTGCTCCAGGCTAGTGCTGTAATACTACCTTTATGGATGCCCACAACATCAAATCGACGCAACTGTGAAGAAAAATTATCTGGTAAATATGAATCAAAAACAGAAGTCTTAGAGACAAACAACATGGAGACAGGCCCTTTGGTCCAAGCCATCTAAGATTCCTATCTATGCTAGTCCTAGCTGCCAGACTTGGCACATATCCCTCTAAACTAGGGGTTCCCAACCTTTATTATGCCATGGACGAATACCACTAGGCAAGGAGCCTGTGGACTCCAGGTTGGAAAACTCTGCTCTAAACCCTTCCTAATCAATTATCTGTCCAAGTACTTTTTAAAGTTTGCAAAACAGAAGCACAAGAACTGCTGAGCCCTGAATAAAATCTTTAAAATACAGAGACACAGTTTTCTGCCTGCAGCAAATGCATCTTTTGCAGATCTGCCAACAGCAACCACCTGATTGAAGCGAACCCAATCTCCAGTGGAAAGCAGCCTTGTAGATGCAAGTGGTACGTACACGACGCTGGAAGAACTCAGCAGGTCAGGCAGCATCCGTGAGAAAAGAGTAGCCAATGTTTCAGGCCAAGACCCTTCATCAGGAATGGAGGGGAAGAGAGGGCCGAAGCCCAGTAATAAAGATAGGGGAGGGGGAAGGGCTGGAGGCGCCAGGTGGAAAACCAATCAGAGGAAGGATTAAGGAGGGAGGGGAGAAGCATGAAAGAACTGTAGAGATAAAGGAGCAGAAAGTTGAAAGGGGAGAGAGGCAGAGAGGGACCTAGGATAGGGGAAGGGGGAGGGGGAAGGAATTACCGGACATTGGAGAATTCAATGTTCATACCACCAAGCTGGAGGCTACCCAGACGGTAAATGAGGTGTTGCTCCTCCAACCTGAGTTTGGCCTCATCATGGCAGTAGAGGAGGCCATGTATGCACATATCTAGATGGGAATGAGAGGCAGAGTTGAAGTGGGTGGCAACCGGGAGGTCCTGTCTATTGTGACGGACGGAGCGGAGGTGCTCAACGAAGCGGTCCCCCAATCTGCATCGGGTCTCGCCGATGTAGAGGAGCTGCCTGACCTGCTGAGTTCTTCCAGCGTTGTGTACATATTCTTTGATCCACAGCATCTGCAGTTGTATTTTTGTGTTTAGATTCAAGTGGTATCAGGCTGGGGAGGGTCAGTATTGGCTTGCTAACAAAACAACTCAAAGAACACACAATGCCTAGCTCAACCAGGCCTCTGGCTTGGTTAGCTATCACACTTGAAACATACAAAAGTATTGAAAAAAATAACGACAACATTTAGCAGAGTAACAAAGTAAGTAAGTTTTCCTTCTCTTCATTCATATAGATAAAGACTATGTACCTGGACCAGGTGTAATTGGCGCAGGTACTGAAGGGATGATTTTCCCTGTATTAAGTGCTAAAAAATCTACAACCTTACCCTCTACAGCTGTACTCGAAGGGGTGTTCAAAGGAAAATTGGGAAGTTTGGCAAAAAACAGTTTATTAAGTGTATTTCTACAAAAAAAAATTCTGAATTTGATGGCAATTTCCTTGAAAAATTAAGAGGGGGGAGATTAATTCCTGAAGAGAGAGGAGTTAAATTTAAACACTCATATGATAGGAATTAACTTTTGAGATTAGTCAGGGAGTCAAATGCTCTACAACTAACAAACGCTCTACTCCCTCTACACCCACGACTCAGTGGCTAGCCAAAGCACAAATCGTCTATAAATTTGCCGATGACATAACTATACTTGGCAGATTTCAGATGGTGACAACGAGGTGCACAGGAGCAAGATAGATCAGCTGATTGAATGGTGTAGCAACAACCACCATACACTCAAAGTCAGTCACACCAAGGAATTGATTGTGGACTTGAGGAAGAGGAAGTTGAGAGAATACACACCAGTCTTCATCGAGGGATCAGCAATGGAAGGAGTGAGCAGTTTCAAGTTCCTGGGTGTCAACATCCCTGAAGATCTATTCTGGGTCCAACATATTGATGCAATTACAAAGAAAGCATGACAGCAGCTATATTTCATTAGGAGCTTCAGGAGATTTGGTATGTCACCAAAGACTCTTCCAAATTTCTACAGATCTAACATGGAGAGCATTTTAACTAGTTGAACCTGTGTCTGGTATGGAGGAGCCACTGGACAGAGTTGGAAAAAGCTGCAGAAAGTTGCAAACTCAAGTCAACCTCATCATGGGCACTAGTTTCCCCCAGCACAAAGGACACTTTCAAAAGTATGGTATCCATCATTAAGGACCACCCAGTACATCTTCTCTTTTCATCAAGGAAGACATACAGAAACCTGAAGACACACACTCATCATTTCAGAAACACCTTCCTTTCCTCCATCATCAGATGTCTGAATGGACGATGAAGTCATGAACCCTACCTTACTAATTTTTTGCTCTCTTTCCGCATTGTTTGTTTGTTTGTTTGTTTGTTTGTTTGTTTGTTTGTTTATTTATTTATTTATTTATTTTTAGCATGTGATTCTTATTACAATTTAGTTTTTTTTAAAGAAGTTATGTACTGCAATGTACTGCTAATACAAAAGAACAAACTGCACACCGTACACCAATGACATTAAACCTGGAATGTGTTTTAAACTGACACTGAGTATATCAGTGTCTCTGTGTAGGAGACATCCCAGCTACCCCCAGAAAGAGGTACCTCAACTGTAGTTACTGCAAAAGGCTTTCCTCACAGAAGGGATATTTAAATACTGTTCACAAAATCATCTCCAAAGCTTGCTAGAGTTAAATTTGAACTCAGTGTATAAACTTCCTTCTTGTGGTAAAGACCACTTGAGAATCGCGTTTGCAGCTCTCTACCACAGGACTCTTCTACTGCAGAACTCAGAGAACCATAATGAAAAACAGCACAAATCTCATGAATAGCAGATGTCTTGTGCCTGCAACTACACAAGAGTTGAAGGAGGAAGATAGTGGGGATGGAAAAGAGGGGTATCAAGAGAAGGGTCTTGCTTGCAAGAATACACTTTTGTCGTACAATACAGAGTAAGGCTGAGCTTCCATGAAATGTATGAGCACTAATATGCATGGCAACACAACTAGTGATGGGAAAGATATGCTGTAAAACTGGAAGCAGTCTTTCTCAGTGGATGTCAAAGTTTCAATAACTGCATCTGAATAACCTTCCAAAGGGACCTCATTATAATGCACAAGGCATCTACATCTTGCTTTACAACTTATTTTGCCAAATAAATGCAGCAACTTTGTCTGAAATAAAGGCTTCAGCTCTTCGCTCTACTTTGCTTGTTGCAAATGCAGGGCATAATTAACTGCACAGCCGTGGCAAAAGAAAAAAAAGTGCATTTCCTGTTTATCTTTGACACATCACATACTGAAGGTTTTTGATCTCACTGAGATGCAGCCAACGAGCAACTACAGGAAGATATTTCTGCAGATATCACTATAATAGATCTACAGCAGATACCATTGCACTTGCTCTCCACTCAGCCTTGGATCACCTGGACAATAGCAATACCTACATCAGCCTGCTATTTATTGACTATAGCTCAGTGTTCAACATAATCATCCCAACAGTTCTATTGACAAGCACCAAAACCTGGGCTTCTGTACCCTCCTCGGCAACTGGACCCTTGACTTCGTCAGTGGGAAACCACAGTCTGTGTAGATTGGAAATAACATCTCCTCCTCACTGACAATTAACACCGGCACATTTCAAGGCCATGTGCTTAGTCCACTGCTCTACTCTCTCTACGTCCACAATTGTGTGGGTAGGCACAGCTCAAACATTATGATTAAGAACTCCCATTGTTACGTATTCAGGCAACAATAAATATATGAGTCAGGCAAGGGTTTATATAACAAATAACATGTTTATTAAACACCGAAAACACCCCCCCCCCCAAAAGTAAACAAACACTAACGTAACCGGAAATCAGCTGCTGTGCGGCAGCTTAAACAGTTCTTAAAGCGATGCAGCTCAAACAGTTCTTTAAAGTAGGATTGCCACAAGTTTAAAATGCCCACAGTCCATTTAAGGGAGAGACTTCTTAAGACGATTTAGATTCTCTTTCACGTCGCTTTGCTTCAGTCCCCGAAGTCGAACTTTTCCCACGAAGAATTTACAAAACGTTACGAGACGAAACGGCTTAAAGGCACTGACCTTTCCTTTATCGCACTGTCCTCAATCTTTTCTGCTATCCCGCAGAGATTAACACGAGAACAGTCAACAAATTCCTTCCGAATAAGGATTAAACAAGGTCGAACCCGTTTCACCGTTGAAATAGATTCTCCTCGATCTTTAACTCCCAAACTCTGATCTTCACTCTCCACTGATTCTCAACTAGCAGTATTGTAAAGAAACTGCTGGCAATGATCTTTTAAACTTTAGGCATTAGATAAAAACTTCATCCTTCAACTAAACTGCGTCATCACATTAAATCACGCAGTGGCATGAAGTCAACATGGCAAATCCAGCCACGAACTGCCCCTTCTCACAGGGTGGGGTCTTCCTTTTATACCCTGTAAAAAAAAACCTGTCACATGATGTCTACTGGTGGGAAAATGACGTCACTCCACCATCACAAGACCATTACCTCAAGTCCAGTAGAGCTTCAACCCCAGTCACGTGACAAGGGTACCACTGTCATGTGTCACGAGTACGTAACACCATCACCCGGGACATGCTCTGCTCACACTAATACTGTCAAGGAGGTAGTATATCACCTGAAGACACACACTCAACATTTCAGGAACAGCTTCTTCTTCTCCACCACCAGGTTTCTGAATGGACAATGAACCCACAAACACTACCTTGGTATTTTCCCCTCTTTCTTTGCACTACTTATTTAATTTATTTTTTATATACACCTTGTATTGTAATTTATGGTTTTTATTATTATGCATTGCAATGTACCACTGCTGCCAAACAACAACAAATTCCACAACGTATGCCAGTGATGTGAAACCAGATTCTGATACAAGTACAAAGTTGCAGGGCAACTGTCATGAAACTTTTCTGGCGGCTAATCCACACCCAACAGCTGACTGCAGAGAAACAAGTGATACACCTTTAAAACTTGACAACGACACTATGAGAAGCACAAGTATGCTCAAGGCATCATTACAAAAGTAAAGGCAGGATTTCCTGATAAGCAAGCAATTCACAGGTTTAGCAAATGCTTCAGGTGCCTGGACGGATCTGATATCTTTTATTATGCACCAGCCAGGGACTTACACATGATAGAGGACTCCTACATACTGTGCAACAGTGATAACTAAAGGCATAAGTCTGAGGAACAAAGGGTCTTTAGTTGGACCAGAAGGACAAAAAGCCAATATTTATCTAGATTTCATCAGCCCATCCATCTGATAAGTAGATGCCACCTCCTTGCATTTCAAACTCTCAGTAACACACAAGCAGATAGTATGGCTGCCTTCCTCTTTCTATTATTCAATATGTCTTAGGAGAAATATTGAAAAATGCAAGTATACCTTCTACTTTATGCCCATTTCAACAGAATCGCATTTGTGGCTTTTACTGTTGCTGGCTGACGATAAGCTTGCCAAAATTCATGTGCCTCATGCAGTATCACCTTGCAATAGTTTGGTAGAACACTGAACAACCAACAATGAGTATCACACCAAAGCATTGGATGACACAAAATTTATGGTGTAGTGGACAGTGAAAGCGTCTGTCCAGGATTACAACAGGTTCTGGATCAAATGCAAAAGAGGTCAAAAGAGTCAGACAGAATTTGACTTAGATATGTAAAGTGATGCATTTGGGGAAATGAAACCAAGGCAGGATATAAATTGTGAACAGCAGGGCCTGGGGAGTGCTGTAGAACAGGGAGACCTTGGGATATAATTTCACAGTTCCCCTGAATGCAGCAACTTAGTGATTAGTGAAGTCCACATTGGAATGTGGGCCTTCAAAGATCAGGGCAATGAGTACAAGAATGTCATGTTTACAGCTGTATGAGTACAAGGTGGATGAGGGTGTAGAAAAGACTCATGAGGACATTGCCAGGACAGGAATGTCTGAGTTGAAAGGATATGCTGAGACTATTTTCCCTAGAGTGCCAGAAGCTCTGGGTTGAGTTATAGAGATTCACAAAATCATTCAGTCCAACCCAAAGAAGGGAAGTCAAAAACTGGAGGGTATAGGTTTAAGATGAGAGGGCAAAGACCTCGTCATAGAGAAGTACAGCACAGAAACAGGCCTTTTGGCCCATCTAGTCCATGCCAAAACTATTTAACCTGCCTACTCCCATCGACCTGCACTAGTACCATAATCCTCCATACCCCTACCACCCTTGTACCTATCCAAACTTCACTTAAGCATTGAAATTGAGCTTGTGTGCACCACTTATGCTGGCAGCTTCTTCACAACCCTCTGAGTGAAGAAGTTTCCTGTCATGTTTGGGCTACCATTTAAAGTGGACCCAAAAGACAACCTTAGTCTCCCTAGCCCATTCCACAGAAGGTTGTGTAAGCAGCATTTTGGGAAAGGACATTGTTCACATGACAGGTTTACTGGAGGCCCTTTGCCAGTGTGCTTGGGATTCATTAATAACTGAACAGTCAAAAGCCATAGGTTTTAACATCACATCTGAATAACTAACACCACAGTACATCTCCCCTCATGAAGGAGAGGTTGAATCCTCAACTTAGTAACTTTTTGGGGGAGGAAAGACGAGGGCACAAATTGTCTAAAAGACTAAAACAAACTTATTCGTAAGCCAGTGATGTTGTGGGGGTGGAACTGGACTCTCTGATGGTGGTGTCTGAAAAGAGGATGCTGTCCAAGTTGTATGCCATCTTGGACAATGACTCCCATCCACTCCATAATGTACTGGTTAGGCACAGGAGTACATTCAGCCAGAGACTCATTCCACCGAGATGCAACACTGAGCATCATAGGAAGTCATTCCTACCTGTGGCCATCAAACTTTACAACTCCTCCCTCAGAGTGTCAGACACCCTGAGCCAATAGGCTGGTCCTGGACTTATTTTTCCACTTGGCATAATTTACTTATTATTATTTAATTATTTATGGTTTTATATTGCTATATTTCTTCACTATTCTTGGTAGTGCAGCTGTAATGAAACCTAATTTCCCTCGGGATCAATAAAGTATATCTATCTGTCTGTAAATCAGATCACTTATTTCTTATTAACACTCCAATTGCAAAAAACCCGGAGGTGAAGAAACAAGTCCATTTTAGCTGTAGTGCCTAATGTGAAGAGACCACCAGAAGAATTAAAAGACAAGGAAATTGGAAGAAAATCCACTAAAACAGTCAAGAAACATACTTTCCCCAATTTAATCTGGGCATCTCATCCAAAAAGGGAGGAATAAGACAAAGAGTGATTGTGTTAGAGGATCTTATTAGAGGTGCATACAAGTGTTTCTGTGGCTGCAAAAAAAAAAGACTCCTAATGTTTCACAGTCTAACTATGTTTCAGAGCACCTACAGGAACTCAAAGGGCAAGGGTGAATATCTAGTGGTTCATATAGATATTGGTACCGATGATATAGGGAGAAGAAAGGATAAAGTCCTGAAACCTAGTTTAGCGAGCCGGTAGCAGTTTAAAGAGCAGAACCTCAAAGACTGTAAGCTCTGGAGTTCTTCTGGTACCACAGACTAGACTTTATGTTCCTAGATCACTAGGACCATTTCAGGAAAGTGGGACTGGAGGGACAGATTGCACCTGATGACCAGCATCCTAGTGATGGGGTTTGCTTGTGCTACTGGGGAAATTTTAAATAGAGTTGGCAGGACAATGGGGCTCAAAGTAAATATTCAGACTATCCTAGCTTTTTCTCCTCTTGGTGATTGCATCCAGTAAGCAAAATAAGCAGGTAAATTCACATGCTGAGAATTCAAAACTAAACTGCAGCCATTTTAGTATAAGGAATCTAACTCACATAGTAGAGGAACTTTAATTAACACATGGGACTATAACACTTTTGCAATCACTCAAGCATGATTGAAAACGGAGCATGACTAGCAACTTAATATCCCAGAATTGACAGAGGGGTATGTAAAAGGCAAGTGACATTGCACTGTTATTCAAGGAGTGCATGATTCAGTATTAAGACAGGGTTTGCTAAAAGGCTCCTCAATGAGCTATATGACTAGAAAAACAAAGGTGTTTTCATTTTGCTGCAGAAGCATTGTAGATCACCTAACAGAAAAGACAAGGTAGGGGAACATATGAAGTTAAATAACAGAGAGACATGATAAAATAGGGTTGTAGTCATATTTCCCAAACATTAACAAGAATTGCTTTGGTGCAAAATGCTCAGAAGAAGAAAAATTTGATCCAAAATTGACTTGGCAATAAGAGACAGAGGCTGCTTTTGTGATTGATGATGACTGCCAGGGAGTGCAGGAAACTTTGCTGTTTGTAATATATGTGAATGACTTGGAAGTGGCTGTGGGAGGCATGATTGGTAAGACCAGTGGAGTATCTGACAATGTAAGACAGATTTAGGTTCTAGGGTCATACTAATGTGATGGACTGAGAGAAGGAATATGGTCTTTAACCCTGATGAATGTGAGGTGAAGTATTTGGGAGAACTAATATGGCTAGGTCATACACAAAGAATGGTGGGGCCCTGGGGAGTATGAAGGAACAGAGGAACCCCAGTATGCCAGTCCAAAGATCGTTGGAGTGATTATACTAATGGGTAATGTGCATGGATCAATGACCTGCATTAGACGGGGCAGGAATACAACAGCATGAAACTTATGCTCCAATTTTATAAAACACTGGTGTCAAGCTCAGCTGGGATATCAAATACCACACTCTAGGATAGAATTGATAGTGCTGGAGACAGCCAGGATGTTGCCTGGTTGGAACATGAGGATGATGAATCTGTGGAAATCATTGCTACAGACAGCTGTGGAGAGCAAGTCACTAGGTATATCTAAAGCTGAGGATAGGTTCTTGATTAGTAAGGACATCAAAGGTTATAAGGAGAAGCAGGAGAATGGGGGGAAAAAAACAGTCGTGATCAGATGGTGTAGGAGGCTCGATGGATCAAATTGCCCAATTTGGCTTCTATGTCTATGTTAGTTATGAGGAGAGAATAGAGAGGTTAGGTTTGTTTTCCCTGGAGGAGGAGATTAAGAAGGGATTTAATTGAGCTATTTAAAATGGTGAGTGGTATTGATGGAATAGACTGCATTTTCCCCTTATCTGAGGGAAATAAAACTAGTTATTCTATAAATATATAGGCATAGATTTAGGGAGAGGGGTAAAAGATATAGAGGGAATCTGAGGCCAACCTTTATCACCCAGAGAATGGCGAGTCTCTGTCTGAGTGCACTGGTGGAAGGAAAGTCTCTGAGAGCATTTAAGAAATGTCAAACGCTTTAATCACATAGGCAGAAAAGACTAAGGGCTAAGAGCTGAAAAGTGTGATTAATGTGGATGGGTACTCACTGGCTAGAGTGGAGATGATGAGACGAATGTCCTGTTTTCAAGCGGTATGGCTCTAGGACCATTAGTGTTACAGATTTCACAAACAGCATTAAACTGCTTTGGCTTTGATAAAGTAAGTTTCATTAGCATTGCTCAGCAAATGCAATACGTACAAACTTATTTTTAAGACTGAGAAAGAAATAAACACATTTTATTTACCTGCTTGTTTCTTCCAGGCAATCGGGAAACCAACTGGAAAAGTGTCACTCTTCCTGAAGCCGTCCCAACAGCTACAAGGTCATCAAAGCAAGCCAACAATTTCACCACTCTAATAATCTCAGTCTTACCCTGAAAGTGGAATGAAATAGAAAACTAGATTTTATAAACAGCATACAAGGCTATTTGATCCAATTTATATAAATCCATAGATATTGCAGATAATAAAGATAAACATTTCTAAAACCAAATAATTGAGAACATTCTTTACCATTTGTTACTGAAATGAAGCACCCAACTATAAACCTGGTTTGAATTAATAATGATTTTATAGCAAGAAAACAGCAGTTTTGTGCATAGACCCTGAACTCCTAGCTGCTTGGGTTGCTCAGATATTCGATAGATAAATTAACAAATGGCTGATTTCCTTACAAATGGTTGCCAAGCAAAAAGATTACACTCATGTAGGCTGTATTTTTACTGTAGAAGGCTGAGAAGCAACTGCATAGAAATGACAACAAAAGTAGGAGCATTAAAGAGAAAGAAACAGGGATAAAGATGAAAGAAACTGTAGAATGTAAGATAGCAGCAGAGAAATCAAAAGGCAACAGGAAAAAAGTTCACCTAAAGGCTTTGTATCTTAATGCATTGGGCATTTACAAAAAGGTAAATGAACTGATGGCTCAAAGATGGGAATAGAGATGAAATATTGAAAGGGAATCAAATCGGGCAATATTCACATTTGACTTAGGTGGGAAGGAAAATTGGTAGGATAGAAACAAAAGAGGTGCAATTGTGACAAAAGATATCTAACCTCACAAGATGCTGAGTCCATATGGACGGAGGTTAAAAATCAAGATGATGCTGTTGGAGTTGTGGCTGGACAGAGTCAGAGCACAACACACAGAAAATAATTCTTTAGCTCATCTGGTCTATGTCAACCTGATCTACTACCTCATCTCATCTACTTGCACCCCAACCATGTCCCTCCATACATGTACATGACTACGCTTCTCTTAAATGTTACAACTGAACCTAATTGAACTTTTGCTGGCAGCTTATTCACAACTGCACCACACTCGAGTGAAGAAGTTTCCCCTCAGTCTTTCCTTAAACTTTTCTCCTTTCACCCTAAACTTATGACTTCCAGTTTTAATCTCACAGATCCTGAGAGAAAAAAAGCCTGCGTGCATTCATGTTATCTATATCTGCCAATCTTCTGTGTAACTCTTATAAGATCGTCCCTTATTCTCCCGCATTCCAGGGAATAACATCCTAACCTATTCAGCCTTTCTCAGCAACTTGGGTCCTCAAGTCCCAGTAATAGCCCTGTAAATTTTCTCTGCACACTTTCAAGCTTATTCATATCTTTCCTATAGGTATGTGATCAGAACTGCACACAGCACTCCATAACATCTCAACTTCTATACTTTAAAAAGCTCTCTTTGCCTGCTATCTACCTGTGGTGCCACTATGAAGAAATTATGGCTGTGTTCTACAGCATACCTTAGAGCCTTTCAGGTTTGTCCTCCCAAAGTGCAACACCTCATACAGTATGAAATTCTATCTGCCATTTTCCCAGCTGGCCAAAATCATGCTGCAAGATTTGATAGTCTTCTTCACAAACCATTATGCCCCTAATCTTGATGTCATCGGCTAATTTGCTGATCAGGTGTAACATATACCATCTAAATCATTAAAAGTGATGATAAACATCAATGGAACCAGCACCAATCCCTGTAGCAGTTTAGTCACAGAGACAAACATCTACTACCACACTCTGGCTTCTGCTGTTAAGCCAATGTTGTATCCAACTGGCTACTTCAATCCTACATGCTAAGTTACTTAACCTTCTGGACCAACCTCCTGTGTTGAACTTTGTCAAAGGCCTTGCCAAAATCCATGCGATAACATCCACTCCTTTTCCTTCAATCATCCTTTTTGATAACCTTATTAAAAAAAACTCAATAAGATTGATTAAATAAGACCTATCATGCACAAATTCATGTTTACTATTCCTAATCAGGTCCCATTTATCCAACTACTTATATATAGTGGGTATGCAGCCATTTAAAGTGATTTTGGCTAGCTCACAGAACTCAGGATGACAGTAGACAGAGTGTATTCAGCCTAGAGGTTGACGACTAGTGATGTTCTGCAGGAATCTCTCTTGAGACCCCTGAAGTTTGTGTTTTTTTTATAAATGACTTTGATGAAGAAGTAGAGCAGTGGGTTTGTAAGCTTGCAGATGACACAAAGGTTGGAGGTGCTGTGGGCAGAATGGAAGGTTGTTGTAGATTACAATGGGACATTGAAAAGATGCAGAGTTGGGTTGAGAAGTAGCAGATGGAGTTCGTCCAGCGAAGTATCAAGTGACACACTTTGGAAGGTTAAACATGAACACAAGGTTAATGACAGTGTGGAGAAATAGAGGGATCATGGAATCTACATCCATACATCCCTCAAAGTTTCACACAAGTGGAGAGGGTGGTTAAGTCGTTATATGGTGTCTTAGCCTTCATTATTCGGGGAATTGAGATCAAGAGCCACAAGTATATGTTGCAGCTCTATAAAATTCTGATTAGACCACACTTGGGAGTATTATGTTCAGTTCTGGTTGTCTCATTACAAGGAGGATGTGGAAGCTTTAGTGGAGAGAAGATGTCTCCTAGATTAGAGAAGACGTCATATGTGGAAAAGTTGAACAAGCTTTTCTCCGGAGTGAAGGAAGAGGAGAAGCGAATTGATAGAGGTATACAAGATAAAAATCACAGATAGCCAACAACATTTTCCCAAGATGGTACTGGCTAATACCAGAGGGCATCCTTTTAATGTAAGTGGAGGAAGTTTTAGGGGAAGGTCAGAGGTATGTTTGGAAAAAAAACAGAATGGTAAATGTCTGGAGTGCTCTGCCAGGTGTGGTGGTTCTGGTTGAGCTATTAAGGAGACTTAAGAGATTCCTTGATTGGCATGTGAATGACAGAAAGTTGGAGGATTGTTTACTATGTAGGAGGACAGGGTTATATAGAACATGAAGTAGGTCAGACAACATCATGTGCCGAAGGTTGTACTGTTCTATGCTCTATATGATAGTTAATGTCACTTAGCAAAAAAGATACTAGTAAAGGAGACCAATTCAAAGGGATTAAAAGGGATTAAAGGGTAAAAAGTATCCCAGGTGAATTGCATCCTAGGATACTCAAAGAAGTAGTTCCAGAGATTGTGAATGTATTATTTTTAGCCTTACAAAAATCTGTGTATTCTGGAGATGCGCCTTGGGATTGAAACTGTCAACGTGATGATCCTAATCAAAAAATAGAGGCAAAAAATATATATTAATAGGCTGATCAATCTGTCATTATTACTTTAACATTTTTCTAACATATTATTGATTACCATGAACTTGGAAAATCTTAAACTAATTCAGTGAGGTTCCACAGGGATTAGTGCTGTCACAACTGTTCACTATAATTATAACTTGAAGTGGAGAAAATGTATAGTATTCAAAATTACTGAAACATAAAAATGGAAAAATGTGAGGAAATTACAAATGTTTATAGACAGATATCAATAGGACAGTGACGAGCAAATGATTGGCAAATGGAGTGCATCATATAATTGCTCATTTGGAAGGAAGAACCAGAGAGAAAAAAAGTATTGTTGACAGTACAGGTCAAAAATTGCAGACAACTGCAGAAAAAGGATCCTGGAGGCCCTAGACAATGAAACAAAGGAAGTTAACACACTAGTATAGCAGGTAAGTTAAAAAAAGGATAATGGGATGTTGGCCCTCATTTCATGAGGGCTGGAGTATAAAAGAAGGAAATTCTGACTGAAACATCACAAGGCACTGGTGAGATCACATCTAAAGTACTGCAAACATTTGTGTTTGGAACCAGTTCCCAGAAGATTTACAAGGTGATCACAGGTATGGATAGGTCATCCTTTGAGGAAACTACACATTGGAATTTAGAAGAGATGATCACACGGGAACATGTTAACATGCTCAGGGGGTTAGACAGAATGAATGCTATAAAGATATTTCATCTGATGGCAGAGTCCAAAAACAGAGGGCATGGTCACAGATTGAGGAGGCACCCAAGAATGAAATAAAGAAAAACTTCTACAAAAGGTTACATGTCTTCCTTTAAACAAATAGCCATAGAGGCAGAATCCTTGGGTATGCTTATGGTTGAGATCAACATATTTCCCGTCAGCCAGGAAATCAAGGGTGAGGAGGAAGAGGTGAGGAAAGTTAACATGAAAAGAAGAGCTAGCATGTTCCTACTGAATGACTGAGTTGGCTAAAGGAGCAGAATGGCCAACTTCTGATCCCCACTTCTAACAGTTTGATGACACAAAATAAAATTCTGAGGAACAGAATCACAAATTCCTGTACTTAAATTTAAGAACATGCAGTTCTATTAAGGAACGATCGGACTTGACTGGGCACTGGTGGAAATGAACCAGGAGGTATAAATAAGCAGCCTGCATACAGTAAAAAGTCAACTTAAACTAAATTCACTGAAGCTGAAGGCATAAAGATAATATGGTAAAAGGTGGCTAAAATACTAAGGAGACTGTTCACACAAAAAAATCCATAACATGGTGAGTAAAGCATCATAAGAAAAAAACATGTCCCCAGTTTTCTGCAATGCACCTGAACTGGACACCCGAAGCTACACAGGACTTGGTGCTTAAATAAAATTATTTTCTCATTATCTTGCTAACTTATTTGACATTACTTTTGCCTTGGGAAGAATCACTACCCCTAGTTCACTTGCACTGGAACTACTCAAATGAATCACACAAAGATGCTGGTGAGGAGAACTATGATTGTGTGCTGAATTCAATAGAAATAAAAAGCTAATGTCTAACGCACTGCATTATCTGTCCAACCAGCTTTAATTGCATAGCTACAGTAAAAAGCCAATGCTGAAACATACCTCTAAATTATATTTTGTCATTTTGTTCCGCCGTCTGCAATAGAGATACAGCATGCCGATGTTACTGCCCACTGCAATGTAGTCTTTATTGGCATCAAGGGCTGTGAGGTGCACAAGTACATTTCGAAATCCTTTCTGTACTTTTGCTGGAATCGCATTAAGTAGGTAATATAAATGACTGAACTCCTTAAAGGTGGTAAACCTTGCATCTAATGCCATGGCATTCAAAATTACACTGTTAATTAGAAAAAATAAAAGGAACATTATTAGATTTTATTTACAGTATGCAAACAAACCAACTTTTTTTTATATCTATATCAGGCCGGGTTTAAACCTGGACAATGCAATGTTAGCAAGAAAATTATTGACATAAACTCAAGAAATAAAGTTCAAAAGAGAAGTGATTATAGATGTTATCTTCACATGCTTTAGCTGTTGTCCCTGTGTGATAAACAAAAGAATGGCCTAGCCTAATCTGTCATTGAAGCTTTAAAGGCAGATCTTACTGAGCAAAGCTCTATTGTTCAATCCTGATCAAGTAAACATCACAAAAATAATCCAAAACCAGAACTCTAAATGCACTCATAATTGAACAGCAGAGTCCTTCGCTTTTTTTTATTTAGGGTGTTTTCTATTTCTCATTTATGCTGTTATGATATCCATCAATTTAAGAACTGGAAAGCACCAAAAACAAGCAAACATTGATTGTTTACTCTTTTCCATAGATGCTGCCTGGCCTGTTGAGTTCCTCCAGCATTTTGTGTGTGTTACTTTGGATTTCCAGCATCTGCAGACTTGCTCATGTTTGTAATAACAAAGGTATTTAGATAGCATTTTGCACAAATTACAAGATTTCTCAGTCTAAATCCTCAAGGTTGGCAAAAGCCAGGAGAGCCAGACTGATTAATTTCTCCATAGAAATAAAGACTTCTCTATCCCAACCCCCAGACCCCTCAGATACTTATCCAATTACTTTCCAAAAATTATTATCAAGTTTCTTTTGACCATTCTTGCAGGCCAGGCACAACTTCTAGATCACGGGAACACGAGTAGAGGAGTGAGCCCCTCGAACTGACTGCTTTTCAGTAAGATCATGGCTGACCTCGACATACCAGTCTTTTCCACTTGGGCATTAAATACCTCTAATATAGTTATTGGTAATTATTTCAGTTTCAGGTGCATATATTATTTACATAATTTATCTTCCTTTGTGTGCTTTCCAGTATTTGTCATTTATATTTAGTCATAAATTCCATTATATTTATTTTCCTCAAAATGCCTGCAAGAAAATTAACCTCAGGGTAGTATATGGTGTTCTGGTTATGCAACCACTGACGCCAAGCAGACAATCTCCGAAGAATATTGATAAAGGCTGTAGTCACCGGTCTTGTAAATATACTGACCAGGCCAGTTCTGTAGAAAAATTTGCCAAGGACCATCATGGCCATAGGTCATGACACATAACAAACAAACAAGTATATGGTGATATATACGTACTTCAATAATAAATTTGCTTTGACTTTGAAGAGTTCCAAGTTTCTGGTACTCTCCTTTAAACTTCTTTCCAAAAGACTTGACCCTAGTTTTTTTAGGTTACTTTTTAAAGCTGTCCAGAACTGGAAGAAATTATTTATCTCCATTAATCTCAGCTCCACTTAATACCTTGAAAGCTTTGATCAAATTATCCCTTCTAAATTGCAAGACTTATAAGCCTACTTTTCACAGCCAACATATAACTTGCAGTAAATTGTACATAAATTTATGCTTCATCTTCAAGAATAGTAATATCTTTCTCAAGTAGTGGTGTATTGATTTGAATTGAATTGACTTTATTTCTTTCATCCTTCACATACGTGAGGAGTAAATACCCTTATGCTATGTATCTATCTAAATGTGCAATCATAGTAATTTATAATAGACAGAACAGTCAATGTAACAGAAATACACTCAAATCAGCATAAGTTAATCAGTCTGGTGGAGGAAGCTGTCCCAGAGCCTGTTGGTCCTGGCTTTTATGCTGTGGTACCATTTCCCGGATGGTAGCAGCTGGAACAGTTCCCCAGCAATCCTTCAGGCCCTTTTCTTCCCCTCAAAACCTGTCTTTGTAACTGTCCTGAATCATGGGAAGCTCACAATTACAGATACGTTGGGATGTCCGCACCACTCTCTGCAGAATCCTGCCATTAAGGGAAGGAAAAGTTCTCATACTAGGCAGTGATGCAGCCAGTCAGGATGCTCTCATCTGTGCCCCTGTAGAAATTTCTTATGATTTGGGGGCCCACACCAAACTTCCTCAACTGTCTGAGGTGAAAGAGGCGCTGTTGTGGCTTTTTCCACAACACAGCTGGTGTGCACAGACCAGGAGGTCCTCGGTGATGTGGATGCCGAGGAACCTGAAGCTGTTTACCTTCTCAACCCCAGATCAATTGATGTCAGTAGGGGTTAGCCCATCTCCATTCCTCCTGTAATCCACAACCAGCTCCTTTGTTTTTGCGACATTGAGGGCAAGGTTGTTTTCTTGATACTGTTACGACTGTGCCCCAACTCTGAGGGGCTGAAGGATACAAAGTAGCCCCTTTCCTTTTTGAGAATCGCAAGATTGCTATTAATTCAGGTCTGGGACCCAGGAAATGAGAGAGAGACACACAGAATCCACATGGGGTTTGGAATGTCCTGGCCCCTCAGCGATACAAAGCCACGGGAAACGACCATTGTCTCTTGGAGACGGAATTGTGTATTGAGTACTGTACTATTTATTTGAAGCCCTCAGGGAATGACCAAAGTGGGCTGGTTGAGGGATGGCATCATCCCAACCTGATTGACATCTGAGACCCCGTGAGTAAGGATAAAAGAGGGTCTGGGGAACAACCCCTTTAGACGCACCAGGAGAAACGCTAGAAATCCCGTGACAGCGTTTAATAGCGACAGCCTGTGGGGCCCGCGTGCGTCCTTTCCCGTTGCCTGGGATTGGCGGGACTGACCACGGAAGAACGGCTTAGCTAAACGGAAAAGGACACCAATGACATTTCGAAGGATCGTCATCATAAAAAAGGAAACTCTGGCAAGTTCCAAAATCTGTCTCTCTCTTGACTCCAACCAAAGGCTGCAGCCTGAATGAACTTGAGTGACTTTTATATTTCCATCGGACAATACATTATCCCCGAGACAACGATAGAGCTTATTTCTTATTGATTATTATTATACCCGCACTTTTAGATTTAGTATTGACGACATATATTATCTATAGGTTTGCATTGATATTATTTTTGTATATTTTTTATCAATAAATACTGTTAAAAATAGTACCATCAGACTTCAACGGACCTCTCTATCTTTGCTGGTAAGTTACCCAGTTACAGGGTATGTAACAATACCACTGTGTCAGAGAGATTACTTCTTCCCTGAAAGCCACCTCGTTATTGTTTGAGATTAGGCCAATCAATTTGGTATCATTAGCAAATATAATTAGCAGACTGGAGCTGCGGGTGGTGACAGGAGTAAGGGGACTTAGTACACAGCCCTGAGGGGTTCCTCTGTTGAGAGTCAGAAGGTTGGAGGTGAGGGAGCCCACTCTAATCACCCTGCCAGCGATCTGACAGGAAGTCCAGGATCCACTGCGCGAGGCAGGGTGAAGGCTGAGGTCCCCGAGCTTTCTGTTGAGCTTGGATAGAATTACGGTGTTGAATGCTAAACTGTAGTCCAAGAAAAGCATTCTCATGTAACCATCCTTGTTCTCCAGTTGTGTCAGTAGGCGAACTGTAGGGGGTCCAGTCTGGGTGGACTATCATTACTATAGTATCAAGTATTCCAGTAATGTATCTCATCACCTCTGCTGATAACTGCATCCATCAGCTGATGAATATTTCAACAATGTGAGGAAATAAACTTCAAATACCAGTATTTTCATCATTTCACTACTTCAGAAAGAAGTGCTTTATTTCTTTTAATTGCAGAAGTTAATGGTCTCTTTTTTACTATTTAAAGACCCACTTAAATCATTATTGCTCTGAGTATTGTTTTCATATTATGTTTGGTTATTTTGCCAATGCTATTTCTCCCACCACTGGATGTTTGTTCTTAATGCACCAAAATTCTAAACACATCCAGCAAACAGGTCCTGTGTATCCAAGTTATTAATATACAGGACTGCCCAATGAATGCAAGGTGTAGGAGAGGGGGAAGGAAGTGGTGAAACAAGGAAGACCACAGTAAATCACACTCCCATCTAGAAAAATATATCTCCTCACCATTACATTTGGCTTTCTACCCCTTAACCTACAGCATTTAGTTTCCACATAGCCAGATGTTGTTCACTTGTTTACTGTGCGGTATCATATGCACTACACCAAGATCAACTTTCCCTGTTACTTCAAAAGAACTACATCAAATTTGTTAACATGAGTTCTCTTTAATAAATTATGCCAATGTATTGCATTGTACCGTTGCCACTAAGTTAACAAATTTCATGACATATGCTGGTGATATTAAACCTGATTCTGATTCATCTCCTCCCTCTGCCAACTGTCCCACACCTTCCTACAGCCCTCCACCCTCACCATTCCCAACATCCTTGCTCTCGCCAGATTTATAAACTCGCTCTCCGCTGCATGTTTACAAATATAGTACTGTGCAGAAAGTCTCAGGCACTGTAACTACATATTTGTAACTAAGACTTTTGCACATTACTGTATATATACGAAATATATAAATATAAATTACAAATTGACTCCCTGTTTAAGATTTGTTTATTGAAATTGATGTATTCTGTTAACCACTATTTCTTCCTAGCAAAGACTTACTGTTCATCTGTAGAGCTAATATATTTCGTTGAGAGAAGGAAATTGTATGTATTTATGTTTCGTGTCACTTTAAATTTAGTTACTATAACCCGTAGTTAAGTTAGCGGGTTCTATCTAATGCTTTACATCTCTAAATAATAAAATATAATAATTACACACTATAATAGAGGAGATAAATTATCCTACCCGGCACATGTTTTCTAAAAGCAACTAATTTTCCAAAGCAGTCTAGGAATATTGTGTTAGTGTAGCAAAGAGGCATTAAGATTAAAAAAAAATCAATAATGATCTTATAGAATAGTGGAGTCAGCAAAAAGGAACTGAACAGACAACTCCTGCTTCCACTTAAGTTCTTAACTAATTCAAAAGCAATCGAACAGGTGCTTGTAAGAATAAATCCAAATAGTATGGATTTACAAAATGCATTCAAATTCCAAATAACACTGATTGTTTTTCATTTGATGAAATTGTAAGCTTTGCTCAATACCATTGCTTATTCATTTTCTGCAAGAACCTTGGATCTCAAGATGCCTTTTGGCCTGCAGTTTCTTCAGCACTAAGGGAGCTTTGTTTGCACTCTGAACTGAAACTAAAAGCGAACCGCAGAATTTAAGCCAAATACAAAAGTTCATCTTTTATTTTTATACTTTATCTTAATTTTCTATTCAATTACAACTCCACATAAGAATGTATCTTTTAAACATTTAAATTCTGATTTAAGAAAAGCAGTATTTAGTGGCACAAAAATCATTAAATTGACTGGCATTCTAATTGTGTTTCTATAAGCTTTCAAAAAGTATGACATCCATGTGCTTCACAGAATAAACTTGCCTCTCCTGCTTCGACCTTCCAATTAGCATCATCCTATACTTCTCCAACTAAGCATTATATCCAAATTTAATATCCCATCTAACTTTTGACTTGTGATTATTCCTGGACAATGATTTAACTCAACATCTTGGTCATCCATCCAGTCTTCCTGCTGACTTTATACACTATATTCCATGACAGGGCTACGTGGGGTGTCATATACAGCGGTGATGGGGCTTGTCACATTTGGTCCACACTGGACACTCTACTCTCACCTGTGGCTCCAAGCGGCTGTTTACATGCGACAACGGCTACACTCTGCTACACCGCTTTCACAGGCGGACTAAGCCAGGTTAGGGAAGCTGTTGATCTCATAGCCCAGAGAGCTAGGGACATGCTTGTCCAAGCATGCAAATTCAGCTCCGGCTGACTGGGCAGATGAGATCTATTCCAAGAATCAATGGCCAGGAAGATGGTACTGCAAAGCTTTTTGGAGAGCGAAGGGCATGACAAAGCACAGAAGACACCATAGTCATTCACTGCAACTAAGGAAAACCTCAGTTTGCGACACTTGTTCGTATTACTGGACCCAGACTTCTGAGATCAAGAAAGTGGAACTGCTTTTCCACTTTAAAAACTTTCCACACACAGGTTTCCTATCATCTTTGGACATGACAGACAATCACAATAACTCCATGACAGTTCCTTCAAATTCAGGAAGTCTCTTATGTGCCAGTAGACACATCTGACAAAATTACTTTTCACTATTCTGACTTTGTTAATAGGAATTGAAAACACAGGAAATAATCAGCAGTTCAGGCAGCATTATGGTGAGAGAAACCCAGTTAATTGTTCTGCTTGATAGCCTTCCAACAGAACAGTCCTGATTAAAGGTCACCCACCCAAAACATTAAAAAGGTAGCTCAAAACAATGGCGATGTGTAAATTTATAACTTTATTTTAAAGTGTTTCCAATATGGCTTTGTATTTTAATGCTGTTGTGGATCAGAATTTTAACAAAGGTGTTAAAACAGATATAAACTCCATCAGCTTTCTACAAGGTCAAGAATTGAAACATGGTAAATTAAGCCAAAAATGATGCTACTTGAGATGTTGGAGGAATTTAGTGGGTCTCTCACCATCAGTGGATGGAAATGGACATTGACATTTCAGATCAGAATCCATCACCTGACCGAATGACCCACTGAATTGGTCCAGCACATATTGCCCCAGATTCCCCAACTAAGCATAATATCTAAATTGAACGGAGTCACAGAATACAACAGGACAAGTGTGAGAGTCTCAGACAAAGATTAGCCCAGTCTGTGACAGAACAAACCAGAGGCAAGGAGTTGCTCAAGCATCAACAGTTTTGGAAAGAAATCATGAAACATTAAATTAAATGACAAAGGGAATAGTAGCTCAAAAAAGTTTCAGAGTACAAGATTAAAGAGAAGGAAGTATATAAAGAAAGATGGGGAGAGAAGAAAATAGTGGGAATGAACAGGTGAAGAAAAAGACAGCATGTTACAGTCACTCAGAAGGCAAGTTTTCAAAGTTGAAGAACAGATTGTGATTTTCCTAAGCAATACTACTTTCTCCTGCTAGCAAATTTCTTAATAAATCCAATTTCCTTGTAACAAATATACACTTATAGGCAAAGATTTGCTGCAGTCTCAAGTAATTTCTTTGTTAGTTGAATTAGCAATCTTGAAAATAGGAAGAAGTAATTAGCACAAAAATGCCAAATTTTACGTGCTTCTCAATACAACCGCAGCTCGAACTACTTTCTGTTTTTATTTCTCGTATCGGAGGTTTGCTGCTCTTCATTTAAAATCCGTCTATAGTTCTTCCGTCCATCACCTTCTAATACAGGAACAGAAATCTACACGATTTGAATTTGTTGTTGTCTATCCTGCCCTATCTTTCAAATGGCCCATGAGCATCATCAGTAAATATTCTGGAGCCAATGCTACAGTTTCACCCAGTCACGTATACATAAACTGCAGTTCCCTTCACTATAACTCAGGACAAAGGAAACCAAAATCGAAATAAACGCTAACGACTTAATTTCAAACTTACTTAACAACATCCAACGAAGCAATCTATTCAAGTTTTGCCTAGAATATTAAGTAACATCGCACTGAAATTCATTCTAAATTTAGCAGATATTTCCCCACAATTAAACAGATTGGACATAGATATGTAATTTTTTATCTGTCTCACGAAGACACCTTCAAAAATACAACCAGAGTTAAAAAAAAAATTGAGTTTCATAAGAAACCTATGTATTAGTTAACCCACAACATCCTGGGTGTAATCTAACATTTGTTAAATAGATCATAAAATAGTTCAACCAATCACTGCCACGCAACTTAAAGCCACGGAGAAGCTCCTATACCGAACCTGCAGTAAATATTTTATCTCATTTATTCCTATGCCTCCCCTCAGTCCCCGGGCGCCTCAGGCCTAACTGAGTGGTGTACTCTTCGTATTTGCTTCACATTCAGCACTTACGATGCTCCAGTTGGACACTTCAACCCTTACACCATCTTCCACTCTTCTCCCACCTCAGCTGCCATGTTGCACCGGACATGAAAAGCCCCCTTCAGAAAGGCTCCCACCGCACACCCAAGCACCAACTCCTGCTACTCGTCACTCCCACAGCGACCCTCCACCAATCACCTCTTCACCAGCGCTCCACCAATCACAACACCACCTGTCTACGCCGTCATTCAGCCAGTCCACCAATCCTGAGTCACTGCGCTTTTCCACCAATTACGTGCAAATCCCACACTTCATCCCATTGCTACACAACACTGGAAGAACTCAGCAGGTCAGGCAGCATCCGTGAGAAAAGAGTAGCCAATGTTTCGGGCCAAGACCCTTCATCATGAATGGAGTCAAGTTAGGAAAAGGGGAAGTACATCTTGTTCTTGTACATCAGTCAATGAAAGCAAGCATGCAGGTACAGCAGGCAGTGAAGAAAGCTAATGGCATGCTGGCTTTTATAACAAGAGGAATTGAGGACAGGAGTAAAGAGGTCCTTCTGCAGCTGTACAGGGCCCTGGTGAGACCCCACCTGGAGTACTGTGTGCAGTTTTGGTCTCCAAATTTGAAGAAGGACATTCTTGCTACTGAGGGAGTTCACAAGGTTAATTCCAGGAATAGCGGGACTGTCATATGTTGAAAGATTGGAACGACTGGGCTTGAATACACTGGAAACAAGAAGGATGAGAGGGGATCTGATTGAAACATATAAGATTATTAAGGGGCAAACACGAGGAAATCTGCAGATGCTGGAAATTCAAACAACACACAAAATGCTGGTAGAACACAGCAGGCTAGGCAGCATCTATAGGGAGAAGCGATGTCGACATTTCGGTCCGAGACCCTTCGTCAAGACTAACCGAAAGGAAAGATAGTAAGAGTTTTGAAAGTAGAGGGGGAAATGCGAAATGATAGTAGTTATTAAGGGATTGGACACGCTGGAGGCAGGAAGCATGTTCCCGCTGATGGGTGAGTCCAGAACTAGAGGCCACAGTTTAAGAATAAGGGGTAGGCCATTTAGAACTGAGATGCGGAAAAACTTTTTCACCCAGAGAGTGGTGGATTTGTGGAATGCTCTGCCCCAGAAGGCAGTGGAGGCCAAGTCTCTGGATGCATTCAAGAGACAGTTAAATAGAACTCTTAAAGATAGCAGAGTCAGGGGATATGGGGAGAGGGCAGGAACGTGGTACTGATTGTGTATGATCAGCCATGATCACAGTGAATGGTGGTGCCGGCTAGAAGGGCCGAATGGCCTACTCCTGCACCTATTGTCTATTGCTGCCTGACCTGCTGAGTTCTTCCAGCGTTGTGTAGGTATTCTTTGATCCACGGCATCTGCAGTTGTATTTTTGTGTCATCCCATTCCTGTTCACCTTGCTGTATTTGTTATGTTCGCTAAACCTTGATTACATGACAAATCCGCTGGGAATCCCTCCTCTTTAGATTCGAGTGACCAGTCGAACCCACCTCCGGTAGTTCCCGCCCACCGCAAATACTTCTCCAATCTAACGCGAGCAACTTTGCTACGTCAGCCAATCAAAATAGGAAAGCCGCGGGGCTGAGTGCGTTTCGGGAGAGGCGCTGGAACGGAAGTGCCCAGTTATTGTGATCTGGTGTCTACGCGGCTTTTGAAAATGGAAGGTACGCCTTAAATGTTTTGCGCATGTATCTGTTGTACTTCCATGTGACTTTTTTTATATAAAAAATTGAACTAGGAGTTTTTGGTCCTTTGACCCTGTTCAGCTATACTAATGTAATTTCCCTGATATCCGCACATCCCGAAATTCCTTTAAGATTCTGAAAGCTTACAACTCAGTAGCCGACCTTCCACCCCTCGCTCCCACGGCACTCCAGGGTGGGGATTTCCAAAGATTCACCGCCTTCTCTGTGCAAATATTTAATTTAATGTCCTATGCCGTACTCTGAGACCGCATCCTCTTGTTTTAAATTCTTCCACGAGCGGAGACCTTCCTTCATCCAGCCGGTTGAAATCTTAGAATTTTGTAAGTTTTAGTGACTTTTTTTCGAAATTCTAAAGAATTCAGACATGAACTACGCATTTCTTTAATACTATCCTTGGCATAGATCTAATCACGCTCCACTTGCTCAAGTAATTCCTTCTAAAGGAAACCCATATTCCACGAATGTCCTCTTGTTCTAAGACATCTGTTCCCTTTCAGAATCAAGAATATTGTAATTGGCATATATTGCGAAACTTGTTGTTTTCCACAGCAGTATATTGCCGGACATAAAAGTCACTAAAACTTCAGGCCACAATGGGGGAGTGTTTGCTGCCTAATAGTAATGAGAAGGCATATCCTGGATACCGAATGCCATTAATAGTGGATACCGCAGCAAGTCCAGGTCCTCACTCAGGCAGGAGTTAATTCTAGCCTTGATCACAGTAGATTTGAGTGCCACGGGGTGATGCTCATCTGGCAGCTTGCCCTTCTTTTCTTGGTACTTTGATAATGGTTGATGCCTTTTTGAAGCTGTGAGAATCTCCAACAGCAGCAATGTCTTTGAACACTCCAGTCATTTGGTCAGATTTTCAGTACCCTTGTCAGCTTAGATTTTCAGCTTGACACCTTATTGCAGGTGCACCCTCTTGCAGGGCCTTTGAAACAGAGATCATGAGGATGTCAGTTACTGTGGAGATATGCACAGGGTTAGTATTATTCTTCCCTTCAAAGCTCTCAAAAAACATTGAGCTTATTAGGAAAAGAAGCATCACTCCCATTTGGTTTCACCTTATAGGAAGTAATGGCATGCATGCCCTACTGTAGATCTAATAGTGTCTCAAACTTTACACAGAATTGCCTTTTCACTCTCACAATGGCCTTCTGTAGGCTATACCTAACATCCTGTATGATTGTGGATCACCAGTCTTTAACTTCAAAGGCATACATTCATCTAGAGTCTCACTGAAGACAACATAAGCATATTCAGATTTGAAGATGATTCTCTGAACATGGTCCAGTTCACTGATTCAAACGAGCTATAATAATGTACCTCTCTTGAACAAACTTTTATGGTTCTCAGCCCTGGTAACGAAGTCCTCAGTGTCTGCCTATATACAAGTTTTGCCAAATCTCATAAAAGGCCACTATTTGCTTTCTTGACCCCTTGTTACTCCTACCTGTTGGCTTTTAATGACTTGTGCAAGGTCCCTTAGACTAACAGGTTTATTCAATCACACAGCTCCAGCAACCTAGGTTCAATTTGACCTCCAGTACTGCCTGAATTTATACTTATTCCATGTTTCCAGGTGCTACAATTTCCTTCCACATCTCACAAATGTGTAGTTTGGTAGGTTATTTGGCTGTGGTCAATTGTACCTATGTCTGTATCTGTGCAGTATAATCTGGCAGGGTGGGGTGGGGAGGAAGTTTAAGGGAATATGGGGACATAAACATGGAATTAGTGTAAATGTTTACATTGACTTTTGTCAGAAGAGATTGTTTTCTGTGCTCGAGTTATGATTTTCTTTTCACTAAGGTTTACAATTATTGATATAACATGGCTTTTTGCATATTAGGACATGTCTAACCAATGTTATAGTTTTTCAAGCAAGTTACCAGGCAAGTTGAAGGAAAGGTGCTGGACATTGTCTACATAGAATTTAGCAACACCTTTGACAAAGCCCCACATGGGAGGCTGGTTTAGTTACTTGGCCATTCAGGATGTAGTAAAGTGGATTCAACATTGGCTTAGCAGAAGCCAGAGACTGGTAGTAGATGGCTGCCTCCCTGACTAGTGCGCTGCAGGGATCAGTGCTGTGCCTGTTGTTGTTTGTCATCTTATATTTATGATTTAGGTAATAATATGGTAAATTTGATCAGCAAATATGTAGAAAACACCAAGTTTGGGGCATAGTGAACAGTGGGGAAGGCCATCAAAGCTTATAGGAGGATCTGGACCAGTTGGAAAAGTGGGCTGAAAAATGGAATTTAATGCAGACAACTGAGTTGTTCTTTGGGAGGACAAACCATGGTAGGTTGTACACGGTGAACAGTCGATCACTGAGGAGTGCGGTAGAACAGGGATCTGGGAATAAAAATAGGATTTGTAAAGAGCTTTTGACACATTGGCCTTCATAAACCAAAATGTTGAGTGCAGTAGATGGAATATTATTTTGAAGCTGTACAAGACATTGGTGAGGCCTAATCTGAAATATTGTGTGCAGTTCCCGCTAGTTGGTTGGCGCAGGTTTTCAGAGCCTTACCAGGTATTCCATTGGGATCTTCTGCCTTGCAAGGATTCACTCTCTTTAAAGATAGTCTAACATTGGCCTCTGAGATGGATATCACAGGGTCATCAGGTGCAGCCGGGATCTTCACAGCTGTAGTTGTGTTCTCCCTTTCGAAGCATGCACAGCTTCAGTTCTGAAATCTAAACTATCCCCACTTCTGTCCAACAGATCATTCAGCTTTCTCAGCTCTAAGATTGAGCTCTACTAAATTCTCCTCTCTTACTCTTCAGACTTGTCCTGGCATTTCCATGTGATACCATGTGAAATTTTGCTTGAAAATACTCCTTGTAAACTTGATGCACTAAAGGTGCCAAATGTGTGCAAATTGTTACACATATGAACATATCTAATATATTAATGGCAGCTCTTAAGATTCTATTTGGCACTGTGTAGAATTTTTTTTAAGTTACATTTCTTTTCTTAAAAAAAGACATGTCTTAATTTAGGTTTAATGACTCCAAGAAAACCAGACTTGAGTAACAGTTCCAGAAAGATAAAGGACAATGCTGCGGATTGGCATAACCTCATACTGAAATGGGAAACTTACAACAATGAAGGATTCTCACTCGCAAATAAAATTGTTAACATTAAACTGAACCACAAGTAAGTATTTTTGCACATTTTACATATTGAAATATTACTTTAACTTTTTAATAAAAACATTTTTACTCAGCAGTGATATGGAAAAATTATTTATCACCTCCTGCCTTGCATTTCCACAATATACAGGTTAAACTATTATACCTTAAAATCATTAATATTGCTTTATAATATTCTTTAGAAAATAAGTTTACAAAGAGTCTGAATATTATGTTTTGAATGTTTCTAAACTAAGACATTTTGTCCTGGAGCAAATCTGATTTGCAATTTACAAGCAAAGAAATATGAACATTCACAAGTTTCATCGTTCTGTTCAGAATAGAGATAATACATTATTAATAATACACTGAAAGAACTCAGTAGTTAACTTATGATTTGATAAGTGTGAATCAGTAACATTAATTTTTGAATCTAAAACATCTTTTGTAAATTTGGACAGATTATTAAATCCCAAACTTTTTTTGCCAGTGAGGCTTACCATTAACCAAGGGGTCTGTTTGGGAACCCCTGGTCTAAATGGCCTTTACTATTCATGTGTATCAATTAGAACATTACATCCTAGTGTTGTCTTTAGCCAATGATACTGACATTCTCCATTGTTTACTTCTTTAGGAGTGGTGAAACCAGACAGGAAATATCTGATGATGATTTTACTGCTCATCATGAAAAGGCTACTTTGGAATACAATAAAGAACTTGAGGAACATTGCACTGAATTACTTTATTTCCTTGACAAAATGGTATGAATTTGAATGCACTATGAAAACAAATTCTATATTAGTAAAAATAGTACTGAAGTACATTAATGTACTTTAAGCAAATTAATGTTTCCTGTATTAGCGGAACCTTGTAGCTGAAAATTAGATTACAGTATTGCATTGTCAAATTTTATTTTCCCTCCAGTTTTCCATGATACTCAGAAAGAGCATGTAGTTTTACCTTCAGCTTGAGGGAGGAAATTTGTAACACCTTTCTGTATAACTAATAAGAGCAGCAGCTTCATTGGTGTATAGCCAGTCTGTGCTTCTTGCATGACTGTTTTAACACCAAGGACTAATGAATTGTGACAGCTACAAATAAATCAGCATTACTCTAATGGAAGATCTTTGATTTGAAATAGTATCTGGTTCTTTCTCTACAGCTGTACCCTACTATTATACTAAATACTATTTCAAGCATTTTCTATTTTTAATTATGGATTTACATTGCATTGTAAAATGACAAGGGTGACTATGGTGACTCTTAATCCCAGGCACAAAGTGGAGATCAAGTTAGAAGGATTTTCAGTGATTTCTGAAGATGGTTTAGCTCTGTTGAAACTTCCTTTAAAGGGCCATTGTCTTACTTGGTACATGGCAAAGTTACACTCATGTATCCTTGAAGAACAAATATACTTATGAAAGCCAATGCAGTATTCTCTTGCTTCTTGCCTATGAGTAATATATCTATTAACTTGATTTTCCAAAACAAACCTCTTAAATTTAGAACTATTGGAAAAATAAATTTACCATAGAATTTGATTAATTAAAGCAATTCAAAGCTTCTTCTATGCTAGTCACAAATTTCATCAGTAAGGGTTGAATTTGCTTCAGCTACTATATTTGCTTAGCTATCTAGCTGATGAGTATTTACAGTTAGGATAGTGTTGCCTTAACAGAATTGGAGTAAAATGCATGTTCACATTCAATCTTTACTTACTCTTTTTCAGAATAAATTGGTATTGAAGATGGAAAAGCTTTGTGCTACTATGAAAGGAATAAATGATCTTGACACTTATCACTATGGTGAAACAGGAAGATCAATACCTCTATTTCACACATGGCCCACAAAATATTTCTGTAAGGATAACTTGTCACAAATTTTTTTCTATAATTAGCATTCTTAACATTAATAATAAAATCTAGGGTTTCATTAGTACTTTGGTAAAATAGAATTGCAAACTACTTGCAACTAAATTGCAAGCTACTGATGGATGGGTATTTTGCAATTCTAAAACTAATTACAGGAATCCATACTATTGTTTTTTTGTGGTTACGTTAGAGTAAAAAAAATACTAATTTCAAATGAGGCTTACTTGAAAACAGGATAATACACTTCAGTTGGTGAACACCCATTTTTGCTTTGTATAAATACTTAAGTGCTTTAAAATTACTCACTTGATTCTTTCTTGCCCCCTGCAGTTTTGTAGCGTGGCTCCTTAGGATCTGATGCCTTCAAATAACTTGACACATTTATTTTCTATACCCAGTCAATGATAACTTACATACCAGATAGCGGGGAAGGTGGCAAACAAATCACAATTTAACCTAAATTTCACCTTCTCTCTTAACGATCATACCTACAGTTTTCCATTAATTACACCTGCTATAATTACCAATCCACCTGTCCAGAGCCCAGGTATAGTACAGCAAATAGCAGAGTTTTGTGTTCAGTTTCTAATGTCCTTAGCTGACTAGAAAAAATACTTCATAGCTGAACAACTTTTGATCAATGGTAAGAAAATCTTCATCAATTTAATCTTTTACATTTCAATTACAAATATGAAGTCTTGCTGCTGTAAGTTAATGACTTTTTTTGATATTTAACCACTTTCTGTTTCAGATATAATCTCTGCTGAGTTACTGGAGATGTACAAAAAAGAACTGCAGCTAAAGAGTATAATTGTTCAAGAGATCGCCCACACTAATAGCTGTGATCTTATGATGGTTCAGCTATCTTCTTGGCTGTACCAGCCTTACATAGAAGAAAGGGCCAGATTCCTTATTGAAAGTATGCTGCTGGAAACAGGACACAGAGCTCTATAACATAATTGAAAATTATTACAAAATAATTGTCATAAACAAACCACCTATTTATAGAATTTTGTAACTTTGAATTTAATAAACATGTTTGTTTATTAAAATTAGCTTATCACAACTAAACACCTACCAAGGCTTACCCAAGATTGTTTAGCTAAACTTTTGAAGACTGGTTAGTGCATGAGTAAATATGAACTCCATGTGGCAAGAATTACAGTACTAGGTTTCACTCTTTGATGAAATTTTGTATACTGTAAAAGGTAGAATTCAGTAGACAATGAGTATGACAAACGACAAAGAAAATATATTTATTTATTTCTTTTTTTAAGAAACTCTTGAAATACTTGTGCTGAAAAATAATTTTGTTCAAATTATTAAACAATGGTCCTGAAAGGTTGTTAATGATTTGTCTTGCACTCAAGCGATGGAAAAACAAAGAGCAAAACTGCAAAATAAAAGTGGCTTTTTAAAAAAAAAATCTGTTCCATATATTGCTAATATTTAACGGAGCTTGATGGTGGCTTTATAGGTTTATCATCCTATTAAAGGCAGCTTTTCAAAAATATAGACCCATGTTGCCAAAAAAAACCCACATGGTCTACATAAAATTCTACAGCAAATATTTATAACAGTTTAACAATGGTGCATAATACAGTGTACAAACCAAACTTTGGCCTGTTACAAAGCTGATCCTTGACAGAGAGCAGTTCCATTTTGTAATAACCTTAAAAATATCAAATATTTTAAGTGAAAGATGATTTAACTCAATCCTTTTATGAAATTATCAGATGACTGTAACCATCATCCAATTACTTGACATTTAATCATCCCAAATTAAGGCAACAAAACTGTCTGTCAAGATTACAATGTACTGATAAGTCAAAGACATTACAAAATACTTTGTATATTATAATTAAAAATAGAAAATAAATTCCATTTTCTGCTATTTTCAATCTTTAAATAGTTTCATTATTTACAATAGTCAAATTACAAGCCTTTGATAAAGATTTGTTATATACTAACAAAACTAGAAACTACTAACATGCACAACGGCTTTAATACATATTTAATTAACAGCCTACCATGGGTAATAAGCACTATATACATAGCATAGCAATGTAACTTTCCCATTTTCACATTCTTGCAAACTTATACAAAAAACAGCATGTTTCACATTAGATGCAAGATTCAAATCAGAATTTGGGGAGGGGAAGGATATGTCTACTAGGCATAATTGAAAACATGCTGCACAAGGGAAGTGACTCATTTAAAATTTCATAACTAAGGCTGAATGAACGGTTAATTTTAATTACAGTTCTCAAAATTTAAATTTAGGTGATAACTAATGTTACTCCAGTACTCCTGCTTGCAACTTAGCCATCTCATAAATTCTGATCCTCAATTTAAGCTTTTGGATATAACACTGTAAACACAATGACTGAAGATGCTCGTTGGCAACTACAAAAAGATGGCAACAACGTCAGGAGCAGAGGAGAAACGTAAATGACTGAAATACAAAACAATTGTCCCAAGAAGAGTTTAGTTTAAAGCAGCAAGGTCCATATATTTGCAATGTGTTTGGAACTGAAGATGCAGTGAAACAGAAGCACTCAATATATACAAATACATAGCCCAAAAATGTGTTGATGCCACACAGTTTTCGTAACCCATGTGGTTCAGAATTAATATTCAGCAATTTATTCTATTTAGCAGCTTATCCAATCAGTAAATGTTCATGATAAAAGCACTGTGTTCTCCACTGCTTGAAGTCTAATTTCCTAAGTGATCAAATTAGGTGGTTAAAATTCTATGCCAGTAAAACATTTAGTGGAGAAAAAACCGTATCCTCCTAGTACTTAGAACAGTCATCAAGACTAATTTAAATAAATTTGGTGTTTTAAATCAGAAAACACCAAAAAACATACAGGCTTTTTGCAAATTTAAAGATTTAAATCATTTACAAGCGATCTAAACAAATTTTGTTTACTGCATAATATGCGTGTTCCCTGTCATGAGATGAGCGACAAAGATTAAACTTAAAATTTTAGCAAAAATTTCACTTTTCCAATGTAACAGATTTATATTTATTATAACCTTTACATGGGAGTACAATTGATCTTTTAAAGGCAGTTTCAAAAAAGGCAGTAGAACATATACAAATGCTATTTTGGCTAAATAAGTATATTGAATAAGCAATAAGGAGTCAAAGATACAAAGAAAGCTTTCAATTTCAGTGCAGCAACATCACATTTTCCGGACAACTGCAGTCAAGGGTATGTTCCAGAAAACAATAAATAAAATTGGATTTATTTTATGAAATTAACTTGTGTACCTTGCCATGCACATTGCAACATGGAGGGTAACCACTCTCAAAACCTTCTACTCAGTTTTGTACAAGACTCGTTAACTCATGGGACAATAAAGTTTAACACAAAAATACATTAATAAATGTTCATCAGAACATAAGGTCTCTAGTTTCTTTTACAAAAATGAACAGCTTTATTTTTGTACTGTATCAGTTCACAGAACACGTAAAAACCTCCTTTTAGTTATTTTTGCTTTTCTAATCAGAAGGTCAGGGCATTCAAGTTATTGTTCCACTTCAGTTTGTGTCTGTGGGACTAACAAGCCTTCACTTTGCCCTTCAGAATCCATTGCCAAAAGTGCTTCAACAGTTTCAAAGGGAACACCATCAGGTGTTCGTATGTGCATTGTAGTACCATCAGCATTAGTTACTATAACAATGCCTTCAGATGTCTGTGACACAACAGCTGTTCCTTCATGTGACACAATTAGACCCTCAGAAGTTTGAATGAAGATCTGCTCGTGTCCCTCGGCCAATAGCTCTTGACCCTCAACAGGCAATTGGAATTCTAATGCTCCATCTTCTGTCACTGTACTTTCTATAATATCTTCTGAACTTTCATGATTTCTTTGATCTACATTCGGTTCTTCAAAGTGACCTATTATTTTACTTTGATTTGCTACTTGCAACCCATTCATCTCTTCAGAGGACACCTGACTATTGAGAACTTCTTGAGGGGAAATTTCAGCTTCAAAAGTCTGTTCAGTCTGGTGATGTTGCCTGTGACAAACTTGACCTATGGGCTCCACATCTTGAGAGAGAGCCTTCTCTAGCTGCTGCATTTGGTCTGCTATGTCAGAATCATTGAGTTGCTCACTTTGTTCCTGATTGCCAAGTGGATCCTGGCTGTTGATAGTATGGTGCAATTCCTGAACAGAGTTGCCTGCTTCGGAATCTTTTTGGCTGACCTTAGCCATGCCTGAAAGTAGTGAATTCTGATTGGTCATTTCATCCTCAGTGGGAGTTAATTCAGCATTGTTCAACTGCTCGGAAATATTTTGACTGGACAACTGTTCTTGAACCAATTCCTCTGCTGTAAGATCTGTGTCCATACTTAAGAAATCTCCTCCCTGAATAGTATTATTAAGGACTTCATTGTGGGTTTCCAACAGGGGAAGTTGAGAATTTGACAGGTTTACTTGAGTTACCTGGTAACACAATTCCTCAGAAGTAGACTGTTCCATGGAACTGGAACTTTTAATATCCGCAGAAAGCAACACTCCATCAGTATGGTTATCCACCTCCTGAACTGCCGTTGATCCATACTCTGTATGTGGATCACAAGTATTCAGGGCGGGGCTTTCAACTTCTTTCTTGTCTAAAGGAGAAAACACTAGTTTTAAATACAACAGCTAAATAAAACAAACCAATAATGTAGCATGCATACACCACTACCAAGAAATTTGTCCAAATCATTTAAGTAGGAAATTATAATTTCAACTGCCTTGTTCACTACACACACCCATAAATAATCTTGTTCACCTACATCAGCAAAAGCATTTTTAATTGGACTGTAAAATGCAGGCATCAGAAATTGCACAAAACTAATTTTCCTTTATTTAATAATGGCTATAGAATTTCACTTAAAACTATTTTCTGAAAGAACAAGCTTATTTTCCTCTCTTAGTTTGGGACCTTTTTTCATAAGCAGACTATTTCTAAGAAGCAACTTAGACAGGATAGATTATAAAAATCATCTTTTTGGAAAATGCACCACAGCTAATCTAAACATGTTTGGGTCCCAAGTGCAAACAGTGTGTTATCTCAATCAGTTCCTAGTGTATCATAAGTCCCCAGGTGTGGGTCTTTTTTTTTGTATCAAATTATATTCTTATCAGAGCTGTCAAAAAGATATCAGAATGCATTAGTGTTTGCTTCTGAAGGAGGAATGAAATTGTAAAGTGTTGGTATTTTGATCTGCATCTAATCTGACCTGGAAGCAGTCAATAGTGATGATGATGCAAAAAATGAAGATGTGCGTGATGCAGAACTAAAATTCTTTTTGCTCTGTTCATAATTTGGAAATTTAAAAAGCTGTTATGCTTTATTCAGGCTTTTTATTTAATTTTAGTTAGACATACAGCTCAGAAAAAGGCCCTACCAGCCCTTTGAGCTGCATGCAACAACCCCTATTCAACCCTGACCTAATCATGGGACAACTTACAATGACCAATTAACCTACCTAGTATGTCTTTGAACTGTGGGAGGAAGCCAAAGGACCTGGAGAAAGCCCAAGCATTCCATGGGGATATAGATTCCCTAGAGGCCTCTGGAATTGAACTTCAACACCCCAAGCCATAATAACATCACGCTAACATGGCAGCCCTCTGAGCCCAAGTGCTTAAAACACAAATTTATGCAAAAGATCTCTGCTGCACGTGGTTTCACTAACAGCACATTCATATCCAGACCTTCTAAATAAAGCTGAAATCTTAACATATTACAGAGAATTCAAAATTAACTTATATAATATACCTGTTGCATTACTTAAGCTTTGTAAATGTCCTTCACCAGTTATTTCTATTCCATTTTGGTTCAAGTTACTTTCAGTTCCTGCTATCGAATCATCAATTTTCATTCGTTTTGATAAAGGGGATAATACTTCAAAGTCTTGCTGAAAAAGCAAATGGATTATTTTAAAAATCTCTAATCAGAAGTTTCTAAGCACATTTCTCAAGGATTATCATAAAAAGGATTGAACATAGAAACATAGAAAACCTACATCACAATACAGGCCTTTCGACCCACAAAGCTATACCGAACATGTCCTTACCTGAGAAATTACCTAGGGTTACCCATAGCCCTCTATTTTCCCGAGCTCTATATACCTGTCCAGAAGTCTCTTAAAAGACCCTAACGTATCCACCTCCACCACCATCACCAGCAGCCCATTCCACGCACTCACCACTCTGCGTAAAAAAACTTGCCCCTGATATCTCCTCTTGTACCTACTTCTAAGCACCTTAAAACTGTACCCTCTCATGCTATTCATTTCAGCCCTGCGAAAAAGCCTCTGACTATCCACACAATCAATGCTTCTCATCATTTCATGTACCTTTATCCTCTCATCCTCCATCACTCCAAGCAAAAAAGGCCAAATTCACTCAACCTATTCTCATAAGGCATGCTCCCCAATCCAGGCAACATCCTTGGAGATCTCCTCTGCACTCTTTCTATGGTTTCCATGTCCTTCCTATAGAGAGGTGACCAGAACTGAGCAGAGTACTCCAAGTGGGGTCTGACCAGCATCCTATATAGCTGCAACATTACCTCTTGGCTCCTAAACTCAACCCCATGATTGATGACAGCCAATGTACCGTATACTTTCTTAGCCACAGAGTCAATCCGTAGAGCAGCCTTGAGTGTCCTAGGGACTCGGACACCAAGATCCCTCTGATCCTCTACACTGGTATTTGACCTACCAAAATGAACCACCTTACACATCTGCCACTTCTCAGCCCAATTTTGCATCCTATCAATGTCCCACTGTAATTTCTCACAGTCCTCCACACTATCCACAACACCTCCAACCTTTGTGTTATTAGCAAATTTAGTAACCCATCCCTCCACTTCTTCATCCAGGTCATTTATAAAAATCACGAAGATCCCTAAGGCACACCACTGGTGACCAACCTCCATGAAAAATATGATCCTTCTACAACTATTCTTTGCCTTCTGTGGGAAAGCCAGTTCTGGATCCACAAAGCAATGTCCCCTTGGATCCCATGCCTCCTTACTTTCTCCGTAAGCCTTGCATAGGGTACCTTGTCAAATGCCTTGATGAAATCCATATACACTACATCTACTGCTCTTCCTTCATCAATGTGTTTAGTCTTGATTTTAGGACTTATGATCTTAGTGCTTAGGATTTGATTTTGTTACACAAAAGGTTGCTAATTAAGTTCTGAGTGGTGAATACATTTTCCATGAAAATACAAGTTAACAGTTGTTAATAATTAACAGCAAAATACCACTAGACAGACAGGACGATCTCAGGCTTTGGTGCCTAAATAAAGCACCAAAGCTCTTAGTTCCTATCAACCTTTTACAACAGGAGCTTCATTTGTGTGGCAATGTAGTAAAATGTTCCATTGTCAATTACTGAACAAAGCTCATCTCATAGGAAACATCAGGGAAGGTAACCACAAGCTTAGTCAAAAACACAGATTTTAAGATTCATTATCAAGAAGAAAAGCAAAAAGTTCAGGAAAGGAAACCTAGAATGTAGGGCCTTCACTGATAATTTGTTGGCCACCAATCATCAGATGCATTAGAAGAATGTGTAAAACATGTGCAAAGAGAAAAGACCACAACAGAATTTACCAAATTCTCAAATGGCTTGAACAGTCTAGATGCAGGCAGGATTTCATGTGGCTGAGTCTAGGGCCACAAGATACAGTATGAAAATAATCAGTTTGCTACTTAAGACTGAGACGAGGTGAAATTACTTCACTCACATGATGGTGAACCTTTGGAATTTTCTACCCAAGATGGCCATGAAGATTCAGTTGTTTCATTCAAAATAAAGATTAATAGCTTTCCAGGCAACAAAACAATCAAGGAATATGTTGATATAGTGTGAAATCCTCTCAATAGTTTGTAATTACTTATTCATTGAAACTGGATTCCTATTTTCTCTAGTTAAAAGATTAAAGAAACTAAAGATAAACAAGAGTCTGCAGATGCTGGAATCTGGAGCAACAAACTGCTGGAGGAACTGAGCAGGTCAAGCTGCATCTATGAGAGGGAAAGGACTTTCTAATGTTCCAGTTGACCCAATGAGTTCTTCCAGTTGATATTTTATTGAAGAAAATTTGTTTGAAATTGCTGTTCTAATACAGGCATTTAGCAGTTATTCTAAATGACTGAAGACAGTATTACTGCTTTATATTTTCATCTGTCCATGATGGATAATTTTTTTAATAATTTGAATATTCCCAAACTGACAGATGAAGATCGGAGTTTGTTTGATGCTCCTATTTCTATGGCTGAAGTAGGAGAGGCTATTTCATCAATGAATTCAGGGAAAGCTCCTGGCCCTGATGGTTATATTATGGAATTTTTAAAAACTTTTTCTTCTTTGCTTTCCCCATGGTTATGTGAAATTTTCAATGATGCATTTACTAAGAAGAGATTACCCCAGTCTTTTTATGAAGCTACTATCTCTCTAAATCTTAAAAAAGATAAGGATCCTATCTTATGTGCATCCTATCGCCCTATATCGCTATTAAATGTAGACTCTAAGATTCTTACAAAAATTTTAGCTATTAGGTTAGAAAAGATACTATCACTGATTATTTCAGAAGATCAAACTGGTTTTATTAAGAACCGGTACTCCTTTTTCAATGTTAGAAAATTGATTAATATAATTTATACCTCTTCACCTAGAACCCCAGAATGTGTCATTTCATTAGATGCTGAAAAAGCTTTTGATAGAGTTGAATGGACATACTTATTTAATGCATTAAAAAATTTTAATTTTAGTTCTAATTTTATATCATGGATTAAACTAATATATTATAAACCTGTTGCTTCTGTTCTTACAAATAATCATAGATTCTCTTTTTTTCAATTATCTCATGGTACGAGACAAGGTTGCCCTTTAAGTCCTTTATTATTTAATATTGCATTAGAACCTTTAGCCATTGCTATTCGTGAATCACCTAATATTTTTGGTATAAGTTATCACTATATGCTGATGACCTGTTGTTATATATTTCTGATCCTGATACGTCTATTCCCGCTATTCTATCCTTGTTGGTTCAATTTGGAAGTTTTTCTGGTTATAAATTAAATTTGGATAAGAGTGAATTATTCCCTTTAAATGCGCAAACTTTATTGAATGACAGGGTACCATTTAAAGTTGTTACTGATTACTTATCTAGGTATAAAAATTACCAAGAAACATAAAGATTTATTCAGATTGAATTTTTTACCTTTGCTTTATCAAATTCAACAACTTACTACTAGATGGCCTCCCTTATCCTTATCATTGGTTGGTCGGACTAATGCTATTAAAGTGATGGTTTTACCGAAATTTTTATATTTATTTCAAGCTTTACCAATTTTTATTCCTAAATCTTTTTTTGACAACATAGATTCAAAAATTTCCTCATTTGTGTGGCAAAATAAAAACCCCAGGTTAAGTAAAAAAACAGTTACAGAAACCTAAAAAATATGGTGGTTTAGCTTTACCTAACTTTAGATTTTACTATTGGGCGAATAATATTCGAAACTTAATATACTGGAAACAAGATTTGGATTCACCATTATGCCCACAGTGGGTAAATTTGGAATGTAATGATGCACAAGGATATTCTTTATTCTCCGTTCTTGGTTCTTCTCTTCCCCTTGATTTAGTCAAATTCAATAAACAGATATCTAACCCTATTGTCAAACACACATTACGAATTTGGTTTCAATTTCGTAAGTTTTTTGCCCTGAGAAATTTTGTTCTTGACAGCCCTATCTTATTTAACTTTTTCTTTAAACCCTCTTTAATAGATCAAGCCTTTAGCGTATGGAAAAGGAAAGGTATAATATGTTTTCGTGATCTTTTTTTTGGTAGTTTGATGTCTTTTGACCAACTTTCTAACAAATTTAAGTTACCTAAATCTTATTTTTTTAGATATTTACAAATCAGAAACTTTTTATATAAAGTTTTACCATCCTTTCCCAATTCAACTCCGATAGATTTTTTAGATATGATTTTTACCTTGAATCCTTGTCAGAAGGGATTAGTGGCTCTTATTTATAATATGATTATGAAGATACAACCAGAAATGTCAGGTAGAATTAAACAAGAGTGGGAAAAAGAGCTTCAATATACTATATCAACAGAAAAATGGGAAAAAATTCTACAAATGGTTAATTCTTCTTCTATATGTGCTAAACATGCTTTAATACAATTTAAGGTGGTACATAGAGCTCACATGTCTAAAGATAAGCTTGCTCGATTCTACTCCCATATTAACCCTCAATGTGACAGATGTCACTCAGAAGTTGCTTCACTGACCCACATGTTTTGGTCATGTCCCACCTTATATAACTATTGGAAGGACATATTTGCTATCATTTCCTCAGTTTGGAATATTGATTTACAACCCCATTTTATCACTGCAATTTTTGGTATACCAAATGAGGTATTCAATTAGACGAATGATCGCCTTTGCAACCCTAATGGCTAGAAGGTCTATATTACAAAATTGGAAAGAAGTAAACCCTCCTACCACATTTCAGTGGTTCTCTCAAACTATTTCTTGTTTAAGCTTAGAAAAAATTAGATGTACTATTTTTGATACATCAATTAAATTTGAAGAAACTTGGGGACTGTTTATTCGACATTTTCATATGAGTTAATTTGACCTCTTCTGGACCTTTTCTCTTTTTATCCTTGTTCTGGTATGGAGTTCCGGAGTTCTTGACACTATCATGTACATATAAACTATTATTATTGCCCATGTTAGTATAGGTTTTTTTTTCTAATATATATTTTTTCTTGTATTTTTTATATATTTTTTTTCTTTTCTCTCTTTTAGTGATTATCCTTTTTCATGTATAATCAACATAGGTTTGACTGATTATTGTATGATGTTTTTTTTGCTGATATTTTAATAAGATATCGATATCTTATTACTAATTTAATTTCAAACCTAGTGTATTTACAACCTATTCAATATTATGTTATGTTATTTTTTTTATATATGAAACTCAATAAAAAGATTGAAAAAGAAAAGAAAGATATTTTCATTTTCAGATACCTCCATGACATGTTTCTCTACAGGTGAATTGACATGGTTCTGGTCATCCACAGTCACTAATTTATAGGTCAGAGACACGCTTGCATCTTGCTGATTTTCCTTATTCATGTGCTCAGTAATTCCTAGTGACTCAGCTACCTGGAACATTTAAAGGGGAAAAAGACATCTGTTACAATTTTATTCTACTCAGTTCATAAAACTATTAAAGTTCAAAGTAAATTATCGAAGTGCATATTTATCACCATATACAATCCTGAGATTCATTTTCTTACAGACATTCACAATAAATAAACAACAGAACTAATGAAAGACCGCACCCAACAGGACAGACAAATAACCAATGTGCAAGACAACAAATTGTAAATACAAAAGAAAATAATAATCATGTTGATTAAATGAGCAATAAATATTGAGAGCATGAGGTGAAGAGTCCTTGAAAGTGATCCATAAATTGTGGCAACAACACACACAAAATGCTGGTGGAACGCAGCAGGCCAGGCAACATCTATAGGGAGAAGCGCTGTCGACGTTTCAGGCCGAGACCCTTCGCCATAAATTGTGGGATCAGGTCAGTGATGGGAGTGAATTAAATTCAGCAAAGTTATCCCTTCTGGCTGAAATGCCAGATGGTTGAGGGAAGTAACTATTTTAGAAACTGGCATTGCAAGTCCTGAAACTCCAATACCACCTTTTTGATGGCAGTAGCAAGAGAGCATGGCCTGGATGGTGGGGATCCTTGAAAAATGCTGCTTTTCTGTAACAGCACTCCGCGTAGATGCGCTCAATGGCAGGGAGGGCTTTACCTGTAATAGACTAGGCCTTTTCCACTACTTTTTGAAGGCTTTTCTGTTCAAGTGCATTGGCGTTTCTAAACTGGGCCACAATGCAACCAGCCGATACAGTATCTACCACACATCTAAAGGTGTTTGTCACTAAATGAATGCCAAATCTTTGCAAAGTTCCAAGATAGCAGAGGTCCTACTGCTTTCTTGGTAATGGGACTTGCATGCTGAATCCAGGACAGATCCTCTGAAATGATAACACAGAGGAATTTGAAGTTGTTGACCTCTTCACCTCTGATGAGGACTGGCTCATGGACCTCAGGCTTCCTCCTCCTGAAGTCAATAGGAGGAAACCAGGGATCAGCTCCTTGGTCTTGCTGACATTGAGAGGTTGCTGTTGTGGCACCATTCAGCCAGATTTTCAATCTACTTCCTATGTGCTGATCTGTCACCACATTTGATTCAGCCAACAACAAACTTAGATATAGCATTAGAGCTGTGCTATGAGTATGAGTACAGCAGGGAGCTAAGCACACAGCCATATGCACCGGTGCTGATGAAGATTGTGGAGGAGATATTGCTACCAATCCAAACTGACTGGGGACTACAAGTAAGGAAATCGAAGATCCATTTGCACAAGGAATTATTAGGGCCCAAGTCTTGAAGTATATTGATTAGTTTTGAGGGGATGTTAGTATTGAATGCCAAGCTGTAGAGAGCATCCTTATGTATTCATCTTCACAGTCCAGATGTCCCAGGGTTGAGTGAAGAGCCAATGAAATGGCACCTGTTCGAGCTGTTGTGAGGGTAGACAAATTAAAACTGATCCAAGTCACTTTGCAGGCAGGAGTTAATATGTTTTATCACCAACCTATCAAAGCATTTTATCACAGTGGATGCAGGTACTACTGTGATAGTTATTGAGGCAGATTACCATGTTCTTCTTTAGGCACCAATTGAAACCTGCTTGAAGCAAGTGGGTACCTCAGACTGCTGAAGCGAGAAATTAAAGGTATCGGTGAACACTCCAGCCAAATGATCAGCACAGGTCTTTGGTACTCAACCAGGTACCCTATCTGGGCTGTGATATACAGTTGCAAGAAAAAGTTTGTAAACCCTTTACAATTCCCTTTTTTCTGCATTAATTACTCATAAAATGTGATCTTCATCTAACTCACATTAATAGACAAACACAATCTGCCTAAACTAATAACACACAGACAATTTATTTCTTCTCATCAGTACTGAGCACACCATTTAAACAATCACTGTCTTGGTTCAAAAAAGCATGTGAATTTCTAGGGTAATGCCTTCTACAAAAGCTATTTGGAGTCAGGTGTTCCAGTCAATGAGGTGAGATTGGAGGCATGGGTTGTAGAAGTGCCCTGCCCAATAAAAAAAGACAAAGTCAGGTTACTGACAGACTCTGCTGTTCTCAAGCCTCAATCAAAACAACTTTCAAGGGACCTTAGAAGAAGTGTAAAGATGCATGAAAGTGGAGAAGGCTACAAAAGCATTTCTAAGACATGAGTGTTCATCAGTCCACAGTAGAGAACTTGTCTACAAATGGAGGAAATTCAGTACTGTTGCCACTCTCCCCTAGGGAGTGTGTCCTCCAAAGATCACAGTAAGAGTACAACATCCAATGCTGAAGGCAGCAAAAAAGAACCCAAGGGCAACAGCAAAAGACTAGCAGAAATCTCTAAGAACTTGCTAAAGTCTCTGTTCATGCATCCACTGTAAGAAAAGCATTGAACAATGTTTTCCCTAAAACATAGCTCTACCAAAAAAATTATTGCTGTACATCTCAAGTTTGCAAACAACCACTTGGATGTTCCACAATGCTTCTGGGACAGATGTGACAAAATTTGAACCTTTTGGCAGAATGCACACTGCTATACTTGGACGAAAAGGGCACTACACACCAACACCAAAACCTCACCTCAATTGTGAAGCACAGTGGAAGGAGCATCATGGTTTGGGGCTGTTTTGCTGTCTCAGGGACTGAACAGCTTGCTATCATTGAGGGAGCAATAAATTCAAAATTGTATCAAGGCATTTTACAGGAGGATGTCAGGGTAGCAGTCCATCACCTGAAGCTAAACAGAAGTTGGATGATGCAACAAGACAATGATCAAAACACAAGAGTAAATCAACAACAGAATGGTTTAAAAAGAGGAGAATTCTTGTTTTAGAATGGCGAAGTCAGTGTCCAGACCTCAACCCAACCGAGATACTGTGGTGTGACCTGAAGAGGGCTGTTCATGCTAAGTATTCCAGAAATATTGATGAACTGAAACAGTTTTGTATGAAGGAACGGTCTAAAATTCCTCCTCACCATTGTGCAAGTCAGCAGCTACAAGAAATTTTTGGTGGTGGTTATTCCTGCTAATGGAGATTCTACCAGTTATTAAGTATAAAGGGTTCACATACTTTTTTCAGACTGGACTGTGAATGATTCAACAATGTACTCAATAAAGACATGAAAAGTACAACTGTTTATGTTATTAGTTTAGGGAAAGTGTATGGGTCTATTATTGTGACTTAGATGAAAATCAGACCACATTTTATGAGTACCGTAAATTCCAGTGTATAAACCAAGAACTCGGCCCTAAATTTTGGTCCTAAAATTAGGGGGTTGGCTTATACAGAGGGTGCCAACTTTGGTAAAACGAATACACGGAAGACAGGTCATATCTACTGGCTGTTTTTGAGTTAAATTCGTTCCAGTGTTGACGCATGAATTCTTTGAATGGTTTGTTTAAACTCACATCTAGTGGCTGGAGCACGGAAATCAAACCACCAGGGATGACTGCAACGTCTGTATTTTCAGCTTTCAATGCTGCTTTTCTCTCACCTGACAAGTGCACTTTGAACATGTCCCAGACAAGTAGTGACTTTTCCTTGCTGAAACCTTCGGGATGTCGACGCCACACCTCTTTAACCCACTTCAAGCAACCGTCTTCATCCATCCAGCGGCATTCTTGAATTTTCTGAGCAATCTTTGTTTTTTGTCTCAACACAAGATCACGTCTATTCATAAATCATGTAGCTTTGAAATTTTCGCTGACCTCACAGTATTTTTCAGCCCATTTCAATGCTTGAACTCAAATAATTTCTCTGGTAACAATGTATCCAGACGATCGCTGGTGATTCACCCACTCTAAAACTTTTTCTTCGAGTTCTGGGCACTGGCATATTTTCCTGCAGTTTGCACATTTCGTCTTTGGCATTTCCCTCAGCGTGTCCTCTGCCTTTCTCCACTCTCTCACTTGTTTCTCGTTTACACTAAACTTCTTAGCAGCTGCAGAATTATTCATTCCTTTAGCAAAATTAACAAACTTCAGCTTGAAGCCAGCGTCATATCGCTTTCGTTTTTATCTTTTGTACATGGTGGTCGTAAACTCAATACTGAGTACACATACTGATCCAGCCATCGCATGTTATGTTTTAATGAGATTTCGATGGGTGCTAAATGGTCTCACGGGGATTACATTTCAGAGGATTCTTTACCATTGGGAACCTAATCGAAAACTTCGCCCCCTTCCCCACCGATTTATTTATTAAGAATTCGCTTATAATGCTCTACAATGTGTAGGCTTATATTCTTAGCAGTTACTGGTTCACAAAATTTCCAGGGTCCAGATCCAGCAAAGCTGAGTACCGGCATGTGAGATCCTGTGATCTTTTCTGGTTATATCAAAAACCTCTACAAAAAGGGTTGGCTTATACAAAGGTAACATGAAAAAGTTACATCTTTATCCTTGAAAATGGGGGGTCGGCTTATACTCCGCAATGTACGGTAATTAAGACAGAAAACCAGATAATTGCAAAGGATTCAATATTTTTTTCTGGCAACTGTATATTTGTTTACTAATTAATAACGTATTATTTCAGCATTCCTAATTATTCACAGTAACTTTCTATAGAATTTTAATCACTTGTAAAAGTCAATGTAGAAAGATGTCATCTGGCTGTCTATGAAAAACTCCTGACAAAAAACAGCATACTACACAACCAAAACAGGATCATCAAAATTAATGTATGCAGTCAATAGTTGATGTGAAGAGTGAAGTATGACTACACCACAAAGTGGATTCCAGTTAATTGGGCTATCAGTTAGTCAGGACAGCAGCTTCTTTGGAACAATTTTTAAACAAAAACTAATTAAGAAAATAGCTGGAATTACCTTTGTTTACTTAGGACACTATTTGGGGCAGGAACTGCTGCTGAATAGTTCTAACTAGTGTCATTCGCGTGTACTTTTAGCACGAAGTTTTTAAACAGCATCAGTTGCACGTGTGTGGTCAATACACAATGATTTTTGAAACTGATAGTTGGCAAAAAATAAGCAGCAAGACAATTCAGAACTGTTCTGCTCACTAGTCAGGCATTCAGGCTTGGAGATACCAGAAACAGCCAGGAGTGAAAACGAAACAATTTTCACTGCTTCAGCAAGCTATGAACTATGAAGAATTAAGGTTTTGACAACCTTCTTGAATGAAAATAAAGATTTGGAGGATGCAATCGTCAAAAATTGTATAAAGGCAGTCCACTATCTACACCAGGTGTCTATGCTGGTTTTGTTCATTTACAAACAATCAAAAGAAAATGGCAGTATATACTGAACGAATTCCTCCATCAATAACTACTAGGAACTAATACAGTTTCATAGTACTATGCTAGTACTGATAGTGCTCTAATTTTGTTCTATATTTCAGATAGATGGATATTTTATTGATCCCAAAGGAAATTAGTGTCACAGTAGCATTACAAGTGCACAGATATAGAAATCATTTAAATACATAATTTGTTACTCAGTTAAACAGTAGTTTGTCTTTTTTTATACCCGATAAACTATTTTCATGAAACTTCAGCTAATTAACGCAGCCACTAAATTGGGCCAAATCTACTGATCTCGATTGTCCCAATTAACTGGAATCCACTGTATCTCCTATATACAAATTTTAGTTAGAACAGTAGCCAGTTCAGCTTAAAGTGCAAAAAAAGACAGGATTCTGTTAAAAATCAATGGTGACAAACACTCTTGCTAGCATCTTGATGATAGAAAGACTTGTTCTACAGGAGCTTCACACCTGCCCTTAAGATCAGGATGCAGAGCTAGCACAAATAATGGCAAAGATTAATGACTGTAGACTTCCGCATAACATGGATTTACATCCATTTTTTCTCTGATAAATCCTTATTTTTAACATACACATTCTTGTCCTGCTTTATGTCACAATTCCTCCAGACTGACAATGATAGTTCTGAATTCCTTTAATTCTAATGTCTTTTAATCCTTCATTTATGACAGATTCATCCGTTAAGGTTCCAGCTTCTAATCGCCAACTCTCCATAAACTTCTCACCGCAATTCACCTTTCTCTTTTAAGGCATTCCCCAAAACCTCTTTCTGAACAACTGTTTAGCCATGCTTCATGTAGATTAGCTTCAAATTTAGTTTGTTAACATTGCTGTAAACACTTTGTAATATACAATTAACTATTTAAAATTGCTCTATAAAAAGGAGCATGGTTAAGTAGTTGACTAAATTGATGAGAGAGATGGAATATTTTACTATATGCTTTTTTTGGTGACCAAATGATTCTGAAATATGTCTGAACAATGATTATTGTGACATTATCACTCAAGCTGGGCTTCATTGAGGTACTGCCATTTAATTGCCATTAATTACCACTTACTCAGATAAACATTAACTAGCAATAAAAATACAAATCTTTTTTGCTGTACCTTTGATTGTTCTTATTGCAATCATGCAAAGTGATAGATTGCAGCAATAGTTGAAGAAAATTCATTAAATCTGAAATTTAATACTGCTTACCCTATAAGTTCCCCACAAGCATTTATTTACCTGCAGACTAGAAATCTGTAAGGGTTGTTGAGGATTTGTTAATCGAATGGAATTATTTAAGTGTTCTTCAGCCATTTTCTTCACATGTTTATGCAGCATTTCAAATTCTCTATATACATCTTGAAATTGCGGTCTAGCAGGATGTCCTTTCTCCACCTAGGAAATCAGCGTTAAATATTAAATTTCAATTTTTCTAATAATTTACCAGACATGAATTAAGATTTTAGAGAACCAAATGTAATCACAAAATAATAACTATAACAATTAATCAGCAATGGTATTTCAAAGATATTGCCCAAGAAAAAAATTCTGTTATGTGCACTAATTTCCCAACAGGCCAAAATTCCTAACGAATGTTTTTTTTTGAGTGGACAAAGTACCTTTATTGCAGGAAATAAAACACACTCTTGAGGCCTGTACAACCTTAAAGGAGCATTCCTTCATAATGGGCTCATAGAAAAATAATTATTAATAACTTGGAAGCAACTGCGCTAGTTCGGCTAGTAATGTGTGCATGTGACCAGAAATACAAGCTATTCTTAATATATCAAATAGAAAAGGAAAAAAAAGGGAAAAGTATTAATTATCTGCAATTGGAAAGAACCAATTAATATTTTGTACATTTCAACCGAACTTGTGCTACATTTAAAATATTGAATTGATTGATTACATATTGCTTGTGTACTTGTTTTGATGTACCCAAAATATGGGACAAAACTACTTAAAATCTCAATGAATGCAAACTTGTCAACATCAAGAAATTTGTTCATGAAGGTGTTTTTTAAGTAGAAAGAGAGGCAGTATAAGGAGCCTAGTAGTAGCATTACAAAACTATCACACAACTGCCATACCTAGAGTGGAATGCACACAAAATAAAACCGAAAGGCTGGGAGGAACTCATCCACAAAGAAAGGGACTTAAGGGATACTAAAACCGGCAACTATCCAAGACTATTTTGGCTGTCGGTAGGTTTGTATTTAAAAGCAAAGTTAAAGGATATATTAATTTTAATGAAATAAATGTCATTAACCAGAACTACAGACAGTCTGCACATTTTATTCCCTCATTTTATTCTTAACACTTTTTTATGGGGGAGGAAGAGAAGCAGTAAGGAAGAAAAGTCAGAACTCCTCACCTTAATTACTAGGTCCACCATTTTGAGTACAGCACCACAGGGGTGGCAGCTTTCATGAAACCATCACAGATGACGTACTGCTAACAATTTTCACCGAGGATTCTGTTTCGGTCACCATTATTTCCAGTTTGCGAAAGGGGTGGAAAGACTTGCAAAATGGTGGATTTATGAATAACTTGTGAATTGAGGGAGTTTACATGCACACATATACACATGCACACTTGAGGTTTTTAAATAATTTCGTTCTTTGTTTAGGGTTCCCAAGAGCCTGGAAAGTCTGCAATAGCATGCAGTATTTTATGACTATTTCTAATGGAGCCAGGAAGGAATGCAGCTTTAAGTAACAATAACAAGAAATCCAAATTTTAATAGTTAACCCAAAAAGTGGAAAAAGTTATTCCTCTGAAACATGTTAAAATATTGCACGCTTTGCACATTACTGTTGGACGAATAAAATGATCAAAAGCAGATTAATATTTTTCTTAATGATTTCACATTACTTGGCCTATTGCGAAACCATTGACATGCACTTCAATCTTTTATATACAAGGCTGTCAAAAAAAAACTTTTGTAGCCAAATTTATTTTTAATATTGCAATCGACAGCTTTGGAACATCTGCCCTAAAATTATTACAAAAAAGCTTTTTAACAAAACTTTATTATAAAGTGTATAAAGTATTATATGGGGAAAAATGATCTGTGCAGCAGTCTGAAAATGAGAGGAAATTTTCAACTGCTGAAACTTCTGAGATACAGTTCAGCATAGGTTAAATAAAGCATATTATATGATTTTTATTTTGATTTTTATGGTGATGAAATGCTAGATATATCACTAAAATATTCATTGGTTACAGGATACTTCAAAATTACCTTATATAAGTACAGTAACTCATAAAAATACACACCTTCATCAACAGAAATTCCCAAAGAGTGATAACTTCAGTCAGTCTGGGGAGAGCCAATTCCATCAGTTCCTCATCATCACACTGTTTCAGGAGCTAGTTAAAACATAATTCTAATTATATTGCTAAACAGTAAATATAATAACAGTATATTGCACAAATACGATTTCTGATATTTTAGTATTAGTATTTCAAGTAACTATTTAAACCTGATCTTTCATGATCCATTGAATGTTAAAATATTCCTGAACTCCCTAAATCATTTCAAGCTGAAAAAGATTCTTCAAGAAAAATGTACAAACTTACTAAGACAGCATATCAGCAAAAAGGCTATTTTTACTGAAAACATTAAATATTGGGTAAATTAAGTCAGTACATAAGCGGTTAATTAAACAAGAATGAACAAGATACATACAAAAGGGAAAGAAGTTAATCATTCCAGAAAAGTTCAGCTGGAAGATACAATGCAAAGATTAAATAATTCTTGATACCTAACATGTACGTTTCGGTTAAAAAGTTAAAGTCTGTCCTGAGCCTTATAGGCTCATCAGGCCGGTGCTTATGCTGGTTTCTGTGGCGTGAAGCAACTGAGAATATGAGACTGCCCGCCCCCAGATAGGACAGCAGTCTATCGCGAGGTTAACCATGAAAATACCCATTTTCTAGAGCAATGTGTGGTTAAGTGCACACAACACACTGCCTCGCCTGGGGCTCGAAGTCACCACCTTCAGATTAGTCCAACACCTTAACCACTTGGCCACGTGCCACACGTGTGCACTTTTCTAATTTAGTTTAAATGGCCCTGCCATAAAGGATTAATGGAAGGTACTCGCTAAGGAGAGCTTTCATGGTCGCCTAACAAACATTCATCTTTCAACCAGCAGGAACAAATTAATTTATTACTTCTCTTCACCATTTGTGGAATTTTGCTGTGTTACTTGTTGACTGCTGTATATATGAAAAATAAGGATGGTCATATTTCTGAAACAATAGCTCGAAAAGGAGAACCGAAACACATGAAATGAGAAATAAATCACAGGGGAATGCCAACAAATACCAGATATTGACCAGAGAAGTAGATATGGAAATGGCTCAGTTTGACATAATTGACAATAGAACATGAAAAAATGAACAATATGGTCAGCAACTTATGCAGAAAAACAACAGGAGATACTCAAAATATCCTCATCCCTCATGCTTTTCCAGTAACATAATCCAACACAGAAGCATAAACACCGATAATAACTACCAGTAGTTCAGCAATATTTGTCTTGATCTGGGTAATAAAAAGATCCATGACTATCTAAGTGTTCCTATACACTTCCATTTCTATCTGAAAGCTTTAAAGCTCTGCATCTCTTTCTGGACAACAGATCTAACCAGTTCCCCCTCCACTGCCTGGCAGAACTGGTTCTCACCCTCAACAATTTCTTCTTTTGGTTCCTCACACTTTCTCCAAACACAAGGTGTAGCCATGAGCAATGCCTTTTTGTCAGCTACGTGGAACAGTCCATATTCCAAGCCTGCCTAAATTAATAACTCTCCCCAACTCTTTCTATGCTACACTGGTGCTGATTACTGCACCAATGTGCCCTCAAAAGACATCCACTGTGCCCTCAAATATACTTAGTTCAACTCTCTCTCCTTTGTTAATCTGTCTCCATTTCTGATTACAGGCTAAAATGACATCTTTTACAAACCCTCTGACTCTCAAGTTATCTTTATTCTACCTTTTCCCACCCTTTAACTTGTAAAAATGTAATTCCCTCCTCTTAGTTCCTCCCCATCTGTCATAAAAATTTTCAGGATGTGGCTTTCCGTTTTAGACCATCTTAAGTGTCCTTTTTTTCAAAAAAAAATCAGTGTTTCACTTGCAGGACTATTAATGTTGCCCTAACCCACATCTCTTCCACTTCTTGGTAATCTGCTCTCACACATCCTCCCACCATAATAATAGGAACAGGGACTCTCTGCCCTTACCTGCCACCCCACAAGCCTTTGCAGCCAACACATTACTTTCTGCAACTTCCCTCATCTCCAACATGATCCTATCACTAAGCAGATCCTTCCTCTCTGCTTTTTGTAGGGACCACACTCTACATGATTTCTTGTTTTCTGGTCCCTCTGCATTAATCTGACTCCTGGCACTTAAACCTGCAAGCGAGACAAGTGCTACACCTACCGCTATACCTCCTCCCTCACCGCCATTCAGGGCCCCTAAAAGACCTTCCAGGTGATGCAACACTTCACCTGTGAGTCTGTCAGGGTCATTTATTGTATTTAGTGCAGCCTCCTCTACATTGGTGAGACCCAATGCAGATTGGGGGACCACTTCATTGAGCACCTTTGTACTGCATGGCACAAAAGGCAAAATTTCTTGGTGGCTACCTATTTCAATTTGACTTCCTATTCCCATATAGATACGCATGAATGAATGTGGTGTCCTCTACTGCCACAATGAGGCCAAACATGGGTCAAAGAAGCAATCTCTCATATTCTCATGCATAATCTTCAACATGAGGGCAAGAACTTCTCTATCTGCCAGGAAATATTCCACTCCCCCACTTCTTTTCCATTCCGCATTTTGGTCACCCTCTCACCACTTCTCTTCTCCTCTACTGGTCACCTCCCTATGGTTACCGCACTCCTCGCCTTTATTCCATGATCCAGTGTCCACACATATATCCGCCTCTTTCACCCCTTTATCTCCTCCACCTATCACCTCCCAGCCTCTTACTTCATATCCTTCCCACCTATCACCTGCCAGATCGTACTCCTCTCCCTCCATCTTCTAATTCCATCTTTTCTAGTCCTGATAAAGATTCTCAACCTGAAACTGCTCATTTCCCTCCACCGATGCTGCATGACTTACTGAGTTCCTCCAGCATTTTGTGTGTTGTGCTCAAAATTTCCAGCATCTGCAGTATCTCATGTTTATAATAATCTAACTCCCAATTCTGGATTTAAAAAAATTTCTTCTATTTATCAGGAAGCCTCTCAGATTTACATTTGATCCTGATCACAACTTCAGTTTCCTTCCCACCAATTCAATCCTTCTTTCTGTCATTTATCCGTTCAAACCAGACAATTCAGCATTGGAGGAATCATCCATTGGGGAATCCAGAACAACAAAAAAGTTAATAATACAAACCCATTTATGATTGAAATAATGACTTCTTTTCCGACATTATACTTTTGAATTCTCTATATAAAACTATTGTTCAGATTTAGTTGAATAAGTCAAAGTTGAAACAGCAGATTTTTGAATTATGAAGGAATCAGATAGAAATGAAGGCCAAGATAAAATCAGTCAAAAATTGTTTGAATAGCTGGGCAAGTGCAAGTTGCTAAATGTCCTACATGTTCTAGTATGAATTGGGTCTTAATTCAGCAATTCCATGATTTGAAATTCAAGTTTATGTAAAATCCCATTCTATCCCTCTCCCTACCTCAGCAACAAACTTCATCTAACGCACGTCAATACATTTCCATATTCTTTACAATATGGAAGAAGGTCTCTCAGTTTGTTGAGTATATAATGCTCATATTCAGTCTCCTACTAATTTCATCTGTCATCAATTTTCTTCACATTCCTATCAACTTCCCCTAAATCCATTACTTGACTATTCACAAAGGGCACTATGTAATAAAAAATAGGATTTACTGTTAACTACAATTTGTGATTAATTATTTTATTCAATAATCAAAAACTACTTGTTACTTGTCTTTCTGTAAACACTATCTGCTATCAAAACATACTGTAATTTACAAGTTTCTGTGTAATATTGTCAGCTGAAGATGTAAAAGCTGCACGGAATTTACACTCAGGTAGATTAGCTTTGCAACACACAAAATGCTGGAGGAACTCAGCATCTATGGAAAAAAGTACAGTCGACGTTTTGGCCTGAGACCCTATGGCAGGTCCTGTCTGGCCTGCCGGGCTCCTCCAGCATTTTGTGGACGTTGCTTGAATTTCCAGCATCTGCTGATTTTCTCTTGTTTTAGATTAGCTTTGACTGGTCTCCTGGTGCACACCAGCCTGTTTTTATCAATCATCAACTCTATTTGGCATTTCCATTTGCCCCTAAAAGTCAATTACTCAAATATACCTTAGTGCAAAATGATGTTTGATAATAATTCTGTGAAGCCTTTCAGTGTATGTGAAGACAGTATTAATTCACATTATTTTTATTTAGTTGTATTCAGAATAGAAAATACATACACCCAATTAGGCACACCTACTTGTTAATGCAAATATCTAATCAGCCAATTATGTGGCCACAACTTAATACATAAAGGCATGCAGACTTAGTCAAGTGGTTCAATTGTTGTTCAGACCAAGTACCAGAATAGAGAAGAAATATGATCTAAGTGACTTTGAATGTGGAGTGATTTTTGGTTAAAAACTCAGATAATGCTGGGATTTTCACATACAATAGTATCTGGAGTTTGCAGAGATTGGTGGGGAGAATGGTGTACATAATAAAGTGGACGAATGTATTTTTGACAAGGGATATGAAATACATACAGAGGAACTACAGACATCAGCTTAACACAGACCTGTTAAAAAGAGAAAAGTGAAAGAGATCCAAAAGATTTTTAAAACTCAATAGTGGCTACGGATTTCAAATGGGGAAAGTCCAGCTTTCCCAGCTTTGAATTCTTTTAAGAGGTAACAGATGATGGAGAAGGTACCAGAATCAAATTCAGTTTTAATATCACCAGCTTATGTCATGAAATTTGTTTTGTGGCAGCAGTAGATTGAAATACATAGTAATAAACTTTAAATTACATTAAGTATTATGTGTGTGTATTTTAGTGCAAAAAGAGGGGAAATCTGAGGAAGTGTTCTGACAAGACATGAATCAACTTGTGATGTCTTACATAACAGAAACAAAAAAATGAAAACTCATGGTTTACTCCAAGAGTCCAATGGAGTAAAAGAGTTAAGGATCTGGAAGTACAAATCCAAGTTCACCAAAACTGGGTGCAAAGTCGAAAATGCTTGAAATGTTCAGTGAGGTTTTGCAGCACTTAAGCAGAAAGGAAACTACTATTACACATCAGTGACTTTTCACTAAAATTCAAAAAAGGCTAAACTTATTTTAAGATCAGCCCAACACGCCAGGTGTTTCCAGAAGAGATAGATTTTTGAAAAAAAATAGCATACATACAAATCTGATTGTCAGATTATAAAATTGATACTGAAACACTGAAAAATATCTTCTCTCACTTGCAATAGGAATTTTTGCCCATCCATCCTGCTCTGTGTCACAAGAAAGATCTACAAGGATCAAAACTTTAAGGTTATGTATATTGCAAATAGAGGTGCAGGCCTGCACTCAATTCTTTATGTAAAAGACTGACAGACCATCTGGAAGTTTTTGAATTTATGAAGATATTTATAAGAGCAGAAATTTAGTATTTCTAATAATCAGAATAAGAGGCATTCAATACAAGATAGCAACCTAGAAAGCAAGTAAAAAATTCAGAAGTTTCTTTACGTTCTAGTAAGATTGTGTAACACACCAGTTGATGACATGGATGACCTAAATACATTGATCCCATGAAGTTTAAGGAGCAGTATCAAGGTGGACATTTGTGGTCTCTGTTGATACAAATTGCAGGGACAAACAGGGAAAAGGGGACAAAACAAAAGGCAACAAAGACTAGTTGGACTGTACTAAACATTTTGTAATGACCCTTTTCGTTAATCTACATTTTAGATCCTTTTCATGCACTTCATATATCATGTACTGTCATACCAAAAATATTGAAACATTATTTTTAAAATACAGGTGGTTAGCTCCACAAGAGCAAATGGAGCAGTTGAAATTTAAATACTACATACCTTCACCATTCTGAGATATCCTACATACATTTAACTCATGTAACAAATATATAAGAACTGATGCATCCCTGAAAAAGTAGCATAACTTTAATTTTCGATGAAGTTTCGAAGAAAAAAATTGAATCAAATAGAAAAGAACTTTCTAAATGCTGTTCAAGCACTTATTGCTATTAAAATGTGGTGCACATCAACTGAATGCAAAACAGTTTCTGCATTGTTATCATTAAAGGTATGCTTCACCACATGAATACCTTTTCTTATTTTTAATCCTCCTTTCTTCAGTCTCTCTCTCTGCTCTCTTCTCAGTTCCTTTCTCCCACCATTCACTTGTTTTGATCCTCCTCATCCTCCCCATCTTCAATATCAAAATATGTTCCAAAAAGGTTAATGAAACTATACTATATAATAAAGGTGCACTGAATCCTTGGAATACTTTGAAGTCTTATATCCTGTTTAAATTTTAACATGCATCTAATAAGGAAACCTTTACCAAAACTCCATACCTCTTTTAGCCTTGCTTTCCTCTTCATGACTTGTTCTTGGTGATAATTATTGTTGTGGTGTTTTGGAGGTCGGCCACGTTTTACTGTTCGGCGGCGCGCAGGGAAATGTGCTAATGTAACTTTTCCAGTCTGCAAGAAAATTAAACCTGAATTTTTAAGCTAGTTATCAAAAATTAACAGTGTCTATTATGGGCATGGCTATTATCAATACAAAAGTAAAAACAAAAGGATTGACATACACACATGCTAAAACATTGCAAGATGATCACAAATTAGTAAGCCTACACGTTATGAAGAAAAATCTTGATTAACAAATGATTCATCTACAATAGTACCATCCATCTTCGATTTTTATTAAATGCCTGCATCCTTATGGTGAAGTCACTTCCAAAAGTGACATTGAGTAGCAAATTTAAGGATTCCAATCCAGTGAAAAAGGAACAATGACACATTTGGAAACCATGAGAGTATGAGACTTGAAGGAGATTCTTGAGCCATTTGCATCAATTGTCCTTTAATCCTCACCCATCAGTATTTTGACGTACCTGCTGCCCTTTTTCTTTTGGTGGTAACGTTTGAGAGTTTGGAAGATGCAATCAGATGAGTCTCAGTGAGTAATGCATTGCAATTTTAGCTTATACGCACAACAGCCATGATGTAACAATACTAAGGGAACTTATGATGAAATAAATGGACAGAGTTGGACAATCTGTTTTAATCTTGAGAAAGGAACAATGTAGATGGAACCAGAAGCATGAATGTGGATTTTTTTTTTAATTGAATAGAACAGTTTCCGTCTTTAAGATGTTTTCCTGGGGAATCACAGGAATGTATGGAATAGAATGGAGCAATTAAGAGGGTAAAGAAAAAGATGGATTTTGTTAGAATTGCTGACCTTTATGCTTGTGAATAATAATCGAGTAAATGGATAAAAGCTATTAGTGAAAAGTTGTGTTATTACTTACTGAGATAACAATAGACACAAGAGCAAAATGAAATAGATAGGATCTGAAACAGTTTTTCATCCAGAGGGTAGCATGAGGATGTACTGGTATTTGCACATTTTAATAGTATCCAGGTGGGCACCTGAATTGCCAAAGTACAAGGTTACAGATCAATTGTTAGTAAATGGGATTGGTAAAGATGGTTACTTGAAGGTCATTTGGACAGAAGGATTCAAGACAGATGGCAAGATCATTTTGCTATGAAGGTGATTAAGGATTATAACTGGTGCAAGAAAGTGGTACAGAGGTAAGAGATTTGCCATAATTTCAATTTAAATAACACAGCAAATTCCACTACTGCTTCTTTTCTTGTGTAATCCAGATAAGAGTCATTTCAATGTTTGTGCAAGGGCAAAAACACATTGCACTGAAGTTTGATTTGGTGGTGAGGAGTTCCTCCTCATGTTGGTAAAATCTCAAAGAGAGACTGGGGTATTTGATTAGACAACACCATGAAACATTTAAGCTAGTTATCATGGCAAACTGAGCAAAGTATATAGAATGTACAATAGTTCAACACAGTACAGGCCCTTTGCCCATGATATCGTGCTGACCATTTAATCTACTCCAAGATCAATCTAACCCTTCCCTCCCATATAGTCCTCCATTTTTCCTTCAGATATATGTCAGATAAGTTAACAAATTTCACGACACATCAGTGATAATAAACCTGATTCTGATTCTGTCCATCCAAGGCCCTCATATCTGCCTCTACCACCAACTCTGGCAGTGCATTTCACACACACCTACCATTCTGCATAAAATATTTACCTCTGACATCCTTCTCTCCATACACCTTAAAGCTATGCCAACTCATTTTAGCCATTTCTATTCTGGGAAAGTCTCTGGCTGTCCATTTGATCTATTTCTCTTATCATCTTCTACATCTCTATCAAGTACCCTTACATCTTCCTTTGTTCTCAAGACATGCTCTTCAAACCAGGCAGCATTCTGGTAAAACTCCTCTGCACCCTAAAACTCCAGCATGCATCCTATGGGGTGACGAGACCTGAACACAACACTCCAAGTATCATCTAACCAGTTTAAAAACCTCACAGTTCATGAACTCAACACTGCAACTAATGAAGGCCAATACACCATACACCTTCATAACCACCCTTTGCACTGCAACTTTGAGAGATTTATGGACATGAACCCCGCTCCTTTTGTTCCTCACCATTAATCCTGTATTCAGCCTTAGAGTTTGATATTTCAAAGTGAATCACTTCACACAAACAATGAAGTGGCAAAGGGCATTTAACCAAATACCTTGATCTACAATATATGCAATCTTGCGGTAGAGCCGGAAATTAAATAGAACTTATTGGCTGTACCCAATCAAACTGACAAGTCCGTCACTTTCCAAACATAACAAGGGGAGATATTTCCCCCTTCTTTTGACCAAAAATGAATCAAACCAATAATTACCAGTATGCTGATCTGCTCATTATTATTTTTAACAGCTGAAATGCATAAAGATAGGCGTCATTCTGCTTTCCCAAAAACAAAAGTGTTTAATTTGGTTCAGGACAACCAAATTATTTTGTTTCCAAGGTTATTTACATTGCAGATTCAGCTTCTCTATCTCTGTGGCTCTTCAATTGTTACAATTTTATAGCCATTTATATGGTCACTGTCAGACTTTGAAATGTAATTACAGTCGGCCCTCCTTATCCAAGAGGGATTGGCTCCGGGACCCCTCGCAGATACCAAAAAACACGGATGATCAAGTCTCTTATTCAACCTGTCTCAATGCGGTGGACCTTAGGACCTTATTTAACCTTTCTCAGTGTGGTGGACATTTGGACCCGGCAACGGAGCTCTGAATCCGCAGTGTTTCTATTCACTGTTACGTCCGTAGCCCCCTCCTTTGTGAGAACCGCAAGATCGCCGTTGGGTTGGGTCAAGGGGCCCAGGAAATGAGAGTGGGACGTGCAAAATGCCTCGTTTCCCCGGCGAGGGGCGAGGTAAAGCTACGGGACATGGCCATTGTCTCCGGAAGACCAAGTTGTGTATTGAGTACTGTACTATTCATTGAAGCCCCTCAGGGGACGACCAGAGTGGGCTGGTTGAGGGATTGCATCATCCCAACCTGATTGACATCTGAGACCCCGTGAGGAAGTATAAAAGAGGGTCTGGGGAACAACCCCTTCAGACGCACCAGAAGAAACGTTAAGCGACCATGTAACAGCAGGAAGTCATCGGAAGGAGGCCACGTGCGTTCAATTCCGTGGCTGGAATTGGTGGCTGGAACCACGGAAAACAGCTTTTAGCTAACAACAGGGAAATCCGCTCCCCTGACTCAACGGATTGGCATCATCAAAGACTTGGGCAAGTTTAAACTGCATCGTTTTTAAACCCAACAACACTCCAGCTTGAACGAACTGATAGTGACTGTTATCTTTCCATCGGACAATACATTATCCCCTAGACAACGATAGAGCTATTTCTTATTGGTTATTATTATACCCGCGCTTTAGATTTAGTATTGACGACGTATATTATCTGTATGTTTGCATTAATCTTATTTTTGTGCCCTTTATCAATAAATACATTTAAAAATAGTACCATCAAACTTCAACGGACCTCTCTATCTTTGCTGGTAAGTGATCCAGTTACGGGATTTCGTAACATCACAAAAATAATCACAATTGAAAATAAAGTGGAAATAATAAAGTGATCGGAAAGAGGTGAAACGCCATCGGTCACTGGAAAAGCATTATAGGCTACAGTCGGTCAACTATTGGAACAATTTTAAAGGATAAAGTGAGCAAGGCTCTGCCCCGATGAAAGCTACAATTATCACCAAGCAATGCAGTGGTTTAATTATTGGGCTTTGGGTTTTTGATCCTCCACATCAACCCGGCACGGATGGACAGCACGCTCGGAAGCGATCTGTCATTGGATCGCCCAGTGCTTTCTTAAGTGTTTTATATGCACAGAAAGGTTAAATATATACTATATACTAATACAAACATTTGGCTGACACTAAATAATACCGGATGTACCTGTTCTGACTTACTTAGTAAAAGAACTTGCGGTTTTTTTTCCGATCCTGATCCATGATAATCTACGCACATCCTCCCATATACCTTAACTCATCTCTAGATTACTTATAATACTTAATACAATGTAAATAGTTGTTATACTGCATTGTTTAGGGAATAATCACAAGAAAAAAAAGTCTATACATGCTCGAACAACAAGTGCTGGAAGAGCACTTCCGGGTTTTTGTGGTTGGCTGGATTCACGCATGCAGAACTCAAGGATAAGGAAGGCCGACTGTATAGTCAACTGATTCTTTCCTGGTAATACAGTCTGCAAATAGCTGCAATATCTATTTTCAAAAGAGGTAGAAATATCTAAAATTCTAGAACAAAAAGCATGCCATAATTCAAACTACCCATAGAAATTGCTGAAGACTGACTATTGAGCACAATTTTCTAATAAGTTTATGAGATTATTAAGCCTACTTTTATTAACTTTGCAGTCAGTTTATTGGCAAATTGAGATATCCTTTGGAAAAGAGATTTCAGAGTGCAATCATTAAACAAAATGGTATTGAGCTGCAATTTGGTAAAATCAAATTCAGATTGCTCTCCTTTTCTTCCCTTGACATATTTCCGATCATCTATTCAACACTGAAAGATCAATTACCTCCACCATCCCTATGATAAGCAAGCAATAATGTTAGAAAAGTTATAGATAGAAATCACTCTGATAAGACATTCAAGAAAATGCACAACTTAGTTGCAGCATATGAAATTAAACATTTGAAAAATAAAATTAATCTCTGTTGATTATTAGTGATAAACTCAATCTGTAGAAATACTCTTCAAAACTGACCCATTGTGCCCTGCTCTGAAGGAAGTTTCCCAACATCTTTTGATCTGACCCGAGTGTGATTTCAAACCCAGAAGGTACCATGAACACCTTCTAAAATGGCAGAGCAAATTCTGTCAAGCAGGTAGTTCAAAAGTTAAGAATAAAATTCTAAAGACAACTTACTATGCACATGCACAAGGCAACAAAATTGCACTCAGTACTGTCAATCCTGCAAAGAACCTCTTGTGAACACTGGGAATTTGCATCTAAATTGAGAGAGCTATTCCAGACTAGGCAAGGCGGAATCATCTTTCAATCAGACTCCTATATCAACACTCTCATCATGTCAAATACATTTCTAGGACTGACAAAAGCTTTCAGGAAAAAGAGGCACTGGGAGTCCAATGTTGATTCTAAGTTCTTAACATTGAGTCAAACAGGAACAAGGAAGATTACAAATAATCACCATCAACTGCCCTTTTGTTTAGTAATCTTGCATGCTAAATACCACATTGAAGGCAAGAAGAACTACAATATACTTAGGGTAGATGTAAGAGGGGAAATTGAAATATTTATCATCAAAAGTGTCTCAATAGTAATGACAATATCAAACTGACTGAATAAGCTGGAAGTGTACTAAAAGGCAGACTACTAAATGAGATCAGGGACAGGTGGCAAAATGCAAGGAAGAATCAACTTCATCTTCACCAAGCATGCAATTGCCTAAATGGATTTTGGTTAAGTACCACCTGACACCAATGTTATTAACACTTTATTAATGATTGAAAGACTGACTGCAAAATGGTTAATCAGAAAGGTCTATTTAGATAAAAGATCAAACTAATTAGCTGCCATGTGCTAATTGATGCCTGGAAAATTGTAGTGCAAACACTTTTAATGCCAATGAATATATTCTTCAAACCAAAAAGAATACTTTGCTTTAATGATTTTCAAGATTATTCTCTGCTGTGACAAGACAACTTTTCCTGGGTAATAGGTCTACAAAGCAAAGCCTACCACTTACTTCTGGTAGTGATCCACATAAAATTCATGTCAGTTGTTGTTTAAAAGCCCCTTAAGTACCATTACTTAATGATGCTGCAAGCTGTTCAAGATGCACACAATCTTGAGTTACAGCTATAAAAAATCTTTTTCTTGACACTTTTAGTGGAAAGAACAATGAGAATGCCAAAGGATATATTAGAGTGGCTAAAAACATAGCAAAGGTTAGACAATAGCAAAAGTGAACCATTAGTCTGCAAATTTAATCAACGTAATTGGATATCATGAGCATTTCCTCTCTTTTAATATCAATGACATCACTAGACTCACCACCATCGATATCATAGGGGCAGTAACAACCAAACTGTAACTCAAAAAGTGAAGTAAAGCAAACAAATCAAAGACTAGGTTCTTTACATTAACTGATTAACCTCTCACAACCCCTAGCCTCTTTTATTGTCAATAAGATATGCGACAGGAATAAGAACATGCTTAACTCATGAGTAGTTTCAAGAGCTAAAGAACAATGCAACCCTACTTAACTGACAAAATTTATACAATTAATTCCCTCTATTTCTGGCACACCACTGCACCATGTGCAAAAGGCACTGGAGAAACTAAATATCTTCTTCAACAGCACCTCCCAAATGCAAAACTTCTAACATACAGTGCCTTGGAAAAGCATTTAGCACCCACAACTATTTTCACTGTCTCAATTTCTAAATTAAAAAATATATTGAAGTAGGATTTTTTGAGTTAATCTACAAAATATTGTGCATGTCAAATCAAAAGGAAAAATTAAAAACCTGTCCGCATTTTACTAATAATTAAAAACCAAACTGTGAGGCTGACAAAGTTTTCATCCCCTTTGCAAACATAGTCGCTGCAGAAGAATAGCACTTGTAAGAGACGCAACTGTAATACCAATTCACTCTGAGCTGCGGAAGTCAGCGGCTGCAACTGGAGATGAAGCTCATGGCTCCACAATCTCCAAGGCCTTGTAAAAAAAGAGTACTTATGGAAAGATGGCATAGAAAAAGCACCATCTAAACAAAACATACTTGTCTGTAAAGATTACAAGGCATCACTTAGAAGATAATGCGAAGATGTGGAAGGTGGTGTTTTGGTTGAATGAAACTAAAGTGGAAATATCTGACCTTAATATTAAGTGACACATGTGGTGTACATCTAATACTGTAGATCAACCAGGTAACAGCAACCCTAAAGTATGATGGAGGTAGCATCATGCTATGAGGACGCTTTCCAGCAGTAGGGACCGAAAATCTGGTCAGGATTGATGGGAAGATGAATGCTGCTAAATACAGAAAGATCCTGGATAAAAACATGCTAGCCTCTGCCAGAAAGCTTAAATTGGGAAGGAAGTTCATCTTTCAGCAGGACAACGACCCAAAGCAAACTGCCAAAGCAATGATGGAGTGGATTCAAATGAAGAAAATTGGTTACCTTGTATGGCTCAGAGCCCTGACCTTAACCCTAACCCATCTGAACATCTCTGTCAAGACCGCAAGATTGCTGTCCACTGCCACTCCCCAACTAAGATGCCACAATTTGGGCAATTTTACAAGAAGGAAATGTTGCTCCATCTCATTGTATAAAGCCAATTGAGACTTATCCAAAAAGACCACTGTATAAGCTGTGATAGATGCAAGAGGGGGTTAAACTAGGTACTGAGTAAAGGGAGATAAACATCTTTGAATTGCTGACATTTCAGTTTTTGAACTTTTGGTTTTTCATGCTTTACAATTTTTTGGTAAAAATTGTTTTTTGTGCTCTACTGTGAAAAAAGGAACACGTGATTCACAAATAAACTCCCTCAGCTAAATTGACCAAAATCCATGGTTGTAATACTCTTATGTGAACAAAGGTCTGGGGGCTGAATGCTTTCTTATAGTACTGTATAACTGGACAAGGACTGCAGGTATGTAGGATTTGCCTTCAAGTAACCACATTCTGGCTTGAAAAAAAAATTACCATTCCTTCTTTCTAATGGATTTTAAATCCTTGGTCTTCATAGCAGACCACAGTATGGAACTATTAGCTATATCAACTGAAAAGATCAAAGGTAACAACTCAGAGTACCTTCTCCAAGTCGATTCTGGTCATACAAATTAAGCAACTCCAACAGCCCAAGCATGAATAATTTATAAACCACTGGAGGACACTATTACTACCATTCCCCTCCCAATTTAGTTTTTTTTACTGTTTGCTGGAAGGCTTCTACATTTGCCACTAATCACAGAGAAACAAAGAACAGAAACAGGCCCTTTGAGCCACTTCATTCACATCAACCAAGGTGTCCATCTAGGCTAGTCTCATTTGTCCACATTTGGTCCATATCCTCTCATCTGTTCCTACCCAAATGTCTTTTAAATATTATTGGACCTGCCTCAGCCATGTTCACAAACAGTTTGTGGCAGATATGTACCACCCTCTATGTGAAAAAGTTGCCTCTCTAATCCTTGTGAATATTTTCCCTTTCACCTTAAACCTGTGCCCCTCAGTCACTCACGTTCCAAGGAATAAAGTCCTAGCCTGCCAGCCTCTCCCTATAACTTGGACCCTCTAGTCTGAGCAACATCCTTGTAAATCTTTTCTGCACTCTTTCTAGTTTAATTATGTCTTTTCCATAATAGGGCAACCAAAAATCTACACAGCATGCCAAACTCATCCTCACCAATGATTTGTACAATTGTAATGTAATTTCCCAACTCCTATACATAATGCCCTGACTGAAGACCAGCATGCCAAAATCCTTCCTCACTATCTTGTCTGTCTATAATGCCACTTTCAGCAAACATAGTACTTGTCATTCTGTTCCATAGCACTCCCCAAGGCCTTTGCCTTTATTTTATAACTCCTACTCTGGTTTCATTCCCCTAAATGCAACACTTCACTCTTTTCTGAATTGGAATTTATTTGTTAACCCTCAGCCCACTTAACTAGTTTAACACAGAAATTTCAAACAAAATTTCAAACCATAAAATTCAGATGAAAACAGTATGCAAACATCAGTGAACAAACCAAAATGCTTCAAAATAACATTTTCTCAAAAGTTAACACAAAAGCAGAATACTATATCAAGCTCAGCAAGACATAATATTTGACACAAATTTAGAGGAAAAACTGAAACAAATCATTTTTCTTCTAACATCTAACCTGACTCTAATACTGAACTATTATTCATAACATATACTTAACAAATGACATTGTACCTCTCAGTAATCTGAAAGTAATAAACTATCCTTAGTGCTAATTCAATTAATTAACCACCTAGTTTGGAAATTCACCAATTTATCCATCCTACATTAGACAAGTCAACTCAAGTTGCAATATTGCCAAACACAGGCCTCAGTGCATGAAAATGCTTATAAGGCACACTGCTTACCAGTGACTGTTAGTTGAAATGCTTCTTGCCTTAAGACCAAATGCAAGAAAAAAATTAGATAAAGAGAGAATTTGCTATGATGGCCTGCTAATACTAATTCTCAGATGTTCATAAAAATATGGCTTTTTGAGCAATACATCTTAAGGACTAGCAGCACCCCGGAACCAAACACCAATATATCAGCACTTTTAGGAAAGGAATTCTGGATACCACGTTATCAATACATACCTGTTGAACGTCTTGAGATGACAGTTCTGTGCTCCCCACCATCACAGATGTAGTGTCAGTATTTACAGATTGTGTCTCTAGTCCATCAACTATTGTGCCATTTCTGTCACCACCTCCTCCAGTGTCCCCAACAATCACATCTCCATTGGTTTTGCTCACAGAGGTTCTCTGTTCCTCAATGACAGAAGCCAGCTCTCCATGAGATGGGTTGAGTCTATAATGTCGTGCTAACCCGCCCCTTCCAATGTAAGACTTTTCACATGTGTCACATTTAAACTTTTTGGGCTTGAACGAACAAGGGATTGAAAGGCTTGAATCATCTATTTTTGTTTTCACATCTTCTTCCTCAAAACTGTATTCAGAATAGTCATCTGAATCAGATTGATGGCCTTCTGCCAAATCTTCTGTCTTTATGAACTTGTAGTCTTTAACTTTGTATTTTGGAGGTCGCGATATACGACCAGATCGAGTTTTGATCTTCACAGGCTTTTTTTCCTTTGATTTATCACTAACTTCCTGCTTCTTCATGTGACTAGTAGAAATTGTATTTGCTACTGCTGTTGTGGTGGCATTTATTGTGGTAGTTACAGTATTAGTGAAAATGCCAGACTGACTACTGATGGTGACCCCAGGAATCATGCGTATAGAATTTACAGGTGCAAGTGGTGGGGGCTGCCGCTGAACAAGTAGTTGAATTGGAGGTTCTGAAGAGCTGTGCAAAATATACTGTTGTGACCCAGTGGTTGAAAGAGGCTGTATTCTAATTATCTGAGGTCCAGAAATATTAACTCCTCCGGATACAGTTGTTCTTTGGTTAGCCATCTGATTGGATGCTGCTGTTTTAGGCTGCACTACTGCTAAAGGTGGCATCGGCCTATCCTTCTCCTCCTGGGATGGGACAGTTTGAATGTGAACTTGAACAGTATCTAGTTGATGCTGCAAGAAAGCAAAAAGAAGTTAATATTTACTGACGTTTACTGTTCACAACCATGGCATGCTCATTCAAAGAGCAACTGAGCAGTAGTGACCTAAAAATTCTATTCTGGGATCTTGAGTGAGGCAAGATTTGGGAATTAGCCTCAACTGCTGTGGGTTAAGGATAAAATGAGACCTGATGAGGGGTTTCAGCCTGAAACATTGGCCGTTTATTTCTTTCCATAGATGCTGCTTGAGCTGCCGAGTTCCTCCATCATTCAATACATTTTACTCTAAATTAGTTAAAATGGTTGCCACAGTTAACAACCAGCAAGTGACCTAGTGGAATAAAGTTATAAACCAAACAGAACACCTGTCCACTAACGCAGCTATAACTTTATGAACTGGCAACCTGGGTTTCAACTGGACACTCACGCATTTTAAAGAATAAAAAGTATATCTCTTCTTTTGAGGCTTGACAAGGCAGAGGTGGAGTTATATTTCCCTTTTACTGGAACATCAAAAAGCCAAAGGTTATTACATCAAAGTAAGAGATCTGCCATTTACTAGAGAGATTTAAAGCAAAGTTTACACATAGGTGGTGAATATTTGGAATTCCCTACACAGGTAAAGCATGATACTCAGTCCCCAACATGTTGAAGACAGATCAACAAGCTTTTAAATATTAAGGCAGTCAAGGGATATGGGGTTAGTGCAGTAAAGTGGCACGAGGGAAATAATCAGCAATGATCTTTTTGGATGGCAAAAATGAACACGAAGAGTCAAATGGCCTACTCCTGCTTTGTAATAACAAAGCATCAATCCTTATCTTAAGGTATGCAAAGACAAAAGAATCAATTCAATTTTAAAATCCCACTTGGCTACAAATCTCAAATCAAATGTTTTATCATCAGTGCAGAATTCATTTTTCCTATTATATACTTTATTTTCACAGAATTCAGGAAATTTTAATTACTAGTTAAAGTCATTCAAATAGTTTTGTCATTTCATTGGATTTTATACTATACTCATTTTATTAAAAACTTCAGGTCACATTAATCTACAATGGGCAACACAATGGTGCAGCTGCCTTGCAGTCCCGGAGTCTCAGTGAATCCTGACTACAGACACTAGCTGCTTGGAGGTTGTATATTCTGCTCGGGAATGAGTGAGCTTCCTCTGCAGACTCCAGGTTTCACCCACTTCTGAAAGATGTAGGGGTTGGTAGATTAATTGGTCACTGTACACTGGCCCTGTAGGTGAATATGGGGAATTGACGGGAACATGGGGTGAATAAAAAGAAATGGGATGAATGTAGGATTGATGTAAAGAGTGGCTGATGATTAGTGTGGGCTGAAGAGTCTGTTTCCAGTCTCACTGAAGCAACCTTAGAAAAAGTCAGATTATTAAAAATAATCTTCCTAAAGCCAACTTGTATAACTTGCCCATTTGATGAGGAAGTCGTACAATCCGTGCCCTATACATATTGTAAGAGATAACTGCATAAAGGAATTACACTTAATAATACTAGTAATCAACAATGCAAAGTCCATACCATAATTCAGGTGTAAAGTTGTTTCCATTGCAGTAAGAATTTTGTTCATTAAAACCAGTTTCCTCATAAATCAACCAAATTAGCAACATTTGATAAAGGTACCAGAAACATTCCACCTTAATCTTGGTGAATATACACTTTTTATTTTAATTACTAGCAACTGTGGTTCTCTTTTAGCCCAAGGGCATGGCCAACCAAAAGGATGAGCATGATCCACCACAAGCACTTCTCCGCAAATTGTATCCCATTTCAGGAGCCCCTTAATTCAGAGTGAATGCGTACAGCATTAGTTTCTCCACCCATGAATGAATAGTAAATCAGATCATTCCGTTTATTTTCATGGTACTCTGTACTTCAAAAGCAATGTAAATATTAATAGCACAGAATATGTAGGCAATATCATAGGCATGTGCTGACATGTTATTAAGTTTTATGAGTTTTTATTTTCAGTGAAAAGGGGATAATAGAAAGGAAATTAAACTGTAATGAAGATCATTTTAGAATTAATATTCTGGAATCTAGTAAGGCAAGATTTATATTGTACTGCTAACACAAAAGTACAGAATTTTGTTTGTTTTATATTTTCTGAAACAGAACACATGAACCTTCAATCCATCAATACAAGCAGCTTGCATCTTACAAACTTGATTGAGATTTTTTGGGGAGGTAACCAAAGTAATTGATGAGTATAAGTAACACAGAGGTTGTTACCTATGTGGACTTCAGTATTGCACCTGACAAGGTCCCTCATGGTACGTTGTCCAGGAAAATCAAGATAAAGGGATCCATGGTGGATTTCTCATTTGGATTTAGAATTGGCTTGCCCATAGAAGACACAGGCCATTGGCAAAAGGGTGTTCTTCTGACAGGAGGTCTGTGACCAATGTGTTCTGCAGAAATCAGTGCTGGCAACTCTTACATATGGCATATGTGAGGTGTTGCACTTTGGGAGGTCAAATGCAAGGGGAAAATATACGCTTAATGACAAGGAAAGCATGATGTACAGAAGGTTCTTGGAGCCCAAGTCCATCGCTGAAAGTGACAAGTAGATAAATAATGCGTATGGCATGCTAGAATTCATTGTTAGAGGTATGGAGCATAATAGATAGCAAATTATGTATAAAACTCTGAAATACTGCATGCAGCTCTGGTCGCCGGTCGCTCCATTACAGTTAAGATGTGGAGACTCTGGAGAGGGTTCAGAAGAGATTAAACAGGATAGTGCCTGGATTACAAGGCATTAATTATAAGCAAAAGATGGATAAATCTGAATTGTTTTCTTTGGAACAAATGCTGAGGGGTGATTGAAACAAGTTTATAAAATTATGAGAGGCACAGCAAGGGTAGAGTCGGAATTTTTTTCCCCAGGATAGAAATGTTGAATACTACCACACCTAGCTTAAGGTGAAGGGGAAAAATTTAAATGGGATGTGCAGGGAAAGTCTTTTTTGAAAGAACAAAGAGTGGTAGTTGCCTAGAACACAACATCTGGGGTGGAAGGATTAATATTTATGATAGTGGCATTCAAGAGCCTTTTAGATAGGCACAAAAATATGCAGGAAATGGAGAACTATGGATCATGTGTAGGCAGTAGATTAATTAAGCATAATGTTAGACACAGACATCATGAGCCGAAGGGCCTATTCCTGTGTTGTACTATTCTATGTTCTAGTCCTATCATTTAAAGATAATGGCGATCTAACTGTAATCTCAACTTTACATTCCTATCTACTCATGGCAACCTTTAATGCCCTTACCTTTCAACAAGTCATCAACTTACTGTTTTAAAATTATTTTTACAGCTTATCCCAGGAACATACAACCTCGCCACATCCATCAGGATCTTGTTTCCATTAGGTCTCCTCTGACTCTTCTAAGTGCCACATATAAGCCTCACTGTCCAGCTTTTCCTCACAAGACAACCCTCCCTTTCCACTTACTGAGCTTTCTCAGAACATTTCCAAGAAACCTGCATTTTTCCCCCAAAATCAATACTATACCCATACTTTAGATATCCTCCTTCCATTGGTATTCATTTCCCCTATCAACAATGTCATTGTTAACTTTCTTTACTACCCACTGTACCTGCAGCATAGGATAGCCAGATCACTTTGCATTTTTGAGTTCCACAGACTTCCATTAACTAGATAGATAATTTTTAAAATTTTTTCCTATCAAAATAGACAATTCCACATTTTTCCCCACATTATACTTCACTTGCAGAGCCTCTATCCTCTCAGTTAACACACGACTTTATAGCCTCATGTCCCCTTCACAACTTATTCTTCCATTCTTTGCATCATCTGCAAATTAAGCAACTACATAGAAACATAAAAAACTTACAGCATAATACAGGCACTTTGGCCCACAAAGTTGTGCCAAACATGTCCCTAGCTCAGAAATTACTAGTCTTACCTATAGCCCTCTATTTCACTAAGCTCCATGTACCTATCTAAAAGCCTCTTAAAAGACCTTATTGTATCCGCCTCCACCACCGTTGCCGGCAGCCCATTCCACAAACTCACCACTCTCTGTGTAAAAAACTTACCCCTGACATCTCCTCTGTACCTACTCCCCAGCACCTTAAACCCATGTCCTCTTGTGGCAACCATTTCAGCCCTGGGATAAAGCTTCTGACTATCCACACGATCAATGCCTCTCATCGTCTTGTACACATCTATCAGGTCACCTCTCATCCTCCTTCGCTCCAAGAAGAAAAGGCCGAGTTCACTCAACCTATTCTCATAAGGCTTGCTCCTTGTAAATCTTCTACACCCTTTAAATGGCTTCCACATCCTTCCTGTAATGAGGCGACCAGAACTGAGCACAGTACTCCAACTGTGGTCTGACCAGGGTCCTATATTGCTGCAACATTACCTCTTGGCTCCTAAATTCAATTCCACGATTAATGAAGGCCAATACACCATACGCTTTCTTAATCACAGAGTCAACCTGTACAGCTGCTTTGAGCGTCCTATGGACTCGGAACCCAAGATCCCTCTGATCCTCCACACTGCCAAGAGTCTTACCATTAATACTATATTCTGCCATCATATTTGACCTACCAAAATGAACCATTTCAAAATTATCTGGGTTGAACTCCATCTGCCATTTCTCAGCCCAGTTTTGCATCCTATCAATGTCCCGCTGCGACCTGACAGCCCTCCACACTATCTACAACGTTCGTGTCATCAGCAAACTTACTAACCCATTCCTCCACTTCCTCATCCAGGTCATATACCCTTACGAAGAGTGAGGGTCCCAGAACAGATTCTGAGGCACTCCATGGTGACCGACCTCCATGAAGAATATGAGACTCTTTGCCTTCTGTGGGCAAGCCAGTTCTGGATCCACAAAGCAATGTCCCCTTGGATCCCATGCCTCCTTACTTACTTTCTCAATAAGTCCTGCATGGGGTACCTTATCAAATGCCTTGCTGAAATCCATATATACTACATCTACTGCTCTTCCTTCATCAATGTGTTTATTCACATCCTCAAAAAATTCAATCAGGCTCGTAAGGCACAACCTGCCCTTGACAAAGCCATGCTGACTACTCCTAATCATATTATACCCCTCCAAATATTCATAAATTCTGCCTCTCAGGATCTTCTCCATCAACTTATCAACCACTGAGGTAAGACTCACTGGTCTATAATTCCCTGGACTATCTCTACTCCCTTTCTTGAATAAAGGAACAACATCCGCAACCCTCCAATCCTCCGAAACCTCTCCCGTCCCCACTGATGATGCAAAGATCATCACCAGAGGCTCAGCAATCTCCTCCCTCGCCTGGGGTACATCTCATCCAGTCCCAGTGACTTATCCACCTTGATGCTTTCCAAAAACTCCAGCACATCCTTTCTTAATATCTACATGCTCAGGCTTTTCAGTCTGCTGTAAGTCATCACTACGATCCTTTTCCATAGTGAATACTGAAGTATTAAGTACCTTAATACTATTTCCTCCAGTTCCATACACACTTGTCCACTGTCACATCTGATAGCTCCTATTCTTTCATGTCTTATCCTCTTGCTCTTCACATACTTGTAGAATGCCTTGGGGTTTTCCTTAATTCTGCCCACCAAGGCCTTCTCATAGCCCCTTCTGGCTCTCCTAATTTCTTTCATAAGCTCCTTCCTTTCATGTCTTTACACAAATCATTTCCATAAACTGAACCATTCTCATCACAGCACTTGTTATTTTATGCCAACCACAAAATGACATTCACGCTCCTCTATTTTCCATCAGCCAGCTAATCCTCTATCCAAGAGCCTTTCATATGAGGAAAGGTGGGACAATTAGGATTACATGTGGCATTTACAAGAGTGAGAGAGCACACACCAGTCCTCAAGGGATCAGCAGTGAAAAGGGTAAGCTGTTTCAAGTTCTTGGGTGTCAACGTCTCTGAAGATCTATTCTGGGCCCAACATACTGATGCAATTATAAAGAAGGCACACCAAGGGTATATTTCATTAGGAATTTGCAGAGGTTGTATGTCACCAAAAAGTAGCAAATTTCTACAGATGTACCATGCAGAACATTCTAACTAGTTGCATTACTGCCTGGTATGGAGGGGTAACTGCACAGAGAATTGGAAAAAGCAGCATCATGGACACTAGCCTCTGCAGCATTGAGTACATCTTCAAAAGGTAATGCCTCAAAAAGTAGCATCCATCTTAAAGATCCCTATCACCCAGGACATGCCTCTTCTCATTGCTACCAACAAGGAGAAGGCACAGGAACCTGAAGACACACACTCAACATTTTAGGAACAGCTTCTTTCCCTCCATCAGATTCTGAATGGACAGTGAACCCATGAACACTACCTCACTATTTTTGCACTCATTTTGCACAGCTTATTTAATTTTATATATTTCTCATTGTAACGTATAGCTTTTTAACGTATTGCATTCTACTGATGCTCCCAAACAACAAATTTCACGACATATGCCAAAGATATTAACCTGATTCTGATTTTCTGAAATAACTACTGACAAAGCACCTGATTAAATGCCATCTGGAAATCTATGTATAGTACATCCACTTTATCCTCCGTATATATAACTTCTTAAAAAAACTCCTATAAATCGGGCAAACTCAATTTCCCTTTCACAAAACCATGTTGAATCTGCCTGACTACCTTGGGTTTCTTGAGTAACCTGTTAAAATATCCTTAGCAGCTTAAGCTTGGAACATTTTCTTTTTCAAATTTGTTATCAAGACAATTAACTTGAACTTTCCTATTTTCCATCTGACTCCCTCTTTAAACAAGTCATATTTTGTATTTTCCAATTTAACAGAATCACCATGAAATCTAAGTAAGTTTTGAAAATTAAAACCAAGACATTATGTCACCAGCTACTTTAAGATCCTAATATGCAAGTCCATATAATCCGTCTACCTGCTTCCCCCCACAAATTATTCAGTACCATTTCGTTAATAACTGAATTTTTCTTGAGCTCCTCCCTTCCTTTCAATTCCTGATTAACAAATATTTCAGACTGTTGTTTGCAGCTCCAGCAGGAAGATTGATGCTAAATACCTTATTTGTCATTTCTTATGTTTTTATATCATTGTTCTGAGACTCACTTTCTGTAGGACCAATGCTTATTTTGTTAACATTTTTGAGTAATAATAGTTCCCAGTATCCTTAATTTTCCTGTCTTATTAATATTTTCATCATTCTTTGCTTCCCTATCTAGGTGCAGTTACATTGTTTGATAATACCTTTAAGTTTTTGACAGATGGCAAGACCACCCTTCGGTTTTTTTCATTGGAATGCAGCTGAAAAAAAATTCATTTCAGTTAGTCTGTAAAGCATCTGTAAGTACCTGTGCTGAAGATGTTACTCGCAATGGGGCCATCTTTTGTTGTACATGTGCAATACTTTGTTGTAAATTCTGCTGAAGGACAGCCTGATGGGCAGCATTCTGCAACTGTCGTGCTGCATTGTGAACGATCGTCAATGGTTGAGTATACGCAGCCTGCTGCTGTGAAACTGCCGTTGGAATCTTAGGCTGACTAGGCTGGTTTACTGTAGAAGACTGAGTAGAAATAGTTATTTGCTGAACTTGAGCTGGGTTGCATGAATCAATCCTATGGACAACCTGACTTGATTGAACACCTGTTTGCACCTGCGGCATCAGAGAATTACATACAGGAACTTGTATCATCTGATTTTGATCTGTTGGAAGCTCTCGGGTTTCGGGGGCAACACACGAAGTTAGGCTGCTTTTCTGTAGTACCCGATTCTCAGGAGGCTCAGAATTCAAATGGACGGCAGTGGTTTTGCCGAAATGTGCCGCATGTTGCTGGGATTTAGTAACATGGGCGATGACATGCTGCAGTTCATCCGTTAGCCCAACATGCTGCACAAATTGTGTATGATCTTGTTGCTGCTGCTGACTGCCAAACATTTGAGCCGCTTCACTTTCACTTACTTCTACCAGTCCTTGCTGCTTTGTTAACTGCTCAACCAGTTGTTGTTGTTCCTCTGGGGTCAATCCAGTGCCTTCCACGAAAGTACCATCGGGTTGTACGTAAATAATGGTGCTAGGGGTGGACTCAATAGAAATACTTTCCAGCTCCTCGGCCACGGCGAAGTCACCCGCACTCACCGCTGCCATGGTGCCAACAGACGGAGGAGCCTCTCCCAAAGAATTCAAGATCCCGGTAGCATTCAGGAGTCCATCCCCATCATCGGACAGCGTGCTCACCACCTGAGTCGCCCCTTCCTCCACGGCCACCTGAACATATTCCGGCAACACTTGGCAGGAATGGACTTCGAACTGCTTGCAGGGTACACTGGCGCAGGGGACATGCGACGCGGCCTCTTGATGTGCTAGGCTCTCCAGACGACTGTTGCCGTGCTGCGGTTCTGTAACAGCCCCGTCCTCGGTTGTCAGGCTGTTCTCCTCCTCGTCCGCCATGTTGGCGTCCGTGCTCAGGCAGAGCGAGTCGGGAACTGCACCGCTAATTTCTCCGTCCACAATTTTTTCGCCCCGAAGACTGTTTCCTGATTGACATGGGGAAAATAATCTCCAAAAGGCTGGCTAAACTGAAAAAATCCGTCAAATCAGCAAGGAAAAGATTAATCCGTCTCCATATAAAAAAACCGCACGTCACAGAGCCTGACACAACATGGCGGAAAGCCGGAGTACGGGTGCCGGCAAAGCTTAAAAAAATTAAGTGGATGTCGTAAAGATTCGTGTTTGTCGGAACGAGAGCCAAAAGCGAAATCAGCATGTGGGGATGAACCACCAATCCGAAACTGCCCCACGTGGTTGTGAGCGTGAATTACATTATAATGAATGGGCCAGTATAGTGTAACACGTATGTGAAATATACCTCGAAACCACAGAGATAATGAGAGTAAAATATAATTTACAAATACAGTCCGTATCATAAATGTGAGTCTTAAACAGGGATTTTTAAGGATTTTTAAAAAGTCCTTGAGAAGCGAAAAAAACAGTGGCCGCCCAACGTGGGGCTCGAACCCACGACCCTGAGATTAAGAGTCTCATGCTCTACCGACTGAGCTAGCCGGGCGCTGAGAAACAGCGAACTCCTGTCTCTTATAACATGTAAAGACAGATGAGTTACCGTGTATTTATGTATTTGTATTTTTTGAAAAACTCCAAAAAATAATTTATTTCCAAAGCAGAATTCCTCATTGATATTCAGAATCTAAGTTCTGCTATGCAGACTGTATTTCTTTTCTCCAACCTAAAGATAAAATACTATATACTCTATTTACAACATTTTATTTTTATGTCATTATGGTATTACAAACTTTCGGTATCTTTGTACTCGGTGAAAGTTTGGTATGATCGCTACCATAATGTAACTGATGAGAAAACAAATACATCATTTCAAAACAGTGTTTAAAACAGTAAGACATTATTGCATTGAATAAGAGATGTCTGTCAAAACTACTATTCAATAAAGAAAATATGATATTTTATTTTTACGCTTGACGTTGTGAAAGAAATATATTTCCCGTTATGTGTAAGTTATTTGATAAAATTATGTAAAAGTAGAGAAATGTAGTTGTAAGTTATTTTTCCTCTCTCTGACAATTTCCTGTCACATAGACTCATATCAACCTAGCTCAGTCGATGAAAGTAAGTATTCTTCATCACTGTTGTCTGAAAACTAGAGAAAACGCACGTTTTAATCCTCTTTTGCCAAATCAGCGGTCGGAAAACATCATTGTATTCTTCAGCAATGCACACAAAATGTTGGGGGAACTCAGCAACTCGGCAGCATCGATGGAAATGAATAAACAGTCGACGTTTCTTCAGGACTGTAGTCTTCATTCGATTTAGCGGTCAAGCACCTTGGCAAATACCTGGGGCTGTTATACACGCTCACACCCGGATGGAAGTTTATAAATTGGTAAGCTGTTGAAAAAGTTAGTAAATAAAAAAGGTAAGTAGAAACGAAAGTAGATCAAAAGCCCACAGCAAAAATACTAACTTGCATAATTCGAGAGGCTGCCTCAATGACTGTCGTCCGGTAGAACTTACGTACATCTACCAGATGGTCATTAAGTATCTGAACACCTGCCTGGGGAGTGACTTGGATCCGCTCCAGTTTGCCTACCGTCACAATAGGTCCGCAGCAGATGTCATTTCACTGGTTCTTCACTCAACCCTGGAACATCTGGACAATGAAGATGCACACATCAGGACGCTATTGCTGTTCGGCATTCAGTTTTATCATTCCCTCAAAACTTATCAATAAGCTACAAGACCTTGGCCTCAATACCTCCTTGTGCAACTGGATCCTCGATTTCCTCACTTGCAGACCTGAGTCAGGTTGGATTGGGAACATCTCCTCCACCGTCTCCATCAGCACAGGTACACCACAAGGGTCTGTGCTTAAACCCCTGCTCTACTCACTTTATATTCATGACTCTGAGGTTAAGCACAATGCCACGTTCAAGTTTGCTGACAACATCACCATAACGGGGGGGGGGGGGGGGGGAACCAAAGGTGGTGATGAAACAGCATGTAGGAGGGAGACTGACAATCTGGCTGAGTGGGGCCACTGCAACATCCTCTCACTCAGTGTCAATAAGACCAAGGAGCTTGGTCCTATTGACTTCAGCAAGAGGAAACCAGAGGTCCATGAGTCAGTCCTCATCAGGAAATCAGAGATGGAGAGGAACTTTAATTTGTCAGTGTTACCATTTCAGAGAATCTGTCCTGGGCCCAGCACATAAGTGCAACTACAAAGAAAGCACGGTAGCACCTCTACATCCTTAGAAGTTTGTGAAGATTTGATATGACATCTAAACCTTTGACAAATGTCTATAGGTGTGTGGTGGAAAGTGTATTTACTGGTCTACAAAGTATCCAGGACATCTTCAAGGAGCGTTGTCTCAGAAAGGCAGCGTCTATTACAAAGGACCTCCAGCATGCTCTTTTCTCACTGTTACCATCAGGAAGGAGGTACAGATGCCTGAAGGCACCCACTCAGTGACTCAGGAACAGCTTCTTCCCCTCTGCCATCCGATTCCTAAATGGATATTGAAGCTATGAACACTACCTCACTTTTTATTATATATTATTTCTTTTTTTGCACAATTTTTAATCTATTCAATATATGTATACTGTAGTTGATTACTTATTTTTTATTATTATTTTATTTTTATCCTTTCTCTGCATTATGAGCAGCATTGAACGGCCACTGCTAAGTTAACAAATTTCACGACACGTGCTGGTGATGATAAACCTGATTCTGATTCTGGTTGCATACAACCTGCTATGGAAACACCAATGCCCTTGAATGGAAAATCCTACAAAAAGTAATGGATATGGCTCAATCCATCACGGGTAAAGCCCTCCCCAGCATTGAGCACATCTGCATGGATGTCACAAGAAAGTAGCATCCATCATCAAGGCTCTTCACCATCCAGTCCATGCTCTCTTCTTGCTACTACCATTAGGAAGGAAGTATAGGAGCCTCAGGACCCACACCACCAATTCAGGAACAGTTATTACCCTTCAACTATCAGGCTCTTGAACCAATGGAGATAACTTTATTCAACTTCACTTGCCCCCTCACTGAATTGTTCCCACAACCTATGGACTCTCTTTCAAGGACTCTTCATCTCATGTTTTCTGTATTCATTGTTTATTCATTTAGTTATTGTCATTATTTCTTTTCTTTATGGATGTTTGTATTTGATGTTTGTATTTGCACAATTTGTTGTCATTTATGACTATCAGGCTAAGTGCAAATCATAAGCCTAATTCAAGTTTACTGTTGTTGGCTGAAACAAAGGTGGGGACGAGCTGGCAAGTACTCCTTAGGGGATCAGTAACTTTAAATTCCTTGGTGTTATCAGATTAAAGGATCTATTCTCGGTCCAACCCATAAGCATCATTACAAAGTAGGCATGACAGCACCTCTTCTTTCTTAGAAGTTTGTGCAGATTCTGCAAGGCACGACCGTGCATCTTTCACCTCAGATGGTATGGGCCCCCAAATCCTAAGAACTTTTGACAGGGGTACAATTGAGAGCACCCTGACTGGCTGCATCACTGCCTGGTATGGGAACTGTACTTCCTTCAATCACAGGATCCTGCTGAGAGTGGTGTGGACAGCCCAGCGCATCTGTAGTTGTGAACTTCCCATGTTTCAGGACATTTACAAAGAAGATTTGAAAAAAGGGCTTGAAGGATCATTGGGGACCTGAGTCGCCCCCAACCACAATCTATTCCAGCTGCTACCATCCGGGAAACGGTATTGCAGCATAAAAGCCAGGATCAACAGGGTCTGGGACAGCTTCTTCCACCAGGCCATCAGACTGATTAACTCATGCTGATTTGAGTGTATTTCTATGTTGCATTGACTGTTCTATTTATTATAAATTACTATGATTGCACATTGCACATTTAGATGGAGACATAATGTAAAGATTATTACTCCTCATGTATGTGAAGGATGTAAGAAATAAAGTCAATAAGTCAATTCAATTCATCTAAAACTTTGACAAACTTCTATAGATACACGATAGAAAGTATCCCGACTAGATGCATCATGGCATGGTATGGAAACACCAATGCCCAAGAACAGAAAAGCCTGCAAAAAGTGATGGATACAGCCCAGTCCATCGCAGGGAAAGACCTCCCAGCATTGAGCACACTCATAAAGAGCCCTGTCACAATAGAAGCAGCATCCATCATCAAGAGCCTTCACCATCCAGGAATCCTCCATCTGGAAGGAGATAGAGAGCCTTTGATCTCACACCATCAGGTCTGGGAACAACTCTGTATCGATTCCACAACCTACAGACTTATATCCAAGGAATTTACAACTCAGATACACCAGGAAAGCAATAGATCCCTTTTCATGTCCTTTGTATTATTTATTTTCTTACTTAATTGTTATTATTATAGAACTGAGAAATTCTAAGGGTAGAAAGATCCTAATGGGAGTTATCTACAGGCCCCCAAACAGCAGTCTGGATGTAGGGTGTAAGTTGAATGAAGAGTTAAAATTGGCATGTCGCAAAGGTAATGATACAGTTGTCATGGGGGATTTCAACATGCAGGTAGACTGGGAGAATCAGAATGGTACTGGACCCCAAGAAAGGGAGTTTGTGGTGTGCCTCCGAGATGGATTCTTAGAACAGCTTGTACTGGAGCCTACCAGGGAGAAGGCAATTCCAGATTTAGTGTTGTGCAATGAACCAGAGTTGATCAGGGACCTGGAGGTAAAGGAACCATTAGGAGGTAATGACCATAATATGATATGTTTTAACCTACAATTTGAGAAGGAGAAGGGAAAATCAGATGTGTCAGTATTACAGTTGAACAAAGGGAACTATGGAGCTATGAGGGAGGAGCTGACCAAAGTTCAATGGAACAATACCCTAGCAGGGAAGACAGTGGAACAAAAATGGCAGGTATTTCTGGGAATAATGCAGAAGGTGCAGGATCGGTTCATTCCAAAGAGGAAAAAAGATCCTAAGGGGAGTAAAAGGCAGCCGTGGCTGATGAGGGAAGTAAAGGGCAGTATAAAAATAAAAGAGAAGAATTATAACATAGCAAAGATGACTGGGAAACTGGAGGACTGGGAAGCTTTTAAAGAGCAACAGAAGATAACAAAAAAGGCAATACGCCAAGAAAAAATGAGGTACAAAGGTAAACGAGCCAAGAATATAAAGGAGGATAGTAAAAGCTTCTTTAGGTATGTGAATAGCAAAAAAATAGTTAAGACCAAAATTGGACCATTGAAGACAGAAAAGGGTGAATTTATTATGGGAAACAAGGAAATAGCAGATAAGTTGAACAAGTACTTTGCATCTGTCTTCACTAGGGAAGGCACAAACAATCTCCCAGATGTAATAGTGGCCAAAGGAACTAGGGTAAAGGATGAACTGAAGGAAATTTATATTAGGCAAGAAACGGTGTTGGATAGACTGTTGAGTCTGAAGGCTGATAAGTCCCCGGGACCTGATGGTCTGCATCCCAGGGTACTTAAAGAGGTGGCTCCAGAAATCATGGACGCATTGGTAATCATTTTCCAATGCTCTATAGATTCAGGAACAGTTCCTGCTGACTGGAGGGTAGCTAATGTTGTCCCACTTTTCAAGAAAGGAGGGAGAGAGAAAACAGGGAGTTATAGACCGGTTAGCCTGACTTCAGTGGTGGGAAAGATGCTGGAGTCAATTATAAAAGATGAAATTACGACACATTTGGATAGCAGTAGAAGGATCAGTCCGAGTCAGCATGGATTTATGAAGGGAACATCATGCTTGACTAATCTTCTGGAGTTTTTTGAGGATGTAACTATGAAAATGGACAAGGGAGAGCCAGTGGATGTAGTGTACCTGGACTTCCATAAAGCTTTTGATAAAGTCCCACATAGGAGATTAGTGGGCAAAATTAGGGCACATGGTATTGGGGGCAGAGTACTGACATGGATTAAAAATTGGCTGGCTGACAGGAAACAAAGAGTAGCAATTAACGGGTCCCTTTCGGAATGGCAGGCTGTGACCAGTGGGGTACCGCAAGGTTCGGTGCTGGGACCGCAGCTGTTTACAATATACATTAATGATTTCGATGAAGGGATTAAAAGTAACATTAGCAAATTTGCTGATGACACAAAGCTGGGTGGCAGTGTGAAATGTCAGGAAGATGTTATGAGAATGCAGGGTGACTTGGACAGGTTGGGTGAGTGGGCAAATGTATGGCAGATGCAGTTTAATGTGGATAAATGTGAGGTTATCTATTTGGTGGCAAAAAAAAAAATTCCAGAAAGCTGATCTACTGGAGTTGTAATTAACATTAAATAATTAAATATTAAAAACAAAAAAAAAAGAATAGGAAGGCAGATTACTATCTAAATGGAGTCAAGTTAGGAAAAGGGGAAGTACAACAAGATCTAGGTGTTCGTGTACATCAGTCAAAGAAAGCAAGCATGCAAGTACAGCAGGCAGTGAAGAAAGCTAATGGCATGCTGGCCTTTATAACAAGAGGAATTGAGTATAGGAGTAAAGAGGTCCTTCTGCAGCTGTAAAGGGCCCTGGTGAGACCCCACCTGGAGTATTGTGTGCAGTTTTGGTCTCCAAATTTGAGGAAAGACATTCTTACTATTGAGGGAGTGCAGTGTAGGTTCACAAGGTTAATTCCCGGAATGGCGGGACTGTCATACGTTGAAAGATTGGAGTGACTGGGCTTGTATACACTGGAATTTAGAAGGATGAGTGGGAATCTGATTGAGACATATAAGATTATTAAGGGATTGGACACGCTGGAGACAGGAAGCATGTTCCGGCTGATGGGTGAGTCCAGAACTAGAGGCCTCAGTTTAAGAATAAGGGGTAGACCAGTTAGAACTGAGATGCGGAAAAACTTTTTCTCCCAGAGAGTGGTGGATATGTGGAATGCTCTGCCCCAGAAGGCAGTGGAGGCTAAGTCCCTGGATGCATTCAAGAGAGAGTTAGATAGAGCTCTTATAGATAGCGGGGTCAAGGGATATGGGGAGAGGGCAGGAATGGGGTACTGATTGTGTATGATCAGCCATGATCACAGTGAATGGCGGTGCTGGCTAGAAGGGCCGAATGGCCTACTCCTGCACCTATTGTCTATTGTCTATTGTAATTGTTATAGTTTTGTTTTGTCTTTACAGGGATTGTCCTCTTTTGCTCGTTGCTTGCTTGTTAGACTTTGTGTGTAATTTCTCATTGATTTCATTGTATGTAATTGTCCAACTGTGAATGTGCCCAAGGAAATGAATCTCAGGATGACATACTTACTTTGATAATAAATATACTTTGAACTCATAAAATAATAATTGGGTAATAACAATAATAATAACGCTAATACAATAATGCAGGATCATAGAAACTGAAACGCAGGAGGCTACTTGGCCATTCCTGTCTAAGTCAACTGAAAGAGAGCTACACAGCCTATCCTCAGTTCCCAACAAATGTTTCATAGTCCTATAAGTCACAGTTCTTCCAGTACACATTCTGCCACTTGGCCTCAAATAGTGAGTTCCAGACCACTAAGGTGCATTTTTGCTTCAATTCCTTTCTAAAACTTTAACCGATTAGTTCAAAATTATGACGCCTTTCAAACCTTTCTGCTTAAAGTAGATCTTTCCTTCATATCCAAACTTTCCCCATATGTCACAACCACGGACTCTGCTACAGAGTCTGGATGACCTTGCAACGGACAGCTGAACAGGGTCATCAATCACGCTCATGAGTATGCACATTTGTTCCAGTTAATTAGTGTTTCATTGTGGATGTATTTAACTGCCTTCCTTTCATTTCAGTCTTGTTGAGTCTGATCAAAGCACGGTGACAACTAACCTCCCTGTTTACCTCGTCCTCATTTTGGGAAAGAAGTCAACTGTTTAGATTGATGCTGTATAGGAGTGGAATTAACTTAGTATTAAGTTATTGCTTCCAAGCCACAGTATCGACATCAGCTTTTGCTTGAAAGTTTTAGTTAACAGCCCTGTTGGCCTAGTGTTTATAATCTTTTCCTTTTGTTCTGCACAGTTCTTAAAATTCTGAACTGTTGGATCTGCTTCACTGTCTCCCCTTCAGCATTTGGGCCATCACCAAACATCCTTGTCATTGTAGATATGAATGTTCTACATAATATTCTCATAATTTGTAACATCCTCATAATTTCTGCACAACAACTGCAGTGTGGTGATCTGAAATGCAGAGTTATGTTATGTTATGTTTTAGCTAATGTTATACATAGTTCTTGAATCTTCCTTTACTCATATTCTATTCTTCAGGTAATAAAGGATTGTGTGTATTTTCAACCTATTGACCTGCCCGTCTACAGTTAAGGACCTGTGAAATTACGGTCCCAGGTCCCTTTGTTCTGCCATACCTCGCAATGCACTGCCTTTCATCATCTATTTCCTTGCCTTACCTTACCAAACATATTAATTTACTTTTTTCAGGATTGAATTCTATTTGCCATTTTACTGCCCGACTGACCAAACTGCCTTCACTTCAGAATCAGAATCAGGTTTATTATCACCGGCATGTGACGTGAAATTTGTTAACCTAACAGCAGCAGCTCAATGCAATGCATAATCTAGCAGAGAAAACAAAATAAAATAAAAACAGTAATAATAATAAATAAACAAGTAAATCAATTACATATATTGAATAGATTTTTTAAAATCATGTAATAACAGAAATACTGTATATTTTTTTAAAAGTGAGGTAGTGTCCAAGGATTCAACGTCCATTTAGGAATCGGAAGGCAGAGGGGAGAAAGCTGTTCCTGAATCGCTGAGTGTGTGCCTTCAGGCTTCTGTATTTCCTACCTGATGGTAACAGTGAGAAAAGGGCATGCCCTGGGTGCTGGAGGTCCTTAATAATGGATTATTCCTTTCTGAGACACTGCTCCCTAAAGATGTTCTGGGTACTTTGCAGGCTAGTGCCCGAGATGGAGCTGACTGGATTTACAACCCTCTGCAGATTCTTTTGGGCCTGTGCAGTAGCCCCTACATACCAGACAGTGATGCAGCCTGTCAGAATGCTCTCCATGGTACAACTATAGAAGATTTTGAGTGTATTTGTTGACATGCCAATTCTCTTCAAACTCCTAATAAAGTATAGCCGCTGTCTTGTCTTCTTTATGATTACATCGATATGTCGGGACCAAGTTAGATCCTCAGAGATCGTGACACCCAGGAACTTAAAGCTGCTCACTCTCTCCACTTCTGAACCCTCTGTGAGGATTGGTATGTGTTCCTCCGTCTTAACCTTCCTGAAGTCCACAATCAGTTCTTTCATCTTACTGATGTTAAGTGCCAGCTTGTGGCTCTAACACCACTTCACTAGTTGGCATATCTCACTCCTGTATGACCTCTCGTCACCACAATGACTTCTACCTGTATCATCAGCAAATTTGTAGATGGTATTTGAGCTTTGCCTATCATGTGTACACAGAGAGTAGAGCAGTGGGCTAAGCACACATCCCTGTGGTGTGCCAGTGTTGATCATCAGAGAGGAAGACTGCACTTCTTGGTCAAAAGATCTTTTTTCTCTCTGTCAATCAAACAGGATTTTTCTGTGCATCCTATGCAGTATTTCTTTATAATGCCCCTCCACATTAAGTCTAAATGATAGATATACAACAATCAAGAGATCAAAAGGTCTCTTGACTCCACTGGTAACAGCATTATAAATCAGTTAACAATTATCATGGCAGTTTTGGATCTATTTGGCACTTCCCATTGGATTGCTTTATGCTTCAATAAAGTACCACAGTGTTTGCCCCCCATTCATTTAAGGAAGGTAGAACTGTTTAAGTTTGATGACTATATCAAGCTAGATGATAAAACTTGATCAACTTTTGAGATTGTCCAATGAAGAAAGATAAATTAGACTTTGTTCCCTTGAGATGAGAGGATAATTTCTTTGGAACGTTCTTCGGGAACTTTGCAAGATAATTGCTAAAACATGTTCTTCCTGACTAAACTTCTAGAATGACATACACAAAATGCTGGAGGAACTCAGCAGGTCAGGCAGTATCTATGAAGAGGAATAATGGGCCAACTTTTCGGGCCAAGACCCTTCATCACTGCAGTGTTTTGTGTGTGTTACTCTGGATTTCCATCATCTGCAGGATTTCTTGAGTTTGTGAGCTTCTAGAAATAGGGCTTCAGAATGACGGGATCATGATTTTGAACAGAGAAATGGACTCAAACAATCCACAGCTTTGTCAAAGCGCTGAGCAGGGAAAGAATAGGGATGTGGAATATAACTTGGATTTAGGGGGCCCAACTCCCTGACTGTACTATGATACAAAGCACGTGTCTGAAAAATGGTAGAATAATTTGGGTAGAAATTTGGAACATTTAAAAGATGGTTAGGGTGATTGCTGGATTTTTAATATAAGATCAATTTTTGCAAGAGGAGACATGAGATTACAGATGCTGGAACCTGGAGTAACAATCTGCTGGAGGAACTCAGCAAATTGAGCAGCATCTGTGGGTGAGGCAAAAGGAATTCGTCCTAAAGTAAGGTTTTAACCTGAAATGTGGACAATTTGTTTCCTTCCACGTGTGCTCCTTGACCTGATGAGTTACTCCAGCAGATTGCTTGTTGCTGTTTATTCTTACAAGTATTGCTACATCAGTATCAATTTGAATTTATGAAGAATCCTTGTTGCACCATCAATAACTCACACTGAGACGTAAGGCGAGATATCGGCTTTTACTGAATGAAGAAGGAACCAGCAGTGAGTGACCATCATATTACATCCTGGAGAATGAGGCAGAGGATTAGACCTGAATCGCCTTTATACAGGGGCCTGTGGGAGGAGCCACAGGAGCAGTCAGCAGGGGGTGTGTCCAGACAGGCACACGTAGTTCACCACAATCCTTAATATAATATATTAAAAATCCCAAGGGCATTCACAGAGGTGCAGAAAAGAATGTACACCAAGATAATAAAATGGGACTAGGAGAGTTCTAAAACTTGGCTTCAATATGAGCAGAAAATTGTGGATTGAGATGAGGAAGGCGGAGATCTGCAGGAGTTTACAGTAAGAATTTCAATTGTTTTCTGCAAAAAGGTCATAAATGAGATTATGAAGAGAGCTTAATCTGAATATGAGAAAAGCTGCAGATGCTGGAAATCCAAGCAACACACACAAAATGCTGGAGGAATTCGGCAGGCCAGGCAGCATCTATGGAAAAAAGTAAACAGCTGATGTCAAGGTCTTGGCCCAAAACGTTGATTGTTTACTCTTTTCCATAGATGCTGCCTGGCCTGCTGAGTTTAATCTGATATAGTAGTTGCCTAGGAAGCAAAGGCAGTCAGTAATTACAGGGATGGGATGATTATTGAATATATGTTGACTAATGTAAAGTTAGAAACTGATGGAAATACTCAGCAGGTTAAGCTACATCTGAGGGAAGTGAGACAAGTTCAACTGTTCATGTTTGAGACCTTTTACCAGATTTTAGTAAATATAGAATCGTGCTTGGATAGCAACATTCTGAATGAGTCAGTGTTTCTGTTGAGGAGAGGATGAGACTCAGCAAGAGGGATATTAGAATATCAAGTTAATATTTCATCAGAACTAGGAAATGCTCTTTAACAAATGGGTGCTTTGGTGAAAATTGGCCCTGCAGTCTGCAGTCAGCCAGCGGCACTGACCTAAACTGTCCTGCTGAAGGGTCTCGGCCCAAAACATTGACTGTTCATTCATTTCCATAGACGTGCTGAGTTCCTCCAATATTTTGTGCGTGTGGCCATGGATTTCCAGCATCTGCAGATCTTCTTGCGTTTGTAGCCTGAATACTCCTGGACTCCTGGTTTGACATTCAGATATTGTTCATTTGCTTTTTGTTGTTTGCACAGTTTGTTCTTTTATCACACATTAAGTGTTTGTTGATTTTTTTAGGAAGGGGTTCCATGCTGTTTCTTTGTTTTGTGGTTGCCTGTGGGAGGTCGAATCCCTAGAGTTCTATTCCATATAGATATTTTGATAATAAATGTATTTTGAACTTTGAATATGAACATTAACTTTGTTTCCCTTTCCTCAAATGCTGCCTGGTCTGCTTACTTTATCTCAGATCTATATCATTTGCAGATTTCTGACTTTCAGTGGGAATGTTATTTATTTCTTTATTTATTGAGATGCAGCATGGAATCAGGCCTTCCAGGCATTTGAGCCATGCCACCCAGCAATCCTCCGATTTAATTACAGGACAATTTACAATGACCAATTAACCTACTAACCGGTATGTCTCTGGGAGGAAACCGAATCACCTGGAGGAAACTTATGTGGTCAAGGGGAGAACATACAAACTCTTGACAGGACAGTGGTGGGAACTGAACCTGTGTCGTCTGTACTGTAAACCACTGTCCTAACCACTATGCTACCGTGCCTCCCGTTTTGGATTGGAATGAATAAAGTCAGGCTCAAGGCAACATGTCAGAATTTTAGGCCAGTCCTTCTGGAAGGAGGATAACATTGACATGGGGAATAAAACATACTTAGATCAAATCACAGCATGTACTGGCATATTTGAGATACTGTTCTGAATGGGGCACTAAATGTATAGGAATCAAGGACCAGCTTGCAGCTCTTCTGTCTTTGAAATAAAGCCCAGTACTCTGATGTTGTATTGAGGACAACACTGTAGCACGGATGTAAAGTTAACTGAGCCTTTGATTGATTTCTCTCAAAATAATCCTTGAAGAAGTCGGCCAGTTATCTCTGATACTGAAGTCATTTTATACTTTAATAACTTAGTAATGATCACACTACCAAGTGTCTAGGGCCATATAGCCTGGAGAGATACTGACATCCCTATCCTAGCATCCAACGTCGTTTCTGGTGGACTGAGGGGATGAGATCAACATTGAGATCTAACGGCCTGGGAAGTTCAACGTTCAGAGTAAACTTATTATCAAAGGACGTATATGTCACCATATACGGATTGCTCTGAGATTCATTTTCTTGCAGGCAATACAATCAAATCAGTGAAAAACAACACACAAAGAATGCCAAACCACCAATGAACAAAAGAAAATCATCTGTCAAAATCAATCATCAAATTGAATAATAATAATAGTACCCGTTATTACAGATAGGACAATCCATAATAACCGTCCAGATATAATAATACAGGATAAACAAGGAAGAACAACTTACTTAATAGATATAATCATTCCAAACACACATAACTTACAGAAATCAATAAGTGAAAAATACCAGAAATAAGCTGAATTAAAAGAGGAAATTGAAAGACTTAGGAATATAAACAGGGTGTACATTGGAGATGTAATATCTACAACTGATAACATCCCAAAGGCACTACACAACAGCATTAAACAATCAGGGCAACACAGCAAAATCTATGTAAAGATGTAAAGCCACAATACTAAATACACTAGAGTATTCTAAAAGTTCCTAGCAATTGAGGAATGAGCTTGCTTGGCTATGCCTGCACCTCAGGTTTTACCAGCTTCAGCTGAGAAAAATAAATAATAATAATAATCTAGACATTAAAAATCTTCACAACAGTCAGATAAAACTTCTAAGGATATACTTTCATCAGTGAAAACAGGATTCAGCACTGCATATGAGCATATGCAATTCTGATAAGAAGTATACACTACTAAACTTAAATGAGAACACAAGCCAGAAACATGAAGAAAAAATTAACTAATGGCAGAGATATCCCCATGATCTGAGCTGACTAGATATCAACAAGGAAGCGTCAAGCACCTGGCTCAGAGTTGGAGACAACTTCTCAGAAACAGAAGGGTTCCCTGTGGCAAGACAGGACACCAGGTGGTTAACACAAAAATTACCAAAGATACATAATAAAACACCAACAAGTTCAGGGTGATAAATGTAGAAAATGCCAAGAGAAAGCAGAAACAATGCATCATATTACAGGATCTTGTTGCAGTTTAACTCAATCTGATTACTTACACAGGCATGATCAAGTTACAAACATCATTCATCAAAATCTTGCTTTAAAATACAAACATAAAAAAATCATATCTTCCTATATATACAAGCCTGATTCTGTTTTAGAGTTAGAATACTACAAATTATATTACGATGGATCTGTTATTACAGATAGGACAATCCATATAACTGTCCAGATATGATAAAACAAGGTAGAACAACTTACTTAATAGCTATAGCCATTCCAAACACACATAACTTACAGAAATCAATAAATGAACAGCACCAGAAATATTCTGAATTAAAAGCGGAACTTGAAAGACTTCAGAATGTGAACACCTTGTGTTTTACCAGCTTGAGCTGAGAGAAAAAAATAAAATAACGATGTAATGCCCTGGTTAAGATTCGTACTGCTGTGCTATAGGTATCTGTAAAAGCAGTGTGTTCTGCTTTTAGCGTGTTTTTGTTTTCAGGTAGAGATAAGTGTATGCAATGTTCAACTTAGGAATGTTGTGTCAGCCAGTCAAAGATGGTCGAATTGGGAGTATGTTTTAGAGAAAGCTGGCGGGGAGAGATTTGTGTCAGACACTGGTCGGGTTCGTGGTCTTTTTGGCGGGAGCTGCGGAGAGGACAGGAGGGAAGATGACTGAGGGAGCGTCCCTGTTGTAGGAAGTGCTTTATGCAGATGAATAGCTACAAGGAAGAAGGGCCGATACTCCCAAGAAAGAGCCCGTTTGCTTGAGGTGGATTTTGAGCAATGTTCGGAATGTGGTGTGTCCTTTCACCCAGAGTGAGTAAAAACACAATTTGAACAAGAGTCCCAACAATGTGCATATTTTGACTGGTTTTAACAGTAATGGGGCCTTTAGTTTTATTTTATTCCTACTAACTGTTTGATAAAGCTAAAATTTGTACATTTACTTTCTTTATAATTTTATGCATTGGACGATTTGTTATATCTTGCTGACCGACAATTGTGTATGGGCAGTACTAAACGCAACATTCACTCAAAACGAAGTTTCTTTGATCGGAATGACACAAAGTTCCTGTTTAGTTTTGAGCCCAAATCATACCGACCCTAGATGCATATTGTTTATGAAAGCTGGCCTTCTCACCACTGAGTCACGTGGCTGTTAGAGGGACCGGCAACCAGCCAAGTTTCCATACGAACCCGGTGAGGGGGCAGCAATTATGACTAAATCAATAATACCGTGCACATGTGTTGTAGAGTCCTTGAAAGTGAGTCCACAGGTTGTGGAATCAGTTCAGAGTTGAGGTGAGTGAAGTTACCCACACTGGTTCAGGAGCCTGGTGGTTGAAGGGTAATGACTGTTCCTGAACCTGGTGGTGTGGGACCTAAGTCTCCTTCCCGATGTTAGCATGAGAAGAGAGTATGGCCCGAATGGCGGACAGTGGTGGTGGAAGGCAATTCTGCAATGTTTCGTTGAGATAGAAGGGCACAACAAGGCACAGAAAAAGACGTGGCCATCCACTGCAACCAAAGAAAACCCCAGTTGTGATAGCTACTCGTTCCACTGGACCCTCAGTGCAACTGCTTTTCCAATTTTAAAACTGCCCCCTTCATGCTTTGAATCTGTCATTGTTGGACACGATAGACAATCAAGTAAACAATCATTGATCTTACTGATGTTTGTCGGAGGTGGTGATGACTGCCACAGTTCTAACACGTCAACGATTCAATTACATTATAAAAAGTACTATACTTAATTGTTTACTGTGTGCTCGGAAGATCTTGAAAGAATGTGAAAGGTGCAAGATTTTTAATATTAATAGCATTGCTTCCATATGCTGTAATAATGTTTGGACACCCATTATAATTAATGGCCAATATTTTTTTTTTGAAGCATTATAACCCATATTTGAAGTCATGACTTTGTGTTGCATCTCACAACAATGAAGCTGCTCATTAGGCCCCCCAGGATCCTAGAGATCATTAGTGTTTGCATATATTTGTTGGCACGTCTGCAATATTGCAAAAACTCACACTGAACTTAATCCATGAACACTAACTTCTTCTCTTTTCGCATTATTTATGTAATTGATATTTCCTGTTGTGACGTGCAGTAATTTTTTATGCATTGAAATATACTGCGGTCGCAAAACAGCCAGTTTCACGATATATGTCAGTGATAATAAATCTGATTCTGATGCCCTGATCCAATTTTCACGGCAGCAAACAAACCCAACTGTGATACAGTACTGTGAGGCCTACCACGATTCCTGTCTTTTAATTACGTATACCTTTTTAGATCCCAGTGGAAATAAAAATGAAGCGGCCAAGGTCCGGCATGTTAGGAGAGAAAAGGGCCCCTAGCCTCGCATTGTACTAAGCGCGCGAAAGAAACTTCATGGCTGACAGCCTGAAATACTATTCTGCGACCAAGGTTAAAATCGCTATCTGCCAAAAAAATTTAATTTAGGTAAATAAATATTCTGAGTTATTTGAGATGCCGCCTCTTCAATTTCTGCAGGAAAGGCAACTTAGTGAGTGATGTTTTCAACAAAAAAAACCCGATGCTGCATCAATTCATCAGGATTTCTCCTTTATTTCAATGTTCTGAATTGTCCTCCCCAATTACACAGGGTAATGGAATTTCTTAAAATATATTATGTTTGGCTGTGAAGCTTTTGACGGGTCCTGTCAATTCAGAAGGAGCATACACAATGCAAGTTCTTTGGAGAAGAATTGTGCAAGTTGAACAGCTCGCAAACTGATTTTAAATGGGGACACCCAGAATACAAGCACTGGACGCTACCAATTACTATCGACGGAGCGTTAAGAGTAAGCTCAAAAATCCAACTCAGTTCAGTGCTATCTAAACTGTTGGTTTCATCTTTTGTTAAAATTAATGATTTTGCTCTAGTGATCGCATTGTAAAGGAGGTTAATCTTTCCTATTAACACATGCATGCTGAATGGAATTTTTTTTATGAACAGAATTATATTACTTTTCCTAGACCATTCAGAGTCTATTATTGGTAGGATCACACTTCAACATATTTTAGATTCTGAATTGTTGGTTTGACATCACTAAAAAGTCACCTTTATTATCTTTTTTCCCATGCCACTAGTCTTCGATAAATCTTATGGATAATTAAGATAAAATCTAAACCTGCACAAGCATACCTCCTGATTAATAGATTCCTCACTAAAATGCAATGTCAGTCACTTCTGTCAATAAGTGGAGCTGTGGATAGCTTTAATTTGACAGTAGCCACTGATTTGAGGAGTCCGCTACTCTTTACGAGTGCCAAAGTTTATCAACTCCTTAGGTAAAGAGCAATCTGTCATTACTACATTAAGGTGCTTAGACTGTGTTATAGCCACAGAGTCACACAGAACCAAAACTAATCCTTCAGCCCACAACGCCTAGACCCATATTTTTTTCCAAAGTTTATCTCTAATCACATAATATTTCTATCCTTATATTAGGATCGCATCCTTCAATGTCTTGAAATTTATGATCAGTAAATTGGAGATGCTGAAGTTTGAATCCGGAGCCTCACTTATTCAGTATTAAGTCCAAAACCATGTCTTGAATCTACAAAAAATCAAATCAGAGATGGGAATGTCACTTATTTGTTACTATTCTAAATGGTACAGAGTTCAGAATCAGAATCAGATTTAATATCACCGGCATATGTCTGTTAACTTTACGCAGTTATACAATGAAATACATGATAAATAAATACAGAGAAAAACTGAATTACATTAAGTATATATGTCTATTAAATAGTTGAGTTAAAGTAACGCAAAGTAACAGAAACACGAAAGTCGTGAGGTAGTGTTCATGGGTTCAATGTCCATTTAGAAGTCACACGGCAGAGGGGAAGAAGCTGTTCCTGAATAGCCGAGTGTGTTATAATTAAGTTACTAATGTTATTAACCAATTCAGTGGCTGATGTGGTTTACATGTTACAACCGAGAAAACATCATTATACAGAAATATAACCATGGATTATCTTGCAATCTTGATGATGGCCAATGGTATAGAAAACGCATTAAAGCAAGAAATTATCAACCTTTTATTGCATTTCTTTCCTCCCTGCCCCCAAACTCACCTAGTCCATTTCCGACACCTTCCTTCCCTTTCTCGATCTTACTGTCTCTATATCCGGAGACAGCTTATCCACCGGCGTCTATTACAAACCCACGACCCAGACCCAATTTCCCTCTGGATCAATAAAGTATGTCTGTCTGTCTGACTCTCACAGTCACCTGGCCTATACCTTGTCTCAGTCTGCTACTTATAAAAACGTCATTCCCTTCTCTCAATTCCTTCATCTCCGCCGCATCTGCTCTCAGGATGAGGGTTTTCATTTTAGAATGAAGGAAATGTCCTCCTTTTTCAAAGACAAGAGTTTCTCTTCCTCCGCCATTAAGACTGCACTCAACCGCCTCTTTTTCATTTCACACACGTCTACACTTACCCCATGCTCCCGCCACCCTACCAGGGATAGGGTTCTTCTCGTCCTCACCAACCACCCTACCAGCCTCCGCGTCCCACACGTAAGTGTCCGAAACTTCTGCCACCTCCAGTGGTGGCACCACTAAACACTTTTTTCCTTCCTCCTCCTCCCCTCTTTCTGCTTTCCGCGGGAATCACTCCCTACACGACTCTCTTGTGCATTCATCCCTCCCCACTGATCTCCCTCCTAGCACTTATCCTTGCAAACTAAACAAGTGCTACACCTGCCCCTACACCACCTCCCTCACTACCATTCAGGGCTGTAGACAGTCCCTCCGAGTGAGGTGACACTTCACCTGTGACTCTGTTGGGGTCATATACTGTGTTTGGCGTTCCCGATGTGGCTTCCTGTATATCGGTGAGACCTGACGTAAATTGGGACACCACCTCGCCGAGCATCAAAGCTCCATCCGCAGAACAAGTGGGATCTCCCAGTGGCCGCCCATTTTAATTCCACTTCCCATTCCCATTCCGATATGTCCATCCATGGACTCCTCCACTGTCGTGATGAGGCCACACTTAGGTTGGAGGAGGAACAACTTATATTCCGTTTTGACAGCTTCCGACCTGATGGCATAAACATCAATTTCTCAAACTTCCGCTAATGCCTCCCACCTCCCCTCCACACTTCACCATTTCCCATCCCCTTTTCCCTCCCTCACCTTATCTTCTTGCCCGTCCATCACCTCCCTCTGGTGCTCACACCTTTCCCTTTTTATTTCTTCCATGGCCTTCTGTCTCTTTCATCAATCACATTCCCAGCTCTTTACTTCATCCCTCCCCCTCCACGGTTCACCTGGTGTTGTTCTCTCCTCTCCCCCACCTTTTAAATCTACTCCTTGACTTTTTTTCTCCAGTTCTGCCGAAGAGTTTCAGCCAGAAACGTCGACTGTACTTTTTTTTCCCTTGTAGAAGCTGCCTGGCCTGCATTTCATGTGTGTTCATGGGTTCAATGTCCATTCAAAAATCAGAGAAGAAGCTGTTTCTGAATTGCTGAGTCTGGGCCTTCAGGTACCTATACTTCCTTCCTGATGGTAGCAATGAGAAGAGAGCATATCCTGGGTGATGGGGGCCCTCTTTTTTTATGTTATATGCCAATGACTTTGATAACAGAATTGATGGCTTTGTTGCAAAATTTGCAGGCGATACAACGATCATTGGAGGGGCAGGTAGTTTTGAGGAAGTAAAGGCACTACATAAGGACTAATGCAGATTAGCAGAATGGGTAAAGAAGTAGCAGATAGAATGCAGTGTTGGAAAATCTATGGTCATGCATGTTGCCAGAAGAAATAAAAGGGTAGACCAGTGGTTCTTGACCTGGGGTCTTTGGATCTCTTGCATGATGGAATTGGTCCATGGCATAAAAATTGCTGGGACCCCCTGGGTAGGCTGTTTTTACTGGACAGAAAATTCAAAAATCTGAGGCTCAAAGGGCCTCTGGAGACCTTGTGCAGGATTCCCTAAACTCACAGTTTGAGTCAGTGGTGAGGAAGGCAAATGCAATGTAGGCATTTATTTCAAGAAGACTAGAATAGAAAAGCAAGAATGCAAAGTTGAGGTTTTTTAAAGCACTGGTGAGGTCTCACTTTGTCATACAGTGGGTGTTGGGAACAGACCCAAATGCAAGACACAGACACTGAAGTACTAGGGAGAGGACAAGGGAAGTGGGGAGGAAACGATGCTGGACAAGACACAGGCCCTGGACAAGACTAGGAGACAGGGCATGGGCTAGGACTAGAGTAGGAAAGTGGGACCTGGACAAGGACTCTGAGCCAGAGACCGGACAGGGACCCAAAACATAGGTCTTGACTCGGGCTCGGACTCCAGATCCAGGCAAGGATGGGGGCAGGACATGGGACTCCAGGGCTGGACGAGGACATGATGCTCAGAACTGATCCTGATCGAGGGAGAGCAGGAACACAGAGCCGGGACACCTCCTTAGGAGCAGGACGTAGGGCTGGGGCTTCACACAGAGTCAGGACCCCTCCTTGGGGACAGGACATAGGGCCGGGACTCATACATGAGGACACAGAGAGACAGTTCCAAGCTCAATGACCGATAGGTCCTTCCATTGGCATGGCAAGGCTCCGGTCTCACTCCGGCGGCTGAACTTGATGGTGATGCCAGCAGGGCTTCAGAGGGAAGGAAGGGAACAGTCCAGCCTCAGGGTAATGGCAAAGACAGCCTGACTTACCCAACAGAGGCGAGGATGGGATACCGACTAGATGAACCAGCACTTGAACCCAGGGCCACTGATATTCCAGCCGCAATATGAGAATCAGGTGCCTGTGATTAAGCCCAACTGAAACAACGGACAGCCAGAAGACCCTGAGTCCGGAGTAAACGGACCAGACCCTGAACTGGAAAGAGGATATCATGGACCGGACAATGACACACTTAGAGTAGTGTGAGCAATTTGGGGTCCTTATTTTAGAAAGGAGTGAATTTCAGTTCTTCAAGATTCTGCGCAGTTTGCCTGAGCTCTTGTTAGATTTTTCTTGTAAATCTATGCAATAAATCTTTACAACAACACACACAAAATGCTGGTGGAACACAGCAGGCCAGGCAGCATCTATAACGAGAAGCACTGTCGACATTTCGAGCCGAGACCCTTCGTCAGGACTAATTGAAAGGAAAGATAGTAAGAGGATAATAAATCTCTAGTTTTATTTTAATTGCCGACGTCTCTGTGATTCCTGCACTTGAGTTCGCTAGTGACGCTTACAACTTTATACGATTACAGATATATTTTAATGAACGATATTAGATCGCCATTTCTGGAGCTCTTTGAACAAAATTGTAGTGTATTCGAATAAGTTGTAAAAGTGGCTTTAATTACTGACGTTTGCACATGTGACCATTCTGCCAGATGTTGATTGCTTAAATGAATAAAATAAACGGTTAAATAAATAAAAGGGATTGGTATGCGTGAGTGAGATCAGAAAATATTAGAGTGGAAGTCCGGAAATCGGAAAGGAAAACTCATGTTGGAAACAATCGGCAGGTCAGGCAGCGCACGCGGAGAGAAACAGCAGACGTTTTAGTTCAATGATCTTGCAGAGAATTACGAAATGTCTTATTTTCTACTTGTGATAAATGATCAACGATCTTGAACAATAACTCTGTTAAATTTTAAGCAATCGACTTGACGAGTTAAATATTTAAAAGTGGCCCGATCCTGATGTAGCAAGGAATGGAAAATTTAAGATACAACTAAACATGAAGCGTTGGGTAGGAGCGGCAAATTGAAGGCAAACTTTTGGGGGTCATTTGAAAGCTCTGCTCTCTGCGGTGGATTTGCCGCTTCAGACGTAAAGAGACACACAATGACAAATCATTAGATCGTGTTTCTGCTTTTATTTATTTCTACGAGTCGTTTTCACATCAGCACTTCGTCTCAAATTATTCTCTGCCTTTCCCTGGCCGGGAATGCCGCTGAAATAAATTGACGTTCTGGCAAGAATGGGTCGCTTTTAGGGTCCCGGCAGCGAGAGCTGTTGGATGAAATAACATAAAAGCTCGGAGCAAATATTTGCTTTCAAGAATCGATATGCCGAAATTATTTTGTGGGATGCTCTAATCCCTATCGGTTTGGGAGCCTTCATTCCAAAGGGCATATATTGCTGTCCATACCTATACATTTTGCAGGTGAAAACCGGGCGTGTTTTTCTTCTCTGATAACCCAAAAAGGACACAGTCGAGATCTGTGACTTTTACACGATCACGCGAATTCCCGGGCTTTTGTTAAGATCAAAGCTGTTCTCAAAGGGAATATGCGGGAAACGAGGTGATGCGCCGTACTCCGCAAACTGGGCAGACTGGAGATTGCGACAGATTGCTGGTTTATTAAATCATGAAGCAAATCCAAAAGTTTCAGTGTCTCCATCTTCATCCAGGTAACCGGTAACTTACCGAATTTTGGCATTCAGTAATTTTCATTCCAATTCAGTCGCTCATTGGCCAAATTATCTCTCTTTCTCCATTTGTGGAGTACTAAAGGTAACTTACTTATGCCGGGGCGTTTCGGGCAGCAATGTCTGACCATACTGTCGCACGCAAATACAGAAAGATTCTTCATTGCTATTTCCATACAATCTTGTTTTACCAGTCAGGGTTGTTAGCCCTGAGCTAATCCTCACACCTGGAGGACTGGTGGACCACTTTTAGTCTGGCCTCTACCCTTTGACCTGCTTGGAATGGATGCCCCTCCTAAGGTCCAAAGCACAAGGCCCTCACTCCAGCCAACATAGAGATGTCTGGGTCATTGAGGCAAACCCTACTAGGACAAGGTTGTGGTCCGCTACCAGGTTTAAAAGGTAAGGGCACTGACAATTATGAATCATTGTTAATGATTTATTTGTTATATTTTTTTGCAATCCTAATATAGAGCAAAATTTGAGGTAATTCATGTTTAATTCTAAGGAAAAACGTATAATTCCCATCGTAAACAAAATTTTAGGTAGGCATTCCAGCACAGCTGTGAGAGCATGTTACAAAAGGAATTGCTCTCTTTCTGAAATACTATTTCATGATATCTTTGGCCTCACCAATAATTTTATCCCTCGATTACATTTTCAAAGACACACTCCGTGGCCACTATCCATTTCAAGGTTTGAAGTGCATTCAGAGATGCTCTTCGGCACATCACTCTTGTAACACATGGTTATTTGAGTTACTGGTGCCTTCTTGTCAGCTTGAACCAGTTTGGCCATTTTCCTCTGACCTCTCTCATCATGTTTGTCCACAGAACTGCTACTTGCTGTATTTTTTTTTTGTTTTTGTTTTACGCACAATTCCCTGTAAACTCGAAGTGTGTGAAAATCCCAAGAGATCAGCAGTTTCTCAGATATGCAAACCACCCCATCTAGTACCAGCAATCTTCCTATAATCAAAGTCACCTGGATCACATTTCTTACTCATTCTGACATTTGGTCTGAACAATAACTGAACCTCCTGGCTATATGTGCATGTTTTTATGTATTGAGTTGCTGCCACATGATTTGCTAATTAAATATTTGCATTAACAATTGCACAGGTGTACCACTTAGTGACCACTGAGTGTGTATTTGCATGCTATCAGACTGTTGTTTGTGGAAGGTTGCTATGTATTTATTGCCTGTTGCATGACAACAATAACAGCACTCCAGAAATGTTTCAATATCCATAAAGAGCTTTGGAGCATCCTTAAACAAGTGTGCAGGGTGCTGGAAACAGGCAAGTCTGTATTACTGGAGATTAGATAATGATTATTGCCATCTATATTTTATACTCATCATATGTATCATTGGTTCTGTGAAGTTGTCATAGCGGAGGACATAGTTGGTATTAGCTCCTACTACCTATTAAATGTTCCCAATAGCATGAATCTTAAATCGCCTCTGACAACTAATTCCAGCTCCTGGCCTTCTTGCATGGCTCAGCTACTAAGCCTGGCAGAACAATTTCTACTGAAAGGAGAAGGCGAAAAGGTGAGTTCTAGTGCCTTAAGACCAGTTGCTTCAGGCAGATGGGCTTTGTCAACCGTGGTTCGTTGGACTTCAAGGAGAAGGAAAACTCGGATCTCAAATCTCCGCTGCCTTAAGGCTATACCCACTCACCACTCATGGAGAAAGCTTCAGGAGTGAACCCCAACAAAAAAATATGGAGCTGGAATCACTATGTCAAGTCAGTTTTATTGTCATTTAACTGATATATATCGTCCAACAAGACAATGTTTCTCCAAACCTTGTGTAAAGAGCTGGAGTATACATAACACATACATAATACTGTACCTTGTGAAAGTAAGGATGAAGCCTACAGATGCATTACACATAAATAAATAAATAAACTAAAGTGCATAAGTTAAATATTATGAGGTACAGAACAGATTAACCAGTGACACCAGTGATGCAGCAGGAGTTCAGAAGCCTAATGGCCTCGAGGAGAGAAGATGTTTCCCATCCTGACCGTTCTTGTTTTTATACATCATAGTCTCCTGACTGATGGTACAAAGTCAAAGGGGATGCTGGATGGATGGGTGGAATCTTTCATAATACTAAGAGCCCTGTATTTGCAATGCTCCTGATAAATGTCACGGATGGATGGTAGGGAGATACCTATGATCCTCTCAGCCCTTCTCACACTCCTTTGGTAAGTGAGATGGTAGGTCACTGCGCAAGTTGATAGGGTAGTTAAGAAGGCCTATGGGATGCTAGGCTTCATTAACAGGGGGATTGAGTTCGAGAGTAGAGAGGTCATGTTGCAACTCTACAAATCTCTGGTGAGACCGCACTTAGAGTATTGTGTTCAATTCTGGTCACCTCATTATAGGAAGGATGTGGAAGCTATGGAGAGGGTGCAGAGGAGATTTACCAGGATATTGCTTGGTTTGGAGAACAAGTTATATGAATCAAGGTTAGCAGAGCTGGGACTTTTCTCTTTGGAGCTTAGAAGAATGAGAGGGGACTTGATAGAGGTCTACAAGATTATGAGAGGCATAGATAGGGTGGATAGTCAGTACCTGTTTCCCAGGGCACCAATAGCAAACACCAGGAGGCATATGTACAAAATTAAGGGAGGGAAGTTTAGGGGAGACATCAGGGGTAAGATTTTTTACACAGGGCTGTGAGTGCCTGGAATGACTTGCCAGGGATGGTGATGGAGGCTAAAACATTAGGGGTATTTAAGAGCCTCTTGGACAGGCACATGGATGAAAGAAAAATAGAGGGTCATGGGGTAGTGTGGGTTAGTACTTTTTTTAAGGATTATATGGGTCGGCACAACATGGAGGGCTGAAGGGCCTGTACTGTGCTGTAGTGTTCTATGGTTCTATAATTCTTTGTAGGGATTTCCAGTCTGATGCTCGGCTACTTCCATACCAGATGGAGATGTAGCTTGTCAGGACACTCTCAATGGTGCTCCTGTAAAACGCAGTTAAAATGGTGGGGTAGGGAGAGGAGTGGAGGGTACAAGCCTCATTTTCCTCAATCTCTGTTGGAAGTGGAGACGCTGCTGTGCCTTGTTCAGGGAGGTGATATTAGGGACCAGGTGAGGTCATCCATGATGACCTATGATCCATGATGAGCTATATGTTGTCTTCAACGCTGACGGCTCCTCCTGCAACACCACAGACTGTATCGGTCCCTGCTGTTCCTTTGGATTCCTCAGCTGTGTGGAGAGAGGGAGCCTGCTACCTGGGCAGAAGTTTACTCTGCAGATACTCTGGCTTGCATATCCCATAGACAGCTAGGACCCAATATCTATGATTGACCCTGATCTGCAGAGGGCATCACATATATTAATATTTTCAGAATCAGAATCAGGTTTATTATCACTGACATGTAGTGAAATTTGTTGTTTTGAAGCTGCAGTTCAGTGTAAAATATAAAAACTAAGTTACAAAGATAAATACATAGTACAAAAGAGGAATAATGAGGTACTGTTCTTGGACTATACAGAAATCTGAAGGCAGAGGGGAAGAAGCTGATCCTAAAGTATTGAAAGTGGGTCTTCAGTCTCCTGTATTACCTCCCTGGTGACAGTAATGACAAGAGGGCATGTCCCAGATGCAAGGGTCATTAATAATGGATGCTGTCTTCCTCAGGAATGGTTTCTTGAAGATGTCCTTAATGGTGGGGAGTGTTGTGCCTATAATGGACCTGGCATCTGGCTGAGTGTAGCACCCTCTGCTCATTGGAGCTTCCGTACCAGACGGTGATGCTACCAGTCAGAATGCTCTCCAAGGAGCATCTATAGAAATTGACTTGAATCCTGGTTTGGTATGTTGCCAAAGATTCTTGGAAATTTCTCAAACTCTTAATGAAACAGAATCACTAGCATGCCTTCTTTGCGATTGGCCCAAGATGGATCATCCGAGATGTTGACGCGCAGGAGAAACCTAGCTTGCAATTAACAGATTGAAACATAGTAAGATTCACTGAGTGTAAAGTCTGTATCCGTTGGAAGTTGGACCATCTCCTTCACTCCATATATATGATGAATTTGATCTTCTGTAATGCAACACTATAGAATAAATTCTACTACATATCATAAAAAACAAATAGGCAGTTTCTATGTCACAAGATTTTGCTAAATATGTCAATTTGAGTTAGGATTATCTGTATCATAATGTAGCTGTGAACTCTCATGATCATGATACAATATAGTCATAAAGAAGTACAGTGTGGAAACAGGCCTTTCAGCCCATATATTCCACACTGAAACTATTTATACTGCCTGCTCCCATTGATTTGCACTTGGACTGTAGCCCACCCCCCCAATAACCTACTATCCATGTACCAATCCAATTTTAAACAAAAATCAAGTTCACATTCAACACTTGTGTTGGCAGCTCATTCCATACTCTCATAACCCTCTGATTGAAGAATTTTTCCCTCACGTTCCCTCTAAACTTTTCACCTTTCACCCTTAACCCATGACCTCTGGTTATAGTTACACCCAACCTCAGTGGAAAAACCCAATTGCATTTACCCAATCTATATCCTTCATAATTTTGTATCCCTCTATCAAATCTCCTCTCAGCCTTCTGCAGTCTGAGGAATACAGTCCTAACCTATCCAATCTTTCCTTGTAACTCAGCACCTCCAGTCTTGGCAACATAATTGTAAATTTTCTTTGTACTCTTTCAACCTTGTTTACATCTTTCCTGTAGGTAGGTGAGCAAAACTGCACACAATTCTCCAAATTGTATTATACAACTTCAACATAACATCCCATCTCCTGTACTCAATACATTGATTTGTGAAGGCCAATGTGTCAAGCTGTGATGCCACTTTCAGCAAATTATGGACCTGTATTCCCAGATCCCTTTGTTCTGCCATACTCCTCAAAGTGCAAAATCTCCCACTTGTCTGCATTAAATTCCATCTGTCATCTTTCAGCCCATTTTTCTAGCTGATGCAGATCCCTCTGCAAACTATCATAACCTTCACCGCTGTCCACTACACCCACAATCATGGTGTCACCTGCAAATCTGCTGATCCAGTTAGTCACAGTATCAACCAGATCATTGATACGGATCACAAACCACAAAGGGCCCGGCACCAGTCCCTGCGGCACACCACTAATCATAGACCTCAAGTCAGAGAGACAACCGTCAATGACCACTCTCTGACTTCTCCCACAAAGCCAATGTCCAATTCAGTTTACTACCTCATCCTGAATGCCAAGCGGCTGAATCTTCTTGACCAACCTCCCATGTGGGACGACAATGAGAATTAGTAAAGCAGCAATTCATCTGAGGTCATTTGTACCAAATATGCACGTATCAAAGTGACTTCTGTTTGTACTCCACCACCAAAATTTGGTTTCATTGAATTTTTTTGTATTTATGTTATTTCTGATTTTGCACTATTTTTATTTTAACTATTAAATATACATATATATATACTTACTGTAATGGTTTACTGATTTACTTATTCTTTTAACTTCATTTTCCTCTGTATTATCATGCATTGCATTTTACTGCTGCTGCTAAGTTATCACCGACATATGGGGGTGATATTAAATCTGATTCTGATTCAGTGAATTTCAGAAGTGCTGTACTATCTGCAGCTGATACAATATGTGGACATTTAATGCAGGCAAATGAGGGAATGTAAATTGATGGTTCGCATATCAATGCAGCTTGTTGAGAAATTCATGCAGCAGAAAGCTTCCAACTCACGAAGCCTGAACAGCTGAGGTTTTTAAAGAAATTGCATTTATTTTCTGACTATAGGGAATAAAGCACATTTAATATAAGTATAAGAATCAGTATCAGATTTAATATCACTGATATGTTGTGATATTTGTTTTGCAGCAGTAATACATCGCAATACATAAAAACACTATAGATAAAACCATATATTAAAAAATATGTAGAGCAAAAAGAGAGCAAAATAAAACTATAATAGTGAGGTGGTGTCCATGGGTTCATTGTCCATTCAGAAATCTGATGGTGGAGGGGAAGAAGCTGATGAGTGTGAGTCTTCAGGCTCCTGTACTGCCTCCTGATGATAGCAATGAGAAGACGGTACATCCCAGGTGATGGGGGTCCTTAATAATGGATGCAACCTTTTTAAGGCATCGCCTTTTGAACGTGTCCTCAGTGCTGAGGAGGCTAGTGCCCATCATGGAGCTGGCTGAGTTTACAACTTACTGCAGCTTTTTCCGATCCTGTGCAGTGGCCCCTTCCATACCAGACAGTGATGCAACCAGTTAGAATGCTCTTCGTGGTACATTTGTAGAAATTTTCAAGAGAAATAAATGATGATGTATATTTCTGTGAAGTAATAGCACCTTTAGTATTACTACAGTGTTTTATACTTCACTACAATATTAAGAGTACAGAGTTAAAGAATAATAGATCCTATTGATCTCCCATTTAGATCAGTTGGGACAAAGAAAGCCTGCTGACCATGGTGGAAACAGTGTAAAACCTCATTTCTGATCTTCTCATGAGTAAAAGCAAATCAAGCTATGGCAGAGCAAACCATTGATCATGGCTTAGAACTTGCAGTCAGCGGCGAAGTAAAGGTGATGCCGCTAATCTTAAATAAAACTTGAGCAGTAAAATAGTGGCTTTATATAGACAGCAAATAAAGAACAAAAATAGCTGAGATATCATAAACATCTAATAAAACAAAAACATTCATTTTGAAATGTCCACGTATGTCAGGTAAATTGCTGAACAGTAATAATGGAGCACCATTGAAGACTCAGGTACTTTACATTGGTACTAATTAAATACTACTTCCAGAATTCACATCACTTCAACTTATTTCCTTAGAACGAGTCAATGAATAATGAAAATAAATGCCACTCTTGTTACAAATGAGTTAAGGCACATTATTTATAATGTTGTAATAGCCACAACAATTTTTGTACACTTGAATTGTGTCATCTTCAAGCAAGTATAATGAAGTGTAGCAAAATACTTTTAATGGACTCATTGGAGTTTGGAAGGTCACATGGCCATCTTCACTTCATACAAACTGGCTTGCTATTTCAGAGAATACAGTTTGAATGTGTTCTGGTTGTTCAGTGATGGTTTGGCTCAATGTAGACTAGTTTTTTAAAAAATCTGATTTATTTATGGTACAGGTATTTATCACAACACTCACCCCATCTCTGTTGTATCTCTTTACAATGTATTTCTCCTGCAGTGATTTTTGAGGTGCAATAATTCCTGTAGTTACTCAAAATGAAATTTACCAGTTTTCTTTGTTCACAAATTGAACAAGTTAAGCTATACTGTTTCTATTAAAAGTTTACTTAAAACTTACACATAATGGTGAAAGTCAATATGATCCTATTGCATCTTTATATATGTGACTCTCACTTCGGCTAGCGGCTTAATATAGGGGGTGATAGTCCCTTGGCCCAGCCAAACTTAAGAAATCTCATTTGGATGGATGCTGTGCGATGTGTCCCCTGTTACTAATCAGTACCACAAAATAACAGACAGTACACAATATGCGATTAAACAATTCAGCTTTATAATTCTTAATTTGACCATACGGTTAGTAAAGAAAACAAAAAAAAGAAAAAGGCCCATTCTCATGAAACAGTCTAATACGCAATGTTGGAGCTCACTGATAAGCCACTCGTCCACCATCGAGCTCCTCCGATCGTCGCTGACCTTTGGACCCTCACTCCAAGTCCATTCTGTCCGGTGGTCTACCAACTCTCTCCATTCGCGTTTTCTCTCCTCATCTCTCCCCGGCAAAAGACTGCGAGACTCACATGAAAGAACAACATTCCAATGCCCCGTTATCTTTAGTCATAACCCAAACATTGCTGCTGCAGAGGAACCATTACATTAGCAGTGAAATATTACAGCGTGTTATACTCTCCCCCCCACCAAATTTAGTCATGTCCTCATGACATTGAGATCATTCGCCAACCCTTCCTGCAAAACACCAAGTCCAATCCAGGTGTAAAAGACAGTGACATAGCTCCCCAAAATGGTAGACGTCACACTCTTCCCCTGATGCTACATAGGACAGCCTATCTGGTGGTCTCCTAATTCTCTGAGACCGCCACACCCCCTCATCTAACTCTTCAAATTCAGTCAGTACTGAGGATACTTCCAGTCTACCTGGCGAGGTCTCCCCCGATCTATCACTCATGCCCACCTGCAACTCAGAGCCCTCTGTCCTGTATTCTCTAATTAGCTCAACAGAAGATGGAGGGGGAGTGCATCTTATGAGACTGTCGGAGACCCCAGGCAATTAGGTCATGGGACTGGGTGCCCCTGGATATCTGATCCATTCTTAACTGATCCACCTCTGCGCCGCAAACAATTTAACTGCCCCTCTAGCCGAAAAATGAAAGCAGAAAGCTTCTCCCCCTTCTCCTGACGCACGTTCTGAAACCCCACCATGAGTTCCTTTGGGCTTCCTGTCGGGCCAAGAGCATTGTCTATTGCTTGCATGTAATTGACAGCTGTCACTACTAGATATTTTAACCTGACGGCTCTCACAACGTCAGCGGCCTGCCCATTCAAACTTTCAACCAACCTGTATCGCTTTTCATCATCCAAGCACAGCCACTCATCTAACAACTGAGAGGTCTGTTCCACCCATGTCTCATACTCCTCCTCCCCTTTAGGGGTGGGCGTTATTCCAGAGAATAGGCGGAGTCTACCATAGCTGGGACTTTGAATCTTATTCTTCCATTTATTCACTAGAGAAGTAAGGGCGGATACTAACTCAGAATTCTCACTCTTCACCGAGGAACATGGACTAATTAGACATTCCAAATCTGATCACTCCTTCCTCTCACTCTTCAGAAACGATAAAACCCTGTCTTTGAAATCTCCGACCCCAGCTACCTCTATCTCAGCGCTGGTCTGCATTAAAACAAGAGCTGCGTGAGCCATTTTTATCAAACCTCCACCCACAATCGCAACTTTAACAGTACTCAACAGGCGAATTAACAATTCACCTGGAGTACGAAAATCTACTCCACTGGTTCATTGCTCAGGGTAATCACACAGCATCCAACGGAATCAATCCCAAATGAAAGCCCACAATTGTGGCTCTTGCTTCGGTTAGTGGCTTAATAAAGGAGGTGATAGCCCCCCAGCCCAGCCAAACTTCAGAAATCTCATTTGGGTGGATGCTGCGCGATGTGCCCCCTGTTACAAATCAGTAGCACGAAATAACAAACAGTACAGAATATGCGATTAAATGATCCAGCTTTATAGTTCTTAATCTGACTATATGGTTAGTAAAGAAAACAAAAAAAAGTGAAAGGGCCCATTCTCATGAAACTGTCTAATGTGCAATTGGGAGCTCACTGATAAGCCAGTCGTCCACCATCGACCTCCTCCGATGGCTGCTGACCTTCGGACCCTCACTCCAAGTCCACCCCGTCTGGCAGTCTTCCAACTCTCTCTATTTGCGACTTCTCTTCTCATCTCTCCATGACAAAAGACCGCAAAGACCTCTCTTCCAGACTCACACAAAAGAACAACATTCCAAAGACCCGTTATCTCTAGACATAACCCAAACATTGCTGGTTAAGAGAAACCGTTACATTAGCAGTGAAACATTACAGCATGCTACATATATATGCTAAATGTTTGATTTCTGTAATTGCAGGAATATTAAAGGTGAAAGAAACATAGACAGAAAGTGGTGGATACAGTCTAGTCCATTGCAGGTGCAGCCTTTCCTGTCACTGAGTACATCTACATGGACAGCTGCCACAAGGAAGTACATCTATCATAAAAGACTGTCACAATCCAGGCCATGCCCTCATTTTGCTACTACCAGCAGATATAAGTTACAGAAGACTTAGGTCCCACACCACCAGGTTCAAGAACAGTTGTAACCTTACAACCTTTAGGCTCCTGAATTGACATGAATCACTTCACTCACCACTACTCAGAACAGGTTCTGTGATCTCCAAACTCACTTTCAAGGACTCTTTACAACTCATGTTCTCTGTACTATTTTTATTTGCAGTTTCTCTTTTTTTTTTGCACGTTGGTGTTTGTCAGTCTTTGTTTTAAATAGTTTTTCAGAAAATCTATTACTTCTGTTTTTATTGTAAACAAGAGAAAATCTGCAGATGCTGGAAATCCAAGCAACACACTCAAAATGCAGGAAGAACTCAGCAGGCCAGGCAGCATCAATGGAAGAGAGTAAATTGTCGACGTTTCAGGCCGAGATCCTTCATCAGGACTGGAAAAAAAAACATTGTAGTTGTAGATTTGCTTATAATTAAGGTAAGTTATTATAATTAATGTTTATGATATTTCTTTTTGGTTAAACAAAATGTTGATTAAGGATTAGTGCACTCTGTTGACCTGTGGCCATAGTGCTAGAGGCATTTTATAGTTCCAATTTATTGGTTCTAATTCTTTAAAATAAGGGTTCTCTTTGAATTATCCAATTGCGTACAACTGTATTTCATGTGGATGACCAATTTTAATTTGTCTCTTATTATGTTTTCCTCTACCTGAGGTCTGCAGAGAAATAAAATTATATTTATAAAATAAAATTATAAAATTGGCGCTGTTCACATCTTGAGTTCTAAGTTAGGATGTTGGTCAAGTTGTTTAGTTGCTCAAGGGGACCAACTGACTTGGAGACCTGGTAATTTACAGTTGTCAAAAGCATTCAAATTCTTATTAAACCTCTGTAAAAACAGTTCAATAGATGAAAAAGATATATCTAATTATCTAATAAGTAATTGGACTTATCTTGAAACACTATAAATGTGTTTAAAAACCTAAAGATAAAGAAAAATATATTAAGAAAACAGAGACCAATGACTGCAGATGCTGGAATACGGAATGCTGATAGAGCACAGTGGATCATGTAGTATCATGGAGGGAAATGGACAGCAGACATTTCAGGTTGAGAACCAGTCCAGGGGGAAGTAAGTAAGATATGAAAGTAACATGAAGAAGTGCGGGGGAGAGTAATTTTTTTTCTGTGTTTTACTCAATCATAATAAACAATTCATATCACCATTTATTTATATATATATATTTAAAAGCATTTAATTCCTCTTGGCTTTTTTTAAATTTAATTTATCATTGATGAATATATGCAGTTCAGATGCCTATAGCAAGAATCTCAGAATCTGAAGCCTGAGGCCTAGTTGCTTGTCCTGGCCTGCCTTACATTTGGAAGTGAATCCTTCATAGGACCTAAAAATATAAGTGTTGCTGGGCAGAGGAGAGTAGGGAAGCAGTAGGTGAAAAGTGGCTGAGTGGTTTAAGTGTAAGGACCACAATCCAGCCCCATGAATTTTAAAGAGAATACAAATCACCAAAACATACTTTCAAATGGATTTCTTTTACCTAACTCGGATACTACATGCCACTGAATCATTTCCATGACTGCCTTTTCCAGTTGGAACTATGGCCATCAGAGGAAACTCAGCCTGACTCCTCTTCGGAAACAAGAAATGCGCCGTTACATTGTTCAGTCTTAACTGATGCAGGAAACAGCTCCTTCATTGAAATTAAAATGATGTGGTTCAAGGGTAGTAAAATGCAGATTACTCCCGGTGCTGTGCTGGTGAGTCCAGGAATAGAAATATAGGCCAGATGAATGTGTGGCTGAGGAGCTGGTGTAGGGGACAGGGATTCAGGTTCTCTTCTGAGCTACAGGCAACCTGTACAAGAGGGATGGGTTGCACTTGAAACAGAAGGATCCAATATTCTGGTGGAGAACTTTGTTTTTGCCACCAGGGAGGATTTAAACTTGGTCGATAGGGAGGTGGGACTCAAAAGGGTGAAGTCAATGAGAAGATAAATGTACTTGCAGCAACCAAAGGGTGTAACCCTGGTAATCAGGATACCCATGTTTACAATAAAAACAGCAGACTAGTACTTTAAATTATATCTGCTTTGATGCATGTGGCTCGCCAGATAAGGTGAATGAACTGACGGCATGGATCGCCTCTATGGACTGTGATATTGGGGCCATAACACAAAAGTGACAAAGGAAAGAACAGCACGGCATCTCAATGTTTGGGGATACCCACGCTGTAGGCATGATGGAGGAACAGGCAACAGTGGATGAGGTGCGTTGCCTTTTCAAAGTTCACAGTTCAAAGTGAATTTATTATCAAAGTAAGCATATATTACTATATACCACCTTGAGTTTAATTCTCTTGCAGGCACTTACAGTAAAACGACATAACAGAATTTAACAAAAAGAGCATACAAACAGGCCGTCTGACAAGCACCAAAGTGCAAAAGAAGACAAACTGTGCAAATAAAAATAATACTGAACATGTGAGCTGTGAAGACTCCTTGAAGGTGAGTCTGTAGATCATCGAATCAGTCCAGAGAAAAGGTGAATAAGGTTATGCTTGCCAGTTCAGGAACCTGATGGTTGTAGAGTTATAATTGAGCCTGGTGGTGCTTCTGTATCATCTGCCTGATGGTAGCAGAGAGAAGAGGGCATGGCCTGTAGTGAGTAGAAGGTGGTAGTGAGAAGGGTGATTTTTTGATAAGGCAGGACATTATATCAGAGTTTAGAGAGGACGTTATTGAGGGCTCATCTAATGAATCCACTTTGGCAGAACTGAGAAATAAGAAAGAGATGGTCACTCTGGTAGAGCTATATCATAGAACAACCACCAATAATCAGCACAGCTGTGAGAACAGCAGGGTAGTGCTACTGGGAGATTTCGATTTTCCCAGTATCAATTGGGCCGCCCAGGGTACAAAGGGCCTAGGTGAGGGGTATGGATAATATGGACGGTCATAGACCTTTGCCCAGGATTGTTGAGTTCAAAACTAGAGCGCACAGATACAATAGGAGAGATTTATAAAGGACTGAGCGGTAACAGAGGGTAGCAAATACCTGGAAAAAGCTGTCAGACGAAGTGGTTGAGGCATTTAGATAAGAGGGAAAACACGGGATAAACATGGGCAACTGGAACTAGCAGAGAGTGTGCTGTTGTGGCATGGACCAGTTGGGTCAAAGGGCATGTTTCCATGCTGTACTTGTAACAACCATGGACTCTGCAGCAGGGTCTATGCGTCTGCGCAGGCTGGCTGTGCAATAGGTGCAACAATCACACACATGAGTATGCACCATATCCAATCATTCATAGAAACATAGAAAACCTACAGCACAATACAAACCCTTTGGCCCACCAAGTTGTGCTGAACATGTCCCTACCTCAGAAATTACTAGGCTTACCTGTAGCCCACTATTTTACTAATCTCCATGTACCTATCTAAAAGCCTCTTAAAAGACCCTATCATATCCGCCTCCACCACCATTGCCGGCAGCCCATTCCACACACTCACCACTCTCTGAGTAAAAAACTTACCCCTGACATCTCCTCTGTACCTACTACCCAGCATCTTAAATCTGTGTCCTCTAATGGCAACCATTACAGCCCTGGGAAAAAGCCTCTGACTATCTACACGATCAATACCTCTCATCATCTTATACAACTCTATCAGGTCACCTCACATCCTCCTTCGCACCAAGGAGAAAAGGCCGAGTTCACTCAACCTATTCTCATAAGGCATGCTCCCCAATCCAGGCAACATCCTTGTAAATCTCCTCTGCACCCTTTCTATGGCTTCCATATCCTTCCTATAGTGAGGTGACCAGAACTGATCACAGTACTCCAAGTGGGGTCTGACCAGGGTCCTATAAAGCTGCAACATTACCTCTCGGCTCCTAAATTTAATTCCATGATTGACGAAGGCCAATGCATTGTATGCCTTCTTAACCACAGCGTCAACCTGCACAGCTGCTTTGAGCATCCTATGTTCATATCACCATTTATTTATATATATTTTTTAAAGCATTTAAATCCCCTTGGCTGTTTTTAAATTTATCATTGATGAATATACACAGTTCAGATGCCTATAGCAAGAGTCTCAGAATCTGAAGCCTGAGGCCCTGTTGCTTATCCTGGCCTGCCTTACATCTTGGAAGTGAATCCGTCATAGCCCCTTCCAATACAGGTGGGCTTCTTTTTTTGTGAGCAAGAGGATTGGTAAGTTCTTCCCCTGCATTGATTATCGTTCCTTAAACAATATCACTGTGAAGAACCACTACCTTCTTTGTCTGCTGGCATCTGCATTTGAACATTTCCAGGAAGCAAACATATTTTCCAGGATAAATCTATGCAATTCTTATAATTTTGTTCATATCAGAGAACGGGACAAGTGGAAGTACTTCACTGGTCACTATCAGTTCCTTGTGATGCCCTTTGGTCTGGTCCTAGTCAACGATGTGCTCAGAGAGACGTTGAATCAGTTCGTTTTTGTGACGTTTGGATCTATTCTCACTCTCATCAGCAACACGTGCAGCAGGTCCAGAGGGTTCTCAGATGGCACCTTAAGGATAATCCGTACGGCGAGCCAGAGAGGTGAGAGTTCCATAAAGACCAGGTGTCATTTTTGGGTTATGTGCTTAACCCTTCCAGTGCTCAAATGGACCTGAGTAAAGTTCAAGTGGTCACAGAGTGGCCAAAGCCATCTACGATCAAACAGGTACGGTGCTTCATAGGGTCTCCAAAATTTCAAATCTATCACGCAACCCATAAATGCACTCACCAGAAAGCACTCTGCAAGTTCCATTGGCCAAACACACCAGAACAAGCATTCTGGGTACCGATGCGACATTTCTCCACGAGACTCATCCCAGATGTTCATTGTTGAGGTGGATTTAACCGATGGCTGTACTCTTTCAGTGTTCTTTTGCAGATAGCCAGCTGCACCATTGGTCATTTCTTCCCTGTCACTTAACTCTGGCTGAGAGTAACTGCGATGTTGGGAACAGAGAACTTCTGGCAGTCAAGGAGACCCTGGATGAATGGAGACATTGGCTGGAGGGAACAGGGCATCCCTTTTTGGTTTGGACAAGAACCTCCCCTACATTCCAGATGCCAGGAGACTCAACTCCCGTCAAGTCTGCTGGGCTCTCTTCTTCACCCAGTTTAATTTCATCCTTACTACCGTCCCGACAGCAAAGATATCAAGGCCGATGTGCCACATGTCAGAGGACAATGCCTGTCCAGAGCCCATCCTTCCTCGCTTGTGTATTGCTGTTCCGGTAATTTGGGGAATAGAGGCAGAGATGAGGGCTGGATGTGGGCCCAGGTATCTGAGTACTGATGTTGAGTGCAAAAGTGTTGCTGCGACACCACTCAACAACTGATGTCCACCTTCTCATCACCGGCTGAAGTTCTGCCAACGATTGTTGGTGGGCTGCATGACAGGTTCGAATTTGGAAGAACTTGGTGCTGCAAAGTATCCGCTGAGTTAAAGGTGACTGTCCAGCCCCCCTGAGTGGGCATGTAGACCCTGCAGCAAAGTCTGTGGTTGTGACGGGGCCTCCATCCTTAGGTGCAGCTCCCGAGGTGCCTCAGACCGGAGCCTGCTGGAAATTCCTGATGTGTGATCTGTTCAGGATGTCCCTCAGGACCACGCCCCTCCCAATCCATGAAGAACTGGACCTTGCCCTGCACTCAGCAAGTTGCCCAGGAGATGCTGTACAGTATAGACCAGCGAACCACCCACCAAGTGGGGAGGAGAGGGAGGTGGGGTCCTGAGGAACATCCTGCCTCATGACATCCAGGTATTCCAGTGTGCTCAGGTCTGTGGTGTCTCGGAGTCTGCACCGAGAGAGGGGAGACCTGTCACAGCCACAGCCTCTGCTGCAGGGTCTATATACCTGCACAACAGGTTCGACAATTGTGCTCGTGGGTATGCACATTCCAGCTAATTAGTGTACCATTATGGTGGTATTTAATGACCAAAAGTACAGCGATGTTTTGCTCTTTCTCCCTCTCCATTTGGGACATATCCGAACATTTTACTATCAGTCTATGGCTCTGTTGAGGTCCACCATGGATGATTCCAAGCCCAGCTACAAAAAGAAGAGGGTTGGGCATAAGGCTAGCAACCCCTTCCCATAAAAACGCAGAACTACAGAAACTCCAAAAGAATCTCCCAAGACCTCATCCCTAGGAGAGGAAAAATCTTCACCTTGAAGACGTAAGATAGCCTATACATGGGGACAAATTGATAGACTGAGGAATCTGGTGAGCTGCAGTCAGCAGCCTATGTCCCAGTCGGACATAAGAAGAACATAAGAACAAAGAACATAAGAAATAGGAGCAGGAGTAGGCCATCCGGCCCATCGAGCCTGCCCCGCCATTCAATAAGATCTGTCCATAAACTTAGCTCCACCTACCTGCCTTTTCCCCATAACCCTTAATTCCCTTACTAAGTAAAAATCTATCTAACTGTATTTTAAATATATTTAGTGAAGAAGCCTCAACTGCTTCCCTGGGCAGAGAATTCCACAGATTCACCACTCTCTGGGGAAGGCAGTTTCTCCTCATCTCCATCCTAAATCTTCTCCCCTGAATCTTGAGGCAATGTCCCCTAGTTCTAGTCTCACCTACCAATGGAAACAACTTTTCTATTTCTATTTATCTATCCCTTTCAAAATTTTGTATGTTTCTATAAGATCCCCTCTCATTCTTCTGAATTCCAGAGAGTATAGTCCCAGACAACTCAATCGCTCCTTATAGGTTAACCTCTTCATCCCCGGAATCAACCTGGTATAAGATTATTAAGGGATTGGACAAGATAGAGGCAGGAAAAATGTTCCAGATGCTAGGAGAATCCAGTACCAGAGGGCATGGTTTAAGAATAAGGGGTAGGTCATTTAGGACAGAGTTAAGGGAAAACTTCTTCTCCCAGAGAGTTGTGGGGATCTGGAATGCACAGCCTCGGAAGGTAGTGGAGGCCAATTCTCTGGATGCTTTCAAGAAGGAGCTAGGTAGGTAGCTTATGGATAGGGGAATCAAGGGATATGGGGACAAGGCAGGAACCGGGTATTGATAGTAGGTGATCAGCCATGATCTCAGAATGGCGGTGCAGGCTCGAAGGGCTGAATGGTCTACTTCTGCACCTATTGTCTATTGCCTCCAAAGCCAGTGTATCCTTCCTCAAGTATGGAGACCAGAACTGCACACGGTACTCCAGGTGTGGCTTCACCGGTACCCTGTATAGTTGCAGCATAACCTCCCAGTTCTTGAATTCAATCCCTCCAGCAATGAAGGTCAACATTCCGTTAGCCTTCTTAATAACTTGTTGTACCTGCAAGCCAACTTTTTGCGATTCATGAACAAGTAATCCCAAGTCCCTCTGCACTACAGCTTGCTGCAATCTTTCAACATTTAAATAATAATCTGCTCTTCTATTATTCCTTCCAAAGTGGATGATCTCACATTTACCAACATTGTACTCCATCTGCCAGACCCTTGCCCACTCGCTTAACCTATCTATATCTCTCTGCAAACTCTCCACATCCTCTGTACAATTTGCTTTTCCACTCAGTTTAGTGTCATCAGCAAATCTTGCTACACTACACTCAGTCCCCTCTTCCGAACCATCAATGTAAATGGTAAACAGCTGTGGGCCCAGCACCGACCCCTGCAACACCGCTGACTGCCAACTGGAGAAACACCCATTTATACCAACTCTCTGCCTTCTACTCGTTAACCAATTCACTATCCATGCCAATACACTTCCTGCGACTCCATGCATCCGTATCTTATTTATAAGTCTCTTGTGTGGCACCTTGTCGAACGCCTTCTGGAAATCCAAGTATATGACATCCACCTGTTGTCATGGTCCCTTCTGGCAATTGCCCACCTGGCTATTTACCTCAGAAATTAGGCCTCAATCACCTCGTTTAGTTCAAGATTCAAGATGCAAAAACTTTATTGTCATTCTAACCATACATCACCTCTGCAGGGCAGAATGAGACAGTGTTTCCCAGGAGCAGTGCAATCATAACATAACAAATGCAACACTAAATAATAAACATAACAATAAATAGTAAAACACAACAGCTGTTATGTTTATTATGTTTTTATACTGCATTTGCTGATGGAAAGCAGGTGTTTGTAGTTAGTGGAACCCGGGAATGATTAACTTTTAACTTGCACTGGACACTTATAACTTGTTTTTAACGGTGCAAGTTAAAAGTTACTCATTCCCAGGTTCCACTAACTACACACACCTGCTTTCCATCAGCAAATGGAGTATAAAAACCCTGTGATCACAACAAGGAGCTGCCAGTTTGTTGGTTGACTCTGGTGTGAGTAACCTTGTGTCATGGTTCTTAGGACTACCAGTTCTAGGTCAAGCATTGCTCCTGCATACCAATTCCACGCTCGCTATGTTAATAACGCCTTCTGACTCTGCCCTCCATGCCCGTGTTCTGCACTTGGGTTTGTTTCCACCACCACATCCTTGCAACCCCTGTTCCCATCAATCCACTGTACACATTATGTCCTCAAAGTTTGTCTAACAGGACCTGCCCTTTCTGAATCCATACTGTATCTGTCTAATGGAACCACTCCTTTCTAAATGTTTTGTTATTTCTTCCTTAATGACAGCTTCAAGCATTTTCCCAACTACAGATGTTAAACTAACTGGCCTATAGTTGCCGGTCTTTTGCCTACATCCTTTTTTAAAAAGTGGCATGACATTTGCTGTCTTCCAATCTGCCGGGACCTGTCCAGAGACTACAGAGTTTTGATAAATGATTACCAATGGGTCTACTATAACCTCTGCCAATTCCTTCAGCACCCTGGGATGCATCCCATCAGGACCAGGGGACTTACCTACCTTCAGGCCCTCTAGTTTGCTCCTCACTATCTCTTGAGTGACAGTGATTTTATCGAGGTCCTCACCTCCCATTTCGTCCATAATGTCCTTCTTTGGCATATTATACATGTTCTCCACCGTGAAGATTGACACAAAATAGTCATTCAATGCCTCAGCCATTTCCTTATCACCCAATATCAATTTCCCCTTCTTGTCTTCCAAGAGATCTACATTGACTTTAGCCACCCTCTTCTGCTTTATATATTTATAAAAACTTTTGCTATCTGTTTTTATATTTTGTGTTTATTTACTTTCATACTCTATCTTCCCTTTCCTTATTTCTTGTTTAGTTGTTCTCTGTTGCTTTTTAAAGTTGTCCCAATCCTCCAGTCTCCCACTAATCTTTGTGACTTTGTACACGAGCTTTAAATTTTATACTTTCTTTTAGTTTCTTAGTTATCCAAGGCTGGCTCTCCCCACACTTACTGTCCTTACTTTTGACTGGAATATACTTCTGTTGAGCACTGTGAAAAATCTCTTTGAAAGTCTTCCACTGTTCCTCAACTGTCCTCCCAAATAGCCTATGCTCCCAATCCACATTAGCCAACTCTTCCCTCATCCTGTTGTAGTCTCCCTTGTTCAAGCATAATACACTAGTTTTATATCTAACTATTTCATTCTCCATCTGTATGTGAGATCCAATCATACTATGACCACTCTTTTCAAGAGGTTCCCTGACTACAAGATTGTTAATCTTACCTATCTCATTGCACAGGACGAGATCTAAGATAGTATTTTCCCTTGTAGGTTCGCTAACATGCTACTCAGGAAAACCATCACTGATGCATTCTATGAAGTCCTCCTCAAGACTTCCTTGACCAACCTGATTCACCCTGACTAACCCTGTTTCTAATACTACGGGCATTTAGATAAAGTGCCCTTATACTCATTGTCCTTTTAGAATCTAGTGACCAATGCGATTTTTGCTTTTTACTTTTATACACTCTACTCTTACTTTTTTCTTCACTAACTCTAGCTTTGGTCTCTGCATCACTTCCCTCTTCTTTTCTGTGTGGGTTCCAATCCCACTGCTATATTAGTTTAAAGCCTCCCAACAGCAGTAGCAAACAGAATATGACTCTACTGATTGAAATCAAGTGATGATAATGAGAATCAGGACTGGGAATCTGTAACCAGTGCAGCAGCGTTAAACAAAAGCAGCTACAATTAATCATCCCCTTGGGAGGCCAGAATATGCCTTGCACTTAGTGAATTATCTCTGCCCCATTGGCATTTCCAATTTAGTGTGAAAATGCAGCAATGCAAGGGCTCAACAACAAAGGAGACAAATGACTAGCTAATTGCTTTTGCCAACAAAGTGACCCAGGAAAGAAAGATTAGAGACCATTGAATCCAGAGCAGACTGACAAATTGAATTCAAAACTGGCTTGGTATAGGAGGGAGGGAGGGAGAGAGAGAGAGAGAGAGAGAGAGAGAGAGAGAGAGAGAGAGAGAGAGAGAGAGAGAGAGAGAGAGAGAGAGAGAGAGAGAGAGAGAGAGAAAATTAATTTTCTGATAAGAGGTTTGAGACCAGTGGTGTGCCACAAGGATTGGTGCTGAAACTTTTAATCCTTGTGATGTACATTAATGACTTGGATGTGATTGCAGGAGATATGATAAATCAATCTGAATCAGGACCGCTAGAAAATGAGTCTGGAGAAATAATAACAGGGGATAAGGAGATGGCAAATGAACTTCACTGTGAAATACACTAGCAGTGCGCCAGATGTTGAAGGATATGAGAAGAGAGAAGTGAGTGCAGTTACTATGACAAGGGAGAAGGTGCTCAAAAAGCTGAAAGACCTAAAGGTACATAAGTCACCTGGATCAGATCAGTAAAGATCTTTCAGAAATCATTGGACTCTGGCATGGTGCCAGAGGACTGGAAAATTGCAAATGTCACTCCACTCTTTAAGAAAGGAGGAAGGCATAGAAAGGAAATTAAGGACCAATTAACCTGACTATAGTGATTGGGAAGATGTTGGAGTCAATTGTTAAGGATGAGATTATGGAGTACAGTACTTGGTGACACAGGACAGGGTAGGACAAAGTCAGCATGGTTTCTTTAAAGGAAAATCTTGCCTGACGAACCCGTTGTAATTCTTTGTGGAGATTACAAGTAGTATAGATACTTTCAGAAACATTTTGCAAAGTGCCACACATGAGGCTGCTTACCAAGTTAAGAACTCATGGTATTACAGGGAAGTTACTAGCATGGCTAGCGCATTGGTTAATTGGTAGGAGGCATGGAGTGGGAATAAAAGGATCCTTTTCTGGTTGGCCGCCAGTGACTAGTGGTGTTCAGCAGCGGTTGGTGTTGGGAACTGCTTCTTTTTTATGCTGTATAGCAATGATTTAGATGATATGCAGTTGATACAAAGATTGGTGGAGGAGCAGGTGGTGTTGAGGAAACAGGTGGATGCAGAAGGACTTAGATTAGGAGAATGGGCAAGAAAGTGGCAAACAAAATACAATGTTGGAAAATGCATGGTCATGCACTTTGGTAGTAGAAATAAAAGTGCAGACTATTTTCTAAACAGGGAGAAAATCCAACAATCAGATACATAGGGACTTGGGAGCCCTCGTGAGGAAGGCAAATGCAAAGTGAGCACTCATTTCCAGAGGTCTAGAATACAAAAGCAGGGATGTGATGCTGAGGCTTTATAAGGCACTGGTGAGGCCTCACCTCGAGTATTGTGAACTGTTTTGGGCTCCTCACAGAAGAAAAGGTGTGCTGGGCATTGGAGCGGGTTCAGAGGAGGTTCACAAGGATGATTCAGGGAATGAAAGTGTTACCATATGAGGAACATTTGATGGTTCTGGATCTGTACTCAATGGAATTTAGAAAGATGAGGGGGTATCTTATTGAAACCTTTCGAAGGTTGATAGGCCTAGGACAAGAGGCCACAGCCCCAGGATAGAGGGGTGTCCATTTAAAACAGAGATGTGGAGAAGTTTCTTTAGCCAGAGGGTGGTGAATTTGTGGGATTTGTTACCACAGGCGGCTGTGGAGGCCAAGTCGTTGGGTGTATTTAAGGCAGAGATTGATAGTTTCTTGATAGGACACGGCATCAAAGGTTACGGAGAAGGCTGGGGAGGAAATGAAAGATCAGCCACGATTGAATAGCAGAGCAGACTCAATGGCCTGATTCTGCTCTTGTGTCTCATGGTCTAATACCGAGGAAGGTTGAAGATCCTTACAATATAGTATGGATGGAGCAATAGCAAATGGGATTTAACCCTAACAAATGTGAAGTGATACATTTTGGAAGGGCAAATTATTGTAATACACACAGAGTAAACAGTAGAGCCCTGGAGAGTGTTGATCCACAAAGGCACTTTGGGATACAAGTCCATTAATCCATGAAAATGACAATAAAGGTGGATAAGATGGTTAAAAAAAAAGCATATTGGTTGCTTGCCTTCATCAGTATGGTGATGAACAAACAGACTAGGATGTTTGGCTTCCGGGAATGGGAATCTCTATAATGCCTACAAAGATGGCTTTTTAGAGCAACTTGTGTTTGAGCCTCTAGGGGATCAACTATTCTGGATTGGATGTGGTGCAATGACCCAGAACTGATCAGGGAGCTTAAGGTAAAGGAACACTAGGGAGATAATGATCATGATATGATCAAATTCACTCTGAATTCTGAGAAGGAGTAGATAAAGTCAGATGTATCAGTATTACAGTGGAGTAAAGGGAATTACAGAGGCATGAGAGAGGAGTTGGCCAGAATTGATCGAAAAAGAACACTGGCAGGGATGATGGCAGAGCAGCAATGGCTGGAATTTTTGGAAGAAATTTGAAAGGCACAGGATATATATACCCCAAAGATGAAGTATATAGCAGAGAGAAGTTAGAGGATTGTGAAGCTTTAAAATACCACCAGAAGGCAACTAAAATAATCATTAAGAAGATAAAGATGGAATACAAAAGTAAGCCAGCCAATAGTATTAAAGAGAATATTAAAAGTCACTTCAGATCTAAAAAGTTCAATTCTTGTCCCAACACAGACCCCTGTTGTACACCACTAGTCATCGGCAGCCATCAGAAACGACTTCCTTTATTCACTCTCTTTGCCACCTGCCCATCGGCCACTGTTTTATCCATGGTAGAATCTTCCCTGTAATACCATGGGCTCAAAGCTTGCTCAGGAGCCTTGTCAAAGTCCTTCTGAAAATCCAAGTACACAATATCAATCGATTCTCCTGTGTCTTTGTACTTGGATTATCAGAAGGTCTTTGACAAGGTGCCACACGTGAGCCTGATTAACAAGTTATGAGCCCACGGTATTACAGGGAAGATAAAGCAGTGGTTGACTGGCAGGAAGAGTGGGAATAAAGGTAGTCTTTTCTGCTTGCCTGCTGGTAACTAGTGGTGTTCCACAGGGGTCTGTGTTGGAATCGATGTGGGGAAGTGTATGGTCATGCACTTTGGTAGAAGGAATGTAAGGGTTGACAATTCTCTAAATGGAGAGAAAATACACAGAACTGAGGTTGCAAAGGGACTTGGGAGTATTTGTGCAGGATTCCCTAAAGGTTAATTTGCAGGTTGAGTCTGTTGTGAGGAAGGCAAATGCAATGTTAGGATTCATTTCAAGAGGATGAGAACATAAAAGCAAGGATATAATGTTGAGACTTTATAAAGCACTGGTGAGGCCTCACTTGGAGTATTGTGAGCGGGTTTGGGCCCCATATTATTAGAAAGGATGTGCTGAAACTGGAGAGGGTTCAAAGGAGGTTCACACAAATGTTTCCAGGTTTGAATGGCTTGTCATATGAAGAGTGTTTTATGGCTCAGGGCCTGGATTCACTGGTGTTCTGAAGAATGAGAAGTGACCTCTTTGAAACCTATTGAACAGTGAAAGTCCTTGATAGGACTTTAGTAGATGTGGAGAGGATGTTTCCTATGGTGGTACAGTCTAAGACTAGAAGACACAGAATAGAGGGACATCCTTTTAGAATGGAGATGAGGAGGAACTTCTTTAGCCAGACAGTGGAGAATCTGTGAAATTTTATGCCACAGGCAGCTATGGAGGTGAAGTCTTTATGTATATTTAAGGCAGAGGTTGATAGATTTTTGATTGATCAGACATGAAGGGATATGGGGAGAAGGCAGGATATTGAGACTGAGAGGAAAATTGGATCAGCCAAGATGATATGGTAGGGTAGAATTGATGGGCCAAATAGGCTAATTCTGCTCCCATGTCTTAAGGTCTTATGGTTACATTGAAAATTTACCAGAACATTGGTTCAGCCACATCTGGAGTATTTTGTGTATTTTTGGTAGCAATGTGTTTGCACTGAAGAGATCCACTGAGATGTTGCCTGGATCAGAGAGGCTGAATAGGCTGGGGGTGGTTGCCCTGGAGACGAGAGGGCTGAGGGCATGGTAGTACAGAGGTATATAAAATCATCAGCTGTCTTTACCACCCTATCAACCTGTGTAGGGAGCTATGGACTTGGATCCAAGATCCCTCTGCAAATCAATACCATTGAGAAACTTGCCATTAACAGTGTACAGTCCCTTTACATTTGATCTCCAAAAGTGTAGTGCTTCATAGTTGGATGGGTTAAGCTCCACCTGCCATCTCTCCACCCTTATCTGCCATTGATCTATATCCCACTCTATTCTTCTATTACATCATCGATCTTTGCATTGTTTGCAAACTTATTAACTATCTGCAGATGCTGGAAATCAAAGTAATACATACATACAAAATGCTGGAGGAACTCAGGAGACCAGGCAGTGTCTGATGATTCATCTGAAGAACACTTCCCAATGAAGGGTCTCAGCCCAAAATGTCAACTGTTTACTCTTTTCCATTGATGCTGCCTGGCCTGCTAAGTTCCTCCAGAATTTTGTGTGTGTTACTCATTTATGTTTTCATTCAGATCATTTATATTATCACAAACAGCAGAGGTCCCAGTCACAGACCTCGAGATAGAATAGGTCCCATCAACAACTTGCCTCTGTCTTCTATGAGCAGGCCAATTCTGAATCTAGATGGCGAACTTACCATATATCCCATATAACTTAATGTTCTGGATGAGCCTCCCTTGAGGGACATTGTCAAACGCCTTACTAAAATTAATGTGGACAACATCCACAACTCTGCATTCATCATCAGCATTGTCACCTCCCTGGAAAAACTCAATCAGGTTAGTAAGATATGACATGCCCTGCACAAAGTCATGTGGACTATTCCTAATTAGGCCATGATTTTCCAACTGCTCATAAATCCTATGCCTAAGAAACCTCCCCAATAGCTTCCCTTCCACTGATATTAGACTCACTGGTCTATAGTTTCCATGATTATCCTTATTTCCTTTCCTGAACAAAAGAATAGTGTTGGCTACTCGCTAGTCCCAGCTAGGACCTCACTTGTGGCTATAGAGGACACAAAGGTATTGGTCAAGGCACCAGCATAGAGTCATACAGTATGGAAGATTTTTTTGCAGAATATTCACCGTTTTAGCTTAGGAAGCAAAAGAGTCAATATGTGCAAAGACACCTTCCAAATATAGTAATGTCACAATGTCCGGATGCTCTTTTTTAACAATATTGGTTCAGGGTTAAATATAATCTAAGACTTCAGAAAGAATTGGCCTCCTCTTTGAAATAGTACCACAAGATCTATTAAATCACCTTTGAAAGGAGACACTGCTTCAGTTTAACATCACATCCAAAAGGCAATGAGCCCAGCAGTGCAGCACTTCTTCAGATGGTGCTCGGAGTGACAGTGTAGATCCTGCATCTGTTTCTCAAGTGGGACTTATCGCTGTAAATTCCTGACTCGGCTGTAAGAGGAAAATGAGGTGACTTTCTTAATGGGACAGGAGTGAATGGTTGATGCTGGGTCACCCACAGCATTTAAGAAGGGCCCAGATGTACCCTTGAACCTCTTAGGCATTGAGGGCTATGGACTCAGTGCTGGCAGGAGGGATGAATACAGAAGGGTACTCACTGGACAGCATGGACCAGTTGGGCTGATTGGCCTATTTCCCTGCTACATGATTTTATTACACTCCAAGAGTGCAACCTACTGGCTGATGTGGCTAATATCACATTATAATACTCCCAAAGTTATCCAGTAATTGTTATTTAATCTACACAAATGCCAAAAATACATCTCCTTCATCTGTGCAGATTATACAATCTATTTTATGCATGAAAAATTAATGTTAGAATCGTTTAATTACAGTCTGTGTTAGATCACAGCTTGAATTACCATTTAAATCAGCATCTTTCATTTGTAATATTGAGCACATTGTTCTGAAGATATTTGACAATTTGCTTTAATGCTCTTTACTCACTGAATGTATGATGTTCTTTTTGGAACCATTTCAGAAAATATGTCTTGATCTGTATCTTTTGCATTTATTAATGAAAATTTCACTATGAAAATGACCGACTCTGAGGGATATAGTGAAAAATCCGGCACTGAAAACATTTTGCCCTTCATAGGGTTTAATCAGCTCCATTTCAAACTATATTCTAACACCAGGGTGAGGGGGAACAGCCAGAAGTCATGGTACATATTGGTACCAATGACAAAGGTAGGAAAAGGGATGAAGAGAGAATTAGTGATAGGTAGAAAACTGAAAAGCAGGACCTCAGGTTGTCCATTCATTCCCCCCCCCCATCCCTCCCCACCGACTTCCTCCAGGCACTTATCCCTGCAAATGGAAGAAGTGCTACACCTGCCCCCACACTTTTTCCCTCACCACCATCCCAGGCCCCAGACAGTCCTCTCAGGTGAGGCACCACTTCACCTGCGAGTCAACTGGGGTGATATACTGTATCTGGTGCTCCCGATGTGGCCATTTATACATTGGGGAGACCCGCCGCAGACTGGGAGACTGTTTCGCCGAACACCAGCGCTCAGTCCTCCAGCAGTGGCGGGATCTCCCTGTGGCCACATACACTTCAATTCCACAGACCACTCCCACTCCGATATGTCTGTCTATCTATGGCCTCCTCTACCGTCAAGATGAGACCACACGCAGGGTGATGGAGCAATACCTTATCTCCCACCTAGGTAGCCTCCTACCTGCCGGCATGAACATTCAACTCACAGACCTCCGTTGATACCCCTGCCCCCTCCTTACCCCATCCCTATCTATAATTTTAGTCTGGTTCTCTTTCTCTCTCTTTTCCCGCCTCACTATAATCTCCCCCCAGCCCTACCTTTCTTTCTCTTTTATTTCCCATAATTCACCACCTTTCCCCTAGCCCTTTTCCCTCCAGCCTATCACTTCCCAGCTCTCTACTTCATCCCTCCCCCCACTTCTTATCCCCCCTCGACCATCCCTTGTTATTTCACTCCTGATGAAGGGTTTCGGCCCGAAACGTCGTCACTACCTCCTCCCATAGATGCTGTCTGGCCTGCTGAGTTCTGCCAGCATTTTGTGTTTTTACCTCAAGGATAGTAATCACTATGTGCCATAAGTCAGTGAGGGTAAGAATAGCATGATTTGGCAGATGAATGCATGGCTGAAGAATTAGTGCAAAGGGCAGAGTTTCTTATTTCTGGATCTGTTCAGGGGAAGGTATGAACTGCACAAAAAAGATGGGTTACACCTGAAATCGAGGGCTGTGAACAGGTTTGCTAGAGCTTTAGAGGAGGGTTTATACTAATTTGGCAGCGTGTTGGGAACTCGAGTGATAGGGCTGAGGCAAGGGCAGTTGGTATACAAGTAGATACAGTGTATAGTGAGACTGTAACGAAGGACAGGCAGATGATAGGGCAAAATTACAATCAGTGGGATGAGCTGAAGTGTAACATGGCAAAATCAAAAATGGTGATAAAAACAGGACCGGAAGTGTTCTATTTGAATGCATGTAATACATGGAATGGCGCATTTAGAGATTGGCAGTTTTGACGTTGGCTAAAAGGAGATCAAAGTTGTGAGCATCATTGTATTGAAAGGACAGGAGGGTAGGCAGAGGGATGGGGTGGCTCTGTTGGTAAAAAAAAGAATTCAAATCCTTGGAAAGAGGTGATATATGATCAGAAGATGTGAATCCTTGTGGGTAGAGTTAACGAACTGCAAGGGTAAAAGGACCCGGAAGGGAGTTATATTCAGTAGCAAGGACATGGGGTACAAATTACAATGGAAGATAGAAAAGGCATATAAAAAGGACAATGTTGTAACTGTCATGGGGGATTTCAATATGCAGGTAGATTGAGAAAATCAGGTTGGTGCTGGATCTCAACAGAGGGAGTTTGTAGAATGCCTATGAGATGGCTTTATAAAGCAGATTTTGGTTGAGCCCACTAGGGAAAACGCAATTATGAATGAGGTGTTGTGTAATGAACCAGATTTGGTCAGGGAGCTTAAGATCATGGAGCCCTCAGAGAACAGTGATGATAATATGTTCAAATTCACCATGCAGTTTAAGAGGGAGAAGCTAAAGTCAGATGTATCAGTATTACAGTGGAGTAAAGGGAATTACAGAGGCATGAGTGATGAACTGGCCAAATGTGACTGGAACGGTATGCTAGCAGGGATGATGGCAGAACAGCAATGGTTGGAATTTCTGGGAGTTTGGAAGGCACAGAAAAGAAGAAGAGTACTCTAAAGGGAGGAATACGCAACCATGGTTGACAAGGGTAGTAAAATATAGTGTAAAATATAGCCAGATGAAATTTGGAGAGGCAGAAGGGGCCATGAGAAGGCCTTGGCAGGCAAGATTAAGGAAAACCCCAAGGCATTCTACAAGTATATGAAGAACAAATTAAGATGTGAGAGAATAGGACCTATCAAGTGTGACAGTGGAAAAGTTCATATGGAACTGGAGGAGACAGCAGAGGTACTTAATGAGTACTTTGCTTCAGTATTCACTATAGAAAAGGATCTTGGTGATTGTAGGGATGACTTACAATGGACTGAAAAGCTTGAGCATGTAGATATTAAGGAAGAGGATGTGCTGGAGCTTTTGGAAAGCATGAAGTTGGATAAGTCACCAAGACAGGTCAAGATGTACCCTTGGCTACTGTGGGAGGCGAGGGAGGAAATCGCTGAGCCTCTGGCAATGATCTTTGCATCATCAGTGGGGACGGGAAAGGTTCCGGAGGATTGGAGGGTTGTGGATGTTGTTCCTTTATTCAAGAAAGGGAGTAGAGATAGTCCAGGAAATTATAGACTAGTTTGTCTTACTTCAGTGGTTGGTAAAGTTGATGGAAAAGATCCTGAGAGGCAGGATTTATGAACATTTGGAGAGGCATAATATGATTTGGAATAGTCAGCATGGCTTTGTCAAAGGCAAGTTGTGTCTTGAAATTTTTGAGGATGTGACTAAACACATTGATGAAGGAAGAGCAGTAGATGTGGTGTATATGGATTTCAGCAAGGCATTTGATAAGGTACGCCATGCAAGGCTTATTGAGAAAGTAAGGAAGCATGGGATCCAAGGGGACATTGCTTTGTGGATCCAGAACTGGCTTGCCCACAGAGACAAAGAGTGGTTGTAGACGGGTCATATTCTGCATGGAGGTCAGTGATCAGTGGGGTGCCTCAGGGATCTGTTCTGGGACCCCTACTGCTTGTGATTTTTATAAATGACCTGGATGAGGAAGTGGAGGGATGGGTTAGTAAGTTTGCTGATGACACAAAGGTTAGAGGTTTTGTGGATAGTGTGGAGGGCTGTCAGAGGTTACAGCGGCATGTTGATAGGATGCAAAACTGGGCTGAGAAGCAGCAGATGGAGATCAGCCCAGATGAGTGTGAGATGGTTCATTTTGGTAGGTCAAATATGATGGCAGAATATAGTATTAATGGTAAGACTCTTGGCAGTGTGGAGGATCAGAGGGATCTTGGGGTCCGAATCCATAGGACGCTGAAAGCTGCTGCGCAGGTTGATTCTTTGGTTATTTGGTTCTTGGTGTATTGGCCTTTATTGATTGTGGGGTTGAGTTTAAGAGCTGAGAGGTAATGTTACAGGTATATAGGACCCTGGTCAGACCCCACTTGGAGTACTGTGCTCAGTTCTGGTCACCTCATTACAGGATACCATAGAAAGGGTTCAGAAGAGATTTACAAGGATGTTGCCTGGACTGGGGGGCATGCCTTATGAGAGTAGGTTGAGTGAACTCGGCCTTTTCTCCTTGGAGCAACGGAGGATGAGAGATGACCTGATAGAGGTGTAGAAGATGATGAAAAGCATTGATCATGTGGATAGTCAGAGACTTTTTCTCAGGGCTGAAATGGGTAACACGAAGGGGCACAGTTTTAAGGTGCTTGGAAGTAGGTGCAGAGGAGATGTCAGGGGTAAGTTTTTTACACAAAGTGGCGAGTGCATGGAATGGGCTGCCTGCAACAGTGGTGGAGGTGGATACAATAGGGTCTTTTAAGAGACTCCTGGGTAGGTGCATGGAGCTTAGAAAAATAGAGAGCTATGGGTAACCCTATGTAATTTCTAAGGTAAAGACGTGTTGGCACAGCTTTGTGGGCTGAAGAGTCTGTATTGTGCTGTAGGTTTTCTGTGTTTCTACAATCAAAAGAGAAAACATATAATATAGCAAAAGTAAGTGGGAAGTTAGAGAATTGGGAAGCTTTTAAAAACCAAAATAAGGCAACTGAAAAGCCACAAAGAGAGAAAAGATGAAATATGGAGGTAAGCTAACTAATAATATAAAAGAAGAACCAAACATTTTCTCAGATATATAAGGAGTAACAGCAAAATGAGAGTGGATATCAGACCACTGGAAAATAATGCTGAAGTGGTAGTAATGGGGACAGGGAAATGACAAATAATCTTAATGAGTATTTTATGTCAGTCTTCACTGTGGAAGACACTAGCACTGTGCCAGAAATTCGAGAGTGTTAGGGGACAGAAGTGAAAGTAGATGCTATCACTAAGGAGAAGGTGCTTTGGAAGCTGAAAGGTCTGAAGGTGGATAAGCCACCTGGAGCAGATGGACTAGACTCCAGGGTTCTAAAAGAGGTAGCTGGAGAGAGTGTGGATGCATTATTCATGATATTTCAGGAAACATTAAATTCTAGAATTGTTCCGGTTATAAATGTCACTCCACTCTTTAAGAAGGGAGGGAGGTGGAAAAAAGGAAACAATAGGCCAGTTATCCTGACATAACTGGTTGCGAATATGTTGGAATCTATTATTAAGGATGAGGTTTCAGGGTATGGAGGCACTTGATATAATAGGCCAAAGTTGGCATGGTTTCCTTAAGGAGAAATCCTGCTTGACAAATCTGTTAGAATTCTTTGAGGAAGTAACAAGCAAGATAGGCAAAGGAGATTCAGTGGATGTTATGTACTTGGATTTTCAGAAGGCCTTTGATAAGATGCCACAGATAAGGCTGCTTAACAAGAAAAGAGCTCTTGGGCATATCGTATTACAGAAAATATACTAGCAAGGATAGAAATTGGCTGAATAAAGGGCCTTTTCTGGTTGGCTTGCAGTGACCGATGGTGTTCCATAGGGGTCAGTGTAGGGATCACTTCTTTTCACGTTATATGTTAACAATTTGGATGATGGATTTGACGGCATATGGGCAAACTTGCGGACAATAGGAAGATAGGTGGATTGGCAGGTGGTGGTGAGGAATCAGTGTGTCTGCAGAGATGGAATGTAGTGTAGGGAAGAGAATGGTCGCACAGTTTGGTAGAAGGAGTAAAGACATACTATTTTCTAAATGGGGAGAAAATTGAGGTGCAAAAAGGTGCAAAGAGACTTAGAAGTCCTTGTGCAGGAAGAGTCAGTAATAAGGAAGGCAAATACAATGTTAGCATTCATTTTGAGAGGACTGGAATATAAAAGCAAGGATGTAATGCTGAGGTTTTTTAAGGCATTGATCAGGCTGCACTTGGAGTATTCTGAGCAGTTTTGGGCCCCTTATTTAAGAAATTATGTGTAAAGGAAGTTTACAAAAATGATTCTGGCATGAACATATGAGGAGCATTTGATGGCTCTGGGCCTACACTTGCTGGAGTTTAGAAGAATGGGGGGGATCTCACTGAAACCTATCGAATATTAAAAGGCCTAGATATAGAGTGGATTTTTGGGAATCCAGGACTAGAGGGAAAACTCTCAGAATAAATGGACGTCTATTTAAAACAGAGAGGAGGAGGAGTGTAGAGAATCTGTGAAATTTAGTTCCACAGATGGCTGTGTGGGTAAAATCATTGGATATATTTAAAGAAAAGTTGATACGTTCTTCATTAGTCAGGGCATCAAAGGTTATGGGGAGAAGGCAGGAGGACGGGTTGAGAGGGATAATAAGATATGATGGAATGGTGGAGCAGACTCAAAGGGCCAAATGGCCTGATTCTGCTGTGATGCTTTCTGGTTTTATATTTGAACACCTACCACAACCATTCTGTGTATGAGCACCAGCCAGTCACTCATCTGGAACAGTCAGGTTACTACAGATGCTGTTGGGACAGACGGGGTATATGTGGCGAATAATACACCTCCTTATTCCCCAAGCCTTTTTACAGTTTGCAAGGCACAAGTCAGAACTGTTTTACAATACAGTTGTCTGGAGGAGTAGAGCCTGAACAATACTCAAACTTAACACTATTCAGAGCAAAGCAGCTTTCTTGGTTGGTACCATCATCACATTTCTTCTCTCTACCAAATGCGGACTGTGGCTGTGGTGTATGCTGTACAGCCATTTGTGAAGGATTCATATACAGTACTTTCCAAGTTGATGTCATTTTCCAGATAGAACACCAAGAGCAGAAACTGCATGGAGGATCCACTACCTTCTGGTCCTTCCTCCAATTTCCAAAGATTCCTGCCGGCCAGTGGTGGAGTGGCATCCGCACCAGACCTTGAGGCGAGTGGTCCTGGGTTCGAACCTGGCTGGCTCCTTGTACGCTTTCCATCCTCGCTGGGTTGAGTGTCGAGCTAGCAACTCGGCCTCGTAAAAAAACTGGACAAAAATGCTAAGGAAACAGCAACACACACAAAATGCTGGTGGAACACAGCAGGCCAGGCAGCATCTATAGGGAGAAGCACTGTCGACGTTTTGGGCCGCGAAACAGCAAGTTTGCTGCCTAATACTCGACAAGGCATGGAAGGAACAACAACAAAGATGCTTACTTGCTGATAAAATATTTTTGCTTTGTCGTCACTAAGTTTAACATAGTGGAACTGCCAACCTAACGGCATCACAGGACAACAATCACTCTTGGCACTGCTGCAATTCAGGGCAAATGTCTTCTATTTCCTCAAGGCTTGTTGGGATGGACAGTAAATGTTGCCCTGGCCAATAATGCCCCCATCCCATGTTTGAATAAAAATGAAATGCAATGTATAGCTATAGTGAAAGATTTGGAAATGTGTTGGTAAAAGTGCTAATTATTACTTTAGATGCCAAAAATGTGGCTTGTTATGAATGTGTCTATCAAAGTGTAGAGTAAAGTTTTTTTTTTAATGATCTCGTACCTAACAAAATTCTATCATGGACGGTCCAAAGCCCTACTGCGAATGGAGGAGGGTTGGCATGAGGCTAGCAAGCCCATCCCATAAAAACCCTCTGCTGCAGAAATATCAACAGGAACTTGAAAGATCTCATCCCTCGGGGAGGAAGGATCTTCAATGAGCTACACCTGGAAAGACAGACCAGGGACAGAGGACCCTGGCGAGCTGCTGTCAGCATACGATTACGAGTACCTAACAAAGCAAACAAGCCTGGCATGCTTAGCTCTGTATTCTGGATGGAATACTCAATCGGAAATTAGGGTAAAGCAAAGGGAACACTTTGTCAGGTAGTATTGTACTATTACTGTTGTACACAGGTAGTATTTGTATCACTTGACTAATGTATTAAAATAAGCCCAGGCACTTCACAGGAGTGTTATCAGACAGAATAATAAGCATGAAAGGGGAGACTAGGCTTGTATCAGCTCCTTTTCTGTTCTCTCTGTGGGATTAAGGTGCTGGTGAGAACTCCATCCTTGCATCTTGGCCAGAAGCTCATTTCTCCAAAAAGCAAGGTCAAGTATAAGGGCTTTGAATACCTCAGCATTAGGGCCAATGTGTGTCAGAGCTTTCCGATATGGCCCAAGGGTGGTGGGGGGGAGAGAGATATCAACAGTTCACTGACCTAAATGAGAACTGCAGCAGGATTTAAAGGAAAAGGAAATCTATAAATGCTTGGTCAACAGGGCCATTAACTAGAACTCTCAAACTGAAAGTTAAATGCCAATACTGTGGCTGAAAATAATACTAAACACTAAATGAAAAACTGCTCCTTTCCAGCATCAGTCAAAATGGTGGGCCTCTTTCCTGGACAGGTACAAAGGTAAGAGTGAGTGTAAAAATATTGTTATTTTTGGTCAAATCTCAACAACATTACAAGGAAAAGAGAGTTTAATACTGCTATAATGAAACCGTGATTAGCTGGAATGTGCATATTCACAAGCGCAGTTGTTGAACCTGAAGTGCAACTGGCCTGCGGGGCAAATAGACCCTACAGCAAAATCCATGGTTGTGACAGTACAAAATAATAACAGCAGAAGCTCAGAAGATATAGTACTATAATTCTCGCAGATTGCTTTTTCCATAAATCCACAGGCTTTGCGTTCAGTCTGCGTCACACTGGTCTGGACAGACTCAATGGGCTGCTAATTCTGCTCATATGTCCTTTGTCTAATTCAATAGCCCTGGCAGTATTAACATACAAGCAAAACACTGCAAAAAATGCCAACAATTTATGTAAATACTGTATGTCAGTACAAAATCCAACCTGATCTTTTCATCTGAGTCATTTGGTTGTGGAATTAAGTCCCACTCTAGCTGAAGATTTTGGCTGGCACTCCAATCTAGTGCCGTTGGAGCTGTTTTTATGATAAGCAATTAAACCATGGGCATGTTTATTCTCCCGGTTTGATGTTCCCATTGAAGTGGAGTAAATATTGCTGTGCCCAAATTGTGGCCGCTTTCCCTAGTTTATAATTGTGACTACACTTATAAACTATTTAATTAGCTGCAAAACACTGCTGCATGTATTGAAAATTTCATTGAATGCTTGGCATATGTACATGCTAATCTTTCTGTCATGAGCATCTTTAAGTGATCTGATGTCAATGCTGAGTTACCTAGATGCATGGCAAACACAAAACAATTTGAAATATGATCTGCAAATTTGCAGAGTGAATTTGTACCTCAGGCAAAATATGCTCAGATAATAGATCAAGCATTCCTGTTGCTCAGGATACAAGGGCTAAAGGTGTGGTGAACTACATATACCTGTCTGGACACGCCCCCCCCCACCCCCACTGACTGCTCCTGTGGCTCCTCCCACAGACCCCGGTATAAAGGCGATTGGAGGCACAGCTCCTTCCTCAGTCTCCAGGATGTTGTGTGGTGGTCTCTTGCTGCTGACGGTGCTTTCTTCCAGCCAATAAAAGCCTACCTTGACTCACGTCTCCGAGTTATTGATGGTGCATCAAAAGGTGTATGTACACATTATTCAGACTAATAGCTGCAATGTTTGACTTCATCCAGGCAGATTTTTTTGCGCAGTTTACACCTGCCAAACGGGAATATTAAAAGGATAATTATTAGATTAGGTACCACTTGTGGGGAACATCATCTAATACCAATGCTGTTGCAAATTCATGCCAACCTATCACCGATATACTGATATGCACCGATAAGAAAGATTCCCTACTGCTCCTACACATTTGGACGATTATCCCCAAACATAATATTAAGAGTTAGGCAGGCCTGGATATTCTCTGCATTTGGCTGCCTTCCAGCAATAAGGAATTATATACTTACAAATCAGGGCAAGAACATTTAGGTTTAAAACATATTGATGTTTGTAAGGGATGACATAAACTTTAAGAGATTGAACACTCTGTAGAATAAATTTTGATACTCTATTGAGTTTTCTGGTGAAAACTAGGGATTAATAGTGTTGATTGTCCAGGTAGGGTGAGTGTCCCTTAAGTCATATGCCTGCAAATTTGCAAAAGTAATTACAGTAGACTTGGTGCAACATTAGTGAGGACACATGACTGGGAGAAAAGGATAAGCAGGGCAGAACAAGCTAGAAGTAGGGAGGTCAATGGAGGAAGAAGAAGGACAGCACACACATTGCATCAGCACTGTTTAGGGAGCAGTATCCCTGCTTGGATCTAAGTCTATCTAAATGACAGGTCTCCTCTAAAATGTGCAACTTCATGCAGCTTCACAGCAGGGTAGGGATGACAGGGCCAACGTTGGCAATGAATGTTTTTTTTTGTACCAGATTCCTCTCAGGCAGAGCTGAATAGGAGAACAATGATTATTGAATGTGGCAGTGATTATTGGTCGGTTGCTGGCAGGTTTATGTTAATAACCTTAGTAATGTATTAAGCCACCTTAATTTTTTTAAGAAGTACACACTAAATAGAAATAAACAAATGTTGAGACTCTGTTTGCTCCTGAATGTAGTACAACCAGTTCTAGCTCTATTTTAACACCAACTAAACATAGTTATGAAGAAGGCAAAGGTCAAAAAAAATATTTTTAGGGAGGCTGCATCTGTTTCGCTAGTGTTGTGTATTCTGATCATTTACCAACACTTCCAATTATCATGACGATAAGAATGAGGACAATTATTGTGAAAGAAGTAACAGAAACATTTATAAATTCGGTAATCTCCTAGATATTTTCCTTTTTGACCTGCTCTGCTTAAGTAAGTCAATTTAGCACAGTACCTATTATTCTTGTTCAGGCAATTCCAAGCTAAAGCAAATTAATATCTTTATGTTTTATAGAAAATTGTCAATGATTGATTACGTTAAGTAAAATGGCTGAGGAATGTTTCATTTCCGGAGCTGATTATCTGTTATTTGTGAAGTGGGGTGCCGTGCGCAATCATAATTGATAGAAAACGGACATGGTAGCACGGAGGAACATTGGGAAATCTCCAGGAAGACCTTCTTCGTTGCTGCTGCTGCTGTGAGGTCCGGGACTCTGCTGGGAAGAACAGGCCCCCAGTCCTCGGGGTCGCGTTGGCGTGGCCGTCTTAATACGCTCGGCAGAGGATGGTGCTTGGAGAAGCTGTGCCGGAGGGGATGGCCGGAGACTCGAAGGTTCGCTGCGGTCAGGTCACTTTTGGTGTGTGCTGTGTCTGCGAGGCTGGTTTCGACGGAGCTTTCAATGTGTGCTGCGTCTGCGAGGCTGAGTCGGGCGGCGCCGTGGAAGTCCATAGCGGGGGTATTCCCTTCTACTGCCAGTGTGGGATTCTGAGTCTGTTGGGACCCTGGGGACTTGTGGAAACTGGTGATTTCTTTTGAACTTATAGTCTTTTAACATCTTTGGACTATTTTTACTGTGCCCATGGTCTGTTTTTTTTTAATCAATTATGCTATTGTTTGCACTGTTGTAACTATATGTTGTAATTATGTGGTTTTGTGCAGGTCTTGTAGCTTTAGTTTTTGGTCTTGTTTTGTCTGGTGGATTCGGAGCTCCTTTCCGGGGAACGTGCTAAGACGGTAGCGCGATATTAATACCCAGCAGCCTCTCTGGACTCTGGATTGGGGATTGCCAAATGTTATATGGATTTTCTGGTGTAGTCTGTTTTGTCATATGCTTTTGTGATATCATTCTGGAGGAACGTTGTCTCATTTTTTAACTGCATCGCATTTGTGGTTTCTAAATGACAATAAACTGAATCTGAATCTGAATTTTGCAGTGATGTAAATGGAGGTTAAGTTTTTCTTATTAAAATGGCTTTACCAAAAGTGACTCCCACTCAGCCTAGAAAATAGCATCACATTTTCCAAACAGAGCAGGCTAGATTTTGCAAACTTATGCTAGAATTGGGTAAGGAATTCCAAATATCCATTTCATAGTATTTTTCACTTTGTGAGGAAAGTTTTTTGTGACTATGTCTAAGAGAATGAATCAACATCAACTGCCCACCTCTAATTGTCACAACAAAATACCGAATCTTACAATCCTTTTGGGAAAGACATTCCTAGAATACTGTAGGTAAAGGAGTTCCAGGATTTATACCCTATGATGTTGAAGGACCATTACAGACCAGACTGATGTACAATCCTATAGGGAACCTAAAGGTAATGGTGCTCCAAAATGTCCTTCTTTCTGGCAAGTGCTAGGGATTCGACATGTGCCGTTGGAATTCAGATCTACTCAGACCTGAATAACAATCAGTGACCAAGTCACATGTGGAAGGGTACCTGGTCATCTTTAAGCTGCCATCAAATATGAAATCAAAGCTCAGTATGACTTTATGCTTTCTGCTGAGGAAGGTTACCAATAAATTGTTAGAAAGCTTTATGTTATTCAACTTAATACTTTGTTTATTATTATGCCTCCTGTCTCTGGTGCCACACATAGATCAAGATAAGCTAATTGTTGTGTATGTAATATTTCATTAATACTTGAGTAATCTTGTGTTTATAATGGTTGATTAAGCATTCTTGTTCATTTAAATAATTCATTACGGGTTATATGTATAAATACGTGAATTGCATATGTCATCACTCTTCCACGTGATATGTGTGCACCTCACTTAAAGTAAGCTTGAAGTAAGACACACGGTTTGAACTCCTGTGTCTTCCTTTTGAATTAGTTTAAAGTTTTGAAATTACAAAACCTAAGAATAGCGATGGGGTATTTTTAGAATGAACCTGAGAACCTGTTGAAGCTTAACGAGAAACCTGAACTAAAAACAAATGCAGCGAGAGACAGTCAAGTAACAAAATGAAGTACAGAATCTGTTCTTTGAAGGGAAGACGCAATTGAATTTTTAGAATTTTTTTTAAAAAGTCAGAAATCAAAAGGATTTACAGGTACCTGGTGATAATAATCATTAAGAAAAAGAGCAGAAATGACTGGCTACATCAGAAAGATAGATATGTTTGATTACACAAAAGATAGCTGGATTTTATATACTGAGCAAATTGAACAGAATCTTGAAGCAAATGAAATAGCCAATGAGAAACAAGTACCAATTTTGTTGAGTGCATTGGGTTTGCTTCAAAATTTAATTGCTCCAACCAATCCAGCAGAAATGAGCTTTGCTGATATCGTGAACTTTTAATGCAGGAACATTTAGAATTGAAGCCATTATTGACTGCAGGTTTCATAAACGGAATCAAAAGGAAGGGGAGTCCATTTCAGCATATGTGGCTGAATTCAAGAGAGTGAGCATTGTCAGTTTGGTAATGGGCTTAATGATATAGTAAGAGATCATTTAGTTTGTGGAATCTTATAAGCATTCAAAAACAGTTGCCAACTGAAGCGCAGCTTACATTTTTTTAAAAAGTTGAAATTACTGTTCCTTTGGAAACCACAGACAGACACAATTGAGTTGCAGTCAGGAATGAAAATGAGCATGAACAAAATTGCAACGTCTGAGCAGAAACCAGCCTGGCCAAATAAATTGTGTCACCGTTGTGGCAGGGGCTCACATACACCAGACCAATGCAGGTTTAAAAGCAGAACTTGCAAAAAATGCAGCAAAGTAGGTCACGCACAAAAAGCGTGCCTGGCAGACAAAATTAAGTGGATTGTACAGAGAAGAGAAAAAGATTTTAAAAAAAGGAAAGTTCAATTTCAAAAAGAGCACCAATCTGCACGATGTTGATGGAAACCTGATGATGGTGTGAGTAACACAGGACTGTGTAGCCGTGAGATTTACAGTAGACAAGCAATATGGCTAACATCAGAAGTAATGGCAACTGAATTAAAATTGAATTGGACACTGGTTCAGCTGTTTCAGTAATTCCACAAAATGAGCTTGAATGGCATTTCAAAGATACTGAACTGAAGCCTGCAGATATCCAACTAAGAGCTTATACAGGAGAAAGGATGACTTCTGTGGGAACTTTATTAGTTATAGTGAAATAGAACAACCAGCAAACCACATTATGCTTGTATCTGGTAAAAACTGAAGGACCTGCATTGTAGGGCTGTGTTTGGCAGAGATGATTGGAGATCCATCCACCATTTGCATGCCACATCCCCTGCAACAGAGTCAACTGAAAGCAAAATAGGAAAGGTGCTGGATGATACCACTGCAGTGCTCAAGGATGGCATTGGAAAACTCATGCATATCAAGGCTAAAATGGTGTTAAAGGAAAAAGCAGCACCCAAGTTTTACAAAGCTTGTCCAGTTCCTTATACCATCCGTGATAAAGTAGTCAGTAAGCTAGATTGCATGGAGGCTGAAAGATTTCTTTTCAAGGTTGACTGGAGCACACGGGCATTGCCAGTGATCTCAGTAGCCAAGAAGGATGGGCCTGTCAGGATCTGTGGTGACTTTCAGGCCACCACGCGCCCAGTACTGAAAGTAGATCAATGTGAAATGTAAATGTAAGTATGGGTTAAACACTGAGTTGCATGCGAGCAGAATTTCAGACATACCTGAAAAACAACATTAGCATAAAAAGGGTGCTAAGAGGGGAAGTGTTGAAATTGTGGCTTCTATCAAACATATCAGAGAGGGGCTGCTTGGGTGAGGCCAGAAAAAACACAGGATGTAAACAAATTTCTCTGGAAATAAGTGTAGTTGTTCTTTATCCACTCATTCACAAGATGTGGCTGTTTCTGTCTCAGCCAGCAGTTACTGCTCTTCTTAAATTGCCGCTGAACTGCAATGCTTGTTGGATTATTTGGAAGGGCAGCTAAGAGTCAGTGAGTGTGACAATGAATAATAGGAATGGCTTCTGATCTATATAGAGATCTGTTAGTTGGGTCAACAGAGTCAGAGTACTGTGATGCAGTTAGCAGCAAATGATTATGGACGGTAAACACAGGAACTTGACCATAAGTTCTGCATTACAAATTCAGTTTTAAATTGTCCCATTGAAAAAAGTGATAGTCATTTTCAAAGCAGGGTAATGGAACGCAATGTGAGAAATCTCCATTTGTTTGAGATAAGCAATTAAAATTAATGAACAGTACTTGTACAATATTATGAGTTCCATTTATTACTTGAAGGTATTTGTTGCAATCATGTTTTTCAGTACAGAGAGCGGACTGTGTGCAAAAGCAGCTAACATGAAATATGAGAACAGGTGAACAGTTACAGGTGTTAGACTCTGGAAGTACATCTTCCTTTTCTTTGAATTGTACCATGGAATGTTGATAACTCACCTGCCCTAAATAGACTTCAGTTTAACCTCTTCCTGCCTCCTGTGAAGCACATCAGAACATGCTTCCAAATGAGTCTACCAGATCCATAAAGCATTGGGAGTAGTTCCTCTCCAGGAGTGTAGATTATCTGAAAGACCAAATACTCATTATTAATACAGGTTATTAAAAATATCACGGACATTTCATCAGACAGCTACTCATTTATCAGAGCAGACTTTCAGGCTCAGAAAGATTATGAATGTAAACAAGCACAAAATATAAAAAGAGTAATAAATGTTTTTATTATTATATCGAACAGAAAAGTATGGCTGAAGTGAATGTAAGTTCTTTGGAAGATGAGAAGGGGAATTAATATTAGGTAATGTGGAAATGGCCATAGCTTTGAACAACTATCTTGAGTTGATCTTCACGGTGGAGGACATGTCTAAGAAACCACAGAGAGATGTTATGGCTGTGATGGGAGCAAAATGGTGGGCCTAAAGGTAGACAATATCCCTGGTTCTGATGGGATGTCTCCAGGATACTGAAAGAAATGGCAAAAGTTATAGTAGATTTGTTTGTGATAACTTAACAAAATTCTCTGGACTCTGGCAAGATCTCAGTGTTAGACAGTGGATGTCACGCTACTGTTTAAAAACAGATGTAGGCAAAAGGCAGGTAACTGTAGGCCAGTTAGCTTAACATCTGTAGTCGGGAAAATACTTTAAACAATCATCATGGAAGAAATAATGAGATATTTCTCACAGTTTTCCGAAATATTGGAAAAAGTATTTGTAAGAAGGTTAAATGATTTTATAACAAACATAATATACTCTGTGAACAGCAATATGGTTTCAGAAAAAAACAGAACCGCTACAATAGCATTAATAGATTTTGTAGAAGAAATATCAACCGTTATAGAAAGAAATTAATACACAGTGGGAATATTCCTTGATCTAAAAAAAGCATTTGACACCATTGACCAGAAACTATAATTAACAAAATTAGAAAGATATGGTATTGGAGCGGTAGCACACGACTGGTTAAGTAGTTATTTGGCAGACAGGTATCAGTATGCACATATAAACAAATAAAATTCAAAACTTTTGAGGTTAACTTGTGGGGTTCCACAAGGTTCAGTGCTTGGTCCATTGCTGTTCATTTTGTATATAAACTATATATGTATGGTCTCTCAGACATTAAAATGTTTATTATTCGCTGATGATACAGCTATATTTTGTAGTAGGGAACATCTGAAACAACTCTTGGATACAGTGAAGAAAGAACAAAGAACAATACAGCACAGTACAGGCCATTTGGCCCACAATGTTGCGCTGACCCTTAAACCCTGCCTCCCATATAACCCCCCACCTTAAATTCCTCCATATACCTGTCTAGTATCTCCTAAATTTCACTATTGTATCTGCCTCCACCACTGACTCAGGCAGTGCATTCCACACGCCAACCACTCTTTGAGTAAAAAACCTTCCTCTAATATCCCCCTTGAACTTCCCACCCCTTACCTTAAAGCCATGTCCTCTTGTACTGAGCAGTGGTGCCCTGGGGAAGAGGCGCTGGCTGTCCGCTCAATTTATTCATCTTAATATCTTGTATACCTCTATCATGTCTCCTCTCATCCTCCTTCTCTCCAGAGAGTAAAGCCCTAGCTCCCTTAATCTCTGATCATAATGGATACTCTCTAAACCAGGCAGCATCCTGGTAAATCTCCTCTGTACCCTTTCCAATGCTTCCACATCCTTCCTATAGTGAGGCGATACAGTACTCCAAGTGTGGCCTAACCAGAATTTTATAGAGCTCCATCATTACCCCATGACTCTTAAACTCTATCCCTGCACTTATGAAAACTAACACTCCATAAGCTTTAACTACCCTATCTACTGGTGAAGCAACTTTCAGGGATCTGTGGACAGGTACCCCCAGATCCCTGTGCTCCTCCACACACCCAAGTATCCTGCCATTTACTTTGTACTGAAAATTATAAAGAAATGGCTTGAAACTGACAAATTATCACTGAATCTAAGTAAAACTAAATTCATAATATTTGCAAACTGTGTACCAAACTCAATTAGTAAATTTAGAATAAATGATGTTGAAATTGATAAGATATCTGAAACAAAATTTTTAGGAGTGATAATAGATAGTAAATTAAGCTGGATAAGAACAAATTTAAAAATTCATTGTATTTCAGTCAGAGGGATGAATCTATGGAACAGTCGTAGTGAGAATTTCAAAACATGCACCACACTTAACAAGTTTAAAAAATTATTTAATGAACAAATATAAAATACATGATTTAAAATGAATGGGAGTAATGTAAATAAATGATGTTTGGAATTGGATTTTGTGTTAAAAGATTATGAATTTTTTTTTGTTTTGATGTGATGATTGATGCCAAATATGTTGCTGTGTAAGTACGAGGCTGTAAGTACAGCCTAATAAGCTGTAGCTTCAGCCTACACCCTTTCCGTCTGTTTTAAAGAATACCTATTTTTCGTGTTGTAATTTTGTCCTATGAAATCATCGTTGTAAATGATGCTTTGTGTTATGTTTATACTGACTGAAATAAATTAATTTCATTCATTCAAATGGTTCCAACAGACACAGACACAGCATGTATTCAAAGTTCAAAGTAAATTGATTATCAAGGTACACACAGTATATGTCACACAAACTACACACAAAGACAAACAACCAAGGTACTAAAGAAGACAAACCCTGCAATACAAAATATAATAAAAATAAATAAATAATACTAAGTCCCTGAAAGTGAGTCCATAGGATTATGGAATCAGTTCAGAGTTGAAGTGAGTGAACTGGTTCAAGAGCCTAATGATTGAAGGGTAATAACTGTTGCTGAATCTATTGATGTGGGACCTATGGCGCATGAATGTCCTTCCCGATGGCAACAGCAAAAACAAAGCATGGCCTGGATGATGGGGGGGTCCTTGGTGATGGGTGCTGCTTTCTTGTGGCAACGCTCCTTGTAGATGTGCTCAGAGGTGGGGAGGGCTTTCCCCGATGGACTGGGCATGAAGAGCATGTCTTGTCTGACAAACATACTTGAGCTTTTTGAGGATGTAATCAGCACAGTGGATAGAGGGGAAGAGGTGGATGTTGTGTATTAGATTTCCAGAAGGCGTTCGATAAGGTGCTGCATAAAAGACTTGTCTATAGGATAAGGATGAAAGGAACTGAGGTTAATATATTATTACGGATCGAGGATAGCAGAGAGTTGGGAAAAAATTGGTGTTTCTCTGGTTGGCAGCCAGTGGTGTGTAGATTGTTGCAGGGGTCAGTACTGGGCCCACAACTGTTCATGATATTCATTAACAATTTGGAAGTGGGGAGCAAACGCAGCTTATCTAAATTTGCTGACGACACTAAGTTACCTGGAAAAGCAAATCATGCAGAGAATGCACAGAGAGGCATAAATAGATTAAGTAAGTACGATGTTGGTAAATGCAAGGTCATCCACATTGGAAGGAAAAATAGAAAATCAGATTATTATTTAAATAGTGAAAGATTGTGGCATGCTGTTATTGTCATGGTCCCTTCTGGCAATCCCCCACCTGGCTATTTACCTCAGGAATTGGGCCTCAGTCCCCTCGTTTAGTTTCCAATCATTCCCAGGTTCCACTAACTACACACACCTGCTTTCCATCAGCAAATGCAGGATTAAAAGCTCTGTGATCACAACAAGGAGCTGCCAGTTCGTTGGTCGACTCCGGTGTGAGTAACCTTGTTTCATGGTTCTTAGGACTGCCAGTTCTAAGTCTAGCATTGCTCCTGGATACCGATTCCATGCTCGCTACGTCAATAATGTCTCCCGACTCTGCCTCCGCGCCCGTGTTCTGCACTTGGGTTTGTCCACCGCCTTGCTCGTGTAACAGAACGAACTGGCCATAATGAACCCAGCGGACACAGATCCTGTACAACAGGCCCTTGCCAGTCAGGGCCTACTGTGTGCCCACGACCAACTACTTAGGGAGGTCATGGAAAACCTTCGGACGCTGTCCACAACTGTCTGGTAAGGATGCCGCTAAGTGCTTCCTGACTCTTTGTCAGGGTTCATGAAGGTGGAGAAATGTGAGTTCCATGTTCCTTCGGTCAGCTTTCTGGGTTATATCATCGAGAGCGGGCAGGTAAGAGCAGACCCCAAGAAGATCTGGGCAGTGGAAGAATGGCCTAGGCCCACGACCTGCAAACAACTTCAACGATTCCTGGGGTTTGCACATTTCTACTGCCAATTTATGAGACTACAGTAGAGTGGTGGCCTCACTTACCCAGTTTACATCACCTACTACCCCCTTCTGTTGGGACTCCAAAGCTGACTCGGCGTTCAGCGACCTGAAGAGGTGGTTCACCACCGCTCCCATCCGGACCCAGCCCGTCAATTCATTGTTGAGGTGGATGCTTCTGACTCTGGGATATGAGCAGTCCTGTCCCAGTGATCAAGTTAGGACAAAAAGCTTCACCCCTGCGCTTTCTATTCTCACCGACTGTGCCTCGCCAAGCGGAATTAAGATGTGGGGAATCGGGAACTCCTGATGGTCAAACTAGCATTGGAAGAATGGATGCACTGGCTGGAGGGGGCTGAACAACCATTTGTGGTATGGACTGATCATAAAAACCTGGGGTTTGAAATCCCACTAGGCCCATTGGGCATCATTTTTTTTTTTGGACGGTTCAAGTTTTCCCTCACATATGGTCTGGGGTCCAAGAACGGGAAGCCGGACGCGCTCTCCCGCCAATACGACTCCAAGGAGGACACTTCCAGCCCAGGGACTATCCTCTCACCGTCCTGCGTGGTTGCCACCCTCACTTGGGAGATCAAATCGAAGGTAAAAGAGGCCCAGTGGGATGACCCCGACCCCGGCCCGTATGTGCCCGTTTCCGTTAGGCCTCAAGTTCTCCAATGGGGGCACACGTCCTGGTTCGCCTGCCACCCTGGGAGTGATCAGACCCTAGCGCTTCTGGAAAAACACTTCTGGTGGCCGACCATGGAGGCGGATACCAGTTCCTATGTCCTATGTCTTGGCATGTTCCATCTGTGCCTGGGGAAAAGCCTCCCATCAGCCACCTTCAGGTTTACTTCATCCTCTATCTGTCCCTGGTCGTCCCTGGTCACACATCACCCTAGACTTCAACACCGGTCTACCCACTTTGCATGGGAAAACCACCGTACTCACCGTGGTAGACCGGTTCTCCAAGGTTGTTCACTTTGTAGTCCTCCCTAAACTCCCTTCCTCTCAAGAAACCACAGATCTTCTCATCCGCCACATCTTCTGTCTCCACAGAATCCCTGCAGACATCGTCTCCAATCCTGGTCCCCAGTTTATCTCACAGGTATGGAAGGCCTTCTGTCAAGCCTTAGGTGCATCGGTCAGCTTCCACCCCCAGACGGACGGTCAGACGAAACGGGTCAACCAAGACTTGGAGGCGATGCTACATTGTGTAACGGCAAACAACCCATCGACCTGGAGTGACCACCTCCCGTGGGTTGAGTATGCCGATGACTCTCTGGTGAGCTCTGCCATTGGAAGGTCTCCATTCCAGTGTTCCTTGGGGTACCAAACCGCACTGTTCCCCACGCAAGAAAATGAGATTGCGGTACTGTTGGTTCAGGACCATATAGATTGGTGCCTTAAGGTTTGGAAGCAGACATGATCGGCCCTACTCAGATCAGCAAACGCAATAAGAAGACGGCTGACCGACACCGGACTCCGGCACCTGAGTACCAACCAGGGCAGATGGTGTGACTTGCATCCAAGGACCTCAATTGGACCTCAATCTCCTCGTTTAGTTTCCAATCATTCCCAGGTTCCACTAACTACACACACCCGCTTTCCATCAACAAATGCAGAAAATAAGCAGGCAGACTATTATTTAAATGGAGAGAGAATTCAAAGTTCTGAGATGCAATGGGATTTGGGAGTTCTGTTGCAAGATACCCTTAAAGTTACCCTCCAGGTTGAGTTGGAGGTGAAGAAGGTGAATGCAATGTTGGCATTCATTTCTAGAGGAATAGAGTATAGGAGCAGGGATGTGATGTTGAGGCTCTGTAAGGCACTGATAAGACCTCACTTGGAATACTGTGTGCAGTTTTGGACTCCCTATTTAAGAAAGGATATGCTGACATTGGAGAGGGTTCAGAGAAGATTCACTAGAATGATTCCGGGAATGAGAGGATTAACATATGAGGAACGTTTGACCGCTCTTGGACTGTACTCCTTGGAGTTTAGAAGAATGAGGGGGGACCTCCTAGAAACATTTCAAATGTTGAAAGGCATGGACAGAGAGGATGTGGCAAAGTTGTTTCCCATGGTGGGGGAGTCTAGTACGCGAGGACATGACTTGAGGATTGCAGGGCGCCCATTCAGAACAGAGATGAGAAAATTTTTTTTAGCCAGAGGGTGGTGAATCTGTGGAATTTGTTGCCACGGGCGGCAGTGGAGGCCAAGTCATTGGGTGTATTTAAAGCAGAGATTGATAGGTATCTGAGTAGCCAGGGCTTCAAAGGTTATGGTGAGAAGGCAGGGTAATGGGACTAAAGGGAAGATTGGATCAGCTCATGATGAAATGGCAGAGCAGACTCGATGGGCCGAATGGCTGACTTGTGCTCCTTTGTCTTATGGTCTTATGATAAAAACCCTGTGATCACAACAAGGAGTTGGTTGACTCCGGTGTGAGTAACCTCATTTCATGGCTCTTAGGACTGCCAGTTCTAAGTCTGGCATCACTCCTGGATACCGATTCCATGCTCGCTACGTCAAGAACACCTCCCGACTCTGCCTCCGCGCCTGTGTTCTGTACTTGGGTTCGTCTACCACCTCGCTCGTGTAACAGTTATTTAGAAGGACTTGGGGTGCTTGTGCATGAATCACAAAAGATTAGGTTGCAGGTGCAACAGGTTATCAGGAAGACAAATGGAATGCTGACCTTCATTGCTAGAGAGATTGAATTTTAAAAGCAGGGAGATTATGATGCAACAGATGAGGCTGCACCTGGACAACAGTGTACTGTTTTGGTATCCTTACTTGAGTAAAGATATACAGGCTTTGGAGGAAGTGCAGAGGAGGTTTATAAGATTGATTCTGGAGATGAGGAGTTACCCTTGAGGAGAGATTGGGACACCTAGGCCTATACTCACTGGAACTCTGAAGAATAAGAGGGGATTTTAAAGAAACATAGAGAATTATGAAAAGGATAGATAAGTTAGAGACAGGGAAGTTATTTCCACTGATAAAGTAAAACTACGGGACATTGCCTCAAGATCAGAGGAATAGATTTAGGATGGGGATGAGGAGAAATTGGATTCCCCCCTCTCTACCACCAGAGAGTAGTGAACCTTTAGAATTCTCTGCCCAGAGAAGCAGTAGAAGTGATCTTGTTAAGTATACTTAAGAAACAAGTAGCTAGATTTTTGTATAGCAGGGGAATTATGAGTTATGGAGGGGGAAAGTCTGTTGCCAGATCAGCCATGATCATATTTAATGGTGGAACAGGCTCAATTAGCCAGATAGCCTATTCCTGCAGCTATTTCTTATGTTCTCATGTTATTATGCTCAGGGTCCAGAATAAAAAAATGTTTTGCTCCATTCAGAATTATAAATTTCTTAATTTCTCCTACTGTTTCTATTCTGATCACTTGCAGATGACAGGAAGTTGGAACGGGTGTTGAATGCGTTGATAAAACAATGCCTTTACTATTGGTAGCTCATTAGGCATGTAGCACATTATTTGACCAGAGTCAAGACAAGGACATTTGAAGTGTAATATTTCTAATGTACAATAAATGAACTGAAGCTGAATACTTTCATGCAACTTTACAATTATTTTCATTATGTTCTCTCATTGCCCTCTCATTATCTGGGGGCATTTCAGTCAATTAGGCTTTTCTCCCCAAGTAGAATCATAGTTGCATTCCGATTCTGTCAGTGCCAGATTCCTACATTTCAACAGTTCCAATTATTTATCCCTTTAACTCCACAGTGCCTGCCCCATAATCCTCTGAATCCCCATGGTTTTTCCACATGGTTATTTCAATGGTGCCGATGATGGGCCTACGAGAAGAATATATGAAGAAGATGGAAGTCTAAAATACGAGGAGTGATCGATAAGTTCATGGCCTAAGGCAGAAGGAGTAAATTTTGGAAAACATAGCACATTTATTTTTTCTATATTCACACACTTAGTCCAGTGGTCGTGGAGCATACGGATCCCTTCTGTGCAGCCTCTTGGACCTTCAGAACTGGTCCACAGCATGGGGTGATTGATAAGTTCATGGCCTACAGTAGGAGATGAGTTATTAACTTCAAATTTCCTGCATTTTCACTCAAAGAGTTGAACTGCATGTGTGTGTAAGGACAGCTGTATAACTCATCTCCTTCTACTGTAGGCCACAAACTTATCAATCACCCCGCTGTGGACCACTTCTACAAAGAAGGGATCCGTATGCTCCACAACCGCTGGACTAGGTGTGTACATGTAGGAGGGGACTATGTTGAAAAATAAATGTGCGAGGTTTTCTAAAATTGAGTCCTTCTGCCTTAGGCCACAAACTTATCAATCACCCCTTGTAGAAACTTAAAATGCTGGAAATACTCAATACATCTGTTGGAAGAGAAATATAGTTAATATTTCAGGTTTAAGTGGAAGAGGACTACATGGATAGGAATAACAGAAAAAGAGTAATTATGGATATATTCTTTTTGGCTGCACTTGCACAGCAACAACACATATTTGACTAGAGGAAATCCTCATCTTCTGCCATTTCATCACCAATTTCTAATAAATATTTCTAATAAAACAGCTGTAGCTATTTATTGCAATGTTTGTGAGTTCACCCAATTCTTCAGCCTGCAGAATCTGAACAGCAGCAGTTCATTTTCTAGATGTAGCAGGTTTCTTTAGCTTTGTGTTTATTTCATTCAAATTTTCTCAGTTATAATAATGTTGAAAGAACAAAGAAAGCATGAAAGAGCAGAAAGGAGTAAAATTATTCCTAAATCCAATTCCTATGCAAATTTATAAATTATCACTACAAACGTTTTCCTTCTCCATGAGGAAATACTTTCTGGATTACAGCTAATATCATAAGTATGTAGATCTGTGAGCAAAGCTCTATAAAGGTTGAATTATAAATTCTTCTAGATTTGGTATTTTAATTAGCTTTCTGTATGACCGTGACTAGACTTCAGTTGTAATATACTTGTTATAATCGTGTAAAATACGATGCAGGTTGTCTCTTCCTCCAAAAACCTCCAGCTGCGTTAGGGTTAAGCAGTATGATGTGCCTGCTACACCCCCTTGTGAGCACATTTACTAACACCTTAAGCATGGAACCAAGATAATAGCTATCAATGGTTTCTGGTGAATGCACTGCAACTCCATGCAATGGTGTAGATAGAAATGCTCACTTTGAGCCTACGTACAGAAAGATTGGGGATCTAGCTGCATTATTGTATAATTATTATAAACTGCTGGAAATGACTGCAATTGCAGAAGAAGCTATTGAGTCTAAGTATGAAATGATGGCTGTGGGAGGCCAAAAGGCAAGTAAATCTGACAAGATGTGTAACAGTGAATTGTTCTGTGGGCGTGGGCTGCTCTAGTTATTTGCGTATGGGAGGCTGCAGGCCTATCTGATTCAGAGAGCATAGTGGTTAGCACAACACTATTACAGCTTGTGGCGTTGGGGTTTAGAGTTCAATACTGGTGTCCCCTGTAAGGAGTCTCTGTCACCCTCCCTGTGGAATGTGGTTTTCTCCAGGTACTCCAGTTTTCTCCTGACCAGGTAGGTCAATGGTCATTGTAAATCGTCCCGTGATTAGGTTAGGGTTGAATCGGGGTTGCTGGGCAGGGCAGCACAAAGGCTCAGAAAGGCCTGTTCTGCGCTGTATCACTAAATAAAATAGCTTCAATGTTTCTTTCAGTTATTTCCACTGGTTTTTCTGTGAGAATAAAATCACCTAAAGCATTTTCTGAAGCACGTCCAGCTCTTGAAACCATTGCACATATTGTGAAAACAAGACTCAAGTGCTCAATCACATATTGGCTCAAACATTTAGAAAAGCCGGAGCTACAAAAGTAACAAATAATATTTTAGCACATCTGGTAAGATGCCAGCTATCAAGATAATTTCCTCGTGACCATTATTGATTTTAATTTTGTGGGTATAATGGCTTACATCTGGGATTAAGCTGTTGTGTTTTTGCCAAGTGATTCTAGTACATTGAATAGAAGCATTGTTAATCAGATGATCAGTGAGTAGATACAGTGACGACTTCTTTCATTATTTTACTGATGATTGGGTGAAGCCAATATTCTGGTTTATTACCAAGAAACTGGATCTATCAGTACATGATTTTTATGTGCACAAATCAGGCGTTGCATATTACATCCATTGCTGCCATTAACTGGACCATTTGCAGTACAATACATTATGCTGCTTATTGTATTTGTGTCTATGTTAATGGATGCCCCGTTGACTTTACTGACTTAATTATGTGGATTCAGACTGCGCAAATACCTTCCAGAGAGCTGAGCGGCTATTCGTGAGTGTTTTCTCCAACACTTAACTGCTGCAATATCCATTCACTGGGCCCCTGACTGGCAGATATCAATTGTAATGTGAGCGATGGGCCTAACAGGGTGAGCTGGAGTTCTTGAATTGGTGATCTATACCACCCTGTATGGTCAAGCATTTCCACTGTCCTCAAGGATATAACATCCTACTCGGACCTGACCTTACATCGGCAAATCAGTATTGTTATGCAAACCTAACGGTTCATCCGGTCACAAATGAAAGTGTGTGCCTCTGGGTGCACGCCGCTATGGCAACCAATTATGGCACAATACTGCTTTGGAGCTAAGCCAAGATGCCAGATTACCCGACCACTTACATCACTGATGGAAATTTAATTAATATTTCCCTTGTTCATCGTTGTCAAAGATGTGTTGTGTGGAACAGATTTTGTATTTGAATAATTATTCACAGGCTCGTTAAAAGGTTCATTTACCACTCGGTTCTAATTCACTATCTCTAAAGTGTGCTATACTTTATATGACAAAACCAATTGCACTTTATCTGACAAGGCTCAGGCGGCAATTTGAGAATTGTGTACAACTCAGTTTCAGAGTTCAAAGTAAAATTATCATCAAAGTACAGAAATGTCACCATATACAACCTGAAGATTTATTTTCTTGTGCGCATTCACAGTAAATAGAAAGAAACGCATTATAAACAATGAAAAATTGTACGCAACAAAGGTGGGCAAACAACTAATGTGCAAAAAAACCAACAAATTGTTCAAATACAAAAATAAAATAATAAAAATCAATAAATTAATAAATAATATTGAGAACATCAGAGGTAGAGTCCTTGAAAATAAGTCCAAAAGTTGTGGAATCAGTGCCGAGCTGGGGTGAATGAAGTTATCCCCACCGGTTCAAGAGCCTGATGGCTGAGGGGTAATAACTGTTCCTGAACCTGGTGGTGTGGGACCCAAGGCTCCTGTTTACTTCCTGATGTCAGCAATGGGAAGAGAGCATGGCCTGAATTGTGTGGGTGCTTGCCGGTGGATGCAGCTTTCCTGCGCACAGTGTTCCCTGTAGATGTGTTCAATGGTGGGGAGGGCTTCAGCCCTGCTCACTACTTTCTGTAGTCTTTTATGTGCAAGGGCAATGGTTTTTCCATATCAGGCTGTGATGCAACCAGTCAGTATACTCTCCACTGAACATCGATAGACACTTGTCAAAGTTTTTGGTGAAATGACAAATCTTTGCTAACTTCTCAGAAAGCTGAGATGCTGCTATGACTTTTTGTAATGGCACCTACATGCTGGACTCGGGATAGATCCTCTGAAAGGAAAACACTGAGAAAATTTAAGGTTGCTCCCCATCTCCACGTCTGATCCCCTGATGAGGACTGGCTCATGAACCTCCAATTTCCTCCTCCCGTAGTCAATAATTAGCACTTTGATTTTGCTGATGTTGTGTGAGAGGTCATTGCTGTGGCAACATTCAGACAGATTTTCACTCTCCACCCTCTATGTTGATTCATCGCCACCTTTTATTTCACCAGCAGCAGCGATGTCATCAGCAAACTTAAATATGGTGTTGGAGCAGTGCTTAGCCTCACAGTCTCAAGTATAAAGCCAACAGAGCAGGGGGCGAAGCGCACAGCCTTGTGGCGCACTTGTGCTGACGGTGACTGTTGTTGCCAAGCGGAACTGACTGGGGTTTGCAAGAAGGAAATTAAAGATCCATTTGCATGAGGAAGGTACTGAGGCCTAGGTCCTGGGGCTCTTTGATTCATTTTGAGGGATGATCGTGTTGAATACAGAGCAGCAGTCAATGAAGTGCATCCTGATGTATGCATTTTCACTGTCCAGATGTTCCACGTTTGAGTGAAGAGCCAATGAAATGGCATCAGCTGTTGACCCATTGCTCCGGTAGGCAAATTGGAGCGGATCCAAGCTGCTTCTCAGGCAGGAGTTGATAAGTTTCATCATCACCCTCTCAAAGCATTTCAGCAAGGGCACCACAGTAGTGTGGCGGTTAGCGTGACATATTACAACTTGGGACGTTGCAGTTCAGAATTCAATCCCAGCATCCTCTGTACGCTCCCTCCCCCCATGGAATATGTGAGTTTCTGCTGTATGCTGAAGTTTCCTCCCACAGTCCAAAGACATAGCTGTTAGTAAGTTAAATGGTCCCTATAAATTAGAACCATAGAACACTACAGCACAGTACAGGCCCTTCAGCCCTCCATGTTGTGCCGACCCATACAATCCTTAAAAAAAGTACTAAACCCATACTACCCCATAACCCTCCATTTTTCTTTCATCCATGTGCCTGTCCAAGAGGTTCTTAAATACCCCTAATGTTTTAGCCTCCACCACCATCCCTGGCAAGTCATTCCAGGCACTCACAACCCTCTGTGTAAAAAAACTTACCCCTGATGTCTCCCCTAAACTTCCCTCCCTTAGTTTTGGACATATGCCCCCTGGTGTTTGCTATTGGTGCCCTGGGAAACAGGTACTGACTATCCACCCTATCTATGCCTCTCATAATCTTGTAGACCTCTATCAAGTCCCCTCTCATTCTTCTATGCTCCAAAGAGAAAAGTCCCAGCTCTGCTAACCTTGCTTCATATGACTTGTTCTCCAAACCAAGCAACATCCTGGTAAATCTCCTCTGCACCCTCTCCATAGCTTCCACATCCTTCCTATAATGAGGTGATCAGAATTGAACACAATACTCTAAGTGCGGTCTCACCAGAGATTTGTAGAGTTGCAACATGACCTCTCTACTCTTGAACTCAATCCCCCTGTTTATGAAGCCTAGCATCCCATAGGCCTTCTTAACTACCCTATCAACCTGTGCATCGACCTTGAGGGACGTATGGATTTGAACCCCAAGTCCCTTTGTACAATTGTCCTTAGATTAGGCTCGGTTTAAAGCTGGGGTTGCTGGTGGCAAAACTCAAAGGGCCAGATGGGCCTATTCCACACAGTAAATAAATAATAAATCACAGTGGGTGTAAGTGCTATTGGACGACAGCAATTGAGGAAGGTTACCACATTCTTCCTGCTTGAAGCAGATGAGTAACTTTGACAGCCGAAGTGAGAAGTTAAAGTTATCGGTGAACACTCCAGCCAGTTGATCAATGCAAGTCTTCAGTACTTGGCCAAGTACACCATCTGGGCCGGACGCTTTCCGTGAGTTCAGCCTCCTGAAGGATGCTCACACGTCAGTCTCAGAGACAGAAATCACAGGGTTGTCAGGGACTATGGGAGTCTATGTAGTTGCCACCATGTTCTGAAGGTCAAAGTGAGCATAAAAGTCATTGAGCTCATCTGGGAACAAAACCTTGTTGTCATGTATGTTGCTTGGTGTCATTTTGCAGGAAGTTATTGCATTCAAGCCCTGCCACAACTGTCAAATATCCTGCTGAGATTCAAGTTTGGCCCAGAATTGTCACTTTGCATGTGAGATGGTTTTAAAGGTTGTACCTGGAACTTCTATATTTCTCTTGATTGCCCTTACAAGAAAAATGTGGAAGCTTTGTAAAGGGTATAGGAGAGGTTCACAAGGATCCTGCTTGAATTAGAAGGTATGAGCTTTAAAGAGAGGTTGGACAAACGTGGGTTGATTTCTCTGGTATGTTGGAGTCTGAGAGAAAACAGAAGTATATGAATTTATGAGAGGTGTAAATAGAGAAGGCAGTCAGAACCTATATCCCAATGTAGAAATGTTAAAGATAACATAAAGAGGATATGATAGTGGCATTTTAGAGGCCTTTAGATAGACTCATGATTATTGAGGGATGTACCTATTCAAATGCCTCTTCAATGTTGCAATTGTACCTGTTCAAACACCCCCTCTGGAAGCTCATTCCAAATACTCACTACTTTCTGTATCAAGAAGTGACTTCTCAGGTCTCTTTTAAATCTCTACTTTCTTATCTTGTATTGGTGTCGTCCTGTTCTGGACTCCCACCCAAATCAGGGCAAAAGGTATGAATGGCCACCTTATCCATAGTCCTCATGATCTTATAAACTTCTGTGAGGTCATCCCTCCTTCTTTTATGCTACAGGGAATAAAGATCCTCTGTGACCAACTTCTCCCCATAACACTAGTCCAGGCAGCATCCTTGTAAATCTCTTCCGCACCTTTTCCAGCTTGACAATGTCTATCCCATAACAAAGTGACCGAAACTATACACAATACTTCAAGTGAGGCTCACCAATGACATTAAGCCGCAACATAATGTCTCTGCTGCTACATTTGGTGCTCTGACTAATAAAGGACAATAGACTAAAAACCAACTTCGTCACCCTGTTCACTTATACGGCCACTTTCACTGGTGCTCCCAAGTCCCTCTGTTCCACTCTTGTCAATGCTTTGTCATTAACTGTATAAGTCTTACCCTCATTTGACTGTCCGTATTACATTACCTCACACTCAACCAAGTTGAAATCCGTTTGCCGTTCTTCAGTTCAACTCTCTAACTGATCGTAGCCTCTTCCTGATTTGTTGTAATCTGCTTCACGGTGAACAAGGCCCCCTAATTTTGTGTCATTTGCAAACTTGTTAATAGTGACATGTATACTCGTATCCAAATCATTTACATAACTAGACTGGCAGGAGGCAAAGAGCGGGAATAAAGGGGACCTTTTCTGGTTAGCTGTTAGTGACTGGTGGTGTTCTGCAGAAGTCAGTATTCGGACCATTTCCTTGCATGTTATATGTCAATGATTTAGGTAACGGAATTGATGGTTTTGAGGCTAAGTTTGTGGATGATACGAAAGTAGGTGAAGGGACAGGCATTGTTGAGGAAGCAGGGAGTCTACAGAAGGACAGACAAGTCGGGGGAATGGACAAAGAAGTGGCAGTTAGTGTAGGGAATAAAGGCATAGACTATTTTCTAAATGAGAAAATTCAAAAATCAGACATGCAAAGGGACTTGGGAATCCTCATGCATGATCCCTTAAAGGTTAACCTGCAGCTTGAGTCGGTGGTGAGGAAAGCAAATGCAATGTTAGCTGTCATTTCAAAAGATCTAAGATATAAAAGCAATGATGCAATGCTGAGACTTTATAAAGCATTGGTCAAACCGCACTTGGAGTATTGTGAGCAACTTTGAGCCTCTTATCTAAGAAAAAATGTGCTGCCATTGGAAACAGCCTAGAGAAAGATTCTGGAAAGATTATGGGGAGGAGGCAGGAGAATGGGGTGGAGAAGGATAATAAATCAGCCATAATGGAATGGTGGAGAAGACTTGATGGGCCAAATAGTCGAATTCTGTTCCTATGCCTTATGGTTATTAACAATGAACAACAGAGGTCCCAACACTGAGTGGGGACCCCACTGATCAGACGTCTTCAGTTGGACCATCAACCATCAATCCCCAGAGGCAATCAAGTCTGGTGACTAAGAAAGTTACAAGAGGTCAAAGTGGAAAACCACCTCACGGGAAAAGTGGCAATCCTCTGCGGACTTCGTTGTTCCGTCTGGCCTGAGAGCTGTGCAAACCTCTCATCCAGGAGCTGACCTTCTCAATAAATGTGAGAGAGCTGATGAAGGGAGGCTGGTAGACATGGTTGATGTGGACATTAGCAAAACTTTTGACAAGGTCCTGCATAGTTGGTTGATCCAGAAGGTTAAAACGCACGGGATCCAAGGTGGGCTGACAAACTGCAAAAGCAGCTTGTTGTGGAGAGGCTGAGCATGTGGTAGAGGGATGCTATTCTAATCGGAAGTTTGTGACCACTGGTGTGCCACAGGGGTTAGTGCTGAGACCACTGTTGTTTGTCATATATATACATGACTTAGATAAGAAGTATCCGATTCATAGCGGTAAGATTAGTAAGTTTGCTGATGTGACAAAGATTGGTACTATTATCGATAGTAAAGAAGATTGTCCAGGAATACTGAGGGACAGAGAATAGTTGGAAAGCTAAGGCATACAATGGTAAATGGAACTTAATTCAGACAAGCGTGAGGTCAGATGGTGTTAGGGCATACACAATAAATAGCAAAGACCCTAAAAGTGTTGTTATGTAAAGAGACCTTAGGGTGAAAGTTCATATTTCTCTAAAAGTGGTGACACAGGTGGATAGGGTAATGAAGAAGGCATATTCTGACCTTTCTCGGCTGAAACATTGAGAATAAGAGTTGGGACATTATATTACAGCTGTATGAAACATTCACTGGGCTACATTTGGACTATTGTGTACAGTTAGAACCATAGAATGATAGAACATTTCAGCACAGTACAGGCCCTTCAGCCCTCCATGTTGTGCCGACCCATATAATCCTTAAAAAAAAGTACTAAACCCACACTACCCAATAACCCTCTATTTTTCTTTCATCCATGTGCCTGTCCAAGAGGCTCTTAAATACCCCTAATGTTTTAGCCTCCACCACCATCCCTGGCAAGTCATTCCAGGCACTCACAACCCTCTGTGTAAAAAAACTTACCCCTGATGTCTCCCCTAAACTTCCCTCCCTTAATTTGGTACATATGCCCTCTGGTGTTTCCTATTGGTGCCCTGGGAAACAGGTACTAACTATCCACCCTATTTATGCCTCTCATAATCTTGTAGACCTCTATCAAGTCCCCTCTCATTCTTCTACGCTCCAAAGAGAAAAGTCCCAGCTCTGCTAACCTTGCTTCATATGACTTGTTCTCCAAACCAGGCAACATCCTGGTAAATCTCCTCTGCACCCTCCCCATAGCTTCCACATCCTTCCTATAATGCGGTGACCAGAATTGAACACAATACTCTAAGTGCAGTCTCACCAGAGATTTGTAGAGTTGCAACATGACCTCTCTACTCTTGAACTCAATCACCCTGTTAATGAAGCCTAGCATCCCCTGGGCCTTCTTAACTAAGTTCAATAGGAACGATTGGGTAGCAATAGAGAGAGTGCAGATGAGATTCACAAGGATGTTGTTTGGAATGGAAGGCCATAGTTATTAAGAGAGATAGGATTGGCCTTATAGTTTTGTAATATGTTAGACAAAAATCTCTTTATTCTGAAGATTTGGTGACCAGGCTTCTTTACAAAGGTCAAAAATACATCTGCAGATGCTGTGGATCAAAGAATACATACACAACACTGGAAGAACTCAGCAGGTCAGGCAGCATCCGTGAGAAAAGAGTAGCCAACGTTTCGGGCCGAGACCCTTCACCAGCATATAAATGTCAGTGCAAAGAAGGCAATACAATACCTCTACTCTCTGCTTTCTTAGTAGTTTGCCAGTGACCAAAAATTTTGACAAACTTGTATAGATGCACAGTGGAGAGTATCCTAACTGCTTGCATCAGATCCTGGCATGGAAACACCAATGCTCAGGATTGGAAAAATCTACAGAAAGTGGTGGATACCAGTCTGTCAAATCCCTCCCCACCATTGGGTATATTTACATGGAACACTGCCACAAGAAAACAGCATCCATCATCAAAGATCCCCAACATCCAGGCCTTGCCCTCTTTTTGCTACAACCATCGTGTAGGAGGTTAGAAGCATTTGGGCCCACACCAGCAGGGTCAGGAACAGTTATTACCCTGCTCCTGAATCAGCATGGGCACGAGTACTCTGAACTGATTCTATGACCTAGGACTCTTTACAACTCATTCTCTCAGTATCATTTTTATTTGCACAGCTTTCTTCATTTCCACATTGGTCTTTGTGTAGGTTGCTGTGAAATTTTACTGCATTTCTTTTTCCTGTAACTACTTGCAAGGAAATGTATCTCCAGGTAGGACTGTATATGGCAACACGTATGTATTTCGATAATAAATTTACTTTGAACTTTGAACTTTAAAAACAGTTGCTGTATCAGCTGCTATTTTATGATTGAATGTTAACCCTTTGTTTCAATTTTTCCATTTTATTATTACCAGGTCTGATGCACTGGAGTCGAGAGCTTGGAATCACCTCTAGTTAAGGTCTATGATTATCACTCATCGTGGGGCTTTTTCAGGGCCAGTACTTCATACCTGTCATCACCCTGACCCTATCACCCTGTCATCACCCTGACCCTATCACCCTGTCATCATCTTGACCCTATCACTCTGTATTCACCCTGAACCTATCACCCTGTCATCACCCTGACCTTATCACCCTGTCGTCACCCAGAACCTATCTCCCTGTCATCACCCTGAACCTATCACCCTGTCATCACCCTGACCCTATCACCCTGTCATCATCTTGACCCTATCACTCTGTATTCACCCTGAACCTATCACCCTGTCATCACCCTGACCTTATCACCCTGTCGTCACCCAGAACCTATCACCCTGTCATCACCCTGAACCTATCACCCTGTCATCACCCTGACCCTATCACCCTGTCATCACCCTGAACCTATCACCCTGTCATCACCCTGAACCTATCACCCTGTCATCACCCTGTCATCACCCTGACCCTATCACCCTGTCATCACCCTGAACCTATCACCCTGTCATCATCCTGACCCTATCACCCCGTCATCACCCAGACCCTATCATCCTGTCATCACCCTGACCCTATCACCCTGTCATCACCCTGACCTTATCACCCTGTCGTCACCCTGACCCTATCACCCTGAACCTATCACCCTGTCATCACCCTGTCATCACCCTGACCCTATCACCCTGTCATCACCCTGAACCTATCACCCTGTCATCACCCTGACCCTATCACCCTCTCATCACCCTGACCCTATCATCCTGTCATCACCCTGACCCTATCACCCTGTCATCATCCTGACCCTATCACCCCGTCATCATCCTGACCCTATCACCCTGTCATCATCCTGACCCTATCACCCCGTCATCATCCTGACCCTATCACCCCGTCATCATCCTGACCCTATCACCCCGTCATCACCCTGACCCTATCACCCTGTCATCATCCTGACCCTATCACCCTGTCATCACCCTGAACCTATCACCCTGTCATCACCCTGACCCTATCACCCTGTCATCACCCTGAACCTATCACCCTGTCATCACCCTGACCCTATCACCCCGTCATCACCCAGACCTTATCATCCTGTCATCACCCTGACCCTATCACCCTGAACCTATCACCCTGTCATCACCCTGTCATCACCCTGACCCTATCACCCTGTCATCACCCTGAACCTATCACCCTGTCATCATCCTGACCCTATCACCCCGTCATCACCCAGAACCTATCACCCTGTCATCACCCAGAACCTATCACCCTGTCATCACCCAGAACCTATCACCCTGTCATCACCCTGACCTTATCTCCCTGTCATCACCCAGAACCTATCACCCTGTCATCACCCAGAACCTATCACCCTGTCATCACCCTGTCATCACCCAGAACCTATCTCCCTGTCATCACCCTGACCCTATCACCCTGTCATCACCCAGAACCTATCACCCCGTCATCACCCTGAACCTATCTCCCTGTCATCACCCAGAACCTATCACCCTGTCATCACCCTGTCGTCACCCAGAACCTATCACCCCGTCATCACCCTGTTATCACCCTGACCCTATCACCCTGTCATCACCCAGAACCTATCACCCTGTCATCACCCTGAACCTATCACCCTGTCATCACCCTGAACCTATCACCCCGTCATCACCCAGAACCAATTACCCCGTCATCACCCAGAACCTATCACCCTGTCGTCACCCAGAACCTATCACCCTGTCATCACCCTGACCCTATCACCCTGTCATCACCCTGACCCTATCACCCTGTCGTCACCCTGTCGTCACCCAGAACCTATCACCCCGTCATCACCCTGTTATCACCCTGACCTTATCTCCCTGTCATCACCCAGACCCTATCACCCCGTCATCACCCAGAACCAATCACCCCATCATCACCCAGAACCTATCACCCTGTCGTTACCCAGAACCTATCACCCTGTCGTCACCCAGAACCTATCACCGTGTCGTCACCCAGAACCAATCACCCCGTCATCACCCAGAACCAATCACCCCGTCATCACCCAGAACCTATCACCCCGTCATCACCCAGAACCTATCACCCTGTCGTCACCCAGAACCTATCACCCTGTCATCACCCTGACCCTATCACCCTGTCATCACCCTGACCCTATCACCCTGTCGTCACCCAGAACCTATCACCGTGTTGTCACCCAGAACCTATCACCCCGTCATCACCCTGAACCTATCACCCTGTCATCACCCTGAACCTATCACCCTGTCATCACCCTGAACCTATCACCCCGTCATCACCCTGAACCTATCACCCCGTCATCACCCTGAACCTATCACCCTGTCATCACCCTGACCCTATCACCCTGTCATCACCCTGAACCTATCACCCTGTCATCACCCTGACCCTATCACCCCGTCATCACCCTGAACCTATCACCCCGTCATCACCCAGAACCAATCACCCCGTCATCACCCAGAACCAATCACCCCGTCATCACCCTGACCCTATCACCCTGTCGTTACCCAGAACCTATCACCGTGTCGTCACCCAGAACCTATCACCGTGTCGTCACCCAGAACCTATCACCGTGTCGTCACCCAGAACCAATCACCCCGTCATCACCCAGAACCTATCACCCTGTCATCACCCTGAACCTATCACCCCGTCATCACCCAGACCCTATCACCCTGTCATCACCCTGAACCTATCACCCTGTCATCACCCTGACCCTATCACCCTGTCATCACCCTGACCCTATCACCCTGTCGTCACCCAGAACCTATCACCCTGTCGTCACCCAGAACCTATCAGCCTGTCATCACCCTGACCCTATCACCCTGTCATCACCCTGAACCTATCACCGTCATCACCCTGACCTTATCACCCTGTCATCACCCTGACCCTATCACCCTGTCGTCACCCAGAACCTATCACCCTGTCGTCACCCAGAACCTATCAGCCTGTCATCACCCTGACCCTATCACCCTGTCATCACCCTGAACCTATCACCGTCATCACCCTGACCTTATCACCCTGTCATCATCCTGACCCTATCACCCTGTCATCACCCTGAACCTATCACCCTGTCGTCACCCTGACCCTATCACCCCGTCATCACCCAGACCTTATCATCCTGTCATCACCCTGACCCTATCACCCTGAACCTATCACCCTGTCATCACCCTGTCATCACCCTGACCCTATCACCCTGTCATCACCCTGAACCTATCACCCTGTCGTCACCCTGACCCTATCACCCCGTCATCACCCAGACCTTATCATCCTGTCATCACCCTGACCCTATCACCCAGAACCTATCACCCTGTCGTCACCCAGAACCTATCACCGTGTCGTCACCCAGAACCAATCACCCCGTCATCACCCAGAACCAATCACCCCGTCATCACCCAGAACCTATCACCCCGTCATCACCCAGAACCTATCACCCTGTCGTCACCCAGAACCTATCACCCTGTCATCACCCTGACCCTATCACCCTGTCATCACCCTGACCCTATCACCCTGTCGTCACCCAGAACCTATCACCGTGTCGTCACCCAGAACCTATCACCCCGTCATCACCCTGAACCTATCACCCTGTCATCACCCTGACCCTATCACCCTGTCATCACCCTGACCCTATCACCCCGTCATCACCCTGAACCTATCACCCCGTCATCACCCTGAACCTATCACCCCGTCATCACCCTGAACCTATCACCCCGTCATCACCCAGAACCTATCACCCTGTCATCACCCTGAACCTATCACCCTGTCATCACCCTGAACCTATCACCCTGTCATCACCCTGAACCTATCACCCCGTCATCACCCTGAACCTATCACCCTGTCATCACCCTGACCCTATCACCCTGTCATCACCCTGAACCTATCACCCTGTCATCACCCTGAACCTATCACCCCGTCATCACCCTGAACCTATCACCCTGTCATCACCCTGACCCTATCACCCTGTCATCACCCTGAACCTATCACCCTGTCATCACCCTGACCCTATCACCCCGTCATCACCCAGAACCAATCACCCCGTCATCACCCAGAACCAATCACCCCGTCATCACCCTGACCCTATCACCCTGTCGTTACCCAGAACCTATCACCGTGTCGTCACCCAGAACCTATCACCGTGTCGTCACCCAGAACCTATCACCGTGTCGTCACCCAGAACCAATCACCCCGTCATCACCCAGAACCTATCACCCTGTCATCACCCTGAACCTATCACCCTGTCATCACCCAGACCCTATCACCCTGTCATCACCCTGAACCTATCACCCTGTCATCACCCTGACCCTATCACCCTGTCATCACCCTGAACCTATCACCCCGTCATCACCCTGAACCTATCACCCTGTCATCACCCTGACCCTATCACCCTGTCGTCACCCAGAACCTATCACCCTGTCGTCACCCAGAACCTATCAGCCTGTCATCACCCTGACCCTATCACCCTGTCATCACCCTGAACCTATCACCCTGTCGTCACCCTGACCCTATCACCCCGTCATCACCCAGACCTTATCATCCTGTCATCACCCTGACCCTATCACCCTGAACCTATCACCCTGTCATCACCCTGTCATCACCCTGACCCTATCACCCTGTCATCACCCTGAACCTATCACCCTCTCATCACCCTGACCCTATCACCCTGTCATCACCCTGAACCTATCACCCCGTCATCACCCTGAACCTATCACCCTGTCATCACCCTGACCCTATCACCCTGTCATCATCTTGACCCTATCACTCTGTATTCACCCTGAACCTATCACCCTGTCGTCACCCAGAACCTATCACCCTGTTATCACCCTGACCCTATCACCCTGTCATCACCCTGAACCTATCACCCTGTCATCACCCTGAACCTATCACCCCGTCATCACCCTGAACCTATCACCCTGTCATCACCCTGACCCTATCACCCTGTCATCACCCTGAACCTATCACCCTGTCATCACCCTGACCCTATCACCCCGTCATCACCCAGAACCAATCACCCCGTCATCACCCAGAACCAATCACCCCGTCATCACCCTGACCCTATCACCCTGTCGTTACCCAGAACCTATCACCGTGTCGTCACCCAGAACCTATCACCGTGTCGTCACCCAGAACCTATCACCGTGTCGTCACCCAGAACCAATCACCCCGTCATCACCCAGAACCTATCACCCTGTCATCACCCTGAACCTATCACCCTGTCATCACCCAGACCCTATCACCCTGTCATCACCCTGAACCTATCACCCTGTCATCACCCTGACCCTATCACCCTGTCATCACCCTGAACCTATCACCCCGTCATCACCCTGAACCTATCACCCTGTCATCACCCTGACCCTATCACCCTGTCGTCACCCAGAACCTATCACCCTGTCGTCACCCAGAACCTATCAGCCTGTCATCACCCTGACCCTATCACCCTGTCATCACCCTGAACCTATCACCCTGTCGTCACCCTGACCCTATCACCCCGTCATCACCCAGACCTTATCATCCTGTCATCACCCTGACCCTATCACCCTGAACCTATCACCCTGTCATCACCCTGTCATCACCCTGACCCTATCACCCTGTCATCACCCTGAACCTATCACCCTCTCATCACCCTGACCCTATCACCCTGTCATCACCCTGAACCTATCACCCCGTCATCACCCTGAACCTATCACCCTGTCATCACCCTGACCCTATCACCCTGTCATCATCTTGACCCTATCACTCTGTATTCACCCTGAACCTATCACCCTGTCGTCACCCAGAACCTATCACCCTGTTATCACCCTGACCCTATCACCCTGTCATCACCCTGTCCCTATCACCATATCAGCAGGTGGTTATGACTCAGAGACCAGCAGGATGTTCCCATCATTCTGTGACCAACAGCTCAATTTCCCTGACTTTGTGGTGTTTGGATTTAGTGCTCAGGTTAATTCCATGTGGTCCAACCAGTTTCATTCATCCCCAGAAGCACGTATAAAGCATATTTAGGGCAGATTTAAAAGTTTAAGACATAACCACATGGGGGTGTCTGGAGTCACATACAGACAAATCCTTGTATGACAGCAAACTTACTTTGCTGAAAGACAACAGTGAACCTTAGATAGGGTTAAATAACAATCCACTAGTTTTCATGGTCACCACTACTAAGACAGGTTGTATTCTGATAACTTTTTCTTGGACTGGAATTGCCAGGAATCTTTTTTCTCCATATCCTTCTTGTTGTCTGTTGGTCATGGTAGTTGAAAAGCAGACGAGTAATCATAATTCCTTGGTAATCCCATGTAAGCTATCCAATAAGAGGTGATGCTGTGTCCGTACACATTCACTTACCAGCAGAGGTCTCTACTCACAGCTAGGATCTGGACAAACCAGTCTCTTACGGTTCTTGCTCCCCATCCTAGGCCCGGGGATGTTGAGGGATTATCATCGTTCCTTACCTAGCTGAGATAAACACACTGTCCAAATCTCTTCTCTTTGTAGATCAGAATTATGTTCATCTGTTGTTCCTTCAGAAGCATAGCGATCACTGTACATAACTACAGAATAGGTAAGTCAACTATCAATTACTTTCTTAACTAGAAATGTTCTGAAGAAAATACCCATATTTCCTTTCACACAGCATCCCATGACTCACTAACACTGGTTCTTGGTTCAGCAGTAAAACCATAAGACATAGGAGCAGATTTAAACCATCTGGCCCATCGAGTCTGCTCTGCCATTCAATCATGGCTGATCCCTCTTTACCATCTCCTCCTCAACACCAGTTCCCAGCCTTCTCCCCGTAACCTTTGATGCCATGTTCAATCAAGAACCTATCAATCTCTGCCTTAAATACACCCAATGACTTGGCCTCCACAACTGCATGTGGCAACAAATTCGACAAATTCATCACCCTTGGCTAAAGAAATTTCTCTGCATCTCTGTTTTGAAAAGATGCCCCTCTATCCTGAGGATGTGCCCTTTTGTCCTAGACTCTCACACCATGGGAAACATCCTTTCAACATTCAAAAGGTATCAATGAGATCCTGCCTCTTCCTTCTGAATTCCAGCAAGTACAGACCCAGAGCCATCAAACGTTCCTCATATGATAACCTTTTAATTCCTGGAATCATCCTTGTGAACCTCCTCTGGGCCCTCTCTAATGTCAGCACATCTTTTCTAAGATGAGGGGCCCAAAATTGTTCACAATACTCAAGGTGAGGCCTTACCAGTGCCTAATAAAGCCTCAGCATCACATCCCTTGTATTCTAGACCTCTTGAAATAAATGCTAACGTGGCATTTGCCTTCCTCACCACTGACTCAACTTGCAATACTTCGATACTCGCGGTTAGCGCATCACTTTACAACGCCAACTGTAAGAGTGGGATTCAATTCCCACTGCTCTCTGTAAGGAGTTTGTACGTTCTCCCATCTTCCAAAACCAATTGCCCATTTCAATCCTCATCAATTTGATTTGACGCAAATGACACATTTCACTGCATGCTTTCATGTACATTTGACAAATAAAGCTAATCTTTATTTCAGAAGTACCAAGACTTCTGGCTGCTCACCCTTGCTCTTGAGAATGGCATGGACACAATCCCAGACATCCCTGATCATGGCACCAGGGAGGCAACATACCATCTGGGTGTCTCTATTGTGCCCACAGAAGCTCGTCTTTGTTCCTCTGACTGAGGAATCCCCTATCAACACTTCACCACTCTGCCCTTCTGGTCACTGTGCTCCCTCCGGTAGGTCATTGCCCTCAATAGTATCTGAAGTTATATACTTACTATTGAGGGAAAAGGTCACAGGTGTACTCTGCACTGGCTGTACATTTACCCTCTTTCTCCTGACAGTCATCCATTTTCCTGTCTCCTGCAACCTCCCTGTAGCTCCTGTCTATCACCTCCTCAGTCTCCCATATGAGTTGAAGGTCATCGAGCTGCAGCTCCAGTTCCTTAATATGTTCTCTCAGGAGCTGGATCGGATGTGTTTATCCAGGAGACCCAGACTTACCACATCCCACACACAGTATAGAACATTCTGCCCCTGGAGCCATTCCTACTAATCTATTACGCCCTAACAGATGAAGAATGAACAAATACAGAGAGAAAGAGAGTAACTCACAAGACAATTTACCTCACTCAAACCTGATCTTGCCTAAGCCTGATGAGCCAGTCGCTCCAAACATTGGCACACTCACAAGAATGGCCACTCCGCTTGCACTAGGATTATTCTTATTGGCCCCTTCTAATGAATCCCTCTTGCTGATTGGTCAGAACTTGAGGAAGATCAATATCCTTGCAGGCAGGTTGGCTCGAGTCGTTCGGGTGGGTTTAAACTAATTTGCCATTGGGATGGGAACCAGAGTGACAGTGCTGAGGACGAGGTAGATGGTTTACAAACAGAGGCAATGTGTAACGAGAGTCTTAGCAAGGAGAGACTGACGATAGGGCAAAATTGCAGTCAACAGGATGAATTGCAAGTTGCAATGTAAAAGGCAGATAAAATCGAAAAGGGTGAATACAGGACTGAAGGTGTTATGCTTGAAAGTGCACAGTAGAAGGAATGACATAGATGAACTTGTAGCGCAGTTACAAATTAGCAAGTATGATATTGTAGGCATCACTAAATCGTGGCTAAAAGAAGATTATAGCTAGGAGCTTAATGTCCGAGGCACACATTATATTGCAAGAAGGCAGAGGGGTGGCCTGGCTCTGTTGGTAAAAAATGAAAGTAAATCTTTAGAAAGAGGTGACATAGGTGTTGAATCTTTGCGGGTAGAGCTAAGGAACTGCAAGGGTAAAAAGACCCTGATGGGAGTTATATACGGATTCCCAAACAGGAGAAAGAATGTGGTCTGCAGGTTACAACAGGAGATAGAAAATGCAAGCCAAAAGGGCAATAGTCATGGGGGATTTCAACATGCAGGCAGATCGGGAAAATCAGGTTGGTGTGGCATTCCAAGATGGGGAGTGCCTCTTCTAGAATGCCTACCAGATGGCTTTTTAAGAGCAGCTATCCTGGATTGGATGTTGGGCAATGAATCAGAATTGATTAGAGAGCTTAAGGTAAAAGAACCCTAAGGGGAAAGTGAACATATTGTGATTAAATTCACCCTGAAATTTGAGAAAGAGAAGCTAAGGTCAGACGTATCAGAAATATGGTGGAGTGAAGGAAATTACAGAGACATGAGAGGAGTTGAACAAAATTGATTGAAAAGCAAGACTGGCAGGATGGAGGCAGAGCAACAATGCTGGAATTTCTAAAAGCAATTCGGATGGCACAGGATGTACACATCCTAAGGAGGAAGAAGTATTCTGAAAGAAAGATGACACAACCAAGGCTAATAAGGGAAGTCAAGGAGAGGGCATAAAATAGGGCAACAATTAGAGGGAAGTTTGGGGATTGGGAAGCTTTTAAAAACCAACAGAAGGCAACTAAAAAATTATTAAGAAGGTAAAGATGGAATACAAAAGGAAGTTAGCCAATAATATTAAAGAGGATACCAAAAGTTTCTTCAGATACATAGAATGTAAAGGAGAGATGAGAATGGATATTGGATGGCGGAAAATTATGCTGGAGAGGTAGTAATAGGGTACAAGAAAATGGCAGACAAACTGAATAAGTATTTTGCATTTGTGGGAGACACTAGCAGTATGGTGGAAGTTCCAGGTGTCAGGGGACATGAAGTGTGTGGTTACCATAACTAGAGAGAAGGTTCTTGGAAAACTGAAAGGTCTGAAGGTAGATGAGTCAGCTGGAACAGATGGTGAACACCCCACAGTTCTAAGAGAGGTGGCTGAAGAGATTGTGGAGGCAATATTAATGATCTTTCAAGAATCACAAGCTTTTGGAATAGTTCTGGAAGAATCAAAAATTGCTAATGTCACTCTGCTCTTCAAGAAGTTAGAGTGGTAAAAGAAAGGAAACTATCAGCCAGTTAGTCTGACCTCAGTGGATGGAAGATGTTGGAGTCGATTGTTAAGGATGAGGTTTCAGGGTACTTGTAGGCACATGATAAAATAATGGTTTCCTTAAGGATAAATATTGCTTGACAAATCTGTTGGAATTCTTTGAAGAACTAACAAGCAGAATATTTAAAGGAGAATTGGTTGATGTTGTGTACTTGGATTTTCAGAAGGCCTTTGACAAGGTGCCACACATGAGGCTGCTTAACAAGCTATGAGCCCATGGTATTACAGGAAAGATTCTACCATAGATAAAGCAGTGGCTGATTGGCAGGAGGCAGAGAGTGGGAATAAAGGGAGCCTGCTCAGGATGGCTGCCAGTGACTAGCGGTGTTCCACTGGGGTCTATGTTGGGACTGATTCTTTTTACATTATATGTCAATGACTGGATAATGAAATTGATGTCTTTGTTGAAAAGTTTGCAGATGATATGAAGATAGGTAGTTTTGAGGAAGTAGAAATAGGGAGGCTACAGAAGAACTAAGACAGATTATGAGAATGAGCAAAGAAGTGGCAGATAGAATACAGCGTCGAGAAGTATATGGTCATGCACTTTGGCAAAAGAAATGAAAGACTGACCATTTTCTAAATGGAGAGAAATTACAAAAATTTGAGGTGCAAGAATCTCTTGTGCAGGATTCCCAAAATGTTAACTTGCAGGTTGAGTCTGTGGTGAGAGAGGTAAATGCAATGTTAACAGTCATGTCAAGAGGTTTAGAATTAAAAAGCAAAAATGTAATGTGGGACTTTATAAAGCACCGGTGGGGCCTGACTTGGAGTATTGTGTACAGTTCTGGGCCCCTTATCTTAGAAAGGATGTGCTGAGACTGGGGAGGGCTCAAAGGAGGTTCACAACATTGATTTCAGGGTTAATTAACTTGTCATATGAAGAGCATTTGATGGTGCTGGACCTGTATTCACTGGAAGTTAGATGAGGGGTGACCTAATTGAAATCTATCAAATGGTGAAAGGCCTTGATAGAGTGGATGTTTCCAATGGTGGGAGAGTCTAAGACCAGAGGACTCAGCCTCAGAAGCGAGGGGTGCCCTTTTAGAACAGAGATGAGGAGGTATTTCTTTAGCCAGACAATGGTGAATCTGTGGAATTCATCACCACAGGCAGCTGTGGAGTCCAAGTCTTTAAGTATATTTAAGGCAGAGCTTGATAAATTAGGCATGAAGGGATAGGGGGGCAGGCAGAAGACTGGGGCTGAGAGGAAAAATGGATCAGGCATGATGAAATGGCAGAGCAGACTCCAGGCAAATGGCCTAATTCTGCTCCTATATCTGATGGTCTTACAAGCAATGTTCATAAGAAAAGCATAAATTAAATATAAAACATGAAAAATTTTTACAAGAATGCAATTAGAATCAAAAATGCTATCCATTTTAGTGCAAAGTGATCAAAGTGGATATCATGTTGCCAAACTGTAGTGATTAGGGTTGCCTGCTGACACATCTCCTCCCTCACCTCCATTCAGGGCCCCAAACAGTCCATCCAGGTGCAAATCTGCTGGGACCATCTATTGTGCCTGGTGCTCCCAATGTGCCCTCCTCTTCAGTGGTGAGACCCATCATGAATTGGGGACCACTTTGCCAAGCACCTTCGCACCATCCACCACAATCAGGACTTACCGTGGCTAAACATTTTAATTCTGATTCCCATTCCCATTCTGACGTGTGATCTTGTGCCATGATTAGGCCACCCTCAGGGTGGAGGAGTAACACGTCATGCTCCCACCCCTGGTGGTGTGAATCTTCAGGTTTCTGTACCTCTAACTTGTAGCTGCAAGAAGATGGCATAGGTTGGATAGTGGGGATCTATGTTGATAGTTGTTGCCTTCTTGAGGCAGTGCCTCCTGTAGATAATACCGATAGTCAAATGAAGTTTAGACAATAGACAGTAGGTGCAGGAGTAGGCCATTCGGCCCTTCTAGTCAGCACCGCCATTCACTGTGATCATGGTGATCATATACAATCAGTACCCCGTTCCTGCCCTCTCCCCATATCCCTTGACCCCGCTATCTATAAGAGCTCTATCTAACTCTCTCTTGAATGCATCCAGAGACTTGGCCTCCACTGCCTTCTGGGGCAGAGCATTCCACATATCCACCACTCTCTGGGTGAAAAAGTTTTTTCCGCATCTCTGTTCTAAATGGCCTACCCCTTATTCTTAAACTGTGGCCTCTAGTTCTGGACTCACCCATCAACAGGAACATGCTTCCTGCCTCCAGTGTGTCCAATCCCTTAATAATCTTATGTGTTTCAATCAGATCCCCTTTCATCCTTCTATTCCAGTGTATACAAGCCCAGTCGCTCCAATCTTTATTGTCACTTAACGACATGCATGTATATAATGTATATAGAAATGAGACAATGTTTCTTTGAACCAAGCACATAACACACAATAACTGTGGGGAGGATGTATTGGCAGAGTCCACAGCTCTCTGCAGCTTCATGGTTCCTGTGCATTCGAATTGTCGAGTGTACTGTAAAAGATACTGAGACACAATTAGAGCTTTATGAAAAATGTTTGAAGTGACCAGAAGTTTAGCCTAAGCTTCATCAAAGTACAATACTAAACGATGACAATTCTCTGATTTTCTTGACCGGTTGAAGTCGAGTTGAAAACATTTTACTTCTTCCTGCTGTGGGTTAAGAAGATAAGGGATGAAAAACAGCGTCTTTACCAACTGACTGACACTTTGAAATCTGTTCAGACTGTTACCCATCTCAACAGCTATTCAAGAATGTATTCCTTTTTTGGTTAAACTGAATCATCACTCCTTAGTGACTTAGAGTTAATAGGAGAGGTTCTTCTCTGCCAAAGAATAAGTAACTTTTTAAGTATTTGGTTGTCATGATTTCAAAGCCTGATGACCTAATCAGTTTGATTTACCATTTTCATTCCTCTACCTTCTAACTGTAACATTACGGGGGAGTTAGCTGGAATACTCCGTCTGATCTCCGTAAGAAACTATAATGCAAATGCAAATATAGGAAACAAGATGCAGAGATTAACATTTTACAATCCAGCCTGCCAAATAGTTAAGCATGTTATAACTTTGTAATTTTAATAAAGTAATGGAAACATTCAAACGTTTGGTGACATTGCCTGCTCTCGTTCTATTGTTTATAACTGAGATAATTCTCTTCTCCATCTGATACAGACCTTCCTCCCACATCTCTGAGCAAATGATTCATAGATTGGAGCTCAGTCAAATAGATCGTACCCATAGATGGCTAGAATACTTGCTGATTACAAATAGCTTCCAAACGATGGACTTTGTTGGTGATCTGTATCCACAGTAAACCCACATTCTCTGCATTTCTGCTTTGTTATTCGTCAGGCCAGTCAACTTGTTGGCCCTTCTACTTAACAATTTTCACAACTAAATTAATTCACTCATACTGCCTGACTCACTGGTACAGTTTGACTCAGAAACCAAAAATCCTGCTTGGATTAAGTGTCCAACATCTTAATACTGGCAATTAAGAGGTGAATGTACAAACTATTTACTGTAAAAGCATAATTCATGCTGGAATTGCAATTCAATAGGTGAAAAGATGGATAAGTAACTCAATGGGGAGTTTCATTGGTATATGGTATATAAGAGGGATACTTTCTGTGTATATTATCTATTTTTGATCTGTCATTCATTTACATTACTCCATTAACTTCTCACATGCATATTGGATGCAACACGCAAAGCAGCTAAAGAAACTCAACAGGTCGGTCAGCATCTACGGAAGGAAATGAACAGTCAATGTTTCAGGACAAGACACTTCACAAAGAAAGAGGAAAGATAGCCAGTATAAAATGATGAGAGGAAGGGGTAGAGCAAGATCTGGCAAGATCCAGGTGAGGCGGGTGATAAGCAGATAGGTTAAGGGGAGATTGGAAATGATGTCAGACATCAGGAGGTGATAGAGGAAAGTGACAAAGTGTTCAGGAAGATGGAATTTGATACAAGAGGACAGGGGATTATAGAATAAGGGGAAGGAGATAAACTGGAGGGAGATATGTGTGGGTGAGAGTTTGAGAGGGTGAGGGAGGAGTAAGAATTATAAAAGGCAGAAGTGATTCCCGGAAGTTAGAGAAATTGATGTTCATGCCATCAAAATGGAAACTACCAACGTCAAGGCGGCAAATGAGGTGCTGTTGCTCTGATCTGCATAGAGCATCTAAGCAATAGACTATAGACAATAGGTGCAGAAGTAGACCATTCGGCCCTTCGAGCCTGCACCGCCATTCTGAGATCACGGCTGATCAATTACTATCAATACCCGGTTCCTGCCTTGTCCCCATATCCCTTGATTCCCCTATCCATAAGATACCTACCTAGCTCCTTCTTGAAAGCATCCAGAGAATTGGCCTCCACTGCCTTCTGAGGCAGTGCATTCCACACCCCCACAACTCTCTGGGAGAAGAAGTTTTTCCTTAACTCTGTCCTAAATGACCTACCCCTTATTCTTAAACCATGCCCTCTGGTACTGGACTCTCCCAGCATCTGGAACATATTTCCTGCCTCTATCTTGTCCAATCCCTTAATAATCTTATATGCTGCAATCAGATCCCTTCTCAATCTCCTTAATTCCAGTGTGTACAAGCCCAGTCTCTCTAACCTCTCTGCGTAAGACAGTCCAGACATCCCAGGAATTAACCTTGTGAATCTACGCTGCACTTCCTCTACAGCCAGGATGTTCTTCCTTAACCCTGGAGACCAAAACTGTACACAATACTCCAGGTGTGGTCTCACCAGGGCCCTGTACAAATGCAAAAGGATTTCCTTGCTCTTGTACTCAATTCCCTTTGTAATAAAGGCCAACATTCAATTAGCCTTCTTCACTGCCTGCTGCACTTGCTCATTCATCTTCAGTGACTGATGAACAAGGACTCCTAGATCTCTTTGTATTACTCCCTTACCTAACTCTACACCATTCAGATAATAATCTGCCTTCCTGTTCTTACTCCCAAAGTGGATAACCTCACACTTATTCACATTAAACGCCATCTGCCAAGTATCTGCCCACTGACCCAGCCTATCCAAGTCACCCTGAATTCTCCTAACATCCTCATCATATGTCACACTGCCACCCAGCTTAGTATCATCAGCAAACTTGCTGATGTTATTCTCAATGCCTTCATCTAAATTGTTGATGTAAATCGTAAACAGCTGTGGTCCCAATACCGAGCCCTCTGGCACCCCACTAGTCACCACCTGCCATTCCGAGAAACACCCATTCACCGCTACCCTTTGCTTTCTATCTGCCAACCAGTTTTCTATCCATGTCAATATCTTCCCCCCAATGCCATGAGCTCTGATTTTACCCACCAATCTCCTATGTGGGACCTTATCAAATGTCTTCTGAAAATCGAGGTACACTACATCCACTGGATCTCCCTTGTCTAACTTCCTGGTTACATCCTCGATAAACTCCAATAGATTAGTCAAGCATGATTTACCCTTGGTAAATCCATGCTGGCTCGGCCCAATCCTATCACTGCTATCTAGATATGCCACTATTTCATCTTTAGTAATGGACTCTAGCATCTTCCCCACTACTGATGTTAGGCTGACAGGACGATAGTTCTCTGTTTTCTCCCTCCCTCCTTTCTTAAAAAGTGGGATAACATTAGCCATTCTCCAATCTTCAGGAACTGATCCTGAATCTAAGGAACATTGGAAAATGATTACCAATGCATCTGCAATTTCCAGAGCCACCTCCTTTAGTACCCTAGGATGCAGACCATCTGGACCTGGGGATTTGTTAGCCTTCAGTCCCATCAGTCTAATCATCACCATTTCCTTCCTAATGTCAATCTGTTTCATTTCCTCTGTTACCCTATGTCCTTGGCCCATCCATACATCTGGGAGATTGCTTGTGTCTTCCCTAGTGAAGACAGATCTAAAGTACTTATTAAATTCTTCTGCCATTTCTCTGTTTCCCATAACAATTTCACCCAATTCATTTTTCAAGGGCCCAACATTATTCTTAACTATCTTCTTTCTCTTCACATACCTAAAAAATCTTTTGCTATCCTCCTTTATATTCCTGGCTAGCTTGTGTTCATACCTCTTTTTTTTCTCCCCGTATTGCCGTTTTGGTTAAGTTCTGTTGTTCCTTAAAAATTTCCCAATCATCTGTCTTCCCACTCACCTTAACTCTGTCATACTTCTTTTTTTTTAGTGCTATGCAATCTCTGACTTCCTTTGTCAACCACTGTGGCCCCTTTCCCCCCTTTGAATCCTTCCTTCTCTGGGGGATGAACTGGTTTTGCACCTTGTGCATTATTCCCAAGAATACCTGCCATTGCTGTTCCACTGTCTTTTCTGCTAGGATATCCACCCATTTAAATTTGGCCAGCTCCTCCCTCATGGCTCCATAGTCTCCTTTGTTCAACTGCAACACCGACACCTCCGATCTGCCCTTATCCTTCTCAAATTGCTTATCATATTATGGTCACTACCTCCTAATGGCTCCTTTACTTCAAGATCGCTTATCAAATCCTGTTCATTACACAACACTAAATCCAGAATAGCGTTGTCCCTGGTTGGCTCTCATACAAGCTGTTCCAAGAACGCATCCCGTAGGCGCTCTACAAACTCCCTATCCTGGGGTCCAGCACCAATCTGATTCTCCCAGTTCACGTGCAGTGGAAGCCCTGGACAGAGATGTTATTGTGCGAGTAGGAAGTGGCCACTGGGAGATCTCGGCTGGTTCAGTGGATGGAGTGAAGGTGCTCTAAGGGAGTATTCTGGAGCTATGTGAATGTAGCAGATATTAATTCAAATAAGAATCAATCTTCGGTCTTATTGTAAATGCAAATAAGTCCGGGAAGCTTGCTAGTAGCCTTCAGATTTCTTGTAATGTGAAAGCAGTAAACTGAAGTTAAAAGCTCATGCGGCTCCACAGACTAGGCAATTGTATATGCAGCAGCCTAACATTAAGACAGTGGGTTTGTGTTAATTGGCTTGCGTGAAACCAGGCAACACGGCTAAGTTTTTGCACATTGTGACTGATTTCAAGCTGGCGGACTAGATGGTTGTTGTCACTTAACATCTCAGGCATGGTCACAAGTGTAGGCAGTCAACAGTTTCTGTGTTCCTACCATATCTGTGTACTCAGAGACAGCCCTGACAACATTGAGTGCCTGGCTCTCTGTCATCAAAAGGTTTCAGGATATTTGTATTAATTAGATTCTCTCAAAGGTCTTTGGACCTACGGAAGTGTCTTATTAATTACAATGTTCTTCCTCTATTTATCCCAAAGGAACTGTTTGTCAACCCAAAGTATTGAAGCAAACAATGTCATTGTAACTATTGAAATTGTATTGAATCACCTACTGTTACCTTTTGAACTTAAGAATATAAAAATGTGATGTACCATTGGATTTGGGAGCCTCCCCCAAGAGCTTCTCCATAACGATACCTGCTTATTGTGCTGAATAAAGACTTTTACATCACCAGCTTCAACGTGTCTCCAATGACTTTGATCACAGTCACAACAGGTGCTTGCCAAAATGATTCCCAATTTGCAACCGGGTCTCATCGACGTAAAGGAAGTCACAGCAGGAACACTGGATACAGTAAATGACATCAATTGATTCACATCTGAAGAGTTTGAACAGTCATGAGGGAGGAGGTATCGGGGCAGGTGCAACACTTAATGTGATTGCAGACGTAAGTGGTCCGGAGGAGAATCAGTGGGGAGGGACAAGTGGATAATGAATTAATGAAGAGAGTGATCCCTACAGAACATGGTAAGGGGAGGGGGAAGATGTGCCCTGGTGGTGGAATCTCTTTTGAGATGGTGGTTGTTATGGAGAATGATTCATTGGATGCATAGGTCTAGAGAGGGGGAATGAGGTGAGGGCAGACATGCAGGAAAAGTGGTGAGATGCTGTAGACAGAACCAAACTGTATACAAAACTGAAACATGTCATTCTTTACATAAACAGATGGCTAGTACAATTTCATGGAATTCTGAGATATTACTATTATAAAAACCTTCAGCATTTTATTCACCCCATGCATCTAAGTTTTTGAAGTTAGTAAAATTAATTGATCGTAGTTCTAAATGATCTGGAGTTTTACATTACAATTTACAATTTTCATAACCAGATTTAATTAAACTAAATTCTTGCTTCAAGCAAATAGGTTGTAGTGTTCTCGCACAGGTGTAAAAGAACTCTTAACTAAACACCAAGCGTAAACCAGTCAATGAGGCGGTCCCAGTAAGATTAACCATTTACTGTTCACTCTTCCACATTAACGTATGGTGAAAACTGTTGATAAAACAATACAAAATATATACAGTATTTGTTTCCTTCTTGACATCACACTTACATCATAAATACTTGCAAAAGTAAAACTACAACAACTATATTACATTAAAGTGCAACATACAGTCAGAATCTACCTACACCATCGACTGGCTTTAAATACACTTCAACACAAACTATCCGCAACTCTTTAAATAACAAAAAACATAAACTTTATCAACCATCATTACTTTTAACAGAATCAGCGTTAACATTTTTAATTCAACATATTGATTATCTCATGAACTTACGGCGTTGCTTCACTGATGTTTCTAGTGCGTAGAAAGAAAACTTTTCTCGCGCTGATCCTGCACATGTGAGCCCCCTCCTTCCCGTTTCTCCAAACCGGTATTTTCCCACAAGACGCGGCGAAACTGGGTGCAACACCATCGCATGCCGCGATATATCACAGACAATGAATTTACTTTAAACAACCTTAATTTTAACTAGAAAACGATAACAAATGAATTACTAAAGCAAAAATATAATAAACTAAACAAATGCCTTAAAGGCAACACATAGGTTTTTTGTATTAAAATGGCAAACACCTTTAAGCATAACTTGATTTTAATGGCAGAATAAAACCTTATAAGCTACATGTTATAATACTCCAGTTATTCTAAAGTGACGGAACATTTGACTGACTATGGGTAATGCTGTGGAGGTTCATTAGTACAGATGGGTCTTTGTGACTTCAAGGTAAAGCTAACCATGTTTCCTTAAAGGCTTTTGTCTCCCTGAAGTTTTCAGGGCTGTCAGATAAAGAATTCAACAAGCTATCAGGTTATTAATCCCCTGAATTCTCTATGATTATCTGGCTTATGATGTTCATGATTAATAAAGAGACTGATGATGTAGAGACATTTCTGTGTGTGGACTCAACCATACCTTTCTCTACAGAAAGCAACTATGGAAGAATCCCAATCAAACTTTCCAGTAAAAAAAGCAAATTTGAAAACAGTTAATGCAAATAGTATTTGTTTCATTTCTGTAAGGGAGAAAAGCAATTAAATAAAGTAAACCAAAATACCTTCTCGATAAACTTTGTGATAGCTGCATTTATGACTTTACTTATGTAACAAATAAAATACTGATTATGTATGAATTATACATTATAATATCATTATAAATGGAAAATTATTATATATGAAACATGTTCTTACTTTCAACTTTAATTTTTTTGTATATTTTCTAAAGCTTTCTAGTTATTATCAGTTTTTAAAATAATATCTTTAAAGATACTTTCAGTGAAATATTTCAGAAAACTCCCTAACAAAATTATTCTATAATTATTTCCTGTTGGCTTCTACTGGGAGAGTTTTATTTTATCTTTCCATAAAGCCTACAGAAACTTCCAAGTTTCAAAACCTATTTTCTGCAAACAGTGCTGGATGATAGAAGTCTAATCTGTTAGCTTCCCCACCCCACCTCCTCAGCTTTTGGCCTTCCATGTTATTGAACTGGTTGACAAGCAAGTCAAGTTTTCACTTTGCATTTTATGGTTTATAGTTAATACACATTCACATTTTGGAACACAAAGATCAACAATGTAATAATTTGAATTAAAGCACAGAAGCAAAAATAGCAGTTCTCTTTTTCAGTATCAGGTGAAGATCTGTATAAAAGATATAGTGCTGTTGTAAATCCAAAGAGCTGTTACTAGTTAACTAGGGGAGCTGTAAAACTTTACACATGTGTAAATAAATGGAATAGGGACAAGAAATTTAACATTAAACTAAAGAGTTTATAGGGAATCTCAGAGTTAAGAAACAACCGCAAGTTTTTCTGGCGTCATGAACAAGCAAAGGCAAGCAAGAATGGTCAGAAGTTTCTTTCTAAAAGGTATTTATGTTTAAGATTTGTCTTTGCAATGCTCCAGTAGTTTCATCATCATTAATATTCATATTAAGTATTTATTCATATTAATTTTTAGCAATTGAAATCCTTCATTCACTGTGGTGTGATACAGATTTATATTTCTGGAAAGCTTTTCTAGCAACTTTGTTACTATGCTACATCCCACAAGTAGATGCCATTAGAAAAATATACTTCCCATTTTCTTAGTGATTTTTAGGGGAAACAAGATAAAAGCACACTTGGCTTGTGCTCTTAACGTATAAAGGAATCACAATCATTATATTTTCTGTTGGGGTTTGTTGAGGAATAGGCAGGTGCCTATGGGAACCACGCTTGCATTTTGTGATTACTTTATATGAGGGTAAACAAGGATTGGGCTTAGTAACCTAGCCAAAAGACTCATCCACTGCCAGCACTGGACTGTTAGCTTAGACTTTGTGCTCATCAGGTTCACCAGACTGATTCCTGGGATGGCAGGACTTTCATATGAAGAAAGACTGGATCGACTAGGCTTTTACTCACTGGAATTTAGAAGATTGAGGGGGGATTTTATTGAAATGTATAAAATTCTAAAGGGATTGGACAGGCTAGATGCAGGAAGATTGTTTCCAATGTTGGTGAAGTCCAGAATGAGGTGTCACAGTTTAAGGATAAAGGGGAAACCTTTCAGGACCGAGATGAGGAAAAACTTCTTCACACAGAGAGTGGTGAATCTGTGGAATTCTCTGCCACAGGAAACAGTTGAGGCCAGTTCATTGGCTGTATTTAAGAGGGAGTTAGATATGGCCCATGTGGCTAAAGGGATCGGGGGTATGGAGAGAAAGCAGGTACAGGGTTCTGAGTTGGATGATCAGCCATGAATCATACAATGGCAGTGCAGGCTCAAAGGGCCGAATGGCCTACTCCTACACCTATTTTCTATGTTTCTATGTGCAGAACGACAATTGAATTACTGACCTTCCAAGTCAGAGGGGAGATTGTTAGCAACTAAGACACAGCTAACAGAATCTGCCAGGGTAATGGAAGTCACAGATGTTTCTAACGAGACAAAAGAATGATAATGGCAGAAAGAAGAAGAGCTGTGGACAAGGTGTTGAGCAAGAAAAGGAAGGAAAAGCTATTGAGGAACTCAAGTACAATACCACTTGTGTGCTAGGTCATGTCTAACCAATCCTACGGTGTTTTTCAAAGAAGTTACCAGGAAAGTTAATGAAAGCAAGGCAGTGGACTTTAGTAAGTCATTTGACTTACATTGAACCATGCAGGTTCTGCATGGGAGGCTGGTCAAGAAGGTTCAGTTACACGGCATTCAGGATGAGGTAGTAAATTGGATTAGACAAAGGCTTTGTGGGAGAAGCCAGAGAGTGGTAGTAGATGGTTGCCTCTCTGAATGGAGGCCTGTGACTAGTGGTGTGCCGCAGGAATCAGTGCTGGGTCCTTTGTTGTCTGACATCGATATCAATGATTTGGATGATAACGTGGTTAACTGGATCAGCAGATCTGTTGATGACACCAAGATTGGGGGTCTAGTGGGCATTTGGGAAGGTCATCATGGTTTGTACTGGGATCTGAATCAGCTGGAAAAATGGGCCGAAAAGTGGCAGATGGAATTTAATGCAGACAAGTGTGAAGTTTTGCACTTCTGTAGGACCGACCAGTGTAGGTCTTACACAGTGAACTGAGGAGTGTGGCAGAACAAAGGGATTTGGAAATACAGGACTATAATTCATTGAAAGTGGCGTCACAGGTAGATAGGGATATTGGCCTTCACAAATCAATGTATTGAGTATAGGAGATGGGATGTTATGTTGAAGTTGTATAAGACATTGGTGAGGCCTAATTTGGAATACTGTGTGTAGTTTTGGTCACCAGGAAAGATGTAAACACATTTGAAAGAGTACAGAGAAATTTTACAAGGACATAGCTGGGTCTGAAGGACCTGAGTTATAAGGAAAGATTCAATAGGTTAGGACTGTATTCTTTAGAAAGTAGAAGAGGAAGAGGAGATTTGAAGTATACAACATTATGAGGAGTATAGATAGGATAAATGTAAGCTCCCACTGAGGCTCAGTAGGACTCCAACCAGAGTTCATGAGTTAAGAGTGAAAGGAGAGAAGTTTGAGGGAAACATGAGGGGGAAACTTCTTCATTCAGAGGGTTGTGAGAGTGTGGAATGAGCTTCCAGCACAAGCAGTGCATGTGAGCTTGATTTCAATGTTTAAGAGAAGTTTGGATAGGTACATGGATGGTAGGGGTTTGGAGGGCTATGGTCCCGGTGCAGGTCATTGGGAGCAGGCAGCCTTAATGGTTTTAGATGGGCGAAAAGGCCTGTTTCTATGCTGTACTTCTCCATGACTCTGTGACAATTTTGAATTTGAAGCTTTAAATTCAATGAGTGTCTAATAATAGAGAAAGATATGAGATAGTATACAGACTAGAAGTAGATGGTGAGGCCTGGAGATCCTTTATTTATTTAAAAACACAGTATTTTTGCAAGGAGATCAGTAACTTTAAGAATTGCAGATGCGTGTATTTCCTTATAACATTGCCTATATGACATAAAGCCACAGTGGCGTAGGGGTTTAGCACAACACTACAGCAGCTCAGGGCGTTCCGGAGTTCAGAGTTCACTTCCTGCGTTGTTCTGTAAGGAGTCTCCGTACATCCTAGGGTTTCCCTCGGTGCTCCAGTTTCCTCCGCAGTCCAAAGTTGTACTGGGTAGGTTAATAGGTCATTGTGAATTGTCTGATGATTAGGTTGAGGTTAATTGGGGTTGTGGGGTTGCTGGGGCAACAGGGCTCTGGAAGGGCCTACTGCATGCTGTATTGCTCAATAAATAAATAAACAATTAAGTAATATCTTACTTATCCTACAGATACAGTATCTGCAGCAGCTTCAACTGCTTTCACACCCAAATAGAATGTTTTAGTACAAGTAAATTTAGCATAATATGAATGGAGCAGAGATGCAGCCAACACAATCAAAACTTTAATTCGAAGAAGTTATCAGTATTGTTCATGGCCATTTAGTCTTGTACACCCCAAATGGAAGAGGAAATGTAGATCCACTCTATTTTTAAAAAAATGATGTTTAATTAATTTCAGCACTATAATCTCTATTCAGGAAGCACAGCCCAAAAGAATGTTTTTCACAGAGGTGCATTTGACTTGTAAAACTAATACGGGGACGACATTTTAATAAAAGGATAAAAACAAGACTGAAAGGCTTGAAACAATAATAAATGTATGTCTCTGTTTATTGATGTCACTGCCTGTTACAGCAGCAGCTAAGGGATCATAAATCTAACAATGTCTTAATTATAGCAGATGGAGAAGTCCTGATTGTTCAGAGTTACTGCAAATTCACACTGTTGTTTGATGCCGGGCCTATATACACCATCTTTGCAATCAGAGGTATATTTTATATTGTTACAATATATTTAGCTCAGTACATGTGGTAAACTACATATACCTGTCTGGACATGCCCCTCTGCTGACTGCTCCTGTGGCTCCTCCCACAGACCCCTGTATAAAGGCGATTGGAGGCACTGCTCCTCCCTCAGTCTCCAAGATGTTGTGGTCACGTTTGCAGCTAATAAAAGCCTATCTTTTGCCTCCCGTCTCCGAGACTTATTGATGGTGTGTTACGAAATTCCCGTAACTGGATCACTTACCAGCAAAGATTGAGAGGTCCGTTGAAGTCTGATGGTACTATTTTTAAAAGTATTTATTGATAAAGGGCACAAAAAGAAGATTAATGCAAACATCCAGATAATATACGTCATCAATACTCAATCTAAAACCGCGGGTATAATAATAATAATCATCAATAAGCAATAGCTCTATTGTTTGTCTAGGGGATATTGTATTTTCCGATGGAAAGATAAAAGTCACTGTCCTTTCAAGCTGCAGCTCTTTGGGTTTAAGAGAGATGGTTTTAAACTTGCCCAGGTCTTTTATGAGGCCAATCCATTGAGTCGGGGGAGTGGGTTCCCCGTTGTTAGTTCCAAGTCGTTTTCCGTGTTACCAGCCACCAGCCCCCAGGCAAGGGAACCGAACGCACGTGGCTTCCTTCAAATGGCTTCCCGCTACTATGGGATCGCTAGCGTTTCTTCTGGTGCGTCTGAGGGGCTGTCCCTACAGCCCCTCTTTTATCTTAACTCGCAGGGTAGTAGATGTCAATCAGGTTGGGGTGATGCAATCCCTCTCTCAACCAGCCCACTTTGCCCGAGGGCTTGCACGTAGCATAGTCCCCAATCCACAAACATTGTCTCCAGGAGACAATGGCCATGTCTCCCTCTCATTTCCTGGGTCCTCTGACCCAACCCAATAATGCTCTCGCAATTCTCACAAAGGAGGGGGCTACCCTGCACCCTTCGGCCCCTCAGAGCTGTGGTACAGGTGCATCAGTACATAAGTGAGGTGTACCAGAATTGTGAATACTCTAGATCAGCAAAATTTATCGAATGACTTTTGACGCCTATTTTTGTTAAGTTTTATTGGTTTATGATGCAGAAAGGAAGATTACCGAGGCCGGTGAGTATGGTAAACTTTCCTAATTGGGCTTGTGGATTTTACTTCATTTGACACTGTCACCTTGCTTTTTGTAGTCTGCATCTAAGTTGGAGGTTTTTAACGCAGACTTCATATTTGGGTATGTGGACACTTATGGTCTTTGTCAGGGAATATTCTGGAGTTAACAAAAGCATAGATGTTTTCTAGAAAGGAAGAAAATTCAAAAATCCTAGGTGCAGTGACTTGGGAGTCCTTGTGCAGGATTCCCTGAAGGTTAACTTGCAGGTTGAATCGGTGGTGAGGAAGCCAAATGCAATGCTAGCATTCATTTCGAGGGGCTAGAATACAAAAGAAAAGATGTAATGCTGAGGCTTTATAAAGGATGTGCTGACATTGGAGAGGATTCAGAGGAGGTTCACAAGATGACTCTGGGAATGAAAGGCTTATTGTATGAACAGTGTTTGATGGCTTTGGGCCTGGACTCGAAGGAAATTAGAAGAATGGAGAGTTTTCTCATTGAAACCTATTGAAAGTTGGAAGGCCTTGATAAGAGTGGATGTGGAGAGGATGCTTCCTATTGTGCTGGAGTCTAGGACCAGAGGGCATAACCTCAGACTAGAGAAACGCCCATTTAGAACAGAGATGAGGAGGAATTTCTTTAACCTAAGGGTGGTGAATCTGTGGATTTTATGGCCACAGACAGCTGTGGAAGCTAAGTCATTGGAAGTATTTAAGGCAGGGCTTGATAGGGTTTTGATTAGTCAGGGCATGAAAAGTTATGGGGAGAAGGCAGAAGAATGGGGATGAGTGGAAAAATGGATCAGCCATGATGAAAGGGCAGAGCAGAATCAATAGGCCTAATTCTGCTGCTGTCTGGTATGGTCTTACGGTTTTTGTGAATAAGACCATAAGACCATAAGACAAAGGAGCAGAAGTCAGCCATTCAGCCCATTGAGTCTGCTCCACCATTTCATCATGAGCTGATCCATTCTCCCATTTAGTCCCACTCCCTCGCCTTCTCACCATAACCTTTGAAGCCCTGGCTACTCAGATACCTATCAATCTCTGCTTTAAATACACCCAATGACCTGGCCTCCACTGCCGCCCGTGGCAACAAATTCCACAGATTCACCACCCTCTGGCTAAAAAAATTTCTTCACATCTCTGTTCTGAATGGGTACCCTTCAATCCTTAAGTCATACCCTCTCATACTAGACTCCCCCACCATGGGGAACAACTTTGTCACATCCACTCTGTCCATGCCTTTCAACATTTGAAATGTTTCTAGGAGGTCCCCCCTCATTCTTCTAAACTCCAAGGAGTACAGTCCAAGAGCGGTCAAACGTTCCTCATATGTTAACCCTCTCATTCCCAGAATCATTCTAGTGAATCTTCTCTGAACCCTCTCCAATGTCAGCACATCCTTTCTTAAATAAGGAGCCATAACTGCACACAGTATTCCAAGTGAAGTCTTACCAATGCCTCACAGAGCCTCAACATCACATCCCTGCTCCTATACTCTATTCCTCTAGAATGAATGCCAACATTGCATTCACCTTCTTCACCACCGACTCAACCTGGAGGTAACCTTAAGGGTATCCTGCACGAGGACTCCCAAGTCCCGTTGCAAATAAAGCAGACATTAAATCAAACAAGAATCAGGCTTCAGTTCTTATTGTAAATGTAAATGTTCAGGAAGCCTGCAATTGGCCTTCTGTATTTTTTTTTGTAAATTGCAAGCAGCTCCACAGACTAAGAGATTGCAAATGCAAGAGCCAAAGGTTAAGACAATGCGATTGTTTTAATTGGCCCGCATCAAACCAGGGAGCATAGCTGAGGTATCTGCACCACTGTGACTTTAGTGCAAGCTGGCAGAGCAGACTGATGTTGGCACTTAGTACATCAAACGTGGTCACAGATATAGGCAATCAATAGTTTTTGTGTACTTCTGATATTTGTTTGCTCAGAGACATCCCTGACAATATTAATTTTTGGTGTCTGGGATTTCTGTCCCTGAAGCTTTTAGACTATTTGTGTGAATTACTTTGTGTCAAAGGAGTTTGAACATTCAGAGGCATCTGTCACTGTTGATATTTAATCCAAAGGAAGCACTGTCAACCCAAAATATTGAAAGAAAAGATGACATGACATTGTGACTACTGAAATTGCATTGTATCAGCTACTGTTACCCTTGATCTTCAGTGTATAAAAATGAGATGTACCTTTGGGTCTGTGAGCCTCTCTCAAAAATGTCTCCAGAATGATGTCTGCTTGTTCTATATCATCAGCTTCAGTGTCTCTCTGGTGACTTTTTGCACAGTCACAACAAGGGACCAACTATCAGACAGTCTTGGCGAGACAGTTACCGACCACTCAGGATGGTCACAACAGTCTTGAGTAGTTGCTGAAACTTCTCACAATATATTTAAACATAATTTTGAGCAGCTTCAGAAAATTTACACTGATGAGGCTCTGCAAATGAGTTGGAAATGAACTTATGAAAGGTAAGCTAGTCTGCATTTTGATTGGTTACTGCTTTGTGACATGCTTTGTCTTCTCGGAACTCTGGGCTGGCATCCTTCTCTGCATGTCGCTGTCATGGTATTTACCTTACACCTTGCCATAAGTCTCATTTTTGAGATATTATACAATAATGTTTTAAACTTTTGGCATAGAAAGTACAGTGGTATCTAATCTGTGCCAGCCATTTAAACCGTCTACTCCCATTGGCCAACACTGAAACCATAGCCCTCCATGCCTCTACCATCCATTTATCTATCCAAGCTTCTCTCAAACATTGAAATCAAGCTCACCTGCACTACTTGTGCTGGCAGCTCATCCCATACTCTCATGACCCCCTGCATGAAGAAGTTTCCCCTCATGTTCCCCTTAAACCTTTCACCTTTCACCCTCAGCCCATGACCTCTAGTTGTAGTCCCACCCAACCTCAGGGAAAAAAATCCTGCTCGCATTTACTCTGTCTATAACCCTCATAATTTTGTATACCTCTATGAAATATCGTCTCAGTCTTCTCTGTGCCAAGGAATAAAGTCCGAACCTATTCAATCTTTACTTATACCTCAGATCCTCCAGACCCAGGAACATCCTTGTCAATTTTCTCTGTACTCTTCCAGCCTTAATTAGAGTTATTAAGAGATCCAGTGTGGAAGCAAACCCTTTGGCTCTCTGAGGTCGTCCCAACCATCAAGCACAGATTTCAACTGATCCTGCTCTCAACCTTTTCTATCCTCCCCACATTTCCATCAGCTCCTCTAGACTCTACCACTCCCCTAAAACTTTGAAGAATTTGCAGTAACCGATGAACCCACCAACCCGGATGCCTTTTGGATGCACAAGGAGGGTAGAGCAGCTGAAAGAAATGTGCAGGAACAACATACAGACAGCCCCAGAATACTGCCACTGTGTTGTTTGTCCCTGGGAAAAAGTCAGCAAAATTGTAGCCCAGAATTTGCAGTGAAAATAGCTTGAAGAAACAGTGACCAGCTTTGATAGGCATTTTGTTCAGCATGGACTGATTGGGCCAAATGGCCTGATTCCCTGCTGTATGACTCCATGACAGTTATTAGGAGTAAATCAGTCACTAACTTTCAGTGGCCATGTGCATGTTTAAGTTAGGGATCTGAAAATTGCTTCCCTGGTTATCCCACTTGACTGAAATACCTTGCGAGCTGATTGTGGTCTCGTCTCATTAGATACTCAGTGAAAGTCTGGGTCTGCCCATGTCTTTGTACGTGGAGCACTGCAAACCTGAATAGTATCGACTGCCCTGATTTACTCCGGAGTCAAGACTCAATCAACAACATACCACACCTTTGTCATTCTCCTTTGGGAATCAATCCTGACTTCCTTAAATTTACCTCTGCCTCACTCTCTGCGTATGGTTGCACATGTCACCAGTTATTGAGCCAGGACAGGACACACGCCTGAACACTATGCTCACTGGCAGACTTCCACTGGAACCGCCGGAAGCCGCGAGTGTCTGTGTGGCAGTGTGGCCTCAGCCACTTTGAGAAAGCGTTGCAGCTGAATTACCTCCGATTTCTCCTTTGTCCTTCACTTGGTGAGCTGCCGGCATTGAAAATATCTGGCTTTACATCCACCCTACAATCTCCACTCACAGCAACCTTCGTTGTGGTTGTTTTTCCTTTCACACAATCAGACACTGCGGTCAGGCCAGACAGCGGTTGAGGATGGGGGGGGGGGTGGTGGGTTGCTGGAATGGGACGCAGAAACATTTGTATTCTGTTACTGATTACTCTGTCAAATCATCTGGAACAGAATATCAACTCAGAAACAGATTCAGAATTGGCTTTAATGTAACTGGCATATGTTGTGAAATTTATTGCTTTTGCCGCAGCAGTACAACGCAATACGTAATAATAAATTACATTTATATGCATTAGATAGTTAAGTTCAATAAGTAGTGCAAAAAAGTGAGGTCGTGTTCATGGGTTCAATGTCCATTTAGGAATCGGATGACAGAGGGGAAGAAGTTGTTCTTGAATCGCTGGGTGTGTGCCTTCAGGCTTCTGTACCTCCTTTCCAATGGTAGCAATTAGAAGAAGGCATGTCCTGGGTGATGGGGGGCCCTCAATGATGCATGCCGCATTTTTGAGGCACTGCACCTTGAAGATGTCCTGGATGGTACGGAGGCTAGTGCCCATGATAGAGCTGACGAAGTTTACAACTCTCTGCAGCTCCTTTCAATCCTGTGCAGTAGCTCCTCCGCGCCCCACACTCACAAATGTATACCTGACGGTGATGCAGCCAGTTAGAATGCTCTCCACAGTACATCTGTAGAAACTGGCAAGTGATTTTGGTGAAATACCAAATCTCCTGAAACTCCTAATGAAGTATAGTTGCTGCCATGCCTCCTTTATAGCTGCATCGATATGTTGGGCCCAGGATAGATCCTCAGAGATCTTGACACCTAAGAACTTGAAACTGCTCACTCTCTCCACTTCTGATCTCTCTCTGAGGATTGTACGTATTCTGTCATCTTACCCTTTCTGAAGTCCACAATCAGCTCTTTTGTCTTACTGACGTTGAGTGCAGTTGTTGCTGTGACACCACTCCACTAGCTGCTATATCTTGCTCCTCTACACCCTCTCATCACCATCTAAATTCTGCCAACAGTAGTTGTGTCATCAGCAAATTTATAGACAGCATTTGAGTTGTGCCTAGCAACACTGTCATGGTTGTAGAGAGAGTAGAGCAGTGGGCTAAGCACACATCCCTGAGGTGCACCAGTGCTGATTGTCAGCGAGGAGGAGATGTTGTTTTCAATCCACACAGAGTGTGGTCTCCCAGTGAGGAAGTCGAGGATCCAGTAGCAGAGGAAGTTACAAAGGCCTGGGTTTTGGAGCTTTTTGATAAGAACTGTAGGAAAGATGGTGTTAAATGCTGAGTCAATAAACAACATCCTGACATAGGTATTAGTTTTATCCAGGTGGTCCAAGGCCATGTGAGGAGCCAATGAGGTTGCATCCATTGTAGACCTATTGCAGTGATAGGTAAATAGCAGTGGGACTATTTCCTTGTTGACTCCGGCCATAACCAACCTCTTAAAGTGCTTCATCACCATAGATGTGAGTGTTACTGGATGAGAGTCATTACGGCAGCTCACCCTGCTCTTCTGGGGCTCTGGTGTGATTGCTGCCTTTCAAAGCAAGTGGGAACTTCTGACTGTAGCAATGAGAGATTTCCCTCACTCAGACAGCAGGTAAGACACAGCTATTGACAGTCAGTCTTGAACTGAACTTGCCAGCATGGTATAGCAATGTTCCAATGACTAACAACCTCACCATCCTAAACGTAACCACTACTCTCATAGCTATTATATATACACCACTCAGGTAGGGCACAAGCTCAGATACTGACACTGTTTAGTTCAGAATTGTGTATGAGGATAGGATCTGAACATGGTGGAACCTCCCCTTTACCCTCTCTGCAGGGTAAGTGTAACCCAGCTGCAGATGAGATCTCAATGGAACTGATTTCTGGAGAAAACAAATGAGTTTTTTGATGAGGCTGTCAATAGCTGAGGGCACAGAGAGGCAATGTAGCCTTTTGGACTGCAGTCTCACAACACGAGAGACTGAGGTTCAATCCTGACCTTTACTTACTTGAACCCTTAGCTCCTAAGTGAAGCATGGGCCATCAGAGACCTTCTATCCCCTTCATCCTCTGAAGTCGATGGTATAGTTGGAGTTCATCAATGCTTCTACAAACCATTGCATCCACTGTACAGGGGTTTGTCCTATACAGCTTCACCAGAGCCCTGTTGGCTGGCCCATGGCATACATTCGACGCACAAGTATAAATCAGCCTGTACCCGTTTCCACCTCTCACAACGACTTTGAGAGGCTGACCTCGGGTATTGCCTGTGTACATTTTCCCGGTGACTACATGGGTTTCCTCCAAACGTTCCAGTGTCCTTCCACATCACGGAGACACGCAGAAGTTTTCAAATACCTCCTTCTTCGCACCCATATTCCAGACCCACAATATGAATGTTAATCAGCATTGTCTGGTTTGCAATCAGCTCCAGTCTGCAGCTCCAACAATACTATTATTCAGAGCTGCATTTTAAATCCACGTTTAGGTCTGAAGACTGGCTGCTGTTAAAATTAGTATTTGCTATATACCGTAAGTCCAGAATATGCCCGAACATAAAGCAAAGCAGATTGAGAGCTGTTTTTAGTGTGTGGCATTAAAGAAACCTACGAGAATCTCACTTCCTGGAGCAATGCGCATAAAACCATCCCCAAAGTCATGGAGGCTGCAGTATGGAAGCTCTCCAACATTGCAAATTAATTCATGTGCACGTACCGCAAGAGCGGAAAAATTATCACTAAGTGAGCTAGCATTTGCAAAGGACCTCCATAGAGCTTAGTTCATAAGATTTGAAGTTGAAAGCCAGGATCTTAAATTAGGAATAAAGATGTTATTTTTGGCCTTCTTGGATTATCACTGTATAGTTAACGTAGCATTTCAATAGGAACTATGTTTAATGTTTGGGAAAGCTTAGTGTGAATTATTTCAGTTGGCAAAGTTTCTGCAAGTGCAAATATAAACAAAGCTCAAGGAATTTCTTTACTGATCACTGAGACAGGTAACATGAGCTGGTAAAGGTCTGCCTTGTAGCTTTGACTCAAAGGTTACTTTCAGTATAAATTAGCTTTTACACAAAGCAGAATGGTGCCTGACAGCTCAATTTGCAGCACCCTGTAGTTAGCAGTTCCTGGAAGTTTTCCATGAGATTATCTGTTGAACAGTTGCTAACTCGAGGAATTTACACTTACAAGGAATTTCTGCATGTTTCCTCGACTCCTGATCACTGGCTGACTTCTGATTAACTGAACATTTATATTCTAGTATAATTGCATGAACACAATTAGTAAGAAATGCCATCGGAAAATCATTCAGTTAAAGTTGTCCAAGTATGTATTGTCACTTCTGTAGATCCACAGAGGCATTCAATCAATTGTCACAGTTGAGATTTGTACACCATTTGACAAAACATGATTTTGAATGGGGGGTCACTTCATTAGGTGATAGCAAGGGATGAAGGAAGAAGGGAGAAAAGATTATTTTAAAGCCATGTATAAATTTAGATTACATATTTTGTTGCTAAAGATGTTAACTGAATGAACATCTGGAAAACTTTTAGACAGAACTATTCCAAATATTTTGTGGAGACACAAGGCGCTGCAAATGCTTGAATACAGAATTTTTAAAAATCTGCTGGAGGAATTCAGCATCTGTAGAAGAGGTGAAAAGAATTGTCACTGTTTTGGGTCCTGCTGCAGACTCTCAATCGGAGACTGTCGGTACCTTCAGCTGAACTCTGTCTTTTGTGTGTTTCCCCCTAGCTGTCAGTCTGTGATTTTGTATTGCCGTGTGCTCTTGATTGCTTCTGTGCTCCTGTCCCCGCTCCTGCTCTACTCCGGCCCCTGTATCACTGAGTACTCCATCTCTCACCTGTTTCCCATTATTACCTGTATTGCTGCCACCTGTGTCTCATTGTGCTCCACCTGTCATCTGCCTCTCTGTTTATTGCTCAGTGTATTTTCTTCCTGTGGTTTCACCTGTTTCTTGCCAGATTGTGCCAGTGAGTTTTCCTGATTCTGGTTTTTGAATTTCTTTGGATGGTTTGTGATGCACCATCAATAACTCTTGGAGACTGGAAGTGAACGATAGGCTTTTATTAACAGCAGAAGGGAGCATGACATCTCGAAGACTGAGGGAGGAGCAGTGCCCCAATTGCCTTTATACAGGGGTCTGTGGGAGGAGCCACAGGAGCAGTCTGCAGAGGGACGTGTCCAGACAGGTAAACATAGATTACCACAGTTTGCTCTCTGCCTGAACTTTGACGCTGACTTTGTTTGTACCTCCTGGTTACTCAATAAATATCACAGTGTGCACACTACTTGGTCTGCGAATGGATCCCTGCTCCAGCAGCTGGATGGTACAATCTGGCCAGAATGGATCCAGCAGACCCTGGTTGTCTGAGAGCTGCCCTGGAACAACAGGGAGTGATGCTGGGAGACACCAGAACCAGTTGGACTCCGTGCTCAGGGCAGTGGAGACACTTCCTGCCAATGTAACCGATCTTGTGGCCCAGACTCAGTCCCTCCAGCTGTCCCAGAGTGCCCATCAACATTCTGTGACCACATCTTCTGCCCTGCCCTCCACATCCTCGCATGCTCCTCCCATCCAAGGGTCTCATCGACCTCCTCCAGAAAAGTACTCAGGTGAGCCTGGTACCTGCTGCTCTTTTCTTTCCCAGTGCACACTCATTTTTGAATTATTACCAACAACATTTCCATCTGATTGAGCCAAGGTAGCCTATGTCATCACCCAACTGTCTGGTTGGGTGAGAGAATGGGGAACAGCCGTCTGGGAGACAGGCTCACCTTTCTGCATCAGTTTTCATTATTTTCTGAGGAGATGAGAAAAGTATTGGATCACTCTAAACATGGGAGAGAGGCCGCCCGGGAAATGCTTCACATGCACCGGGGCACAGATCTGTGTCAGATTACACCTTAGAGCTCTGGACCCTAGTCACCTCCAGCGGCTGGAACTCGGAGGCACAGGACGACACCTTCCTGAATGGCCTCTCCGAAGACATCACAGATGAGATGCTCCACCTATCATCTGCCTCTGTTTGTTGATCAATGTGTTTTAGTCCTGTGTTTTCACCTGTTTGTTGCCAGATAGTGCCAGTGTGTTTTCCTGATTCTGGTTTTTGGATTTCTCTGGATGTTTTGATCTCTACCTGAACTTTGACGCCGACTTCGTTTGCACCTTGGGATTTGTTAATAAATATCACAGTGTGCACAGTACAGGGTCTGCGATTGGGTCCCTGCTCCAGCACCCTGACAGAGACATCAATATTTCTTCTCTCCAGAAATACTGCTTGACCGTCTGAATTTCTCCACTCTGATTTTTACTTCAGGTAGTTTATATTGTTACGTACTTGTGACATGACAGTGGTACCCTTGTCACGTGACTGGGGTTGAAGCTATAATGGTCTTGTGATGGTGGAGTGACGTCATTTTAGCGCCAGTAGAGATCATGTGACAGGTTTTTTTTGCACGTTATGAAAGGAAGACCCCACCCTGTTAGGAGGGGCAGTTCGTGGCTGGATTTGCCAAGTTGACTTCATGCCACTGCGTGATTTAATGTGATGACGCAGTTTAGTTGAAGGATGAAGTTTTATCTAATGCCTAAAGTTTAAAAGGTCATTGCCAGCAGTTTCTTTACAATACTGCTAGTTTGAGAATCAGTGGAGAGTGAAGATCGTTCAGGAGTTAAAGATCGAGGAGGATCGATTTACGACTGTGAAACAGGTTCGACCTTATTTAATCCTTATTTGGAAAGGAATTCGTTGACTGTTCTCATGTTAATCTCTGCGGGGTAGCAGAAGATTGAGGACAGTGTGATAAAGGAAAGGTCAGTGCCTTTAAGCCGTTTCGTTCCGTTTCATTAATTCTTCGTGGGAGAAGTTCGACGCCGGGGATCGAAGCAAAAAGACGTGAAAGAGAATTTAAATCGTCTTATAAAGTCTCTCCTTTTAAATGGACTGTGAGCATTTTGAACTTTTGGCAATACTTTAAAGAACTGTTTTTGCAACATCGCTTTAAGAACTGTTTGAGCTGCATCGCTTTAAGAACTGTTTAAGCTGCCGCACAGCAGCTGTTTCCAGTTACGTTGGTGTTTGTTTATTTTTGGGGGGTTTGCTTTCAGTGTCTAATAAACGTGTTGTTTGTTATAAAAGCCCTTGCCGAACTCATATTTATTGTTGCCGGAATACGTAACATAAATGTGCTGTCTTTACGACAGTTATTTAGTTTATAATATTTTCGCTTAGTAATTCATTCAATAGTATTTTCTAGTTAGAATTAGGAGTGTTTAAAGTATATTCATTGCATGTAAAATATATCGGCATGTGATGACGTCACATCCGGTTTCGCCGCGTCTTGTGGGAAAATACCGGTTTGAAATTAGCGCGAGGGTGGGGGCTTTCCACGAGGCTCACCTGAGCACAAGTAGTTTTGCAGGCATGAGAAATCACAGTGAGAGCAACGCTGTAAGTTAATAGATAATCGATATATTGAACTAAGATGTTAATGCCGATCCTGTTAGAAGTAACGACGGTAGATAATGTTTATGCTTTCGTTAGTTAAAGAGTCGCGGATAGTTTGCATGGAAGTGTATTTAAAGTAGTCAATGGAGCAGGTAAACTCTCCCTGTATACTGCACCTTAGTGTAATGTAGTTATAGTCACCTTTGCAAGTATTTACACTTGAAATGTGATATTAAGGAAGGAACAAATACTGTATCAATCTTGTATTGTTTTATCAACAGTTTTCACCATATGTTAATGTGAAGAGTGAACAGTAAATGGTTAATCTTACTGCGATCTGGTTTGCATTGGCTGTGGTTTATCCGGACGTTAAATTCGGCGTTCGTTACACCCGAAGGAGAACGTTACAATAAATATGGGGGCTCGTCCGGGATTGGATCGTTTAAGTTTAAATGCTTGCTAACTTTTGAATCAGTTTTTTGGAAAAGGGGAATACTTGATTCTTTTGTTCGATTGGCTTGTGAGTGTTTTTCGGCAACAATGAATATTAATGAGTTTCTGGCTTCGCCAGGCGCAGAGTTATTAGTGAAGGCAAAAAAAACTGAGGTATCTGAGATAGCTCGTAGATTGCAACTTAAAGGTATTTTGATGACTACATCTAAGGCTGTAATACAGAGAAAAATCGTGTCACTCTATGTGGATTCGGGTGTTTTTGATGATTCGGTTTTAGAGTCGTTTCCAATAAGTGATCTGGAGATGCAGTTGCAAATTGAACAAATGATGTTAGAGCGTTGTAAATTAGAGGCTGAACAAAAGCAGAGGGAATTTGAATATGCAATGGAGGAATGAAGGTCTGGGAATCAGTCTTCTGGTTCTAAAAAGCCATTTGTTGCTAGTCAAGAAATTAAATTGGTCCCTCCATTTAGTGAAACAGAAGTGGAAAGATATTTTCAACATTTTGAAACTAATGCTCGGATGTTAGAGTGGCTGAAAGATAAATGGTCAGTGTTGTTACAGAGTGTAATTAAAGGTAAAGCACAACAAGTTTATACAGCTTTAACAGCTGCGCAAGCACTTGATTATGATATTGTGAAAATGCATATCCTAAACGCATACGAATTGGTCCCAGAAGCTTATAGGGAAAGATTCAGAAGTTTGAAAAAGTCTGTGGATAAAACTTATGTGGAATTTGCCTATGATGAAGCTGTGTGTTTTGAGAGATGGGTTTCTTCTAAAAATGTAAATGGGGACTATGGTACATTGAGAGAGCTGATTTTAATGGAGGAATTTAAAAGAAGCATCCCTGTTGAAGTAAGGATGTACTTAAATGAGAGGGATACTGATAAATTGCAGGACTGTGCTAGATTAGCTGATGAGTATGTTTTAATCCATAAGAATAAGTTTCCTCAGGGCAGAATTTTTAAGAGGAAAAATAACATGGAGACTCAAGGTAAATCAGAAATTAAATCAGAACTTAATGAGAAAGGTAAGGAGGAAGGAAAACCTGTGAAGGAAAAACAGTTTGGTCTTATTTGTAACTATTGTAAGAAGCCTGGCCATGTAATAGTTAATTGTTTCAGATTGAAAAAGAAAGAGAAGGAAGCAGTTCCAGACGCTTGTGTGCAACATACTGAAGCACCTGTAAAGTTACAGGGTTTGATAAACACAAATGATGCTTTGTTAGAGTCTGACCAGGTTAGAAAGGGTTATGATCATTTTATAACTGAAGGGTTTGTATCCTTGAAAGAAGGATCTACTCTGGTGCCAATAAAAATCCTTGGGGATACTGGAGCTTCTCAATCACTGATGTTAGACAGTGTGTTGAAGTTTAATGAAGAGTCTGATACTGGTGAGGTAAATTACGTAAGAGGTGTTGGGAGTGATCTTGTGCCTGTACATTTACATAACGTAAATTTAAAGTCAGGGTTAGTTACAGGATTTGGTAAAGTAGGATTACAGCATAGCTTACCTGTGAAGGGTATTTCTTTATTGTTAGGTAATGACTTGGCAGGTGGACAAGTTTTTCCTGAAGTGCATTTGACAATGGAATCAGAGGAACCAGAGTTGAATTCTAACACAGATTCTTCCTGTGTTGTGACTAGAGCTATGGCTAAAAAGATTGATGCCCAGAATGAGGTTGTTACTCATGACTGTTCAACTCAGGATTCGAGTTTTGAGGATGTGTCAGAGACTTTCTTACCTTCGTTGTTTGAACAAGATTCTTAGAGGAAGTCTGACTATGAAGATTTATCTCTGTCTCGGAAGGAGATGATAGCAGAGCAGAATAGAGACTCTGAGATTATAAAATTAAGAGAACAAGCTTTACTAGATAGTGAAATTGAGAAGGTGCCAGTAGGATATTACTTGGAAAAAGGAGTGTTGATGAGGAAGTGGAAACCGCCTACAATTCCCGCCAGTGAGGTTTGGAATGTTGTTTACCAGGTAGTTGTCCCGAAAGTTTATCGAAATGAGATTTTGACTTTAGCTCACAATGTGCCTTTAGGTGGACATCAAGGGGTAAGGAAAACTGTGGACAAGATATTAAAACATTTTACTGGCCTGGTCTAAGGAAAGATGTGGCAATATTTTGTAAAACATGCCATACTTGTCAAATTGTGGGTAAACCAAATCAGGTTACACTAGTAGCTCCATTACAACCTATTCCAGCATTTGATGAACTGCTTTCTAAAGTTATTGTAGATTGTGTTGGTCCATTACCAAAGACAAAAACTGGTTATCAGTATTTGTTGACGATCATGTGTACTTCGTCTAGGTTTCCAGAGGCAGTACCACTTAGGAATATAAAAGCTAAAACAGTGACAAAGGTTCTTATAAAATTCTTTACTTATTTTGGACTACCTAAGGAGATACAAACTGATCAAGGCAGTAATTTTATGTCTGGATTGTTTCAACAGATAGTTTATAAATTGGGAGCTAAGCAAATTACTTCATTTGCATACCAACCAGAATCACAAGGTGCCTTGGAGAGGTTTCATTCTACCCTCACGAATATGATTAGGACATACTGCATGGAAAATGAAAGTGACTGGGATGAGGGTATAAACTTACTTTTATTTGCAGTAAGGGAATCGGTACAGGAATCTTTAGGTTTTAGTCCATTTGAACTTGTGTTTGGGCATAGAGTTAGAGGACCTTTAGCTTTATTAAAAGAACAGTGGATTAGTAAGGAAGTACACACTAATTTGTTGGACTATGTTTTGAAATTTAAGGACAGGTTACATAAAGCTTGTAGCTTAGCCAAGGAAAATTTACAGTTGGCTCAGGAGAAAATGAAGACTTGGTATGATAAAGAAGCTAGGATGAGGATGTTTAAGCCTGGAGATAAGGTGTTGGTTCTTTTCCCAGTGCAGACAAATCCTTTACAAGCTAGATTTCATGGTCCTTATGAAATTGTGTCTAAAATCAATGATGTGGATTATGTGATTTAAAAACTCCAGATCGTAGAAGATCAACACAACTTTGCCATATAAATATGATAAAATCATATTTTGAGAAACAATCTGATACTGTGACTGTTGTGGTTAGTGAGAATGAGTTTGATTTAACTGGGAACATGATAGATGATTCATCTGACTTTTTTTCTAAATCCAACATTGTTTCTGTTAGGTTACCAAATTCAACCATTCTGGAAAATATTGATGAGAAATTAGCACATTTACAGTTAGAGCAGAAACAACAGATGAAGGAATTAATTTTTAAATATAAGGAGTTGTTTCCAGATGTTCTGAGAAGGACTACTATAGCTTCACATGATGTAGATGTTGGAGATGCCAAACCTATCAAACATCCATATAGGATGAACATGGAAAAATGTGAACTTGCTGAGAAAGAAATTGAATATATGTTAGAGAATAATATCGACATTCTAACTCGAATTGGAGTTCTCCATGTGTTATGGTGCCAAAACCAGATGGTAGTATTAGGTAGGTGAATGCTGTAATGAAAACAGATGCATATCCAATTCCTAGAGTAGATGATTGTGTAGATAAAGTTGGAAAAGCAAAGTTCCTTACAAAGGTTGATTTATTGAAAGGGTATTTGTGTGTTCCATTAACAGACAGAGGTAGAGAGATTTCTGCATTTGTAACTCCATCTGGGTTATATGAGTATAATGTTCTTCCATTTGGGATGAAGGATGCCCCAGGTACTTTCCAGAGGATGATTAACTCTGATTCAGGGATTGAAAGATACTGATGCTTATATTGATGATTTAGTGACAGGAAATGATACTTGGGAAGCACACATTATTGCGGTGGAGAAATTGTTTGAAAGGCTTTCAAAAGCTAACTTAACTATTAATTTAGCTAAGAATGAATTTGGACATGCCACTGTGATTGTCTATCTCAATGTTGAATGTACAATGCAATTTTTTTTATGGAGTGGTTTTTTTAAATTGTAACACTCCTACTGTATTGTGTTATAAGCTGTTGTATGATGGTATTGTATGTTATGTATGTTATAAAATTTATACATTTGTTATCTTGTAAGCAGTTGTTAAAAATTTTTGTTCTTGTCAGACCAAAAATGTTTTTTTTGGAGGGAGGTGTTACGTACTCGAGACATGACAGTGGAGCCCTTGTCACGTGACTGGGGTTGAAGCTCTACTGGACTTGAGGTAATGGTCTTGTGATGGTGGAGTGACGTAATTTTCCCGCCAGTAGAGATCATGTGACAGGTTTTTACAGGTTATAACAGGAAGACCCCACCTTGTGAGGAGGGGCAGTTCGTGGCTGGATTTGCCAAGTTGACTTCATGCTACTGCGTGATTTAATGTGATGATGCAGTTTAGTTGAAAGATGAAGTTTTATCTAATGCCTAAAGTTTAAAAGGTCATTGCCAGCAGGTTCTTTACAATGCTGCTAGTTTGAGAATCAGTGGAGAGTGAATATTGGAGTTCAGGAGTTAAAGATCGAGGAGGATCGATTTACGACTGTGAAACAGGTTCGACCTTATTTAATCCTTATTTGGAAAGGAATTCGTTGACTGTTCTCATGTTAATCTCTGCGGGGTAGCAGAAGATTGAGGACAGTGTGATAAAGGAAAGGTCAGTGCCTTTTAAGCCGTTTCGTTCTGTTTCGTTAATTCTTCGTGGGAAGTTCGACACCGGGGATCAAAGCAAAACGATGTGAAAGAGAATTTAAATTGTCTTATAAAGTCTCTCCTTTTAAATGGACTGTAAGCATTTCGAACTTTTGGCAATACTACTTTAAAGAACTGTTTGAGCTGCATCGCTTTAAGAACTGTTTGAGCTGCATTGCTTTAAGAACTGTTTGAGCTGCATCGCTTTAAGAACTGTTTGAGCTGCCGCACAGCAGCTGTTTCCGGTTACGTTGGTGTTTGTTTACTTTTGGGGGGTTTGCTTTCAGTGTTTAATAAACGTGTTGTTCGTTATAAAAGCCCTTGCCAAACTCATTTATTGTTGCCAGAATATGTAACAATATAATCGGACCCAACTCTGTCTACTGTAACACTATTGCTGTTAAACTGCTAACCATCACCATCCCTCTGAACTATATAACCTTGATGACATTTCTTTTAAACAGTCCAAAACAATCTGACTCCTGTGCTCTCATGAACCACTGCCCCATTTTCAAAATCCCCGGCTGTTCAAACATGCATGTTCCTAGCCCACAATTCCATCATTGCATTTTCTGCAAGTTAACCCATGTTTCCCCGGTGTAGTTTCCCAACTTGTTCCTTTGACATGGTTGAGTTTCACTTTCCACCTGCAGAGGTTTGCCCCCATTATCATGCTGAGTGATACTGTTGTTGCCTGGATGATGACAAGAGAAGTCAAAGCCAAAGTAAAAGCAAAGCAGAGGGCATACAAGGAAGCAAAAATTAGTGGGAAGACAGAGGATTGGGAAGTTTTTAAAAGCTTACAAAAGGAAACTACGAAGGTCATTAAGAGGTAAAAGATGAACTATGAAAGGAAGCTAGCAAATAATATCAAAGAGGATACTAAAAGCTTTTTCAAGTATATAAAGAGTAAAAGACAGGTGAGAGATATAGGACCGATAGAAAATGATGCTGGAGAAATTGTAAAGGGAGATAAGGAGATGGCAGAGGAACTGAACGAGTATTTTGCATCAGTCTTCACTGAGGAAGACATCAGCAGTATACCGGACACTCAAGGGTGTCAGGGGAGAGAAGTGTGCGCAGTCACAATTACAACAGAGAAAGTACTCAGGAAGCTGAATAGTCGAAGGGTAGATAAATCTCCTGGACCAGATGGAATGCACCCTTGTGTTCTGAAGGAAGTAGCAGTGGGGATTGCGGAGGAATTAGCAATGGTCTTTCAAAAGTCAATAGATTCTGGTATGGTTCCAGAGGACTGGAAGATTACAAATGTCACTCCACTGTTTAAGAAGGGGGCAAGGAAGCAAAACGGAAATTATAGACTTGTTAGCTTGACATTGGTGGTTGGAACGTTGTTGGAGTAGATTGTCAAGGATGAGGTTATGGAGTACCTGGAGGTATATGACAAGACAGGCAGAACTCAGCATGGTTTCCTTAAAGGAAAATCCTGTCTGACAAACCTAGTGCAATTTTTTGAGGAAATTACAAGTAGGCTAGACAAGGGAAATGCAGTGGATGTTGTGTATTTGGATTTTCAGAAGGCCTTTGACAAGGTGCTGCACATAAGGCTGCTAAACAAGATAAGAGCCCATAGAATTACAGGAAAGTTACATACGTGGGTAGAGCATTGGTTGATTGGCAGGAAACAGTGGAAATAAAGGGATCCCATTCTGGTTGGCTGCCAGTTACCAGTGGTGTTCCACAGAGGTCTGTGTTGGGGCCACTTTTTACGTTGTATATCAACTATTTGGATTATGGAATAGATGGCTTTGTGGCTAAGTTTGCTGATGATACAAAGATAGGTGGAGGGGCTGGTAGTGCTGAGGAATCAGTCTTCAGAGAGACTTGGATAGATTGGGGGAATGGGCAAAGAAGTGGTAAAGGAATTACAATGTCGGAAAGTGTACGGTCATACACTTTGGTAGAAGAAATAAACAGGCAGACTATTATTTAAATAGGAAGAGAATTCAAAGATCTGAGATGCAACGGGATTTGGGAGTCCTCGTGCAGGATACCCTTAAGGTTAACCTCCAGGTTGAGTTGGTGGTGAAGAACACGAATGCAATGTTGGCATTCATTTCTAGAGGAATAGAGTATTGGAGCAGGGATGTGATGTTGAGGCTCTATAAGGCACTGGTAAGACCTCACTTGGAATACTGTATGCAGTTTTGGGCTCCTTATTTAAGAAAGGATGTGCTGACATTGGAGCGGGTTCAGAGAAGATTCACTAGAATGATTCTGGGAATGAGAGGATTAACATATGAGGAACGTTTGACCGCTCTTGGACTGCACTCCTTGGAGTTTAGAGGAATGAGGGGGGACCTCCTAGAAACATTTTGAATGTTGAAAGGCATGGACAGAGTGGATGTGACAAAGTTGTTCCCCATGGTGGGGGTCTATTACGAGAGGGCATGACTTAAGAATTGAAGGGTACCCATTCAGAACAGATGTGAAAAAAAATTTTTAGCCAGAGGGTGGTGAATCTGTGGAATTTGTTGCCACGGGCGGCAGTGGAGGCCAAGTCATTGGGTGTATTTAAAGCAGAGATTGATAGGTATCTGAGTAGTCAGGGCATCAAAGGTTATGGTGAGAAGGCGGGGGAATGGGACTAAAGGGGAGATTGGATCAGCTCATGATGAAATTGCGGAGCAGACTCGATGGGCCAAATGGCCAACTTCTGCTCCTTTGTCTTATGGTCTAATGACCATCATTAAATCCCATCGAGAACATCTTTTCACTTCCTACCCTTATTATGTGGTTAAATTGGTAAATTTGTTCATTCTTGTCACATGTACCAAGATGGAGAGAAATGTTGATCTGCATGCTATCCATTCAAATAATTTGATCACATCAGTATAGCAAGGGGAAGACAAGGTTGTGTAAGGGGAAGGCAGAATATAGTGCAGCAACCTCTGCAGTCAGCAGTCCATTTCATCATGGTCTTATAACAGCCAGATGAAGCTGTCATTGGGCCTAGTAGTATGGACTTTCAGGCTTTTATATTTTCTGCCTGATTGGGTGATAAAATCCCTTCAGTGGCTTTGTCACATCTGACACACAATAAGTGGATGTTGTTCTTGAGGATGCATTCATAGCCCTAGAAACAGCAGCAGGAGCAGTTCCTTCAGTTCCTCGTGCCTTCTTTTCTTTTCCTCAGCATTACTTTCATGCTCTGATCCCTGATCTCTCAATTACCTTAATATTGCAAATTTATTTACGTGTCTTGAATCTCCCCAGTGCCTCCACGCCCTTCTGTGGTCATGAATTCTAGATTCACGAATGGATGGGTGAAGAAACATTTTCATCTCAGTCCTGAATGGATAGACCTAGTTTTGAGATTTTGACTTCTGCTTCTAGGCACTCCAGCCACTCCTTCTTCAAAATCCTAGAGAGAACTGGTCAATGTGCATAACCTCCCCTCTGCCTGGTGCAGGAATTACTTTGGTGAACCCCCATTGCACTCCCCTTGTCACAAGTATATCCATTGAGACAAGACCTCTGTAAGTAATTCTCATCTTTCCCATGACATAGAAGGAAGTTCTTCAGCCTCAATGGCTCCACAGTCCATTTCTCTGGAATCTATTATCCCTCACATGTCCACTAATTCCACCCTGATTTTCTGGCCAACCATCTACAGCAGGGTAGTTTACATCTTTGGAATTTATGTTCTATATGTTCTACGTGGGAGAGAACTGAAGGAAGCAGAGAAAATCCATGCAGTCATAGGGAAAATAGAAAAATTCCACATGGACAGTACATTGGATCAGATTTCAATTGGGATTGCTGGAGCTTTCCTAAATGTACCACTCTTCTAATAGAAGAGTCAAGGGTTAAACCTCCCTCCCTTCATAAGGTCAGGTGTGAAATTTTTTAGTGCCATTTCAGTGGTGTTCACCTACCTTCACTACTTCAAGTGTCTGTGCCAAAGTAAAAATTATTCCTCATAAAGGATACGTAATTATTGTTTCTCAAGTTCATATTAACAAACTCCAGTCCCTCTCCTATAGCTTTCATTGTACCACCAGCCGAGATATCTCACCTCAATGTCATTGGACTACCGCCACCCATATCATCGTTTCAGTGGTGTGGCTACAACAGCAATGTACTGGCTCAGTCTTCAAAGTGGACTGGTTTACTTCTTGACTCCCCAAATCTCATGCACCTCCAAGACTCAAGTTAGGCATTCACAATTAAACTCGACATCTGCAACCAAAACAAGACTCAAAAATCCCAGTGCTATAAGAACATGAGTGTCTATTATCATAAAATCATAAGCTATCTGATCAGAATTAGGCTGCTTGGCCCATTGAGTCTGCTCTGCATGTCAGCGATGTATTGATTGCTGCTTCTGTCACTGAACTGTGCACCTAACCACAGTTTTAGCTACAACCCATAACCACCGAGCCTTTTCAATCTACGGACAATGAAAGACATTAGACTTGAACAGCTTCACACAGATTCATAGCAAAAAACCATCTGTAATTTAATGCTCACTTAGAGACTCTAGCATATTAGAAAATCATGGCGGAACAAAAGGTGCTGTCTTACCTTTGGGTTAAGATTCACCATGACAACAAAACTTTAACTTGGTGATGCTTGCAGGGAAGCACTTCCATCTTCAGAGGAAGAAAAAAATCCAAACTTGTAATTGGCAAAAGTATTTTATTGAAACATATTTACAGAAATATTAAGCAGGTGTGAATTTATGCATGCAAGTCTTGGCTTTTGTTGCTTACAAGCACAAATGGACTTTGAAGAACAGGTGTCGTGTGATAAGACTTTAGATATATTATTTTAGCAGATGCTGCCATTGGTTAGAGTTACTGTCTTTAATAAAGGATATTTTGTTGATAGCTCTAACCCTGTTATTTGCCTTTGCCTTGGGATTAGTAGGGCTGAACCACAGCCGATGTTCAGTTTTGAGCCTTTTTCCAACTACCTGAACACAACTGGGAAATTCCTTTATAAAGATTGCTCCTTGGTCACATGCAATGTATAGAGTGGATTCCAGTTATTTGGGCAATCAGTTAATTGGGACAGCTGCTTAAAGACCAAAAACAAATAGAGAAAATAGCCAGGCTTCCTGTCATTTATTTGAGACACTATACTGATTAATTGGGGCAGTGGACTGTTACTGAACAGTTTCTAACTACATCAGTCACATGCACTTGCGGAGCTTTGAGACACAACACCGTGCTTTGAGCGAACAGGTTTTAAAAAAAAAATCAGTTGCATGGGTTTGTGTTCAAAAAGCAGCGATCTTTGTCACTGACAGTCGTCGAGAAATAAGCAGTAAGACAATTCAGAACTGTTTTGCTCGCTGTGTTTCCAAGTATTCATGCCAGAAACAGCCAGGAGTGAAAATGAAATGATTTCACCACTTCAACAAGTATGGAGAATTTGAAGGTATCAACCAGTATTTTGAATATTATTATGAAAGTGAAGATTCGGAAGATGCAATCATCAAAAGCATTGTGCGAAGGATTTTATTATCTACTCTAGGTGGGTGCGCTGATTTTATTCATTTACAGTCAAAAGACACAGTGCAAATGAATTCCTCCAGCAGTAAGTATAAGAACTAATACACAGATATATAGCACTGCAGTAGTATTATTCTGTATTTCACTTAAATACATAATCTGTTATTCAGGTCATCTTTTTCATATCTCTCCAACTATTTCCATGAAACAGGCTAATTAAGACAGCTGCATAACTAGGTCAAAATGTACTTGTCCTGAGGTGTCCCAATTAACCAGAATTCACTGTAAATAAATACACATAGTAGTCTCTTTTGAGGTTCAGTTTTTCTCCTTCCAATGGATCCAATTTTTAGAAGTTGGGTGTAGAATGTGTAGGCATCTATGCAACGTTTAGCGTGTCTGACACAGGACAACCTTTGACCATAGCCTTACCACCTGAGTTCTGTTGCTCCCAGAAAAGGGAAAATTCAAACCTGCCAATAAGCCAAGGCTTTCCTTAACTCTGTAGTTCCATGTCTTGCCCTCCAGGCCATAATTATTACATAGACAACATGCTGTGTCTACATAGAATACTACATATATGAACGTGCAATTGAAAACATGCAGATAAAGGGAAACAACAGAAAAGTGACTTGCATTTTAGAAGTGATATTTTATTAAAGTTTCTTCTGAACATGACGGAAAATACAATCTGTTATGTTTGTGGTACTGGGAAGCCAGGTGGCTGTGAATAACACACACTAGAGACCGAGATGGGAGGAACGTGCAGCTGTTTGTTTTGCTTATAAGACATTCACCCAGAATTCCCACTCACTTTATGTTCTGTACATAACACACAGGGAAGCTTGACAGCAAAACACGTAAGGGTCAAAATATACATGAATACATAACAGTCTTTCAGAACTACTGCCTTTCCATGACTAATAGACCATAAGATTTGGCAGCAGAGTTAGACTCTTTGGCTCATCGAGTCTGCTCCACCATTTCATGCTAGCTGATATATTTTTCCTCTCAATCCCAATCTCCTGCCTTTCCCCTATCCCTTTATGCCCTGACCAATCAAGAGTCTATCAATCTCTGCCTTAAATACACATACAGACTTGGCCTCCATAGTTGCCTATGGCAACGAATTCCACAGATTCACCACTCTCTGTCTAACGAAATTCCTCTTCATCTCCATTCAAAAAGGACGCCCCTCTATTCTGATGCTGCTACCTCTGGTCTTAAACTCTCCCACTGTAGGAGACATCCTCTCCACATCCTCTCTGTCAAGGCCTTTCAGCCTTCAATAAGTTTCAATGAGGTCACTCCTCATTCTTCTGAATTCCAGTGAATACAGACCCAGAGCCATCAAACGCTCTTTATATGACAAGCCATTCAATCCTGGAATCATTTTCATGAATCTCCTTTGAACCCTCTCCGGTTTCAGCACATCCTTTCTAAGATGAGGGGCCCAAAACTCCACGCAATACTCCAAGAAAGATCTCACCAATGCTTTCTAAAGATTCAACATTACATCCTTGCTTTTATTTTGGAGTCCTCTTGAAATGAAAGTTAACATTGCATTTGCCTTCCTCATCACAGACTCAACCTGCAAATTAGCCCTCAGAGAATTCTGCACACATACTCTCAAATCCCTTTGTGCCTCAGATTTTTTTTATTGTCTCTCCATTTAGAAAATAGTCAACCCTTTCATTTCTTCTGCCAAAGAGCATGGCCATACTCTTCCTGGCAGCTTATTTAATCTGTTGCTTCTTTGCCCATTCTCATAATCTGTCTAAATCCTTCGTAGCCTCCCTACTTCCTCAACACTACCTGCCCCTCCACCTATCTTCATATTGTCTGTAAACTTCGCAAAAATGGCATCAATTCCATTATCCATATCATTGACATATAGCATGAAAAGAATCAGTCCTAACACAGACCCCCGTGGAACACCACTAGTTACTGGCAGCCAACCAGACAAAGCTCCCTTTATTCTCACTCTTTGCCTCCTGCCAATCAGCCACTGCTTTATCTGTGCTAGAATCTTTCCTGTAATACCATGGGCTCATAGCTTGTTAGGCAGCCTCACGTGTGGCACCTTGTCAAAGGCTTTCTGAAAATCCAAGTACACAAATCACCTGATTCTCCTTTGTCCACTCTGCTTGTTATTTCTTCAAAGACAGATTTGTCATGCAAGATTTTCCCTTGAGGAAACCATGCTGACTACAGCTTATGTTATCATCCTTAATAATTGACTCCAACATCTTCCCAATCACTGAGGTCAGACTAACTGGACTATAATTTCCTTTCTTCTGCCTCACCCCCTTCTTGAAGAGTGGAGTGACATTTGCAATTTTCCATTCTTCCAGAGCCAGAATTTAGTGATTCCTGAAAGACCTTCCCTCGGTATTCTGTATACTTCTCATCTTAAATCCCATTAATGAAAGCTGCAGCACTGGTGATTCTGACCTCCCTGCATTTTTGAAATGGTTCATCTGCAATACATTTTTAAATCTGGTAGGCGACACAATCATTTTGTGCTTAGATATGGAACATTCTGGAAGATGGAATTTGTTCATTGATTCAAATTCCTATCACAAAGTACGGTTATTTGTGATACCAACAACATAGGTATTTGGATCTCTCAGCACAGAAAGAAGTAACTGACATATTAGTGTTTAAACATTGAAAGGTAAAGGAAAAAGTGCACTTCTGAAGCACTTTTCCCAACTTCAGGCCAACTCTAAGCATCAGCATCTTCTCACCATTAAAGCATTTTTGAAGCATAGTTACCACACTAGTGTTGGTGAATGGCAGGTCTTGCACAAGTACACAGCAAGCTCCTGTGAATGGCAGGTGCTGCACAGGAACATAGCAAGCTCCTGTGATGGGGATCACAGTATCCGTTTCAAAACGATGCTGATTGCAGATAGCTATTGCACTGGGCACAGGATTCTGCAGATGATGGAACACACACAAAACTGCGGAGGAGCTCAGCAAGACAGGTAGTATCTACAGAGGGGGATATACAATCACCTCTCAGCTCAAAACGTCAACTGTTTAATCCTCTCCATAGATGTTGCCTGACTTGTTGAATTTGTGTTGTTGCACAAAGCATAACCACACCCCCACTTCCCAGTACCAGAGTGTCAGCCTAGACCTTTCTGCTCTACAAAGGTTCAATTGTAATTCTTCTTTCTCTAATACTTACACAATTATTTTTATTTATTGTACAGTGATGCTAGAACATTTGTGCACCCTGTAGAATTCTCTCTGTTTCTGCATAAATATGACATAAAATGCAATCAGATCTTCATGTAAGTCCTAACACTAGATAAGAGAACCCAATTAAATAAATAACACAAAAATCATTATACTGTACGTGTGTCAAAAAATAGAACAGAGAACTATGAAGCAAGCATTCTAAGTGTTCAAATGTAATTTTGAATCTCTGGAGTGAGTTTGTTTTTTAATGATAGGGGTCAAAACAGCGGTACTGATTCTTTACAGAGAATACTACTTACAATACTATGTAACAGGTCTGATTCTTGGATCCAGTCTATATTTGTTTAATCTGCAGTCTTTTTAATATGAACCTTTCCCCTTGTATTGAGACTAGTTCCTTGTTTTCTGCTAAACTATCCAGACATCATGGAGTTCTTCGCCTCTGGGTTCTGCAAGCATGATTTCAGAATTTAGAATAAGGAGGCAAGTGAGGTTCTCAGTCCTTGAACTTGACCCACCCCCCACCCCCTGCTAATCTTCAGTCTGGTTATGATAATATTCACATGAATATTTATAAAACACCATACAACAAATCTGCTCATTCTCATTAGGAAAAACTGGAGACTTTCCAACAGGATTTGGGAAGGGTTATAAAAAGGATCTTGGACTTGGAGGACTTCCAGCACGAAAGAGTACAACCTGGCCAGAGTCCTAAAACCTGTCAGTGGATTATACTTAAACTAGTCTCTATGCCCAAGAATCAACCTAACAGGCAGGAAACATCTTGGTTCCAGAAATCTGATTGAGCTATATCCTTTAGATTGTACGAATCTCTGTGAGTCCACTAGGGATGATAGAGCCTAAGCTCTGCATGCTCAAGTCCAAGTCCTCTGGAGACTGGAGAGAGGAGGATGGCCTGTCCTGGGGTTAAAGGATTGTGGTTGTGCATGGGTGGGAGGCTGTTGTAGATTTGTTGTGTTCTGTGTTGTTCTGCTGACATTATGGACTTGCTACACTGGTGCCGGAATGTGTGCCAGCATTTTCAGGCTGTCCCCGGCATGCCCTCGGGTGTGTTCGTCACTAATGCAAACGGTGCATTTCACTGTATGTTTCAAACGACGCATGAAAAATGGACGAATTTTAAATCTTGAATCTTGAATCTTTGACCAATTGGTTCTGCAGATCCAGGGCCTCATCCTTGCTTTAGGACCCTTCTCGGGGACAAAGCCCTCCAAGAGGACCACAGCCTTGTCATTGGGTTTGGGAGCTTGTGTTGCTCCGTGACCTCGACAGCTCTGTTGGCTGGAGTCAGGGCGTTGTGCATTGGCTTTTGGTAGGCTCATTCATACCAAACAGGTCAAAGGGCAGAGGCCAGACTAAGATTGGTCCACCGGTCCTCCAGGTTTGGGGGTTCAGCTCAGGGCTAGCAACCCTGACTGGTAAAACAAAAGGAAACTGCAATGAAGAATCCTTCGACATCTGTGTGCAATGGTATTCCTGAGTCTCCATTCAGGACTTGCATAATAGACAGCAAACCGAGAGGAAGCTGCTGACATGCTAAAGGAAGAACTGATCACAGCTAGAGATGGAGTACCTTCGTTGCTGCCCCAAATGCCAGTGGTGTTATGGGGGGTAAGGAAAGTCAGGGACAAGCCAGAAATCCCTAACAAAATGGCAGTTGCCAACCACAAAGCAAGTCTGGAGCTTTATAACTGTGAAATCTTTGGTTTCATGTTGAAGCATTTAGCATGGACTGGCTGAGCAACAGTGATGACAAAGTGAGATAACTGTCGGCTAACTATTACTTGGATTGCACTACTTGTATGTATAATCTATATTTTCATTTATATTTATCATTATTATTGTTATGAACAGAGAGACAACATCTGCCGGAAGTAAATTCATTGTAATTGCTCAGGTACTTGGCGATTAAAGTCTGATTCTGATTCTGATTCTGAAAATATTTTGATATTTTAACAACTCTTGGACTGCAGTACAAGCAACACACACAAAATGCTGGAGGAACTCAGCAGGCCAGGCAGCAACTGTGGAAAACAGTAGAGTGAATGTTTTGGGCCGAGATCCCTCCTCAGGATTCAGGCCTGAAACATCAGCGATACACTTTTCCGTAGATGCTGCCCGGTCTGCTGAGGAACAGCATTTTGTGTGTGTTGCTTGGGTTTCCTGCTTCTGCAGATCTTCTCTTCTTTGAGATTGGACAGCAATACATTTCTTTTAAAAACTTATGTGTATGGCAGAGCTATGTAGGGAACCTGTGCATATTTATGAGAGTGCCACAGCCATGCAGCAATATATCACTCTAGTAGTGAAAACATATGCGCACAGTTTCAGCATGCAACATATTGTTTGGCCTCTCACTGCATAGTAAGCACTAATTAGAATGCAAATGATGGATAACATTTCTTAAGTATACAAACATTACCCCGTTTCAATTGCCAGTGCTTCAGATAAGCATCCACAATGATTGACATCAGTCTACCTGTCTAATGCATGACTTCACCATTCATCTCAATTGCTGCATTTGCAGAATTTGCAGACAAAATAATGAATTTCACCTGCGTCCGGGACTGAAATGCTGCTCTACAATTAAATTCACAATGAGCTTGACTTTGAATTTTAATCTTCCCTGAATTCCTGTTCCCATGCATGTGTTTGCTGGTTCTTGTTTGCTGTGTCTATGTCATTAAGGGAAAGGTCAAAGGGTCTGTCCAGAATTGTAGGGTAGTTGAGTTCTGAAGACTTACCACATCTGCTGTAAATAATGGTGAGCAATTGAACAGACATGAGAAGGAAGAGGCTCCACACATACTGACACCCTGAACAAAGGCAGGGGTCGGCACGGCACATGAATTCTGGAGACAAAGCTGAAGTAGAATTGCCAAAAAGAGGCCCACTCAGCTTCCACCTGGGATCTCCACCCTCAGTGAGTCTTCTGCTAGTTCAGTTCAGTCAATCAATGTTAATTTGCCAGTTGTATTGAAGAACTGCACTACAGGTTTGTGGTGAACTACATATACCTGTCTGGACACGCCCCCTGCTGACTGCTCCTGTGGCTCCTCCCACAGACCCCGTTATAAAGGCGTTCGAGGCATGAGCCCGGCCTCTCAGTCTCCAGGATGTAGTATGGTGGTCAACCACTGCTTGTTCCATCTTCCAGTCAATAAAAGCTGATATCTCACCTTCACGTCTCAGAGTGAGTTATTGATGGTGCATCAGGGTTTAGCTGTTCCAATACAGTTAAGCAGTCTACAAGAATGGAAACTGTCTAAGTCAGGATGTCCAATCACCCTATTGGCCTAATGAGTCATCAACAAAGTGGTGGAAGTTATCACTGGCAGTGCTATCACATGGCACGCACTCACCAATACTAACAAATAGTCTGTGAGTGAGCCCTCTTGATTGACACCCATTTCTCCATCCTCGTTATTCATTCTCTCTATCACTGGCAAGGAGAGCCTGAAGTGTACATTTATCTATGATCTGCACTCTAGATCCTCACCCAGTCTACTCCAACACCCCCTCCTAAACCTACAAACTCTTCCACAAGGAGATGCACACAGGAACACCATCAACTGCAGGACATCTTCGAGTCACACCCTATCCTGATGTGGAGATCTATTGCTGGTCAGATTTCAAAAGTTAACTACATTAGAAAGGCAATTAATGTTCTGTATCTAAACCTCATATCTTGAAATGGGTTAAGAATTGGAAATATTAATCTGTAGAAACTACCAGCTTTGGGGATCTGAGAAACACTTTAAAGTTAGACTGCTCACCTTGGAAATTATGGATCACGCATCTGTCTACTCCTCAGAATTCCTTCTCTTGGTATTAGTCTTGTGTCTCAAGTTAAGAGTTTTTGGTTTAGTATCTCTACTACTCTAAGACATGTTCTCTCTTAGAATGTACCTAATTAAGGGTGTCTGGATCATCAAAATTGATCTTTTTTCTTAATTTCTTTATTCACTCTGTCCAAAATCAATGGGACTTCAGTATATTAAAACAACTATTAGCAAAGTAAGAATTTCTTAGCTTACCACCCCTGTTATTAATATGGGGCAGCATAGTAGTGTAGCAGTTAGCGCAATACCTTACAATACCAGCTATGAGATCAGGTTCAATTCCTGCCGCTGTCTGTGAGTTATTTGGATATTCTACCTGGGACTACATGGTTTCTTCCAGGTACTCTAATTTTTCCCAAATTCCAAAGATCTATGGGATAAGTTTAGGGAGTTTAGACTATGTTATGCTTGTGCTGGAGACATGATACCACTTGTGGGCTGCCCCCAGCACAATCATTGCTGATCTCATTTGAAGTGAAGGATGCATTTCACTATACAGGTATATTGTATATGTGACAAATAAAGCCAATCTTTTCTAAAGATGTTTAATTTTTTAAAAAGATTGCTTGCAAGCAGTCATGAAAATCTATATTATTGTGAGTTTAAACTATTACAAATTACTGATTACCAGCAAAATCTTGAAGTAATGGGATTAAAAAGGATAGATAAGATAGAAGTAGGAAAGTTGTTTCCATTGGTAGGTGAGACTAGAACTAGGGGACATTGCCTCAAGATTCAGGGGAGAAGATTTAGGACAGAGATGAGGAGAAACTGTTTTTCCCAGAGAGTGGTGAATCTGTGGAATTCTCTGCCCAGGGAAGCAGTTGAGTCTTCTTCATTAAATATATTTAAGATACAGTTAGATAGATTTTTACATAGTGGGGGAATTGAGGGTTATGGGGAAAAGGCAGGTAGATGGAGCTGAGTTTACAGACAGATCTGCCATGATCTTATTGAATGGCAGGGAAGGCTTGATGGGCCGGATGGCCTGCTCCTGCTCCTATTTCTTATGTTCTTATAAAAGAAGTCACATTCAAATAAAGGCACCAGATTATCAGATGACTGTTACACAGAATTAGACTCAGAGAGCATTTAAGATACTGATCCAGAATGGAAGAAAATCATGGCTGACAGATACAAGGATTTCTCAAAGTAATCATGTTATCAGCCAAAGTGCACCCAGGATATTAAGAGTAACTTAAAAATTTTATTAGATTCTCATTAATAAACATTTATTCAGTGCAGGAATGTAGCAAACAAATGAGTTAGGCTCTACGATTTCAGTCATTCTTACTTTTTCATGCCAGCTTTTTATTAAAGTTCATTTTCCAGGATCTGGTCATTGCTGCCAAGTACATATAGAAATTATTTACTCTTGAGAACCCTCTGGAACCACTGTGGGGGTCCTTTCACAGCACTGCCGGGTAGGACATCCCGGGACTTGGAGCTGATGAAGAAGGACTGGCAATATATTTACAAATCAGAATGTTATACAACTGGTGCCAACTGGGTTTCCTGTAATCGAATGCCTTCACTGGAGGCAGTATGGTAACCATTACGAAACTACATTTCATCTACGTAAGATCAACGATACTAAATCAGTGGAACGTGATCTAAATCAATGTAATAATCTGAAGTATTAATTACACTATTAAACTGTATTAGAGTGAGACTGAGAATTAAAATTTGGTTGAAGGTAGTACAGGAGAGATGAGACCCTACTGAAATTCAGAAAGAATGTGGAAGTAGCTAATGCCTGTTTTAGCAGGTGAACGCCACATGGAAAATTTCTGTACAGACTTCATTACTATGATTAGAGTGCTCAACCAGCTAATTGTATCCACTTAGCATGTTCATGTATCTCTTGGCTTTTCAATTTAGACACACAGTTGGGCCGAACAGCAATAACTGAAATTACAACATATACACCTTTAAGATCATTCCCTTTCTATTGGCTGAGCATAAATTGGAAAATTTGCATAATACATTTGAATGTATGTTATAAGTAGCTATATTTCCTACAATGATGCTCCATATCACATATTTATTTAGGGTAGTAATTACAGTTGAAACAAACTGAATCTGAAGTAGTTTGCTTCCTGCATTGTTACTACTGAATGTTTTGCTCTATAAACATGTTCTTTTATCTTTTTAAAATAGGAATATTTATCACTGTAAGTATGATTGCGGGATTATAATTATGATCACAGGCAGGAGAATGGGATTAAGAGGAGAAATAAATCAGCCATGGTTGAACGGCAGAGCAAACTCAATGGGATGAATGGTCTAATTGTGCTCCTATGTCCATAATCTATAGGAGCAGAATTTGGCCCTCTGGCCCATCGAGTCTGTTCTGCCAATTCATCATGGCTGATCTATTTCTCCTGTCAGCCCCAGTCTCCTCCCTTGCCGCTGTATCCCTTCATGTCCAGACCAATCAAGAATCTGTCAACCTCTGCCTTAAATATACTTAAAGACTTGGCCTCCACAGCTGCCTATGGCAAAGAACTCCAGATTCACCACTCACTGGCTAAAGAAATTCCTCCTCATCTCCACTCTAAAAGGATGCCCCTCTATTCTGAGACTGTGTCCTCTGGTCTTAAACTCTTCCACCATAGGAAGCACCCTCTCCACATCCACTCTGTCAACTCCTTTCATCATTTGGTAGGTTTCAATTAAGTCACCCCTCATTCTTCTGAATTCCAGTGAATACAGGGCCAGAGCCATGGTGTTATGGTGATACCATCCAAATCATGTTCTGTTTCAATTATCCCTCTGAACCATCCAACCTTGGGTGCCTTCTTGAAATTCTACAAACAATTACCTGAGCCAAATCTGGATCATATGTGCTGGTGGGAGGCAGGTGCAATTTTCAGCCAGCAATGCACGGAATGCGGGTTTTGGGGGCCCCTGCTCACCTATACTCATGTGCAGTCATTCAATGGAGCTGCAGTCAGATCAAAATTCCTTCCATTTTGGTAATTTTGTAGGGTCAGAAGGCATGGGATCATTCTTCTCAAAATCTCCTACCTTCCTTGCCAAGACCTATTGCTTCTTCCTGTGTTCCTGGCTTCCCACCAAAGTTTCAGAACTCCCTGCCATCTCCAAAGCTACAACTTGCAACTATCTCTACTTGCCCCCCACCCCCCCAACTTCCTATCCACTGGGCGCCTCACGCCACCCACTCTCACCGTACTGTTATGAGAGCTGGGTCAGGAATCTGGGCCTGTGGGCCCACTAATGAAAACTGGTCTCTGTGATCAAGCCTTGATTTAGGACAAGGTCACACAGAACTACACTCAGTGGCCACTTTATGAGGAACCTCCTGTATGCTTGTGGTCTTCTGCTGCTGTAGCCCATCCACTTCAAGGTTCAACATGCTGTGCATTCGGAGATGCTCTTCTGCACACCCCTGTTATAACAGAAGATAATCGGAGTTACTGTCGCTTTTCTGCAGCTTGAACCAGTCCGGCCATTCTCCTCTGACTTCTCTCACTAACAAGGTGTTTTCACCCAAGGAATAGCCACTCACTGGATTTTTTTTTGTTTTTTGCATCAAACACTGTAAACTCTAGAAACTGTTGTGTGTGCAAATCCCAGGAGATCAACAATTTCTGAGATACTCAGACCTCCCCATTTGGCATCATTCCATGCTCAAAGTCATTAAGATCACATTCCCCCCCCCCCCATTCTGATGTTTGGTTAGAACACAAAATGAACCTCTTGACCTTGTCTGCATGCTCTTATGCACCAGGTTCTGCCACATGATTGGCTGCTCAGATATTTGCATTTAATGTGCAGACGGACAGGTGTACCTAATAAAGTGGCCACTGAGTGTATAAGGAAGGCAGTCTTTCCTGCCTCAGTAACAGGAAGCAAACCCTTTATCTGATGTTTATGTGATGAGCAAGCTGATACAGATTTTATTATTTGTGATGAAGTACAGGTACCAGTCAATTAATAAACCACAGCTGAGCCTATGTCATGGCTGACAGTTTCAACGTCACTTTAAGTGATGGTCTCCTTGCTTAATGTTTTCAGCTTGCAGGACTGCTTGTTCGCTGTGGTTATATATGCAGAAAATGCAGCACTGACTCCGACATCAGCTGACGGAGCAGCCAGCTCTCCTTTGAATCAGTCCGGCCTTCTTCGTCCCAACCTCACACTCTACACTTCATTTCTTGCCTTATTAATATTTCAATGGCAATTAAGTATATCCAATATGACCCGTTGACCTTGGGTGGGAATATGTTAGGAATGGGCGGAGAGAAGTAATTATACCCACCAATGGGAAGAGAGAGTTCTGGCACAGAATTGCATTCTTTGATTCCATAATGAGCTGTGGACTGTTTGTTTCCATTAGCAGGGGTGGGGACTGCTGTCAAGTTACATCTGGGGCTGATTACGGTTCACAGTGTGCTCTCCAGTGGAAGACTTAAACTTTAGGTTATTGCGGTGGTTTAGGGATACAAGACAAAACAGTGGGAAAGAAGGGAAGAAGTAGAAAAGCCCCTTTGTACGTGATGTCTGACTGTGAGGGATTAACTCTGGGTAAGTGCCAGTTTCAGTTTACTGCTCTGTCCTCAGCTCTCAGCTTGCGCTCTGTGATACAGATTTAAAAGCTGGACACTCTGCGGCAGATCCTTCAGTGCTGCCAGTCGTCGAGCTTAAGCAACTTAACCTAAACTTGATTTAATTTTAAATAAGCAGCTGAACGAATCATCCAGAACCACGCTCGAGTTGATGAGTCTGCAGTTTTACAAAATCTACGAATATCCAAAGGGTCACAGAATTAAAATAAAGACAGCAGTGGTCAGGGGTGAGGTATATGTGGCTCATATAAATACATGAAAATAGTTACAGTGCCATTTTTAGAGAATTGCAGTCCCGCTGATTTAATAATTATTAAAGCCAGTTCTCTTAAGGCAATTTGTTTAGCATGTCTAATTGTTGTCCTTTTATAAATGTATATTTAATGCCATTTTATTAAAATATGTCATGGGTTGAATTCTGAGAACTGCATTTATCTCATCTTTTATTAAAAAGGCACTTTAAAAAGCAAATTAACCAGAATCTGAGAGTGTAAATCTCACTCTCTACTTTAAATTAGTTTTGACTACTGAATTGCAAAATGGCCATTATACGTTGCTTCAGAAATATACTCAAAGTTTACAGAGCTTAAAGAGTTCCCTTCCCGGCTGTTAGGTACTGTAGAAGCCAGAAAAGTGCAGGGTTCAAACCAACAACAGGTCATCCAGAGTTTTTCATTTTTTTCCCCCAATACATGGAGCTTGAACACCCATGCTTCATTGTCCTTGAGAAAACAGTTGTCAACAATCTCCATACAGGTGCATTCCCATTGTAAAGGTTCCACATAAAAATGTCCACAGACTATTTGAAAGCAGAACATTAGGAAAGCTGCAGATCCTGATGATGCCTGGTACTCTGAGGTACCGTACAGATCAGTTAGCACCTGAATTTGCTGAGATAATTAACACCTCCCTGCAATTATGCAGAGTTCCGGACTAATTTAAAGTTGCTACAATTAATCCTGTTCCCAAGAAAGACAAGATCACGGGACTTCATGATTATAGGCCAGTTGTTCTGACTTCAGAATGCTATCCAGGCAGTGGAAATGAGGAATGACTTCTGCTGACAACCCCCTACCTTGGAAAGTAATGGCCAGGTTGTATCTGTTGTCAAGTCATTCAAACGCTTGGCGACTACCAGTACCAATACATTGAAGTGGGGCAGGCACATTATACTCATCACTAGGAGAGCCCAGCAGAGATTGTCCCTCCTACACCAGCTTAGGAAACTTAACATCTCAGGGTGTATCCTGATAAATTTTTATTCATCCATCATTGAGAGTGTTATGGCCACCTCTATCACCATTTGGTTCTTTGCTGCCTCCTTCCTCTCCTGGTCCAGGTCACAGTGAGTGATCCTTTCAGCGGAGAAGGTCAATTGGCTGTCAGCTACCGACCTTCAGAGACACGTACATTGTCAGAGCTGGAAAAGTACTGCTGACTCCACCCACCTTAGCAGTCACCTATTCACCAAATTGCCACCAGGGAGTCGCAACAGGTCCATCACTCCCAAGACTATATATCACCTACATAATGCCAGATAAACTGCATAACTTTCCTTGCTGTCAAGTTGAGATTTGAATTCAAGTTTCTAGGTTATTAGTCCCTGCCACTGGCTTGCTGATCTAGTATTCTAACCAGTACCCCACCACTGGGTGGTGGGATGGAGATAACATCTCTACTAAAGGAGGTGTAAGGCGCTTCTTCCCTTCACCAGCCTGCAGGTCACGCTTGGGCACATGAAGCCATGTGTGAGGGTGGTAGATGATCGTATGAGCAGAAGGTGCATATGACATGTCTGAAGACAGGCAGACAACCTTTGAAGAGAATTGATAATGGCTGGGGTTAGCCACCTTGTAAAGACCTGCCCAGAAGAAGACAATGGCAAACCACTTCTGTAGTAAAACTTGCGAAGAATAATCATGGACATGAGACCACGATCACCGACATCTTACGACACAGCACATAACGATGATGATGAAGATGACCCACAACGTATAAATTGGCTAATTGCAGGTGAACGTCATGAGCTTGCTGGATGGATGCAATACAATCTGAAATGTGAAACAAATACCCTCAGTTGGACAATTCTGTTTGCTTTCTTTTGAAACTTGTTCATCTCTCTCTCTATATTGTGGAAATTAAGTATCCAGAATTTGGTCTATGGAGTTCAAGGTCATCTCTGAGCCAGCTCATTTAAAAATGGTTGACTCGTCTAGATAGAAGTGAAACAAAAGCTCTTTCATACCCGAATTAAGGAACCTGTTGTACTGTGGTACAGAGGAGTATCAGTCTCATTGGTGCTGTGAGCCAGGGAATATAAACCTCGGCAGCATGGTACACCATCTAAGCAATGTACACATTTGAAATCCTTTGCTACAATTAAACCCAGATTAAAGTGAACTCGGCTTGTTGATCCCATGGAGGAAAAGTATTCAGGAGGCGGAATGTGACACAAAGAGACACTTATATTGAGCTAAGAATGCATTTTGGCTGTCTTGCATTTGGCAATTCCACAGTAATGTGAAAGAAAGGGAGTAGGAAGGCCCGGAAAATTGGCTGTAGAAACATGCCTCCACTTTACTGACGTGTGGTTGCTTGGCAAGCCACTTGAGCTACAGCATCAAACAAAGTACTTCAGTTATAAACGTTATGGCTGACAGAGGACATTGTATGTCTCCCCAAAATCCATAACCAACCCAAATCTGGAATTTGGAAGGAGATCACAGTGTGAATGTCTGGTAGCTGAAAGTGCTATTAGCTCGATACTCTGGTGATGAGAAATATCTAGGCTTAATTCACCTTGCAACAAGAACTGTCACTAGAGTACAAGGGGGTAGCCTTACATACCCAAGTCCTTTTACGATGGAGTAATTGGGCATGGGACTGATGGAGGGTCTCAGCCCAAAACACCAACTGTTCATTCATTTCCATAGATGCTGCCCGATCTGCTGAATTCCTCCAGCATTCTGTGTGTATTAGTCACTGATAACATGTGAGCCAAATTTATTTACGTGGAATGATGTGAGACCAGGCAATAGTTGAGGCAGATACCAAAGTAAAATGAGCATTTGAAACAGGAAAAAAATGCAACTGTAGCATAAACACAAAGGCGATAGGATTGGTTGGGAAAAAATCCAACACTTGCAAAGTTAATGGATGAAGATGGTGTACAATGTGAAATTTGCCTTTTTTGGTTGAATGAATGCTTTAATGGACTTTGATAATTCCCAGTATCTAAAAGTAATACTCCCGTATACTTTAAATCATCTCTAGATTACTTAATACCCATACAATGTAAATGCTATGTAAATAGTTGTTGTACTGTATTGCTTAGGGAATAATGACAAGAAAAAGAAATCTGTACATGCTCAAACAACGAGTGCTGGAGAGAGAACTTCCAGATTTTCCCAATCCGTGGTTGGTTGAATCTGTGCATGCGGAACCCGCAGATAAGGAGGGCTGACTATAGTTGCATTTTTCTGTGTGCATCAAGACAGAGCCTCTCTAAAATTGTGTTATAATTCTTCTGCAGCAGGTCAGTATAATTTGCAGAGAGTGACCATTGAGATGACAAGAAGATTGCTTTTGCTTTTCTTACTTAGTTATCCTCTCCCAAAACTTATTTCGCCAAATTATGCTATTGACCAGTACACAGTCTGATCCATGATCGTTCTTCGTCGGTGGCTCATTTAGCCAGAGGAGTTATTGCAAGTGATATAAACTGTAGAACACAAGACCATTATGATTGTACAGTAGTCAATGAGCAGGAACCCTGGATGTCCTTCTTCCCACTCTCCTCACCTTGCAGCAGTTCCGAACCCCTGGCCGTCATTTCTTCATTACGTGTCTTGCATGACACAGGCGATCATGGTCTTTCTACAGAAGTGGTTTTCCATTGCCTTCTGATGAGCAGCCATTCTTACTGCACTTCAGAGATTGTCTGCATGGCATCACTGGTTGCTTCACCAGGACTTGTGATATGCACCAGCTGCTCACATGACCATCCACCTCCTGCTCCCATGTCTTCATGCAACCCTGATCAGGGGGTTAAGCAGGTGCTACACCTTGTCCAAGTGTGACCTTGCAGGCTAGTGGAGAGAAGGTGCACCTTATACCTCCTTAGGTAGAGACGAATCTCCACCCTGCCGCCTAGATATTTAAAAGAACATAAAATAATTTTTAACTTTTTATTGTTATAAAATAGTTAACCAGGTTAGCAATTTGAGAGTGTTGGCTAATTCTAAACATGCCTTTGGTACTAAATACTGTCACCTACAAACACATTTCAGTGTCAACTTCTAACAGTTAGTGCATTCCCTCAGATGGCATGTGTCAAATTCAGCAAAACCATCAGGTTCTACTGAGGGAAACAGCGCAAAGTTGCAGATAGAGGAAGCTCTCCAGTATTTTCCACCAGCTAAATCAATAAATTTGTTGTGTGTCAATGTGGCCCTAAACATGGGTGAAGTCCTAAATGTGATACCTGGCAAGCCCAGAAGAGAGGCAAAGAACAGTAAAAAATTTGGGGCGTAAGGAGAGTGAACAAAATCATGGTGTGGCATGACTCCTTTTGACTGAAAGCCAAATGCAACATCATCTGGTAATGAGGACATGGTTGCTCACGCTGCCAAGCCATTCCTTGCTTCATGGTTTTATTGAGAACACCTTTTGGAACAGGACCATGTTATGTTTCTGTGGATCACATAAACAGGTCCAGATGTGAACTCACATTCATCTTAAATGATCCAAAACCTCCTTAAATGCTATCATCAGATACAGCAGGTAATTACAGTGTGAAATACTTCTTAGCTGAATTTGCTCCCAAGCAGGATCTAAGCCTGGAACTGAAGGGGAGAATCTGTTCAAAGCCCCTGAACTACCAGTGACTATTGAAGAACACACACACACACACACACACACACACACACACACACACACACACACACACAATGATGAAGGGTCTAGGCCCAAAACATTAACTGTTTATTCCTCTTCATAGAGGCTGCCTGATCTGCTGAGTTCCTCCATTATTTTGTGTGTGTTATTCTGGATTTCCAGCATCTGCAGCATCTCTTGTGTTTGTAAATTACTATTGAGGAAGGGAAAATATAATTTGAAAGGAAATTAATTCCAACTTTTGAAAATGAGAAATAAGCAAGGATGCAGAAACATTGGAAGTTTACTTTCATTTGAGAACACATAAGTGGTAGCACAGGTGTGGTAGAAAGAGTGGCATTTACCTACACGTTAACCTGAGATTCCAGTAATTTAAAAGAACATTTATGCTTTTGAGGAAGGTTTAAAGACAAATCAATCACTGTTGTACTGCGATTAGACAAAAGTGAATAATGGAAACATGAATAAGTTTGAAAAATGTTACAAAAGCTGCAAATGCTGGAATATGAAGCAAAAATCACACCCTGCTGGGGAAATCAGTAAATCAAGCAGCGTTTGTAGAGATGGTTGACATTTTGGGTTGACTATTTCCCCACGACACTCTCAGGCCTGATGCAGAAAATCAGCAAGAACCATTGACTATCCCTTTGCCTGCACAGATGCTGCTTAAACAACCTCAGCTGGGTTGTTTTTGGATCTAAAAATGTTACACCCAGAACACTTAACGGAACACTGGTCTGTCAAGTGACTAATGAAACACTTGCACAGGTTTCAATCATTTACAGTGGATTCTGGTTAACTGGAACACATCAGACCAGTACATTTTCGCCCAATTAAGCAGCTGTCCCAATTAGCCAAAGTTTCAGGGAAATAGTTAAAAAGATACCATTTAACTAAGTAACAAATTATGAATTCAAATGAAATACAGAACATATTAGAAAACTACAAGTGCTACTATAGTACTGTAAAACAGTGTATTAGTTCTTAAAGAGGAATTCATCCTGTGTATGTGGCCGTGTTTGTTTGAATGGCACAAATGAACAAGATCAGCGCAGATAGTGGACTGCTTTCATTCAATGCTTTCGAGGATTGCATCCTCCAATTCTTCATTTTCATTGTAACATTCAAAATGATTGTCGGTCACTACGTTCAAATTCTTTGTAGTTCCCGGCCATTTCTGGCAGCTTCAAGTCTGAATACTGGCAAACACAGTGAGAAAAACAGTTCTGATTTGCCTTTCTACTTATTTCTCGTCAACTATGGCGTCGTGTCTAATGGCCACAGAAATGTGTGTGACTGACGCTAGTTAGAAACTGTTCGGCAAGTCTCCTGTTCCAATTAAGCGGCATAGTGCCCCAAATAAATGAAGAGAATCCTGGCTACTTTCTTGATTAGTTTTTGTCCCAAACAAGTGGCTGTCCTGATTAATCAGTGGCCCAATTAATCGGAATCCATTGTATTTTCAACAAATGATTCATCTGATGATAATTTAATATCAGGTGATTTCTGTAAAACTTCTTTAAACAGAAATTTCTTCTAATTTCCCTTAAATTTTCAAGACATCAGAAAATACTCTGTATTCTTTTAACATTGTTTGTTTCTTGGAGATTTAACCTATAACTCTAAAATATGGTTCCTCATTGATTTGGGAGATTCTAGATTTCTAGTTTGTGTGCTAGTAACAAAATATGGTACGAGTGGTAACATATCCCCACTGGATAATGGAACTGTCAGAAAAAAAAAACAAATCAGCCTTCAATATCCACTGCTGATCATTTAAGTGACAAATTGGGACAAAGCCAGGCTAACCTGTGCTTACTACAGTAACGTGGCCCAGGAACTATTCGTGTCCAAGTGAATTGCTGAGAAATTGCCTTTGGGTGGGTGTATCAACAGAACCAGCAATATCCATAACATCAGGTTCACCAGGACCTGCTCACTGCCAAGTGGGGCGGAGAAATTCTGTTGCTGATATTGAGAAGGACATAGAAACATGACATTGGTCCTTAGGGCTAGGTTTAATAGCTAGCAGGTGAGAATTTGCAGCTTGTTTCCACAGCAATTTTTATATATCAAATGAGAAAATAAATTATGTTTTTCTCAATATTCTCACTTATTTTTGAGCAAACTTGCTGCTGTTGTTAAGACTAGTTAATATACATTGTAAACAATGCAGCCCTAGGCCAGGAGACTCAATCCAATTCAATGAAAACAATAGACATGAATGTTTTAGCTGTTTCATTACCATGGTAACAGACAACTAATTTGGATTTATGAAGGAAATCCATTATTTGACATTTAATTATACATGTAAATATGGACTGTGAACTGAAGCTGAACTACCTTTGCATTCAGAGGAGGGACTGGATTTCTCAACTTTCTTTACATTCATTGAAAGGCATGATAAATGAACAATAGAAGATCTCTGAAATCCTAGTTGAACATATTTTTTTTTGTGGGCACATTCAAGGCAGTAATGTTTAATAAGCAACAGGGGTGGCTACCTCTGACATTTTACAAACAATCCCATTTTGTAAAAATACATGTGCTTGGGAATGGAAACGCCAGGTCGTTCTTTGAATGTTTATTGGTCTTGCTAGTCTACTGCTCATTAGTCAAAAACAGCCATTAAAAGTGTGAACAGGCTATGTTATTCCCAAAGATATCGAGTAAATAGATCTGCCATTGTATTTCAGTTTTGGTGTTTGTACAGGATGAATTAAATTGTTGGCATTACAAAACAGCAATTAGATCATGGAATTCAGATAAAATAAGCCTGAAACTTTTCCAAAATTACATGAACCTCAAATGCTTCAGTCTTGCAAGTCCTTTGTCCTAAAAAGTTCATTCTTTGTCCTAAAACAAATGTTATAAGGTTAAAAAAAAGCAAAAGCAGTTTAAGGATTACACATATTAAATTAATCCCCTACCCTTTTTCATAGGATCAGTGATCCCATTGGAATATATGGAACTGGCTAAAACTGGCCAGGTGTGGTACATATGGACACTCTCTTTAAGACAGCGATTCCCAATATGGTGTAAAAAGGGTTGGGAAGCCCAGCTTTAAGAAGCCATTGCTCCTGTGCTGAGCTCAGTGGTGAATCCAACGACAGGGTATTCAGTCTAGTCCTGAACACGACTACCATTGTGTTGGCCTCTCACTTCACATACTCTAAAGAGAGAGATACGCTGAAGAATCAGAGACCTTTGCTTGAGCCCAGCAGCTGTCGGTCAGCATACTCAGAGCTCATCCCAATGCCCATTGATGGAGTTACTGATGAGGCCACTATTAGATTTATTAACATTGTAACTGTCTTGAGTTTGCAGCCACTATTATAGGACTTGGACACGAGGAACATTCTCAGTATCTAACCTATCAAATAAACATTTGCAAGGTTTTTGCATTGCTTTGTAATATTTATTATTAACCAAGGAAACCAATCATTTCTATCAAATCGACACAGCACTGCTCATCCAGTTCTTTAATGTGAGTGGTTAAGAATGGAAAAGATAGAGCCCTAATTTTATAGATTTGTTGAATCTCAGAATACACTGATAATGTTTTGGAACTCGCCTCTTAGAGGTTCACAAACCAGGTTGTGGGTTTCAGCAGTGAAATGGGTTATTAATTTTCGGTGATGCGATAATCCTTTGATTCTTTTCCTTGTGTCCTGCCACGTGAGATAAACTTCTTACAGCTCTGTGATGCCTTGTACTGAAACTGCGAATCATTGCGGTTTTTTGCTCTTTACATGTTCTTATCTACACCTCAATATTTACACGTCTCAAATTGAGAATGTGAAAACTAAATCAGTTGGAGCATTTTCCTATTATGATCTAATGTCATCTTTAAGAGTCAAACTTGCTTTGATAGTGCTCCAGAGAACTGCCTGGGAGGTTTGTATCGTGAAAAGCACACACAAAATTCTGGATGAACTCAGCAAGTCAGGCAGCAGATATGGAGAAGATTAAATGGTTGATGTCTCAGGCTGGGGAAGGAAAGGGGGAAGAAGCCAAAATAAGAAGGTGTGGGGGGGAGAAGGAGTGAAAGGTGGGTGGGTGAGGGACAGAGGATGAAGTAAGGAGCTGGGAGCTGAGAGGTGGAAGAAGGAAAGGGCTGAAGAAGAAGAGAGATCTGATAGGAGAGGACGGAGGACCATGGGAGAAAGAGAAAAATGAGGGGCACCAGATGGTCAGCTGAGGGAAACAGAAGGGGTGAGAGGAAACCAGAACAGGGAGTGTGGGGTGAGAGAAGACAGAGGGGGATAAATGACCAAAAATGAGGGAAATGGAAGGTCATGCCATGAGGTTGGAGGCTACTCAGACAGTATGTGAGGTGTTGCTCCTAAAGTCTGAGTGCCTCAGTAGAGGGTGCCATGGACTGTCATGTCAGAATGGAACTGGGAAGTTGTATCATGAAAAGATTTTATAAATGGATTTTAAAATTTTTAATAAATCAGAATTCAACATATTTTAATTTCCTAAATAAATAAAATGCAGGAGATGCACAGCAAATTAGGTCACATTTGTGGCAAGAGAAATGGAGGGAGCAAGTCCCTTCATCAGAATTGGGAAGGGGAGACAAGTAGCTTGTTGAAGGCAGGTCAGGGAGGGATATGTCTCTGATGGAGCAAGACCGGTTTGACCCTGGAAATCAGTGTGAGCGATGAGTGAATGGGAATGGAAACCAGTATTGTGCTTGTAAGGTTGCAATGTACCCATTCGGGAGAAGCGCTGCTGTTCCTCAGGAATCCATTGGACTCACTGTAATGGCGTAAGGGGCTCCAGACAGAAAGTGAAGTAGGAGAGAGATGAGGAATTAAAGCAGTAGGCAACAGCAAACTCACAGCATGCTGCTGTGGATGGAACAGAGGCGTTTCGCCAATCTTTGTTGATTTCTCCAGTGCAGAAAACAGATAGCAAATGCAGAATGCGGGACATTAGATTAGAAAAAGCGCAAGTGTGCCATTCCTTCACCTGGAAAGACTGTTCAGGTCCCTGGGAAGGCGTCACTTATGATAGCAAGAGAAAGTGCTGGCAGAAGTACCTTTTGTGCGCCACAGTTCCCGAGGAGACATTAGATTGCGCATATTCAAAAAAAAAGATTCAAAACTTCATTGTCATTCTAACCTTACATCAGCTCTGCAGGGCAGAATGAGACAGCGTTTCCCAGGGGCAAGTGCAATCATAACATAACAATGTGGTGGCATCCGTTGGTCTCAAGAGACCATGGATCTGCGCCTGGAGTTTCCAGGGCGCAGGCCTGGGCTGGGTTGTATGGGAGACCGGCAGTTGCCCAAGCTGCAGGCCTTCCCCTCTCCACGCCACCGATGTTGTCCAAGGGAAGGGCACTAGGACCCATGCAGCTTGGCATCGGTGACGTGGCAGAGCAATGTGTTGTTAAGTGCCTTGCTCAAGGACACAAACACGCTGCCTCAGCTGAGGCTCGAACCAGTGACCTTCAGGTTACTAGTCTGATGCCTTGCCCACATAGCAAACGCAACAATAAATAGTAAACACAACAATAAATAGTAAAACACAACAACCACACGTCAGTTAAAATCAAGTTATAAGTGTCCAGTGCAAGTTAAAAGTGTCCAAAGCAGAGTCAGGTAGAGCAGCTATTTAGCAGTCTGACTGTCTGTTGGAGGAAACTGTTTAGTAGCCTTGTGGTTTTTGTTTTGATGTTCCCGTAACGTTTACCTGATGGCAGAACAAACAGTTTATGGAGAGGGTGTGAGGGGTCTTTAATGATGTACCATGTCTTCTGGAGGGATCGTCTCTGAAAGAGGTCTTGGACAGCAGGTAGGGAAACCCCAATAACCTTCTCTGCTCCCCTAACCACCCTCTGCAAGGCTTTTTTGTCGGCAGCACTGCAGCTGGAGTACCAGGTTGTGATGCAAAAGGTCAGCACACTCTCAACCACGCCTCTGTAGAATGTAGTTAAGATGTTAGTGGGGAGTGATGTTTGTTTAAGTTTCCTCAGAAAGTGCAATCTCTGCTGGGCCCGTTTCACAATCCCAGTGGTGTTCGTGGACCAGGTAAGATTGTCCGAGATCTGCACCCCAAGGAACTTGATGTTTTCCACTCTCTCCGCTGTGGAGAGAGAGTTTGAAAGAAGTGGTATGTTTGCGAGCCACATTTCCCAAGGAGACACTTGATTCTGCAAAATTATGCACTTGGCAAGATACAATAAAAAGAAGTTAAGCTATTGGAGAGGCTACTGTGTAAGCGGGCCAGTGTTATAGAGGAGAGTTGAAACTTTGGCGAGGAGAGACATAGGATATGGGTAGATTTTATTTTCTTTATCTATTCTTCCTTCCTTTCCTACCTATTGTTGATTTAGAGCAGTGGGAATGCCAGGCAGGATAGTGAAATGCTCCTCTTGCAGGATGCTGGAAGGCAGAGAGGCCTCCGGTATTCATGACTACTATAAGTGAATCCTGCTGTGGCTTCTAACCAGAGTTGGATGAACTCCAGATAATTTGGGAGGCTGGGGGGTTGATCAACAGGACATGCAGGAAGGTAGTTACACCCAAGGTACAGGACATAAGTAACTGGGTGACCATCAGGAGGGGAAAGGGGACAGGAAGCCATTCCCCACAACAACAGATACACTGCTTTGGATGGTGTTGGGGAGAGGGATGACTTGGCCTCCAGCATTTTGTGTGTATTGCCCGAATTTGGAGGGGAAATGCAAGCAGGCCTTTCCCTCCGAGGTTGGTTGGGACTGCAACCAGAGGTCATGGGTTAAAGGTGAAAAGGTGAAATGTTTAAGGGGAACATGAGGGGGAGGTTGGTGAGAGTGTGGGTGGAGCTGACAGCCAAGTGGTGATGGTTAATGGTTCGGCATGGACCGGATGGGCCAAAGGGTCTGTTGCAGTGCTGTAGTGTTCTATGACTCTCTGGTTCTGTAATTACTGCACTGGCGGAAACGCAAGTCTGCACCAGGAAGCTGCAGGGGCTGTGGCTCCAATTCCAAGCTGTGGGACGTGCCCACCGCACTCCAGTGCACTATGTACAGAAGTACATACAAACCCTTTTAAAGAATCAATAACCATATAACAATCACAGCACGGAAACAGGCCATCTTGGCCCTCCTAGTCCGTGCCAAACCATTAATCTCACCTAGTCCCACCTACCCGCACTCAGCCCATAACCCTCCACTCCTTTCCTGTCCATATACCTATCCAATTTTACCTTAAATAACACAACTGAACTGGCCTCTACTACTTCTACAGGAAGCTCATTCCACACAGCTATCACTCTCTGAGTAAAGAAATACCCCCTCGTGTTTCCCTTAAACTTCTGCCCCCTAACTCTCAAATCATGTCCTCTAGTTTGAATCTCCCCTACTCTCAATGGAAACAGCCTGTTCACGTCAACTCTATCTATCCCTCTCAAAATTTTAAATACCTCGATCAAATCCCCCCTCAACCTTCTACACTCCAATGAATAGAGACCTAACTTGTTCAACCTTTCACTGTAACTTAATTGCTGAAACCCAGGTAACATCCTAGTAAATCGTCTCTGCACTCTCTCTAATTTATTGATATCTTTCCTATAATTCGGTGACCAGAACTGCACACAATATTCCAAATTTGGCCTTACCAATGCCTTGTACAACTTTAGCATTACATCCCAACTTCTGTACTCAATGCTTTGATTTATAAAGGCCAGCGTTCCAAAAGCCCTCTTCACCACCCTATCTACATGAGACTCCACTTTCAGGGAACTATGCACAGTTATTCCTAGATCTCTCTGTTCCTCTGCATTCCTCAATGCCCTACCATTTACTCTGTATGTTCTATTTGGATTATTCCTGCCAAAATGTAGAACCTCACACTTCTCAGCATTAAACTCCATCTGCCAACGTTCAGCCCATTCTTCTAACCGGCATAAATCTCCCTGCAAGCTTTGAAAATCCACCTCATTATCCACAACACCTCCTACCTTAGTATCATCGGCATACTTACTAATCCAATTTACCACCCCATCATCCAGATCATTTATGTATATTACAAACAACATTGGGCCCAAAACAGATCCCTGAGGCACCCCGCTAGTCACCGGCCTCCATCCCGATAAACAATTATCCACCACTACTCTCTGGCATCTCCCATCTAGCCACTGTTGAATCCATTTTATTACTCCAGCATTATTACCTAACGACTGAACCTTCTTAACTAACCTTCCATGTGGAACTTTGTCAAAGGCTTTGCTGAAGTCCATATAGACTACATCCACTGCCTTACCCTCGTCAACATTCCTCGTAACTTCTTCAAAAAATTCAATAACGTTTGTCAAACATGACCTTCCACGCACAAATCCATGCTGGCTACTTCTAATCAGATCCCGTCTATCCAGATAATTATAAATACTATCTCTAAGAATACTTTCCATTAATTTACCCACCACTGATGTCAAACTGACAGGTCTATAATTGCTAGGCTTCCTTCTAGAACCCTTTTTAAACAATGGAACCACATGAGCAATACGCCAATCCTCCGGCACAAATCCCCGTTTCTAATGACATATTAAAGATCTCCGTCAGAGCTCCTGCTATTTCTACACAAACTTCCCTCAAGGTCCTGGGGAATATCCTGTCAGGACACGGAGATTTATCCACTTCTAAATTTCTTAAAAGCGCCAGTACCTTCACCTCTTTAATTGTCATAGGTTCCATAACTTCCTTACTTGTTTCCCACACCTTAGACAATTCAATATCCTTCTCCTTAGTGAATACCGAAGAGAAGAAATCATTCAAAATCTCTCCCATCTCCTTCGGTTCCACACATAGCTGACCACTCTGATTCTCTAAGGGGCCAATTTTATCCCTCACTATCCTCTTGCTTTTAATATAACTGTAGAAACCTTTCGGATTTACTTTCACCTTATTTGCCAAACCAACCTCGTATCTTCTTTTAGCTTTTCTAATCTCTTTCTTAAGATTCCTTTTACATTCTTTATATTCCTCGAGCAATTCCTTTACTCCATGCTGCCTATATCTATTGTAGACATCCCTCTTTATCTGAACCAAATTTCTAATATCCCTTGAAAACCATGGTGCTCTCAAACCTTTAACCTTTCCTTTCACCCTAACAGGAACATAAAGATTCTGTACCCTCATAATTTCACCCTTAAATGACCTCCATTTCTCTATTACATCCTTCCCATAAAACAACTTGACCCAATCCACTCTCTCTAAATCCCTTCGCATCCCCTCAAAGTTAGCCTTTCTCCAATCAAAAATCTCAACTCTAGGTCCAGTCCTGTCCTTCTCCATAATTATATTGAAGCTAATGCTATTGTGATCACTGGACCCGAAGTGCTCCCCAACACATACATCTGTCAGCTGACCTATTGCATTCCCTAACAGGAGATCCAACACTGCCCCATCTCTAGTCGGTACTTCTATGTATTGTTGCAAAAAACTATCCTGCACACATTTCACAAACTCTAAACCATCCAGCCCTTTTACAGAATGAGCTTCCCAGTCTACGTGTGGAAAATTAAAATCTCCCACAATCACCACCTTGTGCTTACTACAAATATCTGCTATCTCCTTACACATTTGCTCTTCCAACTCACGCGCCCCATTAGGTGGCCTATAATACACTCCTATCAGTGTTACTGCACCTTTCCCATTCTTCAATTCCATCCAAATGGCCTCCCTAGAGGAGCTCTCTAATCTATCCTTCCAAAGCACCGCCATAAGATTTTCTCGGACAAGCAATGCAACACCTCCTCCTCTGGCCCCTCCTACTCTATCGCACCTGAAGCAACTAAATCCAGGAATATTTAGTTGCCAATCACACCCTTCCTGCAACCATGTTTCACTAATAGCTACAACATCATAATTCCAGGTATCAATCCACGCTTTAAGCTCATCCACCTTTCTTACAATGCTCCTAGCATTAAAATAGATACATTTAAGATACTCTCCATCTCCTCCTCTCTTTCCATCCCTAACAATGCATTCAAATTTATTATCCTTTTCTTTCTTCTCCCCTACATCTTCGGGCTGAGCGCATCCCTTCTCCATCACCTGCCTTTCCTCCCTCACACACTGTCTATTTACTTGCTCCACTGGTGAACTAACCTCCTCTCCCATAGTCTCCTCAAATAGTCTCCCGCCCCCCCCCATCTTACTAGTTTAAAGTCCGCCTTGTAGCCCTAGCAAACCTCCCCGCTAGGATATTGGTCCCCCTACGATTCAAGTGTAACCCGTCCTTCTTGAACAGGTCACTCCTGCCCCAAAAGAGGTCCCAATGATCCAGAAACTTGAATCCCTGCCCCCTGCTCCAATCCCACAGCCACGCATTCATCCTCCACCTAATTCTATTCCTACTCTCACTGTCGTGTGGCACAGGCAGTAATCCCGAGATTACTACCTTTGCGGTCCTTCTTCTTAACTGCCTTCCTAACTCCCTATACTCTCGTTTCAGGACCTCTTCCCCTTTCCTTCCTATGTCATTGGTACCTATGTGTACCACGACCTCTGGCTCTTCACCCTCCCACTTCAGGATATCTTGGACGCGATCAGAAACGTCCCGAACCCTGGCACCAGGGAGGCAAATTACCATCCGGGACTCCCGGTCACCTCCACAGAACCACCTGTCTGAGCCCCTGACTATTGAGTCCCCTATTACTATGGACCTCTTTCTTCTAACCCTACCCTTCTGAGCTACAGGGCCGTCCTCTGTGCCGGAGGCTCGGCCACTGTCACTCCCACCAGGTAGGCTGTCCCCCCCAACAGTACTCAAACATGAGTACTTATTGTCAAGGGGTACAGCCACTGGGGTACTCTCTAGTACCTGCCTCTTCCCCTTCCTGACTGTAACCCACCTATCTGCCTCCCGTGGTCCCGGAGTGACCACCTGCCTGTAACTCCTCTCTATCACCTCCTCACTCTCCCTGACCAGGCGAAGGTCATCGAGCTGCAGCTCCAGTTCCCTAACTCAGTCCCTCAGGAGCTGCAGTTCGGCGCACCTGGCGCAGATGTGGACGTCCGGGAGGCTCGGAGACTCCAGGACCTCCCACATCCGACACCGAGAACAACAAGCTGCCCTCACACTCATACCTCCCAAATAACTGAAAATACAAGAACTAAAAGATAAGCCTACTGTGCCCTCTTCCGCCTAAGCCCTCTGAGCCCAAGCCCTGCACTCTGCTCCCGGCTCACTCCGCTGCCCACAAACGAAGCTGTCCGCTTCTTAAGGCGGCGTTCTTTATGTATCTTCCCTCCTTCCCGGGCCTCCTTCACGCGCCTGCGCAGTCCCGCCTCTCAGCCCTCTCTTTTAATGTATCTGAATGGTGCTTAATGATAGAACAACCATTAGTCAATCAGAGGATCAAGTTTCTTGCATTTTCTCTTTGGTTTATTCACAACGGCTAGAATTAGTCTACTGCAGGTAAACCAATATCTCTACATTACAGTGCATCCTGCTGCAAACACAATTGAAATTCTGGGGAATCCAGCTCTCCATTATATTTCACATCACTCAGACTATACAGTTTTATGTTCTCCAGAAAATAAATGACCTAAACTAATGAAAGGACTCTCACTAACTTTGTGTAAGTTACACAGACAGTGTGTATCCTGTTCCAAAATAATGTCAGTGCATCCGGTTAAGTAACCTTATACAGAACAGTGCATTTGCAATCCAATAAGAGACAAACACGCTATGGGTAATTGCTTTAAAATCAGTTCATAATACAGTTCAAAGTGAGTGCAAGATAAACGTTATGAACATTTTACATAAGCTTTAGAAAACATATCCAACAACAGTCTTTGACTAGAAATAACAGGTAGATTATAATTATGATTGTTGAATATACTTAGATTTTTACTATCAAGATTGTAAAAATCTTTTACATTCAAGATTTTCACAACCATGATGTAATATTAACAAAAGGGAGAGTATGGCATTTCCAGAGAAATGGATCGACAATCATTCAACAGTTAAAAATACCTTCATCCAAGCAGTAAGGACAACATCCCAGAACATTTGCAGGTCCCAGGTCACACTTGCTGTGAAAGCACAGTTAATTGGTGGAATGAGTAGCCACGGTACTGAGATGGTAATGATACTGATTGGTCCTATTCAGTCGCTCTGAGGACTGCATGTGGGCGTGGGGTATCTTTTGTCTTTCTTCAGCAAGAACTTAGAGAGTGGCGCTTTATAATGCTTTTGCTGCACTGCTGGGTTACTGCTGATATAATTTGCTTTATCTCCTGTTTAATTCAGACAGAATTAAAAACATTCCAAGTGAGTTTACCCTGTAATTTAACGAACAGACAAGTCATAATATTGAAGATCCCTGCACTCCATTCTCTGTCTTTGTCTCGTTGCCTGTGCCTAGCCAGGGTGATTGTAGAACACCACTAAATTGTGCCCAAACTCCACTCACTCAATCCCATCTGGACTGGCAGGGGTACAGAATATGTTGGGAATGTGGCGACCCACTTCCCAGAGCACTCGAACCGGCTCACAAAGCGGTGCGCGCCGGCATTGAGGCAGGTCCCAAAGAGGGCACGAAGCCTGCTTCACCAGCAAGGGGAAAAGCTCGCACGCAGGACGGGACTGTGAATACGCAATATAGCATTCCTGCCCGGGGAGGGCGGGATCAGGAAGGCTTTAAAGCAAGGCCGCGAAGTTTGAATAAACCTCTTTTGTAACTGCAGCTCACCGAATCCGTGTCATTATTGCAGCGCTGCGTGTAGCACGCCGCTACAAGAAGTACTTTTAAACCCACTTCAGATTTAAGTGATTACATGTTCCTAAAAGCACATACCAAATAGGTATGTAACTTTTCTCAAATTCGGCATTTCAGAGTTGTTTGTAATTGACCCACTGACAAACAAGGCTGCTGTGTATTATATCTGCAGCAGTAAATGGCAGTCTGGGAGCAGGCACGTTGTAGATACTGCGTAGTTAGAGTGGAGCAACTTGTGCTTCAGGTGCATCCGATATTACTTGGATGTAAAATGGTATTTAGAGTTCAATTTTGAGTATTCAAACCCATAGAAAGATATATTGACTTTTTAAGGGGCCATAGTATAAAATAAATACATAAGCCTTGAACATTTGTAGTAATTTTGTAATAGATAAAATGCATACATAAGTTTCATTATGTTTGAATAAGTCCATTATTAATGGAAGCCATAGAAGTGCAGTGGTTAGTGCAATGTTAACTCAGGTTGTCAGAGTTCAGAGTTCAATCCTGGCATCATCTGCAAGGAGTATGTATGTTCTTCCCGTTACTGTGTGGGTTTCCTGCCGTACACCAGCTTCCTCCCACTGCCCAAAGACATACCGGTTAGTGGGTTAATTGTAAATCATTCTGTGATTAAACTCAGGCTAAGTGGGTGGGTTGCTGACTGGCTCTGATTGGTGGGCGTGAAGGACCTGTTCTGCAGTGTATAGACCAGTTAGCCTGACCTAAGTGGTAGGGAAGAGTCAATTGTTAAGGATGAGGTGATGGAGTACTTGGTGACACAGGACAAGATAGTACAAAGTCCTGCCTGACGAACCTGTTAAAATTCTTTGAGGAGATTACAAGTAGGATAGATAAAGGGGGATGTAGTGGATGTTGTATATTTGGACTTTCAGAAGGCCTTTGACAAAGCCACACAGGAGGCTGCTTACCAAGTTAAGAGTCCATGGTATTACAAGGAAGTTACTAACATGGTTAGAACATTGGCTGATTGGGAGGAGGCAGCAAGTGGGAATAAAAGGATCCTTTTCTGGTTGGCTGCCAGTGACTAGTGGTGTTCCACAGGGGTCAGTGTTGGAACCGCTTCTCTTTATGCTGTACGTAAATGATTTAGTTGATGGAATAGATGGCTTTGTTTCCAAGTTTGCAGATGATACGAAGATTGGTCGAAGGGCGGGTAATGTTGAGAAAACAGATAGGATGCAGAAGATGCTTGAACAGATTAGGATATTGGGCAAGGAAGTGGCAAATGAAATACAAAGTTGGAAAAGAGTTTGGTAGGAGAAATACCAAATAACCTTTGATGCTATGTCCAATCAAGAACCTATCAATCTCTGCCTTAAATATATCCAATGACCTGGCCTCCACAGCTGCAAGTGGCAAGAAATTCCATAAATTCACCACCCTTTGGCTAAAGAAATTTCTCCGCATCTCTGTTTTGAAAGGACACCCCTCTATTCTGAGGCCATGCCCTCTTGTCCTAGACTCTCCCACCATTGGAAACACCCTTTCCACATCTATTCTGTCTAGGTCTTTCAACATTCGAAAGGTTTCAATGGGATCCCCCTCATCCTTCCGAATTCCAGACAGACCCAGAGCCATCAAACATTCCTCATATGATAACCCTTTCATTCCCAGAATCATCCTTGTGAACCTCCTCTGGACCCTCTCCAAAACCAGCAGATGAGGAGCCCAAAACTGTTCACAATACCCAAGGTGAGGCCTCGCCAGTACCTTATAAAGCCTCAGCATCACATCCTTGCTCTTGAAATGAATGCTAACTCATCTCCTTCTACCTTAGGCCATGAACTTATCAATCACCCCGGTAAGTTATTAACTGATGAGTTATTAACTTCAAACTTTCTGCATAATCACTCAAAGAGTTGACCTGCATGTGCAAGTAACAAGAGCTGTATAACTCATCTCCTTCTACCTTAGGCCACGAGCTTATCAGTCACCCCTTGTAGTATCCTTAAGTGCCAAGGAATTTTCCAAGGCATTTGGGCCTGTTGGATTGCTTTTATCAGATGATATTATTGCCACATTACATTTTTTAGGTGTTAATCAGAACATGGAACAACTTTTATTTCAGATTTCCAGTACCTTCAATATTTATTTTTCGGGTGTCTCTTACGACCCTGGAGGGATATGTATTGTACTAATGGAGACACAAGAAACTGCACATGCTGGAATCTGGAGCAAAGAAATGACCTGCTGGAGGTACAGTACTCAGTGGCTTGAGCAGCAGCTATAGCGGGGAATGGACAGTTAATGTTTTGGGTCCAGATGAAAGATGTTGACTGTCTGTCTCCTTCTACAGATGCTGCTTGACTGGCTGAGTTCCTTCACCATTGTTCCTATTGTACTTACATTTTGACAATCGAACACCAGAGGGCCCCAGTGAGCATAAACACACTCCAGCAATCACATTGCACTATAATGTCTCCTACAGAAAGCTTCAAAGACAATGAAGTAAGACACCGTAATATTAGCATTCTGATGTGAGCACATTATTGCACACAACACTTTCTTTTCTGGGTGGAAGTGGTGTAGCATGCCCTCAGGTGTGTCCAAGATCTAGGGACACAGAAGCTGCAAATAATTCAGGGGACCAGCCTGACACACAGCCAGATTTACCACCTGACTATTTTTTCAATTAAACATGCACATAGCTTCCCCCAAACTGTTACTTAAGATGATACTATCAGGTGGTCACTCTTAACTGTCAAGTGGGACCCTGTTCATTTGGTAGTAGGAGCCAACAAAGGTTATGTCGCCTTTTAGAAATAGGGGGCTTTAACTGCTCACAGTGAGCAGAGAGAAGATGCTACTGTTAAAATAAGGACTCACTTTTCAGATTGATTTATGGTCCGCTCAAAGTAACAAGGGGACCAATATGATCCATATTTAATGGCATCTGACTGATAAAACAAGTTGCGATTTCTAAAAAATTTGGTACTTATTTGCATCATTTTACAGACAACTTTGAATATTTAGTTACAACAATTTATCAAGGATTATTCTACTGTGATGGAGCTTGCTTCCTTTCTATTTGCATCGAATAGAACTTTTATTCTGTAGCTGCACTTGGAAGTTGGCTGCCGACAGTGTTGCCCATCTGGAATGGCCAAGACAAGAGGGAGTTAATAATTCATTGCTTGCATGCTTAAATCTCCAAGAGCTCTATCAAAGGAATTCTCTGAAACACACTGACAGCAATTGGCTCCTTTTGGTTTTAAGAAAAGCATGATGCTAATGCTGGTGCTTTTGATAAAAGACAAAGAGAGAAACTTCCTGTGGAGACCTTCCATAAGCGTATCTCCTCTAATGGCAACAAGAGGAAGAGAATTTATGACAAGCCATAAACTTAACAGTAGTCTTCGGGAGTTTCACTAATGCGTATTTAAGAAGGGTAATTATTGGAGGAGTTTGTTTGATATAAAAGTGGTTTCTGAAGTACCAGGGCAATGATTAACTTAACCTGGCCCTATTTTAATCACGGTGGTTTTGAATTTTCAAGTTTGAACATGACAGCTGGGTCATGGTGGAAATAATTCTTGATTTTCCTATTTTAAATTATAATGAATTCACTACTTATCAAATTAATCCAGTACACTCCTGGGATTTGAATTGCTGAACTGTTTAAAAAAGGTTTCTGTAATTTTGCGAGCTATTTTATTTCTTTATTTACTTGTAAAAGTTTCTGTTGCTATGCAGTAACTAGAGACAGTGTGCTGAAGGCATATGAAATGTGAGAAGTGATATTAATGACCAGTAGAAGTAAAATGTCAGTCATCCGCAGCTGAAAGGAAAGTGCTCAGGTTTGCTGTGAATTTTTAGGAAGATAAGCACAATCTATGTCACTTTTCTTACAGAAAAATAATTTATATTGATACAGATTATGAGAACAACATGCTTTACATGCCTTTGGTTTCAACCTCAAGGAAACAAAGAAGAAAACACCATGATCTGCATTTTAAATTTTGCTTGTGATAGCCTTTGTTTTTTTTCTGAAAAAATATTAAATTTAAGATTTTGATTTTAAATATAATGAAAGCGGCATATTTTCCATATATCTACAAACCATGTGAATTGTGACACATGATTTTGTGTCAGTTTTGTTTATTTAATGTAGAAAGTGCTAATAGCAACTTTTCCTCTTTTATATTGCAACGTGACAGCAGAACAGACTGATCTGTAGTAATTTCATCTTTTTTAAATACAAAATGTTCCACAATAATTTACGCTAAATGACCATAATTGCAGCAATAAACTGTCAAAATTCTAAACAACCAACCCCCCCCCCATTATATGACATTTCTTAAGAACATATTTACAAATTTTGATATTTTTATCATAAGACCATAAGTTATCAGAGCAGAATTAGGCATTTTGGCCCATCAAGTCTACTTTGTCATTTCATCATGCCTGCCCCACTTTTCCTCACAGCCCCAATCTCTGACTTGGCCCATATCTCTTCATGCCCTGACCAATTAAGAATCTATCAACTTCTGCCTTAAATATGCATAAAGACTTGGTCTCCACAGGTGCCTGTGACAAAGAATTCCACAGATTCACCACTCTCTGGGTAAAGAAATTTGTTCTTATCTCCATTCTGTTCTGAGGCTGCGTCCTCTGGTCTTAGACTCTCCCACTATAGGAAACATCCTCTCCACATCCATTCTATCAAGGCCTTTCACCATTCAATATGTTTCAATGTGGTCATCTCTCATAGTAGCAAAAGATGTGTGCACACGCACACCTTAGAGGGAACATTGACTCCAAGTGAGGCCTCACCAGTGCTTTATAAATTTTTAACATTACATCCTTGCTTTTATATTCTAGTCCTCTTGAAATGAATGCTAACATTGCATTTGCCTTCCTCACCATAGACACAACTTGCAAATTAATCTTTAGCGAATCCTGCACAAGGACTCCCAAGTCTCTTTGCACTTCAGTTTTTTGTATTTTCTCTCCATTTAGAAAATAGTCAACCCTTTCATTTCTCCTACCAAGCTACATAACCATACACTTCCCGACACTGTATTCCAACTGCTACCTCTTTGCCCATTCTCCTAGTCTATCTAAATCCTTCAGTAGCCTCGCTACTTCCTCAAAACTACCTGTCCCTCCACCTGCCTTCATATCATCAGCAAACTTTGCAATAAAGCCATCAATTCCATCATCCAAATCATTGACATGTAACGTAAAAAGAATTGGTCCCAAAATAGACACCTGTGGAATACCACTAGTCACTGGCAGCCAACTAGAAAAGGCTCCCTTTGTTCCTGTCTCTTTGCCTTCTGTCAACCAGCCACTGCTTTATCCATGCTAGAATCTTTCCTGTAATACCATGGGCTTGTAGCTTGTTAAGCAGCCTCATGTGTGGCACCTTGTCAAAGGCCTTCTGAAAATCCAAGTACACTACATCAACCGATTCTCCTTTGTCCATCTTGCTTGTTATTTCTTTAAAGAATTCCAACAGATTTGTCAGGCAAGATTTTCCCTTGAGGAAACCATGCTGAATACAGCCTTCTTTATCATGTGCCTCCAGGTACCCTTTTATAGTTATAGGTTATAGCTTAATTATAGTTTATTCCACGCAACAGAAAGTGATGGGATTTGGGAACATTAAATTATGATGGCAATATGCCTGACTGCAGCCTCAGGATAACTATTTAGCCTTTTCAGATTCATTTATTTATCAGATGTACATTGAAGCATACAATGAAATCCATTGCTTGTATTAACAACTAACACAGCCAAAGGATGTGCTGGAAGCAGCCTGCAGATACTGCCACACATTCCAGCAACAATATAAAATGCCCACAATTTTCAACAAAACTGCAATAACAACCATAACAACAAAACAAGTCATTTCCACCCTCCCGGCAATTCTCTCATACAGCCGGATCTCCATTGCCAGGACAGGCCACCTCTAGACCTCCATCTTCTAGAGTCTGATAAGGACTCACTGACATTGGATCTCCATCTTCCAGAGTCTGATAAGGACTCACTGACATTGGATCTCCATCTTCCAGAGTCTGATAAGGACTCACTGACATTGGATCTCCATCTTCCAGAGTCTGATAAGGACTCACTGACATTGGATCTCTATCTTCCAGAGTCTGATAAGGACTCACTGACATAGGGCCTCCATCTTCCAGAGTCTGATAAGGACTCACTGACATTGGATCTCTATCTTCCAGAGTCTGATAAGGACTCACTGACATTGGATCTCTATCTTCCAGAGTCTGATAAGGACTCACTGACATTGGATCTCCATCTTCCAGAGTCTGATAAGGACTCACTGACATTGGATCTCTATCTTCCAGAGTCTGATAAGGACTCACTGACATTGGATCTCTATCTTCCAGAGTCTGATAAGGACTCACTGACATTGGATCTCTATCTTCCAGAGTCTGATAAGGACTCACTGACATTGGATCTCCATCTTCTAGAGTCTGATAAGGACTCACTGACATTGGATCTCTATCTTCCAGAGTCTGATAAGGACTCACTGACATAGGGCCTCCATCTTCCAGAGTCTGATAAGGACTCACTGACATTGGATCTCTATCTTCCAGAGTCTGATAAGGACTCACTGACATAGGGCCTCCATCTTCCAGAGTCTGATAAGGACTCACTGACATTGGATCTCCATCTTCTAGAGTCTGATAAGGACTCACTGACGTTGGATCTCCATCTTCCAGAGTCTGATAAGGACTCACTGACATTGGATCTCCATCTTCCAGAGTCTGATAAGGACTCACTGACATTGGGCCTCCATCTTCTAGAGTCTGATAAGGACTCACTGACATTGGATCTCTATCTTCCAGAGTCTGCCATGGACTCACTGACATAGGGCCTCCATCTTCCGGACACACCAACCTAGGGTCTTTGACCATTAGGTCTTGACCTCTGGACTCCCTGACTTTGGTCCCAATGACTTAATGATTACTGGACTTTCAACTTTGAGCCTTGAACTCCAGGCTCACACAGATGACCAACGTTGGGACTCACTAACCTGGGAGATTCACCAACCCTCATCCACAGGGCTACATAACCCTCAGTGATTGGCTCCTTCAGTCACTGACCATGGGGATTGCTGGTCTTCATCCTCAATCTCTGCTGACCTGACATCTTTGCACAGGGATTGCTGGCCTTCGACCGTGGACTACCCCGACCTAGACTCTGACCGCCAGCACCTGACCCTGTTCGTCATCAGTCAATGACCTCTAACCAATGTTGCCTCTAATCTGTAATGACCAGTGTGCTCAAAGATCTTGTGCTGTGCAATTCTTTTCCTAGTGACAACACGTGCACACTGAACGACTTCTTCAATAAAAACAGTGTAAATAGGCCAGCTCTAAAACCTGCAAACTCCACATTCTCAACACCATCCAGATCATAAACCAGAAAGGCAATGCAATTGTGTACAAGCTTGAAATATACTTAATCTGCCAAGGAGGTAGAGGGTGACAACCTTTTGTGCACAGTTTAAATTCCTTTGTGCACTAGTAGCAAAAGATGAGTGTGCACGTGCACATGCGCACACCCTCTACCTCCCCCTCATTCCTGACTCTATGACTTTGGATGTCCTGGCATCAGGAGAAAATAGTTCAGGCCCTATTATATTTTATAACTCCAACACATAAAACTAATTGATGTGACAACATGCAGCCAGGGTTGGATGTGAACTTCATTTTTGTTTAGTTTCACTTCAGTGAGGCCTGCACTTATGGCCTGGTGGCATCATGACATATGCCAATCACATACATTTACACATGACCCGTAATGAATTATGTAAATAATGAGTGTTTGATCAAGCTATATTTACAATATTACTCAAATATTACTGAAATTTCAAATACACAACAGCCTCACGTCAAAGATGTGAACAATAAATTCTGACATAGTAAAGGGTTTTGTTAGAATGAGTTGTTAAACTGAGGCCTGCCTTCCTCTCTCAAATAGGTTTGAAAGATTAGCAAACACGAGGAAATCAGCAGATGCTGAAAATTCAAACAACAACACACACAAAATGCTGGTGGAACACAGCAGGCCAGGCAGATCTATAGGGGGAAGCGCTGTCGACATTTCGGGCCGAGACCCTTCGTCAGGAAGATTAGAAGGGCTGGACATTACACATGTGCCCTGGCTAGTTATGCATTTGTCAATAAACATCATGCCAGTGGCCATTGCTTTCCATGGGAGCTTGCCGTTGGCAAGTCAGCATTTCCTCCTTTATGACAATTTATGGTCAAAGGACATTCCTTGTCAGACTGTAAGCTCTAAGGAGTTTCAATTTGCCAGCAGTTACAGGGACTGTTGGGCAGATCCATTTTGTTATGGGAGAACATATGCAAGTAAACTTTAAAAAACACATTGCATGTATTGTTTCTGAATAGCTTTTTGGGAGTTGTTGTGGCTCCGTTTGCCCCTCCCCTTCCCCATACTCTTGCAATCAACTGCTGGGACAGTCAATTCCCATGAACATAAAACCATAAGACATAGGAGCAGAATTAGGCCATTTGGCCTGTCAAGTCTGTTCCATCATTCAATCATGGCTGGTCCTTTTTTTTCCCCCTCTGCCCCACATGTGGGCAAAATTAATTGCCAATTGTAGGCACAATGATACCTTTATAATTGGCCTAATTCAACAACTCTTAAATCAAGTTCGTAATGAGTACTTCATATTATTAATTGCAAGAACAGTTAAAGTTTCACAGTGAGTTTACAATTATACTTAAAAGCCTTGTAAAACAGGTCAAAGGGAACATAACCCCTATGACCTGACAGATTTATGGAGCAGATCTGCTATGAGTGTATGGAGAAAGAATGCCAAATACAACATCATCCTTTGATTCTCTGATTCTGTGGAGAAACCAAGGCATAATATCATTTAGCCACGTACAGTCTACTTGTTCTGAAAATGAGGAACTTGCTGTTCTCCTAACTTTTATGGATAATCAATCACAGATATCATGCAACATTTAAATAAATATAAATCTCGTTTTCAACAATGGGTCTCCATGGTCCTCAATTAGTTACATTTTTTCTCTTCATCATGTGATCTAGTTAAAAGAACAATACCGTTACATTACATGATGCGTTTGGCATTAGTGCTGATAATATAATTTGAAACTGTGCCATATTTGAGAAGCTACTTGGTTAAAACAAACCATCTATATGCATTGTTTTGAGGTATGATGGATAAAAGGACATTGTGTTTGAATATTTATGGAATGACCTGGTACTGAAGATGAAATTATCTGAATTGTAAAAATGTGGAGAATGAGATTCTTTCTCTCTCAGTACTAGGAGAAAGGTCATGTGCCATTTCATTTGAATTACATTGAAAGCATTCTCAATTCATATTACCCATGGTGATAAAAGATTGCACAGTAATTTTAATACAGAAATTGGCATAGTAATGAGTACAGATTTGTTTGAGATAATATAAGATTCTATTAGAATTTTTAAAACTCTTCAATTAATACCTGTAACTGAAAGAGAGTTTCAATTTGCTGCTTGTGTGCTAAACTGACAGCAGAGATTGTGCACTATAGAAAATGATTTAATGTCAGTGTAAATTGGCCACCCTCTTAATGTGCAATGCTAGTTTCTGACCGGGGTCAGGTTTAAAATCTACCCCCACCACTTGCAAGTGGAGTTTGTGCTAAATTTTGATTTGTGACTCATCTGGAGATTTTCCAATGGAAGGAACCAAGCTGGTGTGGCCGAGTGATTCATTCCTATCTGCTACAAAAGATAAAATTAACATAATTTTATCGTTTAATGTCAGATCGCTATACCAGTCTAGGTAGTTTATGAAGGGGAAAAGAATCAGAGCTTTCCATCACTGCGCCCTGACACTGAGAATTGGGGTCCATTGAGAGTAAATCAATCTCCTTCTTGTCCCACTTGCCTTTGGATTCTGCCCTCAGAACAATGACTATTGCTACTCACACCATTTCCTTAAGATCTGACTGTGGAGAGTTATGGTGACATGTTGTTTTAGTCAGATGTTTGACTCAGAAATGATAACTTGTACATCCGTGCTGGTTTTAAGTTTTAAAACCCTGCTGCCTGTATCATTCCCGTCCTTGTTTTCCCTTTGAGCACTTTAGATATTTATCCCTGTCAGCTACTTTAAGATGCTCATTCTCTCTAGCTCCAACCCCAAAGTTAAACATCACATACCATAACCTTCCTCCTCCTCTTCTTTTATGCTTGGTTTGACTCTGCATTTGAAAACAATTAAACTCAATGACCTTTTAATGCGACGTAGATTTCCCTTAGTTACATAAAAGAGAATTACATGGAGTTTCAATCTTAATCTCACGAAATGGCGTTTACTTCAATCACTATCAACACCATCATTGGAAGTTCTGTATCTGTCAGCAGCCTACACTTGCCAGTAGCTGCTGTTTTAATATGTCAAAAATGTGTGAAGAAAGAAGGAGATGGAAGTGATTTAATGATGTGTTGTCCTTATGTGGAGTCAATATTTATAGCCCTGGCTCAGCTAACACCAACCTGTCAGCCGTTCCCACCTCGTCATCCTATCAGACACTCTGCTTGACGCTGCTGATGTGTTCACCTTATTTCACCATCTGCCCAGCATGTGACGATTTTTCCAATATTTATGGTTCTCTCTAATATTCAAAGTTGACCCATTAGAGTAATTATAAACACTGAATGATTAAGGAGACTCGTGTATGAGACTCTAAAGGGATAGTCCATCATAACTACCAAAGTACATCGATAGTGATTGCCAAGGAATTTGTCCGTGCTGCGAGGGCATTCGGTGGTGCATGAGGTCCAAGGTGTCTGGAACAGAGGAGTAGGCCCTGTATCCTCAAGTGCTTGCCTTAGTCCGCTTTATCACGGTGAAGGAAATCAGGAAAATGTTGCACTGGTATCAGACAGTAAGTGTCACGCGGTAGTAAGACCCAGGGATGAGCAACATTAAAACAAAATTTCATATCAATGCCTGACATGAAAGAACTTAAGAGCATTCAAAGCCAGAGAGACTTAGCAGAAGCCAAAAGGGGTTTCTCCATCTGTCACTTTTGTAATAGTCTATACAAGGTAACAGTTACAGGCATCATCAGTTAGGCTAATCAAAGCTTCAGTAAGATTAAATCTGAATGGAAAAGAGCCCATATGTCCAACAGCTTTAAATCTACTCCCTTGAGTATAGCTGTGTATTAATCAAATGACACGACTGAAATATGCCAAAGCAACCACGTGAAGTAACTTAACTGATGAAAAGTAAATACAAGACATGCACCTCTTCATTTTGTTACGTAGAAGTGGTCAATTTCTACCAGTTGTTAACTCTTGACCGATAAAAAGACAAAAGTTAGATCATTGGAGAAAGCAGCTTTCAGTTGAGGAGAAGGAATTTTGGTTTATTTCCAAAAACCTGCAATTAACACAGGGGTGTTCTCTGTTTTTTTCTGATTAGTTTTAATGGAATTCCCTTTATTCCCATTTGCAGAATATTGTCACATTTTCTGTAAGTTGATGTAAAATGCATTTTGAAAATTTTTCAGCACATAAGATTTAACCGGGCAGATCCGTTAAATGGACACAGAGCAAATCTGAAAAATGCAACTCGCTCGTTTGCATCTCATTAGAGTATCATTCATTTCCTTTGCTTTGCTCACAGAAGTGACAGAGTAGGAAATTATATTCCCTCTGTATGTCCTTAAGATTTTTCATCACAGTCTGTGCAATGGGCATACATCATTCCATCCAACTCAGAGCTTTTGTTTTAAAGGGGTGTTAGCTCTTCTTACCATGCGCAATATGATAAATTATTGACACCTACAAGATATAATATCCCATCCAATTTACAATGAATAAACCTATTATCCCAGTGTTTGAGAAACTATCATATACTTCACACATTATTTGCAGGAGACTACTGACATTGGAAAGAAAGAGTTTTCGTTTATAATTCCTAGTTTGGTTTCAAGACGGCCAGACTAAAACTGCCTTCAAAATGTAATCACTGTTGTTCGATAGATAAGACCAAGATCACAGTAATTAGCATTTATATTCACAATTCTATTACTGTAAGGTGTCCCAAGACAAAAGGAAACATTTTCAAACAAGCATTAAAAAAGATATTATGACAAGTGATAGCTGACAAACGTAGAATGGCATTTGAAAGGAGAGTGGAAGGAAGGGAAATTTTTAATGAGGAAATAGTAGAATTTTAGGCCAAGGCGGCTGAGGGCTGATTGGCAGTGCTGAGACAATAAATCAGAGTTGTACAAGGGGCAAAACTGAAAAGTTCTTTTAGAAGCTTGGAGAGAGAAGATAAAAGAGACAGAAATTTTGTTTCAGAATCCGCCATCCATGCACGCTGCTAACACAGGGAGATAACAATCAGGTACAGCTGTGTACAGGACATGGCTGAATATCAATTCCATGAAATTCATTAATACATGCATGGCCCACAAATGGTCTGCCACTTCCATCAAAGCAGACTTTCAATATGAAGCTCTGCTTTGGTGAAACTTAAAGGAGACATGCCTGAAGGGACCATTGTTCAAAATGCCTTTAAATTAAAAAAACTTACTTCTTACTAAGGACATCCTTTGTGACAAAGGCTTTCCTTCAGTCAGTTAGAACCCTGATCCTATTTATAAATGACCATTGCCACCCTAGGCCACCCAACCAACGTCACTCACCTTGTAGCTGATGCCCCAAAGCTCACCTAACCGCTCGATCCTACACTCCTGCATGAGGCTCACTCCAGCCCTGTGACCTACATGCATTCGTCAAGCCATTCCAACACTTCCAGGACCTTAAATCAAATGCTTTGGTCCACCACACGCAGTGCAGTAATGTGACTCTCAGTTAATGTGACAATTTTCCAGGTCAGGGAGCGGTGACATCTCACATTTGACAGAAAGTGCATTTGGTCCATTAAAATTAAATTGTCCCTTTATCGGATATTCTTCGAATGATTCCAAAATTGGTTTCTAAGGTTAGATTTCCAGTCTTCTATCGAAGATTTTTGAAATTGATCTTGGGCACCATTGTCAATCTCTGATTTTGACACAAGCTAATACTCTGTACATGTCTACATATAGTGAGTATGTTCCCTTATACTTTTTGAGATGCATAACTGAAAACAAACTTTTCATACATGTCGGTCCTCTTATCCCATGAATTTATCCAGAGGATAGTTTCTCCAGTTTGAATACATTATTCATTGTAACAAAATGAAGGATTTGTATTAGAGGGGATAAGCAATCTAACTTAGCCTTTGGTTGGGAATCAGACTGAAATTCAGTTATTTTGAACATTTAGTCTAATTAGCAGCATAATTGCCTGATGCCCTGCCATCCACAAAATCTCCTTATGTTGGTGCTATATTGAAACTTGAGTTTTTGAAGAGTTGGAATTATTAGCAGCATTATGAACAGAGCAATGTAACAGCTCTGACTGTTACACTGTTAAAGTGAAATATTAGCCAGAGTACAGCATTAACTGGACATTGGCAAACGACAAGGCAGAACAGTAAGTGATCAATTTGAACCAAATTAAACTAAGTTCTAATCTCCTAACTCTGGTGCTATGTGAAATCTCACAGCTGTGGAAAGTTTATAAAAGACTATCGCATTGAAATTCCCAGATTGGAACTTTCCAATGGATAACATGACTCTACCTAACACAGTAGCATATTCAGAAAAGTGGAAGAAAAGGATTGTTGTGACGTGGTCCCGTAAAGGAGTGCTACACATTTGACCCAGGCCACTAAAAAAATTGTAGTAAACCACATGGTTTGAATTGAGTTGCTCTGTTTTGGTCCATAAATGATACGGTACAGTTGATGAGGACCTCAAGATTATTACATTTCAATGTGCTCAACATCATATTGAAACCGAGAAAATCTTCTTGAGTAATGCAACAAGACAGAATTTGACTATTTTTATCTTGGACAAGTTCATCTATTCTGCAACAGTAACTAGAAAATGTACTTCAGTAAGATACCAAAAATATAGCATTCATAAATAATGAAAGTAGAATCAGTTTGATTAAAATTAGTTCACTCTGCTAAAATTTAAAGGTTTGGGTCAGGTTAGATTTTGTACAGTACTGCTGATCTCTCTGACTCCTCCCAAGAATCATAATTTGCTTGCTATGGCTGCAAGTGACTTCCTTTCCAAATGTGTTGCACTCCTTTATGGGACCATTATTGGAATTAGCCCATTATTACAGGGTGAAGTTCAGACTGACGATTGGTTTAGGTAAGAAGATATTAAGTCAGCAGCAAAGAAAAGAAAGTTGACAGGCACAAAGACAGACAAATTAGTTGCACGCCTTTTTCAAGCAGAGCATGGAGCTGGTACTGCCTGCGGATTTCCACAGTGAGGATCTCTACTTGAGAATAAACTTTGAGCGGTTTGTCCTAAGAGTAGATGTCCTTGGGTAGGGTGAACAGCTGAAGAACAATGGCTGGAAGACAAGTGGTGGAGGAGGGGTGTCCTGAGCTGACAGCAGAGCTTTGTTGCTAGAAGGAATATTTCATCTGTTGTACCTATTGCAGCAGGCTCTGCAATGCCCAGTATCTCATTTAATACAAGCAAGTGGCCTCTGATTAGTTCAGTCAAAATGTCTCCTGTCTGCTTCGGCAGCTGCTTTAATTTTGCCTCAGACCAGAATGACGTGAGGCATTTTTGAGGAGCAAAGCATAGCATTGTGATACTGGTCAGCCAGGGGAATGAGAAATTGAGTGGGGCTTGTACACTGCATCACAGCAGACAACAGTATATAACCATATAACAACTACAGCACGGAAACAGGCCATCTTGGTCCTTCTAGTCCGTGCCAAACGCTTACTCTCACCTAGTCCCACTGACCCGCACTCAGCCCATAACCCTCCATTCCTTTCCTGTCCATATACTTATCCAATTTTACTTTAAATGACAATATCGAACCTGCCTCTACCACTTCTACTGGAAGTTCGTTCCACACAGCTACCACTCTGAGTAAAGAAATTCCCCCTCGTGTTACCCATAAACTTTTGCCCCCTAACTCTCAACTCATGTCCTCTAGTTTGAATCTCCCCTACTCCCAATGGAAAAAGCCTATCCAAGTCAACGCGATCTATCCCCCTCATAATTTTAAATACCTCTATCAAGTCCCCCCTCAACCTTCTACGCTCCAAAGAATGAAGACCTAACTTGTTCAATCTTTCCCTGTAACTTAGGTGCTGATACCCAGGTAACATTCTAGTAAATCTTCTCTGTACTCTCTCTATTTTGTTGATATCTTTCCTATAATTCGGTGACCAGAACTGTACACAATACTCCAAATTCGGCCTTACCAATGCCTTGAACAATTTTAACATTACATCCCAACTCCTATACTCAATACTCTGATTTATAAAGGCCAGCCTACCAAAAGATTTCTTCACCACCCGATCCACATGAAATTCCACCTTCAGGGAACTATGCACCATTATTCCTAGATCACTCTGTTTTACTGCATTCCTCAATGCCCTACCATTTACCATGTATGCCCCATTTGGATTATTCCTACCAAAATCTAACACCTCACACTTATCAGCATTAAACTCCATCTGCCATTGTTCAGCCCACTCTTCTAACTGGCCTAAATCTCTTTGCAAACTTTGAAAACCTACTTCATTATCCACAATGCCACTTACCTTAGTATCATCTGCATACTTACTAATCCAATTTACCACCCCATCATCCAGATCATTAATGTACATGACAAACAACATTGGACCCAGTACAGATCCCCGAGGCACACCACTAGTCACCGGCCTCCAACCTGACAAACAGTTATCCACCACTACCATCTGGCATCTCCCATCCAGCCACTGTTGAATCCATTTTTTCTTCAGCTTCAGAAAATTTATTCCTTCCAATTTTTTTGAGATGTGATCAATTAAAAATTTCAAAACTCAGTATCTCAGTATTGTGGAGATATACAGTATGTTTGATGAATAGGAAGAAAGTAATTGGACAGAGTGAAATAACGTGATGCGTGTGTTTTAGCAATTCTCATTGTTTTTTTAGTAATTCATCATATTCTTGGTACTACGTGCCATTAGAAATAAGAACCCACATCCTTTCCCCCCAAAAAAGATATATATAAGAAATAGCTAGTTTTCTTTACATTCATAACGTTCTTCAGTCTATACCTTTGTAGTGTTATGCGGCTGATGAATTTGTAGTGTTAGCACATTCGATATACAAGGCACCACTGCCACATGTGGCCATTTTGGACGATGCAAACTTCAAGTGTTTGAGAGGATTGAGGCCCTTACTGTCCAGTAGTAGCAGGACTTTAGACTGCAGTCCTTCTTCACAGAGCCTTTCTGCTGGCTGCACCAGGCTTTAGTGTGTTCTTCGGCCAATAGTCCTGTAGCCTGAAGTGTGCAGGCGGCAGCATTCGCTTATAGACATCTTGGACTAGAAGGTCACAAGTTTTTGGCAGACCAGAGCGTATCTTTCACCAGGATGATCTTCCAGCAGCACTTGACGTTTGGTTAACTGGGAACATTCCCTCTTACATCAGGGAATCCTCTGGTACTTAGCTGCTTGGGTTGTTCCTCAAGAAAGGAACCCTGCATCCACCTCTATACTCCTGTGATTTGCATCAGTGCAATTTTATCAAGGATAGATTTTAAGGGTCATGAAGCCATTGCAATCCAAAGTTAAGGTAGTGTATATGGATTTCAGTAAGGCATTTGATAAGGTGAGGCTCATTCAGAAATAACAAGGCATGGGATCCAAGGAGACCTTTCTTTGTGAATCCAGATTTGCCTTACCCACAGAAGGCAAAGGGTGGTTGTAGATAGTTCGTATTCCGCATGGAGGTCGGTGACCAGTGGTGGTCTGCAGGGATCTGTTCTGCGACCCTTCCTCTTTGTGGGTTTTATAAATGACCTGGATGAGGCAGTAGAAGGCTGGGTTAGTAAGTTTGTTGATGACACAAAAGTTGGGGGGTGTTGTGGATAGTGTGGAAGGTTGGCAGAGGTCACAGCAGGACATCGATAGGATGCAGAACTGGGTTGAGAAGTGGCAGGAAAGTGTGAAGTGGTTCGTTTCAATAGGTCAAATTTGAATTCAGAATATTAATGACTCTTGGACAGTGTGGAGGATCAATGAGGTCTTGGGGTCCATGACCATAGGACACTCAAAGATGCTGCGTAGGTTGACAGTGTTGTTAAGAAGGCATATGGTGTGTTAGCCGTCATCAATCATAGGATTGAGTTCAAGGGCTGTGAGGTAATTTTACAGCTGTATAAGACCTTAGTTGGACTCCACTTGGAGTACTGTGTTCAGTTCTGGTCGACACATCACAAAAGAAGTAGATACTATAGAGAGAGTGCAGAGGGGATTTACAAGGATGTTCCCTGGATTGGAGAGCATGCCTTATGAGAATAGGTTGAGTGTACTTGGCCTTTTCTCCTTGGAGTGACTCAGGATGAGAGGTGACCTGAGAGAGGTGTATAAAATGATGAGAAGCATTGATCATGTGTATAGCCAGAGGCTTTTTCCCAGGGCTGAGATGGCTAACGTGAGGGGGCATAGTCTTAAGGTGCTTGGAAGTAGGTACAAGGGGGATATCAGAGGTAAGTTTTTCCACACAGAGTGGTGGGTGCATGGAATGCACTACCAGTGACAGTGGTAGAGGCAGATACAATAGGGTCTTTTAAGAGAATCTTAGATAGGTACATGGAGTTTAGAAAAATAGAGGGCTATGGAGTAGGGAAATTGTAGGCAGTTTCTAGAGCAGTTTATATGTTTGGCACAGGGCCGAAGGGCCTGTAACGTGCTGTAGATTTCTATGTTTCTAAGGTACAGAGCTGCCATTATTAGTTAAATGGTGGAACATGTTCAGTAGCTGAAGGGACTTCTGTTCCTACAAAACAGAGAAATGAAAGAAATAAGAAGAAAATTTATCGCACTGTTTGTATCTGTACAAACAACACCAATAAGGCCCTATTGGACTGAAAACCTATTAGTATCTGTGGGCTGTAAAATTAACACATTATTTTGGCGTGACAGACACATATCTGGATGCACTGCAACAGCTGATAAGATAGTTGCTCTTGGAATGACAAAATTCAGTCTTTTTCAAAGTAATTTTCAAACCTTTGTCATGTTGTGCTGTTTGCCTGATCCCTTTCTGACGAAAAAGCCTTGACCTTGCTGATTGCAGAAAGATGTTTTGTTAGGAATAAAACAGAGACTGTGGCAAGAAACCGGCTTGCATAGTTAGCTGTGACTTTTCTGTCTAGTCCATCTACCCACTCCTCAGATGAGCTAATTTTAATAACAAAATAATTACACAACTAAAGCTGTAAGCTTAGAAATTCAGGAAGCAGTTGGCAGCTTGCAAATTTGCATTACCAAATAAGTTGTGCAATTGATTTATTGATTTAAAAACAGCACTTCAGAATGGTTTTCATTTCAAACTGTCATCTTAAACTGGGTCTTAATGACTTCATCATGATATTATTACTGTCGCTTAAAAGGAGATTATGCTGAGAACATGCCTTTATTATCCCTCCCTCTGCTATCACTGCATCTCGCTGCTTATTTAAACAAATTGTGGAGAAAAGATCACACGCAGAGCCGTATGGACTGTCCCGAATCTGGCTTCTCCAGAACCTGATTCAGGCGCAATGAATATAAAGCCAATACCAGAGGAACCGATTCAGTTGGATTACCATACAGCTCTGGAACCAACTCCAGGTTATTATTTACTTAACCCAATTTCTTGCTATGGGCAGTAATTGTTGAATTATTTAAAAAGTGTTCTTATTGGTGTTTGCATGATTGAGATGTAAGTAATTTATTAAGATTAGAACTCCCATACATCTTCAACTGAACTTGTTAATAAACTATAGAAATTATTAGATTATTGTTTTAAATCACATATCAAATCACGTAAATCGCATATTGTGTATTTATGAAATCATCTGCCAAAGCTACTGTGGATCAGGGCAGCGACACAGCAGAGTGGCAGACTACTGCTGATTGTTGTTGAAAGCTAATTCATCAGCCGATTCTACTTGTGCAAGGACTCAGCTGCCAAGGTGCCAATTGTCATCAGTTTGAATCTTCACACAGGAATGGCATATTTGTAAAGTGAAGAATGAAACTAATTACTCACTTTGTGGTTGATGAAGGAAAATGAAACTTGCCAAGAAGAAAATGTGCAAATTGAGTTTTTGATGCCCATGTCTTAAACCTAATCAATTATCCCAGTTTTTAAAAATCTGATATAAATTCTTGAATACAATTTCCTGCAACATAATCTCCAACATTGTGTGGCATGTCTGGAAAGTAACGTGGTTAATCCTCTTTGTGTTCAGGTGGATGAATATGCAGCTACTTTATAACACAGAAGTGCTGAATAAAATTGAACATACAATTCACAACTGCTACATTTATTCCTTTAGAAAACTGTCTAATTTTGTCAGTCTTGCTCAATGGAGATATTTATATTGTCCTGCAAAACTGTTAAAGTGCAGTTTGAAGCCCCAGTTCCAAGATGAGCAAGCATGTTCCTTCAGAGCCGATGCGTGATCTTCCTGTTCCTCTGGATATATAGAAAGTATAGAGCTCACCCAGCATTTACACCATAACCAATATAAACAAAGCAACTGGCATTGTTAATTATCTTGCACATAACTGCAAGATGGCACTGCTGAGCCACAACGATGTTCTGCGGGTTACTATGCTCACTTTGGCTGTCAAAACATGGAGGAGTTATCATAAACTCCCACAGCCCACGATCATCCTTTGATTTTCTGGACACAGGAAAGAAACTCGGATGATAGTTTGCCTCCCAGGTGCCAGGGTCCGTGATGTTTCAGATCACGTCCAAGATATACTGCAGCGGGAGGGAGAACAGCCAGAGGTCATGATACATATTGGTACCAATGACGTAGGTAGGAAAAGGGAAGAGGTCCTGAAAAAAGATTACAGGGAATAAGGAAGGAAGTGGAGAAGCAGGAAGGCAAAGGTAGTAATCTCAGGATTACTGCCTGTGCCACGTGACAATGAGAATAGGAATAGGATGAGGTGATAAATGCGTGCCTGAGGGATTGGAGCAGGGGATAGGGATTCAGATTTCTGGATCATTGGGACCCCTTTTGGGGCAGGCGTGACCTGTACAAAAAAGACAGGTTGCACTTGAATCCCAGGGGGACCAATATCCTGGTGGGCAGATTTGCTAAGGCTACTGGGGAGAGTTTAAACTAGGATTGTTGTGGGGTGGGAACCGAACTGGAGAGACTGGGGAAGAGGAGGTTGGCTCACAAATAGAGAAAGCTTGTAGTCAGTGCGAGAGGGAGGATAGACAGGTGATAGAAAAGGGATGCACTCAGACCGAAGGCTTGAGATGTGTCTATTTTAATGCAAGGAATGTTGTGAACAAAGCGGATGAGCTTAGAGCGTGGATCAGTACTTGGAGATATGTTGTGGTGGCCATTACAGAGTCTTGGATGGCTCAGGGACAGGAATGGCTACTTCAAGTGCTGGGTTTTAGATGTTTCAGGAAGGACAGGGAGGGAGGCAAAAGAGGTGGGGGTGTGGCACTGTTGATCAGAGATAGTGTCACGGCTGCAGAAAAGGTGGACGCCATGGAGGGATTAACTACGGAGTTTCTGTGGGTGGTGGTTAGGAACAGGAAGGGGTCAATAACTTTACTGGGTGTTTTTTATTGGCCGCCCAATAGTAACAGGGATATCAAGAAGCAGATAGGGAAACAGATCCTGGAAAGGTGTAATAATAACAGAGTTGTCGTGATGGGAGATTTTAATTTCCCAAATATCGACTGGCATTTCCCTAGTGCGAGGGGTTTAGATGGGGTGGAGTTTGTTAGGTGTGTTCTTGACACAGTATGTAGATAAGACTACAAGAGGAGAGGCTGTACCTGATTTGGTATTGGGAAATGAACCTGGTCAGGTGTCAGATCTCTCAGTGGGAGAACATTTTGGTGATAGTGATCATAATTCTGTCTCCTTTACAATAGCATTGGAGAGAGATAGTAACAGACAAGTTAGGGAAACATTTAATTGGAGTAAGAGGAACTATGAGGCTATCAGGCAGGAACTTGGAAGCATAAACTGGAAACAGATGATCTCAGGGAAATGTATGGAAGAAATGCGGCACACATTCAGGGGATATTTGCGCGGCATTCTGTGTAGATATTTCCAATGAGACAGGGAAAGGATGGTAGGGTACGGGAGCTGTAATGTACAAAGGCTGTTTTAAATCTAGTCAAGAAGAAAAGAGCTTATGAAAGGTTCAAAAAACTAGGTAATGATAAAGATCTAGAAGATATTAAGGCTAACAGGAAGCTTAAGAATGAAATTAAGAGAGTCAGAAGGGGCCATGAGAAGGCCCTGGCAGACAGGATTCAGGAAAACCCCAAGGCATTCTACAAGTATGTGAAGAGCAAGAGGATAAGATGTGAGAGAATAGGACCAATCAAGTGTGACAGTGGAAAAGTGTGCATGGAACGGAGGAGGAGATGGCTGAGTCCGTAACATCAAGCATCAAGTTGGATAAGTCACTGGGACCGGATGAGATGTACTCCAGGCTACTGTGGGAAGTGAGGGAGGAGATTGCTGAGCCTCTGGCGACAATCATTGCATCACCAATGAAGACGGGAGAGGTTCTGGTAGATTGGAGGGTTGCGGATGTTCTTTTATTCAAGAAAGGGAGTAGAGATAGCCCAGGAAATTATAGACCAGTGAGTCTTACCTCATTGGTTGGTAAGTTGAAGGAGAAGATCTTGAGAGGCAGGATTTATAAACATTTGGAGAGGTATTCAATTATTAGAAATAGTCAGCATGGCTTTGTCAAAGGCAGGTTGTGCCTTATGAGCCTGATTGAATTTTTTGAGGATGTGACTAAACACATTGATGAGTGTAGAGCAATAGATGTAGTGTATATGGATTTTAGCAAGACATTTGATAAGGTGCCCCATGCAAGGCTTATTGAGAAGGTGAGGAGGCATGGGATCCAAGGGAACATTGCTTTGTTGATCCAGAACTGGCTTGCCCACAGAGGCAATAGTTGTAGACTGGTCATATTCTGCATGGTGGTCGGTCACTAGTGGGGTGCCTCAGGGATCTGTTCTGTGACCCTTACTCTTTGTGATTTTTATAAATGACCTGGATGAGGAAGTGGAGGGATGGGTTAGTAAGTTTGCTGATGACGCAAAGTTTGGAGGTGTTCTGGATAGTGTGGAGGGCTGTCAGACGTTACAGCAGGACATTGATAGGATGCAAAGCTGGGCTGAGAAGTGGCAGATGGCGTTCAATCCAGATAAGTGTGAGGTGGTTCATTTTGGTAAGTAAAATATGATGGCAGAATATAATATTAATGGTAAGACTCTTGGCAGTGTGGAGGATCAGAGGGTTCTTGGGGTTTGAGTCCAGAGGATGCTCAAAGCAGCTGCATAGGTTGACTCTATGCTTAAGGTGTATTGGTCTTCATCAATTGTGGAACCGAATTTAGGAGCTGAGAGGTAACGTTGCAGCTATATAGGACCCTGGTTAGTCGACACTTGGAGTTCTGTGCTCAGTTCTGGTCACCTCACTACAGGAAGAATGTGGAAGCCATAGAAAGGGTGCAGAGGAAATTTACAAGGATGTTGTCTGGATTGAGAAGCATGCCTTATGAGAATAGGTTGAGTGAACTCGGTCTTTTCTCCTTGGAGCAACAGAGGATGAGAGGTGACCTGATAGAGGTGTATAAGATGATGAGAGACATTGATAGTGTGAATAGTCAGAGGCTTTTTCCCAGAAACATCTCCGAAATGCTCTCCCACTGAGAGACATCATATAGAAGAAAAATAAATAAATAATTTACAGTCCATCTATATTGAATAGATTAAAAATTATGCAATAACAGAAGTAATATATATTTAAAAAGTGAGGTTGTGTTCAAGGGTTCAATGTCCATTTGGGAATCAGATGGCAGAGGGGAAGAAGCTGTTCCTGAATCGCTGAGTGTGTGTCCTCAGACTTCTGTACCTCCTACCTGATGGTAACAATGAGAAAAGGGCAGGCCCTGGGTGCTGGGAATCCTTAATAATGGTCCTTTCTGAAACACCACTCCATGAAGATGTCCTGGGTACCTTGTAGGCTAGTACCCAAGATGGAGCGGATTAACTTTATGACCCTCTGAAGCCTCTTTTGGTCCTGTGCAGTAGCTTCCACCCCGCCCCGCCCCATACCAGGCAGTGATGCAGCCTGTCAGAATGCTCTCCACAGTACATCTATAGAAGTTTTTGAATGTTGAGAGGATCCCTACCACCCATCCCACCATCTCTTTGACCCTCTACTGTCAGGAATATCAGGACTAGGACTAGGACTGGGTAACAGTCCTACCCAGTCTTACCCAGGCTGTAAAACAAATGAATACCCTGCCACCACTGAGATCTCACCACCAGGACAAAGAGCTGTTTACTGTTTATCTGTGCTGTGCACTTCAATGCATTTTGAATTATATTTAGTTTTATTTGTGGTGGTATTTTCTTTTATGTGCTATGTGTGATATATTTACAATGGGTAAACTGTGGTTCAGAGCGATGTTGCTTCAATTGGTTGTATATCTCTACAGTCAGATGACAATAAACTTGAGCTTGAGCTTATGGATTTCATTCAGAGCTACTTCGCACAGACCAGGAACTTTCCCAGAGTGTTGAAGAGAAGGGAGACACATCTCCCCATTCAAACACTACCACACTCCACTTTCTACAAGCAGTAATAAGATAATTACGTTCAAAGTTCAAGTAAATTTGTTATCAAAGTTCATATATGTCACCATATCAGACCCTGAGATGCGTTTTCTTACGGGCATACTCAATAAATCCATTGTAGAATAATAACCATAACAGAATCAATGTAAGACTACACCAACTGGGGTGTTCAATCAGTGTGCAAAAGACAATGAACAGTGCGAATACGAAAAGAAAAAATAAGTAACATAAGCAATAAATATCAAGAACGTGAGATAAAGAGTTCTTGAAAATGAGTCCATAGACTGTGGGAACATTTCAATGATGGAGGAGTAAAGTTGAATGAAGTTATCCCCTCTGGTTCAGGAGCCTGATGGTTCAGGGATAATAACTGTTCCTGAACTTGCTGGTGTGAGCCCTGAGGCTCCTGTACCTTCATCCTGACGGCAGCAGTGAGAAGAGAGCATGACCTGTGTGGTGGGGGATCTCTGATGATGGATGCTGATTTCCTGTGACAGCATTTCATGTGGATGTACTCAATGGTGGGGAGGGATTTACCTGTGTTGGGCTGGGCCATATCCACTACTTTTGTAGGATTTCCATTCAAGGGCATTGGTGTTTCCATACCAGGCTGTGATGCAACCAGTCAATATATTCTCAACCACACTTCTGTAGAAGTTTGCCAAAGTTTTAGATGTCATGTTGAATCTTCACTAACTCCAGAGAGGCACTGCTCTGCTTTCGTCATAATTGCCCTTATCTGCTGGGCCCAGGACAGGTCCTCTGAATGAATAACACTGCCAAGTTTCAAACTCCTGCCTTCTTACCTCTGATCATCCAATGAGGACTGGCTCATGGACCTCAGGTTTTCTCTTCCTGAAGACAAGGATCAGCTCCTTAGTCTTGCTGACATTGAATAAAAGGTTGTTGCTATGGCATCAGCCAAATTTTTAATCTCCCTCCAATAATTTGATTCATCACCATCTTTGATTCAGCCAATGGCAATGGTGTTATCAGCAAACTTGAATATGGCATTGGAGCTGTGCTTAGCCTCACAGCCATAAATGTAAAACAAATAGAGCAGGGGGTGAAGCTCATAACTTTGTGGTGCACCACTGCTGATGGAGATCATGGAGGAAATGTTGTTGCAAGTGAGGAAATTGAGGATCCAATTGCACAAGGTCTTGGAGCTTATTGATTTGTTTTGAGGGATTAATGGTATTGAATGCTGAGCTATATTTGATAAAGAACACCCTAATGCATGACTCTTTGCTGTCCCAAAGTTCCAGGGTTGAGTAAAGAGCCAATGAGATGTCATCTGCTGTGAACCTGTTGCTCTGGTAGGCAAATTGAGTGAATCCAAATTGCTTCTCAGTCAGGAGTTACATAGAAACATATAAAACCTACAGCACATTACAGGCCCTTCAGCCCACAAAGTTGTGCCAAACATGTCCCCCCCTTAGAAATTACTAGGCTTACATATAGCCCTCTATTTTACTAAGCTCCATGTACCTATCTAAAAGTTTCTTAAAAGACCCTATCATATCCGCCTCCACCACCGTTGCTGGCAGCCCATTCCACGCACTCACACAAGAGGACACAGGTTTAAGGTGCTTGGAAGTAGGTACAGAGCAGATGTTGAGGTAAGTTTTTTATGCAGGGTGGTGACTGTGTGGAATGGGCTGCCAACAACAGTGGTGAAGGCGGAAATGATAGGGTCTTTTAAGAGATTCCTGGATGGATACATGGAGCTTAGAAAAATAGAGGGCCTAGGGAAGCCTAGCTAGTTCTAAGGTAAGGATGTGTTCAACACAGCTTTGTGGGCCGAAGGGCCTGTATTGTGCTTTAGGTTTTCTATGTTTCTATGTATTCCATTGAACTGCGGCTGCTAAGTTAACAAATTTCATGACATATGCTGGTGATAATAAACCTGATTCTGATTCTGATTATACAATGCTTTGGGGCCTTCATGTATGACACCTCCGGTAAATGTCACAAATTGGAGGGATGGAGACCCTGGTGACTATCTTGGCAGTTTTTACTATACTTTGTAGGGTCCTACAGTCCGATGCCTTGCTACTTCTGTGCCACACAATGATGCAGCTAAACAGGACACTCTCAATGTACATTCATTGTACATTCTCTTAACCTGCGCCTTTCTGAGGTCCACAGTCACCAGTCTCAGATCTCTTGTCTACGTTGAGACTCAGGTTGTTCTTACAGCATTTGACCAGCCCCTTTACCTTCTCTCTGTACGCTGACCTCCAGTGAGGTGGATGATTCCACTTGAGCTGGATCTGCCTGTGATATGTTACAGTATGAGTGCTGGGCAGATGGGTGCTGAGTCCCAGTGAGGGCGGTTTACCCACCTGCCTCTGAGGGATGATTGTGGTAAATGCTAAGACAAAATTGAGGAACAACATTCTGGCTTATGAGGCATCATTTTCTTGATGAGACAGGGCGGAGTGGAGGGCTGAGGCTCTGGTATCATTAGTGGACTGGTTTCAGTGGTAGGCAAACTGGAAAGGCTCCAATTTAGCTGGTCGATGAGATTCTATCCAATCCATTACCAGCTTCTCAAAGCAATTCAGGCCCTGGGCAGTAATTGTTTAGGCCAGTTTCTGTTGCTCTCTTGGGCACCAGAATAATGGCGGCTGCCTTGAGTTTGTAGGGATGGCGTACTCCTGTAAAGAGATGTTAAAGATGTCCATTAAGGCCTCAGTTAGCTGGGCAGCACAATCCCTCTGCACCAGACCAGGTATGTTGTCCAGCCTCACAGCTTTGTGTGAGCATACCCTGGCTAGGACCCCATTCACCTTGGCACCTGTTCCTCATGGGGGGGGGGGGAGGTGTGTCAAATCATACACAGAAGACATTCAGCACATCAGGAAGGGATTCATGAAAGAAATTCTATAAATTACCTTTATTTTCATTGTGCAGTGCAATAGTATTTGGTTTTAGTGAAAGGAGAATATGACTTAAATAAGATTAATTGTTTGAGCTGTCATCTTGTGTGGGGAAGCTTGGGGATCCCCCAGTTTAGTTCTTTGTCTGTAGCTTACATGACTTTTCTCATCTTCTGCTGACCCATTGCCTCTTGGATTCAAATTCCATACCAGGGGTTTGAAATGAACACCAAGGATTCCAAGCACATAACCCTGTCATTGTTAGCACCAACTATTTCCACCTCTGCACCTCCTTCGGACTTCACTCTGACCTCAGCTCACTTGCTGCTGAATGCCTTACAAACAACATCATTACAATCAGATGTGTTCAGTGCACTCCCAAGTAGATTCTCTTGTTCTCCCTTTCCAAAAACTCTGCTCTTCACAAAAATATAGATCTGGTTTCCATGGCACTGGCTGTAGAAATCCAAAGGTCCCAAAACTTGCAGTGCCCTGTGGATCTAGGTCATAATGTTTCATTGTAACACAAAGTTCCATTCACACATTACATTTCATTTATTTTTTTAATTTAGAGATACAGCTTGGTTACAGGCCCTTCCACACCAATTACACCTATGTACACAATTAACCTCCTAACCAGTATAGTTAACCATACGGTCACTGGGAGAGCATACAAACTCCTTACAGACAGCGGTGGGGATTGAACCTCTGTCACAGGTACTGTAAAGCAATGTACCTCCCACGTCTCAGCTTACTGACCTTAGCTCCCAATTGCACAGTGTGCTGGTTTTATTTTGCCTCTGTTTTGAAGTTCTGTGACTCCGTGCTCCCTTATCTTGGCAATTCCCTCCTGATATTCAACCTTTCTAGATCTGTATGTTGTTCCAGTTCTGGTTTCTTGATCATTCAAAATTTAATGGCTCACCATTGGTAGCTGCATTTCAGCTGCCAAAGGCACTGGTTGTGAAATCTTGTTCATCAGCCACTTGATCTGCAACCTTTCTCTCAGCTTGAAGGTGCTGCTTTATTTCTTTAACTGAAGGTTTAGCCCATTTGCACTAGTTTCTTCAATATGCAGTTAGAATTTGCTCCCTGGAGTTTTTTTTCACCATCAATATGCTTTATAAAAGCTGGTTGTTGTTGTTTTTGTTATCGTCATCACAGCTTTGAAAACGTGATCTGAATGTTTAAGAAAGAAGCTTATGTGCGGATATTGTCGTTTCTTTGAGCCTGATTAACACGAACTCAATCTGCCAGTCTTGATAATATCTTGGTATTAGACAGCTGTGCACCTTTAGTTGTATTGATTTAAGATATGCTTTCAATTCATTGAGAATTAGCAATTAACTCATAAAAAATCATTAAATATATATGTCTCAGAGTTCTTGCTATTCCAAGAGTAAAATCCCTCACTTTAACTGTTGAGCACAGGAAAAAGGCTAGACTACGAAGCTGAGGATTTGAGTAAGGCTACTTCAAACACCTAATGCAATATATTGTGATGTTTCCTTGTGATTAAAAAGTCGGCAAGGCCATTTAATGCTGCTTGATACACAAGTAGAGTCAGCAAAGACCTAACTCTGAATCCGCGAGGATTACATTCCCTTTATATCACACTGGGATGATCTGACTGAGATCTACATTGGCACTGCAAGTATAATTGGGATTTTGGAGGTTTTGAACAACTTCAGCCAGTTCCATGGAGACCAGATTAATAGGCCTCATTTATTCACAATGGTGAAGCAACTGCTAGGAAGGACCAAAACTCGATTGATGTTTGACCAGTTTCCATTATTCAGAACTCAATTGGGAACAGTACTAACGCCGTCATGTTCACTAACTCTCTCAAATTAGGCTGCCTCCCAAATAATGGGCAGACAGAAATAATTGGCATCTGGAAATCAACCAAATGTACTAGCAGCCAGCCATGACAACAAATAGAAAGAAATTGGCTCATAATCACTTGTTTTTGAAGTTGAGGCTCATGAGTAAACTTCAGATGATAGTTAGGCATTGAGAGATAATACTTTTTAATAAAGAGAATTTGTACTCTTGAAATGTTGGCTACATTAAATTCAAATTACTCTCTCTGTATATTTCAAAGGAGAAAACTTGTAGATATGACCTTAAGTCACAGAATTGTCTCTTTTTTATTTGAAGGGAACAATATTAAGGAGCAAGTGTGTTAAATTATATGCTTATATTTAAGAAGTATTGCTTTAATTCTTAAACCTTTATTTCTTGCTGTGGATTGTTTGATTGTGGATTGCTGCATATGTTGGAAATGAGGTAATCATCCCCGGTTCCTGGGCACTGTATATAAAACTCCACAGTACCTAATAATGTACCTGTGTCTAATAAACTGGCCACAGAGTGTATATTCATGGCCTTCTGCTGCTGTAACCCATCCATTTCAAGGTTCAATGTGTTGTGTGTTCAGAGATGCTCTTCTGCACACCACTGTTGTAACACATTGTTATTTGAGTTACAGTCAGCTTGAACCATTAACCATATAACCATATAACAATCACAGCACGGAAACAGGCCATCTTGGCCCTCCTAGTCTGTGCCGAACCCTTAATCTCACCTAGTCCCACCTACCCGCACTCAGCCCATAACCCTCCACTCCTTTCCTGTTCATATACCTATCCAATTTTACCTTAAATGACACAACTGAATTGGCCTCTACTACTTCTACAGGAATCTCATTCTACACAGCTATCACTCTTTGAGTAAAGAAATACCCCCTCGTGTTTCCCTTAAACTTCTGCCCCCTAACTCTCAAATCATGTCCTCTAGTTTGAATCTCCCCTACTCTCAATGGAAACAGCCTGTTCACGTCAACTCTATCTATCCCTCTCAAAATTTTAAATACCTCGATCAAATCCCCCCTCAACCTTCTACGCTCCAATGAATAGAGACCTAACTTGTTCAACCTTTCACTGTAACTTAATTGCTGAAACCCAGGTAACATCCTAGTAAATCGTCTCTGCACTCTCTCTAATTTATTGATATCTTTCCTATAATTCGGTGACCAGAACTGCACACAATATTCCAAATTTGGCCTTACCAATGCCTTGTACAACTTTAGCATTACATCCCAACTTCTGTACTCAATGCTTTGATTTATAAAGGCCAGCGTTCCAAAAGCCCTCTTCACCACCCTATCTACATGAGACTCCACTTTCAGGGAACTATGCACAGTTATTCCTAGATCTCTCTGTTCCTCTGCATTCCTCAATGCCCTACCATTTACTCTGTATGTTCTATTTGGATTATTCCTGCCAAAATGTAGAACCTCACACTTCTCAGCATTAAACTCCATCTGCCAATGTTCAGCCCATTCTTCTAACCAGCATAAATCTCCCTGCAAGCTTTGAAAATCCACCTCATTATCCACAACACCTCCTACCTTAGTATCATCGGCATACTTACTAATCCAATTTACCACCCCATCATCCAGATCATTTATGTATATTACAAACAACATTGGGCCCAAAACAGATCCCTGAGGCACCCCGCTAGTCACCGGCCTCCATCCCGATAAACAATTATCCACCACTACTCTCTGGCATCTCCCATCTAGCCACTGTTGAATCCATTTTATTACTCCAGCATTAATACCTAACGACTGAACCTTCTTAACTAACCTTCCTTGCGGAACTTCCATGTGGCCATTCTGGCCATTCTCCTCTGACCCCTCTCATTAACACAGAGCCCACCACTCAATGGATTTTTTTTGTTTATTCATATCATTCTCTGTAAACTCAGAGATGGTTTTGCGTGAAAATTCCAGGAGATCAGCAGTCTCTGAGATACTCAAACCACCCTGTCTGGCACCAACAATCATTCCATGGTCAAATTCACTTAGATCCCATTTCTTCCCCATTCTGATGTTTGGTCGGAACAAACCTCTTGACCATGTCTGCATGCTTTTATGCATTGAGTTGCTGTCACATGATTGGCTGATTAGAAATTTGCATTAACGAGCAGCTGTATAGGTGTACCTAATAAAGTGGCCACTGTGTGTGTCAGGTGACTACTATTTATCATTATAGTACAGCTTCACTATGTAAAAGTGCAATGTAACTTCAGATAGGTATGAGAATACACATTCCATATTGGAAACTCATTTAGGGTAGAAAATTCGCACACTGTGACCGGTGAGAGTTGAATATTATGCTGCACCTTCACAATAGTTCTCCATGTCTCCCACCCCCAATCTCTGTTCATTAATCCTATCCTCCAACTACCCACCCAAGCTGAATTTTAACCTTCACCCCATACTGTTTGGCCGCTTCCTAATCACCAAGCTGAATTCAAGCTTGTCTGGTGTATTGAACTTTTCACAACCGATACTCAGCCCTGACCAGGTCTCAGTTCAGACAGGAGCTAATTAAGTTCACAGATGGGAGCCCATAACCAAAATTAACATTGGTACACCACTGCTGTGACATCCAGTGCACACGTTACAACATACCAGAGTTTCTCAGCTTTTCTACATTGATAAGAGTCTGTGCAAAAATGGACTTAAAAAATGATCTCACTAACGCCGATAGCTATATGTAATTGGCAAAGCTTGCTTTTTCGTAAAGTAAAATTTCAAGAACAAGGATCCAGTTTTGAAATATAAAATTAGATTTGCTTATACTGCTATGTTTAAAAACAAGAAGACAATCAAGTTCTTTGTAGTTTTTAATGTTAAGAATTATTAGTTAAGATCTGAGCCAAGATGTGAAATCAAATTGCATGACATTTGGTTCATTTCCCCCTTCAGCACTCTGTTTTGTAACTGTGTCATAGCAACAGCCTTTTTGTTTCTCCAAAATGTTACTATGCAAAGTTATTACCAGGGAAACAGCGAGAAACATAAACAGAAAGTCATGGAGAACACTGCTTTATCAGCACATGTTAATCAAGTTCACCAATACTCTGTAACATAAATGGCAGCTCTCCTGGATGTGAGGGTGTACAGTATTAATTTTTGTTTCTCCCTATATAATATTCCAGAAATATAGAATTATGCAGGACAGAAACAGGGGCTGCTCATTACCCCGGCTTCAAAGGTTACAAAGGTACATTTAATGTCAGAGAAATGTATACAATACGCATCCTGAAACGCTTTGCCTTCGCAACCATCCATGGAAGCAGAGGAGTGCCCCAAAGAATGAACGACAGTTAGATGTAAGAACCCCAAATCCTCGCCCCTCCCCCACATAAGCAGCAGCAAAGCAATGATCCTCCCCCACCAAAAAAAATCATTGGTGCCCCCCACCGAACACTCAAGCGTGCAGCAAAGCATCAGTAAAGACACAGGCCTGCAGTACCCCAAAGACTACTCGTTCACCCAGTATTCAACATACCACAGGCTCTCTCTCTCCCTGGGAAGGGAAAAGGAGGTGTCCCCGTTTCACAGTGAAATGGGGCTTGCCTGCATACTTTGCACAATTGCCCAATGACTTTAAATATTTGGGTAGAGGACTGCAAAATATTGTCTTATAGACATGTACGGTTATTGGATTTTGAATTGCTTTTTTTAGCTCAACCATATAGTTAAGGAGACTGATAGGTGAGATGCTCAGGACAGAGATCATGGAAATTGTCTTCATCATCTGCTGCTGCATTCACTTTCTTATCCATTTATTTACCCACTTGTATTTCCCAGCTTCTTTAAACATTCTCATAATCACACATTCCCCGTCTTCACACTGAAATTCATGATTACTCTTGAACTCAGACCCTGATCATCTTTACCCTATTCTTTTTCACTCCTTTTCCTCCACTAGTATTCATCACCTCATTCTGACTCATTCCTTTTCTTCCTCAGAGGCTGATCTTTACACACCACTTTGCCTTGAGGAGAGTTCCAAAGGCTCATAAATCTTTAAGGGCAAAAGCAAAAAGTCACCTTGTCTCTGCTAGAAATGGATGGACCCTGATGTTAAAACAGTGACCCATTGTTTCAAAATTCTCCCACGACCAGGAACCTTTGCTCCATTTCCATTATTTTTATAGAAAATTCCACATTTTCACTTCTAATACTCTGTTTGCCAGATGTTTGCCTACTCAACTAATCTATCCACTTGCATTATTCTTAATGTCTCTTCCCAGCACACATTTCCTGATGACAGAAATGTAAGTGAAAAAGTAGAGGCCATAAAAGTAGAGGCTATCATTCAAATCTTTTGTATAAATTGGAAAATATGCAGCCCCAGCATAGATGGTGAAGGGTTTCGGCCTGAAACGTTGACTGTACTCTTTTCCATAGATGCTGCCTGGCTTCTGAGTTTCTCCAGCATTTTGTGTGTGTTGCTTGGATTTCCAGCATCTGCAGACTTTTTTCTTGTTTGTCTTTCTATCTTTAAATAGCAGGGAGGGTTTAAACTAATTTGTTAGGGGGATGGGAACCAGAGTGACAGGGCTGAGGAAGGGGAAAACAGAAATAAATCAAAGATAGTGTGCAACAGAAATGATAGAAAGGACAGGCAGGAGATGAGGCATAGTCACAGCCAGTGGGATGGGTTACAGGGCAATAGAAGCGTGGTACAGTTAAAACAGAAAGCAACAAATACTGGACTGAAAATGTTGTATTTGAATGCACTCAGCATAAGAAATAATGTGGACGATCTTGAAATACAGCTGCAGATTGGGAAGTGTGATGTTGTGGCCATCTCTGAAACTTGGCTAGAGGATGGCTGCCATTGGGAGCTGAATGTCCAAAGATATACGGTGTATTGGAAAGATAGGTTAGTAGGCAGAGAGAGTGGTGTGGCTCTGTGTATAAGAAATAATATTAAATAATTAGAACGAGATGACATAGGATCAGAAGGTGTAGAGTCTCTATGGGTCGGGTTAAGAAATGACAAGGGTAAAAGGACCCTAATGGAAGTTGTATACAGGCCTCCAAACAGTAGCTGGGATGTGGATTACAAATGACAGCAGGAAATAGAAAAGACATGTCATGATAATCGTTGGGGATTTTAACATGAAAGTGGATTGGGAAAACCAGGCCAGTACTGGACCTCAAGAGAGAGATTTGTAGAATGTCTAAGGGATGGCTTTTTAGAACAGCTTGTTATTGAGCCCACTGGGGAATCGGCTCTGCTGGACTGGGTGTTATGCAGTGATCTGTAGGTGATAAGAAAGCTTAAGGTTAAGGAACCCTCAAGGAACAGTGATCACAATATGATCGAGTTCACATTGAAACTTGAAAGGGAAAAGATAACATCTAATGTGTTGGTATTTCAGTGGAATAGAAGGAATTACAATGGCATGAGAGGGGAACTGGCCAAAGTTGACTGGAAAGGGTCACCAACAGGAAGGACAACAGAGCAGCAATGGTGGAGTTCCTGCAAAAAATGCGGGAAATGCAAGACAGATATATTCCTATTAAGAAGAAATTTTTGAATAGAAGAAGGACACTACTGTGGCTGACAACTGAAGTCAGAGCCAAAGTAAAAGCAAAAGAGAGGGTATACAAGGAAGTAAAAGCTAGTGGGAAGATAGTGGATTGGGAAGTTTTTAAAAACTTGCAGAAGGAAACTAAGAAGGTCATTAGGAAGGAAAAGGTGAATTATGAAAGGAAGTTGGTGACTAATATCAAAGAAGATACTAAAAGCTTCTTTAAGTATATAAAGGGTAAAAGAGAGTTGAGGGTAGATATAGGACCAATAGAAAATGATGCTGGAGATATTATAGAGAGACGCAGAGGTGGCAGAGGAACTGAATGTGTATTTTGCATCAGTCTTCACAGTGGAAGACATCTGCAGTATACCGGACATTCAAGAGTGTCAGGGAAGTGAAGTTTGTGCAGTGAAAATTACAACTGAGAAGGTGCTCAGGAAGCTTTATGGTCTGATGGTGGATAAATCTCCTGGACCTGATGGAATGCACTCTTGGATTCTAAAGAAAGAAGGTGGAGAAATTACAGAGACATTAACAATGATCTTTCAAGAATCGATAGATCCTGGCATTGTACTGGATGACTGGAAAATTGCAAATGTTACTCTGCTAGTTAAGAAGGGTGGGAGGCTGCAGGAAGGAAACTGTAGACCTGTTAGCCTAACATCAGTGGTTGGGAAGTTGTTGGAATCGACTGTTAGGGATGAGATTAACAAATACCTGGAGGCACATGATAAGGTAGGTCAAAGGCAGCATGGTTTCCTGAAAGGAAAATTCTGCCTGACAAACCTACTGCAATTTTTTGAGGAAATTACAAGCAGGATAGACAAAGGACATGCCATAGATGCGGTGTACTTGGATTTTCAGAAGGCCTTTGACAAGGTGCTGCACATGAGGCTACTTAGCAAGATAAGAGCCTATGGAATTGCAGGTGATTTACTAGCATGGGTGGAGCATTGGCTGATTGGCAGAAAACAGAGAATAGGAATAAAGGGATTTTATTCTGGCTGGCTTCCAGTTGTCAGTGGAGTTCCATAGGGGTCGGTGTTGGGATCTCTGCTTTTTACAATTTATGTCAATGATTTGGACTATGGAATTAATGGATTTGTGGCTAAATTTGCTGATGATACAAAGATAGGTGGAGGAGCGGGTAGTGTTGAGGAAACAGAAAGCCTGCAGAGATACTTAAATGGCTTAGGGGAATGGGCAAAGAAGTGGCAAATGAAATACAGCTTTGGAAAATGTATGGTCATGTACTTTGCTGGAAGATATAAACGGGCAGTCTATTTTATAGATGGGGAGAGAATTCAAAATGCAGAAATGCTCCCCAACGATCATTACTCCCCAACGCCATTCGGCTCTACAATTCAACCACCAGGGGCAAGACATGTTAAAGTGCCGGGGTTAGGACTGAGCTTAAGTTACCACTCAATGCACTTTAGTAACTATTTAAGAACTTTTTAAAAGCTATTTATTAAAGCTTTTTGGGAGGGTGATTTTAGATGCATATCATATTTATATTGAGTTAAATACTGTATGTAATTAGTTTTGCTACAATAAGTGTATGGGACACTGGAAAAATGTTGAATTTCCCCTTGGGGATGAATAAAGTATCTATCTATCTATCCATCTATCTATCTATCTATCTATCTATCTATCTATCTATCTATCAAAGGGACTTGGGAGTCCTTGTGCAAGATTCCCTAAAGGTAACCTCCAGATTGAGTTGGTGGAGCAGAAGGCGAATGCAATGTTGTCATTCATTTCTAGAGGTATAGAATATAAGAGCAGGGATGTGTTGTTGAGACTCTATAAGGCACTCATGAGACCACACTTGGAGTATTGTGTGCAGTTTTGGGCTCATTATTTTAGAAAGGATATACTGACATTAGAGAGGGTTCAGAGAAGATTCACGAGAATGATTCCAGGAATGAAAGGGTTACTGTATGAGGAACATCTGGCAGCTCAAGAGGCTGTATTCCCTGGAGTTCAGGAGAATGAGGAGGGATCTCATAGAAACATTCCGAATGTTAAAAGGCCTGAACAGATTAGATATTTCAAAGTTATTTCCCATGGTAGGGGAGTCTAGGACAAGAGGGCACGACTTCAGGATTGAAGGACATCCATTTAGAACTTTGAGAACATTGCTCACTGCAACAGGTATTTCCAATTCTCCTATGTACTACCATTAGTCCTTGGTAATACCAAGGACTACCATTTTCCACAGCTTACACACTCCACAGTGACCTGTGTCTCAGTCACCTTGTTCTATTTCCTGTGTAAACGTTGACCTTACTGTGTCCTCCATCCTGTTATCTGTGCGTTTAATTTTCCTATGATCAGATTTGTCTCTTTTTTTTGCCATTGTCTGTTTATTTTTACTCGAATCTTTTTGCATCCAGGCAGATTTTTACAACCAAATCATTTTCCATCTCTGACTGCAGGCTTCTGAGACTGATTGCTTGTGTTGTCCATCAGCAATGCCCAGTGCGTACGTCACACATTTTCTGTAAACTGGTCCAACCTTTCTAGCGGCCATATTTGTTGTTCATTGTGACTGTAAATGTCGTCAGGTGTAGTGTGGTTAGAGATAGCATCTGTATGGAGCTGAGGAATTATCATCTATAATGATCTCCAGGGATACCAGCACACTAGCAACAACAAACACGTTTATATCGCACATATGATGAATGATGCATTTTACACTTTGGATGCCAATACAGCCCAATCATAAATTCAAACATATTCTTGAAAATAAACTAGAAATAAAACACAGAAATCGGTGAAGGACTAAATTTTGACCACAGCTCATTTAACGAATATCACATGAACAAAGTTTGTATAAAATCAGATTACAAACCAAATCTTTGAGATTGGCAGCATTTCCTTGTCCACTGTGTGTCGTTGGACAATGGCCCATTTATTGGACAGTGTGAACAGAAAGGCTCTGCAGGAAACGTCAGAAAGTTGGCATCTCCACACAGTATCGTGCGGTGTGTTACTCCAGAAGAGCTGACATTTCTTCAGATCCCACGTGAATTAGCATCACGACTGAAAAGTACACGAGTTTGATTCATATTGAAACAGCAGTTCTTTTGTTCTAAATTCTCCCTTTTCAAGACTGCTTTTCGTACGTCTCTTTGTGCCAAACAAAATCCTGACAGAGTGACCTATCTCCAACTTTCTGTCAGTGCTGATATCGAGTTGAGCCAGGTGCAGTTAGGTGGGTGTTGCCCCTTATTCACAGCTCTCCATTCCAAACATGAGCAATGCTTAGCTTCCACTTGACTTGGAGCTTCAAGGGCTCCAGCTGGAGTGTGCGCCCTGCGTGTGAAGCGAGCATGAAGTCAGCTCATGTCTCTCTCTCCACAATGAGGCACAGCGTGTTGACTTTCTGGTGTATCTCAGTACAAAGTAGGCTTTCTGCACTGCAAGGCAATGTGCACATGGTTTGCACCTTTCAAATTATCTATGACCCGTATCACAGAGTACAGGTGTCAAAGATATAACATTTAGCAGTTCTTCTGATGACGTACTGGCTCAACCACTACTTTGGGGTGTGGTTGCTCCAATCGTTTTGATGGCGGTTGGGATATTACAGCCTGAGTTATTTATTTCTGGTAGTTTTGTTAAACCTGTCTTTCCTTCTGAAGTTTTTATTTTGTTATTTTATCTTTTGTAATAAAGTCAAAGGAATTAAAATGCCAACATTCTGTATTTTATATGAGAGCATGGAATGTGGGAGTGATTAACTTGTAGCACTTGGAAGAATGGTCCATTATAGACTTTTACCAGTTTACAGGAGTCCCATTTTATTTGTAGAACTAGAACATGCTAGGCCCAGAAACTGATGAATAGCGAATGTTAATATTAATGAGATAGCACTGAATTTTTAATCTATTTTCAAATAAAAACCATCCAATATGCTGAGCGTATTATGAACAAAGTCACCATTAATCAGCTTTTGTTGTAAGCACATGGAAATGAGGTAAGGATATCGAGTGAGAAAGTCTTTCATTGCCAGCACTGGAGTATTGACCACTTCTGGTATTCACCTTGTATATGTGGCAGGAGTGGCAATTTGTTTGTAAAATAGGACCATGTAGGAGAGGACATTTCTTGTGGTAGAATCTGAAACTAGGAATCATTGTTTCAAAGTAAATCTTTTTTATGACTACTGCACATCTATGAAACTCTTCCTCGAAGGACAGGAAGTGAAGCCTTTGAATACTTCAAAGGTAGAGGTCTGTGGGCTTTTAGATATAGAAGATTCTGAAACGTTAATGGGTTGGGTAGCAATGCAAAGCTGAGGTTACTTTAAGATCAGGCCTGATCTTCTTGCTCCAGATTCCAATGTCTGCAGTCTCTTGTGTCAGCCATGATCTTGCTGACTGGTTTACATCTACATCTAACTTGTGCGGTCCAGCTGAAGGTAATGGAGCATGCAGGGATGAATACAGCCAATAACAATGCGGTCACCACATGCAACCAAGGATGGAATTGACTCTAAATGCTATTTAATGACTTTTTGGTTAAATAGCTTGCACAATAAATCTTCTTGTTTTAAAAACAGTACATGCTGGAAACACTTAGCAGTTTTAAGAGAAACAGTGTTAACAATTCAGACCAAAGACTGCACACTGGGATAAAGGGGAGCCAAGTTAGTTGTAGGTTGCAAACAGTGGGGAAGGAATAGATCAGACAATGAGAATGTTTCTAATAAGGTGGTTGGCTTTTAACAAAGCCATCTGGTTAATACAGAATCAGAATCAGAGTCAGGTTTAATATCACCGGCATCTGTCATGAAATTTGTTAAGTTTGCTGCAGCAGTACAATGCAATACATGATAATATAGAAAAAATGTGAATTACATTAAGTGGATATTTATAAAATATGTAAATTAAATAAGTAGAGCAAAAAGAAAGGAAATAAAAAGTAGTCAGGTAGTATTCAAGGGTTCAATGTCCATTCAGAAATCAGATGGCGGAGGGGAAGAAGCTGTTCCTGAAATGTTGCGTGTTTGCATCAGGCTCCTGTAACTCTTTACTGATGGTAGCAATGAGAAGAGGGCATGTCCTGGGTAATGGGGATGCTTAATGATAGACAATGCCTTTCTGAGGCACTGCTCCTTGAAGATGTCTTGGATACTACGGAGGCTAGTGCCCATGATGCTGACTAATTGTACAACTCTCTGCAGCTTACTTCAGTCCTATACAGTAGCCCCCCCCCCCCCCACACACACACACACCCACCAGATGGTGATGCAGCAAGTCAGAATGCTCTTGATGGTACTTCTGTAGAAATATATACAAGTGTTTTAGGTGACATACCAAATCTCCTCAAACTCCTAATGAAATATAGCTGTTGTCTTGCCTTCTTTACAGCTGCATTGAATTGTTGGGACCAGGTTAGATCCTCAGAGATATTAATACCCAAGAACATGAAATTGCTCACTCTCTCCACTTCTGATCCCTTTATAAGAATTGGTTCATGTTCCCTCATCCTACTCTTTCTGAAGTCCACAATCAGCTCTTTCGTCTTACTGACGTTGAGTGCAAGGAGACACCACTCAACTAACTGATATATCTCACTCCTGTACACCCTCTCTTCACCATCTGAGATTCTAGCAACAATGGTTGTATCATCAGCAAATGTATAGATGGAATTTAATAGCCACCCAGTCATGGGTGTAGAGAGAGTAGAGCAGTGGGCTAAGCACACATCCCTGAGGTGTGCCCGTGTTGATTGTCAGTAAGGTGGAGATGTTATTACCAATCCACACAGATTGGGATCTTCCGGTTACATTAACGAGGCATATTAAAGAGGGGAAACTCTCAAAGGACTTGTGAAAGCTGCGAAATGCAGGTGAGAGCTGCCAGTGTTAACGGAGAGAGTAAAACTGAGCTATGTTTTCACATGTGTGATCATGAGGACAATTTAGCCTACAGAGTGTTTGTCAACTCACTAATTCTCATAGCATTTTCTCCACACATTTCCATCAATTTCCCTCAGAGTAAAGAGAATTTACAGTCCATCTAGTTGTCCTCCTCCTACCTGAATGAAGACAGAGACTAAAGATCAAGGCTCCAGAAGTGAGGACAATGAAGCAGTGGCTGCAGGAGAGTCTATGAGGCTGCTTCAGTTCAGTGGACTTGCCCATGCTTAAGGACTTGGAACAAATACACCATGGTTGACAGAGACTTTATGAAGTCAGTCGTGAATTAGTGTGTCCCCACAAGATCATTTGGAGTCTGCTGCAAGTAAAATACAAAAGATTCAGGACGACTCCACATGCCAACTGGCAACTCTGAACCAAACTGATGTAGTTGCCCCACAAGCGCAACAGGGCTTGAAAGCTACCACCTCCTATAAAGAAAAACCAAGCAAAATGACAATAAAGTTTAATGTCAGGTGAGCTCAATGCCTTTTATGCTCTCTTTGACCAACAAAACATGGAGGCTCCTTCATGAACTCCCACAGCTCCTGACAACCCTGTGACTTCAGTCTCTGAGGCTATTTTAAGGGTATCCTTCAGGAGGGGGAACCCACGGGAAGCATCTGGCCCAGACTGGGTACCTGACCGGATACTGAAGATGTGCTGATCAACTGGAGTGTTCACTGATACCCTTAACTTCTCACTTCGACCTTCTGAGGTACCCACCTGCTTCAAGCAAGCTTCAACTATACTGGTGCCCAAGAAGAACATGGCAACATGCCTCAGCGACTATAGTCCAGTAGCACTTGCATCCACAGTGATGCTTTGAGAGGTTGGTGATGAACTCCTGCCTGAAGAGCAACTTAGCTCCTCTCCAGTTCGCCAACCATCGCAACAGGTCACGGCCAATGCCATTTAATTCGTTCTTCGTTCAACCCTGGAACATCTGGACACTGGAGATGCACACATCTGGATGCTCTTCATGACTAAAGCTCTGCACTCAACACTATCATCCCCTCAAAACTAATCAATAAGCTCCAAGACTTAGTACTCAATACATCCTTGTGCAACAGGATCCTCGATTTGCTCACTTGCAGACCCCAGTCAGTTCAGATTGGCAACAACATCTCCTCCACAATCAACAGTGCACCACAAGGCTGTGGTCTTAACCCTTGTTCTAGTTTTTTATACTTATGTCTGTGGGGCTAAGCACAGCTCCAATGCCATATTTAAGTTTTGGCCAAATCAAAGGTGGTGATGAATCAGCGTACAGGAGGGAGATTGAAAATCTGGCTGCATGGCACCACAACAACAACCTCTCACTCAATATGAGCAAGACCAAGGAACTGATTATTGATTTCAGGATGAGGAAACTGGAGGTTCGTGAGCCAGTCATCATTGGGAGGTGGGGGGGGGGGGGGGTGGGAATCAGAGGTGGAGAAGGTCAGCAATTTTAAATTCCTTGACATTATCAGTTCAAAGGATCTGTTCTGGGCCCAGCACATAAATGCTACCACAAAGAAAGCAGAGCAGTGCCTCTACTTCCTTAGAAGTTTGTGAAGATTTGGCATGTCATCCAAAACTTCAACAAACTTCTGTAGATGTACAGTGGAGCACATACCCAGTGGTTGCATCTGATGCACCATCAATAACTCACACTGAGACGTAAGGTGAGATATCGGCTTTTATTGACTGGAAGAAGGAACCAGGAGTGAGTGTCCATCATACTATGTCCTGGAGACTGAGGCCGAGCGTCAGGCCTCAGATCGCCTTTATACAGGGGCCTGTGGGAGGAGCCACAGGAGCAGTCAGCAGGGGGCGTGTCCAGACAGGCACATAGTTCACCACAGCGTCATAGTCAGGAATGGAAACAGCAATGTCTCAGGACCCACACCCACAGGCTCAGGAACAGTTACTATCCTTCAACCATCAGGCTCTTGAACCAGATGGGAAAACTTCACTCACCCCAACACAGAACTGTTCCCACAATCTATGGACTCAGTTTCAAGGACTCTTTATCTCACGTTCCCGATATTTTTTGCTTATTTATTTATAATTATTTTGTTCTCTTTTGTACGTACACAGTTTGTTGTCTGTCTCGTTGTGTGTGCGATTTTTCATTAATTCCATGAATGTTTTGTATTTACTCTGAATTCCCACAAGAAGATAAATCTTAGGGTTGTAAATGGTGGCATACATGTACTTTGGTAAAAAATTTACTTTGAACTTTAACAATTTATAGCATGTTACTCTCTTTTTAGAGACCAGGCTACATTATCGTCCATCGTCCTCTCAACAACTCAAACTCCCAACTGGTCCAATGTCGCTCCTTCCAAATCCATATTGCTTGTTTAACTTGTTATTATTCCGGACATCTTGCAGTCTCACATACAAAAAGTATGGAGATTTGTATGCCCGAAATATCCTTTCTGTCTGAGGTTTCATTGACTGTTTTTCATTAATGTGGCAACTATTTTAAGCAGGTGTTACATGTTGAGTGAAAGTTGTACAGCACAGAAACGGGGTCTTTTGGCCCAACTCAGCTTATTGATGTTAATCCTATTTGCCTGTATTAAGCCCATTTCCCTCTACTCATTCTCTTTCAAAGTATCTGTCCAAATACCTTTTAAACATTCTAATTGTATCTGCCTTAAACCATTCTTCTGGCAGCACCTTCCCTATAATTACCATCCTCCATATGCCCCTCAGACCTCCTTTAAATTTCTCCCATCACCTTAAATCAATACCCTCTAGTTTTAGACTTGGCTCATCCAAGGAAAAAGACACTTTCTATGCCACTCATTAATCTCTATAAGGTCACCCTTGGAGTCCTACAAGGTGGTGCAAGTGAACCCAACCTGTCCAATCTCCCTTTTTAAATAAATCCCTCCATTTCAGTCAACATCATTCTTGTAGAGTGGCAAATGGAACTAGATGCAATACTCCAAATGATACTTGTCCAATTTTTGTCAATTGCAAGACACTTATTCTTCAAAAAAATGTAAATATATTTGTATTGGTTGATGGAATATTCTATTACAGAACTCCATATAAAGTTGTCTCCTTGGCCAATAGCAATCATTCAATACCACGAAAGCACCATATTCGTACACTATAAAATAGAGAGTTTTCAATATTTGAAGTGAAATTATCACCTGACAAGAATGTTTGAACATTGCGGAACTTCAACTTTCCATTCCCTGTTTTGTTGATTCTGCCATTAGCAGTTGTCTATGTCAACAAATTAATTGAGGGAGAATGAAGAAAATTATTTGCGCACTTAAACATCTGTTTGCTTGAAAAGAGTGATTTGAGTAGAACTTCTTTAAGCATAGTTCTTCAATAGCATGAAGATAAATGAATAACAGAAGGAAAAGCACCTAACACGAACTAGAGCTTTTAGAACATGTATCTGATCATAAAATCACATGTCGAAGGCTGATGCTATTCCTCAAACCCTTTCTGAACTGTACTAACCACATAGATAATATCAGAACATTTAACTTGTTGTCACTTATTCGTATTTGCTTTTATAATTTTGGGGGTTTAAGGACAGAATAAATGATCCTGACCTCCATTTCCTTTTTAACTGCTAAATTCAGATCCTCGTACTAACTTCAAACCAGAGACCCATTTTTTTCTGATAACTACTCTGGATTTTTTAAGGTTAATAGTGGGATATTTCAGTCTTTTAACAGGCAAAACTGATATAACACCTTGAAACAATGGTTACTTGGCTTTGATAAATATATGATTACCACCATTTGCCAGCTCTGACTCAGCTTCAATTATCACATATACTTCAATGTTTATGAAATACTTCTATTTCCTGTCTCCAAAAGCAAAGTGGGGTTGACAGAAATGGTCAATAGTTACTATTGTAACCCGGTGCTACAGCGCTAACCTCTCTTGGTTATCAGTGGCGATACTGGCAATTATTGTTTCGTATCCCATCATGGACAGAAATGCAATTTTTTCAGACAATATTAATCCAAGACATTAAATTCTATTTGCCAAAGAGGGAACAGGTCTCTTTTCTTAATATAGGTTACAAAAACTAAGTACTGTGGGTATATTGGAAAGTCTCAGCAGGCCAGGCAATATGTGTGGAGAGTGAAGCAGAGTTTGCGTTCCAGTTAATTTCCATTGATTTCACCACCTTTCAAAATGTGACAAGAAACAAGCTTTTAATTGAATGAGGGAACAGTTGACCTTGGCACTGTTTTCATCCCACCAGTTTAGTGTTGGATTACATTCTCTTTGGAAAATCTTACCCAGAACATTTCCAAAGTGTAAACTGGACACGGGTGAAGCTGCCCTTTGACAGGTGTGTGTAGTGGGAGATGAATCAGCAGGCTGAATTATGCTGATTTTCTTTTCCAACAGTGAAATAATGTGAGCAAATGCAGTGAAGTGCTTACTCCATGGCCCAACAAATAGCAAATTAATAATTAACCAGACAGGGTGTTCCTGGCAATGTCTGTTCAGGGAGAAATGTTGGCCAAGACATGCAGAGAATTATCTATTTTTCTATGAATAGCACACAAGATCAAATGTCTTATCCAAAATGTGGCACCTGTACAAAAATAATCCTCTATTTCGATTACATGATATAACAGACAAAAGAATGTGTCTGATTACAGAAAAAGACTCAAACCAATTAAAATTCTCAATTAGAATGCGATTAACTGAACCTAATTAACACTAGGGGGCAGCCCTTGCTAGACTTCGGAACCTGGCAAAACCAGTTGCAATAAATTTGCACGATAATTGTTCTTTTTTTTGCAAAAACCAGCTTGCACCTGAATTTACAACAAATCCATTTGTTTCCAGGCACAGGAATTCTACATTCCTCATTCTTTCAGTGATAGGGAGTCATTGTTTGTTAAGAATTCTGCAACATTTTCATCACAAAGCCAAGCCTCCAAACCCAAGCAATGATTGATACCATCCTTTTCTGTTTTGGATTTGGCAGAAACTGGTTACCCTCAACACCATGAACACCCACAAAGGCAAAGCTTTATAAATCATTTAATCAGTAATTCAGAGCTGGTTGCCAAATTATATGGCTTTTGGAAGACAAAGGAAGTTTTCTTTAATATAAAGAGTGTGGGTAGATAAAAGTAAATAGCAAATGTAAAAAAAAATGCTTGCTGTGATTTCCACAGTAATTTAAATTGTGACAGTAGGATACAGGAAGAACCAGTTTTGGTGGCTCAGCTGTGTTCACAATAAACATCATGTTTTATGCACATAATTTCTCACCACAGAAGATGAATTCTGAAGGGATGAATAAAAATAGAAATTTATTAAAAAATGCAGTTTAAGCAGCCCATTGAGTCTGGCAAGCCATCATGTGCTTATGTGAATGATCTGAATCAAATAATAAAGATCAAAATTTCAGACAGCAGACTAAAATGTGGTAAACATAAACTACCATCTGCAGTTATCATTGTTTAGAGAACACCTGGACTTAACTGCACAGGGCTGGGATAATGCATGATCAGTAAAGGAACACTGGTGGTACAGTGGAGCAACACCATTCCCCACCCCCACCACCCTCTGAAACCCCCTTGACATTTTCCAAAACCATTATCCAGGCTGCATTTACTGAGAATTCTGGCAGGGCCTTTAAGTGAATATGATCTGAATATCAAAAGGAACTTAACTGCTCTACAAGTTAGTTAGCTAATGTGATGGAATACTCGTCACTTGCCCAACAGCACTCAAGAAGCTCAGCACAATCCAAGATAAAGCAGCCGACTTGATGAGGAAACAAATGCACCACCCTGAACATTCATCAGTTCCACCAACACTCTGCAGCATGCGATCCCTCTACAAAATTCACTGGGATTATTACTCAGCCAGACAACTCTGTTGGCATATCCCAATCCCGGGAAACATTGCACCAAAAAGGACAGAGAGAGCAGATGCCTGGGAACACAAATAACTACAGGTTCATCTCCAAGCCACACTCATGACTTGACTTGGAAATCTCCTGCCCTATGGCAGAATGGGTGCAGCCTAATCAGAAGGATTGCAATCACTCAAAAGACAGCCCTTCACCACCTTCTTCTGTGCTTTCAAGGAGGGCAATGAAGTTTGGCCTCGCAAGTGATGCTCATCTCTAAAAATGAAGGAGCTGTTAACAATTTATTAAAGAATTTATTTTATATAATTTAAAATATATCCTTTTTAAAGTAAAATAAATAGAATAATTTAAAACAGATCTTAGTTATTAAATTTATAAAAATCACATTCTATTTTTTAAACAAGACAGTATGAGTATTTTTTGTATAGGTCTTTGTTTTGAATCCTTCTCTGGGGTGACAGAGCCTGCAAAAGATCTGAACCAATTAGCCAGCTGAGGAAACGCAGCAACTTGAAGCTCCATCATTGGAATCCCTCTAACCAAACATATGATAAATATGCTGCCAGCTATTGTCAAGCAAGATAGGGCCTTCTACATTTGTCTACGAATGTGCAGATACCCCAGAACTTAAAAGCATATGAACAAGTGCCTCTGTTTCCACTTTGAGCATTTCCATTTTGTTATTTCTGTTTACAATTCTTCTGGAATCATCGTTTTGTCACTTTACCTGTCCTTCATCACTCCCTTTCACCTAGCACCAAAATCTCTTATGCTATTTCATGTTTTCTGAATTCCACCCTTTGATCTTTCCCTTTGCCTGCTCATTCCTTTATCTTCAAAGCTTGTGATGGTTTCACAGTATTTCAGGTTAAAAAGTCATCACCCTGAAGTACTGTGTCTCCCTCTGTACAGACACTGCTCAATCCATTGAATACATCCAGCAGCTTGCTCTCACTTCAGATTTCAAATGTTCCTACTATTCTGTTCAGTGACAGATACTCATCAATTATGTGGCATTGCCAACCATTCACTGAAATTCACTGACATCTCATAAGTAGTATTTCTTGGACAGCTGTAACTATCGCTGCAGGGATAAGATGTACAATTCCACTGGTTTTTGTTGAGCTCAAAATAAATCCTTTAGTCTGTGTAATGCCTTTAGTTGTGGCTATCAAAGACAAGACAAAAATATATTTTCCTACATATAAGATATATAGCAAAAACGGAAAACAAATGTAGGTGACAACTAAGGAGGACAAATGTTTATTCTGCATCATCCATTCTTTCCCTGAAGTTATATTATTTCTCCCATTATTTCTCACATTTCCTTAAGATGTAGGAGGATGCTGTTTGGTCCATTGTTTCTTTCCAGGCTCTCAGAGCAATCCCATTCTCCTGGTAGTTTCCTGTAACCTGTTTTTTCACCCATTAACACCTCCCTGATCATCACAGCACACTTGGGCTAATTTCCAGAAAGGTGGTGTGTGTGTGTGTGTGTGTGTGTGTGTGTGTGTGTGTGTGTGTGTGTGTGTGTGTGTGTGTGTGTGTGTGTGTGTGTGTGTGTGTGTGTGTGTGTGTGTGTGTGTGTGTGTGTGTGTGTGTGTGTGTGTGTTTCCATTTCTTAGCTCTTTGCTAGCTGTTGAACTTCTCTCATGCACACCAGTTCATCATGAATGATTTTTGATGGAGAATTTCAGAAGGTTGTTAGAAGGCTTCACAGCCAAATTCTAATACCTAATCATTCTATCTGTGTGTATTATGTTTCCTGTAGCAGGTAATTTTAAAATTTTGATTGGTTTTCTCCAAACATTCATCTTACTGCATTAAATCCTCATTCAATATTTGTCAGCCAATCTCTTCTGTAAGTTTCTTACTGAGATATACTTACTCTTTTCCTCCCTCAAATTTTGCCTGACTTATTTCCCAAACTAAATTACAAATATTATTCATCCTAACTCACCTCTCATTCTCTCCTCTGTACTTTGGGAGCCTATGGAGCCAGTTTGGAATAGATGGGGCGTACTTGTTGGATACCATGAAGGACTAGGATTCCAAAATGGCATAGAAGGCACAAATGCACTCTTCTGAGAAAAGCCCACTGGCTGCATTATTGAATTGGAGTAAAAGGTTTCCCTGCAACACAAGGTGCCATTGACTCCATGTATGTGATTCTATCAGTTCTCCCATGTGCCTCTATCGATTGGTCTTGTTCGTCCTGCAGTAGGTCCATGCCCACAGTCCTAACAATGGTCACAGTGCCTTCATTCTTCAGTCACCATGCTGAAAGGAAGAGAGACTTCACTGAGAGAAAGCACACACATTGATTCAATGTTGTATTCAAGTTTGCTGATGACACCACTGTTCCAGGCCAAATCAAAGCATATAGGAGAGAGACTGAAAATCTCATTGAATGGTGCCACAACAACAACCTCTCACTCAATCTCAGCAAAACTAGAGAGTTGATTATTGACTACAGGAGGTGGTAGCTAGAGGTCCATGAGCCAATCCTCATCAGAGGTGGAAAGGATTAGTAACTTGAAGTTCCTCTGCGTTACCATTTCAGAGGATCTATGCTGGGTTCAGCACATGTCCTGTTATAGGGAAGGCAAGGCAGCACCTTGATTTTCTGTGAAGTTTATGAAGATTTGGCATGTCATCTAAAATTCTGACAAACTTTTATAGATGCACTGTAGAGTGTATTCTAACTGGTTGCATCACAGCCTGGTATGGAACCACCAACACCCTTGAATGGAAAAACCCTCAAAAATTAGTGGATACAGCCCAGTCCTTCCCCGCCATTGAGCACATTTACAAGGAGTGCTGTCAGAGGAAAGCAGCATCCGTCGTCTAGAGCGGCCATCATCCTGGCCACGTCATCTTCTCGCTGCTCGTATCAGGAAGGATGTACAGGAGCCTTAGGTCCCACACCAGCAGGTTCAGGAACAGATATTACCCTTCACCATCAGCCTACTGAACTAGTGAATAACTTCACTCACTCCAACACTGAAATGATTCTACAACCCATGTACTCATTTTCAAGGACTCTGTGTGTCTCACTTATGTTCTCAATATTTATTATTACTGTTATTTTACTTTATTTCTTGTTTGTATTTGCACAATTTGTTGTCTTTTGCACATTGGTTGCTTGGATATCTTGTGTACAGTTTTTCATTGATATTATTGTGTTTAGATCATAGAACATAAGACATAGGAACAGACTTAGGCCATTCAGCCCATTCCATCATGGCTGATCCCGGATCCCACTCAAACCCATACACCTGCCTTCTCGCCATATCCTGTGATGTCCTAACTAATCAGGAAATAATCAACTCCCACATTAAATATATACCACAGACTTGGCCTCCACTGCAGTCTGTGGCAGAGTATTCCACAGATTCACTACTCTCTGGGTAAAATAAAATTCCTCCTTACCACTATTCTAAAAGGTCGTCCCTCAATTTTGAGGCTCTATCTAGACCTTTCAACATTCAGTAGGTTTCAATGAGATCCCCACACATTCTTCTAAATTCCAGTGAGTACATGCCCAAAACTTCCAAACACTCCTCATATGTTAACCCTTTCATTCCTGGAATCATCCCGATGAACCTCCTCTGGACTCTCTCCAATGATAACACATCCTTTCTGAGATATGGAGCCCAAAACTTTTGACAGTACTCCAGGTGCGGCCTGACCATGTCTTATAAAGGTTCAGCATTATCTCCTTCTTCTAATATTCTATTCCCCTTGAAATAAATTCCAATGTTGCATTTGCCTTCTTTACCGCAGACTCAACCTGTGAATTAATCTTCTGGGAGTCTTAGATGAGGACTCCTAAGCCTTTCTGCACCTCTGATGTTTGAACCTTCTCCCCATTTAGATAATAGTCTGCATTATTGTTCCTTTTACCAAAATACCGTTTTCATACATTTCCCAACATTCTGTTCCATCTATCACTTTTTGCCCATTCTTCCAGTTTGTCTGTCCTGCTGCAATTGCATTGCTTCCTCAGCACTACCTACCCCTCCACCTATCTTCATATCATCTGCAAACTTTGCCACAAAGCCATCAATTCTATTATCTAAATCATCGACAAACAATGTGAAAAGTAGCGGTCCCAATACTGACCCTTAAGGAACACTAGTCACTGGCAGCCAACCAGCCAACCTTTTATTCCCACTCACTGCCTCATGCCTGTCAGCCATTCCTCTATTCATGTCAGTACCTTTTCTGTAACACCATAGGATTTTATCTTGTTAAGCAGTCTCATGTGTGGCACTTTATCAAATGCCTTCTGAAAATCCAAGTAAATAACATCTGCTGCCTCTCCCTTGTCTACCCTGCTTGTTACTTCTTCAAAGAATTCTAACAGATTGGTCAGGCAAGATTTCCCTTCACAGAAACCGTGCTGACTTTGACTTATTTTTTCATGAGTCTCCAAGTCCCCTGAAACCCCACCCTTAATAATAGACTCCAACACTTTCCCAACTACTGAGGTTAGGCTAACTGGCCTATAATTTCCCTTCTTAAAGAGTGGAGTGACATTTGCAATTTTATAGTCCACTGGGACCATGCCCAAATCAAGTGATTCTTGGAAGATCACAACCAATGCATCCATTATCTCTTCAGCAACCTCTCTCAGTACTCTGGGATGCAGCCCGGCAACATGTTATAGTGCTGCATTTGTGAGGGTGAAATGAAGAATATTAATGTTAGGTGATTGAGCACTATTGGAGGGAGAATGGTGTTAGGTGATTGAAGGCGATGTGGTGAATTGAAAAGTATCTAAAACAGGTAAAATATGGTATTTTCAGTTGTGTTCACTAATCTTGATCACTAGTGTGAGGACAGTAAATATAAGAATACCCATATCTAAGCTTCCTCCCCACAGCTTTCAGGTCCTATGTATGGATGTCCTCTTGGTTTCCTTCAAATCAAGGCCATCCCTCTTTCCCATCTCCTCCACTGAGCTTCCAGTATTGCCTGGACATTCATTCCCAAGGGTAACTATTGATGATCGGTGAACAGCATCCTACTATGATATTGGAAGAGCAGCTCTCCTTTTAAGAGGCGCGGGACAGATGTAAACAGTGCAAGCTAATTCTAATAGTGATAGAAACAATCAAAGATGGCAGCCTGCCTACAAGCCATAGGGGCTTGAAATCATTATGATGATTGGACAGAAAAGGTTGCCGTAGGCCTAAACCACATAGAATGGGGAAAGGGTTAATCCCTGTCATGATTTTATAGACTATTCAGTTTATCCTCTGTGCCCTTTTGCATTGAGAGCTTGAAATAGTTGCATCATGTCGCACAAATATTCTTGTCTCTGAATAGGCGATGCGGGTAATGTGCTGTGCATTCCCCATAAGAATGCTTATTACTTTCATCACATATTAAAATCCTCATCCATACCTACTTCAGCTCGATTTAAGTAGATACTTTCTTCTTCTTATCACTGCCACCCTTCTTAATACACTATGAATTTTTCAGAGCCTCGATCCAACACTTAGTTGTCACTCTTTTCCACTGCTCCTGTCCCTGCTGACCTATGTGGCTGAGTAAGACACAGAAAATGCTGAGGAACTCTGCAGGTCAGGCAGCATCTATGGAGAGGAATAAACAGTTGATGTTTCAGGCCAAGACCCTTCTTCAGGACTGAAAAGGAAAGGGGAAGAAGCTGGAATAAGGAGGTTGTGGAAGGGGAAGGAGTGCAAGCTGGAAGGTGGGTGGGGGAGGAGGTATGAAGTGACAAATTAGGAGGGAGTAGTATGGGTGGAAAAAAACTAAAGAAGGAGGAATGGGAAAGGAGAGGAGAGTGGACTACAGGAGAAATAGAGGAGGAGGAGCACCAGGGAGAGGTGGTAGGCAGGTGAGGAGAAGAGTCGGTATAAGAGGGGAGCCAGAGTGAGGAATGGAGAAGGACAAAAGGTGGAGAGGGAAAAATTACCAAAATTAAAGACATTGATCATCATGCTGTAAAACTGGAGGCTACTCAAAGGGAATAGGTGTTTCTCCTCCACTCTAAAAGTGGCCTCATTGTGGCAGTAGCACTGGCTGTGGACTGACATGTGAGAATGGGAATGGGGAGTGGAATTAAACTGGGTGGCCATAGATCCTGCTTGTTGAAGATGGAGTGAAGGTCCTGATCAAAGCGATCTCCCAGTGTGTGTCAGGTCTCACTGATGGTCAGATGGGGAGCACTGGATACAGTGCCCAACCCCAGCAGGTTCGCAGGTGAAGTATTGCCTCGCCTAGAAGGACTGCTTGTGACCCTGACTGGAGGTGAGGGAGGAGGTGAATTGGCAGGTGCAGCATTTCTTCCACTTGCAGGGATAAATGCCAGGAGGGAGATTGTTGCAGAGGGACGAATGGACAAGGGAATCATGGAGACTGATCCTGGTGGTAAGCAGAGAGTCAGTGGGAAGTGGGGGGGGGGGGGGGTGGGTTGGTTGATACAGATGTTTATCATGGTAGAACCTGCTGGGTTCTTCCAGCATTTAGTGTGTGTTACTCTGGATTTCTAATATCTGCCGAATCACTTGTGTTCATGGCATACATTGCTTCCTGATTACCTTTGCATTACATTAACATTTCTGTTCTTTCAGTTTAAGTCCCTTTTCACCTTGTTCAGCCTTACCTTTACAATCCCATGCAGCGTGATAAACTGACAGCTCCTTTGATTCTGGCTTCTCACCCCATGACCACTACTGCTGGACCTGCTTACGTCTCAAAAATTCCCTACCCAAACCTACTGCCTCTTCACTGCCAACTTCACCTTAACATCCACCTTCAAACACATCTCTTCATCAGTTTTTCTGAAATTACTCTGCACAGGATCTTATTCATATGATAGCTCCTCACAGAAAGACCCTGAATGTCATTCTGTGTGAATAACCCATCTATTAAGTGCAAGTTGTCGTTGATATGCGTTACGATGATGGCTTTTCCTCAAATAAGGGATTTAAAAGAAGCTACATCAACAGAAGGACAGGAATCTTAAATAATGAAATGAGGAAGGGATAACAGCACGGTTGGAACAAGTGGCCACTTTCTGCACTGTATATTCAATGAATCCAGACTAAAATCAGATAGCTATCTACAAGATCAAGATCAGTAACATCTGCAAAGCATAAACTGATCTATTTACCTAATGCACATAAACATCGTACATTATTTTCCAGAAAGGATGCAATTAAATTCTCCACACTGCTGTGAAATGAGAAATAAATATTGAGCTGACCAATGCTGTGAACATTGATTTACTTAGCTTGGCTCCTAACGTTAAGCTGGTCCAGACTTTTTAAAGCAAAATAGTTCCTGTTACTGCTGTTGGAATACAAATCCTCCTTTGTCCCTGAGAGAGAGACTCCTCTGACGCCCACATTAAGACTGTGTTTAGACAATACACTTTCCATGGGCTAATGAGTCACAATGAATATTTCACCAGCACTAAGTGAAGACAGAGGAGGCCATATTAATTGATGACCCAAATGCCTAACAATTGGTATGGCTAGTTCAACCTCGGAGTTCAGTATTTCAACCTGCATGATTAAGCATGCTATTTGACGTGACTCTGAAGCTTCCCCTGAGAGATTTCAGTTGATAACGATTTAAGTACTTTAGCGGGGGTCTCTAAAAGGCAGTAATCTTACAGTTCTTAAAAAAAACTCTGCACATGCAGAAGCGGCAAAATTGAGTTTTGCTAACTGAGTTTATAAATAAAAGTATCATTATCAACAAGGATTCTCCAGTTTCCAGAAATACATTCATGAATATTCACGGATATTTTCCCTGTATTATTTTCAGAGACTCGATCTTCAATATTCACAGGGAGTCACCTCATCATTATTCATCTCTATTATATAATGGTATCCACACCTCTTTATTAAGGTGAATAATTTTGCATCTTTTATCTTCCTGAAGGCATTGGTTCAAAGAAAGGTGTGGCTGCATGGGAATGGAAACATGCCTAAACAACCATTGTTTATATTTGAGCACAGATGGTAAGTACAGGGTGATAAACACACCTGGGATCAAATTTGGCCTCATGCAATGTTCATCCTTAACTTTTAGCTGCAGTCACTGGGCAATGGCACCTGGCTGATTCATCTCCTTTTCTAATCCAGGTCGCTCATTAATTTTTCAGAGGTTTTTGTATTAATTTTCTTTCACATGACTAACCTGCAGCTGTGAGCAGGCAGGTGGCTGCACTGTGTGGCAGCAACATCTGTGTTTCCTACTCTGCGGGGAAGCCCGTGATCTCTGCTCTGCTCCATGCTGCTTCTAACAACTGAGATTAAAACTCAGGACGTGGGAAATTTGTGGAGGCTTACAATGGATTGATGAAGAGTGTCCCGTAAATCCCTGGTGAAGTGGGGCAATGAGATATCAAATATCATGCAATTCTATCATCCTTTTCACTTCAAATAAAGTTAGCACAGACTGATGTTGCAGGAAAGCAGCATCCATCATCAGTGACCCCCATCAGCCAGGCCATGCTCTCTTCTCACTGCTGACATCAGGAAGAAGGTACAGGAGCCTCAGGACCCACATCACCAGGTTCAGGAACAGTTATTACCCCTCAGACATTAGGCTCCTGAACCAGAAGGGATAATTTCACTCAACTTCACTTGTCCCATGTTCCCACAACTATGGACTCACTTTGAAGGACTCTTCATCTGACGTTCTCAATATTTATTGATTATTTATTATTTTCCCCCTTTTTGTATTTGCACAGATAGTTGCCTCTGGCACACTGGTTGTCTGCCCTGTCTTTCATTGGTTGTTGGACTTACTGTGAATGCCTGCAAGAAAACAAATCTCAGGGCTGTATGTGGTGACATATATGTACTTTGATAATAAATTTACGTTTGCAGTTTGAACTACCCTTATGTAATGCCTGAGTACATCTGGTGAGGCTCAGACCCTTCCACCACTTCACATGTTAGGCCCATTAATGTTGTTACTGCTTTTAATGTTTCCACTTGCTTACTTGTATTAGTTAGATGTGACAGGCATGGACTTGAAAGCACAAAGTTACAAGCTCCGTCCCTCTCATGAGGTTGGCCAGCCTCCAGAAACTGGGGTGAAACAATGGTAGAGTAATGGTTACTGTCCTCTGAGAGTTGGCACCTGACTTCAGACTGTGGGAAAATCTTTCATCTATTCACAGGGTGTCGTTATGCACAAAGTGTTTAATCCCAGGACAAACAGGGTGCTAATACAAAAAGATTATCTGAAACAAAATACCCATACAGCTTCACTTATTTTGTTGAAACCTTTCGGAAATTTAATATAGATGGAATATGGCAGCAAGGTTGTTTTACCCAGTCTTTCAAAGCAGCAGTGATTTGAAGAAAAAGCTACATACTTATACAGTTAGATCCATCTGAGGATGTCATGCTAACGTACTAAAATAACACTCAGTGTTACCAGGCAGAGAAATGCAGTGCATTAATGTGAAAACCCAGCTACTACTACTTGATGAAACACAGATCAATTTGTTTTTCTTTAATTTGTCCTTATGATCACCAAGGGGAAATATTATTACCATTTCAACAACCTATTGCAGAAATAAGCTTCCAAGCTGCGTATGTAGTGTATTCTGACAGGAGTTTCAGAATGACGTGGTTCTGCTTACCACGTTCTCTTCTGATTGCAAGTTTGTGGCTGTTTGTTTTCTCCCCAATCGGGGTTATCCAAACTAATTTTTGTAGAAACGGTATACCAAGAGAAAGACGAGACATCTACCGCAGCAGCCTTGCCTGGACTAACATGAAGTCAAAGACCAATATCAAACCTACTCAGACACCACCTGATCGGCTTATTTGTGGCAAGAACAGAAAGAGAAAATTGGAAGCTCGACACCCACTGATGGTACAACAGTATTTGTTTAAACTGGAGGTTCTTAAAGTAATCCTCCGAGAACTTAAATTTACATTGCAGTCTCACATCACAAGATAAAGTAAATCTCCAATAATATACCCAATTGATTTTCAGGTCTACTGGATGCCATTTCTACATACACCTCAACACTCTGTAATTCACTTTTTTATGTGTAACACAGTTCTAGTAAAGGTTTTTCCACTTTACCAGCTGAGAAATGAGACCCCAGCGAGTGGGGAGGGAGTCAAGCGAACACTTTCTGGTGAGCCTGAACCCTAACAACTGGCAATTCTGATTCATCAGATAGTGGGTAATGGAAGCTTCACTCTGCCTAATGAGATGATTTGGTAGGCAACTGAAAGCCTGTTCAGAGTGTCAGGCTTAGTGGAAATTTTACAAGGGCAGGAAACAGTGTCCATCAATCTGGGACTAAATGACTTCCAATTCTATAAATGAGGAATAGGTGGTGAAAAGGGTAGTGGAAAATGGCAGAGAGAATTTCTGAATCAGAGGAGTACAGGTTGAACATTTATGATGGGTTTGAAATTGGGAAGGGAACTGTAGAAGAATGATAAAATTACAGACCCATTATGGTGCAGGAAGAGGCCATTTGGGCCATCAAGTCTATCCTAGCTCTTCATTCATTCTTATTTGCCCTCTCTTTCCCTATGGCCCTGTATATTATTTTCCTTTGAGATCTTTCTAGGTTTCTTTTAAAAATTCTAATTGACTCTTCCACCACCTTTACTGGCTGCAATTTCTTAATTATTGTGACTTATTTATTTCTTTTGAGTAAAAAGAGATTTTCCTCACATCCCACCTCAGTTTGAATCAGTTTTATCATCACCCCATACTACCCTGTGATTCATTTTCATGCGGGCAGGGCATTCACAGTAAATACAAAGGAAAGCAATAGAATCAATGAAAACCCACACACAACAAAGATGGACAAACAAACACTACAAAAAGAAAAAAGCAAAATAATAATAATAATTACAAAGAAGAAGTATTGAGAACATGAGTTGTAGAGTTCTTGAAAGCAAGTCCATTGGTTGTGGAACCAGTTCAGTGATGGGTTAAGTGAAGTTGAGTGAGGCTATCCCCTCTGGTGGTTGAGGGGAAATAACTGTTCCTGAACCTGGTGGTGTAGGACCTGAGGCTCCTGTAGCTCCTTCCTGATGGCAGTAGTGGGAAAAGAGTATGGCCTTGATATTGGATGCTGTTTTCCTGCAACAGCAGCCTTGCAGATTGGCTCAGTGGTGGGAAGGACTTTACCCATGATGGACTGGGCCATATCCATTACTTTTGTAATATTTCCGTTCAAGGGCATTTGTTTTTCCAAAGCAAGCTGTGGTGCAAACAGTCAGTACACTCAGCTGCGTCAGTCAAACTTCTAGATGAAATGCCGAATCTTTTCAAACTTCTAAGAAATTAGAGGCACTGCCATGCCTTCTTTATAATGGCAGTTATCTGCTGGACCCAGAACAGATCCTGTGAAATGATAACACTGATAAATTTAAAGTTGCTGACCCTCTCCACCTCTGATGAGGACTGGCTCATGGACTTCCTATTTCCTCCTCCTGCTTTGTGGAAGAAAGCCAGGTGTGTTGAAAGGAAACGTAAAACACGATAAGATTGAAATTGCAACGAGCCTGTTGGGGGACCGAATAGAAAGGGGAGAGTTCAAAGCTAAATGCAAGAATCTTGAAATTACTTGATAAATCATATGTTCCTAAAGATGTTGGCAAGAAACTTTATGATGGGAATGGAAGACATGGCTTGACTGAAGGCAGAATGGTAGTGGGTAACTAAAAGATAAAATACATGGATCAGTACTTCAATCTACAGCATTTTTTTAGAAAAAATATTGTGATGTCTGTGTGATATTAGAGATGAAATACACTTACATTGGGTTCACACATTACAGTTCAGACACTGATTCGAAGTTAACTGACGCTGCATGAATTTCCTCAGGGGTGGGTAATTCAGTTTTTAGCTTTGGGAGTTCCCGTCGGTGCGCGTTTGCCAAATACTCTTCCATCTGTCCAGCCACCCCCGGGAGGTGGAGCTGTAAGATGTTAATGAACTACTATGCTTGGTAGGATTTCTGCATCTTTGTTTCATTGGGCTTGTATCTATTTGGCCTCCGCAGAAATAGCAAGAATTTTCAACGTGCAGAGAGATGGTAAATATACGCTTTTCAAGATTTTAGCCGTGGTAAGAAAAAACAATGAGATTGGAAGTGAGCTAACTCTTGGAAGTGGAAAATGCAGCTCAAGGACAAATAAGTCACAAATTTAAAGCAATGCAGACGGGAGCAGATTATGATTCTGCCTATCGGTAATATTATGCTAGTGTGTAAAATTAGACTGGCACAGGTCAGCGGGATGTAATGATGTACATCTACAGAATAAACAGGATTTCCTACAGTCAATAGCACTATTGTTTCTCACTTCCTGATTCTGAAAGGTTGGCCTCTTGTCTACACAATTCCACTGTGACCTGATGATAAAGGCCATGTAGAGAAGATACAATGACTACAGCATTTTTTCAAATAATGAAGACATAGTAGAATGCATCACAGAATTTTTAAAAAGTAATATGAGATTGAAATCTACTTCATCTGAAAAATGGTAACAATTTCTGGTTCATTTGAGCTGTTGTTAGGTATGGCAGCAGCTCTCTTTTGTGCTTATCCATGGATACATCAGAATTTCAAGGTTTACTTGTTTCAGATGCCGTTTTGAATAATCTGAGATAATCCTGCATTTAGGCTTGTGGACAATATAACCATCTTTCTCCAATTCACTCCTCTCTGCTTTCCTTCTATGAACACATATTATGGGACAATTTCAAAAATTTTGGACTTCCTTTATTTTACGCTGCCTTTCCCAGAAGTTTCCCATAGCGTTGACCCAATGTCCATGTGTTGTCCTGCAGTGGGAGTTTTCATATAACTCACAGCTGGAAACGATGGTGCATTCCTAACTCAGTGACATGGATGCTGGTCCCAGTGTCTGTGAGATCAGCAGGGAGTGACACCAACTTGGCTTGGTTTGATAATTCAAAATAGGAATGTGATGAATCATATCTCAAAGCAAAACTACTTTTGCACAGATTTAAAATCATTCATAAATCACATATTACCTAAATGTAAATGGAAGAAATAAGGTTGTGTTTACATTGAACCCTTCATGTCTCATGGATATCACAACATTCCATACTCTTCTCTCCCCTTTCTCGATCTCTCTGTCTCCATCTCTGGAGACAAACTATTGACTGACGTCTTTTATAAATCCACTGATTCCCATGGCTATCTTGACTGTAACTCTTCCCACCCTGTCTCCCGTAAAAAGGCTGTTCCCTTCTCTCAGTTCCTTCAGCTCAGCTGCACTTGTTGCCAGGATAAGGCTCTCGTTTTCAAAATATCAGTGATGTCCTCCTTCTTCAAAGAACAGGGTTTTCTTCCTCCATCACTGATGCTGCCCTCACCCGCATCTCTTCGCCTTCCTGGACATCCGCACTCACCCCATCTTCCCTCTGCTTTAACAGGGATCCTCTTGTCCTTATCTTCCACTCCATGAGCCTCTGCACCCAACATCATTCTCCACAACTTCTGCCATCTCCAAAGGGATCCTACCAGCAAACACACCTTTACCTCCCACCCCACTCTTCACATTCTACAGGGATTGCTCCCTCTGTGATTTCCTTGTCTACTTGATCCTCCCCACTAATCTCCCTCCTGGCACTTACAGGTGGCCAAAGGGCCATACCTACTCATTCCTCTCCTCGCTCACCTCCATTCAGGGCCCCAAATAGTCCATCCAGGTGAGGCAACACTTCACCTGCAAATTTGCTAGGGTCATCTATTGTATCTGGTGCTCCCAATGTGACCTTCTTTACATACAAATACAAATACTTTATTGTCACCAGACAATTGATACTAGAGTGTACAATCATCACAGTGATATTTGTTTCTGCGCTTCGTAAATTGTAATAGACCCATTGTAAATTGGGGGACCACCTTGTTGACCACTTCCACTCCATCTGTCAAAAGTGGAACTTCCTGGTGGCCGAACATTTTAATTGTGATCCCCATTCCTGTTCCAATTGTTGGACCGTGGTCTGCTCCTGTACCATGATGAGGCCACCCTCAGGGAGGAGGAGCCATACCGAATATTCTCTCTGGGTGATCTTCAACCTGATGGTATGAATATCAATTTTTTCTTCCAGTTAAATAATTTTCCCTCCCCTCTCTCTTCTAATACCCACTCACCTCTTCTCGCATGCCTATCACCTCCCCCTTGTACCCCTCCTCCTTTCCTTTCTCCTATGATCCACTCTCCTCTCCTATCAGATTCCTTTCTCTCCAGCCCTTGACCTTTCCCACCCACCTGGTTTCATGTATCACTTTCTAGTTGTCCTCCTTCCCTCCTCCCAACGCCCTTTTATTCTGAAGTCTTCCCCTTTCCTTTCCAGTCCTGAAGAAGGGTCTCAGCCTGAAACATCGACTGTTTGTTCATTTTCACGGATGCTGCTGATCTGCCAAGTCCCTCCAGCATTTAGTGTGCATCGCTTTGGTTTTCCAGTATCTGGAAAATTACTTGAGTTTACTATTTTGAACTGTGGTCCTTTCTGTTATGTGGTTAAAAGGATCATCCAAACGAAACACAGCAAAGAGAAACCAAACTACACGACCAGTTAATCTTTACGTGGTGATAGGTTGACTTGAGATCTGAAGACCTTGCCTTTCTGTGAATGCTGATATGGTATCTTGTACAGTCAATGATCACTATATTAGGTACATCTGCTTGTTAATGGAAATATCTAAACAGCCAATCATATGGTAGCAACTCAATGCATAAAATCAAGCAGACATGGTCAAGAGGTTCAGTTGTAGTGCAGACCAAAAATTAGAATGAGGAAGAAATGTGATGTAAATGACTTTGATTGTTGGTGACAGATGGGGTTCGTTTAAGTAATGCCTGGCATGTAGGTTTGTAATTTGTTCTACAATGTAATTCAGTTTGAATATCTAGTAGTAATTCATTAATGGACCCTCACAAAGATTCTGATGCCCTTTTTTGTGCTTTCTAATCTTTCTGTCCTGAGGATTTATGTTGTTTAGGGATACAATTTCTCTTCTGATGACTTAAAGGGAAAAAGTTCTTCCCTTTAAAATATTTAGTATAATACTGATTAACTGTTGGTGTAATTGGTATTCAACATTCCAAATGAACCAATAGGAAAAGTATTAAAATGTGTATATTTCTATTACAAAAGAAACAATCAGAAGGTTTTCAGGACTGGACAGTGATCTCATTGAAGATGTTCATTGTAATACCCACATACTAGATGCAGGGTTATGTTCCACAAGGTCCAGTTGACATAATAGCTCTGAGAGCTTGCAGGCAACTTGTCCATAAACTTACTTCTTTACATTGGAGATGTAGGCATAGGTTTAAGGCAAAGGGATGCAAGGAAGATGTTCTTCCATGCAGAGGGTGTTTGAAATCTGGAACACACCACCTGACAGGTTGGTGGAAGCAGAGATTCTCACAGCATTTAAGATATATCACAACACTTGATTTGCCCAGGCATAGAAAGCTACGTACCTAATTTTCATAAATGGGATGAGTGTAGATGGGAACTTAATGGGTGATATGAACTTGATAGTCTGTTTCTCTGCTGCACGATACTATGAAAGGTACCTTACAAAAGCAAGTCTTCCTTTACATATCAAAATGGCACTGTGCACTTTACACAGTACGATGCTGTGGTATTTCAATTGGTCAGAATCCTTTGATACTTTGCCTGCGTATATCGATTAAAACAGGTTAAATGAAATAATTGGTGGGGGTATCCAGATCTAGAGGGCACAGCCTCAAAATTGAGGGACGACCATTTAGCACAGAGGTAAGGAGAAACTTTGTCAGCTAGAGAGTGGTGAGTCTCTAGAATGCTCTGCCACAGACTGCGGTGGAGGCCAAGTCTGTGAGTATATTTAAGGCGGAAGTTGAGTGTTTCCTGATCAGTCAGGGCATCAAGGGATACGGTGAGAAGAAAGGTGTACAGGGTTGAGTGAAATCCAGGATCAGCCATGATGGAATGGCAGAGCAGACTCGATGGGCTGAATGGCCTAATTCTGCTCCTATGTCTTATGGTCTAATTTTAAAATATTTTCTCTAAGTATGTGTTTGTTATCAAAACTTGCAGTTTACTTTCTACCAAGAATCCAAACTTCCCTTTGATTTAGCTTTGTCATATGGGTATTGCTGCATCTTGCACTACTTTACATCTCATTTAGCTGATGGAGCTACAGATGGTTAAAGACTCTTAAAATGCTGCCAGGTTCCCTTTTTTGTAGATTTTACCCATGTTAATATGTTTTCAAGATCTAAGGCACTTAGATTTTAATAGCTCCCCCCCTTCTCTAACCCCAAACATTTAAGTGATTTTACCTATTCAGGGCATAAAAGATGTTCAAAAGGAATTATATCCCCAGAATGATTGTAAAGAATGCATAAATAAGCACTTCTCTATAAAATATTTATGAATTGAAGACTATATGAATGGAATATCTGCTAAACATGCAGTAACAAATAATTTACTTGTGTACAGAAATGTGTATTTTTGACCCTTTATGGTGGCCGTTCTAACCCTCCCATTGCTGAAGCAGCAGATTAGACCTCATGCCACCATTAAAAGACCAGTAGCAGTCTGAAGTAATAGAAACGAAGCGTTGCTTTTGAATCGTTCACAATACTCTAGAAAAACGGTTCCAAAATTCTGACTCTGGCTCCTGTTAAACACACATGGATAATCGGCATCATTCATTCTTTATAATCTCCTTCAAGGGCTTGGCCGGACTGACAGAAATGAAAGTTAATTACTCCAGAAGGAAATATAAGTGATTACCTAATTTGGATCAATTTAAATCTTTGTGCCACGACAGCCTGCAGAAAAAAAATAGAAAATGTGTTCGTTCTCTATTCGTTCTAACAGACTGGTTTACTGTTACGTCCTTCAAAAGGAAATAATTCTTGCTACGAACTCTCCAATGGTTTCGTTGAGTATTGGCATTGATTGGCCTGCCTCTCTTAAGCCGTAAAGCCTCATTTTCAGAAAGGATAAAACTAGGAGTAGGCCAGAGACGATTTGCGGGACATAGATTGATGAATCGGTTAACAGATACCTTTCCTTGTTTTAACAATTATCAGTTACAACTAAACTTAATGAACTTTATGTCTTGAGAAAACCCTGTCGCAGGAGCCAAACCCCGAATATTCCCTAGGCAGAGTATTTTAATAAATTCCAACGCCCGCTGCGGAATGAATGGAAGCACTTGGGAAGTATTTTAAAATAAAAGTCCTCGCCTCATTGCCAAATCTTTAGTTTCCATTCAGCCGACACTAGTTTAAATTCCTACACGAATTACAGAACTGAATGTTATTTTTCTCAAAACGATCTCGGCAATCTTTAATGCAAATCTCATTCACGATTTGAAAGCTACCCCCATTTGACACAGCCCGCGTTATCTTTCCGCGTTCGCTGGAATTCTATCAGCGTGTCGATTTGCTGACAGAAATGGCTGCTTGATCATATGCTGTCTGGCGAACTGAGTGAGGCTGAGAGATTCCTGTAGATTCCCTCTTACAACTTCCTCCCCAGTCTTCGCCCAGTATTTCATGCCCGCTTTCGCAGCCTGCTACATCAGCTGGTCGGATGCTGCGAGGTAATTGGTCAGGACGGAGAGGCTGTATTTTGAAAGGATGTTAGTCCTGTTTTTACTGGTCTAAGATTACCGTCAGAGACACATTTTGGCAGTGTCTTCGCTTCTCCCTCTACTTCGCTGGCTGAAACATTCAGCTTTCAGCCCCGGGACGGCTCTCCACGCGCGGCAGTGTGAGTGAAGAAGACACGGAGGCAAACGCACCACACACACACAAAAAAAGGAGGGCTGTAGACGTAGGAAAGAATCTGATTGAATGGGTTGCTATGGTAACTGACTCTGGCAGGGAGACCCCGGAAAACTGGATCGTGAATGGGGAACATCTCCTGTGGCAGGCAAACTAAGTAACAGAGAGACTGGAGGGAACGGGTTCAGCATGGAGGACGGGTTTTCTGGCTACAACAGCCTCTACGACACCTCCTCGCTGCTTCAGTTCTGCACCGGTAAATGATCTTAGTTTTCACTATTAGTCTTTTTAGTATAGTAGGAGGCAAATTGGGACCTTGGGCTATGGAGTGTTTAAAGATTGAGGATTCCCTGGAAAAATATTTTCCGAAGAATGTATACAAAAAATGGTTATTCCGATCTCCACTAGACTGTTTCAGCATTAAATTGTTCTGTGTTTAAAACTGTAAAGTTCTTGTGCTTTCCCATAACTTGGGTTCATTGTATTCATCCCATTATATCCTCAGATAATGGGTCTGTGCTGAAAGGGGCTTCACGGCAAAGCGGGAAGTGATGCCGTTTGCAAGTGTTATTGCTGGCGACATTGTGTAAACTTATCTGAATGTGGATTGAACTGGACTGCCTGAGAGTAAAACCGTTGGGAAGTTGATCACTGTGAATGAACGTTGTGCACATCAAAGTGGCTCTGATAATGAGAGTGGGAACTTGGGTATTCAGTGTGCTGCTCAGAGCATGTTGTAAACTGAGTGCTGCCTCTTAAGTTTAAAACGCACGACAATTCCATGTGAAGGGCCTTGGTATGTTCTCTTGTGTTTAAGGCGCGATAAGAATTCAACCTGCTGTTGCAACATATGTTTAGAGCTAACAATATATTTTTGTTCTCTAATTATAGTTAGTTTGTTATTTCCTTATTTTTCAATGTTATTGTTTCTACTTGTGGATGAACTTGTCCTCGTGCTTTTTGTTTGCAAGTTCAGATCAATGTTGGTATTTGGTTATATATTCCAACATTTCTATTCCTCTCACATCTCCTGACCTCCAGGGCTAACTGGAGAATGGCCTGTTTTATCAACAGGTGGTCTGAGTAAAGGATCCCGGCAGATCTGATTTGAGAGCTGTGAGCACCAAACAGTGGGCCACGGGCTGGCTGAGGTATCAGATGGAGTTGGTGTGAGCTAAGTTCAACAGGCCATGGTGACAAGAAGCTAAAGGAGCACAGATGTAACTTTAAATGTACCGTACCTGGGCTATTCTCCTCTGATATCAGTGAGACCTGGTGCAAGAACCCTCCCTTCTTATCCCCAAATGGTACTCTGTATGCCATAGGATCTTCGATGTTAAATTGCCTCATTGGATGCTTAAAATTAACCCTCGTCCTTTTGATATCTGAGGAGAATGGCTCTGGCAAGTTAAATTTAAAGTTACTTTTGCGGTCCTTCAGCTTCTTGCCACCCTGCGCTTGCATGTAGAAACTTCCTACCAGCTGTATCTGATATCCCATGAGCCAGATTTCAGTGCATTTGATATAAATGTGTTTACTCAACTCCATACTTACTTAAGCCAGGAAACACGGTCTTACAAAATCAATTTGAGGCAGTAGTGGCAAATGATCAATGTGGAGGAAAAAAATAAGTAAACAGCATAGTCAAATCCACCCTGTGCAATTGCAATAGAGGCATTAATTGGCAATCTGGGCTTGAAAAGCCGGTGGCAAAATAGCACAAGGTGCTGCCAACGACAAATAAAGAGGCAGAGAATAAATAGTAATCAGAGACTCGTGCCTGGATGCTTTGGTTTTAAAGCCCTGTTGATTGTAAGTGGAAGGGAAACTGAAGGAGCGAAGAACTTTGGGGTTTGGAGAGATTATGAGTTCAGATAGTGTAACAAGGCAGAGGGGCAGTGAGTGGACTGCGATTAGTATCACCATAAACATCACTTTGAGAAGCTAATCAGTTAAGTGATTATATGCTTGATATGTACCCTTCACATGTTGCACTCTCAACCTGATTAGGTGCTGGTTGCAAGGGAGGCGAAAATGTTTGGATATCAATTCCCAAACACCAGGCTGGCAATCGCAGGAGGTGGAATCGGGGGTAACAGTAGGGGGGGAGGGGGAGGGAATGCACTGTTCTGACCTCCAGCTGAGCAGGAAGAACATCTGTGTGTAAAGTGAAGGGGCTGGGGGTCATTAGGGCATCTGGTTTGCAATTTGCACACACATTGCCAGCTCAGCAGCATTCATAAGGTGTATTAATAGAGCTCCGAAGAAGGCCCATTGATAATGATGAATGGCTGGGAAAGAAAAGTAGTTCTGGCCTGTTGCCTGTGACTGACAGAGTTGAAATTTAGCAGATGGGTTTAATTTAAACCTTTGCAGATTTATGCTACAATATTTAAGGTGACTGGATTTATATCACCTTGATAGGTACCATTGATGGACTGAAAAGAATAATTAAACAGTTTATCTTTAAAATAATATTATAATTGAACCCAATAATGTTACTTTTGATTTATTCTTTGGGTGGTGTAACCACAGATCAGGAGAGTGTCTTTGTTTAGTTGATCTGATGTTTTTCACTACACATGAAGGATCAGATGAACACCTCGAGGGAATTTAAACTATCTTACTGTTTGGGGGCTCTGTTGGGGGAAGGGCATGGTTGGGATGGAAGTGGTGTGACAATTACTTCCTGATAATTGTGAACAGCAGAGAAAAAAGCAACACCTGAAACTTGAGTTTCAGTCATTTTTCTTGTGCACTGTCTTTTAATAATTCATCTCTTGTCTCTGTTACAAAAACTAAAACAAAACTACCCTGATCCAGATGGCTGTGCTGCTGTCTCCACGTTGCCAAGGAATTCTGTGGAAAAAATGCCTCAGCCTTTGGGTCAGAATGTTCGGTTTTGAAGAATGAGAGAACTCTGCAAAAAATAAGTGAATCCACGTACTTTGTTAAACCTGCAGATGGAGTAATTCACAGAAATTTGTGCTTGTGGGCCATTATTATCCCAACCTTATTATAGAGTCAGTGTGTGGGCCACACAATGTAATCTGTAAGTGTCTAGAACAGAAGGAACTGAGCCAGTTTTCCAGTTGTAATGTGACAGAGCAGACTCTAATGTAAGCTATTGTGTTGTTTATGTGGGGAGGGTACACTGACCTGATACTAGCAATGGACAAGCAGTCCATGTTGCATTCTATTAGTGAGTTTTTGTTGAAAGCACTAATTGACAGGAACCAAAAAGTTTACTATGTACTGCTTTAGCTGCAGAAGCACAGCTCAACACTTCCTGTCACATTATTAAAACATAAAAATGTTTAAATTGACTTCAAAGTTCAAAGTAAACATATTATCAAAGTACATATATGCAACCATATACAACCCAGAAATTCAATTCCTTGCGGACATACCCAGTAACTCCAAGATCCAAATAGAATCAATGAAAGACCACACCCAATAGGGTGGACAAACGACCAATTGCAAAATACAACAAACTATGCAAATAGAGGGAAAAAAAGCAATAAATATCGAGAGCATGAGATGAAGAGACTATAGAAAGTGAGTCTATAGGTTGTGGGAACAGACCAGTGATGAAACAAGTGAAGTTAAATGAAGTTATCCTCACTGGTTCAAGAGCCTGATGGTTGAAGGGTAATAACTGTTCCTGAACCTGGTGGAGTGAGTCCTGAGGCTCATGTACCTTCCTGATGGCAGCAGTGAGAAGAGAGCACGGCCTAGGTGGTGTTGCTCCCTGATAATGGATCTTCATTCTGCAATACCAATCTGTGTAGATGTGCTCAGTGGTGAGGAGGACTTTACCCATGATGGACTATCTATCCAATACTTTTAGAAGGCAATTCCATTCAAGAGCATTGGTGTTTCCATACCAGGCTTTGATACTGTCAGTCAATATGTTGAAAAAAGATCTATATTTATTAGTCAATATGTTCTCTGCAACACATGTACAGAAGTTTGTCAAAGTTTTAGAAGTCATGCTGAATCTTTACAAACTTCTATGGAAATAGAGGCACTGTCATGCTTTCTTCATAATTTTACTTCCATGCTGGGCCCAGGACAAGTCCTTTTAAATGATAACACAGAGTAATTTAAAGTTGCTTACCCTTTCCACCTCTAATTCCCCAATGAAGACTGGATCTTGGACTTCTGGTTTCCTCCTCCTGAAGTCAATGATCAGCTCCTTGGACTTGCTGACATTGAGTGAGAAGTTGTGTTGTAGTGCCTCTCAGCCAGATTTCCAATCTCCCTCCTATATGCTGATTTGTCACCCTTGATTCGATCATTGACAGTAGTGTTGTCAACATACTTAAATATGGTATAGCAGCTGTGCTTCTCTCTACTTTGAGAGTAAAGTGAGTAGAGCAGGGAGCTAAGTACACAACCTCGTGGTGCACCTGTGCTGGTGGAGATGGTGGAGGAGATGTTGTTGCCAATCTGAACTGACTGGGCTCTGCAAGTGAGCAAATCGAGGGTCCAATTGGATAAGAAGGTATTGAGGTCAAGGTTGACACTTATGAGTTTTTAGGGGATGATAGTATTGAATATTGATGAAGAGAATCCTGATGTATACATCGTTGCTGTCCAGCTGTTCCAGGGTTGAATGTAAAGCCAATGAAATAGCATCTGCTGTGGACCTGTTGTGCTGGTAGGCAAAATGGAGCGGATCCAAGTTGCTTCTCCAGCAGGAGTTGATGTGTTTCATCACCAACCTCTCAAAACACTTCATCACCATGGATGTAAGTGCTACTGGATGACAGTCATTGAGGCAGGATACCACGCCCTTAACCAGTATAATTGAAGCCTGCATGCTGCAGGTGAGGACATCAGATGGCTGAGGCAAGAGGTTGAAGATATCGGTGAACACTCCAGCCAGCTGATCAGTAAAGATATTTAATACTTGGCCAGGTACCCCATCTGGGCTGGATGCTCTCGCATTGGCCCAAGAGACTGGAATCACAGGGTCATCAGAGGCTGTGGAGGTTTGTGAAGGATCCTTGATGGTCAAAGCGAGCATAGCAGGCATTGAGCTCATCTGGAATCGAAGTCCTGTTGTCGCCTTTGTCGCTTGGTTTCATTTTGTAAGAGGTAATAGCATTGCAGCTCTGCCACAGCTTTTAAGCATCCTTCATTGGTTCAGGTTTAGTCCGGAATTGCCACTTTGCCTGTGAGCAGGCTTCCTGGAGATTGTACTTGGACTTCTTGTATCTTATTCCGTCGTCAGACCTGAATGCCTTTGATCTTCTTCCATGGCTTCTGGTTGGGGAAGACTCTGAATGATTTTATGGGACACACTCGTCTACAACTGATTTTATAAAGCCTGTGATCTCCATGGTGTATTCATTCAGATCCCATGATGAACCCTTGATCGTGGCCCAGTCTACCAACTCTAAGTAATCCTGCAGCCGTTCCTCTGCCTCTTGCGACCACCTCTTTGCTCTCCTTATCTCTGGAGACCTGATCTTTAGCCTCAGTCTGTATTCAGTTAGGAGGAGGATAGCCAAGTGATTTCCCACAGTATCATTTGGACATGGAACTGTAGGTATTCCTTACCGTAGTCTAACAGTTACATGTTGATGGTAAATAGGCAGAGATTTCTTTAAACAAGCCCGATTGAAGTCCCTGACTATGATTTGAAATGCATCAGGGTGGACTGTTTCTCGTTTGATGATGGCAACATGCAGTATCTCAAGAGTCTGATTACAGTCAGCCGATGGTTGTCTGTATCTTGTGGTCAGGATCACAGAGGGGATCTCCCTTGGTAAATAGAATGGTTGGCACTTGATCTTTAGGTGCTCTAGGTCAATATCTGGAAGTTCAAAACATATATAGATGTAACCACAGAGGAAGTGGTTAGGAAAATCATGTCAAAGTAATGAATTTTGATGCAACTTTCGAAGAAAGTTGCCTGGAGAATAGCCGTGCTTTAATGCTGAAGGAGGTGGAGGGCAATATAGCAGCAAATGCTGGAAATATTCAGCAGATCAGGCAGCATCTGTGGAAAGGAGAAATAGAGTTAAGTTTTCAGGCTGAACAGGTCCTTTGACAGGAGAGGGGAAGAGAAAAAAGTAAGTTTTTAGATGCCAGAAGGATATGGTAAGAGATGAAAAGGGCAAAGTAAGTATCTCTGATAGGATGAGGCCAGAATTGCCATGGAGATAAATTGGAGTATAAATGGGAAGGGTCCATACCTGGAGAGAAAGAACAGAGTCAAAGTAGGAAAGAAGAAGCTTAGTGAAGCAACTTCAGGCTGAACCAATGTGTCTAAATCTTGGTAACAAGATAGAAACGAGCTCTGGGATTGTGGCACTACAAGATTGAAATTGTGGAGGGACAGTCCCTCAAGAAATGAGACTTGTGAGCTGAGAGACAATGGCCTGATTCTCAGTACTGGATAGTTGCTTTGTTTATTAGAAAACTAAACTTATTTTCCTTCCCTGCACCTGTTTGCTCTCCCCTTTCCCATTCCCAATGCCCTTCCCCACCTGCTCATATTTGATGCCCCAAGTTAATGAATCAGTCATCCAACCTTCTCCCAGTGTCCCTGAGTTTGCCACACGAGGAGTGCAGTTAAAGTTAGGACCACTGGAACTGAAAACATGTAATCTAGCACCCAGTGATTTAATAAGGGGAGAGTTACTTTTGAAAGTTTAGCAAGAGATTTCTAAATGGTGGAACTGAGTAGAACTTGCATGCCTGTGCCTGGGTGTCAGGATTGTAGGAAATTGCTTTTCCACTGCAAGTCTGGAATTATTTCTTTGAAAATGGCTGATTGCCAATGAAGTACATAAATTCTCTTATTCTTAGGGAACTAAGACCTGGTTGTGTGCTTAAACCCAGTGGTTAGAAATGAATATTAGCACTTGCTTAGGAAAACTTTTTTTCTAATAGACAGTACATCTTGTGGAATAACATCACACAGCTGCAGGCAACTATAATAAGGTTGCCAATGTGGAGGTGGCCCTTGAGAATATGTGCTCATGTTGTGGATGGAAAGCCTGACCACTATATGGTCTAATATGAAATGACATATTCACTTTTTAGGAATACTGTTGCCTCTGATTCAGAAAATTGTGGCTTCAAGTTCATCTTCAGAACTTTCTGGAAAATAATGTAACACTCAAAGAGATCTATGTCATTGCAAAGGGACAGAAATTACTATCACCTTTGCCTCTATAAGTGTATTTTTGGAGGCAGAGGAGGAAGTTCTCACAATTGTTCAGAATGGGGAGGATGCAATGTGCAGTTTGAGATTTTGAATTTAAGCAAGTGCAATTCAATCAAACAATTGGAGAAATGGGTGGTTACTGAAGATGCCTCACATCTCCTCCTTCTATATGGGTATCCCACCACACTGATTCACGTACCCTCAGCTGATGGGTGTGCTTACTTTATTGCCAGCTAAGAAGACTTATTTTGGCGGCTTCACTGCGAGCCCTTTATGAATGCCACCAGCTGAGGAGACTGTGAAGCAGCCTCTTTTCTGGAAGTGAAAACAAACCTAAATAGCCCTCTGTATTAGTGTAAGTGCTCGATTTTTAGTTTTCTGGTGCAACTGAATTTAATTTAAAGCATTGGCAGTGCATCAATGTACATGAGTACAGTGGGATTGAAAGAAATAGCCATGTATATAAATTGTTCAGAGATTTTTATACAAATTTCCAAGCATCTTTCATACATTGAAGAGCACAGAGATCTCTAGTGCTGACCTTTATTCCCTTGTTGAATCTGATGCCAGTGAGGAAACAGTTCTACCTACTTTGCTCTCATTTTAATGCATCTTGCACACATCATTTCTCACCTTGGTGTATTTTCAGGCTAAAATAAAATTTTATATTTAACTTCATCTGCCCTTTCTCTCTGCAGCCTTATGCAGTGCTCTTTGTTATTCTGGCAAATAAAAGGCTGATGGATGGTTGCTTGTTATACTCCAGGATTATTCATGTGAAACCATTCTAATAAGAGGAGGCAGAACAATCAGAAACAACAAAAGCGTTTATCCAGCAATACTTTGGTGTCTCTCTGATTTTCTTTTTGCTTCCAGTCCCAATCGTCTGGGTGTTTCTTCCATGAGTGACTATCCTTTGATATTGGCATTAAAATGACATGACAGGTGTGAACCCTTCCTTGATTCTCCAGTAGTAGTCGAATTAGAGTAATAGATCAACTTTGGCCACACTATTAATACTTGTAGATATTTCAGCAAGATCAACTATTATTTATTTCTTAGGTCATGAAACCCATAGCAATTCAGTCTCTCCTCCTAACATAAGCCTGATACAGGAGATTAGCTCATAGCAATTTTACATATTGTTCCAACATGTCAATGTCTCTTGTTTCTCTGTGACTTGAACTAAATATAACTTGCACTGAGATGAGCTGCACCAAAGTTTGAAGATAAGTTATATTCATGGTTTGAAACATCTTCTGAACTTGAATCTGAGTTGATTATTGTTCATTTTTGTTGATGAAGTCTTGATGAGAAGAAAATCATTTTAATATTGAATGGGAGTATTTTTTTCTATTTCACAAGCTCACAAAATATTATAGAAATACCTATTTATAAATTCTTTCAAGCAGCTTCTACATGCTCCATGAATTCATTGAATTTGTTTAAACTCACTCAACCAGTTTTACAAGTTGAACAAATCAAATTAGTGTGCTAAAAACTAAATTAAATATTATCAGGCTCTATTCTTCTGGTATTGGGCAACTAACCAGATCATATCTTTATCTCTGTAGGATTAATGGAACCAATTTGTATGTCTTAACCATTAATGCGATGAGTTCCACTTGCATACGATAATGATCCAATATTAGTCTTGTAGAGGTGGACTTTCTTTAGTTGCTGATGGACATCAAATCTTGGAATGTGGTCAGACTGCAACTGAGTACAGATATTGTAAAAGTTTTTATTAATGGTGTGGCATTTACGTAGGGTGTGCAGTATGTAGAGTTTAGAAACTGCAAAGTAATGTATTTCAGATTAGGTTTCTTCCACATTCACTAATCAATTGTGAGTAGTAATTTTAGTGTATTTCTTCGACGTATTCATGTTGTATGACAGTAGAGTCACCAGAATGGAGTTAAATAAACGCAGAGAGGTTTAGTGCCTTTAACTCAGCACTGGAACATCAAGGTACACAAATTCATTAACTGCATAGAAAGGGGCCCATATTCACAGTTGCTGGGAGTCAATATCTCTGAGGATCTAACCTGGTCCCAACACAGAAGGCAAGCCAGCAGCTATATTTCATCAGGAGCTTGAGGAGATTTCTATTCAGACTTCTGCAGATGTACCATAGACAGCATTCTGACTGGCTGTATTATCATCTGGTATGAGGGGTGGGGGGAGGTTGCTACTGGATAGGATTGTAGTAAGCTACAGACCAGAGGTTATAGGTTAAGGGTGAAAGGTGAAAAGTTTAAGGGGAACATGAGGGGAAACTTCTTCACTGACAGGGTCATGAGAGTGTGGAATGAGCTGCCAGCACATGTGCTGCATGTGAGTTTCAATGTTTAAGAGACGTTTGGATAGATACATGGACACTTGAGTGGTTATGGAGAATTATGGTCTATGAGAGTAGGCAGTTTTAATGGTTTTGGCATGGACTAGATGGGCTGAATGGCCTGTTTGGGTGCTGTACTTCTCTATGACTCTAAATGTTAATTTATCTGTCATTCACCTTGAGCCGTCTCCGTAACTTGTACCATAGTGTTACCAACAGTGGCTATGTAGCCTGAGAGATTTTGGTTCCTAACTTATCCATCTTTTTAATCAAGTATTATTTTAAAAAGATGCATAAGGAATTAGTTTTCTTGTTCTTTCTGGTTGTCAGGATATCCCATAGTACTTCATATTGAAATATACAGTAGCTGCTGAGTTTTATTATAATAGAGTATTTTCACTGACATGTCGTAAAATTGTTGTTTTGTAGCAGCAATACAGTGTACTGCCCCTTGAAGATGCCTCAATGGTGGGAATGAAAAGGTTTGATGGCTCTGGACCTGTATTCACTGCAGTTTAGAAAAATGAGGGAGATCTCATTGAAACCTATTGAATATTGAAAGGCCTAGATAGAGAGGATAGAGTGGTATTTCGCTTTACTCAGTGCTGAGTTCCCATCACCAATCACAGGTGGAACTTCCCTTCTTAGAATCATCTGCCTTACGAAGCATTCCTTGCAAAAGGATTTCCCCTTCGAATGAGATCCTCCCGACGTCTTCCCTGGTGCTCTTCTCCCTGCAGCTCCCGCCAGAAGTCTCCAAACCAGACTACTGTCCTTCAGAAATCTCTTCCTGCACAGCCCTCTCACATCCCACAACCCTGATTGGCTGGCACAACATTCTCAAGTTGGACAAAAGGGCTCCTTATCTTTAGCTGAAGCCAAAACACTCTTACCAGCAGGACACACAGCTTTTACAGACAACTGCTAAAATAAACTACCTCACAGCAGAGCAGTGGAAAATGAACAGCACATTACATACATTTAAAGCAGTGGTTGATAGGTTCTTGATTAGGCAGGGCATCAAAGATTATGGGGAGAAGGCAGGAGAATGGGGTTGAGAGGGATAATAAATCAGCCACGATTGAATGGCAGAGCAGACTCGATGAGCCAAGTGGCCTAACTTTGTTCCTATGTTTTATAGTCTTATGGTCATACCAAATCTTTACAAACTCCTAAGTAGAGCCCCTGATGTGCTTTCTATGTAATTGCACCAGTGCATTGGGGTCAAGATGTATCTATCCTCTGAGATGTTGACACCCAGGAAATGGAAGCTGCCCATCCTTCCCACTGCTGAGAGCTGCTGCATCTTCTCCCAGCTTTCCCTTCTTGAAGTCTTGCTGCTGAGTGTGAGTTTGTTGTTGCAGCACCAGCCAACCTGCACATCTCATCTGAAAGTCAAAATTTCTAAAACTTTAGCAGTCCCTTAGTATCACGCTGTAGAGACGTGCTGTATTATGTCTTCGGAGTTGGTCTGTAAGTCAACTGTTTGATTCACAGATGAGCATCATGCACTGAAATGAGATTAAAATAATAAATCTAAAGCATGAAGCTCATTTTGTTTTGGAACCAGATTCAGCATCAGCTGAGTACTTGAGCTGCCAAAATTTAAATGTTGGAATGTTATTTGTGCTATTTGGGAGAACTCAGTTGGCAATGGCGGTATTGCATTAAAGGGCACACAATGTGAAAGGTTGAGATATCTGCGCTTCAAATACTGAAGCGAATGTTTCTTTGCTTAATAAGCTGACACTTGGGCCTCAAATTCAATTTCAGATCAGTTCATTCAATTTAAAATTTGAATGGAATGTATCTGGGGAAATCCTATTCCATTGTGATTCATTGGTTTTAGTAGAGAAAGGGACAAAGGTTACTTCAGGGAGGTTAATGTAATTAACATGTGGCTTAAGCCCCCTCTATTGTCATAGACGTTGGTGCACCAGAAATAAAATTAATGCTTTTGATTTATTATTTTAATCTTATTTCAGTGCATGATGCTCATCTGTGAATCAGACAGTTGTGACTTTCAGACCAGTGCCAAGGACTGAACCCAGGATGACCTGACAGTGCTAAGAGATTTCTAAACCATTAGAAGTTTTGACTTTCAGGTGAAACGTTAAGCCAAGTTGTACAGGATGGCTGCTGTTGCAACAGCAAACTTACACTCAATGTCGACAATGGCCAAGAAATTGATCATGGACTTCAGGAAGGGTAATCCTGGGGAGCAGGTACCAGCCTTCACTGAGGGAGTCAGCACTGGATCGGTACTGTGGCAAAAGATTAAAACCTATTGAATACTCAGAGGCTATGCTGTTGTGTATTTAATATTTCAGTAATATTTGAGCAATATACTAAATTTATTGTTTGATTAAGCATTAAGTTACAGAGAAAGGTTGAACAAGTTAGGTCTTTATTCTTTGGAGCGTAGAAGGTTGAGGGGGGACTTGATAGAGGTATTTAAAATTATGAGGGGGATAGATAGAGTTGACCTGGATAGGCTTTTTCCATTGAGAGTAGGGGAGATTCACACAAGGGGACATGAGTTGAGAGTTAGGGGGCAAAAGTTTAAGGGTAACACAAGGGGGAATTTCTTTACTACTCAGAGAGTGGTAGCTGTGTGGAACAATCTTCCAGTAGAAGTAGTAGATGCAGATTCGGTATTGTCAATTAAAGTAAAATTGGATAGGTATATGGACAGGAAAGGAATGGAGGGTTATGGGCTGAATGCAGGTTGGTGGGACTAGGTGAGAGTAAGCGTTCAGCATGGACTAGAAGGGCCGAGATGGCCTGTTTCTGTGCTGTAATTGTTATATGGTTATATGTAAAAGTACATAAATGGCATATGTTATTATGCAACTACTTCATCAGTGCATGCATCACTATAAGTAAAAATGAAACAAAAATGCGCATCTCCCAGCTCCATATTTTTTATTTTTTATGTTCTGGGGTTACAAAATATAATAGTGACAACAAGGACAGTTTAAATGAACTGAACTTGACTACCTACTTGTTGAAGCGCAGGGAGACTTTCATAGAAACATAGAGAGCCTACAGCACAATAGAGGCCCTTTGGCCCGCAAAGCTGTGCCGAACATGTCCCTATCTTAGAACTACCTAGGCTTTATCCATAGCCCTCTATTTTTCTAAGCTGCATGTATCCATCCAGGAGTCTCTTTAAAGACCCTATCATTTCTACCTCCACCACTGCCGCTGGCAGCTCATTCCACACACTCACCATTCTCAGTGTAAAAAAACTTACCCCTGACATCTTCTCTGTACCTACTTCCAAGCACCTTAAAACTATGCCCTCTCATGCTATCCATTTCAGCCCTGGGAAAAAGCCTCTGACTAACCACACGATCAATGCCTCTCATTATCTTGTACACCTCTATCAGGTCACCTCTCATCCTCCATCGCTCTAAGGGGAAAAGTCCAAGTTCACTCAACCTATTCTCATAAAGCATGCTCCCCAATCCAGGCAACATCCTTGTAAATCTCCTCTGTACCAAGTTTTAAAAAAGTGCAGTGATATATTTGAGTTTAAACGAATTGCAGCACTATTTTTTCTTTGCAAAAGAAGAAAGACATTTGAGTAAAAATAAAGAATGGTAGAAATAGGAAATTCAAGGGTTCATTAACAGTGAGTATCGGTGATAATAATCATTTAAAAAAAGAAACAAAATGGCTGGCTGCATGGGAAAGACAGTCACGTGCAATTACACAACTGATAACTGTATTTTGTATACTCAGTGAATAGGGCAGTATTTTGAACCAAATTAAATAGCCACTGACAAGTGCATGCCAGTTTTGCTGATTGCATTGGATTTAAAGGCACACAATTTGTTTAGAAGTTTAACTGCTCCAATCAAACCAGCCAAAATGAGCTTTGCTGATGTCATGAAAGTAATGCAGGAACATTTGGAACCAAAACCATTGTTGATTGCAGAACACTTCAGGTTCACAAGCAGAAGTGGAGTCTATTTCCGTGTCCATGGCTGGATTGAAGAGATTATCTGAGCATTGTCAGTTCAGTAATGGGCCTAATGATGCACTTAGTTTGCGGAATCTTACAAGACAGTATTCAAAACTGGCTCCTAATTGTCACAGATGCCAGAACAATGCAGAAATTTGCAGAAAACATAACAAAGTAGGACATATACAAAGAGCAAGTCAGGCAAACAAAAATAAATGGACTGCACGTGGAAAAGAAAAAAAAAATAAAATGTCAAGTTGCAGTCTCAGAAAGGGCACTAATTGGCATGCTGTAGTTGGAAAAAATCTGATAATGATGAGAGAGACTCAGGACTGAGTTGCCTTGAGATTTATAATATGACATTAATAGTAGACAAGCAATACCAGAAGTGCAGCAAATGAATTAAAATGGAATAGGACACTGGCTCATCTGTTTCAGTCATTCACAGAATAAGTATGAACAGCATTTCAAAGATACTGAACTGAAGCCTGCAGTTATCCAATTAAGAAAGGAGAACTGCTGAGGGAATGACATTCGTAACAGTTCAATACAACAACCAATAATTCACATTGAGCTAGTATGTGGTAAAAACAGGAGGGCCAAAGACTTTAGGGCCTTGAATGACTCAGACAACTGCAACTTGATAGGAGCTCCATCCACATCCCCTTCAATAGAGAACTGAAAGCAAATTAAAAAAGGTACTGGATGATGCATCAGCAGTGTTCAAGGATGGCATTGGAAAACTCAAACATATCAAGGGTAAAATAGTGTTAGATGAAAATACCAAACCCAGGTTTTACAAAGCCCATCAGTGATAAAGTAGCCAGTGAGCTGGATCGCATGGAGGCTGAAGGAATTATTTCCAAGGTTGAGTGGTGCCCATGGGCAAAGCCAGTGGTCCAGTAGCCAAGAAAGATGAGTCTGTCAGAACCTGTATTGATTTTAAGGTCAGCATCAATCCAATACTAAAAGTAGATCATTACCCTCTGCCCAAGAGAGAGGATCTCTTTGTGAACCGTGCTGGTGGAGAACACTTCAGCAAAGTGGACTTGGCTGAGGCCTACTACAGATGAAGATGGAAGAAGAGTCCAACATATTTCTCACCATAAACATTCACAAAGGACTTTATCACTACACTAAGCCTATTTTTGGAGCAGCATCTGCACCTACACTCTGGCAGAAAGCTATGGACCAGGTGCTGCAAGGCTGTCCAGGAACTTATTGTTACTGGTGAGGATGACAGGGGACGTCTCCAAACATCCTCAGTGTTAACAGACAGTGTTAAAAAGCTTAGAAGATTTAGGGGATCAGCGCACGATGCGACAAGTGTGAATTCTATAAACGAAACATTATTCACTGTGGTCACACTATTGATGCACAACAATTACACAAGCGTGCTGACAAAATTCAAGTAGTGGCGGGTGCCCCCAAGGTCAAAGGACGTGACATAGTTGCGGTCCTGTTTAGGATTTGTCAATTGCTATAACAAGTTACTGCCAAACCTGGCCACTGTGCTCCACCCCTTAAAGACTGGGGAGAAATGGGAATGGAAAATGCAGTGTGAAGTGCCTTTGCAAAAAGTGAAGGAAACGGTGAAATCAGACACTGTACTCACACATTACGATCACGTTGTCCAGTGAAGCTTGCCTGTGACGCCTCATCTTGTGTTATCGGTGCAGTGATGTCATGTGTTATATGTGATGGAAATGAATGCCCCATTGCATCTGCATCACGTTCCCTTACTCTGCAGAGAAAAAATGCACAGATAGAGAAAGAGTCCTTAAGTCTGGTTTGGGGTGAAAGAAAACGTTTTAACCAGTACTGGTATGAGCGAGTCTCCCCTCATTACTGATAATCAGCCATTGGTGTCCGCTTTCAATCCACAAAAAGTTTGTTCCATTAACAGCAGCTGTTTCTTGGAGGACGTAATTACAAGATCGAATTCAAGAGGACTACTAAAGGAAATCCTGATGGATTGTCCAGTTTACCCGTGGAAAAAGAAATAACTGAGAAAGTTACAAAAGAGGATACTTCTGTTGATGTATTCACCCTAATGCAAATGTCTCCCTATTATGACAGAGATGATCCAAAAGGAAACCAGAAAAGACCCCACACTGTCTCAGGTCCTCACGGAAGCCCAAAGTGGCTGGAACTTGCAGCAACGACTCTACTTCCCTCATTCTTGCCAGTCCTGGGATGAACTTGCTCTTGACAGGGGTAACCTTAAAAGACCATGAGAAATAGAAGCAAAATTAGACCATTTGGCCCATTGCCTCTGCTCCGCCATATCATCATGGTGATCAAATTTTTCTCTCAGACCCAATCTCTTGCCTTCTCTCCATATCCCTACATACACTGACTGATAAAGGATCTATCAACCGCTGCCTTAAATATACATAAAGACTTGAGCTTCACAGCTGCCTGTGGCAAAGAATTCCACAGATTCACCACTCCCTGGCTAAAGAAATTCATCCTCCTCTCTGTTCTAAAAGGAATCCTCTCTATTCTAAGGCTGTGTCCTCTGGTCTTAGACTCTCCCACCAGAGGAAACATCATCTCTATGTGCACTCTATCAAGGCCTTTCACCATTCGACAGGTTTCAATGTGGTCACTCCTCTTACATCTGAATTCTAGTGAATACAGGCTGAGGGCCATCAAACACTCTTCATATGTCAAGCCATTCAATCCTGGAATCATTTTTGTGAACCTCCTTTGAACCCCCCTCCAGTTTTAGCATATCCTTTTTAAGATAAGGGGTCCAAACCTGCTCACAATACTCCAAATGAGGCCTCATCAGTGCTTTATAAAGTCTCAACATTACATCCTTGCTTTTATATTCTAGTCTTCTGGCCTTCCTAGCCATAGACTCAACCTACAAATTAGCCTTTAGGGAATCCTGCGGAAGGACTCCCAAGGCTCTTCACACCTCAGATATTTTTTGTTTTTTCTCCATTTAGAAAATAGTAAAGCCTTTCATTTCTTCTACCAAAGTGCGTGACCATACACTTCTCAACACAGTATTCCATCTGCCATTTCTTTGCTCATTCTCTTAAACTGTCTGTTCTTCTGTAGCCTCTGTACTTCCTCAAAACTACCTGCCTCTCCAGATATCTTCATACCGTCTGTAAACTTTGAAAGAATGCCATCAATTCCATCATCCAAATCATTGACATATAATGTAAAAAGAATCAGTCCCAACACAGACCCCTGTGGAACATCACTAGTCACAGGCAATCAGCCAGAAAGGTTCCCGTTATTCCCACTCTTTGGCTCCTGCCAATCATCCACTGCTTTATCCATGCTAGAATCTTTCCTGTGATATATGGGCTCAACGCTTGTTAAGCAGCTTCATGTGTGGCATCCTGTCAAGGGCCTTCTGAAAATCCAAGTACAAAACATCACTCAACTCTCCTTTGTCTATTCTGCTTGTTATTTCTTCAAAGAATTCTAACAGATTCATCAGAGAAGGTTTTCCCTTGAGGAAACCATACTGACTACAGCCTATTTTATCATGTGCCTGCAAGTACCCTGAGACCTCATCCTTAATAATCGGCTTCAACACCTTCCCAACCACTAAAGTCAGTTAACTGGCCCATAGTTTCCTTTCTTCTGCCTCTCTCCCTTCTTGGAGTGACATTTGCAATTTTCCAGTCTTCCAAACCATTCCAGAATCTTGAAAGATTACCAATGCCTCCACGGCCTCTTCATCCACTCCTTTCAGAAACCTGGGCTGTACCCCATCTGGTCCAAGTGAATTATCTACCTTCAGACCTTTCAATTTCTCAAGAACCTTCTGTCTGAATATGGTAACTTTACACACCTCATGCCCCCTGACACCTGGAACTTCCACCATACTGCTTGTGTCTTCCACAGTAGTATGTGGGGTTTGAAAGTTGTACCATACAAGCTGAGAGCTAAAGTATTGGAAGAGCTTCATGTCAGTCATTTGGGTGTGGTGAAAATGAAATCATTGGCTCAAAGCTGTGTCTGGTGGCCTGGAAAAGATCAGCAGATTGAGCATTTTGCCGTGCACTGTTTGGGATGCCAACACGCCAAGATACAAAGAGCAGCACCTCTCTGTCCCTTGGAATGGCCTGTACTGCCCTAGCAGTGGATTCATGTGGAATTTGGTAGCAGTGAATACAGCTACAAAATGGCCAGAAGTGTTTTCAATAGCCTCCACTACAGACCCCACACACTGTTGATGTGTTGGGAATACTCTTCTGAAGGACTGATGTTCCAGGACACATCGTCACTAACAATTTTGTCAATTTGTTGTGGAACAGCTTCACTTGTTCCTGAAAATGAATGGATTAAGACATATAACATCTGTACCGTGTAATCCAGGTGCAAACGGCTTGGGAGAAAGAATTGTCCAGAGTCTAAAGAATGCACTGCAAGCAATGTCAGAAGAACACAGGACACTGAATCAGAACCTTGGCAATTTCCTCCTTGCATATCACTCTATAACCAATAACTCTCCAGCTATGCTGTTCCTGGGCCATCCTTTGCATTCACACTTGGATCTCCTCAAATATAGTCTCAGAAGGAGTATGTAGGACAACCAGTTAAGACAAATTAAGAGCTTGTCAAGCCAGAAGGTTCAACGTTTCATTCCTGGACATGCAGTCATGCTGACGGAATACAGAGCTGATCAAAAGTAGGTACTTATAAAGATTAAGGACAGAACTGGACCATTTTCCTGTACAGTGGAGATTGTGGCTGTCATCTGGAGATGACACATCCATCAGTTGTGGAGAGCAGAATCAATTGTTAGAGAAGAAAGCTGTCTGGAACTGTCAGAACCACTCCCTGCAGTCCCAGAGTCAACCCCTACAACCACCATGGAGGAGGCCGCTAATCCTGAGATTGTTTCACCGTCGCAAGGCTCACCTGCCAAGCAGAGTGTACTCCCCCATGTTAGGAAAAACATTATTCGAAAAGAGTAAGACATCCTCTATTGTGATTAAATCTTTAGGCCTGAATGGGACAATTTAAAATTTAGTATGCTGTGCATGACTATATAGTAGTTGTATTACATAGTGACTAAAGAGCACAACATAACATATTTGAGTTGGATGCATTCTATATAGAGTTGGAGTTGATTAATAAGCAGGGAAGAGTTGTGTATTTAATATTTCAGTAATATTTGAGTGATACTGTAACTATATTGTTTGGTTAAGTATTCTTTGTTTATCCAAATAATTCATGATGGGTTATATGTAAAGTATGTGAATTTCTTGCATTCATACGCCACAATGTCATATGTGCGTGCCTCATTAGAAGTAAGAATGAAATTAAGACATAATTGTAGACAGTTGTAGCCAACTAAATAGAACACACTACAAAGTTAATGTCCTGCAGCTACCTGGCCCAGCAGAGCCTATTGTTGATTAATGTCCACACCAGCTGCTTTGCAGACTTCTCCTTTACCCCACCACTTCAACTCCATTCCCACTTGTGCATTTTTGCAGTTTCTTAACAGATGAAGACACATTTACATGCATTTTTGAACTTACAATTGGATTTTTCTCTTACATTTTCAGTTGGCTTACTGGAAGTTATTTTATATTTATGACTGCTCATTTGGTCTCTCCCAATAATGAAAGCACAATTTCTGCATTTGTCCTGTTGCATTTGTTCGTTTTTTTAACAATCAAAGTATGCCTCCCTTACTGACTGTTTTTTAACTGAAAGAACACCTGCTCATTCACTGTCTCCTGTAGGTGTAACTTTGCTTTTCTGGCATTATCAGTGTATGTGTACTTTTTCCAGAGCTTCCTCATTCAAGTCAATCAACCGTCCAAAATTTTTTAATGCAAGATTAACAAAACGACTTGGCTCTCAATTCCGTCTGTCTAGAAATGAACTGCAGTACATTTTTCATCATTAAGCCAAGTTCTACTTAAACCTCTATTGAGCCACATATTTTGCAAGGATACTGTTGCTTCCTTGGGCTTATGAAAACCTCAGGTACTAACTGAAGAAATTGGAATAGGTTTGGGAATTGCAATTCAAGACTAATCCTTAACTGTTGATTGCAACCACAGGCAGCATTTCAACTTCATGGTGTCTGCTCCTTACAGTGATCTCTGCTTCCAAACAGATCTAACCTCTCTGTCCACTTACTGAATGTATCAGCAGGGGAGCAGCATGAGTGGTTGCCTTGCGTTGAAGTTCTCCTCATTCAGGAGTGTTGCAGCAAGAGCAAGCACAGGCTGTTCTGCAGAAAATGAATTTGTTATGGAAATTAGTGAAGATTGACAATCAGTGGATAGTTCCAGATTTTAGAATGCTATATTGGAAGGCTGGAAGTTGAAGTTGGAAGTTAAACAATCTGTCCTATATTTGTTGGAGCTTGGAGACCTTTCCAGTACATACTAAATGTCAATCATCCAAAGAATGGAGTCCAGTCAGCATACAAGAACAACAGTGATGGTTTAGATTCCTGAATGCGCGTCAGTTCAAGCAGTGTCCCATAACTATACTGGTTGATAGACCCACAGATGGTTGCATGCCAGGAGAACTCGGGGGTATTTTGGATGCTAGCACTTTTGATCAAAGTAAATTTATTACCAAAGTATGCATATGTCACCATATACTACCTTGAGATTTATTTTCTTGCGGGCATTTCGAAGTTCAAAGTAAATTTATTATCAATGTACATATATGTTACAATATGCAACACTGAGATTATTTTTCTTCCAGGCATATTTAATAAATCCATAATAGAAGAACCATAGTAGAATCAATGAATGTCTGCACCAACTTGGGCATTCAACCAGGGTGCAAAAGACAACAAACTGTGCAAGTACAAAAAAAAGGAATAAGTAAACAATAAATATCAAGAACTTGAGATGAAGACTCCTTGAATGTGAGTCCATAGGTTGTTGGAACAGTACAGTGATGGGGCAAGTGAAGTTGAGTGGTTGTCTCTTTTGGTTCAAGAGCCTGATGGTTGAGGGGTCATAACTTGTTCCTGACCCTGGTGGTGTGGGTACTGAGGCTCCTGTACCGCCTTCCTGGCAGCAGTGAGAAGAGAGCATGACTTGTGTGGTATGGGTCCCTGATGATGGATGCTGCTTTCCTATGACAACGCTCCGTGTAGATGTGTTCATTGGTGAGGAGGGCTTTAGCCATGATGGACTGGGCCATATCCGCTACTTTTTGTAGGATATTCTGTTCAACGGCAATGGTGTTTAAATTACAGGAATAGAAATTTATGAAAAACTATACACACCAGAGACTGACAAACATCCAGAGTGCAAAGAAGACAAATTGTGCAAATATTAAAATTTAAAAATGTAAATGAATAGAAGTGAGAACATTTGTTGTAGAGTCCTTGAAGGTGAGTCGAGAGGACATGGAGCAAGTTCAGCATTGAGATGATTGAAGTTTTCTATGCTGGTTCAAGAGCCTGCTGGTTGTAGGGCAATAATTGTTCCTAAACCTGGTGGTGTGGGTCTTAGAGCTGCTGTACCTCCTTCTTGATGGTAGTAGTGAGAAGGGAGCATAGTGCCTCAGGGATGGATTTTGATGGGGTAGGTTCCTGAAGAAAGCTGATGGCTACACGTAGTACAATGTTTCGGGAAGTCTGCCACAAAGCCTAAGCTTAGTGTCAACGAACAGAGCGAGATCTAGCATTGGCAACAGATTTTACGGAGGACTTGAAGTCTATTCTTTCCAGCACAGAAGCAGTTGTACGTTCCAATAACACATTTGTAGGTCTGACCATTTCAGCTTGTTTGGAGCACCAGCTTTGGCCGCCATATGTCTGAATGCCAGAACAAAACTGCAGCAATTGTAATCCAGGAGAAGGTACACTGGACAAGTACTCAGGAACCATACATATTTAATTTGTTGATGTTTTGTATGCAAAATGCCAGAATCTTTTCAAAAACTTGGGAAGAATTGACTTTCTTTTGAGCTGGCTTTCATTTTTGCTGAGATGGGCATTTGATGGATATGTAACTGGCGAACGATGGGGAAATGGAGTTGCAGTAATTCATATCACGTTAGGTAAGAATGACGGATGGTCCAGGTACAAGTAAGCTATGTTGCCACCTTCCTGCTGCTACTGCTCCTTATGAACACCTATGCCGTGACCACCACTTTCAAGCTACAAGATAACTTGTAACAGTCAAAAAATATGCTTTAGTGATCAATGACGATTGTTTGTTATATCATTATGACAGTAGACCAGCACCTACCCTGGTATCATCTGTATCTAGGGTAAGATGTACAAAGAAGTAAAGAATACTTCTCTTCCACACAAACAACTAAGTTCTTTCACAGTCAGTAGTTCCACACTGTAGCTTGTGATTTGGCTTATTATTGATTACTGATAGTTAAATAAGCTTAGAAAAGAAAATTGTAATAACTTTACAGTTTTTCTACTATGGCTATGAGCTTTAAACACTTAGGCTTATGGTAAGTAGTAGTTAATGTCCTTACACTCTGCTGTCTGTGGTTCCCAACACTTAACGACGCAATGTTTCATTATGTCATTCCGTTATGAAAAATCATGTTAAATATCTTACACTTAACATTAACTGTTATAAGGGATTGTTCATTGCAGTAGACACTATATAACCCATTACCTATTACAGCTCACAAAGAGAAATTGATATTTAACCAAACACCGTATTTTTAAATTTGGGAGCTTCATAAAAAGAAAATGCTTTATGAATAAGTACTTTCTGTCTGTTCACATATTTACAGCTATTTGCTTAGCTTACTGGAAAATCTGGAATTTAGTCGGGAACAAAATGGCTTTGATTGTGTTTTGAGCTTAAAATGCGTTCTGTTGATTTACGAGAAGCCTAGAAGTATAAATGTTTAGCTTGTGAAACTCCACTGCCTCTGAGCTGCGCGAAACTGCAGTGTTCTGGGAATTTGTTGACTGACCGAAACAGTGTTTCTATATCCAGATTCAAATTTAGATTCAAATTTGTTACACATTTGTTGAAACATACAGTGAAATGTGTCATTCACCTTAACAACCAACGCAGAGGTGTTGCTACGTTTTCTGGTGCCAACATACCATGCCCATAATGCTGAGCAGAACAGCACAGAACACAACAAACAAACAAAACAACAAAATTATCCTCTTTCCTCCATCCTGTGCACTCAAACAGTCCACCAAGTGTCTCCACGTGGACCCGCACTGAATCTTTGCTTCCAGATTCTGGGTTAGAGAGTGCCAGAAGACTGGGTCTAAATTAAATTATGGATGTCATGGAGCTGTGCAGCATAAAAATGGCCCTCCGGCCCACCCTATCCACAAAGGTGGCCCTCCGGCCCACCCTATCCACAAAGGTGGCCCTCCGGCCCACCCTTTCCACAAAGGTGGCCCTCCGGCCCACCCTATCCACAAAGGTGGCCCTCCGGCCCACCCTTTCCACAAAGGTGGCCCTCCGGCCCACCCTTTCCACAAAGGTGGCCCTCTGGCCCACCATATTCATAGCAATCTTTTTCTCCATATTAGGATTCTATATTTCTAAGCTTTGGCTATTTAAATGTCTTTCTAATTGCCTCTTAAACATAGTTATTTTATCTGATTCCACCACGCCTGCTGGTAGTATGTTCTATATATTAACCGTGCTCTTTGTAAAACAAATGCCTTACCCCTCAGATCTGCTTTAAACCTTCTTCACCTCACCTTAAGCCTATGCTGCCTTAGTTATGATGTCTCTACCAAGGGGGAAAAAATTCTTTTAACTACCTGTTCTGTCGATTCCTATCAAAATATAATATAGTTCTATCAGCTCACACCTCAGCCCATGGAAAATAAACTCCAATCCTTTTCCCCATTTACTGCAGACTTTCGGGCAACATCCTATTGAATATCCTTTGAAAACTCTTCAGTGCAAACTTAGTGTTCTAATAGTGTGCTGACCACAGACTGTATTCCAAGTGCAGTTTACTAGTACTTCGTAAAGTTGCAGCATGTCATAACTCTTACATTCCATGACCCAACCTATGAAAGTAAGCAAGCAATTTGCCGCCTTCTCTACTCTGTTGAGCTGTACAGGTTTCCCCCGCTATCCGAAGGTAGAGCATTCCTATAAAACCGTTTGTAATCTGAAATGTCGTAAAGCAAAGAGGCAGTTACCATTAATTTAAATGGGAAAAATTTGTGAGCGTTCCCAGACCCAAAAAAAACCTACCAAATCATGCCAAATAACTCATAAAAACTAAAATAACACTAACATATAGCAAAAGCAGGAATTATATGACAAATATACAGCCTATATAAAGTAGAATTATTGTATTTACAGTGTAGTTTCACATATCAAAATTGGGAAGATAGTGAGCCAAAATTGATTTGGAGAAAAAAAAGTCGGCACATACAGGCACGCGCACACAACTGTCCGCACAAGGCTTCACGGTCATGGTAGTCTTTCTCGGGGTAAACACACGTATAAAGCAGGCGTTGTTTTTTCGTAAAAGTGAAAATCCTCTTTGGTTTGCGAAAACAGGTACTATGTAGGTCTTTCCTAACAGCTATCTGTTGTAAAGCGAACGTTCAAAAAACGGGGGCCACCTGTATTGCCATTTTCAGAGATACAAACTTGGACCCCTAGGTCTCTCTGTTTACCAACATTTCATACTGTTCTACTATTTATTTGGTAATACTTAACCAATCTCCATTGAAGCCCTCCAGTGGTTGGGGGGGGGGGCGACCATCCTAGCTGTCGAATGTAAGCCAGGGCAGTACAATATGGAGAGCAAACTGTTGCCCATGCAGCTGATGAGTGCCTAGGAATGGCAGAGATCAATACAGTTTGGCACCAGCGGCATCTCACAAGTTGCCAGTCAGTGTTGAACTCAATGTAGGACTCCTTGAGGACACCAGCTTCCATTTTTCTCCCCCTGGGTTTTACTCACGAAGCCGTCCTTGTGAGTGGGTATAGCCGCAAAGCAGTGGTGGTTTAAGATCGGAGTTTTCCTTCTCCTAGATGATGAGCCCCATTTTCCCAAGGCGACGGGTTTTCAGGCGTCAGTAACGTGCCTTGGCTCCTTCTCCTGCCAGTAGAAACGGTTCCACCAGCCTTAGTAGCTAAGCTACATGTGAGGGCCAGGAGTTGGACTTGGTTGTCAGAGGCCATTTGAGTTGCAGGCCATTGGGAGCATTTAATGGGTAGTGGGAGCTCATCCCCACTACCTCTCCCAGCTGTCTTAATGAACCAGTCTCCATTATAATATTGTTAATGGAGATTTTCATCCTCCTATGGATCGGGATGAGTAGGCAGGCATTCCAAAAACATTCAAGACTGTTGTTCCGTGGACAGACTGGAGACAACAATGAAAAGAGAGCCAGATCAGTTAACAGCCTATTAGTTTTCAAGATTTATTAAAATATAATTTAAAAACCTTTTGAAAAGAGGATGTGAAAAACAACTATTCCTGAAAGCTAGAGATAAGTAACCCTGATATTAGCTCACAGAGACGGTAGACAGTGAACATTAAGCAGGCCAGAAGTGTAGGTAAAATGACAGCAAGTCAAAGAGAAGTATTCAGATTAGAACTGAACATGATAGAGAACTACCTTTAGATTTGAGAGGCAAGAGTTTTGGGATAAAATAAATTTGAAAGAAAAAACAAATAAAAATGCAAATTCCAGCTATTTGTTCTGTTAACTGGGCAGATGATCCCCACCTCATTACTTTTTTGCCCTCTTTTTTCCATTACTTATTTAATTTAATTTATATATGTTTTTATTGTAATTTTTGAAATTTATTGCAATATACTGCTGCTGCAAAACAACAAATCTCATTATATATGCCAGTGATATTCAACCTAATTCTGATACTGATTCAGATACAAACAATGAAAGACAAAATGGGCAGGGAGCTGTAATAAGAAACTATAAAAAGAGACCTGCAGGGGATTTTAAAAGTAACACACAAATATTTTACAATTAGGTTCAGTGAAATGAGAGCAGTCTGAAGTGATGCTTGCCTCTTGAAAGCCAATTATGATGATGATGTAAATTAAAGTTAGATAATGACAGTCGTGGTGAATAATTTTGTGTTGCTGCTCAAAGAAGAGGAAGAAGGTAAGGTATCTAACATTCCAAGAAAACCAATATTGAATTAGACATGGGAGCAAACAGAATTAATGAAGTAAAGAATGGCACTCGCCGTGTGTGGCAATCAACAGAGGCCAGGTTGCTGCAGGAATGTGATCCAGCTCTGGCGTGCAGAAACAACAGCTTTACTGCCTGGATGACTCCAGAGAAACTCCAGTGTAATCATTAGAGTAGGTGTGCTGTATACTCTGAGCAGGAGGACAGTGCTTATACTAAAACAAAGCAAGTAACTTGGCTGCAGTCGTAGGAAAAGGAGGAGGGAGAGGAAGACAAAAGGGTAAGCCATTGTAGTCTGCTCTCTCTAGCTTTTTACATGGAGTATAATCCGGACAAGAGTGATATGTTGCACTTTCAGTGGTCAAATGTTAAGGGAAGGTATCAAATTAATGGCAGGATCCTTAACAGTTTTTGTATATAAAATGGTAGAGGGGTTTTAAGTTTAAGGGAAACAGTAACAACTCCTCTATTATAGATCAAACACAGAATATAAAGTGCGGATAAAAACTTCACATCATTATGTCATCACATCGGACCATCACCCCAACTCAATAACGGTGGTCGTGCATTATGCCTCTTTTCCACCCCTCACGTTACCCTACAACAGCACTGATATAAAGGGAGATCTTATACTCTTGCATGATAAGATGGAGCTTGACATCGAGTCCATCCTGTTATGATCTTGCGTTTTGTCGTTCATCTGCATTGCAATTTGTCAGTAGCTTTTACACTTTATTATGCCTTGTTTTTGTTTTACCTTGTTCTACCTCAGTGCACTGTGTCATGATTTGATCTGTATGAGCAGTAAGCTTTTCCCTGCATCTTGGCACATGTGACAATATTAAACCAATACTAATGCCAGCTTAGGGTCTGAGTTCACAGTTCCCTGAGAGTGGCTGCACAGGTTCATCAGATAGTAAAGAAGGCATGCAATATAATTGCCTTTATCAGTCAAAACATTGAGTACGAGTGTCAGGAAATTAATTTTGCAGCTTTATAAAACACAGGTTGGGCTACATCTGGTGGACTATGTTCATTTCTGATCTCCCCGCAATAGGAAGGGTGTGATTCTCTGGAGAGGGTGAAGAAGAGTTTTAGCAGGGTGCTGCTTGGATTAGAGGGCATGTACTATAAAGAGAGGTTGGATGAACTTAGGTTGTTTTCTCTGGAGCAGTTGAGGCTGAGAGAAGATCTGATGGAAGAGAGGCATAGACAGAGTCAACAGCCAGTATCCGTTTCCTAGCATTGAAATGTTTAATACCAGAGGGCACGCATTTAAGGTGAGAGGGGGTAAATTCAAAGGAGACGTGTGATATTTACGCAGAAGTGGTGGGTGCCTGAACTGCATAGACAAGGGTGATGGTGAAGGATGGGAGATTTTTAAAAATGATTAGCTTAATTTGTCACAGGTTCATGGAAACATACAGCGAAATGCATTTTTTGCGTCAGTCAGCAAGGATTGTGCTGAGGATCCCACAGGTGCCGGCACACTTCCGCCGTTAATGTAGCTTGCCCCCACTTACTAACCTTACCCGTACATCTTCAAACTGTGGGAGGACACTGGAGCACCTGTAAGAAACCCGCACAGTCACGGGGAGAATGTACAAACTTCGTATAAACAGTGGTGGAAATTGAACCCAGATCTTACATCTACCGCTGTAAAGCATTTTGCAATCTGCTAGGCTACCATGCCACAGATACACATGTTTTAATGGCTGTTAGATAAGCACATAAATATTCAGGAAGGAAAGGTTATAGACCACGTACAGGCGGAAAGGGGGAGTTTAATTAGTTCAGCATACCTTGTGGGCCAAAGGGCTGTTCCAATGCTGTACTGTTCTATCAGGGAAGAATAATGTTAACTACAACCATAGTTCCACTTTCATTACTGGTCCTGCGCTTTACCTCTGTTGCTCGTGCACGGCACATAAATAAAGCCAGCACAATCTAAAATAAAGCCAAATTTGTGAATGGGCTATCACTAAATTCCACGTGAACTTGATTGTTCCTGTCTGCCTCAGGGTATTTACTTGTCATTATGCTCTGCGCATTGTTGCCCCTCTGGCTGGAAGGCTTCCAATATTCATAGGAGGCGACTGATAGTGTGGAGGGAGAGCAGTCTCAGATTAGACGGGGCATGACTCAGTTGGAAACATCGCCCATTTTGGAGAGTGGCAAGAATGTGATATCATAGCAAACAAACTTTCTGAGAGTGGAGAGCTGATGTGTGCATCATTCGTAGCCTCTGTTGTTAGCCTTTCCACAGTGCAATCCACAACCTTGATGGTGTCTGTTTGTGCATATGAGGCTATATTCTAATCAATGGGTGAAGGTTACCCTATCAGCTGAACCAACTTAGCTCTGGGTTTTCTTTCAAAACATCAACTTTAATCTATTGGAATAGAATAATTTGTTGCTATTGTATTTGTTTTATTGTTTCCTGTTGAAACATGTGGAGCAAATAGTTCTGTGTGCCTTCAGGCAGCAAATTAAAATACTATTCCCTACTTTCTTTAAATATGATGACTCTTGTTTGGATGCTATTCTCAGCAGTGGGAAACTGTAGGAGGATGTTTACATCCAATGCAACTTGCAATAAAATGTGGTTATTACCATCCGCCAGCATGTGGTGAACAATGACTAAAGTTATCTGCCAAGGACATTGCTCTTGTATTACTGACCAGTCATTAACCAAATGAAATGTCTTAAAGCTTGCTAATTCTGCCACGTGGAATATTACCTGATACCAGTTTAATGGACAATGAGAACCTAATTTTCATATTAACCCTGCATTTTCTAAAAAGTGGTGAGGGCTAGTGGCGCATTTTGTTGAGGCTGAGTAGTTCTACGTAAAAGATCCAGAGTGCAGATCGAAATTGAGCGACCATCTGAGCTGTATCTTTGCTGCATTTATATTTAATTTTTTCTGTAATTATACAGGAGGCAGGTCAATGTTGATCCACACGAGAGAAATCTCCTTGGCCCCATCCTACAGTGCTTACGTTCTGTGCTCGTGCAACTTATTCTCTGTAACCATTGTTCATTTTATTACCTTTGACTTGTGCCGAGGAGTAATTTGTAATAACCATTTAACTTGCCAACCTGTCTCACCCAAGTCAGTTTGCTATACTCTTGGTATTACCACCGGTTAGTGAAGAATCCATTAGAAACCATTGCAGCTCACCAGTGTCTGAAAGCAGAAACTCACACCCAGAATTCTCTTTGCCCCTTCACAGAAGCTCCCCTGGCAATCCGGAAATTATTGTGATAATTAAAGCCTGTGAAGTCTCAGCTAGATTTATAAATATTAGCTGGACTGAATGGCTTGTTTTATACTGCACCTTCATTTCTATAGGTAAAGCGTTTTCAGCCGTTCTGACAATAAGCAGCGTGCTGCAGCTGCAAATATTCAAATCTTTTTCTAACATGTTTAGAGGGCAATTTTCACCTCCCGTGCCCTTGGGAACAGCATGGCTTTGCTCCATTCCTAACTCTACTGCCAGTGATTTTGGCATCAGTTGAGATACCTGCAGGATTTATCAGAACAAGCATTGATTATCGCAAATCATAGTTCCTTGGACAGTTGCCTTGCCAGCAATGCTGTCAGGAAACTAATGAATTCATAAAAGTTGAATTAAAAGTTACCTAGCAAGGCAGGTGTGCTCCCATACAGTCCTAGAACTCGACTGTGAAGGGTCCGTTCCCACTCTCCCTTTCTCTTGCTTGCACCTCCAGGTGCAAACTTTAGCTGCCACAACTAACTCACAGATTGATGCTGGTGGACTGCCTCTGTGTTTCCTCCTCTGGTCTTCAAGTGTTTCCTTCAATTTTACTGGAAGTAACCTGTGAGTCAGACCAGGCCTGGCTGACAGAATCACCTAAGCTTTTGATGAAAGTTTCCACTTGCCAATGCTGTCCATTCTCTCTGGGAGTTCAAATTGCCCCTTGCGTCTCTTCCATGTGCATAGTTTGGCTTGCAGCATGTATTTCCTGGAACAAAACAGTTTGAAGTACTCAGCAAGTCAAGCGATGACTGTGGAGAGAGAAGCATTTGAAGTATTCGGTCAGTGATCCTCTAAAATGTGAGAAAGCGAGCTTGGTAAATTGCAGGGAAGGGGTATGAAATAAACTGAGTGGCTACCCAAAATTGTTAAACTCAGTATTGAGTCCCTATGCCCAGAGAGAAGGCAAGAAGCTGTTCCTTCAGCTTACTTTGGGAATTATTGAGAAATGTTGAAGACTAAAGTGGGAATGGGATGGGGAGTTCAAGTGACAGGAGACTGGAAACGTAGAAATATTGCTAACACAAAGTACACTGCAGATGCTGTGGTCAAATCAAGACATACAAAAAAGCTGGATGAACTCAGTAGGTTGACCTACTGAGTTCATCCAGCTTTTTTGTACATTTAGGAATATTGCTGACTGGAGGTGTCTTGCTAAGTGGTCACGCGATCTGTATTTGGTATCTCCATTGTAGAGGAGACCGCATTGTGAACACCGGTGTAATACACAGCATTGGAAGAAGTTCAGGTGAATGGCTTTCACCAAAAGGGTTATTTTGGCCCCTGGATGGTGAAGAAGAGGTAAAAGGGCAGATGTAAAAACCTCCTGCAGTTGTAATGAGAAAGCGTGATGGGAAAGGGAATAATTTCGGGGGATGAAAAGTAGATCAGGGATCCATGGAAAGAACGTTTCCTTCAATATGCTGAAAGGTGAACCAATTAATTGGAAGATGTGCTTGGTGTGGTATCTCAGTGGAGAGGATGGAATTTATTAAAGACTACCTGTTTTATGCAGAGACTGGTGGGGTGAAATGAGAGGATGTTGAAAACTCTTATGTTTTTCTGACGAAGGAGAGGAGGTATGAGAAAAGCTGCAGAAAGTAGAGAAGTTGCCTTCGAGAGCCTTATTAACTGTGTTAGAACAATTTTTATCCATTTCTCTCTTTCTTCATAAAAATAGCTCTATCAAAGCCACTTAAATGGACAAGCATACATTAGGAGGAGAGTAGATAGTTGGAGAAATTCAGAGAATGGAACCGGATTCTTGGAGAAAGTAGAGTAGGAGAAAAGGTAGTTAAGATATGGATATGAGGGGAGGGATTGTTAAATGTAGGAAGAGCTCCAATATCATAACCAATATAATGGTAAAATGAGTCAAGGGTGGTAGACTGAAAATGATTGAAAGACCACTTCATTCACTTTGAGAACAAGTACAAGAGGGTTGGCAAAATTCTCAGCCGTGTTTCTTCCATTTTCTGCATACCTGTTCTTATCTAACTCCACCCCATCTTCTGCAAGAACTCGGATAAGGATCTGATCGCTTTCTCCACATTTTCCACAGTCTCTATAATCAGTAGACCATCCTTAATAATTTCTCCACTTCCAATGGGATCCCACCCATGAGCACATCTTCCCCTCCCCTCCCATTTCAACCTTCTGTAGGTACCATTTCTTTTATTCCTTGCCAGTCAACTCTTCCATCTTCAACATCCAATTCTTTCCTCAAAAGCCCAGTCAGGGGTGAAGATACACCTTCCCTTTTTACCTCTAATCCCTAACTTTGTTTATACATCTCAGATGATCTTTAGCTTCCTGCCCTCCGTGACTTTAACCCTCTGTCCCACTACCGGCCCCGTGTTCTCAGTCTCCTTTTTTACTCAACAATGCCAAAAGAAAGCTCAAGGAATGTCACCTCATCTCCCTTGATTGCTCTACCTTCACCTGCCCCTCCCCCACTGCATCATGCACTCTTCTCTCTTCAGTTTTCCAGTTCTGATGAAGTGTCTTGTCCTGAAGTTTCTGTCCTTTGCATGACCCACCAAATTCTTCCAACACTTTCTGTTTTTATGTCAGATTTCCAGCACCTACAGTATTTTGCTCCTTGCTTTTGTGAAGTAAGGTTTAAAATAGTGTACCTCTACAAATTGCACCTGATTTGTCCACAATGGTTGATTCAGTTCATCATACTAAATGCATCTAAAATGGTGTCATCCTCTGTTTCAGTGAAGGTTTCTGCCTGTGCCATATGGACAATTAGTGCAAGGTTAAAAACATGCATGACAGCTCTATATAAGTGATAATGAGGTGTGCGTTGCACTACTTGCCTACTATTTATATGTTACAGCTTATATAATTACTTATAAGCTACAATTTTTACTAGAACAATTAGCTAATTGGATATTTATTTGTACTAAGTGAGTATGTTATTGAAATGGCTTCATTAATAAAATATTGATGATTTTGTACAATGAAAAATTAGTTTATCCTGCTAGTACAAGGTATCAATATGAAACTCCAGTGTAAAGCTCCTGTGAGTGATGAATGTAATGAAAGATGTTTTCACTCTTTGACCTCTTCTGTACAATCTGGATAAAGAATGATGAGAGAAGGCAATCTATCCATCTAATCTTTCCACCTCAATGCCACAAATTCTCATTACTAATTTCCTTTACCTCAATTCACTTTATTTTGGTATAATGTCTTTCTCCATCCTGATTTCCATTCGTACTGCAAGCCTTTCTGAATTCCGAACCTTTTACTTCATTGCCAAGGTTATTAATATCTTGAAGTAGACTAAATGTCAGGCTATTCAAATGATTCACAGATTGTGTGCTTTTATTACTAATACATGGAATGAGGATGTTATTTGTAAGGTCAGCATTTGCCGTTCATTTCTAAATGCCCTTGGGGGGGGGGGGGAGAAAGGTAGTGAACTGGCTTCTTGAACTACTGTGGAGCGGGTGCTGAATGCATTCCCAAAAGGCCATTAGGTAGGAACCTCTGGAACATAGGTCCCCAACCTGGGGTCCACGGACCCCTTGGTTAATGGTAGGGGTCTGTGGCATAAAAAAGGTTGGGAACCCCTACTCTAGAATCAGTAAAAGAATTGTAATAGATATTCAAATCAGCATGCTATTGACTTGGATGAAGTGGTATTTCCAACTGCCAGCTTTTCAATGTTATTGAGGTAGGAATTGATTACTGAAGACATATTCAAGTTGTTCCTTTAGATACACTGCTGTCATGGGTATTTTCATTCTGATTCTCTTTGACTCTTGGTTCCTTGATGTCGTACCAAGTCAAGTGCTTCCTTGATGCCAAGGGGAATTATTTACAGCTCCCCTCTGATATTGGCCCCTTTTTACCATGTTTGGATCAAGGCTGTACTAATGTCTTGAACTAAATGGATTGAAAGTTCAAAGTACTTTTTAGTATCAAAGTACATACATGTCACCATATACAACCCTAAGATTCATTTCCCTGCGGGCATACTCAGCAAATCTATAGAATAGTAACTATAACAGGATCAATGAGAGATCAACAAGAGTGCATAAGACAACAAACTGTGCAAATACAAATATAAATAAGTAGCAATAAATAATGAGAACATGAGGTAGTGAGATAGAGTCCTTGAAAGTGAGATCTTTGTTGTGGGATCATTTCAATGATGGGGCAAGTGAAGTTGAGTATAGTTATCCCTTTTTGTTCAAGAGCCTGATGGTTGAGAGGTAGTCACTGTTCTTGAACCTGATGATGTGAGTCCTGAGGCTCCTGTACCTCCACCTTGATGGCAGCAACAAGAAGAGAGCCTGACAAGCACAGTGGGGATCCCTGGTGATGGAAGCGACTTTCCTGTAACAGTGTTACACGTAGATGTGCTCAATGGTTGGCAGGGATTTACCTGTTCTATCAGAGCCAAAGTTAGCACCTGTGAACAAATTATTATTGAGTAAGTGCTGATGCTTGGCCATGTTAGTGACCCATTCCATTGCTTTGTTAATGATTAAAAGGAGGTAGGTGGAACAACAATAGAGTGGATTGGATTTGCAGTATATTTGGAGATACAGCACTGGTATTTTGACAATATTGTAGCTGCGTCCAAGCTCATTTTGGAAGCTTATTACATATTCATAACATAGCTCACACTTGATAAACTTTTATTGATTTTTCTGATTCTATTATTGAATCTCAAAAACATCTCATTTAATCGGCATATGCAATCTCAGCTTCAGAGCTTAAAAAGCGGCACACGGCCAAAAGTTTACATCAGTTCTGAGATGTCACAGTGAACTGTTTAAATAAGAGCATGAAATATAAGCAGGAATAGGCCATGAGTCTTTTGAGGCTGGTTTCTATCCAAGATCAGCCTATTCTTCAAGTTCATTTTCCTGCCCTCTCCCTAGAGCCCCTTTAGTTCAAGCCTGGTGGGAAAGAGAACCACTCAGAACCAAACTGAACTTGTAAGAAGAGCTCAGCCTGTCAGTCTGCCATTTGAACTGTTATGGTGGCTTTTTTAAATAAACAACATGTGATGTTGCAGTTCATTTATTGATCTTATTTCCCTCAGGTAATTACATTGCATGTACTTATGTCCATTTGTAAACCCAGAAACAAATAGAAATGATAGACTGCTCGTACTCCCAGCTGAGCCCCAGGATGAAACATCACCACACTTTGTTCATTTCTGACAACAGAAATGGAAAATATAATATTTTCCACCTGTCTGCTCATTTGAAGCATCTACTGTTTTTCATCTGCAAGTAACAATCAGTGTAGTTATAAGATAACTGCATTCTTGTTAGAATTTGTGATGAATAATTTATCAAGATATAGAATTAGACTCGGGTTTAATATTACTGCCATGCTGTATGTCATGAATTTGTTGTTTTTGTGGCAGCAGTACATTGCAATGCATGATAATAAAAAATCTTTGAATTACAATAAGAAATGTACACACTGGCATTAAAAGAGAGCAAAAAAGAAGGGGAAAAACAGTGAGGTGATGTACAATGTCCATTCAGTAATTTGATGGTGAAGTAGAAGAAGCTATTCCTGAATTGTTGAGTGTGTGTCTTCATCTGGATATCTTAATTAAATACTATATGAAAGTGAAAGTAAAAGTAACCAGCAGCACATTTAGACAGGTAAAGAAAGTTCATGTTGAAGAGCTATTCTTAAAGTAGGTCACATGACCATTCGAGCCTGGAACTGGATTTTGTTTATTTTTGTCAGATGTGCAGCGAAAAGCTCTCTAATGTACTGTTTATACCGGGGGTCGGCAACCCGCGGCTCCGGAGCCACATGTGGCTCTTTTAGGTCTGTGCTGCGGCTCCCTGTTGCTTTGGGAAATAATTGGTTGTGGCGACCCTTTTCCTGGCACATCCGAACCGACTCACAATAAGATAGCCTACGGGGGTTTGCGAGCACAGAGCTTTGGAGCCTCTGCGCCATGGGGGGGGGGGGGGCAGGTTGAGGGAGGCTTAAAAGTGAGGCTGAAGATTTCGAATAAAGTTTTTTTCCTTCGACTGCAGTTACCGACTCCGTGTCGTAATTTTAGCGCTGCGTGTAGCACACCGCTACGTGGTCAGTATTTAATTAATATGTTTTTTATGTTAGTTTGTTAGTTTTTGAAATGTAAATCTAAATTTGAAGATTATGGTGATCTTGTACAATCTAAATAAGACGTTGTGGCGGGCGACCCATTTCCTGACACATCCGAACCGGCTCACAATTAGCCAGCGTTCAGGCTAAGGGAGATAGCCTACGGGGGTTTGTGAGTACGTGTCTTTTGCAGCATCCGCGCCCATGGGGGGCGGGTTGAGGGAGGCTTAAAAGCAAGGCTGTTTAGTTGGAATAAAGCTATCTTTGACTGCAGTTTACTGACTGCGTGTAGCAACCGCTACAACGTGTTTTTATCGCTGGCTGTCCAGAGGGGAGGTGCTGAAACGCTTTGTCGCGCGTCTGGAAGAAGTGAAAACTTTCCTGGGCAGCAAAGGGCTCAACTTTCCTGAGCTGGAACAGCCAGAGTGGCTGGAAAAGCTACACTTCATGGTAGACATGACAGCGCACCTGAACACGCTGAACACAGCTCTTCAACGGGGTAAGGACGTACAGCCCTGCACATGTTGGGGGATGTTTTGCATTCGAGCGCAAGTTGACGTTGCTTGCCAGAGATTTACAGAAAGGCACATTGTCTCACTTCCCCAATTTGAGAGAGTTCAAACAATGTCACGACATGATAAATTCGGAGTATTTACATTCTGCAATCATCGCAATGCAAACATCGTTTGGGAAACGCTTCTGTGAGTTCAGAGAGGAAAAAAACACATTATCCTTCCCGGTCACTCCCCTAAGCATCGATCCATCCCTACTGAATACGACTGCATTGTCAGGTGTGAGTCAACCTGAAGAAGTATGATAAATATTTTAATTGCGTATTATTTTACGTATATTCATATGTTTTCATTGTTCAGTGAAATAGTCCTTTTATTTTTCAGGTTGACAGCTGGCTGACGTTATTTTTGGTTTGCTGCTGGCGGCAAATTTAAGTTTGGCGTTTTTCATAAATACAAGAAGGACTCAAATAGACGTTGAGTATTTTACTTAAAAGTAACCTTCAACCCAACGTCTTTTTTTCGGAGTTCAAAATGTTTTTGTTGCATGCAGAAATGTAATTTCGTTTTCTCTGCAGGAGTTCATCAATTTCATAAATGCAACACATTATAGTTTATTTATACATAGCATAAAGGCAAAACAAAACGTTGTATGCAGTGTTATTTCATTTTAAATGTCAAACGGGTTTTGCGGCTCCCAGTGTTTTCTTTTCTGTGGGAAACGGGTCCAAGTGGCTCTTTCAGTGGTAAAGGTTGCTGACCCCTGGTTTATACAGATCAATTCATGAGATTGTGGCTTTCCTCTTGGTTCAGCTTCATTGGCTTTTTCCTGTTCCTGGTTCTACAATAGACATAACTTGGATGAAGGTTCATGGACTTGAAACCTTTAATTCTTTTTCACCCTCCACAGAAGCTGCTCAACTCACTGAGTATTAACACCATTTTCTATGTTCACTTCCAATTTCTAACACCTGCAGTGTTTAGATTTTGGGCATGGGAATTTGCTGTGATTTGCATTTTCTTATTTCAATAGATTGGATATGATATAAATTAAAATAAAGAATGCTGGTGTTACTCTGTGTATCGGGCAGCATCTGTGGAGAAGGAAACACAAAATATTTCAGGTTGGTGTCCTTTAATTGCCTCATCCTCAGTGGTTGGGAAAGTGTTGTGAGGAATTCCTCTCAAAGCATTGGAGTCCATTATTAAGGATGAGGTTTTGCGATACTTGTAGACTAATGATAAAATAAGTCAAAGCACGGTTTCTGCAAAGGGAATCTGTTAGACAAATCTGTTAGAGTCCTTTGCGGAAGTAACAAGCAGGTTAGACAAGTGAATGTCATTTACTTAGATTTTCAAAAGTCATTTGATAAGGTGCCTCACATGAGGCTGCTTAACAAGATAAAATCCTGTGTTACAGGAAATATACTAGCATGAATAGAAGAATGGCTAGCGGACAGGAGGCAGCGCGCGGGAGCATAGAGGGCCTTTGGTTGGCTATCAGGGACTGGTGGTTTTCCTCAGGGGTCAGTAATGGGACCGCTGCTTTTCACATTGTTTTTCAATGAATTAAATAGACTAATGACTTTGTGGGTAAGTTTGCAGAGGATAAGAAATAGGTGGAGGGATAGATAGTACTGAGGAAGCAATGGAATTGCAGCAGGACTTAGACAAGTAGGAAGAATGGGCAAAAAAAGTGACAGATGGAATACAATGTTGGGAAATGTATAATAATGCATTTTGGTAAAAGGAACAATGGTGAATATTATCTAAGTGGGGAGAAGATTCAAACATCAGAGGTGCAGAGGGACTTAGGAGTCTTCATGCAAGACTCCCAGAAGGTTAATTCACAGGTTGAGTCTGTGATTAAAAAGAGCAAATGCAATGTTGGTATTTATTCAAGGAGAATAGAATATAAAAGCAAGAAGATAATGCTGAGCCTTTATCACATAGAAATATAGAAAATCTACAGCACAATACAGGTCCTTCGGCCCAAAATGCTGCGCCAAACATGTCCTTGCTTTAGAAATTACCTAGGGTTACCCATAGCCCTCTATTTTTCTAAGCTCCATGTACCTATCCAGGAGTCTCTTAAAAGACCCTATCGTATCTGTCTCCACCACCACCGCCAGCAGCCAATTCCACACACTCAACACTCTCTGCATAAAAAAACTTAGCCCTGACATCTCCTCTGTATCTACTTCCAAGCACCTGAAAACTGCACCCCCTTGTGTCAGGAAACCTTCCTGACCACACCTAACATACTCCACCCCATCTAAACCCCTTGCTCTAGGAAGATGCCAATCAATATTTGGGAAAGTAAAATCTCCCAGCATGACTACCTTGTTATTATTACACTTTTCCAGAATTTGTCTCCCTATCTGCTCCTTGATAGCCCTGCTACCGTTGGGTGGTCTATAAGAAACACCCAGTAGAGTTATTGACCCCTTCCTGTTCCTAACTTCCACCCACAGAGACTCAGTAGACAATACCTCCATGACTTCCTCCTTTTCTGCAGCCATGACGCTATCTCTGATCTGCAGTACTATATCCCCATCTCTTTTGCCTCCCTCCCTGTCCTTTATGAAACATTTCAAATCTGGCACTTGAAGTAACCATTCCTGTCCCTGAGCCATCCAAATCTCTGTAATGGCCACAACATCTTAGCTCCAAGTACTGATCCACACTCAAAGATCATCCACTTTGTTCATGATGCTTCTTGCATTAAAATAGACACATTTCAAACCATTAGTCTGAGCGCGTCCCTTCTCTATCACCTGCCTATCCTCCGTCTCTTCAGTTCGGTTCCGACCTCCCCCCAGCAATTCTAGTTTAAACTCTCCCAATAGCCTTAGCAAACCTCCCTGCCTGGATATTGGTCCCCTTGCTGTCTTTTTTTTTGGCTTTCCTCCATTATGTCCTGTTTAAGTTTAGAGAAAATAAGAATTCAGACATTGGATGCATCCTTTAAATTTGAGGAAACTTGGCGACCCTTTATTCATTATTTTCATAGGCTTGGACTTATGGCCCTTCCAGTTACCTTTCTGAAGTTTTGGATTTGATCAGAAAGTTTTTCCTTTCTTCCTCCTTTTACTCTCAAGACGAGTTAGATGAGTTGCCCAGTTTTTTCTTTTTTTTGTGTTTTTTTTGTGTTTTGGGTTTTTTTTTCAATGTACTTTTCAATTATAAAAGTTTCTTTTTTTTCTTGTTATGGGTAAGAGAAGAATCAATTTTTTATTATATACTATTAGATTAATTCTAGATTAGGATAATGTGTATTTTTCCTTTTATTTGAATTGTTATTGATGTAGATTTTTGAGACTATTCTGTGTGTGTGTGTGTGTGTGTGTGTGTGTGTGTGTGTGTGTGTGTGTGTGTGTGTGTGTGTGTGTGTGTGTATGTATGTACTTTTTTATTTAACTAATAAAAAGATTGATAAAGAAAGAATATAGGTCCCCCTCGGATTCAAGTGCAACCCGTCCTTTTTGTACAGGTCACACCTGCCCCAAAAGAGGTCCCAATCATCCAAAAGTCTGAATCCCTGCCCCCTGCTCCACTCCCTCAGCCATGCATTCATCCTCCACCTCCCTCTATTCCTTTACTCACTGTTGTGTTGCACAGGTAGTAATCCCAAGATTACTAACTTTGAGGTCCTGCTTCTTAAATTTCTTCTTAACTCCCTGTAGTCTTTTTTCAAAACCTCTTCCCTTTTCCTACCTATGTCATTGGTACCAATATGTACCACGACCTCTGGCTGTTCACCTTCCCACTTCAGGATATCGTGGATGCGATCAGAAACATCCTAGACCCTGGCACCTGGGAGGCAAACTACCATCCAAATTTCTTTCCTGCGTCCACAGAATCACCTGTCTGACCCACTAACTATAGAATCCCTTGTTACTGCTTCCTTCTTCCTTTCCCTACCCTTCTGAGCCACAGGGCCAGACTCTGTGTCGCTTCCCCCAGGTAGGCCGTTACCCCCCACCGCCCCAACATTACTCAAACAAGAGTACTTATTGTTTAGGGGGACAGCCACAGGGGTACTCTCTAGAATCTGACTCTTGCCATTCCCTATTCTAACTGTTATCCACTTGCCTGTCTCCCAAGGCCCCAGTGTGACTACTTGCCTCTAGCTCCTCTCTATCACCTCCTGACTCTCTCTGACCAGATGAAGGTCGTCAAGATGCACTCCAGTTCTCTAACCTGGTTTCTAAGGAACTGTGGCTTGATGCACCTGGCACAGATGTGGCCTTCTGGAAAGCTGACACATGGGCCTCACAGACATGTTTCTATTCTTCACAGGTAACCTACCTTGCCTCGACCTGTTGAGCCAAAGCCCTCCTACTCCACTCCGTTGTCCACTCCTCCAATGCCTGCTGTATAAAGCTGTCTACTTTTAAACTCTTTGCGCTGGTCTAACTTGCTGATGTCCATGTGCTTGCACAGTTGTCCCTCGATCAAATTGCTGAAGAAAAGCTTATTAGACACTGGTCAGCCGCACTTGGAGTATTGTCAACAGTTTTGGGCCCCTTGTCTCAGAAAGGATGTTTTGTCATTGGAGAGAGTCCAGAGGAGGTTCTGGAGTATGATTCAGGGAGTGAAGGGGTTAACATAAGAGGAGTGTCTGGCAGCTTTGGGCCTGTACTCACTGGAATTTTGAAGAATATGTGGGGATCTCATTGAAACTTACCAAATGTTGAAAGGACTAGATAGGGTTGATGTGGAGAGGGTGCTTCCTATGGTGGTATCCAGAACTAGAGGGCACAGCCTCAAAATTGAGGAGTGATCTTTAAGATCAGAAGCAAGGAAGAATTATTTTAGCCAAAGAGTGGTGAATCTGTGGAATGCTCTGCCACAGACTGTGGTGAAGGCCACATCCATGGGAATATTTACAGCAGAGTTTGATTCATTCCTGATTGATCTAGGTATCAAGGGATATGGTGAGAGTGCAGGTGTATGGGATCCGGGATTAGCCATGATGGAATGGTGGAGCAGACTCAATGGGCTGAATGGCCTAATTCTGCTCCTATGTCTAATCATACAGATTGATTTGGTTTGATAGTGAACGGTTTTCATATGTAGACCATTGACATAGGAGCAAATCAGGCCATTTGGCCCATTCAGTCTGCTCTGCCATATAAATATGACTGATTTATCACCCTTTCAACCCCATTCTCCTGCCTTTTTCCCATAATCGTTGATGCTCTTTCTCATCAAGAATCTGTCAACCTCTTTAACTATGCCAATGACTTTAGCTTCACAGCCATCTCCATTGAGATGAATTTAACAAATTCACCACCCTCTGTCTAAAGAAGTTCCTCCTCATCTCTTTTCTAAACGAATGTCCATCTGTTTTGAGGCTGTGCCCTCGGGTCCTAGACTCATCCATTATAAGAATCATCCTCTCCATGTTCACTCTATCCAAGCCTTTCAATATTAAATAGATTTTTTCAAACGCCAGCGAGTACAATCCCAGAGCTATCAAATGCTCCTCATACGTTATCTCTTTCTTTCATGGTATCATGGGATAATTCTCATAAACCACTTCTGGACCGTCTTCAATGCCAGGGCATCCATTTTTAGATAAGGGACCCAAAACGGCTCATAATACTTCAACTGTGTTCTGATCAATGCCTTATAAAGCCTTCGTATTACATAATTACTCTTATATTCTAGTCCTCTCAAATGAATGACTTAATCTGCAAGTTAAACTTTTTATGAATCCTGCTTGAGGACTCCCAAGTTCCTTTGCAGCTCTCATTTCTGGATTTCTTCCACATTTAGAAAATGGTCTACTCTTTTATTCCTTATAGCAAAGTCCATGACCATACAATTCATTACAATGTATTCCATTTACCACTTACTTGCGCATTCTCCTATTTCTAAGTTCTTCTGCAGACTCCCTGTTTCCTCGACACTACCTGCCCCTCCACCTATCTTTGTATTGTCCACAACCTCGGCAACAAGGCCATCATTTCTGTCATTGATATACAGTATATCATGAAAAGAAATTGTCCCAACACCAAACCCTGTGGATCACCACTAGTCCCTCAGCCAACCAAAAAAGGATCCCTTTATTCCTACTCTTTGTCTCCTGCCAGTCAGCCAATCTCTAGTGACTTTTCTATAATACCATGGGCTCTCATCTTGTTTAACAACCTCATAGAACATAGAAATCTACAGCACATTGCAGGCCCTTCGGCCCACAATGTTGTGTCGCTCATGTAACCTACTCTAAGAACTGCCTAGAATGTCCCTACTGCATAGCCCTCTGTTTTTCTAAGCTCCATGTACCTATCTATAGTCTCCTAAATGTGTGGCACCTTGTCAAAGACCTTCTAAAACTCCAAGGCACTGCCTTGTAAGTTAACTGGAAGAGAGCAGATAAGCTGCAAAATTCTTGGCTTGTATTATGTTCCGAGTCTAAACAATCATTACACAGATTTCATACAATTCCTGTTAAGACCAACTGCAGACTCCTCTGTTAGACACTTGCATGCATTCATACTGTGCACTTTGAAATCATCCTACTTTCCAGTTTTAAATTATGCTAATGAGATATAGAGTGTTCAGAAATAGTAGTTGTAAGGTTACGTGCATCCATTGTTAAAGAGCTGTTTTAAATTTCAGACTAAGTCTTTTAAATAGCATGTCATATAGTATGGAATAAGATAAAATGTACGCAAAATGATTTCAAAAATAAGTAACTGTGCACAAGTACAGATTATGAGTCCAAAATGTATAGGAAATAGAGAGAAGTTGATTATAGTCCCCTAGACAAAGCTTAGTAATTATGCTGGTCCAAACTTAAACATGGTACTCTGCACAAACCACAGTCAGTGCTGGCTGCCTCCTCTTTGAGAAAGGGTGGTGGACATTTCTGTATCCAAGATTTTATCCAGCCCCTGAACAGTTACTTTTTTAAAACCTTATAATGGTTTTGTTGTGCATGTTCTCTGTAATTTAACACAAAACATAACTTGTCTTTTGATAAAACTCTAGCTGAACACATATTTTAGGTGAGTGGGGAGCATTAACATAGAGAAAGTGGGACAGTTGTTAACAGCAAGGAACGTGCACATATGCAGTCAAGTTGGCTAATACATATTTCCTGTTCTGCAGGGACCATGAGTCATTGTAAACGAAGGATAAAACTCTCTTCATGTTTCAAACAGCAAAACTATGAGATGATCATGCCATAAATTATAAATAGCACAGTCAATGCCGCAGTTAACCTAAGAGTTCATTAAAATACTTTAATGCTGATGGCCAGAGTTTGAGGGGAAATTGTAATGGGTATTCACTGTTTCTGGGCTGGGGGTGGGGGTGTTGGTTTTTCTTTGCCAAGTTCAGCTTTCTATACACAGCAGCCAATACTTCTGAAGATCAAAATGTTGTTTTTGAATAAGTTAAACTTCCAACCATTTTCTTCTTCTTCTTTTGACTTTTAATGGCGGTTGGCAGTCCAACCTAAAAGTGTATTACCACCACCATCTGGACTGGAGTGTGGTGTAGAGTTGGGAAATAAAACCCCTATTAGTTCTTTATCAAATGAAAACTAAATTACTCCAAAAAGCCCTATAGATTGTAAATAATGAAAGACAATATTGTGAATTAAATTAAAGTCTCTTTCATAACATCATAAAGTTTTTAAATGAAAAGTATCAGCCCCTGAAGATAGTAGTGAAGCTTGCATTTGATTTCTTTCACCCTTTTATGCTTCAGATTTTAATAGAATGTGCTCAACTGGTTCATAATGATGGCAAAACGTACACACCCCAGAGTGATGTTTTCCAACACGATATAAGGAATAGTTCAGCATGATATGCCCAATTTTACGTTGAGTCAATATAATTGAAATTTGACAAATTCCAACTGTTATTGTTTGTTTAGCTGCTGGTCGTTGACATGAGCCAGACTACAGTTCTTAATGTCAATTGCAAGCAGTAATCAGTTTAAAGTTAACTGCAAACAGAAGCAACCTGGTGACCACAGACCCCTTGTTTAATGGTATTGGTCCATGGCATAAACAAGTTTGGGAGTCCTGGTCTACAGAGTCAGAGATTTGCTCACTTACAGCACATGTTCTTATTGTAAGACAACAGGTTATTTAATTTGGCTTGTTTCAAAATAGACAATGCTGGCTAAGTTATTTAGTTCAAGGAAGCTTGCAGATGATATGGATAATATGTAGCATATTAATAGCTGATATTTAGTAAATTGGATGATTTATGTACTCATGGAGTCAACTTCATAGTCTTAATTGTGGGTACCTGGGAACCTCATCTCCAGAACCTTTTAGACTGTGTTTGAAAGATATCTGAAAATATATGTGTGTGAAGTACATACATATGTGGTGACATGGTAGCATAGTGGTTAGTTCAACACTTTACAGTGCCAACAGCCGGGGTTCAATTCCCGCTGCTGCCTGTCAGGAGATTGTACGTTCTCTCCGTTGCCATGTGGGTTTCCTCTGGGTGTTCCAGTTTCCTCCTATAGTCCAAAGATGTACTGGTTGATTGGTTAATTGGTCTTTGTAAATTGTCCTGTGATTAGGCTAGGATTAAATTGGGGGATTGCTGGGTGGCACAACTTTAAGGGTTGGAAGACCTACTCTGCACTAAATTCAATAAATAAATCACCCAAGTGACCCAAAAATGTAGAGAGCAGTTCAGGCTTTTTAGGAATGGGATTAAAAACACCAATAAATGTGACAGGAACACGGGGTAAACTAGAATCCATTCCTCTGCCTTGGATTCCCGCAACGGACAACTGGTTTGTCTGCGGCTCATATGTACGTCTTTTTACTCAGAAATTGTACCTGTGTTTTGGAAATCCTTTGTAAGTAGTATAAGATAGAAATCCTCTGTGAGTTTTAAATGTGTTTTAAGAATGTTGCTTTGATTTAAGCATGTATCACTGAAAATAAATGAAGTGTTTAAACTACTTTGGTAGCTGGAAGTTTCTTCTCTTTGGCAAGGAGAAGGGACCCACCACTCAAAACGCGGGTATTGGCAGCTAAGCTCGCTGTGGAGGATAAGCAGACAGGTGAACTAGCCTTTGAAGATTGGGTAGTTACTGTATTCCTCCCTTTAGTGAGAGTACCCATGGCTATCTTTATCAGATAGGACTTAAGGTCTTTGTTTGAGTTTAGAACTTGCAGTCAGCAAACCCAATACCATCACAAAATATCAGTAAGATTGTTGACATTTCCTTGTAACAGATGCAGCCTCTGGATTTCTGTTCATGTTTATATATCTGAATCCACATGTGGAAATCCAGAAGTTTCTGCAGTTGGCAGTGTGGGACATCCAGTAGACTCCATGCTGAACTCCTCAGCATTTGGTGTTGATGCACCATCAATAACTCTCAGAGACATGAGTCGAGGTAGGCTTTCATTGGCTGGAAGAAAGTACTGTCAGCAGCAAGCGACCACCACACAACATCCTGGAGACTGAGGAAGGAACTGTGCCTCCAATCGCCTTTATACAGGGGTCTGTGGGAGGAGCCACAGGAGCAGTCAGCGAGGGGTGGGGGGGTGGGGGGGGGTCGTGTCCAGACAGGTATATGTAGTTCACCACAGGTGTGCAATCGAAAAGGAAATTTGGGCTGAAATTTCCAGTGCCAGACACAACTGGCCTTTTCCTCTTGGCTTCAATAGACATAAGTAGATCTGAGAACTTCAGCTTTGTGGGTTTTTTAATGTTTTTTAAAAAAAAACACATTTTGCTAAATTGTTCCAAGATTTTAAACAACTTTTTAAAGATTTTAGATTTCTTAATGTTTAAGATGTTAAGCTTTTTAAAATGTTTCAGTGATTTAATTTTTTTTGTCTTTCAACTCAAGTCCTTTTCTTGTGTATGATCTTTATTTGAATGTTTCAGAAAAACTTGAAATGCATTGACAGCTGTTGATTATTCCAGTTAAGACTTACTGTCATAAGTTTTTTATTCCTCTTTCATGGGCGTGGGGCTTGTTTAGTCTGGCCACATATGTCTATTGGTTGGATTTCACAGAATTTAGTGACTGAACATTTGCAGCATCAAACTGCCAGTTTTCACAATTAACTTAAAAGCTGAGTTCAATAACCTTAGCTAAGGTATCAACTACACTGATAGTTTTTTTTATTGTGTACAGGTAAAATATATATACAGCAAGATAGCAAAAGGAATAAAATAATTGTATTCCTCATGGTATGATTGTGCTTTTCTAAACAGTTTCATTATCTTTCAGTCAGACTGTTCCTATATTAAACTTTTTCAACAATTCTGTTACCCTAATCCTTGATGCATTGACTGTCTTACTCCTCCCTATCACTAACCAAGTGTAATGGTACGATTCTTTTCATTCCAGCTAAACATTTCACAAATGTCCCCTTTCACTTCAATCCAAATGGTTGTATAGGGCATCATGGCGAATAACGGGTACAAGTTTTGCTTCAAGTCAAACTCAGTACGTGCTGAAAGGAAATTAAGTTTCTTGTGTGGAAACAGCCTCTGAGAGAGCAGGAATAACTTCGTTTAGGCTGCCCCTGAAAATTGGGTGATATCATCATCAATGTTCTTTGCATAAATGGTAAATTGGATCTTTACATCCTGACCTATTACTCTGTTGTTTCTACACCCGAGGACTGCTACGTTGAAGTTCCTTGTAGACTAGCTATTTATTCATGCCTCGCAGAATTTGGCTGAATTTTGCAAAATATGGCCTTCATTAGCAATCATAACAGTCTTTATCTTGTCTTTATGTTTGATTTAATTTTGTCAGAGAATCATGATCTAGCTACCAGACATGTCATTTTTTGTTTCAGGCCAAAAATAAATCATTAGAATTGGCTCATACTGAACATATTGCTATAATGGAAAATCAAAGAGGCATTTTTCCATATCAAAGCCTAATTCAAATGCACTTTCTTCTGGGCTCCCAAACACCGAATTATTTACTTATTGTTGCTGATATAGCACCGTGTAGGCCTTCCAGAGCTTCAAGCCCTGCTGCCCCGCAACCCTAACCTAATCACGGGACAATTTACAATGACCAATTAACCTACCCTTTGGACCGTAGAAGGAAACCGGAGGACCCAGAGAAACCCACGAATTCCGTGGGGAGGATGTACGGAGACTCCTTACAGAACGGCGTCAGAAATGAACTCCGAACTTTGGATCACCCTGAGCTGCAGTACTGTTGTGCTAACCGCTATGCTACCATGATGTCCACTGTGATCCGCATGCTTGTTATGTGGGTAATATTAATGAAAATGAACAAGCTGACTCCATCATAACCGGTCCAGCTTAACAGGCACAGGATTTAAAATGGTAACAAAACTCTGAACACTGAATTCACACTCAGAATTTAGAAGAATAGCGGGCTATGTGTAACCCTAAGTAATTTCTATAGTAAGAGCATGTTTGGCACAGCTTTGTGGGCCGAAGGGCCTGTACTATGCTGTAGGTTTTCTATGTTCTAACTAACTGGCTGCATCATTGTCTGGAATGGGTGGAGTGGGGGAGCAGGTAAAACAGTGCAGGATTGAAATAAGCTGCAGAAAGTTGTAAACTCAGTCAGCTCCATCATGGGCACCAGCCTCCCCAACATCCAGGATATCTTCATGGAGCGAAGCCTCAAAAAAAGCATCATCCGTCATTAAGGACCCCCACCACCCAGGACATGCCCTCTTCACATTGCGAGCTTAAGGGAGGCGGTACAGGAGCTTGAAGATTCAGCAATGATTCAGCAATAGCTTCTTCCCCTCTGCCATCAGATTTCTAAATGGACATTGAACCCATGAACACAACCTCTCTACTTTTTTTTTTTGCACTACTTATTTAATTGAAAACAGATCTCTACAAAGTGATCTAAATTAATTACAAATCTAAAACACAGAATAATTGTTTGCACAAGTATTCACCCCCTTCAAGTCAGTATTTAGCAGATGCATCTTTGGCGGTGATTACAGCCTTGAGTCTGTGTGGATAGGTCTGTATCAGTTTTGCATATCTGGACACTGCAATTTTCCCCCATTCTCTTTACAAAACTGCTCAAGCTCTGTCAGATTGCATGGGGATCGTGAATAAGCAGCCCTTTTCAAGTCCAGCCACAAATTCTCAATTGAATTGAAGTGTGAACTCCAACCATGACACTCCAGGACATTAACTTTGTAGTTTTTAAGCCATTCATGTGCAGCTTTGGCTTTATACTTGGGGTCATTGTCTTGCTGGAAAACAAATCTTCTCCCAAGTCACTGTTCTCTTGCGTACTACATCAGGTTTTCCTCCAGGATTTCCCTGTATTTTGCTGCATTCATTTTATCTTCTACCTTCACAACTCTTCCAGGGCCTGATGCAGTGAAGCATCCCCACAGCATGATGCAGCCACCACCATGCTTCATGGTAGGGATGGTGTGTTTTTGATGATGTACGGTGTTTGGCTTATGCCAAACATAGCATTTAGTCTCATGGTCAAAAAGCTCTGTTTTGATTTCATCAGATCATAGAACGTTCTTCCATCTGTCTTTTCCCTACATACCTTCCAGCAAACTCTCGCCAGGATTTCATGTGAATTTTTTTCAAGAGTGGCTTTCTCTTTATCACAGTCCCATGAAGCTGTGACTGGTGAAGCACCCGGGTAACAGTTGTTGTATGCACAGTCTCTCTCATCTCAGCCACTGAAGCTTGTAACTCCTGCAGAGCTGTCATAGGTCTCTTGGTGGCCTCCCTCACTAGTCTCCTTCTTGCACTGTCACTCAGTTTCTGAGGATGGCCTACTCTAGGCAGATTTACAGCTGTGCCATATTCTTTCCATTTCTTGATGATTGACTTAACCGTACTCCAAGGGATATTCAGTGACTTGGAAATTTTCTTGTACCATCTCCTGACTCGTGCTTTTCAATAACATTTTTGTGGAGTTTGGAGTGTTCTTTTGTCTTCATAGCGTAGTTTTTGCCAGAATACTGATTTTCCAGCAGTTGGACCTTCCAGATACAGGTGTATTTTTACTTGAGTCAGTTGAAACACCTTGACTGCACACAGGTGATCTCCATTTAACTAATTATGTGACTTCTAAAACCAACTTTGAATCACCAGTGATGATTTGGTGTGTCACATTAAAGGGGGGGGGGTGAATACTTATTCAGTCAATTATTTTGTGTTTTATATTTGTTATTTAGATCACTTTGTAGAGATGTGTTTTCAGTTTGACACACGAGTCTTTTTCTATTGATCAGTGTCCAAAACGCCGAACTAAATCCACTGCAATTCAATGTTGTAAAACAATAATACATGAAAACTTCCTGGGGGTTGAATACTTTTTATAGGCACCGTGGCTAATGCCTATCATCCATTCATCTGTTTTGCTGAATGGACGGTTGAAAGGCTGCCACCCATGGAGGAAACCTCCAAGAGATTTCTTGGTTACCTTCTGAGTGGTCCAATGGAACATTCCCATCGGCTGACACTGCAGAGAGCTCTGGAGAAGCTCTGCCTCTCTCCCCAGAAGGTTCCCTTCTGTCTCTGAGCTCATACCATTCCAGTCCAAGGCAGAAAGTTTCAAAAAAAGTCTTCTGGATTTCTTCTCACATTCATATTGTAGCCTCTTCCTGTCATTGCTGAGTTCAAATTCAAGTTCAGGTTTATTGTCTATAAATGTATTAGAATGTATCTATGTACCTATGAAACAATGTTGCTGCGGACCCTGGTGCACCTACAAAACATATGTCACACACAGCACATAAAACAAAATATGACCACAAGTAAGTTAATAAAATATAATTCATAATGCATGTAGTGCACAGCACAGGTAAACTATAAAGAGCCCACTGTCTGAGTGACGAGACCTCGATGGTGACAGGGTGTTCGTTAGTCTCACAGCTTGCGGGAAGAAGCTGTTCCCCAGTCTGGCAGTCAGAGTCCTGATGCTCCTCGTCCTCCTTCCTGATGGTAGTGGGTCAATGAGGTTTTGTGGGGGGGGGGGGGGTTAGGTGGTGGGTGGTAGGTGTCCTCTACATATGCAGCACCCCTTCATATACAACACTCCTGGTAAACGTCACGAATGGTGGGGGGAGATCCCAATGATTCTCTTGGCGGTTTTTACTGTCCTCTGTAATCTTGGGTTGTTCAGCGCCTTGTGGCTTCCGTACCACACGATGATGCAGCCAGATAGGAGGCTCTCCATCTTGCTCATGCAGGAAGTAATTAGAATGTGGGTGGGGAGCCTTGTGCATCTCATTCTCTCAGAAAGTGTAGATGCTGCTGTACCTTCTTGACTAATGAGGAGGTGTTGTGGGTTCAGGTTAGCTTGTCCATTATGTGTACTCCTAAGAGTTTTGTGCTCTTTCCTGAAGTCTACAACCATCTCTTTTGTCTTGTCCATATTGAGACCCAGGTTGTGTTTCTCACATTGGACAGGCCTCCCTACCTCCTCTTTGTATGCTGACTCATCACTGTTGTAATCACTCCTGTACTTTTTTTTTATCGTGTCGCACCAGACGGTCAGCCATTCTTGACTGGTGCGTGGTGTCAAGATTGGTCTCCTTTCGGATTAACTGGGTCACGATATGAACGTTTCTGACTCGACCCTTGTATTTTTCCACGAGGCCGAGTGGCTAGCTCGACGCTCAACCCAGCATGGATGGAAAGCGTGGTCAAGGGATGGCCTGACTTGGATTCGAACTCGGGAGCCTTCGTTCTGGAGTCTGGCGCAGATGCCATTGCGCCACCAGCCGTCCCTATCGTGTACTGTATATGAATGACTGTGTGATCACTGTAAACAATAGACCCAAACTACTTGGATTCTATGATGTCATTGGAGCCATACCTGTATATGTAAAGTAAAATAATTGTCTCTTTAAAAACACTGATGTCATCTTAACTGACTGCTCCATCTGTTGGACAGGCGAGGTTAAAATCACTTTACTTAACCCGTTTAAAACGGACGAGTCTGATCTTTGAGAACTGGTAATAAAACTCTGCAAAAGTTTTCTTAGCTGGAGTCTTGCTTGTGACTACTTGTGACCACAGCAGAACTCACTGCAAAAATTAAAGCAAACAAGGGTCAGGAAGGGACCATGAAAGTGTTGTTTAAAAAAAACAGAATGAAATGGTAGGGGGAGGGGAGAAGCTTTAACGTGCCGGAAATGGGGGAGTACTCTGGCTTCTCCCCCCTTTCTTCCCAGTGCTGATGAAGGGTCTCAGCCTGACAGGTCGGCTCCTCATTTCCCTCCCTGGATGCTGTTTGACCTGCTGAGTCCCTCCCATAACTTGAGCTACTCCAAAATCATTTTGTGTTTGTTCACAATTTCCAGAAATAGTATGTGAGTACTTCTTTTATAATTTAGCCCAGAAAGTAAGACTGATGAACAAGCCAGAAAACTCCATTAGAGACCCAGTCCCAGCGGCAGTGTTTTTCAACAATATGAAGGATCTTTCAGATAAGAATCATTTGTTGAGATTCCGCAATGATAATATTACTACTCCTGATTTAGCTTTAGTTTTTATTGTGAATTAGGTAATTGACCGTTTATTTTATTCTTCATCTTCGCCGCCCCTTGGGATCAAAGGGTGACTTACTTTAATTTTCAGGAGTGGAAGTTGCCTATGCATGATTTTTTTAAAAATGAGGGATTGTTGTTGCATATCAGTCGATATGAATTTTTAAAAAAATCAGTTCTAGGTCCAATACTAATGAGGTCCAAGACCAGGCTCTTCTCTAAAGTGAATACACAGGCATTACACATCTTACTTAGACACAGCCATTACAACACAAATTGCTCTCTCCTTTCTCCGTGCTCTCTTCCCACTGTGTTATCCTCCCACCCCCATCCCACTCCAGTCCCCCTAGAGTTCTGTTTCCTCTCATTTCTCTCTTCGTTAACCAAACTTCTCTAATCCCCTCATTATGTCAGTCACTCTCCCCCTCACCTCTGTCACTTTGGAAAGCCAGTATCAATAAGTACATGGCGTAGTGAGAACAATCTTTCCAGAGTTCAAATAAACAAGGGAAGTTGAGTGACAGCAGAATATAACTTCGGCTTAGAGCTAGCAGTATGCAACAGCAAAGTGATCTCACAACAAACAGATCACTTTAAGTGTCTGCAGTCCTGCCACATGCAGAGATGAGTTAAGTATTGCAAACCTTGGAGGCTGTGCTGGAAAAGTACTGACATACACTGGATCCTGTACAGCAACACAGCTAGCAGATCTAACAAACTTACCCACAATGGCATAATAATACACGTACACATAATAATAATGTGGGCATTGATATAAGTTGTTCTTGTACCAAGTTGGCTGTTACGAATTCAGTTACAAATACTGTACATGATGTTTTAATGAAGCATCTCTTTGCTTAAGGACTGTTTGACCTTTGATACAGAAAACTGAAATATCCACATAGCAAGTGGCTGCAAGTCCATTGCAACTTGTCATAGGATTTTGAATTGATGGAACAATCTTTAAGCAAGAGCTTCCATATGATTGGCAGTTGTTTAAAATCCTCAAAAAGAATGAAGTCAACTTGCAATTTGCCAGCATTTGAAAATTCGTCATTATTAGAAACAGTATGCCATTTTATTAGATGGCATTGTATCTGTAAACTGTTGCTTTCCCACTCTGCATCCTCTTTCAAACCTTCGTCTGGATTGCTTCCATTGACGTTGAGCTAAATGCTGTTTCCATGTGAGAGCAGCAGCTGGGGAGGTGTTTATTGTGGCCATCTGCTCTGATGTGGCTGTGTGACACCTTAAATGTCATTGTGCAGGATCAGCACTGTAACCTTCTTTCATTGACAAAAGATGCTCCATTTCAACAGTGTTGTTTAAAAAATTGAATTAATTAATTCTTTAGAAACATGAGAATTTGCAGATGCTGTAAATCTTGAATAGCACATAAAACGCTGGAGGAACTCAGCAAGTCACGTAGCATCAACAGAGGGGAATAAGAACATTTTTTGTGTGTTGGACTAATTCTTCATTAAGTTATGTTAGCAACAATTGTTTTCAGACCTATCAAATAAAGTGAGCTGTAAACCTAGCTACCAAATATTGAAATGCCTGGATGAAGTAGACGTGAAGAAGATTTGTCCAGCAGTTGGAGAGTCTAGGAGCAGAGGGCACAGCCTCAGAATACAAGGACATCCCTTTAGAACAGAGATGAGGAGGAATTTCTTTAGACAGGGGGTGGCAAATCTGTGAATTCATTGCTCCAGACAACTGTGGAGCCCACATTACTGGGTATTGGAGGTTGTTATGTTCTTGATTAGTAAAGACATCAGAGGTTATGTGGAGAAGGCGGGAGAATGGGATTTTGAGGGAATAATTTATCAGCTGTGATTAAATGGTGGAGCAGACTCCATGAGCTGAATGGACTAATTCTGCTCCTTGGTCTCATGGCTTTGTGATAATTTTGCTCTGAGTCTTCTGATGTTATTTATAAACTTGGTACAAATGTGTTGTCCACATATCGGTGGTTCATTACTGCATTCGGTGACCAGCAAAAGCCTGCTCTATAGTGAGTGGGTATTTTAAGTTCACTTTCACTTGCATCGTTCCGGTAACTCTTTTTAAATTGGACAACAGCAAAACAGATGTCAGAATGCCACTTATCAGTTATAACAGCATTCAAAACCTCTCAGTATTAATAAGCGAGTTTCAAAACCTGGGCCTCTGTACCTCTCTCTGCAACTGGATCCTCAACTTCCTCATCCGGAGGCTACAGTCAGTACAGAAAACATTGATAATCAACACAGGTGCATCTCCAGGATGCGTGCTGTGCCCACTGCCCAAACCTCTCTGCACTCATAACTGTGTGGCTAGGTAGTATAGCTTCATTGCTATCTATAAATTCATTGATGACACCATTATTAGTGGTTAAAATCTCAGAAGGCAATGAGCAGCTGTAAGATGGATCAGCTGGTTGAGGGGTGTCACAACAACCTTTCACGCAACATCAACAAGACCAAGGGAATGATTGTGAGCTTCAGGAAGGGGAACTCGGGGAACAACACACACGTTGTCATTGTTAGGTTAGCACTGGAAACGGAGAGCACGTTTCAGTTCCTTGGTGTCAACATCTCGGAGGATCTATCCTGGGCCCAACACATTGATGCAATCATGAAGAAGGCATGCCGGTGGCTCTGCTTTGTTGGGAGTTTGAGGAAATTTGATCCGTCATCAAAGGCTCTTGCAGATTTCTGGAGAACATTCTGACTGGTTGCACCACAGCCCGTCGTAAAGGCTCCAAAGCACAGGATCAGAAGGGGCTACAGAGGGTTGTAGATTCAGCTAGTTTCATCACAAGCACAACCCTCCCCACTGTCGAGGAGAGTTTCAAGAGGCAGTGCTTAAGGAAGGTGGAATCCTTCACTAAAGACTTAAAGTTCCAGGATATGCTCTCTTCCAATTTCTACCATCTGGAAGGAGGTAGGGCCACTGCTAATAATTCAGAAACAGCTTCTTTCCTTCTGCCATCTGATTTCTGAACTGTCCATGAACCCATGAACACCACCTCATTATTTGTCTTCTGCGCTATTAATTTATTTTGTAATTTATAGCATTTTATGTCTTGGCATTGTACTGCTACTGTGAAACAATAAATTCACATCATATAATGATAATAAACTTGATTCTGAAAATATTTCACAAAGAGTTTGAATATAATTCAAAAGAGCAACCTCAAAGCTCACAGATGATTCTCCTAGACGGTCCTATAAATTAGACAGTTCAGAGTGGTTGAGAGTTCACAGATCCTGTTGTAAGTCACTGCTGACTGACTTATACAACTAACACGTTATGATATATTGCCGTAACTTAAACTGTCAGTTCTCAAAAATCATGTTTCCTTCTTTTTCTGTGTCTATAAAAAGGGAAAGTTACACATTGTAACAGGGTTTGCTATAATAATTTTCAGCCCGGTAAATGATTACCTTGAATCTCTACACTAATTGGTCTTTTCTGGAACCACAATGATCTAACCTGAAGGCACAGCAGCTTTCTGAGGAGACTGAGGCTACAAGGTTCCCCGCCCCCATCCTGAAACGTTCTAGAGGAGCATCATTAGGTGGTCCTGTCTGGCTGTATCATTGTTTGGTACAGACTCTGCAAGGCACTAAACTGCAAGATCCTACAGAGGATAGTAAAAGCCACAGAGAGGATCATCAGGTCTCTCTTCCCCCTTATTTCTGACATTTACCAGGAGCGTTGTATACAAAGGGTCCAAAGCCCCACCACCCATCCCACAATTTCCTTGACCCACTACCGTCAGGAAGGAGGTCCAGGAGCATCAGGACCTGGACTACCAGACTGGGTAGCAACTTCTTCCTCCAGGCTGTGAGACTTATGAATACCCTGCCACCACCAAGGTCTCGTCACTAGGAATCGGAATCAGAATCAGGTTTATTATCACCGGCATGTGTCGTGAAATTTGTTAACTTAGCAGCAGCAATGCATTACATTATATAGGAGAAGAAGAAAAATAAATAAGTAAATCAAATACAGTATACATACATTGAATAGATTAAAAATCATGCAAAAACAAATAATATATATTAAAAAAGTGAGGTGGTGTTCGCAGGCTCATTGTCCATTTAGGAATCGGATGGCAGAGGGGAAGAAGCTGATCCTGAATCGCTGAGTGTGTGCCCTCAGGCTTCTGCATCTCTTACTGGATGCTAACAGAGAAAAGGGCAGGCCCTGGGTGCTGGAGGTCCTTAATAATGGACGCTGTCTTTCTGAGGACAACAAGCTGTTTACTGTAATGTTTACCTGTGCTGTGCATGCATTTTGAATGATATTTTATTAGCTTATATTTGTTTTAGTGTTGTGTGTGACATATAATTTGTGGGTGCACCAAAGTCTGAAGGAACATTGTTTCATTTGGTCATATATGTGTATAGTCAGGTATCAATAAGCTTGAACCTTTCTAGCAATTGCTCTGTTGAATCCTTGTGTTACACGTAGGAATCTATTCAATCTTCTTGGTTTTATACTTGCAATTGTACTGGAGGTAAATTGGAGTGCAGGGGTCATGCTGTCAAATTCATCTGAGAGAGGGTACAGAGAGCACTTGTTGAATCTCCCTAACAGTAAGAATGAGGAGCACTAATGCAGCTGGCCGTGTAGCTGTGTACACTGCTTTGGTATTTGCTGCCACTACGGGCATGAAGGTCGCTGTGGAGAATTTTCCTGTCTACCTATGAGTGAATAGTGTTCACTGTGTGTACATCTTTGTACACCTCTGAGTGATATCTGAGTGAGATTCTAGCAGCTTTGAGCAGAAATGCTGGCATTTACCCAGAGAAACACACATAAAACGCTGGAAGAATTTAGCTGGCCAGATGGCATCTGTGGGGAAGGATAAACAGTTGACGTTTCAGGCCGAGACCCTCCATCAGGACTCGTGTAGGGGCCAGCAAGTTCAGGCGTGAGCAGGCAAGTTCTAAACGTCCTGACGGTTCTCTGCTAGCATTTTCATGACTGTTGCCCTGTCACCAGATTCCTGTTGGTCTCCAAGTGGCAGAGCACAAATGTACAGTGCTTTCCCAGCACAGTTGCAAAGCAAACCAAAGTAGACCAGATGTGGGTAGCTCTTCACTGATTTTAATGGAGAGAAGACTAAGGTATTAAGTTAGACATGTTTGTGCTTTAATGATATTAAGTAATTGAATTTACTTTCTTAAAGTTTATGTTATTTTAAAAAATTTTTTGATGAATAATTGATTAGCTCTAGAGACTCTTGGCCTTGAGAGCCGGATGGACCAGTCAAGACCAGTCAATGGACCTTGAGGATCCCTTCTGAAACCCACATCAAGGAACACAGGAGGTGTTATCCATTTGGGTTAGCAGAATTTTTTCGGGAAGACTTTTACTTCAAATACAATGAACTATCCCAGAGGTCCTTATTTTACACAGCAGAATCTTTCTTTGGAAAAGTGGGTTAATTCTGCCTGGAGGTTCTGTTGGAAGACGTGTACTTAGTGTGGGCTCGGCATGCAGGCCAGCAGAGAGGACAGGTGGCTCAATGCTGATGGCAAAACATGGAGTATTATCAAAGCAGGAGGAGGAGCAGAGAGAGTCATGGAAAGGACATAAGTTCTTTTGTGCAGAATACTGCATAGAGTCAAAAAGTGTGCCTCCCCAGAGAGGTAACAGGGGAGCCACATTATCAGCCCCAACCACTCCAGATTAATACCATCCACAACCCCATAAGGAAGCTCGGATCACAGCTTATGTAGGTCAAAGATGTCCTGGGACTCAGGATTACAGGATTCCCTGTAAATGCAAACTGTGTATATCGGCCAGACGGGACAACGGTGGAAACCCACATCAAGGAGCTCATGAGGTGTTGCCATTTGGGTTAACAGGAGAACATTGTTTTCACAATGGCCATAGGATTGACTTCGATGGCACAAAACTACTGTGTTGTACCAATGACTTTCGGGACCACCTGATGAAGGAAACTATTGAAACAAAGCTAGAGACAAAGAATTTTAACAAAGACAAAGATCTCGCTCTGTAAGAACTGGAATTTGATTGTAAACAAGGTTGGAAAGCGTAAATCTGATAGGATGAGAACTAACCAATCAGGAGGAATGAATGATGGGGGTACAAATACCTTTCAACTAGACATGCTCGGGCATCATCCCTGATGAAGATGGCAGAGTTTGTCATTGAAACGTCAGTTAAGATCGATACTTGAACCCGGCTGGAATCCCGAGAAGAGTTTATTCCATTTTAACTACTTCACTCAATTCTGATAATGCTGGATTATTTCATAAACTGCACCATTCAGAGTAACCATTAACTTTTAACATCAGAAAAGAGATACAACCAATTGTATCAGGTTCCTGGATTTGCCCAGGTTAGAACAGCACAGAAATAGGCCCTTCTGCGTACGTTGACTATGCCGAACATGATATTAATTTAAACAACTCTCATCTACCTGTCAAAGGTCTACATCTCTCCATTCCTCACCTGTACATGTACTGTATAAATGCTTCTTAATTGTTGTTATCATATGAACCTCCAGAACTTCCTTTGGCATCGTGTTCCAGTTGCTTTCCACTCCTGAAGTAAAACAAAACTTCCTGGTAGGTCCACTTCTAACCTTTTCCCTTCTCACCTTAAGGCTATTGCATCTGGTATTCGACATTTCCCTCTTGGGGCAAAGATTCTGACTATTTACCCTGTCAGTGTCTCTCATAATTTTATAAACCTATATCATGTTATCTGTCATCCTCTCACTCCAAGGCGACCAATCCAAGTTAGTCCAACTTCTCCTTATAGCTAAAACCCTCTATTCCAAGCACATCCTTGAGGATCTGTTCTGCACCCTTTCCAAAGCCTTTTATGTCCAGCAGCCAGAACTGTACACGTTACTCTAATTGTGACCTAAGCAAAACTTTATACAGCTACAGCACAACCTGCCACTGCTATACTTAATGACCTGAATGATAAAGTTTGTCACAAGTTCTCTGTGTATGCCATTTTGCTAGAAGTGATTATGGAGTATTAAATGCAATATATAAATGACACCAAGCTCACAAGAAGACGTAACTGTTTGAGTTAATATCTCCCTGGGTATGTCCTGCTGAATAAAACGAGCTGGCATTTACCTCATACCACCCCTTCCTCTTCCCTCCTCCCCCTCTAATTGATTCCAACACTAGGATTGTATGGGTTTCTTCATATTCAAATGTTTTTGCAGATCTTTTCAGCAATGTGCCCGTAAGTGCCTTTATCTGCCCTAATTCTCTACCCTGGAGGGGCGTGGAGACCAAGACCCTGCACCCATTCAGTGCTGAGGCCGAAAGATTTCTGGACGTTATGAGAATCCAGGATTTAGCAGTAGTGCATCACTGAGGTAGAAGTGCTTGATGAATGTGGAGGAGGTTCAGAGGGTTGATGGCCTCGCTCTTACCCCTAATTATGTTCTTCTGCTGGGCATCCTTACCAACACTCAAATAAATGTGATAATCTATGGGCACATTTTATACTGCCAGGCATGGATGAGTGATCGAGGAGAAGTCTTAACAGGCTGGGATTGCGGCAAATTGCAGAGAATAATTGAATATAGCACCAAGGGGGTGAAGTAGTAAAGTAGCTGGCAGTCACCAACAAGTACTTAATCAGAGTGCTGTTCTTTTAGAGGCAAACATACCATTTCAAAATGTCTCTGTGAAACCCCGTTACTTTGCAGAGGAGTCAATGCAGGTTTCATGGATCACAGTAGAAAAACGAAAGCACAAAATCCTTAGCCAGTGTGCAAAACACTGAGTTTTTTTCATATTTAGCTTACAATGAAGTCATTTTAATTTTTATTTTAATGTTCCCTTTTTATTTCATTTTTAATTTCAGTACATTTGACTATAGCTTAAAGCTAAAATCAAAGTAAATATTCTTCTTTTTGACATCTAAAAGCTTCGGGTTAAGATTCTGCCCAAAGGCTGAACTCTTTGTTTTTGAAATCAATTGCCCTGGTAACAATGGCTGCATCTGGTACTGATGCACCTGGGAGCCTAGCAGTCCAAAACCATCTCATATTCTGTCTGTATAAAGGAGTACTGATGTCTACAGAGCTTCATGTCTACAATTGTATGCAACTATTTCATTATTACTGAAGGCATGTGGAACCCTTAGAGAGAAGTGGAGTGTGTATGAAGTTTAAGCGCAGAGAAAGATGCCCCACTATGGCTGAACATACAAACGATGATTTAGGAGCAGGATCAGGCCATTTAGCTTCTTAAGCCAACTCCACCACTTAATAAGATCATGGCTGATCTGATTGTAATCGTAACTCCACATTCCTGTCTGCTGGCGGTAACCTTTCACCCCCTTGCTTAACAAAGCAGGAAGAGAGTTCCAAACACAGCATAAATTCTTCTCATCTATCTTAAATAGGCAGCCACTTATTTCTATACAATGACCTTTAGTTTTAGTTTTCTCACAAGAAGAACTATCTTCTCTGCATCTATCATGCCAAGTCCCCTCAGGATTTGGTATGTTTCAGTCAATAACTGCTGCAGATATGAACCTGTCCAACCTTTCCTCATAAACGCCATTCCACACCTTAGTCCATTATGTTCTTTGTTAGAACCACCCAGTCTTTTTCCATATCCTTGCAATTCTTTCCCTTTGATAAGGCAGAATCCATCACCAAAGGCTCTCACCATCCCAGGTGTGCACTATTCTCGTTTCTACCTTTGGGGAGGAGGTAAGGGAGCCTGAAGATGCACACTTTTTGCATCTGGAATAGATTCTTTAATCAACCACCGGCCCCAATCAGATTTCTGAATGATCCATGAAAACTGCTTTATTCCTTTTTCTTGCACTATTTATTTATTGTAATTTAGAGTAATTTTTTTTTCCCACACTGCTACCATAAAACATCAAATTTCACAAAATCTAAGTACGTGATAATAAATCTGATTCTAATAAACTATCAGTGAACCTGCCCGCAGTGTCCTTTCAGGCAGTGAATTCCAGTTCATAATAGATATCTGCATAAAAATATTCTCATTCACTATCTGCCATGTATTCAACATTGTCCACATCGACAAGGAGCACTGCCACAAGAAAGCAGCATCAGCAACCCCCAGCATCCAGGCCATGATCTTTTTATTTTCACTGCTATCATTGGGAAGGAGATACAGGAGCCTTAAGTCCCACACCACCAGGCTCAGAAACAGTGGATAACTTCACTCACCTCAATACGGAATTGACTCTGCAATCTATGGACTCACTTTCGACAGCTCTGCAGCTCGTATTCTCAGTTTTATTCATTTATTTATTTATTACTACTATATATTTTTGTACTTGCCCAGTTGTCTTCATTCGTACATTGGTTGTTTGTCTGTAGTTTTTCATTGATTCAATTGTCTACTATGAATGCCTGCAAGAAAATTAATCACAGGGTAAAAGATTGTGACATATGTGTACTTTGATAATGAAATTTACTTCGAACTTTGCTGATTTGCACTTCAATGACATCGTCGGTTGACTTAAGCAAAGCCATTTCACATGTGATCTCTCAGAGTAATCCTCAGCCTTTCCATGTTCACTGCTGTAGATAGATTAATACACACAAAAAGCATTTAGGAAGAGTCCAGTCCTGCCAAAGGGTTTTGGCTTGAAACGTCAACTGCACTCTTTTCCTAGATGCTGCCTGGCCTGTCGAGTTCCTCCAGCATTTTGTGTGTGTTGCTCAGGTTTCCAGCTTCTGGAGATTTTCTCTTGTTTGTGATGTAGATAGAATAACTCAAGTTAAGGATGATGATAGAAAGTCAAAGCTAGGCAGTCAGAACTAACTCAGATGTGCACATTACATCCAGTGGTAAAGATTTCCTTCCTCTGCACAAATTCGGATTAGGTTCCTAAATTTTTCTAATTCTTGGTGTGGTGAATTAGAAAGTAAAATGCAAACTGTGAAAAGAATTTTATTTTTCAATGCACCACGCAAATCCCAACAACAAAAGTATAGATTGTGTCCGATTTGTGACATTCTTTCTTAGTGACAAAGAAAATACAGGAGCCACAGACAAGCAAAACTAAATGTGTGTGTCTTGACGTTTTTCGCCATTGAGCTGTTAAGCTTGTTAGCCAGTTTAAGCCTTCACAAATCCTTCCTGTCATAAAACCTTTTCAATGACCAGGTTGTGACCTACATTTTACAACTATAATACCGCTTATGGCATAGATTCCTACATTGCAAGGGAATTCTTCTTTTGGAATCTGAGTTCTCTAGTAATTTTAATCCTTTAAAGAACTGAAAGTAGTATATACATTGCTATTCCCATTTCCTTTCAGATTTAGCATAACCGTAGAGTAAACTTTGTAGATAGAGTCTTACACTTAACTGTCCTCCAATCTCATGAAGAAGCATCCTCTTTCAATAACTTTTTGCTGTTACTCTTGTCAATTTTGCAGAAATCCAGTAGATCTCTCCCAAATCATGGTTTCTCTAGTATGCTGCCAAACCACTCGAATGCTTTCAATCTAATGCAATGTCTATTTTTGGGAGACAACTTTAGAAAATGGAATTATTGATTCACATACAGAAATGATTTTCAGTTTATAATCAGAATCTGGACTTAATTCTAACAAACAGGTATCAGCAATACCACACAGTTAGAAGAACTCTGTGTAGTGAATTTAATATTTGAGTAATATTGCAAATATATTGTTTGATTGTTGCTAACATAATTCATTATGGGTTGTATGTAAGAAGTATATGAATGGTATATGTCATTACGCCACTACATTATATGTGTGTATTTTACTAAAGCAAAACTCAGTAGCCAAATATTCCAGACACCTGTGTCTTTTTATTCGATTAATTTCTGGACTTACAAAAACATAACAATTTTGATGAGGAAGTTTTAGAACAAACCCGAGACAGCTACCTACCTTCTGAAGCATTGAAAAAGGCAAAAAATGGATGAAATTAACACTGGTTTACAAACCAGTATTGGGTGACAATAGATAGATAGATAGATAGATAAAAAGCAGAAATGGCTGACTACATTGGAAAGATAGATGCATTTGATTGCACAGCAATAAAAAATGAGTGCCAGTGTTGCTGAGTGCTGTAGATGAAAAAGTTTGCAGTTTAAATGTTTACCTGCTCCCAATAAAACCAGTCAAAATGAGCTTTACTGATATTGTGAATGTAATGCAGGAATATTTATAATGAAATCCATTGTTGCTTGCAGAACACATTAGGTTTCATAAGTGGAATAAAAAAAGGAAAGTCTATTTCAGCTTATGTGGATGAATTGAAGAAATTGTCTGAACATTGTCAGTTCGGTAATGAGCTTAATGATGCACTGAGCGATCATTTAGTTTCTGGAATCTTATGGGACAGCATTCAGAAATGGCTCCCAACTGAAGCACAACTTGCATTTAAAAGTGCAGTTGAAATCACTGTATCAATGGAAAGGGCAGCCAGAGATGCAGTTGAGTTGCAGTCAGGATTGAAATTGAGCGTGAACAAAATTGCAATGTCTAAACAGAAACCATCCTGGCCGAACAAATTATATTACCATTGTGCAGGGGCTTACATAATTCAGGCCAATGAAGGTTTAAAGGTGAAATTTTCAGAAAGTGCAACTAAGTAGGACATAGACAAAGAGCATGTCCGGTAGACAAAATAAAAAGGACTGCACAGGGAAGAGAAAAAGATAAAATGTCAAGCCACAGTTTCAAAGAAAGCACTAATCAGCATGCTGTTGATGAAACTGAGAGTGACATAAGATTAGATAGGTTTGAGATTTACAATGTGTAAAATAACAAATGACAAGCAATATGGCTTACACCAGAAATGACTGGCAAATTAATTAATTGGACACTGGCTTGGCTGTTTCAGACATTCTACAAATTGAGTTTGAACAGCATCTCAAAGATATTGAATTGAAGCCTACAGATAACCAATTAAGAACTTATACTAGAGAAAAGATAACTCTTGTGAGATTGACATTCCTAACAGTGAAGTACAACTAACAAGCCACAGTGGGCTTATATGTGGTAAAAACAGGAGGCCCTACATTGTGAGGGCTGTTAATTAGCTGAAACAAATACAATTTGATTGGATGTCCATCTGTAATTTGCATGCCACAGTCAATTGAAAGTGCATTAAAGGTACTGGACGATGCTTCAGCACTGTTCAAGGATGGCATTGGAAAAGTCAAACATATCAAGGGTAAAATAGTGTTAAATGAAAATGCCACAACCAAGTTTTACAAAGCCCGTCTGGTTCCTTATATCATCTGGGATTAAGTAACCAGTGAGCTAGATCGCATGGCCGCTGAAAGAATTTTTTCCAAGGCTGAGCAGAGCCCATGGGCAATACTAGTATCTCCAGAAGCCAAGAAGGGTCTGTCTGGATCTGTGGTGATCAACCCAATACTGAAAGTAGATCAATGCCCTCTGCCCTGGATAGAGAGTATCATGGCAGTTTTTTTCTGGAGGGGAAATACATCAGCAAATTGGACTTAGCTGAGGCCTACCTACAGACAGAGATGGAAGAAGAGTCCAAAGTGTGTCTCACCATAAACACTCACAGAAGGCTTATCTTTGGAGTGGTACTGCTCCTGCATTTTGGCATAAAGCTATGGAGCAGGTGCAGTAATGCTGCCCAGGCGCTCAGTGTTACCTGGGTAACATCATTTTTACTGGTGAAAATGACATGGAACATTTCCAAAACATCAAGTCTGTGTTAAAAAGATTAGAATATTATGGGCTCAAAGCATGACATGACGTGACAAGTATGAATTATATCAAGCATCACTTACTGCAGTCACACCATTGACGCACAAGATTTGCTACAAAGTGGCCAGGAGAGTTCCCAAAAGCCTCTCACGCTGTTGATGCGTTGAGAAGCCTCTTCTGAAGTATTGGTGTTCCAGAACACGTAGTCACTGACGATGGACCGCAGTTTGTTGAGGAACAGTGTCAGTTATTCCAGAAAATGAATACAATAAGACATATTATATCAGCACGTTTCTTCCCATTGATACATGGCTTGTCGGAAAGGTATGTCCAGATTTTAAAGAATGTACTGTGAGCAATGTCGTAGAGCACTCTACTATCCACTAACGAAGTAGTTTAGTGCTACTTGTTTGCTGCATTTGATACTTCCCACTCCCTCCTCTCCTTCCCTGCAATATTGTTCCTTGTCATAACTACTAAAAATAATAAATGTCTAAAGTAATCCCTAAGCCACTTGATTATTGAGGGATGTTAGCTATGAATTACCTGAGATGCAATGAAAGCGAATTTGTTGAAGATCAATGGCGAGGGAGACCCTTTTTTTTATTACATTGTCTTTTAGGGAGCTAAATCTAGCAAATTGACCATTTTGTTTTTTACCTTCATGTTGTTGCTGGCAGTATCAAACTCATTGTAAGAACTGCTTTGTGTGGCCAATCCTCAGTCAGTTAAGTATTTTAAGAAATGATTATGCGGTCAGTTAATCAGCTGCTTCCCTCGTAGGCTATAAATGAAAATTAGAAACACACACAGACAAAGCAGTTTGAGCTGGGGCAAGGTGACTGTTCACAAGGTGACTAGCACATCCATTATTTGCTGAAGTTGACCTTAGCACTCTTCTGTCAGATTTAGGAGTCCCTTGCTTATTGTCTCCTCAGTTTATCTTGTCCTCTTCCCTCAGATGACAGTGCTTCTGCAGCCAGCAGCATGGAGGTCACCGACCGAATCGCCTCTCTGGAGCAGAGAGTCCAGATGCAGGAGGATGAGATTCAGCTGCTGAAGTCTGCACTGGCAGACGTGGTGCGGCGCCTGAATGTTTCTGAAGAGCAGCAGGCCATGCTGAACAGGAAAGGGCCCACCAAAGGTAACAACAAAGCATAAAATATGAAGGTGCAATTAACTACACAGACTATCGGGTGTCTGGGGCACAGACTGGACTGCAAGTACTTTGCCTTGCTTTGACTGTAAGGAAGTTATCCTCTGTCACCCGTGTTAAAAGTAAAATATAACAGCAGTTACATTCTGTTCCCAAGAAGAGGGATACTTTGAGAGTAATTTGTAATATAAATAGAGTGGTACTGGAATGCAGTTAGCCAGAAATTTAGTTAAAGGGAGTTTGGGCTTGGAGGTAGTTTTAAAGGAACCATTGAAGAACTCGCAAAAGAATTTCAGAGAAAGGGTGAGAGTAGAGGAAAGGAGAAGATGCAAGATCGAGGATTTTAAATTTGAGGCATGTTGGACAAGAATCCATGATTAAACTAATAATTTTATCTCCACTTCTTCCCTTCATTGTGTAACACTTCCAATTACTCGGGCACAACGGTTGACATTTAGAATTGGCAGGCTGTTCAACTACAGGGGGCATCACAGCTTAACCAATGACCCTGCAGTCTGTAGCTCTTATAAAAACCACCAGGTGGCAATCAGGAACAGAAAACATATCCCTTCTACTCTTGAGTGCATTAGCTCATCACAAACTCTGCTGAATATGGAACATTCCTAAGCAGAATGATCATCTTCTGTTTGGGTGTCTTCATTCAGTTACTAAGAAGCTCAACTATGACGTCTTCAGCCAACTGTAAAGAACATTCAGAGGTGATCTTATTTGTGGAATTACATTTCATTGCAGTCAGATATTTTTATCTAGCTCTCTCTATGGAACTAGACACCATCAGACCCCATATGTTCCTAAAACTCAAGTTTACAGATATAGAAGTTGCATCAGTACCTAATCCAAACTTGGATTCATATAGGCATTTGATAGCTGGGTCTTCAGAAGCATATCAGTACATCCAAAGACTCAAGAATATTCAGAGACTAGACTTACAGGGAAAATGGATGTTTCTAACATAACACTGCTTATAATTGAGGCAAACAAGAAAATTAATTAATTAATGCTTCTGGGCCCCTTTTTGAGTATTTGACACTCGGTTGATGATTGCTTTAACTGTTAAAAATAACTCAAAGCATTTTAAAAAGTTACTAAAATATAAATCTTGTACTAATAGTAACAAAGCTCTAACCCTGGCAATAAAAGTGATAAACCCAAGAGATTCTGGAGATGTTAGAAATCCAGAGTAACACACACAAATTCCTGGTTCTCAGCTCGAACATGTAGCAAATATCATTTGGGTTTTATGAAAAAGATACCAGTTTCATCTTGAAATACTATAGAGAGGATTTCGCTTTTGGTGATGTGATGGGCCTCGCTCTCCACAATCCTTTACGCTACAAAAGACATTTGGAGTAAAATAAATATTTAAGGCGAAGTATCATATAAAATCTCATCTCTTTTTGCGATCAAAATTAAATTCTGGCGCATGGTAGGTGAAATGGTGCAGATGTGCACTTTTAGTTTAATAATATCTAAGTCAGAAATTTCCAAAATGAAATTTACCAAAATGAGTTTATTTTGGATTCCAGACCAGTGTACAGCACAGAACAGGCCCTTCGGCCTGTTCATTGCATGAAGAACACAAAGATGCTGTAATGGTATGTGGTAGTTTAATTAGTACATTCAGGTAGAAATATTCATTACAAACCAGAAAGTGTATTCTTTGAGGTACGAAAGCAGCTAAGAGTATCTATAGAATAGGCACAACAGAAGTTTGACCTTGAAGATCCTTAAGTACGTGTTACCAAGTATTTAAGTTATGCTAATTAGAACATTTCAAAAATCTTAATAGAAGGGTATAGATTATTACAAACAGTTTAACAGGATATATTGTGTCTGATCTGGCTGTGAAATTGTTTTTAAGTTACCTTTATTTACAGCCTACATCTGAATCGGTAATTGAACTTAGAACAGGAACAGGCCTTTCAGCCCACATTGTTGTGCCAGATCAATTGAATTAGTAATCAAATGGCCAACTAAACTAAACCCTTCTGCTACACAATATCCATATCCTTCCATTTTCCTCACATTTGTGTGCCTGCCTGAACATTTCTTAGAAATCCCTAATGTATCTGCCTCTACTACCACCCCAGGCATCACCCACCACTCTGTGTAAAGAAAACTTGCCCCTCACATCCCCTTTGAACTTATCCCTTCTCACCTTAAATGTATGCCTTCTGGTATTGACATTCCAGCTATAGGAAATCTTATAAGCCTCCCCTTAGTCTCCAGTGTAACAGAGAAAACAACCCAAGTTTATCCAACCCCTCCTTTATAATAAATGCTCTCTAATCTAGGCAGTGTCCTGGTAAACCTCTTCTGAACCTTCTCCACAGCCTTGACATCCTTCCTGTAATGGAGCAACCGGAACTGTATGCAATACTCCAGATTCAAGATTCATTTATTATCAAAGAATGTATAAATTATACAACTTGAGATTTGCTTGCTCGCAAAGCAGGAAATAAAAAAAAAGAATAAAAATAAAAGACCAACACTCGATGGACAAGATAAAAGGAGAAAATGCATAAAACATGCAAGCAATTGAAGTGAACAGCAACATTCCAAATGAAAACTGAGGTCAGATCCAAACCCTGGAGCAGGCCCAAAGCCTTGCCTATCGGTTCATTATATTAGTGGGCGAAATGCACAGCAGCCAGGGCAGTTTTCATCACCTCAGCGCCATGGAGGGAGGAGTGACCATGATGTGGCCTAACTAGAGTTTTATGAAGCTGCACGTAAATTCCTGACTTTTAAACTCAATGCCTTGACTAATAAAGGCAAACATGCTGAATGCTTTCTTAACCACTTATCAACCTGTGTAGAAACTTCTAGGAAACTATGAACTTGGACCCCAAGATCCCTCTGCTCATCAATACTGCGAAGGATCTTGCCCTTATCAGTGTGTTGTCCCTTTTCATTTGGTCTACCAAGGTGCAACACTTCACATTTGGTTTAATCATAATTCTTTTCAAAACTGAGAAATTGAGACTTTTATTTAAACTCTGAAATGTCTTAAAAACGTAACAATCAAAGTTCACTCCTCTTTTCTCCACTGCCTGGGTTATTCTAGTGATGAAAGTAAGCTGAAGCAATGCTCTTGAGAATAGGATAAGAGTTTTCTATTATCAGGTGATATTAATGTATAAATCAGCACATAAGGCAGTAATTGCAATGGTTTAAAACATTCTCAGAATCAGTTTATTTTTGGTTTTACTTTAGTCCAAGTTCAAGTTTAATGTTATCTGACTATACATATACACCATACAACAAATGAAACAACATTCTTCTGGACCATGGTGCACCCACACAACATCTATCACACACAGCACAGAAACCAAAATATTATTCTATAAATAAGTTCATAAAATATAATTCAAATATAATTTAGCATTGGAAGTGGGCAGCAGACTGAAAGGGCTTTGGCTCAATGGGCTTCAGCAGTAACGGGATGAGGCGAGGCAGTTGTTGATTGCAAAAGGGAGTAGTATGTGTATGAGGCCAGTTTTCTGTGGTCTGTGTCAGATGTGGGAGGTCCTGGAGTCTCCTGGCATCCTGGATGGCCACATCTGCACCCGGTGCATCGAGATGCAACTCCTAAGGGACCGTGTTAGGGAACTGGAGCTGCAGCTCAATGACTTTCGTTTGGTCAGAGAGAGTGAGGAGGTGATTGGGAGGAGTTTCAGACAGGTGGTCACTCCGGGGCCACGGGGGACAGAGAAATGGGTCACAGTCAGGAGAGGGAAGGGGAAGAGTCAGGTACTAGAGAGTACCCCTGTGGCTGTACCCCTTGACAATAAGTACTCCTGTTTGAGTACTGTTGGGGGGGGGGGGGCTGCCTACCTGGGGGAAGTGACAGTGGCCGTGCCTCTGGCACAGAGTCTGGCCCTGTAGCTCAGAAAGGAAGAGGAAGGCAGTAGTGATAGGGGACTCTATAGTCGGGGATCAGACAGGCGATTCTGTGGACGCAGGAAAGAAACTCGGATGATAGTTTGCCTCCCAGGTGTCAGGGTTCAGGATGTTTCTGATCGCGCCCAAGATATCCTGCGGTGGGAGGGAGAACAGCCAGAGGTCGTGGTAGATATTGGTACCAATGACATAGGTAGGAAAAGGGAAGAGGTCCTGACAGAAGACTACAGGGAGTTAGGAAGGAAGTTGAAAAGCAGGACCTCAAAGGTAGTAATCTCGGGATTACTGCCTGTGCCACACGGCAGTGAGAATAGAAATAGAATGAGGTGGAGGATAATTGTGTGGCTGAGGGAATAGAGCAGAGATTCAGATTTCTGGATCATTGGGACCTCTTTTGGGGCGGGTGTGACCTGTACAAAAAGGACGGGTTGCACTTGAATCCCAGGGGGACCAATATCCTGGCGGGCAGGTTTGATAGAGCTGTTGGGGAGGGTTTAAACTAGTTTGGCAGGGGGGTGGGAATCAGAATGTGAGTGCAGGGATTAAGGTAGAAGGACAAGGGCATGATGTTAAGAGTTCTGAGTTGATGAGGAAGGACAGGCAGGGGACAGAACATAATTGTAGCCAGATAAAGGGGTTGAAATGTGTCTATTTCAATGCTAGGAGTATTAGGAACAAGGAGGATGAACTTAGAGCATGGATTAGTACTTGGAACTATGATGTTGTGGCTGTTACTAAAACTTGATTGGAGGAAGGGCAGGATTGGATGAGGCAGGTCCTGAGGTTCAGGTGTTTATAAAGGAATAGGATGGGAGGTAGAAGGGGGGGGGGAGTGACATTGCTGGTCAGGGATAGTATCACGGCTATAGAAAGGGAGGACGCTGCAGAGGGAGTGTCCACTGAGTCGGTCTGGGTGGAAATCAGAAATAGGAAGGGATCAACCACTGTGTGGGAGTAGTCTATAGGCCCCCAAATAGTCCTCAGGACACCGAGGAGCAGATAAACAGGCTGATTTTAGAATGGCGCACAAAATACAGGGTAGTAGTTATGGATGATTTCAACTTCCCTCATATTGACTGGCACCTCCTGAGTGCAAGGGGGAGAGATGGGGCTGAATTTGTCAGGTGTGTTCAAGAAGGATTTCTGACACAGTATGTGGACCGGCCGACGAGAGGAGAGGCGATACTGGATCTAGTTCTGGGAAATGAATCTGGTCAGATGACAGACCTCTTGGTGGGGGAGCGTTTTGGTGAGAGTGACCACAACTCCCTTAGCTTCAGCATAACTATGGAAAGGGATAAAATCAGACAAAATGGTAAAGTGCTTACTGGGGAAGGGCTAACTTTGAAAGGATGAGGCAGGAAATAGCGAGAGTAAATTGGAAACTGATGTTCAAAGGGGAAAGCACAGAAGTAATGTGGGAGAAGTTTAGGGACCACTTGAGCTGGGTTCAGGATAGGTTTGTCCCACTGAGGCAAGGAAAAAATGGTAGGAAAAGGGAACCGTGGCTGACGAAACATGTGAGGCAACTCGTCAAGAGGAAAAAGGAAGTATATGTTAGATATAAGAAGCAGGAAGTAGGAGGGTCTCGTGAGAAATATAGGGTAGCCAGGAAGGAGTTAAAGAAAGGACTTAGGAGAGCTTGAAGGTGGCATGAGAAGGCCTTGGCATGTAGGATTAAGGAGAACCCCAAGGTGTTCTATGTGTATGTGAAGAATAGGAGGATGACGAGAACGTGGGGGGACCACTAAAGAAAAAAGAGGGCAACATGTGCCTGGAGGCGGAGGAGGTTGGGGAGGTCCTAAATGAATACTTTGCTTCAGTATTCACAAGTGAAAAGGATCTTGATCAGGGTGAGGTTGAAATAGAGCAAGCCTGTGTGCTGGAAAATGTGGAGATTATGGAAGAAGAAGAGCTGGATCTTCTTAAAAACATCAAGCTTGATAATGGCCGGGTATGATACACCCCAGGTTGTTGTGGGAATTGAGAGAAGAGATTGGTGGAGCATTAGCTATGATCTTTGAATCCTCTTTGGCTATAGGGGAAGTGCTGGAGGACTGGAGAATGGCAAATATAGTTCCCTTGTTTAAAAAAGGTAATAGGGAGAAACCTGGGAACTATAGACCGGGGAGTCTTACGTCGATGGTCTGCAAACTACTGGAAAGGATTCTTATGGATAGGATCTACGAGCATTTGGAGAAGTACAGTCTACTCATGGATAGTCAACATGGCTTTGTGAAGGGAAGATAGTGCCTCATGAGCCTGATTGAATTTTTTTGAAGAGGTAACAAAAGAAATTGATGAGGGTAGGACAGTGGATGTGGTCTACATGGACCTTAGCAAAGCATTTGACAAGGTCCCTCGTGAGAGACTCATCCAGAAAGTCCTGAGGCATGGGATAAGTGGAACCTTGGCTGTTTGGATAAAAAATTGGCTTAAAGGAAGAAAGCAGAAGGTAGTTGTGGAAGGAAAGTATTCTGCCTGGAGGTCGGTGACTGGTGGAGTGCTGCATGGATCTGTCCTGGGACCCCTGCTATTTGTGATTTTTATAAATGACCTGGATGTAGAGGCAGAAGGATGGGTGAGTAAGTTTGCGGATGACACAAAGGTTGGAGGAGTTGTGGATGGAGCTGCAGGTTGTCGAAGGTTACAGGAGGATATAGACAGGCTGCAGAGTTGGGCAGAAAAATGGCAGATGGAGTTCAATCCGGACAAGTGTGAGGTGATGCATTTTGGAAGGACAAACCAGAAGACTGAGTACAGGGTTAATGGTCAGTTACTTAAGAGTGTGGATGAACAAAGGTTGATAGGGTAGTTAAGAAGGCCAATGGGACGCTAGGCTTCATTAACAGGGGGATTGAGTTCAAGAATAGAGAGGTCATGTTGCAACTCTACAAATCTCTGGTGTGACCGCACATAGAGTATTGTGTTCAATTCTGATCACCTCATTATAGGAAGGTTGTGGAAGCAATGGAGAGAGTGCAGAAGAGATTTACCAGGATATTGCTTGGTTTGGAGAACAAGTCATATGAAGCAAGGTTAGCAGAGCTGGGACTTTTCTCTTTGGAGCATAGAAGAATGAGAGGGGACTTGATAGAGGTCTACAAGATTATGAGAGACATAGATAGGGGGAATAGTCAGTACTTATTTCCCAGGGCACCAATAGCAAACACCAGAGGGCATATGTACCAAATTAAGGGAGGGAAGTTTAGGGGAGACATCAGGGGTAAGTTTTTTACACAGAGGGTTGTGAATGCCTGGAATGACTTGCCAGGGATGGTGGTGGAGGCTAAAACATTAGGGGTATTTAAGAGCCTCTTGGACAGGCACATGGATGAAAGAAAAATAGAGGGTTATGGGGTAGTGTGGATTAGTACTTTTTTTAAGGATTATATGGGTCAGCACAACATGGAGGGCTGAAGGGCCTGTACTGTGCTATAATGTTCTATGGTTCAAAATGCATGTCGTAAAGCACAGCAAAAGTAAACAGTACAGTAATGCTGTGAGATGGCAGTTAAAATGCATTAGTATTTATATCTTTAGAAAGCTTTTAAAAAATTAAATTAGAGTCCCTCTAATTAGAGTCCATTTATTTTGATATATTTTGAGCTCCTGTTCTTTATTCAGAGGTTTTTAAATTGCAGTCTGTTTTGGGATAATACTGTCTCCCTTTCATAGCCACTCTGCTTTCATTTGCTTAACACTTTGATCTTTTATTTATTGCACCTTTAGATGTTTCTTTCTGGAATTTTTCATACTTCTGTCACATTTACCTTTTATTTTCCTCTTCTGTTTCTGTCTGTCTTTGCCAAATGTACCTTTTTATGGACCTTTAGATCAGGCAACGTCTAAACGAACAGAGGCAGATAAACAGGGCAGAAATAGCAAATCAGGTAAGCATTTCACTGAGCTCCCCTGAGAAAAAAATAATATTTGCAAATACGTGGAAGGTGTTGATGAGTTACAGTAGCATTGTAAAATTCTAGCACTATCAAGTCCATTGTTAATCAAAGATGATGGATTGAGTGTTAGATATTTAATTAAAATGTTGTAATAAGATGATGGGTGTTTCATGACCATTTCTATTTTACTGTGATGAGATTTGCATATTGTACATTGCCCTAGATAAGCCAATGGGATAAGCTGTGCAGGTGAACTGCTTCCTGTCACACCTCTGTTAAGGCTGCCTTGCAACCACATAATGGAAAGTGCTTAAAGAATAGGATGTCCTTGTCTTCTGCAATTTGCCTATCACCACAATAGGTCAATGGCAGACGTGATCGCAATGGCTCTCCACATGGCTTTAGACCACCTGGACAACACAAACATCTATGTCAGGTTGCTGTCCATTGACTATAGCTCAGCATTTAATACCATCATTCCCACAATCCTGATTGAGAAGTTGCAGAACCTGGGCCTCTGTACCTCCCCCTGTAATTGGATCTCGACTTCCTAACCAAAAGACCACAATCTGTGTGCATTGGTGATAACAATTCCTCCTTGCTGACAATCAACACTGTCGCACCTCAGGGGTGTGTGCTTAACCCACTGCTCTACTGCCTATATACACATGACTGTGTGGCTAGGCATAGCTCAAACACCACCTATACATTTGCTGACAATACAAACATTGTTGGTAGAATCTCAGGTGGTGACGAGAGGGCATACAGGAGTGAGATATGCCAACTAGTGGAGTGGTGTCGCAGCAACAACCTGGCACTCATCATCAGTAAGATGAAAGAGCTGATTGTGGACTTCAGGAAGTGTAAGATGAAGGAACACATACCAATCCTCATAGAAGGATCAGAAGTAGAGAGAGTGAGCAGCTTCAAGTTCCTGGGTGTCAAGATCTCTGAGGATCTAACCTGGCCCCAACATATCAATGTAGTTATAAAGAAGGCAAGACAGCAGCTGTACTTTATTAGGAGTTTGAAGAGAATTGGCGTGTCAACAATACACTCAAAAACTTCTATAGTTGCACCATGGAGAGCATTCTGACAGGCTGCATTACTGTCTGGAATGGAGGGGCTACTGCACAGGACTGAAAGAAGCTGCAGAAGGTTGTAAGTCTAGTCAGCTTCATCTTGGGTACTAGCCTACAAAGTACACAGGACATCTTTAAGGAACAGAGTCTCAGAAAGGCAGCATCCATTATTAAGGACCTCCAGCACTCAGGGCATGCCCTTTTCTCACTGTTACCATCAGGTAGGAGGTACAGAAGCCTGAGGACACACACTCAGCGATTCAGGAACAGCTTCTTCCCCTCTGCCATCCGATTCCTAAATGGACATTGAATCTTTGGACACTACCTCACTTTTAAAAAAATATACAGTATTTCTGTTATTACATGATTTTAAAAAATCTATTCAATATATGTAATTGATTTACTTGTTTATTTATTATTATTACTGTTTTTATTTTATTTTGTTTTCTCTGCTAGATTATGTATTGCATTGAGCTGCTGCTGTTGGGTTAACAAATTTCACGTCACATGCCGGTGATAATAAACCTGATTCTGATTCTTCCACTTGTCCTTCATGATCTTTGGGCTCCACCTAACAGTACAGTGGCCATCTCATGAGTTGCTGGGTTGAATCAGGCACTTACGATGGAAAACTTGAGAAAGTAATCTGATCCAATTATTTTGCCTGCATAAAGCATTTAGTTAATGGATTGATTTACAATAGGCCACTTCAGGTTCAAGTTTATTGCATCGGCATACATTACAGAGAACATAAATGCCTTGAAAATCAACTTCATACAGCAGCAGCACAGTACATTACAAGCATGACAAACATACATTAACAAACAAATTAAAGAAGGATCTTGTGCTTAAATCAACAAATTATACAAATTGTGAAAACTGTATAAATGTAATGTATGGGCATAGAAACAAATTACACATATTGTATTTATAGTTTTCACAATGTATGTATAGTTTGTTAATTTAAGTTTCTTAAACCTAAACATTGCACTCTAGTTAACAGTGTCTTGCATTTAAACACCACCTTGAACATGGAAAGATAATGGAAAACAAAAGCATGTCAGGAGGTTGGAGAATTGAGTAAATGGTTTGTCAGATTTGGGTTTTAAGGACAAGAGGAATGTGTAGAGCCAGAAGTGTTATTTGGGTACCAAGGGTCAATGTAGATCAGTAAGAGCAGAGGTGAAAGGTGAGCAGGACTCTGCAAAACAGAATATAGCCAGCAGGGTTTAGCTTGTGTTGAAATCAAAGGGGGTTGGAGGTTGTGAATGCAGTGACGGACAGGAAGAGGCAGTGTGAAAGAGTTGAGTCTGAAGATGGTGGAATTGCAGGTGAGAGGCGGGGCAGCTGTTGAGCTGAGGTAGAAGCCAGTGCAGGAAAGAAAATGTTAGAAAGCTGGTTTTGAATCAAAAACCAGAATAGTAAGCAGTCGCAGTAGTGTGGCCATGAAGCTTTAGTATATTAGTTGATTTGTGTTAGAGGAAATTATGGCTCATTCGAGACTGTTGGCTGAATAAGCAGATGAATGCACAGAGACAGTGCCGTATTCTCAAGGTATTGATGGGGTGGAGGGGGTGGTTTACTGTAAATTGTGATAATATGAGACTGAGAAAAAGCATGTATTGGGAAGAAATGAATTATTCAAGCTCACATCCTGAATAATATTGAAGAAAATTTCAGATGTATGAATGAATCCAACATCCCATTAATTATTCTACAGAACAAGTGCAATAAGTTTTGGGATGCCTTTTAGGCTGTCTTTTTAGTTGGAAAAAACTATGTGCGATGTTATAAGATGGATACAATAAGATTTCAAGGTTTCGAAGTTACATTTAAGGTCAGAGAAAAGTATACAATATACATCCTGAAATACTTCACAACAATCTTCAAAAACAGAGGAGTGCCTCCAAAAAACGAGTGACAGTTAAATATTAGAACCCCAAAGTCCCCCCCCCCCAGCTCTCCTCCTTCCCGCGTGTAAACGGCAGTGAGCAACAATCCCTCTTCCCCCACCAGCAAGAAAAAGCATCGGCACCCGCCACCGAGCACTGAAGCGTGAGCAAAGCAACAGCAAAGACACAGACTTGCAGTTACCCCAAAGACTGTTTCACCTGGTATTCGACATACCACAGACTCTCTCTCTCCCTAATAAGGGAGAAAGAGGTGTCGCCGTTTCACAGCGAAAGGGGAGACATAAGAAACAACTCGCTGGGTTACGGTTTTAAAAGTGCATTGTGTTGTTTTTCCCGAACTCTGTGCCCAAGGATCTCGGTTCAGCCAGAGATCCTCCATCTACAACGACACACTGATCTCCTGTAGAGGCACCAACCTCTGGCTCCACCCCCCCCCCCCCCCCCCCCATATCCAGAGCCACAAAATCTCAGTCCTCTGAAGGCAAGTGAAGCTCTTAGGCCGGGCCCTTAGCATGCTGAACGACAGCCATTCATGAAACCCCGAGAGCGGGTCCCATACCCGCAAAGAACTGTCAGTGTGTAACTCCAGGTCAGGGCTTTCAAAAGAACCCTGAAAGTTAAACAAACAATAAATAAAACAAACAGCAATAGCTACTTCACTTAGGTGACACTTCACCTGTGAGTCGGCTAGTGTGGTATACTGTGTCTGGTGCTCCCGGTGCGGCCTTTTATATATTGGTGAGACCCGACGCAGACTGGGAGACTGTTTCGCTGAACACCTACGCTGGGTCTGCCAGAGAAAGCAGGATCTCCCAGTGGCCACACATTTTAATTCCACTTCCCATTCTGATATGTCTATCCATGGCCTCCTCTACTGTCAAGATGAAGCCACACTCAGGTTGGAGGAACAACACCTTATATACCGGCTGGGTAGCCTCCAACCTGATGGCATGAACATTGACTTCTCTAACTTCCGTTAATGCCCCTCCTCCCCTTCTTAGTTTTTTTTTGTTTTTTCTCCCCCCTCCCTTTTTTCTTTCTCTCTCTGCCCATCACTCTGCCTGTTCTCCATCTCCCTCTGGTGCTCCCCTCCCCTTTCTTTCTCCCTAGGCCTCCCATCCCATGATCCTTTCCCTTCTCCAGCTCTGTATCTCTTTTGCCAATCACCTTTCCAGCTCTCAGCTTCACCCCCCCCCCCCCCCCCCCGGTCTTCTCCTATCATTTCGCATTTCCCCCTCCCCCCACTACTTTCAAATCTCTTACTATCTTTCCTTTCAGTTAGTCCTGACGAAGGGTCTCGGCCCGAAACATCGACAGTGCTTCTCCCTATAGATGCTGCCTGGCCTGCTGCGTTCCACCAGCATTTTGTGTGTGTTGCAGCAATAGCTACTAATATTATTAGTAAAATATAACTCCACTAAGCTAGTGGGGGAGTTCCTGGTTCTTAACCCTGATTTACTGACATTGTGTCTTGCCTTCTCTCACCAGTGGCAAACTTCCTGCTGTTTCTGAAACCAAAGTACCCTCCCATTGGGCATTGGGAATTATTTCTATAAATTGGAAAGAATCGTCATTTTTGTCTACTCTTCCAATTCCTTTTTGTCACAGTTTTCTTCATTATTTTTCCTCAATTTTGTTTCCTTAATCTAACGTTGTTGCTGAGAGGCTAGATGATTCCAGATTCAATATTTCCTGAAACCGTTAATAAAACTTCTCTGTAAAGTCCCTGGATAAGACTTTTCCCATTAGCAAGTCTTTACTCAATATGACTTGGGCCTAAAGCTGAACGGGCCATTATCCAATTTCATTTTGTAGTTAACTCAACAACCCTGTACTTCATTGAAATGTAATTTGTCAATTTACCTTCTATTATTTTTGTCTAATGGCTGACTGAGAGCAGGTTTAAGGCGAACAAGCCATATCCCTCTGCTTTTCCTCTCTGCCATAATGATCAAGTCCGGTCATTAAATAGATTAACTAATGAATCAATGAAGCAGTGTTTTGGAGACATAGCCTCTCTATTCAGTGGCTGAGAAGGAATGGCACAAATAATATACATCATTAGCTCCTAATTTGTAGATAGATCTTTTAAAAAAAAAATAACATTTTAGTTCAATAATTACTCATGAGGGAATCATAATGTTTATGGTACTGTACCAATGGTCGAGCTTGCCTGATGAAGGTTAAAGACTATCTGCCAAATGACTTGTTGTACATGCTGCTGGCGGTCCCATTCATATCAACACTGCAGCAACGTGTTCGTCACAGAGGGGTCCTGGCAGGCAGCCATCGCTCATCGGCACAACTGCTTTCTTTGCTCTGAATTAGCAATGAATACTCAAGAAAAGTCGATTTTGAGAATACATTGACCTTACGCTGAAGGAAAAAGTGACAACATGGTTAAATGGAAAAGCCTTTCTGACAAGCTGTGGCGGGTGGGGGGGGGGGGGGGGGTGCTACCGTTTTAGTTAATGTGCTTGGTAAGGTAATGAGCCGAGGACCTGTTTGCAAGTGTGTTTGTTCCTGGTTGTGATGCAAACAACCAAACTGACGAAGAAAATAAGGGGCAGCTTGGTGGCGAGGCAGCCAGCACAACACTGTCACTGTGCCAGAGACCAGAGTTCAGTCCCTGCTGCTGTCTGTGAGGAGTTTGCACGTGCTCCCCTTGTGGGTTTCCCCAGGGAGCACCAGCTTCCTCCCACATTCCAAGGATGAATAGGTGGGTTAGTATGATCACACAGATGTAATTGGATAGCATGAGCCCATTGGTCAGAATGAACCTGTTACTATGCAGAACAAAAATAACAGAATAGGTTAAGCCATTACAGGGAAAGCTTGATGGTCTGGAAGAGATGGTTGTGTAGAAAGTCACAAACGAGAGAAAATCTACAGATGCTTGGAAATCCGAGCAGCACACATAAAATGCTGGAGGAACACAGCAGGCCAGGCAGCATCTATGGAAAAGAGTACGATGGATGTTTTGGGCTGAGACCGTTCATCAGGACTGGTGGGGAAAAAGCCAAGGACTCAGATTTAGAAGGTGGGAGCCGGGGAGGGAAAAACACAAAGTAATAGGTATAACCCGGGTGGTGGTGGGGGGGGATGTGAAGTATAGAGTTGGAAGTTGATTGGTGAAAGAGATACAGGGCTGCTGAAAGGGGAGTCTGATGGATGAGGACAGAAGGCCATGGAAGAAAAAGGGAGGAGCACCAGAGGGAGATGATGGGCAGGTTCGGAGATAAAGTGAGAGAGGGAAAAGGGGATGGGGAATGATGAAGAGGGGGCATTACCAGAAGCTCAAGGAAATCAATGTTCATGCCATCAGGTTGGAGGCTCCACAGATGGAATATAAGGTGATGCACCTCCAACCTGAGTGTGGCTTCATTGTGACAGTAGAGGAAGCCGTGTGTGAACGTATCAGAATGGGAATGGAATTAAAATGGGTGATCCCACTTTTTTCTGGCGGACGGAGTTTAGGTGCTTGGCAAAGCGGTCTTTCAATCTAGTTTGGGTCTCACTGATATACAGGAGGCCACACCGGGAGCACTGAATACAGTATATGATCCCAACAGACTCACAAGTAAAGAGTCGCCTCACCTGTAAGGGCTGTTTGGGGCCCTGAGTGGTAGTGAGGGAGTAGGTGTAGCACTTGTTCTGCTTGCAAGGATAAGTGCCAAGAGGGAGATCAGCGGGGAGGTTGGAATGGACAAGGGAGTTGTGTAAGGAGCGATCCCTACAGAAAGCAGAAAGTTGGGGTGGGGGGGCAGGGAAGGATGTGCTTGGTGGTGGGATCCCACTGGAGATGGCGGAAGTTACGGAGAATTATGTGCTGGACGCAGTCTGGTGGGCTGGTAGGTGCGGACAATTGGAACCCTATCCCTGGTGGGGTGTGTGAAATGGAAGAGATGTGGTTGAGGGCATTGTTGATGGTGGTGGAAGGAAAGCCCCTTTCTGTGAAGAAGGAGGACATCTCCTTTGTTCTGGAATGAAAAGCGTCATCCTGAGAGCAGATGCGGCAGAGATGGAAGAATTGAGAGAAGGGATTGCATTTTTTCAAGTAACAGGGTGGGAAACAGAATAGTCCAGGTAGCAGTGAGAGTCAGTGTGTTTATAATAGACATCTCCCATTTTAATTCCGCTTCCCATTCCGTCGTGTCAGTCCATGACCTCCTCTACAGTCACGATGAGACCACACTCAGGGTGAAGGAGCGACACCTCCCATTCCGTCGTGTCAATCCATGACCTCCTCTACAGTCACGATGAGACCACACTCAGGGTGAAGGAGCGACACCTCCCATTCCGTCGTGTCAGTCCATGACCTCCTCTACAGTCACGATGAGACCACACTCAGGGTGGAGGAGCGACACCTACCATTCCGTCTGGGAAGCCTCTAACCTGATGGCACGAGCAATGATTTCTCAAACTTCCAGTAATCCAACACCCACCCCCCACCATACCCCATTCCCTTTTCCCGCTCTTACTTTATCTCCTTACCTGCTCATCACCTCCCTCTGGTGCTCCTCCCCCATTTCTTCTGTGGCCTTCTGTCCTCTCCTGTCAGATTCCCCCTTCTCTGCCCTGCATCTCTTTCACCAATTAACTTCCCAGCTCTTTACTTCACCCCCTAATGGTTTCACCTATCACCTTGAGTTTCTTCCTCCCCCCCTACCTCCCACCTTCTAACTCTGACCCTCATCTCCTTTCCTCCAGTCCTGATGAAAGGTCTCGACCCAAAACGTTGACTATCCTTGTCCATAGATGCCGCCTGGCCTGCTGAGTTCCTCCAGCATTTTGTGTGTGTTGTGTAGAAATAATGATTTCAATTCCTCCAGGAATTATTTTTCCAGAAGTCAATATTTGAACCTGATAAATTGGAACTGCTGTTGGTAGATTGTTGGGGGGGGGGGGGGGGGTGAACTGCACAGATGTACAGACCCAACCTTCTAATGTTAAAAGATTTGCAAGTCTGAAATCAGACTCAATGAGTATAGGGATCTCAATGGGTGAAGTAGAAAATTACATTGAAATGAAATAATGGTAAAAAAACATGGGAAATGTCAGTGAAACAGAGTATCCTGAAACCTTTCGGGAAAGGTCAAGATATGTTTTTATTTCACTTGGGCAGATGGCGCCAAGGCTAAAAATTAGACATAAATTCAAAGACCTCCTATGGAGCACATTTGAAATTCTGAATGCTAGCATGAAGTATTATATTGTTTCTATGGCATGGAAAGGGTCATTAACTCATCATGGCTGTGCTGGGGTTTCTGTTTAACATGAGTTTTTGTCTAATTCAGCCAACGTATTCTTCCTCGCTCATTTGTTTATCCAACTACCCCTTAAATGGATCCATGCAAATCTGCACCTTGTGGTAGCAAATTTTATAATCTAATGCAGTTCCTCCACAACTTCCTTTTGGATATATTGGATTTCAATTATGTCTCATTGGTTTGGCCTTGTCTGCAAAAGGAAGTATATTCTCTTTAAGTTTTAGAGAGAGGCAGCTTGGAAATACGCCCTTTGGCCGATCAAGTGCATGCCAGCCGTCAACCATCCAACTATAATAATCTTTCACCAATTCCCACCGATTCTTCTATTCATTTACACACAGGGAACACTTTGAAGCAGCCAGCCAACTTACAACCTGCACATCTTTGTGATGGAAGAGCAGACAACGCATTTCAATGTTTTGATGTACAAAGCCAATCTTTAAACTAGGAAGGAAACCCACACAATAACAGGAAGAATGCAAACTTTGCACAGACAGCAGCCAAAATGGGGATTGAACCCAGGTCTCTGGTGCTGTAAAGCAGCAGCTGTGCCCCCATGGCACAAGCTTTTGCATCACCCTAAGTTCACTCATCAGTCTAAACCTTTCTGGGGGAGAAAGCCTGTTCAATCTTTCCGGAAAGTTACACTTATGCACGTGTTTGCATTGATTATGTGTTTCATTAACGCGCCCATCTGAAAGTGGTCAAATTTAAATTCTTATCCCTGACCACAATTTTCACTGGCTGAACTGACCCTATTCTGTGTGATAGTAAATGTGACACAAATTTTGTAAATGGAGATCTTTATGCTGGCTGTGGATATTATTGCTGTGACCCATCCTATCAGGGTATAGTTCCTGTTGATCACAAAACTTCTATAGTGAAATATTTACTGAAAACTGCACTTACATTGGAATGCCTCAGGGTGAACTTCTGAATGTAATGTTATCCAGGTAATTATTTACCCCCTGGCAACGCCTCGGGGTCTGTTTACAGCATGGAAAACTTAAACATGAACAACTGTTTGCCAAAGGTTAGGTAGATTTTTCACTGTCAGCCTTGTTTATTCTGAGCTGCTTCCCTGCCTTAGTTGGTCCTCTCAAGTATCAAAGAGATGGACTTCTGATTGCTGGTAGTAATGCTACAGGGCAGGAAGCCCTTTCCAAAATGGGTTCAAAGACTCTAATGGGAAACCAAGAGCCTCTTAGGAGACAAATCCTAAAATATAAAGATTAGTGAAAGGCACTTTATGATGCAATATGCTTTTGGTGAACCTTCATGAAGAAAATCATTCTGAGAATGGTTCTGATGAGTGCTAACTCACCACTTTAGATTTACTTGTTTTAACATGGTAAACTAGATGTTTAAAGCAACTCATCAGCACCTGTGTGCTTTTCTGGCAGAGGATATGAACGCGTTTAATCTCCTAAATTAAAACAGCTGTGAAGGTTGTAATCTTTGCATTGTAGACTATTAATATTATTTACTATAAGAACGATACTGCACAGAGAGTAGTGATATGTTTGCTTGCTTTGCAGCGAGACCCTTAGTGCAAACCCTGCCATTAAGACCTACAGTTAACAATGGAACAGTACTGCCAAAGAAAGTAAGTGGCTCTCTACCATCTCCTTCTGGAACCAGGAAGGATATAACATCAGCAACCAAAAGGTAAAAACCAAAGTAGCAGATGTAATTAATAATATTCATCATATGCACTGTAATACTTCATATGTCTTAAATCACATTATATCTAAATGAACTCATTATTTGTATTAAACATTTTATCAGTTGCCAAATTTCCACTGAGTCCTTTTCAAACTTGTTATGCTTGGTACAGGTTCAAATCGGTTACTTCTGGAGGTGTTCCCTATCACTGTCAGCATTCGGTCAAAAAAGACCATGTCTAGCTACCTCTTTTGAGGAAGTAACTGAGTCGAGTCCTATGCTGGTATTATGCAAACATCCTGATAGTATTTGATAAGTTCAGTATAGTGGATAAGCTATCTTCTGTATTAATATTGTGTGTGTTTTTTTATTATCATTGTGTTCTTTAACTTTTGTGCTTTTCTTGTGCTGCATCGGATCCAGAGTAACAATTATTTTGTTCTCCTTCTCCTTATGTACAGGAAGTGACACTCAGCAGTCTTGCATCTTGTATCAAAATTTGTGAATGGATGAGAAATCGGACTGATTTAAAAAGCAAATGAGTAAATTATTCCATTTGGTAAAAATTGCTGAATAAGCTGATTCGTGGGACATATTACTCTTTATTTGTATTAAGAATTGTTTTCAAAAGTGCAAATAAAAATGGTTTGTGTTGTTGGGGGTGTGGGTGGGGGGGGGGGGGGAGCGTGGATTGCTCTGCACCAGATTAAAGATGAGAACTGATTACAAAGGCATGTTGGAATTGACATTGCGAAGCGTTAACTGGAAGCTTGAGCATTTTCAGACCATTGGCTCCCATCAGTTTTGTTTAGCTTGTAGCATTATTAGGCAATCATTCTAGCAATAATTTCTGAATTTCTCAGTAAAAAAAGTTTGATATCCAAGCAGCCATGGGGTAGTTGAATCAGATATATTTCCTTAAAAGTTTTATCTTCTTTCTCCTTGAAGGTGTAGTAGGTTCATTTGTGATATCCGGTATCACAAGTATCCAATTGTTTGATAAGCATCAGGAATTGGATTTTATACGGTACCCTTGCACAGCAAAATGTCACCAGATTGATTTGCAAGACAGAATGATTCAGAAGAATATAAAGTTATTGCATTGAAAGTTTGACAGGATTAATGCAGATTTCACCTTTCCCTGTCTTTGGTGTCTGTAACAGAGGAACACAATCTCAAAGTGAAGGATTGAGAAGAGTAAAAATTTCTTGATCCAAAATATATTGAATTTCTGAAATTCTCTACTCTAGGAAACTGTGGAGGCTCAGTCACTGATTTTATTCAAGACAGAGATTGTATTTGAAGTCAAGTACTGTAAAGGTAGAATTATGGAGTTCAGGAAAGTGGCACTGATATAGGAGGTTTGTCATAATCTATTAAATGATGTAGACATGAAGGAGCCAGTTTACTCTTGCTTCAATTTCTTATATTCTTATTGAGATATCAGCAGTTCAGTTTATTCTTAGAACGATTCAATAGCTTCCTCTCAATGTATGTTATTGTATAGTTATTTTAAATTAAAAAAGTATTCTTATAAGTTGCTCTCTGATTCATATTGCACATTTTTTCTAGATGGCCTCTAGGTGACAAACCAAGTGATATTTTTTCTTCCTAACTGGCCTTGAAGCAGTAAAATCAATGGGCGATTAGAGAAGAGCAGAAACCATTTTTTCCACATCAATGCATCAAACATTTTGTAGGAAAGCTGAAATAAGTTGCCGTTCAGGGTTATCAAATAGAGAGAGGAAGATTGAGGAAACGTTGCATTCCATGACATAAGTCCACAGCCTTAATGAATATGAAAAGAAGATAAATGTGTTTTAGTTAACTCAGTTTCACATTTAGTATTTGTATGTCAAGCATATTGCAATCCTATTGTCTGCTGAGGGAATAGCTCCAGTACATGGTTAAAACCTGAGTGTGTCATGGTGCACACTTGCAGAACTGGACCCAGGTGTGGAGGAACAGCAGACTCTCTCTGTCAGGGTGGTCATTGGCACCGACTCAACCCAGCGGCGGCAGATGGCAGCATCAGTCACAGTTAATGCTGTCAATGACTGAAGCCAGGAGTGGAGGAACAGCAGACTGCCCATGAAGAGACAGAAACAAGAGGTTAGACACTGAAATACCAACAGAGCATTGGAGGCATGAGCGAATGACAACACAAGACAAATTATTCTACACACAGTAGGACAACACTTGCAAAGCACAACGGGAGTCCCCTTTAAATAATCATAGAACACAGGAAACATGAGTCGGTCACAATCAACCCAACAAGACCAAACAGAAAGCTTCTGGGCTTAATGGCTTTAACAATTAGTAAATGCAGGTGCTCAAAAAGCCCAAAGACTTTTGAGATTTAATTTATAACTGAATTTTTGCAAAGGCAAAGTCTATTTGTGTTAGCTGTGTTCATGAAGCTGTCCTTAAAATGTTTTAATGAATATTACATGATGCAAATGTTATCTATTTGTTTATTTATTTAGAAATGCAGCAAGGTAACAGGCCCTTGATGAGCAGTTGTCACTCATTTACACCCACATGACCAATTAACCTACTAACTCATACATCTTTGGAACATGGGAGGAAACCAGAGCTGCCAGAGGAAACCTACATGGTTACGGGGAGAACGTACAAACTCCTGACAAAGAGAGCAGTGGAATTTTACCCAGCCGCTGGCGCTGTAATAGTGTTATGCTAACTGCTAAGCAAAATTTGTAAAGAAGCTAAAATTTTTTCGTTCTAGAAAAGTCTACATTGAATTTACAAGGATAAATTTATTCCTGGCTGATTTGGACTAGTTGTAGTATTTTAATAACTTTATAGTCAAATATGCAGAAAACGAGTACCCAGGCTGAAAGGTTTTAGAGTGGAGTGGGCATATATTTACACTACAGCAGAGTATTAGTAATTTTTAAATACAATTAATCATGCTGTAAAAGCCCTTTTTAAAATCAGGCTAAACTGTATGATTGTTATTTTTTCCTTAACAACTGGCAGAACAGGATTAAGAGATTAATGATGTTATAGCTGGTTAAATAAATATTGGATAGGCTCTGAAAAAGGACATAACTTTTAATTTGTTCCTCAAGATAATATTTCCTGTCATATAAATTGAGTTATTATTAAGGAAGCCGATTTTAGATAATTATCCTGAATTATTAAATAAAGGCATTTTGTGGTATTATTAAAGGGCTTTCAAATGATCCTTCCACTCTTTTGCATTTAGAATTTTAAAAACCTGCTATATTTCCAGGTGTTATTGATTAAGATGTTTGTAAGAAACAGTGGCGAAATTCCTCATCAATTGGAAGTTCTATGGCTCATTTTCAATCTGTCCGCATTTTTGTGACAGAGACAAAATGTTGCCTTTGGCCCCATTTTTCTGCAGTGAGTGGGTGTCGGAGATTGCGCTACTTCATTTCTCCAGATGGAGCACTGTCAAGCATGCAGTAACATGTGTTGTATGTCTCTTTCTCACACTAACCCTAACCTTCATGTTAGACTTTCTAAGCCACACGTACAGGCTCTGAGCAACTGCCAGCAGCGGGATTTGTGACATTCTTAGGCCATAATCCTAAAATAAAGCAATTACTTTGCCTGTAATACACATGCTTAAAGAGAAACTTGCATTGAATTGTCATTAAATTTAGATTAAATAGCTCAATGCCAGCTAATCAAGCAAATGTTTTCTCCTGAACCTCCAGAAATCACTGGCTAGGTCTCAGCTGGCTTACTGTATCCAAATCTGTGAACTCGACTTTAGGAAGGATGTCATTGCCTTGGAAATGGTCCAGGGATTTACTGGAATGGTGCCGAGTACAAGGAACCCAGGAATGAGGGAAAATAGCTGCATTGAGAAATTGGAAAGCTAAAAACGTTCTCTTTGCTGAGCCGTCACTATAGGAACTGCAGAAAATCGAATAGGAAGTTTGCCACCACCCTTCCCAATTAGGTGTGGACAATAAGTGCTGACCTTGCCAGCAACGTCCCCATCTGGGTAAGAGACTACTAGACAGGTATATGGAGGAATTTAAGGTGGGGGGAGGTTATATGGGAGGCAGAGTTTGAGGGTCGGCACAGCATTGTCGGCCGAAGGGCCTGTAATGTGTTGCACTATTCTATGTTCTATGGGTAGATAAGAAAGGAATGAGAACTTTGAACAGAAATGTTGAAAATGCAAGGTGTTTGATGAAGTAAAATAACAAAAATCTATTTCAATTGAGAGGTGGGAAAGTAAGCAAAGAAAAATGTTTTAAGTGGTCGACAAAATAATGATGAGAATGAATTGAATATTTCTACTACAGATATTGCGGTTGTCTGGAATATACAACATAAAGAAGAGGCAAATTAAGATTTAATATTAACTTTCAAAATGGAATTGGATATATACTTGAAAATCGCAGGATTTTCAGGGCTATGGGAACAAGCAGAGAGGGAGTGGGAAGACATGGGAGTGAAGGGCTGGCAAAGGCAATATAGCCTTCTTGTGTTCTGTGATTCATCAGTCCACGATTTAGACTGCTAGTAGATTCCATTTTACCTTTCCTCAGGATACCAGGAATCTAAGCTAGAAAACCACAGAATATTTCTGTCACACTGCCATTGCAAAACCATATATTCACGAGTCATGCCATTTAATGACTGTGCTATGTCATTGTTGCATTTAATTACTTACCAGCTTCATGCTGTTGTGATAGACCACGGACAATTTACTACACCAAGTACATTAATGCTTTGAATATTTTCGTTGTCAGCTTTTTAAAGCTATCATTGTTGTATATTTATGACCATTTTTTTTCAATATCGTATGTCTTTTTATTTATTCCTTTTTTATTTTCTACATAACATTCATTTTCCTTCTGCATTTTTCTTTCCATTCTGCACTTCATCTCTGGATGTAGCAGGCAAGGGTGTCTGACTAGTTTGTCTAAACTGAATAAAGCTACTAAAAGGTGAGGTTACCATGGAATCAGTTTAAATAGAAGTTTCTTCAGTGGACTCTGCTAGCATGCATTAATCCTTTTAAACATTTCCCTGCACTGCTAACAGAGTGCCAGTAGCAGCCATTGCATTTTGAAATAAGGGTTATAGCCAGAAAGAGCAAAACAAATTGATTGCATTAAGTAGAGGAGTGTTAAGCTGAGTGCACAGGATTTGCAAAGTTATTTATCTCTTGTTATATTCCAAGCAATTCTGGAAGAGAAAATGACATCAAACACAGTACAATGTACCTAACTGGAGGAGAGCATTTATTGTCCATGTGTTTCTTTAACCCATGATTTATGGTGCAGATCATCACACAGCGTCCCAATAGAGGTCTTGGTGATAAATACAAATAATTCCTCCTTGCTTTCTTCATGTTTCTTTACTTTTGGCTAGAGTTATTTGGTCAATGTCATGTTATGAGTATTATTTGCTATTTTTAGGCTGTAGACAGCAGAGAAACCATTTCATTATCTATGTGAAATAGGATTTGTTCAAAGTTATTTTTGAAAAATAATCTGTTCCGTTTAAACAGAATATCTACAAATAGGATTAAATGTGAGGTTTGACACTAAATGATCAGAGAAATTTAGATTCTGAGGGCAGTTATGTTTACTGAAGAAAAGAGTTTCTTTCATTTCAGGAATACGTCTGCTATTGGTTCCAGTCTGATTCTTTTGCTATCCATTGGGCAATCTCATCCCTAGTATGATTTTAATGTAACAAAAGAATGACTCTCAACAGATTAAAGCTATATAAATTATTACTTTTACAATTTTTTACTGCATTTCTGGGGCTTCATTTGAATGTAGTTCAAGGGATTTTTGACAAGGATGAGATATTTTGTATCAGTGTGCTACAGTATCTGAGATGTATTAAATTATTTTGTTACACATGACTGTTGATACTGTATAACAAAACTAAAGCTACTACATTAAACATCGAATGAGCTTAATCATCTTTTTATATTGTTGAGATCTCCAAAAAAAAACAACTTTAACAGATATGTAGCTGAAATATTTTCAGTTAGTTGTTCCAATATGCCTGTCAAGCCAAAAGGTTGATTATATTTAAATTTCATTTATGTAATTGGAAAACTGTGTAAAACCAGTTTCTGGTGATGTTGTGTCTGATAAACTGTAGAACTCCAAGGTAGTCTAAATTGTTACTTCTATAAGGAACACAGATAGAATACCTCGTATAAAATACTCACCCTTTTCCTTCAGATGCACACTTCATTAGATAAGTTTTATCTTGTACTGTTGGGAATTTGAGGGACATGCCTGGTATGTAAAACAGGTGGGCTTTCATTAATAAAAACAATAAAGCAAAGCACATTAAAGCTAGTCAGATGTGGTGATATGATGGTTTGTTGAGGTTTGGGAAGTGAATGGAATGTATACTGGCATTTATTGCTGTACTGGAACATTATAATTGATCCTACTGAGAAGTTCACAAGTCAGTTAGCTGAACAAGCATTCTAATTTTCAAATCTCCCCAATTTCTATTTCATAACATTTTTGTTCAAAACCTCTTACAATTATTTTCTTTCCTTAATTTTTCAACATTTTCCTCAAGGATAAGAAATGACATTTGTTTTCACTTGTTTTGAAGTCTGGAGCTCCATACTAAGATGCAAATGAAGGAGCCATCTTTCTGTCTCAGGAACATAGGCATAGAAGGCTGCTTCCATTAATGCACAATTCCTACCCAACTTCAAAGTTTTTAATGAGTTCTGTTGGTCTGGTATAACATTACAATGAAGTGTTTCACACTGCATTTTACTTTCCTGCCACTTTCATCACTGACTGATCTAGCTAATTCCATAAATTTAAAATCATCATACTGATGTTCAAGTCCTCTCTGATCTTGCACCTTCCTATTTCTGTAAACTCCTCTTGCCTTAGAAATGTCTGAAAATTCTACTTTTCTCCACTCCAGTCACTTCCACAAAATTTTCTTCCACCATCACCACCACCCACCCCCCCAACATCCTTAGAGTTGGCAGCCGCACCTTCATCCTTCTCAAATACCACTGCTTCTCCAGCCTCCTCCTAAAACCTTTCAGATCCCACCTAAAACCACTTGTTTTGATGAAGAATTGCTTCAGAGTTTTTTAAGTGCTTTCTGCTTTGACTTCAGATTAGGGTGTCTGATTATAGCTCGATGAAGGAATTTAGGATGTTGTAATTATGTTAAAGACATTCATAACATGCAAATTGATGTTTCTGAGAATCTGCACAAAGACCTATCAGAAATTATAGGATAGCATTGTCACACTGGATAATCATTCTCACTTCAATGATTCAAAGCACATTTATTATCAAAGAATGTGTAAATCATACTCCTTGAAATTCATTGGCTTACATGCAGCCACAAAGCAAGAAACCCGAATAACCCAATTTAAAAAAAAGACAAAAACTACTTAGATTTATCTACTTGTATTTAACAAAGAATGAGTTGTTGGTCACAGAGGCCAAAGATATGGTGGCAAAGATCAGATAATATAGTAGAATTACAATAAATGTTCCTGCTGCAGTGTTTCTCTAATTTGTTTCTCATCTAGAGAGTTAGCAAGGAAGGCTGACGTACTGTCACACTGTTTTTAGCAATTGCATTAGCAGAGGTGCAGGGAAAGCAGATTCAATCTTGAATGAGTTGGTTGTGGATTCAATTCTCACTCCAGGGGCCAATAGGCAAAAATCAAGTTTCACTCTTTACTGTAGCATTGAGAGGTTACAGTGATGAGGTGATGCTCCCCACCCCTCACCCCATCCCTCAATTGGTTTAAAAATCTGTGGCATTATTCTGGTTTAGATCATGTCTGAGTTTTCCAGGTGTATTGGTCAATTTTTACACATCACAAAACCAGACAATTTGGCTGTTATTCCACAGACTTTCTGGGTGATAACTAGCTGTTGGACTCTTTAAATGTACTTACATGCAAAGTCAACATCACTGCAAGGCCCGCTTCTACTGTCCATCCGTAATTAATCGCTGAACTGAATGACTGATTTAGCCATTTGATCTAATGCCATATAAAGGTCAGACTCGTTAAGGTTGGTTGATTTCCTTCCTTGCAGAACATTAGTGAATCAAATTGCTTTTTGGCAATCCAGCTATTTTTATGACTTACAATTTTCAGCTTTAATAAGTATATCAATTAAAATTCCTGAGTTGCTGTGGTGAGGTTCAAACCTGTCTCCAGATCAATAATTCTGACTTCTGAATATGAGTCCAGTAATGAATAGTTGTACCATAATCCTACAGTATCGCAGCATCATAGAAGAGATAACACTTCAAAAATATTCAGTTTACAGTAAAAGTCTATCGGGCAATGTGGTTCTTGGTGGGACCAGTGCCTGAAAGCCACTGCAGAAATACAAGTGTTTATTTCAGTTTCCATCCTAATCATAAACCAGTACTGGAAAACAGTGAAAATAAATAATTTCTCAATATTTCTGTGAACAATATTTTTCCAACTCTGATGTATAAAGGCCACAGTTAAAAGAAACTCATACATCTGTGGGAAATATGCTCTGTAAAAAATGCCCAATGCTTGTCATATTCAGTCAGTTGTACTGACAGAATATTCCTAATACGATAAACCTAGTATGAAGTCATGTGACTGGATAATGCTGATACTTTCCACACAAATTCCTTTTAGTATTAGAGTTTAATATCCTTGTCATTATTAAGATTTTTAAATGTATATTCTTATAAAAACAATCACTTACTTTACAAACACAAGAAATTCTGCAAATGCTCGATATCCAAAACAACATACACAAAATGCTGAAGCAGGTCTGGCAGCATCTATAGAAATGAATAAACAGTCGATGTTTCGGGCTGAGACCCAACATCAGGGCTCAACAACAGTTACTTTACACGTAGCTAGTATGAGTGCTTGCTTCACATAAAACAGTTGTGAATAAAAATAATTTGAATGAAAAGACATATGATTAGAAGATGTTGCATTTGAAATAAGTAGAATTATTTCTCAATAAATGCACAATGACAGAGAAGTTGTCAATATTTTTGAACAAATGAACCATATTTTAATGTAGTGCTGTGAAGAGAAGCAATTCTTCTGAACGTGTGTCTTCAGCAGCACGAAGAGAGAGTTTCGGAGATTCAAAGAGCAATAGGACCCGCACCGGATCAACCAGCAGTGGATCTAGTGGCAAAAAGATCAGTGATGGGTGAGTTAAAGTGCATATGTACAATTTTCTGACTTGTATGTCATTTCTGAATTGAGTTTAGTAGGATGTTATTGCTACTTCTGTGTAACAAAAGATTGTGGTTAGCTGATAACACAGATGAAATGTCATTAATAGTCTTTCCCTCAGGCTTCAAATGCTTCCTTTAACTTCAGCTCCAAGCTCCAGTCTGAGGATTTATTACTCTCTTCAATGCCTAGTAAAAAAATTAATGTAGGATCTTATTGGGGCAAATCAGGGCAAAAAAATCAAAACACCAGCATTCAGTTTATATTCTTAATTCCAATAGTTTGAATTTGTATGAATTGAATTTGATTAGCAGAAGTCAAACTTACAGTACGGCGAATGGTAAGTCAGTCCAGTTTGGATTTCGATGTCGTCTGAAATGCCTCTTTAGAAGATAGTTTTGGACAGATTGATGTTGAAATAACTTGATGTGATAACAGAATTGAATACTAACCATTGTGTGTCTTAAGCACCTGAGAGAATGACGAGGCGTAAGTAGACTGAATGTTCCCTGCATCAACACCGTGCTTGCTGGCATGTGGATGATGATTGACTTTCTCATCTGACATTGCTCTCACAGCTGTTTAGATGGTTCCACATTTGCTCAGCAGTTTCAAAATGTATCACTGTATTTTTCTAGGCTAGTTATATAACACATTAATTGCTCTTTTAATGCAAACGATCCATCTAAGAGGTACCAACACTAAAAATACATTCTAATGCATTTTCTTTCATAGAAAATCCAAGGACCCTCTCTATAATGCAGGTGAGTAATTTTGTAAATCATTCATTTTCAGCACTAAAGAACTTATCAAGACAGTCTGTAAATTGTGACGTTCTCGCTTTTTGCTCTTTCCATTTCAATTTTCTAATTTTTTGAATAAAAAACTTTTATAATTTTGTTTTTGTTTCTGTAAATTTTCAAACAGATAAATTTGCAAAGCCAGAAATGAGGGATTTGACCACAATGCCACACAAGTTTGCTATGTTTTTCAGCCATTAAGAAGGAAACTCACTTCAAACCTATATCAAATCCATTGACTGTTAGGCATTGGATTTTTGTAGAATAAGGAATGGGTCACAATACGATGCTCTGTTAATGTATCATTTACATATCAATTAATAATGCTTTTAAGAAATGGGGTATTTGTTCCCAAGGATTTTGCCCTCTTCTTGACCCAACTACCTTTCAGGAGATATTTATCTGCCATGTTTCACATTCAATCAGAAACACCTTTGTTGTCGATATTAAATTATATATAGAGATCCTTTGGGAGACTTAGCTGTGGATTATCATGGTTACCTTACTTTTTTTTACCTTACATTTCCCTTTTTCCTTCCCTTATTCTGAAGAATGGAATAAACATTGCATACATAATGTCTTCCATTGCAACCCTCTTAGGAAATACAGCTCTGCAGCAACACTCTTCCAGCTAAATGGCCCACCATTTTCTTGATCCGCATTTAAATCAGTGTTTTTAGAGGATGTTGTTAAGATCTGAAAAAAAAGTTCTCTCTAAAAGATGACTAATCTTCAATAATGTTATTTTATTACATAATGTAGGTAAATTGTATCACTTTGAACCTATTGAATCTCTGGTTTGAAATGTTTATCTCACAAAAGATCTCATAAAACTAATTGAAGAAGTGCAAATGAGTTTTTTCTTAGTGCCCTTGTCAACATCAATCCTTCAACCAATATCACTAAAACTAATTGCTAATTCATCAATCCCATCACTGTGTGGGGAGCCTTTATGTTTACAAATGGTCTACGGCATTTCAATAATGATACACCAAAATTTCTTGAATAATTATAAAATATTTTGAGAGATCCCAAAATCATGACTGACACAGTATAATGATTAATTCCTCTTCCACTCAGTAAGAAATACTTACTCTTATCCATAAACCTGAAGTAATAAGAAAATCCATTCTCTTAAACTATTTCCCCTGCATCTCCCTGCATTTTCATTCTTAATACAGTTGTTTCCCTTCCTTCAAACTGGTAACGGCCTCTTCCCCGCCCCATACCTAGCAGCAACAGATTTAAATTTAAATACCCCTCTTCAAGAACAAAACACATGTCATGTCATGCTAAAGAAGGGGTAATAGGAGAATAAACCCAAACCTTGGTCAAAGAGGTAAGTTTAAGGTAAGACTTAAGGAGAGAGAGAGTAAATGGTGGGATGTTTATGAAATAAGCCCCACAGCTTAAAGCTTGAACATCTGAAAACATGATTTGACTTATGGGGAGTAAGAATGATTGGATGCACAAGAGATCAGAAACAATACATTTAGAGGGTGCAGGAAGTGATTAGAGAAAGGGATGTACAAGTCAGTTCAGAAAGAGAATTTCCAAGATAGCAATGTGCCACAATCAGTTTGAACACTCTTGGGCTGTGGATTGCTTGACTGTGGTGGTAGAATGTTGGACATGAAAGTCCTCGGTGTAAAGGTGGAAACCAATTCTCACCACTGCTGATGAGGAGTTTGTATGCCCTCCCTGTGACCACATGGGTTTCCTTTGGGTGCTGACAACAATCCAAAGACGTACCAGTGGGTAGATTAATTTGTCACGTGATTAGGCTGGGATTAAATCAGGAGGTTGCTGGGCTGCATGGCTCAAGGGGCCAAAGGGGCCTATTCTGTGCTGTATCTCAATGAAAAGATTAATTAATTAAGACATGTGCATGCATCATATTGCTAGGGGGCAGCATGTGGAGTAAAAAGTGTCATTGAAAGAAGAAATGCGATGTATGACTTGCGAGGTAGCATAAGATCATGCTAATGGAGTCACATGTAGAGCATAAAATACAGGAGGAAAATCAGGCAGGACACTTGACCTATCAAGTCTACTCCACCATTCAATTGTGATTGACTTATTACACCTCTCTACTCCATTCTCCCTACCTTTTCCCCATATCCTTTGACACCCTAATAAATCGAAAACCCGACAGCCTCTGCTTTAAATATTCCCAATGACTTGGCCTCCACAGCTGTCTGTGGTAATGATTTATGCAGATTCAGATATGGAAAAGAAAAGATTCATTGTTGGAACCATTAGTGAGAGAGGTGGATTAGAATTGCAGTTTATATAGAAACAGCAAGGACTCCTCAGTAGACCTTTGGAGAATATCAGGAGAGCTGGAGGGAGTAACGATGAAATTCAAGTCTTGGTTGATGTCAAGAGAGTAGAAAGGGAAGATAAGTAGAAATGCTCAGGGTTGGGACAGGGAATAGGGTTGAGGGGGGGATCTCCTTGAGGGGAGGCAAATGACGGGATTTTTAGAAGGAAGGAAGAGGAGAAAACGGGTGAAGGGGCCAGGAGAAAAATGTGAGATGATAAGGGTTTGGGGACCATAATTAAAGCTGGATGTCCTTGGGAGTCCAATAAACGTTTCCCCCCTCCCCCCTCAGTCCAAAGGATTGCCTGAACTTTTAAAGCTGGTACATTTGTTGAATTTCAGTCAGTCTTATCATCCGAATGAATACAGACAGTTCTGTTTTCATTAAATTAGATATGTTTATTACCATAAGGCAGAGATACATTCAGAATTATGTGAAAGTACCCATTTGGAGAGTTTATTTGTTAACACAGAATTTTCAAAAAGTTATACCAAATGAATTGATTTTTAGTTACGTTGAAATTCCCTTCAGGTTTAGTAGGATTGAAATTACATTTGCTCACAATACATCATAAATTAAATCTGTGTATAACAGATTTGGCGGGGGGGGGGGGGGGTCACCACAGCATACATCCATAGCAAGCAAGGGACTAGCGTGATGTTATTACAGCTTGGAGCATTGGAATTCACAGCTCAGTCCCAGCATCTTCTGTAAGAAGCCTCTGTAGGTCTTTGCCGTGTAATCCATGGGTTTTCTCTGGTTTCCTCCTATTTCTAAAGGTTAATTGGTTGTTCTAACTTGCCCCATGATTAGATTAGGGAGGGTTAAATTGGGGTTGTTGGGGATTGTTGGGCAGAGCGGCAGGAAGGGCCTATTTCGCTCTGCGTTTCTAAATAAATAAACTAAATTGTGAGAGATTATTCAGAATATGTAAATGACTGTGGCTAAGAAGCCATTAGAACAGGTGTTAGGTGAGCCTGACTTTGCTCATACACATCTTTATCTAGCACTTCTGTCTCTGTCTCTGTAATCACAAGGGAAACGCCGTGTGACTCATTGCAAAGGTAGGTCTCATTTGTGCAATACTCTAGCTCTCTGAACGTACCTGCCTCCTTGCTGTCAGGTCTCATTCACATGCACACACAGCCTCTTCAAGCATGCTGACATTATGTTTTGAAATGCAAAGCTTGTGTATTTGGAAATCACTTTTCAATGTAACCAAACCTTTCAAATGCATTAATGAGACTTTCCTTGGAGCAAACCATCATAGACTTCAAATATTTAGGTTTTTGGGACTAACAGAGTAATGGCGATGAGGTGTCCTGAATCATTTATGGATTTTTGGGCAGTCTTTATGTTTTGCTGGCTTTTTGAGTCATGTGATTGAGGTGCAGAGAGCTAGGTCACTTGTAAAGTAGTGCTGCTGCTTTTCAAATTTGCTACTATAATTCTCTGGTGTTTGAAGAATAAGATCTCATCGTTTTGTAATATCCGCATGAAAGTTTGCCAAAATATACTAATTTTTACTAACAAAATTTTTGTAGTGGATCCAAGCTTCATCAGAAACAAATTTCTCAGTCAAACATGAATGCTTATAGATAAAACATAGTACAGACATAAATGCTTCTAGATAAAACATGTAGTTTTTTTTCATGAGCATAAACTCTTCAAAGCAGTGAGCAAAAGATGAATCGATAAAAATCAAAAAAACTGCAGATGCTGGAAATCTTAAAATTAAGAAATGTTTAGCAGATCAGATGACATCTGTGGCATAGACAAACCTAGCAAGTGTTACTTGGGTGTTGTGGTGTCTAAACTAGTCTCAGCTTTAACTATCAAATTAGAGGGTAAGTTACTTTGCATAAAGCATGGTGATGGAACTGTGGACAGTGGAAGAATGGAAATACATTGTCCTCTTGCCTTCACATGTTTTATCTTATCACGCAAAGTTACTTGGCAGAATCATCTCAGAAGGCTCTGAGATGCTTCATCGACTGTTTTGCCACTTGCTTTGTCCATTCAGTATTCTTGTCTTCCAACCACAAGTTTCATTTCAATGTTTTCTCATTTGTGAAAAGATCAGTAACTGCATTAGGACAAAAATAATCAAAGTTTAATGCCAAGCTATGCAGCATTTGTGACTATTAAATATGGAATTAACCACGAGCTGGATGAGAAAACTGTCTGGAATACAGTTTGAGGTTTATGACTGTAAAGCCTTAATCACTATATTTTATGACTGAAGCCGGTATTTTAAGAGTTGAAAACTGTGGAACATTCTGTTGTTAAAATACTAGTTTATTCTTCACTAACAATGTTAAACATTAAAGCCTCCTAGTCATCGATAATCCTTTTATTGCTTCTGCTCTCCCATATACTCGACATCTATGACAACTCCGTGTAGTTTCAGTACAGGTGTTTCTGGGTCAGACTCCAAAACTGATTGCATCTTCCGAAAGCAGTGCTGGACTCCTTAGTCTTCTGTTGAACCAGGAACCAACTGTTCAAGAACATGGAACCACCTCAGTTAAAGTTACTGGGAAGCTTGGAACTCGCAAGTCACCCTCTCTGACCCTGCCACTTTCTAAAAGTCCAAGTCAGGTTCTCAACAGCCCGACTGGCATGTCGAGGTCTCCAAGTGTGATCAGCCCACTTAAAACCCCAAGCCAGTACTTCCAGATTTGTTTTTAATCTCTTACCTTTTACAATCGAGTATTTGATGGGCTGTAAGGAACATGCCTGTTTGTTTTTATTTTGTTCTCTCTTTTCCTGTATGTTGTGTTTTCCTCTGTCATGCTGTCTTTTGCCATCTCTTGCTTTCTGCATTGAGTTCTTTGTTTTGTATGTTTAATATCTATTAAATGGCATGTTGAGTCACTGATGTAACTTTGGTCAGATGGAATGTCACAAGTTGCTGCATTTTTGAAAAATTCTGCTTCATTGTTTCAACATGAACACTACTCAATGCATGGAATGAAACTGTATGAAACTTTTCACATAATAAAGTTACTATGCTAAACCAAATGTTGGTGTTGACTGTACTTCACTTTCATTCTGTCTCTAAATGCCTATTAATTCATTTCATTTTCTAGTATTTTAAGAGATTCTTAAAATAAAGAGGAATGATTGCTATATTCTGTCTTTTTATTTTAGAGGAAGGCTACGTGAAAATGTTCCTACGTGGGCGCCCGGTCACCATGTACATGCCCCAGGAGGTTAAGGAGACCTACAGCCTGGAAGATAAAGCTGAACTTCCGACCAAAAAGCTGAAGTTGGACTGGGTGTATCCTTCATCTGTGAACTCCATTTATTTCACCACCATTATGTGCTAACATTTTCACATCGAGAGAAGCTGCACCAAAATTGTAGAAACAGCAGTTGAAAAGCAAAGCTTAACTGGTAAAGAAAAGAGCGAAGGGACTTGCATAGAAACTGCTGAACTACTCAGCATGTAAGGCAGGATCTGTAGAGAGGAAAACAGAGTTAATGCTTCAAGTCTCACAGGGAGTCTTTGAACTGAAACATTAACTCCTCCCACAGATGTTGTCTGACCCGCTGAGTTTCAAAACATTTTTTGATATGCTTCAGATTTCCAGCATCTTGCAGTTTTTTTGGTTTTCAAAGTTAGAATCAAGCTTATTTTAAGTTGCAAAGAAAGGAGAGGAATGGAAGTACACAAGTAACACTTTGATCAGATGGTGATAGAGAACACATGGAACACTGAAATGGTGATAGGGAACACAGGGAACACTGATATGGTGATAGGGAACACAGGGAACACTGTGATATGGTGATAGGGAACACGGGGAACACTGATATGGTGATAGGGAACACAGGGAACACTGTGATATGGTGATAGGGAACACAGGGAACACTGTGATATGGTGATAGGGAACACAGGGAACACTGATATGGTGATAGGGAACACTGTGATATGGTGATAGGGAACACAGGGAACACTGTGATATGGTGATAGGGAACACAGGGAACACTGTGATATGGTGATAGGGAACACAGGGAACACTGTGATATGGTGATGGGGAAAACAGGGAACACTGAAATGGTGATAGGGAACACAGGGAACACTGTGATATGGTGATAGGGAACACAGGGAACACTGTGATATGGTGATAGGGAACACTTTGATATGGTGATAGGGAACACGGACACTGTGATATGGTGATAGGGAACACAGGGAACACTGTGATATGTTGATAGGGAACACTGTGATATGGTGATAGGGAACACAGGGAACACTGATATGGTGACAGGGAACACAGGGAACATTGTGATATGGTGATAGGGAACACTGTGATATGGTGATAGGGAACTCAGGGAACACTGTGATATGGTGATAGGGAACACAGGGAACACTGTGATATGGTGATAGGGAACACAGGGAACACTGTGATATGGTGATAGGGAACACTTTGATATGGTGATAGGGAACACGGACACTGTGATATGGTGATAGGGAACACAGGGAACACTGTGATATGTTGATAGGGAACACTGTGATATGGTGATAGGGAACACAGGGAACACTGATATGGTGACAGGGAACACAGGGAACACTGTGATATGGTGATAGGGAACACAGGGAACACTGATATGGTGATAGGGAACACAGGGAACACTGATATGGTGATAGGGAACACAGGGAACACTGTGATATGGTGATAGGGAACACAGGGAACACTGATATGGTGATAGGGAACACAGGGAACACTGTGATATGGTGATAGGGAACACGGAACACTGTGATATGGTGTTAGGGAACACAGGGAACACTGATATGGTGATAGGGAACACAGGGAACACTGTGATATGATGATAGGGAACACAGGGAACACTGTGATATGGTGATAGGGAACACAGGGAACACTGTGATATGGTGATAGGGAACACTTTGATATGGTGATAGGGAACACAGGGAACACTGTGATATGTTGATAGGGAACACTGTGATATGGTGATAGGGAACACGGAACACTGTGATATGGTGATAGGGAACACAGTGATATGGTGATAGGGAACACAGGGAACACTGTGATATGGTGATAGGGAACACGGAACACTGTGATATGGTGATAGGGAACACAGGGAACACTGAAATGGTGATAGGGAACACAGGGAACACTGTGATATGGTGATAGGGAACACAGGGAACACTGATATGGTGATAGGGAACACAGGGAACACTGATATGGTGATGGGGAACACAGGGAACACTGTGATATGGTGATAGGGAACACAGGGAACACTGTGATATGGTGATAGGGAACACAGGGAACACTGTGATAAGGTGATAGGGAACACTGTAACATGGTGATAGGGAACACAGGGAACACTGTGATAACTGGTGATAGGGAACACCTTGCTTGACTGGCAGTCACCACCCTAAACATTTACTCGTTCATTCTTTCTGCTGCTGTGTGGCTTCAATGTGAACTATCCTCAAGATTCTCAGCGGCAAATCCCAACCCTATTACCCTATGAGAATACCTTCCAATGTGTAAAAGGTCAATCACAGTTTGCGCATGGTGAAACTGCAGCTTTCCTCCTCAACTCATGGACCTTCCTGGCTTGAAAACGTATCAGCATTCCATCATTGTCACTCCATCTAAATCCTGGCTCACAAATGAGAGATAGGCCACCAGTATTGGCAGTGATGCCATGCAAATTTAACATGAAAGCAAAGTCACTTTAACTATTCATAACTTGTGATTTTCTGTTGGACTAAATGAGTGAGAATTTACAGTCTGACCCAAAAGGTCTTAAACCTGAGAAATCTATTGGGTTCCAGTAAGTCATGACCCGCGGTAAGGTAGTGATCACTGAATAAGGAAGTGGTGCATTCTTCCACCATCTACTACACCCCACATGAATTTTCCTGCCTCACTGCTTTTGATGTTATTGTTCTTATAATAGCAAAATAAACCAAGGATTCACAATGTTCCGACAGCACACCAAATAAATATGTTGTGCACTGAGACTATGAGAGTTATAAAATGATATTTCACACTCAAAGTTGAATCAAATAGTTCAACTATCTTTGCTTTCTTAGGAGCTTTGAGGCTTTGGGGAGGTGAGGACGGACATGAACAAGTGTATAAAATTATGAGATGCATAGATAGACTCTTTTTTTTCCAAGAAGATAATGTGAATTATTAGAGGGCATAAGTTTACGGTGGGGAGGGCAAGTTTAAAGGAGATTTGCAAGGCATCAGACACAAAATGCTGGAGGAACACAGCAGGCCAGGGAGCATCTATGGAAAAGAGGACAGTCGACGTTTCAGGCCAAGACTCTTCAGCAGGATCTTTTGCAAGGCAAGATTTTTTACACAAAAAGTGTTCGATGTCTGTAACATACAGCTAGAGGAAGTGAAAGAAGCAAATACAATAGCAATGAATTTCGACAGACATGTGAACAGGAGGAGTAGAGGGATACAGACCATGCGTATGTAGATGAGATTAATTTAGGTTAGCTTTATAGTCAACACAAACATGGTAGAGAAAAGGGCCTGTTCTATATTTTAAGTCCAAATGACGTATAATACTCAAACTGATACCATACATTTTTGATTACCCTGTTATAGGAAAGATGTGGTTAAACTGGAAAAAGTGCCGAAAGATTTATGAAAGGTACTACCAGGGCTAGAGGTTGGCCAGGCTAGGTCTTTATTCCTTGGAATTTAGAAGAAATAAATCCCCTCTAAAGGAATTTTAGAATCAAAGGGGCGACCTTATATAAATGTTTAAGTTGATGAGAGGCATACATAAGGTGCATGTTCTGTCTCTTTCCCATGGACCAAATGCAGGAAATTTGGACTAGCTTGGTGGATACTGTGCTCAGCATAGGCTCACTGGGCTAAAGGCTTGCTTCTGTGTTGTATTACTCTCTGTCTCTATAATCTGTGAAATGATACTTTTGCTGATTTTATATGCTTTATTGCCATCCTGGAAAAGTCAGCTCTTCATATTTTAGTGGACATTATCCTACTGGACTTTTAGTCTGTGTGTATTGTACCAGAGTTTTGGTGTTCTACCAGCCAGAGGCTGGCAACATTATAATGTCTTGTTGGGGCACTTGGCACTTTCATATCAGAGGTTCCAGACACTGCCCTTTAACTGTGTAATGGAATATAATAATTTAATGCAACTTATGAATAATAAGTTACTCAGAACAGAAGAGACTCCTCCACAGTTGCTGGAAATTTTGAAGACCACATGCCAAATGCAGGAGGAATTCAGCAAGTCAGGCAGCATTTATGGAGGAGAATAAACACCCAACATTTTGGCCTGAGACCTTCATGACCTCATGAGGATTAGAAATGGGGGTGGGGTAGGGTGGGGAGAAGCCAGAATAAGAAGGTGGTGGGGAGGGGGAGGGTAGAGGAAGGAGAATCAGTTGTCTGGTGATAGGTGAAACCAGGTGAGGAGGAAGGTGAGGAGGTGGGGGTGCGGATGATGTAAGGAGTTGGGTGATTATAGGTGGAAGAGGTAAAAGGTGGTAGAGAAGAAAGAATCTGATAGGAGAGGACAGAGGACTATGGAAGAAGAGGAAGGAGGAGGGACACCAGAGGGAGGTGATTTGGCAGATGAGAAGAGAAGGTGTGAGAGAGGAACAAAACTGGGAATGGAAAAAAGGGGAGGGGGAGAAATTACTGGAAGTTGGAGAAATCCATGTTCATGCAATCAGGTTGGAGGCTACCAGAGGGAAATATGAAGTATTGCTCCTTTAACCTGAGTGTAGTCACATTGAGGCAGTAGAGGGAGGCGATGGACCACCATGTCGGAATGAGAGTGGGAAGTTGAGCTGAAATGGATGACCACCAGGAGACAGAGTGAAGGTGATCAATGAAGCATCACCCTATCTATGTCAGCTCTCACCGATGGCACTCGATACAATAATTGACCCTGACAAATCATCTCTGCATCTTACACAGTCAAGCCTCCTTAAAGTTTTGTCTGTTTCAGTAATTGACATTTAGCTCTTCTAAACTCAAGAAAACATAGACAAAGCGTTCTTATAGGACAGTATGTCCATCTCTGTTTTCTTTGCTATATTTTCTTTGTAGCGAATATGTCTTTGTGTAGGGAGAACAAAATTGGGTGTGGTCTCATCAGATCTTCCTTCTTGTACTAGAATCCCCTTGCTATACAGATCTTCATACTGTTTTCCTTCCTATATGCTAGCAATTGCTGTATGGCAGCTTTCATAATCTTGTCTACAGAGGACATTTGACAACTTACAAATAAGAATAGGAAAGGCAGCAGGTGTTGGAAATCTGGAGCAGCACGCAAAATACTGGAAGAACTCAGCCAACCAGGCAAAATCCTGTGTTGCCTGACCCACTGAGTTTCTCTAGCAATTCATGTGGGTTTACAAATAAGAACATCTGTCTCTCGTCTTTTTTTCTTATTCCTTTCAAGCTAATTGTCAGAGTATGTTTCCATGGTTAAGTTAGTTACATATATTTTTCCTTTCCTGAGCTGTATAGCAGATGGCCCACATTTTTGGGATTATTTTGGCAGCTACATGTTATGCAACCCTCCCACTCCGAGTTAAGCCCAAAGATCCTTGCAGAAGAAATAGTATTCGTGTTCCTGAACACTAAAGTCCACAACATCATGATGCTTACAGCAAAATAATGTAGCAGTTTATAACGTGAAGGTGCTGTTTTCTCTAAGAGTATAGTCTATTAGGCTGACAGCATACTTTATAAAATAAAATTATAAATAAGTCACCCAAAATCTTTCCAAATGCATTACATGGATGTAGTTAGAGCTGCATTGTAGGTTATTCTGGTTCACCCCATTAATAACCTAATGATAAATAGTTGCATTATTTTAAGGGAAGGTATATAGAGAAATAAAATGTATGATTGCTCATTTCCACCAGTTTTCCATCTACTGGTGTGCTTTTAATTGTGGTTTTTTTAGTGCACATTCTCACCTGGCTTCTCAAGATTCTGTAACCTATACATCTTGTAACAGCTTTGTGTTCTTTGCCTCTGGAGTCAATTGCCTCAGAACAAAAGTTTGAATTTGAAAAACGCACTTTCAAAAAGTTTAATCTAGCCTGTGTATAGGTCTACCTCTTACTCGAGTTAACATCTTTAATGAGTTTGTTAGTTATGGCTATCGAGGCCGAGACTGCCGGTGCAACCTATACCTTCTACCAACAGGAGAGATTGTATATTTCATTGCATCTGTCGTTGTATTGTACAATGTGGAGGAACAGCTTCAGAGACACTACACTGGCCATAATGATGATGTCAAGTGGTAAGTTTTGGGAAAAATGAAGTGAAATATGTCCCATCTACTCATTATTGCTGCCAATATTGAAACTTTTTCACAAATAAAATTGTGCGGGCTGAAATCAGAAATGGAACCAAAAAATGCTGGAAGAAATCAGCCAGAGAAACAGCCTCCGTGAAAAGAGTAACCGGTTCATACTTTGGCTCAGGAATCCTTTCTCAGACCCTTTTTACTGTCAGACTGGCTTTTAGTTTGGTTTGCTTCAAGTCTGAGTATCTATCATCGTGTGAGAGCATTTGATTTGCAGGGTTGCTGATGTTGTGGAAGTAAAGCAAAATTTGCTTGCCTATAAAACACATATACATTTTTCAAAGAACTATTTCCATTCATTTGCAGGCCAAGCTATGTGTTTGTTCCCATGTGTCTTCAAAAGAGCCATCGGATATTACCGATGCCAAAATATTGTCAGGGTCTTCAATGAGATTAATGTAATAACAGTTATTAATAAATCTACATGAGCTATGTTTTGGTTTTCGTGCTACAGCTGACAGCTGTTTACCTTTTCACAGCCTTGCAGTCCACCCTGACAGGATCACCATAGCAACTGGTCAGGTCGCGGGGATAACCAAGGATGGAAACGTGTGTGGTATTTTTATTCATCCAAGCAACACCTAACATTAAATGACATAGAAAATGCACATATGCAATACATCTTATTCACTCTGGCAGGTGTTTTAATAATAGAATTTTCCAACAGTCTATTTAAAAGTATGTCTGCACGTTTAATGAATTTTTAAGATCATTTTAACTGAAATAATACAATGGCCTTACGGCAATTAAAAAAAAATAAAGATTGCTGAGCCGTTTGACAAGGCTTTGATATGGGCTGGACTGAAGTGGAGTGAATCTGCCTCTGCTTTATATACACAGCAAGCTGCTCCCCATGTTCGGATCTGGGATTCTGTGAGTTTGAATACACTTCACATCATTGGAACTGGCTTCTTTGATCGATCAGTATGCTGTATTGCCTTCTCAAAATCGGTAAGTGCATGAACTTATTGGCCAAAGAAAGTTCTTTCTGTTAATGTTGTAGTTATGTCTGTTGTATCTCTGTGCTTACAATATATCTCTTTCAGAATGGAGGGTCCACTTTGTGTGTGGTGGATGATTCCAATGACCACGTCCTTTCCGTGTGGGATTGGCAAAAAGTAGAAAGACTAGGTGATATTAAGGTATTTTAAAATTATATTTTTGGTTCTACATTAAAGTTACATTGCAGTGATTCCACTGAAATTCATGATGATTGCCAACAATCACAGTTCCTTTTTTCATTCTAATCTGTTTCACCTAATCTAATGTGTCTACGAGGAGAGTAAGGGAAGGGAAGGACAGGGTGCCTGTACCGGTGTGTGTAGGTGAGGGATAGCACAGGCCAGACTGTAACACAGATAAGTTTACCTGCACAACTGCACGTGAAAGTAAGAGATAACAAAGAGAAAGTTGGGTGCACAGGTGGAACTCAAAGACCTGAATTCAATTTCACATTGGTTGCACTGGTATTTAACTTCAATTAATAAACTGGAATTTAAAAAAAAAATGAAAATAACTATGTGTTTTGTAATACTATAGACCAAAATGTCAGTCCAGACTGATTATCATTGATGTTAACTGTGAAATGGCTTAGCTCTGTTCAGGGACAATACTGGTGGGTATCAAAAGCTGGCTTTACCTACGATATCGTTATAACCAAAGTAACATCATTTGATTCAAATATTTACCGATGTGTTCCACATCCCAGTTCCTGAGCAGCTTGCCATGTTGACGGACTCTCTCCTAGTTCCTCGAAATCAGATATTTAATTGAAGGACTTACTGTGGGCAAACATTTGCAGAAAATGTCTATTCACTTGCATGGATATTCACAAACTTGTTTTAATTTCTGGACTATGTTACAATATATTGTTACAATTTTTGTTGGGAAAATGCTACAAAGATATTTGGATTAGGCTTAATATGAAATACTGGTTGTTAAATAACTTTGCATTGCAAAAATTACTTCCCCAGCTCCAAATCTACAAAATAAACCATTAAGTCAATTTCTACTATTCCCATGCCCCTGAGCTATTGTTCCTTATGCTATTGGTTTAAAGCTATGTTCCTCTAATTAAACGATGCTCCCTGTGGGAAAGTTTAATAGTAAGTTGTCATTTTCCCTGTAATTGAGTGCACATCCTGAATTTCCCCGAATGATGCAAGGTTTTGACCCAAAATGCTGGCTCTCCCTTTGCCTCCACAGATGCTGACCGGCCCAGTGAGTTCCTCGAGCATTTTGTTATGTGCTCCAGATTACGGCATCCAGTTTCTCCTCTGTATGGCATGACATCTGCTTGAGAGTAGCTCTCCTAAAAGGAGAACAGAAAATAGTCTGGGTGGCTTTGATCACAACTTAATAACTGGGTGAATCAACCATGAGTTCAAGCAGGTGTAAGGCAAAGAAATATTTATCTGAGGTAAACTTCACATAGCTGCATTACAGATTGGTTTGGGAACACCAAAGCCTTTGAGCAAAAAATCCTACAAAGGGTAGTGGATTTGGCCCAATTTATCACGGGTAAAACCCTCCCAAAGCAGCATCCATCATCAGAGATCCTCACCGCCCAGGCCATGCTCTTTTCTCATTGCTGCCATCAAGTAGGAGCTATAGGTGCCTCACTCACACCACCAGGTTTAAGAACAGTTACTACTGCTCAACAGTCGGGCCCTTGGACAAGAGGGGGTAGCTACACTCATTTAACAAATCTTTTACATTGTTATTTCATGCTTGCTATTTGTAGCTATTTATTTATGTCTGCATTTGCACAGCTTGTTTACAGTTAACTGTTCCTGATGTTTACAGTTTACAGTTCTATAGATTTGCTAAGAATGCCCACAGAAAAAGAATCTCAGGGTTGTATGTCGTGATATGTATATACTCTGATAATAAGTTTTACTTTGAACTTCATGTTTTGTACAATTAATGGTCATCGATCAATAATTTTTGGTTATGTTGTTTGTGTCTCCGACAGTGTTCAAATGAGGCCATCTTTGCGGCAGATTTCCATCCCACAGAGACTAACATCATCGTAACTTGTGGGAAATCCCACATTTACTTTTGGACACTGGAAGGAGGCTCTTTTGCAAAGAAACAAGGGCTGTTCGAGGTAAGTTTACATTTCTTAAAGAAAAGTTGAAGAGCATAAGACCATCAAGTAAAACAACTCGACTCTTACTGATCAGTAAGGACAGGTCAGTAAAAATTAAGATGCTTTTCCAAAAGTGCAACTGACCACGTGCTCAGACAATTCCTATTGTACCTACAGTATTTCAGTAACACACAGTGAAGTGGCACTGTGAGAGTGTTAAAAGGATGGTGTTAGGTTCTCAAAAAGTGCCCTGGTTACATTTTTCATCCCAGCTAGACACAGTATTCTGGATGTTCATTCTTACTGTGGTATGTACTGATCTAAATGTGCCTATCCAATGTATCTGCTTCATCATAGAAACATGAGAAACCAAAGTTTGTTCTGTGTGTGACCTTTGCTGAGAATGGTGATGCAATAACCGGGGATTCAAGTGGAAATGTTCTAGTCTGGGGAAAAGGTGAGAATGGGTTGAAGTTTGTTTTTTAGTCACATTTTAATTCCATTTCTCCTATTCGCCTAAGTGCTAGTGACATGTATTCAATTCCATTAACTAATTAATGTGCAAATTACCATGATATAACAATGCTTATGAATAAAACTACAATCTCTGAATATATAAATTGAAGTGAGTCATTAGACAGTGGCATACCTCCAGCAAATAACCTTATAGTTGCACTTCAAAATTTATAGCATAGTCTTCCGTTCAGTTGATGTTGCCCAACAGGGATAACTCATTATCACCAACTTAATTTCAAGTTCAAGTTTGTTGTCATCTGACTGTACATATGTGGCAACCAAATTAAACAATGTTTCTCTGGAAAACATACATATGTCACACACAGCGTATAAAACAGAATATCACCGCAGATAAGTTAATGAAATATAATTCAAAATGCGTGTAGTACGTAGCACAGGTGAGCAGTACAGTAAACAGCTCACTGTCTTAATGACAAGACCTCGGCAGTGGTAGGGTGTTCAGCAGTCTCAAAGCCAGAGAGAAGAAGCTATTACCCAGTCTGCCAGTCCTGGACATGATGCTTCTGTACCTCCTTCCTGACAGTAGTGGAACCAAAAGATTATGGGATGGGTGGTAGGGTTCTACAAAAAATGCTTCAGGCCCTTTGTCCACAACATTCCTAGGAAATGTCACAAATAGGGGGCAGGTAGACCCCAATGATCCTCACAGCAGTCAGTAGGGTCTTGTGGTTTGATGCCTTGCAGTTTCTGTACCGTACAGTGATGAAGCCAGACAGGACACTCTTGATGGTGCTCCTGTAGAAAATTGTTAGAAAGGGCATGGGGAGGCTTGCACACCTCACTCTCCTCAGAAATTGTAGACACTGATGTGGCTTATTGACTAGTGAGGAGGTATTATGGATCCAGGTTAGATCGTCTGTTATGTGCACACCAAGGAGATTTGGTTTATTCACTCTCCATGGCACAGCCATAAGATATAGGAGCAGAATTAGGCCCATTGAGGGTGCTCCACCATTTCATCATGCCAATCCATTTTTCCTCTAAACCCCAATCTCCTGCCTTCTCCCGTTATGCCTCATGCCCTGACTAATTAAGAATCTATCAACCTCTGCCTTAAATATACATAAAGACTTGGCCTCCACAGTCACCTGTGGCCACAAATTCCACAGATTCCCCACTCTCTGGATAAAGAAACTCCTCCTCATCTCCATTCTAAAAGGATGCCCCTCTACTCTGAGGCTGTGTCCTCTGGTCCTAGATGTGCAATGGAGGGTGTTTAATCTGCACTTTCCACTGTCATCTCTTTTGTCCATGTGGAAACTCAGGTTGTTGTTCTCCCACATTTGACCAGCCTCTCTGTCTCCTTTCTGGATGTTGACTCATCATTGTTGCTGATGTGGCCAGCCACTGTTGTATCAGCAGTGAACTTGGTGATGGTATTTGAGATGGATCTGGCCTTGCCATCGGGAGTCAGCAGCACGAACAGCATATGGCCGAGCTCACTACCCTGGAGATCATTTCTGTACTTCGTAAATTCCATGGTACATATAAGTTATACCTGTAACAAATTATACTGCTCACTGTTTATTAGTACAAGTTGATTGTGTTATTTCACTAAAAAGTGAAACTGTTTCTATCTTGTTCTTCAAATGTGCTGTGTATGGAATTCTTTGTTGTGAAAGTGCTTGTTGGGAATTCTTGTAAGTGTATGGTCTTATAGCACAGAAAGAGACCTTTCAGCCCATTATGTCCATGCCAGCCATAAGAAGCATCCGTCTATATTCATCCTATTTATGAACACTTTGCTGTAGTTTTCTTTGCCTCTTGGTTTAAGTCCTGCCCTCATTAGAGGTCCTGAAATATATGACCTCACAACGTTTCCGTAACACAATTTTCTACTATAGTTGAAAATCCAGTCTTCTTGTTTTTTTTAATTTGCTGTACTAGAAATAGAAAAATACAACTTTCAGCCTGGAATTTACAATCTTCTTCAAACCATGGGAAAGTCACAGAAGCCATGCAAAGTCCCCATTGACAAGTTTAAAAAAATTATTGTTTTGCTTAAAATAAAATGTATTGAGATTAAAAGTTGTCAAATTTTATTGAAATTTTATTGAAACTGATGCCATTTATCTGTTCTGTCTCCAAGCAGTGACTGAAGAAAATATTAACATTATATTATGTTAATATTTGTGGATCTGTTTGATAAGTGAATTTATGTTGTGATAATTTGCCTTAGGTACCAACCGCATTAGCTATGCTGTTCAGGGGGCACATGAAGGCGGTATATTTGCACTTTGTATGCTGCGTGACGGCACTCTCGTATCTGGTGGGGGTAAAGACCGAAAGCTGATCTCTTGGGACGGTAACTACCAGAAGATACAAGAAACTGAGGTGAGACCTCAGGGCCAGAAATGCTATCATTTCCCATTTGTACAGATCATCATGACATTTTTGACTTTGTTTTTGCATTTCCTTTAGTCCACCAATGAATCTTGAATATATTCCCAGCAGCAGTTCTGAACTTGGCAATCTTTAGGGTTGTCCTGATAATTTAATATTAAATTTTCCTGGTGATTAAAATTTAAGGTACAGAACATCAGAAGAATGTGTTAACCTGCGACTAAAGACATCACTACTGAGTGTGGGTATCTCGTTTGTTGTCAGCTAGGTAATATTACGAAGAGGCAAGGGAAACTTGTATCTCGATATTAGGCATCCTGATGTTTCAAGCAAATGGGAATGTTAGACGGTGCCACAGTAGCATAGTGGCTAGTTCAACACTATTATAGCTTGGGGTGTTGTGAGATTGAAGTTCAATTCCAGCGCTGACTGTAAAAAGTTTCAGTATCTTTCCCGTGAGCACGTCGATGTTCTCAGATCCTCTGGTTTACTCCCACATTCTGAAGATGAATCGGTCATTGTAAGTTGTCCTGTGATTAAGCCTGGGTAAAATAGGTGATGGCTGGCTGGAGGCGCAGTGACACCAGCACTGAACTCCAGAGCGCGGTTTCCTGAGTTCGAATCCAGTCGGGCCGCTCCCGGACACGCTTTCCATCCGTGCCAGGTTGAGTGTTGAGCTCACAACTCAGCCTCGTTAAAAAAAAAAGCACTGCGCTGTGAGAAGGACATGGGGGACCACTCACAGAATCTTTCCTCCAAGACAACCACTTGGGAAAAAAAGTGGTTGCCGAGGTCCCGGCAGAGTATGGCACACACAAAAAAAGGTGGTTTCTGGGTGGTGCACCTCACTAGGCCTGTTCTCTAAATAAATAAACCTAAGATGTGCAACACTATAGAAAGTTGTACAGAGGATGCACAAATCAGTTATCAAATTTATACAAATAAAATTTCACATGCCTTCTAGAACAGTGAGAGAAATACACAATTTGAAAGATAGGCTAAAAAGTGCAATTTTTCAAAATCTATTTTTCTCCTAAACATCTCCTTCTCCAATCCATCACCCCCTATTCTTCTCTTCAGGACTACCAGGTTGATAAAAAGTAGACAGTGTTCAAAATATTGAAGCAAGTATGCAGTTTTAGTGTTAGGGTTGGGTGTGCACAGTAATCATTGTGAAGCCACTCTGTGTATCAAGTCATTTGAAACTTTTGCAATGATTGCCTGTAATTGCAAATACTATAATAACTAATATTAACTCTGAAAACATCATAGTTCAAATATCATAAATCAAATTTCAATTCATGTTTATGTTCTCACTTGCATTCTATATTTGAAGCTCATTCACTAATAAGAGGGATCTGTTAATAGTATTTGATCTATTAATTATAAAGGCAAGTACAATATGGCAAAATAAAGTGAGCAATCATTCTTCTGATTTATAGTCAGACTGCCTGTTCAATAGATTCTAAAATCATTGCATTGCACTTGAGAACCCAGGCCAGTGTTTTTCAAGCCAACTTTGATTTAGATGTACTTTTCCTTGTACTTGGCAACAAGGAAACATTCCCATGCTCCCAAATAAATACAGCAGAATTTAAAATGTTTGTCTACATGACACTAAGCACCATCATCCAGATTGGTTGCTGGAAACAACAGGTAGAGGTTTGTAAAACCATGGAAACAATCAAGAATTAAATTCTATTTGTTTAGACCACAATGCTTCCTGTTTCCAGTTCATCTCCCTTGAAGTGATGTGAATGAATTACCATCTGGAATCATTTGCAACCACGTCCATTTGTGAATTACTTTGGATTATTTATTCTGAAAATTCAAGCTCAAGTTGAACTGCTATAGGAAGAATAGAATATAACTTATCCTCATTTTATTCCCTCAGATTTCTTTCACATACCACTTGTATATATTATGAAATGGAAATAAGTTAAGAACTGAATGGGCCTGGTTTTTGAATGTTGCCTGGATTCAGTGAAATTTTCTTCCTATCCAATGTGGGCAAACTCTTGCTGACAAAAAACAATGCACAATTCTGTTATGGAATCTCCTCCCAGTGTCAGCAACAATCCAAAACCTAACCATAACCATTAACATTACGTTGGTACTCTGCCAACTGTACAGTGTACATGTGATTTCATGTGGCCTTGTACTATGAACATCATTTTGCCAGACTATGCCTACAGTATTATTATTCACTCTTTGATATAGGTTCCTGAGCAGTTTGGTCCAGTCAGGACAGTAACCGAAGGAAGGGGAGAAGTGTTATTGATTGGCACAACAAGGAATTTCATCTTACAAGGCACTTTATCTGGAGACTTCCACCTCATCACCCAGGTAGGAGCAGATGCCCTCAAAATAGTCCCAGTTTATCTCTGCCACATCCTTGAATTGATGAAAGAGTGACGTACGATAAATCATTATCACAAATCTAGCTACAACACAAACGTTACCATCACGGGGTCTGATTAATCCCCATTGTAAATTGCTCATGTGGAACTTGCCAATGTCAAAGTGGCCTTTTAGACTTGAGATATTTATCTGTCTTCTTTAGAAAGATCCTGAGCAGGTTGGCTTTCCTTTTCTGTGAATCATCCTGACTATAGTTTACAACTGGATAGATAATGAGCAGCAATCTGAATTTCAATTGAACTTTTCCCTGCTGTTGAGGTGGCAGCTTTTTTCTTTTATTGTTCTTCATACATAGTGGCCAGTGAGCCTTCTTATAAACCAATGACATTTGAACACATTAGACAGCAGTCAGCAGTAGTCAGGGGTGAAGAATTATTGCTTCTTTGTGTGGGCTCTCCATTTGCTGAAATCCTGTTCAGAAAGCCTCTTTATAACAGAAGGAAATATGAACTTCTTAGCCATGAGTAATTTCATTACTAATATCCCATACCCAGCCTGAAATAAACTTTTCAACTGAGATAAAAATTGAGTATCAGAAAGTACAAGGTTTTGAAAAATCATCATCTGGAAGGAAAATGGCACAGTGGTCTTCATTTCAAAGTAGCTCAAGTTTAGAAATGGGGAAATAATAATACAACTATATAGAGTCTGGTAAGCAACACTTAGTTCAATAGCTCAATACAGACAAATTCTCCTGTTTTGTGCCAGTTCACCAAAGCCTCAATTTCTAATCCTTCAAAAATGTATCTAATTTCTCAAATACCTATGATGATCAATACTCCACAACCTTCTGAGGCAGAAATTTCCAGACAGTCACCATTCTTTGTCAGAAGGAATTGTTATGTGCCTGTGTTCTAAATGGTCCTCTCTGATCTTGTACTCATGACCCCTCATTCAAGATTCTCACACTCTTGGAAACATCTCAGCATCAACCCTGTTTTGTGCCTTTTTATTATCTTAAACTTTTAATAAGTTCTCTCTTCATTCTTCCATTTGGCAGGGCATTAGGAACCAGAGTGAAGGGACTCAGGATAGGACAGGTGGTAAAAAAGCAAGAGTAGTGTGCAGCCAGCCTGTTAGGAAGGGCAGGCAGATGACAGGACAAAATTGCAGCCAGCAGGGTGAGTATCAGTGAATTAGGGATGCAGAATCAAAAAGGGTTGCTAATACAGTACTCAAAGTATTGTATCTCAATAAGAAATGGATGATCTTGTTGCACTTTTATAGATTGTTGGGTATGATGTTGTGGCCGTCACTGAATCGTGGCTGAAGGATGGTTGTAGTTGGGAGCTGAATGTGCAAGTTTATGCATTGTATCGGAGGGATAGAAAGGAGGGCAGAGGAGGGAGCATGACTTTGCTGTTAAAGAACGGAATCATCTTTAGAAAGGTGTGGCATATGACTGGAAGATGCTGAATCCTTGTGGGTTGAGTTAAGAAACTGCAAAGGTAAAAAGACTCCCTGGCAGGCCTCCCAACAGTAGCTGGGATGTGGACTACAGAATATAACAGGAAATAGAAAAGGCATGTCAAAAGGACAATGTTATGATAGTCATGGGAGATTTTGACATGCAGGTCGATTGGAAAAATTGCGTTGGTAATGGATCTCAAGAGAGTGACTTTATTGAATACCTACGAGGTGGCTTCTTAGAACAGCTTGTTGTTGAGCCTACTAGGGTATCAGCTATAACGGATTGGGTGTTATGTAATGAACCGGAAGCAATTACGGAGCTTAAGTTAAAGGAACTCTCAGGAGACAGTGATTGCAATATGATTGAGTTCAACTTGAAATGTGAGAGGCAAAAAATAAAGTCTGATGTAGCAGTATTTCGGCGGAGTAAAGGAAATTGCAGTGGAATGAGAGAGGAGTTGGCCAAAGTAAGTTGGAAGGCAATGCTGGCAGGAATGACAGCAGAGCACCAGTGGCTTAAGTTTCTGAGAAAAATGAGGAGGGTGCAGGATAGATGTATTCCAAAAATACTTTAATGGCAAAATAGTATAACCGTGACTGAGAAGGGAAGTCAAAGCCAATGTAAAAGCAAAAGAGAGGGCATATAACATAACAAAAATTAACAGAAAGATAGAGGATTGGGAAGCTTTTAAAAGCCTACAGAAAACAACTAAAAGAATTATTAAGAGGGAAAAGATGAAATATAAAAGATGGTATATATTTTGGTTTTCATAAGGCCTTTGACAAGGTACCATGCATGAGGCTGCTTATGAAGTTAAAAGCCCATGGTATTACAGGAAAGTTACTGGCATGGTTAGAGCATTGGCTGACTGGTAGGAGACAGCAAGTGGGAACAAAAGGATCCTTTTCTGGTTGGCTGCCAGTGACTAATGGTGTTCCGCAGGCTCAGTGTTGGGACCGCTTCTTTTTATATCTATGATTTAGATGTTGGAATTCATGGCTTTGTTGTCAAGTTTGCAGATGATACAAAGGTTGGTGAAGTGACAGGTAGTGCTGAGGAAACAGGAAGCTGCAGAAGGATTTAAGACAGATTAGAAGAATGGGCAAGAAAGTGGCAAATGAAATACAATGTTGGAAAACGCATCGCCATGCATTTTGGTAGAAGAAATAAATGTGCAGACTATTTTCTAAATGGGGAGAAAATCTAAACATCTGCGATGCAGAGGAACTTGGGAGTCCTTGTGCAGAACACCCGAAAGGTTGAATCAGAGGTGAGGAAGACAAATGCGATGTTAGCATTTATTTCAGGAGGTCTGGAATATAAGAGCAGAGATGCGATGTTGAGGCTTTAAAAAGCACTGGTGAGGCTCTATACTCACCTTGAGTATTTTGAACAGTTTTACACTCCTTAACTAAGAAAAGATGTGCTGGCATTGGAGAGGGTTCAGGGGAGGTTCACAAGGATGATTCTGGGAATGAAAGGGTTATCATATGAGGAATGTTTGTTGGCTCTGGGTCTGTACTCACAGGAATTTAGAAGGATGAGTGGGGATCTCATCAAAATCTTTCGAATGTTGAAAGGCTTAGACAGAGTAGATGTGAAAAGAATGTTTCTCAAGGTGGGGGAGTCTCAAACAAGAGAGCAGTGTATCAGAATAGAGGGTCGTCCATTTATAACAGAGTTGCAAGGAAATTTCTTTAGCGAGAGGATGATGAATTTGTGAAATTTGTCACCACAGGCAGCTTTGGAGGGCAAGTCGTTGGGTGTATTTAAGGCAGAAATTGATAGTTTCTTGATTGGCCATGGCCTCAAAGATTACAGGGAGAAGGCCAGGGAGTGGGGCTGAAGAGGATAAAAAAATGGATCAGCCATGATTGAATGGGGAGCAGACTCAATGGGCTAAATGGCCTAATTCTGCTCCTATGTCTTACTGTTTGCTTACAGCACATGAAGTATTTTATATTAATCCATGTTTATTTCAGCCATTGCTGTTCTGGCATCATCCTGGTTAATGACCCCTTTTGTTTTTATGTTGTCTTTGACTTCCCTTGTCAGCCACGGTTGTGCCATCCTCCCTTTGGAATACTACTACTTCTTCAGGATGCGTCTATCATGTCCCTTCTGAATTGCTTCCAGAAACCAGCCATTACTGTTTTGCCATCATCCCAGCTAATGACCCCTTCCAATCAAATTTGGCCAGATCTTCTCTCATGCCTCTGTAATTCCCTTTACTCCACTGTATTGATACATCTGACTTTAGCTTCTCCCTCTCAAAATGGAAGGTGAATTCTATCACATTATGATCACTAGCTCCTATGGGTTCCTTTACCTTAAGCTTCCTAATCAAATCTGGTTCTTTACACAACATCCATTCCAGTAACGCCCTTTCCCTAGTGGGCTTGACCACAAGCTGCTCTAAACATCCATCTTGTAGGTGTTCTACAAGTTCCCTCTCTTTTCAGAACCAGCACCAATCTGATTTTCCCAATCTACCTGTATATTGAAATCCCCCATAACTATCATAATGTTGCCCCTTTTTACTTGCCTTTTCTATCTCCTGTTGTAATTTCTACTTCACATCCTGGCTACTGTTCAGAGGCCTTTATGTAACTCCCATCGAGGTCTTTTTATGCTTGTAGTTTTTAACTCTACACACAAGGATTCTACATATTTCCCTGTTTCTAAAGATTTGATTTCTTTTTTTTTACCAACAGAGCCACCTCACACTCTCTGCCTTCTTGCCTGTCCTTTTGATACAGTGCATATCCTTGGATGTTAAGCTCCCAACTATGATCTATCAAACTCTGCCTTAAATATACATAAAGACTTGACCTCCACAGATGTCTGTGCCAAATAATTCCAAAGAGTCACTACTCTCTGGCTAAAAAAATTCCTCCTCATCTCCCTTCTAAAAGGACTGCCCTCTATTCTGAGATTCCTCCACCATTGGGAGCCTCCTCTCCACATCCACTCTGTCAAGGTCTTTCACCATTTGATAGGTTTCGAATAGGTCACCTCTCATTTTTCTGAATTCCAGTGAATACAGGCCCAGGGCTATCAGATCGCTGTTCATATGACAAGCCATTCAATCCTGGAATCATTTTTGTGAACCTCCTTTGATCATTCCCCAGTTTCAGACCATCCTTTCTAAAGCAAGGAGCCCAAAACTGCTCACAATACTTCAACCGAGTCCTCACCAGTGCCTTATGAAGTCACAACATTGCATCCTTGCTTTTATATTTTAGTCCACTTGAAATTAATGCTAACATTGCATTTGCCTTCCTAACCACTGACTCAAGCTGCAAATTATCTTTGCGGAATCCTGCACAAGGACTGTTTCATTTCTTCTGCCGAAGTCTTCCACCTGCCATGTCTTTGGCCGTTCTCCTAATCTGTCTGTCATTCTGTAGCTTCTCTACTTCCTCAAAACTACCTGCCCCTCCACCTAACTTCAAATTGTCTGCAAACTTTGCAACAAAACCATCAATTCCATCATCCAAATTATTAACTCTAATTCCCTGTGGAACACCACTACTCACCGGTAGCCAACCAGGAAAGGCTCCCTTTATTCCCACTCTTTGCTTCCTGCCAATCAGCCACTGCTGTTTTTAATTTTAAAAAAAGATCATTATTGTTATTGAAGGGAATATCCACGGGGTACTCTGCACTCTCAGGATGAAGCTTTTCATTCCAGGATGAAGGAGATGTCTTCCTTTTTTAAACAAAGGGGCTTCCCTTCTTCCACCATCAACTCTGCTCTCAAATGCATCTCTCCCATTTCCCGCACATCTGCCCTCACCCCATCCGCCCGCCACCCCACTTGGGATAGGGTTCCCCTTGTGCTCACCTACCACCCCACCAGCCTCCAGGTCCAACGTATAATTCTCCGTAACTTCCACCACCTCCAACGGGATCCCACTACCAAGCACATCTTTCCCTCCCCCACTCTTTCTGCTTTTCGCAGGGATCGCTCCCTATGCGACTGCCTTGTCCACTCATCCCCCCATCCCTTCCCACTGATCTCCCTCCTGGCACTTATCCTTGTAAACAGAACAAGTGCTACACCTGCCCTTACACTTCCTCCCTCACCACCATTCAGGGCCCCAGCCAGTCCTTCCAGGTGAGGCAACACTTCACCTGTGAGTCGGCTGGTGTGGTATACAGCGTCCGGTGCTCCCAGTGTGGCCTTTTATATATTGGTGAGACCCGACGCAGACTGGGAGACCGTTTCGCTGAACGCCTACGCTCGGTCCGCCAGAGAAAGCAGGATTTCCCAGTAGCCACACATTTTAATTCCACGTCCCATTCCCATTCCGATATGTCTATCCGTTGCCTCCTCTACTGTCAAAATGAATCCAAACTCAGGTTGGAGGAGCAACACCTTATATACCGGCTGGGTAGCCTCCAACCTGATGGCATGAACATTGACTTCTCTAACTTCCATTAATGCCCCTCCTCCCCTTCTTACCCCATCCCTGACATATTTAGTTGTTTGTTTTTTTCTCTCTCTCTGCCCATCACTCTGCCCATCTCCCTCTGGTGCTCCCCCCCCTCCTTTCTTTCTCCTACTCCCATCCCATGATCCTTTCCCTTCTCCAGCTCTATCACTTTCACCAATCACCTTTCCAGCTCTTAGCTTCATCCCACCCCTTGCGGTCTTCTCCTATCATTTCGCATTTCCCCCTCCCTCCATTACTTTTTAATCTCTTACTATCTTTCCTTTCAGTTAGTCCTGACGAAGGGTCTCGGCCCGAAATGTCAACAGTGCTTCTCCTTATAGATGCTGCCTGGCCTGCTGTGTTCCACCAGCATTTTGTGTGTGTTGTTTGAATTTCCAGTATCTGCAGATTTCCTCGTGTGTACTCTGCACTGGTTGCCTATTCCCTATCCCTCTCCTGACAGTCCATCAGGCACCTGCCTTCTGCAACTTGGGGGTAACTACCTTCCAGCAGCTCCTATCTATCACTTCCTTGTTCTTCCATAGGAGCCAAAGGCCCTCATGCTGCAAGTCCAGTTCCTTAACACGGTCTATAAGGACCTGGAACTTGATGCACTTCATGCAGATCTAGTTATCGGGGAGACTGGAGGTTTCCCAGAGTTGCCAAATCTCACACAAAGAACATGCTGCTAACACTGGACCCATTCTCAAACCACTAGCTGTGTACTAATAGACAAAGAAGTTGCTTTAAGCTGCTTTGTTTCTTCTGCAGGGTCACACAGATGAACTGTGGGGTCTAGCCGTCCACCCAAGCAAGGAACAATTCCTAACATGTGGGCATGACAAACATATCACTCTCTGGGACGCTGTCACCCACCAACCTATCTGGAGCAAGATCATAGAGGTATCAAACTGTCAACATCTCACTCTGCATTATTTTCCTAATCAGAACATTTAATTGCATTCATAATGTTAATTAGGCTGGAAAGATCAATATTTAATTAAAGACAATTGGAGATTGTTGGAAATGTTCATGGATGGAGAAAGTCTGAATCTTAATCCCAACAGAATGACAAGAAAGATTACAGACCAGAATTTTCAAATTCTATTTATTTATTTGAGATGCTCTTAATAATAAAAATGTCGCTGGTCTTGGTGCAGCAAGGTTAAAATATGGTTATAGCATAGTTTAATTATCAGAACACTGTAATTTAAAGGAAGTGTTTGCTTTACAGAAAATACTCCACCTACATAATTACTATATACTGAATGTTTTAAACAATTGAGACTTTCAAGCCCACCATCTCATGGGGTTCGATTAGTCTATTACTAATAGTCTGTGCTTCTGAATTTGTTTCATCCAAACTTTAGGACCCAGCTCAGTCTGCTGGTTTTCATCCATCAGGAAGTGTTGTTGCTATAGGAACCCAAACTGGAAGGTAAGAATGAATGAGGGTTTTTCTCTATCAGAATGGGCAATGCCAGTCGTCTTGTTTCAATGCAAATTATTAATTTAAATTTACAAAATAAAAAAATAAAGTTAAATTAGTGTGGAACAGATTGTAACTCTAAAATTCATCTTAACAGCACAATGTTTTATAAACTTGGCAATGGGATTTTAATCTAAACCCCAACAGCTGATTAAAAATGACCAACAATTCCAAAGCTACGAGAAATTGTAGGATATACACCATGTTTAGCTGGATAGTGTTTGAGTGATAGTGATTGGAATGCAACAAACAATTGATATAGTTCACTTTTTTTCATGAGAAAACATGGCTTGAAACTGTCCTGAGCCTTTCTGTAGAAGGAGCCCTTGCCTAGAGGGTAAAAGCTATTGCTGTATTAGTTAAAATGCCTGTTCCTATCTGGGCCATTGTCAGCAATGAAAATTCAAGTTCATTCTTCCAGGAAGTCTTCCAATTTTAAGGTAGACTTTTCTTCTGTGAGTGGCCTCAGCACCAATCTCCCCCATCCCAAGTTTCCATATCCAAAGGCACTATTTCCCATTGACTTACAGGTATTAGATGTCACAAATCAACCTCTTATAATTAAAAAAAGTGTCCCTTTTCATCCAAGCAGTGCAGAGAAAGTACAGAGGCAAGGCTATATTTCTTGCATAACATTAGGCCTACCCCATTTTAATGCATAGTTGCCTGCATAAGGCCCAAAATTCCTAATTCTAACCCACAAGGTAGGATGCACATTGTGTGCCGCAGAACAACCTGCTTAGCTTGGTCAAAATGAGCTTTACTAGATGTAATTTTGTGTTTAAACAAGTCTTAGACTATGTTTGCAAATTCTGATTTTAAAATACTATCACTTGTTCAATTATTTATCACTTGTGTCAGAAAATAGCTGATTATGCAAGAGTTGGTGTTAATCTGAGAGCTGTGTAACAAGAGTGAACCCTACTGGTGAGCTACGGAATTGCTGACACAAGTGAAATGAGTGAACGGGCTCGATCTTACTGGCAGTAACTCGCTGCCTCCATCACAACCACTCCATGTCTTCCCCTTACCTAGTTTGAATTTGGAAGGTTTTCCTTGTTGGCCCTAAATTCAGAGGTATTGCCCAATCAAGAGCAGGTCACCTCATTACAGGAATGATGTGGATACTATAGAGAGAGTGCAGAGGAGATTTACAAGGACATTGCCTGGATTGGGGAGCAGGCCTTATGAGAATAGGTTGAGTGAACTCGGCCATTTCTCCTTGGAGCGACGGAGGATGAGAGGTGACCTGATAGAGGTGTATAAGATGATGAGAGGCATTGATCGTGTGGATAGCCAGGAGCTTTTCCCCGGGACTGAAATGGCTAACAGGAGCGGGTACAGTTTTACGTGCTTGGAAGTAGGTATAAGCGGGGTGTCGAAGGTAAAATTTTCACACAGAGATTGATGGGTGTGTAGAATGCACTGCCAGTGACATACAATAACGTCTTGTATGAGCCTCTTAGCTACATGGAGCTTAGAAAAATAGAGGGCTGTGCAGTAAGGAAATTCTAGGCAGTTTCTAGAGTAGGTTACATGATCGGCACAACATTGTGGGCCAAAGGGCCTGTAATGTGCTGTAGATTTCTATGTTCAATGTTCTTGGGCCTCATGCTACACCCCTGAATCACCCCGGCCCCTGACAGGGTTTTGCTGGCTGTCAAGGAGCTCAAAGTTATTAAATACACTAGTATATTCTTGAGTTTTGAATAAATGAAAAATCTTTAAAATGATGTGAGTGTTTTGAAAATTAAATTTATATATTTCAGACAAATTAAGTTAGATAACACGAAAAAATTAACAGTTAATTAAAATTAACAAAAAATGAAACAATGAACTAAAATGGCATTTTCCCTACAATTTTCTCTGTGGCCCTACAACTCCCTTTGAAATCAATATGGTTGTGATCCTCTGGTTAGTCTTGTCCTGTCCTGGTTCAGCACCCAGAAGTCAGTTCCACACTGCAAATGCAAGAGAATCTCAGCAAGATTGACCCCTGCTACTGAACTTAATGGAAACCAGGAATGGAATGCTTTGATATTGCCCCCTCTATTGTGGAGGCAATTCAGAACATCAATGCTTGATCGAGCATACACCAGCACCCTGCTCCTGTTTAATCTGAGTCTGTATTTTAACCAAACACCATTCTTCACATTCGTGTAATGTATAATCCCAGAGCGGCAGTCTCCACAAATGGGAATGTGACTGATTTTAATGCTAAACTTCAACTGTGAGGTATGACCCATTTTAACTGGATCTAGACAGGTGAAACTGGGTAGGCTGCACCTGAACTTGAGAGATCAATGTCAAGCAGGTTTGCTTGAGCTTTTGGAGAAGGTTTAAACTCAATTGGCAGCAATTGGGAAGCAGAGAGTTTGGCCAGATGATGGAGCAGTTGGTGTAAAGGTAGATGCAATGTTTAGAAAGACTGTGAGGAAGGATAGGCAGCAGATAGGACATGAATGCAGTCAGTTGGATGAGTTGAAATGTGTTTAATTGTGAGAACTATTAAGAACATGGTTGACGTATTTAGAGCATGGCTCGGAATGTAGAACTTCATGGTTGTGGCCATTACGGACAATCGGCTGTGACAAATGCAAGATGTTCCCGGAATAGATGCTTCAAAAGGAATAGGGAGTGAATTAAAAGAGGAGGGTGTGGGGGAGGTGGCATTGCTAATCAGCGATAATATCGTAGCTGAAGAAAGGGAGGATGTTATGAAGGGATACTCTGCTGAGTCAGTGTGGGTGAAAAACCAGAAACAGGAAGGGAGCAATTATTCTATTGCGCCCCCCCCCCCCAGTATTAATAGGGACACTTAGGAAGAGATAGGTTGGCAGATTTTGGAAAGGTACAAAAATAACAGGGTTGTTGTCTTGAGTAAGTCCAACTTCCCTGATATTGATTGGCACCTCCTTAGTGCAGAAGGTTTAGATGGGGCGGAAATTATTCGGTGTGATCAGGAAGGATTCTTGACATAGTATGTGGACAGGCCAACTAGAAAAGAAGCATTATGATGATATTTGGTAGATACTTGGGATCATAACTTAAGAAAAGATGTTCTTGGAGAAACGCAAGGCAGAAATATGGAGGTTGTTTAGGGAGCAGTTGTTTAGGGTTCTGGATGGTTTGGTTCCATTGAGGAAGGGAAAGGATGGTATGGTTAAGGAACGATGGCTGATGAGAGAATTGGAACATTTAGTAAAGAGGGAGAATGAAGTGTTGGGAAGCAAAAATCAGACAGGGCTTTTGAGCATTGTAAAATAGCCAAAAAGGAGCTTAAGAAGGGACAGGAGATCTGAAGGGGCCAGAAGAAGGCCTTGGTGAATAAGGTTGCCCAAAAACCGCATACCATTCTACACATATGTGAGGAACAGGAAGATGACTAGAATGAGGGTAGAACCGATGTGAGATAAAGGACATAACATGGGTGGAGTTGGAGGAGGTAGGAGAGGTCCTTAATGAATATTTTGCTTCAGTATTCACCAGGGAGAGGGACTTCCACAAATGTGAGATCATCTTAGAACAGGCTATTATACTGGAGCATGTCAAGGTTAAGAAAGGTGCAGTGTCAGAGCTGCTGAAAAACATTAGGATGGGTAATTGCACAGGGATGGATGGGATATACCCAGGTTACTGTGGGAAGTGAGGAAAGAAATTGATGATATCTTTGCATCCTCCATGGCCACAGAAATAGTAACAGAGGATCGAGGGTGGGAAATGTTCCATTGTTCAAGAAAGGTAATAGGGGAAATTCTGGGAAAAATAGCCCTGCAAGTCCTATGTTAGTAGTGGGAAAGTCAATAAGGATTCTTAGGGACAGGATTTACCAGCATTTGGAGAAGCAGAGTCTGGGACAGTCAGCATGGCTTTGTTCGGGGCAGGTCATGCCTCACAAACATGATTGAATTTTTCAAGGAGGTAACAAAACAAATTGATGAAGGTAGAGCTGTGGATGTGGTGTATATAGAGTTTAGTAAGGTGTTTGCCAAGATACCCTATGGTAGGCTCATCCAGGATGTCATGAGGCATTGGATCCATGGAAATTTGGCTTTGTGAATTCACAATTGGCTCACCCACAGAAGACTGGGTGGTAGTGGATGAAGCATATTTTGCCTGGAGTTCAGTGTTTCACAGGGATCTGTTCTGGGATGCCTAATCGTTTTAATTTTTATGAATGACTTGGATGAGGAGGGTGAAGGGTAGGTTTTCAGATGGCACCAAGTTTAATGGAGTTGTGGATGATGTCATTAGTTAAAATAGTATGTAGACAAGAATGGAGAAATGGCAGATGGAGTTTCATCCGGAAGAGTGTAAAGTGATACACTTTGAAAGATTGAACTTGAAGGTGGAGTTCAAGGTAATGGCAGGATTCTCAGCAATGTGGAGATCTGAAGGATCTCGGGGTCTAATTTCATAGATCCTTCAAAGTTGATACATAAGATGATAGGATGGTTAAGAAGGCTTATGGTGTGTTGAGGAATTGAGTTCAAGACCCATGTGCTTATGTTGCAACACTATAAAACTCTGGTTAGACCACATTTGGAATATTGTGTTCCGTTCTAGTTGCCTCATTATTGGAAGGATCTAGAAGTTTTGGAGATGATGCAGAGGAAATTTACCAAGATGCCGCATGAATTAGAGAGCATGTCTTATGAGGAAAGGTTTAGCAAACTAGGGCTTGTCTCTTTGGAGTGAAGGAGGATGAGTCAATTTGATAAAGGTTTATAAGATTATGAGAGGCATGGATACTACACAGAGTGGACAGGGTGATAATGGCCAATACTGGAGAATATCTATTTAAGATGAGTGACAAAAAGTTTAGCAGTGATGACAGAGGAAGGGTTTTTTCACAGAGAGCGGTAGATGCTTAGAGCATCCTGCTGGTGGTGGTGGTAAAGGCCCGTATGAGGTATGTATGAGACTCAGACAGGCACATGGATGTAAGCAGAATGGAGAGTGAGGAGTTGTGTAGGAGGGATACGGTAGATTGAGCAATGGGTAGGCTTATATAGGTTGTCACAGTGTCAAGGGCATAAGGGCCCATACTATGCTGTATTGTTCTATGTTCTAAATCAAAAGGGGATCAATACCAGTAAAATAATCTAACACTGGTTCCACTTATATTGAAATAATCTAACTGAAGTGTAACATAACAAAGCCACTGTTTCATTATTATGGTCAATTATACAATTAACCTCTAGTGGCAACTAACCAACACACCACCGGATTTCACATGTGACTCTTTGATAAATAGAATGCTTCCATCATCACCGGGATATCCCCAAACAGATTTCAATCATATTCTAGCAACCAACAGTGGCTCCAGTGGAAACTGTAAGGCATTCCAGTTAATGGTGCACTTTGAAAGCATGGAAAACTTAACTATTCTGATGAAGGCCATTCAGTTCATCTTGTCTGTGCCCGTCTGCAGCCTGTTGTAGATACAGAAGTGAGTGTCCAAGCCCTGACTGTGTGTGGTGAGGTTTCCATTGCCATGCTACTTTCAGGAAGTGAGCTCCAGATTCTTCCCAAACCATTTACGTCTATGGCTGTTAGTTGATAATCCTTCTGCTAAAGGAAAGAGCTTCTTCCAGTTTCTTCTGTTTAGGCCCCTCTCAGCCCCTCTGTTCTGCTGTTTGTGACGCTTGTTTGGAAAACATTTAGAACTGAGCAGTGACTTTTGTTTCATTAACAGGTGGTTAGTCCTGGATACAGAGTCAAAAGATTTGGTGACAGTTCACACTGATGGGAATGAGCAGCTCTCAGTCATGCGTTATTCACCAGGTACCCAGTTCTTTTGAAGTTCTGCTGATAAATTATGCCTAGAATTCTATTTCCGAGTCTTGCAAAGGAAGAAAGCATTTCTACGCCATTGTTTCCCCTGATTACTATGAATTTTCACAGCTTCAGGCCTGCAGCTGTCCAATGCCAAGTTATAAATCTCAAAGTGTAACTGACGGCTTTGAGCTGGAAATGAGCATTCAAAGCAGCAGAGATCAAGTCTCTTGTTGCCAACATCAGGAGTGGGGGAAGGGAGAACTAAAACTTACATTTTAAAAGGAAACATTTCTGGACAGTAATGGCAGAGAGAAGAGTGGGGCCCATTGAATAGCTGTATGAATCTCTGATTCAAAGTTATAACTATCTGTGTCTTTCTTTTCACTTGCTGCAATCTTGGCAAGGAAGTACATCTGATCTTTAATTAATGTATATTTTCCATTTGACTTCCTCACTTTCCTATAAACATTTTCCCGTCTATCTCTTTATTGATTCTTCATATCATGATACCTTAACGACTGAGCATTCCACACTGCCAGACTATCTATAGCTGCATGGAGTTGTACAACTAATCAGAATCAGGTTTATCATCACCAGCGTTTGTTGTGAAATTTGTTAACTTAGCAGCAGTAGAACAAAGCAATATATGATAACATAAGGAAAAATAGAAGTAAGGTAATGTTCAAACACGAGGAAATCTGCAGATGCTGGAAATTCAAACAACACACACAAAATGCTGGTGGAACACAGCAGGTCAGGCAGCATCTGTAGGAAGAAGCACTGTCCACGTTTCAGGCCGAGACACTTCGTCAGGACTAACTGGAAGGAGAGATACTAAGAGATTTGAAAGTAGTGGGGGGAGGGGGAAATGCGAAATGATAGGAGAAGACCGGAGGGGGTGGGATGAAGCTAAGAGCTGGAAAGGTGATTGGCGAAAGTGATGCAGAGCTGGAGAAGGGAAAGGATCACGGGACGGGAGGCCTCGGGAGAAAGAAAGTGGGGGTGGGGGGTGGAGCACCAGAGGGAGATAGAGAACAGGCAGGGTGAATGGCAGAGAGAGAGAGAAAAACAAACAACTAAATATGTCAGGGATGGGGTAAAAAGGGAAGGAGGGGCATTAATAGAGGTTAGGGAAGTCAATCATCAGATTGGAGGCTACCCAGCCGGTGTATCAGGTGTTGTTCCTCCAAACTGAGTGTGGATTCATCTTGACAGTAGAGGAGGCCATGGATAGACATATCAGAATGGGAATGGGACATGGAATTAAAATGTGTGGCCACTGGGAGATCCTGCTTTCTCTGGCGGACAGAGCGTAGGTGTTAAGCGAAATGGTCTCCCAGTCTGCGTCGGGTCTCACCAATATATAAAAGGCCACACCGGAAGCACCGGTAAGGTAATGTTCATGGGTTCAATGTCCATTTAGGAATCAGATGGCAGAGGGGAAAAGCAGTTCCTGAATTGCTGAGAGTGTGCCTTCCTGACGGTAACAGTGAGAAGAGGGCATGTACTGGGTAGTCAGGATCCTTAATGATGGACACCACCTTCCTAAGGCACCAATTCTTGAAGATGTCATGGACACTATGGAGGCGAGTACCCATGATAGAGCTGACTAATTTTACAACTTTATGCAGCTTCTTTCGGTCCTGTGCAATAGCCCCACCCCACATACCAGACAGTGATGCAGCCTGTCAGAATGCTCTCCATGATCCATCTATAGAAGTTTGAGTGACAAACCAAATCTCCTCAAACTCCTAATGAAGTTGCTTTCTTTATAGCTGCATCAATATGTTGGGACCAGGTTAGATCCTCAGAGATCTTGATGCCCAGGAACTTGATCTTAATGGCTATGGGTAACATATTCAACAGGATACGAACATACTTTGTGGGATAAGCTACACCAGGCAGAGCTGAGAAATCAGAATATTCAGATTTCCAGGATACTTTCCTTAACACTTGTTTTTGTAACACTTAAGCTTTTGATACACTATCTACTGACATGGCTGCATTGCGTGAATCTCTTATTCATGACTTGTACTTTAAAAATGTTACCACAGCAACTTAGATCTTCCAAAGTACGTGGCATTTTATATCCATGAGTGTCACAATATTTGGCTTAGGTCGTGGTACGTGTGGTTAGAATTATTAATAGATGTTCTATTTTGCGGTGTGTAACTCAGAAACAGCAATAGAGCAGAAAATATCCTGACAGGTAGCATCTGCCTAAAACTGCAAGTGGAATTATATAAGTCATATTTAAATAAGAATATATATGTAGCCATACTTTCACACATTATCAAAAACATTTTATTTTCAAATCAGAAATGCAACTAAGCTTACAATAAGTTTACCTCAGAGTCAGACAAAATTATGGTCATACTGCTTTCAAAGTTGTATCACTAACCATTTTTGAGCTCAATTTCAGTAAGCAATGAACTCTTACAAATAAAAGTTGATTTTTGGTGTAATATTATTTAACTCTTCTGACTGGTATATCTTTAGTTTGTATAATGTCCTAGCTGTAGCATGATAATTTATTTATGTATTTTGAGAAGATTGTTATATTTTTAATGATCACATTTTACTTCAATTAAATTCAGTAATTTATTTTGCTTTGTGATTTGTTTTGTTTTTAGAAGGAAATTTTTTAGCTATTGGCTCGCATGATAATTATATCTACATCTACACTCTGAGTGAAAATGGCAGAAAATACAGTCGAGTTGGTAAATGCTCAGTAAGTTGAATTTAATCTAAATTAGGTTTAATGCTTATATATCCTTGCTAAACTTTTGGACTTTTTAACTATGAAAGTGGTATAAGTAGAATGATGCTGAATTAGCCTTAGTTATAAAATGTTAGCAAATATCAGAAACTTACAGGCAGCGGCTGTAAGTTAAAATTGGACTAAATTTCTCAGCAGCCTAATTAACTTGGTGAATAAAGAGGAAAGGACATTGCTGACCAACCTGAACTTTTCATCTAAAAACCAGATGCAACAATGTTTTTAGATCAATGTGTAACTTTCCTTTGCATACAATTTTCAGAAACAGCTCCAAAGGGACAGTTATGTATAACCGTAACCATTTCACTATATAATCCAGATAGATATTATTTCTTCCCTCTCCTAGGGTCACTCCAGTTTTATCACACACCTTGACTGGTCGACTGATTCTCAGTATTTAATCTCTAATTCTGGTGATTATGAGATCCTATACTGTAAGTATTACATTTGTTAGATTCTAAATAAATATTAGTTTAATTTGCAATTTGTTTCAAGGAACAATTTGTGCCTTTCTAACTAAATAATGTGTATTGACTCCCTGTCCTAATCTGAAATTCTGATCCTTACAGCAAATCCCCTCTATCATTGTAAACTTCTACTGTCTTGCTCTTTGCAAGGGCAGCATTATGTTGTGTTGTGCCATCATTGATGCTTTAAACCACTTGAGCCTTGAGCCCTGCATTCCTTTCTCAATGTCTATCTCTCATTCTCTATTCCTTTAAACCTACCAGATATCTCTTTATGTCACCCAGATTTTGTTTGATAACACTCCTTTAAAACACCTTTCTATGTTTGAATATATTAAAGTTATGATACAAATACTTTGTTGTTGAATGGTCTGTTTTAGACTCTTAATTAATCATTTCTGTCATATATTGGGGTGGCATGGTAGTGTAATGGTGTAATTCACAATGCTTTACCATACATGGGACCCGGGTTCAATTCCCATCACTGCCTGTAAGGAGTTTGTACGTTATCCCTGTGACCATGTTGGTTTCGTCCCACAGTCCAAGGAGATGCTGGTTGGTAAGTTAATTGGTCATTGTATATTGTCCCATTAAACCAAGGGCTTTCTAGGCAGCATGGCTTAAAGGCCAGAAGGGCCTATATCTGAATAATAATAATATTAATAATATTCATGTGATATTTCCATGAGAGAGGATTTCTTTGATGACAAGATCATTGTCTTTATGGTTGTTCATGTCCAGCATTAGTAATTAGCTTTTATAGATAGTTAAAGACATGCATGTGGTTACATGGGCTGTCTATAGTATGCTTCTGTCTCTCCTGATCTCATATCATCAGGCTAATGCTTTTAGACTTCCTTAAAGGATAAACAATACAAAGAAACTAAATGATAGATGCTGAAGCTATGCCAATGTTAATTCTTAAAATTTCCCATAATATCAAGGTAGAATTTGACTGGAAGTAGACTTGCAAGAACAAATGATTTATTTTTTACATGTCAGAGTGAGCAGGGGATCACTACAAATTTAATTGTGAAACTCATCTGCGCGTTTCTTCAATCTAAAAGTCTAATATAGCAGAGGTGACAATCATCCATGAGTGACTAGTTAATGGTAGGAAATAATTACTGTGCAGAATGATCAGGACTACTTGTCACCAGAGTCTCCAGGATCCATCCAGCACTTGACTGCGTGGTACCCAAGCCTAAGTCCCAGTGTCTGAAATAATTTCCTGATTAATGAACTCACATAGGCCTGAAAAGAATTCGTCTCAAACTATAGACCTGTTAGCCTGAAATCAGTGGTGAGAAGTTGTTGGAATCGATTGTTAGGGATGAAATGACAGAGTGCCTGGAGGCACATGACAAGATAGGCCAAAGTCGGCATGGTTTCCTGAAAGGAGAATCCTGCCTGACAAACCTACTGCAATTTTTTGAGGAAATTACAAGCAAGGAGACAAAGGAGATGCAGTATATGTGGTGTACTTGGATTTTCAGAAGGCCTTTGATAAGGTGCCACACATGAGGCTGTTTAGTAAGATAAGAGCCCATGGAATTACAGGGAGGTTACTAGTAAGGGTGGAGCATTGGCTGATTGGCAGAAAGCAGAGAGTGGGAATAAAGGGATCCTATTCTGGCTGGCTTCCAGTTACCCTTGGAGTTCCACAGGGGTTGGTGTTGGGATCTCTGCTTTTTACGATGTATGTCAATGATTTGGACTATGGGAATAATGGGTTTGTGGCTAAATTTGCCAATGATACATAGATAGGCGAAGCAGCGGGTAGTGTTGAGGAAACAGAAAGCCTGCAGAGAGACTTAGATAGTTTAGGGGAATGGGCAAAGAAGTGGCAAATGAAATACAATGAAAGTGTATGGTCATGCACTTTGGTGGAAGAAATAAATAGGCAGACTATTATTTAGATGGGGAGAGAATTCAAAGTGCAGAGATGCAAAGGGACTTGGGAGTCCTTGTGCAGGATTCCCTAAAGGTTAACCTCCAGGTTGAATCGGTGGTGCAGAAGGTGAATGCAATGTTGGCATTCATTTCCAGAGGTATAGAATATAAGAGCAGGGATGTGTTGTTGAGGCTCTATAAGACACTCGTGAGACCGCACTTGGAGTATTGTGTGCAGTTTTGGGCTCCTTATTTTAGAAAGGATATACTGACATTGGAGAGGGTTCGGGAAAGATTCACAAGAATAATTCCAGGAATGAAAGGGTTACCATATGTGGAAGATCCAAGATGGCGGCGCGACGCAGCTTGCAGCAGCCACTCCGGAGCTGATTATCTGTAATTTGTGAAGTGGGGTGCCATGCGCAATCATAAACGACTGAAAACAGGTGTGGGAGCACGGAGGAACATCGGGAAATCTCCAGGAAGACCTTCTTTGTTGCTGCTGCTGCTGTGAGGTCCGGAACTCTGCTGGGAAGAACAGGCCCCCAGTCCTCGGGGTCACGTTGCCGATGGCCGTTGGCGGGGCCGTCTTAATATGCTCAGCAGAGGATGGTGCTCAGAGAAGCTGTGCCGGAGGGGACGGTCGTCGGCTCGAAGGTTCGACAGGCTCAGAGTCCACAGCGGTCAGGTCACTTTCACTGTGTGCTGTGTCTGCGAGGCTGGTTTCAACGGAGCTTTCATTGTGTGCTGCATCTGCGAGGCTGAGTTGGGCGGCGCCGTGGAAGTCCATAGCGGGGGTATTCCCTTCTGCCGCCGGTGTGGGATGGCAAGTCTGTCGGGACCCTGGGGACTTGTGAAAACTGTGGTGATTTCTTTTGAACTTCTAGTCCTTTAACATCTTTGGACTATTTTTACTGTGCCCATGGTCTGTTTTTTTTTATCAATTATGCTATTGTTTGCACTGTTGTAACTATGTGGTTTTGTGCAGGTCTTGTAGCTTTAGTTTTTGGTCTTGTTTGTCTGGTGGGATTGGAGCTCCTTTCCAGGGAACGCGCTAAGACAGTAGCACAATATTAATACGCAGCAACCTCTCCGGACTCTGGATTGGAGATTGCCAAGCGTTATGTGGATTTTCTGGTGTAGTCTGTTTTGTCATATGCTTTTGTGATATCATTCTGGAGGAGAATTGTCTCATTTTTTAACTGCATTGCATTTGTGGTTTCTAAATGACAATAAACTGAATCTGAATCTGATATCACAGCCCCCATTCATTCAACCCCATCTCCCCCTTTACCCTCAAACCTCCCCTCTAACCCACTCTAACCACCCCTCCTTCTTTCACTCTCTGCCTGCTCTCAGCCCCTCTTTCATCCCTCTGCCTCCTTGTCCCCTACCCTGTCTCCCTCCCTCTCACTCCTCCTCCATTCTCCCTCTCTCCTAATCTTTCCTCCAGATTGTACGGTCACTGGCTCTGAACGTTGCTATGACATACCCTAAATATCCAACCAGTTTAGAGACAGAGGGAGCCAAGCCAGGGTATTTAACACCATTGCCATAATACACTCACAGTTAATCAGATAGAGCCAAAGAATATTTCAAAAATGTAAATGTGATGTTTGCAATATTTTAGTGACTTGCTCCATTTCTTCACAGAAAATCCCCAAGACAACTTCACTGTGACAATGCTCTAAACTTTATACAAATCCTTCTTTATTATTAAAGTCCATGAATGCATATTAATAAGTTATGGAATGTACAAAAATCCTTTGATACCACAAGAAAGTAGCTCCTTACACAACAGATAGTGTTACCAGTAAGATGTAAGCAAGTTTCTTCACTCAACTCAAAGATTATATGCAACTGCAGTAAAGCTACAAAATAAAGTGGGAAGTTTAATTAGAACAACTCCTAATGGTATCTAAAGAAAATGTCATGGTTAAGCAAACGTCTTAATGTGTGATTTTCCAAAGCATTCTTATAATATTTTCAATTGAACATGTAACTTGGAAACCTTTCAGAATTTATTAGCCAGGGTTTTGAGATAGGTGTTAAAGAAATAGTTCTCATCATTTGTCAATATTATCATTTATCAAACCTGCTGGATTTTTGAGGGGTTCTAATCCTGGATGGCATTTTCAAATAGAATTATTTGTTTAAAAGGTATTTTGTAAAACAAAGGATACCAACCAGTTGTGATGCCCCCGACCTGTAAGCATGGCCAGCATCTTGATCTTGTAATTTCTTGGCTCAAAGTGAATGCATGAAGTCTGTGGCATAGATGGTAAGTGATAAAATTCATTTCAGTTCTCATTCCTTTGTGCCAAATTCTCTGCTCTTTGTCATCAGGGATGCCTTCAGCCTGCAAGCAAGTGGTGAGTGTTGAAAATGTCAGGGACATTGAATGGGCCACTTACACCTGCACATTAGGATTTCATGTGTTTGGTAAGCATCGTTCCTACCATTTTATGTGAGAACTTTGAATTTTAATGACTTGTATTATTGAATGGAATAATCCTTTCTTTTAGATATTTATGATGCACGCTGGTGCTCTGGAAGTGCAGGATCACTGAGGTGCTGGGAGTTCAGGATGTGTTATGATTGGGAATCTTATAAGCTCTTAATATCAGTTTGTACTCCCAGAATTGATATTCTGAGTTACGATACCATCTTGAAAATGTTTAGACTCATTCCATTTGAAGGATGATATATTTGTAGTCTATCAGATGATTTGGAAGGCCAAAAACTGATAGATTATGTCTCTCCAAGGAAGGAGAGAGCCATCACATACTGCTGCACCATAAGTTCTGAAGTTGCACTTACTTTGGGTTTCTTTGTTATGCCCACTCTACCAAATTCCCATGGGACAGTGAAGCAGTTGGTAAATTGCCTTATTATTGTTACAAAAGTGAGGTACATTGAGAAACTTTGTTTTTGCATGCCATCCATACAGATCATTTCATTGCATCAATGCATTGAGGTAGTACAAGTTCAAGGTTAGTTGTCATTCAACCATAATAACTACCCATGAATATGGCCAAATGAAACAGCGTTACTCTGGGGCCATGGTAACAACAGTCATACAGAGCACAAGGCCCGTTGTTTCCAGGCACATATAAGTCAGCAGTAAAACACAGTAACACAACAAATGTGTAGTCCAAGTCCCTGAGTCCATGAATGTTGTAGTAGTCTGCAGTCAAACACAATACAGCTTGTCTTCTGCCGAGTGAACACTGGGGGGCAGCAGTCAGCATGGGCCCTGCACCACTCTACCTCTGGCACTCCAGTGGAGTGCCCAACTCTGATTCCTCCCTCTGGGTGGCTGCAAATAGGCAACACCACGGTTTGCAGCCTAGTCCTTGCCACAACCCTGTCAGCTGCCCACGCTGTTCACCAATAAATCAATGAATTGGACTTGCAGCATTCTTCACAACCAATGTCTAACAAGATCTTGTGATCACAAGGAAAGCAACTAGGATGATCACTTGCCCTTACACTGCACGCTTCCACGTACCGTCGCCTCTCCGCCACAGGCAGCATCACAGTCCGCACCAAGTCGACCTGCTTCAGTTTCTCCACCAATGAACAACTTGCTGATGGGGTAAATCTTTCAGTACCTTAAGTTCTTAATATCCAGCAAGGTCTTGTGATTGTTAAAGATACGTTTAAAGAAAGACAATAGCACCTTTGGTTGACCCCCAAGAAGCAGCTGCATTCAAGTACACTGCCATCTTACGGGAAGAGTGTGAAGAATAAAAATGTAACAGAGGAAGTGTAGTGCAGGCAGACAATAAGATGTAAGGATATGAAGGCAGATTGTGACTTGTTTCAATATTCAGGAAAAAGACATGCATAACTGAATGTCAAAAATCACGGTTACTTGAGGTACATATTAGGGGTACCGAGGCTCAGCGAGAGAAAGCACAAATGTAGTAAGAGAACTGGGATCCTTGCTAGGATAAAAGCTACACCTTTGAAGCCCCGCACTTCCAAGTGCCTTTCTTACAAGCACTGGGTGTACAATATAACCAACAAGAACTTCTGAATATCAATACCAAGTGTATTAAGAGCTCTCAGCTCACTCTCACAGAACACATACTGTCAGAGATCACCATAACATCGGGGCGAGCCTCGACACTACTCCCAGTAGGGAGCACAACAAGAGGATGCAGAAGTTTGGTTAGCAAGCCAGGATTCGTGCTAGTCTAAAAGCTACACCGATCAAGCCCCCAACTTCTGAGAGTCTTCCTTGCAAACAACTAATCAATCACTAATAAATTGGATGAAACCAGACTGTGACTTAGCACACAAAGGAATTTACTCAACTGCTATGTAATGACCTTCACTGAAACCTGATGCAGCTACTGAGTTTGCGAGCCAGGCTGACAACCAAGATTTCAGTAAACAATTAGGCAGTGGCTTATGCATTCATGCTAACAAGGGCTGGTGTATGAACTCTGACATCATTGATAGTCACTGCTGTCCCAGCCTGGAATATTTCATGCTGAAGTGCAGGCCTTTCTACCTGCTGAAAGAACTCACAGTTGTTAACATCATAGCAGTCTACATTCCACTACAGCCCAACACTAAGTTAGCATTCGCACAACTGCATTATTAATAAGCAACTGTCTGCCTACCCTGACGTCACCTTCATTGTAGTCGGTGAGTTCAACCAAATCATCCTTTAGACAGTATTCCCTAAATTTTACTGGAATGTGGAATTCCTCACAAAGGGCAAAAATACGCTGGACCAGGTTAACACCAATATTGTGGACACATACAGGGCTCATCTATGTCCTCACATGGGACTGTCTGATCACCTGTCTTTATTTCTAATTCCAGCCTACAGACCAGAGATAAGGAAGTCAGTGACAGCATGGTCTGAGGAGCTGCCTCACAGCTTCAGGACTGCTTCGAGCATGCACATTGGAACCCAGAATTAACTCAGAGGAATACACCATCGTGGTCATGCACTATATCAAATACTGTGTAGACAATGTCCCCAGCAATAAAAACATCCATGTATTCCCGAATCAGAAGACATGGATGAACAACAAGACCCGGAATCTGCTCAGGGCTTGGGGTGCTGCTGACAAATTTAAAGACGCTGCAGCATACAGCGAAGCCAGGCCAAACCTTAAAAGAGGCATTAAAACCACCAAGTACAGATGCAAACAACAGAGTCACACTTCAGTAACACCACCACCACTTGACGCATGTTGGAAGAAATTAGGTCTATCACTGACTATAAAGGAAAAATCTCCTGCCCTGCAAACAGTGACACCACACTAACTGAGGAGCTAAATAACTTCTTTGCTCGGTCTGAGAGGGACAACATTGAAGAGTGATGAAGGCCTTGTATCCTGAGGAGGATACAGTGCTGAGACTGAGCACATGAGGTGAGATATACTCTCCACTGTATCAATACACGATGAGCAACACGCGATGAGGTTCTCAGAGACTGCACTGGTCAGCTGGCAGAGGATTCTGCTGAAATCTATATCTTCTCTCTGTCCTTTGCTGTGGTCCCTGCATGCCTCAAAACATCGACCATCGTACCATTCCCAAAGCCAGTCCGTGGTGGTAGAAAGCCTCAGCAACTACAGACGGGTTATACTCACCCCCATAGCTGCCAAATGCCTGGAGAGGCTCGTTATGTTCCACTTAGAATGCCATCACTGCTACACAGGACCAGCACCACTTTGCCAGTCAACCGAGGATGCCATCTCCATTGCTCTCCATATCATACCGGAACACCTGCAAAATAGGGACATCTGTGCCTAATCTACTAAGTTTTGCCTTCAATACCATACTGCCCAACAAGTTGACCATTAAACTACACAGTCTGGGATTCAATACATCAATTTGCAACTGAGTTCTGGACTTTCTACTAATCGCACCCAGACAGTCAGACTAGGCAAGTACACACCAACCTCCTTGACCCGGAACCCCAATGCACCGCACGGATGTGTACTGAGCCCACTCTGTTACACTCCTTTCACCCATGACTGTGCCCCGCCACACCACCAACTCCACCATCAAATTTGCAGTAATTGGGTTAATTACAAATAACATATAGAAATTGTCTGAATAGTGCAATAACCATAACCTTTCATTCAACATCAAAAAAATTATTGTTTTCAGTAAATCAGAAGGTATGAACGAAGTCCGCTGGTCATAAGTAGTGAAGCAGTGGAGACGGTCTCCAGCTTGAAGTTCTTGGGAGTGCACATCACAGAGGAGCTCTCTTGGACCACCAACACTTTGTCTATAATAGGGTATAGTACACAATATAGTACGCTAGCTGCAACAAGATCGACCAAAAAGCACTTCAGCGAGTGATCAGCACTCCACAGAATATCACTGGGACACATCAACCAGATATGGAGACGACCTACAACTCACGATATTTGTGGCAGGGTCGCAGCATTGTGATGGACTCATCCCGCCCCAGAAATCACCTGGTCAATCTCTTCCAGTTTTTTGCCTGGGCTGTTGTGCAGCTAAACAATGCCGCATTTTAGAGTTGTTTGTTATTTAATTTAAATAACTCAGACATTATTTAAAATCTCGTCATTGTGTTTTTAGTAATTGAATTGCCGATTTGCTGCTTTGCACTGAATAAAGCAGCACTGAAATCTCATTTTCCTCACCAATGACAACAAAACTAGAACTAAGTAATTAGTAGTTGTTAAATTGCTGGATTAGAATAGAATTTGAACAAAGACAGGTGAAGAATTAAATTCAAATATTGAAATATGTTTGGGGTAGAAAGCTGCTCTGGCGTATAGCTTATTCCAGACCTACCACTGTGGTTGGCTATTCTCAGAAATGGCCAAGCAAGTCAAAGAACAGTTCAGGATAACACTAAACATTGGCTTTGCCATTGACAAGATTGGGCCAATAATAGCTCCTTAATCTCTACAAAGATATTGTAACCACCATTTAAAAGTGAGAAGGAGCATGGTGTTGCTGCAGGTGTTAAATTATTATATTGGTAAACCAGGGGACAGGGCTAGTAATCCCATGAGTTCAGATTCAAAACTCATTGTGGCCGCTGTGGAATTTAAATTCAGATGATAATCTGGAATTTGGGGAAATTTAAACCAGTCCTAGTAATAATGTCCAAAAAGAAACCTACCTAATTGTTGTAAAAACCCATCAGATATCCTGATGTCCTGATGAAGGTCTTGGCCCAAAACGTCGACAGTTTACTCTTTTCCACAGATGCTGCCTGGCCTGCTGAGTTCCTCCAGCAATTTGTGTGTATCACTTTAATTTTTACCATCTGTAGGTTTTCTTTTGTTTGTGATTAGATACTCTAATGTCTTTCAGGGAGACCTGTTTGGTCTGTCCAATGTGTGACTTTACCTGCATGATCGATTCCCAAGACCCTCTGAAATGGCCTGCAGGCCACTCAGTTGTATCACTAATGCTGTGTAAACAGGAGAAAATGTGAAAAAAATGCTAGAAGGTTTGAAGTATTCAAGGAACTGACTCGGCAACACCTTCTCAGGGACATTTGGGGATGGACAATAAATGTTAGCCTTGCGTTTGATACCCAGATGTTGAAATTGAATAATTAACAAAATCTTCTGTTCAATTTTATGTTTATTTTTCTTTACCATTGTTTGAGTAATATTAGGTAAGGCAGAATACAAGGTTCTTGTACTCCCAGTGGAATTACTGTACATCTTATTTTAATGTAATGTGTGGGACCATAGCTTTGCCCACAAACTGAATTACAAAATATAATCCAAAACACAAAGAAGAAATCCAAAAGCCCATGAGACAGGGAAGTGAAACTCGAACATCAGGTATATATGAATAAAAACTACAAAGTTTGAAGAAGAATTCAAAAGTAGAATTTATTTTATTTAGAAAGTAGAGTATAAAAATCTTGGCATTATTCAGAGTTTTTAAGCTGCGTTTTGTCTTTGGAATATTTTATTTAACACTTTACCTCTTTGATTCTGTATTTCTGGAAAGTGATAGCCTTTCACCTGATTTCCAATTTGGAAAACAGCTTTTCATTGGCTACGTCCATGCTCCATGCCTCCCCAACTCACCATCGATGACTGCATTGGTGCTGCTTCATGCACCCATGCTGAGCTGATCAATTTCATCAACTTTGCCTCCATCTTCCACCCTGCCCTTAAATTCACTTGGTTCATTTCTGAAATCCCTCTTCCCTTTCTTGATTTCTCTGTCTGCATCTCTGGAGACAAACTATCTACTGACATCTTTTATAAACCTACTCTTTCCCATGACTATCTTCACTATACTTCTTCCTACACTGTCTCCTGTAAAAATGCTATTCCCTTTTCTCAGTTCCTTCATCTCTACTACATCTTCCCCTTCAGGACATCAGGGATGTCCTCTTTCTTCAAAGAATGGGGTTTCCCTTTCTCGACCATTGATGTTGCTCTTAGCCACATCTCCATTTCCCAGACATCCGCACTGACTAAACCTTTCCAGCTGCCTTAACAGGGATAGAGTTCCTCTTGTCCTCACCTACCACCCCATGAGCCTCCACATTCAACACATCATTGTCTGTAATTCCTGCCATCTTCAGTGGGATCCTATCTCCAAACACATCTTTATTTACCGTCACTCCTACTCTCTGCTTTTGCAGGGATTGCTCTCTCCATGATTCCCTTGTTCATTTGTCCCTCCCCACGAATCTCCGTCCTGGCACATTTCCCTGCAAGCGACAGGAATGCTGCACCTGCCCACTTACCTCCTCCCTTACTTCCATTCAAGGCCCCAAACAGTCTTTCCATGTGAGGCAACACTTCAAATGTGAATCTGTTGGCGTCATCAATTATGTCCGGTGCTCCCTATGTGACCTGCTCTATATTTGTGCGCCCCAATGTAAAAAGGGGAATCACTTTGTCATGCGCTTCTGCAAAAAGTGGTGTTCTCTGTGCCCAGCCATTTTAATTCTTATCCTCATTTCCATTCCAACTTGGTCCATGGCCTCCACTTGCCATGATGAGGCCGTTCTCAGGGTTGGGGAGCAACATTTCACATTCCATATAGATAGCCTACAACCTGATGGTATGATCATTGATTTCTCCTTCTGGGAAATCTTTTCCCTCCTCCTCCCATCCTTCTGCTATCCCCCACTCTAGCCTCTTGCCTCTTCTCCTCCCCCTGGCACCCCTCATCCTTCACTTTCTCCCATGGTCCACTCTGCTCTCCTATCAGATTTCTTGTTCCCCAGCCCTTTACAGTTCCCACCCATCTGGCCTCAATTACCACTTTCTAGTTGTCCTCCTTCCCCTCACCCCACCTTTTTATTCTGATGTCTTCCCCCTCCCTTTCCAGTCCTGAAGAAGGGTCTCGGCCCAAATCATCAACTTCATTTATTCATTTCTGTTTATTGTTTTCATTTATTCATTTCTGTAGATATTACCAAATGTGAAGTTGAATTTCCCATCACTATTCTAACTGCCAACGATTTCCTTGTAGCTGAATATAGATAATATGTACCTTTTGTGTTGCAGGAGTTTGGCCTGAGGGATCAGATGGAACAGACATCAATGCCGTGTGCAGATCCAATGATAAAAAACTTCTCTCTACAGGCGATGACTTTGGCAAAGTACACCTGTTTTCATGTCCATGTTCACAGGCCAGGGTACGACTTGAGTTATTCATAGTCCTTCTTTAGAGTTTACCTGTCCTTTAAGATTTTCTCTGTCCTCTATAAAGCTTCGCCACTATTGTTCCATGATGCTCATGCACATAAGAAGTAGAAGCAGGAAGAGTAGGTTGCATAATTGCACCAATCCACTTCATCCAATAAGATCATGACAATTGCTGACTTCATCCCTAAATTCCCCTCTGATTTCCAAAAAGTCCTAAATTATTTCAGTCTCGGCCAAAAATATAGAACTGGATTGAGCGTCCCAGTCCTTGGAGTGGCGAGTTCCAAATTTCCTCTGGGCGGAGACATTCTGCTCCCCCTTTGCCCTGAAGGCCAACCACATGCTGAGTGCCAAGCTGTATCAATAAGCAGCAACTTGACAAATGTTTTGCTGTTGTCTAGGTGCTCCAAACCAGTAAGATTGTGCCCGCTGTCAAACGGTCCTCTAACATGTGCTGTATTGATTTCAAAAGGGAGCATACTACATTAGATACACAGTATCTTTAAAAAAACAAATAAGGATTACAACGCATGAATTACAGTGCTGTCTGTTAAAACAGGACCATTCCTACCAGACTTTGTGGGGCCTCCACAGGGTACCCCATCAGCATGGAACATATAGCTCAAATATACATTTGAAGGCACCTCTCTCCACTGCTGACTAAGCTGATGGGTATGTAATTCTAGCATCTGTGAGAAAGGTCACCAACTCCTCTGCACTTGACCACACCTTCAGTAATTCAGCTATGTGCCAGGTGAGACTCAGATCATCTGACGTAGAGAGATCCTGTCCCAGTTTGTAGCTGTTGGTAATCAGGGGCAGTTTGCCTCTTAAAGATAAACTGGGTGCTCTGGGAAATGCAGTACAGCCAGAACTGTAATTTACTGGAAGTGTGAGTATTTAGGGGCAGTTCCACTCTGTAGTCCGTGAAACTTTAATTCTCTACTCCATTGTATTTCTTTGTCTACTGCTTTTTCATGTTGGCAGTTCTTTTCCAGTATATATTTGTGCATTTTACATTATTTCTGAAGAGCTATGGCTTCAAAAGTACTTTGAAACAGGAATCGGAGGTAGTTTTGAAATGAACACTATTGATTTAAAGAGAGATGTTGTAAAGGAGCAGATCGTATGTTCTTTGTGCCCAAGGCCAAGAATTAATCAAGTGGTTTGGTCTTTGTACCTTCTGAATGGACAGCAGTGAATAGTGATACATGTGACAGGTAGTGAGGAAAGGTTTAACCAGGGAATGATTACTGGTGCCAGATATGGTTATTGCAGATTCTCAGAAACTGTTCACCTCCTGGGATTTTCATGCACAGCAGTCTCTAGAGTTTACAGAGAGTGGTGCGAAAAACAGATACAGCCTGTAAGCCGCAGTTCTGTGTGCAAAAATGCCTTGTAATGAGCAAAGTCAGAAGGCAATGACCAAACTGGTTCAAGCTGACAGGAAGTAATTAAAATAACCACATGTTTCAGCCATGGTGTGCAGAAGGTCATCTCTGAACACACAACACAGTGAGCCTTGAAGTGGATAGGCAACAACGGCAGGAGACCATGTACACTATGTACATACACTCAGTGGCCACTTTTTTAAGTATAGGAAGTATCTAATAATGGACATACTGAGTGTAGATAACAAGAGTTTCTCAGATTGGTCAATGGAAGATGCTTAACACATGCAGCACAACTTTATGAAATAAACATAATGGAATTTTGCAGACTGCAGAAAATCTCATGTGAGTGAGGTCTTGTGACCTGACATCATATAATTAAGCCTTCAGGAATGTGTTCGGTTAAGGTGGCATACTTGCTTGGAGCGACATGTGGTGAATGTTGTTGTTTTGTGTGTTTGACGGAGAGATTTTCTGAATATATTAAGGACTATCCTCTGGGTAGAATTATCAAAAGCTGTGTGCAACTTTAATTGAAATCAATCTGTTCAGGACTGACATGAGCTTAGCCTTGATCACAGCTAAGTGGTGATATACAACTGAGGTAACTAGTTCCTTTATCTGTATATTTGATACACAGTTCAAAGTAAATTTATTATCAAAGTACATATGTATTGCCATATACAATCCTGAGATTCATTTACTTGCGGGCATACTCAATAAACCCAACACGGCACAACTGGGTGTTCAACCAGTGTGCAAATAAAAAAAGAAAAAAGAAATATAAGCAATAAATGTTGAGAACATGAGATGAAGAGTCCTTAAAAGTGAGTCATCTCCATAGGTTGAGGGGGCATTTCAGTAATGGTGCAAGTGAAGTTGAAGTTATCCTCTTTGATTCAAAAGCCTGATGATTGAGGGGTAATAACTATTCCTGAAGTTGGTGGTGTGGGTCCTGAGGCTCCTGTACCTTCTTCCTGTCTTTTGGCAGCAGCGAGGGGAGAGCATGACCTGGGTGGTGGGGCTTCCTGGTGATGGATGCTGCTTTTCTGCAACATTGCTCCGTGTAGATGTGCTCGATGGGGAGAGCTTTACCTGTGATGGACTGGGTGGTAGGGTTTTCTGTTCAAAGGCATTGGCGTTTCCATACCAGGCGGTGATGTAGCCAGTCAATACACTCTCCACCAAACATGGTTTGGCGATAGAAGTTTGCGAAGATTGGCATGACATCTAAAACTCTGGCAAACTCCTAAGGAAGTAGAGGTGTGTCGTGCTTTCTTCATAATTGCACATGCGTGCTTAAAGTATGAAAATCAAACAGAAAAAAAAGACTTTTTGTTTCATTTGCAGGCTCCAGGCCACACATATGGAGGACACAGCAGTCATGTGACCGGTGTGAGCTTCCTCTACGATGACAGTCAGCTAATCTCCACTGGTGGGAAGGACATGAGTGTCATGCAGTGGAAAGTCATTTAAATTGACCTTCTGTCCTGAAATTTACTTTTGGACTTCAGAGCAAATGTAACAAATGTGGAATAATATTTGCCAGATGTTAAAACTGCAGCTAACAAAAAATAAGAGAAGTTCCTGCACTTTTACAGCCCTTGATTTGACATTTCTGCTAAACGTCAAAGATTTTACTTAAACCTCAGGAAAATCGAGCCTCTGCAAGGTTACTGGTGCATGGTGTGGTAATGACTGTATTCCGGAAAACAGACTTGATCCTGCTCTCTACGGGCTCCAGCATATTTCTACGTGGTGAAGTGAGGGTATGCCTGTGCTAATGTGCAGTATTGTTCATGAATTTACTCCAACGTATTGTCTGTGACTACAAACTTTCGTTTTAATTGGTGAGAATAAGCTGTAATAAATTGTTTACTATTGATATTGTATGCACTAAATTTCCTGTATAGATAAGTCTTTAGTAAACATACTGTATAATGTAAACACAAAAGAGGTTCTGCAGATGCTGGAATACTGTATAATGTGTCTTAAACCTATGTTTCATTTTGTATCTGTTATAAAGCATGGGGAAGCTTGACATTCAGTTGTCACATTGGCACGAGCTGCTATGTATTTTCTTCCCCCATTCCCCACCCCGCTATGTCCACACCTAAAGGGAGCCACAGTTAGATAAACACAATAATTTATTTGCAGAACCTATAACTCATGCACTCTAAGCTTGCAGAGACAGAGAGAACGAGCTTACACTTCTATGAGTGTGCAACGTCTGCTCCTCCTCTGCCCTCACCCCATTCCCTCCCTAGGAGTATGCTGTGTGCATGGAAATTTCCCCATTGTAAACAAAGCTGACTGCTTGCAAGGAAAAATGCAGGCAGGGGTTTAAACAGAGCTGGCGAAACAGCTCACACTTTCAGCAAAATCAGAACATGCAGTTTACATTTGAAATGTATGTAGAGATTTTTTTTTATTAAATGAAACTTATTGGTACATTCTTTTAACACTAAACTTCAAAAGCCTGTTCTGTGAGTCTTCATCAATAAATCAAAATTGCTGAAAGGTACCATTGTGAGTAGGTGTCTGCACTTTTCTAACCTATACAGGATAAGCGATATTTAAAATGAATTTCAGTTTAAAGATTTATTGCTTGTGAATTTGCACATTTTGCAAATATATGCAAAATTAGCTATCGAACACACAGCAAATTAATCAAATGTGCATCTTATTTACATCCTAAGTCAGAAAAAAAGGCAGGAGGTGACCTCCACATAATGGAGATGATAACCACATGAGCATGCAAGCAGAAGCCATTGAAGCCAATATGCTCTCATATATTAGAGAGGATTGGATGGGAAGGGGCCGGTGGAAAAGAGAGGATAGAATTTCAGTGGTGTTCCTCCAGGCTCCATCAATCTAAATGAGCTTTAGGGATGTGATGCAGTGATTTATGCAGGTATGCCTGGGAGTCTCTTTATCTGCCCCCAAAGTTATAATGGGAGGTCATGACAATCAGTCATAGAGCACTGCAGTACAGCCAAAGGACATTTTGCCCCATAAGTGCTTAATAAAAATGTAAGATCAACAACATCAGAGGCAGTAAAGTGAGGATGTAGTTGCAAACGTGAAATTTCTTATTCAGTGACTAATGCAATCCTATTGTGATAGGAAGAATGGAAAATCAAGAGGTTTCATTCAGGGAATGGTCCCAGCAATCAGATCATATTACAAAGAGGCAAAGTAATCCAGGACATTCGAGAAAAAGTGAAGCTGGATTGAGCCGGTAGGTACAAGGAGCCAGGAGATCCAAATTATTATTTTATGAACAGTGACTGGTGGGCGCCATACCAGCTTAACAACGTGACACAGCTACACCCTGGGTCGTCGGAGCTCAGAGTTCAGTTCAGGAGTCTCTGTACGTCCTTCCCTTGGTATGCGTGGCTTTCCCCAGGGGCTCAGGTTTCCTCCCACAGTCCAAAGACGTGCCAGGTAGGTTTATTGGTCATTGTAAATTTCCCCTGATGAGGTTAGGGGTAAATCGGGGTTGCTGGGGTGACATGTCTCGAACAGCCTTCTCCGCGCTGTGTTACTAAAATCCAGATAATCAACAGCACTTTTTCACTTCTATATCAGCACGCAACCCCACACCTGTAAAAGCTCATTTAATATTCTACACCTCCTTTGTTAATTTTTTTTACTTTTAAAGGTATTTTTTCTAACAGCGTTCTAACTGCATTCCCTTGCTCTACTCTCTGCAGATTTTAAATCCAAAATTCTACTCCCTGTGTCAAGACTCACCTGAAGTTTAACACTCCTGTGCTCACAGGCTAAAAATGCTGAGTAAATTCTGCCTCATTCTGCCTGAACCATCCGCATTTTCCAGTGTTATCCCTCTGGGTTTCCCTGAAGTTCACAGTTGTAGCCTTGATCTGTGGAATCCCCTCCCTAAATGCCACCTGTTCTCTCTATATCTTTTACTTCTATTACTTACCTTTAAAACATGCCTCAATAACCAAATGCTTACCCCAATATCTGCTTATCTAAGTGATAATACTTCTGAGAAGCACTATGGGACATTCTATATATTGACAGTGTTGCTTTTGACACTGCTGAAGGATACAAGTCCATGCTAGATAGCAGAAGCAGAGGAAACTGGTTAATGGATCAGCACAAGGGCAAAATTAGTTGATGGAGAGCTGGAAAGAGAGAAAACTTGGAGTAAAGGAGGATAGGGAAAAAGAAGCATTAGAGATTGGAGATCTTAAAGCCTCCACTAAACCCACCAGGAAAACCTTGCATATTACAGTGGATTTACTTTGAAACCACAGGTCAACTGTATTTGATTTTCCTGTGCACGTGCTGTAGGGTGAAATTTGCAAATATCTAGGCCATTCAACTTTTGTAGCAATACAATAAGTGATCTATTATATATTCTAACTGAAAGCTGAACGTTCCAATGCTTAGTAAATAAAAACAATGTTTGCTACTCTGTTTCTAATAGTAACAATTTTAACTTGCTGATGTAAGTTATGCTCAGATGGAGATTTGTAAATTAATTGGATTTAGCATCCACTTGATGAAGGAGGGTGAAGTTAGGGCAATTATAATGAGCTGATTTCATAGGTAAAAGAGTTGAATGGAACACTCTGGGAAAAAATGTGAACATATGGCAACGCAAACACTACGATGTTAGAAACTGCGTGGTATGTACAGATGGACAGAGACCGAACACTTCCAAAGGACAGCCCAACTTAATGTTTGCGGTTCAGAGACCAAAGAGATTGTCGCTTTACTAGCAGCAGCTCCCGAAGAGCTAAAGTGTTTAAGACATCAAGAAGTTTTTAGAAAACATCAGGGAAGAATGGCCTTACTGAGGAGACTTCTAAATGTAGATGGGTATGTGTGATAAAGTTTCAGTGAAATGTTTTCCATTTAACTAGATGTTCAGTTGGCTAAATCCAGAATATTAGTGTAATCACGATTTTAATCCTGGTGTTAAAAGGAATGGATAACACGGTATCTCAAGGCTCCCTGAAATACTGCACTTCACTTCCACCCACCTTCCACCCTCAAATTTATGACTGTACATTTTTGACATGTACGATCTTTCTCCATAACATCAGATGGCAGTGTCATGATCACACTGTGTTTGTCATCAGCTTCACTGAAAAACCTTACAAATGTATCGACCCCCTCCCCACCCCAGCATAAATGTAATGAGTTGCCTCCTGCCGCAGCCTTCCTTGACCCTTCATGATAATATATAAGATAAATAAGATTTTAATGTATACTTTACTGAAAGCCAATGTCTACCAATTAAAAATATTTGATTCTCTGGTTCCAGCTTCAGACTGTAGACACCGGGGAAATTATAAACCAATATGTAAAATTTCTGTGAATTTTGCTCATTCAAATTACTCTGAAATAAGATGAACTGGGCAAAGTTTAGTTTGTAATGTAAGAAGATCAAAATATCTGAAGTTGTGAAAATAATCCAGGTTCAATTTGATTTGGACTGTACTCCTGAAAGCCTTCACCTTCAGGAATCAGTTAGTTTGTCCTTTAAATGAAAGACAAACACCTGTTTAATGATTTCCTCAATCTGAATATGCCAGTTGACTGACCTGGCAAATATGAACACACGAGAAGCAGAGACTTATCTTTAAGAAATTGTGAAATTAAATTAAATTAAAACCAAAGCATTTCGGAATTGGCTTAACTCAGTAAGTAAATTGTTATTTCTGGCTTTTGCCAATGTTTAAACGTGTCTAGCATATTTAAAAATAATCCATGATGCACTAAATTATTTACAACAATTTTGAAAATGCCCATATTAGTGTTTCAAGTATTTCCAAAAAACAAATATTTTTAACAAATTATTTATATTTTACAACAGTTTGTTCATATTATGATTTTGGTTTTTATAATTTATTATGAATAATATCATTGAAATAAAGGTTAACCCGAAAATGATGTTGAAAATTGTGTCTTTTCTTTCTTAAAGTTCTCTAAATAGGGTTCATATATTTTAATGGCGAAATTTAAGGAGCAACCAAGAAAGGATCTTCTGTAGATTTTTTTAAAATTTAATTTTCTTTCTTTTTTTTCTCATTCACACTGAGAGGTGGGGATGCCAAACAGGATAGTGGAATGCTCCTCTTGCGGGATACGGGAAGGCAGGGAGACCTCCAGCATCTCTGATGACTACAACTGCAAGAAGTGCAACCAGCTACAGCCTCTTACACACCAGGTTAAGGAATTGGAGCTGAAGCCAGATGAACTCTGGACATTCGGAAGGCTGTGGAGTTGATTGGCAGATGATACTCCCAAGATGCAGGACTAAAGTAACTGGGTGGCTGTCAGGATGGGGAAAGGGGAATTCAATGTTAAGGGAACAGACAGGAGGTTCTGTGGACGAGAAAGAGATTTCTGGATGATATGTTGCCTCCTGAGTACCAGAGTCAGGAACAGTTTGGATCAAGACAACAGCATTCTTAATTGGAAGGGTGAGCAGCCAGAGATGATGTTCCATTTAGGTTTCAATGACATAGGTAGGAATGGTGATGAGGTCCTGCAAAGCAAGTTCAGGGAGTTAGGAGGTAAGTTAAAGAACCACCAAGTTAAAGAACAGAACCACTAGGATTGTGTTCTCAGGATTGCTATGCATGCCAAGTACTAGTGAGGTCAAAAATAGGAAGATCATACAGTTTAACACATGGCTAAGGAGTTGGTGCAGGAGGGAGAGCTTCATATTTCTGGATCATTGCACTCTCTTCTAAGGAAGTTGGGACCTGTTAGGGCAGGACAGTTTGCACCGGAACTAGAGGGCCAATATTGTTGTGGGAAGGTTTTCAATGCAAATATTGTAGGAAAGGCAGGTGAGCTTAGGAAATGATCACCACATGGAATTATGATATTGTTGCCAGTATTGGGACTTGGTTGAGGAAGGGCAAGATTGGCAGCTCAGTGTTCCAGGGTTTCATTGTTTTAGATGTGATGGAATGGGAAGGAGAGTTGTTGCTCATCAGGGTAATGTCACGGCACTGCTCAGTCAGGTCAAATTGGAAAGCTCATCTAGTGAGGATAGATCGGTGAAACTAAGAAAGGGATGACCATATAAATGGGATAATATTATAGATCACCAAATCGTCAGCAAAATTTAGAAGAGCAAATTTGCCAAGAGGTCGAAGAATGTTGTAAGAAGTAGATGATATGAATTTTCCACATGTTGACTGGGATAGAGTTTCCCAAAAGTGTTCAGGAAAGTTTCCTTAATCAGTACCTAGTGATTGCTCATTGGCTGAGAAACTGAAGGAGCTGGACTTGGTGAGGATCATGCTGCTGCTTGATTAGGAGGTGTCAGAGGAATTAGTGCTCAAAGGCAGTGGGCAGTTTAGCAGCAAATGATCATCTTAGTCACTTCCCTTGTGATTCAAGACCCCGCTGGACATTGCTAAGGTGGAATACTGCAAGTCTGATCCACTAGTTTATTGGCAGGTGGCAGGGGAGCTTTGTGGCTTTGGTCACAGCAAGGGTTAGGCATCCAGCCTGTCACCTGTTCACAGCTGCCCAGGGGAGAGGTGTTGGAGGCGGTGCTGCCCCCCATTCTCCGCTCACCAGAAGACAATCTGTGTTGTATTTGACTCCAGACTGCTACAGCAGTCATGGACTCATTGTCTTGAAATATATGTTTTTCATGTGACTCTATTCTCCTGATATATATGCTTTCTGTCTTATATGTGTCATATATGCCTCTGTATTTTGCATCTGTATTTACTCATAAGCTGGACACAGAGTCTATAGGAGTGAGGTAACACAACAGTAAGGTCTGACCCTATACCGATTACAAAAGAGGAGGCATTTGCTGTCTTGATGCAAGTTAGGGTGGATAAATCCCTAGTTTCTGACAAGGTGTTCGTTTGGACCTTGTGGGAGTACTGTGATGCCAAAATTGCAGGTGCTCTAGCACTCTGACAGGCTGCATCACTGTTTGGTATGGAGAGCTTCTGCACAGGACCGAAAAAAGCTGCAGAGGGTTATAAATTTATTCGACTCAATCTCAAGTACTAGCCTACAAAGTACCCAGGACAACTTCAAGGAGCAGTGTCTCAGAAAGACAGCGTCCATTATTAAGGTCCTCCAGCACCCAGAGCATGGCCCTTTTCTCACTGTTACCATCAGGTAGGAGGTACAGAAGCCTGAAGGCACACACTCAACGATTCAGGAACAGCTTCATCCCCTCTGCCATCCAATTCCTAAATGGATATTGAACCCGTTAACACTACCTCATTTTTTTAAATATATATTATTTCTGCCTTTGCATGATTTTTAATCTATTCAATATACATAAAATGTAATTGATTTATTTATTTATTTATTTATTTATTTATTTTTAACTTCTATATTACGTGTTGCATTGAATGCTGCTGCTAAGTTAACAGATTTCACAACACGTGACGGTGATAATAAACCCAATTCTGATTCAGACTCTTCTGGAATTTAAAATGTCCTCAGCAACAAGTGCTGGAGGATTGGAGGATAGCTGATATTGTTCCATTGTTAATCAAAGACTCTAAGAATAAACTGGGAAATTATAGCCCAGTGAGCCTGATGTTAGTAGTGGATAAGTTATTGGAAGGTATTCCAATGGACTGGATATACAAGTATTTGGATAGACAGGGACTAATTAGTGAGAGTCAGCATAGCATTGTGTGTGGTAGGTCATCTCTAACCAATCTTATAGAGTTTTTTGAGGAAGTTACCAGGAAAGCTGGTCAAAGCAAGGCAGTGGATGTTGCCTACATGGACTTTTGCAAGGCCTTTGACAAGGTCCCACATGGGAGGTTGGTCAAGAAGATTCAGTCACTTAGCATTCAGGATGAGATAGTAAATTGGATTAGACTTTGGCTTTGTGGGAGAAACCAGAGAGTGGTAGAGGATGGTTGCCTCTCTGACTGGAAGCCTTTGACTAGTGGTGTGCCGCAGCGATTGGCACTGAGTCTGTTGTAGTTTGTCATCTATATCAACAGTCTGGATGATAATATGGTTAACTGCATCAGAAAAATTGTGGATGATACCAAGGTTAGGGGTATAGTGGACAGCAAGGAAGGCTCTCAAAGTTTGCAGTGGGATTTGGACCAGCTGGAAAAATGAGCTAACAAACAGCAAGTAGAATTTAATGCAGACAAGCATAAGGCATTGCATTTCAGGAGGACAAACTGTGAATGGTAGAGCACTGAGGAGTGTGGAAGTAGAGAGAGATCTGTTGAAGTTGTGTAAGACATTGGTGAAGCCCAATTTGGAGTACTGGGTGCAGTTCTGGTTCTCCTACCTACAGAAAAGATGCAAATAAGATTGAAAGAGTGCAGATAAAGTTTACATGGATGCTGCCAGAATTTGAGCACTGGAGTTATAGGGTAAGGCTGAATAGGTTAGGACTTCATTCCCTACTAGACTGTAGGAAAATGAGGGGAGATTTGATAGAGGTATATAAAATGATGAGAGGAATAGATAGGGTAAATGCAAGCAGGCTTTTTCACTGAGGTTGGGTGAGGCTAGAACTGGAGGTGATGGGTTAAGAATGAAAGTAAAATGTTTAAGGGGAACATGAGATGGAACTTCCTCACTTAGAGGGTGGTGAGAGTATGGAACAAGTTGCCACCAGAAGTGTTGTATGCAAGGTTGATTTCAACATTTAAGAGCTTCTGGGCAAGTACCTGGATGGAGGGGTATGGAAGTTGATAGTTTGAATGCAGGTCGATGGGATTAGGCAGATTAATCATTTGGCATTGACTGGCTGGGCAAAGGTCTGTTTCTGTGCTGTGCTACTCTACGACGGAATTACTCTAAACAGTCCGCAGGTTAAAAATTTTTGAACTACTTCTTCAAAAGTGCAATTTCCCAAATCACTTTTAAAATAAAACCATAAGATATAGGAGCAGAATTAGGCCATTTGGTCCATTGAGTCTGCTCCACCATTTCATGATGGCTGATCCAATTTTCCTCTCAGCCCAATCTCCTGCCTTTTCCCCATATCCCTTCATGGCCTGACCAATCAAGAATCTATCAACCTCTGCCTTAAATATACTTAAAGACTTCGCCTCCACAGCTGCCCGTGGCAAAGAATTCCACAGACTCACCATCCTCTAACTAAAGTAATTCCTCTTCATCTCTGTTCTGAAATGATGCCCCTCTGTTCTGAGGCTGTGTCTTCTGGTCTTAGACTCATCCACCATAGGAAAGACATTCTCTCCACATCCACTCTATCAAGGCCTTTCACCATTTGATAGGTTTCAGTGAGATCACCCCTCATTTGTTTGAATTCGAGTGCATACAGGCCCAGAGCCATCAAACACTCTTCATATGACAAGCCATTCAATTCTGGAATCATTTTTGTGAATCTTCTTTGAACCCTTTCCAGTTTCAGCACATCCTTTCTAAGATAAGGTGCCCAGACCTGCTCACAATACTCCAAGTGAGGCCTCACCAGTGCTTTATAAAGTCTCGACATTACATCCTTGCTTTTATACTCTAATCCTCTTGAAAATAATGCTAACATGCATTTGCCTTCCTCTCCACAGATCCACCCTGCAAATTAGACTTTAGAGAACCCTGCACAAGGACTCCCAAGTCCCTTTTGCACCTCAGTTTTTTGTGTTTTCTCTCTATTTAGAAAATAGTCAATCTTTTCATTTCTTCTACCAAAATACATGACCATACACTTCCCTTCACTCTATTCTATCTACCAGTTCTCTGGCCATTCTCCTAATCTGTTTAAGTACTTCTGTGGTCTCTCTACTTCCTTAAAACTACCTGCCCCTCCATCTATCTTCATATCAGCTGCAAACTTAGCAATAAAGCCATCAATTACATCCTCCAAATCATTGACATGTAATGTAAAAAGAATCAGTCCCAACAATGAACCCTTTGGAATACCCCTAGTTACAGGCAGTTAATCAGAAAAGGCTCCATTTATTCCAACTATTTGTTTCCTGCCAATCAGTCACTGCTTTATCCATGCTGGAATCTTTCCAGTTTTAACATATAGCTGTCCTACCTACTTGATAGGGAGAGACAATTGCCCTAAACTTTGTTTCCTTAGAAGTGTAATTACAATTCTGAGATGGAATCTTATTTCGTGTTACTTTCTGTTGTATTGACACAGTCACATGATCATGTTCTCTATTTGTCCTTCCTAAAACTCGTAGAGGGAAGGTAATCTATTGCATTTGGTTCTCTAATATTCTCCACTGCCCATTCTTCAAATAAAGAAGTCTCGTAAATGAACAATACGAATTAAGCAAGCCTTTGAGCTAATACACAATTAATTGGGAAGTAGTTTACAAGAACATCCCATTAATATAATTTTGTGTTATTTGTGTCTTGTGCTTCTTGTTTTGGACCTTCTTTTACTGTGATAGTGTTACAATAGAAAAAAATTGATGGTTACTATAAATTGATAATTCACTGTGAATTATTAATCTTATATGACACATCAAAAATTCTATTCCTGCCACACTGGACACTCAGCAACATGGTTACTGACAGAACAGATCTACGAAAGATGCCTTTGTATCTGTCATGCATCTAGCCCCGACACATCTAGAGAACATGGTCACTTAGGTCAGAATGTTGTTTCTGGATTTCAGTTTGTCCCATCGATCTTGGTGAACAAACTCCTTCTCCTCAGTTTAAACACACCACTGTGCAACTGGGTGTTGGACTTCTTAACCAACAGACCTCAGATAGTCAGGCTGCACAAATGTTCCTCCCTCACCATCACCCTGAACAGGGGCGCCCCCCCCCCCCCAGGGCTGTGTGCTGAGCCCACTGTTGTATGCTCTCCTCACATAGCCAAACATCCAAATAATCACATTGTCAACTTCAACACAACAGTGATGGGACTCAACACCAACAATGATCAGAGAAAAGGTGGAAGGGCTCGAAGTCTGATTCCAGGCAAATAACCTCTTCCTCAATGTCAACAAGACAAAAAGGATGGCTATCGACTTCAGGAGAACTTGCTGCTCTCATACGCCTCATCGACAGCATAGCAACGGAATCCGCAAGCAGTTTCAAACTCCTGGGAGAGCACATCTTGCACAACCCCTCATGGTCCCAGAACACTATCAGGAAAGCTCACCAATGCTTCTACACTCTAAGGAGGCTGAAGAGAGCCAGACTATGTACATCAATACTCCATACCTTCTACAGACGTGCAGTAAGGAACATCTTAACATGCTGCATCACTGCATGGTGTGGAAAACGGGTAGTAAAACCTGACCAATGCATCACTGGCACCAGCCCACCCACCATCGAGGGCATGCATACCTAAAGATTCCAGAGAAAGGCAAACAGTAGCATGAAAGATCCCACCAACCCTGCTCATGGACTGATTTCCCCATTCCCATTAGGGAGGAGGCTATGTAGTATCCTTGCCAGGATCACTCAGAAACAGTTACTTTCCCCAAGCAGCAAGTCTGATCAATACCTCCACCCATTAACCTACCCCACCACCACCACCACTACTTTATCCTTTCCTGTCAGGCTCACCTTATGTAGACACTCCCATGCATAGCGTCACTTTATGGGCATAAAATTTAATCCATACCTAGAAGTGATCCTATAAATTGAGTGGAAAAGCAAATTGTGCAGAGTATTCTGAGAATCTGCAGAGAGATATAGGTAGGTTAAGTGAGTGGACAAGGATCTGGCAGATGGAGTACAATGCTGGTAAATGTAAGATCATCCGCTTTGGAAGGAAAAATGGAAGATCAGGTTATTATTTAAATGGTAAAAGATTGTAGCATGCTGCTATGTAGAAGGACTTGGGAGTGCTTGTGCACAAATCACAAAAGGTTGGTTCGCAGGTGCAGCAGACTATTATGAAGGCTACTGGAATGTTGGCCTTCATTGCTAGAGGGATTGAATTTAAGAACTGGGAGGTTATGCTGCAACTGTGCAGGGTTCTGGTGAGGCCACACCTGGAGTACAGCATGCAATTCTGGTCTCCTTACTTGAGGAAGGATATATTGGCCCAGTGAAGAAGTGGAGGCAACTTCAGTACTGTATGTACTGTATACTTAAGACAAGGTCAGATAGATTTTTGCATAGTAGGGGAATTGAGGGTTACGGGGAAAAGGCAGGTAGATGGAGATGAGTCTATGGTCAGATCAGCCATGATCTTATTGAATGGGGGAGCAGGCTCGACGGGCCAGATGACCTACTCATGCTCCCATTTCTTATATTCTTATGTTATGGGGAGAAGGCCAGAGAGTGGGGCTGAGGAAGGGGAAAAAGGATCAGCCATGATTCAATGGTGGAGCAGACTCGATGGCTCCTATGTCTTGTGGTTATGGTATTTATATTTATTGTGGTTTTCTTATGCCACATTAGATCTGAAGTTACAATTATTTCTCTTTTTCACCTGAGTACTGGAAATGACATTAAACAATCTTGAATATATTTAATTTGCTATTGCAATCATCTTTGAATAAGGTAAAAGGCAAACAACCAAAAATAGGAGTAATATTGTTTAAAAGTTAGAAACATTACTTTTCTGAGTATCAAACAAGAAAGATGAATCTGGATAATACAGGTTTTAGAAAAACAGAGACAACTGAAAATAATAATAGCATCATACAATATAGAGTACAAAAAACCTTCTCTATCACATGTCTATGTACTCTTATCCTAACATTAGTTTCACTGCTATCTATTCTACTGACTGATGCGAGGAGATGCCTCTCCACCCAAACTCACTTTATCACCAACAGTCAAAAAAGAATCAACATATATTCAACCCATATTCAATACAGGAAATAAGAAGAAGAAATATGTACTTATCAGAAGGCAGATAAATCACCTGGATCAGATGGACTACACCCATGGGTTCTGAAAGAGGTAGCTGAAGATATTGTGGAGGGATTAATAATGATCTTTTAAGAACCACTGGATTCTGGAATGGTTCAGGAGTTGCAAATGTCACTTATCTCTTTCAAGTTGAGTCAGTGGTATTGATGAGGGGGGTGTGTACTCTTGTCTTTTGATCTCCTGAAGTCAATGATCATCTCTTTTGTTTTAGAAGTGTTAAGGACCAGGTCATTGTCCTTACACCACTCCGTCAGATGATCCACCTCGAGCCTGTAGGCTGTTTCATCCTCGTCTGAGAGCAGGCCAACCACTGTGGTATTATCCGCAAATTTAATTATGGAGTTGGAGGTGCAGCCATGTGTGAAGAGTGTGTAGGGCATGGGGTTCAGTACACAGCCCTGAGGGGTGTCTGTTTTTAAGATGAGGGTAGTGGAGGGGTGCTTATCAACTCTGACTTGCTGTGGTCGGTCTGTGAGAAAGTCCATGACCCACGAGCACAGGGAGGAACCAAGGCCAAGAGAGTTCAGTTTGCTGACCAGTTTATGGGGGATGACTGTGTTAAATGCAGAACTAAAGTCCACAAATAACATCCTCACATAAGTGTTCGGTTCCTCGAAGTGAGTCAGAGCAATATGGAGGGCTGTTGTGATTGCGTCCTCTGTGGATCGGTTTGCCCGGTAGGCAAACTGGTGTTTGTCCAGATCAGGTGGGATTGTAGCCTTACTGTGTGAGAGCACAAGTCTCTCAAAGCACTTCATGGCAACGGGTGTCAGCGCTACAGGGCGATAGTCATTCAGGCACTTCACAGCTGATTTTTTGGGCACTGGGATGATGGTGGAGGTTTTAAGGCATGTTGGAATAGCAGCTTGTTGCAGTGAGAGGTTTAAAGATACTTGTGAACACCTCAGCAAGCTGGTCGGCACATGACTTAACCTATAATGAAGTGTTTCGAGAGGCTGGTGATAACACATATCAATTCCTGCCTGAGAAGAGACTTGGATGCACTTCAATTTGCTTGCCTACACAACAGGTCCACAGCAGATAGCATCTTCTCGGCTCTTCACTCAACACTGGAACAGCTGGGCAGCAAAGATACGTACATCAGGATGCTCTGTATCAACTACAGCTCAGCATTCAATACCATCATCCCCTCAAAGCTAATCAATAAGCTTCAAACCCTTGGTCTCAATACTTCATTGTGCAATTGGATCTTCAATTTCCTCATCTGCACACCCCAGCCAGTTAGGATAGTCGTGGACTCACTTTCAAGGATTCTTCAACTCATCTTCTCAATAATTATTACTTAATTTATTATTAATAATTTCTTCTTGTATTTGCACAGTTTGTTGTCTTTTGTACACACAGTTGGTGCAGTCTTGCATGGATTTTGTTACATTTATTGGATTTTTTGTGTATGCCTCAGGGTTGTGTATGGTGATGTACATGTACTTTAATAATTTTTATAATTTATATATATATATATATATAATTTTTAATAATTTTTGAACTTTCTTATACTGGTATGTGGGAGAAATGTAGATATAACTTGCTTTAGCTTATTGTCCTGAAGCTAATTGGTCTTCACCAATACATCAAACTTGAACCTTATGCAGTTGGGCGTGGTCTAATTCTCAGCAAACATAGCTTTTGTACTTGTTAGAGTGATTTTTTGGGGTTTCACACATATAACAAATAACTTCAGCCACCAATCTTCAAATCAGAATATAGATTGTAGATTAAATTTAAAATGTTGCTTTGAACACTAGGTCCTAAAAGCCTTGAACCACAGACTTGAACATCAGGTGCTGATTATTATACATTTAGAGGTCTATGGTATGGGTGCGAATTGGGAAGTATGAAGTTTGTGTGTAGTTTCAAAGAAAGCATTTTGGATGCATTGTAAATATGGAATTGTCCCTTGATGTTAAGCACATAAAATGTCAGGTAGTGTTGGGCCAGCCAGACCTTCTCCACCAAAATGTTTTCAATATGATGACCGCTTGTTTTGTCAAATAAAGAGGCTGCTTCATGTCTACCAGTACCTTTCTCCAGTGATTTAATTCACACAACAACGTTTGGTGTCAGAAGTGAGATACCTTTGTGTGACCCATCATGTGGCCAGCAGTCTTTGGGGTCCAAGTGAGTGAGTATTTTTAAAATTAGCACTCCGCTTGGATCTGCTCGGGTCAGTGGCACACAGGAACGTGAGAGATCACAATCACGGAGAGCTGAACAGGTGGATATAAAAATAAAATTGTGTGCCTGCATGTGTGTTCACGTAAGAGACGGGGCCACCAGTTGTGAAGAGTAGTTATTGAAGGTTTGGGACACTAGAGTGGGGGCATGTGTTCTCATTCCGGGAGGGGCATTTTGCAAGAGTGATGCAAAGGACTACAGCAGGCACCAGGAGTTCAGGCACAGATTGCAGAGGACGAACTCTGTGGTTTTAAGTATGTGCTATTTAACTGGTACCTGTCTTTTATTTTTTGTGTATTGTGGAAATTGAGATATTTCAGGGAGAGGTTTTACCTAGATATATCTGTCAGGGTGGCACCTATTGAGGTCAGGTAAAGTCAGGTGATGATCCGAGCCAGCCCTTGACCCTGATTGTGACCATTCATAAACCTGTCACCCCTGGGGAGAAACAAATCATTTTGTCTAAGTTGCTCTCTGTCAAAGTCACGTGTGGGAATTTGGAATTGTGGCGCAAGTTCGAGGAAGTGGTTGAAACTCACCAGATACATCCTAAAGATATACAGGTGTTGGTAAAAGCGAAATGCCCAAGGAATATGTGGGACAGGATGCCCAGGGGGTGTGGGATGGTACCTGGGCAACTACCAGGAATGCCAGCAATGAAGAAAGATATTGCTCTTCTAGAGGGCAAGTTAGGCAGCAACAGGGGGGAGGTGAGAGTAACTGGGGAATGATAATGACAGTAATTCAAAAAGCTGAGGAGACGGCCATGGATTATGCAGAACATAAATATTGAGCATATGAGGAGTATTCTAGGTTGGATAATCCAGGGAGGGATGACCCAGTCTTCCTGAAAATGCTGAAGGAAGGCCTGAGTTCAGCCCAGCAGGAAGTTTTAGATTTGGGAATAACGGTAGGGTCGACCTACTCTGCGATAGTTTCCTGGGCCAGTGAGAGAGTCCAAAGAAAGTACGAGAGAAATCGTAAAGTGGCGGTAGTGGATCAGCTGCTGTGGTGTCGCAGAGGGTTTGCTTTGTGTGCTGGCAGCCAGGGCACACAGCAAGGAACTGCTGGAATAGAAATGGGAGGGTAACGGAGTTGATACGCTACAGCTGTGGCCTATCAGGACATGGTTGGAGGCAGTGCCCAAAAAAAGAGGAAAGAAAAACAGGTGAAAGTCACAACATCCATGCAATCTCTCACTCCATCAGTGCGTGAAGATGGCTTGTATATCAGAAAATGATGTGGTGACAGCCCTGACTGTCAGTGCTGATGACCCGTGGGTATACTCTACCCAACAGCATTGTTAGGGGGCCAGCAATGCAATATGTTAGTGGACACGCGGGCATCAGTATCAGTAACTGACCCACCCTTGCCAACAACCGAACAGGCTGCTTATATTATGGGTGTAGGAGGAACAACAGTGAAAGCAGACACCTGTACTTGAGTTTGGCAGGGTGCAGCTTCCAATATATTCCCGTGCCTGTCCAAGTAATGAGGGTACTATCCTGGGAATAAGGGAAGCAGGGGCCATTATAGATTAGGAAAGGGAAAAATAATATGGACAAGCCCGGGGCAGTGAACACATAACACCAACAGAGTACGCAGCATAGTCAATGAAGCCACAGCTGCCCTGACCCTCAGAGACTGGAGCCAGGTTGGTTTCTATGGGTTACTTTGTCAGCAGTTCCCATCGGTGTGGGCTAGACACAAGCAAGGTTGTGGTCAAGTAAAGATAAACCCAGTTAAAATAGAGGGCGGCCTGCGTACACCCCCAAGCTGTATTCTATAAAAAGCAGTTGTTTGTAAGTCAGTGACGATGGTTAGGGACACTAGAATGAATCCCGCAAACACCAGCCTAGAGCGGGAGGTGCACGAGTGCCAAATAGAAATAGAGCAGGAAGAAGGTGTTGGTGTGAAGGGAACACCTCTGGAAGGGGAGGCAGGGAAAATGTTTATAGGTGGTCTCGGAGTTACATAGACGGTACAGGGTGGAAACAGCCAGAGAGTTGCTCAGCTCGGGTGGTGGAACTGGTGGCACTGACGGAAGAACTGCTCCACAGTGAAGGCAAACGATCAAATATATATACACACACATGCCCTCGGGGTGGTGCGTGATGATCTGATGGCATGGGCACGGCGAGGGTTTGGATCCTCAACAGGGGCAGGTATTCAGCACGGGCACCTGATTCATCAATTGCTGGAAGCAGTGAGTCTGCCAGCAGAGGTGGCAGTAATCAAAGTGAGAGCTCACCAGGAAGGGGAGAGTGAGGAGCTGAAAGGAAATGAGTGGGCAGACATTACTGCAAAGAAGGTGGCAGAGGAACAAGGGGCAATTGAAATTGAAAGTGTGCAGGAAGAAACGACTGAAACCAGATTAGTAAAATGATATGAAGAGTTGGAGGCAGAAGGAGAATGGGGGAGAAAGGGAGCAAAGGAAGGAGCAGGTGGGAGCTGGACCCCTGGGGAGGGAAGAGTCACGGTGGTCCCACCATGTCTTCGGCAGATACTATCATGGGGTGATGCATCAGCGATCACAACCCTCTGGCAGGACTGGTGGTGGCCAGGGATAGGCGGGGGTGTTGAGAAATTCTGCTACTGTTGTATGATTTGTACCTTAATAAGGGCGTAAAGCTACAGCTGGCAAACCAGCCATGGCCCAGAGAACCCTGAGAAAACAGGTAGATGGACTTCACGGGGCCCCCGTCAAAAAGCAGGAGGCAAAGCTACAGTCTAGAAATAATGGATCACTTCACCTGGTGGGGAGAAGCTTTCCAACAAGGGACCACTGCACAGATTCTAGTTCGGGATTTCCTCCCAAGGTGGGAACCCCAGTCCAGGTGGACTTGGATCAGGGAGCACAGGGAAAGTGATGAAGGAAATGTGCCAACTGTTAGGGATTTGGCAATGGTTCCACGTACCCTACCACCGTCAGAGCTCAGAAACGGTGGAAAGGATGAACCGAACAATCAAGAATTCCTTAGCCAAAGCTATAACCAAGATGGGAAAGACATGGGTTGATGTATCACCAGGAGTCCTGATGAGATTGCGAGCAACCCCAAACTGCACACTGGGTCTCAGCCCCTACGAATTATTGATGGGGCGAGCAATGCGACTCCCCTATGGGGTAATTTCGGGTGGCAGGGAGCCTGGGGATTACAGGGATAGAATGACACAGTATGTGAAAGACCTTAGTAACCAACTTAAAGTGTTGAAAGGCTGAGTAAAACAACAGCTGTACTTTGCTAATCAGAGAGAGCTGGAGGGAAAGGGGATAGTCCTCCCACAGCCCGGTGACCAAGTCATAGTGAGGGTACTGCGTGAAAGGGCAGAGTTTGTTCCCAGATGGATAGGGCCATCGACGGTACTTTCTGCAAGTGACACTTGTGTCTGTGTGCAGACTCAGCGAGGCAGCCAGTGGAAACACCGGACTCTAGCTAAACCGTAAGACTCGCCTTCTTGTTGCTCCCACAGACAGAGTGGGGGCATCAAGTGTACCCAGTAACCGTGTAATTACAAAGAACCTCAGAGATGAACACCAGCTGATCACAAATGATAGAAACACACCCACAGCAAACGCGAAGGCAGAAGACACTGAGAGCGTGACAGAATCTGTGAATAATTTGCCAAAGTGTAATGGTGATGGTACTCTGTAATGAAGGTTGCTTGCCGAAGGTAGATGATTAGTTGAATAGCATAGAATAGAAAAGATATTGGGAAAAATAGATGGCGAGGGACTTAAGTTAAAACAGAGGTATCAGGTCCCATGGCTTCAGTGGCATGGCAGACTGAGGAAGATCACACATGGCAGCTGAAGCCAGTCACTCCCAGCCTGAATGGGGAGTGAATACAAATGAACTGGGCCCTTTCAGTGGCTGGGCCAGCAGTTCGGAAGGGTGTGCTTCTAGAAAGAGGTCCTTGCAGTCATTCAAATGGAAATCTCCCCAACCCCTTCCTGTACGTCAATGACAGGGCCTGTGAGCCTGATGTACTTACCTTGCTGGTGCCCCTGGAAAGAGACCAGAGATCTCCTCTGGTCTCCCTCCAATGACAACACACCCCTTCTGAGATATGGGGCCCAAAATTGTTGACAATAGTATCCTAACTAGTATCTTATAAAGCCTCAACATTATCTACTTCCTTTTAAATTTTATTCTCCTTGAAATAAATTCCAACATTGCATTTGCCTTCTTTACCACAGACTCAACCTGTAAATTAATCTTCTGTGAGTCTTGCACAAGGACTCCTAAGTCCCTCTGAACCTCTGATGTTTGAACCCTCTCCTATTTAGATAATAGTCCGTACTATGCCAGTATCTTTCCTGTAACGTCATATGATATTATCTTGTTAAGCAGCCTCATGCGTGGCACTTTATCAGATCTGGAGGAGAGAATATTGGAGTCAGCAGAGCTAAACATTAGGAACAAGTTTTGGACATTTCTGGGGTGATAACTTCTACTTTGTTTAAAATGTGTGCGCTTTAGAAATGGTACCAGTGGGACTCTAGCACATCCATGAACAGGAGAAAAAGGGCTGAAGGCAAAGGACTTTCATAAAGAAATAAGAAAAAAGTAGGAGAGGGGTTCTGACCATAAAAGCATATTCCATTAGAGTCTTTCTTCAGGAATGCAACCACCCCGAGCTGTCTGCACAGCAATGTATCTGGGGAGTCAGATTTTCGAAGGCAGCGGTAACAGACATTTGGACAAGGTGGCTCTGGAGATAAATATCATTGTTGTCTTGAACTAATTTCCTCTCAATCATTCCAAATAGCAATGGCTGAATTTTGCTACATTGGATTTTATGGCTTACGATGTTGCTCAGCCTTTCAACTCAAGGGAGAAAATTTCAGCAACAGCTCTTTCTATGGATTTATACAGATCAGACCTCCTAATGGTTCTGGGAGTGATGGACTACACTACACACATGGCATGCAAGATCTTAAATGTAAATCCCATCTTCTTTGAAGAAGTTCATTTCCTGAACTTCTACATGTTTAAAATGTGGAAGGATTATATGACTGTTTTATCCAGGAGCAGTCCATTGTACCAACTATTTTTTAAATTCATGTTGGACATACAAATGGCTGTTAAGGATAAAGGCATTTCTATTTTATTCATTTTTGGGGTCTTGACTTTGCCATCAATGCTGGTATTTATTGTCCATCTCTAGTTGCCTTGGGAAGTAGATGATAAACAGACTTCTTGAGCATCGACTATCCTTCTGGTTCTCTGACAATGGTGTTGGCAAAGGAGTTCCAGGATTTAGACCCAGCAACAATGAAGTGATGGCAACGAGTTTTCAAGTCATGCCATTGGCTTGGAGTTAAACCTGCAAGTGGTAGTATTCCTGTGTACTGAAGCCTTTGAGCTTCCCGGGCAGTGCTGCCAGTGAATTGCGTAGATAATGCTAATTATCAATTATCACCTGCAATACTGGTGGAAGAAATGAAAGCTGAGAGTGATGGATGGGTCACCAATCATGTGGGTGTCTTTGTCCTGTGTGTTCCTCTTGACCATTGCTGCCCTCTCTGTTCTAGACTCAGTTTGCACTAAACAGAAGATCACAACTGAAACTATGGGCCATGAGGAACATTATGGTGACTACCACTGGCTTGCCAAGGTAAATATTCTATTGCTGGAACTACTTTCAGCGAGCTCTCTCAGTACTGAGAGGGTCTCCACCTTTACCATTGTCCCTTATATCATTGGGTTATTGGTAAATGAGATCCTGACCCTTGGCCTCTGTACAGGAACTGAAACCGGTCAAAGAAATGAAGAAGGAAAAAGTATGTAAGTGGCGAGAAATTGAGTCTCTCTCGAATGGGGTACAATTGAGCAACCTAATTGAGGTTCAAACAAAGGCTAAAACCGGTGGTAATTCAAACCCAAGTGCAACAAATACTTGCCATTGTTCACATTTCAAATTCTAAGGGTAAAATCCCACAACATAATTCCTGACAACAACCATCTGCATCAAATTGGTATCTTATAATTTTCTCTTGGCATTGAAATGCACTACCATTACCCACTCCGCTGGCTAGCAATCATCCTGTTTATCACCACTGACCTGAACCTGACCTAGATGAGACATCAATCAGTTGTGACTACAACATTTCAGAGACTGCAAACAATGCAGCAAGTCCTTAATTCAGACTGTTGTTCAACTATCGTGTGGACACATCTCTGAGCCTTGAGGGTGAATTTTAAAGCTCCAGCGACTCTGAGGATTTTCTCTACTTGCCACTATAAATATAGCCGAGAACTGTTTCTACAATGCAGCTTCAAAGGAACCAAAGGGTGTTAACTCATTCACCACACCCTGTCCACAAATTTGTCATCTCTATTAACCTCCCTGAATTATCACTGCAGTGACCCAATGCCTTCAAAGTGAGCTTCTTACCAAAAGGATGAACGCAAGCCATCAACACCGTAGATATAGGACCAATAGAAAATGATGCTGGAGATATTGTAATGAGAGATGCAGAGGAACTGATTGTGTATTTTGCATCAGTCTTCACAGTGGAAGACATCTGCAGAATACTGGACATTCAGGAGTGTCAGGGAAGTGAAGTATGTGCAATGAAAATTACAACTGAGAAGGTGCTCAGGAAGCTTAATGGATAAATCTCCTGGACCTGATGGAATGCACCCTTGGGTTCTGAAGGAAGTAGGTGGAGAGATTACGGAGGCATTAACAATGATCTTTCAAGAATCAATAGATTCTGGCATTGTACCGGATGACTAGAAGATTGCAAATGTTACTCCGCTATTTAAGAAGGATGGCAGACAGCAGAAAGGAAACTATAGACCTGTTAGCCTGACATCAGTGGTTGGGATGTTGTTGGAATTGATTGTTAGGGATAATATTGCAGTGTACTTAGAGGCACATGACAAGATAGGCCAAAGCCAGCATGGTTTCCTGAAAGGAAAATCCAGCCTGACTAAACTACTGCAATTTTTTGAGGAAATTACAAGCAGGGAGACAAAGGAAATACAGTAGATGTGGTGTACTTGGAATTTCAGAAGGCCTTTGACAAGGTGCTGCACATGAGGCTGCCTTGCAAGATAAGAGCCCATGGAATTACAGGGGAGTTACTAGCACAGGTGGAGCATTGGCTGATCAGCAGAAAACAAAGGATGGGAATAAAGGGATCCTATTCTGGCTGGCTGTTGGTTACCAGTGGGAGTTCCACAGTGGTTGGTGTTGGGACTGCTGCTTTTTATGGTGTATGTAAAGATTTGGACTATGGGATTAATGGATATGTGGCTAAGTTTGTCGGTGATACAAAGATAGGTGGAAGAGCGGGTAGTGTTGAGGAAACAGAGAGACTTAGATAGTTTAGGGTAATGGGCAAAGAAGTGGCAAATGAAATAGAATGTTGGAAAGTGTATGGTCATGCACTTTGGTGGAAGAAATACAAGGGCAGCTTATTATTTATATGGGGAGAGAATTCAAAATGCAAAGATGCAAAGGGGCTTGGGAGTTCTTGTGCAGGATACCCTAAAGGTTAACCTCCAGATTGAGTTGGTGGTGAAGAAGGTGAATGCATTGTTGGCATTCATTTTTAGAGGTATAGAATGTAAGAACAGGGATGTGATGTTGAGACTCTATAAGGCAGTCGTGAGACCACTCTTAGAGTATTGTGTGCAGTTTTGGGCTCCTTATTTTAGAAAGGATATACTGACATTGGAGAGGGTTCAGAGAAGATTCATGAGAGTGACTCCAGGAAGGAAAGGGTTACTATATGAGGAACGTCTGGCAGCTTTTGGGCTGTATTCCCTGGAGTTCAGGAGAATGGTGGTGGGGGGGGGGGGGGGGAAATCTCATAGAAACATTCCAAATGTTAAAAGTCCTGAACAGATTTGATATGGCAAAGTTATTTGTCATTGAGTCTAGGACAAGAAGGCATGACTTCAGGATTAAAGGACGTTCATCTAGAACAGAGATGTGGAGAAATTACTTTAGTCAGAGGGTAGTAAATCTGTGAAATTTGTTGCCACAAGCAGCTGTGGAGGCCAAATCATTGGGTGCATTTAAGGCAGAGATAGATAGGTTTTGGTTCGCCAGGGCATCATGGGGTATGGAAAGAAGGCTGGGGAGTGGAGATGACTTGAGGAATCAGATCAGCCCATGATTGAATGGTGAAGCAGACTAGATGAGCCAAATGGTCTACTTCTGCTCCTATATCTTATGGACTTATTAACACAATGGCCATTGTTGCCTAGCAGGACAGAGGTAACTACAGTTAGGCTACTGAAATTTGGGATCCAAGTCACACAAGAATCTCACTTAGAAACATACCTTTCCCTTCCCTCATTCATTTTATGATGTTGGAGATGTCCTGGAACCGGCCATATTGAAATAGCCTCAAGCCAAGAAGCATAACAGGTCACAAAGCCAGCCTTGCACTATGCTCAATGATGAATTGAGAATAACCAACAACTACTAAGCTCAGACCAAGAGTTATAATGAATAAGGTGAAACCTAAATCCCATTGTGACACTCCTACTTCATTGCCACCTCTCTGCATTGATCATCTCAGAGCTTCCTTCTGCAGAAATCATGAAAACTAAAAGCAAACAAATCAACGTCTTTATTCATCCAAATCCATGCAATTGTGTCCTGTGGCCTGTGTTCCCTTCATGCCTTAGAGTGGCCTTTTGGTTCTTCTCAGTGTAGCCCCATTGGCTGCAATTACAAAGAACTATTTTCATAATTATTATATAATTTCATGCTAGAATCACTTAAACAACAGAAATTGGAAACAATCCAAATTACTAAAAATACTCAGTTATGGAAACCCTTAAATAATGGGTTTAAGTAAAGCCTTTAAATATTAATTTGAGCAGAAGGAAGATCTCAGTGTCATAAAGCAAAATTTAATTTTGCCTAAACAATATGCACAAAATCCTGTACACATGATTACAATTACTCTATACACCTCGTTTTTTATTGCAATGTCATAAAGTGTCTGAAAGTTGACACATTTGTTTTTGAAACTTTATGGACAAGGAATGGTACAATTACCATTTACTCTTATTTGTTGATGATATTATTCAGTGGCTCTAAATTTAGTAGTCTTTTGAAATTCATAATTTGTAAAGAAGGTATTCATACAGTTCCAAGAAATAACTTGATACATTTGTTAAGAATTAAAACCATAAGTGTAAACTGTTATTGCAGTGGATAGCTGGTTCAGAAATAATAGAGCTTTTCCTTTTCCATTTCCATTAGCAGAGAACACAGCTTCAGTAGTGTAGCAAAAATTGGCATCAGTCCAGCCTTTCCATTAACATTATTTGACATTAATATTGTGAGTTAATAAATTAATTTAAGTGTTTTTCTCTATAAAGAACAGTACATTTGCCCTTGTAAAGACTGACAAGTCATTTGATTTTTATGTTTGGAAGACCAAGGTCCAAGGCTGGACATAACCAAGCTGAGACTGGAGCTCAGAAATTCAACGGCACATAAAAGCATGTGCTACACTGAAGCTGCGTTGTCCAGCCCAATTGACCTAGTATCATTTGTAAGGATTCAAACACTTCGGCAGCAGAATTAGAACTCTTTTACATTAGTGCACACTAACCACAAATAATTTCCTCTAGCCTAGCCCATCTGAATCTAAGCTGCTCTAATCAATGCCAGACCATTACTCATAAATTAGATTAGAAAGCATTGTGCCATATAGAGAACATTGCTATCTTTTAAAGGCAATTTTTCCCAATTTCACTGCTTTTGGAGGATTCACAGATAGGACAAAGTGTTAAACACATCATCGTTGTCGTCTGAACCCTTACTGCCTAGGTGGTACATGGGGCCTCAGTGTTAAACAAAGCACCCATTTAGTAGACTAAATCAGAATTTACATCCTCATGTGTCTCAAATGCCTCCCAGCCAATGACTATAACTTACAGATTTCATTTTTACGTAGTGCAATATACTAATGCTGAGATATATCCTAGGGTGCGCTGGGACATATCATCAGTAATGTAACCTGGGGCCGTCAGGTGCTTCCGATCTTTCCACATCAGACAATCTCGCTCAGGTGTCCCAGCTAGGGTTGATCAGATCCCAGATTGTGTCCAAGCATCGTCGGTCCACAGGTCACACCTCTTGATCCACGGCCATCTGGAGGGACAGTCAGCAACTTCTGTGATGGTCCTGATGGCTCGTTTCTTTGCGGCCACTGTGATGCCAAGGAGAGAGTAGATTCAGAACATTGAGCAACCTGCAAAATCTCTATGCCCCACCTCTATAGTCTGGCTCTACCAACTCCTGCTGACTGGCTTCCTTATGCTCAAACTGCTCCTCAATCTAGTCTTCCTAAGGAACTGTCAGTTCTACCATGACCATAGTTCTATCAATGAGGGTTCTGACAGAATGACCATGTCAGACCTCAGTGAAGATGATGTGATGTAGTCAGGGAACAGTAGTTATCAGATACCTGTTACCAATCAGACTTTCCATGCCAAGCAAGCCTGCTGAGGCTATGGTTGGTCTCCAGCTTTATAAGATGTTAGTTGTACTCCACTTGGAGTACTGTGTTCAGTTCTGGTCACCTCACTACAGGAAGGACGTGGATACAATAGAGAGAGTGCAGAGGAGATATATAACGAAGTTGCCTGGATTGGAGGGCGTACCTTATAAGAATATGTTGAGTGAACTTAGCCTTTTCTCCTTAGGGTGACGGAGGATGAGAGGTGATCATCTAGAGGTGTATAAGTTAATGAAAGGCATTGACTACGTGGATAGCCAGCGGCTTTTTTCCCAGGGCTGAAATGGCATAGCTTTAAGGTGCTTGGACAGAGGTACCGAGGAGATGTCAGGGGTAAGTTTTTCACACAGAGAGTGGTGGGTGCATGGAATGCACTGCCAGCAGTGGTGTTGGAAGCAGATACAATAGGGTCTTTTAAGAGCCTCTCAGACAGGTACATGGAGCTTAGAAGAATAGAGGGCTAGGCGGTGGGGAAATTCTAGGCAGTTTCTAGAGTTGGTTACATGGTCAGCACAACATTGTGGGCTGAAGGGCCTGTAATGAGCTGTAGATTTCTATGTTCTTTCTGGGATGGCAGGGGTGTCTACAGTTGTTAATGGTCAGGGAGTCATTTTTTGCTACTGCCTTCAGAACCTAGTTACGGTGACAGCAGTAGCGGCCTTCCTCCAGGCCTGAGGATATGCTTCAGGGCAGAGAGGGCACAATGGTGCCTCACTTTTGCTCCAGACAAAAAGGTTTGCTGGACTTGCCCATCCCTATCAGATCCCTATACCTCAGATGTGACTCATCCATCTCTACCATGTCCTTGTTCTGCCATTTTCTACCTGTCTGGCCCTCAATTTCCACTGAGAGACTTTGGGGTCACTGGAATCTTGGTATAGCAGCAATTCTCTTGTAAAGGAAACCATAACCTCCTCATTTAGCCTGCTGAAGGGAAGCTGCAGTTTATTCCTCTTCCCATACAGAGCAAAGCTTCTGATGCTACATGGGAGGCACAGCATCTTTGAAGGTAGTCACTGATTTTTCTTTCAGGAGCCTCAAATGTTGTCATGGGCACACCATGTACCAGCGTGTGTCAAAGGATTTGAGGGAGGATGCTATGCTGGTAGATCCAGGCCTTGAACTTACCAGGTAGGCCTGACCTGTTCACACTGGTGAGCCAGACTTCTAACTCCTTGGTTGTTTTCTGGATGGCAGCCATATCTTTTTAGACTGCAGTCAAAGACCCACCCCAGGCTGTTTGTCAGAACCTCCAGTTGAACTGTGTGTTTCCCCCTAGCTGCCGGTCTGTGGTTTTGTATTGCCATGTGCTCCTGTCCCCGCTCCTGCTCTACTCCGGGGGTCTCTGTATTACTGAGTACTCCGTCTCTCATCTGTTTCTCATTATTAACTGTATTGCTGCCACCTGTGTCTCATTGTGCTCCACCTATCATCTGCCTCTCTGTTTACTGATCCGGGCATTTTAGTCCTGTGTTTTCACCTGTTTGTTGCCAGATTGTGTCAGTGAATTTTCCTGAGTCTTTCCAGCATTCGTATCTGTACTCTGTCTGTCTGAATAGCAACTCTTCCTGGTTCCTGATTCTGGTTTTTGGATTTCTCTGGATGTTTTGATCTTTGACTGAACTTTGTCACTGACTTTGTTTGCACCTTGGGATTTGTTACTCAATTAAAATCACTGTGTGCACAGTACTGGGTCTGCAATTGGATCCCTGCTCCAGTGTCCTGACACTCTTGCCTGGTTTCTCAGAGTTGGATAGGATGTCAATATCATCCAAGGGAAAATGGGACTTATCCATGGGTCTGCCTTTATTTGACATCAGACAGCTGGATTTCTCTGTAGCCACAAAACCACAAATTTCACTACACAAGTCAGTGATTTTAAACCTGATTCTGATGTCATGGTAGCTTTGTGAGCATATGCTTCAGTAATCAGCCTTCCCCTTCCACCATGCGCCCCCACCCAGACATATTCAGAACTGAATTTACAACTGAGATCAAAGGATGAAATAGATTTTAGGGCTGGGCTATGTAGTTAGATCATTATAATATCAGCAGTGATATCTTGAAGTATCCAGAATATCCAGAAATCAAACTCTGTTCTTCATGTCAGGTATGTCTCCTGTTGCCAATTGAGTGGATTCTGAACACACACACGCTTATTCTTCAAAATACTTTATTTTACTTGTGCACAAGGTGAACAGCATGGCCCCTGTCACCACACTGCTCTGAAGTCAGATCAGGAAAATGCAATATTTAAACAGAATCGAGTAGCAGTTAAAGATATTTACCAGTCAGTAAAATATGTAGATTTCAATTCCCTACTTGGAGGATCAATCACCATTCACAATGCAGGTGTTAAAAATCGATAGAAGCTACAAGCTGACAGCCGATGATACTTTGAAGTTAGTTGCTGTGTGTGTCCCTCACACCCTTACATCGTATTCTTATCTCCAGTAAGCAAAACCTACTGTGCAGAGGGAAACTATCCTCTTCAAAGACCTTTTTCCTGGGCTGTCTACACTCTTTCTGCAAACTATCCTTACCTGAGCATTATGTTAATTTTTGCTTTGCTGCAACTTCCACAGTATTTTATTTATTTATTGAGATATAGTGTAGAACAGGCCCTTCTGGCCCTTTGAGCCGTGTCACCCAGCAACTTTCCACCCCCCCCCCATTTTAATCCTAGCCTAATCACAAGACAGCTTACAATGATCAGCTAACCTACCAACCAGTACATCTTGGGACTGTGGGAGGAAACCAGAGCATCCAGAGGAAACCTATGCCATCATGAGGAGAACGTACAAACTCCTTACAAGCAGCAGCAGGAATTGAACCTGAGTGGCTGGCACTGTGAATGTTATGCTAACCACTACAATACCATGCTACAGTACCTCTTGTGGCATTGGAATGTTTGCCCCTGATCTCCATAGCGTCAAATTTGACAATCGCAATCTCTTAAAATTGCAGCCTTTCTATGACAGCCACTACCGCTTTGTTTTTGGAATGCCCATGAATGGACTAAGGCAGTAATCTGGTTGGTTTTGGTGGAAGCACTGCAAGACTATCAAAGGATGTTACTTGATTACAAGGAAGAAAATTTGTTTGGTCACCTTGATGACAGTAGGGAGCTGAATGGTGTAATTATTTGAAATGAAAACACTCAGTGGGTCAAGCAGCATTGGTAGAGAGATAATCCTTCTTCAGAACTGAGAAACAACTTCATCTAGAGCTGTCAACTTAGATCTTAAAAAATGTTTTAGTAGGAACTAAGTAGCTTGAGAATTCTCAGTCATTAAATTATAAATGCAAGATTTCCCTATCAAAAGAACATAGACACCCTATCATATTTTATTGTTCTAACACAAACAGAAGGCAAGTTGGCCAAAGCTGCAGAATCAGTGTTGATATAGATAGAAGGATGCAAATAAAAGATGTAGCTTTGTGTTGAACCTCATAATAACTGTGCTGGAGGCCACAGACAATTCGGTAGAGTGGAGAATTAAAGTGGCAGGAACAAGGAGCTCAGTGTCACTCCTGTGGAGTGAACCCAGAGGCTCTACAAAGCAATCAACTAATCTGTGTTTGGTTCCTCCATTACAGAATGTTCACCTGACTGGACGTACTGAATCGCTGTTCCATCTGGAGAGCCTGCTCTAGGAGGTTGGAAGGGAAGAGCTAAAAAGACAAGTGCTGCTTCTTCTGTGGCTGCGTGGGAAAGAGCTCTAAGATTATGGCTGGTGGAAATGGAAGAGCAGGTTAGGGAGCCATGAAGGAACCAACTTCTCTGAAATGCTAAGAAGGGAGAGGATGGGTTAAAGTGTTTTGGTGGTGGGAACTTTTCAGAACTAGCAGAAATTGTGAAGGATGATGAATTGAACGCAGAGGCCCATTGGATGGAAGATGAGGACCAGGGAAGAGATATCTTTGTCTGTACCTCTTCACAACTGCATATTCTGGCAGCAGTGTATGCCATCTAAAAATGCATTGCAGTTACTCAGCTGGGCCCAAACCTACCACCAAGAAGGACATAAACAGTGGGACCATGGGAACAGCAGTTTCCCCTCTATTCAACCAACAATATGATTTGAAAGTCTGTAACCATTTCTTTACTGTTGCCAGATCTAAGTCCAGGAAAACTTTGCCCAACAGCAACATAGGAGCATCTTCACCAGAAAAACCGTCGTAGTTCAAGAAAGAGGCTTACCACCATCTTTTGAAGGGCAGTTAGGAAAGATAATAAATTCTGGTCTTGTCAATGAAATCCAGACCTCAAAAGCCTTGTAAAAAAGGAAAAGTATAAAAATAATCAAAGGCCCAATGAAAGATAAATTTTAGCTAAAGGCTAAGGTATAAGGGGAAAGAAATCATTCTACAGTTGCAGAAATCCATGATGTATTCTGATTAGTTCTACACACTACATCTTGGAAGCTAGTTATTAGTTTTAGAGGCAGTAGATTGAATAACTGAATGCCTCCGGTTAAGTTTTTTTTTAACTTTTTTTATTGCATTTTTAAATGGTTACAAAGTATGAAAAAACAATGTATATAACCCTTACCCCCTCCCCTTAACCCCTCCCCCCTAGCTGCCCTATAGAAAAAAAAAGAAAGAAAGAATGCCTGGTTGTTGGAAGATCTCCACATGCTCCATGGAATTCGTAATAACTTTAATATGTATATTTATTTCTTTCCCCTAATAACCAATTGTTTCATCTTCAGAGCATCTATATATTTAATCCTGTCTTTTGTAAATAAGGGCTCCAAATTTTCAAAAATGTTTCATATTTATCTCTTAAATTATAAGTAATTTTTTCTAATGGAATACAACCATAGATTTCTTTCTTCCAAGAATCTATACTTAAATGTGTATACTTAAGTTAAAAAGAGTCATCTTAGAAACCAGAATAGTATTTTTTGGGAATGTTGATTTGAATGATGTTTTCAAGAAGTTAAGATGAAATGATAGAGTAGCTGGAGAGAAAGTACTTATGTTGCTTAGGAAGTCCAGGACTAGGAAACATGACCGAGGAATTAGAGCCATGTCTCTCAAGAGTGAATAGAGAAAACTTTCTACATACAGAATGTCGTAGAGATTTAGATCTCTATTCTGCAGACAGAAATTGATGTAAATATTTTAAATCTGAGACAGACAAATGCTTGATAAACAAAATGTTCAGGGATATGGGGAAAAACAGTTTAATGGAACTCTGTCACAAGTTAGTTAACGTCTCTGATTGCTTAATTGCCTTTGAAGGGTAAATAGTTTACAGCTCTTGCTGTTCACAAAATAGTGCTTGGTAGATAACACAGATTTGGTAGGCCAAAGGACCTGTGTCCAAGCTGCATGGCTCTATATTTTGGGGAACCATTCTCCAGTTTGATTACTTACCCCTCTAGGTGAACTGTTTTGAATCTTCTAACGTTTTTGCCATGGCTTTTTCCACTGAGAACAATCTGGGTCAAGGGTGAAAACAGTTGTTTGGGCTTGGTTCCTGTGAAGCTGCTTTAAGTCAAAACCACACATTTTTCTGTTTAACAGCTGTCATTTAACAGCGTTTGATATAGCAGAACTTCTCAATACAATTGAAGAGTATCACAATTTGCAACACATTATGAAGTTTTTACTTTTACACAAATTCCCTATTATATGAGAAAAAAATGGACAATGTGTGCTGAATTAAACCTTGATAACAGAGTACTCCGTAGAGAATGTGGCTATAAATAAAACACTGCACTAAACAACCACCAGAGGGTATATTGTCAGTTATATTGAATCAGTACTAATTTCAGCAGCTTCTGTCCTCTTCACTATTTCCCCGTTTTAGCTAACTACCTTTCTGAGCATCTGCATCAGGATTAGCGGTGTCAGGGAATTGGTAAGTTCCATAATTGACTGGGATTTCCTTAGTTCCAGAAGAATAGATGTTTAAACTCCAACATGCAACTGTTATTTTCCTTAAAATTCCTTTTAACAAGACAAAAATTCCCTTAAATAGCTCAAGGCTGGCATGGTAGTGTAGTGGTTAACATAATGCTTTACAACACCAGCAATCAGAAGATCTGGAATCAATTCCCTCCACTGTCTGTAAGGAGATTTACATCTCCCCGTGACCACTAGCTGCTCTGGTTTCCTCCCAATTCAAAACACATACAATTATGGTTAGTAAGTTGTGGGCATGCTTTGTTGGCACTGGAAACATGGTGATATTTGTGACCTTCCCCAGCACATCCTTGGATGTTGGGCGTTGATGCAAACAACACATTTAGTGTATGTTTCTATTTTCCCTTGTGCATACAAATGAAACACTAATCTTCAGACTTTAATCTACAGTTTCTAATGAACTCTCAGACTTATGCAGCCATTCACAGAACATAGAATATACACAGTACAAGCACTTCAGCCCACAATGTTGTACTGACATTTTAACCTACTCTAAAATTAACTTAACGCTTCCCTCCCACATAGCCGTCCATTCTTCTTTAAGAGTCTCCTAAATGTATCTGCCTCTATCACTAACCCTGGCAGTACGTCCCATGCACACACCACTCTCTGTGTAAAGAACCTACTTCAGACACACCCCCCCATTTTCTCCAATCACCTTAAAATGATGCCCCCTTGTGTTAGCCATTTCCACCCTGGGAGAAAGGCATGGGCTGTCCATTCTATTTACGCCTCTTAACATCCTGCATATTTCTTTCAAATCACCTCTCATCCTCCTTTCCTCTAAAGAGAAAATCCCTAGCTTGCTAATCCTTTCCACATAAGACATGTTCTCTCATTCATTCTGGTAAGTCTCCTCTGCACCCTCTCTAAAGCTTCCACATCCTTCCTATAATGAGGTAACCAGAACAGAACACATTGTTCCAAGTGTGGTGTCTTACAGAGCTTAAACATTACCAAACAAAGTTTAAAATGAATCCCATGACTAATGAAGGCCAACACTCCATATACAGACATCTCACCGTGCAAAAACTCATTTCAGGGAGGTAGCACCCCCCCCCCCCGCCCCCAGGTCTACCTCCAAGGGTGTATGTGTGTGTGTATATATATATATATATATATTCCTTGTTGAGTATTTTGTTGGCAGTCTCAATGCTAATAGCTAAATGCTAATGCAAATAGCTTTTCTATTTCTTTTTCAAACTTTCCTTGTACCATGACGTGGCTTGCTTGGCAGAGTTGAGCATTTTGCCGGAAGTCTCAACCTCATAGCACTCTGTGTCAATGAATTTGTTAATTTTGCAAGACATCAGATTCACAAGATTCACAATCGTATTATATCATATTATATCAATTTATCATGGAGTCATTTTTTTATTCTTATACAACTTTAAGCAAGTCTCCAGGGAGTTTGGCCTCATCACGTAGGACATCAATAGAGTCGCTCCTTAGCAGCTAGCCAGCTAGTTTAAATAACGTTAGCTATGCTATTGAACAAATTACACCTGTTAAACTCACCTCAACATGTCTTTTACAGTCATTTAACCCACCATGGGCAATAGAAAAGTCACTGTTGCAAACAGTGCAGTGGGCAACACTGTCATTATTTGTGAGCCCTATTGGGCAGGGGTACACTTTAGTATAGTCTGGGGTGAAGTACATATTATATTTTCCTTTTTTGGAACACTCTGTCATGGCGCTGCAGGACACTAAGCTGAACAGATGGACAATGAAAGAGAGAGAGAGAGGTCATGCCCACCCACAGAGAAAACTGATAGGTCTACTTAGCACAAAGAGAGACCAATCAGGATGCTCTCTTTGTCACTCTCTCACTATGTCTGTCACTCGCTCTCTCTGTCTCTCTCTCCCCCCCTTCTCCCTCTCACTCACTCGCTCTAAAAGAATCAATTTCTGGGATATTGTATTGATATCAGTGTGTGAGATGTCACATTGTCCTTATCTGTAGCAAATCTATTTTATTCTTTTATTCCAATCTGTTCCAAGGTATAAATTGTATTAATGATTCAACTTGGTCACTGAAGTGCATTCCTTCTTTCACTCAATGAGAAGTATTTTTCAACCAATTACTGGGTTAACAGTAGTCTTTGTTTTCAGTCTATGCCACAATGGTGGAGCAGACTCGATGGGCTGAATGGCCTAATTCTGCTCCTATGTCTTATGGTCTAATCTCTATTCACTAGATGACTAAATCCAACCCTTCCCTGATAGCTCTTTGAAAATGAATTAAATTTACTCTGCTAATTCTTCTATCAAATATCTACATTACCAAGAAAGCTTACTTGCATCTCAGAGAGCGATAATAGAAAGCAGTAGGCTTTAATCCTCTGGTTTTAGAAGGGGATTTATCACAGCAGGCCAGCTGATAAGGTGCAAAGCCATAAGTTAGATACGGAAGTTTTAGACTGGATCAATGTAGAGGCTAATGAACATAAAATTGCAATCATATTGAAGATGGAGTCAAAATCATAAGCTGGTTGCTAATGGATACCTGGAGGGAGAGAGCAGATATAAAAATACAGAAATTATTCATATGCGAAAGTGAAATTGAAATGGATGTTGTGAAGAGGACCTGGAACAGGTTTAATTGAGGCCACAATAAAGAAATATTCTAAATGCATAATTTGAAATGTATTATGTGTTATTATGTTAAATTCCTGAATTCAAGATCTCATATATGTAATTATACATAAAATTCACGAAGGCAAAAGGGCATGAGTAATATGATCTTGCCTTTATAATCTCCTATCATGGCCGGGGTTAGAGAGTTCTTAAAGTGAAAATTACCAATACCAATACAATGCTTGATCCTTTGGGATCTTTTTGGGATAGATCTCATCTTGAATGAGAGTGGTAACAAGCACTTCAGGCCTGTATAAAACCTTATATAGCAATTTATAGCAATATAAAACCATAAATAATTAAATAATAATAATAATAATGGATATTAGTCCAGGACTAACCTATTACTAATTCCATCATCATTATTTAATTATTTATGGTTTTATATTGCTATATTTCTACACTATTCTTGGTTGATGCGACTGTAACGAAACCCAATTTCCCTTGGGATCAATAAAGTATGTCTGTCTGTCTGTCTGTCTGTATGGGAACCAGAGAGCATTGGGCTGTGAGGTTTTTAAGAGCACCTGAATTAGTTAATTGTTGTTTAATAATAAAAGTGGTTAATTGCTTAGAGTTCCTTGCATTTTTCTCGAGTGCCTCGCTCTTTGTAATGCGGTCTCCTGCTGCTTTCTGTATAAACTTGTTAAGTTTCTGTTGATAAGTTCAAGGATCCTTGTTACTTTGTAATATTTAAGCAGATGCCCGATTAATGCTAATCACGGGGTCCTAGGTTTGAGAATGTTACCTCTAGCGGTGTTGCTTGGCCAAGCCATTGATGTTCTGTTGGCACTTTTATGAATAAACTCTGGTCATTGTCTCCTCATTGGAGACTGTCTTTCCGCCGCACTTTGGTTCCGACACGCCAAGTAATGGACCCAGCAGAGGCTGCACAGTGGCATTTTGACATCGGTCGGCTTTAAGTGATAGTGCCATCGATTGTCTAGTCTAGCCAAATTTCTCAAGCCGACATTCTGAGTCCACATTCTGAACTTTCCTTGTTTACATTCTGAGCTTCATAACCCTCACTCTGAGCTTACTTTCTGGGTGTCTCAGTCTACAGTCCGAGTTTCTCAAGTCCATGTTCTGAGTTTTTCTTGTCAATAATCTGAGTTACTCAAGTTCATGTTCTGAGTCTCCACTTAAGGTCGTCAAGGCCATCAAGGTTGTCAGGGTCTCCCATGGCCCTGGAGGTCTCTGAGGACTATTAGATGCTCTCCCTGTTTCAAGGATTTCCATGTACTCCTCGAGGACCCGCTCAGCCATCAAGTGCTGGCCATTGGAGGTGGTGGGAGGGGGGTGTATTGTAATGAGTATCGGTTAATTATTGTTTAACGAGAGCTGTTAATCATTTAGCATTTTGCGTGTTTTTCTTAAGCAACTGGCTCTGCGACACGGTCCACTGGTACTCTCTGTATAAACTTGTTAAGTTTATTTTGATAGGCTTGGGGATTCAGTGTTACTTGTAATATTTAAACACATGCCTGATAAATGCTAATCGTGGGGTCCTAGTTTTGAGAGTGTTACATCTCACGTTGTCACTCAGCTGAGCCACCGATGTTCTTTTACCATCACTACCATCTGTCTTCCTTATATTTCCATGGTTTCTGGAAGGATCATCAGGATCCTGGAGAAATAACAGATTAATACCATCCACGAACCCATAAGGAAGCTCAAATCACAGCTTATGCAAGTCAAAGATGACCTGGGACTCAGGATGGCTGGGATTTACAGGATTCCCTGTGAATGTGGAACAGAGTATATTGGCCAGATGGGACACATGGTGGAAACCCACATCAAGGAGCACAGGAGGTGTATCCATTTGGGTTACCTGGAGAAATCCCTGTTAGTAGAACATTGCATTCATAATGGCCACAGGATTAACTTCAATGGCAACAAACTACTGTGCCACATAGTGGCTTTTGGGAGCACTGGGTGAAGGAAGTCATTGGAATAAAACTAGAGGAACAAAGACAAGTATCTTGCCGTGGGTATAAATTTCACCAGACTAGACATGCCCAGGCATCATCCTTGATGAAAATGCCAGAGTTTGTCATAAATCCATCAGTTTAAATTGATACTTGTACCCGGCAGGAAGCCCATGCATTCATCATATACACTGGGAAAACACTGGATCCTTTTTCTTAATAAAATGTTTATTTGCCTTAGAAAATTATGAAAATGATAACATTTGTATCTTACACATCAACTGATAATGCTCAAAGCTCCCCATGGAATTTGTAGATGAAAGACTAGGTTAGATTATGTTTATTTGTCACATGTACATCGAAACATCAAAACGTACAGTGAAGTGCACTGTCTGCATCAGATCAAATGGTGCTGGGCAGCCCAGAAGTTTCCCCACGTTTCTGGTGCCAACATAACATGCTCGCAATTCACTAATCCTAACTGTACGGTTTTGGAACGTGGCGGGGGGGGGGGGGAACCCATTCAGGGAGAATGTACAGACTCCTTACAGAGAGTGGTAGGAATTGAACCCTGATCTTACACCTGAGGATTGTAAAGGATTGTGCTACCCACTGCTCTACTATGCAGAGACTGCAGATTCTGGAATCTTTTCCAATGTGATGGGATTTCTCTGCCCCTATCTCTCACTGTTCAACTAATAAACGGATTTTAAAAACACAACTTTATCTGTAAACAGGCTTCAGGTGCCTTTTGTCAACCAGCTCTCAGTGTAAGCCTGTTGAATCTTTCAATCACATCAGAACTTGCCCATCATATCTGAATGCTTTTGAAAGACTAGAAGGACTGGATGAAAACTGTGAACTGTCAGCTAACTGCGCTCATCACTGATTTAAACGGTAGATAAGATGCACTGCCATTGTCTTTTTGGTAAGTATTGTCCTAATCCGAAAGGCAATATGCAGAAGAGTGCAACAGACTGCTGAAATACAGTCAAATTTACCACACACACACACACACACACACACACACACACACACACACACACACACACACACACACACATCCCTCAAAGGTGGGATGATGGAACGGTAACTCAATGTCATCCATCTTCTCCAATGTAAACTAAATTGCCCAACGGGAGGAAGAATGCCTCAAGTGCAACATCTGACCAAGCTGGGAGAGGCAATCTTCAGTAGAGAGGCTACCAAGGTGCATGCTTCTTCAAAGGCAAAGGAAGCCACCTAGACAGATGCTTGAATGAGCAGGACATAAAAGGATGCTGAATGAATAATGCAAGTGAAACTAATGTGCATAGATACGCTGGTTGGCATAGTTGTGGTGGGCTAATGAACGCCGCGACTATGCTGTGAAATTCTATGGCTCTAGGACAACTATGTGTCCTGCAGCATCATTGTTGGCTACATGCTATATGTGCTCCTGTTTTATCTTTGTAGGCTATGAGGAGAAATAATTTGCTTCTCACTAACCAGCACATCAACCGGAGGAGATGGAGTGAGAAGGAAGAATGAAGGGAGGGCAACAGAACACCAATAATGACGATGAGCACATTGTGTATTTTTCCTGATAGCCCACTTGTGGCATGTTATTGTTGAAACATTTGTACTGCCCTGGACAATCTAGATAGACTTGAACCAGGATGTTTTCATGACAAATCTGATTCGGATGCACAATTACAAAGCTGTCAAGCCTCTTGCCCTATCAAAATGCAAGAGATGACAACAAGTATGGAGGAATCTTGCTGTGACCTTCATGTTAGAGATGGTGCTTTACTTTGCAAGGGTTCATCAGTATCTCAGCATCATCTCGGTTCAGGTGGTAGCTGCCATGGAGCACAAAGACCTGATTCCTGCCATACAGGAGCTGCTTAATGTCATCATTGAGCAGAGATATACCAGTCATGAGAGGCTGCTGTTCATAAAGCACATGGTGATTATGAGCAATCCATGAGCAGCTCGTGGAGCTCTGAACCACGGGGTGTTGCATGTCCACAGGCAGCTGTTCTCCACAAACAGAGAGACGCCACACATCAGCAGATTGCTTTCCAACACAATATGTGAATTCATCTCTCTTCAGCAGAATGAGAGACACAATTATCTGAATCGGAGGCCTCCGTCAGTCAGAGTTGACCATGGATATTGCGTCATAACTGTCTAGATATGCAAGCCGGGCAGTACGATATGGAGAGCAAGTTGTTGTCGGTGTAGCAAGTTCCCCAACTCCACGCATCTAATAAACCCGAAAGAACAGTAGAGATCGATACAGTCTGGTACCAGAAGCATCACAGGAGTTGCCAGTCAGGATTGAACTCAATGTAGACTGCTTTAGGGACTCCAACTTGGGATTTTTCCCTCAAGATTTACTCCCAAAGCCTTCCCTATGAGTGGATATAGCCGTAAGGCAGCGGAGGCTTGAGATCAGAGTTTTCCTTCTCCTAGATGAACTGCCAACCATGGCTGATGAGCCCCATCTGCCCAAAGCAACTGGTTTTAAGGCACCAGTAACCCACATATTCCCCTTCTCCTGTCAGTAGAAACAGTTCTGCAGGGCTTAGTAGCTAAGCCACACATGAAGGCCAGGAGCTGGACTTGGTTGTCAGAGGCTATTTGAGGTGCACACCGTTAGGAGCATTTAATAGGTAGTGAGAGCTTCTCCCCATTACCGCCCCCAGCTATAACAACCTTAAGGAACCAATGCAATTATCACCATCTACCAAAAAGTCACAACTGTACAACATGGGCAGAGATCTGCTCTGATAGCATAGAGAGCTGGTTTGTCTGAACCCTCCTGCTACCCTTCACTTAAAACCTTTGAGATGGGGTAGAAGTTTCTGGGAGGCTGTGCTCTCTGTGGCTCTGAATTTGAAATTTCTCACTATTTAACTAAAGTAACATAATTTTAGGCATTTATGCAAGCTTTTTTTTAGATTTATGCTCACAAATTAGCAATGGTTATTTAATTGTAGGCATATATACTGCAATTGTATTTTCCTAAATAATTCTTTGATATTATTTTATAGTCAGTATTCAACAAAGAAATAGGTCTATATGATGTTGGCTTTAAAAGATCTCTATCTTTTTTTGGCAATACTATTAAAATAGCTGTCAAAAAAGATTCTGTAAGTTTATGCGTTCTTTCCTCTTGGTGTATTAGCTCCATAAAAGGAGGAATTAGTAAATCTTTAAACATTTTATAAAATTTGGGTGGAAAACTATCTTCTCCTGGGGATTTATTACTCTGAAGTGATCCTAGAGCTTCTTTGACCTCTTTTAATGTAAAAGGCATATCTAATCCCTTTTTTAAAATCCCTAATTTTTTTTCTTTCTGTAACCTATTTGAAAATTCAATAAAAAATTATTTTAAAAAATTATTTGAATATATTCCCATGTTCATCTGTTGATCAGTTGTTGACATTTCAGTTTTACTATCACATCAGAACAGACAAACAGAAGTCTGAGTCATCTAACAATGATTGACAACAATTACCTCTTTGTAAGAACGTACATTAATTTACTGGAGACCCACCAATTAAGCAAAAACACAATGTTGTTCTATTCCATCAGATTTTGGTTATCTTGATAGTTGCCACTTTATTAGTTTATCAGTATCAGCAATCAAAGTTGTTCATTTTCATCCATATTTCGAGCAATTTCAAGTTTCCTCAGGTTTTAGCTTCTGACAATCTGTGTCCTTTTTCCTCCTCTAGGTTCCTTTCAGCTGTTCCTTTGAAACTATTTTTAAGATTAAAACTAATAGAAAAGCCAGTGAAGTGGCATTCTTCATTAAAATTCTCAGCCAAAGTCAAGTTGAATGATCAACAGTAACTTGGAATATCTTGTTGTTCATATTCCAGTGGGTTTTCTACACTTGAAAGTCAAGAGTCAGCAACAAGAAACCTCAAGTAGGATCTATACCACCATATCAACTCATGAATCAGGAGCAGCAGTGGGCTTCTAGATTCCTTAAGCTGCTTCACAATTTAATGAGTTGTGGCTGACCTGACTGCAGTCTCAGCTCTACTTTGCTACAAATTTTCACCCTTGCTCATCAATTTTTTTTAGCATCCACTGCTCTTGGAGGAACAGTCTTCCAAGTCTCACCATTCTACATAAGCGAAAAATAAATTGCCTCATCACTGTCTTAACTGGATGACCCTTTATTATTAAACGGTGACTCCAGTTCTAAACTCTCCTTACTTTCCAAAGTAGAAGAGGAATGTAGCGTTAATATTCCAACAGGCCAATATAACTGCAGAATCTATTCTGATTACTACAGACATGTGAACACATGGTTATCATGGAGAAAACTCTGATCTCACTGTGTGCATTATACCCTCTTCAGTCTGGTCACTGCAATAATTTGAAACCAGCAACACGCCTCCATTTTATAAGGGATGTTATGAGTGAGGCAGGTCTTTTTGTGGATTCTGGAGGAAGCAACTTCTGTTGGAAGATTTTTCAGTCATGGAATCCTCCATGAAATGATATATTGATTGAAAGATGCACTTAGCTTTCAGTCCAATTTTATGAAAGCTACCATGTCTGAAATGTCCTTTCAAATGATCATGTCTAGCATTTTGTAAAACTGCAAATAAACATGAAAAAATGTCATTATATTAGGAATTCAATTCATTTCAATAATGTGATACATCATAAACAATAATATAGTGGCATTATTTTCTCGTGACTTTATCAATGTTTGATTAGTAAACAGATTTTACTTTCAACTAACAATAATCTATTTTTGTCACTTCTGCATCCTACACTGTTTTAAAACCATAACAGTTCACATTTAAGTAAGAACCCTTTAGCACAGTTTCTTTTTCTCATCAGTGTGTTCTGTAACAAGCTCAAAACATTCAGTCACTTTATCATGGACATCTTATTTCTGTAATTATTCTTGGCTAATTTTCTCCTTTCTGCACATTCTGTACTTGTATCTATTCTGATCACTACAAGCATGTACACTGGGTACATTTATTATATTATGCATTGCCAAGATCATTAGAGTTAGATCAAACTACCATTACTTTACTACCGCATTCAGAGTTGATAAAAATCTAATGCCATATATGCTTCCTTTTGCAAAATACTGCAATGTATTTTCCATGGCATATCCAGTCAAAAAAAAGTGCCATGCCAAAAAGAGGAAAACCTTCCTAATATTTCACCAAATGTGATCAAAAGATGGTTCTAAGGAGATTCTCAAAAGATGAAAGAGAAGATTTGAAATCTCAGACTTTAGGGAGGGTACTCCAGAATATGGACCTTAGACAATATTCTAAGAAACTAGATTTGTTCTTAGTAGGGTGCATTGCTTATTTATATGAAATTGAATCTAATTGGGTTTGGTCCTATTAATCAAATGTATTTAAATTCTAACGTAAGTGCAATAAATCAGTCTGTTAAATCAAGAGGGTAGACAAGTGACTTTGTTGAAGCACGTGTCAAGGACATTCCACTCATGGGGAGAATCTAGAAAAGGGATCATACTTACAAGATTAGGGTGCAGTCATTTAATACTGATATGTGTAGAAACTTACTATCATTGAGACTTGAGATTCTCTGAAATACTCTATCTCAGAGGTTTGTGGAAGATAGATATTTGGGGGTGTTTAACGAGATAGTTGGCTCGTCTTTAAAAGGTCAAGGAAATGAGGACAAAAAAAGAGGAAATGAGGCCTTGGCAGATCAAGCAAAGATCATAAGACCATCAGACATGGGGGTAGAATTAGGCCATTCGGCCCATCAAGCCTACTCTGCCATTCCATCATGGCTGATTTATTACCCCTCTCAATCCCATTCTCATGCCTCTCCCTGTAACCTTTGATACCCTTCCTAATAAGAAACTATCAACCTCTGAGTGTATCCAGTGACTTGGCCTCCACAGCCACCTGTGGCAAAGAATTCCACGGATCCACCACATCTGGTTAAAGAAATTCTTCCTCATCTCTGTTATAAAGAGGCAAACTTCTATTCTGAGTGTCGTTGCCCTCTTGTCATAGTGTTCCCTGCTATAGGAACCATCCTCTCCACGTCCACTCCATCCAAGCCTTTCAACATTGGATCGGTTTCAATGAGATTCCCTGCCCCACCCTTCATTCTTCTAAACTCCAACAAGTACAGGCCCAGAGCTATCAAACAATCCTCATACGTTAACCCTGCCATTTCCAGGATCATTCTCATGAACCATCTCTCTGGATCACCTCCAATACTGGCACATCTTTTCTTAGATAAGGGGTTGAAAACTGTTCACAATATTCCAAGTAAGGTCTGACCAATCTAATTGTGACCATTTTGAACGGCAGGGCAGGACTTAAACGAGTGGCCTACTCCTGCCTCTACTTTCTAATGCCAACATTATGAACATAATTATGTTTTAAACATCTGACAAGTACTGCTAATTTGTGAATTTCTCCATTGTTGTTATTTTTGGCCACTACAAATCTAAAATATCACAATCATTTCATTATTCTCATGAAAACCCACATTTCCAACACTTTTCCCATCGAAGCTTTACTTAATTGCTGTATAATGGAGATTGTTTGACAACTCTTCCTTAGCCTGAATGATTCATTTTTATGCACTAATTGCTCAGCCCAATGTTCAAATGGTACTGTGGCTCTTTTAATGCTAGTTCTATAATTCCACCCTTACCTGTTGAATATTCTTGCTTCACTATATTTACCTTCTACATTCCTTCTCTGTCACCCAATGTCATAATGTTGCTAGTTTCTAGCCTCTTTTTATCCCTGGGACTCATCTCCCATTAATCATTTTGCTGGGTGAGATTCTGTTCATGCATGCAGGGAACAATATAAGATCATATTATGATCAGACATGGGGGCAGAATTAGGCCATTCAGCCCATTGAGTCTGCACTGCCATTCAATCATGGCTGATTTATTTTTTCTCATCCCCATTCTCCTGCTTTCTTCCAAAAATCTTTGACGTCCTTACTCAACAAGAACCTGTCAATCTCTGTTTTGAATATACCCAATGACTTAGCCTACAACCATTTATGGGGCAATGAATTCCACAGATTTACCTCCCTCTAGGTAAACAAATTCCTCTTCAACTCTATTTTAAATGAGCTTCCTTCCATTCTCAAGCTCTGCCCTCTGGTTCTAGTTTCTCCCACAACTGGAAATATCCTCTACAGGTCCACTCTATCTAAACCTTTCAATATTCAGTAGATTTCAATAAGATTCCTTCTCATTCTTTGAATTCTCAGAGAGTACAGACCCAGAGCCATCAAGTGCTCCTCGTACATTAACCCTCTCATTCCCAGGATCATTCTCATGAACCTACTTTGGACCATCTCCAATGCCAGCATATCCTTTCTTAGCTATGATGTCCAAAACTGCTTACTTACTTAGAACCATAGAACCATAGACACTACGACACAGTACAGGCCCTTCAGCCCTCCATGTTGTGCCGACCCATATAATCCTTAAAAAAAGTACTAAACCCACACTACCCCATAACACTCCATTTTTCTTTCATCCATGTGCCTGTCCAAGAGGCTCTTAAATACCTCTAATGTTTTAGCCTCCACCACCATCCCTGGCAAGTCATTCGAGGCACTCACAACCCTCTGTGTAAAAAACTTACCCCTGATGTCTCCCCTAAACTTCCCTCCCTTAATTTGGTACATATGCCCTCTGGTGTTTGCTATTGGTGCCCTGGGAAACAAGAACTGACTATCCACCCTATCTATGCCTCTCATAATCTTGTAGATCTCTATCAAGTCCCCTCTCATTCTTCTACGCTCCAAAGAGAAAAGTCCCAGCTCTGCTAACCTTGCTTCATATGACTTGTTCTCCAAACCAGGCAATATCCTGGTAAATCTCCTCTGCACCCTCCCCATAGCTTCCACATCCTTCCTATAATGAGGTCACCAGAATTGAACACAATACTCTAAGTGCAGTCTCACCAGAGGTTTGTAGAGTTGCAACATGACCTCTCTACTCTTGAACTCAATCCCCCTGTTAATGAAGCCTAGCATCCCATAGGCCTTCTTAAATACCCTATCAACCTGTGCAGCGACCTTGAGGGACGAATGGATTTGAACCCCAAGGTCCCTTTGTTCATCCACACTCTTAAGCAACTGACCATTAATCCCGTACTCAGTCTTCTGGTTTGTCCTTCCAAAATGCATCACCTCACACTTGTTTGGATTGAACTCCATCTGCCATTTTTCTGCCCAATTTTGCAACCTTTCTATATCCTCTTGTAACCTTCGACCACCTACAGCTCCATCCACAACTCCAATCTTCGTGTCATCCACAAACTTACTCACCCATCCTTCCACCTCTACATCCAGGTCATTTATAAAAATCACAAACAGCAGGGGTCCCAGGACAGATCCCTGCAGCACTCCACTAGTCACTGACCTCCAGGCAGAATACTTTCCTTCCACAACTACCTTCAGCTTTCTTTTTGCTAACTTACCTTGCTTCATATGACTTGTTCTCCAATCCAGGCAACACCCTGGTAAATCTCCTCTGCACCCTCTCCATAGCTTCCACATCCTTCCTATAATGAGGTGACCAGAATTGAACACAATACTCTAAGTGCGGACATACTACCTCCTTTTGCAATCAACAACTGCCTCACCTCGTCCCGTTACCGCTAAAGCCTGTGGAGCCAAAGCCCTTTCACTCTGCTGCCTCTCACTCCGCTGCCCACTCCTAATGCTGCCCGCTGGATATGGCTGCCTTCTTTTTAAACCGTTCGCACTCAACTGGCTGACGTCACGCGCCTGCGCAGTCTGGCCTCTCTCTTCCCCCGAGAACTCAAAATGTCTTCTGGCTGGAAATCCTTAGGTGCTCTCCCACTGCCTTCTTGTTCCAATTCAAAAACTTCTGCAGATTCCTTGCCCTTTTTAAACCGTTCGCACTCAACTGGCTGATGTCACGCGCCTGCGCAGTCTGGCCTCTCTCTTCCCCCGAGAACTCAAAATGTCTTCTGGCTGGAAATCCTTAGGTGCTCTCCCACTGCCTTCTTGTTCCAATTCAAAAACTTCTGCAGATTCCTTGCCCTTTTTAAACCGTTCGCACTCAACTGGCTGATGTCACGCGCCTGCGCAGTCTGGCCTCTCTCTTCTGCCGAAGACACTTACAGTAACAGGCACTTACTGCCTGTTATACCTGCTGGAATTTAGGGCAGCAATGAAGGTCCTCCATCTCTGTCCATACATTCCAGAAATCAATTTTGGTCTTGGTTTTGATGGTGTTTGGGGCTTCCTTCATTGTGCCAGTAGCTCCCTCTCAGTTTTCATGACATTCTGTCATGCAAATCCTGGTCGGAGACTCAGGGATACCATTGCACACAGACATGGAAGGAATCTACATTCCTGTTTCTGTAACAGCTTTGTTTAACCAGTCAGGGTTATTAGTCTTGGGCTGAACCCCAAATCTGCAGGACCAATGAGCCGCTCTTAGTCTGGTCTCTACGCTCTGACATGTTTGTTATGGGTAGCCCTACACGAGCCAAAGTAGAAGGCCCTGACTCCAGCCCGCATAGTTCTCTGGGTCATTCAGGCACACAAGCCTCCAAACCACAAGAAGGTTGTGGTCCTCTTGGAAATAAAACTACCTATATTACTCCAAGTGTGGTCTGACCAATGCTTCATAAAACTTCAGTATGACATTCTTACTTTTATATTCTAAGTCCTCTCAAAATGAACACTAACATTGGCATTTACTTTCCTTACCACCTACTTAATATACATAGAACATAGAATAGTACAGCACATTACAGGCCCTTCGGCCCACAATGTTGTGCTGACCCTTAAACCCTGCCTCACATATAAGCCCCCACCTTAAATACCTCCATATACCTGTCTAGTATTCTCTTAAACTTCACTAGTGTATCTGCCTCCACCACTGACTCAGGCAGTGCATTCCACGCACCAACCACTCTCTGTGAAAAACCTTCCTCTAATATCCCCCTTGAACTTCCCTCCCCTTACCTTAAAGCCATGTCCTCTTGTACTGAGCAGTGGTGCCCTGGGGAAGAGGCACTGGCTGTCCACTCCGTCTATTCCTCTTAATATCTTGTACACCTCGATCATGTCTCCTCTCATCCTCCTTCTCTCCAAAGAGTAAAGCCCTAGCTCCCTTAATCTCTGATCATAATCCATACTTTCTAAACCAGGCAGCATCCTGGTAAATCTCCTCTGTACCCTTTCCAATGCTTCCACACCCTTCCTATAGTGAGGTGACCAGAACTGGACACAGCACTCCAAGTGTGGCCTAACTAGAGTTTTATAGAGCTGCATCATTACATTGCATCTCTTAAACTCTATCCCTCGACTTATGAAAGCTAACACCCCATAAGCTTTCTTAACCACCCTATCTACCTGTGAGGCAACTTTCAAGGATCTGTGGACATGTACCCCTAGATCCCTCTGCTCCTCCACACTACCAAGTATCCTGACATTTACATTGTACTCTGCCTTGGAGTTTGTCCTATCAAAGTGTACCACCTCACAATTCTCCGGGTTGAACTCCATCTGCCCACTGCTCAGCCTACTTCTGCATCCTATCACTGTCTCTCTACAATCTTCGACAATCCTCTACACTATCTACAACACCACCAACCTTTGTGTCATCTGCAAACTTGCCAACCCACCCTTCTACCCCAACATCCAGGTTGTTAATAAAATCACAAAAAGTAGAGGTCCCAGAACAGTTCCTTGTGGGACACCACCAGTCACAACCCTCCAATCTGAATGTACTCCCTCCACCACAACCCTCTGCCTTCTGCAGGCAAGCCAATTCTGAATCCACCTTGCCAAACTTCCCTGGATCCCATGCCTTCTAACTTTCTGAATAAGCCTACCATGTGGAATCTTGTCAATTGCCTTACTAAAATCCATGTAGATCACATCCACTGCACTACCCTCATCTATATGCCTGGTCACCTCCTCAAAGAACTCTATCAGACTTGTTAGGCATGATCTGCCCTTCACAAAGCCATGCTGACTGTCCCTGATCAGACCATGATTCACTAAATGCCCATAGATCCTATCTCTAAGAATCTTTTCCAACAGCTTTCCCACCACAGACGTAGGGCTCCCTGGTCTATAATTACCCGGACTAACCCTACTACCTTTTTTGAACAAGGGGACAACATTTGCCTCCCTCCAATCCTCCGGTACCATTCCTGTGGACAAGAAGGACATAAAGATCCTAGCCAGAGGTTCAGCGATCTCTTCCCTCCCCTCGTGGAGCAGCCTAGGGAATATTCCATCAGGCCCCGGGGACTTATCCATCTTAATGTATTTGAACAACTCCAACACCTCCTCTCCCTTAATATCAACATGCTCCAGAACATCAACCTCACTCATATTGTCCTCACCGTCATCTAGTTCCTTCTCAGTGGTGAATACCGAAGAGAAGTATTCATTGAGGACCTCACTCACTTCCTCAGCCTCCAGGCACACCTTCCCATTTTTATCTCTAATTGGTCCTACCTTTACTCCTGTGACCCTTTTTTTCTTCAAATAATTGAAGAATGCCTTGGAGTTTTCCTTTATCCTACTCACCAAGGCCTTCTCATCCCCCCTTCTTGCTCTTCTCAGCCCCTTCTTAAGCTCCTTTCTTGCTACCTTATAGTCCTCAATAGACCCATCTGATCCTTGCTTCCTAAACCTCATGTATGCTGCCTTCTTCCATCTGAATAGATTTTCCACTTCCCTTGTCACCCATGGTTCCTTCACCCTACCATTCTTTATCTTCCTCACCTGGACAAATTTATCCCTAACATCCTGCAAAAGATACTTAAACATCGACCACATGTCCATAGTACATTTCCTTGCAAAAACATCATCCCAATTCACACCCGCAAGTTCTAGCCTTATAGCCTCATAATTTGCCCCTCCCCAATTAAAAATGTTCCTGTCCTCTCTGGTTCTATCCTTTTCCATGATAATGCTAAAGGCCAGGGAGCGGTGATCACTGTCTCCCAGATGCTCACCCACTGACAGATCTGTGACCCGACCCGGTTCGCTACCTAATACTAGATCTAGTATGGCATTCCCCCTAGTCAGCCTGTCAACATACTGTGACAGGAATCCATCCTGGACACACTTAACAAACTCTGCCCCATCTAAACCCTTGGAACTAATCAAGTGCCAATCAATATTAGGGAAGTCAAAGTCACCCATGATAACAACTCTGTTATTTTAGCACCTTTCCAAAATCTGCCTCCCAATCTGCTCCTCAGTATCTCTGCTGCTACCAGGGGACATATAGAAAACTCCCAATAGAGTAACTGCTCCCTTCCTGTTCCTGACTTCTACCCATACTGACTCAAAAGACAATCCTGCTACATTACCTACCCTTTCTGCAGCTGTAATAGTATCCCCGACCAGTAATGCCACCCCTCCTCCCTTTTCTCCCCCCCCCCCACTCTATCCCTTTTAAAGCACTGAAATCCAGAATATTGAGAATCCATTCTTGCGCTGGTGCCAGCCAAGTCTCTGTAATGGCCACTACATCATAATTCCACGTATGTATCCAAGCTCTCAGTTCATCACCTTTGTTCCTAATGCTTCTTGCATTGAAGTACACACACTTTAGCCCTTCTACTTTACTACTTTTGCACCCTTTATTCTGCTTCTTTTTCATCAAAGCCTCTCTATATGTTACACTTGGCTTTACTCCCTGCACTTCTTTCACTGCTCTATCACTCTGGGTCCCATCCCCCTTGCAAATTAGTTTAAATCCCCCCGAACCATGCTAGCAAACCTACCTGCAAGGATATGGCTGCCCCTCGAGTTCAGGTGCAACCCATCCAATCTGTGCAGGTCCCACATTCCCCAGAAGAGATCCCAATGATCCAAAAATCTAAAACCCTGTGCCCTGCACCAACTCCTCAGCCACACATTCAACTGCCATCTCCTCTAATTCTTACCATTACTATCATTTAGTATTGGCAGCAATCCTGAGAACACCACCCTTGAGGTCCTGTTCTTCAACCTTCTGCCTAGTTCCCGAAACTCACACTTCAGGACCTCATCCCTCTTCCTGCCTATGTTGTTGGTACCAACATGTATCACGACTTCTGATTGCTTTCCTTTTCGTAACTGTATGTCATGCACCCGGTCAGAGACATCCTGGACCCTGGCACCCAGGTGGCAACAGACCATGCAGGTGTCCTTCTCACGTCCACAAAATCTCCTGTCTGCTCCCCTGACTATAGAGTCTCCAATGACGACAGCTTTCCTCTTCTCTGTGCCATTCTTCTGCACCACAGGGTCAGACTCAGTGCCAGAGGCCCTGCCACCGTGGCTCACACCTGGTCGGTCATCCTTGCCAACAGCATCCAGGACGGTAAACTTATTATTCAGGGGAATGGCTACAGGGGTGCTCTACACTACCTGTCTACTCACCTTTGCTTTCCCCCCTCGGACTGTCACCCAACAACCTGCTTCCGGCAGCCTAGGTGTGACTACCTCCCTGTAGCTCTCATCTATGACTGCCTCATTCTCCCTTATGAGTCGAAGGTCATCCAGCTGCTGCTCCAGATTCCTCACACGGGCTTCCAGATCGCCCAGCCGCAAGCACTTCTGGCAGATGTGACTCTGCGGGAGAGGGGAGTTCCCCCAAGACTGCCACATCTCACAGGAGAGGCACATCACCACCTCAGGAGGCATTGTAAAGACTAACTGGGAACAAGCTCGTCCTCCGCCTCTTCTCATCGAAGCCTCTCGAGTCAAAGCCTCAAATCTCCACTCCTTCACTGGCCCACTCACTCACTGGCCGCTTTCTAATTACGAATTAAACTTTAGAAAATCATGCAGCAGGATTCCCAAGTCCCTTTGCAATTCTGATTTCTGAATTCACTCCCAAATTCTGTCTCCACTTCGTCACCCATTCTCCTAATCTGTCTCAGTCCTTCTGCAGACTCTGCTTCCTCAACACTACCTGCCCCTCCACCTGTCTTTGTATCATTTACAAATTTGGCCACAAATCCATTAATTTCTTCATCCAGATCACGAACATACAACATGAAAAGCAGCAGACCCAACACTGATCCCTGCAGAACACCACTAGTCACCAGCAGCCAAGCAGAAAAGGCTCCCTTTACTTATTCTCACTCTTTCCTTTCTGTCAGTCGGCAAATTTTTTGTCCATGCTAGTAACTTTCCTGTAATACCTTTTACCTTATCTTTTTTAACAGCCTCATGGGCAGCACTTTGTCAAAGGCCTTCTGAAACTCAACTAAACAAAATCCACTGACTCTCTGTTGTCTGTCCTGCCTGCTATTTCCTCAACGAATTCCAACAAATTTGTCAGGCAAGATTCCCCCTGATGAAATCATGCAGACCTTGGCCAATTTCATGTGCTTCCAAGTGCCCCAAAACCTCATCCTGAATAATGGACTCAAACATCTTGCCAACTACTGCAGTCAGGCCAACTGGCTTACAATGTTGTGCCTTCTTCCTCACACCTTTCTTAAAGAGTAGAGTGACATTTACAAATTTCCAGTCCTCTGGAAACATTCCTGATCTAGAAATTCTTGAAAGGTCATTTCTAATGTCTACACACTCTCTTCAGCTACCTCTTTGTGAACCTTTCAGGAATGAAAGGGTTACCGTAGGAGGAACGTCTGACAGCTCTTGGGCAGTATTCCCTGGAGTTCAGGAGAATGAGGGGGGAATCTCATAGAAACATTCCGAATGTTAAAAAGCCTGAACAGATTATATATGGCAAAGTTATTTCCCATGGTAGGGGAGTCTAGGACAAGAGGGCACAATGTCAGGATTGAAGAATGTCAACTTAGAACTGATGCGGAGAAGTTACTTCAGTCAGAGGGTAGTAACTCTGTGGAATTTGTTGCCATGAGTGCCTGTAGAGGCCAAGTCATTGGGTGTATTTAAGGCAGAGATAGATAGGTTCTTGATTAACCAGGGCGTCAAAGGGTATGGAGTGAAAGCTAGGGAGTGGGGAAGACTGGAAGAGTTGGATCAGCCCATGGTCAAATGGCAGAGAAGAGTTGATGGGCCAAATGGCCTATTTCTGCTCCTATGTTTTATGGTCTAACCCTTGGGTATATTTCCTTCAGTCCAGGTGACTTATCCACCTTCAGATCTTTCAGCTTCCTAAGCAACTTCTCTTTAGTGATAATGACTACATTCATAGAATGTCCCTTGACAGTCTTGAATTTCTGGCATTCTGTTGGTGTCTTCCATAGTACAGACTGATGCAAAATTCTTATTGAGTTTGTCCATCATTTCTTTGCCCCCATTACTACCTCTCCAGCATCATTCTCCGGGTGTCCAATCATCATTTGCCTCTGTTTAATTCTTTATATATCTGAAAAAAAAACACTTTTGGTATCCGCTTTTATATTATTGACTAATTTTCCTTCGAAATTCATCTTTTCTCTCCTTATTGTTTGTTAGTTGCCTTTTGTAGTTTATCCAAGCTTCCTAATCCTCTAGTTTCTCAATTATTTTTGATATATTGTAAGCATTTCTTTTGCTTTAATGCTATCATTGACTTCCCTTATTAGCCATGGTTGCCTCATCTTCCCTTTAGAATGCTTCTGCTTTTTTGGGCTGAACCAGTTCTGTGTCATTCAAATCACTCCCAGAAAATCCAGCAACTGCTGCTCTACCATCATTCCTACTCGCCTCCACTGCCAATCAACTATGGACAGGTTCTCTCTCATACCTCTATAGTTCCCTTTACTCTTCCCTTTACTATCATATTATGATCTCTCCTTCCTAAGCTCCCAAATCAACACGCAATTCAAACTTGCCTTTTCCATAATATTTCATTAATATTTGAGTAATATTGTATATATATATAAATATTCATTATGGATTTTATGTAAAAGTACGTGAATGGCGTACGTCATTACACCACCACAGCGAGTGCATCACTGAAAGTAAAACATAAATGTACATGAGTTATCCCTGGCTCTGTGTTTTTCTTTCATTTAGTTGTATGCTTTGGAGTTGCAAAACATAACACCAACGACAAATAAGTTTTAAAATGAACCCAAGGTGAGTTGAAGCACAGTGAGACACTCGTTAACAAAAAGTGCAACACATTTTCTTTGCAAGAGGAGAGAGAGAAACTATCAGGTAAAAAATCACAGCATGTTTTTTTTCCCGTCGCAAGAGGAGAAAGATGCTTGAGTTGCAGAAAAGTGCAGCATGTGTCTCTTCGGAAGAGTGAGAGAGATGGTTGAATTTTTAAAAAAGCAGAAAATGGACCAAATTTACAGGTTCATAAACAGTGAGCACCAGGTGATTAATAATAATAATAATAATAATAATAAAACAAAGAGCATGTAGGTTTGACAAAAATAAATGGATGAGAAAAAGATAAAAATGCAGTTCCAGTTTCAGAAAGATCACTAATCTGTATGCTGCTGATGAAAAATCTGATCATGATGAGAGTGAGACCAGATTGAGAAGCCTTGAGGTTTATCATATGAAAACTAACAATAGCCAAGCAGTATGGCTTACATGAGAAATGAACAGTAAATTAATTTAAAATGGAATTATACACTGGCTCAGTTGTTAGAGTCATTCCACAAAATTATTTTGAACAGCATTTCAAAAATGTTAAACTAAAACCTGCAGATATCCAATTAAGAACTTATACTGGAAAAAGATAACAACTGTAACAATGACATTGGTAACAGTGAAATACAACAACCAACAAGCCACAACAGGCTCTTAAGTGGTAAAATCAGTAGGACCAGCATTGTGGGGACATGAGTGGTGGAGACAACAACAACTTGATTGGCGATCCACCCAGCATTTCCATGCCATATCCCCTGCAATTGAGTCAACTGAAAATAAATAAGGAAAGGTACTGGATGATGCCACAGCAGAGTTTTTATTGATTTATTGAGATACAGTGTAGAATAGGCCCTTCCTGTCCTTCAAGCCAAGCCGCACAACAATCCCCCAATTTCAATACTAGCCAAATCACAGGATAATTTATAATGATTAATTATCCTACCATTCGATATACTATATATTTGAAATATTCGATATATATTGGACTATGGGAGGAAACCGGACTACCTGGAGGAAATTCATGCAGGTATGGGGCAAATGTACAAACTTTTTACAGGCAGTAGTGGGATAGCATTAGAAAACTCAATCACTTCAAGGGTAAAATAGTTTTTGATGAAAATGCTACATCCAAGTTTTACCAAGCCCATCCAGTTCCTTATACCATCCTTGATAAAGTGATAGAGCCATAGGAAAGTACAGCAAGGAACCTGGCCCTTTGGCCCATCTAGTCTATGTCAAACCACTTAAACTGCCTGTTCCCATCAACTTGCATGGGGACGATTGCTCTCCATAGCCTACTATCCCTGTACCTATCTAAAGCTCATAAATATTGAAATTGAGCTTGCATGCGCCACAGCTCATTCCACACTCTCACGACCCTCTGAGTGAAGAAGATTCCCTCCATGTTCCCCTTAAACTTTTCATCTCTCACTCTTAACCCATGACCTCGAGTTTTAGTCCCAACTAACCTCAGTGGAAAAAGCCTACTTGCATTTATTCTATCTATAGCTCTCAATATTTGCATATCTCTATCAAATCTCCTCTCAATCTTCTATGTTCCAAGGAATAAAGTCCAAACCAATTAAACCTTTCCTCATAGGTCAGGTTCTCCAGACCCAACAGCATCTATGTAAATTTTCTCTGTACTCTTTCAACTTTATTTATATCTTTCCTGTAGGTAGATGACCAAAATTGCATTCCTCAGTGCTCTAATGTTCACTGTCTGGTTGGTCCTACTGCAGAGCAACACCTCACACTTGTCTGCATTAAATTCCATCTGCCATTTTTCAGCCCATTTCTCCATACCCTGAGCTCATCTACCTTTCTTATGACACTTCTTGCATTGAAATATACACAGCTCTGGACACTAGTTGCGCTATTCTCAATCGTTTGATTCCTGACTTTGTCAGCGGTCTTACCAACATCTGTATCCACAACCTCTCCACTAACTGTTACTGGTACTCTGGTTCTGAAGCTCCTGCAACTCTAGTTTAAAACCCACCATGCAGCGCTAGCAATCCTTCCCACTAGGATGTTAGTCTTTTTCCGGTTCAGGTGCAAGCAGTTTCCATTTTCCTTGGAAGAGATCCCAATGATCCAAAAAATCTTATGCCCTCCCTCCTACACCAGCACCTTAGCAACATATTAAACTGTATAATCTTCCTATTTCTGGCCTCACTAGCCTGGGGCACTGGTAGCAATCCTGAGATCACAATCCTGGAGGTCCTGACCTTTAACTTAACACCTAACTCCCTGAACTCACTTTGCAGAACCTCGTCATACTTCCTACCCATGTCGTTGGTACCTACATGGACCACAACCTCTGGCTGCTCACCTGCCACTTAAGAATGCTGAGGAACCAATCTGAGAAGTCCCAGATCCTGGCACCCGGAAGTCAATATACCATCTGGAAATCTTGTTCTTGTCCACAGAACCGCCCTTCTGTTCCCCTAGCCAATGAATCCCCAATCGCCACAGCTTGCCTTCCATCTCCACTTCCCTTCTGAGCAAATGTAAAGAAGGAAGTACAATAGATTGTGGGGGCGGCGGGGGGGGGGGGGGAGACTGTACATATGCCTTTTTTGCCTTCTGTCACTGAAGTCTCTCTTCATTGAAGCCTTGAAGGCCAAACCCTAAAAAATCTCCACTCTAACTCTAACCATTCCAACTATGGCTGCTCTACTTGCTCCTGCCTTACTATAATTTATTCTTACTGATCAAACCTGAACACTGATGGGCCACTGCTCAAAGCATCAAACTGCCATGAGTCATAGAACGTAGAACATAGACCATAGAAATCTACAGCACATGTCAGGCCCTTCAGCCCACAAAGTTGCGCCGATCATGTAACATACTTTAGAAATTGCCTAGAATTTCCTTACTGCATAGCCCTCTATTTTTCTAAACTCCATGTACCTATCTGAGAGTGTCCTAAAAGACCCTATTGTATCTGCCTCTACCACCGTCGCTGGCAGTGCACTCCACACACCCACCACTCTCGTGTTAAAAACTTACCTCTGACATCCCCCCTGTAACTACTTCCAAGCACCTTAAAACTATGCCTCCTCGTGTTAGCCATTTCAGCCCTGAGAAAAAGCCTCTGACTATCCATACGATCAATGCCTCTCATCACCTTATACACCTCTATCAGGTCACCTCTCATCCTCTGTTGTTCCAAGGAGAAAAGGCCAAGCTCACTCACCCTATTCTCAGAAAGCACGCTCTCCAATTCAGGCAACATCCTTGTAAATCCCCTCTGCACTCTCACTATATCACAGGTCATTTATAAAAATCACAAAGAGGAAGGGTTGCAAACAGAACCCTGCAGAACACCACTGGTCACTATCCTCCATGCAGAATACAAATCATTTACAACCACTCTTTGCCTTCTGTGGGCAAGCCAATTCTGGATCCACAAAGCAAGGGCTCCTTGGATCTCATGCCTCCTTAGTTTTTGAATGAGCCTTGCATGGGGAACCTTATCAAATGCCTTACTGAAATCTATATACACTATATCCATTGCTCTACCTTCATCAATGTGCTTTCGGCATCCTCAAAGGATTCAGTCAGGCTGATAAGGCATGTCCTGCCTTTGACAAAGCCTTGATGACTATCCTTCGTCAGATTATGTCTCTCCAAATGTTCATAAATCCTGCATCTCAGGATCTTCTCCAACAACTTGCCAACCACTGAAGTAAGACTCACTGGTCTGTAATTTCCTGGGTTATCTCTGTTTCCTTTCTCGAACAAGGGAACATCATTTGCAACCATCCAATCCTTTGGTACTTCCCCTGACTCTATTGATGATGCAAAGATCATCGTCAGAGGCTTAGCAATCTCCTCTCTTGCTTCCCACAGTAGCTTGGAGTATTCTGATCTTGGCGACTTATCTAACTTAATGCTTTTCAAAAGCTCCAGCACATCCTCTTACTTAATGTCTATGTGCTCAGGCATTTCAGTCCAGTGTAAGTCATCCCCATAATTGCCAAGGTCTTTTTCCCTGGTAAATACTAAAGCAAAGTAATCATTAAGTACCTCCTCTGACTCCATGCACATATTTCCACTATCGCACCTGATTGGTCCTATTCTCACACGGCTCATCCTCTTGCTCTTCACATACTTGTAGAATGCCTTGGGGTTTTTCTCAATCCTGCTCACCAAGGCCTTCTCATGGCCCCTTCTAGCTCTCCTAATTTCATTCTTAAGCTCCTTCCTGGCAACCTTGTAATTTTCTAGAGCTCTAACTTTACCTAGTTTCTTGAACGATTCATAAGTTTTTCTATTCTTTTAAGCTAGATTTTCTACACCCTTTCTACATCATGGTTCTTTTACCCTACCATCCTTTCCCTGTCTCAATGCAAAATACCTATGCAAATTTTCTCTGAACCTTTGCCAGATTTCTGCCATGCCTTTCCCTGAGAACAGCTGCTCCCAAGTTTCTGCCTAATAGCATCATATTTTCCCCTCCCCCAATTAAATGTTTTCCCAAATTGTCTGCCCCTATCCCTCTCCAACGCTATGGTAAAAGAGATAGATTTGTGACCTTTACCTCCAAAATGGTCTCCCACCAAGAGATCTGACACCTGACCAGGTTCATTACCCAATATCAGATCAAGTATTACAGCCTCTCCTCTCATAGGCTTATCTACATATTGCATCAGGAAACCTTCCTGACCACACCTAACAAACTCTACCCCATCTAAACCCCATGCTCTAAGGATTTGCCAGTCAATATTAGGAAAGTTAAAATCAGCCATCACAACAACCCTATTATTATTGCACCATTCCATAATCTGCCTCCCTATCTGCTCCTTGATGTCTCTGGTACTACTGGAGGTCTATAAAAAACATCCAGTAGAATTATTACGCTCTTCCTGTTTCTGACTTCCACACACAATGACTCAGTAGACAATCCCTCCATGGCTTCCTCCTTTTCTGCAGCTGTAATACGATTCCTGATTAGCAATGCCACATCTCCACCTCTTTTGCCTGCCTCCTTGTCCTTCTTGAGGTATCTAAAGCCTGGCACACTCAGCAGCCACACCTGCCCCTGAGACATCCAAGTCTCTGTAATGGCCATAACGTCATGGTTCCACGTATTGATCCATGCTTTAAGTCCATCCACCTTGTTTATGATACTCCTTGCATCAAAATAGACACAACTTGATTGGAGGCCCTTCCACTATATACATGTCACATCCCATGCAATTATGCCATGTGAATTAAGAAATGTACTGGATGATGCCACAGCAGTGTTCAAGGATGGCATTGTAAAACTCAAACATATTGAGGGTAAAATTGTGTTATGTGAATAGGGTACACCCAAGTTTTTCAAAGCCCACCCTGTTCCTTGTACCATCCATGATAAAGTAGCCAGTGAGCTTGCTCACATGGAGGCTGAAGGAATTCTTTTCCAAGGTTGAATGGAGCCCATGGGCAATGCCCATGGTCCCAGTAGTCAAGAATGGGTCTGTCAGAATTTGTACTGATTTTAAGGCTACCATCAACCCAATACTGAAAGTAGATCAATATTCTCTGCCCAGGATAGAGAATATCTTTGCAAACCCTACTGGAGGAAAACACTTTAGTTGACACCTAACTCCAGATGGACATGGAAGAATAGTGCAAACACGAGGAAATCTGCAAATGCTGGAAGTTCAAGCCACACACACAAGATGCTGGTAGAACACAGCAGGCCAGGCAGCATCTATAGGAAGAAGCACTGTCGACGTTTCGGGCCGAGACCCTTCGTCAGGATTAACTGAAAGAAGAGATAGTAAGAGATTTGAAAGTGGGAGGGAGAGGGGGAGCTCTGAAATGATAGGAGAAGACAGGATGGGGAGGGATGAAGCTAAGAACTGGGAAGTTGATTGGCAAAAGGGATACAGAGCTGGAGAAGGAAGAGGATCATGGAACGGGAGGCCTGGGGAGAAAGAAAGAAGGAAGGGAGCATCAGAGGGAGATGGAGAGCAGGCAAGGAGTGTATTGTGAGAGGGACAGAGAGAAAAAAAAGAGAGTAAGAAAAAAAAAGGGGGAAATAAATAAATAAATAAATAAATAAGGCACGGGTTAAGAAGAAGTTAGAGAAATCAAGGTGTTGTTCCTCCAACCTGAGTGTGACTCCATCTTGACAGTAGAGGAGGCCATGGATAGACATATCAGAATGGGAATGGAACGTGGAATTAAAATGTGTGGCCACTGGGAGATCCTGCTTTCTCTGGCGGACAGAGCGTAGGTGTTCAGTGAAACAGTCTCCCAGTCTGCGTTGGGTCTCATTAATATAAAGAAGGCCGCACCAGGAGCACCAGACGCAGTATACCACACCAGTCGACTCAGAGGTGAAGATTCACCTCACCTGGAAGGACTGTCTGGACCCCTGAATGGTGCAAAGTATTTCTCACCATAAACATTCACAAAGTGCTTTATCGCTGTAATAGGCTTGTTTTTGGAGCAGCATCTGCACTTGTCCTCTGGCAGAAAGCAATGGACCAGATGCTGAAAGACTGTCCAGCAATATTCCCTCTAAGGTGTGCATGTGTGCGTGCACACACATCTTTTGCTACAAGTGCACAAAGACATTTAAACTGTGGACAAGAAGTTGTCACCCTTTACCTCATTGGCATGCTAAACATATTTCACAATCATACCACAATCACTTTTCCTTTTCTGGTTTCTGATGTGTATGGTGTTGACAGCGTGGAGTTTGCAATGATTTCTCTGCAGATTTTAGAACTGGGCTTATTAATACAGTTTTTATCAACAAAATTATTAATTCACTATGACAAATCCCAGAGAAGCAAAGGGTGTGAAGTGCATAAGAGCTGCTAGTTCATTTAAAGCGGAATGGCATAATGAAACAGTAGAAACTGCTACACCAAAAGCTCATGAGGTTAGGAACGTGCAGCTACAAGAAATTTTTATGTCCGATATAGAAACTGGTGTTATCTGAGTGTATTGTCACCATGCAAAAGTTGCTGGAGAATTTGCAAGTGTGAAGAATTGGAGAGATATTTGGAAACTTGACTTTTTAAAGCATCATTTAGCAAGCAAATCACATATGGACAGTGTGCAAAAACTCTGGCAAGAAAATCCTTCATTATCCACTACAGGTCAGCTACATATGTTTTGTAAGAGTGCAGATGAATTAGAGTGAAAACGATCAACCCCAGAGGAGATCAAAGTTCTTATTGACAATGTTTTGCTAGCTGTTAAAATTAACGTCTCTATATACAAAATTCAATATGCACACGTTGTTGTCATTGGGCAAAATATTGCACAGCACAAGATGATTGTGCACACTGGTCATTACAATTTAAGGGATTTTACTGCATAGGCACTCTGTGTTACCTGAATGACATTATTGTTACCAACAAGAATGATCAGGAACATCTCAACATATTTGGAGTCCTTTCAAAGATTTGTCAATTAATATAATAGCTTTCTGCCAAACCCAGCTACTGTTTACCACCTCTTGAACTCATTAGTACAGAATGGAAAGAAATGGCGATGGACAAAGCAGTGTGAGATGGTTTTCCGAAAGGTAAAGGAAGTGGCGACGGCAGACGCTGTATTCACATGTTATGATCCACATCGTCTAGTGAAGCTTTCCTGTAGCACCTCATCTTATGGTATAGGTGCAGTCATGTCACATGTTATGAGTGATCGAAATGAATGACCCATACATAGCCTTTGAATCACATTCCCTTACTACTGCAGAGAAAAATTATGCGCAGTTTGACAGAGAGGCCTTAAGTCTTCTTTGGGGTATAAAATATTTCAATCAGTACTTGTATGGGATCATCAAATAATAGTGTCCATGTTCAATCCACAGAAGCATGTTCCACTAACAGCAGCAGCACAAATGCAGAGATGGGCTGCTTCTTGGAGGACACAATTTCAAGATTGAATTCAAGAGGATGACTAATCATAGAAATGCTAATGGATTGTCCTGTTTACTCTTGGAAAAGGAAACAACTGAAAGTTTTACAAAAAATGCCACTCCTCTTGACGTATTCTCCTTAATGTAAATGGAATATCTCCCTATTACACTAGAGGTGGTTGAAAGGGAAACCAGAAAAGTCCTCACACTGTCTCAGGTCTACATGGCAAACCACAATGGCTGAAATGTGCAGCACCACCGGTATGAACTTGCACTTGATGGCGGTTGCCTTATGAGAGTTATTTTACCATCCAAGCTGAGAGCTAAAGTGTTGGAGGAGCTACATGTCGGTCATCTAGGTACGATCAAAATGAAAGCATTGGCTTGAAGCTTTGCCTGGTGGTCTGGGATAAATCAACAGTTTGAGCAGCTTGCCATGCACCGTTCGGGATTCCAACATGTCCAGAAGATGCAACGAGCAGTACCTCTCCATCCCTGGTAGATTCAATTGTTCAAGAAGAAAGGTGTCGAGAGCTATCAGAATCACTTCCTGCAGTCCCAGAGTCAACTCCTACAACCACCATGAAGGAGGCCCTGGAGACTGAAATCATTTCACAGCCACAAGTCTCATCTGCCAAGCAGAGAAAACCCCTTTTCTCAGGAAAGACATTACCCTACAAAAGTATATATATATATATATATATAAATAAACTTGAGATGCCTGCTATATTGAGTTGGAGTTTATAGCTAAGCAGGGACGAGTGTTGTGTATTTAATATTTCAGTAATATTTGAGTAATATTGCATATATATATATATGTTGTTTGAGTAAACATTTTTTGTTGTTTACATAATTCATTATGAATTATATGTAAAAGTACATGAATAGCATACATCACTATACCACCATGTCATAAGTGATTGCCTCACTGAAAATAAAAGCTAAACATACATGAGTTATTCCCAGCTCCGTGTTTTTCTTCCAATTAGTTTTATCCTTGGGAGTTACCTACCTGCATATTGAAATCCCCCCATGACCATTGTAACATTGTCCTTTTACATGCCTTTTCTATCTCCCATTGTAATTTGCACTCCACATCCTGGTTACTCTATATAATTCCCATCAGGGTCTTTTTACACCTGCAGTTTCTCAACTCTATGCACAAGAATTCTACACCTTCTGCTCCTATGTCACTTCTTTCTCTAAGTTTGATTTCATTTTTTTAATGAACAAAGCCTCTCTACCCACTCTGCTCACTTGCATGACTTTTCAGTGTGATGTGTTCTTTGGATGTTAAGCCCCAGCTGTGATAATTTTTCAGCCATAATGTGTGACGTCCACAATGTTGGAATCAGAATCGGAATAAAGTTTATTATCAGCAGCATGTCGTGAAATTTGTTAACTTAGCAGCAGCAGTACAATGAATAATATAGAATGGATAAATAAATAAGTAAATAAGCAAATAAATCGATTAATCAATAAATCAACTACAGTAAGTATATATATATTTACATTGAATAGATTAAAATACTGCTAAAGTGGAAATAATATTTATTTTATAAAAGTGAGGTAGTGTTCATGGGTTCAATGTACATTTAGGGATCATGTGGCAGAGGGGAAGAAGCTGTTCCTGAATTGCTGAGTGTCTGCCTTCAGGCTTCTGTCCCTCCTTCCTGATGGTAACAGTGAGCAGAGGTGATAGGGTTCCTTAATAATGGACCTTTCTGAGGCACTGCTCCTTAAAGGTGTCTTGGGAACTATGAAGGCTAGTACACGAGATGAAGCTGTCTAATTTCACAGCTTTCTGTAGCTTCCTCTCCCCCCTCCATACTAAATAGTGATGCAACCTGTCAGAATGCTCTCTATGGGGCATCTGTATAAATTTTCAAGTGTTTTAGGTGACGAACCAAATGTCTTCAAACTCCTAATGAAATATAGCCACTGTCTTGCCTTCTTTATAGCTGCATCGATATGTTGGGCCGAGGTTAGATTCTCAGAAATCTTGACACCCTGGAACTGAAATTGTTCACTCTCTCCACTTCTGATCCCTCTATGAAGATTGGTTTGTGTTCCCTCATCTTACCCTTCCTGAAGTCCACAATCAGCTCTTTCATCTTACTGATACTGAGTGCAAGGTTATTGTTGTGACACGAGTCAACCAGCTGGTATATCTCGCTCCTGTATGGTTTCTCATCTTCATCTGAAATTCTATCAACAATGGTTGTATCATCAGCAAATTTATAAATAGTCATACCTGCCAGTTTCTAACTACACTACAAGATCACCTACTTTATCAGAATTAGAATCAGATTCACTTTATTGTCAGTAAGTGAAACATACCAGAATTGATTGTAGTTCGGTTCCAAGCATAAAATACAGGACAATACCATAGCAACCAACACTGTACAAGACAATAGTGTAAACAGCCATGAGCAATCAGCAATTAGCATAATGGTCACTTGTGCAAACATCAATAATCAACTTAAATAAATGTGAAAATATATACATACTCAATAATTAGCAATAGAACAAGGAGAGCAGGAAGACCATTTAACAGATGTTGTACAGGGACAGTTAGGGTATTACACCTGAGTGAATTTCATTGAGAAGCTGGATAGCTACAGGAAAGAAGTTTCAGAATTTAGAATTTATTTAAATCTTACATCCATCCCACAATTCGAGGGAGTAAAAATCTTTGCGTTATGACTCCATTGCAATGTTCTAGCAGACTCAGGAGGAAAGCAATCAGCATAACCAGAGACACCACACACCCTGGCCACTCCCTGTTTGACCCACTGCCATCCAGCAAAAGGTTCAGGACACTAAAAACCAGAACAAATAGACTGAGGAACAGATTCTACCCCAGAGCTGTGACCTCCATCACACTGCTCCCACAGAACAATGACCGAAACTGTGAGCACACACATATACATACAAGGACTCAAATACTTGCACTAATGGCACTTTGTGCATTACTGTGATATTCTGGTGCTGCTGCAACTTACTTTCTGCTACTTATCTACAAACGTTTGTACTTAATACAGTTTTTATCTACCACTTTATTTAATTGCCTGAGAGGAAGCCAAACAGAGTTTCATTGTATCTATGTATAATGACATTAAAGATCATTCATTCATTAATACAAACGTGAATTTAGAAGTCTAATGGCTTGTAGAAAGAAACTGTCCTGTAGCCTGTTGGGCCCGGCTTTAACGCTGCGGTAGTAGTCCTGGTGGCGATAGACTTATAGCATCTATGTGTTTTGTTATGTATATTGTGTTCATTCAGATACATTCCATACAATTCAAACACTTACAGTCCTATATTCACCACCCTTTTCAATTCTGTTTCCATGTTGCCTGAGGTTAAATTCTTATCCCTTTTTAAACTTTTTGTCTGATTCTTTATTCTGAAGACTCGATAACCTCACCAGCATTCTCCTTCCCTTTGACTTTGTTTATACTTTTCCAAGGTGTTGAACCATATCCCTTTACTATTTTGTTTAAAACCCTATCTGTGGCCCTAAAGGACAGACGCTTTGAAGCAAATATCAGGGAGTATTGTGTCTTGCAGTGGAGAACGGTATGCTGAACCAAAGCTGCAAAGAATCTAAAATAATAAGGTTTAAATGAAACTTACAAGAGGTCCAGAAAATCATCTCAGGGGTAAAGTGGCAATTCCACACTAAACTTGAATCAATTAAGAATGCTCAACAGTTGTGGCAGAGCTTCAATACTATCACCTCTTATAAAGTTAAATCAAGTGATATAGACGACAGTGGGGCTTTGCTTCCAGACGAGCTCAATGCCTTTGTGCTCACTTAGACTGTCAAAACATGGAGAAACCTTCACAAACTCCCATAGCCCCCAATGATCCTGTGACTTCGGTCTCTGAGGCTGACATGTGAGCAGCCTTCAGGAGGGTGAACCCATGAAAGGCATCACTTTGGCAGTCTGAGGTACTCACCTGCTTCAAGCAGACCGATTATACCAGTGCCTAAGAAGAACGTGGTAACCAGCTTCAATGACTATCATCCAGTAGCACTTACATCTACAGTGATGAAATATTTTGAGAGGTCGGTAATGAACTCCTGCCTGAGAGGTGACTTGGATCCACTCCAATTTGCTTACCTGGTCTACAGCAGATTCCAACTCACTGGCTCTTCATTCAGCCCTGGAACACCTGTACAGCAAAGATGCCTATATCAGGATGCCTTTATTAACTACAGTTCAGCATTCAATATCATCAAAACTAATCAATAGGCTTCAAGAGCTTGGCATCAGAATTCTCCTTGTGACATTGGATCCTCAGTTTTGTCACTTGCAGACCCTAGACAGTTCAGATTAGCAACAATATCTCCTCCATTAGCACAGCTGCATCACTAGGCTGCGTGCTTAGCCTGCTCCACTCACTTTACATTTATGACTGTGTGGCTAAGTACAGAACCAATGCCATATTCAAGTTTGTTGACGACACCACTGTCATAGGCTGAGTCAAAGATGGTGACAAATCAGCATATAGGAGAGAGATTGAAAATCTAGCTGAGTGATGCCATAACAACAACCTCTTACTCAATGTCATCAAAGCTAAGGGGATGATTATTGTCTTCAGGAGGAAGAAACCAGAATTCCATGAGCCAGTCCTCATTGAGGCATCAGGGGTGGAGAGAGTCAGCAACTTTAAATTCCTCACTGTTACTATTTCAGAGAACCTGTCCTGGGCCCAACATGTAAGCACAATTGTGAAGAAAGCACGACAGCACCTCTATATCCTCAGGAATTTGTAAGATTTGGTAGGACATCTAAAACCTTGACAAACTTCTAGAACTGTGCAGTGAAGAGTATATTGATTGGCTGCATTCATAGCCTGGTATGGAAACACCAGTGCCCTTGAACAGAAAATCGTACACAAAAAGTAGTGAATACAACCCAGTCCAAAACAGGTAAAAGCCTTCCCCACCACTGCCCACATCTGTATGGAGCATTGTCACAGAAAAGCAGCATACATCATCAGGGACCCCCATCGCCCAGGACATGCACTCGTCTCAATGCTGCCATCAGGAAAAAGGTACAGGAGATTCAGGACTCATACCATCAGTTTCAGGAACAGTTATTACCCCTCAGCCATCAGGGTCTTGAACCAGAGGGGATAACTTTACTCAACTTCACTTGCATCATCACTGAAATGTTCCTGCAACCTATGAACTCACTTTCAAGGACTCTTCATCTCATGTTCTCAATATTTATTTACTAATATTATTATTTGTTTCTTTTTGTATTTGAACAGTTCATCTTTTGAACATTGACTGAAAATTCAAGTCGGTGCAATCTTCCATTGATTCTATGATGGTTATTATTTTATTATGGATTTATTTTTATTATTATTTATGGATTTATTAGTATGTCTGTCTGTCAGTTAAGTATGCCAGCAAGAAACTGAACCTCGGGGTTGCATACTGTGACATATAGATACTTTGATAGTAACTTTACTTTAAGCTTTAGATTTCAATAAAAAAACAAATTGGGAAGTTTGTGCATTTCAAATTATTATTCTAATTAGATTAGCGATGATGATAGGATCTGAAAAATCAGCAAAAATTTGAACACCAAGACCAGATTATTGGCCAAGGTCGAGAATTGGAGGAATTCACACCTACAATATATGTCAATTCTTGCCAGTGTGTTTTGTTTCCTTTTCGTACGTGTGTGTGATTTCAACAAAATCTGTTGCTATTTAGGTCCTTTCCCTCCGTCGCACGTTCTTCCTCATTTGTTGGTGGCAACCCGTTTGCTTGTTGCAGGTATTTGCTTTTCGCTGGCTAATGAGCGAATCCTAAACCCTAGCATATCCTCCTCTGGTGCTGTAAAATGAGAGCTGCAATTTCTTCCTGCAGCAGGTACTATCACCACTCCCTACTCCCGCACTGTTTCTCAGCATTAACCAGAACCGCTGTCTGTGATCATGCGTCCCACTCCTCCTCCTTCTTTGCAGCAGAAGCCCCCGCCTATGTCTCTCAGTTAGGGCCGTCTCTACCGCTGGGCTCCTGCAGACGGAAGCGTGAGTGTTCGCTCTCAGATTGGAGGAGGGAGAACTTAATATGGCATCACAGCAGCCCGCGGAACGTGAGCTTGCTGCCAGAGCCCGGGCGACGTCAGATTTGGCAAACGATGTCAGGAAAAGCATAGGAAGAGGAAGTAGGGAAGGGGGCAGCCGAGTAATTAAAACAAAGGGTATAAAGAGCGCAATGCATTTAAGAGAGAGATAGGGCCAGCAAGTTAAAATTAAAATTGTTTGGATAGTAATTGCAGCCGACAGTGCAATTCCTTGGGAAGGAAGGCGCGGGTGCGCGCGGCGGGAGCGGCCGGCGGGGCGGGCGAGGGTGCGCGCGGGGCGGCGCGCGGCGGGAGCGGCCGGCGGGGCGGGCGAGGGCGCGCGCGGGGCGGCGCGCGGCGGGAGCTGACAGCTGGGCTGTGTAAACACTGAGGAGACACCGAGCCGCTGGCAACACCGTGGCAACCGGCCCCTACTGCTCCTTGGGTGGACACACTCACATACCACACGCACACACCCTGCACAGAGACATAGAATACTCTTCTGGAAATGAGGTAAGATTTAATGGCATTACACACACACACACACACACACAAAATCCCGTACGGATCATCCCTATTGCAATGCCAATACAAAAATAACTAAACCAATAATTATTCGGCAGTGAGTGTTCGAAGAGGGCTCCCGCTAGAGAGGAGGATTTTCAGATGGTGGGTGCTAGATGTGTGTAATGATGGTCTGTGTGCTCGAGTGTTTGCTTGCTTGCTGGCTGGCTGGCGGCTCCCGCTCTGCACAGTAGCCGCTGCCGTTTGTAGCCCCGGTTGATCAGCGCTGCAGATGCAGCTGTCTCAGCTCGGCATCCACACACTCTACAGATGTTTTCAGATCATCCGAGTTAGCGTTCATTGCTATTGCAGCAGCGTGCTCTCTCCAAACTAAACAGCCTATACGTGCAATGTAGCCGGTGACCTAGTAACATATCTTTCAATTTAACGTGACTAGAAATGACATGGGAAACAAATGAATGCCCTTGTAGGGATTGTTTATTTAATTGTTCACTTTAATCAAGTTGTAAACTAGATGCGGTTTGCAGCAAGCGGTTAACCAATGGGTTGGCTACGAGAAGGAATGACACTACAGAATTTTAGGTTTGCAAAGGAGAAGCCAGGCGGTAACACTGATGTCACGCACAGTCTATAACATGCAGTTAGGGGCATTGCTATCTTATTTAATATTTTAAAGAAATGAGTTTGAATATTGAAATTGGTTCATAGCAAACAAGTAAAGCAACGTTCCTATTGTTAGTGGATTGATCTACGAATCTTCCGATGCACATTGGCAAAGCCAATCTAGCATAAGAACCATCTGCTAGTAAATGGCCCTGTATTAAGAATATGCAAGAAAATGAGAAAACTCAAAAATGCACTTTATGTAAAAAAAAGTGTTCTTTTTCCTTTCTGGGGAGTTTGTTTAATTAAACTTTTTAATATCAAGGATTAGTTTAACTGTGGAGAGGTATGAAATAGTTTAAATTGTTAACTGTGTTGCTGTAAAACTTGTTTACCTTATAGAAAAACACTTCACAGGAATTCTGGTTGTTAGATTATTTAGAAATTTGTTTTTGTAGAAAAAAGACTAGGACACTAACGTGCTGTGTTGGTAAAATAGTTTTGTACAGTACACATGGATGTGTTGCATTTTTGGCATCAAAATTATGAAAGGCCATTTATATTTCAAACATACTCTTATTCTTAATTTGGGTAATGTCAAAGAGAAAAATACCCATTTGCTGTCATTTAGCAATGATATAAAACATTTTTATAATAATGCAAGACTAAACCCACAATAAAAAGTCATTTTTTTATGATGATCATTGGTCAGGTGATCATATCTGACACAGGTTTTGAGCTGATAATCATGGAATTTAAACCTTATTCTTAGTCTCCAAAAGTCTATGGCTAAGGAGAGGTTCACAGGTACTTCAGAGGTGATAGGAAGACTTTTTTCCGCAGTATGTCTAAATTTCTGAGGATCAGAGGCAAAAGAGAATACATGGAGATTTGGAGAGAAACAGCTGGGCTAAGAGGGTGAATGGTAAAAGTTACAATAAAACCAGATAAATAGATGTAGAGCTCATTGGGTAATGTAATTCAAATGTAATAGAGGGAAATTAACAGCAGTGGAGATACTGGAATTCAGAAGTGAAGAAGCTAGTAGGCAGGGTAAAGACAGAATGTGAAGCGTAATAGTCAAGCCATATGTGGTACAAGTGGAGAGGGAGAGCTCACTATTTCTTGGCTCAAATGTGGTATATTGGGTTTAGTTTCAGAGAGTATTGCTGGTTCTTGTATTGCATCCAATCACTATCCTTACAGCAGGCTAGACTTTACCTATCAGCAGACTGTTTAATAGTGATGATATCACTGCTATAGCTAACACTGCCCTCACCTGACATAGTGCACATGGACCTATTCCAGTATGCATCACTGGGTGGGTAGTTGTTAGTAGGAGAAATCTTAGGTGATGATTTTGTTTTATTTTTGTGTTCACTGTTACCCTAGCTGAATTCAGCTAATTTAACACAAGCCAGAGACTGAATGCAATACATTCCTGTTCTGCATGATTCAAGTGGGTATGGAGTCGATGTGTTCACCCACTATGTGATATGCTGGGAGCTCACAGAATGTAATTTTAAGTTAAGCTTGTTTTGAATCATAATTTGTACTTTCTGTATTACTTTATGTTAAATGCTTGCTTTTATTTGTTCAAATACATTAAAAAATCATATACTTGTACTCATACAACCATGCAATTTTGCATTACCACTTTTACCTTGTATAGTTTAGTTAACCTTCTCTGCCGTGCCCTAAGATGGCAAACTGATATTTTGTTTGCAAGCCTATGCCAGAGCTGCTCTGTAACTCCTAATTAGGAAGTGCATGCAAGTGTTGAAGTTTCATGGAATTTACCATGGGGGAATTATGAATCCACCTCCTGCCATGCCAACATTGGGGCATTTCTTAAGCTCTTTAAAGGACAAATGCTCAATGAATGTCTTATGATAGTTTTGAATGGCTTAAAAATACACCCTTGCATTAATTAGAAAGAGGCACATGTAGCTGCTCTCCCAAATTGGACAACTGTCTTTTCACTGCTTCCTTGAAAAATTTAAAAGACTCGTTTATTCTTGGTACCTGCTTCTCAGTACTCACTTTCCATTGTTAGAAAAAAAACAGAAATTGAAAGCAATAAGTCCCCAATGATATAGCATTATAGCATATGCTATATCTCCAAAATGGCATTTCCAGGTCAAGTTTCAATAATCTGAAAGAGCTAGTCTTTATAGAGAGAACTTACTGTAACTGTTAATTTACATATGTTTTAAACACAGGGCAATAGAAGAACAAGTATCACCCACACTGTTTAGTAGTTTACAGAATTGTATCAGTTTTATCTTTTATTGCCAGTAATACTTGATGTACTAAGAAAACAAAATATGATTTTTGCAAGTTATTTATATATTTCATTACCTATGTGGACTTAACCAGAACCATTGATTAAGATGCAGGCCCAAAATCTATGTATTGTCTGTTAACACAGAAATCTAATGTCTAAAGTTGGATTATGTTGCAAACTTGGAATTGAGAACACATTTTTTAGGTATGATGATGAAAAGATTGCTTCATGGTTAAAAGCCAGACTACAAAGCACCTAAAGTTAGAACAATAATATGAAAATTATTAGATTGACTTTTATAAATGCTTAAGAAGTTATTTGTAACTTGCAAAAGTAAATATATTAGAGGTTAAGCTTTAGAATGATCAAACATGTTGGTTAGCATTGCAAAACTCCCTCATTCTAGCATTTTTGCTGGATTTGATAATTTTGATCCAGTGAGTTTTGGAATTGTGCAGATTATCATTTATTTGGATTAAACAGACCAAATTAAGTTTTAATTTCCTAAAAGAAAGAGTAAAATGTGTGAAAGCTGTAATACTTTCAAAACTTCACCCTGTCCCAACACACTTTTCATCAGTGAAGTACTTTTGAATTGCTGGCATTGTTAATGTTGTGAATGTGACCACCAATTTACAGAGAACGAATGCCCAAATAAACAGGAAAATCCTAAGGACAAAAGTCCCTATTGGTATAATTTTAAACAAGAACTGTGGAATTATGCTACAGATAATTCCACAGTTCTTCCTTGACATATACTATAGGAGTTCTGTATTGCTGAGAGAGCAGGGTATGCATCAATCACTAAATTGATGTTAAATCTACCATGTTATACCAGTAAGAAAATTTTGTTGCATTGTTTAAAGAAAAATATTTGAACACAATTTCCTCATTGTATACATTCCTTGTTGATTTATTCCATCGTATTAAATTGCTAATGAATTCATGTGATCTCAGTGAAGAGTCACTAGAAACATTTTATTAATTTGATGAGGATTTATTCGGTATGACTGTGATGAGGTAAAATACAGAGCCTCAAAACAGGCAATATTTTCACATTTAACGTAAAAAATGTACCTGCTTTGCAGAATGGTGTAGTGTTCAGAGCATATTGGTGCTTGTTTGAAATCACTTTGTGATCCTTAGTGAATGGAAGTGGGCTCTGAAATTTTATGTGCACATTGGTATAATTTCTACTCTCATACAGTGACAAGATTCTGATGCCACAAAACACTGGATGCACATTTTAGCATATCTTGCTTGTAATTATGTGGCAGCATGAAGCACTTCATTATGCCACCAAAAGACAGTACTTTCAATACAATGACATGTTATATACACCCACTCCAAGGCGCTAAAAATAAATAGAATTTAATTCTTCTTTAAAGGATATTTTTACATGAATGCAGTGGTTTTAAATGTAAGATCCAATTAATAAGCTGATGTCTGGATTATGGATTGATGTTCTTGAACTTGTGTAGCTTAGTAGTCATTTTTTCATACAAAATTAATTATTGTGGAAGTTTTAGACGTGTTGACACTTGAGTCATTGTGTCAACACCTTGGCATTTAGATATTGCAAACTCATCCAGTTGTGATTTTTTTGTCTTTTACAGAATATTGTTATTTATTTTAAGATATGTTTTAGCTGTATTTATGATCCATGTAGTTAGACTCGTAGAGTCATGGAAAAGTACACCACAGACACAGGCCTTTTGGCACATCTACTCCATGCCTAACCATTTAAACAGCCTATTCCCATCAACCTGCATGGGGACCATAGCCCTCCATATCCCGACCATCCATGTACCTATCCAAACTTGTCTTAAACATTGAAATCGAAATTGCATCCAGCCCACCACTTGCACTGGCAGCTTGTTCCATGCTCTTGAGTGAAGAAGTTTTCCCTAATGTGCCTATTAAACTTTTCACCTTTCACCCTTAACCCATGACCTCTAGTTCTTATCTCACCCATGTTCAGTGGAAAAAGCCTGCTTGCATTTACCCTATCTATACCCCTCATAATTTTATATACCTTTATCAAATCTCCCCTCAATCTTCTACTTTCCAAGGAATAAAGTCCTAACCTAATAGGACTTAATAGTAAAATTTATCACTGAAATACAGAGAACTGAGATAGCTGAAGCTACATATTATGCAAAATTAAAATGAATGTGTGTCATTAAGATAGGCTTTCAGAATCCAGTAGATCCAACCAGAGGTTTTCACCTTGTTAAGGTAGGCAAATAGTCCATGTATATAAAGATGAGGAACATTCTCAAAATGACAGCAGAATAAAAAGACCTTTTGGACACGTGCACTCAAACAGACTGCATTCATATTAAGCACCTTGCCTTTTCAACCATAGAACAATCAAACACCGTTAACCAAGCATGAACTGATGAACAAAACATTCCAGAAATGGAGCAGGGTTTGACAAATGGAAAAGTAGTGATATGTTTATCTGATTCAACACCATAAAAGGAACAACATCAGAATATCAAAGGCTGTAAAAGTTTGTAGAACACAGCTTTAAATGGAAATGCCTATGTTCACCTCAGCAACACATAATTTTCTTTAACCAAAGTAAAACCTAGTGCACACTTTACTTATCATTTTATTGTTGCTCTAAGCCGGGGGTCGGCAACCTGCGGCTCCCGAGCCATTTGTGGCTCTTTCACCTCTGTGCTGCAGCTCCCTGTGGCTTTGGGAAATAATTGGTCAGTATTTAATTAAAATGTATTTTATGTTAGTTTGTTAGCTTTTGAAATGTAAATCTAAATTTGAAGATTATGGTGATCTTGTACAATCTAAGTGTGGCGACACATTTCCTGCCACATCCGAAACGGCTCACAATTAGCCAGCATTCCGGCTAAGGGAGATAGCCTACGGGGGTTTGTGAGTACTCGTCTTTTGCAGCATCTGCGTCCATGGGGGCTGGGTTGAGGGAGGCTTAAAAGCAAGGCTGTTTAGTTCGAATAAAGCTATCTTTGACTGCAGTTTACTGACACCGCTACAACGTGTTTTTATCGCTGGCTGTCCAGACGGAAGGTGCTGAAACGCTTTGTCGCGTGTCTGGAAGAAGTGAAAACTTTCCTGGGCAGCAAAGGGCTCACCTTTCCTGAGCTGGAACAGCCAGAGTGGCTGGAAAAGCTACACTTCATGGTAGACATGACAGCGCACCTGAACACGCTGAACACAGCTCTTCAGGGGTAAGGACGTACAGCCCTGCACATGTTGGAGGATGTTTTGGCATTCGAGCGCAAGTTGACAGTGCTTGCCAGAGATTTACAGAAAGGCACTTTGTCTCACTTCCCCAATTTGAGAGAGTTCAAACAAGGTCACGACATGATAATTTCGGAGTATTTACATTCTGCAATCATCGCAATGCAAACATCGTTTGGGAAACGCTTCTGTGAGTTCAGAGAGGAAAAAAACACATTATCCTTCCCGGTCACTCCCTTAAGCATCGATCCTTCCCTACTGAATACGACTGCATTGGCAGGTGTGAGTCAACCTGATCTTGAGATGGAACTGGCCGACATAGCCGACAAAGACATATGGGTGTCCAAGTTTAGACGCTTGACAGCAGACCTTGAAGATGTTGCCCGTCAGAAGGCCGTTCTTGCTCAGAAACACAAATGGAGTGATATTGAAAACCTTCCGAAACCGGACAAACTTGTGTTCGAAACATGGAATGCTATGCCCGACATTTATGTAAACATTAAAAAGTATGCGCTTTGAGTCCTGTCGATCTTTGGATCCACATATGTAAGTGAGCAGGTGTTCTCCAACATGAACTTTATTAAAAACAAACATCGTGCACGCCTCACAGATGACAGCTTGCGATCCTGTGTAAAGATGAAGGTGACGTCATACAGCCCTGATGTGCAGACGCTGTGCGCTGAGGTCCAGGAGCAGAAATCCCATTAACCAAGTATGATAAATATTTTAATTGCCTATTATTTTATGTATATTCATATTTTTTCATTGTTCAGTGAAATAGTCCTTTTATTTTTCAGGCTGACAGCTGGCTGATGTTATTTTTGGTTTGCTGCTGGCGGAAAATTTAAGTTCGGCGTTTTTCATAAATACAAGAAGGACTCAAATAGACATTGAGTGTTTTACTTAAAAGTAACTTTCAACCCAACGTCTTTTTTTCGGAGTTCAAAATGTTTTTGTTGCATGCAGAAATGTAATTTCGTTTTCTCTGCAGGAGTTCATCAATTTCATAAATGCAACACATTATAGTTTGTTTATACATAGCATAAAGGCAAAAAAAACGTTGTATGCAGTGTTATTTCATTTTAAATGTCAAACGGGTTTTGCGGCTCCCAGTGTTTTCTTTTCTGTGGGAAACGGGTCCAAGTGGCTCTTTCAGTGGTAAAGGTTGCTGACCCCTGCTCTAAGCTTTTTGATAACTTACAGTAGGGCACTGTATTTATATCATTACAACATAACTCAATATAATACAATGACTACAATTGAACATCGTGAATGCACTGGATGTTATCTTCCAAAATTTTATGAATTCTTGAATAGCTCCCACAAGTAACAAATGTAACTCCACTATTTAACAAAGGAGGAACAGAAGAAAATAGATAGCTATAGCCTGAGATCAGTAATAGAGAAAATGTGGCAATCTATTAAGTGGTAATGGAGCACTTGGGAAATGGTAACACTGGACAACAAAGATTTTGCTTCTTGAATACTTTTGAGTGTATCTTATGGAGTCTGTGCTGCTGATCATGAAAATTACCATGAAGTTTCCCTATCATGCACCATTTTTTTGAAGTCACCTATATTATTCCAATTCATAATTCAAGTCAGAATAACTGATGTCAAGGTTAAGGAAGACAGTTTTTGTCAGTCTACAAATCAGACAGGTCATCAATGACGGGCAATTTGAACAATCTCTCATGGGTCTGGAAAAAAATCACATGGAAGGCATTCAAGGATGTTGTTGAAAATTTTCTTGGCAACTACCGAGCATCAAACTACGAGCGGCTGGTTGACAACATGCTTCAAGCATTTAAACCTAACCTATAATGTGCAACATGTCACTAAAGATTCATTTTCTGCATCCCCATTTCAACTTCTTTCCTGCAAATCTCGGCACTGTCAGTAACAAGCATGGTGAAAGGTTTCACCAACACATTGCGGTCATGGACAAACAGTATCAGGGCAACTGGAACCCATCAATGCTGACTGATTATTGTTGAACTTTTAAGCAAGAAGCCTCAGAAACTGAGTTCAAATGAAAATCATCAACAAAACATTTTAGCTTAGTTGAACTATTGCAAAGCGTCAGCATTGTTATGCCATTAAACGCATTATATTCAATAAAAGTTAATTTCTTGTTTCTCCAAGTTCCCACATTATACAAATACTCTGAAATTATATTTGTGTTCAGCTTCAAGTGGTCTGTCATAAACAAAAAATATTTCTGAGGAAGCAACATTTTCGAAAAAAATTGTTGTCCAGTGTAATAGGTTCAGGCAGTTAACATAGAATTATGAAATTGTGTTTGATAAGTTTGTTGATGTGCCAATTTCAGACATTTAGAAGACTTTCACTAAGGTGCCACCACATTGCATAGTATAGAATATAGAACAGTACAGTGCAGTACCTGCCCTTTATCCCACAATGATGTGCTGACCTTTTAACCTACTCCTAAGCCTTCCTTCTGAACACAGCCCATTTTATTTCATCCATGTGCTTATCTAAGAGTCTCTTCAATGCTCCTAATTGTTCAACCTCTTATACCACCACTGGTAGCACATTCCTAGCACTTGCCACTCTGTGTAAAAAAAAGAATCCACCTCCAACATTTCCTCTAAACATTGGTCCACACACCTTAAAACGATGTTCTCTGGTATGACCCATTGCCTCTCTTGCAAACAGATGCTATGTGCCCAATCTATCAATGCCTCTTATAATCTTATACATCTTGTTCAAAATCACCTCTCATCCTGCTTTGATCCTAAGAGAAGAGCCCCAACTGGCTCAACCTTTCCTCATAAAAGATATTCTCAAATCCAGACAGCATCTTGGTAAATTACCTCTGTCCTCTCTCTAATGCTTCTGCTTCTTTCCTATAATGAAGTGACCAGAACTGAACACAATATTCAAAGTGTGGTCTAACCAGAGTTTTATAGAGCTGTAATATTACCTCATGGCACTTGAGCTCATTCCCCTGATTATTGAAGGACATCACATCATACAGTCTGTCTTCTTAACCACCCTATCAACTTGCATAGTAACTTTTACGGATTTATGGACTTGGACCCCAAGATTTGTCTGTTCCTCCACACTGCTAAGAATTCTGCCATTAACCATGTATTTTGCCTTGAAATTCAACCTTCCACAGTGAATCATTTTATACTTTTCCAGATTATACTGCATCTGCTACTTGCCAGCTCAGCTCTGCGTCCTGTTTATGTCCCACTGTAACCTATGACAAACTTCTATATGCTCCACAGCACCATCAATCTTCATGTAATTTGCAAACCTACTAACCCACCGTTCCACTTCCTCATCCAGGTTATTTATAAATATCACAAAAAGAAAGGGTCCCAGTGAAGATCCCTACAAAGCACCACTGGTCAATGACCTCCAGGCAGAGGGGTTGGGGAACTGGGGTTCAATGTTCTTGTTGGTGTTTTTCTGTGTGGGCAACCTGTTAGTTTTTGTGTATGAGAGAGGGAGTTGGGGATTTGATGTTATTGTTGCTGCATTTTTTGTGAGGGAGGGGATTGGGGATTTGGGGTTCGATGTTTCAGCTTCCATTTTTATGTGGGCAATCTATTAGCTTTTGTGCGAGGGAGGAGATGGGGAAAGAGTTTGGGGTTTGAGAGTTTTGTTTCTTTTTCCTTTTTGTGCTGGGAGGGGGTTGATGTCTTTTTTCTATATTTCATGGATATCTGGAGAAGACGAATATCAGAGTTGAATTGTACATGCGTACTTTGACAATAAAATGAACCTTTGAACCTTTTGAATATGCTCCATCAAATAAACCCCTCTGCCTTGGGCAGGCTGGCCAGATCTGAATCGATGTAGCCAAGTTGCTATGGATTGCACACCTCATGACTTTTTGGATAAGCCTTCCATGGGAAACCTTGTCAAACACTTTACTAAAATCTATATGCACCATATCCACAGCTCTTATCTTCAGCAATTTCTTTTGGCACTTCCTTGAAAAAGTCAATCAGACTAATGAGGCGCAATCTGCCGCTCACAAACTCATGTGTCTATTCCTAATAAGAATATACTTCTCCAAATGCTCGTAGATCTTGTCCTAAGAATCCTTTCTATTAGTTTACCCCCTACTGACATGAGAATTACTGATCTGTAATTCCTAGGATTACATCTATTACCCTTCTTGAATGAAGTGTATCACATAGAGTAACAACATTCACCATTGTGAATTGGAGATAACATATCAATGTGGAAAATGGAGATAAAAAGAACACATGGACGCTGTGAGCAATGGGGTGATAATGGCACTAGTCCAAGGGCCTCAACTGTTCACAATTTATATCATTATTTTGGATGAGGAAATCATGTAAATATCAGTATTTGCTGATAACCCACACCATTGCTGGCCATAGTATCAATTATGAGGAGGGTCCAGAAGGCAGGGGGAAATTGACTGGCAAAGAGCAAAGGTAAGGAAGTAGCGAATGGATCTAATCTAGAAATATGTGTGACTGTTTACTATTAAGAAAATAGAACTGGAGATTTTTTATGTAGTGAAATTGAAGGTTGGTGGTATTCAAAGGCACACCTAAGTATCAGAATCAGGTTTAATATCAGCAGCATATGTCGTGAAATGTGTTAATTTTATGGCAGCAGCACAATGAAATACATGATAAATAAATATAGAGAAAAAAACCTGAATTACATTAAGTATATATACTGTATGTCTCTTAAACAGTTAAGTTAAAATAAGTAGTGCAAAATAAAAACAGGTAGTGTTTAGGGGTTCAATGTCCATTTAGAAATCAGATGGCAGAGAGGAAGAAGCTGTTCCTGAGTATGTCTTCAGGCTTCTGTACCTCCTTCCTAATGGTATCAATGAGAAGGGGGCATGTCCTGGGTGGTGGTGGGTCTTTAATGATGGATGCCACCTTCCTAGGGCATCGCTCCTTGAAGATGTCTTGGTACCCAAGATGGTGCTAACTAATTTTACAAGCTTCTACAACTTATTTCAATCTTGTGCAGTAGCCCCTCGCCCCCGCTCCATACCTGATGCTGATGCAGCCAGTCAGAATACTCTCTGTAGTACATTTGTAGAAGTTTTTGAGTGTTTAATTGACAAACCAAATCTCCTCAAACTCCTGATGAAATATAGCTGTTGTCTTGCTTTCTTTATATCTGAATCAATATGTTGCGTCCAGTTTAGGTCCTCAGAGATATTGACACTCAGGACCTTGAGATTGCTCACTCTCTCCACTTCTGAACCCTCTATGAAGATTGGTTTGTATTCCCTCATCTTACCCTTCCTGAAGTCCACAATCAGCTCTTTGGTTTTCCTGACGTTGAGTGTATGGTTGTTGCTGCAGCACCACTCAACTAACTGGTAGATCTCACTCCTGTACACCCTCTCATTTCTATCTGAGATTCTATCAACAATGGTTGTATCATCATAATTTATAGACGACAATTGAGCTCTGCCTAGCTACACTGTCATGGGTGTAAAGAGAGAGTAGATCAGTGGGCTAAGCACACATCCCTGTGGTGTGTCAGTGTTGATTGTCAGCAAGGTGGAGATGTTATTTCTAATTCACACAGATTATGGTTTAACAGTTAGGAGCTCGAGCATCCAGTTGCAGAGGGAGGTACAGAGGCCTAGGTTCTGTAGCTGTAGGAATGATGGTGATAACTGCTGAGCTATAGTCAATAAACAGCATTCTGACATAGCTACTTATATTGTCCAGGTGATCCAAGGCCACATGGTGAGCCATTGAGATCGCATCTGCTGTAGACCTATTGTGGCGATAGACAAATTGCAGTGGGTTCAGGTCCTTCCTATGACAGGTGCTGGTTCTAGCAATGACCAAAGCAACTCAAAGCATTTCATCACTGTAGATATGAGTGCTACTGGTTGACAATCGTTAAGGCAGCACACACTGCTTTTCCTGGGCACTGGTATAATTATTGCCCTTTTGAGGTAGGTGAGAACTTCTGACAGTAGCAATGAGAGATTGAAGATGTCTTTGATTACCCCTGCCAGTTGGTTGGTGCCAGTTTCCATAGCCTTGCCAGATACTCCACCGGGTTCTGCTGCCTTGTGAGGGTTTACCCTCTTGAAAGACAACATGACATCGTCCTCTGAGACAGAAATCACAAGGTCACTGGACGTTGCAAGGATCCTCAGAGCTGTGGTTTTATTCCCCCTTTCAAAGGAAGCATAAAAAGCATTGAGCTCGCCTGGTAGTGAAGCATCACTGCCATTCAAGATGCTGGGTTTTACTTAGTAGGAATTAATGGCCTGCAAACCCTGCCAGAGTGATGTGCGTTCAACATTGCCTCCAACCATTCTCAGAATTGTTTCTTGGGTCTTGAAATAACCCTCTGCATATCATAACTCGCTTTCTTATACAGACCTGGTCCGTGTAAAACCTCACTGAACATTAATATGTAGTTTCAGCAAGCAATCAAGGAGACAGATGATATGTAAAAGGATTTGAGTACAAGAGTAGGGATGTTTGCTACAATTTTATAGAACTCTAATGAGACCACATCTTGAATATTGTATACAGATCTGATCTTCTACCCAAGAAAGAATATACCTTTGATATTGAAAGTGCAGCAAATATTCACCATTTTGATTTCAAGGCTTTTAGGATTGTTGCATAATGAAAGATTAAGCAGATTTGCCCTATTTTGTCTCGAGTCCTGAAGAATGAGAGTAGATATCAATGATGGATACAGAATTTATATGACATTTCATAGAAGTAGATAGGGAGTTGATGTTTCATCTGCCTGTGGGGTCAAGGGCCAGAGTTACAGTCTCAAAGTAATTGCCCATTCAAGGCTGAACTGAAAAGAAATATCTTCACTGTGAGGATACAGAATCAATGGAATTTCTTTCTCAGGTGCTGAATATATCCGGGACAGCGATCAATAGATATTTAGATATCAGGGGAAACAAGGAATTTTATAGGGTTAATATGGGAGAGTGGTGCTGAGGTTAAAGCTCAATTGTTGTCTTATTGAGTAACGAGCATACGCAAACAGATGAATTGCATCCTCCTGCTTCTATTTCTGATGTTCTTACATTGTGAGGAATTTGGTCATAGCTGGAACTGGTGAGGGAGTGATCTCATTCTTCAGCATTTAATGGAATGGAATTGTAACTTTATCAATTAGCCCCACTTATGACAAATTAAAGAAACTGACAAGGAAAAATAATCTGTACTTTGAGTTGGAACTGAAAATTTTAAACATAGAGGAATAAATATAAAAAACAATGACAAATGTACTAGCATCTAGCAAGTAGGTAATCATCAAGTGTGAATAAAATTTATTCCAAGGTGCTACAAGAAGCAAGGAAAACCTCAAGAAAAAGAAGTGGATCATTATTCAATCCACTTTTGCAATGGCCTTGATGCTGGAGATTAAAGGAAAGGCATGTCTAACTGAATTGAATTTTTTTTGAGAAGGTAATGAGTGTTAATGAAAATTTGACATTTAATGTGCCCTTCATGGATTGTAGCAAGGCACATTATATAATTGCTTGCCTTTATTGGCCAAGCCTTAAAACAAGAGTGCAGGGGAAATGTCAGTACTATATAAAGCACTTAGGTCACAGCTAGAGCTACTTCGATGGTCCCTTAGGTCATCAACAATTTGTTTTCACTTGAGTTTTACCAGCGCCAAAGTAGCTTAATCTGTGCAGGAGGGGCAAAGCCTTGACAGATGCATGATAAAACATAGTTAATTGGTTTGAGTTGCTGAATGCTTTTTCCAGTCTTTGGGCTTGTGTTTTGCATACCTCATCAGAGAAACTTGAAGTGCTTGGTGCTTTTCTGAATACTTATTCCCATGCTTTAGTGCTGGATGCTAACCCGAGGCAGGATGTTGATATTACTTTGCTTATCTTCCCCACAACTTGAAGATTGTCTTACTGATAGCGTTTGTAGTAATTCAGCAGTGCCAGTTATATATTGTTTAGACCTTTATATTCGTATTATATAAGAGGGTCAGGGTCATTGCTGCTTGGTAGACTATGAGCTTAGTGTTATATTTCAGATCATAGTTTTCAAATATTGTTTTCCATGATCAGCTAAAGGCTGTGTTAGCACACTGAATGTAGAATCCAAGTCTCCCTACACTGAGGGATAGTTTCTGAGATGTGAAATATACTATAGTTTTCCCAAACTCTTGTTGTGGATCTTGTAATATATACAGGATATCACCCCTTGCAGAAAGAATGTGGAAGGTTGTAGAGGAGATGAGTTGATGAAATTAATTAGGGAATGTGGCTTTAAGTTGATTTGCAAAGTAATGGGGAAGAGTTGACTATTTTTTCCTCTTAAAGAGCAATAGCATTCTGGAATTCCTTGTCTGAAATTCTGGTTGAATCAAAAACACTCATCACATTTAAGATATACTTGGACGAGGATTTGAAGAAATTGAATTACAAGGCGATGACCTAAGCTGCTACTCAGGGTTCTGGCATTTACTGTATAGTTTGACTTCCTATTTTATGACATCTCATACCTGTCTGGATTAAGCTCCATCTGCCATTCTTCACCTCTATTTCTAACTAATCTATATTCATATATATCATTTTGTATCCTTCCTCCCTATCAACAGTTATGCTAATTTTTTTGTGTCATCTGCAAATTTGCTCATCAGCCCACCTACATTTCCATCAAAGCAATAGAGGTTTCAGCGGAACACAAATAGTCACAGATCTCCAGTCAGAATAATGCCCTCTGTGTTTGATGGCCAAGTCAATTTGCCAGTTCTCTGTGTATCTCAGGTGTCTTCACCCAGTGTATTATCCTACCATGAAGGACCTTGTCAGATGCTTTACTAAAGTTCATGTAAACACCATCCACTGCCATACCCTCATCAGTCATCTTCGTCACCTCCTCAGAAATCTCACTCAGTCTTATAAGACATGACGACCCAGACAGAAAGCCATGCTGACTAAACCTAACAAGAGGTTGGGTTGAATTGTTCTCCGATATTGACAATTTACTTGCAAATGTTTCATCACCATGCAAGGAAACCCTGTTAGTGCACTATTGATTCAACAGTGTACCGATAAAGTCTCCTCGCAGAGTGATGAATTATTTGCAAATAAATTGTCAAGATCAGATAGCAACTCGATCCATGTATCAACCACCCAAAATGCACATCTTCCAAATTATTTCCAAAAACCTAGCAAATCTGTTTCAGATCTGTGGAAATATATGGGCTTGAAAGATTCTAATATCAGCATGCAACACTTTTTTGCTAATTACGTTAAATTTGAGCTTAACATTCCATTTAATGCTCTGTCCTAACTTCCTACAATTAAACTACAGCAGGAGCAACTTCCATTTGAATAAATCCTGTCTCTAAGATTCTTCTCCAATAATTTCCTTCCCATTGATGTAAGGCTCACTGGCCCATAATTTCCTGTCTTGTCTCCATTGCCCTTCTTAAACAAGGAATCAATGTCTTCAGTCCTCTGGAACCTTACCTGTGACAAAATAGGAAAAAAAAATTCTGTCAAGGACCCAACAATCTTGCTTCTCTCAATAATCTGGGATAGATTATTGGCATTAGTGACAGACCAATCGAGTTGCAGAGAGAGAAAGAGCTTTGCACAGGTCGGGGAGAAGAGTTTAAAAAAGGAGCATTCCATTGGGTTTGGCTCATTAACAGTGGACCAATTGATTTGAAATTCATTAACAGGAGCAAACAAAAGTAAAGCAGGGTCAAGGCAGAGCGGCCATTGTGTGAGTGGACCAGTGTACGAGTGGGAATTTACGGCTTTGGTGGGAAGGCACAGGTAAGTAGCAGGTAAGGCTGTTGTAGTGATTGAATAAAAAGTCACTAAATTACAGCTAATTAAATAAAGTAGGGATGATGCAGGATCAGGTGATGTACTGTAGCTGCATGGTGTGGGAGCTGGTGGACCCCATTGTTGTCCTGGTGACTACATCTGCAGCAAGTTTTGGCTGCTTGGGGAACTCAGGCTCAAAGTTGATGACCTGGAATCTGCACTTCAAACACTGCGGCACATCAGCGAGGTGGAGGGTTACCTGGATTCTCTGTTTCAGGAGGTAGTCAAACACATTAGATTAGCTTTCTTTTTCAATCTTTTTATTATTATTATTATTAATATCAACAAAATACAATCGAGTTAAATGCGTGGCTTAAGGTTTGGTGTGGGAGAAGTAGGTTGGAATTCATGGGAAATTGGCACAGGTATTGGGGAAGGAGGGAGCTATGCCAATGGGACGGGCTCCACCTGAAATAATGAAGGGACCTGGATCCTAGCAAATCACATAACTAGTACTATGGATAGAGCCTTTAAACTAAATAGTAGGGGGGTGGGTTCAACAGATTGGAGAAGTATGGATAAATTAAACAAGAAAAGCATGAATAAAGATAAAGTAAAAACAAAAGATAAAAAAGAGAAAATTAAGAAAGGAGTAAAGAAAAGTCAAGTGCAAAAGAGAAAAAGATTACAAGATTCTAAAGCACAGTGAGTGTAAAGGCCTTTTATCTGAATGCCCGTAGTATTCAAAATAAGATCATGGAACTTGTGACACAATTCAGTACAAAGGGGTATGTTTTAGTAGCCATTACAGAAACGTGATTGCAGGGTGGAGAAGAGTGAAAATTAAATATCCAAGGATATCAGGTAATACGGAAGGATAGGCAGGAAGGTGGTGGTGTAGTGCTCTTAATTAAGGATCAGATTGGGGTGATAATGAGAGATGATTTAAGGTCTGAGAAGCAGAATGTTGAATCCATCTAGGTAGAGATTAGGAATAGTAAAGGGGAAAAATAATTGGTGGGAGTTGTCTATGGCGACCGACTAATAACATTACAGTGGCACAGGCAATAAACAGAGAAATATCTGAGGCATGTAAGACTGGAACAGCAATTATCATGGGGGACTTAAACTTGCACATAGATGGGGTGAATCAAGTTGGTTGAGGCAGTCTTGAGAAGGACTTCATAGATTGCAACCCATGATGGCTTTTTTGACCAGCATGTTACCAAACCTTCAAGGGAATATGCTTTCTTAGATCTGGTCCTGTGCAATGAGGCAGATAAAATTAATGATCTTATAATTAGGGATCCTCTTGGAAAGAGTGATCACAGTATGATTGAGTTTCTCATTCAAATGGAGGGCACAGTAGTTCAAAATAAGACCAATGTATTATGCCTAAATAATAGAGACTACAATGGGATGAAGGAGAATTTGGCTAGTGTAGACTGGGAACACAAGCTATATGGTGGGACAGTTGAGGAACAGTGGAAGATATTCAAAGAGATTTTTTGTAATGCTGAACAGAAATTATTCCAGTTAAAAGCAAAGACAGTAAGGTTGAAGTGAGCCAGCCTTGGCTAACTATGGAAATAAAAGAAGGCATCAAACTAAAACCTTGTGTGTACAAAGTGCCAAGAGTAATGTGAAACTGGAAGATTGGGAATACTTTAACAAAGAACCATTAAGCAAGCAATAAAGAAAGGGAAGCTAAATCATAAAAATATAAATATAGATAGTGTAAGTTTTTATTATTTTATAAAGTGGAGAAGGGTGGCTAAAGGTAATGGTAGATCCCTTGGAAGATGAGAAGGGGGTATTGATCTTGGGTAATGAGGAAATGGCAGAGAGTTTGAATTACTATTTTGTGTCAGTCTTCACAGAGGAGCGCAGTTCTAACTTGCCAAAGAGATGTTATGGATGTGATGGGAGGTGAGGACCTTAATACTATAATCGCTAGAGGTAGTGCTGAGCCAACTTGCGAGCCCAAAGATGGATGAATTTCCCTGGTCCTGATGGAATGCATCCCAGGGTACTGAAAGAAATGGTAGGTTATAGTAGAGGCTTTAGTGATAATTCACCTAAATTCTCTGGACTCGGCAGGTCCCAGCGTATTGGAAGACGGTGAATGTCACACCACTTCAAAACAGGTTGCAGACAAAAGGCCAGTTAGCATTTGCAGTTGGGAAAATGCTTGAAGCTATCATTAAAGAAGGAATAGTGAGGCATCTGGAAAGAAATGGATCCATCAGGCAGACGCAGCATGCATTCAGCAAAGATTGATTCTGCTTGACAAACTTACTGGAGTTCTTTGAGTATATCACGAGCACAGTGGATAAAGGGGAACAGATGGACATTATTTACTTGGATTTCCAGAAGGCATTTGATAAGGTGCGAAATAAAAGACATATCCATAAGATATGGATGCATAGAGTTGGGGGTGATATATTGAGGATTGGTTAACTAATAGAATGTAGGGAGTTGGGATACATGGGTGTTACTCTGGTTGGCAACTAGTAATGAGCAATGTGCCACAGGGGTTGATGCTGGTCCCACAACTGTTCACGTTATACATTAACGATCTGGAAGGCGGGACCAAATGTAATATATCTAAGTTTGCTGATGATACTAATTTGAGTGAAAAAGCAAATTGTGCAGAAAATACGGAGAGTCTGCAGAGAGACATAAATAGGTTAAGTGAGTGGGCAAGGGTCTGGCAGATGGAATGCAAAGTTGGTAAGTGTGAGGTCATCCACTTTGGAAGGAAAAATGAAAGAGCAGATTATTTAAATGGTAAAAATTGCAGCATACTGTTGTGGGAGTGCTTGTGAATGAATCACAAATGATTATTTTGCAGGTGCAGCAAGCTATCAAGAAGGCAAATGGGACATTGGTCTTTATTGCTAGAGGGTTTGAATTTAAGAGCAGGGAGGTTATGTTGCAACTGTACAGGGCACTGGTGAGGCTGCACCTGGAGTACTGTGAGCGGTTCTGGTCTCCTTACTTGAGGAAGGATATACTGGCTTCGGAGGTGGTGCAGAGGAGGTTCATCAGGTTGATTCCAGAGATGAGGGGCTTAGACTATGAGGAGAGATTGAGTTTCCTGGGATTGTACTCACTGGAATTCTGAAGAATGAGAGGAGATCTTATAGAAACATATAAAATTAATAAAGGGATAGATAAGACAGAGGCAGGAAAGTTGTTGCGACTAATAGCTGAGACTGGAACTAGGGGACATAGCCTCAAGATTTGGGGAAGTAGGTTTAGGTTGGAGATGAGAAGGAACTGCTTTTCCCAGAGTTGGTGAATCTGTGGAATTCTCTGCCCAATGAAGCAGTGAGGACTACCTCAGTAAATATATTTAAGACAAGTTTGGATAGATTTTTGCATAGTAGAGGAATTAAGGGTTATGGGGAAAAGGCAGGTAGATGGAGATGAGTCCATGACCAGATCAGCCATGATCTTACTGGATGGTGGAGCAGGCTGAATGAGGCAGATGGTCTACTCCTGCTCCTATTTCTTATTTTCTTATTCCATTTATCCATCTTAATGCTTTTCAAAGAACCCAACAACTTCTTCTTGATATCAACATGCTGTACAATATCAGTTTATCCTTCTCTAATATCACTATCCCTCCATAATGTTCTCATTGATGCTTATCAATGCCAGTGGGAATATAATGGAAATTGGTATCTATTCATATATCATATGTTGTAAGATCTGTTTTGAGGATACATCTATGTAATATACACAGAAATTTTCTGTGTATGTTGCATAGTTGTATCCTCAAAACTGCTATTAGGACAGTGGGGTATTTGTTCAAATGTATTTGGAAGTTTGTAAATATCTGAATATTATCAGAAAACTATATCTATATCATTCTTTAACATTCAGTCATATTTCAGTAATTACATGAGTAAAATAATCAACACTTCTGTCAAACATTAAGAATTTTTAATGTAGAACAAATTGATTTTCATGGTCTGATCAACAATCTTTAATTGAGAGGAATATCATATTCAGAATACATTTTGTTGCTCCCTGCAGATGAAGCACTGGTGGATCACGTTGGAAAATGCTTAGGAATGGTATTACATGTCAGTGAAGAGACCCAGGCCGTAACATCTGGCTACACAGTGACCATGTTTGGCAGCTATGTGCACCAAATTGATAGCAATGTGGGTATACAGTGTGTTTCCAGTGCAATAATGATTTGCACATTTCTAAAATTGCTGGGAGTATACTGATGGTAGATCTTGACATTAGCATGTAGCTCTTTTTATGCTAGTGGTGTTGAATTGGAGTTTAGTACTCCAGTTAATGTACTCTATCAATCCTTTACAGTTGAACTGCAGCAAGAAGGACTTTCACCATTATTTAAATAGATCATCATACACCCACAAATTAGTTGCAGATGATACTGTTTCATGAAGATTCACAGATGGTGCTAATATGTGCAACTGGGCCCTGGATTTCCACTCTTGCAGAACCCAGTTAATATGCATTGCCAACAATCTCTCCTCCACATTCACCGTCAATACAGGTGTACGCTTATCACCCTGCTCAACTCACATTGTACTTATAACTGTGCAGCTAAGTACAGTTCCAATGCCCTATTTAAGTTTGCTGATGACACTGCTGTCATTGGCCAAATCAAAGTTGGTGATGAATCGGCACATGGAAAGGAGATTGAAAATCTGATTGAGTGGTACCACAACAATAAACCCCCACTCAACGTTGACGAAACTGAAGAGCTGATTATCAACCACAGGAAGAAGAAGATGGAGGTCCATGAGCCAGTCCTCATTAGGGGAATGGAGGGTTAGTAGCTCTGTTGGAAGAGGAGATGGTTTCAACATCTCATAATTATTTGTTGTTGCATAAGGGTTGTCTCTAATGCTATTTTCCATGAGCCAGTCCTCATTAGGGGAATGGAGGGTTAGTAGCTCTGTTGGAAGAGGAGATGGTTTCAACATCTCATAATTATTTGTTGTTGCATAAGGGTTGTCTCTAATGCTATTTTCCCAGGGAACTCAGTGCTCTTCATTCTCTTTTGCCTGAATGTAAGGCATGGCTTGATTAGAATCCAGATTTTCCTACTGTGAGGACTGACAATCACAAAATCTGTATCATCCAGATGATGTTGATGTCTTATTTTAGTGATCTACCACAACTACAAGGGATACCATTTTCTATCAGTGGCCAGATAGTGATTATACACCCATCATGTAGACCAGTGTAGGTGTCCTCGTAGCAGTCACAATGCCTTTGTTTTCTGGGAGTCTGCTGTGTCAATGAATTAAGTCATTAGGTCAAACCAAGTGGTAGCAACCTAATAACTGTGGCTATTATGTGCGATTCCTATGTACAAATGCAAAATGTGATTGAGTAAAACCGTTGTCACTCATCCCCTATCTGGACATTCATAGTTCTGGTAAAATAGATTGCAGAACTGCCACAAGTATTCTTCAAGTAAAATATTCACAGTTGTATTGTCAGTAGACTTAGTTTACTTTGTTGCAACTTCAGCCTGTATATTGTAGTTTGTATTTCCACTTCCATACTCAGATATCAGACACCTTCTGCTTGAGATACAGATTGATAACTTGGATTATTATTATCAATTGTACCAAGGTACTGTTTAGGGAAGATTTTGTCTTGAATTGCATCCATACTCTTCATTTCATTACATCAGTTCATTTGGGTAGTACAAAGGAAAATGACAACAGAATGCTGAATGTTTTACAGTTATAGCGAATGTAGGCTGAAAGACTCAAGGCCTTAAAAATATAGATTGTGAGGTCAATAGTCCATTTTATCATAGAGATTGTCCTTTCAAGAGTCAGATATCAGCAGGATAGAAGCTGTCTTTGAACCTGGTGGTACAGGCTTTCAGGTGTTTGTATCTTCTGCCCAATGGGAGAGGGGAGAAGGAAGTATGTCTGGGGTGGGATGGGTCTTTGATAATGCTGGCTGTATTACTGAGACAGCAAAAAGTACAGGCAAGGGTCTATAGTGAGGAGGCTGGTTTCTGTGAAGTTCTCACAGTCACATGCAGAGCAGTTGCTATATCAAGCCATTATTCATCCAGGTAGAATGTTCTCTAAGATAAAGAATATGTATGAGTTGATGTGCCAGATTTCTATAGCTTCCTGAGGAAGTAGAGGCATTGGTGAGCTTTCTTGGCCATTACATGAACATGTTTGGATCAGGACAGGTTGTTGGTGATGTTCATTCCTAAGAATTTGAAGCCCTTGGTCCTCTCAATCTCAACACTATTGATGTAAATAGGAGCATGTGTACTACATGCACTCTTTCCCGAAGTCAATGACAAGGTCTTGTGTTTTTTTTGACATTGAAGAAAAAGTTGTCGTCATGGCACCAAGCTCTCTATCTCCTTCCTATACTCCAACTCCTCCTTATTTGAGATAAATCCCACTATGATGCTATCATCTGCAAATTTGTAGATGGAGTTAGAGCAAAATTTAGCCATGCAGTCATCAATGAACGGGCAGTAGTGCAGGAGGCTGAGAACATAGCCTTGTGGAGCAACAATGTTGAGGAGAATCATGGTGGAGGAGTTGCCACTTATCCTTACTGAATTTTTCATTATAGTGGGTCTATAGGTATCTAAAACTTTTGATACCACTTACATAGTGGAAAAGCTTGCCTGCAGGTTTTGTGCAAAGCCAATTAAAAGACTGATGCCATGTCTGTTTCATGCTATTTGAGATTTGCCTACTATTGCCAGCTTGTAAGAGAGAAGAACTTACTGGATGAGATGGCAAGTATGTCACCTTCACTGTTTCCTTTCTTCCCCACCTCCCACAGTTGACTGCAGACTCCTGTGGCCTCTCGAACAAAACAACAACTGTTCCATGAGAGAGAGATTATTGCGTGCTGATTTTGGACAAAAGAGAGATATACGTCAATGAATAGTGTGCGTGCCTACAAGTGATATGTGTTTGGGTGTGTGTTTGTTAGTGCATGTATGTGGTGCTTGCAAGCAGTGAAATGTTGGTGTAAGTCTTGCAAAAATGCTAAGCCTCTAAGTATGATATAAATCAGAATGTCAGGAATGAACCTTTAATTGTTGTTAGTGAGATAGAATATTGGAAGGAGACATTGCTGTATTGAACAAAGTCTGAGGCAAGTAATGTAGTGGGTGGGATATGTTCCTACTGCTGGTATGAGTCATCAAAACATCTTCAGCAGTGTATACAGGACATGAGGAATTGACTGTTGGTATTGACAGTCATGGTTTACTTTGGAGATGCTTTTGGAGGTTCTGTGCACTGGACAATGTGCTGCCTGCATTGGAGCAATAGGTTAACCTGTCTCATGATTCCTATGATTACTTTTGAGGCTATTTAATTTCTTTTAACTTACATGATCATTCTGAGCACTTTGGAGTAGCTTCCACATTTTCATTTTTTCCTTAACTATGGTTAGGCCACACTTAGACCCCCTCCAGTTCACCTATCAGCCCCGATTAGGAGTTGAGGATGCCATCGTCTACCTGCTGAACCGTGTCTATGACCCCCTGGACAAGCCGGCGAGCACTGTGAGGGTCATGTTTTTTGACTTCTCCAGTGCATTCAACACCATCCGCCCTGCTCTGCTGGGTGAGAAGCTGACAGTGATGCAGGTGGATGCTTCCCTGTTGTCATGGATTATTGATTACCTGACTGGCAGACCACAGTACGTGCGCTTGCAACACTGTGTGTCAGACAGAGTGGTCAGCAGCACCGGGGCTCCACAGGGGACTGTCCTGTCTCCCTTTCTCTTCACCATCTACACATTGGACTTCAACTACAACACTGAGTCTTGCCATCTTCAGAAGTTTTCTGATGACTCTGCCATAGTTGGATGCATCAGCAGGGGAGATGAGGCTGAGTACAGGGCTACGGTGGGAAACTTCGTCACATGGTGCGAGCAGAATCATCTGCAGCTTAATGTGAAAAAGACTAAGGAGCTGGTGGTGGACCTGAGGAGGGCTAAGGCACCAGTGACCCCTGTTTCCATCCAAGGGGTCAGTGTAGACATGGTGGAGGATTACAAATACCTGGGGATATGAATGGACAATAAACTGGACTGGTCAAAGAACACTGAGGCTGTCTACAAGAAGGGTCAGAGCAGTCTCTATTTCCTGAGGAGACTAAGGTCCTTTAACATCTGCCGGACGATGCTGAAGATGTTCTATGAGTCTATGGTGGCCAGTGCTATCATGTTTGCTGTTGTGTGCTGGGGCAGCAGGCTGAGGGTAGCAAACACCAACAGAATCAACAAACTCATTCATAAGGCCAGTGATGTTGTGGGGGTGGAACTGGACTCCCTAATGGTGGTGTCTGAAAAGAGGATGCTGTCCAAGTTGCAAGCCATCTTGGACAATGACTCCCATCCACTCCATAATGTACTGGTTAGGCACAGGAGTACATACAGCCAGAGACTCATTCCACCGAGATGCAACACTGAGCATCATAGGAAGTAATTTCTACCTGTGGCCATCAAACTTTCCAGCTCCTCCCAAGGAGTGTCAGACACCTTGAACCAATAAGCTGGTCCTGGACTTATTTCCACTGGGCATGATTAACTTATTATTGTTTAATTATTTATGGTTTTATATTGCTATATTTCTTCATTATTCTTGGTTGGTGTGGCTGTAACAAAACCCAATTTCCCTCGGGATCAATAAAGTATGTCTGTCTGTCTGTCTGCATACAGTAAATCTCCAATAATCTGGTATATGACTGTTTGAAAATCTGATGGCTGAGCATCTGGCCCATATTCTCTTTTATATGTTTTGTTTAAATTTGCTGGGACCCATTAATATACTCCTTATAAGATCACTTGGGCTTTGTTTCCTCTTTAACTAGATGTTAAACTCATCTAGCTTAAAAGTCAAAATAAAGTTTACTGTCGTATGCACAAGTATACCATTATACTGTTCCTTTATAGCATGGAAGCAGTTCATCTTGCTCACCACGTCCATACTGAACATTGGGGATCCATCTGTATTATCCCCATCTTCCAGCACTTGGCCCATAGCCTTATATGCCTTGGTGATTTAAGTGCTCATTTCCACATTTCTTAAATGCTATTTGTGATTCTGCTTCCACTACTCTTATAGATAGTGTTTCCAGGTACTAATCACTGTGGATGAAGTGGTGTCTCTAAGATCCTCTTTAAATCTCTCACATAGATCTGTGATGGATATTGTCGTCTTAGCCAGTGGGCCCTTGCTTTTATTACAAAGCTCACTTTCTAAACACAGCAGCTGCCACTTGTAAAGTCACAAACAGATGTAAGTAAATTTCCAACTAATATTGCTGTCTTTAACCTTTGGTCTTAAAAATGAGTCGGTCTTCAGTTCTTAAGATGTAAATGGCAAGCAGTAATCAGCTTGAAGCTAAAACAATCACTCTATAGTGCAGATTTGTAAATAAGCTCTGTATATAGCTCAGGCCTGCTGGCTCATTCAATGAGACTGCTCAGAAGTATAATATAAGACAATGGGTTGTTTAATTTGGCTTGTTTCAAAACAGATAAGCTGACTCTAAGTTGCTTAGTTCAAGGAAGCTTGCAGGCCAGTTGGATAATATCACTCAGCATATCAATAACGGATGTGTTTATAGTTGGGAGTTTTATGCACCCAATAAGTTAACTTCACAGCACTAATTGAGATCTCTGTCTCTAAAATGGGTTTTTAGACCTTTTATGTTAAAAGGGTATCTGAGGAAATATATGTGTGAAGTCATCCAAATGGAAGAAAAATTATATAAAAGTAGAGAGAAGTTCAGGCTTATTAGGAATGGGGTAAGGACCATCGAGAAATCTGAAAGAAACATGGGGTGAAATAGAATCCATTCCTCTGGCTTTGGTTTCAGCAACGGTTGATTTGTTCATTTACACCTTTAGTATGTCTTTTTAGTTGATTGGAATTCTATCTGCATTTTAGAACTCTTTTATCTTTACCACAGGGATCACTTCCTCTGTGATTCTCTTGTCCATTCATCCCTCCCCATTAATCTCCCTCCTACCTCCTGTTCTGTCACAATGAGGTCACCCTCAGGTTGAAGGAACAACACCTCATATTCTGTCTAGGTAAACTCCAACCTAATGCAGGATTTCTCCAATGTTCAGTCATTTCTCCAACTTCCGGTCATTTGTTTTTTCCCTTCCCTGTCCTTTCTGTTCCCCATTCTGACCTCTTACCACTTCTCACCTACCTATCACCTCCCCATGGTATCACCTCCCCATGGTACCTGTCCTCCTTCCTTTTCTCTCTTAGTCCACTCTCCTCCCTCTCTCTCTCTCTCTCTCTCTCTCTCTCTCTCTCTCTCTCTCTCTCTCTCTTCTCCAGCCCTTTGCCTTTTCCACCTATCACCTACCAGCTTTTACTTCTCCCACCCCTTCCCCACCCACCTGGCTTTACCTATTACCTTCTAGTTTGTCTTCCTTCCATACCCCCATCTGCCCCCTTCCTTTCCCATCCTGGTGAAGGGTCTCAGCCTGAAATGTTGACTGTTTATTCATTTCCATAAATGCTGCTAGCCTGCTGAGTTCCTCCAGCATTTTATGTGTGTTACTTCAATCATGTCTCTTAACCTCTTCCACTGCAGGGAAAACTGACATAGCCTTTACAGTCTCTCCTTATAACTGAAACACTCCATCCTAGGCAACAATGTGGCAAATTGTATGAGAGTAATATTTAGTACTACAGAAAATTTGTCAGTATGGCACCATTGAAGTCCTGAATGTGCAGATTATTGGACGTTAAATGAATTGCATGCCAAATTGAATGCTGCTTTCAAATGTGGTTGTAAATTTCAGCATGTGGAATATCAAATCTTGGACAATCAAATTAGGCATTTGTTTTTCTCATATTTAAAATTGGGCACGTATTGAGCAAAAGGAAGAATAGTTGCAGTCTCATAAACTTCCTTTCAAATACTCAATGTATTGATTTTTGTAATCAAATTGCAGTTCATACTGAGAGCCACAGTAATATACTGCACAAGTTTTCATAATGTTTTTTATTCATCAGCAGAAAATGGTTGGCCTGCAGAAATAATTCTTGAATGTAAAGTTCCATACTCCCTTTTGATAGATTTCAGCTTCTGCTGCATTGAAAACTGATGTATGTGTAGCATGGAGTTTGTGAACTACCTAAAAAGTATTTGGCCAGAGGACATTCAAAACCATTATGATTTTAACCATTTATATGCAGAAAACTACAAAGGCAGAACTGCAAGTTATTTCACACCCTTTTTACAATTTTAAGGGTGCCAGTTTTTAAAAAGATTGATTTTGTATAAGAAAGGTTTAATTTTTGAGTTCTGACCAGCATCAACATCAGAAGTCTGTTAGGAGGGGCCTTCACTCAGGTCCACTGCCCAAGTAGATAAAGACACCGGTGGATTGTGGTAGCTCATTTGAGTTCTGACCAGTAATCAAGCTGGACATCAGAAGTTTGCGAGGAGGGGATTTCACTCCGGTCTCCTGCCTGAGTAGAAAAAGGAAGCAGCAGATCACAGCAGCTTACTTGAGCTCTGACCAGTGACCAATTGCTTTTGGGATTGATTAGCAAGAACAATTTAAGTTAAGGTGGGGCAAGTGCAGCAGCCATAGCCTGAGTGGACAGAGTTAGAGTGGTAAGGCTTTAGATCTTCGAAGCTTCAGAGAAGGCAAGAAAAGAAAAGCACTAGGTAAAGTTTTTTCCCTTCCCTTCATTACACTGCTCAGTTAGGACAGTAGAGATGCCAGGCAGAATAGTGGATATGGGAAGGCAGGGAGACCTCCAGTGTCCCTGATGACTACAACTGCAAGTAGTGCATCTAGCTGTAGCTTCTAACAGTCCACGTTAAGGAGATGGAGCTGAAACTGGTTGAACTCCAGATCATTCGGGAGGCATAAGGGGTGATAGATGGGACATATAGAGAAGCAGTAACACCCAAGGTGCAGGACACAGGAACTGGTTGACAGTCAGGAAGGTGAAAGTAGTTAAGGAGCTAGTGCAGAGTGCATGATGGGGTTTAAACTAAAGTTGTAGGGGATGGGAACCAGAGTGCCAGAACTGTTAGTGGAGAGGTTGTGGAGGCAGATGTTGGTAAGACAGTTGACAGTTTGTCAGATGTCTTCGGGAAGGTGTCCTTCATCAGTACATAGAATTCCCAACGAAAGTGCGAATGATACTACGTTTGCTATCAGGGAATGAGACAGGGCAGATATCAGAAGTTTGTGTAGGGGAACTCTTTGCATCCAATGGCAACAATGCCATTAGTTTCAAAGTAAATATGCAAAAAGGTAGGTCTGGTCTGTGAGTTGAGATACTAAATTGGAGAAAGGCCAATTTTGATGGTGTCAAATGATCTGGCAAGTGTAGATATGGGCAGGCTGTTTTCTGGCAATGGCAAAGGTGTTCTTGGTAAGTGGAGAGCCTTCTAAAATGAAATTTTGAGAGTACAAAGCTTGTATGTGCTTGTCAGAATAAAAGGTAAAAATAATAAGTGTAGGGAACCTTGGTTTTCAAGAGATAGTGAGGCCCTGGTTAAGAGAAAAAAGGAGGTGCAAAACAGGTATAGGTAAGTAGGAACAAATGGGTTGCTTATGGAGTACAGGAACTGCAAGATAATTCTTAAATTAATTCTTAACAAAGAATTCAGGGAGGCTAAAAGGAAGCATGAAGTTGCTCTAGCAGACAAGGTGAAGGAGAATCCTAAAGGATTCTACAGGTATGTTAAGAGCAAATGGATTGCAAGGGACAAAATTGGTCCTCTAGAAAAATCAGAATGGTAATCCATGTGTGGAGCCAAAACAGATGGGGGAGATTTTACAGTAAATGATTTCTTTGCATCTGCATTTACTCAGGAGACAGACACAGAGTGAGGCAAAGCAGCATCAACTTAATAGACCCTAGGATACACAGGAGGAGATGTTTGCTACCCTGAGGCAAATCAGAATGAATCAATCTCCAGAGCCTGACAAGGTGTTCCCTCAGATCATACGGGAAGCAAGTGCAGAAATTGCCAGGGCCCTGGCAGAGATATTTAAATCATCCTTAGCAACAAGGGAGGTACCAGAGGATTGGAGGACAGCCAATGTTGTTCTGATGTTTTAAAAAGGCTCTAAGCATAAACCAGGAAATCGTAGGCCAGTGGGTTTGACATCTGTATCAATGATCTGGATGATAATGTGGTTAATTGGATCAGCAAATTTGTGGATGACACCAAGATTGGGGGTGTAGTGGACAGTGAGGAACACTATCATGGCTTCCAGAGGGTTCTGCTGAAAAAATTGACTGAAAAATGGCAGATGGAATTTAATTCAGACAAGTGTGAGGCTTTGCAGTTCGGTAGGGTCAATCAGGGTAGGTATTACACAGTGAACTCTAGGGCACTGAGGAGTGGGGCAGAACAAAGGTATCTGGGAATATAGATCCATAATTCATTGAAAATGGCATCACAGGTAGATGGAATAATAAAGCTTTTGGTACATTCGCTTTCATAAATCAATTTATTGAGTACAGGAGATGGGATGTTATTTTGAAGTTGTATAAGATGTTGGTGAGTCCTAATTTGGAGTATTATATGCAGTTTTGGTCACCTACCTGCAAGAAAGATGTGAACAAGGTTGAAAGAGTACAGAGAAAATTTACAAGGATGTAGCCAGGTCTGGGGTACCTGAGTTATAAAGAAAGATTGAATAGGTTAGGACTGTAGTCTTTAAAACGTAGAAGATTGAGAGGAGATTTGATAGAGGTATACAAAATTATGAAGGGTATAGACTGGGTACGTGCAAGCAGGCTTTTTCCACTGAGGTTGGGTGGGACTATGTCCAGAGGTCATGGGTTAAGGTTGAAGGGTAAGAAGTTTAAGGGGAACATGAGGGGTAACTTCTTCAGTCAGAGGGTTGTGAAGAGTGTGGAATGAACTGCCAGTACAAGTGGTGTATGCGAGCTTGATTTCAACATTTAAAAGAACTTTGGATAGGTACATGAATAGTAGGGGTATGGAGGGCAGTGGTCCTAGTGCAGGTCATTGGGAGTAGACAGTTTAAGTGGTTTTATCATGGACTAGTTGGGCCAAAGGATCTGTTTCTGTGCTGTTCTTCTCTATGACTCTAGGCCATAAACAAATGTTCAAATTAGAAATATGCAATGACTTTAGAATGACATTATTCTGAACAGTATATTTTTCAACTACATTATAATTTAAGATAGAAAAATGAAAAATAATTAAATGTGAAGCTAATATAAAATGCCTTATTCTGGATCTTCACACATAAAATGCTGGTGGAACGTAAGACTACCGGTCCTGACAAGGGGTCTCGGCCTGAAACGTCGACAGTGCTTCTTCCTATAGATGCTGCCTGGCCTGCTGCGTTCCACCAGCATTTTGTGTGTGTTGCTTCAATTTCCAGCATCTGCAGATTTCCTCGTGTTTATTCTGGATCTTCATTACTTTCATCCTTTAAAGATATAAACATTTTGCACATCATTAACTTTGCAATTTAAAAAGAGTTAAATCCTTAGATATTCTTTCTTTATAATTTTATTTTGTCAAAATAAAAAAAGTCCTATTCCAACCAGATCTTTGACTTGTGCATCAAGACTTAAATAATCTCAAATTTAGATTGACAAAGGATTTTAAGAAAGCATTCCAGAAACTATAAGAAGGTTGTGCAAAATATTCCAGTGGTCAAGAATATGAAAGTTACAAGCATTGCAAATAATAATGAAGAACAGAGAAAGAGAAAACCAATGGATGCTACAGTTTGTGAATGGTGTTCAAATCTTAGCCCTTGAAACTAAGTGGAGTTTAATGTCTGAGAGCAGATACTTCATATGATAAATCAATGTAGAGTGAAAATGACCAAAATCAACATAATTGCGAATATATAAATTAAAATGAACAGAATATAAATCCGAGAAACCTTCAGCCAGGGCTGGTTTTAGGATTCACTTTGAGTAGTAGCCCAGATTTGATCTCAAAATTGCAAGGGAATGTCATACATATGAGTACCTTAAATTTAATCCCTTGTGTTAACAGTATTTTGGTTTACTTCAACTTTCAGCTTTAAGGGTTGTGTTGTATTTTATTGAATTGTATACTGATGCAAATGCATTTGAGAAGACTCAATTGCAAGAAGGTGCCATGAGTTCAAGAAAGAAGTATTGTATATTTGGATCAATAGAAAGAAGTGGATGGCAGTGGTGAAATCATTAAATTTGGATTCGTGTAAAATGATAGGATAAATGAATAAAGATTTTTTAAAGCATTAGGAAGCAATAGAAATTGAGGAACAGCAAGAGCCAAAACAATGGAGGGATTGAAAACAAAGATGAAAATTTTTAAATTGTGGTGTTGCTGTCTGGTGATTATAGGGTTAACAATTGAATAGTATTTGGTGTGAATTAGGAAGGTCAGCAGAGTTTTAAATGAGCTGAAATTTGTAGTGACTTGAATAAGAGGATTGATTAAAGTCCATTGGATCAGTCAAGTGTAGAAGTAATAAAATCACAGGTGAGGATTTCAGCAGTAGGCGATCTGATGCTGAGGTGGAATTGTGTAAAATTTGGAGCTGAGTTTTGCGGTTGGAGATGGAATGGATGTTTAGTCCAATAGAACATATATTCTTGAGTTATTTTAATGCTTGTGATGAGTGGACTTAAACATTGCAACAACAGATTAAATTAACAAAGGAGGCAGAGCAGTAATGAGCATCAAGAAAAATAGATCTTTGACAGTTCATAACCAAGCAGCTTTAAGTGAAACTTTACTTGTAAAGCAAAGGCTTGTGTTACTGTTGCTATTGTATTAATGAAGATTGGCATTTAATTTTCCTCTTGTATTCAGATGGAAACTCTTATTTCAGTATGCACCAGATTCAGAAAAATAAAATCCAAAGTATTTATTTTTATTGCACTGTATAAATACATATTTTGTTTTCATCAATCTTTATTCAAAAATACTCTCTTTGTGTCCTACACTTCTATATTGGGAATTAAATATGTGTCTTAGTTTCATTGTTACAAGTTAATGACTTAGATTATGAATTTCCCTTTTTCTAGTGCTCTTTTGGCTCCCTTCATAAATAGGTTTCTTTTAAGAATGAATAACCATGTTTTTCCCCCCCAATTGTCACTGTCTAATAGCACTGAACATATGGCTTTTTGTACTTCCTCAAGGGCTTGAAGTTCAGTGATTCAATCTCAGATGCACCATCACCAGCGTACTGAATAGTTGTCACACAAGGTTCTGTGTAGGATCTTTTATTTTAGTGTATAATTTAGTATACTTGTTTTGTATATTGTTCCAGAGTGTCTATATAAAGTGAAAATTCTACTAAAATAGAACACTTATTTCAACATTGTGATAGATAGAATTCATCCAATATTTATTCCGCAATACAATAATTTAAACTTAACTAAGTTAAATAACTGTTTACCCTCAAAATAATATTACAGAGCAACCTATAACTTATTGCTCCTTAAATGATAGTCTATGAAAGATAAATGTTTATGTTATATTTAACTATGTTGCTTAGAAATTGTATTGTGGTTTCATTTGCTATGCAGTCTGATTTCTATGCATAATAATGTGATGTCTGTGATCCTTATTCTCAGGATGCTTTAGAGTGCCTGCCTTGCTAAATAATGGAAGACCAAATACATGTACCATGACTGTAATTCTGGGATGTTAAGTGGCTGCTGAGTGTTCATAGTGTTTCTGAACCGTGTATGAAAATGGTGGCTTTTACAGCGCCCACAAAACCTGCTTTTTTGTCATCTAAAAGGGAACAATTTCCAGACAAGCACCACACCCAAATTGCTGGTGGAACACAGCAGGCCAGGCTGCATCTATAAGGAGAAGCACTGTCGACGTCTCAGGCCGAGACCCTTCATCAGGACTAACTGAAAGTAAAGATTGTAAGAGATTTGAAAGTAGGAGGGGGAGGGGAAATGCGAAATGATAGGAGAAGACTGGAGGGGGTGGGGTGAAGTTGAGAGCCAGAAAGTTAATTGGCAAAAGGGATACAGAGCTGGAGAAGGGAAAAGATCATGGGACAGGAGGCCTAGGGAGAAAGAAAGGGGGAGGGGAGCACCAGAGGGAGATGGAGAACAGGCAGAGTGATGGGCAGAAGGGGGGGGGGAAATCTAAATATATCAGGGATGGGTAAGAAGGGGAGCAGGGGCATTAACAGAAGTTAGAGAAGTCAAAGTTCATGCCATCAGGTTGGAGGCTACCCAGCCGGTATATAAGGTGTTGTTCCTCCAACCTGAGTGTGGCTTCATCTTGACAGTAGAGGAGGCAATGGATAGACCTATCAGAATGGGAATGGGACGTGGAATTAAAATGCGTGGCCACTGGGAGATCCTGCTTTCTCTGGCAGACAGAGCATTGGTGTTCAGTGAAACGGTCTCCCACTCTGCGTTGGGTCTCACCAATATATAAAAGGCCTCACTGGGAGCACCGGGTGCAGTATACCACACCAGCCGACTCACAGGTGAAGTGTCACCTCACCTGGAAGGACTGTCTGGGGCCCTGAATGGTGGTGAGGGAGGAAGTGTAAGGGCAAGTGTAGCACTTGTTCCACTTTAAGTGCCAGGAGGGAGATCAGTGGGAAGAGATGAGGACGAATGGACAAGGGAGTCGCGTAGGGAGCAATCCCTGCGGAAAGCAGAAGGGGGGGGAGGGAAAGATGTGCTTGATAGTGGGATCCTGTTGGAGGTGGCGGAAGTTACGGAGAATTATACTTTGGACCCGGAGGCTGGTGGGGTGGTAGTTGAGGACAAGGGGAACCCTATATTCCGAGTGGGGTGGTGGGCAGATGGGGTGAGGGCAGATGTGCGGGAAATGGGAGCGATGTATTTGAGAGCAGAGTTGATGGTGGAAGAAGGGAAGCCCCTTTGTTTGAAAAAGGAAGACATCTCCTTTGTCCTGGAATGAAAAGCCTCATCCTGAGAGCAGAAGCAGCGGAGGAATTGTGAGAAGGGGATAGCATTTTTGCAAGAGATAGGGTAGGAAGAGGAATAGTCCAGGTAGCTGTGAGAGTCTGTAGGCTTATAGTAGATATCCGTAGATAAGCCATCTCCAGAGATGGAGACAGAAAGATCAAGAAAGGGGAGGGCGGTGTCAGAAATGGACCGGGTAAATTTGACGGCAGGGTGAAAGTTGGAGGCAAAGTTAATGAAGTCGATGAGCTCAGCATGCGAGCAGGAGGCAGCGCCAATGCAGTTGTCGATGTAGCAAGGGAAAAGGTGGACTGATACCCGTATAGGCTTGGAACATGGACTGTTCCACAAAACCAACAAAAAGGCAGGCATAACTGGGACCCATACGGGTGCCCATGGCTACACCTTTGGTTTAGAGGAAGTGGGAGGAGCCAAAGGAGAAATTATTTGAGAATAAGAACTAATTCCGCTAGATGGAGGAGAGTGGTGGTAGAGGGGAATTGGTTAGGTCTGGAATCCAAAAGGAAGCGGAGAGCTTTGAGACCTTCCTGGTGGCGGATGGATGTATGTAGGGACTGGACGTCCATGGTGAACATAAGGCAGTGGGGGCCAGGGAAAAGCATGAGAAGTGTCACAAACATAGGTGGGAAGGGATTGAACAATGGAGGTAAAACAGTGTCAAGGTATGCAGAAATGAGTTTGGTGGGGCAGGAGCAAGCTGAGACAATGGGTCGACCTGGACAGGCAGGTTTGTGGATCTTATTTCCAGACAACATTCTTTTATTACAGAAGGCAATAGAGTTAATAATTTTGTGGACTTTATGTAATTAGTTTCAGCTGATTTAATAGCTTCCATGCTACCTTGTGAGGATTTTGAGATTAACGTTCAGTTCATAGAGAGATCATAAAATGTTGATTCAACATCAGTTCACGCCATCTAATTCTAGAATGAAGTATACAATAGCAGTCCACAGTCATTCTTTTAGTTTGATTCTGTTTTGTCTTTGAAAAGATTATATTTTTATCAACACTATTGTAAATACTGTCATTTATTGAGAGTTCAGGTGAAATAGACAGTCCCAGGTCCTTCTGTGATGCTTTGCTACATTGTGAGAGGTGCATAAATTCTTTTATAATGTTTTAATTTTTTAAATCTCCTTTCTCAGTAGGCAGTGCTTAGACTATACCAAGTAGTCATTCCAAAAGAAACTGCGAAGAATCAAATATTTCAGCTCGTGCAGTTTAAGAAACTTGAGACACAACTACATCCTTATTTCTATAAACAGAGATCTCCACTAATTTAAAAGGATTCCCTCTATCAGCGATCATGACCATACCAAGTTGTAAATGAATTAAGATACCTTTAAAATAATTGTTACTTTTTACCTGTAAATGGCTAAAAGTAAATCTATGTAAAATGTGTCCACTTTCAATGCATTTATTACTTCTAGGTAAATGCTGAAAGGTACATTGAACCTGTTAGATGTAGATCATAGTAACTTAATTTGTATCACACTGGAAAAACAAATAGCTACTAAAATATCATGCCGCATAAAGGCAGTATCATAATGTTGCAACAGTTTTAACAATAAGTGGTTGACGCAGGTTCAATAACAACTTTTAAATGACAGTTGGACAGGTACGTGGATCAGAAGGTTAATGGCCAAATGCTGGCAAATAGGACTGGCTTGGATGGGGCATCTTGGTCAGCAAGGACCAAGTGTGTCAAAGGGCCTGCTTCCAATGACTAAGAAAGCCAACTTCACATACTCTTGTAAGAATATATGGATATCATTCACAGACATTACTTAAAATCAATGTGTGCTTTAATGTGTTGCCAAATCTTGCAATTTATGTTTCAAAGTTAGTTCATATGATGTAGTATGTGACATTGTTCTTTGATTAATTTTAAAATTAAAGGAACATAAATGCAGTTCTAAATACTAGTAATAACTATCCTAAAAATCTAAATATCTTGATTATAGTTACCCGTAGATTCCGGACTACAGAGTGTACCTGATTAAAAGCCGCATGCTTTAATTTTAGAAAGAAAATCAATTTTGTACTTGTACAGGCCGCACCGGATTTTAAGCCGCAGGTGTCCCACGTTGTAATATGAGATATTTACACAGAAAGATATTACACGTGAGGATTTTTTAACTTTTAATTAAATCCATATGGTAACATAAACAAATACATATTGCAAATGCTTTTTTTCGAACAGTGCCTGTAACACAGCTATTTTTAAATATACATACGTATCGGTAACACACAAATTACGTTGTGTATACTTTTTTACCGAACAGTGCACGAACAACATTCCAATATCTCCTAACGACTGGTAAAAAAATATATACTGCAGCCTACCAGGAAAAGTTATTGATCGCCTTCTTCATCTTCCTCCTGCGCACTAAAACCATCAAAGTCCTTCAGTGTCCAAATTGAACAACCTCAGGATCTCGTCACTCACTTCAGTCTCTTCGTTGTCGCTCTCACTTGAGCGCACGTGGTCCTCTTCATCACGCAGCAGTCCAGCTTGGTGATGGTGGATGTTGTGACACGGCTCCACGCATTTAGGATCCACTGGCAGACTTGAGTTAAAGATGCTCTTCGCATACGTCCTGTTTTGGTAAAGGATTTCTCGCCGCTCGTCATCCAAGCCTCCCACTCAACGTGCAGCGCCACTTTAAATGCCCAGTTCACGCTGATGTCCAGTGGCTGCAAATACTTCGTGGTGCCCCCAGGAATCACAGCTGGAATTGAGTTTGTACTCTTGATGGCAGCTTTCACTGAACTTTCATTGTCAGCCGCTTAAAAATCACCATCGGTGGAAGCTTTAGTCCGGATGCTGTGCAGCTCAGAACACAAGTAAAATGCGTTCTCTCATGGCCACTTGTTTTCAGTGTGATGGACGAGTCACCTTTTTTATTAACAGTCCGAGTGAGAGGCAGGTCAAACGTCAAAGGTACTTCATCCATATTTATGATATCATCTGGCCCGATGGAATTCTCCACTATCTTTGTTTGAGTGAATGTGTGGAAGTTAGCAAGTTTTTCCTCATGGTCGGGAGGGAGCTGCTGACAGAGTCGTGCGTACCCTGACAGACAGGCCTTTTCGTCTCATAAATCTAAAATGCCATGATGGCCCACCTCTAAGATCTTCGATTTTCATTTTGGTGGCGATTGCTTTAGCCTTCAGTCTGATCTGCACGGTGCAAACACCGCGGCCGCCTGCTCTCTGTGTGTTAACCCAGTCTTCAAGAAAGTTTTCAAGTTCGGGCCATCTGCTATGATTACCTCTGAAAGCTTTTGTCGTCTTTTTGCATTGACTCAGTTCTTCATGCTGGCATCTCCACCGTCTCACCATCGATTCATTTATGCCAAGATTATGTGCAGCAGCGCGATTTCCTTCTTCAACCGCCAGATTGATCACCTTTAACTTAAAAGCTGCATCATATGCTTTTCTTCGAGTGTTTTCCATGTTGATGAGGGTGAGTACAAATGACTGATTTACAATAATTTAATTGTGAAAGTGAGCTTGATTTATCGTACAATTTCATTGGACCTCTGTGAACTACTCATCAATTTTATTGGTCTACTGTTACGAGGCAAAATGTTTTTGGCGGCATGAAAAAAAAACATGCATTAGCCGCACCTTAGTATAGGCCGCAGTGTTGCCGCAGTGTTCAAAGCGTGGGAAAAAAGTAGCGGCTTATAGTCCGGAATTTATGGTACTTTAACCTGTTTAAATTCTTGGCCATCAGGTTACACAGATAAAGGGTCTCTGCCTGAAACATCGACTGTACTCTTTTCTGTAGATGCTGCCTGACCTGCTCAGTTCCTCCAGCATTTTGTGTGTGTTGCTTGGATTTCCAGCATCTACAGATTTTCTCTTGTTTGTGATTGAATATTGCTGAATATCTCTGATGGTATAAAAATTCCTGCCTCTGAAACTCAAAAATATAACTATCAAAAACCATTAAATTTTTGGAAGTTTTTTTTAACAAACTGGAGAACACAATGATTAAAACACTAGATTATCTTACCCTTACCTTAACCTCTCCTTTCCATTGAAATAATCAAGTCACTGACCCTGTGTGTGGTCTAACCTGGCAGGGCTAAACTCCTCAGGTGAATGCTAGGAAAATTTAGAAAGTTGGCACCTTGCCTCTTCACCCCTACGGGTCTCTGTTCGGAAGTTGTTTGACTTCTACTACCAGCCAGAGCTCTTGAATTTAATGACGTATGTGAGGTGGAGGGAATGCTGCTGATTTGAAAACACAATAATATCAACTATAAAAAGAGATTTCGTAAGATGAATCCTGGACATGCTGTTATTGTTGCATAAAGGAAACAAAGTAAGTTCAGAGAGGGTGGCTGACAAGAGAGAATAGAGATTTTTGGTAATGGTAGAATTGTTGCCAGGTGCAGGAGGCAATGTTTTGGTTTTCCAGATCATGACAGGAGGGAATGGAGGTTCATTTAAAACTAACAGCATAAAAAGAGGAGAAAGCTCTTTCGAAAGGTCAAAAGACTAAAATCTATGGTGGTTCCAGAATAATGTGTGGGTCTTTAGTGCCAGAATTAAATGTATCTCTAAGCATACTCCGTGGAGATAATGTAAATAGACTGCATTGTAGTCCATATATAATGACTAAGATTTGGTAGATTAAGGTTTGAGTTCCTAAAGATAGATGTTAGGAAGTTGAGAAAAAGATTAACAAGTAAGACGTCAGAGGATTCAGTTATTTCTAATGCCACATACTGGTCTGTTCATAAATAAAAGAATAATACAGATGATTTTGTGCTGGGAGGGATGATGTAGGAGGGAGGGGTTTGGATTATCAGATAATTGGTACTTGTTCAGGGGATGGTGGGAACAGCTGTTGGACCAATCACCTTCCAAGTGGAAATGTTTCTGCTTTTGGAGGAAATAAGTAAGCTTGGCAGACGGGTGGGAAGCTGAGCATGGACTCGGAATGAGAAAAGCAATGCTGGAAATGAAAGACTGAAAATAGAATTTGAAAGATAGAGCAAACAAAGGCTGAAATATATTCAATGGTAGACTTAATAGTGCTTTGTAGTAAATGTAAGGAATAAGACAGATGGGGTGAGAGTACAGGAGATGAGGGAAGTATGATATTTTAGCTAAAACTGAAACATGGTCTTGGACTCCCCACCATAGGAAACATCCTTGCTACATCCACTCTATCTAGGCCTTGCACTTTTCAATAGGATTCAATGAGATTGCCCCTCATTCTTCTGAATTTCAGTGAGTATAGGCCCAGAGCCATCAAATGCTCCTCATATGACAAGCCTGTCAATCCCAGATTAATTTTCATGAACCTCCTTTGATCCCTTTCCAATATCAACATATCTTTTCTTAGATAAGGGCCCAAAACTGCCCACAATACTCTGTGAGGCCTCACCAGTGCCTTTATAAAGCCTCAACATTCCATCCTTGATCCAACATTTCAGTTGCTATATCTGATGGAAAAGATATCAGAGATTTCTTTGCACTTGAAGCTGATTTTCATTCCTTTTAGTAGATTAATATATTTTTTTAAACTGGTGAATAGATTTAATTTGAAAGGGTGATTTCCTAGTATTACTCATCCTGATTATTGCAAAGCAACACAAAATGCTGGAGGAACACAGCAGGTCAGGCAGCATCTGCAGAAGTGAATAGATAGTCAACATTTCAGGCCAAGACCCTGTTTCAGGACTGAAAAGGAAAGATGAAGATGCCAGAATAAAAAGGTTAAGGGAGGGGTGGAGGTTAGCTAGGAGGTGATGGGTAGAGTGGGTAGGTGGGAAAGAAAATGAGCTGGAGAAGATGGAATCTGATAGAAGAGGAGAATGGATCATAGGAGAAAGGGAAGGAGGAGGGTATCCCAAGAGAAATAATAGGCAGTTGAGAAGAGGTGGGGTCAGAGTGGGGATCAGAGGAACGGGAGTGGAATTTGCTTACTGGAAAGAGAAATCAATACTCATGCCATCAGGTTGGTGCTACCCAGACGCAGTATAAGGTGTTGCTTCTGCACCTTGAGGGTGGCCTCATCTTAACACAAGAGGAGGCCATGGGCCGACACATCAGAACAGGAGTGGGAATCAGAATTAAAATGTTTGGCCAGCATTTTGTGTGTGTTGCTTTGGATTGTTAACATCTGTAGAATTTCACATGTTTATAGTTTCATACTGATTATTTTTCTTTTCTGACGTTTGTTGAATTCATTCATTGGAGAAAAGAACAGCAGTTTCAGAGCAAAAAGTCAACTCAGCTGTAAATTAATTGGTGGCAATAAATGCCAGTACTTCTGTGACGTGAATGTAAATGAGTTAATGTTTAACAATGGAATAAATTAGACTATCGAATTAAATACAATAACTAATGAAACAAAGGTTTATAAAATCAATAAACATCCAATAATTAACAGCAAGGTAAGCATTTTCCCTCATTTTCATTAGGCAATGGTACAACTAAAAAATCTCAGTAGGAAGTGAGCAGTACTGATGAAGGCTCATCAATATTTCACCAGTGTAGGCACCTGTACACTCACAGGAAGAAGGAGAGGTTTGTCTTGCAGGACCTAAGTGATTGGCTTCTCATATCATTATGCTTGTGACCCTTTGACAATTTGCTGTTGGCCTTGTTAAAAGTGAATAAACAGCAAGTCACAAGAGCTACAAGAGTCACAAATATACTCAGATGTTCGTAATTCTGCTTTAATGACTTGTTGCAGAATCAGATTTGAAACTCATAAAAATAAATGGGTTTATCATTGGCACATATAGCTTCAATGTGTTGGTATGTGGCCAAGTGGTTAAGGCGTTGGTCTAGTAACCTGAAGGTCACTAGTTTGAGCCTCAACTGAGACAGCATGTTGTGTCGAGCAGGGCACTTAACCACACATTGCTCTGCGATGACACCAGTGTCAAACTGAACCGGCCCTAGTGCCCTTCCCTTGGACAACATTGGTGGTATAGAGAGGGGAGACTTGCTGCATGGGCAACTGCTGGTCTTCCATGCAACCTTGCCCAGGCATGTGCCCTGGAAACCTTCCAAGGCGCAAATCCATGGTCTCACGAGACTAATGGATGCCTAAAAAAAATAGCTACAGTAGGTATAGTGAAAAGCTTGTTTTTACATGGCATCATATAGATCACTGCATTACGAAGGTACCTTGAGATAATACAAAAGAAAGCAATAACAGAATACAGAATGAAGTCTTACAGAAGCAGAGAATATGGAGTGAAGGCAGAGAATAGGGTACAAGGCCATATCAAGCTAAATACCGTATACATAGAGCATTAGCCATAAGACATGGGACCAGAATTATGCCATTCAACCCATCAAATCTACTCTTCCATTCCACCATGGCTGAGCCTGGATCCTACTCAACCCCATACAACTGCCTTTTCGCTATAACCTTTGATGCCCCGACCAATCAGGAAACTATCAATTTTCACTTTAAATACATCCATGGTCTTGGCTTCCACAGCTGTTTGTGGCAGAACATTCCACAGATGCACTAATCTCTAGCTAAAAAAAAATTTCTTGCCTCTGTTCTAGAGGGTCGATGTCCCCCCTAGTCTAGACACCACCACCATAGGAAGTGTCCTCTCTACATCCAACGCATCCAGTCCTTTCAACATTTGATAGGTTTCAGTGAAATCCCCCCGCATTCTTCTAAATTCCAGTGAGTACAGGCTGAAAGCTGCCAAATGCTCCTCATATGTTAACCCCTTCATTCCTGGAATCATCTTTGTAAACCTCTTCTGGACTCTCGCCAATGACAACACATTCTTTCTGAGATAAGGGGCCCAAAACTGTTGACAGTACTCCAAGTGCGACCTGACTAGGGTATTATAAAGCCTCCGCATTACCTCCTTGCTTTTATATAATATTCCCCTTGAAATACATGCCAACATTGCATTTGCCTTCTTTACCACAGACTCAGCCTGTAAGTTAACCTTCTGGGAGTCTTGCACAAGGACCTAAGTCCCTTTGCATCTCTAGTGTTTGAATTTTCTCCCCATTTGGATAACAGTCGGCACTTTTGTTCCTTTACCAAAATGCATTATCACACATTTCCCAGCACTGTATTCCACCTGCCACTTTTTGCCCATTTTTCCAATTTGTCTAAGTCCTTCTGCAGTCACATTACTTCCTCAGTACTACCTACCTCTCCACCTGTTTATGTATCATCTGTAAACTTTGCCACAAAGCCATAAGTTCCATTATCCAAATCATTGACAAGCAACGTGAAAAGCAGTGGTCGCAATACTGACCCCCGAGGAACACCACTAGTCACTGGCAGCCAACCAGAAAAGGTCCCTTTTACTCCCACTCGCTGCATCCTGCCTGTCAGCTATTCCTCTATCCATGCCGGTATCTTTCCTGTAGTGCTATGGGATTTTATCTTGTTAATCAGCCTCATGTGTGGCACATTGTCAAATGCCTCCTGAAAATCCAAGTAAATAACATCCACTGCCTCTCCTTTGTCCACCCTGCTTGTTACTTCCTTAAAGAACACTTACAGATTTGTCAGGCAAGATTTCCTTTAATAGAAACCATGCTGACTTTGACTTATTTTATCATTAGTCTTCATGTATCCGAAACCTCATCCTTAATACTAGATTCCAACACTTTCCCAGCCATTGTGGCTAGGCTAACTAGCCTTTAATTTCCTTTCTTTTGCCTTCCTCACTTAAAGAGTGGAATGACGTTTTGCAATTTTCCAGTCCTCCGAAACCGTTCCAGAATCAAGTGATTCTTGTAAGATCATAACTAATGCATCTGCTATCTCTTCAGCCACCTCCTTCAGAACTCTGGTTTATCTGGTCCAAGTGACTTGTGCACCTTAAGACTTTTCAGTTTATCTAGCACTTTTGCAATAGTGATGACACTCACTCCTGCTCCCTGACACTCATGGACCATTGGCACACTGTTATTGTCTTCCACAGTGAAGACTAATGCCAAGTACTTGTTAAGTTCATCTGCCATTTCTTTGTCCCCCACTACTACCTCACCAGCATCATTTTCCAGGGATCCAATATCAACTCTCGCCTCCTTCTTTATATAACAAATAAATTTTAGTATCCTGTGTTATAATATTGGCTTCATATTTCCTCTTTTCCCTTATGGCTTCTTTAGTTACTTTTTGTGGGATCTTAAAAACTGCCCAATCATCCAACTTCCCACTCACTTTTGCTACTTTATATGCCCTTCCCTTGGCTTTTTTTTTTGCAGTCATTAACTTCTCTTATCAGCCATTGTTGCCTACCCCTGCCATTTGAGAACAACTTCTTCTGTGGGACTTATCTATCCTGCACCTTGAGAACTATTAAAAGAAACTTCAGCCATCTCTGCTATGCCATCACCCCCATCAGTATTCCCCTCCAATCGAACCTGGACTAACTCCTCTCTCATGCCTCTGTAATTCCCTTTATTCCATTGATACTTATGCTTCTCCCTCTTAAATTGCAGTATGAATTCAGCCATATTATGATCACTGCCCCTTAAAGGGTTCCTTTACCTTAAGCTCTCCATTAAATCTGGATCATTACACAATACCCTAAGATAGCCTTTCCCCAAGTAGGCTCAAGCACAAGCTGCTCTAACATTCAGCAAATTCTCTCTCCTGTGATTCAATACTGACCTGATGTTCACAATCCCCTTGCATATTGAAGTCCCCCATTACGATTACGATGTTACTCTTATAACTTCCCCTTTCCAGCTCCCTTTGCAATCAGAAAGCTGTAATACCAAGCTGAAATTCAAGAGATCCAGGGATCTTCTAGTTCCGTCATATGAACTATACTTCAGCTTGGTTTCTCAAGTCACAAGGTATTTAACTGCAACAACAGCTATTATTTTAAGGTTCAAATAGCAACTTTATTTTAAATGAAGAAGTGACTCACCAAAACTATGTTTAGAGATTTTGATGAACAGTTTTTATATTTCACATTTATAACTATTTTGTTCTCCGCTATATAATCATTCCACAAAGACTGAATTCTGCAGTTTGAGGAGGAGAAGCTAAAGTCAGATGGATCAGTATTACAATGGATTAAAAGGAATGACAGAGCCACGAGAGAGAAGCTGGCCAAAGTTGATTGGAAGAGGGCACTAGGAAGGAGTTTCCAGGAGCAACTCAGAAGGCTCAAGATAGATACATTCCAAAGATGAAGAAGTATACTAAAGGGAGGATGACACAACTATAGCTGACAAAGGGAGGAGAGGGCATATAATAGAGCAAAAATTAGTGAGCAGTTAGAGGATTAGAAAGGTTTTAAAAACCAACAGAAGGCAACTAAAAGCCATAAAGAGAAAAAAGATAAAATATGAAGGTAAGCTAACCAATAATATAAAAGAGGATGCCAAAAGTTCTTTCAGATGTGTAAAGAGTAAAAGAGAGGTGAGTGTGGATCTCAGACACTGGAAAATGATGCTGGAGAGGTAGTAATAGGTGACAAACTTAATAAGTATGTTGTGCCAGCATTCACTGGAAGACAGTAGCAATATACCAGAAATTCAAGTGTCAGGGAGCAGATGTGAGTTTAGTTGCTTATTACTAATGAAAAGGTGCTTGGGAAGCTGAAAGGTCTGAAAGTTGATAAGTCTCCTGGACCAGATGGACTGCACTCAAGAATTCTGAAGGAGGTAGGGTGAAGAGATTGTGGAGGCATTAGCAATGATCTTTCATGAATCATAAGATTCTGGAATGGTTCAGCAGGGCTGAAAAATCGCAAATGTCACTCCTTTTCATGGAGGGAAGATCCAGAAAGAAAGGTAATTATAGGCCAATTAACCTGTCCTCAGTGGTTGGGAACATGTTGGAGTCCATTATGAAGGATGAGTTTTTGAGGTACTTGAAGGCATATGATAAAATAGGCCAAAGCCAGCATGTTTTCTTAAAGGGAAAATCTTGCCTGACAAATATGTTGGAATCCTTTGAGGAAATAACAAGGAGGATAGACAATGAAGTGTCAGTAATGTTTACTTGAGTTTTCAGAAGAACTTTGACAAGGTGCCACACATGAGGCTGTTTAACAAGGTAAGAGCCTATGGTATTACAGGAAAGATACTAGTGTGGATAGAAGATTGGTTGAGTGGCAGGAGGCAAAGAGTGGGAATAAAGGGAAACCTTTCTGGTTGGCTGCCAGTGACTATTGGTGTTCCACAGAGTCCCAACACTCTTGGGACTATTTCTTTTCACATTATATGTCAATGATTTGGTTAACAGAATTTATGGATTTATGGCCAGGATTGTGGATGATACAATGATAGGGTGGAGGGGCCGATAATATTGACAAATCAGGGAGTCTGCAGAAGAATTTAGACTTATTAGGAGAATGGGCAAAGAAGTGGCAGTTGGAATATGGTGTAGGGAGTTCTGTGGTCATACACTTTGGTAGGAAGGATAAAGGCATAGACTATTTTTAAACAGAGAGAAAATTCAAAAATTAGAGATGGAAAGAAACTTGGGAGTCCTTGAGCAGGATTTCCTAAAGGTTAACTTGCAGGTTGAATCAGTGGTACGGAAGGTAAATGCAATGTTAGCATTCATTTCAAGAGAACTAGAATATAAAAGCAAGGATACAATGCTGAGGCTCTATAAGCCATCGGTAAAACCACACTTGGAGTATTTTGAGCAATGTTGGGCTCCTTATCTAAAAAAAGATGAGCTGGCATTGGAGAGGGTTCAAAGGAGGTTCATGAGAATGATTCTAGAAATGAAAGGGTTAATGTATGAGGAGTGTTTGATTGCTCTGGGCTTGTACTCACTCAAGTTTAGAAGAATAAGAGTGAATTTCATTGAAACTTATTGAATATTGAAAGGCCTAAACAGAGTGGACGCGGAGAGGATGTTTCTTGTGGTGGGGAAGTCTAGGACTAGAGTGCACAACCTTAGAATAATGGGACGCCCATTTTGAACAAATATGAGGAGGAAATTCTTTAGCCAGAGGCTAGTGAATCTGTGAAATTCATTGGCACAGACAGCTGTGGAGGCTAAGTTATTGGGTCTACTTAAAGTGATAGATTTTTGATTAGTCAGGGTTTCACAGGTTACAGGGAAAAGGCAAGAGGTTGAGAGAGATAATAAATCAGCCATGATGGGATGGCAGGGCAGACTCAATGGGCTAAATGGCCTAATTCTGCCCCTGTGTTTCATGGTCTTATGGTCTAATAGTCTATATTGCAATTCACAGTCTAATGAAACATAGAAACATAGAAAATAGGTGCAGGAGTAGGCCATTCGGCCCTTCGAGCCTGCACCACCATTCAGTATGATCATTGCTGATCATCCAACTCAGAACCCTGTACCTGCTTTCTCTCCATACCCCCGATCCCTTTAGCCACAAGGGCCGTATCTAACTTCCTCATGAAAAAGGACACAATCTCAGATTATTATTTTTTTTCAGAGATCTTTATAATTGAGTTCTCTATAATTACAGAGTAACTTTCAAAAAATAAATTAGATGAAGTAAAAGAAAGAACTATGATAAGATGGCACTTTAACATTCTGTTTGTTTGCTGTGTGGTTCCCATTTAGATCCAAACTCTCAATATTAAAACATGATTAATTTCTCACTATGGATGGTGCTGGACTGGCAAATATTCACAGTTAATTGATACTAATTGGTATTTCAACACATCCTTAATTCACTCTTTTTTAGATGTTACAACATAGTATAATAACTTCTCTAGTGATGTTATCAAGTTTAAGGTGAATTTGAGAAACACAGCTGGTATGAGTTCAAAGGTGGTGTGGCCATCAGAATACAATGAATATAATCAGAGCATTAAGACTCCTGTGTCATAAAGGGAGTGTGGGAACCAGGAGGCCTGATTTGATAAAGGGTGAGCAAGAATCAACAACTGATGTATCAAGTGTAGAACTATCAGGATTTCTGATCAATCTGATAGAGGAAAACCAACATTTTTCAGTACTTCCTGTCCAATGTGACTTAATTCTTGATTTCTGATGTTTGGTTTAAGTGCCTGGTCGATGATAGTGCAAATTTTTCCCAAAGCATTTCTTTCAAGGCTTCCTGGATGGCTCCATGACATTACTCAAGGAGATTATCCCAGATGTTCTCAACAAATTCATACTCTTAGCTATCTTTTCCATCATGATTTACCCAAATTACATAAAGATCAAAGTGCCCCATAATTATTGCACTGCTTTCCAATTATTTGTATCTTCTTCCCACAGTGCTACCACTCATTGGGAGTCTGTACATGACTCCTATCAGTGTTTTATTTTTCCTTGCTGTTCTTAACCACACAGATTTACTTGATATTTTCTGAGCCAAGATCATATCTAATAACAGTCCTTATGTCATATCTTATTAATAGTGGTACTCCATCTGAATTGTTTTTCCATACCTATACTTACTAAAAGTCAAACAAACCTATATATTAAGTTTTAACATTGAACTACTTGCAGTTGTCTCCATAATGTCTGACTGTTCGTGCATGCTCATGCTCATCTTTGTTAGTTTACTTAAAGGCTGCATGGTTTAGGATAGACAAGATTTAGTTCTGCCTTTTTACTATTTTAATCATTTTGCCTTTTTTTAGATATTGTGGCCCAAGTTGCTTTGTGCCCTTTAATTCCATGCATTCTGCTCTCATTCTGCAGTTACTTCTTTTGTTTTTTTGCCTTTGTTTCCCTCTCCACAGGGGTGTCAAACTCATTTTAGGTCACGGGCCAGATTGGGCAAAATGCAGCTTCATGCGGGCCGGATCAGTCGGGCACGTGCGAACGCAGCTTTCATTGCCTCCGTTTTTTCAGCCTGTTCTCATGTGCCTCAGTTTCTGCTACAACTACAAAGTTTTTCACTTCACAAATTCCGTTTCTTATGAAGAAGACTGCTGAGCAAGCATTACTTTTATGATTGGTATTAACTTACAATCATAGGCTTCATATCGCCGAGCCATTAATAATTAAAATAATAGCTCTATCTAAAATGATCTCGCGGGCTGGATATAATTGTACACCAGGCCGGATATGGCCCGCGGGCCTTGAGTTTGACACCTATGCCTCTCCATAACTATCCTGCTTAGGTTCTCAACCCTCTTCCATTCTAGTTTAAACGCTCCCCAATGGCGCCAACAGATACCATCACTAGAACATTAGAACTGATTCCACCTGACTGTAACAGGTATCCCCTTCCCCAGAGACAGTGCTGATGTCCCAGGAATCTAATTTTCTCCCTTTTTAGCCATGCATTCATCTGCTCTCTTCTTCTGTCTTTGGACTGACCAGCACATGCACTGGAAGTAAGCCTGAGGTATAAATTGAGGTTCTGTTTGGGCCACATCCAGGGCAGCCTTCTCTTCCCTCTTTCATAACCCATGACGGGCAAATTGGAGAACAAATTCCATTTTTTCTAATTTTTATATTTCTGGTTCAGATGTAAGTATATTGGCACACAATCATTTGGGCAGCTCTTTTTTCTTTTTTTTTAATGAATGAAATTCCCTAAGACATTCATGTACTAAAGGAGCTTCAGTAACATGACTGAAGGATACTTTGACACGTGCTTAGTGCCACCAGCTGAGTCAATTTTAGATCAGTTAGTGAGACATTGGTCAATGCATTGTCCTCAGAGACATATGTACAGGACAGATATAAAACCCCACAGCCCTGCACGCTCATAATCTCTGCAAGGCATATATTGAACACATCATGTAGTTATGAGCATTGGAAAAATCTATATTAGAATGGCATAAATTTGCTATACAGTGTGAGATGATTTGCATCATTGTGTCTGTGTTAGCCAAACCTTTGAGGTTATATCATTTCAAGTGCACATTTAGATACTTTATAAGTAAAATGCTCAAGGAGTATCTGATCTAGTTATATATCTTGCAAGCTGTGAACTGGCCTTGAATAATCTGGCACTTTTCCATGTCCTCTCATCATCTGTGATAAACTTGTTCATTTAAGACCAGACATTTTAAGTACTGTACATATGTTTCCTGTTAATGAGATCACCACAGATAAATGTGCTTGCATTTCATTTTAATGAATATTTACATTCTGAGATTTGTGCCTTGATGTTTGAGTCATTCTATTTCATTTGGTAATTGGACATGGTAATCTCAAGATTGCAAAAAAGTCTGTTATTTTTCTTATAAATTATGGTTTCTAAATATACCATGTGTTAATGTAGGGTAAGTTTATTTAATTCATAGATGTTTGGCTTGCATATTGACAGTTAATGCCCAAGGTAAACACTTGCTCAACTTATTTATTGAACATATTCTCTTTCCACTACCAAGCAACATAATGGTCAAGTAGTAAGTATTTCTTTGTGTTCCACTGTTGTTGATCAAGAATTTCCCAATAACTTTCATCCCATTCACCCATGATGACTAAATGCATCAAGCAGCTTGGAGGATTAATAAGCAAGATCATAGTAAGCAATAGATTTTGGTGCTTTTTGTGATTGATTAATTTCAAAGTTATTTCTATTTTTGTATTACTTTGATACTATTTATTTGAATGTAGAAATGAGTGAAACTATGCATGTATTGTCACTTTAGTCTATCTATCATTCCTGCGAATGCTGTCGAATATCATACAGCAGGTGAAGGTCAAGATTCATTTGCAAATGAGCATGAGCCCTGAGTCATGATCTGCTTTTAAACAGGGTAGAATGTGGCAAATTTAATCCTATTTTGCATGTGAACGATGAAATCTAGACTGTGATTATTCATTGAATAAAGCCATTCCTATTGCTTTATTGCTGTCAGTTTCAGCCTTGTAGGATTGGTTCAATATCAGTTAGACTTATTGGGAAGCCATGTTTTGATTTAGAGTATCAAACTATTTGGAGCAAGATGATTTGGTTGCAATGCTTGATATTTCAAATGTTTATCACCACTAACTTACAGAACTTATCACATGTGATACAGGTGGTTAGAATGATTGAGAACTAATATAAGACTATAAGACATAGGAGCAGAATTAGGCTATTCAGCCCATCAGCTCTGCTCCATCAATCCATCCTGGCTGATGCCGGATCCCATTCAACCCCATACACCTGCTTTCTCGCCATATCCTTTCCACCTTAAAAATACCCATGAACTTGGCCTCCACCGCAGTCTGTGGTAGAGCAATCCACAGATTCACCAATCTCTAGCTAAAATAATTCCTCCTTACCTCTGTTCTAAAATGTTGCCCCCCCCCCTCTAGTTTGGGATACCCACACCATAGGAAATATTTTCTCCACATCCACCCAATCTAGTCCTTTCACTTTCTGTAGGTTTCAATGAGATACCCCTCCCCCCCACATTCTTCTAACTTCCAGCAAGCACAGGCCCAAAGCTGCCAAACACTCCTCATGTGTTAATTCTTGTTTTCCTGGAATCATCCTCATGAACCTTCTCTGGACTCTCTCCAATGACAACACATCCTTTCTGAGATATGGGGCCTAAAACTGTTGACAATACTTAAAGTGTAGCCTGCCTACTGCCTTATAGAGGCTCAGTATAATCTCCTTGCTTATATATTCTATTCCCCTTGAAATAAACGCCAACATTCTTTACCACAGACTTAACCTGTAAGTTAACTTTGGGAGTCTTACATGAGGACTCCTAAGTCCCTTGGCACCTCTGATGTTTGAACCTTCTTCCCATTTAGATAATAGTCTGCGTTATTGTTCCTTTACCCAAAATGCACTGTCATACATTTACCAACACTGTATTCCATCTGCAACTTTTTTTGTCCATTCTTCCTGCTGCAATTGCATTGCTTTCTCAGCTACCTAACCCTCACCTATCTTCATATCATCTGCAAACATTGCCACAAAGCCATCAATTCCATTATCCAAATCATTGACAAACAATGTAAAAAGTAGTGATCCCAATACTGACCCCTGAGGAACACCACTAGTCACTGGCAGCCAACCGAAAAACATGCCTTTGACTCCCACACAATGCCTCCTCCCTGTCAGCCATTCCTCTATCCATGCCAGCATCTTTGCTGTAATGCCATCAGAATTTATCTTGTTAAGCAGCCTCATGTATGGCAGCTTATCAAATGCCTTTTGGAAATCCAAGTAAATAACATCCACTGCCTCTTCTTTGTCCACCCTGCTTATTACTTCCTCAAAGAACTCTACAGATTTGTCAGGCAAGAATTCCCTTCACAGAAGCCATGCTGACTTTGACTTATTTTATCATTAGTGTCCAAATATCTGAAACCTCATCCTTAATAATAGACTCCAATACTTTCCCAACCACTGAGGTTAGGCTAATTGGCCTATAATTTCCTTTCTTTTGTTTTCCTCCTTTCTTAAATAATGGAGTGACATTTGCAATCTTCTAGTTCTGGGACCATGCCAGAATCGAGTGATTCTTGAAAGATCATGACCAATGCATCTGTTATTTCTTCAGTAACCTCTCACAGAACTCTGGGATGTAGTCCATCTGGTCCAGATCTTTGACGCCTAGCACTTTTTCCTTTGTAATAATAATGACACTCGCTGCTGCTCCCTAGCACTCAACAGACCTCTGGCATACTGCTAGTGTCTTCCTCAGTGAAGACAGGTGGAAAGTACTCATTAAATTAATCTGCCATTTCTTTGTCCCCCCATTACTACCTCAACAACATCATTTTCCAGTGGTCCAATAGCAACTCTTACCTCCTTTATATTTTTTATGTAACTGAAAAATAACTTTTGGTATCCTGCTTTATATTATTGGCTAAGTTGCCCTCATAATTCATATTTTCCCTTCTTATAGCTTTTTTAGTTGCCTTTTGATGGATTTTTAAAGCTTCTCAATCATCCAACTTCCCACTCTCTTTTGGTACCTTTTATGTCCTTTCCTTGGCTTTTATGCAATCTGTAATTTCCCTTATCAGCCACAGTTGCCTGCCCCTGCTATTTGGGAACTACTTCTTTTGTGGGACTTATCTATGCTGAGCCTTGTGAACCATTCCCAGAAACCTCAGCCAACTCTGTTCTGCCATCATCCCCGCCAGTGTCCTCCTCCAAGCCACCCGGACAAGCTCCTCTCTCATGCCTCTGCAATTTCCTTTATTCCATTACTATACTGATACATGTGACTTATGATTTTCTCTCTCGCAAATTGCAGTGTGAATTCAATCATATTATGATCACTGCCTCCTAATCATTCCTTTACATTAAGCTCCCTAATAAGATCTGGGTTACTACACAACACCCAATCTAAGATAGCCTTTTCCTGAGTAGGGTCAACACAAGCTGCTCTAAAATGCCATCTCGTAGGCATTCAGCAAATTCCCCCTCTTGTGATCTGACATCAACCTGATTTTCCTAATTCTGTTGCATATTGAAGTCACCCATTACAATTATAACATGCCTTTTCCAGCTCCTTTTGCAATCTCAACCACACATCTTGGCTATTATTTGGAGGCCAATATATGATTCCCATCATGTGTTTTTTTTCACCCTTGCTGTTTCTTAACTCCACCCACAAAGTTTCAACATTCCCTAACCCTGCATCAACCTCTTTTTAAAGATGTAATTCCATCTCTTACCAACAGAACCACATCATCACCTTTCCTTGCATTTTGAGAAGGCCTTCAACAATGTGCCACACATGAAGATGCTTAACCAGACCCCGAGGTTTTGCAGGAAAGATACTAACATGGATAGATGATTGGCTGACTGGCAGGAGGCAAAGAGTGGGAATAAAGGGGGCCTTTGCTGGTTGGTTGCAGCAACTAGTTGTGTTCCACAGAGGTCAGTGTTGAGACTGCTTCTTTACAAGTCAGATGTCAATAATTTGGATGATGGAATTGATGGTTTTGTGGTTAAGTTTGCAGGCAGAGGGGCAGGTAGTGTTGAAGATGCAGGGATTCTGCAGAAGGACTTGGGAGATTGGGAGAGAGGACAAAGAAGTGGCAGATGGAATATAATGTAGGGAGGTGTATGGGCATTTATTTTGGTATAGGGAATAAAAGGGCAGACTATTTTCTAAGCAGGGAGAAAATTCAAAACTCAGAAATGCAGAGGGACCTAGGAGTCCTTGTGCAGGATTCCCTAATGGTTAACTTGCAGGCTGAGTCGGTGGTAAGTATGGCAAGTGTAGTGAAGAAAATGACTGATGAAATTTATAACTCTATTGTATATTGTGCTTAATAGAGTATATTGTACTTAGAATACATTTTTAGAGGACTTGAGAGCAAAGATGTAATGTTGAGGATTATAAGGCATTGTTCAGACGACACTTGAAGTATTGTGAGCAGTTCCTGGTCCCTTATCTAAGGAAAGATGTGCTGGCATTGGAAAGTGTCCAAAGGAGATTCATGAGAATGATTCCAAAATGAACGAGTTAATGTATGAGGAGCGTTTGGTGGCTCTGAGCCTGTACTTGCTGAAGTTTAGAAGAACGTGGGGGATCTCATTGAAACCTATCGAATATCGAAAGGTGTGGATAGAGTGGATGTGGGGTGGATGTTTCCTCAAGTGAATGAGTGTAGGACAGAGGTCACAGCCTCAGAACAGAGACACATCCATTTAGAACAGAGATGAAGAGGAATTTCTTAAGCTGTAGTGAATCTGTGGATTACATTGCCACAGACAGCTGTGGAGACCAAGTCAATGAGTATATTTAAAGCAGAGGTTAGTAAGTTCTTGATTAGTCAAGGTGTCGAAAGTTATAGGGAGAAGGCAGGGGAGTGGGATTGAGAGGGATAATAAATCAGCCATGATAGAATGGGGGAGCAGCTGAATGGCCTAACTGTTATTCTATGACAGGTTTATGGTGTCATAATTGCATTCAACACAAAGAACTTCATCTCCATATTGAAGAGCTGGAATCTTAAGTTACAACATATCTGGACCTTTTACTCCAAGAGGCAGCTACACTCTTGTCATTAAATATTTAAATACTTCAAAGTTATCATGTGATCAAGTTCAATAGTGTGTGTCTCATGTGAGGGAGGTACTGGGGTCATGAGGTTGTATTACATGAGCTTCTGTCTCTCCACATGCAATTGTCAAGGCTCTTGTAAGCCTTGTGGGCAAGTGGCGAGATTGCAGGGTGATGGAAGGAACAGGAATCTGATGGTGGTACTGTGGGGTGGGAAGCTGTTCAAATAAAAAGCAGGATGGCTATAGTAGGACATAGAAAAACTAGGAGGATATATATTCTCTGCAGTCAGAAACCTGAGTACCAGAAGCTAGTCTGCCTACCCAGTGTCTATGGTATTGATATCTTTCCCCTAACATTTTCTAGTCCAATCAGATTATTAGGGCAGTTCTTAAAATATTTTTCTTTTCAAAAACAATATTTGTTACTGTGAGCAGTAAATGAATTTATCACAAGAATCAATCACATTACTGAAGAAAGTGATTGATGAAATTTATAACTATATTGTATACTATACTTAATAAATTCCCAAACAAATAACTTGATTGGGTTTTTTAACCAGGTGATGAGAGAGATAGATGAGGGTAGGGCATGTTGTCTACATGGATTTTAGTAGGCATAGAAACATAGAAAACCTACAGCACAATACAGGCCTTTTGGCCCATAATGCTGTGCCGAACATATGCTTACTTTAGAAATTACCTAGGGTTGCCCATAGCCCTCTATTTTTCTAAGCTCCATGTACCCATCCAGGAGCCTCTTAAAAGACCCTATTGTGGCTGCCTCCACCACAGTCACTGGCAGCCCATTACATGTACTCACAATTCTCTGCATATAAAAAACTTGCCCATGACATCCCCTCTATACCTACTTCTAAGCACCTTAAAACTTTGCCCTCCTGTGTTAGCTATTTCAACCCTGAGAAAAAGCCTCTGACTATCCACACGATCAATGCCTCTCATCATCTTGTATACCTCTATCAGGTCACGTGTCATCTTCTATCAATCCAAGGAGAAAATGCCAAGTTCACTCAACCTATTCTTGTAAGACATGCTGCCAAATCCAGGCAACATCCTTGTAAATCTCCTCTGCACCCTTTCTATGGTTTCCACATCCTTCCTGTAGTGAGGTGACCAGAACTGAGCATTGTACTCCAAGTGGGGTCTGACCAGGCTCTATACAGCTGTAACATTACCTCTTGGCTCTTGAACTCAATCCCATGGTTGATGAAGGCCAATGCACCATATGCCTTCTTAACCTCACAGTCAACCTGCACAGCAACTTTGAGTGTCCTATGGACACGGACCCCAAGATCCCTCTGATCCCCCACACTGCAAAGACTCTTACAAGTTGTACTATATTCTGCCATCATATTTCACCTACCAAAATGAACCACCTCACTCTTATCTGGGTTGAACTCCATCTGCCACTTCTCAGCCCAGTTTTTGCATCCTATCAATGTCCCGCTATAACCTCTGATAGCCCTCCACACGATTCACAACACCCCCAACCTTTGTGTCATCAGCAAATTTACTAACCCATCCCTCCACTTCCTCATCCAGGTCATTTATAAAAATCATACAGAGAAGAGGCCCCAGAACAGATCCCTGAGGGACACCAATGGTCACCAACTTCCATGCAGAATATGACCCAGCTACAACCACTCTTTGCCTTCTGTGGGCAAACCAATTCTGGATCCATAAAGCAAGGTCCCCTTGGATCCCATGCCACCTTCCTTTCTCAAATAAGCCTTGCATGGGGTACCTTACAAATGCCTTACTGGAATCCATATATTGTACACTACACTTACTGCTCTATCTTCATCAATGTGTTCATTCACATCCTCAAAAAAATTTGATCAGCTTAGTAAGGCATGACTTGCCTTTGACAAAGCCATGCTGACTATTCCTAATCATATTATGCCTCTCCGAATGTTCATAAATCCTGCCTTTCAGGATCTTCTCCATCAACTTACCAACCACTGAAGTAAGACTCAATGGTCTGTAATATCCAGGGCTATCTTGACTCCCTTTCTAGAATAAGAGAACAACATCTGCAACCCTCCAATCCTCTGGAACCTCTCCCATCCCCATTGATAATGCAAAGATCATTGCCAGAGGCTCAGCAATCTCCTCCCTCGCCTCCCACAATAGCCTGGGGTATATCTCTTCTGCTCCTGGTGACTTATCCAACTTGATGCTTTCCAAAAGCTCCAGCACATCCTGTTTCTTAATGTCTGTGTGCTCAAGCTTTTCAGTGTGCTGTAAGTCATCCCTGCAATCGCCAAGGTCCTTTTCCATAAAGAATACTGAAGCAAAGTATTCATTAAGTACCTCCGCTGTGTCGTCCAGTTCCATACACACTTTTCCACTGTCACACTTGATTAGTCCTATTCTCTCACATCTTATCCTATTGCTCTTCACATACTTGTAGAATGCCTTGGGGTTTTCCTTAATCCTGCTCACCAAGGCCTCCTCATGGCCCCTTCTGGTTCTCCTAATTTCATTCTTAAGCTCCTTCCTGCTAACCTTATAATTTTCTAGACCCCTATCATTACCTAGCTTTTTGAACTTTATGTAAGCTTTTCTTTTCTTCTTGACTAGATTTTCAGCAGTCTTTGTACACCACGGTTCCTGTACTCTACCATCCTTTCCCTACCTATGCAGAACACCATGCAAATATCCCCTGAACATTTGCCACTTTTCTGCCATACATTTCTCTGAGAACATCTGTTCCCAATTTATACTTCCAAGTTCCTGCCTGATAGCTTCATATTTCCCCTTAATCCAATTAAACGCTTTCCTAACTTGTCTGTTCCTATCCCTCTCCAATGATATGGTAAAGGAGATAGAATTGTGATCACTGCCTCCAAAAGGCTCTCCCACTGAGAGACCTGACACCTGACCATGTTATTCTTACATCTTTCCAGAATCTGTCTCCCTATCTGATCCTTGATGTCCCTGTTACTATTGGGTGGTCTATAAAAAAAACACCCAGTAGAGTTATTGACCCCTTCCTGTTCCTAACCTCCACCCACAGAGACTCAGTAGACAATACCTCCATGACCTCCTCCTTTTCTGCAGCTGTGACACTATCTCTGACCAGCAGTGCCAAGCCCCCTCCTCTTTTGCCTCCCTCCCTGTCCTTTCTGAAACACCTAAAGCCTGGTACTCTAAGTAGCCATTCCTGCCCCTGAGCCATCCAAGTTTCTGTAATAGCCACGACATCATAGCTCCAAGTACTGAACCATGCTTTAAGTTCATCTGCTTTGTTCATGATACCCCTTGCATTAAAATAGACTCATCTCAAACCATCAGTCTGCGTGTATCCCTTCTCTATCATCTGACTATCCTCCCTCTCACACTGTCTACAAGCTTTCTCAATTTGTGAGCCAACTGCCCCTTCCTCCGTCTCTTCAGTTCGGTTCCCATCCCCCCAGCAATTCTAGTTTAAACTCTCCTCAATAGGCTTAGCAAACCTCCCTGTCAGGATATTGGTCCCCCTGGGATTCAAGTGCAACCTGTCCTTTTTGTACAGGTCACAATGATCCAGAAATCTGAATCCCTGCCCTGTGCTCCAATCCTTTAGCCACACATTTATCATCCACTTCACTCTATTCCTATACTCACTGTTGCATGGCACGGGCAATAATCCTGAGATTACTACCTTTGAAGTACTGCTTCTCAACGTCCTTTCTAACTCCAAGTAGTCTGTTTTCAGGACCTTCTCCTTTTTCCTACCTGTGTCATTGGTACCAATATGTACCACGACCTCTGGCTGTTCTCCTTCCCACTTCAGGTTATCATGGGCGAGATCAGAAACATCCCAGACCCTGGCACCTGGGAGGCAAACTACCATCCACTTTTCTTTCCTGCATCCACGGGATCATCTGTCTGACCCCCTAACTAACACACTTGATTAAGTCCCGCTTGGGAGGCTAATCCAGAAGGTGAGGTTCATGGGGTCCGCGGTGAGTTGGCTGTTTGGATTCAGACTGGCTTGCACATAGAAGACAGTGTGTAGTGGTTAAAGAGATTTATTTGAGCTGGAAGTCTGTAATTAGTTCTGTAAAATTCTGTAAGGATCTGTGCCTGGACCTTTGCTGTTTGTAATGTATACAAATGACCTGGATGAAAATGGTAATTCAGATTCAGATTCAGTTTATTGTCATTTAGAAACCACCAATGCAATGCAGTTAAAAAATGAGAAAACGTTCCTCCAGAATGATATCACAAAAGCATATAACAAAACAGACTACACCAGAAAATCCACATAATGTTTGGCAATCCCCAATCCAGAGTCCGGAGAGGCTGTTGCGTATTAATATCACGCTACCGTCTTAGCGCGTTCCCCGGAAAGGAGCTTCAAATCCACCAGCCAAACAAGACCAAAAATTAAAGCTACAAGATCTAGACAAAACCACATAGTTACAACATATAGGTACAACAGTGCAAACAATAGCATAATTGATTAAAAAACAGACCATGGGCACAGTAAAAATAGTCCAAAGATGTTAAGGGACTATAAGTTCAAAATAAATCACCACACAGTTTCCACAAGTCCCCAAAGCAACCTGACCGCAGCAGACTCCATCAAACCTCCAAGCCGACGAACATCCCCTCCGGCACAGCTTCTACGAGCACCATCCTCTGCTGAGCGTATTAAAACAGCCCCGCCAATGGCCATTGGCAATGCGACCCCGAGGACTGGGGGCCTGTTCTTCCCAGCAGTGTCCCAGACCTCACAGCAGCAGCAGCAACGAAGAAGGTCTTCCTGGAGATTTCATGATGTTCCTCCGTGCTCCCACACCCGTTTTCAGTCGATTATGATTGTGCAAGGCACCCCACTTCACAAATAACAGATAATCAGTTCCGGAGTGGCCGCTGCAAGCTGAACCAAGATGGGTGGGTTAGTAAATTTGCAGATGATGCCAAGATTGGTGGAGTTGTAAATAGTGGTTACACAGGTCAATCAGGTGGTTAAGAAGACCTGGGGGATGCTTGCTTTTATTAGTTGAGGTATTGAGTTCAAAAGTCAGGAGGTTTTATAGAATTTATAAACTCTAGTTGGGCCACATCTGGAGTATAGCATACAGTTCTGTTTACCCCACTGTAGGAAGGATATTGAGGCTTTGGAAAGGGTGCAGAAGAGGTTTACCAGGATGCTGCCTAGTTTAGAGAGCATGTGTTTAGAGAGGCTGGATAAACTTGGGTTGTTTTCACTGGAGGCTGAGGGGAAGTCTGATAGAGGCTTACAAGATTATGCGAGGCATATAGATAGTGTGGGTCTGAGAATATCTGTTTACAAGGTTGAAATGTCTAATACCAGAGGCCATGCATTGAAGCTGAGAGAGGGTAGGCTCAAAGGGGATGTGAGGGGTAAGTTTTTTTTCAAAAAGTCATGGATCCTTGGAATGCAAGGATTGGGCCTGTGGGTATGGTATGTAAGGTGGTAGAGGCAAGTACATTCAAGGCTTTTAAGAGATATTTGGATAGACAGATCCTCCAGAGGAAGCTAGAGGGACATGGACATGGTGTGGGTAAGAAGGATTAGATTTTGGGTGTTTTTTATTTGCTTTGCAGCTGATTCGGCACAACATTGTCCTGTGCTGTCCTGTTCTGTGTTCTTAATGATATGATAGTAAAAAATATGACTGCAATGCTTGGCAGTGAAATCAAAATGATTTTAATTGAAAATTCACGCATCGTGGGATAAAGGAGAAATACTGGGCCAGAAGCTGTTACTGGTCATGTGCTCCCCATTCTGGTCACTGACCTACTTGGTAATGCAAATTCATGTTTTTCAGAAATGTCACTGTAAATTTGCTGATGAATTATTTCCCAGTCCTATATAAAGAGAGCTTATGCAGTGATAAGGTTTTGGGTAATGTAACGCCTTTATGTATGAGCAAGAGTGGCAAGAATAAATGTTCTTGTTAGCCAGTAAGCTCTGTGTAATATTAAGAGAGTACAAATTTGTTGTGGAGGTAAATTTGACTGTATGCATTCCAAAACATTTTAAAAACTCAGTGAAATAATTTAATTAAATTAGTGAAGATCTTGAAAGCTTAAAACCAGTTAAGGTCAAATAAAGTAATGTTGATAAATGAGAATTTGGGGGTTTTGCAGCTGTGCCTTTCTATTGAACTGAATAGACTCATTGTTCCAATGTCACTTAAATTTTGGTATAAATTCAGCAACATACCCGAAGTACTGGTTGATAGAGAGGAGATCATACCTATTACCTATGAGTTATCCAGTGTTAGGATACAGTCAGGGAATCAAAAATGAAGAGTAACCAACAAATTTTGAACTTTGGTGGAAATCTGGCATTTCTGAGGAAAATTCATCCTATTATTTCTTTCTTCTAATGCCCTCTGCTCAAGGCGGGTACATTTTGGATGGATCACATATTTCCGTTCTTTTAGCAGATTAATTCTAATTCAACAGAAACAAAATATGCAAGTGGAGTAGGGTTTACTTTATCAGTGTTGTATAACCAGCCTTCTGATTTGAATGGATTGAGCCACATTTAACTACTATGTCATAAGTGCCTTAATTTGTCAGCATTTTAATTTTCAATAATTACCATTTTGGTGTGTTCTTGAAAATAATATAACCAATCAGCAAAGCTGCACAATTATTTTTGCCTCTTAATGTTGCTAATAATACATCTGAATCTCAGAAGAGAACTATTTGAATATGCCCATTAGAAAATGATATCCCCCCAAAAAATAGGATGGCGCATTTCAATATTCCTTTGGACGAAACCATGTCTTAACAACTTTGTATGGAGATCCATTTACGAGAACAAATTTGAAAGTTGTCGGGGAGAACCTAGAAGGAAGGCTGTCCAGAGTTACACCACTAGTAGTTGAACACAATATCCAGAAATAACAGAAGATGAAAATGAAGAGAGAAAACAGCTTAATGTGGCATTGTTCCACACTTCAAAACTTGATACAAAGGATGAGACAATTAATTGGAGCAAGTTATTTTAGTCTTGCATTGATAATTTCACATTAAAGAAATCTTAAGCAATTCTGTTCATGGATTTTTGTTAATTCTTTACATTCCTTTTGCTTTCACTTTTTTGATGTACATATTTTCAAAAAAGTAGTAATTTATCATTTAATATGACAACCTTTTCCCCAAGTGAATATCTAATTATTATTAACCATCAGTCAGACTGCTTATCTCCTCATATTGGCCCTTTGTCAACAATATATATTTTGGATTGACAGTCCTAGGTACATTAAACACTGAGAGTGATATCTCCAAGTCACATTATTTTGCTCAACACAAAATTATACAAATTAACAATTGATGACTATATTATGGCTGCAGCATTGCCCTAGTTCAGGACTTATGGTTTACCCCTTATATTCAGCAGAACTTACACTATATTATACACAAGTGAATGACTAGTTCCCAATTTTCATAGTTAGGTTAGAAATACTACAGAAGTAAATATGGATTTCAAATCTTTCAGTATGTGCTGTGTGTTCTATAAAGGTAAAGAGAGCTGGTAATAATATCACATTGGCCTGAAACGTCGACAGTGCTTCTCCTATAGATGCTGCCTGGCCTGCTGTGTTCCACCAGCATTTTGTGCGTTTTGTCACAAGTGCATTTAGTGTCTTTTAATTAAAAATAAAATGTATGTTTCATAGATGGAGAATAAGAAAGGAATGTACAAAACACCTAGACTGCAGAATATTTTGGCATGTTGTCAATATACTCTTAAAATTAATCTTAGCATGTTACTTTGATTTAATATTTATACATTGATTACTAGCTGCAATAATATCCAATATTAATAACTCCAAATATTCTATTACTAATCTGATTACATTCTAGTCCCTAATCAGATTTTGTTCACTATACTCAAATGCATCTTTGTTTGAAACTTTAATCACATGGTCAGTCCCATCATGAAACTGAACCAAAGTCACTGATGCTCTCGTGGGTGGTTTAGACTAAAGTAATTTTCCTTTTTTTTTAATATGCTCATTCTTTCTGCAGCTTTTGACACAATTGGTGGCATCATCCTCCTTCAACTCCAGTTCCCCATCATCCAGCTAGATAGCACAGCACCTGCTGTGTTCTGTCTGAGCTGTCCAGTCATGGGGAAAGAGCCTCTGGTAAAGGCTTTCCTTTCATCCTCTAAAGATATTTCTCAGTCACCTTTTGTTCATTATTGACTTGCTGTCCCTCACCAATGTCATCCAGAAAAGCACAATGATAGATTCCAAATGTGACATGATGGCACTCAGCTTTACATCCCCAATGTTTAAATTGTCAACATTAGATGAGTGGAAATTTCCTCCAACGACACTTTGGGATGGGGTTGATTCCTCTACCCTCTATAGCAACTATTTGAAGCAAAAACAAACTACCTGCAGACTTGCTGGTATACTTGACCACACATTGGGCTTCACGTCTCATTCCCATGATCACAAAGAAGAACTATGTACTGTATATTCTCAAAATGTTACTTGATGCTCCCCTCGCTTCTGCTGATTTTTGAACCTTTTAATCTTACCTATAAACTTAATTATATCAACACATTGATATAATGTTTACTAATATACAACTAATATAAAGGTGAGGATGAGGATAAGATGTTTTGTTTGTGATAGAGACTAGGATTGGAGGGCGCAGCATCAGAATATGAGGACACTCCTTTGGAGCAGAGATGAGTAGGAATTTCTTTAGTCTGGAGTTAGTGAATCTGTGGAATTGCCACAGGTGGATATGGACAGGTTCGTGGTTAGTAACGGTGTCAAACTTTATGGGAAGAAGGCAGGAGAATGGGGTAGAGAGGGAAGATAAATCAGCCATGATCAAATAGTGGAGCAGACTCATTGGCCTATTTATGCTCCTATAACTTATGTAATGCTCTATTCTATATATATATATAGTACTTTTTTGACACATTTGATGGTCTTTTCCCTCCCAATAATTCAGATTTTATGGTGAAAGAACAATAGTTTTATGAGAGGCTGCTATGACTTCTAAATGTCAGTGCTACTTGGCCATAAATGCAGAGGTAACAGCAGTGAAGAAGATTTGACATGGGAGTCCACCAGCATAATCCTGTTTCCCCTCTGTCTAGACTTAAAGCAAAATCAGTAATTACAGGGGATTGACTAAAAGAGTCCAAAATAAGCTTTGGTTAACTTTCAATTTTTTTGAATTCTTTTAGTTTATTCAAATATTTTAAAAGTATTTTAATTATTTGGTTTGAGGCTTCGGATGTTTTGGAAAAACTTGCAAGAAATGTTAATAGTTTTGGCATTTTTAATTGTTTTTAAATATGTTTTTAACAGTTTTTGAATGGAAAAATACAAAATATCTATAATGCTTTAATAACTTTCTGCACCCCCAAAGTATTTTGCAGTTGTGGGACTTGTTCTACCCTCACCACTTCTCATCCACTTACACCTGGTGGATAAAGTGTCATTGTGCAGTAAATTGGTTCAGGTTCATTGGTGACTCAGGTAACTCACAAAATCATTGCCATTAACTGTAATCTCTTCTTGCACCAAAACTGCCTGAGATATCTGTACTCCAGTTCTGTCCCCCTAAGCTATAAAATTTGTGGCTTCCTTTTGGATGCTTCTGTAATGTTTCTATGAAGCAGGTTGGGCATGGCCAATGTTTAAGATGTTATATACTGCTGTATTAACTGAAGTATTTTATTAAGCCATTATTATGAATATACTTAGATGAATTGCATAATGACAGAATATTACATCAGGCTATTAACATCTCTTATGGGGTTATGATATACATACAGCATATCACAAGTAAAAATACAGTAGCATGACCCTTTGCATAACTGAATAAAAATGGTTTTGTAATGAGTACACTAATTCCTGAAATCTCAACTTGAATATTGCAGTAATTGCATCAACTACAGAATTTAGATGAAGGGAATCAATGATTATTGAGCTAAGAATGCAGTGGGTATGTTTTCCAAGTAACTGACTCAGTGTGTAGTCATGGTGTCTAAGTATAGTCAACAGTGACTTTTAATATCTAGAAAAGAAAGTTTTAAGTTTCAGAATAGAAATACTGGAGTCATGGCAGTCTGAAGTAGTGAAATATTTTTTTTCACAGCATTAAGCTTGGAAGTTATTTTTAGGAAACAAATCAGACCAAATGCAACTGTTCAGACATTTCATTCTTTTGATCCCAATTTACTGTAGGCCAGATTTTAACTTTTTACAGCTATTCACTAAGAGTCCGATTGATACTCTTGGATCTGACAATACTATTGACAAAAGTCATAAGATTTTGACCAGGAGGAATTTTTCCCTTTCAGAATCAGAAAATCCTCATTGTATACGATGGACAATGGTTTAACAATTGTGCGGAATCAATCCATTTAAGAATTGTTGGAGCTAAGCTGGACCAGGCAGATAGAAACAATTTCATCACACCCCTGACTTCTGCCGTAGAGATGCTGTGAAGTGTTTGTGCTATCAGAAGGTGATAAATTCATCATCTTAGCTTCCAACTTGTTTTTATTACCACTGTATTTACAGTATGTGGTTGATCCAGCTTGAGTTTCTGGTGAATGGTGACCCTTCCAGAATGTCGATGGTAATGTCAAAGGGAGGCTCTCACTTTCTGGAGATTGCCATTGCCTGGCATTTTTGCAACATGCGTCACTTATCATATCCGTTGCTGAATGTTGTCATGATCTTACTGCATGAAAACACGAATGGTTCATTTCAGAAGGGGTGATGAATGGAAAGAATAGTGAGAGTTAATAATTAGTAAATAGAGATGTGAGCAACACACACAAAATGCTGGAGGATCTCAGCAGGCCAGGCATCATATATAGAAAAAAGTACAGTGGACTTTTCAGGCTGAAACCCTTTGGTAGGACTCTTGTTTGTGAAATAGACATGAGGATTGTGCTAATGTGGTAACAAGGGCTGCAGACAAAGTCTAAAAGTAGAGGCATGGAATACAGCAGTGACTCGAAGAACATCCAAGTTTCAGGAACTTTATTACTTATGTTATAGTGTGCACCTATGTAATAGAAAATTGGATTTACTGTTAAGTAGATTAGATTTGTGGATAATCATTTTATTCTGTAATCAAGGTGTAGTATGTTATTTAATTCTTTCTGTAACCATCATTTCTTTATCTAAACCTAATTTTAATCAGTTTCTGATTAATCTCATCAACTGTGAATGTAAAAGCTGTAACAAATTCACACTGTGGTAGATAAGCCCTGACTGGTCTCCTGGTGCACACCCGTTTTAATAAATCACCCGTTATTTTGGATACCAATTCCATTTGACTTTTCAGTTTGCTCCTACAAATGTAATTGATCATGAAACCCATCTGCCTTATGATGTTGAGAAGGAAGGAAGGTAATTGTAATAGCTGAAGGTAAAAAGGTCGGGGACACTGCCTTAAGGAGCTCTTTAGTGATGTCCTAGATCAAGGATGATTAACCTCCATCAACCATAATCATCTTCCTTTATGCAAGATGCAACTCCAGAACTACACTGAAGTGTTTTTTTTCTTTGGTGCTTATTGGTTCACTTTTAGAGTGGGTAGTTAGGGGTCATAAAAGGTTTTAGGGACAGGGATGTGGAGGAGTTAGAGGTCAGGTCTCCTCTCCACATTCAAAGTCCAGCAACATAAATGGATGATGAAGGACATCTGGAGCAGGCCTCCACTCTGCACTTGAAGGCCAGCAATGTAGACATGAGAATGAAGGACAATGGGGTCCAGGCCTTTGCTGCATGCTCGAAGACGAACGACGTGGGCGGGTAACTAAGGACGTCCGTGGATGTCGGGATATTCTAGATTGGTGTCTCCCGGAATCAGATGCCCGTGCAAGCTGGAGACACAAGGAATGGTCAGTTGGCAAGCCTGGAGTTGAAGTCTGCAGCTCAGGGTCCCATCATCGGCTAGTCTCAGGGCTGATCCCAATGATTGAAGCCCAAACATTGATCGAAAGTCTGGAAGTCAAAGCCCGATTGCCAAAGCCTGGAGACCAGATTCCCAGAAGCTTCTCCTGGAGTTGGCGGACTGACAATGTGTGTGCAGGGGTGTATCTATGGAAAATAGCACCTATGGCAAGCACTGAAATTGCACCCCTGTCCAAACATCTGACACCCATCTTTTAGATAACTTTACCATAATATCAGCTCAAAATACAAGTCAAGCTCATTAATCTTTTAATTAACAAATTATGGCACTACATGAAAATTATAACTGCACCTTCCTTGCTTTCACTGATGCAAATTGGTCTATGATGTGATCAAAGATAGTTTTTTCAGTTTCTTCTTTTTCTACACTAAGCAGAGCAAGATCACAGAATTTCCCTTGACCCATGGAGGCTCTCAAATATTAAGTATTAGTTTTAACTTGCTGAATGATCTCTCACAGCTGGTGATGGAAACTGCGATGGTTAGCATTATCTGAATAGCAATGCGAAGATTGGGGAAGATGCTCTCATCTCCATACTGAACAATAAATTCAAGAAGCTCTTCAGGTCTTGATATTTTCATGTTGACCTGCCTTGATAGCAACATTCCGCAATCCAAAATTTCTTCATATAGCTGCTGTCCATCAACATCAGAGCTGTACAATTCGCCCAAATTTTCACACTTCTTCTTTAGGTTGTTACTGTAGGCACCGTAACACAGTCCCTCGACATCAAGAAGGAACTCAAACTTAGCGTCAGTGTCGTGCAAACGAGTGAACCTTTTGTCCGTTTCTCTGTGAAGATGGTCGAGTGTTCCCTTCATAACTTTTTCCATTTCCTCCTTAGCTGTTAAGCCAGTGTCTCTCGAGTTCTCATCAGCCATTCATTTCTTTCGTCTCTGACGTCTTTCAACTTCAATATTCCATTCCTGACAGAGACAGACTCGTTCTTTGAGTCACTCACTGACCAACATTTCTCTTTCATCATAAAAATTATCTTGGAGGGCTTTCAAATCCGGGGTAGCATCATGGAAGTTCATGCTAGGATCCTGCAGCCTCTTTTGAATATGGTCATGCGAATGAGTACTTTGTTTTAAAATCCTAGCAAAATCAGAAAATTGTAACTCAACATGTGGTTGTACAGCTGCATTGCGTCACTTCTTGTTTCATTGGTCTTGTTTTTATTGTCTATCATGTCGTGGAGGACTTGAAGTATCTCCTCAAGGTACTTGTTGAAGGGCTTCACTGCTTCTGTCCTTGCACTCCACCTGGTTTCGGACTCTGACTTAACAACCACAGGCACAGTGTTTTTGAGTTTTTCCCAGCGCTGTGTTGAACAAGAGAAAAACACGTAGAGAGCTTCGATGGTTCCAAAAAACGTGACCATCATTGTATCCTGCTTGGCTGCATGTACACCCATCAAGTTGAGTGAGTGATTGTCGCAATTCACAAACACTGCGAGGTTGTTTTTCTCACTTATTCTTTGAACACCACTTCTGTGTCCAGCCGTCACAACAGCGTTGTCATAGCACTGTGACGACAATCGTGTAGCTCCATTTCATCCTTCTCTGGCTGTTTCAGGATGTCTTCAACCAAGCTGTCAGCATTCTTCTGGCTTATCTGGATAATACCAAGGAAGGACTCTCTAACGCAGACTCAAAATCAACCTCCACATACCTCACTACTTCTGACATCTGCTCACGGAGTGCCTGATCAGGAGTCGAGTTGAACATGAGAAACCGCTCAGTAGTGCCTCCCTTCAAGTGGCGCACAGGGTATGTGCCATATCTTCCGTACCATAGATACGCCACTGTGTGTGTGGGAGGGAAAAAAGGAACTTTTTAAATGTTTTGTTGCTTTTTGTGTTCTGTTTTGGGTTGTTCTGCTGAGCATTGTGGACATGCTATGTTGGTGCTAGAATTTGTGGTGACTCCTGCAGGTTGTCCCCAGTGCATCTTTACGTCTATTGGTTGTTAAAGCAAATGGCACATTTCATTGTGTCTTTAACATTTACATGTGATAAATAAATCTGAAACTGAATCAGAATTTTATTAAGGCTCCTTTCTGCCACACTCAGTCAAATGCTGATAAGATGGACTCACAATCTACTTCATTATGATTTTGTACATTTATTATTTACCTGTGCTGCACTTTCTCTGTAGCTTTATTCTGCATTGTTATTGTTTTACCTTGAATCACCGTGTAATGCTTTGATATGTATGAACAATCGGCAAGACAAGCTTTTCACTGTATCTTGGTGCAATAATAAGCCAATGACAATGCCAAAGAACAATAATGCTCTTTGGATCATATGGTAAGGCTTGAGTTGAACTGGAGGAAGCCAAACTGGATATTATTGTTGAGAATGGTTTGAAATGGCATGTTCCAACTTTTTGCTATATTGCAAGAAGACTAATTAGCCAGGTTATATTTGTACTGCTTTTAGTAAATGGGACATATGTGGGCAATTTTCTGTTGGGAAAGCTGGATAAAGGTATTGAAAATATCTCAGAACTGGTTCTCGAGTGTGGGTCTTCAGTACCTTCAATCTGGCCCCATACTCTTTTCTGTATCTTGATATCATAGGAATAAAACAAATTGACTGATGGTATGACTCTCAAGAGGGAGTTGAGTTAAACCACCTGATCAGCACAATGGGCTGCGTGTTGTGAATGCTTCAGCTTTGTCTTTAACTTTTAGATTCTGGTTCTGCCACTGTGAGAGTGGAGGTATTTTTGGAGCTTCCCACTCTGGTTAGTTGTTTTATTTTCCAGCACCATTCATGACTGAATGCTGTTTTACTATAAACCATTGTTCTGACCTATTGGTTGTGAGATTGTTTTGCTTTGCTTTTAGTGTGTGAAGCAAACAGCATGCTATGATTATATTTGTAGGCCAATTTTTTAACAGTTTTAATTAATAGGTATTTAATAAAATAAGTCTTTTTCTCATGTACATTCATGAACAGTGAACTATCCTAGAATTACAAACCTGCTATATTTAGTAATGTCTTAATACCATACCAGCACAGGTAATACCAACATTTGCCCCTGCTTGTGTTTTATCATGGCGCTATATATGGAATCTTTTTTCACCTTTCTCCCCCAAGCTGTAAGACATCATTTAATTACCTTTATGCATCTTCTGCAGCGTAATATGAAATGATTGAAGTAAGTGCTTTAATTGTTATTCAATCAAAACTACCATTTGAAATTTGTACATAATAGGATGGATGTTAAACATGGAGGAACTCATTAAAGATTGTTTCAGTGAATGAACAGCTGTCACATTAATGAAACTTGCTAGAATGGTCACATGGTTCAGAGCTTCACTTCTTCCATGCTGGTCAAAATATGCAGCATTCTGGCATGAAGGCTGCAGGCGTGCACTTGTGTCTCTTTCTGTAGAAAATAATATTGATGATCTATATGCTTTTTACTCCACATTTTGTGATTCAATCACTTCTAAATCTTGCAGTAATGTATTGATATTAAGTGTTTTATTTATTGCATGTTTTAGGATTTATCCTTTATATTAGGCCATGTATCCAACTGAAGAAATCAGGTAGGAATCATGCAGTCTCAATGTTTTTTTTTATTACCGAACTGCCAAAGGCTACAGCTGTAATATTTATAGAAAGCAGGCGGAATGTCAGATCTTTTTTTCATTTCTATTTAAACTTAGTAGGTAGAATTAAAACCTAATGTTCCAAAATGGTTCAAACTTGATTCTGCATTGAACATTTGATTAATTTGCTCAAGTAGGATTAAGAATTGTATATTCAAGAAAAAATATTTTTTCTTTGTCTTTTGGTGTGTTTTTCTTTAAACTTTCCCATATGTAGATACAGCAGAAAATTGAATATTTAATTAATTAGAAACAATTGGGGAAAAAATAATCTACAGGGAGAAAGAAATACATTCTTGCCTCATCACTGCAACATATTTTATGTTGGAATTCAATCTTATTAGTAGAGCTTAGTTATCTGTTTGGGAAAACCAAATAGCATGTTATTGTGATGACATTATAAAGTTAACAGTATTGACAGCAGATATGCTAATGATACACTGTAAATTGCCACTACAATTCACTGTTCGGTAAATACAAATGAACCTTCTGGCCAGCTGCAGATGTACACAATGTCTTAATATGTGAGCTGTGACAATTCACGATGTCAATATTTCCTTTTGCACAAATAGCTTTTACCAAATATAATTTTTTCCATTTTTAAATTAAATACAATGCTATATTCTGTGCTATTGTTTTATAGAAAACATCTATGACCTTGTAACATGGTGTAACATTTTTGTATCAATGAATATTCATATGAATGTATTAATAATTGGTATATACCAGTATCTGAATGAATAATTAATATTCAGGTGGTTGGTGTATAAATTATTCCAAATTAAATCTTCATTAGGAATGTTAAATACAGGTCACATTTTATAATGCTACAATATTAAAGAACCTAGTTTATCTGGAATAAAATCAGTCTTCTGTGAGTGAATTCTGTTTGAACTAAAACATGCCTGTGTGTAAAATCCTATATAAGCATTCTCAAAATTCAAATTATTCTACTGCTTGAGCTTTGTTTTCTCTAAACCTTAGACAAACCCTAATAATTTATAATCAAGATGATGTCAGTCAAAACAGTCATGTGAACATGTATGCCTATTACTACAGTTCATTCAGTTGTAAAAAGAAATTACTCATTAAAATGTCTTGTAGTTGTGCTTCTGAAATGAAAAAATATTCTATAATAACAGCTTGCTGAATGCTACAATTGAGGCTTAATTTGAAATCTTAAAATAACTGCTTTAATAGTAAATAAAAGTAAGTCTTGTTCATGCATAAAAAAAAGTCCATACATATGCATCATATGGACACTGGTTTCTTATGGTCAAATTTGAAGCTCTAATATCTTTTAACCTTGAAAAGTCACAAATTATTTTAGTTAAATTTTAGTGTCTATGCATATTAGGCTTTTGAATAACAATACTTTGTTAGGGATATTAATCTGTGACATATCAAAATAAGAAGTTCACGTGTTATATGTTTTATAAAATACTGCAATTAATTGAAAAACCATACAGATAGAACATAATATTTTAGGATTTATGTATTGCAGACATTTTGAGAATCTATATTTTATTTCTTAATTACAAAGTACAAAATAAATTTATGATAAAAGTACATATGTTACCAGGTTCGAATCCAGCCAGCTCCTTGCTCGTTTTCCATTCATGCTGGGTTGAACATCGAGCTAGCAACTTGGCCTCGTTAAAAAACAGACAAATTCTAAAGAAACAGCAAGGCTGCTGCACGATGCACCACAAGGCATGGAAAGGAACAACGCACATGTTGCCATATGTACCTCAAAAATCATTCTTTTGCAGGAACTTAAAAGAGAAAAGAAAAACAATAGAGTTTATTATTATTCCAAAGCTGGGTGGTTAATATTTTTTTTCTTTGCTCATATTTCAGTTGTATCAATACATCTAATCTAACTATAAAATGGAAACAAATCAGAATTATTGTGATTCTGCAAACACCAATTCATATTTGTAGTTTAACAGTTGGAAAATGTTGATTATCAACAATTACTGAAATGTTAATACATGACAGTATGAATTCATGGTTGATTTTTATGTGGACACTAATTCTAATATAGTGTTATAAATACCTTTCAGAGCCTTGCAGTACAATTTTAGGAATTTATGAACATTAAGTATATTTTAATAAAGTGACCTAAACAATCATGTATTTTCCAAGAACCATAATGGCAGTTAATTTCTGTCCAATGAAAGAGAGAGAAAAGAGATTATTGAGGGTGGGTGGATGCTTTACCAAGGCAGCGAAAGGTATAGAGAGGGCCCATAGAGGGACAAAAACACCAAAGTTTTTTTCTTTTTGTGACATTCAGCTTAGGATTCTCATTAATATATTTTTAAAATTAAATATTTCTACTTGACTCAAGTGGAATATAATTGTGATTTCTACAGATTCCAGTGGAAATCACAATTAAAAATTGAAATTAAGACAATAGAAGATTATAATATTGTGTTTATTAACCAGGATATTGCCATTGAATCACATTTATTAACTGAACAAACGTCGGATTGAAATCTAATGTAGAACAATTTTCGCATCTTGCTTCTGGCTCAAAGTTCTCACTGGTGCCCTGGTCATTAGTTTTAACTCAGCCAACATAAATTAAAACAGATGTGCAATTTGATTACATGTTTCCTGCATTACATTTGTGACTACCTTAACAAAAAAGATACCATTGGTTTTAGAGTACTTTAGAAAATGCTCAGATCATGTAACATGCTATAAAAATACATATTCATTTAAGCTGCATTTCCTAAAAATAGTTTTGATCTCTTGTAGTGGCTACTCTGAAAGTGCATGTGGTTTTAAGGCATAAACAGGACCACACTTTTTCTGTTTGCAAGTGTCCTCTCATTGAAATGGTAAAGTGGTCAGGAATAGATATGTCTAGTTCCACAGAAGAGCTTGATTGAGGCAGTAATATCTTTGTTTCACATCAGTTTCTTTGTAGTGTCTGCCAGTATTTTCTTTACTTTGCTCTCTTTATTAAGTCAACCTGTTGTGCTTAGAAACGTTGATAAAAAAAACCCACTGAGAAACAGTGAAAGGCCAAGGGCGCTGCTTGAAGATAAGAAATCATATGTCACTTCATCAATCCAACAGCAACATAACTTGCCACCCATCAAACCATATAATTGTTTATTAAATAATTTATTATTTTTGCCTTGCAGCACATCTTGTAAGTTGGCTACATACATTTGTGTGAAGTACAATTAGATTTTTGATATATCCTAAAATTAATGATTTGCTGATTTTTAAACTGTTTACCCAAGTCCTGTCCTGGATTTCAACTTAAAATGTTATGATGGACTAATTGTATCTTAAACTTTCATGATGAAAACTCCCTCTCAACTCAAACCTTGAGCTCAGCTCAGCCACCTGACTCTGCACTGACTGCAATACACTCAGTGGCCACTTTATCAGATACCTCCTGCACCAAATAATGTAGCCTCTGAGTATATACAGTATTTGTGGTCTTCTGCAGCTGTACTCATCCACTTCAAGATTCGCTGTGTTGTGCATTTGGAGATGCTCTTCTGTACACCACTGTTGTTATGTGTGGTTATTTGAGTTACTGTCACCTACCTGTCAGTTTAAACTAGTCTGGCTGATCTACTCTGACCTCTCTCACTAACAAGGCATTTTCTTTTTTTTTGTAATTTATTTTTTTTATTGAAGTTCGTCATCAAACAAACATTTCCATAAAATGTATTTCAGACATTGTACATATATATCATATAATCATATATATCACAAATCTCCACAAAGTATTTATCTGGGGTATACACTTATAGAAAAGAGTGGAAAGAAAAAAACATGCAAAAGGAAAGAACTATGTACAAGTAGGGAGTGATTTTTTTTTTACAACAGATTCATTGATTTGTGAGAATAAAATCAGGCCTATGAGGCATTATGTAGTTAAACCATTTTTCCCAGTATGAATCAAATTGTTCCAGCTTATGGTTAACAGATGCTGTTATCTTCTCCATTTTGTAAATGTCCATTGTAATTTCCATCCATGTATTTAAAGTTGGGCTCTCCTGTGATAACCATTTCCTAGTAGGAGTCTTTTTACCGGCCACCAATAGTATATTCATTAAATACTTATTTCTTTTCAACCATTCTTGAGGTACATATCCAAAATATATGGTCTTACTCTCTAAGGGTATTTCACATTTAAAGATGTCTTGTAGGGCATCATGTATCCCTCTTCAATAGTTTTTGATAACAGGGCAGTCCCAAAAAATATGATAATGATTTGCACTTTGATTTCCACAATTTCTCCAGCAAACAGGGAGGTTACTATCATAATGGGATTTCTGAGAGAGTGTATTAAAATATCTTATCAAGTTTTTCCATACAAACTTTGAATTGGTACTCTTCCATTGATATCTCCATATTGTTGTCCATTCTTCGTCAGATATAATTATCCCTCCTTCCTTCTCCCATTTTGTTTTAATGTATGAAGTTGAATGTGTTTTAAGATTTGACAACCCCTTATACATGCTTGAAATGATTCTACTACCATTATCTGAATTATATGCTTTTCTAAAGAGCTCTATCAAACATGTATTTGCCTTGGTTACATTTTTAAGCATCTTATTAACATATTGTCGCATCTGTAAATACCAATTTTAAAAAATCTTGTTTTTCTAATAAGTGTTTCTCTTTAAACATTTCAAAACTGAACAGTGTTCCTTCTTTCATTATGTTGCAAAGAACTGTTATTCCTTTAGCTGTCCAGTCCTTAAATCTAGCATCCAGCTTATTTGGTGTAAAATCCAAGTCATATGCACACCATTTAAGAATTGCAATATCTCCCTCTAGATTATATTCTTTTATAGTAGTTTTCCATATTTTAAGAGTCAATTTCACCCATGGGTTATCAATAGTATTTATGTACTTTTGCAGGTTGTTATCAGCCAAAATTGCTTGAATGGGGATGGGAAGTACCCGCTCCTCAATGTTTTTCCATTGAGCGTCATATGGTGGGTTACACCAACATATCACAGCTCTCAACTGTGCTGCAAAATAATAATCTCTAAGAGAAGGTATGCTCCATCCCCCCCTTTTCCTTGGCTAATTGCAAAGTTTTGAGATGAACTCTAGGCCTTTTACCCTGCCAAATATACCTTGATAACATCTTGTTCCATTCATTGAATTGATTTTGATTAATCTCTATTGGTAGGGTCTGAAAGATATATAACAGTCTGGGCAGTATATTCATTTTAATGGACTCAATCCTTGAACTGAGACTGAAAAAAGGAATCAGGTTCTATCTTGCCACATCTTCCTTAATTTTTTTATATAAAGGCTGATAATGACATTCTGATAATTTTGCCAAATCTTTTGGCATAATAATGCCCAAATATTTGAAAGACTCTGTGTGCCATGCCCAAGGGTATCAACTTTCAATTTCACTTGGTGGGCTATAGTAATATGAAAGTTTTATCTATGTTGATCTTGTATCCTGATAAATGACCATATTGTTCAAAGGATTGCATGGATTTAGGTAAAGAGTATGTCGGTTGCCCTAGATAGATCAAAATGTCATCTGCATAACAAGCCAATTCATGGTCTGTCCCTTTAATAGTAATTCCCCTGATATCTTCATTTTGTCTGATGTATTGAGCTAATGGTTCCAGATATAATGCAAAGAGTAGTGGTGACCATGCACAACCCTGTCTCGTGCCCCTTTCCAGGGTAAGATTATCTGATAAATATCCATTATTTTAATCCTAGCAGTAGGATTGTCATATAGTGTCTGTATAGTTTTACTAATTTTGTCTTGGAAACCAAATCTATGTCAAACTCTGTAAAGAAAATTCCAATTAACCAAATCAAATGCTTTTTCAGCATCCACACTTATCCCTATTGCTTCGATTTTATTTTTTTGTATATGATCCATAATGTGAAGTGTCCTTTGTAGATTGTCTTGAGTCTGGTGCTGTCGTATAAAACCTGACTGATCATTACATATCAGTATGGGTAGAAATTCCTCGAATCGTTTAGCCATGATGGAGGTTAATAACCTATAATGTACATTAAGAACGGATATTGGTGTAAATGACTCGCATTCCATTTTTTCCTTGACTAACTAGGCATTTTCACCTGCAGAACTACCACCCACTCTACATTTTTTTTCTTTTTTGCACCATTTTCTGTAAACTCTAGAGATTGCTGTGCATGAAAATCCCACAGTTCAGCAATTTCTGAAATACTCAAACCACCTCATGTGGTGCCCGCAATCATTCCATGGCCAAAGTCACTTAGATCACGTTTCAAATTTCAAAGTAAATTTATTATCAAAGTATACACAAGTCACCATATACAATCCTAAGATTCATTTTCTTGTGGAAATACTCAATAAATCCATAATCGAATCAGTGAAAGATTGCACCAACTTGGCTATTCAACCAGTGTGCAAAAGACAAACTGTACAAATACAAAAAGAAAGAAATAATAATAAATAAACAAATATCAAGAACATGAAGTGTCCATGCATTGTGGGAACATTTCAAAGATGAGGCAAGTGAAGTTGTGCGAATCTTGGTTCAAGAGCTTGATGGTTGGGGGTAATAACTGTTCCTGAACCTGGTAGTGTGATTCCTGAGGCTTCTGTACCTTTTTCCTGATGGCATCAAGAGAAGAGAGCATGTCCTGGGTGGTGGGGTTCCCTGATGATGGATATTGCTTTCCTGCGACAATGCTTCATGTAGATGTGCCCAATAATGGGGAGGGATTTACCCATCATGGATTGGGCCGTATCTACTAATTTTTACAGGATTTCCTGTTTAAGGGCATTGGCTGTTTCCATACCAAGCTGTGATGCAGGCAGTCAATATACTTTCCACTATACATCTATAGAAGTTCATCAAAGTTTTAGAGGTCATACTGAATCTTCGCAAATTGCTAAGGAAGGAAAAGTGCTGCTATGCTTTCTTCATAATTGCACTTATGTGCTGAGCCAAAAGAGGTCCTCCAAAATGATAGCACCAAGGAATTTAAAGATGCTAACTCTGTCCACCTCTGATCCTGCAATGAGAACTGGTTCATGGACCTCTGGCTTTCTTCTCCTGAAGCCAATAATCATATCCTTGCTGACATCCAGTAAGAGGTTGTTGTTGTGGCACTTTTCAGCCAGATTTTCAATCTCTCTTCTTTATGCTGATTCATCACCACCTTTTGAATTGACCAATGCTGTTGGTGTCGTCAGCAAAATTGAATATGGCATTGGAGCTGTCCTTAGCCAGACATTTCTTTCCCCATTCTAATGTTTGGTCAGAACAATAACTGAACCACTTGACCAAGTCTGCATGCTTTTATGCATTGAGTTGCTGCCACATGATTGGCTAATTAGGTATTTGCATTAATGAGCAGTCCTGCAGGTGTACCTAATAATGTGTCCATTGAGTCTTATTTTGTTTTATTTTTTTGTTGACTAGAATTGGATGCAGTGTTTAAGTTGTGGTCTAGTCAGATCATTGTATAAATTGATTATCACTTCTATGATTTACTCGTGCTTCTCAACTTCCTATGACTGTGGCTCAGTGGACATGGCTCTGAAGTCTGAGGATTGCAGCTTTAGTTTGAACTTGGGGACAGCGCAGTGGCACCTCCAGTGTTATATGTGTGGACTTGAATGTTCTTTCTATGACCATGTGGTTTTCCTCCAGACGTTCTGCTTTGCTTTGTCATGAATGTTTGTGAGGTTGATTGCCATCGTAAATTGCCCATACTGTCTTGATGAGTATTAGAACTTGAGTGAGAATAAAGCAGGTTGTAGAAGGTTCAGTGTGTATTTTTTAAAAAAATGATAATTGGCATGGACTCTGTGGTTCAAAGAGCAGGGCCTGTTCTCATGTTCTCTCTATCTCCATGACTCTAGTGTTCATCTGAAGTGTATTAGGCAATTCAAGCTGTTACTTTACATTTGAGACGTTAAATTAATATCTCAGCTGAACATAATGACATAATTTTAATCAAAATCAGAATAGTTATACGCAGTGGTCAAACTAATATTTAATTCTTCTTGCATATCACTGAAATTAAATTAACTGGTGATTAAATTGCTCAACAGTTGCACAAACTGGCTGTTGTGTTCCCTATGTTGAAAATATCCATCCACATTTCTTTAATTTTAAATTGATTTGGATATTCTGAGATAGTAAAAGGCACTCAAGTCAAGAAATTCTAATGCATTCATATTGGTGCAGTGGGAAGTTTAATTGTATATAAAGCCCTAAGGCATAGATGAATGGATTTTGCATAATTTTAAAGAAAAATGTGCTGCCGGGTATTCCTGTTCCAAGCTCAAGTTCAGTATAGCTAAAAGCTATTTGCCTAATTGAGCTTGTGCTGTGTCTGAGATTGTGAGGGTTCAAGGTGAGTAAAGGTGATGGTTGGTCATGGAGTTTGAGATGTTGCTGGAATGATGGATGTTCAAGGATGGAGTTTGCAGGCAGTCTTGGATTATTTAGGGTTGGGTGATGAATCGGGTGGTCAAGGCCTTGGATTTAGGACGGGGGAATTTAGGGCTTGAGGTGGTGGCAGGTCAGAGTAGTGGGAGCTTTTCTGCATGGAGTTGTTGGGACCTTAAAGATAAAAGGTAAGAAATCTGCTTATTTGGCAGCTGTATTAGGCCAGTAGTATATAAGAAGATACTATTGCCGTGGTAGTACCAAATGATTGCTTTTCCCAGAAAGACATGGTCCAAATTCCCTGAAGCAAAAGCAAAAGCAAAAAAAATCAAGACATAGAATTAGAGAATCATCACATAAAAGAAAGAAGCCATTTGGTTCAACAAATCTGTATCATCTACAATAAGTAAATCCTGTCAATTCCATTTCCCCTGTTCTTTACCCATAGGCCCACAATTTATTTTCAAGTATCTTTACAACTCTTGTTGAAGGCACAAATTAATTCTGTCCCCATCATCCCTACAATTAATGTATTCTACATCATTAATGAATAAAGTCTTTTTTTTCTTATATACTTGTATCTTTTATCCAGGACTTTTAATTATGATCCTTGTCCCCAAACCATACACTAACAAAATAGCTTCTTTTGTTTTAGCATAACTAAATCAAACTTGTTCTTGGGCTGTTCTATCAACCTTCTTCTTAATCTTATTTGCTCCAAAGAAAACACATCAGGTGTTCCTCAATCTCACTCTCTCATTCCTGCAATCATTCTGACAAATCTCCTCTTCATCCATAGAAGGTCCTCCCCATTCCTCAAGTTTGCAAGCAAGGCAAAACCCTGAGAGCCAAAGAGGAGGTATAAGCCTCCATTTCAGGATAACAATGTAGTCATGACAACCAGAGTACAAGAGGGGAGTTTATTAATTTATGACTGCAATTGCATATTAAGTTAGTGAAGGAACAGATGATAAAAAGGCATAATTAAAACATATGTTACAAGATGGATGAATTACTGGCACACGTAGAAATAAATTGATATTAACTGAGAGATTTACAAAAGACGATGTTTCAAACTAGGAACTGAATATTCTACTGTTCTTACCATTTTTAAAGGATAGGCAGAAAGAAAAAGGGAATGATAATAAGAGTTAAATACAATAGTGAGAAATTATCTTGGGTCTAAAAATCAAGATAAACATTCAGTTTAAGTAGAGATAAGAAATGACAAAGGTAAAGGGTTACTGCTGGATGAGGTACATAATTGCTAACAGAAGCTTTACCATAGGACAGAATAAATTAAAAAATATTAAGGGGCTTATGAGAAGTGTACTTCAATATTTGTGGATGACATTAATCTTGTTATAGATTGGACAAATCAAATTGGCAAAGATAGTCTTAAGAATGAGTTCATAGAGTGTAATTTGGATAGTTGTTTAGAAAAGTATATTGTGCAGCCAACTGGGAACAGACTAATTTAGACTGGATCATGTGTGCAATGAGACAGGATTAATTAATCATATCATAAAGGATCCTCTGGGGAGAACTGATTATATCATTGTAAAGGTATTAAGGTGGAACACCCAGTTGAATTTCCACAGTGACATAAACAATGCAAAGTATCTTTTTAAATTGTGATGCACAGTGGAGAAAATAATTTCCAATTACAATGCATTTAGAAAGTAATGCAATCAAATTTCCAGTCAATTATAAATCTAAGTCTTTGCTTATCTTATTGGCTCTGTTGATGTGGTCCTTTGGTGGAACATCTTTAATGTTTAATTAGTTCATTTTTTATTATTAACTAAGTCATAGCAATTGTCTGTCTAGTGTTTATTCACATTCTTACCTGAAATAGATTTATTAATATTCTGCACATTTATACTCTGTTCAACTATTTTCAAATGTCTTTACTATGCAACAGCCCTTCAAACTGAGGCATATCACATTCACTGTCTTGGAACTAGTACCCATTTCCTCACCTCCAGCAAGTTTCTTTCCTGTCCTAGCTTTTATCCTGATTACGGACTACAAGAAAAAGCAAGGAGGTCTGGTCCATGAGCCACTTCTCATTAAGGAATGGAGGAGGAAGGGGTTAGTTGTTTTAAATTCTTTGGTTTTAACATATTAGAGGATCTGTTCTGGAACCAGCACATTAGTGCCAACACAAAGAAGGCACAATGACGCCTCTACTTGGTGTAGATTTGGCATGCCACTAAGAGTTTTGACAGACTTCTTTAGATGTAATTGGTTGCATCATGGCCTTGTATGGAATCACAATTGCCCAGGAATGGAAAAGCCTACAGAAAGCGATGGATAGAGCCTAGCCCATCACAGGCCAAGCTCTCCCTGCCATTGAGTACATTTACTTGGAATGCTGCCACCTGAAAGCAGCATCCATTATCAAAGCCCCTCACCATCTAAGCCATGCCCTCTTCTTGCTTCTACTATCAGGCTGGAAGTACAGAAGTCTTACGTTCCACACCACCAACTTCAGGAACAATTATTAACCTCCAACCATCTGGCTCCTGAACAAGCATGGATTGCAATCATGTTCTCAGTATTATTTTTGTTTGCAGTTTGTCATCTTTTGCATATTGGCTGTTTGTCAGTCTTTAGTGTGTTTGTGTATAGTTTTTTTATGAAGTTCTATTCTATTTGTTTTTTTCCTGTAAATGCCTGCTAGAAAATGAATCTCAAGGTAGTATATAGTAATGTATACATTTTTTGAGAATAAATTTACTTTGAACTTTATCCTGCATCCCTGTGGCATTATTCCGAGTAATTTTAATGCTGCCTAAATAATAGACAGTAGGTGCAGGAGTAGGCCATTTGGCCCTTCTAGCCAGCACCGCCATTCACTGTGATCATGGCTAATCATACACAATCAGTACCCCATTCCTGCCCTCTCCCCATATCCCTTGACCCTGCTATCTATAAGAGCTCTATCTAACTCTCTCTTGAATACATCCGGAGACTTGGCCTCCACTGCCTTCTGGGGCAGAGCATTCCACATATCCACCACTCTCTGGGTGAAAAGGTTTTTCCGCATCTCAGTTCTAGATGGCCTACCCCTTATTCTTAAACTGTGGCCTCTAGTTCTGGACTCACCCATCAGCCGGAACATGCTTCCTGCCTCTAGTGTGTCCAATCCCTTAATAATCTTATATGTTTCAATCAGATCCCCTCTTATCCTTCTAAATTCCAGTGTCTACAAACCCAGTTGCTCCAATCTTTCAACATATGACAGTCCCGCCATTCCGGGAATTAACCTTGTGAACCTACACTGCACTCCCTCAACTGCAAAAATGTCCTTCCTCAAATTTGGAGACCAAAACTGCACACAATACTCCAGTTGGGGTCTCACCAGGGCCCTGTACAGCTGCAGAAGGACCTCTTTACTCCTATACTCAATTCCTCTTGTTATAAAAGCCAGCATGCCATTAGCTTTCTTCACTGCCTGCTGTACCTGCATGCTTGCTTTCATTGACTGATGTACAAGAACACCTAGATCTTGTTGTACTTCCCCTTTTCCTAACTTGACTCCATTTAGATAGTAATCTGCCTTCCTGTTCTTGTCACCAAAGTGGATAACCTCACATTTATCCACATTAAGCTGCATCTGCCATACATTTGCCCACTCACCCAACCTGTCCAAGTCACCCTGCATTCTCATAACATCCTCCTGACATTTCACACTGCCACCCATGTTAAAATGTTAAATTGTTGTAAGTATTTTATAATTAATAAGGTATTTTTGTTACTGCTTTACTGTCGAATAGAAAACAACTAATTTATATATAACAGGCCACAAATATAATTGAGATAATCATCAGATTTACTATTTTCATGATGGTGATTTTTATCAATACTTTTTATCAAGACTTTTATCTCACTTATTCTTCAAAGAGTTCTTGCGTTTACCAGAAAAATCAGATTCCATGTCTTATTCAAAAGGTCTCCAAATGAGTACTATTCTATTACTGCTTCATTAGAACAGCCGGTCACATTTTTGTATTTAGCTCCCTACTATGTGTCTGGAATCAAAGGTGAATCCACTTCCAACTAAGACACAGTTGCTCCTGGAGGAGGACGATACAGGACACAGAGAGACATTATACTCAGTCACAGAGGATGACACTTTTGACTGAGAATAATATTGTTTCATTGCTAAAGCCATGATGGTAACCTATTTTCTTTTTACATTTTCAAAGGATGGTGACTTTGCAGCTGAGCAAACTGGTAAATTGATTTATTACTCTCACATGTACAGAGGTACTGTGAAAAACTTTGTTTTGCATGCCATCCATACAGATCATTTCATTACAATAGTGCATTGAGGTAGTACAAGGGAAAACAATGACAGTGCAGAATAAGGTTTTACAGTTACAGACAAAGTACAGTACAGAGAGACAGTAATGTGCAATGTCATAATGAGGTAGACTGTCAGGTCAACAGTCCATTTTACTGTACTAGGGGACCATTCAAAAGTCACAATAAAAGCTCTCCTCGAGCCTATAATTGCCCCCCTGCAGTTGCCTTCAAGAACATGGTTAAGATGCATTCTTGTACAACTGCAGTACTTGAGGCTTGGGTATACCCACAATAATGTGAGGGAGAGAATTGATCCAGTGAAGGAGCGATGATATATTTCCAAGAGAGGGTGGTGTGTGGCTTAGAGGGCAACTAATTTAAGAGTAGAGTTACAAGAAAGTTGTGCATTATTATGAACATTAGCACTTTCATATTTAGGTCTAGTTTACAGAGATAACGAGGCAGAAAGGGCATGGTATGTTTTTATGGAAGGTTGATGGTTTGATTTGAAAAATGAGAGGCCTGAATAGAGTGAAGTAGGATGTAAGATTAGTAAAACTGCAGATGACACAAAGTTAGGGTGTTGTGGTTCGTGAGGAAGGTAGTCTGAATAGATAGAAGAATATAGATCAGATGGAAAGTTGGGCAGAGCAATGACAGGTGGAATTTAATTTAATTCCAATGACTGCAAGGATTTTAATTTTGGGATGTAAAATAGGGGTAGAACGTGTAGAGTAGGTGGTAGGATACTAAGTAATGCTGATGCACAGATGGACTTTGGTGTTCAGTTGTTCCCTGTAAGTGTCAACACAGGTAGATTGAGTGTTGTGAAGAAGGCATACGGCTTGCTTTTCTTCATAGGTCAGGACATAGAATATGAAAGTTAAGATGCTATGTTACAACTTTAGAAAATACTAGTTGGACTGCACTAGGACGGTGTGCATTTCTGGTAGCTACAGTGCAGGATGAATGTGATGTGCTAGACAGATTGCAGAGGAGATTCCATAGAACCATGGGATATTACAGCACAGAAACAGACCTTTTGGCCCTTCTTGGCTGTGCCGAACCATTTTTCTGCCTAGTCCCACTGACCTGCGCCTGGCCCATATTCCTCCATACACCCCTCATCCATGTACCTGTCCAATTTTTTCTTAAATGTTAAAAGTGAGCCTGCATTTACCACTTCATCTGGCAGCTCATTCCACACTCCCCCACTCTCTGTGAGAAGAAGCCCCCCCCCCCCCAGTGTTCCCTTTAAACTTTTCCCCCTTCACCCTTAGCCCATGTCTTCTGGGGTTTTTTCTCCCCTAGCCTCAGTGGAAAAAGCCTGCTTGCATTCTCTCTATCTATACCCATCATAACCTTATATACTTCTATCAAGTCTCCCCTCATTCTTCTACGCTCCAAGGAATAAAGTCCTAGGATTCACCTGGATGTTACCTAGATATAGAGAGAGATTGAAAGGGCTGGATTTGTTTTCCATGGATCAACGAAGGTTGAGAGAGGGTTGACCTGATGGAAGTACATAAGAATATGCAAGGCAGAGTTTTAATGAGGGTTTTAATGGGAAAGTTTTGTTTTAAACTGAGGGTGGCTGATACCTGAACGTATTAACCAAAGAGATGGTGAAATCAGATACAGTCACTATATGTAAGAGACATTGATATGGGCACTAAATTAGCAAAGCATAGAAGGATACAGACTTAACATAGGCAATGGGATTTCTGTAAGTAAGCAAAAAGTGGGGCCAAGGGGCACATTTTTGGTGCCACACAACTTTATGGCTGATCAAGATGAGAAATTCTGGGAATTGTGCACAAACTGTGGTTTAATTACAGTGTTACATGTAACCTCACTTTAAATCCCTTTGATCCTAATGTCAGGAATTTCTTTGCCAAATCTATAAAACCTTAACCTTCTTAAGATGCTCCTTAAAGCCAACCTGTGTTGAAATACTTTGGTAACGTGTGGAAATAACTCTTTCTGCATCTTGGCATTATATATGTGTTTGCTTCTGCTCAGCCAATGATAATTTTTAAATATTAAAGATACTATTAATTTGATTATTGTCAGAATTAGTGGGTATTACTGTTAATAAGGCATGAAACAAAATTGGAGAAAAACTAAACAAGATCACTAATTAGAGTCCCTACTAGAGGAAGCTAGGGAGACAGAGACATATGGCAATATCTGGAAGAAGTGGACATGGACAAAACCAAAGATGGATGAGATGTCCAATGGGATCCCACCACCAGCACATCTTCCCCCCGCCCCCCCACATTCTACAGGGATCGCTCCCTAAGCGACTCCCGTGTCCATTCATCCTTCCCCAATGATTTCCTTCCTGGCACTTATCCTTGCAAGTGCAACAAGTGCCACACCTGCCCCCACACCTCCTCCTTCACTACCATTCAAAGCCCCAAACAATCCTTCCAGGTGAGGTGACACTTCACTTGTGAGTCTGTTGGGGTCATATACTATGTCTGGTGCTTCTACTGTAGCCTCCTGTATATCGGTGAGATCTGATGTCAATTGGAAGACTGCTTTGCTGAGCACCTACACTCCATCCTCCAGAAGAAGCAGGATCTCCCAGTGGCCACCCATTTTAATTCCACTTCCCATTCGTGTTCCAATATGTCAATCCATGGCCTTCTCTACTGTCGCGATGAGGCCACACTCAGGTTGGAGGAACAACACTTATATTCCATCTGGGTAGGCTCTAACCTGATGGCATGAACATCAATTTCTCAAAACTCTGGTAATACCCCCCCTTCATCATTCCCCATCCCCTTTTTCCTCTCTCACCTTATCTCCTTGCCCGCCCATTGCCTCCCTCTTGTGCTCCTTTTCTTTCTTCCATGGCCTTCTGTCTTAATATTAGCTTCCCCCTTCTCTAGCCATGTATCTCTTTCACTCATCAACTTCCTAGCTTTTTACTTCATCTATCCCTTCCAGGTTTCACCTGTGTTTCTCTCTCCCTTCACCCCACATTTTAAATCTACTCATCATTTTTTTTCCTCTTGTCCTGCAGAATGGTCTTGGCCCAAAATGTCAACTGTACTTTTTTTCCACAGATGCTGCCTGGCCTGCTGAGTTCCTCCAGCACTTTGTGTGTTGCTTGGATTTCCAGCATCTGGAGATTTTCTCTTGTTTATAATTTAAATTTTGTTGGCAAATGTTAGTTTATATGGAACATGTAAGAGATACAAGGACCGGCCAGTAGTATCAGCACTGGACTTCAAGGGGGATGGTCCTGAGATTGAATCTGGCCAGGTCCCAACCTGGGCAACAGTAGTATCTGCATGAAAGAAAGGCCTGGCAATCTACTTCTGTATCTTGCCATAAAAACCCTATAGACAGCTACACTATCCATTAGGTCACCATAAGTCAACGACGACTCGATGTCATTCAACAACAACAAAAAGAGATATAACTTGGACCTTAAAGGATGTAGGATTGGTTCTTCATTACAGAAAACTGTGTGGAAAAGCATTCTTAGTTCATGGTTCAGTTTAGCCAACACTAGAATAAGAAAAGATGACACACTCCAGAGATACAGTCAAGTCAAGTCAAATTTATTTATGTAACACATTTAAAAACAACCCACATTGACCAAAGTGCTGTACAGATCAGAGAAGTGAGCTAAAGTCACAAATACAAGAAACAAACATAACCAACAAGGCAAACAGCTTATAGGCACAAAAAAAAACAACACAAGGGCCTAGGCACAAGCCAAAAATCAGCCACATCAAGAGGATTCAAACATTAGTGAATTAAAGTAAGTTTTGAGCCTGGATTTAAGAGTCAATGGAGTTGGCAGATCTGATGGGGAGGGGAATGCTTTTCCACAGTCTAGGGGCTACAACAGCAAAGGCATGGTCACCCCTGAGCTTAAGTTTAGATCGCAGGACAGCCAGGAGCCCCAAGTCAGCCAACCTGAGGGACCTGGAAGTAGAATAAAGGTTTAGAAGGTCTGAGATACAAGGAGGGGGGGTTCAGCTCATTTAGGGCTTTATAAGCAAGAGAATGTTAAAATCAATTCTGAACCGTACTGGCAGCCAGTGGAGAGAGGCCAAGATAGGAGTAATATGGTCCCTCAGGCCTGACAGGGAGTTCCTTGGACCCTACGGAAGGCAGGTGCAGGAATTGCCAGAGCCCTAGCAGAAATATTTCAATCATCTTTAGTGACAGGTAAGGTATTGGAGGATGGCTAATGTTGTTCCACTGTCTAAGAAAGGCTCTAAAAATAAACCAGGAAACTGTCGGCCATTGAGCTTGACATCAGTAGTGGGAAGGTTATTGGATAGTATTCTAACAGACTGGATATATGAGTATTTGGATGGGCATAGACCGATTAAAGATAGTCAGCATGGCTTCGTGTGTGGTAGGTCGTGTCTAACATATCTTATAGAGTTTTTCCTCTAAGTTACCAGGAAAGTTGATGAAAGCAAGGCGATGGATGTTGTTTATAAAGTATTTGATAAGGTCCCGCGTGGGATGTTGGTTCAGAAGATTCATTTGCTCGGCATTCAAGATGAGGTAGTAAATTGGTTTAGACATTGGCTTTGTGGGAGAAGCCACAGTGGTAGTATATGGTTGTCTCTCTGACTGGAGGCTTGTGGCCAGTGGGGTGCCGTAGGGATTGGTGCTGGGTCCATTGAAGTTTGTCATCTTTATCAGTTATCTGGGTGATAATGTGGTTAACTGGATCAGCAAATCTTTGGGTGAGACTAACATTGGGGATGTAGTGCACAGTGAGGAAGACTATCAGAGCTTGCAGTGGGATCTGGACCATCTAGAAAAATGTACTGACAAATAGCAGATGGAATTTAATTCAGACAAGTGTGAGGTGTTGCACATCAGTAGGACCAAGCAGGGTAGGTCATACACAGTGAACAGTGGAGCACTGAGGAGCGCTGTAGCACAAAGCGATCTGAGAATACAAGTCCATAATTCATTGATGTGACATCACAAGTAGATATGGTCATAAGTATTGGAACATTGGCCTTCATCAATCAAAGTATTAAATACAGGATTTGGATGTTATGTCAAAGGTGTATGAGATGTCGATGAAGTCTAATTTGGAGTATTGTGTGCAGTTTTGGTCACCCACCTACAGGAAATTAGGTTGAAAGAACAAAGAGAAAATTTACAAGGATGTTGCTGGGATTGGAGGACCTGTGTTGTAAGAAAAGATTAAATAGGTTAGGACTTATTCCTTGGAATGTAGAAGATAGAGAGGAAATTTAATAGATGTGTACAAAATTATGAGGGGTATAAATAGGGTAAATGCAAACTGACTTTTTCCACTGAGGTTGGGTGGGACAACAACTAGAGGTCATGGGTTTGGGGTGAAAGGTGAAAAATTTAAGAGGAACATGAGGGGAAACTTCTTCACTCAGAGGGTTGTGAGAGTGTGGAATGAGCTGCCAGTAAAAATAGTGCATGTGTTTAAGAGAATTTTGGATAGATACATGGATAGTAGGGGCATGGAGTGCCAAGGTCCTAGAGCAGGTTGATGGGAGTAGACAGTTTAAATGTTTTGATATGGACTAGAAGGGCTGAAGGACCCTCTGTACTTTTCAATGACTCTTTGACTCTACACTTACTGTATTTTGTTAGTATTCTGGTGCTGCATAATAACAAGTTTCATAACATACATGGGTGCTATTAAACATGAATCTGATTCTGATGTGCAATGTATTGTTTAGCTCAAAAAATCAGACTTCAATAGATTTTAAATTTAGAAGATGAGACAGTAAAATGTGAAAATAATTGTGGGGGCAGAATAGTTTTTCAAGGCACTGTAAAATTTACAAAGTCCAATTAATTCATATAAATGGTGACACAATTTTAAATCAATTTATATTTTGAACTTTAAGTGAAAAGCAAAAGCTGTAGATGCTTGAAGTCTGACATAAAAATTGGAGGATGGAATCATTCAATAGATTTAGCAGTAACCATGGTGAGGGAAACAAAATGAACATTTTAGATTGATGTCATTAACCCTGTTTCTCTCTCCATAAATACTACTTCACTGTGTTCTTATCATTTTCTGTTTTATTTCAGATTTTTCAACATCTACAGTATTTTTGTTGTTGGATCATTTGTTGTCTGTCAAGCTATGTTATACTTTTCTTCCTCTACACCTCCATCTTGTATAGACCTTTGTGCAACTAATTTCCCGTTACTGTTAACACTTTAAATCTAAAATATTAAAATTCTGATGAGAACTAATATGTTTTCATATTTTAGAATATCTTTATGGCTGGTGCAACAAATAGGCTTGGATAAAACATTTATTATATTGTAATTAAGAATATAAGCAAAAAGCTGTGAGTAATAAATTAGTAATAACTGAGAGAAACCTATTGTGTGACTCCAGTGAGAGGTTGCAGGAAGCCTTTAAAGGTCAACCACACTGAAACATATTTTTGTGCGTGCTATTTTCAGAATAGAGCTGATAACAAAGGTGCAGTCTATCTAAAACAGAAATGGTAAACAGTTCATAAAAATTCTAAATCATGTTCAACATCAGCAATCTGCCACAATATTTGGATTTAAGCATTGGCTCCGTCACAATCACTGATTGCTAGGAACTGCAAAAGTATTATTTAAAAGTATTTTTTTTTGAGTAGTTGTGTAATTTTCTCAGAATATGTAAGTCAAGAGCAATAGAAAAAAGCATGATATATGTGAAAACCACAGAACAGCTAACTCAGATGTGTATGTGTGGACCGTGTCAGGTGGTGGCTGAATACATTTTGGGTTTAAGGTGGCAAAATAGTGAGTAAGGTGGCTTTTGAGATCATTTTAACTTTATGACACTTAAAGATTTGAAAGACATGAATAATGGATGATTTTTAAACAAGCATAACAATTAAATGGTACCCTTTGATAAAATAGTCTCTTGAATTCACCATCCACATTTTTATGATCTCGCACCTGTCTGTTTTTCTCCACTGACATTTCTCCATAGCTATTATACTTTATTTTGCATTCTGTTATTGCCTTACCTTGTTCTAAACTCAGTGCACTGTGTAATGATTTAATCTTATGAGCAGAAGGTAAAATAATTTTTTCACTGTAACTTGATGCACCTGACAATAATAAACTAATTCCATAGCTGTATTTTGATTGTGTGTCTATCATATTGGATAGAGGCTTATCAGTAACTAATTAGTACATGTCAGTTGTCTCCATTGGTAGAAGTAGGTAAAGAATTTAGTACTTTATCAGTCATTACATTCTGTATGACTCTAGACTGTATATTTCTGCATCAACTTGGTTTATCATCAGAGATCCATGGTATTACTATACCAGGTAACCAAGACTGAGACCCTTACTCAAAATAACTAATATTAAAATAAATCACCCATCGCTGATAAGAACTTAAATTTGAATTGGCATAAAGTCTTAAGAATGAGAATAGTTTTGAGGTATTAGGATGGAAAAATGTGGACTTCTCACCCAAAATCATAAAACAATCTGATTAAAATGCTGATTTATGGAACATTTGGTAGAATGTATGCCTCTGAATCAGGAGATTTCAGTTCAGCTATGCCTGCAAATTTAAGCATGTAACCTAGATTGTACTGAATTTTTGAGGTGCTATCTACAGGAAAGGCATTGAAAAATCAAACAATGGAACCTTTTTTATACTCTCGAATGGCATACAAAAAATAAAAATAACATAGTGGGAAGAGGTAAGACAACCTTTATAAGCCACTTTCTCTCCACTACTGTTGATAGAAAGATTCATCCAAAGTTGGTATCAGTAATCAATATTTTATTTTCGTATCACCATCCATGAGAACAGATTTTTCTTCTGTAACTGAATATCATGCATCTGCTTGACCACAGTCCAAAAGAAAAGGCCACCATAAAAACATATCAAACTAAAGGTACTGTACCATACTGCAAACAGACATTAATCACCATTGTGCATCCCTCTCAGTTCAAATTATTCAAGGATTTATAGAATCTTTCCAGATGAAGGATCCTTCCAATTCATCAGCACTATTTTACAATTTTGTATATTACATTTGACATTTACCACGTGATTCGTTCATTGAAGAACTCAAACTTGAATGAGTACGTCACTGAACTCCACCATTCAGTTTGCAAAATATTTTGATGGTGTGTTTTTGGACAATTGAGTAATCTGATGCTTTGCTGTCTCCAAGGGAGTTTGGTGAAGTTGGGAGCAAAGTGTGTGACCTAGTGGCCAGGAGGCCTGGACTCCAGGTGCAAACCCATGATTGACTCCATTGCTTTTCTCTGATTGAGGTGTTGAGCAAGGTTAAAGTTGATGAAGCTGAGAGTGGAGGATGGCCGGTGGTTTGCTGCGTCTGCTTGAATTTGATGGCTCTTCCTCTCCCTCATGCTATTTGTTGTCGGAGAAAAGTGCAGGAGTCTTGTGTCCTATGTTGCAAGGTCTGATTGGTGATGCTTATGGCTGTGGTCTCATTTTTTGGGGGCATTTGAGGTCCATGATGCATGTATTTCTGGATTCTAGTTACTCTTTTGGTATTTTTTGAGCAGTTTGATCAATGGTGATTGATGCAGAATGGGGCACTTTGGCGAAGAGTGTTCTGCAGTCGTCTAGCGATGCTGAACTGAACTAAACTGAATACCCCTGGACTCCTGGTTTGATGTCTATATTCTATGTGTTGTTCACTTGCTTTTTGCCATTTGCACTATTTTCTCTTTTCTCAATGAATAATGGTGTTGATGTTTTCTTTGAGCGGGTTCCACAGTATTACTTTGTTTTGTGGCTGCCTACAGGAGTACAAATCTTAGAGTTGTATTCTGTATACATACTTTGATAATAAATGTACTGTAAATCTCTGAATCAGTAACTTTAATTCTCTCAACCCCTACATTGTTCCAGCATTCTCCTGATAACTGCTTGGGTTTCCTCCAGGTGTTCCAATTTTCTTCCACAGCCAAAGACATACTGGTTGATAGGTTAATTGGTCTTTGTAAATTGTCCCATGATTCGGCTAGGATTAAATCAAGGAGTTGCTGAGTGGTGTTGTTGAAAGGGCTGGAAGGGTCTATTCCATGCTGTATCCCAATAAATTAAAAAAAAATCAAATATAAGTTCAGAAAAGAGCATGTGGTCTTTCAATAACTTCACATTTTCCCTTCTCTACAGATGTTGCTAAATATTACAGTTTAATTTTCTTGCCGTTTCTGTTTCTAATTCTGATTGCCAGTATTTAAATTGGTGTCTACTTGGACATCTTTGCTCTGTACTCCATTATAACCCCATTATAGAGATCCCCTTTCTTCTTTCCAGCCTCTCCCACCACCATCCCTTTCTGCAAAAGATGTTTGATTTTTGCACTTTACAGCTCTGATTAAGTGCAACAGAAAAACTGACCCTCCATGGATACTGTCTGGCCTGTGCTTCCAGCATTTTCCATGTTTGTTTGGATGCTATTAGTGTTCTTTTACATCTCTTAATATTCTCACTCAAAGGTTGCCGTCGCTTTTGACTAATGAAAAATTGTTGACCTTTAGTGGAGGAGGATGGAAATGATCTTGTAAGTTCAAATTCTGGGCCAAAAGCCATGCTGTGGACTGCAGTGTCTGGAAAGTCCAGGGTGGTTGGTTGGTTAAGACACATTAAACACCTTGGTTTCCCTGGCTGTGTAAGTCTAGGAAGACGACCTCCAACCCTGCCAAACTCATGAGATTGAGGCATACTCCCACCCCAAACCTCAGTTTGTGTGGATGCTGTGTAATCTGCTACCCTATTACAAATTGCTACTACAAAATAACAGACAGTACATTGCATGCAATTAAAGGAATTACGTTTATGAATCTTAACTAAAGGGTTAATAAAGAATAATAAAAAGAAAAGAGCCCATTCTAATTAAAGAGTCAAAGGTGCACAAGTTGGAGCTCATCTGGAACTTCTCTGTCACTCAAGAGCTGGGCCCTTGTCACCATGAACGCCCACACCACCTTCCGAACATCGCTTATAATCCATCTTGAACAAATGCTATGACCGATTTTCTCCAGCATCTTTTCGCTTTATCCCCCACAGAAGAAAAGCCCAAGACCAACCTTATTTTCCCTCACCAAGAAAACCTGCTGCTAATTGGGTGGCACACATTCCACATCATACCTTATCTTCAACAGTAACCCAAAAATGCTGAAAACCGAGCAGCCGAAAACATACTGCTCTTACAAATCTGCCAAAATGAAATACGGTACATACAGCATAACAGTAACAGTATGAACCAAAGCATTACACACAGAAGTAAGCATAAACCCTGAATGGTGTGGATGAAAGAATTTTTTTTCCCAGTGGTGTGGGGGCAAACATCTCATGTGCAGTGAAGCCACTGCCATTTTCTAGGATATCCTAGTGACTTGTTGGAGGATAGTTTGCAAACCCCTATGGATCACAGATATGGTGGCATTGCAATGGCAGCAAACTGATCTGGCACAGTTCTGAGTTTGTGCAGGTGTCAGGCATTGGTCATAGTTAACTTTGTTCTGAGCTGAAATGCCTTGGTCATCAGATGTTATATAATAGGTTGCTTCACATGTCTACCCAAATCAGCCACCAGTTCATGGTGGAGAAGAACATCAATCTTTGTCGATAAAACTGTGCCAACCTGTAGGTACATTCACGTTTCAGACCTGTCCTGGACCCAGCACACAAAAGCAATTGTGAAGAAATCATGGCAGCACCTCAACTTCATTAGGAATCTGCGGAGATTTGACATGTCATCAAAAACTCTGACAAACTTCTGTAGGTGTGTAGTGGAGAGTGTATTGACTGGCTGCATCACAGCCTGGTATGGATACACTAATGCTTTTGAATGGAAAATCCTACTAAAAGTAGTGGATTTCACCCAGAGTATCAAGGGTAAAAACTTCCCAATCATTGAGCACATCTACATGAAATGCTATTGAGGGAAAGCAGCATCCATCATCGGAGATCCTCACCACCCAGGCCATGCTCTTTTCTCACTACTGCCATCAGGTAGAAGGTACAAATGCCTCAGCACTCACATCACCAGGTTCAGGAACAGTTACTACCCCTTCAGCTATCAGGCCCTTGAACAAAAGGGGATAACTACCCTCACTTGCCCATCCATTCAGATGTTTCTGCAACCAGTGATCTCACTTTAAGGACTCTTTATCTTGTTATTTAATGTTCTAGTTATTTATTGTGATTTGTTTATATTTGCATTTGCACAGATTGTTGTCTTCTGCACTCTGGGTGATCTTTCATTGATCCTGTTATAGTTATTTTTCTATAGAATTGCTGACTATGCCCGCAGAAAAAGGAATTTCGGAGTTGTATGTAGTGACATGTTGGTACTCTGATAATAAAATTTACTTTGAACTTTGATTTCTTTATATTGAGTGCAGGTTTTCAAGGAGGCTTCCCAATGGACCACATGTTTCAGTGTGTATGGTTTTTACAGATTAGCACTAATGGCCCCATTAGAGTTCACAACAGAATTTCTGCATATGTTTACAACATACAAGTCATTCAACAGCACTATCTATGTTCCCTGTCAATAACAGAGTATAAGCTAATCATGAAATAGGGAGCTTTTATGCCTTATGACTTTTCCTGGCCAGATTTGATGTCTTGCATATCTGAAAAGATAATAAAGTAGGTTTGACATGGGGATTGGAAAAATATTGGAAATATATGACCAGATCATCACAGCTTGCAGATTAGGAGTACAGGATGAGGAAGAGGTAATGTGGTGGTAAAAGTATTAGTTAAAAGGAATACCATCATCTTCAGTGGCATTAACTAATCCCGTAGTCACGGTCTGAACTGTGGTGATCTGTAATAATAATCATCACGGGGTAAGATCATGCAAACAGCTCTGAACAACTCCTATTAGCTCTTGCTACCAATGGTGTACACTACACCTTTTCCTGCAAGTCGTGGAGAAGATTATTGAGTTTAGGTAATGCGTTTGGGCAAAGTAAGTGTGTGAGAGAGAGAGAGAGAGAGAGAGAGAGAGCGCGCGGAAGCTGTAAGAGGCATATCTAAGGCAAGTGATACATAAAGCATAAGAATATCAGATAGAACTGGTGAATAATACAGAATCATTGCAGATAATGAGTGAGAAAGTAGTAATTCAGATAGTATAAGAAGCTATTATATAGTTGGTGCAATATGGCATTTACTGATCTTGACCATTTGAATAAGGATGCATCGCTGCATCCACAGATTCAGGCTTAACTCCTGACGTCAATGTCTCTTTGCCACAGCTTTTCCATTGGGAGATTAGACAACTCCTGGAAGAGTACAAAATGTAAACCTTTATCAAAATCACCAGAAAAAAAATCTAACCATTTTCACATTGTTCTTTGTAAAAGCATGCTTTGTGCAAATTACTTCATTATGACAATGACCACACTGTACATCATTGGCTTAAAAATGCTAAGGACTTGATGAGGTAATGAAGGGATTATTTGCAAGTGAAAATATTTCTGCTACTACCTAATCAGCTAATCAGTTATCAAGCATGACTTAGAGTATAATGTTTTACATTCCTTGTGATATTAGGGGCAGCATATAGTGTAATGCTTTTACAGTGGCAGCAATTTGGGTTCAAATTGGCTGCTGTCTGTAAGGAGTTCATATGTTCTCCCTGTGACTATGGGCTTTCTTCTGAGTCTTCAAGCTTCCTCCCACATTTCAAAGACATACAGGTTAGTAGGGTAATTGGTCACATGGGTGGTGCAGGCTCATTGAGCTGGAAGAGCCTGTTACCTTACAAAATAAATTAAGAGCTACCAAAGGAATTCAAATCAATTTTAGCCCAATTAGTTTCATGCAATTGCTCTGAACAGAAAACTTAAAAGAAATCAAAATTCTAGTCAAAATAAATATACGTCATTCTGAACATGCTTCTAGTTCCACAGATCATGCCTAACTTGCTGACTTTTTCTAGAGTCACTTGATTTAGAAAGTAGAAGAGTTCAGCACATGAACAGGCCCGTCCGCCCAAATATTTTGGAATGTGGGAGGAAAGCAGACTACTCAGAGGAAACCTATGTGGTTGTGGCAAGAACATACAGACTCCTTACAGACCAAGGAGAAGGACAGGTCACTGGCGCTGTATTAGCGTAATGATTACCGTTACATCGCCGCTATCCATTATCCTATGTCTCTCATAATTTATATACTTTATCAGGTGGTCCCTAAGCCTCTGCGATGCTCCAGAAAAAAACAATCCAAGTTTAACCAACTTCTTCTTATGGCTAATGGTCTGTAATCCAGGCAACAACCTAGTTAACCACTTTTGCATCCTCTCCCATCCCTTAACATCCTTCCTGTAATACAATGACCAAAACTGTGTACAAAGCTCCACATGTGCTTTAACCAAAGTTTATATGACTGCAGCTTAACTTCCTTTTGTACACTATATCATGACATATGAAGGCAGGTAAGTCAGATGCCTTCTTTGCCTATCTACTTTTGTTACCACTTTCACAAAGCTATGGACTTACACCTCAGTGCTCCTAAAAGTCCTGCCATTTCCTCAGACTTCTCAAAATACATGACCTCACGTTTGTCCAGATTAAACTCTACCTGCAATTTTTCTGTTAGTATTTCCAGATGATCAATATTCTGCTGAATTCTATGGCAACCTTCCGCACTACTTCACAAATTTTTGTGTTGTCTGTTAACTTGCTGATCAGCCCACCTGAAATTTTATACAAGTCATATATATGTATGTATGTATATCACCAACAATAGGGATCCCAGCACTGAACACCACTAGTCTCAGATCTCTAGTCAGAATTACACTGCTCCACAATGACCTTATGTTTTCTATGGCCAGCCCAATTTTGAATCTACGAAATCTTCATAGATCCCATGCACCTTAATATTCTAGCCTATCATGAGGACCTCATCAATCATCTGTAAACTGTCCGTTTAAAGAAAAAAAGATTTTTTTGAGTATTCTTAGGAATACAAGATAATAACCTTGAGAATCGGGGTTTGTTTACCTTGGGGCAAAGAAGGTTGAAAGGAAATTGAGAGAGAAATGTAACATTATGTTGGGTTTAGGTAGGGTAAATGGATAAAAATGATTTCAATTAACAGAAGTATCAAGAAGGGAAGTCGATGTGCTTAAAATGATTGTCAAGGGATCAGTGGGTGACATGATGGAAACCTTTCCTTAAATATATAAAGTAAGTAATCTGGATCTTCCTGCCTAAAAATATATTAATTGTGGCTTTTGAAAGTTAATAAGAAAAATATTTGAAGTTTGAAATATATGTAAGGCGTTAGGTAAAGAACAAAAGGAATGGAACTGATTGGATTGCTCTACCAAGACACAGCATATTGTCAAAAGGTTGAATGGCTTAGTTCTGGATTGTAACAATTCCATGCTTCTGAACATATCAAGTTTACTGTAGTAACAATTCGTTGAAGAACAGGGATGATTTCAATTATTTTGAACTTAGCTAACTGGGAATTTAAATACCTGCCTGTCGAACAGAACCAAGCTATGTAAAATTGTAATGTTTGAAATTAGAATTCACAATACTATATTAAATAAGTGCTAACATTATTGACTCAATGTGGTGCAATTTGTAAAGGTCCTTTCACCTGAATAGCTAGTGACAAATGTCAGAAGTCATGGGGTGACAGAGCCATATAGCACAGAAACAAAGTCCATTGTTCCAACATGTTTTTACCAACTATGAAGCGCCTACCTATATTAGTACCATTTATCTGCCCTTCTTTATTCATGCCTCATCTTAATACTGCTTAAATGTTGTGAGAGAACCTCTGTTCGTCAATCAGTCAGGCAATGCTTTCCAATATTCCAACCTTTGTTTGGTAGAAAAAGCTCTTCCTGAAGATTCTCCAAACTCCAGATTATTTGGGAGGCTGAGGGGCTGACTGACATGCGATACAGGTTAGTAGTTACTTCCAAGGTGCAGGAAACAGGTCAGAAGGGGGAAAGTAGATAGGCAGTCAGTGCAGGTACCCCTGTGGTCATTCTCCTCAATAACAGGTATGCCACTTTGGATACTGTTGGGGGAGATGTCCGAGCAGAGGAAAGCCACAGTGGCCAGGTCTCTGGCACTGATTCTACCTCTTTGACTCAGAAGGGAAGGAGGGAGAAGAAGTGAACAGTAATGATAGGGGATTCAAAAATTAGGGAAACAGGAGGTACTGTGAATGAGAACAGGATTCCAGGATGGTAAGTTGCTTCCTGAGTGCCAGGGTTAAGGATATTACAGATTGAGTCAAGTGGGAGAGTGAGCAACCAGAGGTTGTGGTCCACATTGGTAGGTAGGAATTGATATAGGTAGGAAGGTGATGAGGTCCTGCAAAGGGAGTTAGGTGCCAAGTTAAAGGACAGGACATCCAGAGATGTGATCTTAAGATTGCTACGCATACTATGTGCTAATGAGGCCAGAAATAGGAAGATTAATACAGTTTATCATGTGGCTAAGGAGATGGTTTAGGAGGGAGAGCTTCAGATTCTTGAATGATTGGGCTCTCTTTCAGGGGTGGTGGGATCTGTAGAGATGGGATGGTTTGGACTTCATCTGAAGGGCGACTAGCTGATGCTGCCAGGAGAGGGGTGGGGGAGGGTTTAAAAAAGTCCTAGGAGGATGGGAACCAGAGCAGTAAATCAGACAGTGGATTAGTTGAGGGGAAAGGTATTGCTAAGTCTACATACAAATTCAGTAATCAAAAGATAGGACTAAGGTTCTGAGTTGCGTATATTTCAATGGAAGGAGTATGGTAGGGAAGGTGGATGATTTTTGAGTGTGGATCAGCATGTTGAATTATGACATTGTAGCCCAATAGTTAAACTTGGCTGCAGGGTGGCAGGAATGATAGTTCAAGGTATCATCGTTCCGTTGTTTTAGACGTGATATAGTGGGAGGTATTAAAAAGGATGGAGTGGCATTACTAGTCAGGGAAAATGTTATGGCAGTGCTCAGACAAGACAGACTGAGCAGCTCATCAACTAAATCTACGTAGGTGGATCTGTGGAATAGGGAAGGAATGTTTACTACATTTATGCGATTACATTATAGATCACCCAATAGTCAGTGGGATTTAGTGGAGAAAATTTGTATAGAGATCGCAGACTCTTGCAGGTAACATAAGGTTTTGATAGTAGGTGATATTAACTTTCCAGGAGTTCCATGGGATAGAATTTGTCAAAAGTGTTCAGGAAGGTTTCCTTAATCAATATATAGAGGTACTAGCTAGAGAGAGTATGATACTGGATCTCTTATTAGGGAATGAGACAGGGCACGTGACAGAAGTTCATGTAGAAGAATACTTTGCACCTAGTGATCATGATGCCATTAATTTCAAGACAATTGTGGAGAAGATAGGGCTGGTCCTCAGGTTGAGATTGTAATAGGACAAGGGCCAATTTTGTTGGTATCAAAAGGGATCAGGCAAGTGTGGTTTAGAACAAGTTGTTTTCTGGCAAAGATGTGTTTGGTAAGTGAGAGGCCTTCAAATGTGAAAGTTTGAGAGTACAGAGATTATATGTTCCTGTCAGAATAAAAGGCAAGTATAGCAGGTTTAGGGATCCTTGGTTTTTGGGAGGTATTAAGGGCTTGGTTAAGAAGAAGAAGGAGATAGGTTGCAGATATAGGTAGCAAGGAGCAAATTAGGTACTTGAATATAAGAAATGCAAGGGAACACTTAAGAAGGAAATCAAGAGGGCTTGATCAAGGCATGAGGTTGCTCCGGCAGACAAGGTGGAGAATTAATGACTTCTATAGATGTATTGAGAGCAAAAGGATAGCAAAGACAAAATCGGTTCTCTGTAAGATCAGAGTTGTAGTCTATGTGCAGAGCTGAAAGAGATGGGGAAAATCTTAAATAGATAATTTTGCATCTGTATTTATAGAAGTGAGACAGAACTTCAGTGAGGTCATGGACTGTATACAGATTACAGAGGAGGAAGTGATTGCTGCCTAACAGAATTGAATGGCTAAATCCCCAGGGCCTGACAAAGTGTTCCTTCAGGCCTTGTGGGATGCTAGTGCAGACATTTCAAGGGCCCTAACAGAGATATATAAAACATCCTTAGCCACGGGTGAGGTGCTAGAGGATTGGGGTATAGTTGACACTGTTCCATTGTTCGAGAAAGGCTCTTAAGCATAAATAGGGAAATTATAGGTTGGTGAAGCTGACATCATAGTGTATTCTAAGGGACCGGATATATAAGCATTTTGATAGACAGGGACTGATTAGGGATAGTTACCATGGCTTTCTGCATGGTAGGTTGTGCCTAACCAATCTTACAGAGTTTTTTGGAAGAAGTTACCAGGAAACTTGATGAAGACAAGGCAGTAGATGTTGTCTATGTGGACTTTAGCAAAGCCTTTGACAGTGTCCATCATTGGAGGTTGGTCAAGAAAATTCAGTCTTTTAGTACAGTATTCAGGACGTAAATTGGATTAGACTTTGACTTTGTAGGAGAAGCCCAAGAGAGTGGTAGATCGATGGTTGCTCCTGTGACTGGAGGCCAGTGACAAATGGTGTGCTGCAGAGATTAGTGCTGGGTCAGTTGTTGTTTGTCATCTATATCAATGATCTGAATGATAATGTGGTAAACTTGATCAGTAATTTTGCAGATGACACCAAGATTGTGGGTGTAGTGGACAGCAAGGAAGACTCTCAAAGCTTGCAGCAGGATCTGGACCAGATGGAAAAATGGGCTAAAAAATGGTAGATGGAATTTAATGCAGCAAGTGTGAGGTTTTATATTTTAGGAGAACAAACCAGGATGGGACTTGCACATTGAGCAGTAGGTCACTGAGGACTGCAATAGAACAGATGGATTTGGGAATAATTCCTTAAAAGTGGTGTCACAGATTGATAGGGCCATGAAGAAAGCTTTTGACATTTTGGCCTTAATAAGTTAAAGTACAGAATACAGGAGTTGGGATGTTATGTTGAAGTTTTATAAGATGATAGTGAAGCCTAATTTGGAGTATTGTGCAAAGTTCTGGTCACCTACTACAGAAAAGGTATCATGAAGCTTAAAAGAGTACAGAGAAAATTTACAAGGATATTGTTAGAACTTAAGCATCTGAGTTTTAAGAAAAGATTGAATAGATTAGGACTTTATCCCACAGAGCATGGGAGAATGAGGGGAGATTTGATAGTATAATCAATTATGAGGGGTATAGATAGGGTAAATGTAGGCAAGTTTTTTCCATTGAGATTGGATGAGAATAGAGATAGAGGTCATGGATTAAAGTGAAAGGTGAAATGTTTAAGGGTAAAATGAGGGAAAACTTCTTCACTCAGAGGGAGGTGAGAGTGAGGGATGAGCTGCCAGTGGAAGTGGTGGATATAAGTTCGATTTCAACATTTAAGAGAAATTTAGGTAGATACATGGATGGGAGGGGTATGAAGGGAAATGGTTAGGGTGCAGGTCAATAAACTAGGCAGATAATAGATCGGCATGGACTAGATGGGCCAAAAGGCCTGTTTATGTGCTGTAGTGTTCTATAACTCTAAACTCTTAACTCTTCATGAAACCTATACCAAATGCTATTAGGAAAAGCTTTCTTACACCTACCTAAAAGTGTCCCTGATAATTTTACTTACCTCTATCAGGTTTTCCTTCAGCTTCTTCCATTCCAACGAAAATAAAATCAGCCTTCATAGGCAATATCCTGGTGAATCTGCTCTTAACCCTTTCCAGTGCATCACGACTTTCCCATTGTGTGGCCATTTGAACTGCTCGCAATTGTTCAGATATGACCTAACCAAATTTTGCTGATGGTGAGGTTTTGTTGCATGCAGGAGTTCATAATGAATCTTGAAAATTGTCTGCTGCATTCTGCAGGTCAGTTCCAAAGTTACAGTGCCTAAGCAGCGTAGTCATAATTTCAGCATGATAGCAATCTGCTCAGACATATTCTTCTTCCATCTCCCCCTCCCTCTCTCATTCTCCCTGTCCCTCACTGTCCACTATTGACAAATATCTGCAATTATCACTTTTCATTTGGAGAGCATTGACTTTGATTGTGATACAGAGAGCCATCAAAGTTGATTACTTAAATAGAGGTCAGTAATTTAAAATAGGATATTAAATATTTAATTAGAAGCACCTTAAAATCCCAAATCTAATTAAAATTATTAAAACAAAGAAAAATAAATAATTACTTTCTGAAGCAAACATGAGGAAATCTGCAGATGCTGGAAATTCAAGCAACACACACAAAATGCTGGTGGAATGCAGCAGGCCAGGCAGCATCTGTAGGGAGAAGTACCGTCGACGTTTCGGGCCAAGACCCTTCGTCAGGACGTTTTACCCTTTTCCTTCACAAGCCTTCCAGGGCCCGCTATAGTGAAGCATCCCCACAGCATGATGCAGCCAGCACCATGCTTCACAATAGGGATGGTGTGTTTTTGGTGATGTGCTTTGTTAGCATTACGTTCTGAATTTACCTTCTTACTCAAGACTGATTGCACATCACTGAACTAGACTGGTAAAATACATCTGCCTTTCTCTTCAGTGACTGGATACTATGGTCAGTCTAGTAATGAACAGGAGGTCAGCTGTAGTAACAGTCAACCACCAGCTTGTCTCCAATTTCTGTGTTTCAGTGCACTGGTATGAAAGTCCAAGACAAATTGACCAGCAAAGTGCATATTGTCAGATGGACGGTGTTCCATCTTTTCAGTTATTTACATGACTGTTACTTGAAAGTTGAATCAAACCTAGCCATTCATTAAGCTTCTGCCAGTAGGAATAGTGCATCAAAGTTAAAGGTACATTTATTATCAAAGTATGTATACATAATACAACCTTGAGATTCATCTCCTTACAGGCAGCCACAGAGTAAAGAAACCCAAATGAACCCATAAAAGACCATCAGACACCCAATGAGCAGAAAAAGAAACAAATTGTGCAAAAAATAAAAATAACTAAGCAAACAGCATTCAGAACAGAAGAACAAACAAAGCCCAAAGCAGGCCACAGCTTCAGCCTCAGTGAACCAAGTGAGATGTTCTCCTAAGGGATTGTCTTTTGGGGGTCCTCAGGACCCCACAGGATCCACATATTCTGGTTCAGTGGTAACTGTGGTTAGAGGTTGGGTTTTTTGGTTGTTTAGTCTCTCCTTTCATAGCTGTCACTTGTTCTCTGTGGCACACTGGAGGTCACTGTCATGTTGCGCAGCTTCCTCTTGAACAGATTTCCTCCAGATGCATCTATTGAGGCAATGTCTTCCCAGTTTCTAGATGTTGAATTTCTTCAGGCTGATATTGATGTTAGTTTTGAAGAGTTTTGTTTGCCTGCCAGGGCTCGTAACTTTCCTTCAACTAGAATTAAAGGGTCTTTTTGGGGAGACGTGAGCCAGGCATCCAAGTAACATGACCTATCCATCAAAGCTGGTGTTCTTTTCATCACTTGTTGAGATGCTGTTCAGTTGGCCTCCTTCCATTTACTGGAGTTAGTGCGTCTTCCCTTTCTGATGACCCTCAAAATCTATCGTAAGGTTCTTGGGTGGTATTGTTCCTGGGCTTTCAGGTGTTTACTGTACATAAGTATATAACATATCACTATGATTATGAATATAGTGACTATAAAAAGTATTTACCCCCCCTTGGGAATTTTGTTATTTTATTGTTTTACAATTAGCACAGCAGATTTAATTTGGCTTTTTGACACTGATCGACAGAAAAAGACTCTTTTGTGTCAAGGTGAAAACAGATCTCTGAACCAAATTAATTACAAGTTTAAAACACAAAATATAGGATTGCATAAGTATTCACCCCCTTCAAATAGTATTTAGTAGATGCACCTATGACAGCAATTACAGCCTCAGTTTTGAGTCTGTATGGATAGGTCTCTATCAGATTTGGACACCTGGACACTGCAATTTTTCCCCATTCTTCTTTACAAAACTACTCAAGTTCTGCAGATTGTGTGAGGGTCATGAGTGAACAGCCTTTCCAAATCCAGCCACAAATTCTCAATTGGATTGAGGTCTGGACTTTGACTTGGCCACTCCAGGACATTAACTTTGTTGTTTTTAAGCCATTCCTGTGTAGTTTTGGCTTTATGCTTGGGGTCATTGTCTTGCTAGAAAAGAATCTTCTCCCAAGTCGCATTTCTTTTGTAGACGGTTTTCCTCCCGTATTTTGCTGCTTTCATTTTACCCTCTACCTTCACAAGCCTTCCAGGGCATGCTATAGTGAAGCATCCCCACAGCATGATGCAGCCAGCACCATGCTTCACGATAGGGATGGTGTATTTTTGATGATGTGCTTTGTTAGCCTTACACCAAACATAGCATTTAGTCTCATGGCCAAAAAGCTCAATTTTGGTTTCATCAGACCATAGAACCTTCTTCCACCTGACTTCAGAGTCTTTCACGTGCCTTCTGGCAAACTCTAGCTGAGACTTCATGTGGGTATTTTTCAACAGTGACTTTCTCTTTGCCACTCTCCCATAAAGCTGCAACTGGTGAAGTACCTGGGCCACTGTTGTTGTATGCACAATCTCTCTCATTTCAGCCACTGAAGCTTGTAATTCCTCTAGTTGTCAAAGGTCTCTTGGTGACCTCCCTCACCAGTCCCCTTAGACCATAACCATAGGAGCAGAATTAGGCCATTGAGCCCACTGAGTCTGCTCCGCCATTCTATCTTGTCTGATCCTGGATCCCACTCAATCCCATATACTTGCCCTTTCACCATATCTTTTGATGCCCTGACCGACAGGATACTATCAACTTTCACGTTAAATATACCCATAGACTTGGCCTCCACCGCAGTCTATGACAGACCATTTCACAGATTCATTGCCTTCTGGCTAATAAAATTCCTCCTTACCTCTGTTCTAAAAAGTTGCCCCTCAATTTTGAGGCTGTGCCCTCTAGTTCTGGATACCCCTACTATTGGAAGCATCTTTTCCATATTTACCCTATCTAGTTCTTCCAACATTCGTTAGGTTTCAATAAGATCCCCCCCACATTCTTCTAAATTCCAGTGAGTTTAGGCCAAAAGCTGCCAAACACTCCTCATACATTAACCCCTTCATTCCCAGAATCATCCTCATGAACCTCCTCTGGACTGTCTCCAATGATAACACATCTTTTTTGAGATAGGAGCCCAAAACTGTTGACAATGATGCAAGTGCAGCCTGACTAGTGTTTTAAAAAGCCTCAGCATTATCTCCTTGCTTTTATATTATTCTATTCCCCTTGAAATAAATGCTAACATTGCATTTGCCTTCTTTACCACAGACTTAACCTGTAAGTTGACCTTCTAGGATTCTTGCACGAGGACTTATTGCACAGTCACTCTATTTTTGAGGGTGGCTTCCTCTAGGCAGATTTATGGCTGTGCCATACTCTTTCCATTTCTTGATGATTGACTTAACTGTACTCCAAGGGATATAGAGTGACTTGGAAATTTTCTTGTGTCCATAACATGACTTGTGCTTTTCACAGAGTTGTTTGAAGTGTTCTTTTGTCTTTGTGGTGTAGTTTTTGCTAGGATACTGTCTCACCAGCAGTGGACCTTCCATATACATGAGTATTTTTACTACAGCCATTTGAAGCATCTTGACTGCACACAGGTTTCCAAAACAGATCTCCATTTAACTAATTTTGTGTCTTCAAAAACGGATTGGCTGTACCAATGATGATTTGGTGTGTTATACTAGAGGGGGTAAATACTTATGCAAGCAAGTATTTTGTGTTTTATATTTGTAATTAACTTAGATCTCTTTGTAGAGATCTGTTCTCACTTTGCCATGGAAGAGTCTTTTTTCTGTTGATCAATGTCAATAAATCCAAATTAAATCCACTGTGATTCAATGTTATAAAACTATAAAACATGAAAACTTCTGGGAGGTGAATTCTTATTCTAGGTATTGTAACTACATCATATAAGACTTAACAACTCAGAGACCTCGGCTTTGACACCATTTTGTGCAGCTGGATCCTAGACATTTTTTATTTATTCAGTTAAGGGATGTGGGCATTGCCAGCTAAGCCAGCATTTATTGCCCATCCCTAGTTACCCTTGAGAAGGTGGTGATGAGCTGCCTTCTTGAACCACTGCAGTCCCTGAGGTGTGGATACATCCACTGTCCTTTTAGGGAGGGAATTCCGTGATTTTGACTATGAAGGAACAGCGATTATGTTTCCAAGCCAGGATGGTGGGTGACTTGGAGGGGGATTTCCAAGTGGTGGTGTTCCCAGGTATCTGCTGTTCCCATCCTTCTAGATGGTAGTGGGTCTGGAAGGTACTGTCTTAGAAACTTTGGTCTGCTGTTGCAGTGCATCTTGTAGATAGTACACACTACTGCACCTGTTCATTGATGCTGGAGGGATTGGATGCTTGTGGAAGTGGTACCAATCAAGTGGGCTGCCTTGTACTGGATGGTATCAAGCTTCTTGAGTGTTGTTGGAGCTGCACTCATCCAGGCAAATGGCGAGTATTCCATTACACTTCTGACCCTTGCAAGGCGGAAGGTCCTGATGGAGTACTGGTAAGGCTCTGAAAACTTGTGCCAACCAACTAGCGGGAGTACTCAAGGACATTTTCAACCTCTCAGTGCTACGGGCGAAAGTTCCCACTTGCTCCAAAAAGTTACAATTATACCAGTGCCTAAGAAGAATAATGTGGGTTGCCTTAATGACTATCGCCCAGTAGCATTCGCATCAACAGTGATGAAATGCTTTAAGAGGTTGATCATGACTAGACTGAACACCTGCCTCAGCAAGGACCTGGACCCATTGCAGTTTGCCTATCGCCACAATAGGTCAATGGCAGACACAATCTCAATGGCTCTCCACACTGCTTTAGTCCACCTGGACAACACAAGCACCTACGTCAGGATGCTGTTCATCGACTTTAGCTCAGTATTTAGTACCATCATTCCCACAATCCTGATTGAGAAGTTGCAGAACCTGGGCCTCTGTACCTCCCTCTGCAATTGGATCTTCGACTTCCTAACTGGAAGACCACAGTCTGTGCAGATTGGTTATAACATATCCCCCCTTGCTGACAATTAACACTGGCACATCTCAGGGGTGTGTGCTTAGCTCACTGTTCTACTTTCTATATACACATGTCTGTGTGGCTAGGCATAGCTCAAATCCCAACTATAAATTTCCTGACAGTTCAACCATTGTTGGTAGAACCTCAGATGGTGACGAGAGTGGGTACTGGAGTGAGATATGCCAACTAGTGGAATGGTGCCGCAGCAACAACCTGGCACTCAACGTCAGTAAGATGAAAGAGTTGATTGTGGACTTCCGGAAGGGTAAGATGGAGGAACACATACCAATCCTCATAGAGTGATTAGAAGTAGAGAGAGTGAGCAGCTTCAAGTTCTAGGGTGTCAAAATCTCTGAGGATCTAACCTGGTCACAACATATCGATGTAGTTATAAAGAAGGCAAGACAGCAGCTATACTTTATTAGGAGTTTGAAGACATTTGGTATGTAAACAAATACACTCAAAAACATCTGCTGTTATACCGTGGAGAGCATACTGACAGGCTGCATCACTGTCTGGTATGGAGGGGCTACTCCACAGAACTGAAAGAATCTGCAGAAGGTTGTAAATCTAGTCAGCTCCACCTTGGATACTAGCCTACAAAGTACCTAGGACATCTTCATGGAGCAGTGTCTCAGAAAGGCACCGTCCATTATTAAGGATGTCCAGCACCCAGGGCATGCCCTCTTCTCACTGTTACCATCAGGTAGGAGGTCCAGAAGCCTGAAGGCACACACTCAGTAATTTAGTAACAGCTTCTTCCCCTCTGCCATCTGATTCCTAAATCACCACCTCACTTTTTTAAATATACAGTGTTTCTGTTTATGCACGTTTTAAATCTATTCAATATACGTAATTGATTTACTTGTTTATTTATTTATTATTATTATTATTGTTTTTATTTTGTTTTCTCTGCTAGATTATGTATTGCATTGAGCTGCTGCTGTTAGGTTAACAAATTTTACATCACATGCAAGTGATAATAAACCTGATTCTGATTCTGACCTGAGCCTTGTAGATGATGGACAGGCTTTGGGGAGTTGGAAGGTGAGTTACATGCCACAGGATTCCTAGCCTTTTACCTGCTCTGGTAGCCATGGTGTTTATATAGCTAGACCAGTTCAATTTCCTATCAATGGCAACTTCCATGATGTTGATAGTGACAGATTCAGTGATGGTAATACCACTGATGGTTAAAATCTCTCTTGTTAGAGATGGTCATTGCCTGGCACTTACGTGGCTCGAATGTTACTTGTCAGCCGAAGCCTGGATATTGTCCAGGTCCTGCTGCATTTGAGTATGAACTGCTTCACTATCACCCGTCAGATCTCCGGCAGGTGATAAGAATGGGTTCCCTCATCTCTGCCCCTTTGACCCTCAACACAGAGGGGCTGTTTCCTGAGCCCCCTCCTCTATTTCCTACACACTCACACAGTCGTTGCCACACATAGTTCTAAACTACTGATCAAATTTGCAAATGGCACATTGATCGGCTTTATTTAAAACAATGATGAGACAGCCTACAGAGAAGAAGTCATCACCCTGACACAGTGGTGCCAGGAAAAGAACCTCTCCCTCAATGTTGGAAAAGCAAAGGTGTTGATTGTGGATTACAGGAGGAACGGAGACAGGCTAGACCCTATTGACACCAATGTGACTGTAGTTGAGAAGGTGAGTAGTTTCAAGTTCCTCAGTGTACACATCACCCACGGATCTCACCTGGGTGGTACATACTGGCTGTATGGTAAAAAAAAAGCGCACAACAGTGCCTCTTCCACTTCAGATGGCTGAAGAAGTTCAGTATGAGTCCCCAGATCCTCAGGACTTTCTATAGAGACACCATCGAGAATATTCTGACTGGCTGTGTCATCGTATGGTACGAGAACTGTACCACAGTGGCAGGGCACCGCAGAGAATGGTGCAGACATCCCAGTGCATCTGTACTCAAGGCATTTATAAGCATCGGGTACGTAAAAAGCACTCAGAGAATCATCAGGGACTCCAGCCACCCCAACCATAAACTGTTTCAGCTGCTACTGTCCAGCAAATGGTAGCACAACATTAAGGCTATAACCAATAGCCTCCAGGACCACTCCTTTTACCAGGCCATCAGATTTATAAATTCACATTGATCTGATTGGATATCTGACTGTACATACATGTATACAAAACAATTATGTGTACAATTTTAGTGTTTAGGTAATATCCTCCCACATTTACCCCTCTATTTTGCTTATACATTGTGATGGAGACACGGTATAAAGACTTCTGCTCCCTTGGATGTAAATAATTAGTTAATAGTCTTTTGTTTGTTCCCTTTTTTATCTGTTTGACTTTGCGCTGTTGGTTTTAAAAGTTGCTGATCTGTAATTTCTTTGCTAAGGTCTGCTGAGTGTTCCAGTAAATTATTTTCTATTCCATACCCTGCGTTGAATGACTTGTGTTTCCTATTTCTCTTTGCTAGTGGTCCATCTGATTTGCTAACACTGCACTTTGTTGCTGAACAAGAACCAATCCACTACACACAACCATCTCCTACTTTAAACTCTTGGCAGAATTTCAACTAATAAGATCATCAGAGAATCTGCTTGTGGCAGACCTGGATGGGAAAGGGAGCTGGCATTCAAAAGGAGGAAATAGATTTAAAATATTAAACTATCTTTTCCAGCCCCATTACCCTTCATTTTTATATTTATTTTTGGACAAAATTCGTAATGCCACTGTAGAGTATTTATTTATTTCAGAATAGAAATTGTATAGCACCATATGAGTGCCAAGAGATTAATATTATACCTCTGTTCATTGTTCTCTAGCACAGACTGTATCATGATGAACAGTAATTCAAAAAGAAGTATGGAGGCAGTCTGTAGTATTTTCCTGCAGTGGTTTCCTGGAAAACTTGATCTATCATTTATCTTTGCTCTCAATACAAATTGATACATTCGTCTGAAGGTTCTTAGTGGACAGTCCATCTTGCTTTCTTGCTGATAATCTTATGGTCGCAGAAGCCAGCCTTCAGCAAATTTGAATCACTCCATACGATATCAAGATATAGCTGAGAGCAATGGATACCGCCAAGACTATGGGATGTGACAGCATCTTGGCTGTTGTGTTGAAGAGATTAACTCCAGAAATAGTTATGCCTCAAAGCTAAACTGTGCTTGTGCAGTTACAACAGTGGCATCCAGAGATGGTGAAAATTCACCAATTATGTCCTGGACATAAAAAGCAGGACGATCCAATCTGACTAATTACTGCCCAATTGGTTTGTTCTCAGTCATCTGGTAAAGTTGTCATTGAATATCAAGCAGAACTTACTCACCAGTAATCTCTTATCAGTAATCTCTTTGGGTGTCACAGGGCCATTGAACTCCTGTGGTTGGAACCAAAAAGGAAGGTGGTTATGTTCAGGCATTCTGGACCTGGACGTGCATGGATTTCTGTATAGATTTGTTCCACTGAGGTAGGAAAAGGGTCGGGTGAAGAAGTGTATGGTGAAGGAACCATAGTTGACAAGTGAAGTGGAACATCTAGTCAAAGAGGAAGAAGGAAGCATGCTTAAGGGTTAGAAAGCGAGGTATAAGATAGTCAGGAAGGTGGAAGGGACATGAAAAGGCCTTGGCAGTAGAATTAAAGAAAACTCCAAAGAATTCAACACACATGTGAAAAACAGGAGAATGACTAGAGAGCGGGTAGGACTTAGGTGAGGATGTAGAAGAGTTAATTAGTAAGTTTGCAGTTGACACAAAGGTTGTTGGTGATGGTTACAACAATCCAGGATGCAGACCTGGATTGAGAAGTGGCAGATGGAGTTCAATCTGGAAAAGTATGAAGTAATAAATTTTGGAAGATCAAACTTGAAGGCAGTGTACAAGGTTAATGGCAGTATTCTTGCGCAGTGATTTGAGCACATCCAAAGATCCCTCAAAGTCGCTGTGCAAGTTGATAGGGTGGTTAAGAGGGTATAATGTGTGTTGGCCTTCATTAGTTGGGGGAATATGTTCAAGTGCCACAAAGTAATGCTGCAGCTCTATAAAACTATTGGTGAGACCACTCTTGGAGTATAGTTCTGGTCTCCTCATTATAGGTAGGATATGGAGCTTTAGAGAGAGAGAGAGAAAGAGAGAGAGAGAGAGAGAGAGAGCAGAGAAGATTTACCAGGGTGCTTCCTGGATTGGAGAGCATATCTGATGAGGAAAGGTGAGAGAGCTAAAGATTTTCTCTTTGGAGCGAAGGAAGGTGAGAGGTGATTTGATGGAGTTGTATATTCTGGCATTGGAGAGAGTCCAGAGGAGGTTCACAAGGATGATTCCAGGAATGAAAGGGTTATCATACGAGAAACGTTGGATGGCTCTGGGTCTGTACTTGCTGGAATTCAGAAGAATGAGGGGGAATCTCATTGAAATCTTTCGAATGTTGAAAGGCCTAGACAGAGTAGATGTGGAAAGGATGTTTCCCATGGTAGGAGAGTCTGGGATAAGAGGGCATAGCCTCAGGGTAGAGGGGCACCCTTTCAAAACAGATACAGAGAAATTTCTTTAGCCTACGGGTGGTGAATTTGTGAAATTTGTTGCCACATGCAACTGTGGAGGCCAGGTCATTGGGTGTACTTAAGGCAGAGATTGATAGATTCTTGATTGGACATGGCATCAAAGGTTACGGGGAGTAGGCTGGGAACTGGGGTTGAGGAGGAGATAAAAAAGGGATCAGCCATGATTGAATGGCGGAGCAGACTCGATGGACCAGATGGCCTAATACTGCTCCTATGTCTTATGGTCTTATATGATGATAAGAAGCATAGATACAGTGGACAACCAGTGGTTTTATTTCCCCAGAATGGCAACGCATAATATGAGAGGGTATAATTTTAAGGCAATTGGAGGAAAGCAGAGGACCGAAATCAGGTAGGTCTTTTACATAAAGGAAGGTAAGTACATGAAATGCACTGCCTGGAGCAGCCTTAGAGGCAGATGTTTAAAAGCATCTTAAATAAGTGCATGAATGAAAGAAAAATGGAGGTCTTTGTGGGAGGGAAAGCTTAGATCGATCTTGGAGTAGGTTAAAAGTTTAACACAACATGATGGGCTGAAGGATCTATACTGGCTATGTTCTGTATTCTATGTATTGTGTACTTAAAGAGCTTAACAGCATTCATGACAAAGCATCTGCTTAACTGACATCTCATCCACTAACATAAGTGTGAATTTTCTCCGCCATGGATTAATTAGATTTGTTTACTGTCATATACGCTGGGGTACAACAAAATTCCTTAATCACATGAAACAGAGAGTAAACAGAATATGTGGCAATAATAAATATAACAATAAATACAATGACTGGCACAAAACAGCAGAAAGGTACAAAAATTCAGTGCAATCTGGAGTGGAGCAGAAAGAAATGCTAATGTGATGATAATTGAATAACCAAGAGAGGTAACATTCCCAGAAGATTTTTGAAACTTCCCTTCTAGGCTTTTCAAAAGCCTGAATGTATGTACCACTACATTCAAGGATAACTTTTATCCTATTGTTATAAGACTATAGAATGGATATCCATGTACAATAAGATCTTTACCTGGACCTCACGACCTAACTTATGATAGACTTGCACCTTATTGTTTGGCGGCACTACACTGTATCTGTAATGGTAACACTACATTCTGTTATTGTCTTCCCCTGTATTTCCTCGTGTGATTAAATGATCTGCGTAGACAGCATAAAAAACAAAGTTTGTCACTGTACCTTGGTACATGTGAGAATAATAAACCAACTTACCAACTTGTCACTCAGGTGGTGTTACCCTTTGTGGGGTAATCTAGACCCAGGTGATAGAATCATAGAGTTATGCACCATAGGAACAGGCCCTTTGGCTCAACTTGCCCAATCCCACCAATTTACTGATCTTGAGCATATCCTATAGATCCCTCTTTTCCAATCCATACCCTAGTTCAAATGACTTAAACATTGTAATTGTACCCATATCTACAGCTTCCTCTGGCAGTTTTTACCCTCTGTGTGAAAAAAATAATAAGTTGGCCCTCAGGAACCCTTTAACCAAATGGTTATGGAGAGAATGGGGTTGAAAAAAAGTCAGCCATGAATGAATTGCTCTCCCATACCTCTCTCTGTAACCAAAATCAGGCTTCTTTTCACAATTTTTGAATTCTGATGAAGATCGTTGATCTGAAGCATCAGTTATCTTTCTAGCCGTGGAAGCTGCCTGACAATTTAGAAACACAGCATTATCAGCTTTCATTTCATGCACCCATATCTGTTGCATGCAGACCTTAAACTACAAGAGGCATTTAAGTGGTAAGGGAAGAAGACTCCCTTAATTTTGAAGGAACAGATCCAGAAAAATACCTTTTTTTTGTACTTGTACATCCTTCAGACTCTCACACGGTCTGTTAGATTGCAATGAGAAAGCAAAGATAACACCAATTGTGCAAAAATTGAAGTATGCAGGGTATCATGAAAAGCTGAATCATAATACCATGATTATGTGGATGAATCTAATGTATCTGCGCCTTTTATGGTTGAAATTACAATTACAACCATGTGCAGGGTTATTTACGGGGCTGACAGAGTTTCTGTTCCTTTTGTGAGGTTTTGGCTTTTAACATCCTGTTAATTTCTTTTTGTTGTACTTCCTTTTCCTGCTTCATTCTAGGGACCTGTCCAACTTGAAAAATTATGTAGCTTCGTCAGTAGTAAATAAGTTACTGGATTGTGTATGATATTAATTAGCTCCCAGTGACAGCCATTGATTGTAAGTAGAAAAGAAAAACTTAACTTCTTTCGAGATGCCACCTGGGTAAGTAAATATTTAACTTTGAGAAGAAATTGAAATTTTCAGACAGTAAACTCTTTGTTGTCCAGATTTATAGGGACATATCAGCTGTTAGATTCTGTGTAAAGTTATTGTTCATCTTTGTATTTTAACTTAACTTTCATCTACATGACTCATTTTTTCAATTTATGAATGCTGGCTTAGCAATGGGGGTTTTAAAATGTGGCGGCAGAGTAGATTGTAATTACTGAAAATAAAAATGATCAATGTTAGCCAAACTATAAATTAGAACATAGATATGACACTGTCCTTCAGAATTTTGCTTCGGGGCCTATATGTATTTTGTGTGTTTCTGCCTGTTTCTGTTTGAATAGAAAGAGAATGGTCCATATTACAAAAGAAGTGATGCTGGTCGCCTTTAAGTGAATAAAGATGGATAATTCACAGGGACTTAATGAGCATATGCTGGGACATCATAGAAGTTAGGGGACAAAGTGTTGGGTTCCTAGCTGGGATTTTTTTTATCATCACTAGCCATAGATGAGATACTGGAAAACTGGAGTGTGGTTAACGTTGGTCTTTATTTAAGAAGGGCTGCAAGGACAAACTACCAAGCAAGCCTAAAATCAGCAGAGGGAACATTTCTGGAGAGGATTCTGAAAGACAGGATCTGCTTGCAATTGGAAAGGCAAGGATTGATTATGGACAGTCAGCATGGTTTGGTTCATGGGAAATCTTGTCTCATGAATTTAATTGTGATTTTTGGAGAGAAGTCAAGTCAAGTCAAATTTATTGGTCAAGTCAAGTGAAGATGTTGGCAGTAAGTTTGGTGGTGTAATGGGCAGTGAAGAAAGTTATCTAAGATTACAGTGGGATCTTGATCAACTGGGTTAGTGAGCCAAGGAATGGCAAATGGAATTTAACTCAGACAAAAGCAATGTGTTGCATTTTGGTAAGTTAAACCAGGGTCAGACTTGTACAATGAATGACAAGGCCCTGGGAGCTGTTATAGAATAGAAAGATCTAGGGGTACACATACACAACTCCATGAAAGCAATGACAAAGGTAGTCATTGTGATACAGAAGGCAGTTGGCACAAGTGAGAGCATTTGCCTGCAAGCGCTGGACATGTCATGTTACAACTGTACAAGATGTTAGTGGACCGCACTGGAGATTTGAGTGCAGTTTTCTGATCACCAGGCTATAGAAAGTATGTCATTAAGCTGGAAAGGGTGCAGTAAAGATTCACGAGAATATTATCAAGGCAGAAAGGCTTGAGTCATGAGGAGAGATTGAAGAGGTTAGGTCTTTTTCTTCCTTTGTAGCATAGATGCTGAGATGTGCCCTTATAGGATGTATATAAAATTGAGAAGGATGTGGAAACGGTGTATGATAACAATCCTTCTTCCTAGGATAGTAGAGTCTAGAACTAGAGGACATGGATTTAAGTGAGGGGAAACATATAAACTGGACCTGCAATTCAATATTTTCACACAAAGGGTGAAGTATATGTGGTTTAATCTACCAGAGGAGGTGGTAGAGGCTGATACAATTACAACTTCTAAAAAACATTTAGACGGATAATGGATAAGAAAGGTTTCGAGGGATATGGACCAAATGTAGTCAAATGGGCTTAGCTCAAGTAGGCAACTTCGTTGGCATGGATAAATTGGGTGAAGGGTCTGACTCTGTGTTGTATAACTCAGTTATTCTAAATTGAATACATACATCAGAAACATAGATAAAATAATTGTAAAATCTAAGAACAGCAGTCTTCAAATCGACTTAGAAACAGAAAAAGAGCATATACTGTATTTTAGTACAATCTGGGTGATCTACTTTTGACTAACATAGAACAGTACAGCATAGTACAGGCCCTTCAGCCCACAATATGGTGCTGATCTTTTAAACTTACTCCAAAATCATTCTAACTCTTCCCTCCCACATAGGCCTCCATTCTTTTTTTCATCTGTGCATCTATCTAAGAGTCTTAAATGTCCCTAATGTATCCGCATCCACCACCACTCCTGGCACCACTTTTCTTGCAGTTACCATTCTCTGTGTGAAAGAAGTTACCTAAGACATCTGCCCACACTACTATACTTCCTTTCAATCTTGTTAAAATTAGTCATTGCCACTGTGGGGTCAAAAAAGCTATGCCATTTACCATCTTATCTATCTCTATCAAGTGACCACTTTCACTCCAAGGTCAAAAACCCAAGCTTGCTCGATCTTTCATCAAAAGCCATGCTCTTTAATCCAAACAGCTTCCTGGTAAACCTCCTCTTCAGCCTCTCTAAAGCTTTCACATCCTTCCTATAATGAGGTGACTAGAACTGAAAGTACTCCAGGTGAGGTCTAACCTAGGTGTTATAGAGCTGCAACATTATCTCACAGCTCTTGAACTCAATCCCCTGACTAATGAAGGCCAACTCAACATACGTCTTCTTAACTACCCTATCAGCTTGCATTGCAACTTTAATGGATCTACGAATGCTGGCCTCAAGGCCCCTCTATTCCTCCACACTATTAAGAACCTGCCATTAACCTTGTAATTTGGCTTTCAAAGTGTATCATGTTACACTTTTTCAGATTGAGCTCTACCTGCCACTTCTCAGCCCAGCTCTGCATCCTATCAATGTCCCATTGTAACATATGACAGCCTTCTACACTATCCACAACACCACCAACTTCCTTGTCATATACAAACTTAATAACCCACCCTTCCACTTCTTCATGGAATTCATTTATAAAAATGACCAAGAGCAGGGGTCCAAATTCAAATCATCGCGTAGCTCCAAGCGTTATGAACTTCCAGGTAGACTACACTCCATTGACTATCACACTCTGCCCTCTGTGATCAAGCCAACTCTGAGTCTACACAGCCAACTTTCCTTGGACCCATGCCTCCTGACTTTCTGAATAAGCCTACCATGGGAAACCTTGGTTGAATGCTTTATTAAAATCCATATACACCGCATCCACTGCTCTACCTTCATCAATTTGTTTTGTCACTTCATTGAAGAATTCAATCAGGCTGGTGAGGTATGACCTGCACCTCACAAAGCCATGCTGACTATCCCTAATTCCTGATGAAGGGTCTCGGCCCGAAATGTTGGCTACTCTTTTCTCACGGATGCTGCCTGACCTGCTGAGTTCTTCCAGCATTGTGGACGTATTCTTTGATTCACAACATCTGCAGTTGTATTTTTGTATCCCTAATTGAACTATGCTTCTCCAAATGATTATAGATCCTCTGACTCTCAAGAATCCTCTCCAGTCGGTTGTCCATCACTGATGTTAGACTCATTGGTTTATAATTCCCAAAGCATTATCCCTATTACATTTCTTGAACAAAGGAATAACATTCCCCCCCCCCCCCAACTGAAATTCTGTGGTATTAATGCTCTGGCCAGTGGAGAAACAAAGGTCATTGCCAAATGTGCAGCAATTTCTTCACTCACTTCCTGTAGGTAACCTGAGGTAAATCCCACCTAGCCCTGGAACATCTCTATCTTGAATGTTTTCCTAAAGTTCCAACACATCCTCTTTCTTAATGTCAACCTGTTCCAGCACCTACACTGCCCTCACAATCTTCAAGACCCATCTCTCTAGTGAATCTAGAAGCAAAGTTTTAAAGACCTCCCTTCTTCCTCTGGCTCTTTTATCTCTGATTGGTCCCGCCGTCACTGTAGTCATCCTGCTGTTCCTCACGAACATGTAGAATGCCTTGTGTTTTCCTTAATCCTACTTACCAAGGTCTTCTCATGCCCCCCTTTAACTATTCTAAGTCAATTCTTAAGCTCCTTCCTAGCTACCTTATAATTTCAAGACCCTTGTCTGATCCTCGCTTCCTAAAACTTTTGTATCCTTCCTTCTTCCTCTTGACTAGATTTTCAACATCTCTTGCCAACCATGATTTCTTCATTCTTCCATCCTCACCCTGCCTCAATGGGACAAACCTACCCAGTACCCCATACAAGTGTCCCTCAACAACCTCCACATATCTGTTGTATGTTTCCCCACTTGGGAGTGTACAATGTGCCCAATTTACTACTGCGCCCAATTTACTACTGCCAAGTTCCTGTGTAATTGCATTATAATTCACCCTCCCCCAAATAAATACTTTTCCATAACTTCAGCTACTATCCCTGCCCAAGGATATGCTAAAGGTCAGGCAATTGTGGCCACTGTCTCTGAAATGTTCACCCACTGATAGATGTCACCTGGACACATCAAACAAATTTTGCACCATGTAAACCATTTTTCACTAAGGAGATTCCAATGGATATTAGGGAAGTTAAAGTCACCCATGACAAAAACTTTCATATTTTTCCACCTTTGCAAAATCTGCATCCTGGTCTGCTCCCCAGTGTCTCTTGCTATTTCAGTTGGGGCTGGGTGGGGCTTTGGAATATTCCCAATAGAGTGATTGCTTGCTTCCTGTTTCTGACTTCCACCCACAGTGACACAGCAGACAATCCCTCCACAACATTATCTCTTTCTGCATTTGTGACACTGCCCCTGATTAGCAGTGCTACTCCCCACCTCTTTTACCTCCCTCCCTGTCCCTTTTGAAACATAAACCCCTGTAACACCAGTAGCCATTTATGTACTTGTGACAGTCGAGTCTCTGTAATGGCCACAGTATCATCGCCCCACATATGATTCGTGCTGTTAAGTTCACCACCCTTGTTTCTGATACTTCTCGCTTTAGACAAATTTCAACCCATGCATCTGACCAACTCCATCATCTGACCTGTTACTCTAGTTCTCATCTCCCTGCCAACTTAGTTTAAACCTCCCCAACAGCTCTAGCCAACCTGCTCACAAGGACATTGGTCCCCCTTGAATTCAAGTGTAACCCATTCCTTTTGTACAGAGATGCGAACTGATGTACCAGTCTGAGACCCTGCCCTGGTGCCAATTCTTCAGCCACACATTTTACGTGTTTCTGCATCCATTAAATTGTAATTCCTTAATGGATGGAGAAACACTTAAAAACATAAAGCAAGAACTTTGATGAGCACTTTGCTTGGTATGATCCATTTAGGCCAAAAGGCTTGAATCCATGCTGTGAATCAAATTTAATGTATCACTGATGAAATCGCTGAAATCAATCTGACTATTATTGAATGCAATTAAAAAAAGTTGTGACCCATACGCTTCACTGAAATGGATTACTTTGTGCTGAGAATATAAATAAGAATGTAGAGGGATAGAGTTTCTCTTGTCCTCACCTACCACCCCGTGAACCTCTGCATTCAACACATCATTCATCATTTTTTTCAACAGGCCCCATCACCAAACATATCATTTCCAACCCCCGCTCCCCACTCTCTTCTTTCTGCAAGGATGGCTCCCTCTGTGATTCCCTTATCCATTCGTCTCTCCCCACTAATTTCCCTCCTGGCACTTATCCCTGCCAGTGGCAGAGGTGCTACACCTGCCTATTCACCTTCTTTTTCATCTCCGTTCAGAGCCCCAAATGGTCCTTCCAGGTAAGGCCGAACTTCACTTGTGGATCTTTTGGGGTCATCTATACTGTATCCGGTACTTCTGATGTGGCCTCTTCGACATTGGTGAGACCAGACATAGATTGAGAAAGAGCTTTGTTGAACACCTTTGCTCCATCTGCAAAAAGCAGGATCTCCTGGTGTATGCTATTACAATTCCAATCCCCATTCCCATTCCAATACATTGGTCCATGGTCTCCTCTTCTGCCATTATGAGACTACTCTCAGGTTAGAGGAGCAACACCTTATATTCCTTCTTCTCCAGTCCTTTACCTTTCTCACCCAATTGGCTTCACCTATCACCTTCTGGCTTATCTTCCTTCCCTACCTCCAACTTTTTATTCTGGGGTCTTCCCCCTTCCTTTCTAGTCTTGAAGAAGTTTTTCAGCCAAAAACATCAACTGTTCATTCATTTCCATAGATGCTGCCTGATCTGCTGAGTTCCTCCAATGTTTTGTGTGTGATGCTCTGGATTTCCTGCATCTGAAGAATCTCTTATATTTATGTTTTTATATTTCTTCTGGGTAGCCTCCAATCTGAGGCATGAACAATTTCTCCAGCTCCCAAGCAATTTTTCCACCATCTTCTTCACCTTCCTTTTTCTACATTGCCCCACTCTGGCCCTCCTCGTACCTCTTCTCCTCATCTGCCTAAGACCTCTCCCTAGTAGAAGATAATAGGTGAAGCCAGGTAAGTAGGGGAAGTAGGATGAAGTAAGAAGCTGGGAGGTGATAGATAGAAAAGAGACTCTTCTTCTGTCAGATTACTTCCTCACCAGCCTTTTACCTTTTCTATCTCTCACCTCCCGGTTTCTTCCTTCATTCTATTTCCCCCACCTGCCTGGCTTCACCTATCATCTTCTAGCTTGTACTACTTCCCCTCCTCCTACCACCTTATTCTGACATCTCTCCCCTTCCTTTCCAGTCATGATAAAGGGTTTCAGCTTGAAATGTCAACTGTTCATTCATTTCCATAGATCCTCCAGCATTTGTGTGTGAGTGTGTATGTGTTGCTCTGGATTTCCAGCATCTGCAAAACCTCGTGTGTCAAATAATGTAAATATTTTCTCAATGCTTCCACTGGTGGCAACTTGTTAGCATACAAATAATAAGTAGTTTGTTACCATACATATTTACTGAGAAAGCAGAATTTATTACTGTCAGTGATTTTATGTTTAATTGTAATACTTAGACAATAATTTATTTTGCACGTGAATGATGAATTCCATGTCACCTTGACTGTCTTCAAAAGTGAAGATTATTAAGAACGATTTTGAGTGATTATCTCCCACCTCTGAAAGAGTATCAGCTGCTCTATCAGGAAATTGACAGTTTTAAATTCCAAAGGCACAGGCTTGGAAAAAGCATGACAGTGTCTCTCTGTGTAGCTTGGGACCTTGCTGCTGGCTGAAAGCACCTAATATTACAAATGATGTGTCTTGCTCTTTGAAATCTGTTATTTGTAATGGCTGTTAAGTGACCAGAAAGGGAAAGGAGAAAGTTTTTTTTCAGAAATAACATCTGACTTCTCAAGCATAACATTTCTGCAGAATTAGAAGAGTTGGATTTCACCACTTTATTTTAAAACATACTGTAGGTAGCTGCAAATCTTGATGTGCACTTCTCAACTTCACCCCACACATATCTCAAACTCCCACTCACCAGTCAAACTCGGCTTCTTGGCTGTCCACACACTCAGCTCTATTTCTGGATGGGTATGGACTTAATGGATAATATTTTTGCATGAACTATATCCACAGCTTTTTGATGAGAATTGCAAAATGTCAGTTTATATTTTGTAAATCTAAATCAAGCAAGCTGCATTAGTGTGTAAACTTTTCTCATGGAAAATCGGAGTAAGAAGATCATGCTGTGTCTCTTGAAAAAATTATGTAACTTGTGTATATTGGAATACTGATAAAGAGATTTCATTAATCACTGTGTTCAGAAAATTGGCGAGTTATTTTGTTGCCACTGTTATCCTGGATTTCATTTTAGATCGCCTTCAGCAGTGGAAAGCAATTTTATAGAATTCTTGAATTGCTTATGGGGATGTAGAGTCTTTTTGCCTTTCTTGGGGCATTTAACTGGGAGGTCCAGGTCACTTGCTTATTTGTCACTCAGCTGAATGAGTCAGAATTAATTGGTTTTGTCTTCCTTTGTTCATCACATAAGGAAAAATTAGCAGAAAAGGTAACTGTGAAATTTTAAACTAAAGGTATTGAAGTGCTCCATCATTAGGAATGATTAAGGTCGGGACATTCCTCAATTCTGAACAACCTTTCTGAAATGATCATTGGTGTCACTACATTTTTTTCCTCCAGTGTTCAGCATTTACAATTTATTTTAATCTAAGTGTTTCTGATTTCTATTTGAATTGCGCACAAATTCAAATAATGTTGATCAAGATAAAATAACAAAAACAGTATCAATTTGCTAATTCTATGCCAACATAAGAAAAGAGATCTTCAGCTTGAACAATTTGTCCTGAAAAATATTTTTCATTGAAGTTTTGTTTAAGAGTTGTATGGTGGCTCAGCAACTGGTACTGCTGCTTCATAGCTCCTGGCACATGGATTTGACCCTCACCCTAGCAAGGTCCATCTGTAAGAAGCTGCATGTTTACCCTATGAGTATGTGATCCGATTTCCTCCCAAAAATATGTTAGTTGGATAATGAGCTACTACATTTTCTTATTAGTGTATGGAAATAGCAGAAGTACCAAAGGAGAGTTGATTGCGTAAGAGTGAATAAATCATGGCAGTGCAAGGCGGTAAGGGAAGTTGCTCTGCCAAGAGCTGAATCTGATGAGCTGAATTACTTTCTTTTCTGCTATAATGTCATCAAATAATATGTTAGCTAATGAACTTTTAGAAAGTTATCTGTGCCTACCGCAGTATCAGTAATGAAAAATACAGCTTATTAAAAAGTAATAATAAAAGATTTATCAATATCTGTGTGCAGATTGTGAGTCAGAATATACTGTGTTGACTTTAAATATGTTGCCGGAGAAGGTTCAAGAATTGCATTTGAAATAAGGTTGGTAAATTCTCATTCCAGTGTTTGAAAATACATTAAATAGTTTGAAGCTTATAGTGCCTAAAGCTGGAGAATTAACTATCTTTTGTGTAAGTACAACATCTATAGTGTGTTACGAACCCCGTAACTGGGTCACTTACCAGCAAAGATAGAGAGGTCCGTTGAAGTCTAATGGTACTATTTTTAACAGTATTTGTTAGTAAAAATACACAAAAATAATATCAATGCAAACATACAGATAATATTCATCGTCAATACTAAATCTAAAAGTGCGGGTATAATAATAATAAGAAATAAGCTCTATCGTTGTCTAGGGGATAATGTATTGTCCGATGGAAATATAAAAGTCACTCAGTTCATTCAGGCTGCAGCCTTTGGTTGGAGTCAAGAAAGAGATTTTTAGAGACTTGCCAGCTTTTCCTTTTTATGATTTCGATCCTTCAAGAGTTCCGTTGGTGGCTTGTGGCTTGTCAGTCACTGGTGGCCTCTCCTTTAGCTAAGCCGTTCTTCCATGGTGAGGCCACCAATCCCAGGCAATGGGAAAGGACGCACGTGAGCCCCCCATTGGCTGTTGCTATTAAACGCTGTCACGGGATTTCTAGCGTTTCTACTGGTGCGTCTTAAGGGGTTGTTCCCCAGACCCTCTTTTATCCTTACTCACGGGATCTCAGATGTCAATCAGGTTGGGGATGATGCAATCCCTCAACCAGCCCACTCTAGTCATCCCCTGAGGGCTTCAATGAATAGTACAGTACTCAATACACAATTCCGTCTCCAAGAGACAATGGCCGTTATCCGTGTCTTTGTCTTGCTGAGGCCAGGACACATTCCAAAACCTTGAGGATTCTCTCTCATTTCCTGGGTCCCAGACCCGAATTAATAGCGATCTTGCGATTCTCAAAAAGGAGGGGGCTACTTTGTACCCTTCGGTCCCTCAGAGTTGTGGCACATTCGTAACAAGTGTATCAGCAATTATCATGGAAATCTTGATTATTAGGAAAACACTTGCATAAAAATTCTGTTGCTGCTGAATTGGACATCAACTCAGTTCTACATGCATCACCTCTGCTAATCAGTGCAAAGCCAGTGGAGAAGCATTTTTGAATCGTGAACCTACGTGGTACTTCAGTTTTTTTTGAGTTGATCACTGGCTGTAACTACAGTAGAAGATAATCAGTGGTGTTTTATTAAAAACCTAGAAAATAGAAGCAGAAATTGTACCTTCAAACCCACCACTTCATTCAATCATGGATGCTCTTCCACCTCAATACTATATTTCTAAGCTCCCCCATACCCCTTGATGCCCTTTGTGTCTGGAAATCTATCTGTTTGCTTCTTGAATGCATTAAGAGACTTGACCTCCACAGTCTTCTATGGTAGAGCATTCCAGAAGTTCACCATCTTCTGAGGGAAGGGATTTCTCCTCCTCTTGGTACTAAGTGTCTTGGTCTGTATCCTGAGATCATAACCCCTAATTTTACACTTCAAGGCAAGCAAACATCTCATGTTTAGTTTGCCTTCTCCTGTGCATTTTGAACATTTATGTTATGTTTCCAAATATTGTCCAAATCATCTATTTTATATTTTCATTTGCTGCAGATGGTAGTGAAAGGTTTTATTTGGCTGTCACTATTTGTTCTTGCTCCAGGTAATACTTTTATTCCCTCTTCCTCCTCAGTCTTGAAGAAAAGTTTTGGCCCGAAACGCTGACCATTTATTCATTTCCATAGATGCTGCCTGACTTGCTGAGTTTCTCCAACGTGTTGTGTGTGATACTTTTTAGTAGTTTCTCGTTATCATTTTGGAGCAGTGCACTTTAGTGGATGGAACTTCAGGACCTTCAGAAGCTCCGCATCTCAAATCGATTCCTACAGCTTTGCCAATACATGTTGAAGGAAAATTACTTCATCCTGGCTTAATTGTGGGCAATTTGTAAATGTAGGTTAGTTCCAAGTGTTTGTCTTTTCCTTGGATTATGATTTTTTTAATATATAAATAATTTCACTGCTTTAGTATTCTTGGTAAATTACATACCAAGGACAAACTGAAAAGGAGCACCTAATAGCTAAAATATTTTAATTCATACTTCAGTTTTTCAACCACCCCACATGTTAAAATTAGAGCACTTCACACATAAATTTAAATCCACTACATAATTGAATGTACTAAGTTGCAGATAATGTTGCTTTGCTGCAGAAAGCAAAACTGTTGCACTAACTCCTATTCAGCCAGTTATAGTTATAGTAGAGAACGCCACCACAACATTGTGGTTTCCTTTAGCCTTCTCTAATGTGACAATGCTGTGCTTTTAAAAGCCATGATCAATCAGACAATTCAATCAAGACCAGGATGTGTATCTAAATACACAAGCATTGTGTTTCAGAGTGTAAAATTATGGTTACATTTCTCCCTTGTTAGACGTCATTGGAAAAAGATGAGGAAAGAGCAGTCAGGTTAATTACTGCTAAGTATTATTGTATTAACTAATTGAGCATCCTGGTTTAAGGCCAGCTTGAAAAATCATAAATGTTGTAGTGTAGAAATTTTAAGCTGTTCAAAGTTGATGTAAACTATGAAATTAAATTTAAATTTCAAAAAATAGTTAACTGAATTAGGGAACTTAATATGTTGATTTAAAATTCCCAATCATCCTTTTGTATCTTTCATATGCTAACACTTAAAGATAATTGAACAAGTACAATGATATCCTTAGGTATGAGCCATTCATGTAGGAGCAAGATATTTTAGCCTGAGCATTGCAGAGGACCAGTTTTGAGTAGGTGGCTAAATGAAACAGCTCTCCCTCAGTTTAAGTGCCCCTTCTTCTATTTATCAGTATTGGAACCTTGACCGCCTTGCCCATCTCCTAACCAACTGATTGTGACCTGACTTTAGTGTTTCTTTTGACTCTTAAGGTGCCCCTCACCTCCTGAATGATAACCCTATGTTCCCTCACTGCCAGATCCTGTATACCCCACAAATCTACTCAATCTGACTCCTGTAGTTTTCCCCCACTTGTTCCACCTTCTCCACTTGCTGTCCTCCATTGCACAGAAAATGGAGCAAAGCCCTTCGCGTGCACTGATGAGGCAATGCCTGCCCTACTGCTCATAAAGCCTTGGGCTTTGTGTGCCATGGAACTTCAAAGCCACAGGTTCTTAGAAAATAAAAGTTGTTGCTTTACCGCATTTACACATTTCCATGCACTGAATTTGAAGGCACATACTCCCATTCCACTAACGAGTTCTGTGCAGAATGAATATGAGAAGCACGAGAAAGTCTGCTGATTCTGGAAATCCACAGTAACACACATAAAATGCTGGAGGAACTCATCAGGTCAGGCTCCATCTATGGAAATGAATAAATAGTTCAAGCTGAGAACTTTCTTCAGGACTGAAAAGATGCCAGAATAAAAAGGTAGGGGGAGGGGAAGGAGCATAGCTAGAAGGTGAAGCCAGGTGGTTTGGAAAGATATAGGGCTGGAGAAGAAGGAACCTGATAGGAGAGGAGAATGGAACAAAGGAGAAAAGGAAGGAGGAAGGGACTCAGGGCAAAGCAATAGGCAAGTGAGGAGACGGGAGAGAGCAGAGTGGGGAATATACGAAGAGGAGAGAGGAAGGGAATTTCTTTTTACCGGAAGGAGAAACTGATATTCATGCCATCAGGTTGGCGGAAACCAAGATGGAATATAAGGTGTTTTTCCTCCACTCTGAGGGTGGCCTTATCTTGGCACAAGAGGAGGCCATGGACCGACATGTCGGAATGGGAATGGAATTGGAATTAAAATGTTTGGAACTTCCACTTTTGCCGGATGGAGCAGTAGTGCTTGATAAATCAGTACCCCCAAAGTAGAATTCCACCAATGTAGAGCAATGCATTGGGAGCACTGCACACAATAGATGGACCAGTTTTTCTCTCATGTGAAATGGTGCCTCTCGTCCAAGGACTGTTTGGGGCTCTGAATGGAGGAGAAGGGAGGAGGTGAATGGGCAGGTGTGGCATCTAGGCCTCTTGCAGTGATATGAGCTGGGAAGGAGATGAGTGGGGAGGGACAAATTGACAAGGGAATCACGGATGGAATGATTATGAGAAATCTTTTTTCTCACTGGACAAGGATTCATAAGAGTCCATATCCACTGAGAAACTGTGGTGAAGACAGCTGCAAGGAATGACTGACTGATTGCACCCATATTGCACTAAGGGCTCCACCTGAAATATTGAACCACTAAAAGTAATATAATTCTTTCAAGAAACTGCTTGTCTGGGATCCTAATTAGAAGACAAAAGATAATGATATTCCATACCCAAGAAGCATTCATGAAATGATCTAAGCCTTATTCAAGGTATCAAGAAAAAAGGAGTGCACTTAGAAATAACATCCATCCACACTGGCCTCCCCACATCCATTAGAAGCCCATCAGGTGAAGACTTTGCTGCAACATACTGGCATCCATAAGCATCACTTGCACAGCCTAGACTGTCGAAGAGAGGTCTTGAAGTATAAGAGATGTTCGTGAGGCAGGTGATCAGTAAGTCTTCAATAAGTCCTCTGACGCAAATTTCAACCTGCAACAGAATGGCTGACCTGGTCCCCACGTTGACCTGTTTCATGGTGACCAGCTGTGTGGCAATCCTGCCCTGGATTCAACCTTTATATTAAACTGAGTACAGTATCTGAGCTGGTTTTAGTGAACATCAATTTAAGTGACTTTTTCAGTGTTGTATTTCTCATTCTGAAAGAAACAATCACAAGGCCAGAGTTAGAGACAGAAGAGACCAAGTAAAATTACTGTGTTTACTCTTCTTTAAAACTGTCAGAAGGATTGCAGTAAGTGCAATATGAAAAAGAATGTGGTATTATTTTCAGTGATATCTGTACCATCTACAAACCACGGACACCATTAGAGATGTTATGTATGCCCACATTCTGACTTCCATGTTGGGGAATTCTGAGCCCATTAGTGTGCTGAAGCTCATAATGTTAATACGCTGTCTTAGAGAGGAATAATGAGTGTTTTGCTATGTGCCTTCCTTGATGAAGTTGTTGGTACTGTGGTAGCAGGTATATCTGAATATTGTGGCTTAAATTAATAGTAAGTACATGCTTGTATTGTTGGGTGCAATACTATTAGGTGGAAGCTTTGATTGAGAATGTTGTTTTTGGGCGCTAGAGGTTTACATTTTGGATCAATGTGTGAGATTTGTGACATTCAAGTAACCTTAATATGCTGATTTAATATTAAATTTCTTAATGCACTTCATCCATCCCTTTGTGACTTTCCCCTTGTGTGGAACATCGTATAGTACAGGCCCTTTGCCCACAATGTTATGCTGACAATTTAACCTACTCCAAGATCAATCTAATCCTTCCCTCCCACATAGTCCTCTATTTTTTTCACCCATCTGCCTATCTAAGAGTCTCTTAAATGTCCCTATTGTTTCAGCCTCTACCTCCACCCCAGCAATGTGCCTTCCTTGCTCTTATCATCCTGTGTAAAAAAAAACTTACTTCTAAAATATTCCTTATGCTTTACTCCCATCTCCTCTGCACCCTCTCTAAAGCTTCTACATTCTTCTTATAATGATGCAAGCTGAACTGAACCCAGTACCCCAAAGTGTGGTCTAAAGTATAGAACTCAAATATGACCTCTTTCCAATACTGCTGGATTATAAACCTGGAAGGCTTTGGATCTCTCTGCTCTTTAACAAGATGTTCAGAGCTAAAATTATTTAATTAACATCCACCATAAATTACAGGCAAAGAACATCTCCACTTTAACAGGCAGAGCTTCAATTGTCATTAACTAGCTTCAACTAATGGAGGCCACTCTCAAAATTGGGCTCAAAGTTCATGTGTAAAAGCCGTAATTAGTATGGTAAATGCAGCTGAGTTAATTAGGTTATGATAGTGAATAAGAATATTGGATCGGCAGTGCAATAGATTAAAAATATGCAGATAACTGCAAGTCTGAAATATAAATGATGGAAACATTAAACAAATCATGCAGCATCTGTGAAAGGAGAAAGAGTTAATGCTTCAATTCATAGACCCTTCATCAGAACTAACAAAGAGAAAAAAGAAATTAGTTTTCACTAGCAGAGAAGGTGGGGAGTTTGAAGTTCAAAGTAAATTGATTATCAACATACATATATGTCACCATATACAACCCAGGGATTCATTTCCTTGGGGTGAGAGTGAGAGGAGTGGAAGGGTAGAACAATGGCAATATTTCTGAAGATTAGGGAACCAAGCAAGAATTGATTCAACTCTTACTTATTATATTTCTATCACCCTGTGATAGGTTCATGTTATCAGAGAACCTCTGGAAAGGGTGGGTAAATGTAATTAGATCACAGAGAAGTCATGATCTATAAAACAGCCCTTTAAGCCTATGTGACCCACTGCAAGTTGAACTACAAAAATGATGTGCAGTATTCTTCTGAAGAATGATTTAGGCTTAAAATTTAGAGTAATATATTAGTATGAGGTAAGGAATAAATGGATCAATTTTAGGATTGCAAGATTGTAGTCAAGTATTGCAATAACAGTTAATTTGATTCAAGGTATACAAGCTATGCCAAAAACTTGGATGTGAAGACTGCATGGATTAATGAAAGTGCAAGAATATAACCATATAGTAATTACAGCACAGAAACAGGCCATCTTGGCCCTTCTAGTCCATGTCGAACGCTTACTCTCACCTAGTCCCACCTACCTGCACTCAGCGTATAACCCTCCATTCCTTTCCTGTCTATATACCTATCCAATTTTTTTAAAATGACAATATCGAACCTGCCTCTACCACTTCTACTGGAAGCTCGTTCCACACAGCTACCACTCTCTGAGTAAAGAAGTTCCCCCTCGTGTTACCCCTAAACTTTTGCCCCTTAACTCTCAACTCATGTCCTCTTGTTTGAATCTCCCCTACTCTCAATGGAAAAAGCCTATCCACATCAACTCTATCTATCCCCCTAATGATTTTAAATACCTCTATCAAGTGCCCCCTCAACCTTCTATGCTCCAGATATAGTTGATGGATTATAATATGTGGTAAGAAGCATACCTTTGTACAGATTCAGAGGGATGTGGGTGCCTTGTACACAGATCAGAATATTAATGTACATGTACATCAAGTGATTAAGAAAAAACAAATGGCATGTTCACTTTTATTGTAAAAGTTTGAATAAGAGGAAGGAAAAAGGCAATTTTTAGGACTTTGGATAAACCGACTATTGTGCTGAGACTTTGGTCTCAGTGGTACCTAATAAAGTGGCCACTGAGTGTTTGTTCATGGTCATCTACTTCAAAATTCAATGTGTTGTATGTTCAGAGTTGCTCTTCTGCACGCCATTGTTGTACTGTGTGACTATTTGAGGCTATTGTTGCCTTCCTGTCAGATTGAATCAGTTCAGCCATTTTCCTCTGACATCTCCCATTTATAAGACATTTTTGCCCACAGAATCACCACTCAACGGATTTTCTTTTTTTGATTTTTGATGCAATTCTCTGTAAACACTAGATATCAACAGTTTCTGAGATACTCAAATCACCCTGTCTAGCACCAGCAATTATTCAATGGTCAGTCACCTAGATCACATTTCTTCCCCCATTCTGATGTTTTATCTGAATAACTGAACCTCTTGATCATGCCTGCATGCTTTTATGCATTGAGTTGTTTCCATATGATTGGCTGGTTAGATATTTGTATTAAGGAACAGGTGTAAAAGTACACCTCATAAAGTGGCCATTGAGTGTACTTGTCCTGATGCAGGTACAATGGATGTTCAATAAATTGGTTCCCAGCTTGGAGTGCTATCAAAACAGCTAAACTTTATCAGCAGAATCAGAGTTTGACAAGATGGAGAGAAGATTATCCTTGGCTGTGGAGTCTAAAACCGGGAGTTCTCATCTCTGTTCATTGAGTGTTTCAAAACTATGAGCAAAGATTTTTAGACAAGAAGAGAATCAAAAGGTGTGGGAAATAGGAAAGAAAGTGAAATGAAGATGTTCATCTATGCTTTCTACAGCTGGTGAGCAGCAAGGATATACTCCTAAACCTTTTTCATGTATAAGCAGATATGGAACATATTTGAAGGAAAATTCACATTTATAGAAGGAAATTATTTAATTCTTTAATCAAGGATCTTTGGTTGGTTTTGTAATTAATTGAAATGTTGTACAAGTGAATTGTGCTACCACCTTTAGTATTTTAATGCCATTTTTTTTTCAAATGGACTCAGTAGACAACTATTGATTTTGGACATCAAGACCTCAACATTTTCTAGTAACACAGCTGAGTTACTGAGGGACCCAGTGGAGTAAGAGTTTTAATTTGAATCCCAGTCCTCATCAAAAAGTATATCATTCTGAATTTTGAATTCCTAGAAGTGACTATATATGTTAAAAACACAAAATGCTGGCAGAACTCAGCAGGCCAGACAGCATCTACGGGAGGAGGTAGTGACAATGTTTCGGGCCGAAACCCTTCATGAGGGGGTTTCGGCCCAAAACGTCATCACTACCTCCTCCCATAGATGCTGTCTGGCCTGCTGAGTTCTGCCAGCATTTTGTCTTTTTATTTATTTCCATCATCTGCAGATTCACTCGTGTTGCCACTGTATATGTTAGTCTTTTAAGGCCGAAAGTGTCAACAAAGATTTGTGCAGCTTAAGATAGTAAGTGCCTTTTGATCCATTTAAAATGTTAGTTCTCCTGATTTATGACAGAAAAATTAAGATTATTTATAGAGTATTGCATTTGCACATTGAAGATACTTACTTGGGTCCATAGTAAAGTACAGGACAGAAGAAATTATTCAACTTATTTGATTAAGGGCTGCTTACTTGTTTGTGTATGAAGTAACTCAAGTTCCAGAAACATAAAGCAGATTTTATCCTTATTGTTCAATGCATACAGTCTAGTTATGAACAGTAGGATTTTTCTGTTTCACACTACTGTGTGGTATTATCATTAAAGCATGAAAAATTCATTAAAAACACTATGGCAGCTACAGTCAGTGGGTAGCTATTTAAATGAAAGTCACGTGCATGAATATTAGAGAGTTTTGCTATTAGTTTTAGTGTTTACTTTCACTTCTTTTTCTAGATGTTTAATAATAATATTAATAATAAGTTCTTTATTGACCCTGAGTGGAAAACTCTTCTGTTACAGCAACAAAATTTAAAAACACACTTAGCAGTGTGCAGACTTAAACTAATAATAACATATAGAATAATAATATACACAATAATAATGTACCAATATGCAAGAATAAAGCTGAGACTATTGTACTTTGATATGTGTTCTGCTGCATAGAGATGAACTGTTCTATGTACTTATTGCATTTGGGAGGAAAGATTTTCTGTAATGAACCTTATGACAGCGAAGCTGAATGAGTCTGTTTGAAAGAGTGTTCTGCTGCTTATTCAATAAGGTCTGCATTTTTTGTTTTTATTTTTGAAACCTTGTTTGCTTCAGCTGTAACAAGGAACAATTTCAAAACAGTTTTGCAAATCTAGAGACAGCCATCTCACATTTAATGTCTTAGACTTTCATCAGTTTCAATGTGTAACACAATCAATAACACATTCAGTCTGCACTCTGATTCATGCATGTAGTCCTCTGGGCTATTCATCCTGTTTTTTTTGCCACAGTTGACATGCTTATCTCAATTGCACATTATATCCTGTTCTATTACATTAGACATTAACTTTGGGAGGGCTTTTGAAGATGCTGTTAAGATTATCAAAGAATGAGTAAGGTGCTGTTCTGCTCTGTGGCTCTGCAAGAAGAACTTTGGTAGCCTGAATGCCTGGTACATCCTAAACAGAGTTTGCCTTGCAGTATACTGGAGGTGATGTATGGAAGTAGGTGCTGTAAGAGTGCTGATGAAAGAGACAAATAACATAAGACTGGAGCTTGGAAGAGAGTCCATTGATGTGGAATAACTTACATTAAATACATTCTTTCTGATATGGCTTGGGCACCATAATCTCCTAGCTGGCATTCCTATCATTCAATTGCAATGTTCTCTGACTCCTTACTGGTTAAACAAGTCACGCGATCCTGCAAGAAAGAGCTTGTGCAGGGACCCATTAATAAAATGACTGTCGCAACTAAACCACTTGTAAAACTGTTTTAAAAAAACCTTTAAATCAACCTGTCAGCAATGAGCAGCAGCATCCCAAAGCTCACAGTATTGTGTTTCATATGGGGAATGCTGCAGCCACATTGATGCTGCCCGCAGGAGGAATTTTATATTCAGGACAATCATAGGAGTGCAGAAATATTAGCTAGAAGATGATCAGAGGATGTTTAAATAACTCACTAGCTGCTTCTAGGGAACAAATTGAGATGGACAATAAATGTAATCATGCAAGCTATAACCATATTTGGAAAATTATTTTTTTAAAAATTCAAGTGCTACATGTCATCTTAAATGTAAGGGTTGACATGATGTCACAGGATCTGCTGGTCAGGGATGTAAGCAGAATTATTCTCAGTGATTTTAGTATCTTTTTGCAAAAATTGGGAGAGCAGTTGTCATCCTCAAAGTTCCATAAATCCTTAAAACAGTTCCTGTGGCAGGTAACAAATTAAACATACATTGGAAACAGATGTATCTTGGGAAATTTATAACAGAAATGTGGAGATTGGTTAGGGAGCACTGGCATAGGGTTCTGGATAGGTTTATCTGATTGAGGCAGGGAATAGCAGGGAGAGGAACCATGCTTGACAAGAGAAGTAGAACATCTATCAAGGGGGAAGAAGTAAAGTTACTTAAAGATTGGGAAGCACAGATCAGATGGGGCTCTTGAGAGTTAAGGTAGCCAGGAAAGAGCTTAAGAAGGCACTTAGGAGAACCTAAAGGAGACATGTGAAGGCATTGGGGAGTAGGATTAAGAAGATCAAGGATTTCTATATATATGTGAACAACAGGGGATGACCAGAGTGAGATAAAGGAGGAAATGTACCTGGAGTTGAAGGAGGTGGGGGGTGGTCCATAATGAATACTTTACTTAAGTATTCACCACTGAGAGGGACTTTGAATGCAAGGACAAAGTAAAGCAGTCTAATATGCTGGAACATGTTGACCTTAAGAAAGATGATGTACCGGAACTTTTGAAAATCATCCGTGGGGTCAGAAGCAATATACCCCAAGTTACTACAGGAAGCGAGGGAGGAGATTGCTGCAACTTTGGCAATGATGTGTACATCCTCACTACCCACAGGAGTAGTAGCAGAAGATTGGAGGGTGGCAAATTTTATTCCATTGTTCAAGAAAGATAATAGGGATAACCTTGGGAATTATAGACCAGTGAGTAATCAATCAGTGATGGGCAAAACATTGAAGAGGATCCTTAGAGATAGGATTTGTGAGCATTAGGAGAAGCATAGTCTGATTAGAGATAGTCTGCATGGCTTTGTGAGGGACTGGACATTCCTCACAAACTTTTTTGAGTCTTTTTGAAGAGGTGGCAAAACAAATTGAGGAATGTAGAGCAGTGGACGTGGTGTATATGAAGGCAGTCAACAGTGCTACCTGTGGTAGGCTCCTTTAGGTGGGATCCATGGAAAGCTTGCTGTGTGGCTTCAGAATTGGATTGTCTACAGAAGACAGTCTGTGGTACTAGGTGGAGTTTATTTTTGCCTGGGGGTTGCTGATTAGTAGTGTTCTGCAGGGATTTGTTATGGGATCCCCCGCTGTTTGTGATTTGTATAAATTACTTGGATGAGAAAGTGGAAGGGTTCCTTAGTAAGTTTGCAGATGACGATTGACAGTGTTGTGGATAGTGTAGAAGATTGTCATAGATTACATCAGAACAGTTATAGGATGCAGAGCTGGGCTGAGAAGTGGCAGATGGAGTTTAATTAAGAAAATTGTAAAGTGATGCATTTTGAAAGGTTGGACTTGAAGGCAAAGTACAAGGCTAATCATAGCATTCTTAATAGTGTGGAGAAACAGGGGAAACTTGGTGTCCATGTCCATAGATTCTTCAAAGTTGCCACAGAAGTTGATAAGGTTAGGAAGATATATGATTTGTTGGCCTTCGTTAGTTGGGAGATTGAGTTTAAGTGCTGCAAGGTAATAATGCAGCTTTACGAAACACTGGTGGACCCAAAATATTGTGTTGAGCTCTGGTTGCCTCATTATAGGAAAGATGTGGGAGCTTTAGTGCAGGCACAGAGGAGATTTGTCAGGATGCTGCCTGAATTGGAGATCATGGTTTATGATGAAAGGTTGTGCGAGCTAGGGCTTTTCTCTTTAGTGCAAAGGAATATGACAGGTAAGATGATAAGAGGCACCATTTTTCTAGGGCAGCAAAGAGGGCATTATCTTAAGATGACAGGTAAAGTATTGGGGGGGGAGGTGGGGAGGAGATGTCAGAGGTGTGTTTTTACACGAGAGTGGTAAGTGCATGGAACACACAGCCAAGGGTGGTGAAAGAAGCAGATATAGTTGGGATGTTTAAGAAGGACTTGAATAAAAGAAAAATGGAGAGCCATGTGAGAGGGATGTATTAGATTGATCTTGGAGTAGATAAGGTTATAAGGTTGGCACAACATTGTGGGTTGAAGAGCCTGTATTGTGCTGTACTGTTGTATGATCTTTGTATGGTGTTCAGGTTGGCCTTCTACAAATATCAATAAAAGTTAATACTTAGGTACAACAAGCAATTAGGAAGATATGGCCTTCATTTTAAGAGGATTAAAGAACAACAATAGAAAGATATTTCTGAAATTAGACAGGGCTCTTATGAGACTGCACTTGAAATATTGTCTGAAGATTGGGTCACCTTACCTAAGGATCAAAATACTAGTGATGAGGAACCCAACAAGAATTCACCAAGCAACATACAAAACATTTGGGAGGAACTCAGTAGGCCAGGCAGCATTAATGGAAAAGAGTAAGCAGTCAACCAGTTGAGCCGGAACCCTTCATCGGGACCCTTTTCAGCATCTGTGGATTTTCTCTTGTTTAAGAATTCACCAAATAGTTTCTGAGGATAAGAGGACAGATTGGCTTAAACACGTGTGAGTTTAGAAGAATGAGAGTTGTTCTCATTGAAATATACAAAATTTCTAAGATCTTAGCAAGTTGAAAGTTGGAATAATGTTTGGTGTGGTTTAGATGTCTAGAATTAGGAGTGACCATCTCAAAAAAAAAGGCAAACATTTCAAGACTAAGGTGATTCATCCAAGCAGAGGTGGATCTTTGAAAATCTTTAACCTTGTGGGGCTGTGGAGGCTGTCAGTGAGCTTATTCAGAACAGGGGCTGATAAATTTCTACACATTGAGAGCGAATGTGGTACTGGGCAGATGTATCTGCCATTCTGATGAAGGACCTTGGCCCGAAACATCAACTGTTTACTCTTTTCCATAGATGCTGCTGAGCCTGTTGAGTTCCTCCAGCATTTATGTTATCTGCTTCTATTTCTCATCTTATGTTTTTTGTGATGATATTTAAGAGAGTCTTTTCCAGTCTATTAGGAGAATATACATGTCCTCAAATAATCTGAGGTCATCATACAGTGTTTTGCCAAACTTGTTTAGCAAGATGAAATCCAGATTTAAAATCATATCCAAACACTCATCTGTGCTAGTAGCATGTTTATTTAATACATTAGTTCTGTTAGCGTTGAAGCATTCCCCTGAAGCCTGGCTTGATCTCATAATTTTCTGACTCAGGATGACTTGTAATGCAGTGGTTACTCTTTGACAATTTCTTATGTATCCCAAGACGCAAAAATGTGAATTATATTTCAAATTTAGATAGGGAAAGTCTCAGGATATCAGAACTTTTATTTTAAAGAAGGCATTGCATGTAAATAACATAGGATATCTAGTTTTCTAAAAGGCAGCTTTTATCCATAGGTAGAATATTAATCAAGAAATGTAATAATGGGAAATGAACTGGAGAAGTTGCTGATCCAGTTGTAGCCATCTCTCAGGAAAGTTGGGAAGTCAAGTAATCCGCCTTCTCAGCTCATATCTTGCATAGGAGATGAATTTGAGTGAAATGAATTTACAGAGTTAGTATCTAAAATCCAGCACTGTTGAGAGGTAGATCATGCTGGTATTTAGATTATCTCAGATTTTGGATTATGTAGAAATAAAGTCTGATATTTTTTTCAATTTTTCAAGTATTCTTCTTGTCAATTACTTAATAAATAAGGCTAAGTCACCACAAAGCATGAGACTGTGAACTAAATGGTGAAGCTGCAATATTTGTAGATAGCTGCACTTCTGAAAGTGTTCAATCTTTCAACATTTCCAGTTCTTGCACAACTGAATTTTTGGACATCAAACTTGTATTCTGCTCTGAGTATCTTTTTTTTGTGAAGATCAGGAAGGCGTCAAACAAAACTGATAGAGAAAAAGAAACAAAAAAAACGAAGAGAATTAAACTTTTGAACAGAATGGGAAGAAAACTGCTGAAGGTCAGACAGCAAAGGGGTAGTCAACATTTTGGGTCGAGGCCTTGCATCAGAATTGGGAGTGTAAATGGGAGTTGGCCAGTATAGAGTTGTGAGGGGGAGGGGTGAGCCAGGAGCAGGAAAGTAGTAGCTTGGTCTAGGTGAGGAGTAGTTGATGGGCAGATGGAGCCACATTCTGGATGGAAAGGTATCAGAGGGTAGGAAGTGATTGTTGGAGACAACAAAGGATTGCAAATTATGGAATCTGCTGAGAAAGGAAGGAAAAGAAGGGAATGTGTTAGAGGAGCTGGGTGGATCAGAATGAAAGAGAAAAGAGCAGAGTGAGTAAGAGATATGTGAAATTGGAGAACTGACATCATTCGGTTTTTGACTACCCAGACAGGTGCTGTTTCCATAGTTTGTGTTTGGGCTCACTCCTGCCAAAGGAGAGAAGGGTCATTGTTGGAATGGGGAGAGGAATTGGACTGGCTTGCAACCAGAAGCTCTGAATGGCCACTACAGATAGAGTGTAGGTGCTTGGCAAAGTGGTTGTGTAGTCTACACTTGGTATCTCCCATGTAGAGGAGGATATGTTGAAAGCACAGAATGCAATAAACAAGGTTTAAGGAGGTGCATGTGAATCTCTGCCTCCTCTAAAAGGTCTCTTTAGGTCTTGGAATGGTACAGGGACAGGTGAAGTAACTCCTGTGGATGCAGGGATAAGTAGAGAGAGATGAACGTATCAGGGAATTGTAGAGAAAATGGTTCTACCTTTCACAGGCAAGTAGTGTAGCTTTAATATTTTAACTCTGAAGCAACCAATGTAATTTTTCAGTTCTCAGAAGTACTGTTTGGAGAGATTGTTAAAAATTCGCTGGTATAATTTTTGCTGACAATTTTTTAAAAGTATTGATGTTCATGTCTGGAGTGAAACATAGAGGTTTAAAATGGTATTGTTCCAGCTGTACAAGTCATTAGAATCCTTGCTTGCAGGTCTGGCTCCAGAGACTGGAACACAGAAATTTAGTAACGATGAGATGTGAAACTGAGGCTATATCCATTTTTCAGTTGGAATGTGAGATTTTCCATGACTCTACTTTGAAGACCTACAAAGTTTGCTTTGCTGTTCTAGTTATAATGCAGCCTGGTCTGGAAACACCAACGCCTTCAAATGGAAAATTGTACAAAAAAATAGTGGTAGTTTACAGCACAGTCCATTCCTCTGCACCATTGAGCACATCTATATGAAGCATCGCAGGAAAGCAGCGTCTATCATCAGGGACCTCCGCTACCCAGTCATACTCTCTTCTTGCTCTTGCCTTCAGGGAGAAAGTACAGGAGCCAGGTTCAGGAACATTTATTACCCCTTAACCATCAGGCTGCTGAAACAAACGGGATAACTTCACTCAACTTCACTTGCCACATCATTGAAATGTTTCCACAACCAATGGATTCACTTGCAATAGTTTCAATAGTTCCATTTAATATCAGAGAAATGTATACATTATACATACTGAACTACTGCTTCTTTGCAAGGATTCTTCATCTAATGTTCTTGATATTTATTGCTTATTTATTTATTATTATTATTTCTTTCTTTTTGTATTTGCACAATTTGTTGACTTTTGCACTCTGATTGAATACCCAAGTTGGTGTGACCTTTCGCTGATTCAATTATGATTATTATTGTATTATGGATTTATTGAGTAAGCCTGCAAGAAAATAAATCTCAGGGTTGTATGTGGTGATATATCTGTATTTTGATAATAAATTTGAATTTTGAACTTTAATACTTCTTGCTCATTTAACATTGCCAAAACAGTCTGGTTGTATCACATGCTGTTTTGTGAGAGTTCACTGTGCAATTTTGCTGTTGAATTTTCTAAATTAAAATTAACAAAACTTTTAAAAAGCTTTGAAAATCTGAAGCTCTGAAATATGCTTATTATGCATGTATCTTTTTCATACTTGTTTTCTTTTAACTCTTGTAATAATGCATGCTGAATTCTTTAACATCCTCCAAAATAAATGTTAGTAGTTATAATTCAACCAATTATTATTATAGATTCAAACAAGAAGATGCAAGCGGAGTGCTGTGCAGAAAACAATTTGTGACTTAATGTTGTTACTGAAAAAGCACATGCAGAGACAGTAAATTACACAGTGGTTTATTTTTCAGCACTGTATGACTGAAAATGCATTTAACCTAGAATAAATCACATTCCTCAGTCATGTCAGTGGGGAATTAAGAGCTGTCTTTCCAGTTGTGAGTTTTAAAGATTTGCAGGAGTATTTGGAAAAAGTGATCATTAGGGTGCAGTATGTGTCACTAATGTGTTGCAACAGCAACTGTTTAAACCATGCTGCTTAGTTCTCTTCTCCTGAGAACTCATTTTGATGGTCAGTCACCGTACAAGGACATAAGATCTTATCATGCTGTGCTTATATGCATGCAAATAAATTAGTTAGCTAAATTGTTGGCCACATCCTGCACTGAAAGCATCCTCCACTACACACCACAAACTCATACCCTGATCCCACAGTCATGTATTTTCTTTGTCTGAGATAGAGTGAATTATCGGTGCTTCACTCATCCTGTAACTGTACTCCTCTCACTTCTTCCTGATGTCAATGTTCCCAATATATGACCTTCACCAATCTCCATAGCACTTTACCACTGATGCCAAACTCCCAGATCCCCATTCCCCTGGTGTCTCAGATACCCAGATTTCAAAGCTCTCTATTGAGCCAAGTACAAACATTTGTATTTCTGGCCTCCTTCTTGACTGCAAGATGCCCAAGTTCCCTCAATAGGCAGATGTGTCTGGTATCATTCCTAATTCTAATATCTCAGGATGGCCTGATAAAATCAAGATGGCACCACAACCAACAACAATGACCTGCAGACGGTTCATGAAACTACTAATTCCTCTTTTAAATATATTTCTACTATTAAACTCTGTGTGATTGGAGCCTGTAATTTACATTTTGATGCTGTGCTTTTGGACCAAGTATTTTGGCTCTTTTGCTGTCTCTGGTACAATTTGACAAGGTTGAGAGCGGAGTGTGCAGCCTACAAGCGGAGCACAAACCCATGATCGACTCCATACTTATCACCAATTAAAGCATTGAGCAAGATTGAAATGGATGAGGACAAGAGCAGAAGGCGAGCGGGTGTTCAGCACCATGTGTCTGGCCTGTCTCCTCCCTCTCGCTTGCTACTGCCAGAAGAAGGTGCAGGAGTTGTAAGTCCCACCCTGCAAGGATTGACCAGTGCTGCTCGTGGCTGTGGACTCTTGTGGTTCTTGAACATATGTTTCTGGATTTTGGTTACTCTTTTTGTGATTTTATGCAATTTGATTAGGGCACTTCAGTGTGGACTAGCTCTGCGGCCTGCAGTCAATGAAGAGCTATACTGAACTGAACTAAACACAACACTCCTTGACTGTTTTGAGGACTCTACGGTGTGATGTTTAATATTATATATGTTGTTCGCTCGCTTTTAGCCGTTTGCACTATTTACAGACTCACAAGTGAAGTGTTGCCTCACCTGGAAGGACTGTTTAGGGCCCTGAATGGTGGTAAGAGATGAGGTATAGGGACAGGTGTAGCACTTACTCTTGCAGGGATAAGTGCCAGGTGGGGGATCGGTGGGGAGGGATGTGTGGACCAGGCAGTCACGGAGGGAACAATCCCTGCAAAAAGCAGAGAGGGGTAGAGAAGGAAAGATGCGTGGAGGGAACGATCCCTGTGAGTCACTTGTGAGTCTGTTGGGGTAATCTATTGCATCCAGTGCTCCCGGTGCAGCCTCCTTTACATTGGCGAGACCCGATGCAGATTGGGGGACCGCTTCGTCGACCACCTACGCTCCGTCCGCCACAACAGACAGGATCTCCCGGTTGCCACTCACTTCAACTCTCCTTCAGATTCCCATTCAGATATGTCCGTACATGGCCTCCTCTACTGCAATGGTGAGGCCAAACTTTGGTTGGAGGAACAACATCTCATATACCGTCTGGGTAGTCTCCAGCCCCTTGGTATGAACATCGAATTCTCCAACTTCTGGTAATTCCCTCCCTCCCTCTTTCCCCATCCCACCTTCACTCAGTCTCCTTTTCTAGCTGCCTATCACCTCTCACGACTCTGCCTTCTTCTACTAACCATAGTGCTTTCCCCTTAGATTCCTTCTTCACCTCTCCTGCCTGCTTCCCCTCCCCCACTCCTTGATCTTTCCTATGATTGGTTTTCCACCCTCCCTCCACCTTCTTTATAGGGCCCCTGCCCCCTCCTTCTTTAGTCCCGACGAAGGGTCTCAACCCGAAACGTTGACTGCTTCTTTCAATGGATGCTGCCCGACCTGTTGGGTTCATCCAGCTTTTTTGTATGTCTCAATGGTCATACATACAATCTCCTCCAATGTCTTCTCTCTTTTCGGCCCTGCAGTAATTTCAATAAAAGAAACCCTTGTTCAACATTTATTAGCTCCAACTCCAACATGATGTGCTCAGTCACCATTGTTTGAAGTACACGAAGAAACTCTACACAGTGGCATAGAAACTAGCGTTTTGGCGGTTAATTGCAGAGCGATGCAGGCACACCAACACACAGGTATAAATGCTCACAACGACGCAGACCACATACAAAGGCTGCGGCATAGGCTACTACGCAGAAGTATAAATCAGCCTTTATACCGAGACAGTTCCATTATAGTATAGGTTTTGTCTTTGGGCTCCAGTTCATTTTGGAAAGGGCATTGATTGACTGGTTAACCTACCTCTGAAGACAGTATCAGGTCATAAGCACACATGTGAATTAGGTGTAAAAGCACCCTTTTCATTATCCTAAGTCTCAAATCACAAGTGCTAATAGATCCAATTTCTCGGCTCTTCATTGTATTGATGTCAGTGACTAGTTAAGTCCACACTAGACCAGATAATTTTGAAAACACCAGTTTCGCGTAAAAATGATTGGCGTCCACACTATGCGTTTTTAAAAATATCTGTCCACATTAAAATAGATATTTCGACAAATCTCCTCCTACTGCGCATGCGCAGAACACATCTACCGAAAACAAGAGATACGTTTGGTGTTGAATCTCGCTGTGAAAATGTGTGTTTATGCAGTTACAGACTAGAACGACTTAAATGATGGACAGCTGTTGGCTCTCAAAAGTAAAAAAAAAACAAATACTGGAGCGTATGGAGGCAACCGACAGGGTGTTCACAGACGGTATGACCCAGCTGACGATGAACACTGAAAAACTGACGAACTCCTTTGCATTAATAAAACCCCTTGTTAAATGTTTAAAGCATGTCTGCATCAGGATTATCTTGTATTTCCATACAATGTTACATTAGGCTGCTACACATCTATTGTCAGAGAAGTAATTGCGTAAGTAGGTAAACCACCTTCATATGAGCAAGGACAGAAAACAGGGCAAATTTAGTATACTTACTTATTAAGTTATGGGTCAAAGTATTTGGTGAGTACATTTCTGACTTCAGTCTCGTTGCCATCTGTTCTGAAATTGTTAGGTTGAGTGATCATTTCATAACCACAGGTGGGAATGGGAATCTGAAAAGGGTAAGGGGTACGTGTAGAGGGGGTGGGCGAGGGGTAAGTGTAGCAAAATATGTAGACAAGACAAGAGAGAGGTACGTCATTGGGGAAGTAAGGAGAGACAACTAAAATAAGGTGCCAGGCCAGATGTGGGGACCACAGGGAAAAGGGAACCTGCGACCACAAGACAATGTGCTTGGCAAAGTATTTTGAGGATATCCATTTCAAGTGTTTTGAGGTGCGTCAGTATTAATTCTAGGTATTACGCTTTAACCTTTGCTAATTCTGAGTATTTTACATACTTAGTTATGCAATAGCCAATCAATTGATGAATTCGAATCAGTAACCATATTTGCGAATGTAGTGCCCTGCTTTTGGGTATAGGTATGACCTTTGTAAACCGACAAATTGGGAGTTGGCTACCTTACACCCGAAGTGCGTGGGGCTGCGAACTCCTATCTGAATAAAAACTGTTTCAGAGGTAGTTTTGTGTCTCTGGTGTTTTTCCTCAACTGAGCAGGTAACAGTTACAGGTTGACAGTTGCATTCAAGAAAACAATGAAATGGCGCGCTACCATCACCATCTATTCCGGCACATCATGACAGCGTTTTTAGATTTCTCCAGTTACCCCGTCCATATTGCTCTGGCCAAGCAGGGTTTTCAAAATTACACAAAATTACTGAAAATCTCCGGTTTCAGGGGATGAAAACACCGTTTTAGTGTGGACGGAGGGTAAAAACGAAGAGAAAAAGCTTCAGTTACAGATTTATCCAGTGTAGCGTGGCCGTAGCCTAAGGATGTGGCCCCAGATCCTTGAAATTTCTTTCGATCAGTTCAAACATCAGCATTATTACTAGTCTCTGTAATTCAGTTCTGAAAAAAGTTTATTTGTGAAGAAATCTAATTGATTATCTTATCCAAGAGGACTGAAATGCTTGCTTTACTACAATAAAATGGAAATTGCAGTTTTAAATTCGTTAATTTAGAGAAATCACTCATAATCTTGTTGTGGCATTACAATATTGAAAATTAAGCAGAAAATCAAGGAATGGATTTTTTTAGTCCCTCAAGAAAACTTCAGTCCTTCAGCAATTCTGCAACCAGTTCTTAGTCAAAAAAAACTCAACAGAATCCTGTGTTTATACATTCTTTTCTTTCTACCCTGACTCCCTAGATTGAATGGAATTTTGAATTCTGAAGGTCAAGAAGAGTTTGTGGGGACTACACTGGCACCTTTCAATTCTTTATTTGGCTGTTTTGGTCCTAAAATAACCAACTGATGTGTTAATGAGGATTTAAGATGATCGTGTTTGGGAATAAAAATCATTGACTCTTTATTCTTTTGCTACAATCACTTGCTATAAAAATGTACAAGATAGAAGCTTACATCTGTGCAATAATGTTGAAAATAATGTGTTTTTGTGCTTGATTCCATCAGTTGATATGTAAATACTAAATACATAACACAAGACACTAAACTATGTATGGAATCCTGTGAACCGGTGGTTATATTTCTAAATGTCCAGAAGATATATTGCCTTAGTAGTATCTAGGTTATGTTGCTATTAATATAAGTTTTCAAAAGTCTATTTTAAAAAATATTATTTATATAGATGCATTGCTAATTTAAACTTTAAGGCCTGGAATTGGTCTACACATGGTGTTGGATTACTCAAATTAAAGCTCAAATTACAGGGGCAGGATGCATATACATATTTTTAGATAGATTGACACCATGTATTACCAATGCTGGGTATCACCACAATTGGGTGTCAAATTATAATACACATACAAACTTGAACTAAAGCCCTGGTGCAAAGGATGTCTACGCCAATGTTCTATGAGGACTTCTACCACCAATCTTCTATCAAGCATTCATCCTAATGCATGTTCACTAGCACAAGAGGTCTTGCACAGTAAAAGTTAGAGTAAGTCCATCTTATTTACTTTTTACCACCAGTATGGAAAAAAAAATATGTTAGGGAGAAGATTGAAGGTGGTTAGGGCACTTTAGAATTCACCACCTGTCATACCGTCTCCCTAAACTTTCATTCCTTCTACCACAAGCTGCAGTGCACATGAGTTACATTTAGTTACTTAACTAGCATGTGACCTCTATCACTAAGAACAAGGGAAGCAGGTGCATGGGAACACCACAATCTGCAGGTACTCCTTCAAGACCACCCTGATTTGGAAATAGACCATTCTATCTGGATACAAATCCTGGAACTTCCTATCCAACAGCACTGTGGAACCACCTTCGGCAAAAGATTTTATCAAATGACGCATCTCTTGACATCTTGAAGAAAGTGGCTCAGCACCATCTTCTCGAGCAATTAGGAACAGGAAACAGTGTTGACCTTGTCAATGGTACCCAGAGCCTGAAGCTTTGAAGCAGCAAATTATCACACATTATTTGTAAATCTAAAGTAACACATACAAATCTAAGTTTAAATAAATCTAAGGCAACATGAGTGAATCTGCAGATACTGGAAATAAATAAAAACGCAAAATGCTGGCAGAACTCAGCAGGCCAGACAGCATCTATGTGAGGAGGTAGTGACGACGTTTTGGGCCGAAACCCTTCATCAGGGTTTCCTACTGATGAAGGGATTCGGCCCGAAAAGTCGTCACTACCTCCTCCCATTGATGCTGTCTGGCCTGCTGAGTTCTGCCAGCATTTTGTGTTTTTAAATAAATCTAAGTTTTGTTTATCTGCCATTTCCTATTTATCCACAACATGTTCAGTCTTCAAAGAATTTTTACTGTTTCCTTGTTACTTATAATATTTCTTTTTCTGAGGTCTGACAGATTCATTAGTCTGATTACCAAGCACTTATGCAATTTATTTTATTCCCAGAATTAATCATATAAAATTCGATTTTAAGTGTGCATCACACAATGTTAGCTCTGTATGAAGTGCAATGGGAGTTTCAGAAACATAAGCACGAAGTACTCGTCAGTGCTTTGCAAAAAGCAAGTAACATAAGATTTATAAATTACAACGAGAAAGGTCATTCCAAAATCTATATGACTTAAATCTAAGTTGATCACCATTGTAACTTTTTTGATAACTTGCATTGTGGATCAGAAGCATCAAAATGTGCAAATGTTTCATTACATTTGATGGAAAGCATCTTGCTATAGCACACCAGGCAATTTCAGAATTAAATGTAAACTGGTCAAGGGCATCCCGAAGTCCACAGAGTAATACTGCATCTGGTAATGAGCACTTTCTCCAGTGCTGACATTCCACTAGGAGCTTGCTGAGGCTGTGGCTGCAACTTGGGTGGATTAGGGACATTAAGCAGGAGACATAGACTTGCCCGTTAGCAAAGGGTATACTGCCATTGAGCCATTGCACACTAATTGGACCTCCATGCTAAAACATATTTGCAAACTCAATAGAAACCTTAAGTAGTATGGAAGGTTCACAAGGAAGAGCTGGCTACCCTCTACATTTGCTGCCCACGCCAGCCTGCTGTCCAACTACACCAACTAAAGTACAGACATAATAACCATCACCAAAGCACAAGGATGGTAGTGGCATTCTTTTCAAATGAATGTATAGCAAGTTAGCATTCAACAAGTTGTGGTCTCACTTAGTAAATCTTTCATTCAAAGTGAGGAATGTGATCAAGTTAGTGAGGATGCGGAAACAGTTCAGAAGAATTTTGCCTGGACTGGAGGGCTTTAGTCGTAAGGAGAAATTCAACAGTCTGACACATTTTTCTTTCTTGAATGACAGAGTCTATGGTGTGACTTTATAGAGGTTTATAAAAATATGAGAGGCATAGATAGGGCAGATGGTCACAATCTTTTTTCCAGGGTATGGAAGTCTAAAACCAACATTAGGTTTAAAGTGAGAGGAGAAATGCCTAACAGTCAACCCAAGGGCAGGGTTTTCAAGCAGAGGATGGATGGTGGTATCTGAACAAACTGCCAAAGGAAATAGTAGAGGGAAGTCCAATTACAGTGTTTTAAAAAAAGAATTTGGACAGGTTCACGGATAGAAAAGATTTGGACGGATATGGGATTAGCTTTAATGGGCGTCTTGGCTGACATGGAGGAGATGGGTCGAGGGACATGCTTCTCTGTTGAATGACCCTTTGGAAACAAATTTATCATTATTCCATTCCAATTACCTTTTTGTATACACTCAAAATCAAAGTTGTCACTAACTTCTAACACCAAAAATAGTTGGAGCACAATTTATATTCAAAGTTTCTACTTGGTAGTCAGTAGCTGTTTTATATCAGACTTCAAGTTATTTGTTACTGGATCATTATGTAACAAAGTACTATACTATCATATTTCTTTCCCATTTGTGGCCTCCTCTCCAAGCAACATGCTGGGTGTGAGACTGCTTTTCAAAAATAATTTGAAACTTAAAGCTGAGGCATGTGAGTAGATCCTTCTCTGCAATTTAGACAAGACATGATGCAACAAAGTTGACTTCAATAACTTAGCACCAGGTGTGACAATAAATTTCCTATTATTAATATATTTCTATTCTATAAATTTAGCTTGGGTTGGTCTTCAAATGAGGGAAATGAATAATGACAAAAATATTATTGTATATCTTTAGTCTGCATAACAAGACTTAAAAGTTCCTCCAAGGTACTTTAAACAGCCATTGCACAGATTACCAGTAACCTTCTGATTATAAGCTTCACTATGTATATTTAATTTACGATTGACACCTAAGACATTAAGTGGAAAATATGAAGAATCGAAGACCAGGGCTAGGTGTTGCAAATGACATGCAGAGGCAAGTTGTTAGAGCCTGATCTTGTTGAGCTGCTTGGAGATGGGGCCTTAAGAAAAATAGTGCATGAAGACTTGGATATTTGTTAGAGCAAATTTGGTGGCCAGAGATCAGAGCGTCCTAATGGGATGGCCCTGTCTGAAGATTGAGTCTGGCAGCAAATTAAAATTTTATTTGTTTGTTTCACAGAGTGTACTTGCCTTTCTTACCACTGACTCAGCCTGCAAGTTAATCTTGAGGGAACCTTGCACTGGGACTCCCAGTTCCCTTGGCACCTCTGATTCGGAATTAACTCCTTGTTTGGAATATAGCCTACACCTTATTCCTTCTACCAAACTGCAAGACCATGAATTTCCCCATACTGTATTCCATCTGCCAACATTATAGAATCATAAAATCAAAAACCTTTTTCTTTGAAATTGCATTGCAGTTTGATTATTCTTAGCTATCACTGTTACTATCAAATATGTCATTGCAAAGAAATCATTAAGAGTTTACTTTGAAGCCAGTTGATAATATTCAAGAAGGGAAGTAAAAGCCATGGAAGATCATTGATACAGATCAAAATGTTTATACAGTATGTGGTTCTGGAAATTTAGAAGCATGTGAATATTCTAATATCAATCTGCACCATTGTCATTTTTCAAATGCACCGAGGAACTTGGCGTACACGTTTTAAATAAATTATTTACAAGTAAATTTCACACAGGAAACATTCTGCCATTGACTGAACCTTCTGCATCTATGAACATAAGCCATATAACACAATTTTAATGAATGGGTGATAGGAATAGTTATTTTCATGTACAAAGTAAAAGATTTTCCTTGTCTGTGCGTTATAATGTGAATATTATTATTAAGTGGCTCTGAAAGTAATTGCTAACAAAGGAAAAATATATTCTATTTTTGTTAATCATGTTTATTCGGCTTTCACAGCTTGCTGATTTTGTGGTATTAGCTCCTGAAATTATATAATTGCTTCATATTTTTCTTAAATTCACTTTTTTATGCTCATTGACTCATTATTAATTTCCAACATTTCAGACGTGTTTTTAAAATTCATTCCCATGATTGGGGAAAGCTGCAAAAAAACCAGTTTAATGATGCTGATATGTTATCTATGGTATTTCATTTATTTAGTGGTACAACAAAGAGAAGGCCCTCCTGGCACTTCAAGCCACAGCAACCCCACAACCCCTATTAACCCTGACATGATCACAGGACAATTTACAATGACCAGTTAACCTACTGGGTACATCTTTGGACTGTGGGAGGAAGCCAGAGCACTTGGGAAAAACCCGCACATTCCATGGGGAGGATGTACAGAGACTCCTTACAGAACAATGCTGGAATTGAACCCTGGAATGCTGCAAGTTGCAATAGTGTCACACAATCTGCTATGTTACCGTGGTGCCCAATCTGTATCCGAAGCAAAAAGGCTATTTCAGCTGTTCACATTTCCCTCCTTTGAAATTCTATTCTCTGGTGATATAATGTAAGTGATCTGCACAGTGCAAAACTTTAAACATCTGAATTCAAAAATAGCAGTGGGTTTTGTGATTTAGTAACTACTTTTTTTTGGTGAATAGAGTTTTTTTTGTTTCTGTTTGGAGGTCAAATGATGGAATGATTAGTGTTCAGGGTCAGAATAGCTTGAGTGCTTAGCAAGAATGATTGTACTTAACCAGTACAAGTTGATCACAATGGCTTAGAAATGTGAATTTGCAGTGCGATTAATTTCAGCATGCATGACTGCAAATGGATTTTGGATAGAGCAAAACATCACAGCAAACATTTCTGAAATATTTTGTGTTGCTCTGAAAAATTCCTTGGGCACTCTTCAGTGGGAGTTGCACATGCGCGTCTTTCACAACTTCAGCATCAAACCCACATCATTCCATAAACTCTGCTTTTTTTAAATTAGGAAACTACATCGTGTGGAAGCAGCCACTATTGGTCACTACTGGAACCTCACAAAAGCAAGTCCCATAATTAGCTTCTAAACTTAATTCCTTACTTGGAATATCATGTGCAAGTCTGGCTGCCCCTTTACAGGATGTGGAGACTTTGGAGAGGATACTAAGGAGGTTTGCCAGGTCATTGCCTGGATTGGAGTGTATTAGCTGTAAGGAGAGTTGGACAAATTTGGATTATTTTCTCTGCAATTTTGGAGGCTGAGGAGCTGGCATGATAGAATTCTGATAAAATTCTGGGAAACATAATAATAATAATAATAATAATAATACTTCTCATACAGATTATGTAGTTCAAAGTGCTCTACAATGGGACAAAGTACAAAAAAAAATCAAAATTAACTTGAAACTAAAAGACAGAAAGAAGTTAGTTCAAAGCAAGGTTAAATAAATAAGTTTTGAGCTACAATTGTCAAATGAGTGTGTGTTCCTTATAGTTTTAGATATTGAATTCCACAGTTTGAGTTTCATTCTAAAAAGCTGACCTGCCCATTAATCTTTTGAAGCAGATTTTTTAAAATTTAAGAGACCAGTGGAAGAAGTCCTGAGAGCACAAGCAGGATTATAAAATGAAAATCTGTACCCCAGTCCCAGACCATTAAGAGCTTTAAGAACAAGTAAGAGATAAAGGTAGACATATATAAGGTAGAAAGACCTTTTCTCAATATGGAAATGTCAAAGACCAGAGGGCATTGCTTTAAGATGAGAAGGGTAAAGTTTTTTCTTATGTGTAAAGTGATAAGCACCTGCACTGTGCTAGATGCAGATATGTTTAAGTGACATTTATTTCGGGGCATGAACAAGCAGGATGTGAAGAGGTGTATGCTGTGTGCAGGCAGATGGGTAGTTTAAATTGGCATCATGGTCAGCACAGAAATCATGAACTAAAGGGCTTCCTCTTGTGTTGCATTAATCTGTGTTCTAACCTTACTCATCATTAGATAAATTTGTCAGCTCCATCTTGGGTACTAGCCTCCATAGTATCCAAGATGTATTCAAGGAGCGGTGCCTCAGAGAGGCAGCGTTCATTATCAAGGACCCCCATCACCCAGGAAATGCCCTCTTCTCATTGTTACCATTAGGAAGGAAGTACACAAGCCTGAAGGTATACACTCAGTGATTCAGGAACAGCTTCTTCCCCTCTGCTATCTGAATCCTAAATGGATGTTGAACCCTTGAACTCTACTTCAATTTCTTTTAAATGTTATCTCTGTTTTTCTGCTGCTTTTAATTTAACTATTGTGTGTGTGTGTGTGTATATACATATATATATATATATATATATATATATATATATATACACACACACTTACCGTATATTATGTACTGCATTGTACTGCTGCCACTAAGTTAACAGATTTCACAACTTTGATCATGGGGATAGCCAGGGGCTTTTTTCCAGGGCTGAAATGGCTAATACAAAGGGGCATAGATTTAAGTTGCTTGGAAGTAGGTACTAGAGGGATGTCAAAGGTAAGTTTTTCACACAGAGAGTGATGGGTGTGTAGAATGCACTGCCAGTGACAGTGATAGAGTGGATACTATAGGGTCTTTTAAGAGACTCTTAGATAGGTACATGAAGCTTAGAAAAATAGCGGGCTATGGGGTAGGGAAATTCTAGGCAGTTTCTAAAGTAGGTTATATGGTCGGCATAACATTGTGAGCTGAAAGGCTTGTAATATACTGTAGATTTCTAGGTTCTATGCTCAATGATAAAACCTGATTCTGATTCTGATTCTGATCAATCTCATCGCCTTCCACCAGTTCCCAATTACTGACACCTCATTGTGCCAGGCTCTGATCACCACCCCAGTATCTTCTAATCACCTAACTCACCAATGTCCTTATGAATCAGGCTCCCAGATTTTCCATTGACCATATCTTCAGTGCTTTATGTCCCATTTGATGCTGACAGTCCTTGTACTGTTGCTCACTAGAGTTGTCCAGTGGCCTGGTGATTGGGAGGCCCAAATCACCACTTTACAGCCCTGTCCCACCATGTCAACATGCATTCTCACCAGTCCACAAGCACTGATCCTTCAAAGGACAATTCCCAATCTTTTGGCCCAACTGTTCTCTGTCCTGCATGGTGCAATTTCCTTTCGAGTGCTTCTCAGTGTAATGCTTCAGACCCAAAACTGAAACAGCTGTTGTCATTCCATACAATAATCATATGCCTGCAACCATACCAACGCACTCTAATTTGTGGACTGATGTTCACAGACATACCTGTTGTTTACGTGAGTCCAATTTTTGGATGCAAGTTAGCTTTCTCAGCATTCATTCAGATAATTGTTGTCTTAAGAACTAACCTAAATTGCACATTCTATCTACATCTTTTCCTTATTAATATGATAACACCATTTTATCTTTTTGTAACAACAGCCAAACCTTGAACAAACTTGCTGTGTTCTTCTGTTTAAATTTTCACTTCTTAAGGTTTCTATGGAAGTGGCATATAATCTCCTTTAAAGTGCAGAGAGACATACATATGTTTGTATGGGCGTCATCTGTAGCATTGTCCTTATTTATATTGACATTGGATTGTACGTTGATTTCATAGATATAATTGACATCCTTCTATTTCAGTGAACAGAGCATCTGCCAAGCACGTGCCTCGGTTATGGTCTATGATGATTCAAGCAAAAAATGGATTCCAGCCAAACCTGGACAACAAGGATTCAGCAGAGTCAACATCTATCACAACACCTCCAATAACACCTTCAGAGTTGTTGGAATGAAATTACAGGACCAGCAAGTAAGTAGAAATAATTAACAGTCTTGACAGCAATAAGAATTGATTCAGTCATTTTTTGCAACAAACCACATAGTGTTCATGGATTATTTAGGAAAACTTCTCTAGTAGTTTGACTGACTTGCTCATTTTATGCTAAATTTGCAGAGGAAAGCTATTTTGTGGCTGCATTTTATCATTTTGGACTGAAAAGCAGCCATTGGGAAATGATCTGATATACTCCTGCTGATGTCTAGTGTACAGTGGCTTTTCATGCAACAGAAATTGGCTGCTGAAGTGTGTGACTTGTGAACTGCATTTTCACTCATGGTGAAACAAACATCCTCCATCCCTCCCTACTGCAGGTTCTATTGCAGTTGTGCAGGGCCTTGGTGAGACCGCACCTGGAATATTGTGTGCAGTTTTGGTCCCCTAATTTGAGGAGGAACATTCTTGCCATGGAGGGGGTGCAGGGAGGGTTCACCAGATTGATTCCTGGGATGGCAGGACTTTCATATGAGGAAGGACTGGATCGACTGGGCTTGTACTCGCTGGAATTTGTAGGATTGATGGGGGGATCTTATTGAAACGTATAGAATTCTGGAGGGATTGGACGGGCTAGATGCAGGAGGATTGTTTCCGATGTTGGGGTGGTCTGGAGCAGGGGGGTCACGGTTTAAGGTTTCTATGTTTCTCCCCCACCCCACAGGAAAGCTGACAAAAAAAGATAAAAGAGTTTTGATATTTTGTCCACAGCCTCTACCAAACTCATTATTCGTTCTCCACTCATTTTTATTCACAAATATGACTGGTACCACCTTTATACTATGCAGTAAGTGTGTGAGGCTGTGATCATAACCCCTTGCACCCCGCAGTGCCTTGGGGCTGCTTTCAGAAATGGAATCCACCCAGAAATGGAAATCAGACATCACATAGGAAGATATGACCAGGCACATATAACAGGATTTGTCCCTCCTTCCCTCGCTCCAAGGCAATCTATTGAGACTGCTTTCTTTGGCTATGGAAAGTGGGTCTTTAATATCTGTCTTGCTTTCGGACAGTCAGTGTGGTATATGATGCGGCAGCTGGTAAACTAGTGAACAGCTGCCTCAGGAATCATGCTGGTATCATTTTTACAAGTAAATCTGGTGACAGCCACCTTGATACTTTTTAAGCCAGCTAAAATAGTCTTGATTTTTTTTTGTCAGTTAACAAGTTGGTTGTTAGCACAGCACTTATTGAGGAGTTAGAGTCCATTTACCACACAACTGTGAAGATCTTTCCTTTCAAAAACCATTACAATATGGATTGACATTGTGAGTTCAAATTCCATAGGGAGATGGATACTCACAGGTAAAACTTATGAAAATAAAATCATATATTATCTGTCTTTTACTTTTGAAAATAATTGAGGGAAAATTCCAGGTTATTAATGTGTTATTTATCTAATCAGTCCCCACAAGTTCCATACTATTAAAAACTGGTCGTAATATTGAATTGAACATTTAACCACCTCTATCTATGCAGCATAGAAAGGGACCATTCTGTACATATTTTTCTATGAGCATGCTGTTGTGCAGTAAGTTGCTTATTAACATTTTGCACAACTATTGTAACGCTGTCTTAACCTTGTTCATTAATTTTAGCAGCAAATGCCTTAGTGTGATTTCACCAATTCAGTCTGCTGCTTCCTTGAGAAAGCACCAAATCTGCTCCAGCACTCTATCCAAATTGTGGCTGGTTGAAGCTGGCATTTTGCCATGATATGCCCTGATGGAGCTGCTCATTGTTGGTTGGATTTATTATCTTCTGTTGTCCTGGAGCAGTTATTAATCAAAATGGCAGCTCATTTTTCTGCTCCATTTTCAAACAGAAAGAATAATTGAATGTTGTGTTTAACATTTTACAGCCTCACACACTTGAAAATTCCACTGAATAGTTTGATGTCAGGTATGAGAACAATGTGGCTCACCATCTAAGCTGGTTGACTGTAATCAGAGACTCAAAGCAGAGGATATTAGGCTGGAGAGGAATGGCATTTGTTCACCATCTGCCGATGAATTTAGAGGATTTTGCAGAGTTAGCATTGGAGCAAAAATGCACCTCTTCTCTTTAAATCAGATTTCGTTTTTACTCATTTGTTCTAACCATGCTGGAGAAGAGGGAAAATCACTGCTGTTCTATAGACTATAGACTATAGACTATGAGCTTGTAGTCAGGTTTGTGGCGTCCTTGAATATTCATTGTTAGGGTTGCCAAAGATAGTAGTGGATTTCATCGTCAGTGTCTGAGAGATGGCTCATGAGAAATGAAGCGTGTTGATTTAGGTTGTGTCATGGATCTTGATTGTTGTGAAGGGCAAGGATCTTTGATTTCCAAATGTTTAGCGTAAGGCCCATACTCTCATATACTTGGGTTCCTCTGTTGTACAAAGTAATTCAGCCCACGATTCATATCAATGTTTTCAGTACAGACCTAGTTATAATTTAGACTGGAATTAAGCAAGGCAATTCATTACACCAACTCTATTTCTCAATCTTCCCTGCTACCTAACCTCCAACACATTCCATTGAGCTATAGAATGTGCAGGAAACTATCCAAGCTTCACTGCTTCAGCTCTGAAACCATTCCATTCAGCCTCTAGTCATTGAGTTACAGTAAGCAGACAAAGGTAGTCCATCTGCATACTAGGAGGCTGAGATCTAAACCATTGTAAATTATTTTGCTGAATCATGCAAGTGAAGCTAATTCCACAATGCTTTTCTATCCTAATTTAGTGTTATTCATTATCTAATATTCATGTAGTTCTCAGAATTATCAGTTCTAAATCTTGTGAGGAGAAAGTTCTTGTGACACTTTCCTTTGCTTAAGGTGTGGAGCCCTACTTCACTGACTGCACTTTCAAACTGATTTTATACAGCCTTCTCCGTACTGAACCTTGGTCTTTTCAATAGGGTACACAAATGTACAGTAGCTTTACAAGCATGATATATATTTGAGATCTAACATACTGGTCCCTTATTGCTTAAAGATAAAATCATAATGATAAAAAGATTAAACTGCTGCTGTGCATGTACCTATAAGCCTGAAAAATATGTTCATCTAGATTGGTGAGTCCAACATATGATCCTAAAGAAAACTTTAGGTGTCAGGAATACATCAAAACAGATGGGAGAAACTGAAGGAATGGAATGGAGACCTTGAAGAAGCAGAAGGAGGAAGTACTGTCAAGGTGTGTTTGTAAGTATGGGAACTTCACCACTCTAGGGGTTAGTATATCTAATTCCATTGCAGGTATATTTCAATATAGCAAACTTTTTAGAGCTTGTTCACTACAAGCTCATGGAATTACAAACTTCAGGCTTTCCTTCCAGGTGAAAAATTGATTTTTCTTATCGCTTCTAATTTAACTTAGAGCATTTAGTGCTCTTGATATGGTCTCTTCTACATTGGGAAAACCAAACATATTTTTGTTCAGTCCACAAGGATAGCACCAAGCCTGCCATGTTCATTTTCCATCCTATTCGTACTTGGACTTATCAGCCTTTGGTATCTTGAATTGTATCAACAAAGCCCATTGGACAACACCTCAATTTCTGAATTAACACCTTACAATCTTAGCAGATTCAACATCTAACTTAACAATTTCAAGTTGTCTGGAAAAGTTCAAAGTAAAATTTATTATCAGAATACATAACATGTTACTACATACAACCTTGAGATTCTTCTTTTGCTGGCATACTTAGCAAATCTGTAGAACCGTAACTGTAAATATCAGGAACTGTTAACTGTAAACAAGCTGGGCAAATGCAGATATAAGTAAATAGCAATAAATAACGAGCATGAAATAACATGTATAACAGAGTCCTTAAATGATTGTAACTATCCCCTTTTGTTCAAGAGCCTGATGGGGTAGCAGAGGTGTGGTTGTGCTTTCTTCACAATAATATTTATATGATGATTCTAAGGGAGGTCCTCTGAGATATAGTGACACACAAGAATTTAAAGTTACTGACCCTTTCCATCTCTGATCCTCCAATGATTACTGGTTCATGGACCTCTGGTCTCCTTCTCCTAGAAGTCTTCAATCAGTTCCTTAGTCTTTTTGACATTAAGTGAGAGATTATTGTTATTGCACCACTGAGCCAAGTTTTCAGTCTTCCTCCTGTATACTGATTCATCACCCGCTTTGATACAACCCACAATCAGTGCTGTTGTCAGCAAGCTTATATTTGGTGATGGAGCTGTACTTAGCCACACAATCATAGGTGTGAAGCAAGTAGAGCAGGGGACATTACAGCTTTCTCACATTGCAGAATTTGTTGTTGCTCTGTCTTCTTCCCTGCATTTTTATAATTTGTTAAAGATGGGACATGGAGCTTTTAGAAGGATGTAGCCTCTTGTGCTTTGCAGGCAAAATATTATGGAATAGAGCACCGAGAGACCAACCCTCTAAGAACATGTAATCTGTAGCACGTATGAATAAAGAAGTATTATCATCTCTGGCATTTTGAAGGTTGATTCTTCATTTCCAATCAAAACCCCCAAATTCAATCCCCAGGATAATCTGCAGCTGAGTCACCAATAGATATTTAAATTGTTCCTGGCACATATAGCATATATAAAAAACACATTCAAACTAGGTTAGCTGATGAAGGGGTTGACTGCCTTACCCTGATTGGAATTCTTTGTTTTCTTTAAAGTATGGAAAGGTAATAGTAAAGATCAGTTTATAATTTTCATTTCAATAGTGCTATAGCCATGAATGTATAGACTGGGTAAGTGGAATGAATGTAGAGAGATTCCTTTACTTACATACTTACATCTTTGCAGTGAGTGGTGGACCAATTGTTTAAAGAGAGAGAGAGAGAGCTTAGCATTAGTCGGGGACAAGTGTTTAAAAAAGGAGCATTTCCCAGGGACTCAGCACATTAGTGGTGGACCAATCAATTCGTAATTCATTAGCGGGAGCAAATAAAAGTAAAGCAGGGTCAAAGCAGAGCAGCCATTGTGTGAGGGGACCAGTGTAGGAGTGGGAACTTGAGCTTTGGCTCAGGAGGCTTTGGCAGGGAGGCACAGGTAAGTAGCAGGTAAGGCTGTTGTAGTGGTTGAATAAAAAGTCAGTAAATTACAGCTAATTAAATAAAGTAGGGATGATAAAAGATAAGCTGATGTGCTGCAGCTGCATGGTGTGGGAGCTGCTGGAACCCATTGTGGTTCCTGAAGACCACATCTGCAGAAAGTGTTGGATACGTGAGGAACTCAGGCTCAAAGTTGATGACCTGGAATCTGAGCTTCAAACACTTCAGTAAATCAGCAGTGGGGTGGGGTGGGGGGAAGTTACCTGGATTCTCTGTTTCAGGAGGTATTCACACGCATTAGATCAGCTGCCTCAAATTCGGTCAGTGGTCAGGGACAAAAGGGTGTGACTGTGAGTGAGGTGGGTAGTGGGGATCCAAGAGACAGTGCTGGAGGAGCCTCAGCCCTTGAGCTTGTCCAGCAGGTCTGAGATTCTTGCTCAAGGTGTGGATGGAAGTGGTGGCTGTAGGAAGGATGAGCAACCTAACTGTGTCACCAGATTCAGGGAGCCATTCAAGAGGAGGGAGAGAAGAGAAATGTGGTGGCAATTGGGGATAGTATAGTCAGAGGAATAGACAGAATTCTCTGTCGTGAGGTTAGAGCATCCCAAAGGCTGTGGTGCCTGCCTGGTGCCCGGGTTCAGAACATCTTATCTGACCTGCAGAGGAATTTGCAGTGGGAGGGGAGAGATCCAGTTGTCTGTGTTCCATGTGGGTACCGATAGCATAGGTTGAATGAGGAAAGAGGTTCTGCTAAGGGAATTTGAATAGCTAGGGACTAAATTAAAAAGCAGAACCAAAAAGGTGGTAATCTCTGGATTACTACCTGAGCCATTTGCAAATTGGCATAGAGTCAAGAAGATTAGAGTTAAATGCGTGGCTCAAGGATTGGTGTGGGAGAAGTGGGTTTGAATTCATGGGAAATTTGCACAGGTATTGGGAAAGGAGGGAGCTGTACCAATGGGACGGGCCCCACCTGAACTGCGATGGGACCTGGATCCTAGTGAATCACATAACTGGGGTTGTGGATAGGGCTTTAAACTAAATAGTAGGGGGGTGGGTTCAACAGATTGGAGAAGTATGGATACAATAAAAAAAAGAAAAGTGTGAATAAAGATTAAAAAAAACAAAAGATAAAAAAGAGAAAAGAGTGAAGACAAGTCAAGTGCAAAAGAGTAAAAGATTACAAGATTTTAAAAGCACAATGAGTGTAAGGGCACTTTATTTGAATGCTCGTAGAATTTGAAACAAGGTCAGTGAACTTGTGGCTCAAATCAGTACAAAGAGGTATGATTTAATGACCATTACAGAGACGTGGTTGCAGGGTGAGGAGGATTGGGAATTAAATATTCAAGGATATCAGGTAATACAGAAGGATAGGCAGGAAGGTAAGGGAGGTGGGGTAATGCTCTTAATTAAAGATGAGATCTGGGCAATAGTGAGAGGCAATATAAGATCTAAGGAGCAGAATGTTGAATCCATCTGGGTAGAGATTAGGAATAGTAAACAGAAAATCACTGGTGGGAGTTGCCTGTCGGCCACTGAATAATAACATTACAGTGGCACAGGCAATAAACAGAGAAATATCTGAGGCATGTAAGACTGGAACAGCAGTTATCATGGGGAACTTCAACTTGAACATAGATTGGGTGAATCAAGTTGTTCAAGGCAGTCTTGAGGAAGACTTCATAGAATGCACCCATGAAGACTTTCTTGAACAGCGTGTTACTGAACCTACAAGGTAATGTGCTATTTTAGATCTGATCCTGTGCAATAAGACACATAAAATTAGTGATCGTGTAGTTAGGGATCCTCTTGGAAAGAGTGATCACAGTAAGATTGAATTTCTCATACAAAAGGAGGGTGCAATAGTTCAATCTAAAACCACTATTATATCTAAACAATGGAGAATACAATGGGATGAGAGGGGATTTGGCTTGTGTAGACTGGGAACACAAGCTTTATTGGTGGGACATTTGAGGAACAGTGGAAGACTTTCAAGGAGATTTTTCACAGTGCTCAAGAAAAGTATATTCCAGTTAAAAACAAGGACAGTAAGGGTGGGGAGAGCCAGCCTTGGATAATTAAGGAAATAAAAGAAGGCATTAAATGAAAAGCTCGTGCTTACAAAGTCGCCAAGAGTAGTGGGAAACTGGAAGATGGGGAAATCTTTAAAAAGCAATAAGGTACTACTAAGCAAGCAATAAAGAAAGGGAAACTAGATTATGAAAATAAACATCATAGAATATAAAAATGTTTAGTAGAAGTTTTTATAATTATATAAAGTGGAAGAGGGTGGCAAAAATGAACATCGGTCCCTTGGAGGACAAGAAGGGGGAATTGATATTGGGTAATGAGGAAATGGCCGAGGCTTTGAATGACTATTTTGTGTCAGTCTTCATGGTGGAAAACACATCTAACATGCCAAAGAGAGATGTTATGGATGCAATGGGAGCTGAAGGCCTTGATACAATAGCTATCACTAAAGAGGAAGTGCCGAGCAGAGTTGTGGGTCTGAAGATAGATAAGTCCCCTGGTCCTGATGGAATGCATCCCAGGGTACTGAAAGAAATGGCAGAAGTTATAGGAGAGGCTTTGGTGATGTTTTACCAAAATTCTCTGGACTCTGTGCAGGTCCTGGCAGGTCCTGGAAGATGGTGAATGTCATAAAAGGATGTAGGCAAAAGGCAAGTAACTATAGGTCAGTTAGTTTAACATCTGTAATTGGGAAAATGCTTGTAGCTATCATTAAAAAAGAAATAGTGAGGCATCTGGAAAGAAATGGATCCATCAGGCAGACACAGCATGGATTCAGCAAAGGTAGGTCCTGTTTGACAAACTTACTGGAGTTCTTTGAGGATATAACAAGCCCAGTGGATAGAGGGGAACAGATTGACGTTATTTACTTGGATTTCCAGAAGGCGTTTGATAAGGTGCCAAATAAAAGATGTATCCATAAGATGAGGATGCATAGAGTTGGGATATTGTTTTAGCATGGATAGAGGATCGGTTAACTAATAGAAAGCAGAGAATGGGAATAAATGAATGTTTATCTGGCTGGCAATGTGTGGTGAGAGGTGTGCCACAGGGGTCGGTGCTGGGCCTGCAACTGTTCCCGATGTCCATTAACGATCTGGAAGCGGGGACCGAATGTAGTGTATCTAAGTTTGCTGATGATACTAAATTGAGTGGAAAAGCAAATTGTGCAGAAAATACAGAGAGTTTGCAGAGAGATATAGATAGGTTAATTGAGTGGGCAAGGGTCTGGCAGATAGAATGCAATTTTGGTAAATGTGAGGTCATCCATTTTGGAAGGAAAAATGAAAGAGCTGATTATTATTTAAATGGTAAAAAATTGCAGCATGCTGTTGTGCAGAGGGACTTGGGAGTACTTGTGCATGAATCACAAAATGTTGGTTTGCAAGTCCAGCAGGCTACCAAGGAGGTACAGTAAATGGAATGTTAGCCTTTGTTGCTGGAGAAATTGAATTTAAGAGCAGGGGGTTAAGCTGCAACTGTACAGTATACTGGTGAGGCCGCACCTGGAGTACTGCATGCAATTCTGGTCTCCTTACTTGAGGAAGGATATACTGACTTTGGAGGCTCGCCGGGTTGATTCCAGAGATGAGGAGGTTAGACTATGAGGTTGAGAGTGGTGAATCTGTAGAATACTCTACCCAATGAAGCAGTGGAGGCTACCTCAGTAAATATATATATTCAAGGTTGGATCGATTTTTGCATGGTAGGGGAATTAAGGGTTATGGGGAAATGGCAGGTAGGTAGAGATAAGTCATGACCTCATTGAATGGCAGAGCAGGCTCGACAGGCCAGATGGCTTACACCTGCTCCTATTTGTTTATGTTCTTATGTTCTTATGATTTTTGGGGCCAAAACTGTTTGGCTATTATGCTCTTGATTCAAAAATGATTCTTCATCAACAATTACTTAATAAATGACACATTGACAATTTTCACTGCAGTTAATCTAAATATATCCTTCTAACTAATTATTCTGGAGTTATGTCTAAAAATATATTTAGAGGATTTTTGGTAATGATTCAGACAGTGCCTTCTGTTTGTGTGTGTGTAACAAGGACATTCGAAGAAAAATAATGGGAAGCCTTCACATTCCTTGGTAATGTCCTTATTATGTTGAAGGCCTTTTTGCCTCAACATTCCTATTTAAATATGTGTGTTTGATAAATGTGTTCCTCTCCAATGTTCCTCATAAATGAAGAAGATTCATTATTTCATGTGTATTAATAGAGTGAGCATTTCCTATTTAGTGTGCATTTTCTGTAAATGAAGTTACATTTTCACAGAACATGTATAAACATTGCAAAAATCAGCAATGTTATTTATGCCTGTGGTTTGGCAAAGGTCACTGGAATGTTGCTGTTTTATTTATGTATGTTTACAATTGCATAGTATGTTTATCTGAACAATATTTTGCATTTTTTAAATTGTACTAAGTACTCCAGAAATCATTGTTCAATAAATTCTCTTATTGAACAGAAAAACTCACAAATCTAGTAGATTATTTAAATTCTTGGCAAGAAGACAATTTTTTGATATTTCCTTTACAATTATGTGGAATATGCCACTGTAGATTAAAGTGGATAAAGTACTGTGAAGCTGTGATTCCACTTTAAAGACAAAAATAATTGAAGGAGCCAAAAATGTGTAAAATTGCGGGTCATTACTGACTACTGGACTAAATTTTCATCGTTGCTTGACTCAGCCCTCCTGTGGTCCTCTGCTTATGCCAGCGCTGGAACAACTGATCCATTTGGGAATGGTTGCAAAATTGCTGCCAAATTTTGAAGTCAATACAGAGAGTGCCAGTTTGAGTGTATACAATGCCAGAGAGGTAGTGGCTTATTTTACTAAATTCTATTATATATAGCAGGATCTTTACTCACCAGCACAAGATATATTTAAGTTGCCAAACTACATAATGATTGTAGATGTCAATGGGATTTGGGGAACTGAGAACATACCACTTCTAATGTATGGTTCTGTGACTTGGAGAACTACAGTTTGCTTTGGGGAAATATGCATAGAAAAATGTTGAGCCAAATGTTCAGATGTTCCAAAGCTCGCTCACAGTGTTGAATAAAGAAGGATGGAAATGAGTGATGGGCAAACATTTAGCAACATTGATTTATCTCTACAATCTGCTTAAACTGTAGAGCAGTTGTGAATTTAAAGGAGATGCCAAAGAACCTTTGCAAGTTGTTGCCAGTACATCCTTTATCATATACACAACAGTCCCTGGTGCCTGTAATGGAGAAATTAGATGGGTACATCACTGAATGGGTTTGGGTTGCATTCTCCAGGTTAGTAGTGAATTTATGGAGTGCTATTTAAGTACTTCTGAGCCAGGTAAGTGGAAAGAATAGCTGACACACAAATCTTGAGGAATAGTTAAGCAATTAGCTGTAAAATGGAAGACCTTACAGCAAGACTGCAGTGCCAGAGGGACATCAGGGACTGTTATGTATTCTGCTTCATAGAAACATGGCTCACTCTAGCATTCCCAACACTGCAATCCAGACTGAGGGTTTCACCTTTCACCACATGAACAGAAAGGCAGCATCGGGTAAAGATATAGGAGGCGGTATTTGCTTCATAATTGATCCTTGTTGAGCATAGATGTGGCAATTCTGTCTCTGTCCTCCTCCTCCAACCTGGAATATTTGAGTCAAGTGCCGTCTGCTCAGCCTACAGTGGAAGCTCTCCAGTGTTATCCTGGTAGTGGTGTACATTCCACCCCTGGCTGACATCGGTAGTACTGAAGAAGCTAAGCTTTGTGATAAGCAGTCATAAGACAATGTACCCCTGATGCCTTTGGGGGTCCACAACTAGGCTAGCTTGAAGAAGCCTCTGACAGGCTACCACCAACATGTCACTTTGGAACCAAAAGGGACAACATATTTGATTACTTTTATACCACCATCGAGAATGCCTACCATGCCATCCTGCACATGCACCTTGGCAAGTCCAGTCACCTGAGTGAACTTCTACTCCTTGCATATAGGCTGAGACTGAGGACCCCAGCACCAATGGAGAGGATGACAAAGATATGGCCATGGGAGGCAGAAAAGTGTTTACAGGACTGCTTGGAATTGGTGGACTAGACCATATTCAGAGATTCATCTATGGATCTGAATGAAGAAGTCACAGACATCATCAGCTTCATGAAAACTTGCATGGATGCGTGTGTGCCTTTGAGAACCTACCAGACATACCCATATTTGAAGACCTGGATAAAATGGGAGATGTGCAGTCTGCTGAGGGCTATATCTGTAGTGTTCATGACTGGCAATCCAGAACTCTACAAAAAGTCCTGGTACATCCTACAGAAGGCCATTGTGAGATCAAAAAGACAATTCCATGTGAAATTAGAGACACAATTGGGTGCATGACAGCTGTGGAAGACTCTGTGTGCCATGACTTCCTATAAGGCGAAACCTAACAGCTTCCATGATTCTTCACTCTTTGATGAGCTCAATGCGTTTCTCTTGCATGTTTTGAAAGAAAAAAATAACATACACCCACGTGAATACCCACAGCTTCTGATGACCTTGTAATCTCTGTCTCAGAAATTAACATCAAAACATCCATTAAGAGGGTAAAGCTTCAGAAAGTGACAGGTCCCAATGGTGTACTTAGTAGGACACTGAAAACCTGTGCCAACCAACTAACTGGAACATTCAAGGATATCTTCAACTCTCTGCTGCAGTCTGAGGTTCCCATCTGCTTCAAAAGAGCACCATTCATACCACTGCCCAAGAAGAACAGGGTAGGCAGCTTCAATGACTATTACTCATATCTGCTGTGATGACATGCTTTGAGAGGTTGGTAGTGGCTAGAATTAACTCCTGCCTATGCAAGGACCTGGATTCACCACAACAAATCTACAATAGGCACAATCTCACTGGTTTGCCACCTCATTTTAGACCGCCTAGACCACAGCAATATATATTCCAGGCTGCTGTTTAGGAATTACAGTTTAGCATTCAACACTATCATCCCCTCAGTACTAATCAACAAGTTTCAAAACCTTGGCTTCTTTAACTCCACCTGAACGGGATCCTCAACTTCTTTATTGGAAACATCCTCTCCACATCCACTTCATCTCGACCTTTCAATGTTCAGTAGGTTCAAATGGACTGCTTTGCTTTTCTAAATTCCTGTGTGTACAGGCCCAGAGCCATCAAACACTCCTCATACATTCAGTGTGGATGCGGTTTCCTGCTGTAGAACTCTTTGACCCTGGCACAAGTGTCTCTGGATCAATAGCTAGCAAAAACAGACTAGAGGATTTAATTAAGTTGGTATGTAACAATCCGGCCATACAAATATCCAACAGTTACCAATGAGGCAGGACTTAAAAAGCTGTCTGTACATTCATTGAATTTAGAATTCAATATTTTGCGGCAATAGTACAGAGCAAAACATGAAAATTACTCTGTTACAAAAATAAATAAATAGTGTAAAAGATGAATAATGAAGTATAGTCATAGGTTCACAGACCTTTCTCAAATCTGATGGCAGAGGAAAATAATCTTAAAACATTGAATATGGGTCTTTTGGCACCTATACCTACCACCCCCACTGCCAGAGTAGTCAGGTGAAGATGGTATACCCCTACATGACGAAAGTTCTTAATGATGGATGCTGCCGTATTGGGACAACACTTATTGAAATTTCCCTGATTGCAGAAAGGAGGGTTGAGCCCATGATAGAACTGCAGTTTCTTATGATCTTGTGGGTTAAATTCTCCATATCAAGCTGTGATGCAACTAGTCATTGGGTATATTTGAAGTGGATGTTGATAGTCTTTTGATTAGTTAGGGCATTCGAGATTACAGGGAGAAGATGAGAATGGGATTCAAAGGGAGAATAAATAGCCATGATTGAATGATAGAGCAAATGCAATGAGCTGAATGGCCTAGTTGTGCTCCTATGTCTTATGATCTTATGGACAAATACCTAACCTAGTCCAATCTGCTTGCATTTGTCTCAAATTAGAAACTTTTCAAGCCCTGAAAAATGGTCTCAGCTTGAAACATTGACTGCTTATTCATTTCCATTGTTGCTGCATAACCTGTTGAGTTCTTCCAGCACTGTTGTGTGTTTTGCTTAGGAGGAACTTTGATGTGTCCCAGAGTAATCACCTAGAATGATTTCTTTATATTTACCTGAACTATTTTCTCTGTAATAATAAACATGCTAAGGTTAGTTACAAAGAAAAAACAGCTTTAATTTAAAGTAAGGTAAAATAACTATCTTAACCTCAGGGAGATGAGCTTTTCATTTACTTTCAGAGAGATCTACTCCAAGAACATTCTGAATAAACAAACCTACTCATATGATGCACTGAATATTGCATTGATATTATAGTGAGGTCATAGGTCTTATATATTTTTCACCTCAAAAATGATAGAATACAATCACAAAAGCAGTGTAAAAACACAGCGTCCTTCAGTTGCAGTGGCAACTGACTGTTGTTCAACTGATGGGATCGGTAGCTAGTCATTGCATCTTGCTTTTAAAATTGCAAGCATTTCATAGAACTACTGGAGGCTTGTATTTCAGAACAGTGCTCAATTTAAGGCTTTTCATTCAGATCAGTCAATTCCTCAGTAAAATATATAGGCTGTTCTGCAATGGCCCATTAGTTCCTCTGTTGGACAAGTTCATATGTTCATAATGCATGGGGTTTTGGAGTTCCACAGAGACCTCAATGAATTTGAGGTCAGCTGATCTCACATTCATTAATGTCCCTCTCCCTGGTGAACACAGAAGCAAACTATTCATTAAGTACCTCCTCTACTTCCTCTGCCCCCAGGCATGTGTAATCTCTGAGCTCAGCCCCGATCTCACTGTAGTCACCCTCCTGCTCTTCACGTACATATAGAACATCTTGGTATTTTCCTTAATCCTAATCACCGAGGCCTTCTCATCTCCCCTTCAAACTCTCCTAAGTTCATAAGCTTTTTCTTGGGTACCTTATAACACTATGGTGTCTGATTTTCTGCATTCTAAATGTGAAGTATGATTCTTGCTTCCTCTTGACTAAATGTTCTACCCCTGAACAACCATGAGACAAATCTTTCCAAAACCCCACAACAACCCTGTTATTTTTACACTGTTACTATTTTGCACTGCCTCCTAATCTAATCCTCAGTGTTTTATGTTTCTGTTGGGAGGTGCAGGGATCTATAGAGCAGGTGGCATGGTAGAGTAGCAGTTAGCATATTGTCTTACAGCAGCAGCAATCAGGGTCTGAATTCCCGCCATTGTCTATAAGAAGTTTGTGTATTTTCCCTCTGACTTGAAAACTTCTACAGATGTACCATGGAGAGAATTCTGACACTGTCTGGTATGGGGTGTGGTTGGGGGAGGGGGTCTACTGCACAGGATCAAAAGAAGCTACAGAAAGTTGTAAAATCAGACAGTTCTACTAGCCTCCTAGGTATTCAAGACATCTTCAAAGAGTGGTGCCTCAAAAAGGTGGTGTCAATTATTAAGCACGCCCATCACCCAGATCATGCCCTCTTCCCATTGTCACCATCAGGAAGGAGGTACAAAAGCCTGAAGACACACTCTTAACGATTCAGGCACAACTTCTTCCCCTCTGCCATCAAATTTCTAAATGGACATTGAGCCCATGAACACTTCCTCACTTATTTTATTATTTTTATTTCTGCAATATTTAAATGTAACTATATAATATAAGTATATATATTTACTGTAATTCATTTATTTATTTTCTATATTATGTATTACATTGTACTGCTGCTGCTAAGTTAACAAATTTCATGACATAGACTGGCGATGATAAACTTGATTCTAATTCTATAACATTCCCTCTGGCTGCTCCCAATTTCTTCCCACATATATTCCAAAAGATATACCAGTTGTGAGTTCTGTGCATGCTATGAAAGCATGAGAAGCCTGGCAATACTTCTGTATTTTTCATTGCATGTTTAGATATTTTGATAAACTTGTGATGAATAAAACTAATCTAAATTCTATTTTTACAATATTCTCAATAGAGTGATTACTCCCTTCCTGTTTTTGACTTCCATCCAGACTGACTCAGAAGACAATCTCTCCATGATATCCTCCCATTATGCAAATCTGTGATACTATCCCTGATTAGCAATGCTACACCACACCCCACTACCAACCTGCTTGCAAGGACATTGGTTCCTCTCGAGTTTAGATGTAACCTATCCCTTTTATACAAGTCACACTTTCCCCAGAAAAGATCCCATTGATCCACAAATCTGTAATCTTGTTCCCAGCACTATCTCTTCATCCTCACATTTATTTGTCTGTCACACCTTCCTATTCTTACCCTCACTGGTACATGGCACAGGTAACAATACAGAGGTTACTAGAGGTTCTGCTTTTTAGCTTCCTTCCCAACTCCCTATATTCATTCTTCAGGACCATATCTCTTTTCCTAGCTATGTAATTTACCATGCTTGATGGATAAAAGGGTATCCTACACAGTACTGAGGCAGTCCTCAGAAATACATCTCCAAAATTGCAATAAAAGCAACTTCTTTCCTCCATTGTTTCACTTTCTTTTTGTATAGCAATACTGGAAATTCAAAGCAACACACACACACAAAGTGCTGGAGGAACTCAGCAGGCTGGGCAGCAGCTATGGAAAAGAGTAAACAGTTGACATTTAGGTGTTTGTGAGTGCTGATGAAGGGTCTCAGCCCAAAAAGTTGATTGTTTACTCTTTTCTATAGATGCTGCATGACCTGCTGAGTTCCTCCAGCATTTTGTGTGTGTTAGTTTGTTCTTGAATTATTTCTTCTTTTCCCTAGTTTTTCTCTTAAACAGTTAGCCTTCCGGATTACCATTTTATAGCTGGACATGATTAATGAAACATAATGGATATCCAAAACACATCCACCTGAGGCAAAAATAAAACCTTTTATTTTATACTTTGCCCTCCCTTTGATGCTCTCTCTGTTGCAAATAGAATGAATACGTTCTAGATTTACATCTACCCTAGGAGAAATCTTTTATGATAATGTTGACCATGACAACCATAATCTATGCCATAAGTGATAAATATTTATGTATTAAAAACCTTTAAACAAATTGAGGGTGCATTAATATTTGCATTAAACACAAATGTAAACAACTAATCATGTTATTGGTTGTGTAAATATGAGTGGGGTACTTGTACAATTCTACAATGTAAGCAGCCTCAGGGAGTACAGGAAATCATTCAGGATTATTTAAAAGTAGAAACTTTGGGAAAGGGCTGCAATTGGGAATTGGCTATGAACAGCAGTTCAGATGGATCCCATTTTGACCATTGGTAAGTCGTGAAAGCACCATTTAAAAAAGCAGAAATCGACAGCATAAAATATTTTAACACTGAGAAAGCTGGCAGCTATTTGCATGACTTCTACGAATAACTGGGTTGTTGGTTGGTAGATAGCATGTCATGCTGTGAATATATTTAAGCACTTTTGCTATTAGATTATCAGATTTCCATGGATGATTAATATAATAAGTTATAATATAAAAGGCGTATTAAATCATCCATGCAATGTATTTTTTTTAAATGCTCAGAAAAGAAGCAAAACTATTTTCACTTAATGGGACTCCTTTGTTGGTTATGCTACCACAATGATTCTATTACAGGAATAGTTATCAGGAGGCCTGCACATTTATCCAGAGATTTGAGTTAAAAGCCAAACTTATAGGATGAATATACTATTATCAGTAGTAATGACTGTGAAATTACCACACTGTCATACCATATCATCTATAGCATACTCTCTCGGGAAGAAAATCTGCTGAACCTATCCACATTGGCCTAAAAAAGTGGATTCTTAGAGACAAGATTTGTAAGCATTTGGGGAAGCATAGTTTGATTTGAAACAGCCAACATAGCTTTGTGAGGGACAGATCATGAAGAAGTGACAAAACATATCAATGATGGCAGAGCAGTGGATTTGGTGTATATGGATTTTGTTAAGACATTTGACAATTTTCCTATGGTAGGCCCATTCAGAAAATAAGGAGGCATGGGAACCAGGGAGACTCGGCTGCATAGGTTCAGAATTGCCTTGCCCACAGAAGATGGAGGGTGGTAATAGAGCACATTCTGCATGGAGGTCAGTGACCAGTGGTGTTCTGCAGGACCCCTGCTCTTTGAGATTTTAATAAATGACTTGGATGAGAAAGGGGGAAGGTGGGTTACTAAGTTCGGAGGTTAGTGGTGTTATGGGTAGTATAGAACATTATTGTAAGTGTAAAGGAAACATTAATAGAAGACAAAACTGGGCTAAGAAGTGGTAGACGGAGTTCAATCCAGAGAAGTGTGAAGTGATTCACTTTGGAAGGTTGAACTTAAAGGCAGGGTACAAGTTAATGGCAGAATTCAACAGTGTGAAGGAACAAGGGGATCTTGGGGTCCACGTCCATAGAAACCTCAAAGTTGCCGCACAGGTTGGTTAAGAAAGTGTATAGTATTTTGGCTTTCATTAGTCAGGGGTTTGTACTCAAGAGCCGTGAGGTATGTTGCAGCTCTGTAAACCTCTGGTCAGACCACGCTTGCAATATTGTGTTCAGTTCTGGTTGCCTCATTATATGAAGGATGGTGAGGCTTTAAAGAAGGTTTAGAGGGAAATTACCAGGGTTCTGCTTGGAGACCACGTCTTATGAGGATAGGTTGAATGAGTTAGGGTTTTCTCTTTGGAGCAAAGGAAGATAAAAGATGACCTGATAGAGTTGTGCATGGTGATAAGAAGCAAAGATAGAATGGACAGCCAGAGGCATTTTCCCAGGGTAGAAATAGTGAAGTGGTAATAATGTGAAGGGGTATAACTGTAAGGAATTTGGAGAAATGTATGGGAGGATATCAGAGGTAGGTTTTTTACACATAGAATGGTAGGTGCATGGAATGTGCTGTCAGAGGTGGTGGTAGAGGCAGATACATTAGGGACATTTAAGAAACTCTTAGATGGGCACATGGATAAAAGAAAAACAAAGGGCTTTGTAGGAGGGAAGGGTTAGATTGATTAAAGTGTCAGCACTGTGTTGTACTGTTAAAGTGATTAAAGTGTTGTACTGTTCTAAACTCTATGACTGTGGGATATAAATTTTAAAGTAAGATCTGGTGAATGTAGAAGCTGGTGCAATATTAAGGAGACTGCTATCCTTGGGCTGGAAGAAGATCAGGTGAAAGCATAGGTGCAAGACATTGTTGAGGTGTAATCTATTGAGAGCAATGTCATCTATAGTAGAGGGAAGGCTATAGTTAATTAAAAAGAAAAACCATGGAAGTAGATATGATGGAGATACTGTAGATCTGTCAGAAGGAAATAGAGGTGTTGTGGAAACATTTATGTTTAAAATAACTGAAGGATTCCCAGGGCTTGCGGTAGATAGTGGTGGCTAACCTGATCTCTGAGGTTAACAGAAAAATCCAGCAATAGAGGAGTCATTAGTGGACCATGTTTTATTAATTTTGCTGCCAATTTCTACCTTATTTTCATTTTACTTGGTCCATTGCTGCCAAAATATTTCCTTTTCCATTGATTTGTTTTTAGTAACAGACTGTATTATCAATAATACAATTATTTCATAGTTAACCTTTTTTGTTGAGCACAAATTTATAAATTTCCTTAGGAGTGTGTTATGTATTGAAGAGACTAAAGAGATTCAAGAAACTAAGTTGAAGACACCTTAATTCCCAGCATTGTTGTCAGATTGCTAATCACTTTCAAACTAACCATAAGCTTGTTCTTCTTTCAAATATAGCCTGCACTCTATGCTTAGAATACAGTCTTCTGACAGTTCAGCTGTTATTTAATTATATTTAAATATGCAGTTCTGCTTTTAATTAATTTTGTTTTAATAACATTTCTGCTCTGCTGTTGAAATAAGGAACTAATTTAGCAGAAAATCTTTGGGAAGTATTATTCCATCATGGAATTGAAAGTGTTACAATTTCATGAGCATTCTTAATGGAACTCTCTCTGGGAGCTTTGACACCCATCAATATTATTTAATTTTTGACTTGTCAACTTTAGAAACATACAGTGAGGAACACTGTCAACAGTACTCATGGAACGGGTCTGGCAAGATGAAGTTTGGTGAGGTCTGTAGGGCAGCCACTTTTCACTGCTAAGTGTATAAAATCCATAATTTTGTGTGGACCATAATGATGTTGGTGCTACATCAAACATGCTACCCCCTATCTTTTTCATGTATTGCTTATTGCCTACAGGCCTATCCACTTGTTCAAGAAGCTGGACTAGAGAGACTCATCCGTGGCCTGGTTTGTCCCAGATATAGGCAATACAAAATCAGACCATTACTGGGAAAAATTAGGTCACAGGGTTATGAAATACACTTACTATTGGACAAATTCTGACCAACCAAGCTTTAATTGCCTTGCTTGATCTAGAACTGCTCAATTTCAATAGGTCCATCTTGAGTATCTCTGTGTCTTTTCCTGCTGCACTTTCCTTTGGTCCCCTCTGACTTAAGGTAGTGATTCTTAAGGTAGTGACTCTTTCCCAACACCTAGACTGCATTAACCAATCCCAGTGCCAGTTTCACCCCTCCTACTATGTGCCAATTGCAGTGCTCTGACACATCACTTGCTAATTGATGCACCATCAATAACTCACTCTGAGACATAAAGGCAAGATATCAGCTTTTATTGACTTGAAGAAGGAACAAGCTGTGAGTGACCACCGTACTACATCCTGGAGACTGAGAGGCCGGGCTCAGGCCTCAATCGCCTTTATACCGGGGTCTGTGGGAGGAGCCACAGGAGCAGTCAGCAGGGGGCGTGTCCAGACAGGTATATGTAGTTCACCACACTAATATCTGACTTCAGCCAGACATCCCTCAAGATCCATAACCCTTTTCCCTCATCACTGGCTTCTCCTAAACCTTGCACACTGTAGGTCATGCAATGGCATGTTTGGAAACACTCTATTCCTCTATCTTGGGTATTTCCTTGATGAAATATATTATTATGCACAACACAACATCCAAATTAATACTCCTGTATAGCTGTCAATGAATGGATATACAATATCACAGGTACTCATCATGGAATTATTTTTATTTTAATAACCTTGACATTCTTCTGATTGTTTGAATATGGTATTATATGATAAATATGTATTCTGTTACTCTTAACATTACTTCTAATGCTATATCTGTATAAAATGTGAGTATGCATTTGTAAGTCTTGTGTGAGTCATAATTTATAGCATTCTTGCTTCAGAGTAAAAATTAAGGGTTCAATTGCTATTCAGGTGACTTGGGAATAAGAATCTTAGTTAACTGTACAGTGTTGTCCTGAGGTTGTTCTTTGTTTTCAGAAGTCCTGCCTTTCCAATAATACATTAAACATTAATTAAATCCTCTCTTAGAGATATAGAGATTTGCAACAATATTGAAGAAGGGCAATGAGCTATCTCTTCAGTCCAGTCAGTATACATACTTTAACCTTAGTGCAGAGCATTGTACACTGCATTGGAATTATACAGGATCTAGCTTGTTCCAATTTACCTGGACCTGATGCAGTGGACTGAACATTATAACTGTTTGGCATTTAGCAAGATATAGTGTGGTCTCCGGGGCCTGTAGTCCTTGGTGATGAACTGCTGAGTCTATCCTCCCAAACCTGCAAAACCCTGGCTGCTTTTGACGAGAGGAGGCAAAACCTGTGAGGCTGTTTCAGAATTTTTAACTGTCTCCAATGCTCCATTTATTTGAAAGCATTCGGAATGACTATAAATAATAAAATCCAGCAAGATCAAAAACAATTAAAACACAAGATAAAATAACTAAATAAATTAATAAAACCATTTTCTCCTAATCCCCAGGCCAAAAATTTTCAGTGCTCTGAATGAGTTCTCCGAAAATGATTAGAGTGCCAGATTCTCTATTTTAATACTGGTAAATCCCACCAAGAAAAGATTCTCCCATCTCACAAAACAGTATCAGCATACCATATGTACCAGCATGTTCCAGACTTAACAACGGACCTACATAAGTCCAGGACTTGTGTGAGAGCAGCTACACTAGGAACTACCAGCCACAATAATTGAATTTGGCCCATTCTATTGATGGAGTGTATTTCAGAATACCAAATGCTGAATTTACAACTTGTGCTTATTTTCACCATTACCGTTATTTTAATTAAATAAAGGCTCATAATTACAATCTCAAGACAGATACAGTTCTTAAGATATAATTTGCATTTGTTTGTAGGTTGTCATAAATTATTCTATCGTCAAGGGACTGAAATATAATCAAGCTACACCTACATTCCACCAATGGCGTGATGCCCGACAGGTATACGGGTTGAATTTTGCAAGCAAGGAAGAAGCCACAGCCTTTTCAAACGCAATGGCATATGCTTTGAATGTGCTAAGCGCACAAGATGGAGGTATGTACCATTTGCTCTGTTTTACAAAGACGTACATGTTGCTTCGAGTGCCATCTACTGTTGTTGTTGTGTATAAACTGCAGATCTTACAGAAGCTTTAAAACCCTGGCTATTTTTAGCTACCTCAGCATGTGTGCTTTCAACATTGTCTCTGGTAGCTGCATGTATTCTGTAAAAGCTGTGCATTTAACATTGGAATTATTGAAAGGAGGACATTAAGGATTCGTACTCTGGTTACATTTGGACATCTGTACACCCATTGTAGCCAGAAGTGTGCTTGATGAGACAAGTATTTGCATCTCAGCAAATATCATATGAGTCATGAGCCAAAGCAATTAGGGCAGCATCTTAAACACTTTTTTTATTTTATTAACTCATTGTAAATAAAATTATTGATACAATTAAGATTGCTGAGTGCAGTTTGATTATTTGAAACTGTTTAATTTATGAGTGAGTAAAATAATTTACAGTAATAGAAATAATTCAAATATACAAAACCATTGGGGTTCCATTTCCTCATTAACACATGAGAAATCATATTGCAAATGATCTTAAATGTCTGAGTTAAAAAAGGGAATTTTAAAGCATTCTCAATGTTAAGTGGAAATCATGATGGCAATTAATTTGATTTTGGAGGATAAACAGTTGTTTAAATTACAAAGTCCAATTTGTAATGGGCATTATTTCTTCTCTGAACTTAAGCAATCTTTTGAACTGGTTGGACTGTGATAGGACTAAATGCTCTGGGAAATAAATCATTGCTGATGAAATTTGTTTTTTTAGAATCATTGTGTTGCATGGAATTTTGAAAGTAGATATATTTGTTTTCTTTTGCTGATTTGGTTCTCCTTATTTCACAAGGTTTTTATTATTGCAATTGTAAATCCTGTTAAAATCATCGAATGCAAGCTTCCAGTTTACTAATGCTGTCAATGCAACTTCAATTAATATGAGCAGATGCAAAAATTCAATTGGCACAATTCTCTGTGTACATGCATTTGTTTGTGTGCATCAATTTTTACATAAACTCAAGATTCAATTCCCCCCTCCACCCAGTGGCTAGCTAAACCATTTCATTTGTAACCACTTCTTAAATTTTAAAAAAATCAGTTACATGGTGGATCTTCAAAGTATGAAGTAGGGCATATTTCCTCTAAAACTATAACAGTGGTATTTGCACGTCTTGAGTAAGAGCATAGGCAGCATTATCTCCAATAACTTAGACTATGAGATGGCTTTTGTATTGAAAGTGGATCACTGTACTTCAAACAATGTTATATCAAGTGAAATGTTTATATGAGAGTAAAGATTGCTTTTGCTTCTAGAAGCTTTTGGTTTTACACGCTTATTTTTAATTAGAAATTTTGTCGCAGGTGGAAACAAATTACCTCAAGCATGGCTCTTAACATGAAAGGTGGAATACTTTACCTAATAAGGAAAATTAGTAAAATTTTAAACCTTTTTTTGAAAGTTGGAAATGAAAAAGGGATAAAATCTTCAAAGCTAAAGAGAAAAGTTGAGTTCAAATTTAGTGTTTCCTCAAAAAGGAAGAGAACAATTGTGGACCAGTCATCTCAGAACATCTTAAGCAAAAACATTGTGCTAAGATTTAAGACCAAGATCCATGTTTTTGTTTGAAGATCTGACAAGTAAAGAATGCTTTGCTCCTACGACTTTATCCAAGTCTAGTTTAAATACATAATGACTCTTTTGGGATTTCACAGTGCTAAGTGCCATTAAAAGAATTATTGTAATATTTTACTAATGATTTATTTTCTTCGTCAATCTACTCTGTATATCATATACAAACAAACTGATTTATATTCCAAAATATATCTTCATTTTAATTTAGAATTTGAGTAGGGTTGTTAACAGTAAGCAATTAAATAAATTAATAAAAGTTTCAAATAGCTGACATAAATCATTAAGATGCATTTCAGCACTATAAAGTAACAACTCATCATCTTAAAATAAGAGCATATAATGATAGTTGAAATATCTTCATTCACTGAAATTAAGATATTTTATCAATGCTTAGCTACAAGCATAATTGTTAGCGCACAATTTTCTGAGGCACTCCCTAGCTGTTTGGGACTTTTGTCACAGGCTGCTTATTTTCAAAATATGCATTTTTGGACATACATGTAGAAAATGCATGCAGGAAGATGGGGCAAGGTCACTTGTTACAATGCTCAGCCTATTCTCATCAGTTATAAAGGAAAAACAGATTTCAGTTCTTAGCTGGGGAAAAAAACAAGCATTTTCCAATATTCAGAGTCAATGGAGAAGGTACAGTATATTCTATTATGGTAAATTGTTAAACTGTAACTGAAGAGTGCAAATAAAAAGAATACTTCAAACAAAAAAAAACAATAATATATCACTTTATGCTTATGCTGTCTTATTTGAACTTCAGATTTTTCAGCTTCAGTGGTTAAGTAAACCAGCTTGCTAGGGATGATGAGTAGTTAATCCCATACAAGCTATTAAAGTTCTGCCCATTCTATTAATAACTCTTCCGTCCTTTGCCAGTCATGATTCACTGCCATCTAATGGTTAAACAGTGGATGTGCAACCCCTTAAAAGACATTAAAAGATGCAAAGTATTTTCAGTTTTATTTTGTTTTCATTTGATAATCTTACATCCTAAAGGAATTGTGTGGTCCATGAATCTGACTTCCAGATCACTCTCATTGAGTATCTTTCTTTGCTGGCCAACATGTGAAACATTCTCCCTTCTTAAAGTCATTTGTCCTTAGAATCTTCCTTATCACTGTCAAAAGTTTTTTTTTATTGTTCTGCCCTTGTAAAGCTCAATCTTACCTCCAACTTTCTTTTTTACTCCCAGGTGTTTGAATGTGTGGTTGAGTCACAAAGTCAGTGCTACCTTGTTACTCAAAACACATTGTAAAAGTTCCTTCGACTATATTTCTGCTCCTGGCACAGTATCAAAATGATTAAAGTCACTAATTAAATTGTATGTGATTGTAACACAGGTAATCCAACCATTAATGTATCTGCAGAGGACGGAGGTTCAGGTTCTTAGATCATTGGGATCTCTTCTGGTGTAGAGGTGATCTGTGCAAGAGGAATGGGTTGCATTTAACCTGGAGGATAACCTATATCCAAGGGTGGAAATTTGCTTTTGCCACCAAGAAGGGATTAAGTTAGATTGGCAGAGTGGTGGGACTCGAGAGAGCAAAGTCAATGAGAAGACAGGGACATGATTATTGTTAAAAGGGCAGATAGGACTGCTGCTTTAAATTGCATTTTGTTCAATGCATGTAGCTTAACAGGTAAAGTAGATGAACTGAGGGCATGGGTTGTCTCTAGGGACTGGGATATTCTGGCCATAACACAAATGTGGCTGAGAGGAGGACAGGACTGACTCAAATCTTCTGGCATTCTGGTGCTTTAGGTGTGACAGAGGGACAGGTAAGAGTAGAGGGGGTAAAACACACAGAGTGCTGGTGGAAATCATTTTGTGTGTGTTGCTCAATATTTCTAGCATTTTCACAATCTTATGTTAAAGAGTACAGAGGGTGCTATTTTGTTTGACACAAGAGAACATTGGAGCAGTGTTTCGAGGCAATATTCTTGAGGGATTATCTAACAGGGTCATTTGGCTAGGACTCAGAAATAAGAAGGGGATGGTCTCTTTGGTAGGGCTATAATATAGATCCCTGCCTACTAGTCAGTGGGAACATGAGGAGCAGATATGTCAAGAAATTGGATGTAGCTGTGAGAAAAGTAGGATAGTGCTAGTGGGAGATTTCAATTTTCTCAGTATCTACTGGGCCACCCAGAGCACAAAGTATGGAATTTTTGCAGAATTTGTCCAAGACATTTTCCTCACAATATATAGAGGAACCTACTTGGAAAGGAGCAATACTGGACCTCCTCTTAGCGAACAAGGCAGGCCAAGTAATGAAGTGGCAATTGAGGCACATTTTGAGTAGGAACTTGATACTCTCCAAAACTCTGTTAGCCATTCTGTAACTGATACCATCCTATTTATCCATCACTGTACTGTTGCAGGAATTAACAATTGTCAACTGTAAAGTTTTGAAGAGGAATTCTGCTCTCAGAATTTGAACTAGCTTTGCCATAAAATACCAGCAGTACATAACTGAGAGCAGCATGGGTGTAATGTTCTCGTTTGAGTAAGAATGACCTGATATTTACAGGTTATGCATTATGTATCAAAAGTTTAAATAACTTGCCTTTGTCCTGGATGTGCTGCTTTATGACATTATTTCTTGTCTATTTTTCTACACTCACATTTAAATTCTTTCACACCCAAAAATTTGTCATATATTTTCTTTACTTAAGTGTTTGACTTTTGAACTCCGCCACATTTTATCCTGACAAGCGACATGCGACGTTGATGCTTCTTGAACAGGACCTGACTTGTAAGCCCCTTCTCCAGTTTCTTACCATCTGCAAACTGCCCCGTATAATACATATATGGCTCATAAGGATTGATGTCAGCTTCTCTCGTCACTGACAATTTGATTGGAAGGATGCTGTTCTAAAATATCCAAACAGCTTTATGATCCTTAGCTGTAATGAAGCCATTCTGAGTCATTTTCCTCTAAGTAGAGGAGTTGAGAAGGAGTCTGCTAACCATGGGATTTTTCTGCCTATGCTTAATGTTATGCTTCCAGTGTAGTTAGTTCCTTGTGGATTCAACTTCAGTTTTTATGTTTTATGACTCTAAATAAGAAGTGATCAGAATGAAAGAAACAAACTTGTTCAAAAAGAAACGTTCTGTTAATATTGAAAATCAAAGACAAAGCTTATCGCAGAAAACGCCAGTTCAACAAGCTCAGAAGGACCACAGTCGGAGGGTTAGTCGGATGACTATTACCTTACATAGTAAGTGAAGTCTTCTACAAAGCAAAAATAATCTGGCAGAGTAAGGGAGATATATTGATGAAATTGACATAATTTAAACAAGTGTTGTCTTATAAATGTAAAGTTTAGAAAATTTGGGATTGGTTTTTCTAGTTATTGAATAAGTTACTGGTTTATAAAATGTTATTTTGTGGTGAAAGGAATCCAAAATCATTTATGTGTGAAATAACTTCTTTGTTACCCTGTTGATTGCTGAATTGCATGTGTCATTTGTTAGAAATAATTTTGAAAATCGGATTAGCAATGAATATCAATAAATTGTATTGCTATGGGCAGTCATCATTAAAATTGATGTATCTTCAGAGACTTAGACTTTTGACACAATTTTGTGTGAATGTTCACCATGTATATTACCAAATTCAGTATCAAGAATTAATAGTGGCATGAAGGCCAAAAATAGTTACAGTGCTCCTTGGTTCAGATGAAGGTGAAGTAAATGATTCATGAATTTCAAACTGGATTTATAGAGACCTTTTCTTTGATTAATTTAAATACTACTTCACCAATCTAGATCTTGGAACATACCTGAGAATGCACTGATCTAATTTGATTTCATTATGTGCTGAAATTTAAAAAAAAAAAATTTTTAAAGTTTACATCCTAAAGCTAATGTGAAAATTGTAAAACTCATGAGGTTTTACCATATGTTTACTAGAACAGGTTTCTAAATGAACCATGACTCACACGTGAAAACTGAGTCTTCAACACTGCTTGTTGAAGGATCTTGCCTGGCCAGAAAGTTTCAGCATGACAAGGAATACTAAGTTTGAGACTTAGGTTAATACATTGTTAACTTAAACTTGTTTTGTAGTTTAGATTAGTTAAGTATGAAGTAGCAATCAGTATTTGAAAAATCTTAACTATTCAAAATTCAATGTGCAAGTTAAATTTATTATCAATGTAAATACTGTATATGTCACCATCTACAATCCTGTGATTCGTTTTCTTGAGGGCATACACAGTAAATCCAAGATACTTAATAGAATTAATGAAACACTGCATTTAATAGGACAGACAAGCAACCAAGCAACAAGTATCTCCTTCAGAACAGGCGACAAGGCAGCCCTAACAATAGCAAGGGCAAAACTGTCCCTGGCCATCAGTGAGGCAAAGTGTGCACACGCTCAGCGAATCCACAGCCACTTCCAGGACAGCGGCAACACGCAGCGCATGTGGAAGGCATCCAGGACATCACCTATTACATGATAACATCACCTGACTGTACAGGTGATGCCTCACTCCCAGATGCGCTGAATAACTTCTATGCTCGCTTTGAGGCGGAAAATGACGTGGCGGCGAGGAAATCCATTCCTCCTACAAATGACCAAGTGCTGTGTCTTACCATGGTTGATGAGAGAAGAACCCTGTGCAGGGTCAACCCACAGAAGGCTGCTGGACTAGACAACATTCCTAGTAGAGTGCTCAGAGGATGTGCAGACCAGCTAGCAGATGTTCTCACTGACATCTTCAACATCTCACTGAGCAGCGCCACCGTTCCAACGTGCTTCAAGGCCGCCACCATCCTCCCTGTGCCGAAGAAATCTTCAGTGTCCTGCCTAAATGATTACCGTCCCGTTGCACTCACATCCATCATCATGAAGTGTTTCGAGAGGCTCATCATGAGGTATATCAAGACCCTGCTGCCCCCCTCACTGGACCCCCTGCAGTTTGCGTACCGTCCCAACCGCTCAACAGATGATGCCATTGCCATCACCCTCCACCTGGCCCTAAACCACCTGGACAAAAAAGACACATACGTTGGAATGCTGTTCATAGACTTCAGTTCAGCATTCACAATCATCCCTCAGAAACTGACTGGAAAGCTAAGCCTACTGGGCCTGAACACCTCCCTCTGCAACTGGATCCTAGACTTCCTGACTGGGAGACCTCAGTCAGTCCAGATTGGAGGCAGCATCTCCAACACCATCACACTGAGCACGGGGGCTCCCCAGGGCTGTGTGCTCAGTCCACTGCTGTTCACACTATAGACCCACCATTGTGCTGCAACACACAGATGGAACCACATCATCAAGTTCGCCGATGACATGACCGTGGTGGGTCTCATCAGCTAGAACGACGAATCAGCTTACAGAGAGGAGATGCAGCAGCTAACGGACTGGTGCAGAGCCAACAACCTGTCTCTGAATGTGAACAAAACAAAAGAGATGGTTGTTGACTTCAGGAGGGTATGGAGCGACCGCTCTCTGCTGAACATCGACGGCTCCTCGGTAGAGGTCATTAAGAGCACCAAATTTCTTGGTATTCACCTGGTGGAGAATCTCACCTGGTCCCTCAACACCAGCTCCATAGCAAAGAAAGCCCAGCAACGTCTCTACTTTCTGCGAAGGCTGAAGAAAGTCCATCTCCCACCCCCCACCCCATCCTCATCATATTCTACAGAGGTTGTATTGAGAGCAACCTGAGCAGCTGCAACACTGTCTGGTTCGGAAGTCGCACCATCTCGGATCGCAAGACCCTGCAGTGGATAGTGAGGTCAGCTGAGAGGATCATCAGGGTCTCTTCCCACCATTACTGACATTTACACTACACGCTGCATCCGCAAAGCAAACAGCATTATGGAGGACCCCACGCACCCCTCATACAAACTCTTCTCCCTCCTGCCGTCTGGGAAAAGGCTCCGAAGCATTCGTGCTCTCATGACCAGACTATGTAACAGTTTCTTCCCCCAAGCTATCAGACTCCTCAATACCCAGAGCCTGGACTGACTCCTTGCCCTACTGTCCTGTTCATTATTTATTGTAATGCCTGCACTATTTTGCGCACTTTATGCAGTAATTGTGTACAACCCGGAGAAATTATCATGCCATTGCATAATACAATTGTATTACCATACCACCATTGTATAATATTCCTCAGTGAGACCTGAGAAATTCTACATGTTTTAAGTTAATGACAGTAGCACTGCTTTAGAAATTATCTGCACATTCAAGCTATAATCTGTAAGAGTAGTTTTAACTTTGTTCATCATGGTGTTACTTCTGTTTAATAACAAAGACTTGGTGTTGCCTAACTGATGTGTTTTTAATATTATAAATATACATAGTTTGTTGATGATCTCTGAATTTGAAGCAATGTCACTTGATAATATTTGGATTTTTTAACTGTTAAGTGAAATAATTTAATAAGCTCAGGCAATTTGTGTCTATAGCTGACAGTCCATAATTGCATTCCCCATTAGAAAGCTTGTTGTTTCATGATTAAGGTAAGCCATTAAGAATATTGGATTTTTTTATAGCTTCTACTTAATTATTGACAATATACTTAGAGTTTCTGTTCTGGCAATGTATCAGTTACATTGATGGCTTATCTTTGACATTTGGTAGAGTATTAGATACTATGTATTATGTCAGGAGTATAGCATACAAACCCTACCTGATCACATCATGCTCAGCAGGGAGTACATCTGTCACTGCTTCTGTTCCTGGTCCTGCCACTGTAGTCGTGTACTTTTCTGCAGAATATTTTGTAGGTAACTAACACAGGATTTGCATTTTAAATAATTTCTGTTGCTCTGATATACTAATTTCGAATGTTCAATACTAATTGCTACATAAACTATGTAGAAGGTGACAGAACTGGGAAATACCTGATCTTGCTAATCCAGTATATGTCTGACAGTTCATTGATTTGATATTTCAATTTTTCTAATCATATACTTCATCCAGAGGATTAGGTGTTAAAACTGGTTCATATATTTGATGTTTATCGTCAATATCAACTTAACATCAGCACACATAAGAAATCATCCAGCAACATAGATCCATTTGACTTAAGTGACTTGAGGAAGCCTTATGGTGGACTGCCTGTGCACTTTGGGTGAGATGACTTTCTGATGGTTGCAAGTTTATGTTTTCATGTACACTGCTCATTGTCCGAATGGAATTTGTTCCTGAGTGTTGTCAATATTTTCATTTTTAGAATGCTCAATCTCCTTTACAGCAGAATTAATTTATTATATAAAGGTTAACTGCTGGCATCCTGAAAATTAATATAATGGCAGGTTTTGTAATTACTTGAGAATTGATGTTTGAGTTAATCCTACCATCCTTTCTGTAATGTTCTTTATGTGAATAGAATTGAACCATTTAAATTCAGTATTGTCATTTCATTGTTGAGTAATTGATCTTTTGAACATATTACTGTCTCTCAGTTATTGGTTTAGGTTCCAGAAATTATTTTGCCTGTGTAGTTAATTCAAATTATAATCGTACATTTTTATTATACTAAATTACATTTAATCTGATCAGGAAACCATGGATCTATTTAGTGAAGTGCATTACTGTAAATAGGCATTGGTTAATTTTCTTTGTTGATCTTATTAATACTTATCCATCTTATTTGAAATTGACTGCTATGTTCTTCAGGTTTCAGCCACAAATTCTACTTTGCAATGTGAGGAAGAAGGACAATTCTGTACTTGTGCCATGAAGCACACCATTCTCATGAAGGAAATTCCATTAATGTAATGGGAATTTCATTCCATTATATATCGAAAGTATAATTTAGCATAGTATTATATATGACATTGCATGCCAACAATTTTATGAAATTAACTCATTTTGTCAATACAGTATCCAGCAATAAGCTTTGACCTGTAGCAGTTATCAACATTATGTAGAAGCTCTGCAGTCTACAATCAATGTTGCCACCATTCTTACTCTGTGTTGTGTTTGGTGTTGGTGACCTAGAGTAACAGTACATATTGCACATAGACTGTTAGGCTACATCAAACAATAATTTTCATAAATTGGTGATTAGTCAAAGTCATATGAATATTTTTGCATGACAGTATAAAGATGTATATCCTCATTAAAGGTTCACTGTGTATAAAAAGAGCCATGTTTTCTGCTGTGCCTGAGGTGAAACAGTCTGCATTTCTGTAATTTTTAAGTTTTTTCAACTTCTACAATTACTTACAATGAGGAAAACTATTAATGAGTTGTGATGAAGTAAAGAATGTTGTAATATATGGATCTTCAGGGAAAAAATTTATAATGCAAGATTCATTTATGAAGTCTACTCTGTTACAATTTCTGAGTGGTTTCAAAAGCTAACATAAACCAAGAAGAAATAACAATTAATTTTGTTTTCTTGGTTTTGGTTTAGATGCAAGGTCAGAAGAAGCAGATCGAGATCAGGAGTCCATCTTATCATACCAGGGCAGCGATCATTTTAATTATTTAAAACATAACATTCTGCAAATGCTTATGTAGAGAGGAAAATAGAATTGATGCTTTCGGTTAACAACCTTTTATCAGAAATGAGAAAAGCTAAATATAAATAAATTTTAAGCTGCATTAAAAAGGGGGAGGGGAGACAAGATCAAAAGGGATGATCTTTGAAAGGATGTAAGGTATTTTTAAAAGACAGTTGATAATTTAAGGTGAAAGAGGGAAATAATGGATTGTGTAAGGGAGAAAATGATCAATGTGGTGAATATGTGACTACTAGAATAATTATTAAAGGAATGCTTTGTTTCTGCTGAAATGTAAAATGTCAACTGTTGTTAAAGAGAGTGTTGAATCCAGAGGAGTGTAATATATTTTCTTGAGCACATTGATCTTCATTGGAAGAGGCCAAATATCAAGAGGTCAGTATGATTGGAGGCTCAGAGATACCTCTGTGCTCTGAATGGAGGTGTTCTGCAAACCATTCATTTCATTTTCGTTTATGCAATTCAGTGTCAAAGAGGTCGATGTGACAAGGAGCAAATATACTCAGTTTTAGATAGATCAACAAAGGCTATTACAAAATCAAAAGTAGCAAAATTAACTCTATCATTGATGAAAGATTTAAATTTGATTGATATATGGAGAAGAATCAATCCAAAAGAAAGGGATTATTCATTTTATTCAAATAGACATAAAACATACTCAAGGATAGATTTTTTCCTATTATCAACAAATACTCAAGATAGAGTGAAAAATGTGGAATATAAAGCAAGAATATTGTCTGATCACTCTCCTTTAATAATGACAATGATAATGATAGATAAAGAGGAATCAATTTATAGATGGAGATTTAATTCAATTCTACTAAAACGTCAAGATTTTTGTGATTTTATGAAAAAGCAGATTCAGTTCTTTTTAGACACAAATTTACATTCAGTTGATGATAAATTTATATTGTGGGATGCAATGAAAGCATATTTGAGAGGCCAGATAATAAGTTATACTTCTAAAATTAAGAAGGAATATATGATAGAAATAGATCAATTGGAAAAAGAGATTATAAAATTAGAAAAAGAATCTCAAAGAAATATGACAGAAGAAAAATGAAGACAACTTATTAATAAGAAGTTAAAATATAATACACTCCAGACATATCGAACAGAAAAAACAATTATGAGAACTAAACAGAGTTATTATGAACTAGGTGAAAGATCACATAAAGTTCTTGCATGGCAGTTAAAAACAGATCAGATTTCTAAAACAATAAATGCAATTCGAACAAAAGTGAATGAAATTACTTATAAACCTCTAGAAATTAATGAGGCTTTTAAGAATTTTTATTCTGAGTTGTATAAATCAGAATCAAAGAATGATGATGTTAAGATAGAAGAATTTTTATCACAAATAACTCTTCCAAAATTAAATATAGAAGAACAGAGGGGATTAGGTATGCCTTTTACATTGAAGGAAGTTGAAGAAGCTTTGGGATCACTTCAAAGTAATAAATCTCCAGGAGAAGATGGTTTTCCACCTGAATTTTATAAAAAGTTTAAAGATTTATTAATTCCTCCTTTTATGGAGTTAATATATCAAGCGGAAAGAACGCATAAACTTCCAGAATCTTTTTGAACAGCTATTTTAATAGTATTGCCAAAAAAAGATAGAGACCTTTTAAAACCAACATCATATAGACCTATTTCTTTATTAAACACCGATTATAAAATAATAGCAAAAATCTTATCTAATAGATTATCTAAATGCTTACCAAAATTAGTGCATATGGATCAAACAGGATTTATCAAAAATAGACAATCGGCAGATAATGTAACTCAGTTATTTAGTATAATCCATTTAGCACAAAAGAGGGAGGAAATGAGTGTGGCAGTTGCTTTAGATGCAGAAAAAGCATTTGATAGATCGGAATGGGATTTTTTATTTAAGGTACTGGAAAAATATGGATTAGGAACATCATTTATAAAATGGATTAAAACCTTAAATACTAATCCCAAAGCTAAAGTAGTGACAAATGGTCAAATTTCAACATCATTTCAGTTAACAAGATCAACTAGGCAAGGTTGCCCACTATCACCTGCTTTATTTGTGTTGGCAATAGAACCACTAGCTGAATTAATTAGAATGATATTAAGGGTTTCAGAGTTAATCAGGAAGAATACAAGATTAACTTATTTGCTGATGATGTTCTACTTTATTTAACAGATCCATTACATTCACTACGCAAATTATCTTATAGACTAGAAGAATATGGGAAAATATCGGGTTATAAAATAAACTGGGATAAAAGTGAAATTTTACCTCTTACTAAAGGAGATTATAATCAATGTCGATTAATAACTCAATTTAGATGGCCAGCAAATGGTATAAAATATTTAGGTATAAGAGTTGATAATGATATAAAAAACTTATACAAATTAAATTATTTACCACTTTTGAAAAAAATTCAGGAAGATCTTGAAAAATGGATGGCATTACCAATAACATTAGTAGGTAGAGTAAATACTATAAAAATGAATATATTCCCTAGATTACAATATTTATTTCAATCATTACCAATACAATTACCCCAGAAGTTTTTTCAAGAGTTAAACAAATAAGTGAGGAAATTCCTCTGGAAAGGTAAGATGTCAAGAATATCGTTGGAAAAATTGACATGGAAATTTGATTTAGGAGGATTACAACTTCCAAATTTTAAGAATTATTATAAAGCAAATCAACTTAGATTTATTGCATCTTTTTTCGAGAAAGACAAACCGGCATGGATTAGAATAGAATTAGATAAAATAGGAGAAAACGTACCAGAAGATTTTATATACAAATGGGAATCTAAATGGATACGGGAAAAGAAAGAATCTCCTATATTAAAACATTTGATTGATTTATGGAATAAGATAAATGTTGATGATGAGATAAAAAAATCTTTATTAGCAAAGAGATCTTTAATTCAAAATAGACTTATTCCTTTCACAATGGACAATCAACTTTTATATAATTGGATTCAAAATGGGATTAGATATATAGGGAATTGTTTTGAAGGAAGTATATTAATGTCATTTGATCAATTAAAGAATAAATATAAAATATCAAATAACATTTTATTTTGTTACTTTCAATTAAGGGCTTATTTAAGAGAAAAATTAGGTCAAACAATGTTATTGCCGAAATCTAATGAAATAGAAATTTTAATTCAAAAAGGAAATATTAAAAAATTTATATCTTGTATGTATAATTTGATTCAAAGACAGGCAATTAAACAAGTCCATAAGTCAAGACAAAAATGGGAAAGTGATTTGAATATTAAAATTGAAGAAACAAATTGGTCAAGACTATGTCTTGATAGTATGACAAATACAATAAATGTTCGGTTAAGATTAGTGCAGTATAATTTTCTACATCAATTATATATTACACCACAAAAAATAAAAAAATTAAATCCAAATTTATCGGATCAGTGTTTCCGATGTAACCAGGAAACTGGTACTTTTTTACATTCGACATGGTCTTGCTCTAAAATTTAACCTTTTTGGACAAATTTAAGACTTTTACTGGAACAAATTACAGGAACACAATTTCCTCATAATCCAATATTACTTTTACTAGGTGATTTTGAAGGGATAAAACAGAAACTCAAACTAAATAAGTATCAGAAAGAATTTATAAAAATTGCACTGGCAGTAGCCAATAAAGCTATTGCAGTTACTTGGAAATCGGATACACATTTAAGTATAGACTCTTGGAAGAAAGAAATCTATGGCTGTATTCCATTAGAAAAAATTACTTATAATTTAAGAGATAAATATGAAATGTTTCTGAAAATTTGGAGCCCTTATTTACAAAAGACAGGATTAAATATATAGATGCTCTGAAGATGAAACAATTGGTTATTAGGGGAAAGAAATAAATATACATATTAAAGTTATTACGAATTCCATGGAGCATGTGGAGATCTTCCAACAACCAGGCATTCTTTCTTTCTTTCTTTTTTTTTCTTTTTTTTTCTTTCTTTTTTTTTTCTATAGGGCAGTCAGGGGGGAGGGGTTAAGGGGAGGGGGTAAGGGTTATATACATTGTTTTTTCATACTTCACTTTGTAACTACTTAAAAATGCAATAAAAAAAAAGTTTTAAAAAAAGGAGCAAATATATTGCTGTATATCAGAAAGTCAAATGATTTACTACTTGGGTGTGTAACATTATCGTATGTGATTAGAGGCTGTACAGGAAAAAATTCTGAGGAGATGAAATTGTTAACTGTTTAGAAAATGATGGCTTGAGATTCTGTGTGGAATCATTAAGAAACTCGCAAGTTATGCACTAACAAGACACTAACTGATGTAAGTTCACTGCAGACGAGGCAACTCAGGAAGTGGTTTCAGAATTTTTCCAAAGAATCTTCCACATCTGAAGATTCAGGCTGACCTCAAGTAAATCTTCAATAGAGCCAGGAATATTAGAATTCCAGGCTTTTTCAGTTTCTCTGGTATGGTGGTATTGGGTTTGTTGACTGCAAAGTTCTTAACTCAAACAAAGACCTTAAGCCCTATTGGAAATAAATAGTTATGGTTACCCTCACTAAAGGGAGGTTATACTTTAACTACTGAATCTTCAAAAATTAATTGACTTTCCTATTTATTCTCCACGGCAAGTATAGCTGTCAGTACCCACTATTTGAATTCTGGGAATGCCATCCCTACCAAGAAGAAGGTATTTCCAGCTAGCAAAATAGCTTACAATTCATTTATTTTCAGTGATACATATTTAAATCAAAAAATATTCTTAAAACACATTTAAAACTCACAGACTATTTCTATCTTAAACATTTCCAAATTACAAACCATCTCTAAAACACAAAACATTTCTAATGCACGGGTATAATTCCTATAGGCTGAAAAGACATACTAATGATGCAGACGAACCAGTCATCATTTTCAGAAATCAAAGACAGAAGACTGGACTCTAGTTCAACCCATGTTTTGTTTATGCGGCTTGATGTTCTTTATCCCATTTCTAATAAGCACAGTCTGTTCTCTATATTTATACTGTTTCTTTGCCATTTGGGTAACTTCACACCTATGTAATATTCCTTCCAGTACCTTTCAGCACAAATGGTCTAAAAGCAGCAGGAAAGCAGCATCCATCCACAGAAGACAACCCCTCCCCCCAGCTCCGAAGTCATGCTCTCTCCTCTCAGCTGGCATCAGGCAGGAGGTGCAGGAGCCTCAGATCTCACACCACTAGGTTCAGGAACAGTTATTACCTCTTGAAGCAGAGGGATAACAATTCAACTTCATTTGCCCATCATTGAAATATTCCCACAACTTGTGGATTCACTTTCAAATCTCATGTCCTCGATATTTATTCCTTCTTTATTTATTTATTCGTTTGTTTGTTTGTTTATGTATGTATATATGTATTTATTTATTATCATTATTTCTTCCATTTTGTATTTGCATAGTTGATTTTCTTTTGAACATTGGTGAATTCCCAAGGTGGTGTGGTCTTTCATTGATTATATCATGACATACGAGGGATGATTGATAAGTTCGTGGCCTAAGGTAGAAGGAGTTGATTTTAGAAAACCTAGCACATTCATTTTTCAACATAGTCCCCTCCTACATTTATACATTTAGTCCAGCGGTCATGGAGCATACAGATCTTGGACCTCCAGAAAGTGTCCACAGATGGGTGATTGATATGTTTGCGGCCTGAGGTAGGAGATGAGTTATTAACTTCAAACTTGCTGCATAATCACTCAAAAAGTTGACCTGCATGTGCATGTAACGAGAGCTGTATAACTCATCTCTTTAGGCCATGAACTTATCAATCACCCATCTGTGGACACTTTCCGGAGGTCCAAGATCCATACACACCATGACCGCTGGACTAAGTGTGTAAATGTAGGCAGGGACTACTTTGAAAAAATAAATGTGCTAGGTTTTCTAAAATTAACTCCTATCTTAGGCCACAAACTTATCAATCACCCCTTGTATATGTACTTAAACTAACTTTGAACTTTAGAAACATTTACAGTGCTAAAAACATGGAGACTGCTATAATTGTAGGTATGCACAAATAAGACCATAAGATATAGGAGCAGAATTAGACCATTTGGCCCATGAAGTCTACTCTGCCATTTCATCATGGCTGATCCAATAAATGTCTTGAAATCACTGTCTAACTACTATAGTTATTAAATAGTTAATATATCCTAGTGTTGTTTATGTAAGCTGTGTGCTGCATACCATAAGATGACGATGATCCAATTATATAACAAGACCAAGTCAAGTATACATACACAAAGAGGTGATTTTCTAGAATTACTATTCCTTGTATTGGACACTTATAAGTTATTCAATACAGCTTGGAGAGAAAGACTGAGGGAATTGGTCAAGTCTATAACTGAGTAAATATAAATATATTGTATTGTGTATTGAATAGGTTCATGTATGTAAATAGGGCTAAGTGCACCGTCAGGATCTGAATATACCACATAGTATGACTTTGATATATTGAACCAGACCTTGATGTTTAGTTTGAGAATAGCTAACAATAAAAGATGTTCTAACCCAGGGGTTCTCATTCTAGGGTCCACAGGCCCATTGCTTAATGGCATTGGTCCATAATAAAGGTTGGGAATCCCTATTCTAAACAGTAACTAAACAATAAATGGTGTTCTTTGGTTAGCTCTGAGTAATATTACATTCAGCATCACCAAATAAACCCCACAGATACCATAAACAATCTTTTCTGTCTTGCCATCTAGTGGATTAAGCATTGACTTGGACTTTGTTCAAAAGTCAGCACAGAGATGGGGCAGCATAGTATGTTTTCCATATCCTTGGGTTGTGCAGAGGTATAAATCAGTTTGCTCCAATGGCCCCTGGTGTAAGGAATTTGTTTTGCATGAAGTAAACATGGAACCAAGATGAACTGTGATGCTTCCCACTATCAAGTGTTACTCTGTTTATAGCATTTCTGTTTTGGTGGCTCTATAAAATTTACCTCAGTATCAGAAAGTTGGCACTATCTTCAGAAGGAATAGAAAAACATACTAAAAAGCAAAAGAGTTTAGAGCTAATTAAAATTTCATCATGTATAGTAATGAATCTGTGGAATTTCCTACCACAGAATATAGTTCAGAGTTCAAAGTAAATTTATTATCAATGGACATATAAGTCCCCATATATAACCCTGAGATTTGTTTTCTTATGGGATACACAGTAAATCTAAGAACCTCAATAGAATCAATGAAAGACTGCACCCAACAGGATGGACAAACAATCAATGTGCAAAAGATAACAAACTGTGCAGATACAAAAGAAAAATATAATAATAAATAAATAAGCAATAAATACTGAGAACATGAGATGAAGCAACGAGAAGAAGCAGCAACAGCATTGCACCACCATCAATAGGAAAGGAATGGAGGGATATGAATGAAATGCAGAAAGAGAATAATTAGTACAGATTGACATCAACATTGTGGGCTGGATGAGTTACAAAAATGTTAAGGCTACAAGACCAGGTTGCAAAATGATCTACAACGATGTATTTCCTAGTGAACCAAAGCATTCCCACCATATGCAAAGCAAATGTCATGAGTATGATGTCTTATCAGCTTTTTGCATGAGAACAGCCCCAAACAGTTTTGGTTCTCTAAAGTATTTACAACAAGGCAGCCCACTTGACTGGAACCTTATCCACTACCTTGAATGTCACTCTTGGCACCACTCTTAGCAATTTGTTCCACCTACAAAATGCACTGCATTTACTCATCCAGGATCTTTTGACAGCATCCCCTAAACCTCTCCTACCCTCTACCATTAGGATATACAAAAACAGATGCACTGGAAATCAAGATCCTACTTGCAATCACATGTCATCATGCCTTTCCTTCATCTTCAGCGGCTCAAAATCCTGGAACCTTATATACAACAATACTGTGGGACTACATTCACTAGAATGACAATATTTCAAAAAGATCATACACCACCACCTTCTCCAATGTACTTAAGATGGATAAAATAAGTTAACATTGGTAGCAATAGCATCTATCAAACAAATTTTCATGATGACTATGGCTATTCCTGTGTTTCAAGTCCTCTTACACATAGTTCTGATTTCCTCTGTTATTATGCATATTGCAAGGAAGTTATTTTATCTGAAACAGCTAGGGAGACCAGCAATTGCTGTTCACAAATATGCCCCTATTAAGGGATAGACTAATATTGTAGAAATTTCAGAGAGGCTTTGATCTAGTTTGATTCATTTTATGGGTAAATTAGGTAGTCAGATGTCAATGTATTGAAAAATATGCCTTATCCCTTTAATACAATCTGGAAAAAAAATAAAGGAATTGGAGCCTTTGACATCTGTAACTGTAGCCTTGTATTCTTTTTTGTTTAATGTTTGTTATTTTTTCAGAAAAATAAAAGTAGTGGAGGTTAAAGTACACTAGGACAAGTTGAGATAGTTCAGATTCTTTTATTACTAATTCTGTCGATTTGGCTTAGCATTTGGACAATTTACATCGACCAATTAGCCTACTAACTAGTATGTCATTGTGAGAGGAAACTGGAGCACCCAGAGGAAACCCATGCACACACAGGAAAATCATATAAATTTTCTTACAGAGGATACCGGAATTGAACTGTGGTGTCCTGAGCTGTATTAGCGTTTCATTATCTGTTACCTATCTTTCCTGATATTGCATGGCTCCTATATGTTAAATTCACCATACTACAAATAGCAGAATGAAATAATCATGTTTCCTTGGCATAATTGTATTTATTTGATCATTTGAGTCTCCAGGAAACTTAAGAACTTGTGGAGGAAATTGGTTGTTTATAGCTGAGTAATTAACTAGGGTGTTGAACTCAGAGCATGTGTAAGTACTACAGGAGCTACTGTATTCGTAGTTCAAAGTAAATTTATTATTGAAGTACATACTGTATATATCACCATATACAACACTGAGATTCATTTTCTTGTGGACATTCATAGTAAATGCAAAGGAACACAATTGAATCAATTAAAAACCACACTCAACAGAGACAGGCAAACAAGCCATGTGCAAAAGACAACAAACTGCACAAATACAGAAAGTAAAGAAAAAAGATAATAAAATTATCAAAATACATACTAAAAGACCAACAAATTCAAGGCAATAAATGAAGAAGATGACAAGAGAAAGCAGAAACAACTCAACACATTACAGGATCCTGCAGCAGTTTAATTCAATCTGATTACTTACACAGACACAATCAAATGACAAACATCATTCACCAACATCTTGCCTTAAAATACAACCTCATAAAAGTCGCCATACCTTACTATAAATACATGCCTGATCCAGTTTTAGAGTCAGATTATATTACGACTGATCCATTATTACAGATAGGGCAATTCATAATAACCGTCCGGATATAATATTACAGGATAAACAAGCAAGAACAACCTACTTAATAGACATAAACATCCCAAACATTCAGAAATCAATAAGTGGAAAACACCAGAAATGTGCTGAATTAAAAGAGAAAATTGAAAAACTCTGGAACATGAACAGGGTTCATAATATCTACAACTGGTGTTATCCCAAAGATACTACACAATAGCATTAAACAATTAGGCCTACACAGCAACATTTATGTAAATCTCCAGAAAGCCACAATACTAAACACAACTAGAATGGTCATAAAGTTCCTAACAATTGACAAATGAGTGCCCTTGGCAATGCCTGTACTCCAGCTGGAGCTGAAAAAATAATACAATTATAATAAATAAGCAATAAATATTAAGAGCATGAGTTGTAGAGTCCTTAAAAGTGAGTCCATAGGTTGTGGAATCAGAGTTGAGGTGAGAATAGTTATCCTCTCTGGTTCAAGAGCCTGACGGTTTGGGGTAATAACTGTTACTGACATGAGGGACATGAGGCTCCTGTACCACCTTCTTGATGGCAGCAGTGAGAAGAGGGTATGACCTGGATGATGGGGGTGCTCGATGATGGATGCTGCTTTCCTGAGACAGCACTCCTTGTAAATGGGGAGGGCTTTACCTGTGATGGACTGGGCTGTATCCTTCTGTAGGTTTTTTCATTCAAGGATATTGGTGTTCCTATTGCCACACCATGATGCAACCAAGAGAAAATATGCAGATGCTGAAAATCACACAAAGTGCTGGAGAAGCTCAGCAGACTGGGCAGCATTGGGTGCACCAGTGTTGATTGTCAGCGAAGAGGGTATGTTGATGAAATATAGCTGCTGTCTTACCTTCTTTATAGCTGCGTCGATATGTTGGAACCAGGTTAGATCCTCAGATAATCTCTTAGGCCTTACTGATGTTGAATGCAAGGTTGTTGCTGCAACGCCACTCAACTGGCTGGTATATCTCTCTCCTGTACACCCTCTCATCTCCATGATGTGGATGATAAGGAGGGTTATCATAGGTTGCATTGGGACACTGATAGAATGCAGAACTGGACTGAGAAGTGGCAGATGGAATTCAACCCAGAAAATGTGAAGTGATTCACTTTGGAAAGTCAAATTTGAGGGCAGAATACAGGATTAATGATCTTGGAGTCCACATCCATAGATCCCTCAAAATTACCATGCAAGTTGATAGAGTTTTTAAGAAGTTTTGTGGTGTGTTTGGCCTTCATTAATAGAGGGATTGAATTCAAGAGCCTTGAGGTGATGTTGCAGCTCTATAAAACCCTGATTAGACCATACTTGGACTTTTGTTTTCAGTTCTGGTCACCTCATAATAAGGATGTGGAAACTTTAGAGATGGTGCAGAGGAGATTTACTAGGATGTTACCTGGACTAAGAGCACATTTTATAGGGATAGGTTAAGCGTGCTTTCCTCTTTAGAGTGAAGGAGAGTGACTTGACAGAAGTGTACTTAAAGATGAGGCATAAATTGAGTGGATAACAAGAGACTTTTCCCCCAGGGCAGAAATAGCTAATACGAGAGCCAAATTTTAAGATGATTGGAGGAAACTATAAGAGGGATGTCAGAGGTAGATTTTTTTTTACACAGAGAATGGAGGGTGCATGGAACACTGTGCCAGGGGTAGTGGTAGAAGCCGATAGACTAGGGGCATTTCAGAAGCTCTTAAGATTGGCACACATATGACAGAGAATGGAGGGCTATGTAAGAAGGAAGGGCTAGATTAATCTTACATTAAGTTAAGTGGTCATAACATGGTGGGCCAAGCAGTCTCTACTATGCTGTAATATTCTATGTACTATGTTCTAATTACCTTTTTGACAAATGACACATACAATGTTAGTGCCAAAGGAAAATGTTCAAGCTTTAAAGAAAAAAAGATATATGTGTCTAGAAATTCAAGTGCATAGCAATGTTTTTGATATTACATAGAAACATAGAAAATAGATGCAGGAGTAGGCCATTCGGCCTTTCAAGCCTGCACCGCCATTCAGTATGATCATGGCTGGTCATCCAACTCAGAACCCTGTACCTGCCTTCTCTCCATACCCCCCCTGATCCCTTTAGCAACAAGGACCATCTCTAACTCCCTCTTAAATATAGCCAATGAACTGGCCTCAACCATTTCCTGTGGCAGAGAATTCCACAGATTCACCACTCTCTGTGTGAAGAAGTTTCTCCTCATCTCGGTCCTAAAAGGCTTCCCCTTTATCCTTAAACTGTGACCCCTCATTCTGGACTTCCCCAACATCGGGAACAATCGTCCTGCATCTAGCCTGTCCAATCCCTTTAGAATTTTATACGTTTCAGTAAGATTCCCGTTCAATCTTCTAAATACATCAATAGAAGCAAGTTACTTCTGGAGTAGTAAGTGATTGCAGATGAACTTGCACCTTTCCAAAATTTTAACTGAGCACTTCAGATTGTGAAACATATTTGGCCTTCATTGTTACAAAGTTGATTTTCATACAGCTTTTTTTAAGTGCTTGTCGGCATTTGCCCAAGTCAATGACTCAACAGGCTAGGATTTTCCAAAGCAGTTACTACAGATGATGTAGCTTTCTCTGGGTGACCTCCAGCCATACACTCTGGACTGGACTGCTCTGCCTATTAATGTCAAGATCACTGTCACACTAGCTTCAAGATTTTTTTAAATGGCCACAGCTGATCCATCCTATTTTGGAATTAACTGTTCAGTAGAGTATTAGGAAGGTAATTGATACTGTCTATTCCAGGAAAGGACACTTGACTCTAATTTTCCTTCGGTGATGAGGTTGAGGTTTCCCCAAAGATCAGATGATTACAGATTATGCTCATAGCGATTAAGACACCCTTTTGGAATCCACAGCTTTTCATGAACTACAATTCCCTGAAAATTCAAGATTCAGTTGAATATAAGAAGTTCATCTAATTCCTTCATTCTTAAGAAGTTCACTTATATAAACATCTTACAGGACTGGTGCTACTGCAATGGCAGGGAGTAATACCTACACCACCTTCATGGCATTGTAATGGAAGCAATAGACTGCCAGTACACTAGTGAAGAACCCTATTCTATTCAGAATGAAAGTCTGTTGTGTGCATTGATTTCAGCTGTTCACACATTTAAGGGGCCTTTGCATTTCATCGTTGGCTGCTGATCCCACACAGCTACAACTCCAAACAGTCTCCGGGACCCCTACCATAGAGCACTGCACACCTGCATCAACTTCATCCACCAGGAGAGCTAGGTCACAGGTACATTACTAGTCATGTTAAACAAGAGGAAAGAAGGAGGGAGGTAAGGACAAGAGAAGGGGAGCAAGAATGATCCTCTGTCTTCTCTGTTTTCACTGTCCTCTGATTAGATTCCATCTTCAGTCCTTTACCTCTACTACCTATCCCCGCTCAGCTTCTTCCCCCTCACCTGGTCTCACCTATTGCCTACCTGCTTGAATTCATTCCCCTCCCCACTTTCTTATTCTTGATTCTTCTGGTCCTGATTAAGGGACTCAGCAAGTTTATTACCCTCCATTGATGCTGCCTGACTTGCTGAGTTCCTCCAGCATTTTGTGAATCTCAGTGGACATACTGTGTTAACTCAATGAGGACAGTGGTTGCACACCATATCTGGTAGGTGAGCTGTGACAGTATGCTGGTCCTGTGAGGTTTGGGTCTTATGATGATAAGACTACAAAATATTTAAAAATTCATTAATTGGTAGGCAAGCTGTAAGATTTAAGAGGCATGTTCCTTTGTAAAAAGTGTTCTTTTAAAGGCTAGATCTGACATGTTTGTTGTTCAGCTACGTGCTAGCATGAAATTCCTGTAGGAAATAAGAGGGCCCATGATGCTTACTTTATGTGGAAGTGCTGCCAGAAAGTACAGCTCCTGCCCTATGGCATTGGAATTGCTGTTTGAAATGCAATCCCCATGCACTGCAATGAATTGGCCCAGGTAAATTATGTAGTTGCCTTTAAATGTTCCAAAAATGGACTAATTAGTTAATTGATTAAAATTATTTAAATTCCTAACTTCTCAGCTATTTACTTTGTCTTAGATATTTCCATTTTGTTTCTCTTTGAGTTTAATTATAATGCATATTGTTATTTCTTACTGCTTTAAATTTTGGATTTAATGGAGCAGAATAGTTTTACTTATTTAATAAAGTGGTAGGATTAATCAATGGGATAGTCCCATTGCAGATGCTGTATACTATAGCACTAATTTAATACGGGTGACAAGAATTACTGACATTTCTAGCAAACAATTTTAACGGCAGATGTATGAACTCAGGTCTGACATAGAGATGTTGAAAGGTTTTCCATCTGCCAAAGCAATCATTAGCTTTGGGAGCATTGAAATATATCTAAAATTGATCTAACCAAAAACTGTGCTCATTGTTCATTCTAAACATCGGTCCTTCCTGTTTTGCAAATATAGAACATAGAACAATACAGCACAGTACAGACCCATCAGCCCACAATGTTGTGCCAACCCTTTACACAAAAATATCTTGTGTATTTTTATATTACGTATACAAGAAAGTAAGAGCTTACATTAGAGTATTGTATATACAAAATGTAGTCATTAGAACATAAAAAATGTAGGAGTGGGACACTATTCAACATGATCATTCTATTTCAATACCATCCTTCTGCTGTATTCTCATACAGTATTTGATTTATCTAATATCCAGACATATATCAGCATCAGAATCAGGTTTATTATTATGTATCGTGAAATTTGTTAACTTAGCAGCAGTTTAATGCAATACATAATATAGAAGAAGAAGAAGGGGAAAAATAACTAAATAATTTCACAAATATAATAAAATAAATAAAATGATTACAGTAAGTGTATATTGAATAGATTAGAAATCGTGCAAAACATAGTTCTTTCCTTTTGCTTGTTTTTTCTTTCCATTCTTTTCTATGAGTGTATACCTCAGATAAATACTTTGTGGAGATTTGTGATATATATGTACAATGTCTGAAATACATCTTATGGAAATGTTTGTTTGATGATGAACTTCAATAAAAAAATAAATTACAAAAAAAAGTGGGGAAGTTCAAAAACACAAGAGATTCTACAGATCAACTCACACAAAATGTTGGAGCAATGAAGCAGGTTAGGCAACATCTACAGAAATGAATAAACAGCAGATGTTTTGGGCCAAGACCCTTCATCAGGACTGGAAAGGAAGATGGAAGAAGCCAGACTAAGAAGGTGGGAGGGTTAAGGAGTACAAGATACAAGGTGATAGGTGAAGCCAATTGGGTGGGGAAAGGAAGTAAGAAGCAAGGAGGTCTTAGGTGGAAAAGGTAAGGGGCTGGAAAAGAAGGAATCTAATAGGGGAAGAGAGTGGACTATGGGAGAAAGGGAAGGAGGAGGGACACCAAGGAAAGGTGATAGATGAGAAGAAGATAAGAGGTGATAGAATAGCCAGAGTAGGGCATGGAAGAAGAAGGGAGGGGGGAATAACTATGGAGGTAAAAGAAATCAACGCGCATGCCATCAGGTTGGAGGCTGCCCAAATGGATTATGAGATGTTGCTCCTCCCAGCACAGAGTGACCTTGTCACGGCAGTAGAAAAGGCCATGGACCGACATGTCAGAATGGGACATTGAGGGAAATTTATCAATCTCTGTTTTGAATGCAACACAAGCAGTGACTAAGCCTGCATAGCTTTGCTTTGTAGAGAAATGCCAAGATACATGACCCTCCAAATGAAGAAATTTCTCCTCATTTCCAGTCTTAAGTGTTCCACCCCTTATTTTAAGCTTGTGACACTAGTTCTAGATTTCTCTGTCATCCTTCTCATATCTGTCCTGCTGAGCTCTCTAAGTCAGTTTCCACAACACTGTCTTACTCCAAAGTGTCAACCTTCATCAAGACCTCAAGTTCTGGAGTTCTGAAAGGCCGTGCACTCAGAGCATTAAGATTATTTATCAATTACTTGAAAGTCATGAGTCGGTATTAGAAGTCTGCTTAGAAATTAAATTAAAACTAATCTAAACTAGGTCCAATCTCAGGCTATCAGAATCCAATTCAATTCATAGAACACTACAACACAGAAGCAACCCCTTTGGTGCATCTGGTTAATGCTGAGCAATGAATCTAACTATTTGCATCAACCTGCACCCGGACCATAGCCTCCATACTCCTCTCATGAATACCTACCCAAATTCATCGCAAATGTTGAAATAAACCCTGCAACCATCACTTGTGCTGGCAACTCATTCTGCACTCTCACCACCCACTGAGTGAAGAAGTTCCTGCCTGTGTTCCCCTTAAACATTTCACTTTTCACCCTTAACCCATGACCTCTAGTTGTAGTCTCACCCAACCTTAGTGGAAAAACCCAATACAACATCCTAACTATACCCTTCATAATTTTGTATACCTCTATCAAATCACTTCGCAATCTTCTGCGTTCTAAGGAATGAAGCCCTAACCTATTCAATCTTTCCTTATAACTCAGTTCCTCCAGACCCAGCAACATGCTTGTAAATTTTCTCTTTACTCTTTCAACCTTATTTACATCTTTCCTGTAGGTAGGTAACCAAAACTGCACACAATACTCCAAATTAGGCCTCACCAACATCTTATACATCTTCAACATAACATCTTCTGTTCTCAATACATTGATTTACGGAGACCAAAATGCCAAAAGCTTTCTTTGTGACCCTATCTATCTGTGATACTATTTCAAGGAATTATGGATCTGTATTCACAGATCCCTCTGTTCTACTGCGCTCCTCAGTGCATGACCTCTCACTATGTAAGACCTACCATGGTTGCTCCTCCCAAAGTGCAAAACTTCACACTGGTCTGCATTAAATTCCATCTGCCATTTTTCTGGCTGGTCCAGATACGACTGCAAGCTTTGATAGTCATCTTCACTACCCAGTGCACTTCCGATATTGGTGTCATCCACAAATCTGCTGATAAAGTTTACCACATTATCATCCAGATCATTGATATAGATGACAAACAACAATGGACCCAGCATTTATACCTGCAACACACTGTTAGTCACAGGCTTCCTGTCAGAGAGGCGACCATCTACACTAGCCTCTTGTTTCTTCTGTGAAGCCGTTGCATAATCCAATTTACTACCTCATTTTGAATGCTAAGTAATGGAATCTTTTTGACCAACCTCCTATGAGGACCTTATCAAAGGCCTTCCTAAAGCCCATGTAGACAGCATCTGCTTCATTGCCTTCATTGACTTTCCCCGTAATTTCCTCAAAATACTCTATAAGTTTGTTTAGATATTACTTGCCACACACAAAGCCATGTTGACTATCCCTAGTCAGTCCTTGCCTATCCAAATTCTAATATACTTGGACCTCAGAGTACCTTCTAATAACTGTAAGGTTTACCAATCTACAATTTTCTGGCCTATTCCTAGAGCCTTACTTAAACAACAGAGCAACATTGACTATCCTCCAGCACTTCACCCTTTGCTCAGAATGTTTTAAGTATCTCTTCCAGGGTCCTTGAATTTTCCGCACCTGCCTCCCGCAGGATCTGACAGAACTCCTTGTCAGGTCCTGGGGATTTATCCACCTTAATTTTCCTCAGGACAGCAAACATCTCTTCCTCTGTAATCTGTACAGGGTCCAGGACCTCACTGCTACATTTCCTCACATCTGAAGATCTCCATTTTTCAGCTCCACGTATTGACTGCTACTACGATCTTCCAGTGGATCAATTTTGATCCTTGCTCTTAATATATCTGTGGAAGCTCTTAAGATTCTCCTTCACTTTGTCTGCTAGAGCAAACTCATGTCTTCTTTTAGCCCTCCTGGTTTCCTTCTTAGGTGTTCTCGTCCATTTCTTTTACTCCTCAAGTACCTCATTTCTTCCTGCTTGCCTATACCTGTTATGCACATCCTTTTTCTTAACCAGGTCCTCAATATCTCACAAAAACTAAGGTGTTATAAACCTGTTATTCTTGCCTTTTATTCTGTCAGGAACATACAAACTCCGCACTCTCAAAATTTCACTTTTGAACCCCCTATCAAGTACACCTTTGCCAGAAAACAACCTGCCCAATTCACACTTGCCAGATCCTTTCTGATACCATCAAAATTGGCCTTTCTCCAATTTAGAAATTCAACAACAAGGACCAGACCTATGCTTTTTCATAATTACCTTGAAAGTAATGATATTATGATCACCAGATGCAAAGTGTTCCCCTATGCAAATTTCTCTTACCTTCCCTGCCTCATTCCCTAATAGGACATCTAGTATTGCACTCTCTGGTTGGGACTTCTATGTACTGATTAAGGAAACTTTCCTGAGCACATCTGGCAAACTCTATGCCTTCCAGCCCTTTTACAGTGTGGGAGTCCCAATCGATATATGGAAAGTTAAAATCACATCCTATTACAGCCTTATGTTTCTTGCAATAAGCTGCGATCTCCTTACAAATTTGGTCCTCTATATCCCACAGACTGTTGGGTAGCTTATAATGTAATCATCCTATTAATGTGTTCACGCCTTTCTTATTCTTCGGTTCTACCCATAACATTTCACTGGATTTCTGTGGTCTGTCCTGACTGAGCACTGCCGTGATGCTTTCCCTGATGAGTAATGTCACACCTCCCCCTGTAATGTCACACCTCCTGCTCTGTCATACTTAAAACAATGGAACCTTGAAAAATTGAGCTGCTAGTCCTGCCCCTCCTGCAAACAAGTCTCACTAATGGCTACAATATCATAATTTCATGTGTTCATCTATGGCCTAAGCTGATCCACCTTTCCTACAATACGCCTTGCATTGAAATATATGCAGCTCAGTACACTATTCCCACCAAGATCAGCCTTTTGACTCCTGATACTGTATGTAGGCTTAACATCTTATCCTACAACCACTTCACTATCTGTTCTGGCACTTTGGCTCCCATGCCCCTGTAATGCTGGTTTGAGCCCTTCCCCCCTCCCCCATGCAGCCAAGTATGATCATTTGTAATGTTAAGCCTGATCAATTATAATCATCACCATAAATACATCAATTATCAGTCATTCTTTAGATCTTTTGGGGAGAAGGCACCAAATGTTGACCAGGAATAGAGAACACAAGTGGTAATACTATTGCAAATCATTCTGATCTTTAGTCTGACCCAAGCCCACATCTTTAGACCATAAGACATAGGAACAGAATTAGACCATTTGGCCATCAGGTCTGATCTGCCATTCCATCATGGCTGATATATTCCTCTCAATTCCATTCTTCTGCCTTCTCCCCATAACCTTTGACACCCTGGCTAATCAAGAAACTATCAATCTCCGCTTTAAATATGTCCTATGACTTGACCTCCACAGCCATCTGTGGCAATGAATTGCACAGATTCATCACCTTTTAGCTAAAGAGATTCCTCCCCATCTACAGTATGTTGTAAAAGGATGTCTCCTCCGCATGAGTTTCCTCTGGGTGCTCTGGTTTCCTCCCACAATCCAAAGATGTATGGGTTGGTAGGTTAATTGGTGATTGTAAATTGTCCAGTGATTAGGCTGGTGTTAAATCGGGGGTTGCTGGGTGGTGTGGTCTGAAGGAAGAGCCTGTTCCACACTGCATCTCACTAAAAAAAAATAATTAAAAAAGTAAAATGTTCAGCAGTTTGAGTGGAGTCTGGAGAAAGCAATATTTTTGGATGTCCTTTCATCAAATGAGAAAACAAGCTTGAAGGTACAAAATAGGGAAAATTTTTGGATGTCCTTTCATCAAATGAGAAAACAAGCTTGAAGGTACAAAATAGGGAAAATTGTGGTGAGAACAAAAGGAATATCCTCTTTGGGATGAAGCTGTATCAGTCAGCATGGATGGTGAGAGCGTTCCATCCCCCAATTTTGACTGGTGTCAATTCAAAAGAACAAATAGTCTCATTTGGTACGATAAAAAACTTTGTGACTATATAGAGTAAGAATCAGAAATCTCTCCACATCTGTAGAAGCGTTCAAGTGTTTTTGGGGACATACCAAATCTTCTCAAACTCTTAATGAAATACAGTCACTGTCGTGCCTTCTTTGTAGCTGCATCAATATGTTGGGTCCAGGTTAGATCCTCAGAGATACTGACACCCAGGAATTTGAAATTACTCAGTCTTTCCTTTTGTGATCCCTCTATGAGGACTGGTGTGTGTTCCCTCATCCTACCCTTTCTGAAGTATTTTGTATAAAGAACGAATATGTGGTTAGAAGAATTTTTTTAACAAAAGATTATATAGCACCCTATAAGAAACAACAGTAGAGCTCAATCTATCAGAGTTCAGAGAATTTATTTTCCCAAAACCATAAGCTTCTAAATACAATGCCAGTACAAATTTGGAGAAACATAGTCTGAATAGGGGTAGTTAACATGACTTTGTGAGGGGTAGGTCGTGCCTCACAAGCCTGATAAAATTCTTTGAAGAAGTGACAAAACATACTGATGAAGGCAGAGCAGTGAATGTGGTGTATATGGATTTAGGTAAGGCAGTTGACAAGGTTCTCCATGATAGTCAGAAAGTCAGGAAGAATGGGATCCAGGGAAACTTGGCTGTGTTCATTCAGAACTGACTTGCCCATAGAAGGCAGAGTGTGGTAGCAGGTGGAATGTACTCTGCCTGGAGTTCAGTGACCAGTGATGTTCCACAGTGATCTATTCTGGGACTCCTGCTGTTTTTGATTTTCATAAATGACTTGGATAAGTAAGAGGGAGGTGGAATAGTAAATTTGCAGATGGTGTTATGGACAATGTAGAAGGTTGTTGTAGTTTATGACGGGACGTTAATAGGATGCACACTTGGACTGAGAAGTGGCAGATCAGTTCAATGTGGTAAAGTGTGAAGGTGGGAAGTCGAACTTGAAAGCAGAATGCAAGATTAATGGCAGAGTTCTTAAGTGTGGAGGAAGAACAGGATTTTGTGTTCACATCCATAGATCCCTCAAATTTGCAGTGCATATTGATAGGGTGCTTAAGGAGGCCTTCATTTGTTGGATGATTCAATTCAAGACCCATGAGGTAATGCTGCAACTCCATAAAATTCTGGTTAGACCACATTTGAAGTGTTCAGTTTAGATCTGGTTGTCTCATTATAGGAAGGATGTGGAAGCTTTAGAGGAGCAGAGGAGATTTACCGGGCTACTATTTCAACTAGAGGGCATGTCTTATGAGAGCATTTTGACCAAACTAGGGCTTTTCTCTTTGGAGCGAAGCAAGATGAAAGGTGACTTGATAAAAGCGTACAAGATGATAAGGGGCATCGATCAAGTGGATAGCCAGAAACGTTTTCCTAGGCTAATACAGGGACATAACTGTAAGGGGTTTGAAGGAAAGTGTGGAGGGAGGGGGAATGTCATACACAGAGTTTCTTTACACAGAGTGGTGGGTGCATGGAGCACCTTTCCAGAGGTGGTGGTGGAAACTGATGCATTAGGGTTATTTAAGAGACTCTTAGATAGGTACATGGATGAAAGAAAGTTGGAGAGTTACATGGGAGGGAAAGGTTATATGGATTTTAGAGTAGGTTAAAGAGTTGGCACAACATCATGGGTTGGAAGGCCTGTACTGTTACGTACTGCTCTATGTTCTATGTTCACTAGCAGATGCAAATTTTTAGTCTCTAACTGAATGAAGCCAATGAAGCAGTAGTTGGCTGATGTTCTTTAGTGTTAGGAACATAGTCTGAAATCACCCGCAATGATAAAATCAATACAGTTTCCCTTTGCGAGTTTTCAGTTTCTATTGAGAAATGATTTGAATATTTCAGTTGGATTCCAACTAGACGTATATCTCCAATAACCCACCACAGATTAGCAGTAAACTGGCAATTCTATTCTGGGAGGTCCAATGAGTTTTTGAGTTTTCTTAAGGAAGTTGTAATATTTTGTACTCCAGAAACTAATCAAAAGAAAAACATGAGAGCTGGGAAATGGGTCTACATAGTTTTACCTTTATTGAGTTGCTCATATGTGATATGCTGGTGTAATGATGCATGCCATTGATACAGTGATTTCAACTGATCTTTTAAATGCGAGTTGTGTTTGGAGCTTGATGAAAGTAGGGCATGTGGGCGATATCTACATGGACTTCAGTAAGACATTTGATGAGGTCCCTCATGGTAGGTTGATTCAGCAGATGAAGATGTGTGGGATCCAGGGTAAATTGGACTCAGAACTGGTTTGCTCACAGAAGATAGAGAGTAGGAGTGTAAGGCTGTAATTGTTGCTGGAAGTCTGTGACCGATGGTATTCCTCAAATGGATCAGTACTGGGACCTCTTTTGTTTGTGATATATACAGTATGTCAATGCCTTGGGTGAAAAGGTGGATGGTGGATTTATGAACTTGCAATAACACCAAGGTTGGTGGAGTTGTGGGCAGTGTAAAACACTATCAATGAATACACAGAACAGTATAGGCCCTTTGGCCCATCACATGTTGCTGACCTTTAAACCTACACCAACATTAATCTAACCCTTTCCTTCCACATAACTCTCCATTCTTCTTTTGTTCACATCTAATCTAAGAATTTCTTAAATGTTCCTAGTGTATCTGTGTCTTACCACTATCCTCAGCAGTGTTCTATGCACTTACCACTCTCTGTATTAAAAAATCTATCTCTAATATCTTCCCGATACTTTGCTCCAATCACCTTAAACTATGCCCTCTCATATTAGCCATTGAAACCCTGGGAAAATGGTACTGGTTGTCCTCTCTATCTGTACCTCTTACTATTTTATATGCCTTTATCAAGGTACTGTACCTCTCATCCTCCTTTGTTCAAGAAAAAAGCCCTAGCTTGTTCAACCTTTCCTCATCTAGTCAGTCAGTGTCCCTCTCTAAAGCTTGCACATCCTTCCTTTAATGTGGTGGAATTATAGATCAGTTACAGACATGGGCAGAGAAATGGCGGATGGAGTTTAGTGGTACATAGTTCCCTGAAGGTGGAATCTCATGTGGATAGGCTGATGAAGAAAGCTTTTGGTATGCTGGCCTTTATAAATCAGAGCACTGAGTATAGGAGTTAGGATGTAATGATAAAATTGTACAAGGCATAGGTAAGGCCGAATTTGAAGTATTGTGTACAGTTCTGGTCACTGAATTATAGGAAATATGTCAACAAAATAGAGAGAGTGCAGAGAAGATTTACTAGAATGTTACCTGGGTTTCAGCACCCAAGTTACAGAGAAGGTTTGAACAAGTTAAGTCTTTATTCTTTGGAGCGTAGAAGGTTGAGGGGGACTTGATAGAAGTATTTAAAATTATGAGGGGGATAGATAGAGTTGATGTGGATAGGCTTTTTCCATTGAGAGTAGGGGAGATTCAAACAAGAGGAAATGAGCTGAGAGTTAGAGGGCAAAAGTTTAGGGGTAACACGAGGAGGAATTTCTTTACTCAGAGAGTGGTAGCTGTGTGGAACGAGCTTCCAGTAGAAGTGGTAGAGGCAGGTTCGGTATTGTCATTTAAAGTAAAATTGGATAGGTATATGGACAGGAAAGGAATGGAGGCTTATGGGCTGAGTGCAGGTCGGTGGGACTAAGTGACAGTAAGCATTCAGCATGGACTAGAAAGGCCGAGATGGCCTGTTTCCGTGTTGTAATTGTTATATGGTTATATAGTCTAGGCGAGTGTGACGTGTTGCACTTTGTGAGATCAAGTGAAACACTTCATGGCAGAACCCTTAATTGCATTGAGGCATAGAGGGATCTTGAGATCCAAATCCATAGTTCACTGAAAGTAACTGCAAAAATGGATGAGGAGGTAAGGAACACATATGTTGTGGTGTGCTTGCCTTCTCTGGTAGGTGTATTGAGTTTGAGAGAAAGGAAGTCATGCTGCAGCCATATAAGAAATTTACCAGGATGTTGCTTAAATTGAAGTGCATGAGCTATAGAGGAGGGTTGGACAAACTTGGGTTGTTCTCCCTAGAGCAGGTTTAGTGAATCTAAGGCATGCATGCCCAAAATGGCTCACATAGAAGTTTTGTTGGCATACGACATGCAGGCCATCCTTCAATTCTTTAAATCCCACCTATAATGTAAAGGTACATACTGCATATTTTTACAGCCAAGTCAAGCCACAATTTTTTCACAACTGAAGAGAAGTGATATGTTTTTACAGGAAACATCTCATCCCGGGTCAGCACCAACTAGATGTTTGCAGAAACAAGTGACATCGGCTGATACGTGCAAATTCCTCAAGTCCTGGTGTATACATCAGTATTTGGATAGTAAATAGTTGGGCCAGTTGGCATTGGCTTCGCTCTGATTTTTTTTTCTTTTGTTGTTTGTGAGTGAACAGCTGATATTCAGTGATAATAATTTGTAAAAATTGTATATAGTTTAGTACCTCCATGAACAATTACTTTTTTACACAATAAACATCATTATAAACATCATCAATAAAAATGTTAGCATACTTAAGTTTACCTGTGTGATATTTTTAAATTGTGTTTATCCTTTTAAACGTTGAGAATGTCAGATACACCAGCAAAAATCAAAAACATTCAGTTAGTGGGGAAGGCAGCAGAGTTTCAAGAGTAGTGGAGAGAAAGATTTGACATGATTAAAAAGGATGATGAAACATTTTGAATCTTATGTTCCGAAACAGTGATGTGCAAGACTTCCTCTATAAAGCAGCATTATGAAACTGTTCGTAAATGGCTTTGTGATAAAAGTGAGCAAGAATTAAAAATGATAACATATTTCTTGAGAAATCTGCATCAAAAAAATATGGTCAAATATGAGCACCTACGCTTGGTCCTCCAGAGAAAGCAGGATCTCCCAGTGGCCACACATTTTAATTCCACATCCCATTCCCATTCTGATATGTCTATCCATGGCTTCCTCTACTGTCAAAATGAATCCAAACTCAGGTTGGAGGAACAACACCTTACAAACCGGCTGGGTAGCCTCCAACCTGAACATTGAACATTGAATTCTCTAACTTCCGTTAATGCCCCTCCTCCCCTTCTTACCCCATCCCTGACATATTTAGTTGTTTGCCTGTTCTCCATCTCCCTCTGGTGCTCCCCACCCCCCCTTTCTCCCGAGGCCTTCTGTCCCATGATCCTTTCCCTTTTCCAGCTCGGTATCACTTTCACCAATCACCTTTCCAGCTCTTAGCTTCATCCCACCCCCTCCGGTCTTCTCCTATCATTTCGCATTTCCCCCTCCCCCCCATGACTTTCAAATCTCTTACTATCTTTCCTTTCAGTTAGTCCTGACAAAAGGTCTTGGCCCAAAACGTCGACAGTGCTTCTCTTTATAGATGCTGCCTGGACTGCTGTGTTCCACCAGCATTTTGTGTGTGTTGTTGTTTGAATTTCCAGCATCTGCAGATTTCCTCGTGTTTGGTCAAATATTTTGTTGACATTTATTTCAGTTGCTGCTAGTTTTGAGATTTCAAAGATTATTGCTCTACATGGAAACATGGAAATCCATCAGTGCTGGGAAATCTATGTTAAAGAATCATGGCTAGAGTGTGCTCCTTTCATTTTTGATGGTTTACCTTTTTGCCAGAAAAATAAGAATTATTCAGCATGTTAGGGATTTGCCAGTGAGCAGAAAAACACTAAAAGATAGATTAATGAAGAGAACAAACTTAGCAAAACAACTAACAAAAGATACTAGAACAAAAGACCATAAGATATAGGATAACATCCTAAGATTCTAAAATAAGATATTAGTTCAGGTAATTTTTTTTCCGTTTGTCTTGATGAGAGCTAGGGTAGACATTATTGTTTGATTTTGTAGGGATGATGACATTTGCAAAAAATTGATCTTCTTGGTAATGTTACCTGAACACACCACAGCACCTGAAATATCTAAAGTAGTGTTAAAAGAATTGTCTGATCAACAAGTTAACCTTTCAATAAGGTTAACGATTTGGATGAAGGCATGAAAAATAACATCAGCAAATTTGCTGATGATACTAAGCTGGGTGGCAGTGTAACATGTGATGAGGATGTTAGGAGAATTCAGGGTGACTTGGATAGGTTGGGTGAGTGGGCAGATACTTGGCAGATGGTGTTTAATGTGAATAAGTGTGAGGTTATCCACTTTGGGAGTAAGACCAGGAAGGCAGATGTAGAACGGTGTAGAGTTAGGTAAGGGAGAAATACAAAGAGATCTCAGAGTCCTTGTTCATCTGTCACTGAAGGTGAACGAGCAAGTGCAGCAGGCAGTGAAGAAGGCTAATGGAATGTTGGCCTTTATTACAAAGGGAATTAAGTACAAGAGCAAGGAAGTCCTCTTGCATTTGTACAGAGCCCTGGTGAGACCACACCTGGAGTATTGTGTACAGTTTTGGTCTCCAGGGTTAAGGAAGGACATCCTGGCTGTAGAGGAAGTGCAGCGTAGATTCACTAGCTTAATTCCTGGGATGTCTGGACTGTCTTACGCAGAAAGGTTAGAGAGACTGGGCTTGTACATGCAGGAATTAAGGAGATTGAGAGGGGATCTGATTGAAACATATAAGATTATTAAGGGATTGGACAAGATAGAGGCAGGAAATATGTTCCAGATGCTGGGAGAGTCCGGTACCAGAGGGCATGGTTTGAGAATAAGGGGTAGGTCATTTAGGACAGAGTTAAGGAAAAACTTCTTCTCCCAGAGAGTTGTGGGGGTCTGGAATGCACTGCCTTGGAAGGTAGTGGAGGCCAATTCTCTGGATGCTTTCAAGAAGGAGCTAGATAGGTATCTTATGGATAGGGGAATCAAGGGATATGGGGACAAGGCAGGAACCGGGTATTGATAGTAATTGATCAGCCATGATCTCAAAATGGCGGTGCAGGCTCGAAGGGCCGAATGGTCTACTTCTGCACCTATTGTCTGTTGTCTATAATAATAGATTGCCTGACAATTGATGGTGCATCCAGCATGTTTGATAAAGAGGCAAGTTGTGTTAATCTGTTTAAGTTTAATTTCCACTGATGGACTTTCATTGTATAGTACACAAGCAAAATCTGGCCTTAAGGAACTTGAAAGACAAAAATTGTAACCAAGGAAATCAATTTCATTTTTAGGCATGCTTTGAAAAATAGACAATTTCTGAATGTAGTGAGGAAGGTGAATTCAGTGTACATAGGACTACTAATGTACAACAATGTTTGTTAACTTAGTGGAGGTTCCGTCCTTAGGCGAATTGAATGCTTGGATAAAATTCGCCTGTTTTAGATGAATGAAAATATTTTTTGACAAGAATTATATGACATTGTGTATATTTGTAGTTTGATGTTTTTTGCAGATTTCTCCTCACATTTAAATGACTTGAATGCCAGCTACAGGGATTGGGCAGAGGACCTGATGTTATATTTGATATTTGATAACCCTTGAAATCAAACTGTATTTATTTAAATATAGTGCCAAATATTTTGTAAACCTAGATAAAACATGCCAGATGTTGAAATTCCTGAAAAGACAGACATTCAGAGCATTTGTGAGTATCATTGGTTCAACTACTGAACAATTTTCTTAAAGATTCACTAAATTCAGGTCATTTGAAGAAACTGCAAAATTCATGAAGTATGCAAACAGTGTAATATTTGATGAGTAAACTCTTCTTGGGCTTCAAGCCAGGTACAGGTATCGATTATAACCGATATTTCGATGACAAACTCTGCCATCTTCTTGAATCAAAACTTCGGTTTCTTCTTCATTGAAACATCGGTTATAGTCGATACCTGTACCTGGCTTGAACCTGAGAAGAGTTTATTCATCATATAAGCTGGGAAAGCACTAGATCTTTTTTCAGTGTAATATTTGACAAACTGAATTCTGAAATGTTGCAGTGGATTAATTTGGATAATTTTGAAATGCAAATGATTGATTTACAAAGCAGAAAACATCAAAAGAGATTGATTATGACTGGATAAAAGCATAAAAATCCAGACAATAATGTTCTAAAACTCTAGAATTCCATTCCTGTAACTTTTAGCTATCTGATTAATCTTGAAATGGCAAATATTTACAGTATTTTTATCGACATATCCATGTGAGTCATTGTTTTCAGTGAACTTGGCCAAGTCTAATTATAGAAGTAGACTTAATGATGAAACTAGTGCTATGTGCATAGCTCTCAAAATAACCAAATGCAAACAGGATATAAAATGTCATCTTTAGTGCAGCAACAAAAGTCTCACTGAGAGTAAAGTGTTTTTATTTTCCTTTCCTTGATCTTCTATGCATATAACTTCAAAGCTTATAATTTCACATCCACAGTTCTTATGTTATATATGAGATACACTAACAATACTATTTAGAAGTGATGTTATTTTTAATTATATTTTTAAAACATTAATATTAATGATTTTGAACTGTTTTTCTAAAATGCTTCATTTATTTTAATCTCTTATATTTTATTAATAATAAAAGAGTGACTATACATAAATGAGAAACAGCATTCATCCTTTTTCCTTTAAAAAATCTCTAATTATGTTACAAATCAGTAACCCTGCTCAAAATTACCATGGTATGCGAGATTATTGCCAATTTGGGTACACACTCTCAAAAAGATTTGCTACCCCTGCTCTACAGGATCAAAGAGAGAGACCTGGTAGAGGTTTTTTAAATTATGACAAAAAAGGTAGACAGGCAGAATCTTTTTCCTCAGGGAAGGAATGCCAAAGATCAGGGACGGGCTTTTAAGGTTAGGGAAGGAAGTTTAAAGACAACAAGAAGGGCACATATTTTTTTAAACACAGAGAGTGGAAGGTGCATAGTGTAGGTTACCAGGGGTAGTAGTGGAATCATTCAGTCTGGTGGAGTCTTTTATAATATGCAGGGAATCGAGAGATAAGGATGATACACAGGAGGAAGGCAATTAGTATAAATTGGCATCAAGATCAGTCCCACATCATAGGATGAATGTCCTGGCCAGTGCTGCACTGTTCTACATTCTATGATAACATAACCTTACTATACCAGAGTTAGTCTGCAGCCCAGGGGCAAGGAAGACCAAGGAGATTTTAGAATGTTTAGAACATATATATAAGTCATTGGCGAGGCCACAGCTTGAAGTACTATGTGCAGTTTTGGTTACCCTGTTATAGGAAAGATATGTTTAAACTGGAAAACATGCAGAAAAGATTTACACAAAATGCTGGTGGAACACAGCAGGCCAGGCAGCATCTATACAGAGAAGCACTGTTGACATTTCGGGCCGAGACCCTTTGTCTGTCCTGACGAAGGGTCTCGGCCGGAAACGTCGACAGTGCTTCTCCCTATAGATGCTGCCTGGCCTGCTGTGTTGCACCAGCATTTTGTGTGTTTTGCTTGAATTTCCAGCATCTGCAGATTTCCTCATGTTTGCAGAAAAGATTTAAGAGCATTTTGTCAGAACGACAGGGCCTGAGTTATAGGGACAATATGACCATTATTGGAACATAAGAGGATGAGGTACAACCTTATAGAAGTGTTTAAAATTATGAGAGGAATAAATAAGGTAGACAGTAACAGTCTTTTCCCCAGGGTATAAGAGCCCAAACCTAGGGAGCATAGATTTAAGATGAGATTAGAAAGATTTGAAAGGGTTGTGAGGGGCAACCTTTTCATGGAGAGAGTGATGAGTAAGTGGAACAGCTGAAGAAGTAGTTGAGTCAGATACAATAGAATGATTTTAGATAGATACATGAGGGGCAGAGCTTAGAGGGAGATGGGCCATCGCAGAAAGCATTATGGTCAGCATGGACTGGTTGGGCCAAATGGCCTGTATCCATACTGGATTTCTTTGTAATTCGATGTGATCCAAAAGGAGGAGAATCCTTTGAATCCTCCAGTACCAGCCTCTCACCATCTCAGTTCCCACTTGCCCAGAATCCCTTCTCTCCCCTCCTGTTGACCAGTGAACATTTTCATGAATTCCCATGTGCAGCTTATCTGCCATAAATTCATGGTCCCACTCATAAGCTAGATAATGTATCTGAACAGTTTTATTTAAACAAAGCCAGGTCATAGAGATCCACGTGACCTCTATGGTTGCACACTCTTATGCACTATATGCTCTGAACTCCTTTTACCATCAAAGCTATGCTATTTTGAAAACAACGCCACGGAAAGATTTGAAGACTGATTTTACATTTCATCTTGAAGTTAGAATACACCTTTGAATTATTGTCAGTTGTAGAAATGAAAATAAAGATGAACATTTTGACTTGATCCTTCAGGTCCTGCGGTGCAACGTCAAATTCAGGTCCAGAATGGGCCACCCCCTGAAGATCAGGAAGCACAGCGAAGGTAAAGTGCAGTGAAACATTTTCTGTATGATTATTGAAAATAAGATTTCTATATTTTGTACTGAAATGTAAGGCTGAAGAAATATTTGTAAAATAACTAACTTAAGCAAGCAATACATCATTGCTGTTAACAACAGGGAAATCTAAAACTGCTGCCGATGGAGAACAGTGCAACAGAAAGTAATACATGAGCATTTATAAATAAAAATTTTACCAACTATGTAACTTAAGTATTGTAAGATCTGCAGCGCAAACTGACCGATACAGGTTTTTAAAATATATTTTTTCAGAAAACAAAATACTTTTTCAATGTATCATATTCTGGGCACATTTTTACTTTGTTTACAGTACTACAGCTGTATAATTTAATATGACTATGAGAGCTCTTCATCCTGCAATGAGTATACACTTGAAATTTAGATGATGAAACATAATGCTATATCCTTATTCGTCCACTGACTAGCACTAACTCTATTACATTTGAAGGCTAACTAAAGAATTAATGTATTTTTCACTCTGCTTTTGTTCTCAATTCTCCACTCTTGTACTGAATATTTTTCCAGTGACAATGCAGGTTGCTTAGGCCTAAAAACTGCTTAATATGACAACTGGTCTAGGAAACTGGCTATCTGAGATGATAATCAATATTTTATGAAACTGCTAAATTTTGGAATCATGTATCACGATACATTGCCTTAAGGTATTTCAGCATAGGAATTCTAGTTCACCATAAAGGATGCAGTCGATGATCTTTGCAGCAGAGTACCAATAACAGTGATAGTTGCTCACCTGCTGCAAGCTTCAGCCGGATCTAATGGGGGGGGGGGGGGTGGAATCACACTTTCAGGGCCATCAAAAGCATACAGTTTAAGTTGAAGGGTGACAAACAGACCAAGTATGAGATAAACTGGAGAAGAATAAGGGTGGATTTTGAGGGAATGATGGTGTCGTGAGATCAATACATCCAGTGGATTGAGGGTCTTGGGAAGACATGAGATTGGAGCTGATGTGGTGTGGGGACGGGGGAGGTGGAGAATGAGATCTGTTGTGAGGAGTGGGGAATATAATATACAAAGGCAATAGCCTAAAGGGTGATAGAAAGACATCTGATAGATTTCCCAGTTGAACACTATGATAGGAGGACCAACTTGACCTAGTGCTGCCCTGAAATGGTTACTGATTAGATAGCATGGTCCAGTTCTCCCACAGTGCATTATATAGGGAATGGCGCAAACAATGTGCAAACCAGGTATCACATTTTTGTCTGATGTAAAATATGCCAGAAATCATCATTATCACATTTCACTCTTGAGGAAAAATTATTTTCAATTGCATGACATCCGGAAAATGCCATTATATAATGTGACTTCCTAAAATAAAAAGCTTCAACATTCTAGCTTGTGATATATCAGTTTCAGAGACAACATTAGGGGCTTTGCTAAGACTGCAACTATATAAAGATTATCATGGTGAGCCAGATTATAATCTCCCCAAAGTCATTTTTGTTTCGTTTTGGTGATTCCCAAAGCAGTGAATTTAAGCAATATTATAATAATGTTTATTTAGCTTTACATTGTTACATTTATTTAAGTTTAAACCATGCAACTGGTAAAATTTGTTTGCTAATAAAATTGAATTTCTTTTGCGCCTCCATCTTAAATGGATTCTGTCAATAATTATTTTGAATAACTTCTTTAGGCAAATAATGGAACAACGACATGAGCAAATGGAAAGAGATCGACGGGCTTCCATGTCTGGTGAGGAGTTCTTGAACTTATTCATGCATGGTGCAGTCTTGAACTTTGTTTCTTTAGTCAATTTCCTTATGGATCATTTCAGCGACAGTAATAAAATGGTAAAGTCCTAAGGGATAAGATTATGAAGTTTTGCATCAAAATTATATATGGGCACAGAGATAGGAATGAACAGAGGCATCTAGGGAGATACTTAATACAAAGTTGCATTTCAGGAGGAAACAGATGCCCAGCATTTTGGATCTAATCGGGAAGAGTGTGTGGTAGTGGGAGAGGGAATCTTATCAGCCCTTATATGCTCAAGGAATTTAAAAGGGTTAGGCAGCCCAGCACCAAAAGTGGGCATGAGGCTACTTACAAATTCTAAGCAGATGTAGGATGCTGATTGAAGCCCATGTGCAAATATACAGGGTTTGTGATATACACACTTGGTCTAGTTAAACCTGGCATTGAGCATTTCTCAGGGGAGCACTGGAGCCCATTCAGAAGTTGAAACTTTTTTTGCTGTTGCTCGCAAGAGAATGGAAATGCAGAGGAACATATAAATGACAAGAGGGCCCAAGAGTAAGCATTGAGACTGGATGCAAATACAAATATTACTTCTGTTTGTTTCTGCGTACCAACTGAGCTGTAGAGCTGACAGTGTTGGCACATATTAGTAGGTCAATATACTTTCAGTATTGCACTACAGTTTGATCTATGAATCCCATCGGTGTTTGTACACAACAATAGGCTAATAGTAGAGCCAGTGTTTCCATGGGCATTACAATAGTTCACACTATCTCATGGCAGAGGAGTTAGTGGCCTAAGACTGATATCCCTGATTATGGAGACGGGAGCTACTATGTATGAATAATTGTCTTGTGATTGAAATTAAACTATCACACCACTTTTACACTACATGCTGAATATGATAAATTCAATGGCCTAGTCTAGGGGTGGCAAACCCAAAATAGCAACAATTTTCTGAAAAAAATTCTCTTAACTGCCATGGATATTTTGAACAGAGATTACTATTGATTAATGAATTAGTAACAATAATTATGGACTTTAAGGAAAGAAATGAGTTCTATCACTTATGTGTATTGACTAACTATTAATATCAGACAGATTGAAATAAATGAAGCATTTTTGAAAATCTACTCAGAATTATTAATATTAATCTTTTGAAAAGACATTTGAAAAATATCATTATTTCTAAGAAAGTATTGCTAACATAACCATTTACTATCCAAATACTGGTAGGTACACCAGGTGTGTGAAGATTTCAAAATATATCATACAATGTCATGTGTTCTCACAGCCAGTTTAAGATGCTCCTTGTGAAAACGTTTCACTGCTCTCAGGTTGTAAAATCATTCTCTGCTTTATTTGGCAACTAGGATAATTATTATGGACCGTTATTTTATGGGTCGGGTTTAAAAAAATCAAGGAGCAGCACTGCATGGCTCATGCCAACCAAGTTTTTGTGCATGCCACCTTGGGCGCCTGTGCCAGTTTCACCACAGCTGATCTAGTCAGTATTAACTTTACTGTTCTCTCAGAATCAAGATTTATATTATCAGCATGTATCTGTATCTGTACTGTATTGCTCTGTAACTTATAGTCAATGTCCTCCAATCTATACATTCATTTTCTCCATCATGCCCTAACAAACACAGCTGTAAACCTCACATCTATAGTGCATAGCTTACGTACATTGTCATGATAAACATAAAGGCCAAGCACCTTACACAACATTCACTCTCTCTTGTAGGTTTTGATCTTACACATTCAGAGGCAGCACGAATAAACTGTGGGCACCCGAATGTTCTGAATTCCGTGCACGTCACTGCTGGCTCTCCACGAGACTCCTTTTGCTGAAATCACGAACACTGACAGGAGTGAAAACACTTAAAATGTTAATGTTCTCTAAACTAATACTATCTCTGCATCAACCCAAACTCCAGTTAGATGGTGTAATCATGGACCAGCTAACAAAATTACATCCTCGTACAAGCGCAGTCTTCTTTCTCATTTCAAGGCATACAGTCAATGCATTTCACAAATGTTGGTGCCGTAGAGGTAGCCACTACATACAGTGATTGGTGCAGACAGCAAGGATAGATAACAAGCAACTTCTGCTGCAAAGGTCTCATGAGGATTTCAGTAAGGCAAGCTGTAAAAGATTCAACAGTGTGATAGTTGGCTGTTGTAAAAATGGTGTGATATAATATACAAGTTTGGTTTGGAATGTTTATTCTGTGTTGGCTTTCATTTTGGCATTGTGGTAAAGGGGACACTATTATAATTAATGACAGGGAAGAGCAATCCAGGCTGTATATGCATCATTTCAGTAGATCAGTTGTCAGCTAGATGACACTTCACAGAGCGGCTTAGCTTTCAGTACACATATGCTCTGTACCTATGTATTTGTTACATGTTGCGGTCATTACCCATGTCGTAAGGTACTCAATCCCAAATAATCACCCTTGCTTTACTATGCTAACCCATTATATTTTACACAGTGGACTAGCGAAGGATGAAGGTATCTTAATTAGAGCTGGCAGAGACCCACTCACGTTGTTTTCGGAACAGCGTCTTCCCCTCTGCCATCAGATTTCTGAATGCACATGAGCACTGCCTCGCTATTCCTCTTTTGTGCTATTTATTAATTTTTATTATAATTTATAATAATTTTTTCATGCTTTACACTGTACTGCTACCACAAAGCAACAATTTCATGACATAATATATGTCAATAATAATAAACCTGATTCTAATTCATACTGACACCAGCTTACATAACTTGTTGTTTTGACCTCATATCAGTTTGATATTAAGAGAGTGAAATTCCTTTCTGTTTTATTATCAGAAAGAATTGTGGTCTTGAAACTGCATGCATGTAATTCACACCATCCTGTGCTAGAGATTGTAACCTAGGATCTGAGGGGGAAAAATTACTGCCTGTTGTAATTGTGAATAAGTCACTGAACACTCAGTCTGGTAGAAGGAAAAGATCTGAATTCATCACGGCAGACAGGCACTTTCATGGAGACACTCTTGAGTAGAATAAGCCCATAAGACACAGCAGCAGAATAAGGCTATTTGGCCCATTGAGTCAATCATTGCTGATTTATTTTCCCTCTGAATCTCATTCTTCTGCCTCCTCTCAGTAACCTTTGACGCCCTTACTAATCAAGAACCTATCAACCTCCACTTTAACAATACCAAATGATTTTTATTTAATGTTTCACTGATATTTGAGTAATATTGTAAGTATATTGTTTGACAAAACATTCTTTGTTGTTTACATAATTCATTATGGGTTATATTTAAAAGTACGTGAATGGCATATGTCATTACACCACCATGTCATTAGTGTGTGCCTCACTAAAGTCAAAACTAAACTAAAACACATTCTCCTGGATTACAAAACATTACAATGGCTACGAGTACGTTTTAAATGACCTGCGATGATGACTGTTCCTGCCTGTTAAAGCACAGCGTGATGTTTGAGCTTTTTAAAAAAGCACAGCAAGACATTTGAGTTCTTAAAAAACTGTCGAGTTTTTAAAAAAGGCAGAAAACAGACTAGATACATGGGTTCATAAGCAGTGAGTACCGGGTGATAACAACCAAAAATGTTTTTAAAGACCAGAAATGGATGGCTACATTGAAAAGATAGATACTGTATATTGGGTTGCACGGGGGATAACCAAATGTTGTATACTGAGCAAATTGAACAGTATTTTGAAGGAAATGAAATAGTCAATGAAAAGTAAATGCTAATTGTACTGAGTGCATCGGATTTAAAAGTTTACAGTTTGTTTAGATGTCTAACTGCTCCAATCAAGCCAGCCAAAATGAGCTTTGTTAGTACAGTAAAAGTAATGCAGGAACATTTAGAACAAAAGCTATTGTTGATTGCAGAACACATTAGGTTTCATAAGTTGAATCGAAAGGAAGGTGTGGAATATTACAAGAAAGCATTCAAAAACAGCTCCTAACTGAAGTACAACTTACATTTAAAAGAGCAGTTGAAATTGCTGTATCAATGAAAACAGCAGACAGACACAATTGAATTGCAGTCAGGAATGAAAATGAGCATGAAAAAAATTGCAATATCCGAACAGAACCTGGCTTGGCTGAACAAATTGTGTTTCCTTTTGGCAGGGGCTCACATAACCCAGACTAATGCAGCTTTAAAGGTGAAACATGCAGAAAATGCAATAAAGTAGGACACATACAAACAGCATGTCAGGCAGACTGCATAGGGAAGAGAAAAAGATGATAAGTCAAGTTGCACTTTCAAAAAGGGTGTTAATTTGCATGCTGTTGATGAAAAATTCTAATAGTGATGAGAGAGACACAGGACAAGGTAACCTTGAAATTTACAATATGAAAACTAACAAGAGACAAGCAATATGGCTTACACCAGAAATGGATGGCTTATTAATTAAAATGGAATCAGACACTGGCTCGGCTGTTTTCGTCATTGGACAAAATGAGTTTTATACACCAAAACAAAATGAGTCTTGCATCCTATAGATCAAGGCAGAGGAAAGGTTTGCCTGTTTTTAAACCTAAAAATGCAGCAAAATTGTTACTTTTTTCTGAAGTTCAAATACTCCCCTTAACGAGAGTTCAATGTTATATAAGCCTGTATCTTAACTTCTATATGACCAGCACATTCGTAACAACAGCATGAAATACGATTCACTTTGAATAATTCTATTCCTTAATTCTCTGCATATTAACCATGAGCATGTCACAATTAAAAGTATGATTTTCCGCAGGAAGTAAATATCCTACAATATGTAAAAATGAAAATATAGTTGAAAATCCCTCTCAGCATGGTTTTTCATCTATGATTAACACTCTTTCAAAGATTCTTTACAACTCATGTTCTCAGTATTATTTTTATATGCAGTCTGTCTTTTGCACATTGGTTGTTTGAATTTATTTGTGTGTTTTTGGTAAAAATTCTGTATTTTCCCATAAATATCTGCAAGTAAATGAATTTCAGGGTAGTATGTGGTACCATATACACTCAATGGCCACTTTATTAAGTACTTCCTGTACCTCATAAAGTGGCTACTAACTGTAAGTTTGTGGTCTCTGCTGCTGTAGTCCATCCACTTCAAGTTCTGATGTGTTGTGCATTCCGAGATGTTCTTCTGCACACTGCTGTTGTAATGCATGGTTAATTGATTTACTGTTGCCTTCCTGTCAGTTTGAACCAGACTGGCCATTCTCCTCTGACTTCTCATTAACAAGCCTTTTTCTCCCACAGAACTGCCACTCACTGGATGTTTTTTTCTTTTTCCGCACCATTCTCTGTAAACCCTAGAGAATGTTCTGCGTGAAAATCCCAGGAGGTCAGCAGTTTCTGAGATACTCGAACCACCCCATCTGGCACCAACTAACATTCCGTGGTCAAAGTTACTTAGATCATATATCTTCCCTATGTTAATGTTTGATCTGAACAACAACTGAACTTCTTGACCATGTCTGCATGCATTGAATTACTGCCATTTCACTGGCATATTAGGTATTTGTATTAACAATAGAATATTTTAAACTTTGTTTATGCTTCTCTGTTTTGACTTTTTAAATATATTTTACTTATTGTTTCTTCTCTTCTTTTGCTTCTGTTGCTTAGTTTCTACCCTTCAGATCAAAGTTGCCCGCTCCCCTTTCCATAGCCAGTCTCCTCCACCTGAATATAACACCTACAGTGTAACCATGTCTACTAAAACTCCCTCTCCACCTTCTTATACCAGAGCCTCCTCCTTTGATTCTGCAGCTTCTGCTAAACGAGTGTTTGCTGATGATCCTTGCCACCTTCCATCCAGTGGAATTTCTACTAAATCCTCACTTCTTAGATCCTCTTCAGTACAATTATCTACTTCCCTAACTTCTACCTTATCTCCTACGCAACCAAGTCATGGGACCATGAGTCGACGTATTAGACAGATCCCATTATCCCTGACCTCCACTCTTTTCCAATCTTCAACTTTACAGCCTAAACCTGTTCATCATACATCCTCTCCACTTCCTTCATTGCCCCCTGTGACGATCGCCACACCTCCTCACAAGGCTGTTGGATCTCAGCCTACAATTCCAGATTGTCTTTCATTAACTCGTCTGCATGATGAGAAGATTAAAAGGTCAATGGGTTCTGCAGTGCAGTCAGCTTCATCTGAAACAAACCAGAGGAGTCATGATGAAAATAATATTCTACCATCAACTCACCCTGCCTTTTCCAGGCCAACAAAAGTAAAGAATGCAGAGGGCTCTTGCACATTAAAATCTGGTCTTGAATCTCACATGCCTATTTTAAGTGGTCCACCTTTCTCTTACATTCATCCTCAGCTACTAGTTTTCTCATCACTTTCTGCACAACAGCTTTACAAGTCCCGTTCACACTTCACTACATCTCCTCCATTTCATGCTGCCTTCTGTGAGGCAGCAATGTCCATGAAGACCTCATCTTCTATGACATCAGTCACTACAACTGCTATTACCCAGTTGGGTAAGTGGTGCTATTGCTAGCATCATACAATATATTTGTGTTGTTTGCTCAAAACATCTCATTTTATTTTCTATTTCTTCTCTGCTTGGCTTGAATATTTTTTACTTAAATGATTTTTGATATACAAAATTTTAAAGGACTACTTTAATGAGATTTGTTTGCAGTTTTACACTATTTTAATTTAAGGAAATCTTTTAGTAATTGTAGTGCCTGTTTTCTATCTTCTGTTTTTCTAAAAATATTGGAAATTTGTGTCCTAATTACAGGTTATTATAATATTCCAACACAAATGCTACAAAGCAGGATTGTTAAGCAATTAGCAACAATTAGCAGATTCACTCATCTGATTTGTTTCTTCCTGAAGATGTTATTCTTTTCCACTTAATACTTTATTTGAATATAGACAGAGAAGGAAAGAATTGAATGTTTTATGGTGTAACTATAAAGCAAGCAAACTATATTTTCATCTATTATATTAGTCCTTTAAAATAGCCCTTATTAGAGGGGAAGGTGCATTTATTAACCACCTTTCTCAAAAAGTATCCAAGAATGATATATTAATGGAATTAAACATATGACACATAATTTTAACCAGTAATTTTAACTTGCACTGAATAACTAACCACAGAAGTAAAGCTTAACTATAACCAGCAATAAAGCATTAACATTTTACGGAGTTTAATCTAGTTAAGCATTTACTTGTTTTATTGGTGTTTGATAACATCTTGACCATTTTGCATAGACATGACGCTGTTGAAATAGACTAACCCTGTTCTTTTTTTTAACTTTTATTTCAGCTCCCCCTGTTCTTCCTGGAGGACCCCATACACAACCTACATGCCCCCCACCACTTCCTGCTGGTGGTCCCCCACCACCTCCACCACCACCAGGGCCTCCACCAGCTTCTGGAGGTGGACCACCTCCTCCTCCTCCATTGCCAGCTTGTGGAAGCCCTGGAGCTAGAGGTGATGAGGGACACTCAGCCTCAGGACTAGCAGCAGCAATCGCTGGGGCTAAACTAAGGAAAACTAGCCGGGTAGGAGCCTTGTTTTTCTTACAAACATTTTTGCACCATGTAAGATACTTGGAAAGTTGTTTGTTGGCTCTATTGATGAATGGGTGGTACACTGATCATTCTCCTTCTAAGCCCTTACGTGGCAAAATGAAATTTAGATTCTTATGTAACAACTTAACATTTAATGTTTTATTTAGCTTATTACATTCAAGTAATGTTGATTTTGAAAATTATTGTGTATTATTTATCATCAAAATGTGATTAGAGACTTAATAAGTGCTAATATTTCAAGATCAAGAACTACAGTATTAGACTGTGCAGTGAAAGATTTTGCTGTGAAAAAAATATTGGTAGAGGGATTACTATTGTCACGCAACACAGACCATGGCTCTTATGGTAGTCTCTTTGGGGTAAGTGAATAGAAATGGTCTTAAGCTAACCCAATTTTTCACCTGTTAGATACTTTTGTTCACTTGCTTTAAAGTAATAATTCAACAACTATGATTCAACATTAAAAATTAAAGTTATTTTACTACAGAGGTGATTAAACTTTCAAGCTTTCAAGCATTTTGACAATTACAATAAATTCACGTGTTTGCAGACAATGTGTAAAAATATTTTTAAATGAGTATATATATAAAATACACACACAGTTGGCCCTCCTTATCTGCGGGGGATTGGTTCTGGGACCCCTCGCAGATACCAAAATTCACGGATGCTTAAGTCCCTTATTCAACCTGTCTCAATCCAGTGGACCTGAGGATCAGCAGAACCCCAGACCTTATTTAACCGGTCTCAGTGCCGTGGACATTAGGACCCGGCACCAGAGCTCTGAATGCACAGTGTTTCTGTTCACAAAAATAATCGTGATAACGATTGAAAATAAAGTGGAAATAATAAAGCAATCAGAAAGAGGTGAAATGCCATCGGTCATTGTAAGAGCGTTAGGCTACGTCGGTCAACGATTGGAACAATTTTAAAGGATAAAGTGAGAAAGGCTCTGCCCCGAGGAAAGCTACAATTATTACTAATCAACGCTGTGGTTTAATTATTGGGTTTTGGGGTTTTGGGTTTTTGATCCTCCACGTCAACCCAGCACGGTGGAGAGCGCACTCCATAGCGATCTGTCACTAGATCGAGCTCGGGAATTTCCCAAGCCCGGCGCTGAAACATACATTCTTAAGTGTTTTATATGCATAGAAATATATACTATATATTAAGACAAACGTTTGACTAATTGACGCTAAATAATACTGAATGTATCTGTTCCAACTTACTTAGTAAGAGAACTTAAGATTTTTTTTATCCCGATGCACGATAACCCACACACATCCTCCCATATACTTTAAATCATCTCTAGATTACTTATAATACCCAATACAGTGCAGATGCTATATAAAATGGTGGTTATACTGCATTGTTTAGGGAATAATTACAAGAAAAAAAGTATGTACATGCTCGAACAACAAGTGCTGGAGGAGCACTTCCAGGTTTTCGTGATTTGCAGATGGTTGAATTCGCGCATGCGGAATCCGTGGATAAGGAGTGCCGACTGTATATATATATATATATATAAAAGGTGAAATTAATATCTTAAGTTGCATCTGTAACACTATATAATTTTGACCCTTTTTTTGTAGTTTAGAATTTCCTGGCAGTAAGGGTGTGTTCAGATTAATCTCTGTTCACAGAAATGCTGAAAATTCAAACCTGACAGAGGCCACATCCTCTGACTCAGCTGTCTGTTAAAAGTATGAATGTTTCTAAATCACTCTTATTCATAATGTTCATGAAGTATTTATATATATATTTTTTTTTTTTAAAGTGGAAAAAATTATGAAATATAAAAGTGCATAAAATATTTATATAAACTCGATTAATTAAAAATATAAATTATCTAACATTTAATTGGGAAGTTGCTCATCTCCACAGAAGTAAATGAAATCACTGTCCCAGAGTGGGGTCTGATGGTACAGATTTACTATTCACTAAAGGGGAGTAACTGGAACATTGCTGTACGTTTGGGACTTGCACTTGGCCTTGCGGAGTCGAGCAGAGGAGCCCAGTTACCAAGAGCCCAACCTGTCAGGCTGTTTAGAATTTACACGTTAGTGTAGGAAATATGAACTTCCTGACACTTACAGAGGGGAATGCTGGCATTTACATACAAAATGTTTGGCATTTCTCATGAAAACCAAGGAACGACCTAGAAAGAACTTAATGGAATGAATCCTGAAATGGGTTAATAATAGCCTTCTGCCTAAAACATTGTTTTGTTGATAGAATATTCAGCAATTTTAATTTTCATTACAATATCTGTCACTTAATTGTCAAACTTCATTCACAAAAATCTGTAATTTAAGAACTAAAACTTGTTCTTGCTTTATCTTACTAACAACATTTTGACATTTGCTTGAAATGCATATAAAATACAGGCTGCATGCTCACCTGAATTAATTATAAGCTTGTAAATGTGATAAGTCATTTTCTTTTGTTAATTAATAACTCTTTGAATTAGCTTGGAAACCCCTGATTCAGAGGGATATGGAGCAATGTAGGCAAATAGCATTAGCTTAGGCAGGCAACTTCATTGACATGAGTATGCAGAGCTGATGGCCCTGCTTCAGTCTTGCATAATTCCATGAATCAGGAAGGCAATAAGGTGAGTGGAGGAAAGTTCAGGGAAGATATCAAGAAGTAGGTGTTTTTTACACAGACAGTGCTAGGTGCCTGGACTGTTCTGTCAGAAATAGTGGTAGAGAGGCTGATACAATGGGGACATTTAAGGGATTTTTGGATAGGCACATGGATATAAGAAAAATGAAAAGCTATGGGCTGTGCAGAAAGGAATAATTAGATTGACAGTGCAGTAAATTTATAGAGATTGGCATAACGTTGTGGGCCAAAAGGCCTATACTATGCTGTACTATTCTGTGTTCTAATATGGGTATTCTTGGATCAGCTGTTTATTCAGTTCAGAAAACTTTTCTTCCTCTGGATTCAGTAGAACAGAAAATTAGAAAGAAAATTACATAATGATTCATTACTGTTGTTATTATGTCTGCCCATCTGTGGCTGAATTTGAATTTCACTACCAGAGATGTTAATACAAGTTGGCAGTTTTGTCACCCATTTTATTCAAATTTAAAATGCCAGCTCAGTATTGAAAGCATATAACTGTTCTAGATCTCCTGATGTAAATTTATAACACCAGCACTGTATACTTAAAATCAATAACCTTCTAACCCAAATCACTCATATATTTTGATGTTTAAAATCCATTTGCGTCAAGTGCACTGTAAGTTACATCTAAGGCATATTTGCATGCAGCTGACTGATTTAAGGTAATGTGTTTTTTCTTTAAAATGTAATAGACACTCTACTCATTACCATGAAATTTTAATAATTTTACAAGGTTGTTGCCTTATTTTATTTGCATTACATGGATTTATTACAGACACTCTTAAAAATTGTAAGTGGAACTTCATTTTCAAATATTGTGTTAAAAGTCTAATCATGCTATCAATATCGTTTTAATGTTATGCAGCTTCATAAGCCCTCAACACGGCCAAGCAATTGCAAGTATGTTGTGCCACCCATCATCAGAACACAGGGCCCACACCCTTGCTTTTTCATAAAGGGGCATAAACTCTGTTTAAATTGTCAATGCATTCATTGATTGCCTTGAATAAACTTGAACCAGTAGTGTTTAGGAAAACAGTTCTGCATGATGCCAATGAAAAAGGTAATTTGTGTAAAGCATGTCACTTGAAGTATAAGTTGGCTTTCTGTGGTTCCTTTTCACCAATTTTGAATACTAATTTCTAACATTATTTTGCAGTGTGGAGAACATTTGTGCATTCTAACTGCCCATGGGAAAAGATACTGAGAACAGGCACCTCAAAGAATCTTTCATTCCTCTTATGAGGAGGATTTTGAATTAATTCTTATTACCCCTTCTCACCAAAACCTCAAAATTAAAATATTCACATGTTAGAGAAATGTAGCTATTATTGAATATTAGTTTTTCAATCATGAATTTGTGTCTCTTTATCTGTATCTTACATTGAATGTACTTGTACAGTTAAAAGCAAGGATTGATTTTGGTAAAACATATTGCTGATGAAATTCAATAGCTTGTTCCATTGTTGTCGATGCCCATCTAGCGCAACCACTTAGATGTACCAGAATTATTCAGCAGTGAATGTATGAGGAGAGGTGGTGCTAAATGATTGGTTCAACAGCGAAGCTGTTGTTCTTGGTCCATACAAAATTATGGAGATTGTTGGAAGCATATGGTGGAAGAGTTAATATAATATACATGTGTGTGTGCAGATTGATGCAAAATATTAGTAATTGTTCTGCTTTTCTTCATCTTTTGCAGCCTGAGGATGGTTCAGGAAGTTCAAGTCCTGGGGGAGTGTCAAAATCTGACACCAATCGAAACAGCTGTGGGGCAGCACCTTCTGGGGGAGGACTGATGGATGAAATGAATAAGTTACTAGCAAAACGGTATGTGCTTATCTTGTAAAAGGTACATCCTAATCCAATGAATAACTTGAAGCTATGTTTATATTCCAGTATAGTACCATGTACTCCAACACAACAGGAAAGTGAAACTTACTTAACTGATGCTGTTGGATAAAATACTAACAAGATGGGAGGGATATTTAAGTCTAAGATGTACAAGACAGAGGTAAAATATAATAGAGGAGAAGTAGTGGACATAAATGAGGAATCAAAATTCTAAAGGTATACAAACTAAAACAAAAAGGGATTTGAATGAACAATGAGAAGAAACTGTCAAGATATAATGAAGAGGAGTTAAGAAAAGTTAAAGTGTTTGAAGTAAGATTGGTAATTAATGGAATGGGAGCAGCAAGGGTAAACAAAATAACAAGCACCCAGGTACAAAGAGGTATAGTCAACATAGATTATTGGAGATGAAGAGGGCCAATAGAATGCAGGGAATGGGGAGATGCGTTATATATACTTCACTTCTGTTGTAACTGTGGAAAGGAAAATTTGGATGGTGTGAATGCCAGACAAAAGTCTGAGTAGGTCATCAGTGAAGATAACTATTCAAAAGGAAATTGACTGTGAAATAGATAGGTAGCATTGCACAGTTGATACGTTTTATGATCAACATCTAATGAGGTCATTCCGTATGCTACACTCATTAAGAGCTTGCCTAGGGAAATTAAATCACATGGTTCTGACCTACACCTGTTACTGGGAATCTTCAAACAACTAATGCTACTTTCTCTTTAGCAGCTGGTATATAGAGCATAAGAAGTAGGAACAGAAATAGGCCATTCGGCCCATCAAGTCTGCTCCACCATTCCTTCATGGCTGATTTATTATCCTTCTCAACCCCATTCTCCTGCCTTCTCCCCAAAATCATTAACACCTTGACTAATCAGGAACCTGTCAACCTCCACTTTGAATATTCTCAATGACTTGGCCTCCACAGCCATCTGTGGCAATGTTTTAGACAGATTTTCTTCCCTCTGGCTAAAGAACTTCTTCCCCACCTCTGTTCTAAGTGGATGTCCCTCTGTTCTGAGGCTATGCTCTCTGGGCCTAGACTCCCCCACTGGGGTTGTGGATAGTGTAGAAAACTGGAAAACTAGAAAACTATACACCAGTGCAGATATAGGCTGAGTAATCACAGATGGAGTTTAACCCAGATAATTGTGAGGTGCTGCACTCTGGCAGGGCAAATACAAGGAGGCACTATACTACTAAGGGCAAGATCCTTAACAGCAACACACACAAAATGCTGGAGAATCTGAGCAGGTCAGACAGCATCTATGGAAAAGCGTTTCAGCCCAAAACGTTGACTGTGCTCTTTTCCATAGACGCTGCCTGGCCTGTTGAGTTCCTCCAGCATTTTGTGTGTGTGTGTGTGTGTGTGTGTGTGTGCGTTGCTCAGATTTCCAGCATCTGTAGATTTTCTCTTGTTTGAGATTAGGTCCTTAACATCGTTGCTGAGCAGAGAGATCTTGGAATCCAAGTTCATAGCTTCTTGAAAGTGGCTACACAGATTAATAAAGTGGTTAAGAAGGCTTATGAAATGTTTACTTTTATTCGTTGAGGCACTGAGTTCAAAATTCGGGAAGTTATGTTATAACTTTATGTGGTTAGGCCACGTCTGGAGTATTGCATTCAGTTCTGATCACCCTACTGTAGGGAGGATGTTGAGGCTTTGGAGAGGGTGCAGAAGAGGTTCACCAGGATGCTGCCTGGTTTAGAGGGCATGTGCTATCATAAGAGGCTGAATAACTTGGGTTGTTTTCTCTGGAGCGTCAGAGGCGAGGGAAGATCTGATAGAGATTTACAAGATTATGTGAGGCATAGAGAGAGTGGACAGAGAGTATCTGGCTCCCAGGGTTGAAATGTCTAATACCAGAGGGTATGCGCTGAAGGTGAGAGGGGGTAGGTTCAATGGGCATGTGAGGGATAAGTTTTTTACTCAGAGAGTGTTGATGCCTGGAATGTGCTGCTCGCTATGGTGGTAGAGTCAAATGCATTTGAGACTTCTAAGAGATGTTTGGATATGCAGCTGGATGTATGAAAGACGGGGGGATATGGACACAGTGTAGGTAGGAGGAGTTGGTGTTTGAGTATATGTGATTTGCTCTTTAGTTGGTTTGGCACAACTTTGTAGGCCAAATGGCCTGTTCCTGTGCTGTACTCTTCTATGTTCTTGAATATCTCAGTATTCAATAGGTTTCAATGAGATTTCCCCCCTTATTCTTTTAAATGCCAGCAAGTGCAGGCCCAGAACCATAAAATGCTCATCATACATTTACACTTTCATTCCTGTGAACCTTCTCTGGACCCTCTCCAAACTGCTCATAATACTCCAAGTCACCAATGTCTTATAAAGACTGAACATGACATTGTTGTCCTTATGTTCTAGTCTTCTCAAAATGAATGTTAACTTTGTTACCACCGACTCAGCCTGCAAGTTAACCATTGGGGAATCCTGCACAAGTACTTCCAAATCCCCTTTAACCTCTGATTTTTGAATTTTCTCTCCATTTAGAAAATAGTCTATGCCTTTATTCCTTCTTCCAAAGTCCATGATCATACACTTCCCTACACTATATTCCACCTGCCACTTTTTTACCCATTCTCCCAATTTGTCTAAGTGCTTCTGTAGACCCCTTACTTCCTCAACATTATCTGCCTGTCCACTTATCTTTGTATTATCTTTGCAATCTTAGCCACAAAGCCATCAATTCCGTCATCCGATCATTGACTCATTGACATATAACATTAAAAGAAGCGGTCCCAAATGTTTTCCCTGTCCAAGCTTACACACACACTGCAGCCTGCTGCAGGGAAGCCACCTTGGTGAAATTAGCTTTAATTTACTTTCTTACCTAGGCTTCTTCAGGTTCTTCTCCACAGCACTGATTCCTCCCCACAGCATTGATCTCTTGACATTCCATCCACTGATCTCTTTCAACCAATCCACCCACTCTCCCCAAACACCCACTGATCAGCCCCCATCTTGGACACCTGGGCCCCATCCAGTTTTCAAGTAGTAGAGCGACAACCAAAACAGTTATTGGCTTGTTGAATACATAATTGTATTGATGTTGTAGTTATATTTCATTGTCTCCAGGTATAGATACTGGTAGCTTAAGATATTGAAACAGATTGGAGGAAAAAAGAACAGAAATATGAACTATATTTTTCATTGTGTAGGAATACTGCTGTCTAATAAATTTTAGATGTCTCTAAACAGTCTAAGATTTGCCTAGGAATGACTGGCCACTAAGTCTTAGCTTAGTAATACATAAGTAGGTCAACACCACAATAGATAATGGAGCCATTAAGTACTGAGAAAGACACTGGAACACTTTGCATAGTTTTATAAAGAACCAGTCAGATGTAATGAAATTAATTCTTTTGAGGATCTGCTGGAGTTTACATTTAAGAGGAGGATGCAATTTGGCTTTTCAAATGCACTTTCAGAAGATTATTTGATTTCAGTATAATCCAGTATATTTAGATGAGTAAAGATTACAGCTATTAGACTCTCATGCATTTAGCATTGGTCACAATATTTGACTATCTCCCCCAAGTACTTATAAATGAGAGTATTAGGTTTAAAAGCAACATAATTGTCTAGCAAATAACATTGATTAAATACCAATTGGATTATTATAATTAAAATGTTAAATGATGGAAATATTTAGTAGTCAAGCTGAATCAGAATGATAACAGAGAAATGTGAGATTAAACAAAAAAGCAGGCTAAACCAAGCAATACAATAAGAGTGCCGTTGCTGTAAATCTGCAATAAAGAAAATGATGAAAATCTACAGCAGTATTTTAGGTCAAAGACGCATCATCAGACTGAATCTAAGAGTGACTAGCAATCAATAGAGGAAAGAAATTTGAAAAAATAATGAAAAGGTGAGGTGCATCAGAACTTAGAACAAAATCTGTTGCCAATGCAAATCATACTTGCTAAGAAAATTAATTGGAATAGTCTCCAGCATATGATCACAAGTGCTGGGGGGGGGGGGGGTAGTGGCGATGGTATGGTAGCAGGACAATTTATATTCTCAACATAGTCATGTTTAAGCAGAAGAAAATAAGATAATCTCCCAAGAGGATACAGCGGATTCCAGTTAACTGGCCCATCAGTTAATTGGGTCAGCCACGTATTTGGGACAACTGCTTTTGGCACAATTGCTTTCAAGAAGGAGCTAGATAGATATCTGATGGATAGGGGAATCAAGGGATATGGGGACAAGGCAGGGACTGGGTATTGATAGTGAATGATCAGCCATGATCTCAGAATGGCGGTGCAGACTCGAGGGGCCGAATGGTCTACTTCTGCACCTGTTGTCTATTGTCTAACTGTTCAAGAACAGAAACTCAGAAAATAGCTGGGATTCCCTTTGTATATTTGAGATACTGAGCTATTTAATTGGGTCAGGAGATGGTTACCATGGTTACCAAAGTTTCTAATTAACATCAGTCATGTCCACTTGTGTGGCCATTAGACATAACACCTTGCTTAGAGAGAATGGTTTTCAAATAGTGCCAGTAGCATGTGTTTGTGTTCAAAAGGCAGTGGTTTTTGTCACTGCTAGTTGGTGAGAAATAAACAATAAGACAATTCAAAACTGTTTTGCTTACTTCAGTTTCAAGCATTCAGGTTTGCTGATGTAGAAATGGCCATGAGTGAAAATGAAATGATTTCACACTTCAATAATTTAGGAACTATGAAGAATTTGAAAGTACCAACAATCATCTTGAATGTTACAATGAAAATGAAGATTTGGAAAATGCAATCATTGAAAGCATTCTATCTGCACTAGGTGCCTGCTCTGATTTTGTTCATTTACAGTCAATCAAAAGAACACGACAGCATAGAATGGATGAATTTCTTCATTGATAACTATTAGGAACTACAGTTTTATAGTACTATGGTAATAGTGTTCTAATTTGTTCTGTATTTCCATTTAAATACATAATTTGTTACTCAGTTAAAAAGTAGTTGGTCTATTTTTATACGTTTTTAATTATTTCCATGAAACTTTAGCTAATTGGGACACCCATTTAATTGGACCAAAATGTAATGGCCTTGAAGTGTCCCAGTTAGAAAATCAACTGTATTCCAACAAAATTAATAAATTGTGTTTTTTCTCTTCATTCAGGAGAAAAGCTGCCCAACAAACAGATAAACCAAGTGACAAAAAAGAGGAGGAAAGCCAGAATGTGTGTACTCAGCTTTCTTCTAGATTGATTGCATTCATAAACCTTTATCATAGAGTCAAGGAGTGACATAATATTGAAGTATGCCCTTGGGATTACCAGGTCCACACCAAGCATCTATTTTCACTAATCTTACACTTTCTTTAATCATTCTGACATTTTCATCATCTCTCCCCAGATTCTACTACTCACTTAGACTAAAGGCAATTTACAGCAGCCAATTAACCTACTGACACACACATGTTCGTGATGTTGGAGGAAACTGATGTATCTAGGGCAAACCTCCATTGTCAGAGGGAAAAGATGCAAGCTCCATACTGATAGCATTGGAGATCAGGGTTAAACCTGGGCTGTTGAAGTGTGAGGAGCAGCTGTTCTAGCATCTGTCATTTCACACCTGTTAGTCAAATGTAAATGAGCAAACTAATGTTGCATATATGAAGACAGTTGTATTTCTGTTTCCCTGACATGTTCTGGAAAGTTTTGTAAATCTAATTGATAGTAGAATACACTTTGTTGCACAATAATTGAATACTCTTAATCACCATTTGCACATTAACAAAAAATGGAGTAGTGGAAGAATTTTTTCAATACAAGAATAGAGATAACTAGTCTCTTCACTATCATTATTTTCATCAGGAGGATGCAAGCCTTTCACCTTCACCCAATTCACGAGGACCTGGTTTGCAGAATTCAACAGGTGAAATCTATAGTCTGTTCTTTGTAGAATTTTGAGTATGTAACTGGTTTAATGTACAGGGTATCACAGACCTTTTTGAAATATTGTATGTATAAAATCTGTGCTGAGTTTGTCGAAGAATGGGGATGTAGTTTTGCCGATTAGAGAATAGCTGCTGTTTATATACAAGAATCACAAGGACCATAAGGAAGAAGAAGATTATTTTGCCCTTTTAATAAATTCATCTTGCAGGTTCCTAAGAATGCTTCAATTTAGCATAGGATGATTTCTAAATTATTCTGCGGTTTTTGTCATTTTTGGTTCCAAAATGGATCATTCTTTGTATAATGTAGAATTTCCTGACATTATCCTAACTTTTCATATTATCAATTTGAATCTGTGCACTATAAGATACCTCTTCCATTTTCTTAATCTTATAAGCCACTGTAAAAATGAAAGGTTTCTCAAAGTTGAAGCTGAGTGTTTTGTCATATGCTGGAACAAATATATGCATATTTGCATTGAAAAGCTTACTTGCAGCTGCATCACAGGCACACAGCATCATATGCTATGCTCAGCCTTCAAAGTGTGAGCCTGATCAATATTGTGGTACTTCACTACCTGCAGCACACAACTGTATTCTGGAAGTGGACATAACCACAGTATGTAAGGTGCACTCAAAGAAACAATGCATCGTTGAATCTTGATACTGTCTGACATACTGCCTTTTAATGATATAGCTTAGCTTTCTATTCACTTTGGTGTTTTCTGCTTTGCTTTGCTTTGATTAGTTACTGAGATGAGTAAGAACCATGCATCTCCTTTGGAGTTTCCTTAGTAATCTTTATACTATTTATGAAGTACATGTGTCATCTAATATTTCTAGCAATGTGCTGCACTTAGCATTTTCTAAATTGAGTTCCATTAGCTAATTACTGCCAGAGTCCATATTCAATCCAACCACTCTGATACCTCCAAATCCATCAGCCATCTTCTTTACCATCCTTTGCAATTTTGTTTACTTTGTATCAGGTTTCAAAATCTAGGTCATTTGTGAAAATTGCTGCTAACGTGGAACTCTGAGGCACCTCACCCGATAATCCTAGCCGTCCAGATAGTACGGTTTTAACCTATCACACATTTAATTACACAGGAGTGTAAGAAATAGAAGCAAGGATAGGTTACTACTCAGTGAGTGAGATCATGCTCAGGCCAGGTTCTTTGACAAACCCAATATCCTTTGATTCCAATAATATCCAAAGATCTGTCTTTAATGTATGAAAATACATTTTTCAGAAGCTATCCTGAAACTATATGGTAACTATGCATTAATAACTTCTGCCAAATGCACTCTTGAATTCTCATCCAAGTTTAAGAGCTTTTCACAATCCACTTGGGTTATCTACAAGATCAAAGATCAAGCAACAGTTTTCTTTCATTGAGTCAGAATATTATTATGTAGATTATTGTTACAGAGATGACATACAAGTTTATTTCTTATTTTTAAAGAACTTTCATTGTTTTTCGAGGAATGGAAATAAAGTGATACAGTGCACGTCTGTGAACCCATGGACACTACTTCACTGTTTGTCTTGTGCTCTATTTATTTGTTTGTAATTTATAGTAATGTTTCATGTTGCACTGTGTTTCTACCACTAAACAACAAATTTCACATTTTTAGTGATAACAAACCTGATTCTGATGTAATTAAACAATAATCAGCAATAGGAGACGGACAGTGATGGTATAGGGTTGTTTCAGCAACTCATTCCTTTGACTAGCGGCGTTCTGCAAGGATTAGTATGGGATACTCGCTGTTTGTAATGTGGGTGTGAGAGGCAAGATCTAACTTCGCGGATGACACAAAGATGAGTGAAATTATTGATAGTCAGACTGCAGAGAGATAATGAAATGCACTGAAAAATGTCAGATGGTGTTTAGTCTAGAGCTTTGGAGAGTAGTGAATAATAGAGGGATCTTGGAGTACAAGTCCCTAAATCTTTTGATGACAGCAATGCAGGTAGGTAACTTGGTTAAGAAGGCAAATGGGATACTATCATTCATTAGTGGGGGCACTAAACACAGAAGTAGTGAGGTTATGCTACAACTTTATAAGACTTCTTACCCCTCCACCACCAGATTTCTGAATGGTCCATGAATTCTACCTTTTTGTTTACTGTTTATCTATTTTGTAATTTATAGTAATTTTATGCACTGCCAGAAGACAGCAAGTTTCATGTCGAATAAGGCAATGATGATCACCCTGATTCTGATTCAGACTTCAGTCAAGCCTCTGCAAGAGTGCTGTGTACAGTTCTGGCCACCAACTCAGAGGGAGGATTTGATTAGCTCTGAGGAGAATGCAGAGGAGTTTCACTAGAATGGAACACTTCAGCAATTCAGTTCTTCAGTCCTGAGTGGAGACAGTTAAACATCAAATAGTATAACACAGGGATAGGCCATTTAGCCCATCTAACTAGTCTCATCTGCCTTCACATAATCTTCAATCCTCCCTTCTTTGCCTGTTCATACACCTGTCTAAATTTCTCTTAGATGTTACTCTTATACCTGCTTCCACTATATCCCCTGGCAGCATGCTCCAGGTATCTGCAACTCTGTGTAAAAAAACTTGCCTCATAAATGTCCTTTAAACTTCCCTCATTCTCTCCTTATAGCTGTGCCCACTCATAATTTACATTTCAACCAGGAAAGACTACCTATGTAATCTGTGCCTCTCCGTATTTTATATACTTTAGTCAGGTCACCCCTCAGCCTCTGCTGCTGCAGAAAAACAATCCAAGTTTTTCCAACCTTTCCTAGTAATATTCTCAATCCAGGCAACAACTTGATGAACCTCTTCCATATGCTGTCCAAAGCCTGCACATCCTTCGTGTAATGCAGTGACCAGCGCAGTACACAATACTCCAAATGCAGTGTTATACACAACAGCCAATGAATGCAAGTATGCTGGAAGTTTTCTCTACCACCCTCTCTATATGCTGCCATTTTCAAGAAGCTATGAACTTACAACCCAGGATACATCTTTACATCAATGCTGTTATGGTTCCTGCCATTTACTCTTGCATAGCTTCCTCTTGCATTTGAGAGTTCATACTTGTCTGGATTAAACTCAGCCTGCCATGCTTCTGCCTGCATTGCCAACCGGTCTATATCCTGTTGAATTCTTTGACACTCTTTCTCAATATCCACAACTACCAATTTTTGTGCCATCTGCAAACTTACTTATCAGCCGATCAACCTATTTGTCCACCTGCACTGTATATGACAAGAACAATAAGGGTCACATCAATGATCCTTGCAGCACACCACTGGTTACAGACCTCCAGTAAGAACAATAACCTTTCACCACTACTCTCTGTCTTCTTTGGCCAAGCTAACTTTGAAACTCATCTACCAATTCTCCATGGATCTCATGTGCCCTTAAACTTCTGGATCAGCCTATCATGAAGGACCTTTGAAAGTTTGCCTAATGTCGATATATGCAGTATCCACTGTCAAGCCCTCATCAACTTAACTTGTCAAAAAAACAGAATCAAGTTTGTAAGATGTAACCTCCCTCACACAAAGCCATGCTAATAGTTCCTAGTGAGTCCATGCTTATAGATGATGCTTCTTTTTCTCTATTACCTTCTAAAACATTGGAATAACGGATGAAGTGTTTCGACCAGAAACATTGACCATCCATTTCTCTCCATAGATGCTGCCTGACCTGCTGTGTTCCTCCTGCAATTTTTGTGTTGCTCCTGAATCCAACATCTGCAGTCTCTTGTGTCTTCGGAGGAACAACAATGGCTGTTCCCCAGAGTTGTGGGAGGGAAATTGGTTGAGATGCATGACATTAATTTGGGGTATCAACTGTGCAGAATGAAGAAAACCTTTCTTCAAATGAGAGATAGATGAAATAAAAGGGCTAGGTAAAAGAGTAAGAGATTTGGAGAGGATCTGTGGGGGTGGGGAGGGGTCTTCTGCACCCAGAGGTTGGTAAGTATCTGGAATGCATTGCCTGAGAAGCCAATTAATTGCCAGCATTTAAGAAGTGTTTACATGAGCACTTGAGCACAAAAGTGCTGGGAGATAGAATTATTACAGAAGGCTGCCCACTGGTCTGTTTGGCTTGCTGTACAATTCTGTGACTTTTCCATTACTGTATTCCTTTTGTAATTTCCTCTACCTGTGGGAAATCTGTTAAAATATAATCTCATCAGAGCTTAGATGATCAATGCATTTATGCATACATGAAATTTGTTAATGTCAGAAGGAAGATCTTATGCAAATTGATAAGAAATAGTAAGATTTCAAATTAGTTCACATTTAATCACATGACCAATAATTAGATTTATTTGAGAGAAGAGCTAATTATTTTTTTTTAAATAATTAAAGTTTAGAAACAATTAAAGTTGCCATGCAAACATAACAAGCTGTCTTACCATTTTGAATCATATCCTGGTGAGAGTCAACATTCTTTCAAGAAAAAGAAATGATGAAAAAAGTTAAACTACTTAATGCTATCATTGAATTTTTAATTATATACTTTTATAATTGATCACAAAATAGTATTGCAAAGTATAAATGGAATAAGTATCAGAATAATACCATCAGAAAATATAGCTCCACGTATCTGTACTTAGCACAAAAATATTCCATTTGCATGCCCAGACAGCTTTTAGTTTAAATTGGGTTTGAACCCATTTAGCCTCGATGTGATGGAGTAAGGTGGCTGAGCATCTAGGAGTTATTTGGTACAAGGCATTGTCAAATGGAGATACAGATAATGTTGAAGATCTGGCAGTTTGCTCCAAATAAAGATCACAGATTTTGAATTTGGCTAAAACAATATTTGGGCTAAATTATTATTTGTGTGGGACAGCTATATTACTATTGACACATCATTTGAATCTGTAGCTGAAGAGGCTGTCAGCAGAATCAGTGCTTTCAGTTGTAAAGAGAAGTACAGTGCCAATAATTCAGTACCTGAGAAGAACTATAGGTACCAAAAACACCTGGTATTCTTTGATGCAAAATGCTTGAATGTCCAGTATCAGAGGCATCTTTTACCTAATAAGATCAATGCAAGCTGTAAATCTGTTCAATAAACATAAATATTTCTCAACAGATGCTGTTAAAAAGCCATGGGAAAGGGCCAATTCTGTCGAAAAGTCAGGAACGATTTCAAGGTGAGAGGTTAAGGAATATATGGTATTTTAAAATTATGAAGTAAGGTTATGCTTTAATAATTTATGAATAATTGTGTTTCATTGAAGAATGTAAACAGGATTAAGCTATATGATATGTACAATACATGTTATTTGGACCTAGAAAGATAACTAAATTCTGTGATGAATTATTTTGAGAGTGTTTGTGTTAGCACAATGAGTAAGGACATTATGGTTTGACTATTAGAAAAACAAGAACAACATTGGTGCTCAAAGGACCTGTTCCTGGGCTATAATGTTCTAGCATCACACTAATGTGGAACAATGATTTCATCTGAGCATTAATGGGTTAAGTGTGATACAGATAATATTCTATTTTTACTTTTGCACAAGATTCATTCATTTTGTTTGATTGTGGTGTGACTACAACACCTAGGAACAGAGCAGCCTATCAATTCCAGATAGGTTTGGTAGAAGTTTTACTTCTGTGATTCTGATGCTTGCATAGATTCAAAGCCAATTTCTAAATGCTGTACTGTTATTTGAATGCCTATTCAGTAATGAAGATCACAATAGTTATCCCAATATCCTGGAAAATGTTTATACCCTAATGAATATAATTAAAATCTGTTTATCTACTAATTGTTTCATTATTTTTATGAGATCATGTTATGCTTCTCTACATTCTGCACTGACTTCACTTCAGAATTACTCAGTTTTTGTCAATGGCTTTGAAGCATCAGTTGAGAAAAGAAATGTATAGTTGCTGATATTTTCTGATTATTTCTTTATTTGTCTGGAGCTTTAGTTAAACAGAATAGCAAAAATAGCAATGCATTTTTGACATTGTTGTTGTGTATCCCATCTAGTTAAAGACTATAGCTCCTGGGTACACCAGTTACATTGTGCTCAGTGCACAGTGAATATTTTGTGATCTCTAATACAAAAGAGAACATGAAGGGGTTGAATCATTGTGGATAGAGCTAAGGAGCTGCAAGCGTAAAAAAATACACTGATGGGTGTTATACTGTATACAAACCTCCAAACAGTAGTAAGGATATGGTCTGCAAAGTACAATGGCAGATAAAATACGCATGCCAAAAGGGCAACATTACAATAGTCATGGGGATTTCAATATAACCATATAACAATTACAGCACGGAAACAGTCCATCTCGGCCCATCTAGTCCATGCCAAACGCTTACTCTCACCTAATCCCACTGACCTGCACTCAATCCATAACCCTCCATTCCTTTCCTGTCCATATACCTATCTAATTTTGCTTTAAATGACAATACCGAACCTGCCTCTACCACTTCTACTGGAAGCTCGTTCCACACATCTATCACTCTCTGAGTAAAGAAAACTTAAACTTTTTCCCCCTAACTCTCAACTCATGTCCTCTTGTTTGAATCTCTCCTACTCTCAATGGAACAAGCCTATCCACATCAACTCTATCTATCCCCCTCATAATTTTAAGTACCTCTATCAAGTCCCCCCTCAACTTTCTACGCTCCAAAGAATAAAGGCCTAACTTGTTCAATCTTTCCCTGTAACTTAGGTACTGAAACCCGGGTAGCATTCTAGTAAATCTTCTCTGTACTCTCTCTATTTTATAGACAATAGGTGCAGAAGTAGACCATTTGGCCCTTCAAACCTGCACTGCCATTCTGAGATCATGGCTGATCATCTACTATCAATACCCGATTCCTGCCTTGTCCCCATATCCCTTGATTCCCCTATCCATAAGATACCTTTCTAGTTCCTTCTTGAAAGCTCCTTCTTTTGTTGACATCTTTCCTATAATTTGGTGACCAGAACTGTATACAATACTCCAAATTCGGCCTTACCAATGCCTTATACAACTTTAACATTACATCCTAAATCCTATACTCAGTGCTCTGATTTATAAAGGCCAACATACCAAAAGCTTTCTTCACCACCCTATCCACAAGAGATTCCACCTTCAGGGAACTATTATTCCTAGATCACTCTGCTCTACTACATTCCTCAATGCCCTACCATTTACCATGTATGTCCTATTTGGATTATTCCTACCAAAATGTAGCACCTTTGCAGGTGCTTTGTAGCAAAATATGCAGGTAGATTGGAAAAATCAGGTTGGTACTGGATTCTAAGTGGGGGAATTTCTGGAATGCCAATGAGATGGCTTTTTAGAGTAGCTCGTGATTGAGCCCACTAGAGGATTGGCTATTCTGGACTGGGTGTTGTGCAATGAACCAGAATTGATTAGAGCTTAAGGTAAAGAATCCTTAGGGGAAAGTGATCATAATATGATCATATTCACCCTGAAATTTGAAAAGGAGATGCTAAAGTCAGATGTATCAGTATACCATTAGACCATAAGGTATGGGAGCAGACGTAGGCCATTGGGCCCATTGAGTCTGCTCTGCCATTCAATCATGGGCTGATCTAATTCTTCCAGTCATCCCCATTCCCCTGCTTCCACCCCATACCCTCGGATTCCCTGGCTAATCAAGAACCTATCTATCTCTGCCTTAAATACACCCAAAGACTTGGCCTCCACAGCCACTCATTGCAACAAATTCCACAGATTTACCACCCTCTGACTAAAGTAATTGTTCCGCATCTCAGTTCTAAAAGGAGGTCCTTCAATCCTGAAGTCGTGCCCTCTTGGAGTAAAGGGAATTACAGAGGCATGAGAGAGGAGATGGCAAGAATTAATTGGAAAAGAACACTGGCAGTTATAATGGCAGAACAGTAATGGCTGGAATTTCTGGAAGCAATTCAGAAGGCGCAAGATTTATACGTCCCAAAGAGGAAGAAGTATTCTAAAGGCAAGATGACACACCCGTGGAACAAGAGAAGCCAATGCCAACATAAAAGCCAAAGAGAGAGCATATAATAGAGTGAAAATTAGTGGGAAGTTAGAGGATTAGGAAGCTTTTAAATACCAACAGAAAGCAACTAAAAAAGTCATTAAGAATGTAAAGATGGAACACAAGAGTAAGCTAGCTAATAATATTAAAGAGGATACCAGAAGTTTCTTCAGATATATAAAGTGTAAAAGAGAAATGAGAGTGGATATTGGACCGCTGGAAAATTATACTGGAGAGGTAGTAATGGAAGACAAGGAAATGACGAATGAACTTAATAAGTATTTTACATCCATTATTAGGGAGATGAGAAATTGAAAGGTTTGAAGGTAGATAAATCATCTGGACTAGATGGTGTACTCCCCAGGGTTTTGAAGGAGGTGGTTGAAGAGATTGTGAGGCATTCATAATGATCCTTCAAGAATCACTACATTCTGGAATGATTTCAGACGACTGGAAAATTGCAAATGTCACTCCAAGAAAGAAGAGAGGCAGAAGAAAGGAAACTACAGGTTAGTTGGTCTGACCACAGTGGTTGGGCAGATGTTGGAGTCGATTACTAAGAATGAGGTCTCAGGGTACTTGGAGGCACATGATAAAATAGGCCATAACCAGCATGGTTTTCTCAAGGGAAAACCTTGCCTGACAAATCTGTTGGAATTTTTTGAAGAAATAACAAGAAGACTAGATAAAGGAGAATCGGGTGATGTTGTGTACTTGGATTTTCAGAAGGGCATTGACAAGGTGCCACGCGTGAGGCTGCTTAACAAGCTACCTGGGGTATTACAGGAATGATTCTAGCTTGGTTAAAGCAGTGACTGACTGGCAGGAGTCAAAGAGTGGGAACTGGGAATAAAGCGAGTCTTTTCTAGTAGGCTGACAGTGACACAAGGGTCTGTGTTGAGACCGATTCTTTTTATATGTTAATGACTTAGGTGATGCAATTGATGGCTTTGTTGCAAAGTTTGCAGATGACATGAAAATAGGTGGAGGAAAAGGTAGTTTTAAGGAAGTAAAGAGGCTACAGAAGGACTTGGACAGATTAGGAGAATAGGCAAAGAAGTGGCAGATGGAATACAGTGTCGGGAAGTGTATGGTCATGCATTTTGGTAGAAGAAATGAAAGAGTTGAATATTTTCTAAATGGAGAGAAAATACAAAAAAACTGAGGCACAAAGGGACTTGGGAGTGCCTGTTCAGGATTCCCTAAAGGTTAGTTTGCAGGTTGAGTCTGTGGTGAGGAAGACAAAAGCAATGTTAGCATTCATTCAAGAGGACTAGAATACAAAAGCAAGGATGTAATGTTGAGACTTTATAAAGCACTGGTGAGGCCTCACTGGGACTATTAAGAACATTTTTGGTCTCCTTAGAAAGGAGACGCTGAAACTGGAGAGCCTTCAAAGGAGGTTCACAAAAATTATTCCAGGTTTGAACGGCTTCTTATAGGAAGAGCGTTTGATGGCTCTGGGCCTGTATTCACTGGAATTCAGAAGATTGAGGGGTGACCTCATTGAAACCTATCAAGTGGTGAAAGGCCTTGATAGAGTGTGGAGAGGATGTTTTCTGTGGTGGGAGAGTCTAAGACCAGAGGACACAGCTTCAGAATAGAGGAGTGTACTTTTATAATGGAGGTGAGAATGAATTTCTTTAGCGAGAGAGTGGTAAATCTGCGGAAGACTTTGCCACAGGCAGCTGTGGAAGCAAAGTCTTTATGTATATTTAGGACAGAGGTTGATAGATTCTTGATTGGTCAGGGAATGAAGGGATACGTGGAGAAAGCAGAAGATTGGGGCTGAGAGGAAAATTGGATTAGCCATGTTGAAATGGTGGAGCAGAGTCAATGGGCCAGATGGCCTCATTCTGATCCTGTATCTAATGGGTCTATGAACAATTTCTAAAGCACCTTTATTCCTTACCTTGATGGTAATGCCATACTTTAAAAAGCTGGAAAAATTCTTTGGAAAACACCTATTATTTTGAGTTAAAAGGAAGAAGAGGACAAAACAGTGACTCCATTTCAGTTATAGCCACTACTAGACAACAATTAAGTAACGATAACTAGTCTTAACCCTGATAGTCTAATTTATAACTTTTTTGAAGCCTAAGATTCCCTGTGATTTGGAACAAGATCTTGTCTTTATGGAAGGACAGATTCATAGTTCAACACTGCAACTCGCAGCTTTGTTCTTGACTGATTGGTATTGTCCATCAGCTTTTGAAAGAAGATGGAAGTAACTGAATGACGAATTAGATTGCAGTATTTCAGCAATTTTCACCACAGATCAGGGATAGATTTGGTCCCAGAGGAAAAAAGAACAACTAAAGCCCCTGGCTTGAGAACTTCCAAACTGTTACTATATACTGCTGACAAGGTGGAGCTACAGTTGTTGCCTTTGAGACTAAGTGCGGTAACATTGTGCTGTGGTTTTCTGCCCTTATTTAGCACAGTACCAACATTACGTGTGCAGTGTATCACTGTGCTGAGTTTTGTAGGACTAAACCACTGCAAGTTTAAAAGTTCACGTGTGGCTGCAGTCTGCATTTAGACCAAGTGGACTACAAAACATGTCCAAGAAATCGCCATTTTCTGCAGCTGAAGGGAACCTTGCTTCCAGAAAATGTCTACGTACAAATTATTTGTGCAAATGGAATCAATAGGTAGTTCTGTGAATTAAGTTTGGACTCATGAAAAAGCCTATGCTATTGATTTATTAAAAAAACTCCCATATTTCAAATTCTATCATATCTAATTTTAGTGAAATGTGCCTATTTTTACTTACTGTTATCGCAATGAAGTAATTTAAGTTACTGGCTGTGTGTTTTCTATTAAGTCCCAGTATTAGATGCTTTGAAAACAGAGCACAAGTATTTACATCAGGTGAAGTGCATTCTTGTACAGATGGTTGAGAGGTCATGGCACCATTCTCTCTAAAAATGCAAGGCATGCAGTGGTATAGATCCTCCATGTTTTGGTTGTTTATACTGTAAATGCTTTTTTTAGGTTCAGGAACATTATTATCTTGAAATTGGACTTTAGGCCTTTTAAGAAAGCTAACTGAATGGCATGTGTGGTGCTGATGCTGGAACAGGAATCACAATAATATTATGAAATTGGGAAGTCTTGCTTTCAGCAATCATTATCACATGTTGCTCCACTTTAAAAGCAGTGAAACAGCAGTAACTTACTCAACAGGCAGCTGTCCTGTCATGCACTGACCTAAAGGACAGGAACAGCTCCTTTAAAGAGATCTCTTCACAAAAATGAGAGAGGATAGTGGCACATGGGACTTCCAGGGTGATACTCCCTACCTAAAAGAGCAGGTACGATGGCACGCCATAGCCAAAAGTGGCTCCAAGCACTTACCATCCACAGATCAAAATGCCTGTGAACTACAGAAACAAAAGTAAATCTGCAAATGCTGGAAATCCAAGCAACACACACAAAATGCTGGAGGAACTCAGCAGGTCAGGCAGCATCTATGGGAAAAAGTAAGTCAACGTTTCTGGCCAAGACCCTTCAGCTGGACTGGAGAGAAAAAGATGAGGAGTAGAAATAAAAGATGGGTGAGGGGGAGAGAAACACAAGGTGAAACTGTGAGGGGGAGGATGAAGTAAAGAGCAGGGAAGTTGATTGGTGAAAGAGATACAGGGTTGGAGAAGGCGAACTCTGACAGGAGAGGACAGAAGGCCATGGAAGAAAGAAAAGGAGGGAAGGAGCACCAGAGGGAGGCGATGGGCAGGCAAGGAGATGAGGTGAGAGGGGGAAAGGGAATGGGGAGTGGGGGAGGGGTTATTACCAGAAGTTCAAGAAATTGATGTTCATACCATCAGATTGGAGGCTACCCAGATGGAGTATAAAGTATTGTTCCTCCAACCTGAGTGTGGCCTCATTGCAACAGTAGAGGAGGCCATGGATTGACATATTGGAATGGGAAGTGGAATTAAAATGGGTGGCCACTTCCCTCACTACCATTCAGTGCTCCGAATAGTCCTTCCAGGTGAGGCGACACTTCACCTCTGAGCCTGTTGGGGTGATATATTGTCTCCAGTGCTCCCGGTGTAGCCTCCTATATATCGGTAAGAACCCCAACGTAGATTGGGGGACCCTTTCACCAAACACCTACGCTCGATCCACCAGAAGAAGTGGGATCTCTCAATGGCCACCCATTTTAATTCCATCCCCATTCCCATTCCGATATGTCAATCCATGGCCTCCTCTACTGTTGTGATGAGGCCACACTCAGGTTGGAGGAACAACAGCTTATATTCCGTCTGAATAGCCTCCAATCTGATGGCACGAGCACCAATTTCTTGAACTTTTGGTAATGTCCCCCCCCCCCCACCATTCCCATCCCTTTCCCCCTCTCACCTCATCTCCTTGCCTGCCCATCGCCTCCCTCTGGCGGTTCTCCCCTCCTTTTCTTTCTTCCATGGCCTTCCATCCTCTCCTGTCAGACTTCCCCTTCTCCAGCCCTGTATCTCTTTCACCAATCGACCTCCCAGCTCTTTACTTCATCCCTCTCCATCCCAATTCCATCTATCACCTTGTGTTTTTCTCTCCCCTCCTCTACCCTTTAAATCTACTCCTCATCTTTTTTTCTACAGTCCTGCCGAAGAGTCTCAGCCTGAACCATGAACTGTACCTTTTTCCATGGATGTGAACTACAGAAGATTACATTTATACAGAGGCCAGGCAACATTTACAGTTTACTAAATAAAAATTACAATGGAGAGCTTTTTTTTAAGTAGGGCCACTTTATATTGTGTTCAGTTCATGGTTTTCAGCAGTGTTTAGTTCAGAGTTAAGTATGTCTTGACTTCCAGTCTAATTTCTGTTATTAAATAATTAATAACAGCAATGGCATATGGAATGCAGGCTGCACAAATTGATGGTGTCATGTGCAGAAAATAGAGGATGATTGGTGCCTGGGAATGCCTAGTCCGATTTTCCATGGGTGGAACGTTATGTTGAAAATCAGTACACACACTTCAAAATATGAAAATTTAGTTTTTTGTATGACTTATGCATGAAAGGACAGATAAAATGTGTCCAGTTTCTAGGTATATATTTCTGAAATAATGATGTCAGAAGAATATTGCATTCAATCTTTTTCTAATTCCATTTCATTATTTTAGAAGTGCATTAATGATGAGGAGTTCTGAAGCTAAGAATATTGTGCAGTCTCATCTTTCATCCTCTAGGTACAAATGAAAGCAACAATTTCACACCTTTCTCAGCTTGCCCATTTGTGGATGCGCATCTCCTTGCCAACTGCAAGCTGAATATCTACAAACAATGTATAGCACCTATTGCATTATTTAACAGCTTGCTTCAACTTGCGCTTCCTTGTCAATGCAGATGTACGTAATGTGCTATTTCATGTGTGCATCCTTCCTGAAAATGGTGCCCTGGTTCATATATATTCAAAACTGTTTGTATTCACCAAATTATACAAAAAATCATTAGCAAAACTCCAGACCATATTGCAAATAGCTGGAGGAGGTTTGGAAGTATAAGGAACCAAAATTTAAATAATCCAACTGTAACTTCATACAGTCCTTTACTCAGCTTATAAATCAGGCCTGCCATCTCTCCTCAGCAAGTGTAGCTTTCATTTGAGAGCACATAACTCTTAATCAGTTTATCTGTGCACTTACTTGCTCAGGTTAAGAAGCGTTGGACACCATCTTGAGTAATATTCCAAGGACCATTAACAATACCAATTGAGTATTTATGAAATGTTGACAGTGTAGAAAACCTTAAAGTCAAAGACATTCCTGTTGTCGTTTCCATAAATCCTGCACAAATTTATCAACCTCCCTGCTAATTTGCTGATCAAAGTTAACCATCTCATGTGATGTTGCAGCTGAAGATCATTTTAACAGAGAGAGACAGGTTATTAGGTGGTGGGAGATCTAAAGGTATTGATATTCAGGATACCTGGATGTTTCTGTGTATGAATCACTGAAAGTTAAAATGCAGATATGCAGGGAAAGAAGCATGTACTTGCTCTTGTGCAGTAGAAGTTCATTTAGATTACAGATTTGTCATATGAAGGGTGATTAACCAAACTATATTTACTTGAGTTTAGAAGAAAGAGAGGTGGTTTAATTGAAATATGCAATTTTCTTACAGAGTTTAGCAGGACAGATGCGAAGTTAAGTTTGACCTGCCTAGGGAGTCCATGGCCAGTATTCAGTCTCATATAAACAATCAGCTGTTCAGGACAGGGAGAAGAAATATCAGAATCAGGTTTATAATCACCGGCATGTGACGTGAAATTTGTTAGCTTAGCAGCAGCAGTTCAGTGCAATAAATAATATAGAAAATAAAACACAAAATGAAATAATAAATAAATAAATAACAGTGTACGCTTATTGAATAGAATAAAAATCATGCAAAAAACAGAAATACTATATATTTTAAAAAGTGAGGTAGTGTCCAGAGACACAGAAACAGAACTACAATTCGGAGGGTCAGCGACCTTGATGGATAGAGAGATGATCACCCACGCCGAATGGCAAGGCACCTGAACGAGTGTCCAGAGATTCAAAGTCCATTTAGGAATCGGATGGCAGAGGGGAAGAAGCTGTTCCTGAATCACTGAGTGTGTGCCTTCAGGCTTCTGTATCTCCTACCTGATGGTAACAGTGAAGGCTCAGTAGTTCAATATAATCTATAGACTGATTTTTTTTATATTAAGGGAATAAAGAGTTAGAGAGTTCATCATTAGGCCATCTCTTGTTGAATGGCAAAGCGGAAATAATGGGTCAAATAGCTTTTTTTCACATTCTTATGTTTTTATATTCCAATGACCTGTTGGTTTTGTGAACCCTGCTATGTACACTAATAAAATTTAGCTATAGATCACTCATAGTTGATGCAACCAGCAGGGCAATCTATGCTTGGTCTCAGTACAAACTGTAACCTGTCCCTGACACTGAAGTAATGCAGTGATATTATTACACTGGTGTGCCTTTGCAACTGGAGAACATAATCTGTCTCATTACTACAAACACACAAAGGTCTAGTTTCGATTGGATCTCGGAAGCTGACAAGCAGGTGTGAGGGATTTAGCTAGAGAAAGATGACATTACCAGGATCAAGCCATACTGCCTTCTAGTGGTTATAAAATCATTGACTTGAAGAAATGTTAACTTCTACTGTGTTTTGTTTCAGCAAGGGATGGCATCATTGTCCAACTCCAAAATGTGTAATTAATTTTATACAAGTTTATCATTAAGGGACAAAGAGCAAGTATAGCTCAGGTGAAATGGGGGTCAGAGACCAGATGTTATCAGTCCTGGGTTTAAATTAAAACATTTTGTTTTTATCTTATAATATTTTTATGTCTGAATCTATAATGAAGCTGTATGTGGCAATTTGCTATATTGTAATTGTATCCTCCCACCAGGAGTGCTGTAGGAGTTGAGTGTAGGAAATAAAAGCAGCACACCTAGATACTATTATAAATATGAGGATGAAAATGTATAAAAAATGTGAAGAAAGTCAACTTTACCCTGAAATGTCCCTAGGACTGAAAACTCTTTTAAAACCCATGATGATCACCAAAAAAAGCAAAAGAAAAACTTTAATTAGTAAGCTAGTACCCACTTAAGTAGTTAAATACAGATTTCCAATGGTTAGAAGTAAAATATTTTCCAACATTTGTGGTATGAAAGCAAAGGATTCTGGAGTTCTGATACTCCCCAGCTCCAACTCCTTTCTAACTTTCATTTGGTAATGGAATTCATTAATGTGTTCAGTTCTGAGCATATTCATTGAGCATTTTGAGCGAAAGGGATTCGTTCCAATGAAGCATTCAATTATAGCTTTCCACTCTTTGGCTTTTGAACAGAGCATTTCAATAGATTTTGCATTTACACTTCTTTGCATGATGGATTGTATACAATGAATGCAACAATGTACTGGAGATTTATGCATATAACCATGATAGAGGAAATCTAACTATATGACAATGTTCTGAAATCCAAATATTAGTTTAAAAATTGTAGATAAAACTGCCTTGGCTTTTCTGTGAGAATGCTGACTTTATGCCCCTTGCTGCTGCACCGACTTGCACAACTTAAATGTAATTAGCATGGAAATCCACACCTAATTTCTCTGTTTTACGTATTTCCCTACCCTGTAGACTGAAACCTGGAAATGTAACCTCTAACGATGTGGCCACAGATGCCTTAGATTTTGATCGATTGAAGCAGGTATGTAACATACAGCTGAAAAGGCTAAAATGCATTACATGTTTTCCACAAAATATTTATTTTTTAATCAAGTGTAGTGGTATATGATTACATTCTTTTCCATCCTATCTATTAAATGCAAAGAAAGAAACTTTTCCAGGACATTTTGTAAATCAGCTTGCATTTTTATAACTTAAACCCATAGGAAATACTGGAAGAAGTGGTAAAGGAGTTGCATAAGGTGAAAGAAGAGATTATAGATGGTAAGCATGGTGTTTGTTACTGGCCATAATTAAAAGCTGCCATCAAACATGTAATAATAGGTTTCAATTCTTGCTTATATTTGTAAATGTATTTAATTGCAGTTGCAGCTTACACCATACTCCAGATTTCATTACACCTGATCAGTATTTTTATCATTTTCAACACAGCTAAAATTCTAGTTGTTGATAGTAGATTGCTGGCTGTCCTCAACAAGGTCCACATAATTGAAACAAAAAAAGGAAGAGCTGGAAGTACTCTAGAGAACCCTGTTCTGATGAAAAGAAGAAACAAGACTATTAACTTGGCTTTTCTTTCAGTAGATTTTTAGCTTCTGCAGCTTTAGGCTTTTTCCTTAAATAATTAGTTTCTGTATTAAGTACAGTTTGGGAAGGCAATTACAAGACTCATCTCTTTTTTTCAAACAAAATACTCCAATGTTTCCTGTTGTCCCTTAATGGAATACTTGAGAAATGGACCTCCTATCTTTTCAAAATTCCAAAGCTATCTTTGCCACAATTGTTATTGCATCAGTTTCAAGCAACTGATGTGTTAAGTACAAGCAACACATAATGAAACATCTAATGTTTTCTTTATTTAACATAAGCATTTGGAAATATATTTAAACAAAAATACACTTGTAATTCTTTCTGGGACCAAGGAAACGGGAACATTAGCTTCTTTTGTGTTCTATTTTAAATAAGGTATTTTAATCTTGGCTCTGGCTTTAGCAAGGCTTCAACTTTCTCATTAACGACAGTGTTCATGTTTTTTTAGCCATTAGACAAGAATTGAGCAGAATCAGTACAACGTAATGAATTTTGCACTTCAGAACGTGAGAAGTCCTCAAAGGGATCTGGGAAGATGAGAGATGGCTGGCTCTATGGAGGATAATGTGGAAGATTGACTAGGAGAGAAGCTATGCACTGAATGTCACAGTTGCTTTCAAGCCCTTCATTGAACAGTGGATTCGACATGCTGCCTTGGATCTGCTTCACATGAAAAGTCTTAATAATTTTCCAAAACAACAACAGAAACTCAATGATTTTTAATACAACTTGTGAATCTTATTTTCTAGGTTTTACAGAAAATTGCACATCTGTTTTATGTTAGCCTTTGTATTTTTTATTAGATTATTTAAAAGTTTACATTACTTTTAGATTGTGTTTTTAGATAAGAGCTTATACACACACACACACACACACAGAGACAGACACGCACACACACACAGACACATACCACAAATCTTTTGCTTTTTGTAGGTAAATACTTCAGTTATTACTACCAGTAGACATTTCCACAGTATTATTAACTCTGTATTGAAAAGTCTTTGCCAACAAAGAGATCCTTTGTAACATCACTGAAAAGGCAGAAACTTGTACTAGTTATAATATGACAAAGTAAACTGATTTCTCAACCAATCTTTCAAATCTTATTAAAACAAGGTACGTCAATACAAAGCAGTCTCTGTGTCCATGTTAGAATGCAGATGGTAGAAAGTTATTCAAATTATAAGACCATAAGACATATGATATACGAGCAGAATTAGGCCATTCAGGCCAACAAGTCTGTTCTACCATTCCATCATAGCTGATTTAATATCCCTCTCAAGTGCATTCTCCTACCTTTTCCCTGTAACCGTTAGTGCCCTGACCAATCAAGAACCTATCAAATTCTGCTTTAAATATACTCAATGACTTGACATCCGCAGCAGTCCATGGCAAAGAATTACACATACTCATCATCCTCTGGCTAAAGAAATTCCTCTCATCTCTGTTCTGAATGGACATCCCTCTATTCTGAGACCGTGGCCTTTGGTTCCAGAGACACCCAGAACAGGAATCATACTTTCCACATTCACTCTGTCTAGGCATTTCAACATTCAATAGGCTGCATTGCAATTACCCCTCATTCTTCTATACGTCAATGAGTACAGACCCAGAGCCATCAAACGCTCCTCACATGTTAACCCTTTCGTTGCTGGAATCATTCTCATGAACCTGCTCTGTACCCTGTCTAATGTCAGCACATCTTTTTTCTTAAATAAAGAGCCAAAACTGCTCACAATACTCCACAAGTGTGGTCTGACCAGTGTCTTATAAAGCCTTAGCATTACATCCTTGCTCTTTTTTTTAGTCCTCTCAAAATAAATGCTAACATTGCATTTGTCTTTCTTACCACCAACTCATCCTTAAGGGCACCCTGCACAAGGATTTCCAAATTCTTTTGCATCTCTGATTTTTGAATATTTTCCCTGTTTAGAAAATTGTCTTCACCTTCACAAATTTCTTCTAGCGAAGTGCATGAACATACACTTCTCTAAACTGTATTCCATCTGCCACTTCTTTGCCCATTCTCCCAATCTATCTTTCAGCAGACTCTCTGCTTCCTCAACACAACCTGCTTTTCCACCTATCTTCGTATCATCCGCAAACTTGGCCCAAAGCCATCAATTCCATCATTCAAATTGGTGACATACTGCATAATGTGAAAAGAATCAGCCCCAATACTGACCCCTGAAGAACACCAGTAGCTACCAGCAGACAATCAAAAATTGCCCACTTTATTCCCACGCTTTGTCTCCTGCCTGCCAGCCAATCTATGAACCACATTAGTATCTTTCCTGTAATACAGGGCTTTAATCTTGTTAAACAACCGCATGTGTGGCACTTCTTCTAAGGCCTTCTGAAAATCAAAGTAGCATAGTCCGCTGGCTCTCTTTTGTCTATCCCTGAAAGAATTCCATCAAATTTGTCAGGCAAGATTTCCCCTTAAGAAAACCATCCTGACTTTGGCCTGCTTTATTTGAACATTATTGACATATAGCCAATCAGAATGACTTGACTTCCTATTACAACCATGTGATCCACAGAGATGTCTTGGCAAACTTGAGATCATGAGAAGCATTTTCAGGTAATCAAAGTTTCACAGACTTGTTTTTGAGTGGAAATATTTCAATTGTGTTAAAACTGTTGGCTTATACTGCTAGCTTTTCTATCATGATTAAAAACAGCAAGATTTAAGTGAAACAAAGTAAATTTACTGCCCTCATGGTGCAGATATACAAAGCAATGCAGTGAGTTAACACCTTCTTAAAAGTCACCCAGGATGGGAGCTTCCTTCGGGGTTTTTAACAACATCTTATCGTGAACGATTTTGCTGTTTCAAGAGCAAATAGACAGTGGATGGAAATGGATGTCTTTCCACCAGATGTTGAAGTTGAAATCCAAATTATTCTGTGCAGGGAAATTTATATAAAAACAGCCTATGTGCAGGAAGTGATGACCATATTAAACAAAATGTATACAAAATGAACTGTGCCTCTAGAGGCCAGAATATTCCTCACCTAACATCCTTAGGATGTCAATCTTAACCATTGAAACAAAAGTCAAGTGATCATTTCATTAAGTCTTCAGCAAAAGAAGGGTATCTTAGGAGACTGGTCTTGAAAGCAAACTTAGGGCACCATCTTTAACTGTTCTCACTTCCAAAATGTCAGCCTTGGCATTTATGTGTTACTGTCTAATGAGAACAGAGGTGAGATCTGGTTTGGGAGCGAGCTTTGCCTTGCTCAGGATAAATCTAACTTCACACTATCCTGACATATCTGTGACCTTCAGGTATGCAACACCAGAAATAACTTTATTTGACACATCAAAGAAAATGTAGACCTCTCTCTTTTAAGCTGCAGATAAGAGGAATTGTGTAGATTTTTGGCCTCTTCAAACCTTTAAGATCCTGAAGGGAAGAAGTCTTTTTTTTATGATATGTCAGTGATTTGGATGATGGAATTGATGGCTTTGTTGCAGAGTTTATAGACGATATGAAGATAGTTGGAGGGGCAAGTAGTTTTGAGGAAGTAAAGAGGCTATAGAAGCATTTAGGTTGGGAGAATGGGCAAAGAAGTGGCATATGAAATACAGTGTTCGGAAGTGTATGATCATGCACTTTGGTAGAAGAAATGAAGGAGATTATTTTCTAAATGGAGAGAAAATACAAAAGGCAGAAGCACAAAGGGACTTGGGTGTCCCCTAAGTGTTAATTTGCAGAATGAATCTGGTGAGGAATGCAAATATGATGTTAGTGTTCATTTCAAGAGGAATAGAAAACAAAAGAAGGGATGTAATGTTGAGACCTTATAAAGCACTAATGAGGCATCATTTAGTGTACTGTGAGCAGTTTTGGGCTCCTTATTTTAAAAAGAATGTGTTGAAACTGGAGAGGGTTTAAAGGAGATTCACGAAAATGATTCCAGGATTGAATGGCTTGTCATATTAAGAGCATTTGATGGCTCTGGGCCTGTATTCACTGGAATTCAGAAGAATGAGGAGTGACCTAATTTGAACCAATTGAATGGTGAAAAGCCTTGACAGGGTGGATGTGGAGAGGATGTTTCCTTTGGTGGGAGAGTCTAAGACCAAAGGACACAGCCTCAGAATAGAAGGCCGCCTTTGTAGAATGGAGATGAGGAGGAATTTCTTTAGCCAGAGAGTGGTGAATCTATTGAATTTGTTGCCACAGGAAACTGGAGGCCAAATCTTTATGTGTATTGACAGCAGATGTTGATAGATTCTTGTTTGGTCAGAGCATGAAGGCATTGGTCAGAATTATAGGTCTAATTCTGCTCCTATATCTTATGGTCTAATACCATTGCTGCCACTGCTCCTGTTTTTTTTTAGGGTGTGGGACATCCCATCTGCAAGTGTCCGAGGTCAGCTCTCTTAGCATGAAGCATTGCTGGATACTGACTGGAGCGGCAAGTCCATGTGGGTCAAATAGGCTTTGATAGTCTATAGCATGCAATGGTGTGTAAATGGTCTTCCAGTGTCAGCGACCTGGAAAGTAAGGGTGTTGATGACAAGCTCCATCCAAGGCCCAGACTGCACTGCATAGGAGGGAGGTCCTGCCCAAGATCAAGATCTGTAGATCTGTAGACCTTCAGATGGGAACATCACATGAACACACTGTTGGAGTAATCTTATGCAATTTGAGATTAGACTCAGCACACTCTCCTTCTTCTGCACTAGAAGATGATTTAACACCATCATCAACGTAGAAATGCCTTTCTACGTACGTCCATGCTTCAGTGCTGAATTCCTTCTCTTCCTTCATAGCTGTCCTTTTAACCCATAGATGGCCACAGCTGGAGAGGGGCAGTTACCAAATACATGAACTCTCACACAACATTCCAGAATCTAGTGTCTAATTGCTGGTCATGAAACCACAAGGATCTGAGGTTGTGTTGATATCCTCTTTCACCAGGAAAGTGTGGAACATTTGATTGCTGTCTGCCATCACTGAGAAGGACTCAGTCCTGAAGTGCACAAGGTTCCTGAGCAGAATGGTATTGAGGTCTGAACCCCACAAGAGCACATTGCTCAGTGAGATGCCTTTGAACTGCACACATGAACAACAGACATTCTGTACCTGTGCAGGTTTCTGGGGATGGCAGATATCAGTTTTCTTTGCTGGGATCTGATGGAGGCGTTAGCTCAGCACGATTGTTCCTGAAGAGACCCTCCATGAACTCCACGTAATGATCTTCCATTTCTGGTTTCCTTCTCAATATGCAACTGAGGGCCATGAGTTAACTATGGGCCTGCTCTCTGTTGTTTGATAGAGGTTGTCATGGAGTGCAGAAAGGAATCCTTGGCTAAAGGATGGCTGACATTGGGAGCTGAACATTAAAGGATATACAGTGTGTCTGAAAGATAGGGTAGCAGGCAGAGGGGTTGGTGTAGCCCTGTGTATAAGAAATAATATTAAATCATTAGAAAGAGATGACATAGGATCAGAAGGTGTAGAGTCTCTATGGGCTGAGTTAAGAAATGGCAAGGGTAAAAGGACCCTAATGGAAGTTGTATACAGGCCTCCAAACAGCATCTGGGATGTGGATTACAAATGACAGCAGGAGATAGAAAAGACATGTCAGAAGGGCAATGTCATAATAATCGTTGGGGATTTTAACATGAAAATGGATTTGGAAAACCAGGCCAGTACTGGACCTCAAGAGGGAGAATTTGTAGGAAGTTTAAAGGATGGCTTTTTAGAACAGCTTGTTGTTGAGCCCACAGGGGGATTGGCTGTGCTGGATTGGGTGTTGTGCAATGATCCGGAGGTGATAAGAAAGCTTACGGTTAAGGAACCCTTAGGGAACAGTGATCACAATATGATCGAGTTCACTTTGAAATTCAAGAAGGAGAAACTAAATTCAAATGTGTCAGTATTTCAATGGAATAAAGGAAATTACAATGGCATGAGAGGGGAACTGGCCAAGCTTGACTGGAAAGGGACACTAGCAGGAAGGACAGCAGAGCAGCAATGGCTGGAGTTACTGTGAAAAATGAGGGAAGCGCAAGACAGATATATTCCAAATAAGAAGAAATTTTTGAATGATAGAAGGCACTACCATAGCTGATAAGTGAAGTCAGAGCCAAACTAAAAGCAAAAGAGAGGGCATACAAGGAAGCCAAAAGCTAGTGGGAAGATAGAAGATTGGGAAGCTTTTAAAAACTTGCAGGAGGAAACTAATGTCATTAGGAAGGAAAAGATTAATTATGAAAGATAGCTGGCGACTAATATCAAAGAAGATACTAAAAGCTTTTTTAAGTATTTAAAGGGTGAAAGAGAGTTGAGGGGAGAAATAGGACCAATAGAAAATGATGCTGGAGATATTGTAATGCGAGACACTGAGATGACAGAGGAACTGGATGCAATTTTTCATCAGTCTTCACAGTGGAAGACATCTGCAGTATACCGGACATTCAAGAGTGTCAGGGAAGTGAAGTATGTGCAGTGAAAATTACGACTGAGAAGGTGCTCAGGAAGCTTAATGGTCTGAGAGTGGATAAATCTCCTGGACCTGATGGATTGCATCCTCGGGTTCTGAAGGATGTAGCTGGAGAGATTGCGGCGACATTAACAATGATCTTTCAAGTATCGATAGATCCTGGCATTGTACCGGATGACTGGAAAATTGGAAATGTTACTCCGCTATTTAAGAAGGGTGGGAGGCAGCAGAAAGGAAACTATAGACATATTAGCCTGACCTCAGTGATTGGGAAGTTGTTGGAATCAATTCTTAGGGATGAAATTACAGAGTACCTGGAGGCGCATGACAAGACAGGCCAATGCCAGCATCGTTTCCTAAAAGGACGATCCTGCCTGACTAACCTACTGCAATTTTTTGAGGACATTACAAGCAGGGTAGACAAAGGATATGCAGTAGATGTAGTGTATTTGGATTTTCAGAAGGCCTTTGATGAGTGCCACACATGAGGCTGCTTAGTAAGATAAGAGCTTATGGAATTACAGGGAAGAAACTAGTATGGGTGGAGCATCGGCTGATCAGCAGAAAACAGAGAGTGGGAATATATGGATCCTATTCTGGCTGGCTGGCATTTACCAGTGGAGTTCCACAGGGGTCAGTGTTGGGACCGCTGCCTTTAACGATGTACAGGTATGTCAATGATTTGGACTGTGGTATTAATGGATTTGTGGCTACATTTGCCGATGATACAAAGCTAAGTGGAGGAGCAGGTAGTGTTGAGGAAGCAGAGAGACGTAGATAGTGTAGGGCAATGGGCAAAGTAGTGGTGAATGAAATACAATGTTGAAAAGTGTATGGTCATGCACTTGGTGGAAGAAATAAACAGGCAGACTATTATTTATATGGGGAGAGAATTCAAAATGCAGAGATGCAAAGAGACTTGGGAATCCTTGTGCAGGGTACCTTAAAGGTTGAGTCGGTGGTGAAGAAGGCAAATACAATGTTGGCATTCATTTCTAGAGGTATAGAATATAAGAGCAGGGATGTAATGTTGAGGCTCTATAAAGCACTAGTGAGATGGCACTTGGAGTATTGTGTGCAGTTTTAGGCTTCTTATTTTAGAAAGGTTATACTGACATTGGAGAGGGTTCAGAGAAGATTCACGAGAATGTTTCCAGGAATGAAAAGGTTACTGTATGAGGAATGTCTGGCAGCTCTTGGGCTGTATTCCCTGGAGTTCAGGAGAATGAGGCCTGAACAGATTAGATATGGCAAAGTTATTTCCCACGGTAGAGGAGACTAGGATAAGAGGGCACAACTTCAGGATTGAAGGACGTCCGTTTAGAACAGATTTATGGTGAAATTATTTTAGTCGGAGGGTGGTAAATCTGTGAAATTTGTTGCCACAAGTGGCTATGGAGGCCAAGTCATTGGGTGTATTTAAGGCAGAGATAGATAGGTTCTGAATGCCAGGGAATCAAGGAGTATGGGGAGAAGGCAGGGGAGTGGGGATGACTGGAAGAATTGGATCAGCCTATGACTGAATGGTGGAGCAGACTTGATGGGCTAAATGGCCTGCTTCTGCTCCTGTATCTTATGATCTTATGGAAGAGGAGCTACCCAACTGTTTGACTCATCTTTGCTAAACTCTTTGTTCACCTTCAATGGGAAGAGCCAGCTTATAATTATCTTCAGAGTGTCAGACAACCATCTTGCTTAAATCTGGTTGAGCAGAGGTAAGTACGTCAGGGCATTTGGTTTACTTATCTACAATCTTCTCTTTCGTACACCCTCACAGTCTGAAGTGACCTGGGCAGCCATTCTCCAGGACGTTAGACTTAAGTGTACTGACAGTGAGCTGGTGAGCGCCATCAAGACAGACTGCACCTACTCTGACACAGTCCAGGTCCATTCTCTGGGCACAAGCCCCATTGTGCCAACATTGCACTATTCATGTGCCTAAGGTGCACAGATGGTGTCTCTGCCAAGCAACAGAAGAAACTCAGCAGAAGAGTCAAGTTGGGATATCTTGTTGACTATGTCCTTAAGATGTGAATGATATTATGCAGCTGCCCAAGATTTCAAGCATTTGCAGAGTTCTTCCACGTGATTTTTGACCATCTGTTGGTCATCTGCCTCAATACTGATTCCATTCCATTAGATTCCATTTAAGAGCTGAGGGGTTTTATGTTAAAAATACAACATAAATGCATCATGTATTATGTTATTATTCTAATTTACTCCTCCCTTCATTTCACAGATCCTTAAGAGCCTAACATTTCTTTTGTTTTAGAAATTTGGTCTGTGTATCTCACAGTTATTACAATGCTATTTTAGAAGTACTTTTTTTGCACAATGTTGTCAGTTAAAAAGCCAAGCCATCGACTGCTAAACAGAGCTCTGATGAACAAGATTGGGGCTAACATTACTTTCTGAAATCTAATGAGTGAATTAAATCTACTTTTCAAAATCGCAAATGACTATTGAGAATCTCAATGCACCACCTCCAGTAGTAATTAAAAGGTCTGTATCCTAAATTCCGTCGTACCGTGTACTGTGCCAGCAAACATCTGAAAACTTCTATTTACATAGCACAGGCTGACAATGTAAAATGTCCAAGACACTTGCCAGAGGTGTTATCAATCTCGAAGTCACATGTAAAGGTATCAGATGTGTGGTTCAGAAATTGTTTTAAACGAGAAGAGAGCTGTACAATTGTTTAGGAGGAAATCCCAGTGCCTTATGGCAGTTGCAGCTGGGAACAGAATCTCAGAATGGTAAGTAATGGTTTCAGAAGACTGGAAAACTGCAGATGTCACTCCATTCTTCAAGAAAGGACAGAGGCAGAAGAAAGGAAACTATAGACCAGTTGGTCTGACAGTGATTGAGAAAATGTCCAAGTCATGGGTTAAGGATGAGGTCTCAGGTTGCTTGGAGGCACGTGATAAAATAGGCTGCAGTCACCATGGTTTCCTCAGGGGAACACCTTTTCTGACAAATGTTTGGAATACTTTAAAGGAATAACAAGCAGGGTAGTCAAAGGAGAATTGGTTGATGTTGTGTACATGGATTTTCAGAAGGGCTTTAACAAGATGCCACACATGAGGCATCTTACAAGCTATGAGCTCATGGTATTACAGGAAAGATTCTAGCATGGATAAAGCAGTGGCTGATTGACAGGAGGCAAAGAATGGGAATAAAGAGAGCCTTTTCCGGTGACCAATAGTTTTCCACAGAGGTCTGTGTTGGAACTGATTCTTTTTACATTACGTGTCAATGATTTAGATGATGGAATTGATGCCATTGTTACAAAGTTTGCAGATGATATGAAGATAGGTAGAGGGGCAGGTAGTTTTGAGGAAGTAGGCTACAGAAGGACTTGGACAGATTAGGAGAATGGGCAAAGAAGTGGCCGATGGAATACAGTGTCGGGAAGGGTATGGTCATGTATTTTCATAAAAGAAATGAAAGGGTTAACTATTTTCTAAATGGAGAGAAGATACAAAAAAAAATGAGATACAAAGGTCTTGGGAGTCCTTGTTTAGGATTCTCTAAAGGTTAATTTGCAGATTGAGTCTGTGGTGAGGAAGGCAAATGTGATGTTAGCATTCATTTCCAGAGGACTAGAATATGAAAGGAAGGATGTAATATTGAGATTTAATAAAGCACTGGTGAGGCCTCACTGGGAGTATTGTGAGCAGGTTTGGGCCCCTTATCTTTCAAAGGATGTGCTTGAAACTGGAGAGGGTTCAAAGGAGGTTCACAAAAATGATTCCAGGTTTAAATAGCTTGTCATTTGAAAAGCGTTTGATGGTTCTGGACCTGTATTCACTAGAATTAGAATGAAGGGTGACCTAATTGAAACCCATTGAATGGTGAAAGGCCTTGATGGAGTGGACGTGAAGAGTATGTTTTTATGGTGGGAGAGTCTAAAACCAGAGATCACAGCCTCAGAATAGAGGAGTGCCCTTTTAGAACAGAGATGAGGAGATGGTAAGCCAGAGAGTGGTGAATCTGTATAATTCTTTGCCACAGGCAGCCTTGGAGGCCAAGCATTTAAGTATATTTAAGGCAGGGTCTGATAGATTCTTGATTGGTCAGTGCACAGAGACATATGAGGAGAAGCAGGACATTGGGGCTGTGAGGAAAATTGGATCAGCCATGATGAAATGGCGAAGCAAACTCCATGCACCAAGTGGCCTAATTCTTCTTCTATATCTTATGGTCTTATGGTTACCTTCCCAAGCACTTGTCTTATATTCTCCACTAAAATTAGTGAAACCTAGATTTCTTTTTGTGCCTGATCAGACCGAGAGAAGTATTGAGAAGTATTAGAGAATTCCATCACTACAGGTTTCCCTCACTGAATTCATTTTGAAGCAAAGGAGATGGAGTGAGCCTTCTGAATGTATGGGTAAATCCCAAACCTCAGTATTATGCCACATGTAAGCAGAAGACCTCAATGTCATTTGTAGTATACTAACAGTTCCAACTGAAACCTCTCACAAAAGTCAGGTAAATCTGACCCAGGAAACCAATGACCTGTAAAACAAATGGCAGAGTAATCAGTTGTCAAAATGGTGATCCTAGATCAATATCGTTAAACTTGAGAAATTCGGCAGACGCTGGAAATCCAGAGCCATAGATACAAAATGCTGGAGGGAATCAGCAGTTCAGGCAGCATCCGTTCTTCCCTGGGTCACACATTTCAGCTGGTTCATGGCAAATACAAAAATTCCTCAACACCTAGTACTGACAATAGTCGGACGTTTCAGGCCAAGACTCCTCTTTAGGACTGAAAAGTAATAGGGAAGATGTCAGAATAAGAATGTAGCGGGGAGGGGAAGGAGGATAGGTAGAAGGTGATAGGTGAAGCCAGGTGGGTAGGAATGGTAAAGGGCTGGAGATAGAGGAGAGTGGACCAAACGAAAAAGGGAAGGAGGAGGGTCATTAGGAGGAATTAATAGGCAAGTGAGAAGAGATATGAGGCCTGAGTGGAGAATAGAAGAAGAGGGGAGGGGGAGGGAAACTTTTTAAGTGGAAGGAGAAATCAACATTCAGGCCATCATGTTGGAGCTATGCAGAGTGAATACAAGGTGTCGCTACTCCACTCCAAGGATGGCCTCATCATGGCACAAAATGAGACCATGGATCAACATTTCAGAATGGGAATCAGGATTAAAATGTTTGGGCACTGGAAAGCTTCACTTTTTGGTAGGTGGAGTAGAGGTGCTTCACCTGGGCTCCACATTATTAATAATGCTCAATATCATTAAAGCTTGCTTTGTGTCCCCATGCTAAACTTACCAAGCTGGTATAGTACTCAGTCATATGTCTAATCTAACAATGCAATCATTACAATGTTGGGATGAATACATAAAAGTCTGCATACATTGAATTTTAAGATAAATTATTCTTGCTCTCACCTGACAGAATCAAGGAAAAGCTGCAATGGTTCTGACTGTATGTATAAACTCTTCTCGGGATTCCAGTTGGGAAGCCTGAGGAAAGTTTGTCTGTCACACCCATGGAGAAAACACCAGATCTATTGTAACTGTGTTTTAAGGAAGATGATTACGGCCAGGAACGATTTTTCCCTGGGTTGCACATTTCAGTTGTATCATGGCAAATTCAAAAAATTCCTCACTTTAATTCCTCAACACTGAATACTGACAATATTTGGACTTACCAGAACCTAGGACAAACAAATCAAAAACATTCACAAATTAAATTAATTATAATGCATTAACTTGTGGGAGGATTCACAGAAACCCATAACCTCAGGTAAGTAATTGTGTTGACAAGTTCTGCCTTCCCACATTGAAGAGAAAACACAAAAAAAATTAACTGGCTCATCTATCTGGCTTCTCTATCAAGTACGCTTATACTAAATATTACTGATTTTACCATTTCAAATCTATTTTCTGAATTTAGCTCTATCACAAGATAGTACTGTGAATTAGTCTATCACACCAGAAGATTATTTTATTACGATCTGATAGTAACCTTTCACAGGTTACACAGGAAATTGTAAGTTGTGTCACCTTCAAATGTTGTAATGTTTGTAACACAACTATTTGTGAATTAATAGAATTACTTTTTACAATTATTACAAACTGATGTTGAAATGAAATTTCTTCTCAAATTTATATCACTTTCTCACCAACACTGATCTTTATTTCTCTCTGTTACTTTCTCATATATTGTTCACATGTATAAAGTCATTGGGTGTACAGGCCTGTTGGTGCAAGGGGTCCATGCCCAGCCCAGTGCCTACCCACCTAGCCTCAATTTCCTGCATTCAACCCATAACCCCACCCCTAAATGTACTATCCAAGTGCTTTTTAAATGATACTGTTATACCTGCCTCATCAGATCCTCTGGCAGCTCATTCCATATACTCAGCACTCATTGCATGAAAGAGGTGCCCCTTGGGTCCATTTAAAGTCTTTCCCCTTCCACCCTAAGCCTATATCCCCTAGATTTGGATTCCGCCGCCCCGGGGAAAAAACTGTTACCATCCACCTTACTATGCCATTTATCATTTTAAAGACTTCGGTAACGTTGCTCCTTATTCTCCTGAGTTTTGAAGAATAAAGACCTGGCCTGTTCTATTATTCGGGCACTCTAGTCCTGGCACCCTTTCCAGTTTAACCACATCTTTCCTATAACAGGGTGACAAAACAATACACAGGACTCCAACAGTACACAGAACACTAGCCTCACCATTGACTTATATATTGCAATATGATGTCTGAACTCATTTCCCAAACTAATGAAGGTCAGCATACTAAACGTCTTTTTCACCACCCGCCTACCTGTTACGCACTATCAATGAACCTTACTCGTAGGGTCCCCCTGTTCCATTATCTCCCTTGTTCCCTAGCATTCAAGGTGTAATTCCTTCACTGGCTTAATTTTCTAAAATGCAACACCACACACTAATCGGTATTGAAATCAATTTCCCACTCCTCTGCCCACTTCCCTCACTAATCAAATCATCCTGCAATCTATAATAATCTCCTTCACGTTAATGGCTCCTCCTAATTTTGCACCATCTACAAATTTACTGACCAAGCCTTGTACATTCATATCCAAATCACTTAAATAAATAACAAATGCCCCAACACCAACCCCTGCAGCACACCACTAGTCATCGGCTTCTATTCCAAGAAAAAAACTTCAACTACCACTCTCTGATTCCCACCTCCAAGCCAATTTTCAATTCAGCTAACTAGCTCTTTCTGGGCTCCATCGGACCTCACCTTCCAAAACTGCCCAGTATTTGGGATTTTATAAAACGCTTTGCTGAAGTCCAAATAGACATCCCTCATTTACCTTTTAGGTTACTTCTTCAAAAAAATGTTCAACAAGGCACAAAGCCATGCTGAAACCTCCTAATCCAGGTCTATTTATCCAGATGTTGGTAGATCCTGCCCCTCAGTATCCCCTCCATTAAACTCCCCACTACTGATGACAAGCTGGCAAGCCTGCAGTTCCCTGGCTTGTCCTTGCTAACTTTCAGTAATCAACAGAAAATATTAGTGACATTCCAGTCTTTGAGAACTTCACCAATGATTAACAAAGGATCTAATATACTTCCAGGGTCTCTGCAATTTCCTCTCTGGCCTTTCACCAAATCCAAGGATGCACTCAGTCAGGCCCTGGTGATTTATCCAATGTAATGCACAGTAAGGCTGCAAATACCTCTTCCTAGGTAATTTGAATGTCCTCCAAAAAAAGTCTTCTATGACTCAAGACATAGGTGGCCCCACTGATCTCGAAGGAGACCAACTGTCTCCACAGCCACCCTTTTAAAATAGCCATAGAACCTCTTGGGGTTTTCCTTCATTTATCCATCAAATCCATCTCATACCTTCTCTTTCCCCTCCTGATTTCTCTCTTATTCTTAATGATTTTAAAGTCATCAAGGGATTTGCCCGATCCTGACCTCCTAAACCAGGGTTTCCCAACCTAGGGTCCATGAACTCCTTGATTAATGGTAGGAGTCCAGGGCTTAAAAATGCTTGGGATCCCCTGTCCTAAACCCAACGAATTCTTCCTCCTTTTTCTTGGGCAGCCTCAATATCTCTCATCAGCTAAGGTTTTATTAACTTGCAAGGTTTTACAGGTACATTCTGCTCCTGAACACGTTGTCACATTTGTAAAAGCCTCTGACGTGCCATGCATTCCTTTCCTTCTAAACAGGCTCTTGCAATTGACTTCTACTAATGCCCCCAAATTAAGCCCTGCTCCAGTTTAGGAACTTAACCTGAAGAAATGACCTATCTTTTTCTATCACTAACATAACACTGATAAAACTATGGCCACAAGAGCCAAAGTGCTCCCTGACTGCCACCTCGTTTACCTGTCCTGCTTCTTCCCCATAGAGGAGAGCCAGTATTGCATCTTGCTGTATATTGACTGGACATATTTCGCAAATTCCACCCTGTCCCATCCCTTAACACTCTGGGTGGCCCAGACAATATGTCGGAAATTAGTCTCCCACTCACACACCCCATTTATTCTTACAACTATGGATTGAATATAATACTGAAAGATATAATTGCTGACATGGAGTTTCACCCAGTGTTTTCAGTGTGATAAACAAAATGGTTCAGAAAAGGTAGAAGCACAAAAACACCAGCTGTTGCCCTCAGCTCCAGGCTCATTACCTTCACCAGCTCACATGGGGACGGTGTACTTTATTTACCATATAACAGCAAGTCTTTGACACCAATTTGTAGCACCAGTTTTAAACAGCTGTGTGAGCACAGTAAATGTTTTTTTAAGTAAGTGTGGCTTATGATTTCTTGCTTAGTAACAAATATTATCAGTGTGGTTATCTTACCCTCTTATTACCACTGTAAAATTATTAGTTTTAATAGTTTGATGTAAAATACCATTCTTGGGTGGTAAATAATAGTGAGAGGTATAATTCTACACAAATCAGATTTTACCTCATAGTGCGGAGTATTACCAGATTCCAACAGGTTAAAACTACTGTCATAAGGCTTGACCTTTACAATAACACTGCATATTTCTTCTTGTTTCTTTAACCATCCTCCCTCGCCGCCCCCCCCCCCCCCCACGTGCATAGTTCCATTAGTCAACATACCTTCATGTTGGAAGTGTATTGACCAATTGGAACTGTACACAGAATTTTACAAATATTTCCAGCTCAGTCCTAAATCAGTGATGCAATATACACTCAGAGGCCACATTATAGACAATAGGCAATAGACAGTAGGTGCAGGAGTAGGCCATTCGGCCCTTCTAGCCAGCACCGCCATTCACTGTGATCATGGCTGATCATACACAATCAGTACCCCGTTCCTGCCATCTCCCCATATCCCTTGACCCCGCTATCTATAAGAGCTCTATCTAACTCTCTCTTGAAAGCATCCAGAGACTTGGCCTCCACTGCCTTCTGGGGCAGACCATTCCACAAATCCACCACTCTCTGGGTGAAAAAGTTTTTCCGCATCTCAGTTCTAAATGGCCTACCCCTTATTCTTAAACTGTGGCCTCTAGTTCTGGACTCACCCATCAGCGGGAACATGCTTCCTGCTCCAGTGTGTCCAATCCCTTAATAATCTTATATGTTCCAATCAGATCCCCTCTCATCCTTCTAAATTCCAGTGTATACAAGCCCAGTTGCTCCAATCTTTCAACATATGACAGTCCCACCATTCCGGGAATTAACCTTGTGAACCTACACTGCACTCCCTCAATAGCAAGAACGTCCTTCCTCAAATTTGGAGACCAAAACTGCACAAAATGCTCCAGGTGGGGTCTCATCAGGGCCTCTTTACTCCTGTACTCAATTCCTCTTGTTATGAAGGCCAGCATGCCATTAGCTTTCTTCACTGCCTGCTGTACCTGCATGCTTGCTTTCATTGACTGATGTACAAGAACACCTAGATCTTGTTGTACTTCCCCTTTTCGTAACTTGACTCCATTCAGGTAGTAATCTGCCTTCCTGTTCTTGCCACCAAAATGGATAACCTCACATTTATCCACATTAAACTGCATCTGCCATACATTTGCCCACTCACCCAACCTGTCCAAGTCACCCTGCATTCTCATAACATCCTCCTGACATTTCACACTGCCACCCAGCTTTGGGTATTAGGTTATTAGGTACACCTGTACACCTGCTCATTAATGCAAATATCTAACCAGCGAATCAATGCATAAAAGCATGCAGATGTGGTCTAAAAGTCCAGCTGTTGATCAGGTCAAACATCAAAATGAGGGAAGAAATGGGATCTTAGTGTCTTGACCATGGAATGAGTGTTGGTGCCAGACGAAATGATTTGAGTATCTCAGATCTACTGATCTGGGATTTTCGCACACTACCGTCTCTAGAGTTTACAGAGAAAGTTGTGAAAATAAAATTAACATCCAGAGAATGGTGGTTCCGTGAGCAAAAATGCCTTGTTAGTTAGGGAGGTCAGAGGAGAATGGCCAGACTGGTTCAAGCTGACAGGAAAGTGACAGTAACTTAGATAACGTGTTACAACCGTGGTGCGCAGACGAGCTTCTCTGAATGCATAACATGTCAAACTCAGAAGACCACAGACATATGCTCATTGGCCATGTTATAAGAGGTATCTAATAAAGTGGTTACTGAGTGTAACTCCAGATTAAACAACTGCATTTCTTTCACATTAATAACATAATGTCCATAATTTTACATCAATAGTAATAGCAGACCCCTCCTTCAGTGTAAATATTTGTATTTCATATTGCTAAAGAACTTAATATTAATTACAGCAGTAAAGTTCTTATTGGGGACTGCTGTTCTGAAATAACTATAATTACAGTTGCTTTGTTGAGGCTGACTAGATGCTTTTCTGTTTGCCCTTCTCCTGGTAACAGGAGAGCAGTTATTGCAGGAAGCAAGCTGTAACACCTGACGTTGTTTATTTTCAGAAATTCAGCCGCGCCCTAAGTCCTGGCAATGGAAAGCTTATAATGAACTTTGGTTTAAATCAATTTCAACACCAATTTTCATATAAGCTTTGCAAACCTCCTTTTAGTTTTGAACTTGAAAGCCTTTGTTATTCTTTTCTGGTTTGGTAAAATTGTCAAATAAAATACCAAAAGAACACTTTCTTTTAGAAGGTGTCAGGAAAGAAACTGTATTCCCATCCCTAGGCAACAGGATTTGTTTTGATTTACACTTCTGTTTTTCCGTCATCTATGTCTGTAACACAAGTTTCTCACAATCAAGCAAAACAAAACTGTTTAATCATAATAAAAGGTTTCATTTGTCTAAAGTGTATGTTTTTAAAGTTTTCGAAGTGTTTTACTATCAATCCCTACCTAATTGGAAAATTCCCATTTGATACTTTTCTCCTTTAATCTATACAGTCTTCTACCAGCACACTTCTCTTCCTTACATCCCCCATGAACATCATGGCTACACCAGCAAAATCACAAGCATGTTGCACATTCAATTTAACAGAAGTTGGAAATGATGATGGCTGGAGAAGGGGATGATGTGGAGAAAATTAACAAAGATCTACAATTTAAAAGCCCAAAGGTCTCAGCTACTGAAATTTGTAGCTTCATTGAAGGCAATGAACTATCATTCTGTTTAAAAGAAAACTAGGCCAGTTAGACAAGGCTTTGTATGAGTGAGTGTTTTGATGTTTGGAATATACACAGATTTCTGGAGGCTTGCTGATCAATACGAAAAAAGACTTTTATAAAATGATGAAGATTATAGAATCCTACGTTTTTTGGGTGACTAGATATTGTGCTTCAAACTTTAGTATAAATACTTAAGGGAAGAAAAAAACTGCTAATTAAGAGAGTATTGAAAATGTCAATTAGTTTCAAAGCTAATAGATGAACATGTTTTTTCCCCAAGCAAGCTTGACAAGATCAATGTTATGTAGTGCAAATGAAACATAGTCACATAGTCCTCACGTATATAACAGGCATGCACAGAGAAAAGTTACTGGTTGCTGGAAAATACAGCAAGTCAATAACATCACAAGAAGTTCAAAAGTTCAAAGTACATTTGTTATCAAAGTATGTATACCATATACAACTTTGTGATCCATCTTCTTGCAAGGAGCCACAAAACGAAGAAACACCAACAGCCATGCTTAAAGAAAAACCCCACACAAGACCTCAAATGTGCAGAAATAAAACAAATCATACATACAGCAAAAAGTGAACAAATAGCATACCAAACGTTGAACATCAAACTGTGGAGTCTCCAAAAGTACGTCCACAGCCGTAAGCTACCGAGCGAGTGAAGCCGGTTCGGGGATGGATGGTCGCCGCCACGGCCACGTGTTCATCAGAAGAGTATAGAAACTACAAACTAATGCCTGGACCGACAGTGAATTATTCTTGTGTAGGTTCCATTGTTAATTCTTTTGTCAGGAAAGCCAGAAAATAGTAAGGTGATTCTTATACACAATAACGGAAGAGCCCATCTTTCAGAGTCAGAATTCGAGTATGGGGATACCTTCACAGCTTTCTAAGTGTAATATGACATCTTTTATACAGCCAAATGGTTCAAGAAATTCTCCAAAATAGAATTTCATTACAGTGTGCCACAAGGGTAGAGTTCAAGAATTTCAATCCAGATGCCACGAGTGTGGAATTCTGTGCCGGGTCAAACTTCGGGGGCCTAGAGGCTAATTTACAGTCTATTAAGCTTGAGAGTAATTTCCTAGTGAAGAGTTTGAAGGTTTCAAGGAAGCAAAGAAGGGAAAATTAATAAACCTCTGGATGTTCTCATGTAAGTCAGATCCTGAAACCCATTCACCAAACTAGCAGAATGAGAAACCAGATGAATTTGGATACCATTGTCAAAGGCACTGCAACTTTAATCGAATCATCTGAAATGTTGTTGATCTTCAGAAAGCCACTGCATCAAATGAAGATCCTCTGAGGAAAATGACAATCCATATGGTCAGCCAAAAATATCCTGGCAGATACTGTTTCCCCTGTGCTCACCTTCTTAATTTAGATTCATCCCCTTTCCTTTACAGTTCTGATAAAGTGTACAACACACTGGAGGAACTCAGCAGGTCGGGCAGCATCCATTGAAACGAGCAGTCAACGTTTTGTGCCGAGACCCTTCGTCAGGATGTTTCGGCCCAAAATGTTGACTGCTGGTTTCAATGGATGCTGCCTAACCTGCTGAGTTCCTCCAGGGTGTTGTACGTGTTGATTTGACCACAGCATCTGTGGTGTACTTTGTGTCTGATAAAGTGTCTCAGCCTGAAACATTGACATTGTGTGACCTGCTGAGTTCCTCCAGCATTTTGTGTGTATTAGTTTGGATTTTGAGCATCTGCAGAATCTCTTGTGTTTAAGAGGCTGAGGGGTGATAAAAAAGTTGGGAGGTATAGAGAGGGTAGATAGTTGGAGTCTTTATCCAGGGTGGAAATGTCAAGTACCAGAGGACATAACTTTAAGTTGAAAGGGGGTAAATTTAAAGGAGATCTGTGAAGTATCTCTCACATCAGTTGTAGGGAAATTGCTGGAGGAAATTCTTAGGGGTAGGATATATGAGCATTTGGAAATTCATGGCCTAATTTGGGAGAGCCAGCATGGCTTTCTGCATGGCAGGTTGTGCCTTTCAAATTTGATTGATTTCTTTGACAAGATGCGAAGAGAGATTGATGAGGGTAGGGCAGTGGATGTTGTCTACATGGATTTTCGTAAACTGTTTGACAAAGCCCCTCATGGGAGGCTAATCCAGATGGTTAAGGTGGATGGGATCTGCAGCAAATTGGCAGTTTGGCAATTTGCACGTAAGACAGAGGGTGGTGGTTGAAGGGACTTATTTAAGCTGGAGGTCTGTAATTAGTGGTGTTCTGCAGAGATCTGTGCTGGGACCTCTGCTGTTAATAATATATATATATATATATATATATATATATATATATATATAAATGACCTGGATGAAAATGTAGATAGGTGGGTTAGTAAATTTGCAGACGATGCCAAGATTAGTGGAGTTCTGGATAGTGTAGACTGACAAAGAATACAGCACAATATAGACCAGTTGCAGATATGGGCAGAGAAATGGCAGATGGAGTTTAACCCAGGTAAATGTGAGGCATTGCACTTTGGTGGCCAAATGCAAGGAGACAGTACACTGTTAAGGGTAATGAATTTGGTGTTGCTGAGCAGAAAGATCTTGGGAACCAAGTTCATAGCTCCTCGAAAGTGGCTACACAGGTCGATAAGGTGGTTAAGAAGACTTATGGAATGCTGGCTTTTCTTGGTCAAGGCATTGAGTTAAAAGGTCAGGAGGTTGTGGTTATGTTGCAACTTTATAAAATTCTAGTTGGGCCACATTTGGAGGAGTTCTGGTCACCCTACTACAGGTAGGAAGTTGAAGCTTTGGGGAAGGTACAGAAGAGGTTTACTGGGATGTTGCCTGCTTTAGAGGGCATGTGCTATTAAGAGAGGCTGGATAAACTTGGGTTGTTTTCTCTGGAGTGCCGGATGCTGAGGCAAGATCTGATAGCGGCTTACAAGATTACGAGAGGCATAGATAGAGTAGCTATTTTCCAGGGTTGAAATCTTGAATACCAGGGGACATGCAAGGGGCATGTGAGCAGTAGTTTTTTTACTCTGAGAGTGGTAGATGCCTGGAATGCACTGCCCAGAATGGTGGCAGAGGCAAATACCTCAGAGGATGTTAAGAGTCGTTTGGACAGGCACATGGATGTAAGGAAAATGGAGGGATATGAACATGGAGTAGTAGGAGAGATCAGTGTTTGGGTGTTTCTGATTTGCTTTCCAGCTGGTCCGGTACAACGTTGTGGGCCAGATAGCCTGTTCGTGCGCTGTACTCTGCTGTGTTCTAAGTTTGTTTCTCCTCACACGGAGTGGTAGGTGTCTGGAACCTACCAGGGGAAGTGATGGAAGTAGATACAAAGGTAATTTTTAAGAGGCATTTAAACAGGTGCATGTACAGGCAGCAATGGAGGGATGCAAACTCTGTGCAGACCGATGGGGTTAGTTTGGTTTGGTACAACATTGGCTCAGACGTTGTGGGCCGAAGGTCCTGTCCCATATTGTTCTGTGTTAAACGTAGTCGGGATACCGTACGCTGTTATTTTCCAGCAGCAGAGCATGAGTGCAGAGAACACCTGACAGGTAACAGATGTGTTATGTGCCAGAAATAACTCCTTCATCAATTTCCCTGTGGAAAACATCCAAAAGCATGGAAAAAGCACAGCATTTATTTTTCATTTTGCAGACTTACTAAAATGTATGGGTGACAGGAGTCTCAAACCCAAATTTCTGCAGCCTTATACACATCAGCTTGCAGTAAATCTCTAAATATCGAACCACAGAGGTCAACAGACAATAGGTGCAGAAGTAGACCATTCGGCCCTTCGAGCCTGCACCGCCATTCTGAGATCATGGCTGATCATCTACTATCAATATCAGGTCAGCAAGTTCTGGACTGTTGGCGTCCATTCTCCTGAGCTGTTCCACTGATGATCAATGCAAATTCTGGAATAGCATCAGTTCGATACAAACGGCTGCTCAAGGACAAGGTGGTATATTGTACCGTCTTGACCCATAATTGCCTAGAGTGAGTGGGTCACTGAGAACTGGAATTAATAGATATCAAGAATATACAATTGGAATGTCAAATCAAAAATTCAGGCATTTTGGATGGATCAAATGGGGAATAATAATATGATTCTCTCCTTGATCCATTATATTCCAATCTTATCACAGTAACTGATGAAATTGTAGTCTGTTAGCATGGAAAAGATGGAAGAAGTTATCCAGATATAAAGACCATCAAAGATTGGCATTGAGACATTCCAGAAAAGCACGGGCAATTCTGTAGCGATGGTATTTTCAGTATGCAAGAATGACACTCTGTTGTGAAAGAAAGTTTTGAAGAAGCTTGGACTCTCTCCTGGAAGGAGAACAGAAGATGTTGGAAACTTCCTGCAGTACAGTCTCCTCGTTGGTAAAACTGCTGAATCAAAGTTCCGGTGATCTGGGTTCACTCCTGTCCCCTATTCTTTCTGTGACCCCCACACCCTACAGACGTGGAGGGTGGTTGGTAACTTGGCCACTGTATGTTGCCAGTAAGTATGTAGGTGAATGAAAGAACCTAGGAGTTGGTGGGAACATAATGCTGTGGAAATGTACTTTACTCATAGTAACAAAATGGCATTTTGTACCAGAATACTTGCTAATAATGTTTATGCAACATTCTCCTCACCTGTCCATCACTTCCCTCTTATTCCCCTCCTCTTTCTCCTTCTCCCATGTTCCACTGTCCTCTCCTAGCAGATCCCTTCTTCTTCAGCCTCCCCCACCCACCTCCCTTTCCCCTCACTTGGTTTCACCTTATTACCTGCCAGTCTACCCACCTTCTTATTCTTCCCTCTTTCTTTCTAGTCCTGGTGAACAATTTTGGCCTGAAACATCAACTGCTGATTCCTCTCCTTGATGCTGCCTGTCCTGCTGTGTTCCTCCAGCATTTAGTGTGTGCTTGCTCAAGATTGTGAAGCACTCTATCAGCCAGAGATTCAATTGGGTCAGGGTATAAATGCAAAAACCAGTCATAGGCTCGCTGTCCTGTGTTGACTGGCTCAATAAACCCTTTTCCGTATGTATGAAACATGCTTTACATTTGCCAAAAGGTGCAATTTAATTTGTATTCAAAGTTCAAAGTAAATTTATTATCAAAGTACATATATGTCACCATATAGAACCCTGAGAATCTAGCCATGTAGTCCTGAACAGAGTAGGACACAGCTGCGTGGGACCGAAGTGTAAAGGATAATTATGGCAATGATGTCCCTTGCTGATTGCAGTCTGTTGGTCAGAAAGTCAAGGATCCAATTGCAAAGGGACGTGTGTAGTCCCAACTCCAGGAGTTTGAAGATGAGTTTGCTTGGAGTTATAGTATTGGGAGTTGGCTGAATAGGCAGAAAAGGGCGGTTCTCGGCTGTGGCAGAGGAGGAAGGACAAAAATTGGGGGACCAACTGACCCCATTGAAAGCTGCATCTCCTTGCCACTGCTCCACCCCCAGAAGATGTACCAGGGTTAAGGGAACAAATCGTCAATGAGTGGTGGTCCCTGGCTGATGAGCATGCCCTGTTGGAGATGCGGCAGGGAGCAATGGCAAGCAGGAAACATCTTCCTGTAGACCTCATTGAAGGCAGAGCTGTAATCACTGAACAATAGTCTGACCCCGGTGTCATTACAGTCCAGATGCTCCAGAGTTAAGTGTAGGACCATGGCCCAGTTTCGGATTATATACCAAGTTTGCCATTTTATTTGTATCAAACCTGCAAGATAGTTTTAACATTTGAAACTCTATATCTTGTTACAAACTAAACTGCAAATGTTTTATAAGTTGTATCCTTGGTTTTAAATCCCTCTAAAATTTGCCCCTATCTAGTTTTGTAATTTTATACAGCTTAACAGCATCTGAGGCATTTTTTTAAACCTCATCTACTTTTGACGTCTTGCTCTTCTTCAAATTGTTCCATCATTAGTAGTGGAGTCTTCAGTTGCCGAGGCCCGAGGTGCCGGATTTCTCTCCCTAAACCTCTATACCTCTTTCTTTTGTTAAGATGTCCCCTCAAACCTAGCACTCTGACTGAAGTTTTGTCATTATATTTTTTGCGTTGCTCAATAATGTTCTGCAATTGCTTTAGGCTACTTGTCGTACACATTTGCTGTGACAATGACAATAATTACAGAAAATTAATTTGTAAATGGAGGCCTATTAGACTAGCTCACAGATTAAAAATTCTATCTAGAGGGTAGGTGAAGAGATTTTGTTTCCACACAGAGATTTTGAAAAGGTGGTGTAAGTTGATTATCCAAATAATGTTGAAAGGGACCATACCTGAGGTAAGGAACTTACAGAATTGTGTACAAAGTAAAGGGGAACTAAAGACAACGATACTTGTGAGGGGACAACGAGGACAGGGTGGCATTCTGTGTGTGTAAGCTTTAATGGTGTCACCGCTACCGTAAAATTTTAAGCTAATGACTTGTTTCAGCAGCATTTCTTCAGGGATCATTAACACTGATGTTGTTTCATGACAGGTAGATTTGATTAATGAGAGCATTTCTATTCTGTCGCTGTACTGGGAATGGTAGTTCATCCCATGATGTGATAAAATTACAGGACTGTGGAGATCCTTTCTACAAATGGAGCACAACACACTTTTAAGAAGAACCAGTAATACAAAAACAAAATAGAAAAAAATAATTTAAAATTAATTTGTGTTTAAGCTAAAGTACTTCAGTTGTTGTCACGTTTGAATGGTTGTTCTGTAAAGCAAGATGTTTTCAGGCTTTGAAGAGTACAGTTAGTTGAAGTTACAGACTTTTAAAGAAATGAGTATTTGAAGTAGTGCAGAATACCAGCCACAAAACAGGATGCTGGGGAACTGAACTTCATCTTAGCCAACCCCAATAACCAAAATCTCATTCATGGCTTCCAGCTCTGAATTAACAAGAGGTAAGGCCATGGCCTCAAGATGGATTTGCCACTGATACAGTGGATTGTGGTTCTCCTATCTCTGAATCAGAAAGGGTAATTTGTAGCCACATTGTAGAAATGATACCACATAAAGGCTGATGGGCTATGAAATCCCAAGGGTCCATGCGTAAAATAAAAGATCAGGTCTCACTTGCGTCCAACTTGCCATCACCCCATAATCACCAGCACTTTAGTAAAAGTATGTCTTCAGCCAGCCAAGGAGAAAATGCTCTAAAATTCGAAGTCACAAGGACAACAATGGAAAACATCCTCTGCCTTAATAGTTCACCAAAAATACCATGTAGGTCTGGACTTCGGACCAGCATGCAAATGAATTGGCTGGAATCTGGGGTTGCCACTCCCTGCACCATTGTCCCCCAACATCAGGAATTTGGCTTACAGACAGAATATTTTATTGCATGGTTTATTGCAGGTAGTCAGGCTATGAAAATATCTTGCAGTGCTAAAACTGCACTTAAGTAAAGTTATGAATATGCAAATGAAGTCAAAGTATGACCTTCTAGAAACCTCTCCATGTTTTAATTTTATGTTCGTCACAAAGGGCCCATTGCTTTCATCTGATAAATTTAGTAAATTTTAAGGACAAAATATGGCGTTTGTCATCAGCTAAGTTTGCTATCTATGATAGATTTGGACTGTAATTGTAACAATTTGTATCATGTTAGCCAAAATTTTGGGAAGTATTCTAGTAATTGTTGCTAAAAAGTTCAAACTTTATAGATTCCAGTCATTTATTCTCTTTGCTATATTTGTAAAATTGATATAATATGTATAAAGTTTTGATAAATATAGTAATAGAGATTAGTAAAGAAGAAACATCCAACTAAATACAGATAGATGAGACAATGGGGATATGACAGATATGTTTAAATGTTAGTCTATATTTGTTTCCATGGTGGAGAAAGATGACAAAATAATAATGATATTTGAGAACCTGAAGGATATAAAAGCAAAGAATTTGGTGAGAGTTAATCAAATGTGTTTTTTTATAAAACAAAATTTAACAAAATTGTTAAAATAACGTTATCTCCAGGATGTGACAGTTCAAGATGACAATATGCAAATCTTGTGACTGAACAAAAATAGGGTTTAAGTGGGGCTGGGATGTAGACCAGATTATGATCCAACAAAATGGTGGGCAAGTTTCAAAGGAATACTCTTGCTCCTACACTTTATTATATAATAGGAAAACAAAATCAGTTATATGTACTCTTTAATTGAAAACTGCTATGTTTTGTACTTCCAAAACATAAAACTAATTGAAAGAAAACCAAGGGAGCCAAGAGATGCAAAACTTAGTTCATAAAGTGAAATATGCACGTGTCACATGGTGGAGGGATGATGTATGCCATTTACATACTTTTACAGATAGCCTGTGTTACGTACCCCGTAACTGGGTCACTTACCAGCAAAGATAGAGAGGTCCGTTGAAGTCTGATGGTACTATTTTTAACTGTGTTTATTGATAAAAATACACAAAAATAATATCAATGCAAACATACAGATAATATACGTTGTCAATACTAAATCTAAAAGCGGGGGTATAATAATAATCAATAAGAAATAGCTCTATCGTTGTCTAGGGGATAATGTATTGTCCGATGGAAATATAAAAGTCACTTTAGTTCATTCAAGCTGCAGCTTTTGGTTGGAGAGAGAGACGGATTAAAACTTACCCATTCCTTTTATGATGTCGATCCTTCGAGAGTCGTTGGGGCTGATTTCACCTTTAGCTAAGCCGCCTTCCGTGTTAGGGTCTCAATCCCGGGGCAACGGGAAAGGACACACGTGGGCCCTCCACTGGCTATCGCTATTAAACGCCGTCACGGAACTTCTAGCGTTTCTCCTAGTGCGTGTGTAGGGCTGTTCCCCAGACCCTCTTTTATCCTGACTCACAGGGTCTCAGATGTCAATCAGGGTGGAATGATGCCATCCCTCAACCAGCTCACGTTGCCTGAGGGCTTCCATGAAGTACAGTATTCAATACACAATTCCGTCTCCAAGAGACAATGACCTGTTCCGTGGCTTTGTATCGCTGGGGCCAGGACATTCCAAACATCTCTCTCTCATTTCCTGGGTCTCCTGACGTGACTTAATAGCGATCTTGCGATTCTCAAAAAGGGGGGGGGGCACAGGCATAACACCTGCAATGCATTATGTATACAAAGAATGTTTAATCAAACAATATATTTACAATATTACTCATTAAAAAATAATATGGTTAATGCTCTTCCAATGTGATGACTTAGTCAAAGTTTACTATTTAAGTTCTGTAAAAATGAAAGGAAGGTATGGTGGAGAGGGATGGCTGTTTTCTGAAGTGGCATCCTGCAACTTGCAGTCCTCCGTTAGCACATCTCCAATTCCCTGTTTAGAACAGTCAGATACTTTCAGAGCTATAAACAGTCATCCCATCTCCTAATTATCATCAGTATCAGAAATTAAATAACCCTGACTAATAAAACAAGTGATTGCCTTCATGCTTTCTCATCCTAGGAGAATAATAAGGAGGGTTAATATAAGTATTAAAGTGAAATGGATCAAATATGTTTACCCATGAAACAATGTAAAGTTAGACTTGTCATATAGAAATGCTAGAATCCCAGACTAAAGTTCAAGAGTTCAAAGAATGCCATTCACTCCAGATTAGTACATTTTCTAAAACAAACAATGGTTTGTGATTGATAAATTAAATATTTGGTTGAGGTAACAAACCTTGAATGAATCGGGGCTAGTTTATTAATGATTATAAGAAAGTAATTAGTTGCTTAGCACAAACCGGGTTAAGTAAATTTTCTAGCAATTAGTTCACTACTGCATGAGAGGGTTTGTAGATTTGGGTTTCTTAATGGACTTCCCATAGTTCAACTACTTTCAATACAAGAACAGTATGCTGTTCTGTCGCAGTGAGGTGGACAAGTTTTTTTTCCACTTGCTACTGTCTCTGACTTTTTAAGAGGACAAATACACAGATCGCCTGTCCTGCTGTTATGGCCAGACTGAAACTGAACATGGGTTCCTCCTAGTTTGGGGTTAATTCCATTAGTCTTGCAATCCCTTTCCGTAAATTCTTCATAATTTAAATTCCTCTATTGATTTCTTGGCAAACTTCTTTGTTCTGAGAAGAACTCAGTTACTCCAGTCTGTCCACACATAGATGACGTTGCTCATCCTAGGAATCAGTTTACTAAATCATTTCTGTACCTTTTACAAAACCTTCACACCTTTCCTAATGTGCGACACCCAGAACTGAACGCAATACTCCAAATCATTGTTTTATAAAGATTTAACATTTTTCTTATTCTTCAGAATCAGATATATTATCACTGACGTATGATGAAAGTACAGTACAAGGACAAAAAATCTATAAATTACACAAATAAATATAGTATAAAAAGGATAGAATAATGAGGTAGAGTTCATGGACCGCTCGTAAACCTGATGGTGGAGGGGAAGGAGCTGTTCCTGATCGTTGACCATGGGCTTTCAAGCTCCTTTACTTCCTTCCCAATGGAAGTAACAAGAAGAGGGCATGTGCTGAATGTCAATGGTCCTTAACAATGGAAGCCAGATTCTTGAGGCACTTGAAGATGTCCTTGACGGTTGGGAGTGTTGTGCCTGGCCGAATCTACAGCCACTGCAGCCTCTTGCAATGCTGCACATCGACTCAATGCCTGGCTGTAAACTCCATGCTTCTCCTACTAACACAAAAAGCACTGGTGTACAGTATGGTCCATAACTCCCTGGAAGTGGCAATGCAAGAAAGTAGAACAGCAAAGAGGCATTTGGTATGTTTGCGTTAATCGTTCAGGGTATTAAGTATAAACGTGCTACAGTTATATAGAACTTGGGTTCGGCTCATTACAGGAAAGATGTGGAAGCTTTGGAGAGGGTACAAAAGAGGTTTACCAGGATATGCTTAGATGAGAGAGTATGCACTATAAGGAGAGGTAGGACAAACATTGGCTGTTCTCTTTCAAGTGTTGGAGGCCATAAAGAGACCTCATAGAAGTTTATAAAATTATATAAAGATGCATCAATGAGAAACATAGCCAGAATCTTTTTCCCATGGTGAAAATGTCAAGTATTAGAGGGTGTTACTGTAAAGTGAGGAATGGCGGTGGGGGGGGGGGAGTGGGTATTTAAAGATGTGTTGAACAAGTTTCACTTTTGTTCACACATGATGCATTAGCTGCATGGAATGGGCTTCCAGAGGTGATGGAAGCAGATTTGATCCTTGTGTTTAAGAGGCTTTTAGATAGACACCTGAATATGAAGTGAATTCCCTGCAGGCAGAAAAACAGATGCTGAATGTTGTTGTATGGTTATTTCGTTCACTCCTGAAATGTGAGCATTATTGGTAAAGTCAGCATTTAATGTGCACTCCTAATTAAAAACTAATGGAAGCAGGAATAGATCATGTGGTCCCTTGAGTCTTCCATATCATTCATTATGATCATCGAGATCAAGCCGGCGCACAACATCAGCTACTTCTTAATTTACCTTCTCTAAATGAAGCAGTCGGAATGGTGAAGAAAATCCCAATGTGCTAGTAAAACAAATGAGAATTTACAATAATACCAGTGGAGTGCTTCCCTAACCTTTCCAAGTCAGGGTGTTGGATTTACAGACAACGTATTTGAACTCAACTACTGACCTGTCCTTCTGGACGGCAGGAGTTGCAAGTTTGGCAGATGCCGTCCAAGAGGCTCTGAGCTCCAGCTGTTAAGTGCTGAGGGTGGAGGAGCTTGCTACCAATCAAGCAGAATGTTGGATGACTGAATTTGTTCTTGGACCCGTTTGCAAAAGAAGACTCTTTATTGCAGGATGTTGAAAGTTCCATTTACAGAACTTTGCAAAGCCGGAAGTTAAACAGATAAGAGAATGATTACAGTTGTAAATATCCACTGCTAGAATATTAATTCAAGTACATTGTGAGTCAGTACACAAAACAAAAGTATTAATTACATTAAATGATAACTTACAGCTGCAAATGCAGGAGTAAACATACCAGAGCTGAGGGAGGAGGTCCAGGTGGATTCCCCAATTATCCATTCCCCAAGTAATATTTAATACACAAGACAACTCATTGTGTAAGCAATTTGTGCTCAATTTTATTTGAATTTCAACATTAATTTTAAAACTTTCAAATTAAATAGTACTGAAAGTCTTTATCTACATAATTTCCAAAATAAATTTTAGAGAAACAACCTAACTTTAAAGATAAATCACATTTTAATATCAGAGCAGTTTTTAGAAATAGTATTTACATGATAGGAAAAATATACTCAAAAATATTTCCACATAATCTCCAAAAGTGACTAAGAGAACACATTTAATTTTCTTAAATGAAATGCTCCATTTAATAGGCTGGTCAGGACTTGCCACAAATAAACATAACTGATCAAGGCTAAATCTTGTATCTATTTACATGTGGCCCCCTTACATACATATGCAGACAGTTCTATTAAGTAACAGCCTAATCTTCATCAATCCCAAAGTCAGGCAAATAAACGATAATATTTCAAGCAGAATGGATTAGGATCTTCCAGTATTGTCATAGAATAATTATTTTAAAAATAAATTGATTTCTTAAAACATTTTACCACTGTATCCTTTTTGACAACCAGTAAGCACACTATTTTAATTGATTTATTGAGAGTTTGGGCCTCATTATGGGTACCAACCACATCATATAAGTAATTCTTTACCTCAAGTACAGAATTTTATAGCTATGCAAATGAATCAGTGAGAAAGATGATAAGAAAATAACCTATTTGGAAAGTTGAGATGGCATAAATACCATTAAGATCAAAGCTCAGTTAATTCATCATGAAATGAAGAACTCAATTAAATTATCTCTGAATGGAGCCACTTCCATTAACTAACAGGTTCTGGGGAATAGGAAAGCTTTTATTTTTAATGTACTGAATTTCATGCCACTCAGTCTGAGGGGTATTGATGCCGTGTCAGAGTACGTAAACGTACACCATTCTTTCTTTACACTAGCTAAACCGTTTTAAATTATTTTATTCTGTGTGTCAGCTATACAGTGCATATTTATCTACCAGGCCTTAGCAATGTTTATTTCTGCTGTTTGCCATCTCTAATCATCACATTGCCTCAGATTTAGGTGTAAAATGAATTTTATCTTTCTTATACCACTAACCCAGAAGAGCTAACCTGTACTAATGTGATGGCCTATTAATTCTGTTTTGGAGTGCATTATCTTCTGTTTATCGAAGAGCCACATATTATTCACTTTCAAAAACATTTACTCAAATGCTAGAACAACTCTAATTAATGTATCAGTCAACCTTGGGTATTGAAACTCAAGTCAAGCTTGAAATAGCCAGGACTACTGTAGTCTTCGACAAAGCTAAAAATAGTATAGCAGCCAGTCAGTATATTAATAAAACCATGTTGATATTTGTGGCTGTTTAGTTTTCCTGGGATCTGGAGCAGCAATTTGCAAAATAATCCTTCTTGTTCTGTTGTCTTACATTCTCATTACCTGTGACACAGGCTGCCTACATGAATAGCAATGACTCTTCTGAATGAGACCATTGGTGCATTCATTTAGAATAATTTGGGGCTCAAATCATGTCCAATGAATGATTTATCTACACCAAGGAACTCACAAATGAGAGAGAAAAGGGCCCTTCCAGCAGATTGAATCCAATCCTACCATCAGTCAGCTCTTTAAATAAAAGCTGTAATCTACTCCTGATATTATAATGTAAACACTTCTCTAGCATTTGAAACTATTAAAGCAAACAATATTCAAACTCCTTTTATTCAGGGGAGCATTCTGCTCTTAATTACATAACTGATCAGAATTTGCATTATGGGTTGTCTTGCCTCACTGCATTATTGTTTAAAACTTCATTAATTGCATTCACATTAACCCACTGTAACTGCAATTTTAACAATCCTTAACCTACCTAATGTATTAAATAGAACAGGAAGTGACATGCATTCATCGTGGGAGACACTGCTTACTTTCTACGCAAGGATGTGAGAAGTACCAAATGCTCGGATAGGTCACGGTCTGATTCCGTAGCTGCCGTCGATACAACTCATCAACTGATCAGAGCACAGAGATTTCTATGTTATCCACCCACAGAGCAATTTTAAAAGTAAAGCCAGCTTGCTGTAACCCGAACTACAAAGAGATACTTCTACAAGGCTGCTGGTAGGATAATAGTCCACTAACATATTAAAACATTTCTGCTGTCTCATTTCTTAGCTGAAATTTATGAAATCTTTCTTCTGACTTGGATATATTTGATTCTCACTACTTATGACACACACTTCTTCACTTTTAATTCACCCTCACCAACAAGGATCATCAGGCATGATAAATAAATGCAGACCAATCTTATAAACTTATACATATAAACAAAGTATGACAATTTAGGATCACAGCTAACTTACAAAGCATCATGTCTGCTGATTCAGGACGAGCTATCCGACCTGTACTATACAAAGAAATGCACGCTGCCCTCATGACATCAGAACACCACAGTGTCTTTTAGAACACAGGGTAAAACTGACTTGAGGCAGCAGCATTTCCCCAAGGTCCACATAATTAAGGTAGAAATCCACTGTTCATATATTCATACATCTCAAAGTCACCCCCCCACAGACAAAAAGATAGCTTGAAGTGTCATTATTGCAATAGATTACTATCAGAAAGAAACAAAATACACCTGAACATGCTGAAGCATTATCATTCAGACTCTACCTGTCAAAGCTTCAGCTGTTAATATTGTTGTCATAAAAAGTTCTTTCTCACTGAGCGAAATGTAAAATAAAATTACAAACACAAGCAGGTCAGTTCAAGTTTTGATTACAAACTTCATATACACATGTATTTAGGCATAATGAAATGTTCTATAAAGCTATTGTCATATATTTGTCTATATTTGTACTGCTATTTGTTAGTGAAATAAATTACCACTTTAAAAATGATAATAATATAATTTTATCTGTGAAAGCAGTATCAAGAGAAATCTCATTATCTGATGGTAGTGAAAGGAGTGAAATTTTAGCTGAATCTGATTGCATATTTTGTAATAACTCAAGCAAATTCCAATGATTGCTTCATCTATGATATTTAAATTAAATTTGGTTTTGGAGCCTATGAAATATAACTGGAGCTTCACCTCTAAATCTGTACACAAGCTTATGCTCCTTAAAACTCCGGGAACAGAGTAAAGTTAGGTGATCCATTTTCTTTTTACGAAGGACCAGATGCTTATAAACATATTTTAGTTATTAAGATACGCACGGGAGCAAAAGGTGATGGTTTAATGACAAGAAATATGCCACTTTAAATTTTTTTCACATGTTACAGCATACAGAGAATTTGTAAAACTACAGATCCTCATTTATGTTAATTGGACATGAGTATTTTTAAAGTAGGAATGGAGGCATTCCAGATTATCAGCATCTTCAGTACAGATAATCACTCCTAACTGCATTATGACTGTAGAATAACAAATGGCCCCTACATTTTTTCCACACTACTTTACCTGCTGCCAATTTACAGCAGTTTTTAAAACAATTGCAGATATTATTAAATGCAACAAATTTCTAAAGCCTAACTTTAATTATTTTTGCTGTGGAGAATGAGTTATTCATTCATTTATTACTGGACCTCAGTGAATACAATGAACACCACGTTGATATATTTAATAAAGATAAGTTGACCCAATCTGATTATGGGACTCTTTGGACTTGGTGATTTTATGAGAGAGAAAAGACAGGGTTTGATATTGCAGTAATAAAGCAACTCCCCTCTCTGGGGAAACTTTATTCAAATAACACATGCATCGCCCAGCGTCTATACCTTAACTGAAAGATGTTATTTCACTGTCTAACAGTGCATCTGCACAAGATTTGTAGCGTTATTAGCAGTTCACAGCAACGTTGCAGTAGAAACCAAGCCTCACCTCAGAATCACAGAGGACACTAGTCAGGGGTAAGCAGAATTCTGGTTCATTTTGGAGTCTGTTCACATCTTGACTCAATATTGGTGTGAAGCCAAAGTTTTCCCAAAATGAAAAACTGGACCTAAAATATTTCAGTGCTTAAGCAGTGCTCAACAACTGGATCAGAATCAGAATTATTTTGAATGGTGCTAAAAATATTTGTAATTCAATGACCTTATTTAATATCATAATTTTGTGACATCATACAGCAGATTATTTAACTTGAATATTAAAAGAACTGTTAGTTCATGTAAATATTGAGTCTAATTGTTGAGATGTCTTTTCACGCAATGGTTGAAGCTAATTTATTGCAGATTTTTTTTTGCTTTCATTTCTGATTGCCAGGAATTACAGGATTTTCTTCTCTATTTCTGTTCCCCTCAATCATCCTTCACAAGCTTGCATTCCCTTTTAATCCTGGAGTAAGGACCAATGCTGTCATCAAAAACGAAGTCCCACAGCACATGGACCCAGGATGTATGCTGGGGCAGGTTCTCATAGTACTCAGGAGCAATCTCTTTCACCTACAAGAGCAACAAAAGAGAAGTTAGAAGAAATGAAATATTTAAGCTGGAAATTTAATTTCAATTGAAGTCAGTATGTACACTCAGTATCCAGTTTATTAGTTACACCTGTAAGCCTGCTTGTTAATGCAAATATCCAACCAGCCAATCATGTGGCAGCAATCCAGAGCACAAAAGCATGCAGGCATGGTCAAGAGGTTCAGTTGTTCAGAACAAACATCAGAATGGGGGAGAAATGTAAGTGTGAAGAAAGCATGACAACACCTCTACTTCCTTAGGAGTCTGCAGAGACTCAGCATGAGATCAAAAACTTTGACAAACTTCTATGGATGTGTGGTGGAATGTGTACTGGATGGTTGCATTATGGCCTGGTATGGGAACACCATTGCCTTTGAATGGAAAATCCTAAAAAAGGTAGTGGATTCGACCCAGTACATCAAGGGTAAAGCCTTCCCAACCACTGAGCACATCTACATGAAATGTTGTCATAGAAAAGCAGCATCCATTATCAAAGATCCTACCATCCAGGCCATGCTCTTTTCTCACTTCTGCCATCAGGTAGAAAGCACAAGTGACTCAGGACTCACGGCACCAGGTTCAAGAACAGTTACTACCCCTCAACCATCAGGCTCCTGAACAAACAAGGATATCTACAATCATTCTATTTCTGGTGTCCCACAACCGATGGTCTCACTTTAAGGACTCTTTATCTTGTTATTTTATGCTCTCATTATTTATTGCTATTTATTTAAATTTGTTTTTGCACAGTTTGTTACAGCTACTGTTCTGTAGCTTTGCTGAGTATGCCTGCAGGAAAAAGAATCTAAGTCATATGTGATGACATGTACGTACTCTGATAATAAAATTTATTTTGAACTTTGAAATGTGATCAAAGTGACATTGACATTGGAATGATTGTTGGTGCCAGATGGGGTGGTTTGAGTAGCTCAGAAATGGCTGATCTCCTGGGATTTTCATGCCAAACAGTCTCTAGGGCTTACAGAGAATGGTGCAAAAAAAAACAAAAAAAAACCCACAACATGCAGTGAGTGGCAGTGCTGTGGGGTAAAACACCTCAGTACTGAGAGAGGTCAGAGGAGAATAGCCAGACTCTTTCTTACTGACAGGAAGGTGACAGTCACTTTAATAAATACATATTACAACAGTGTTTTAGAAACATAAAAAACCTACAGCACAATACAGGCCCTTCAGCCCACAATGCTGTACCGAACATGTACTTACTTTAGAAATTACCTAGTTACCCATAGTCCTCTATATTTCTATGCCCCATGTACCTATCCAAGAGTCTCTTAAAAGACCCTATTATATCTGCCTCCACCACCGTCACCCGCTGCCCATTCCACGCACTCATCAATCTCTGCATTAAAAAATTACCCCTGATATCTCCTCTGTACCTTCTTCCAAGCACCTTAAAACTGTGCCCTCTCATGTTAGCCATTTCAGCCCTGGGAAAAAGCCTCTGACTATCCACACAATCAATGCCTCTCATCATCTAATACACTTCTATCAGGTCACCTCTCATACTTCATTGCTCCAAGTAGAAAAGGCCAAGTTCACTCAACCTATTCTCACAAGGAATGCTCCCCAATCCAGGCAACATCCTTGTAAATCTCCTCTGCACCCTTTCTATGGCTTTGACATCCTTCGTGTAGTGGTGAGGTGACCAGAACTGAGCACAGTATTCCAAGTGAGGTCTGACCAGGGTCCTATACAGCTGTAACATTACCTCTCAGCTCCTGAACTCAATCCCAAAGTTGATGAAGGCCAATGCACCTTGTGCCTTCTTAACCACAGAGTCAACCTGCACAGCAGCTTTGAATGTCCTATGGATCCCTCTGATCCTCCACACTGCCAACAGTCTACTATTAATGCTATATTCTGCCATCATATTTGACCTACCAAAATGAACCACCTCACACTTATCTGGGTTAATCTCCATCTGCCACTTCTCAGCCCAGTTTTGCATCCTATCAATGTCCCTCTGTAACCTCTAACAGCCCTCTATACTATCCACAATACCCCCAACCTTTGTGTCATCAGCAAATTTACTAAGCTATCCCTCCACATCCTCTTCCAGGTCATTTATAAAAGTCATGAAGAGAAGGGGTCCCAAAACAGATCCCTGAGGCACACCACTGTCACCGACCTCCATGCAGAATATGACCCGTCTACAACCACTCTTTGCCTTCGGTGGGCAAGCCAATTCTGAATCCACAAAGCAAGGTCCCCTTGGACCCATGCCTCCTTACTTTCTCAATAAGCCTTGCATGGGGTACCTTATCAAATGCCTTGCTGAAATCCGTATACACAACATCTACTGCTCTTCCTTCATCAATGTGTTTAGTCACATCCTCAAAAAAATCAGTCAGGCTCATAAGGCACGACCTGCCTTTGACAAAGCTATGCTGACTATTCCTAATCATATTATACCTCTCCAAATGTTCATAAATCCTGCCTCTCAGGATCTTCTCCAGAAACTTAACAACCACTGAAGTAAGACTCACTGATCGATAATTTCTTGGGCTATCTCTACTCCATTTCTTGAATAAGGGAACAACATCTGCAACCCTCCACTCCTCCAGAACATCTTCTGTCCCCATTGATGATGCAAAGATCATTGCCAGAGGCTCAGAAATCTCCTCCTTTGCTTCCCACAGTAACCTGGGGTATATCTCATCTGGACCCAGTGACTTATCCAACTTGATGTTTTCCAAAAACTCCAGCACATCCTCTTTCTTAATACCTATATGCTCAAGCGTTTCAGTCCACTGTAAGTCATCCCTACAATCACCAAGGTTCATTTCCGTAGTGAATACTGAAGCAAAGTATTCATTAAGTACCTCTGCTATCTCCTCTGGTTCCATACACACTTTTCCACTGTCACACTTGATTGGTCCCAGTCTGTCATGTTTTACCCTCTTGCTCTTCACATACTTGTAGAATGCCTTGGGGTTTTCCTTAATCCTGTCTGCCAAGGCCTTCTCATGGCCCCTTCTGGCTCTCCTAATTTCATTCTTGAGCTCCTTCCAGCTAACCTTTTAAATTTTCAAGATCTCTATCATCACCTAGTTTTTTGAACCTTTTGTAAGCTTTTCTTTTCCTCTTGACTAGATTTTCAACAGCCTTTGTACACCATGGTTCCTGTACCCTACATTCCTTGTCTCATTGGAACATACCTATGCAGAACACCACTCAAGTATCCCCTAAACATGTGCCACATTTCTGCCATACATTTCCCTGAGAACACCTTTTCCCAAATTATGCTTCCAACTTCCTGCCTGATAGCTTCATATTTCCCTTTACTCCAATTAAATGCTTTCCGAACTTGCCTGTTCCTATCCCTCTCCAATGCTATGGTAAAGGAGATAGAATTGAGATCATTATCTCTAAAATGCTCTCCCACTGAGAGACCTGACACCTGACCGGGTTCATTTCCCAATACCAGATCAAGTACAGCCTCTCCTCTTGTAGGCTTATCTACATATTGTGTCAGGAAACCTTCCTGAACACACCTAACAAACCCCACCCCAGCTAAACCCCTCGCTCTAGGGAAATGCCAATCAATATTGGGGAAATTAAAATCTCCCATCACAACAACCCTGTTACTTTTACACCATTCCAGAATCTGTCTCCCTATCTGTTCCTCGATGTTTTGCAGAAGAGCATCTCTGAACACACAACACATCGAACCTTGAAATGGATGGGTTACAGCAGCAGAAGACCATAGTCGTCCCACTACTATACTTAAAAAAGTGGCCACTGTGTGTACAGTATATTGCTGGTGTTGTATTAGTGACAGTTTAAACAGATAAATAATCTTTTCTGTATTGGTACATGATGCAGCTCAGAGATATTGTAGCAAATGATAAAACCTTCATTGAACGTAGGATTTATTACACTGCAATCAATGAGCATGAATTGTTAATCAGTCCTTTCAGTGCTGAATACCCTCTACAAATGTTCAGGAAAGGCACTTGACCTTCAATATCATTACACAAACACAAACTAGAAAAACATATACAAAAATGGAGAAATTAGAACCTCTTTCTACAAATAACACATTCATTGCAAAATCAACAACCAGTTTACAAGCAGTAAAACAGAAGATTTATAAATATAGTAAATGAATATTCCAATACTTTATTTACCATGCTGAGCCTAAAACCATTTTCTGTTACTCTGTAAATTATTCTACAATCATTCATTTTGGGTAATAAAGTTGCAGTTTCATTTGATAGGATGGGTTACTAACATGCATGATGATGAAAGCAAAAAGCAGGGCACTCTGCACGACAGCAAGGATACAGTAACATTCCTCTTCTATTCAACATCAAACAAAAGCAAACAGTCTACTAAAGCCAAGACATCATTTATGTATTAGAATTCAACTGAGAAGAAATTCGGGTGGAGGTCGTGTTCCTTCCCATATGCTGTTTATTCAGGTGACCCACGACAATGTGGCTAGATACAGCTCAAATGCCATCTGTACATTTGCTGATGACACAACCATTGTCATCAGAATTTCAGATGGTGACCTGAGGGCATTAAAGAGCAAGATATATCAGCTAGTTGAGTGGTGTCACAGCAAAAACCTTGCGCTCATTATCAGGAAGGCTGAGGTATTGATTGTGGACCAGGAAAAGGAAGTCGAGGGAACACACACCAGTCCTCATACAGGCATCAGAAGTGGAAAGAGTGATTAATTTCAAGATCCTGGGTGTAAATATTTCTGAGGATCTACCGTGGGCCCTACGGCTACAAAGAACGCATTACAGTAGAGTTTGAGGAGATTTGGTATGACACCAAGCACACTTGCAAATATCTACAGATGTCCCGTGGAGATCATTCCGACTGTTTACATCAAGGTTTGGTTGGGGGCGGGGGGTTGCTACTGCACAAGATTGAAAAAGCTGCAGAGAGTTGTAAGCTTAGTCAACTCCATCATGGGCACTAGCCTCCATAGTAGCCAGGACATCTTCGAGGAGTGAGGCCTCAAAAAGGCGGCATTCCATCATTAAGGACCCCATCACCCAGGACATGCCCTCTTCTCATTGCTACCATCAGGCAGAAGGTACAGAAGCCTGAGGGCACACACTCAGCGATTCAGGGACAGTTTCTTCCCCTCTGCCATCTGATTCCTAAATGAACATTGAACCCATGAACACTAGCTCACTACATTTTTTTATTTTTATTTTTGCTCTACTTAGTCAACAATTATATATATATTGTTAATTCACAATTTTTTTCTCTATTCTGATGTACTGCTGCTGCAAAGATGACAAATTTCATGACGTGCTAGTGATACTAAACCTGATTCTGACTAAGTTAGTTTGGGATTGTGTCTGAAACCCACTACCAAGTTTGCCTTCTCACAGCTACCATCAGGCAGGAAGACACCAGGCCCAACAACAGTTACCTTCATCAACCATTTGGTTCTTGAAGAAATGAGCACAATCATGATTACCACAGTAGGGCTACACTATGACCACTTGGCACTAAAATGGATTTTGCTCTCTATTCTAATTGTGTTCTTTCTTCTTGTAAAATGCTGCTTATCTGACATTGTGTGATGCTGCTGCAGTAGTTTTTCACTGCACCTGTTTATGCAAGCACTCCTTCATGTAAATGTTTCTGGGATTGAAAGGCTTGTCACATGAGGAGCATTTGATGACCTTGAGCCTGTACTCACTGGAATTCAGAAAAATAAGGGAGGACCTCATTGAAACCCATCGAATGGTGAAAGGCTTGTGGATGGGAGGAGGTGTTTCCTGTGGTGGGGGAATCTAAGATTAGAGGACACAGCCTCAGAGTAGAGGGGCGTCCTTTTAGAATGGAGATGAGGAGGAATTTCTTTAGCTAGAGAGTGGTGAATCTGCGGGATTCATTGCCACAGGCAGATGAGGAGGCCAAGTCTTTAAGTATATTGAAGGCAGAGATTGATAAGATTCTTGATTAGTCAGGCCATGAACAGATACAGGGAGAATGCAGAAAAATGGGGCTGAGAGGAAAATGGATCACCCATGATAGAGGACCAGACTCAATGGGCCAAATGGCCTAATTCTTCTCCTGCATATTATGGTCCTATGGTTCTTGTATGACAACTAGCTCGACTTTGCTTTGAGGCAGGCATCAGGTGCAATCTTCAGGCATGATATATCATGAGGCACGGGCAGTCTAGATCCATAGCAATTCAACAACACAAACTTTCAGACACATTATCCTGGATTCCCTGTTTGCAAGTGAAGAGGTGACACCTACACACAAAGATTCAGTGGATTGGTTGTGGGGGTTCCCCTTTTCTAACACAACTGGCTATCAGTTAACCTCTGTTTGGATGATTGCTTGCTCTTTCCAGAAAAGTGAGCTTATCAGCCTTACACAACCACCAACTATACGAAGAATTCTAGATATTAGAACATCAGGAAGCAAGATTTTCTTTATTTTTTTCAATTATCCTCTAGAAGTCAAAATAAAATTAAAGCAATGCACATATAACTGAGGTAATTACCAAAAACTTCAAAGAAAAATTATTTTAAAAGCTATGGAGTTTTTCAATTATAATTCATGGATGACAATATTTTCTTTAAAAATAAAACTGCATTTGGAACAAACCCAATCTGCTTTCAGTTGGCATAGGTAAACAGAACAAAATAACTATCATTGAAAAACTCAGTCAATGTTGAGCTAAAAGGCGGGTAAAACGGGTTTCCAAAGCTCTGAGCAGATCCAGTACACAGCCACCCTGGTTATTCCCTTCCCTCTTGTTTTCTTTAATTTTATAAATACATACCAATGGCTTCTAACAAAAAACTTACCAAATGAATTTGAATAGAAACCTGTGACAAAACCTATTGTGCATTGTTTTTCCACAGGCACTTACTCAGTTTATGCATTCATTCAAATAAATTACAAGAAGGTTTTTACCTTTTACAGTATTTACCCCAATGTAAAAGGATGACCATATACAGTATATGGCAAATGTAGGGAGGGAAAGAGGAGGTATGTTATGCAGACATTCTTGTGTTGGGGGTAATGGATCACTGTCAGCTCTGGAGAAAATTCAAACTGACCCACAGGACAGGATATGAATAGTTGATCATACGATAGCACCTTTACAGTTGAGCAGCAGTTTACAGATGTTAAAAACATGCCCCAGCTCCATTAGAAAGGAACCAGACTCCTATTGCGTGCAGAGGATGTGAAACCAAGAAGAAAGGGATTGGCTTTATGTAGGCTGCAAAATGATTGTTAGTCAGACTTTGGCAATACCTCACTGAAAGCAGGCCAGGTAAATAATACAACTGAGAGCTGTATTGTACATGTTTATGCTTTGCTAACTTTTCCAAGTACTCCACCCAACAAAAAGAAATTCTACCTTAATTGTTTGAAACCATATAACTACTGATTTACTCCAACAGCTAATCACAATAGCTGAATGAAGCAAACCAACTTATGTTTCTCAATATAAATTTCACAAGAATTGACAGTGCAATACAAGACGAGCATTGCTGAACGGATTTAGAATAGATAGGCGTGGACATGTTGGGACTGAGGTGAAGCAGGAACAGAAAGACTTGTGGCAAGGTAGGGAGAGAAAGCTATTTGGATGGCATGTGGGATCCTGAACTTCATAAGCAGATACACAGTATACAAAAGCAAGTAGGCTACGTGGATCCTTTATAATTGATTGACTCAGCTCCAAAAAAGAACAAAGCACTCAATTCTCATCACCGTAAGTCAGTTAGAAGATGAAGGCTTTAGTGCATCAGGGATCAAGTAAATGGTCTTGGCATTAGGTAATTGTGGAATGCAGAGAGAATAAAGAAACTGGTATTGTTCTTTTTCTAGAGAAGGTGACATGAGACTTGAAACCAGTGTTCAAAGCAATGAAAGGTCTTGATCGAGACAAAGAGAAGCTGTTCACATTGCTGGAAGGGTTTTAAAGAAGAGAACATACATCTATTGTTATTGTAATAAAATATGATTGACACAAGGTAAAGGAAACATGCAGCACGGAAATATGACTTAAAATGCATTGTTGAAATTCAAACAGTATTTTAAAAAAGGTAACTAGAGGATGGTGAAATGACAGAGCTACAGGCTAAGACCTAGGAAACGGGACTTGCTGCCCTTACAGAGACAGGCATAAACTCCAGAGAAGTCCCAAGAGACTTCAGACGCTGGAATCTAGAGCAACAACCAATCTGCAAGGGGAAATCATTGAACCGAGCAACATCTGTGGGAGGAAAGGAATCGAAGTTTTAGATTGCGAATGGAAAGGGAAGGAGAAACGAACAGCGAGACGAAACTGGGGTGACTGATGGGCTGAGAAGGGGCAGGAGCTGTCAGGCAGGTTATGGCATTTAGGGAAGGTACGGGTGTAGTTTTGAGACAGGTGGAGGCTGACAAAGAAGAAATAAATGACAGTCAGGTAGAGCAAAGTCGGGTTAGGGTGAGTGTGGTGTGAGGTTGAAGACAGCTGCTGGAGGATGATGAGGAGGAACACATCAGTGCTGGAGTCCAATTCCAAGTCCAAAAGTTCTCCTTTCCTGCTGTAAGAAGTTCCATGATCCTTCTGCATATACATATCTAAAATCCTTGAATGTACATCATTACCAAAAATATTAGAATGTCATTTTAAAAACTTTCATATACAGTATACCAGAATACAAAACTAACACAATACACAGTAGGATGTCCAAATGACCCATGTCTGGTTCTGAAATCTCTATCAATCGAACCTGTTACCCTCAGTATCTCAATACAATGACTGTTTTATGTAATTCCCTCACTGGTTTGTTCTGTCTGAATTTTGGGGCTTTCAGAAAAGCTCTTCTGCGAATCTGTTAGGAACTACTTAAAAGAAACAGATCTAAAATTCATGCGTGTGTTTGAAAGGAAAAACAAAATTAATTGAAACATAGAAAACCTACAGTACAATACAGGCCCTTCGGCCCACAAAGCTGTGCCAAATACATCCGTACTTTGGAAATTAACTAGGATTACCCATAGCCCTCTATTTTCCTAAGCTCTGTGTACCTATCCAGCAGTCTCTTAAAAGACCCTATTGTATCCACCCTCACCACAGTCGCTGCCAGCTCATCTGATCCTCCACATTGCCAAGAGTCTTACCATTAATACTATATTCTGCCATCATATTTGACCTACCAAAATGAAGCACTTCACACTTATCTGGGTTGAACTCCATCTGCCACTCCTCAGCCCAGCTTTGCATCCTATCAATGTCCCGCTGTAACCTCTGACAGCTCTCCACACAATCCACAACACCTCCAACCTTTGTGTCATCAGCAAATTTACTAATCCATCCCTCCACTTCTCCATCCAGGTCATTTATAAAAATCACAAAGAGTAGGGGTCCCAGAACAGATCCCTGAGGCACATCACTGGTGACTGACCTCAATGCAGAATATGACCCATCTACAACCTATCTTGCCTTCTGTGAGCAAGTCAGTTTTGGATCCACATAGCAATTTCCCCTTGGATCCCATGCCTCCTTACTTTCTCAATAAACCTTGCTATCACCTCCATTTCCATACACACTTTTCCACTGTCACACTTGATTTGTCCTCTTGCTCTTCACATATTTGTAGAATGCTTTGGGGTTTTCCTTAATCCTGTCTGCCAAGGCCTTCTCATGGCCCCTTCTGGCTCTCCTAATTTCTTTCCTGAGCTCCTTCCTGCTAGCCTTATAATCTTCTAGCTCTCTGTCATTACCTAGCTTTTTGAAACTTTCATTAGCTGTTCTTTTTTTCTTGACTAGATATATTACAGCCTTTGTACACCACAGTTCCTGTACCCCACCATCCTTTCCCTGTTTCATTGGATTGTACCTATGCAGAACTCCATGCAAATATCCCCTGAACATTTGCCACATTTCTTCTGTACATTTCAATGAAAACATCTATTTCCAATTTATGCTTCCAACTTCCTGCCTGATAGCCTTGTATTTCTCCTTATTCCAATTAAATGTTTCCCTAATTTGTCTGTTCCTATCCCTCTACAATGCTATGGTAAAGGAGGTAGAATTGTGATCACTATCTCCAAAATGCTCTCCCACTGAGAGATCTGACACCTAACCAGGCTCATTTCCCAATACCAAATCAAGTACAGCCTCTCTTCTTGTAGGCTTATCTACATATTGTGTAAGAAACCTTCCTGAACACACCTAACAAACTCCACCCCATCTAAACCCCTTGCTCTAGGGAGATGCCAATTAGTATTTGGGAAATTAAAATCCCCCCAATAACCCTGTTGTTATTACACCTTTCCAGAATCTGTCTCCCTATCCACTCCTAGATATCCCTGTTACTATTAGGTGGTCTATAAAAAAACACCCAGTAGAGTTATTGACCCCTTCCTGTTCCTAACTTCCACCCACAGAGACTCAGTAGACAATCTCTCCATGACTTCCTCCTTTTCTGCAGCCATGACACTATCTCTGATCAACAGTGCCACACCCCCACCTCTTTTGCCTCCCTCCCTGTCCTTTCTGAAACATCTAAACCCTGGCACTCAAAGTAACCATTCCTGCCCCTGAGCCATCCAATTCTCTGTAATGGCCACAACATATTAGCTCCAAGTATTGATCCACACTTTAAGCTCATCCAGTTTGTTCATAATACTCTTTGAATTAAAATAGACACATCTCAAACCATTGGTCTGAGCACATCCCTTCTCTATCACCTGCCTATCCTCCCTCTCACACTGTCTCCAAGTTTCCTCTATTTGTGAGCCAACTGCCTCTTCATCCATCTCTTCAGTTTGGTTCCCACTCAGCAACACTAGTTTAAACTCTCCCCAGAAGCCTTAGCAAACCTCCCCGCCAGGATATTGGTCCCCCTGGGATTCAAGTGCAACCCATCCTTTTTGTACAGGTCACTCCTGCCTCAAAAGAAGTCCCAATGATCCAGAAATCTGAATCCCTGCCCCCTGCTCCAATCCCTCAGCCACACTTTTATCCTCTAATTCACTCTATTCCTATACTCACTGTCATGTGGTACAGGCAATAATCCTGAGGTTACTACCTTTGAAGTCCTGTTTCTCAACTTCCTTCCTAACTCCTGTAGTCTATTTTCAGGACCTTTTCCCTTTTCCTACCTATGTCATTGGTACCAATAAGTACCACGACCTCTGGCTGTTTCCCTTTCCTCTTCAGGATATCTTGGACGCGATCAGAAACATCTCGGATCCTGGCACCTGGGAGGCAAACTACTGTCCGTGCTTCTTTCCTGCATCCATAGAATCACCTGTCTGACCCACTAACTATAGTGTCCCCTATCACTGCTACCATCCTCTTCCTTTCCCTACCCTTCTGAGCCACATGGCCGGACTCTGTGCTAGAGGCGTGACTACTGTTGCTTCCCCCAGGTAGGCCGTGTCTCCTCCCCCCAACAGCCTCTGACTCCTGCCCTTCCCTCTCCTGACTGTTACCCACTTATCTGTCTCCCCAGGCTACCTGTGACTACCTGCCTATAGCTCCTCTCTATCACTTCCTCACTTTCCCTGACCAGATGAAGGTCATCAAGCTGCATCTCCAGTTCCCAAACATGGTCCTGAAGGAGCTGCATTTGGCACACCTAGCACAGATGTGGTCATCTGGGAGTCTCCAGGACCTCCCACATCTGACACCGAGCACAGAAAACCAGCCTTACACACATACTTCCTGTTTGTATTCTATATAGTCAACCTACCTTGCCTCAACCTGTTAACGCCTGAGCTCCATTGAGCCAAAGCCTTCCCACTCTGTCTCCCTCTACTCTGAGCCCACTCCTCTGACGCCCGCTCTATAAGGCTGTCTCCTTTTAAACTCTTCTCGCTGTCCTCTCTGGCTAACATCCATGCGCTTTCGCAGTCGTGCCCCAATCAAACCACTGAAGAAATAACCGTCTCCCTTTAAATTCTTCTCACTTTTAAACTCTTCTCACTGTTCTCACTGGCTGATGTCTATTAATACTAATCATGGTTCTGGCTGCACATCAATGCTTAGAGTTGTATTCAAAACAAACTGAAATCATGAATAAACAGATGAAGATATAGTATGTTGAGATACTTACAACTCAACTGTAATTCAAGTGGCAAAACTAGTAGACAGTGGGCTGGTTTTAAACACTTCATCTATGAAAAGCTCCCAAAATGGTCCAAAAAAACACTACAATTTGATTTGGCTTACAAGATAAATAAAATGATAGCTTCACTTGATTCATCCACCAAGAATCTTCTCTCCAAAAAATTAATAAACGTTCACACATCTATTCTGTGGAATTGGACAGTACAGAACAAAGACTCACTGGTCCAAACACAAATCGAGAAAGAAGAACTTAACATTGTGATGTTTAGCCCCTCCCAAAACATCTCTGCACAACTAGCATGAACCAGTTCATCTCTGAGGAACAAGTATCATGGAATAAAATATAATTCATTGGCATAAGGAACTGTTTATAGTAAATAACTTGGACAAAACATCAATGTGAATTTATAAACACTACTATTATAATGACAGCAGAACACTGCAAGGCCCTCATCGGTGTGTTATCAAACAAAGCCTGACAATGAGCAAAAAGAAAATGTAAAGGCAAATGATAAGAACCTTGATCAAAGTGATTACTGAGGGAAGGAAGATCAAAAAATATTAAGGAACGAACTCCAGAGGTGAAGTCATAGCTTCCAAAGATGGGGTGATTATATTTTGGGATGATCAAGAAGCTAGAGATAGAACAAACAATGATGTCTCGGAGGAGCCCGTACAAGATGAGCTTCTAGGGAAGGAGTTCTGAAAATAAATACAATTTTAAAATGGAGCCATTGGTTAATGGGGCAAGAGCCAGGTACTGCATGTAGAGAAACACTTAAGATAGCATCAAATGTGAAGAAGGTAATGAGTGAGGATGCCAACAATGTGCTGGTATAGGCAGACTTATGTATCACCAAAACATGAATGAGAACTCCAGTAGCAAACGAATTGAGGAAATATCACAATAGTGGAAAAGGCAGCCTTCAATGTTACAGTGCTGGAAATGATCCAACTCTTGTTTCGGTTGGCTATGACACCAAGATTGCCATCTACATTGCTCATTTTCAGATATTTGCCAAGATAGAGTGCAAGGACTGAAGGAAATGGTTTTGAACATTCCAATAATGAATTAAGAAAAAACATCATTTCTCCCTCCAGTAATAAATGTCAGACAATGGAGGGGACATGGGAAATTAATCACAGTTTCAGACAACGCCAAGTCACATCATCAGCATGAGAATAGGAAATTGCTTAACTCACTTTATGGCCATAAACCCTTCTCTTTGACACCCTCTTCACACTCTGTCCCCAAACTCCACTACATAGATTTCCACAGAGAGAGCCGTCTGCATTCATTGTACTCTCCTCCTGGGTCACAACTTCTCTTGCTTTTTCGTATGGTGAAACCATAGCTATCAATTTCTTGTTTTCCACGACCACCTTTTTAGAGTTATTGGCTCTAGTCTGGCTCCATACATCAGGTCCGGGCTTCTTGGCACTTCTCAGGCTCACCTAAGAAGGCCAGAACACTGTGTTGCTCAACAGGCTTTGGCGCCCTTCACTGCCAAAGCCCAAGATTCACTGAAGCACATAGTTGTGGTGACCCAGTTTCATTGATACTCCCTATCATTGTACATAGATCTGGCCCACAAGCAACTGGACCATTCCATTCTTTTTTAATTCTGAAAGTTCAAAGTAACTTTATTATCAAAGTATATACATGTCACCATATACAAACCTGAGATTCATTTTCTTGGTTTTCCAATAATCATAATAGAATCATTGGAAGACCATACCCAACAGGGTAAACAACCAGTGTGCAAAAGACAACAAATTGTGCAAGTATAAAAGAAAACTGACTAAATAAATAAATAATAAATATCTGGAATATAAGATGAAGTGTCCTTGAAAGCCAGTCCACTGAACATTTCAGTGATGGGGTGACTAAAGTTATCCCCTCTGGTTCAAGAGCCTGAATGATGACGAGTAGTAACTGTTCCTGAACCTGGTGACGTGGGTCCTGAGGCTCCTGGACCTCTTTCTTGATGGCAGCAGCTAGAAGATAGCATGAATAGGTTGTCCCAACACTTAGAGATCCCTTCTTTTGTAAGAGCCCAGGACCATTATGCTATAGCCTGATACAGCATAATCAAAGGGCTTTTGATATATTTCCTGGCATACATCATGAACCACATAGCTCTTAAAATGCATAACTGACCAAAAAAATGGTCAGTTGATAAGTGTGACTATAACATGCTGAAATCCTCTGCAGCTTTACAGTAAATTCCATTCAAAATACAAGTTTCCATCTCTTTACTCTTAGAATCAAAAGCATGAATTGTTCCCAATGAGACATCTCTACCTGCTTGGGTCAAGTCAAACAAGGAGTTAAAGCACTGTATCATCTTGAATGGCCATTCTGAAAACAGATGGCTCCATAACATCTAGAAAGTAGCTTCCTGCTCCTTATGCCTACAGGACTTGCTTTGACAGTCATTCCAACACAGGTTTGCTGCTGCATCCCCTTGCAACATGAAATTGACCAGTTTCCATGAAAACCATGCTTTCATTATCATTTCTGTGGACTTGTTCCCTCTGCACCGCAGTACTATGGAACATAGAACAGTACTGCACAGCACAGGCCCTTGGGCCCATGACGTTGTGCCAGCCTTTTAACCTACTCCAAGATCAATCTAACCATTCCCTCCCACACAGGCCCTCCATTTATCACTCATCTAAAATTCTCTTAACTCTCCTTAATGTATCCATGTTTGCCAGCACCCGTGGCAGTGCGTTCCAGGCTCTTCTTACGCCCCCGTGTACAAAACCTACCTCTGACATTCCTCTTATACTTTCCTCCTTAAAATCATCAGTCATTTCCTCCCTGTGAAAAAGACACCGACTGCCCACTGTCTGGTTCCTTTTACGATCTTATACACCTTTATCAATTCACCTCTCATCCTCCTTCACTCCAAAGATAAAAGCCCTGCCTCACTCAACCTCTGCACATAATAGATGTTCTCTAATCCAAGCAGCACACTGGTAAATCTCCTCTGTAAAGCTTCCACATGCTTTCTATAAAGAAGCAACCAGAACTGAACACAATACTCCAAATGTGATCTAACCAGAGTTGTATAGAACTGTAACATTATCTTGCAGCTCTTGAACTCAATCCCCCAACTAATAAGGACCATACGGCATCTTAACGTTACCAACTTGAGCTACATATTTGAGTAATATATAGACATGGATCCCAAGATCCCGCTGTTCCTCCACGTTGCTAAGAATTCTGCTAGCAATCTTGTTCGAGTTTCCAAAGTGAATCATTTCACACTTTTCCAGATTGAACTCCATCTTCTACTTCTCAGCCCAACTCGGCATCCTATCAATGTCTTGTTGTAACATGTCCACAAGATGACCAACTTTTGCATTATCTTACCAACATGCCTTTCCAAGTCATCATAATCATAAGCAGCAGGGGCCCCAGACAATTGAACACCACTGGTCACGGCCCTTCATGCAGAATGCCCCGACCAAAACTTTTTTACCTTCTCCCACCTCCCCCCCCCCCCCCCCCCAATACACCTCCATGCTGGGGTTTTTTAATCCCAATATTTCAAATGTAACATCCAGCATGTTAAACTGTTTTGCTTCAATTTTCTCAACTTGCCAACAATTTCAGTATTGGATCTACATACCGTATTTCTGAAAAATGCACCTTTTATCCAGTATCTTAGCTAGGCAACTTACTTGTAAGCTCTTTCTACTGGCCCTCAATTATATAGGAAGGGAATTAAAATGTTTCTCAATGTTTCTGCAATGTCCTTGTAAGGGACGCAGTTAAATTCAGCATGCAAATATATGAACATGATTTGTATGAACATACAAATTAGGGGCAGGAGGAAACTGTTCAACCAGTTTGGCCTGCATTATCATTTAATAATGGCTGATATGAACCTTAACCCTGTATTCTGGCACGCAATGTTTTTCAAAAGTACATACTTCCTCAATACCTCCCACACTATTACAGGTGTTAACTCAGCTTTTTCAACATTTCCCTGTGAGCCGTTCCAGTTTTTGATTTTGCTCTTGGTTCAGATATTCCACTTCATGCAAAATGTAGCACTAAAATACATCTAGATATTTAAAGATGACAGACATGACCAGTTGGTAGGTCTAATAGTCCTTGTTATTTAGAGTATTCTGGCAGTTTTAAAAATTGTGTATACTTTACACATAATTAAGTTTACTACAAAAACACCTCTGGCATGCAGACTGTTTTCCGACCCATATTAACTTGCAGGAATTTGCTCAAACTGGTGAAACAGAAGCATGGCCTGAGAAGGTCACTCTCTACACCAGTTTCATGATCAGGCTCATTTGGAAAGTTACACAATCCCAGCTGATGATGTGTAAACAAACCCAATACATTTTTAAAAATCATAACGTATGAGGTTTCCCCCATTTTGATTATTTGGCACTTGGGGTGGGAGGGAATTAGAATAATTGAATGTGTAAGCTAAGTTATTATATCAGGCAACAATCTTAGAATGTTTCATCTACTTTGGCTTAAATATCACGGGCTTTCCCCCTCTGTGGATGGTGGTGTCTGTAAAGTGGAGGACTATTTCAAGGGTGAAGGGACAATTTTGAACGGCATTGGAGACAATATCAGATGCACAGCTACTCTGGCAGGGACTGAAAGGCATTACTTCCTACAAAGCAAAACCCAATAGTATGAACGGCAGTGATGCTTGACTACAGTGTGAACTCCAACACCTTCTCTGCACGCTTTGAAAGGGAGAACACAACTACAGCTGTGAGGATCCCTGCTGCACCTGATGACCCTGTGATCTCTGTCTCAGAGGCCGATGTTAGGCTGTCTTTAAAGAGAGTGAACCCTTGCAAGGCAGAAGGTCCCGTTGGAGTACCTGGTAAGGCTCTGAAAACCTGATCCAACCAAATAGCGGGAGCATTCAAGGACATTTTCAACCTCTCACTGCTACGGGCAGAAGTTCCCACTTGTTTCAAAAAGGCAACAATTATACCAGTGCCAAAGAAGAATAATGTGGGCTGCTTAAACAACTATAGCCCAGTAGTACTCACATCTACAGTAATGAAATGCTTTGAGAGGTTGGTCATGACTAGACTGAACTCCTGACTCAGCAAGGACCTGGACCCATTGCAATTTGCCTATCGCCACAATAGGTCAACAGCAGACGCAATCTCCATGGCTCTTCACATAGCTTTAGACCACCTAGACAATGCGAACATCTATGTGTTTGACTGTTCATTGACTATATCTCAGAATTTAATACCATCATTCCCACAATCCTAATTGAGAAGTTGCAGAGTACCTACCTCTGTAATTGGATACTCAACTTCCTAACTGGAAGACCACAGTCTATGCAGATTGGTGGTAACATCTCCTCTTCACTGACTATCAACACTGGCACACCTCAGGTGTGTGTGCTTAGCCCACTGCTCTACTCTCTGTATACACATGACTGTGTGGCTAGGCATAGCTCAAATACCATCTAAAATTTTGCTGACAATACAACCATTGTTGGTAGAATCTCAGGTGGTGATGAGAGGGTGTACAGGAGTGAGAAATGCCATCTAATGGAATGGTGCCGCAGTAACAATCTGGCACTCAATGTCAGTAAGACAAAAGAGCTCATTGTGGACTTCAGGAAGGATATGATGAAGGAATATACCCCAATCCTCATAGAGGGATCAGAAATGGAGAGAGTGAGCAGCTTCAAGTTCCTGGGTATCAAGATCTCTGAGGACCTAACCTGGTCCTAACATATCGATGTAGTTATAAAGAAGGCAAGACAGTGGCTATACTTCATTAGGTGTTTGAAATGATTTGGCATGTCAACAAATACACTCAAAAGCTTCTGTAGTTGTACTGTGGAGAACATTCTGACAGGCTGCATCACTGTCTAGTATGGAGGGGCTACTGCACAGGACTAAAAGAAGCTGCAGAAGGTTGTAAATCTAGTCAGCTCCATCTTGGGCACTAGCCTACAAAATACCCAGGATATCTTTATGGAGCGGTGTCTCAGAAAGGCAACGTCCATTATTAAAGACCTCCAGCACCCAGGGCATGACCTTTTCTCACTGTTACCATCAGGTAGGAGGTACAGAAGCCTGAAGGCACACACTCAGCGATTCAGGAACAGCTTCTTCCCCTCTGCCATCCGATTCCTAAATGGACATTGAAGCTTTGGACACTACCTTGCTTTCTCAATATACAGTATTTCTGTTTTTGCACATATTTTAATAATCTATTCAATATATGTAACTGATTTACTTGTTTATTTATTAAGTTTTGTTTTATTTATTATTATTTTTCTCTCTGTGCTAGATTATGCATTGTACCGAACTGCTGCTGCTAAGCTAACAAATTTCACATCACATGCCGGTGATAATAAACCTGATTCTGATTCTTTAATCAATCTCTGCATGCTTGCTGAGTCTTCATCAGTTGGGGGGGGGGGGGAAAGAATACAAATATTGAGCTTTACAGAGCATGTTTCTAGTTCTGCCATTAGTAAATGAGTTAAATGGAACACAATCTAACTCTGTTAAATTGAATGATCTGATTTCACCTGGTAGGGCATGAGAAGGAACTTCATTTACAGAAAAGTCTTTGAAACATTATTTGACATATGGTGACTGAATGCTAAAGTTGCCTGCCCTGGAATAAACACTATGGTTCTTTCGTCCTGTCTTCTAGGCTGATATAGAAGGAAAGGATGTTGGGTTTGTTTTCTGCTTGGTGTCATTTTTTCTTTATACACAGTTGGTTATGTAGGCTATGGGAATTCTCTATATTTTTGTACACCTTTTATTCCACCAGATAACTTTCTTCCATTTCATTTATCAAACTTTACTACCGGTAGTTTGTAAAATGGAGTGTTTGCCCTTAAGAGCTTAATATAGAGTCTGAAAATCATCTTGAAAGCTCCACTGGTGAAAACTCCACGACTCCATTTCAGGATGTATATTGTATACATTAATTTAATTAAGGTCAAATTTGACCTTTGAACTTTCCAATCATGGCACCAAACTTCTGTTAAATTGGAGATGCAAACAACCTTTCTTTGCTTTTCTCCAGCATATTCAAGGGAAAAAAATTGTTGACATTGTTAGTTGGTTGCATTAGAACTGGCCAGTTCAAATAAAAAACAGGAATGGCTGATTATTTGAAATTGTTGAATTCAGCATCAAGTCCCAGGGATTGCAATGTAGCTAGTCTGAAGAACAAGCACTGTTCCTCAGGCTTACATGAGGTTTTTAAATTGTGTTATCTTTTCACATTACACTTTTAAATTTAATTTCACCTTTGGTGAAATTAAACTTCTGCAACTTCTGCCATCTCTAATGAGATCGCATCACTAGGCACATCTTCCCCTCCCTTCTATGCTTTCTGCAGGAATTGCTCTCTCTGTGACTCGCTCATCCTTCCCCCACTGATCTACCTCCAGGCACTAATCCCTGCAACCGTGCTAAGTGTTACACCCCCTCCCTTACCATCATTCAGGACCCTAATAAGTAGTCCTCACAGGCAAGGCAGCCCTTCACATTCAAATCCATTAGGGTCATTTATTATATCCAGTGTGGCCACCTTTACATTGATGAGACCCAACACAGATTGAGGGATCACATCATTGAGCACTTTTGGTTCATCTACCATAACAGCAACATCTCCCACAGCCATTTTAATTCCACTTCCCATTCCACAGCTTCTTCCACTGCCAAACTGATGTCGCATCCAGATTGAAGGAGCAACATCCTATATTACTCCTTGGTATTCTCCAACCTGATGGCATCAACATCAATTTCTCTAACTACTCTCCTTTTGTTCCCCACTCATCCTTGTTGTACTCCCTGATTCCTCTGGCTCCTTTATCTCTTCTCTTCCTGGTCTCCTGCCCATCACCTACACTTTTCTCCTTCTGGTTTCTCACCACCTTCCCTCATTCCATGGTTCATTATCCTCTCCTATCAGATTCTTCCTTCTTCAACCCTTTGGCTCTTTCACCTATCACCTCCCAGCTTCCCACTTGCCCCCCCCCCGCCACCTGGATTCATGTACTACCACAGCTTGTGCTCCTCCCCTCCCCACTTTGATTCTGGCTTTTGCTAACCTTCTTTCCAGTCCTGGTAAAGGCTCTCAACCCAACACATCAACCATTCATTCAATAGATGCTGCTTGACCTGCTGAGTTTCTCCAACATTTTGTGTGTGTTGCTCCAGATTTCCACCATCTGCAGTCTCTTGTGTCTTAATGACCACTTTTCCTGTCAGTTGCTTTTAGAATAAACCACTGAATTGTGTTGTTGTAACTAGGATAGGTGATTAAGAATACTCAGTTAATAACATGATCAATCTTGTAAAGCAAAATGATGAAATAGCTAACAATGTGTTGCTTAAGAAACAGACCAACAAAATTTCTATTGAGATGCAACTATTATATGTGTATGGACTTGGGCCAAAAGAAATGTCAAAGTGGAGTATGCTGGGTAAAAATTAGTCAAGGTTTCTTTTAAAGCACTTTTACATGTAAGCATAGACTACAAATAAGACAAGCATGATCTCAATCAGACCATTAGAGAAACTACAAATTGTGAAAAAATTTAGTTTCCTGCCTGGAGAAAGATATCTGGGCCTTAATATTAGTGCAAAATTGCTTCTTTAGATGTAGAACAAATGAAGTTTGACCTATACTTACTAGAATTCAAAATAAGAGGTATCCTCATTAGGACATGATTCTGGAAAGCACTGACAAGAGTAGATGTCAAGTGTTTTTTAGTTGGAGAATCTAGAAGTGTCAGCCATAAATGATAAAGGTGATGAGAATTCTTTTTATGCAGAGAGTTTATAGATAGTTGGAATTGTTAAGTCAGGAAATGCTCAGTTACACATTTCACTTAGGGCTGCAAATGATATATTTTGAACACTGGGAAAGCAGAAGAGAAGGTGACTGGATGAGGATGTGAATATGATGCCTAGGATGAACTATAAACTTATTGAATAATAGAGCTAGCTTGAAGGGAATCATGATGTACTTTCACTTCTGATAAGGAAGGCGTGTTAGTGTCTTTATTTTCTTAGGAGGTCGAGCTTGTCACTAAACACTAATGAATGTCGACAAATATACGGTTGTATATAACCTGATGGTACAGCAATTTGAATGCAGAGGAAAGCAAAAAGCTCCAGTACATCACGGATACATCCCATTCTACCACTGGATGCTTGTCTGTCTTTGCTGTGTGATTTTTGAGGATTCTATTGTGTTTCTTTGTTTTGTGGCTGCCTGCAAGAAGATAAATTTTATGATATGGTATAAATACTTCAATGAATTCACTTTAAACCATCAGTAATATCAGAATCAGATTTGTTATCACTGACATTCTGTATGTCATGAAATTTGTTTTGTGGCAACAGTAAGTACAATATACAATGATTACTATATATAATCATTACAATAATAAGACCTTTGCACAGTACTATGGTAATTTTAAGCTTTGCACTGTGATGCTCTCACAAATAAAACTAATTTCACGACTTATGTGAGCGATGATAAACCCGATTTTGATATAGGTGTCCAATGTGGACTGAGAGTGGGAAGGGAGCAGGGAGAGGGAATTATGGTTGGGAAAAGGGGGGACGGGAGGGAACAAAAAGTACCAGAGATATTTTCTGTATGATCGATAAACCAATTGTTCAGAATCAAATAACCTCGCCTGGTGCCTCACCCATGTGATCCCCACCAACCCCTCCCCCTTCCCTGGCACTCCTTCTCTGCCATCTGTCCCACACTCCTCCCATGGTGCTCTATCTTGCCATTCCCAAGATCCTTTGCTCCCACCTGATTTACAAACTTGCTCTCCACTCCACGTTGACAAATACAGCAAGGTGTGGAAGTCTATGGCACTGGGATGAATCTGTTTCTAAAACGCCAAGTATATGGCTTCAGGAACCTGTATCTCCTCCCTGATGGTAGTAATGAGAAGAGGACATGCAGAATCTGTAGGAGCAACTGGCTCAAAAAGGTAACATTCAAAGATCCCACCATCTGGGCCCTTTTGGCAGGAGGTGCAGAAGCCTGAAGTCCCACACCATAGGGTCAAAAAACCAATTCCCTTCTACCATTTAGTTCTTGACCAACCAACAAAACCCCAATCACCACTGAAGGTTATCAACATCATCACATTCTGATCACTTCGAACTAAATTGGACCTTTTTTTGGTTCTGATTGCGTGCTTCTCCTGTACAAATTTGTGTATTATTTATATTTAATTTATGCTTTTCTTATGAATGCTGTTTATATGATATTGTGTGCAGGTGATGCTACCACAGGTAAGCCTTACACTGGAGCTGTGCATATCACAATGAACTGGACTTTGACTTTAAAGGTCAATAAAAGGTAGGAGAACCAGATAAAAAAGTTAATGAGGGGGACAATAAGTAAAACATAAACATGAGTCATGTTATTTATTGGGTCAAGCAATCAAGCAACAGTAAGAGGCATCAAAAGATGTTCCTTGCACTTTCATAAGAACAACGTTTAAAGGTTCACAAGAGTTAGAACACAAAGTCAGCAGATGTTAAGAGTGAGTCGGTAAAGGAAGAACAGATAGTCTATCGAGAACACATTTGAATTAATCATCACCCATGTTGTGGGAAAGGCAATATGCTGAGAGATTGTCATGAAAATATATACACGTTATTTTAAATGCACATTAAATTGTGGCTAAAGGTAACTATAAAATCACGGAAAAGAGCTTAATCAGTACAATCAGTAGGTCCTTTATGTTGAACAAATATTTGGTTTGATAAATAAATCCGTCTACCATTTGTCCTACCTGATCTGGTAAGCTTAGACTTGCCCTGGACCTTTTATAGATCTACTATTAGCATATTACTATATAATTTTGATTAAGTAAAGCATTAATGGAAACTCCTTCACCAAAATGATTTGCTGTCAATACTTTGAAGAGTCTCAGTAGAATGAAACTGGCCCATTTCCTTTATTTCATCTATTTGGTGAGATAATCCAGCTGCTATTAAATCATAAAACATCTGGAGGAACATAACAAGCCGAGCAGCAATATCGTTTACCCTTTGTTTTCAAAGATGCTGCTTAACCCACTGAGTTCCTCCAGTAGCTTGTGTTTTTTTGGCTCCAGATCGCTAATTTGGTAGCGTACTGGTCTGCAAAACGCTTTATAGTACCAGTGACGAGGGTTCAATTCCCGCCACTGCCTGTAAGCAGTTTGAATGTTCTCCCCATGTCTGCATGGGTTTCCTCTAGGCGCTCCAGTTCCCTCCCTTGGCCCAAAGTCATACTGGTTGGTAGGGGAATTGGTCATTGTAGATTGTGCTGTGATTAAGATTGGGTTAAATTGGGGGATTGTGGGGTAGCGCAGCTCAAAAAGCCAAAAGACTCTAATCTGCCCTGCATCCCAATAAATAAATGTCTGCATCTGAAGTGTTTTGGGTACACATCACTATCAAACAGACATATTGAGTAGGCTTGAGGTGGATGAGGGATGTAGCATTCATCTCTTCCATACAGAAAATTGCAGTCACCTTTCTAAGAATATAAGATTTGCACCAAACTCTAAATATTATAGCTATTAGAAAGTCACATCTTCTATCCCACTGTCAACAGACAGATGAACAAGCCTCTTGTATGGTAAAGTGGACTTTTGACCTCAATCTATTTCATTATGATTTTGTGCTTTGTTTACTTGCTATGTTCACTTTTTACATTTTATTTTGAATTGTTATTGTGTTACCTTATTCCACCTCTATCCACTCTCTGATTTGTTCTGTATGAACAGTATTCAAGACAAGCTTTTCACCTGGTAGACAGGACAACAATACAAAGCAGTACATTGTATGCAATGGGGAGAGAGTGTACTTACATGCTCCAGCTAACAAAAGATGTATCCCATCCGTTCAGTATGCACAGCCCCATCAAAAGCATTTCATGCTATTATTGACAGTACATTGTAAACCGTGTTTTCTCTCTTCACTGCATTGGAGTTCATGGATTTGGGAAATGCCATTGAAGAATTCCAAAGATTTATGGATTAATAGATAATTGGTCATTTGGGTGTAATTGGGCAACATGGGCTCATTGGGATGGCAGGGCCTTTTACTGTGTTATATGTCTAAATAAAAATTATATAAAGAAGACTTGGTAGATTACTGTGACACATTGCTGCCAGAGGTGGAAATAGTCAATATTCAAGGTGGTAAATGAAATGCTAAAGAATGGACTGATCCATCCTGGGCGGTGTCCTTTCCCCCCCAATCTTATTGGACCTACACTTGACCAGGGAAAATGGAAACAATTGACTGCAAAATGCACAGCCGCCCTTTTAGCTGCATTATTTATATAACTAGTCCAGTTAAGTTTTTGAACAATGGTGACCTTGAGGAGATTGTTGAAGAAAGATTAGGTAATGAAAATGTCATTAAATGCCCAGGAAAGATGAAGATGGGTTGAATTTTTTGACCAGCCATTCAGTCGCATAAAAATTACTTATCATTTACCAGTCCATGCCGAATGATGTCCAAGACTTGCTCTATGTAGAAAGAAAATATATTATCTGTAGAGCTGAGAATAGAAATGAACTGAGTGGATTTGTTAGTGGACATTCCCAACTGTAACATTATGATTAAGGAATGGTCATTGTGAAGACATCAGCGATGTTTTGTGTCCAAACCCAATGTAGAGTTTTCCCCTTCATTCTCACTAATCCTTGCCAGGACTTACTAACAGTAAACTTGGCTAAACTTCATTGAGACCTCATGCAGTAAATTGAACTGGCTAACGATTGCAACTTTACATTATGCCAGGTGACAATTTGTAAAGCTTAATGTAATACCCAGAGCATACATTCTGAACACTTCAGAGCTGCAAGCCACTTTAACTTGCTTCAGGATTTTGTTTTAATGGTCCATGGTGGTAAATTGGGAATGCTCATAGAAATCTGATGCTCTTATCTGGTCTGCCCAATATGTGTCCCCAGATCCACCAATTGGCTGAAATCTAAATGCCCTATGAAATCACAAGCCTTTTAGTTCAGAGGCTATTAGGATTTAGCAATATATGTTTGCCACATCAAGATCCAGAAAGAAAATATAGACTTTAATTTTAAATTTTAAAAGGAATCTTGAAGCAGAGATTGGCAGAGTTGATGTATTGGTGAATTGTTCAACTCAGTAGTAACAGAAATTTGACAGAATAATTTGACACAATGCTACAGAAACTGATCAACAGCACTCTGTCGTGTTTAATGAGTAACCTGTGTAATGAGTTGCAGCCATTGCTTAGAATCAAACTTGAACATTAAACACAGACAAGTGGAATGAAGAAAGAGCCTGCTTTACTCTGTCATTAGCATTAGTCACCCACAAACCACCTGTGATTACAGGATTGGTCCCAATGGCTGAATCCCAGTACCTTTGGAGTGACTGGCATCAGATATTGGTGAATTTGTTTATAAGCTCTACCATATTTGCTTTAAAAACATTTACAAGTATATTTTAATCATATGAATAGGTCAAACATGAATTGAACACCCTAGCTTTCCGAATTTTTAAATTGCACATGGTTCAGTTTTGCCCTCCTTACTTTTTTTGTAATGTTGTCCAACTCTAACTTCTTTGAACATCTTAACAAAAAGTTCCACAATAACACTATAATCTGGTGCATGCTTATTCCATAAACTGATTCAGTAATCACTCATTATTAATCTATAATCATTAAAGCCTTGTCATACAGTACTGGGCAAAAGAATTAAGCATCCTAGATTTTTTTTAAAAATATGGATTCAGATGGTATGGCATCCCCAGTGCCCTGATCTCATCATCAAGGCTGTCTGTGATTACCTGGAGAGACAGAAGCAAGCGAGACAGCCGAAGTCTGCAGAAGATCTGTGGCAAGGTCTCCAAGATGCTTGGAACAACCTACCAGCAGACTTTTTTTAAAAAAACAAAATCTGCATGGCAGTGTACCTAAGGGAATTGATGCAGTTTTAAGGGTAAAGGATGTTCACACCAAATACTGATTTAAAAAAAAACTGTTTACTGCTCTCTATAGTAATTTTTTGATATTTCATTATTGTTGAAAGCATCTTTGTTTTACAGATTTTTTAAAAACATGTGCCTAATATTTTTGCACAATACAGTATATCACCACACTCTTAATAAATACATGGAAATTCAATGTTTGTATATTGTTGCAATTCAATCATGGGAAAATCATTGAACTAACAATGCACAGCAAATTAAATAGTTGTTAAATTATTGCTGTATTGTATTATACTGATTGATCATACGAGCAATCTACATGTCTAAGTGGAAGGAACCCATTTATCATTGATGAGAAAAATTATTTTGTGTAAGATCCAAAATATCTTATTATCAAGGTACATATACAATTACCATAAACACACCGACATTCATTTTCTTGTAGGCATTCACAGTAAAACACAGAAATACAATAGATTCGATGAAAGACTCCACACAAAGACTGACAAACAACCAATGAGCAAAAGAAGACAATCTGTGCAAATACAAAGAAACCCAATTATAGTCATCCATTAGTCTCGTGAGACCATGGATTTGTGCCTTGGAAGGTTTCCAAGGCGCAGGCCTGGGCAGGGTTGTAAGGGAGACCGGCAGTTGCCCAAGCCACAAGCCTTCCCCTCTCCACGCCACCGATGTTGTCCAAGGGAAGGGCACTAAGACCCATGCAGCTTGGCACCAGTGTCGTCGCACAGAAATGTGTTAAGTGCCTTGCTCAAGGACACAACACGCTGCCTCAGCTGAGGCTCAAACCCGTGACCTTCAGATCACTAGACCGATGCCTTATCCACTAGGCCATGCGTCAACACAAAGAAATTCAATAATAATTAATAAATAAACAATCCGGAGAACATAAGATGTAAAGGCCTTGAAAGTGAGTCCATAGGCTGCAGAATTAGTTCAGTGTGGAGGTGAGTAAACCATTCAAGTGGTTCACACTGGTTCAGGAGTCTGATGGTTGAAGGATGGTAGCATAGTGGCATCCATATGATTGCCCCTATACTCATTGTTTTCTGTGACCAAGAGTGTATAAATTAAGACTGAACAAGAGCGATACCAACAAAACTACTGAGAGTTCCACATGAGGAAAGGTTTCAGTGAATAATTGACTACATTGTTCCATGCATTAAATTAACCTCTGCATGGAACCTATAAAATGTAATTACAAGATGAACTGTAGAAATGTCTCAATTACAAAAAGTGACAAAAGAACATTAAAATTTCATGAAATCAAACCGACTTTCTGACAGACCAGTTTGCACACTAGTGATAGAAAAGCAGCATTTACTTAAGGAAAATTAGGAAATAAATAGTTGTCCAGTGTATGTAGAACAAAACATAAACATGCTGGAAATCTGAAATACAACTAAAAATGGTGGAAAACCAGACAGTTACTTTGAAGAACTTACAAAATTGGGAAATGAATGAGCAATAGGAATTGTTTAAACAGAATAAACTCAAGGATAGAGAAAGGGAAAAGTAGAATTGATCACATTCTTACAAGTATTTCTGAAAGCTGATTAGAATTTAAATAATACTTGACCTATTGATTATACTGAAATTCCTCTCAAGCAAATTTATTTTAAAACTAGTTCATGTTGAGTCTATGAATCAATTCACTAAACTTTGATCTCATTTCATCTGAAGGCCCATATTCCAATAATTGATCGGATAAAAATGCTTTATGATATGATGAATTTGCACTGCATATGGTTAAAAAAGTACTGAAGAATCAAGCAAAACCCTTTGAGAAAACAATTCTATGACACAAATAGATAACACATATCATAGTCAGATTGGGTATTTTTTTTTACCGTCATCCTATTCACTCCAAGATATGTTTACAGCCAATGAACCCCCAATGCTTGGAGTTTAGTGATATACCTGCATTCCTCCATGATCTTATGAGCTTTTTAATTGCACATCAGTATGAATCTCATTTACTGCCAATTCTCTTTACTTCAAGTTTATTTCAATTTTTCATGCCACATCTGAATTGATAATTTCCTTTGTTGACTTAATGATTTCATATTCTTTTCCATTTAGAGATATAGCATAGTAACATGCCCTTCTAGCCCAACAAGCTCGCATTGCCCTATTACACGCACATGACCAATTAACCTAACATAATATGATAAGTTTTTATCTGCAGTTTGAGAAAGATAAGGGCAGATCAGAGGTGTCAGTGTTGCAGTTGAACAAAGGAGACAATGGAGCCATGAGGGAGGAGCTGGCCAAAGCTGACTGGACGGATATCCTAGCAGGAAAGAAAGTGGAACAGCAATGGCAGATATTCTTGGGAATAATGCACAAGGTGCAAAATCAGTTCATCCCCCGGAGAAGGAAGGATTCAAAGAGGGGAATGGGGCCACAGTGGTTGACAAAGGAAGTCAGAGATTGCATAGCTTTAAAAAAAAAGGAAGTATGACAGAGCTAAGGTGAGTGGGAGGACAGATGATTGGGAATTTTTTAAGGAACAACAGAACTTAACTAAAAAGGCAATACGGGGAGAAAAAAATGAGGTACAAACGCAAGCTAGCCAGGAATATAAAGGAGGATAGCAAAAGATTTTTTAGGTATGTGAAGAAAAAGAAAATAGTTAAGAACAATGTTGGGCCCTTGAAGAATGAATTGGGTTAAATTGTTATGGGAAACAGAAAAATGGCAAAAGAATTTAATAAGGACTTTAGATCTGTCTTCACTAGGGAAGACAAGCAATCTCCCAGATGTATGGATGGGCCAAGGACATAGGGTAACAGAGGAAATGAAACAGATTGACATTAGGAAGGAAACAGTGATGAGTAGACTGATAGGACTGAAGGCGGACAAATCCCCAGGTCCAGATGGTCTGCATCCTAGGGTACTAAAGGAGGTGGCCCTGGAAATTGCGGATGCATTAGTAATCATTTTCCAATGTTCCTTAGATTCATGATCAGTTCCTTGAGGACTGGAGAATGGCTAATGTTATCCCACTTTTTAAGAAAGGAGGGAGGGTGAAAACAGAGAACTAACATCCTGTCAGCCTAACATCAGTAGTGGGGAAGATGCTAGAGTCCATTATTAAAGATGAAATAGTGGCATATCTAGATAGCAGTGATAGGATTGGGCTGAGCCAGCATGGGTTTACCAAGGGCAAATCATCCTTGACTAATCCTTGGAGGTTTTCAAGGATGTAACCAGGAAGTTAGACAAGGGAGACCCAGTGGATGTAGTGTACCTCGATTTTCAGAAGGCATTTGATAAAGTCCCACATAGGAGATTGGTGGGTAAAATCAGAGCTCATAGCATTGGGGGGAAGATATTGACATGGGTAGAAAACTGGTTGGCAGATAGAAAGCAAAGGGTAACAGTGAATGGGTGTTTCTCGGAATGGCAGGTGGTGACTAGTGGGGTGCCACAGGGCTCGGTATTGACCACAGCTGTTTATGATTTACATCAACGATTTAGGTGAAGGCATTGAGAATAACATCAGCAAATTTGCTGATGATACTAAGCTGGGTGGCAGTGTGACATGTGATGAGGATGTTAGGAGAATTCATGGTGACTTGGATAGGCTGGGTGAGTGGGCAGATACTTGGTAGATGACGTTTAATGTGAATAAGTGTGAGGTTATCCACTTTGGGAGTAAGAACAGGAAGGCAGATTATTATCTGAACGGTGTAGAGTTAGGTAGGGAAGTAATACAAAGAGATCTAGGAGTCCTTGTTCATCAGTCACTGAAGGTGAATGAGCAAGTGCAGCAGGCAGTGAAGAAGGCTAATGAAATGTTGGCCTTTATTACAAAAGGAATTGAGTACAAGAGCAAGGAAATCCTTTTGCATTCGTACAGGGCCCTGGTGAGACCACACCTGGAGTATTGTGTACAGTTTTGGTCTCCAGGGTTAAGGAAGGACATCCTGGCTGTAGAGGAAGTGCAGCGTAGATTCACAAGGTTAATTCCTGGAATGTCCGGACTGTCTTACGCAGAGAGGTTAGAGAGACTGGGCTTGTACACGCTGGAATTAAGGAGATTGAGAGGGGATCTGATTGCAACATATAAGATTATTAAGGGATTGGACAAGATAGAGGCAGGAAATATGTTCCCGATGCTGGGAGACTCCAGTACCAGAGGGCATGGTTTGAGAATAAGGGTTAGGTCATTTAGGACAGAGTTAAGGAAAAACTTCTTCTCCCAGAGAGTTGTGGGGGTCTGGAATGCACTGCCTCAGAAGGCAGTGGAGGCCAATTCTCTGGATGCTTTCAAGAAGGAGCTGGATAGGTATCTTATGGATAGAGGGATCAAGGGGTATGGGGACAAGGCAAGAATCGGGTATTGATAGTAGATGATCAGCCATGATCTCAGAATGGCAGTGCAGGCTCGAAGGGCTGAATGGTCTACTTCTGCACCTATTGTCTATAACCCACTAACCCGTATGCTTTTGGAATGTGAGAGGAAACACACATAGTCAAGGGGAGAAGCTACAAACTCCTTACAGACAGCAACATGAATTGAATTCAGGTTGCTATTGCTGCAGTAGTGTTGCATTAATCTGTTTGCAAAAAATTGTAACTAGCTTCCCTGTATTTTTGTATTTGATTTAATTTTGTTTTTCCAAAAAATATTCAATTTGTTCAAACTGCTATGGAATTGGTTGGCTTGGCATTAACTGAAATATCATTTGCCAATGGGGCTGGTTTTCAATCACCAAAAAGCTAATGAATAATTATTCTACACTTATATGATGCCAAGACAATTCATTGGTGTGTATAGAATGGAGCCACGCACATGGAGCAAATGACTGGAAAGCCCATCGGTAGAAGAACCTGAAAGGAAGCCAAGTTAGGGAAAGGAAGGGTCATACTCTCCATCAGACCAAATGTGTCAGGACGTGCTAATCCTTTTGTATAAATAGCTGCCCACATAGTTTCATGAATACTCTTAGGAATTACAGTCCCTCTTATGAGTCCCGATCCTGATGCAGGGTTTCAGCCTGAAATGTTAATGATTGCTCTCTTCTTCCAACCCTCTCCCCACCAACCACCCGCCACAGGTGCTGCTGGAGCCACTGAGCTACATCAGCAGTTTGTTTTTTTTTGCTCCTCATGAAATATGAAAAGCCATCAGAAAAGACAAGACAAAGGCTTTGATTATAATTGCATGCAAGCCTCAGATGCAGTGTGTGGAGGCATTCCCAGAGGCAATGGAGAGTGGAAGGAACTAACTAGAAAAGCATTTACCTCTTGGATCCATCATTTCTTCCCTCAGTCAGCACCTTCTAGGCATCCAAGAAACCCAACCAGGGTTAATTTTTAATTGTTTAAATGAGGTTTGCACCATCAATATATTCAAGTGACTAGCCAGCATCCTCAGACAAAAGTAGCTTTCTGCTAATTCTATCCCACATTACTTTTGAGAAATTTAATTTTTTACCGTTGCATGCAACCCAATACTGCTAATGTTTCAAATATAACCCAAAGTTTTTATTAATAATAAATTCACAGCTTGGTAAATGAATTAATGTATTTTAACAAGTTATTATTCAAAACAAATATGCCCAATATTGTGCTGCAAAACTATTATAAAAATAACTAGCTAATATTCACTACCTTTGCATCACAGTCATATAAATAAAATATTAATTCCGATTGTCTCCCCATAAATACTGTCTGCCCTACTAAACATCCACAGCTTGTTTTCTTTTCATTTCAGTCTTCCAGCATCTGTGGTATTTTGCTTTTGTAAATAGACTGCATTTTTGAAATAATTCCTCTGGCTCGATAGTTTGCATCAGATTAATGTCGGTTAATTTTTCACTGTGTACAGTGCTTCTGGAATGTTTGGAATCAATCCTAGTCAGGAATATGGCCAATATTTTCTAACATCAAACAAAAAACATAGAACAATACAAGAGGAGGTGTGACAGTAAACTCCAGATCAGAGTGCCTAAGCAATCCAGTGCAGATACCCTTATACCAGAAATGAAGTTAGAGAATACACTCACATTCATATACATTACTATATGAATACATCACAAGCTCAGGAAAAGTAAACTTAACAAATTTGGCTCCTTTACTTCTACAAAAACAGTTGCAAAATGTTGAAGCTGGACATCTCCCACAGACATTCTAACAAATAGTAGTCAATAATTAGAAATGCCCTCAATTGAAACATATGAGATTTTGCAGATGCTGAAATCCAGCGTAACATACACAAGATGCTGGAGGAACTCAGCAATTCAGGCAGCATCTATGGAAAGGAATAAAGAGGCAATGTTTTGGACCAAGACGCTTCTTCATATTAGGAAGTTCAAATTTTGGTACCTGCCACAGATTCCCTTCTCCTTCCTAATCATTAGCGAACATTAAGTCCTTTAGGCTGGAAATCAGGCAACAATTCAAATTTAAAATGATTTACAGAAGTTTTCTTTCCTCAGTATTATTTAATTCTGGGCTTTAAACAGTTTGCTTCTGTGTGGTTTATCCTCTGTGCACCAATTCTCTAGTGAAAACAAAGTTAGAGGAAGTTTACTAGGACACTTACTTGATTGTCTATGCTGTCATTTAAAAAAACTCTAAATGGATACTATAAACATATTTAATGGTCCAGTTTAACTTGAATAATGAACAGAATGTACTCTGCTTCCAGAATTAATGCTTTTAGTTCAAGAGGTTTTTGGCTGCCTTTCCTTGCACCAAGGTACATCATATTAAGAGTTTTAACACCGGACAGAGGAGTAGAGCAAATACACACTTGTTGAGTATTATCACCACAGAGCACAGATTCTTGACCATATACATTGATACTATAAAAGTGAAGAAAATTATTTTAATCAGAATGTAATATATATTGAGGCTGCTTTTCTTACATTTAGCATCCAGAAAGGGGAATTTGCCTCACCCCTCATGAGCCCAGTGTTCTCATTTAAATAATTCCAGGGTTTTTTTTGCCAAGAGTCATAACTTTCTATATGAAAGATATGTTCCAGATATCTTCCACAATTTACCTGTTACTGATTTGAATCGAAGTCTTTAACCTGTTTCAGAAGTTTAATAACATTAATATTATTGATTACAAGCTTCCACATACAGAACTAGCCCATATACTTGATATAACTATCTTAGTTCCTTATCTGATTATAAAGTCCAAGTCTCTCCAACCTTTTCTGCTTATGTGGCTACTAAAGATCATATTATATATGGTCCTTGAATATTTTACAGCAGACATGTGAACAATACTCCAGAATTGCCCATCTGAATAACTTACTTCTGTTGTAAAGAATCAAATTTTCACTGAATAATTTATTAAAGAACAATGGATGATTTCAGTTCCCCTAAGCTTCAAATTTGGATCATCTACTGCTGAGAGAAAATATTTTTGTTCCTACACATTTCCAAAGCAATAACACAATAGAAATAGGTGGACATTTACAAAATGTTAGCATGTTTATTTGTCTTTTTAAAGTCATGAAAGAAACAAAACTTGCTTTGAGCAAGACAGAGCATTTGTCATTAAAGATCTTACAAAGCAAGGTGGGATGGGGGCTTATCTCCATGAATTACTGTGTGGCTGCAATGATCAGATAGGCAACTCTGTTCTCTGGGGAGATGGCAGGCAGGTGGTGTAGGGAGTGGGGTGAAATGATAATCTCTCCCCTCCCCTTAAAATTATAAGTGAGTAGTTTCAAGAGAGGATAACTGATTTGTTAAGACTTCTGCTAAATCTTCAGCAAGCTTTTATTTATTGAGATTTTGACAGGGTCTTTCTTCTAGTGACATGAAAAGGGAGAAGAACATAGGAAGTTAAGTAGACAGGTAAATGTAATGAGAGGAGGTTGATACGGATCCAGTTTAAACATATGACTTTTGTAAAAAAAACAAGTTGCAGGAAAGATATTAAAAATAATTATACAATATAGATTAATGCTACGTTCTTTTCTCTCAGGGTTCATTTGCTCTCATGCTCAAGTTCAACAATGATTCAGCAAGTTGGATACATATGTAGAGTCATAGAACTATACAGTATAGATACAGGCTCTTTGGCCCAACAAGTCAATGCTGACCATGGTGACAACACAGTTAGTCCCAATTTCCTGAAAACAGGAACTGGGACTAGCTTGGTGGGCACCATGTAACTCTCCAAACGCTTAAGTGATACTTTTGCTTCTACCTCAACCACTTCCTCTGGCAGGTCATTCGATATAATCACTATCATCTGCATGAAAACTTTGCCCCTTGGGCCTCTTAAATTTTTCCTCTCTCATCCTAAACCTCTACTCTCTAGTTGTTGACTAGACTGGTACCATCTACCTGACTGTACCTTTCTTAATTTTAAACATCTCTATTGGGTTCTTCCCTCATTCTCCTACATTTCAAGGAATAAAGATCTAGCCTGGCCAACCTCTCTCTATTATTCAGGCACACTAGTCCTGACAAATTATCTCATCCTTCTGCACCCTTTCCAGTTTACCCACATCTTTCTGAAAACAAGGTGACCAAAACTGTACACAGAACTCCAAGTGCAGACTCATCAATAATTTATACAATTGCAACATAATGTTCCAACTCTTTTACTCAATGCTCTGAATGATGGAGGTCCAATGTACTAAATGGCTTTTCCATCGCTCTATCTACCTGCAAAATACTTTCAATGAACCATCCACTTGGTGCCTCTGTTCCATTACACTCCCCAGCACCCTACCATTCATAGTATAATTCCTACAGTGGCTTGACTTTCCTAAATGCATCATTTCATATTTATCTATATTGAAATCTATCTGCCACTCTTTGACCCTCTTCCCTAGCTGAACAAGATCTCTTGTAAACTACAATAACCTTTTTCAATGTCAACACCACCTCCCAATTTGTGTCATCTGCAAAGTTATCAATCGAACCTTGTGCAGTTGCATCCAAATCATTTATACAAATAGCAAATACCAAGGGTCCCAACACCAACCCCTGTGGCACACTACTTGTTTATTTATGGATTGATTGAGATTCAGTGTGGAAAAGGCCCTTCCAGGTCTTCGAGCTGCACTGCCCAGTAACCCCTCCCCCACTTAATCACAGGACATTTTACAATGACCAATTAACTTACCAGTCAGTCTTTGGACTGTGGGAGGAAACTGTAGCACCCGGAGGAAACCCACGCTGTCACGGGGAGAACACACAGACTCCTTACAGACAATGGTGGAATTGAACCCAGGTCGCTGGGACTGTAAAGTGTTGCATTAACCACTGTGCTACTCAGCCGTCCCCAAGTTCCTTTCTACAGGCATTTAATCTGATTAACCACTAGCCCATTATCCTGTCACTGCACACACTTTAAACCACTGTTAAATTATAAATTAATGCTGGTATTTACGTATTTATATACATTCTGAACTTACTGCATCAAGCAAAAATTGAACCCAGGTCTCCCATGTCAGCTGAGAATTCTACCCCTGAACTATCAAAGATTAGATAAGATATGGTCTTCATTCTCAGAAACAACCTTTATCCACTCTCAACTTTATACCTCCAAGCTAATTTTGTTTCCACCTAACTAACTAGAGATTTATCCATCTTAATGCACTGTAAGATTGCAAATGCCTCCCGTTAATATGAACATCCTCCAAAATATCTCCAATGTTTTGCTCTTATCTTGAGGAACAAAACTTTCTCCTGAGTAAACACTGAGATGAAATATTTGTTAACAGTCCCATCCATATCCTGTGGCTCCCAACATAGGTAACCCTGCTGATCTCTGAGAGGACCTGCTCTTTCCCAATCCACACTTTCAATCTAGCTATCAAACCCATCTGGATTTTGCTTAACTTCACATGCCAGATCAATCCCAAACCTTCCATTTGCTCTCCAGATTTCATTCTTAAAAGTGTTCTTCATAGTCATCAAGGGATTTGCTTCCTCTCAACCTCCTAAACCCTTTGTATGCTTTCTCCTTCTTGACAAGAGTCCCAACATCTCTTATCAGCCACGGTTCTCTAAACTTGCCAGGTTTACCCTTCACACTAACAGGAACATAATGCTTGCCATCACACTCTTAAAAGCTTCCCACTTGCCATTCATTCCTTTTCCTTCGAACAGGCTCAGCCAATCGACTTCCGCAAGATCCTGTCTAATTCTCCCAAAACAGCCTGCTCCAGTTTAGACCCTAACCTTTGGACCTGATCTATTCTTTTCCAAATCTTAAAACTTATAGAATTACAGTCACTAGAGTCAAAGTACTCCCCTACTGCCATCTCTTTTATTTGCTCTGCCTTATTCCCCAAGAGGAGGTCCAGTATTGCATCCTCCTAATGACTTAGGAAACTTTCCTAGACTCATTTCACAAATCCCACCCTGTCCATTCTCAAGTGTGAACGATTTCTCTATACTCCTAATCTTTAGGTTCCCATTCTTTCTTTGGGAGCCTATAATAAAGCTCCACTCAAGTGACCCTCCTCTTCTCATTTGTAAGATCTACCCATGCAGTCTTATAATGTTATTCCATTAATGAAGCAATTATAAATGATGTGAATATCAGGTTATAACAGTACTAGGCTTGACTGAAATTTTGCTATTCCATTTAGTTAATGTGTAACTATTTAGCAGATATACTGTTAATGGGACATCAGTTGTTTTTTTTTTAAATTGGAATTGCCAAACCTTCAGTTTTTGAAGTGTAGCGATCAATATATTTTTCTCATATTCACCTGAAAGAGAAGGGGTGCACTTATCTATGAAAGTCTCCAGTTCTGCAAGTTCAGACGGAGAATGCCAGCAGATTATACAGTTTTTTTATGAGACCATTCCCAACTTGGCACGACACACCCTCAGTTTTCAGCCAAGGTCAGTGAACTCAGGAACGGCAGCAGAAACACAAGCACTTATATTTTTCTCTGGTAATCTCAAATGTCACAGTCAAACACAACAGCCCAATAAATGCCTCAATTGAGGCAAGTGCTTCAGCTCTTTTCCTGCTGTTTCACGCACTACATTTACTCACTGTCACTCATTTCTTTAACTTGTGCACTTACCAGAGGTAGCTTGCTGCCTGGAATGCTGGGGAAGTCATGGTGTTCAACATGGTATCCGACATTGAAGGTTACCCAGTTCAGAGGCCCGTAATACGAATAGGTCTCATGACCTTTAAGGAACATGTAATGCTCAGCAATAAAATGTCCGGAAATTGGATGTATACCCATGCACAGGAATGAGCCAGCTATCAGGTATACTATAGGCTTCAAGCCCCACAGGTAGTAGATGAGAAAGTCATATGCAAACTGCACCACAGCATTTAATACTTCCAGTCTTGTGATGGGTTTAGGGTTAACATAAAGAGGCCTAAGTGCATAAAAAAGTGGTTGGAGAATAAGCCAAATGATTTTGCGAATTGGAGTGCAAAAGAACCATCCCTCAATATCGGTTGGAATATCAACATCTAAGCCATTGCCTCCCAGGTATCGATGGTGATCTATGTGGTATTTCTTGAATGATGCAGAATAAGGCATTCCAATAGGGAGATTAGCAAATATTGCAAACAATCGATTCCATTTTGCTAGCTTATTGCCAAATGCAACATTGTGAGAAATATCATGGATGGCGAGGGTTAGCGAGTGATTGACAGCACCTCCAAAAGCATAAGCCCAGAAGATAATCCATTTCCAAGGCAAATCTTTCACAAAGTAGCAGGCAATGGTCTGTGTAAGAACCATTCCAAACACAATCCATTTCAGATTGGGGTCTGGTCCCATTAGTGACTTGATCTCAGGATACTTTGCTGTTGGCAAAAATTACAAAGAAATATTAGTGAGTTCAGCATGTAAAATAGAACTCACACTGTAATTACACATATGATAACAACAGCTGCTCCTGTCTTTAATGTAGTTACACTCTTAAAATTAAGCAAAGAAAATTTGACACTCAGTTACATTAGGTAACTCAGCTACATCATATACTCAATGAGAATAAATTTACCCAAATGACTTAAGACCACTGTGCATCTGTGTGTTGGACTTCCCAACCAATAGACTTCAGATAGTCAGGATGTACAACTGCTCCTCCCTCCCAATCATCCTCAACACAGGTGCTCCCACAGGCCATCAACGTCCTTTTACCCTTGCAGTTCCTTAACCCAACCCACAAGGATTCAACATTCTACATAAGAATATCACTACATGCAGATTTCATCCAGATCACACACAATTCTGACTTGTATTATCATCCATGGTCCTTTAACATCACTGGATCCGAAACTCATCACAAACAGGACCTTCAGTGGATTGTAATTCCTCAGTTCAAGGTAACAGCTCAGCACCACCAGCTTCTCCAGGGGGGGGATTAGGGACAGGTCGGTGATGACGCTGGCTCACAGCTCCTGAGACCTGTTTACCAAGTGTTTGTGCAAGTTGTACATCCTCCCTGTGACTGGTGGATTTCTCTCTGGTGAGGCAGCTTCCTCCCACATCTCAAAGGTACTAGTTGGCACCGAGAGCCAGATTCTAAAAATGAACATGTAACAAAAATGTCCCCGCAAATTCAACTTTACATGGGCAAGACAAAAAGGAAATTGGTAGAACTGCACTGAGAAATCTGCTCAACATCTGCCACCAAAACCATTTTATGGCTTTATTGCTTAGTAATTTATCTAAAAAAAACTCATGAGCTCAGGCTTAATCACACACACACTACAGTCCCTCAAAGCTTACCCAGAAAATCCAACAAATGTGACACTAGAACTAGAAGCCTCTATTACATTACATTGTTAGAATAAGGTGATTTTACTTATATATTTCTAATTAGTAACCACTTTCACAGTGAACAGTAGGGCCCTGGGGATGTTGTAGAACAGTGAGACTGAGGGGTATAAATATACAGTTAACATACAGGTTAATATACAGGTGATGTCACAGGTAGAAAGAGTTTTGAAGGCAGCATTTGGCATGTAGCCTTTATCAGGGACACTATTGCTATAGGAGATGGAATGTTACATTGTACAAAATGTTGGTGAGGTTGCATCTCGAATATTATGTACAACTGTGGTTATCTGGTTATAAGAAAGTCATTAAGCTGTTAAAAGAGCAATGAAAGTTTAGAAGACTTAAGTTCAGACTTACTCCTTCCAGCATAGAAGAAGGGAGACGTTATTAGAGGTGTATAAATCACAAGGGAATGCACAGTCTTCATCTCCAGGTAAAGGGTATCAAAAGCTAGAGGACATACAGTAGATTTGAAGTGAGAGGAAAAAGATTTAAATACGGACCTGAGAAACAACAGCCTCTGTGTGGAAAAGGTTATGTATATGGAAAAAGCTGCAAGAGAAAGGCAAAATATTTGTACAGATACTCAGGTAGGGAAGGTTTAGAGCAGGGGTGCCCAACCTTTCTGCCATGGAAAGTGACCATGAACCAAGGGGCCCATGGATCCCAGGCTGGGAAGCCCTGCTTTAGAATGACTTTATGGAAATCTTGGTTAGCATGAACAAGTTGGACTGTGGGCCTATTTCCATTCTGAAGAACTCCACAAATTCAGTTTTTCAAAACTCGTACACACTGAGTAATAATTAATATACAAATTACAGACTACAATGCACATCACTCACATAAATTGTTACAAATTTCAATTTCATTGTCCTTCCGTGTATGAACAATTGTCAAAAAATGATTGCATTTGAATGGCATAATTTCAGAGTAGTATCGACGTCTTATGCTGGGTATCAGGCACCATAGACAGGGAACATCACAAACTGATACTTTATTATATTAGCTAGATTGATTTTAGGACAAAACAGAGTCTCGACATATCTATTACAGCTTCCCTGCTCATAAGAAATTCCCCAGATCAATCATTACTGCAGTGATTTACCCTACCCCCACCCCACCCTGTTTAACCTTCATCCCTGTATGAAAACAGAGGTATCCCTGTGCCTCTGTCTTCATATTACTCAATTAGAAGAAATTGTGGCATCAAGTCCCGTCCCTTCGTTATTTCCAACAGCTTTTTGGGAGTTCCGTTAACACACAGACAGTGGTAATTATAAAAAATGGCAACTGACCACGACCTCCTCAAAAGCAATAAGGAATGGGAATAAATATTTGTCTTGCCAACAAGGATTGTTTTCCATGAAAGGTTAAAAATATATTGTTTGGACATATAGAGCACAGATGCAAAGGAAAGCAAGATTAATATTGGAAAAGCCACTCAGTGTACATTAGCAATGTGATACCAATCCCATATGTCACTGAGGTTTTTAATGACCAACCAAGGTAGGACTATTGCACAACTCTGGTGGGAAAGGTACGGGGATAGAAGATCATCAGGATGGTTGGCTACTCTAGGGATATAGAATAGATAAGGGTGTAGCTCTGAACAGGTAGCTTCACATGGCAGAAAGAAACACATCATTTGTGGCTTTGACAAGGCCAGTCAAATAGGATTGAAAAGCTGCACCCCCTCCAAAATAAAACAAATGCGATTATGATGAGATGTCTTACAAGATTTCTCCTAGGACATCCATTCACTCCACGTGACACCAAGAAAAAATTGGATTCAACAAAACTATGAAGCTAGACCACATCCTAATTGTAAACCCTGATGACTTACATGCAGGACAAATCTGATACAGCTAATCACTATACAAGTAGTCTACCCACTTCAAGGTTTGATGTGCTGTGCATTCAGAGATGCAGTCATTTGAGTTACTATTGCCTTCCTGTCAATTTGAACCAATCTGACCATTTTCCTCTGACCTTTCTCATTAACTGGGCATTTCTGCGCAAAGAACTGCTGCCCACTGAATGCTCCCTTTTTTTGGCACCATTTCCTGTAAACTCTAGAGACTGTTGTGCGTGAAAATCCCTGGATATCAACAGGTTGCTGAAATACGCAAACCACCCTGTCTAGCACCAACAATCATTCTGCGGTCAAAGTCACTTTGATCACATTTCTTCCTCAGTCTGAACAACAACTGAACCTCTTGACCATGTCAGTGTGCTTTTGTTCATTGTTGCTGCCATATGTTTGGTTGATTAGATATTTGCATTAACGAGCAGGGGTACAGGTGTACATTATAAAGAGGCCACTGATTGTAGGCTATCTCTGACGCTTCTTGAGTAGCTGAATGTCAGCCATCGTCTTGTATTGCTGATGAAGGAAACTCCTGCAACGCTGATGAAGGGGGAATTCCAGCAAATTTATCAGAAGATGTTGAAAGATTGTGTACAGTATTTTCCATTCGCAATGCTAAGTATCTTGTAGTGAACATCCACGCAGCAACATAATATTACAAGAGTTCTTCAGTGCAGTGTCACTGGCCTAACCATCTTTGGCTACATTATTGGCCTTCCTTCTATCCTTTATTAAGGTCAGAAAAGAGGACAATAATAAAATTGAAAGCTCCTTGGCAAATGAAGCCATTCATGCCTGTATTCAGCAAGACAAAATTCAGTAGGAGGGGACAGGTGCCAGTCAATGACCATCTCCAACACAAGAAAGTGTAACAACCTACGCTTAATATTCAATACCATTACCATCACTGCATCAGCTCCAAGTGCATCTTAGATGGGTGGTCACAGAAACACTACTGACCAGAAACTCAACAGGAGTTAACATTAACACTCAGGAACAGATCAGAGGGAGGGAGCAAGTTACTCATCCCAAGACCTTTCCACGAATTACAGGACAAATTAGAGTGCAATAAACTAAAAAGTCATTAAGAAGGTAAAGATGGATAATGGAAGTAAGCTAGCCAATAATATTACAGAGGGTACTGTTACGTATCCCGTAACTGGAGAACTTACCAGCAAAGATAGAGAGGTCACTATTTTCAAATGTTTTTATTTATAAAGGGGCATAAAAGTAAGGTTAATGCAAACATTCAGATAATGCACATCACCAATCTAAAGCGCGGGTATAGTCATAATCATCATTAAGAAGTAATCTCGGCTGTTGTCTAGGGGATAATATTTTTGTCCATTGGAAATATAAAGAGTCATTCAGAAGTCTTTCGAGGAATCGCTGGGTTTCACATATTTTAGAGGGATCGGTGAAAACGAAAAGAAAACTTGCCCGTGTCTTTATGACCACTCCGTTAAAATCAGGGGAGCGTTGGTTTCCCCGTTGTTAGTTCAAAGTCCTTCTCGGTAGTATCAGCCACCCGCTCCCCAGGCAAAGGGGTTAGGAGCGCACGTGGCATTGAGTGGCTTCCAGCTCTCCCGGGAGCGTTGAGCGAGAAAGTTCTTCTGGTGCGTCGCTAGGGTACTGCCTCCTGCAGTCCACTTTTATCTTTACTTGTCGAGTTGTATATGTCCATCAAAGTAGGGGGATGCAATCTCCACCCCCACATTGCCCGAAGGTGTCCATGTCCATGGCAGTTGTCACGCAGTAGGGACACACAGGTGCCTCTAAGAACAATGGCCAGAACCGTTGCAATGTCTCTCACTTCCGAGACCCGAATTAATAGCGATCTTGCGATTCTCCGGAAGGAGGGGGCTGCTCCCGCTCCTTCGGCCCCTCAGAGCTGTGGTACCTTCATAACAGTACCAAAAGTTTCTTCAAATATATAGAAGTATAAAAGAGAGGTGAGGGTGGATATCGGACTGCTGGAAAATGATGAAGGAGAGGTAGTAATGGGGGACAATGACATAGTGGATGAACTGAAAAAGTATTTTGCATCAGTCTTCACAATGGAAACACTAGTAATATGGTGGAAGTTCCAGGTGTCAGGAATCATGAAGTGTGTTAAGTTACCATAACTAGAGGGAAGGTGCTTGGGAAACTGAAAGGTCTAAAGGTGGATGGTATACACCCCAGAATTCTGAAAAAGGAGGGTGAAGAGATTGTGGATTAGTAATGAAATTTCAGGAATCACTAGATTCTAGAACGGTTCCGGAAGACAGGAAAATTGCAAATGTCACTCCACTCTTCAAGAAGGGAGAGAATCAGAAACTATAGGCCAGTTAATTGGACTTCAGTGGTTGGGAAGATGTTGGAGTCGATTATTAAGGATGAGGGCTCAGGGTACTTGGTGGCTCATGATAAAATGGGCTATAGACAGCATGGCTTCCTCAAATGAAAATCTTGCCTGACAGATTTGTTGGAATTCTTTGAAGAAATGATAAGGTGGATGTTGTGTACTTGGGTTTTCAGAAGGCCTTTGGCAAGGTGCCACACATGAGGCTGCCTGACAAGCTATGAGCTCACGACAAGCATGGTATTACAGAAAGATTCTAGTATGGATAAAACAGTGGCTGGCTGACAGGAGGCAAAGAGTGGGAATAAAGAGAGCCTTTTCTGATTGGCTGCCAGTGACTAGTGGTATTCCAACAGGGTCTGTGTTGAGGCCGATTCTCTTTACGTTATATGTCATTGATTTGGATGATGGAAATGATGGCTTTGTTGCAAAGTTTGCAGATGATATGAAGATGGGTGGAGGGGCAGGAAGTTTTGAGGAAGTAGAGAGGCTACAGAAACACTTAGACAGATTAGAAGAACGGGCAAAGAAATAGCAGATGGAATACAGTGTTGAGAAATGTATGGTCATGCACTTTGGTAGAAGAAATGAAAGGGCTGACTATTTTCTAAATGAAGTAAAAATACATAAAATCGAGCTGCAAAGGGACAGGAGTCCTTGTGCAGGATTCTCTATACAGTATGTTAATTTGCAGATTAAGTTTGTGGTGAGGAAGGCAAATGCAATGTTAGCACTCATTTCAAGAGGACTAAAATATAAAAGCAAGGATGTAATGTTGAGATTTTATAAAGCACTGGTGAGGCCTCACGGAGTACTGTGAGCAATTTTGGGCACCTTATCTTAGAAAGGATGTGCTGAGACTGGAGACAGTTCAAAGGAGGTTCACAAATATAATTCCAGGATTGAATGGCTTGTCATATGAAAAGTGTCTGATGGCCCTAGGCCTGTATTCACTGGAATTCAGACAAATGAGAGGAGACCTCATTGAAACCTATCAAATGGTGAAAGGCCTTAATAGAGTGGATGTGGAGCGGATGTTTCCTATGGTGGGAGAGTCTAAGACCAGAGGACACAGCCTCAGTATAGAGGAGTGTCCTTCTTGAATGGAGACAAGGAGGAATTTCTTTATCCAGAGAGTGGTTCCATCTGTGTCCATTTACATCTGTCCAGTCATAGTTTGCTTAATGAAAGTACAGGCACGGCCAGCTATAAATGAGAAATACACTTGCCCCATATTGGACTTTTAAGTCTTCATGGCTCAATGCCATATCAAACTGCAAAGAAGATGGCCACAAAATAAATCTCATGCTTGAATTCCTTGGCTAAAACAAAGATAAGCAATTAAAATTAGCAATCATTGAATTTGTACTGATATTGAAGCAGGAGATTTGATAAAAAAAATTCTCCACCCTCATTTAGTGAAACAGTCATGGTTGCTCCTCTTCATTATTTGGGTGAGCTTAGGTGGTTCTGGGATCTGGGATCATGGATGACTCCAAGCCAACAAATAAGCAAATGGAAACAAGCTCAGTAGCAGGTTCAAAGCACAGCCAAACATCTAACAGCTGTGCCTAGTGTGGTTTAAGCTGTACAGGTGGCTGAGGAATGAGTAATTGAGCTATGCTGATGATAGGCGAAAAAAAAATGTCTTCCATTTTCCCAGTAGTAAATTGACTGACAATACAACTTGTCCATAACATGTTCCTTTACAGCAGGGGATCCCAACTTGGGGTCCATAAACCCCTCAGTAAAAAGGTTGGGAACCCCAGCTTTAGAGCTTGGAATTGGCTATATAGTGATAAGAGGTAGACCCACAAATCAAAAGCATACATAGGGATGCTGACTTTGTGGAATTTGTCAAAGGACAGAAAATAGAGGTAAAAAAGGGAAAGACCTTTGACTTTGAAGGTATAAGTACCAAAGCAAATAGGTGGCCAGTTTAAGACATCCATTAGTCATATTCAGATACAAAAGGAGAGAACAAGATTTTAAGAGATGGTGTTTACTAAGGAAACTAACAAAAATGTAGAGCTAGCAATAAAATATCTTTATTGAAGGAGGCCAACACTTAACAGTGGAAGCTGGCCCAACATACTGTACGTCCCAGATTTATTGCAATGCTTTCCCTTTAACCATTGCAATCACCTATGCGCATTATCCAAATTAAAATTACTTAACCTCAGTGTTCTCAACTAGAAAACTCAGCAATAATTAATATCTCAAGTATCCAATCCAGGTCTGGACAGTTCTAGCTGATCACTACTGTAGAGACGCTTTCTACACACTGCTCTCGATGGTTACCTTGTCATAATTGTTTCCATAACTAAAATTACTTCATAGTTTTCTAAATATCAACTGCTAACATTAAACTTATTACAGGTAAACAAAATTTAATAACTACTACAGTAGTGACATTTTGGGTAACAGCACAGTTAACACCATGAACTCAATCCCCACAATTTCTACTTTGGTGTTTCTCAACAGTTTTGCATTGCATCCTCTTGAACCGAGACTTCTTATTTATCCTGGACATTTCCTCTTTCTGGGTGCAGGTGTAAAAAAAATTAGCTCTTCGTGTAAACTCTTACAAACTCATCATCTGCACAACACTCAATTGAAATCACCTCACCACGGCAGCCTGCATCAGTTCCCTGACACTTATCTGTATATTAGAGACATAGAGCATGGAAAAAGACCCCTTAGGCCAGACACTTCAAGTGCTTATTGAGATATTATGAATACCTGCCTGCGTCATTTTAAGGATAGTGCCTTTCAGATTGCAATCACCCACTGGGTGAAAATTCTACCCCCCCCTCCCACTCCCAGAACTACTCTAATCACTAACACCTAACTATAACATTTTAAACAACTGTTACGGGGAAAGTTTCTCACAATCCACCATATCTACATCTCTCATAATTTTGTAGTCCTCCATTCAGACCCCTCCACACCAAGCTCAACAAACGCTGACTTTCTAGTTTCTCCTCATAACTGAAGCACTCCATACCTGGCAACATTCTAGTGAACCTCCTCTGCTCCCTCTCCTGTGCAATTATGTCCTTCCTATACTGTGGTGACAAGGAATGAACACAGTACTGTAGCTAAAGCCTCAGCAAAAGTTGTACTGCAGCTTCCATACTCATATTCCTGTCCCTGCTAATGAAGGCCAACATCCCAGATTCGAGTGATGATACAGTTGTTATCTGTAGTTTCATGAACCAACATTCTCATTATGTTTGAACAGATTATGCACATTTTCTCTGTCTTGCTGGGTATTCAAAAATACCCAAGCCACTTAAAATGACCGTCTGGACTTGAATGCCCACAACTGAATGTTCTTCACTCTTGAACATATTATTCTGATCTAAATTTCTGACCTACTTGTTACTATATAAATTTACTTTATAACCTCTTGGTTGACTTTGCAGATGACACCATGCTGTAACAGTTACAACTATTGACTCATGCTCGATACCAACCCTGGATAAGGCCTGTGTAGAGTTTGCACATTTTCCCAGCCTTTCTGCTGGGTGCTCTTGTCTTCTATCATATCCCAAAGTCGGTAGGTTAAGTGACTACAGTAGCTTAACTGGTTAGGCACAACTGAGGAAAGTTACAGAACTGCAGGGAGAATGGAGCTGATGGATTGCTTATCTGGGGGTCAGCATGAACCCAGGGAGTTGAATTGTTTCATTTAATATTGTGACAGGTAATTCTTTCAGGAAAAGACATCTTCTTTCCTCCTATCTAGCTGTCATCAAATTCCAGTATTTGTTTTAGTTAGTTACTTAGTGTGAAAGAGACATGTGCTTGACCCTTGCTGACAAAAGCCCCATGGCCAGTAGTGCTAGTTCATCACTTAAACATGCTCTTAATATCCCCTTTACATCATAGATGAGATGTTCTTTGTTGCTGTTGCCTACTTTCCCTGCAAGCTTAGTTCCTGTATGTCACATTCCCATTCACTACTCCCTGATTTCAGAACACAATAGTGAATGGGAAGCTCAATTGCTTGATTTTTTTCTCAAACTATTAGCATAAAGACCTTGCATTAACCCAACTTCTGGGGTAACTAGTTCAAGTAAAGTCAAGATGTGTTTGACCAACACACACAAAATGCTGGAGGAACTCAGCAGGCCAAGCAGCATCTAGGAAAAGAGTACAGATGATGTTTTGGGTCAAAACCTTCAGTGTGGCTGGAGAAAGAAAGCTAGGGAGTAGATTTAAAAGGTGGGGGGAGGGAAAAGATTAACACAAGGTGTCAAGTGAAACCTGGAGGGGGAAAGATAAAGTAAAGAGCTGGGAAGTTGATTGGTGAAAGAGACAGAAGCCCATGGAAGAAAGAAAAGGGGAGAGGGACCCCCATAACCTATAAACAGCCCATCTCTACCTCTAGTGCTTAAATGATTCTCGAAACTTACAGTGCTAAGTACCATACAGAACATTTGGTCAAAAAACATTTAGTTAAGATGAACATTTGGTTAAAAGTTTGAGAGTGCCATGGTTTTCAAGGGATATTGGAAACTTGGTTCGGAAAAAGAGGGAGATCTACAATAAATATAGGCAGCATGGAGTAAATGAGGTGCTCAAGGAATATAAAGAATGTAAAAAGAATCTTAAGAAAGAAATTAGAAAAGCTAAAAGAAGATATGAGGTTGCTTTGGCAAGTAAGGTGAAAATAAATCCAAAGGGTTTCTACAGTTATATTAATAGCAAAAGGATAGCGAGGGATAAAATTGGCCACTTAGAGAATCAGAGTGGACAGCTATGTGTGGAGCCGAAGGAGATGGGGGAGATTTTGAACAATTTCTTTTCTTCGGTATTCACTAAGGAGAAGGATATTGAATTGTGTAAGGTAAGGGAAACAAGTAGGGAAGTTATGGAAACTATGACAATTAAAGAGGAGGAAGTGCTGGCGCTTTTAGGAATATAAAAGTGGATAAGTCTCTGGGTCCTGACAGAATATTCCCTCAGACCTTGAGGGAAGTTGGTGTAGAAATAGCAGGGGCTCTGACAGGAATATTTCAAATGTCATTAGAAACGGGGATGGTGCCGGAGGACTGGCGTATTGCTCATGTGGTTCCATTGTTTAAAAAGGGTCTAAGAGTAAACCTAGCAATTATAGGCCTGTCAGTTTGATGACAGTGGTGGGTAAATTAATGGAAAGTATTCTTAGAGATGGTATATATAATTATCTGGATAGACATGGTCTGATTAGGAATAGTCAGCATGGATTTGTGCGTGGAAGGTCATGTTTGACAAATCTTATTGAATTCTTTGAAGAGGTTACGAGGAAAGTTGATGAGTGTAAAGCAGTGGATGTTGTCTATATGGACTTCAGTAAGGCCTCTGACAAGGTTCCGCACAGAAGGTTAGTTAGGAAGGTTCAATCGTTAGGTATTAATATTGCAGTAGTAAAATGGATTCAACAGTGGCTGGATGGGAGATGCCAGAGAGTAGTGATGGATAACTGTTTGTCAGGTTGGAGGCTGGTGACTAATGGTCTGTATTGGGTCCAATGTTGTTTGTCATATACATTAATGATCTGGATGATGGGATGGTAAATTGGATTAGTAAGTATGCAGATGATACTAAGGTAGGAGGCATTATGGATAATGAAGTAGGTTTTCAAAGCTTGCAGAGAGATTTAGGCCAGTTAGAAGAGTGGGCTAAATGATGGCAGATGGAGTTTAATGCTGATAAGTGTGAGGTGCTACATTTTGGTAGGACTAATCAAAATAGGACATACATGGTAAATGGTAGGGCATTGAGGAATGCAGTAGAACAGAGTGATCTAGGAATAATGGTGCATAGTTCCCTGAAGGTGGAATCTCATGTGGATAGGGTGGTGAAGAAAGCTTTTGGTATGCTGGTCTTTATAAATCAGAGCATTGAGTATAGGAGTTGGGATGGAATGTTAAAATTATACAAGGCATTGGTAAGGCCGAATTTGGAGTATTGTGTACAGTTCTGGTCACCGAATTATAGGAAAGATATCAACAAAATAGAGAGAGTACAGAGAATATTTACTAGAATGTTACCTGGGTTTCAGCACCTAAGTTACAGGGAAAGGTTGAACAAGTTAGGTCTTTATTCTTTGGAGCGTAGAAGGTGGAGGGGGGGACTTGATAGAGGTATTTAAAATAATGAGGGGGATAGATCGCGTTGACGTGGATAGGCTTTTTCCATTGAGAGTAGGGGAGATTCAAACAAGAGGACATGATTTGAGAGTTAGGGGTCAAAAGTTTAAGGGTAACATGAGGGGGAATTTCTTTACTCAGAGAGTGGTAGCTGTGTGGAATGAGCTTCCAGTAGAAGTGGTAGAGGCAGGTTCTGTATTGTCATTTAAAGTAAAATTGGATAGGTATATGGACAGGAAAGGAATGGAGGGTTATGGGCTGAGTGCGGGCCAGTGGGACTAGGTGAGTGTAAGCGTCAGCATGGACTAGAAGGGCCGAGATGGCCTGTTTCCGTGAGGTAATTGGTATATGGTTAGAATAGAACAAGAGACCAGCACTTCCTCTGCTCTGTTCTTTAATTTTGCCCTTGCTGTACAGTAAAGCATTGTGTGCATTACTGATTAGTGTCTGACTAATGTCAATTTGTTGATTAATGCACTACTAGAACAGGTTGCAGGTCGTCATTCCTGTTCTCTACTTCTATCTAGTTCAATTCCAACTAAAATAAAGACTTGTATTTATATAGTAACTTTTGTACCCAATAGCATACTTTATATCTACTTGAAAAGGCAATCAAAGGCTTCAGTTTAATAATTGGCTTGAAAGAGAGCATCTTTGAACCCTTGATTTTTGTGTTGCTTTGGAGTGAGATTCAAACCTACCCATTTTCCAATCTTCAAGCTGTACTGTACAGTATTAGTAAGACCATAAAATACAGGAGCAGAATTAGACCATTTGGCCAATTGAGTCTGCCTTGCCATTTCATCATGGCTGATCCAATTTTCCTCTCAGCCTCAATCTCCTGCCTTCTCCCCATATCCCTTCATGCCCTGACCAATCAAGAATCTATCGTCCTCTGCCTTAAATAAAGACTTGGCCTCCACAGCTGCCTGTGGCAACGAATTCCACAGATTCACTGCTGTCTGGCTAAAGAAATTCCTCCTCATTTCTGTTCTAAAAGGATGCCCCTCTATTCTGAGGCTGTATCCTCTAGTCTTAGACTCTGCAACTATAGGAAACATCCACTCTATCAAGGCCTTTCATCATTTGATAGGTTTCAATGAGGTCACTCATCATTCTTCTGAATTTCTAGTGAATACAGGCCCAAAGCCATCAAACACTCTTCATATCCTGGAATCATTCAATCCTGAAATCAATTCTGTGAATGTCCTTTGACCCCTCCCCAATTTCAGCACATCCTTTCAAAGATAAGGGCTCAAAACTGCTTACAGTAGTCCAGGTGAGGCTTCATTAGTGCTTTATGAAGTCTCAACATTACATCCTTTCTTTTATAACCTAGTCCTCTTTTCCATCCTTGTGTTTATATTCTAGTCCTCTAATCTTTAGTTGAACAGTTAATATTCATCTAAAAATTAGAATCAATTATAGTATATACCACAGAAGACAACCATTCAGCACTGTATGTTCTGATGAGTCGCTGCAGCACATCCTCAGAGTTCAAAGCTCAAAGTAAATTTATTATCGGAGTATATATATGTTACCATATTCTACCTTGAGATTCATTTCCTTGCAGACATTTACAGGAAAAATACACAGGAATTTTATGAACTATACATAAACAAAGGCCAACAAATAGCCACTGTGCAAAAGCCAAACTGCATATAAAAATATTACTGAGAACACGAGTTGTAAAGAGCCCATGAAGGTGTCAGAAAGAGGTTACCCGCGGTGGTTCAGGACCTTGTGCCTGGTGGTGTGGGACCCAAGGATTCTGTGCCTGCTGCCTGATGGTAGTAGCAAGAATAGAGCATGGCCAGGATAGAGTTCTTTTGATGATGGATGCAGCTTTCCTGTATCAGTGCTCCATATACATGTATTCAATGGTCGGGAGCACTTTGCCTTTGATAGACTGGACTATATCTACCACTTTCTGTAGCCTTAACCGCCCCTGGGCATGCTTGTTTCTGTACCAGGCCATGATGATCACATGCCAAATCTACACAAACTTCTAAGGGAGAGGCATTGCCCTGTGATGTCACTAATGTGCTGGTCCTTGGACAGACCCTCTGGTATATTAATGCCAAGGAATTTAAAGCTACTTACCCTCTCCACTTTTGTTTCCCTGTGCAATTCTGTAGATTGTACAAGCTGCTGCTGCTGTGTTTTGGTGTTGGAATGACTGAATAGTTATGGATAGGGTTCCTATAAAGTTTGATACTATATCCTGTATGGTGTCAAGCTTCTTGAGTGTTGTTAAAGGTGCACATGTCTAGGCAAGTGAAGAGTATTCCATCACACGCCTGACAGCCCTGTAGACAGCAAACAGCAATTGGGAATTAGGAGACTCCCAAGCTCTGACCTGCTCCTAAGCCACATTGTGTATATGGCTACTTCAGATCAGTTTCTGGTCAACTGTAACCCCCAACACTATAAAGTTGGGTATTCAGTGACAGAAATGACATTATATGCTGAATTTTATTTTGTTAGACATCGTTGTTGCCTGGCACATATGTTATTTTCCACCTATCAGCCCAGACCTGGATATTGCCCAAACATTCCCAGTCCTAAACCTACAACTGATGGAAGGTCATTGCTAAGCAACTGCAGAAGCTAGGGCCTAGGACACTGCTGAGGAACTGCTGTAGAGATGTCCTGCAGCTGAGGTGATTGACGTTCCGGTACTGCAACCATTCGCATTTGTACCAAGTACAATTCCAACTAGTGGAGGGCCTCACCCTCACAATTCCCATTGACTCCAAGTTAGCCAGGGCTCCTGGATGCCAAACTCAATCAAGTACTGCCTGATATAAAGGGTAGTTAATCTCACTTTGCCTCAGACATTAGGCACCTCCGTCCATGTTTAGGAGCTGAGTGACTTCGGTGGAATCCATTCTGAGTTCCTGTAAGCAGATAGTTGCTTGATGCACTTGGAGGTACAGCAAGCCAACTTTATGAGATTATACATCCTAATTCAGAGTTAACGGCAACAATAACTGTAAAATTTGGTGATATCTGTAAAGTCAATTTTACTGTTGTGTTTAAATAACTGTTCTCTATTATTGATAATTATTACTAAAGGGTCAATTATTTGTTCAATACTTGCTACAACTATTACTTTTTATAAGTTATTTAATTTGCACATAATTAAAATGAGAGCAGTATTGCTCTCGTTATAATAATATACAAACTAAATAATTTAAAAATTAATGTTTTTATTGATCTGGATTTGCTCACCAGCCACATGTTACTGGTTTTTTTTTATTAAAGGCCTTTTATAATTCATTGGACCAAATTAATTTTATTCATGCAGGTATTGTCAGAAATAGTTTTCAATGGTTACTCAAGTTACATGAACTGTTTAGGGAATCACTGGAGGGCAGCCACCTACTGACTGTCAGTGGATGTCATTAACACTTGGGAAATAACAGCAGCACACAAGCGTAAAAAGCCACCTCACACTGCTTTGTCCATTGCTATTCATTCTCAATCTCTAGTAATGCATTTAAGGAGTGGAGCACAGTAGCCAGTTTTGGCAGAAACCTGTTATAGTAATTGACAAATCTTAAAAAGAACCACAATTATGACACATCATGGCCTTGGGGCATCCAACCACTGCTTGAATTTTCTCAGCACGCTTATGCAATTCTTGTACATCAAAATTGTTATCACAGCAAGTGATGCTTGGATTAAAGAATTCTCACTTGTCCCATTGTGCTCTGGGCCCATAAACTTCTAATCTTTTTAACACCATCTTAAGATTTTGGAAATGTTCCACGTCATCCTCATTGGTAACAATGATGTCAACCAGGTCACACTGAGTGCCTGGACAGCCTCGTAGACCTGATCCATAGCTTTCTGCCAGAGTGCAGGTGCAGATGCTACTACAAGAACAAGTCTATTATGGTGATGAAACTCTTTGTTGAGTGTTGAGCAGTGAGAAAAACTTTGGACGCTTCTTTCATCTGCATCTATAGACAGGCCTCAGCTAAGTCCAGGTTGTTGAAGTGTTTTCCTGCAGAAAGGTTTGCAAAGATATCCTCTATCCTGGGTAGAGGGTATTGATCTACTTTCAGTACTAGGCTGATAGTGACCTTAAAGTCACCACAGATCCTGAAAGAAAACAACTTCTTTGTTACTGGGAATAATTACATAGTCCATGGGCTTCATTCAACTTTGAAAAGCATTCTTTCAGTTTCCATGCAACCTAGTTCACTGGCTACTTTATCACAGATGGTATAAGGAACCAAATGGGCCTTGTAAAACTTTGGTGTGGCATTTCCATTTAACACTATTTTACCCTTGATATGTGAATTTTCTAGTGCTATCTCCCTGAACACTGCTGTGGCATAATCCAGTACCTTTCTTAATTCATTTTCCATTCACACTTTGACAGGGGCTGTGGCATGCAAATAGTAGTTGAGTCACCAATCAAGTTGTAGTTGTCTCAGCCAATCATAGCACCAGAATGTTCTGTTTTACCACATACAAGTCCACTGTGCCTCATTGGTTGTTGTATTTCACTGTCATTCCCACAGGAGTGATCTGTTCTCCAGTGAGAGTTCTTAGTTGGGTATCTGCAGGTTTCAGTTCAGTATCTTTGAAATGCTGTTCAAATCCATTTTGTAGAGTGACTGGAACAGCAGAGCTGGTGTCCAATTGCATTTTAATTACTTTGTCATTCACTTGTAGTGTAAGCCAATTGCTTGTCTATTGTTAGTTTTCACATTGTAGATTTCAAGGATACCCAGTCCTGTGTCTTCCCTTCCAAAGAACATGTGTTGTGCTTGAACAGGTAGGTAGTCATCTTGGGTTTATTTATAATTTCCTTGTCACCACTGTTATGTTTTGTAACTCCAAACATAAAACTGATTGAAAATCAGTTGAGAATATTCATGTACCTTCTTCGTTTGGTTTTTACTTTAAGCGAGGTGCTTACATATTACACGGTACATGAAAACATATGCCATTTACATGCTTTGTACATACAACACAAAATGAATTGTATAAACAACAGTGCTTAATCAAATAGTATATTTACAATATTACTGTACTATTAAAATAAACAATAGAGAATACTCAAAAATAAGAGATTCGCTCCAAATTTAACTAAAGCTCAAATTTCACTGAATACCAAACTAATAGACCCTACATAGTTCCTACCCATTACCAAATTTCTCAAAACGTAAATTTTCAAGGCATTTGTATTTATCTATAAAAGTGTGCATATTATTAATTTGCTCTTGAAGAGATCGGCAATGAAAATTTAACAAATGATGTGATAGCATTGAATTGAAACAATGTCATAATTTAGTATTAAATATTAATTGTCATTGTCGCTGCAGACTGTCTAATGGGAAGGCCACACAGTGAAATGTTACACCAGTGTCACCCTTCCACCAACCCCCACCCTCATTTCTAACATTTTCCAGGAGGACCCGAAACATTGTTGAGAAATCCCACCACCCATCCCACAATCTCTTTGACCCACTGCCATCAGGAAGGAGGGACAGAAGCATCAGAACTAGGACTGCCAGACTGGGTAACAGGCTAAGGAACATCCTGTCACCACCAAGGCCTCATCACTAGGAGGGTGAGCTGTTTGCTATTTGCCCATGCTGCTCAATACATGCATTTTAAATCATATTTTATTAACTTGGGATTTGTGATTTTGTTTCATGTGCTGTGTATGGTTTGTGGATGCACCATGGTCCAGAGGAACATTATCTCATTTGGTTGTAGTCAGATGACAATAAACTCAAGATTTAAATTATGAAACTACCACCCAATCGTTTACTTTTTTCACATGGATGTCACAAATACTGACTATTTTGTATTTTGGAAGGAAAACTTTTAAGTGCATTTTTTTCTTAACAGTTGAACAAGGAATCTAAGGTCTGTAAATCATTCACAACATCAAATGGATACACATAAATAAATCCCCAATTTAAAACAAACAAGTTAATGATTACTGAAGGCAGATGAGAATAATGCTGACTTCTTAAACACCTCCACCTTCCCAGCAGTATTTAACCTACATCTTGGGAACATAAACCATTTTAAGTCACACACTTTTCAGGTGTGTACATACTATCCCAATCCTTTGTAACAGCTGAGTCAAAATCCTGGAATATAGCCTTACTAGATTGACTGGGAAATCATTAGCCCCGCATACAGAACACAGGTGCTCCATAAAACATACACGTTATCCAATGTGGGCACACAACGCAGTGAGCATTAACTACAATGGAATAAACACATGAATCAGTGCTTCACCTAGAAAGGCTGCTATTCCCCAATTTCACCCTGCTATATTCCCATAATCTTTTCCAATCTACCCCTAATCCCAAATGATCAATCCTTATTGAAAGCCTAAACCACTACATCTTCATTTATAAAATTCCAAGCCTGACAAGACAATCAATCTTCCTTCCATTGTATCCAACATAACTTTTACCACGATCGTTCAAACCAGATTTCAGACTATTTCTCCCATCTCCAGAGTTGCCAATCCACTTAGACCCTCATTCTGATCTCTCACCTATTCTCTTGCTAACTCCTATATGACATTGGCTACCCGAATATTTCCACACCACTCCCTTCTTAATTTGCAGCAGTCCACACCAACACTAATATTGTCATCAAGTCTGCCAAAAACAGAAGTGCTAGTATGCCGTGGCAAACTGACTTCTAACTCAAAAGTCAAACACCAGCTCTGACGTATTTTCATTTCTCCCTTTGGAACATGAGCCCAACACCAACACCCGCACATAAACACAACTCAAAAATGTAATCAATTTGCTGCCCGTTTTCACCCTGCTCTCATTTTCACACAACCCACCTCTGACTCTTGCCTTCCCTTTCTCCATAAGAGATAGCCTGATCAAAATAGATTAGCCCACAGATGTCCACAGCTATACTGACTATACTGTTTCCCACCATGCCCCCTATAAATGCATTGTTCCACTCTCCTAGTTTGATTGCCTTTGTTGTATTTGCTCTAACAAAGAGACTTTATACACAGGTATCTCTAAACTCACATCCCAACTGTGGTTTCCCTTCTACTATAACAGTCAGAGCCCTTGACCATATCTCAACTGTTTCCTGCACAGGTCCCATTCCACTGACTTCCCTATTCAATGGATCATCAGTTATCATTTCTGTCAGCTCCAAAAAGTCTCCTCTTCCAGAACCATCTTTTGTTTGACATCTACCATCATCAAGTTCTCAAGAGGCTGGTTAACTCCAACCTCCCAGACAATCTTGATGCACTGCAATTCACTTACTGCTGAACCAGGTCTATGACACATGCCATCTTCCTGAAGTATCTGGACAGTAAAGACACCTGTCAGAATATTGATTATTGACTACAGTTCTGCCTTCAATACCGTATCTCCAAGCAAACTCATCTTCAAAATTCTAGAAATTGGGAGTCAACAGCTTCCTCTGAAACTGGATTCTTGACTTCACTATCACTAAGGATAGGCAGAAACACCTATACCATGATTACCCTCAACATTAGTGCCACACAAGGCTGCATCTGCAGAATCCTACTCTAATCTGTGTACTCCCACAGCAGGAAGGACAAATTCTGCACTAACCCCATCTACAAGTTGGCAGCTGATACCACAGCAGAGGGCTTCATCTCAAATTATGATGAATCAGAGGATAGGTAACCCCTTTCCCTCCCTCTATTCCCTACTCTGACCTTTCACCTCTTCTTACCTACCTACCAATTCCCCTTGTGTTCCCTCCTCTTCCCCTTTCTCCAATGGTCCATTCTCCCCTCCAACCAGATTCCTCATTCTCCAGTCCTTGACTTTTCCTACCCACCTGGCTTCACCTATCACCTTCTGGCTAGTTTCCATCCCCTCCCCCAACGTTTTATTCTGGCACTTTCCCCCTTTCTTCTCAGCCCTGAAGAAGGATCACTGTCCAGGCAGCGACTGTTTATTCATTTCCATAGATGCAGCCTGACCTGCTGTGTTCCTCCAGCATTTTGTGTGTGTTGTATGAGTAAGAGCTAGCCCAGTGATATGATGTCATGATAGCCTTCCCCTCAACATTAGCAAAACAAATGAGCAGGTCATTGACTTCAGGAAGAGATGCCGTGCCCTTGCTCCTGTTTACATCAATGGTTAAGAAGTTAAGAGATTCAAAAGTTTCCTGGAGTGAACAACACCAATACCCTTTCCTAGTCGAACCACAACCAAGAAGGCTCACCAGGGCCTCTACTTCTTCAGGAGGTTAAAAGAATTTGCCTCAAAATTGGGAAAATAAATATTGACTCTCCCCAATATTTATCAATGCACCATAGAAAGCATTCTATTTGGATGCATCATAGCTTGGTGTGGCAGCTGTTGAATATGGACCACAAGGAACTGCAGAGAGTTGTAGACACAGCTCAGCTCATCATGGAAACAAGAATCCTCTTCGTGGACTCTGTCTATCTTTCTCACTGCCCCAGTACAGTAGCCAGCATAATCAAAGACCCCACCTTCCCCAGGCAGGCATTCTCCCTTCTCCCCTTCCCATCAGATAGAAGATAAAAAAGCATGAAAGCATGGGTCACCAGGCCCATGGCCAGCTTTAAGCCATTGAACAGTTCCCTCGTACAATAAAATGGAGTTTTGACCTCACAATCTACCTTATGTTACCTTCACTGTATTTTCTCTACAACTGTAATGCTCTATTCTGCACTGTTATTGTTTCACCTTGAACTACCTCAATGTACTGTTGTAATGAATGGTATGCAAGACACATTTTTCACTTTACGTATGGCAACTTAAATGATCAACCACCTTCACTTTCAGCATTTTAAGTCACGCTTTCCTCTTGAGATTCCCTGATCCACTTTTCCATCAACAACCACTCCTTACAATATTTCCAATGCAAACAGCTTGCTCTTCCACCCATTCCCACCAGACAGTTCAGGTGAAGCAGAGATTCACGTGTCCTTCATTCAGTTTCCTGAACTGCAGTCATAGTTCATTGTGTGGTCTCCTCCTGCTTTGTCCAGCACTTGCACCAAGTCTACAGAGAAACCCTGAGCTTCCACATTAATTCACCTGCCTGTACCCTTGAAATTGAAATGTCTCTGTTTATCAGAACTGGACATGCCCATTCTAAAACATATATCTGTAATATTGCTCAGGTTCTTAAAATGGTCTGATCTGCAAACTACATGCCACAGTCCTGCCATTCGCAACAAATTATGGCTGCTTTGTTTGCATTACCACCTTCTAACTGCCACCATTGACCCAAAGGCATTTACACCTCATATCCTGACGAAGGGTCTCGGCCCGAAATGTGGACAGTGCTTCTCCTTATAGATGCTGCCTGGCCTGCTGTGTTCCACCAGCATTTTGTGTGTGTTGTTTACACCTCATCTCCCCAGCTGGTGTTACCTATCTGGAAGATAGAGCTGTTGGGTTTTGGCGTAGTCACTACCTCCTCCCACAGATGCTGTCTGGCCTGCTGAGTTCTGCCAGTATTTTGTGTTTTTATAGATCTGTTCCCTTTGTTTTCTCCATCCTTCTCCAAAGGACTCAAAGGGAGAAGGCAGAAGAATGGTTTAATAAATCAACCATGATGGAATTGCAGAGCTGATTGGATAGCCTATTTCTGCTCCTATGTGGCACATGGTCTTCCCCACTTCGTTTGAATCGTTCCCAGTTCTGACAAAGGGCTGGTGCTCTGAAATGTTCATTTTGCTTCTCTTTTCCACCGATGCTGACTGACCTGTCAAGTATTTCCTGGTTTTTTCCAACTGAAAACATGGCCGTTAATGCCGGAGCGATTAAAACTTCGATGCTCGAGTAAACAGCAGAGTGCGAGCAAAGCGAATTGAAAGGACTGATGGGCCGCGTAGGAATCATCGGTCAAAAAGAATCCTTTAACTTAATTAGTTAAACTGAGCAACAGAGCAACTGAACAAAATCGAACCAGTCTTTAAGTACAAATTTAAAAATAATCAAACTTTTCAAACGTTGACGCAGGGAATAGACTTAAAATGGGGTCCTTTTAAGATGTTATTCTATTACATTTACGCATTAATGTAATAACGTTATGTATTAATATGAGAAGCATATCAAAGTGCTAAATGTAGGTTGTTGCAGGAACTCTTGGGTGCAACCTGAAAAAGTCACTATTTTCATAATGCTTCTTCATTTTCAATGTGGAATACGATAAATCCACTACTTGCACGCACTTAGATTTGCGACAGGTATCATGGAAATTTATTCAACAGTGAAGACAAAGTTTACTGCCGCACCTAAATGATCCTTGTCCAGCCCCACCCGAATGACCAAAAAGAAACAATCTTCACGATGTTATACAATTATCTTTCCAAACATGGTGTAATCATGTTTAGATTCCTTATAACTTTGGAATGAAAAGCGAGCGCAGATCTTTCAAAAGGCTAAATCTGCTACGGAATCGTACAATACTTATGTGTTTTTTTAATATATCGTGGGATAGGTCGGTCTGAACCACAAACCTTCGAAGTTTCAACCTTCGAACAATACCTTATTTAGCTCTTAACTTGATTCAAAAAGGTATTAGAAAATGTTTTCATGTTTAAAATGTGCACCTGGCATTTAATCACCAGCAAAGTGCACAGTGAAGTATTTCAAATGTTGAATACCCGGGATAATAAATGGGGAATTGAAAAGGGAACTGCATGAAGCGATTAATAGCGTGCAAGTACCTACCTGTCTGGTAAAAAAGTACAAGTCAATCGCTTTCCGAATCAGTTGCTATTAGCGTATTATATACACAGTCCATTATGCATTACAGGTGCTCAAAGAAAATTCTAGTCCCATTGTTGTACGTGGACTTAACCTTAACAAAAACTTCACCTTAACATATTTTACATCCGTAAAGAGAATTTGCAACTTCGTAAAAACCGGTCTTACAAATAATGCAAACTCTTTCAGAGCCAGTATAATTCGTGAAAATAGTCTGCAAAATGACAAATAGACTTCTCCATCAAAAACTATCTTCAGACAACTTTTATTTATATCTTTTCTTAGATGAAAGAGGATTGCTATACATACCTAACATTTCTTTCCTTCTCTGCGTATGAGGCTGATCGGTGTACACCCATTCAAAATCAACGCGCTTGGCTTTAATCCCCATGCTGTCGGATGCAGGCTACACCACCCTGCCGCCAGCGCACCTGTACCCCCTTTGCGCGCTGTCAGTTCATTCACTCGGTTTAAATCGGCCGCTGCAACCCCGGCGCCCGCCGCTAGGGGGCGTGCGGCTGGAAGCGGACCCATTGGCACAGGTCCAAGCAGGTGAGTAACAAAGAGAAGTTGCTGCAAAGCTTCAGCCCGCAGCCAGCTGCGGAGCCAAAATAATAAAAAACAAAATCAAGAATAAGGGACGTGTGCTGGAGAGGGACTGCCCTGGCTCAAAGCCCGGCCTGACTCGGGTCCGCAGAGGAAGGAATTTATTATAATGAGTGAAATGTGTTGGCACATGGCAACAAGGGCAAATCATGAAGGACAGGAAGTGGAATGAAGTCTCGCGGTAGTTGCTCGCAGCGCCCGAGCGGATGGTGGCTGCCGTTTTTTTTTGTGTCTTGCCAGGTTTTTTTTGGGTGCTGATCTTCTCTGGTGAATTGTTGCTGAGGAAAAAAATAAGCCGGAGGGCAGAGAAAGGTGCCCGGCGGGGGGAAATAGAGGAAAGGAAATAAAACATGGCATCGGGCGATACTTTGTATATCGCTGCGGACGGCTCGGAAATGCCGGCCGAAATCGTGGAGCTTCACGAGATCGAAGTGGAGACGATCCCGGTGGAAACGATTGAGACGACGGTGGTGGAGGGCGACGAGCACCAGCCCATGATCGCCCTGCAGCCGCTCAGCGACGACCCAAGCCAGGTCCACCAGGAGGTGATCCTAGTGCAGACGCGGGAAGAGGTAGTGGGGGATGACGCCGAGCTGCGGGCCGAAGACGGCTACGAGGATCAGATCCTGATCCCGGTGCCGTCGGCGGGGGCCGAGGAGGAATTCATCGAGCAGACGCTGGTGACAGCCGTCTCGGGCAAGAGCCGTATCAAGAAAGGGGCCGGCAAGAAGGCGACTAAGAAGAGTTATCTAAACGACGGGGGGCTGGACAGGACCGGCAGGAAATGGGAGCAGAAACAAGTGCAGATCAAGACCCTGGAGGGGGAATTCTCGGTCACGATGTGGGCTTCGGGTAAGTGGTGTCCGGAAGGTGTTTGACTCTGTAAGACGGGTATGGGGGGGGGGGGGGTGATCAGTGGACAGAGAAGGGCAGGAGCGAGCTTTCCCTTCGGCTCTAGGGCGTGTCCCGCCGTCGTGGGGAGGGGGAGGGGAAAGCGGAGCGGCTGAAAGGCGATTATTTCGGTGTTTTTTGCGGCTCGATGGGAGCTCGAGCGGTTCGACAATGTTTTTGTTTTGAAGGGAAGCCATGTTTCCCCAGGTTATGGGCGCCGCCATGTCAGTATGGCCGCCCGAAAACATGGCTTCCCGGTCGGGGAAGATGGCGGCTGAAGATGGCGGGCGGAGCGGCAGCGAGCGCGCTGCTCCTCCTCAGGCCTTGGGCGCCTCTGACCGGTAGGCTCTCGCTCCTGCTAGGCCCCGTGGCGCAGCTCTACTTTCGGCAGCCGTGCAACCTAGCCTGCTGAGTGGACACGTTAGCGAATGGGAGCGGGCGAAGGCGGGACTTGGAGATTGATGGCCCCTCACGGCCGTTGGTGGCCTTGGCGCCGGCCGAGGGCGCTTCCTGAACCAGCCAATCAGCTGGCGGAGGGGGCGGGAGTTCGGCAGCAAGTTTGGTGGAGCGGCTGCCGAGGGGCGTTGATCCTGGGAGGTCGGCAGCCGCTGCAGCGCTCCGTCTTCGTCGACTCACTGTTGGTCATTTCTGCTCCCGTCTCTCCGCCTCTGCGATAGATTGTGGAAAACCAAGTTCGTCATCTTTGTGTGTGTGATTTTAAAAAGGTTCATTGTGAAGTCTGGGCGTAGTGGAAGTCGGGCGATGCTTTCTCTTCTCCCCCCCCCCCGTGGTGGTGGTTGTTAGGTTTTAATTTAAAAACCTTTTTCTTTCATCCAAATTAAAAGGAAAACAACACGATGTTCAAGGGGTCTTAAATCTCTGGTCCCGTCCCCCCTCCTAACATTTTGCTGCCTGTGGATCGGATTGTCTTATTCAGGGTTAGAATTGAGGTCATTAGTCCCATGAGGTCTGAATAGTAAGGGAATTGTGACAAGCTAAATCTTAAGTTTGCGGAGTCCTTAGTTGAAGCTTCACAGTAGCGTGTTCAAATAAGTATCGATAATGGTGTAAGACAAAAGTTAATAGCTCAGACATTTGTAAAAAAAAAATGAATATTTGTGTGTGCAAAGGCCATTTTGGAGCGTAAAGATGAACGTTAAAATACTTTTCGTGAACCATTTTTATCCTCTGCAAAGTAAACAGTGGCAGTAAAAATAGTTTTTCATTTCTCATGCCCTTGCTGTCTTCATCCTCTTAGGTACTGATAGTTGTTGGGAAGGGAAGAAAAACCTTTTGGTTAAAGTAATGAATGTAAATTGTTAGAATCATGCCCGAAGAAATACAGCAATCCAGTCAAATCTTTGTGTGTGCATTGAATTAATGGATAATTTTGGCTTTTGCCTGTCAATTTTAAGTAAAAACGTTAGTTACTAAATATCCATAGATCCGTTGCGTGTTTATGTTTGGATAATTTTGTTCCAATGTGACAAGTTTCAGGTGATGGGAGTTCTTTGTACTTCGTGAAAATAAAGATGTTAATGCTATTTTCTTTATTTAAAATTTTAACCTGGTATTCAATGTCCTGGCACATTTGAAATTAGATGTTAAAATTCTGGCATTGCCTGCTGATATTGTTTACTATGTTATCAACATCATCGATGGTTTGAGTAGGATAGATCAGCACAAAGTCGTGTTAGCATAAATCCTAATAATAGCATATAAGTTCAAAGGTAGGAAAACTCAGGAAGTTGAGTTCTATGTTGTATGGTTAAACGTGAGGATCCAATTTGCACTATTTAGAAAAACTTCTATAGAAATGCAATAGTGACTTTAAAAATCAGTTTTGAGTAGAGATGGGAGGAGCCAAGGTGGGTTAATGTACGAGCTGCAAGTGAGCGAGCTTAATTTGTTATTTCTTTGTGGAATCGAATATGAACAGATGACTGCCCTTGTTCTGTCTTTATAATAACTGATTGCTGCCAGCATATGATAATTATTAGGCAGCTGTTCTTTTCGTATGTAATCTAAATAAGCAAAATGTTAATGCAAAGAAAATTTTGAAGGGTTAAGGCATTGTGCTATTTTCAATGTACTGATTTTAGTTTTATGAAATTGGTTACTGTGGAAAAAGTAGTTGCTTTTTGCATCTAAATTTAAGGATTCTACAGCCAATCCTATCAAAGTGGTCTTTGCGTATGTTTTAATTACATTCATTTGATTTTCTTCTCAGTTGGAGCTATAATTTGCATTTTAAGAGCATAGACCGTCACTGCACAATACAGGCCTTTGGCCCACAATGTTTAACACAATCTAGTCCTCACTTGCATTGTTTGGACGTCCATGTACTTATCTAGAAGAGTTTCCTAAATATCCCTAAAATGTGTCTGCCAGCACCCTAGGCAAGGAGTTCCACGCACCCACCACTCTGTCTGTATTTTTTCCCCATCCCTGTGGTTTTCAACTAGCTGTTAATCTGTAGCTAGTTACAGTGAGATTAAAAGAATCACATGAATGTCACTTTCTCCATTTCTTGCTGCATGTTTATCCAGCATCATGTGATTGGCTTGAATTGTGCTTTGGCTTACACCCTGCAACCTTACTTGCCTTTTGTAGGGCCATGGATCAACAAGCTACTGCTATCCTTAGAAGCAGGGTGGGCCATGGGTGATAGATCTAGAGGCTCTGACAGACAGACATACTTTATTGATCCAGAAGGGAATTGACCCTGAAGCCCTCTGGTTTTTTTCACACCTCATTGATGTCAGCAGTAACTTGGAGTGTACTGTAGAACAGAGGTGCCAAGGAGGGTCAGGCCCCCATTCCATTTGTGGGCATTCAGTACATCAGTTGGGATGCTATGCTGCTGCTTCTAGTACCTACACTTGTACTCTCATACAGTGGGAAAGGTACATGATTAAGCTGGAGAGGATGCAGGCAAGATTAACAAGAATGTTTATGGTACTTGTGGCTTGAGTTACAAAGAGAGATTGGGTAGGCTGGGGTTATTTTCTCTAGAGCAAAGGATGCTGAAGGGAGACCTTACAGATAATCTATAAAATGAGGACAAATACATTTGTTGCCCAGTCATTTTCCCAGGACAGGGCAGTTTAAAACTACAGGGCATAGGTTTGGAATTAAGGGGAAAAATTAATAAGTGACGTGAAGAGTAGCTTTTTCACACAAGATTGTGTGTATGGAATTACTTTAGTCAGAGGGTGGTAAATCTGTGGAATTTGTTGCCAGGAGTGGCTGTGAAGGCCAAGTCTTTGGGTGCATTTAAGACTGAGTTAGGTTCTTGATTAACCAGGGTATCAGAGGTATGGGGAGAAGGTGGGGGTGGGGTTAACTGAGAATTGGATTCTCCCATATTGAATGGTGCAGCAGATGGGCTGAATGGCCTACTTCTGCTCCTGTATCTTATGGTCTTAAAGGGCTGCCAGAGAAAGTGATAGAGGTAGGTACAATTACAACATTAAAGATGTGGACAGCTGCATCAGCTAATTGTTTGATATGGACCAGATGCAGGCAAATGGGACTAGTTGAGGCGTGAACTCTTGAAGGATGGATGAATTGGGTCAAAAGGCCGATTTATCTGCTGAATACAGCTTTAATTTCCTAAATGTGTTTTAAAATGCACCCAGACCCAACTTAACACTGAGGATGTGGAACGCAATGTAAATCAGTGGTATGTAGGGTCATTATAACATTACATAAATGGACGTGTGACAAAAACATTAAACTTGAGATGTATGACATTATTTCATGTATACTCAGTAATTCGTGGAGTTAAAAACACACAGTTGGGCCTAACCTATACATAAGTGGAGCAGAAGCAGATAGGAGTTACATCTTAGAGTAGGGACCAGGTTGTGGGTCATCCTCTAACTTTGGCTTCTTTACACACACGGGGAGGGGGAGGGGGGGTAAAGAGTGAATTATTACATGATTGGCTGGGAATGGCTCAGAGGTTATGGAAAGCACTCTCATTGGCTGATTGTTTATTGTAGCAGCTGCTCTTGAGAAGTTTTGTTTAGAATTATTTTTTGTTTTTTTATAAAAAAAACAATAAAGAATAATCATAATGAATCAGTGCCCTGTGGGATCTGACTTTTTTTTAAAGTGTTTTTTTGTCAAAGTGTTTGCTCAAACTTAAGAAAACTGCACACCTTATTCTATTTTTGGACAGAAGAAAATAACAGATGTAGTGAAACTTGGACAATCTAGCACCCTTGGGACTTTGTGCTAAACTAGCAGATTTTCCAACTATTGGCTATTCCTATTAATACCCTACCACACTTTACTTAACTTTCTTTACACATAATACAGCAGTATACTTAACAGTGTACAGTGGGCAGGATCAGAAAAAAAAACTGCGGTGTTGGAGATTCAACCAGCTCCGTTCCATCATGGACACTAGCTTCCCCAACATTGAGGACATATTAAAGATGTGCCTTAAGGTGGCATCCATCATTTAAGACCCTCACCATCTTGAACGTTATGTCCTCTTGCTGCAATCAAGGGGTATAGGAGCCTGAGAGCGCACACTCAAATGTTTTAGAAACAGCTCCTTTCCCCTCCATCAGATTCCTGAACAGTCTGAACACAAAGTTCAAAGTACATTTGTCACCCTGAGATTCTTTTTCTTCCAGGCACGCACTAAATCTATTAAGGAATAATAACCATAATAAAATCAATGGAAGATTGTCAACCTGGTCATTTGACTAGTGTGCAAAAGTCAACAAATTGAATACAAAAGGAAATAAATAGTAATAAGATGTAAGCAGTAAATATCAAGAACATGAGATAAAATGTCAAAGTTAGTCCATAGGCTGTGGGAACATTTCATTGATGGAATGAGTGAAGTTATCCCCTTGATTCAAGAGCCTGATGGTTGAGGGGTAGATAACTGTTCCTGAACCTGTTGGTGGGAGTCCTGAGGCTCCTCTACCACCTTCCTGATGGCTGCAGCAAGAAGATAGCATGTCCTCAGTGGTAGGGTGTTGTTGATTATGCTGCTTTCCTATGACAATGCTCACGCAAATATGCTCATTTGTAGGGAGGGCTTTACCTTTGGATCAGGCCATATCCACTACTTTTTGTAGGATTTTTCTCTTCATGGGCACTGGTGTTTCATATGAGGCCATGATGCGGCTTGCAATATCCTCACCACTGCACAAATATAGAAGTTCTAGATGTCATGCTGAATCTACAGACTCCAAAGGAAATAAAGGTGTGCCATGCTTTCTTTGTAATTGCATTTGTGTGCTGGGCCTCCTCCAAAATAATACTGAGGAATTTAAAGTAGTTGACCTCAACATCTGATCCTCCAATGAGGACTGGCTCAAAGACCTGTGGTGTTCTCCTCCTGAAATCAGCTATTAGTTCTATTAGCTATTAGCAAATTAGTTTTGAGAGTTAGGGGGCAAAAGTTTAAGGGTAACATGAGGGGGAAATTCTTTACTCAGAGAGTGGTAGCTGTGTGGAATGAGCTTCCAGTAGAAGTGGTAAAGGCAGGTTCGGTATTGTCATTTAAAGTAAAATTGGATAGGTATTTGGACAGGAAAGGAATGGAGGGTTATGAACTGAGTGCAGGCCAGTGGGACTAGGTGGGTGTAAGCGTCAGCACATTCCAGAAGGGCCGAGATGGCCTGTTTCCGTGCTGTAATTGTTATATGGTTAATGTCAACTGCTTTGTCTTGCTTACATTGTTGTTGTTATCACGCCACTTAGCCAGATTTTCAGTCTCCCTCCTATGTGCTGATTCATCACCATCTTTGATTTGGCCTTTGATAGTGGTGTCATCAGAAAACTTGAATGTGGCATTGGAGCTGTGTTTTAACCATGGTCAGAAGTGTAAAGTGGGTAGAGCAGGGGACTGAACACACAACCTTGTGGTGTACCTGTGCTGATGGAGATTGTGGAGGAGATATTGCTAATCCGAACTGACTGGGGTTTGCAAGTGAGAGGAAATTGAGGATCCGATTGTATAAAGATGTTTTGAGGACAAGATCTTGAAGCTTATTGATTAGTTTTGAGATTATGGTATTGAATGTCAAACTGTAGTTGATAAGGGCATTCTGATGTACACATCTTCGCCATCCAGATGTGCTAGGGTTGAGTGAAGAGCCAATGAAATGATGTCTGTAGTGGATCTATTGCTCCTGTAGGCAAATCAGAGCAGGTTCACATCACTTCTTGGGCAGGAATTGATATGTTTCATCACCAGCCTTTCAAAACAATTCTTCAATGTGGATATAAGTGCTACTGGGCGATGGTCAATGAGGTAGGTCATCACATTCTTCTTGGGCACTGGTATAATTGATGCCTGCTTAAAGCAGGTGAGACCCTTGGACTGTAGGAGCAAGAGGTTAAAGTTCACAGTAGCCCCTCCAGCCGGTTGATCAAAATAGATCTTTAGTAGTTGGCCAGGTACCCCTTCTGGGCTGGAAGCTTTTCGTGGGTTCACCCACCTGAAGACTTCCTGCACGTTGTCCTCAGTGACTGAAATCACAGAATCATCGGGACTGTGGGAGTTTGTGATGGTTCCTCCATGTGTTGACGGTGACAGAAAACATTGAACTCATCTAGAAGTGAAGTCTCGTCACCTTTGTCACTTTCTTTAACTTTATAAGTACTGCTGTTCAAGCCCTGGCTCCGCTGCTGAGCATCCTTTGTTGATTTGTGTTCAGTCTGCAGTTGCCACTTTGCCTGTGAGTTGACTTTCCAAAGATCATAACAGAATCTCTTGGACCACTCCCTCAGTATTTTGCTCTGTTTTGCACTGTTTATTTTTATTGTAACTTGTAATTTTTTATGTAGAGGTTTGGTAGAGGTTATTGCTGCTAAAGGAGATTCAACTAGTTATTAAATATGGCATGAACTGTGAATGATCAAGCAATGTGCTCAATAAAGACATGAAAAATACAATTTTTTTGTTAGTATAGGTAGGTTGTGTTTGTCTATTATTGCGACTTAGATGAAGATAAGGCCACATTTTGTGAGTGATTAATGCAGAAAATCAGGTAATGGCAAAGGATTTAGTAATTTTTTCTTGCAACGGTAAAATGTCCTTGGCCATGGGTGAAGTGCCACAGGACTAGAGGATAACAAATGTTTTTCCGTGATTCAAGAAAGGCTCTAGCAATAAAGCATGAAGTTACTGTCAGTTGAGTTTTGCATCAGTTGTGGGTAATTTATTGGAAAGTATTCTGAGGAGCAAGATATATTGGTATTTGGATAAACAGGGTTTTGATTAGCTCAGTATGGCTTTGAGTGTGGTAGGGCATGTCTGAACAATTTATTTTTGGAAGGTTGATGGAAAGGCAGTGGATACTGTCCATGTAGACTTTGGCAAGGCTTTTGACAAAACCTTGTGTGGGATGCTGGTCTGAAGGTTTAATCGCTTGGCATTCAGGATGAAGTAGGCAATTGGATGCAACATAGGCTTTGTAAGAGAAGCCAGATGATGATGGTAGAGGGTTGTCTCTCTGACTAGAGGTGTTTGATTAGTGTGCTCTAGGGATCTGAGCTTAGGGGTATTGGTGGACAGTTGGGTTGAAGCTTGTAGTGTGAACTTCACGACCCAGGAAAAATGCTTAAAAAGGGTAGATGAAATTTAATGCAGACAAATGTGAGGTGTTGCATTTGGGGGGGGGGGCAAATGAGGGGAAGACGTACACAGTATTTTTTAAAATTCATTTACAGGATGTGGGTATCATCAGCTAAGCCAGCACTTATTGCCCATCCTTAGTTGCTCTTGAGAAGGTGGTGATGAGCTGCCATCTTGAACCCCTGCAGTCCCTGAGGTGTAGGTATGCCCACAGTGCTGTTAAGGAGGGAATTCCATGATTTTGATCCAGCAACAATGGAACAGTGATATGTTTCCAAGTCAGGACAGTGAGTGACATGGAGGGGAATTTCCAGAAGGTGGTGTTCCCAGGTATCTGCTGTTCTTGTCCTTCTAGGCGGTAGTGGTCGTGGAAGGTGCTGCCTTGGGAACTTTGTGTTGTTGCAGTGCATCTTGTAGATAGTACACACTGCTGCAACTGTTCATCGATGGTGGAGGGATTGAGTGCTTGTGGAAGGGGCACCAATCAAGTGGGCTGCCTTGTACTGGACAGTGTCAAGCTGTTTGATTGATGGCACTGCACTCATCCAGGTGAGTGGCAAGTATTCCATTACACTCCTGACCTCAGCCTTGTAGATGGTGGACAGGCTTTGGTGAGTTGGGAGGTGAGTTACACACCACAAAATTCCTAGCTTTTGACTTGCTCTGGTAGCTGTGGTGTTTATATGGCTAGACCAGTTCAGTTTCCTGTCAATGGTAACTCTCAGGATGTTGATAGTAGGGGATTCAGTGATGGTGATGCCACTGAATGTCAAGAGACGATGGTTAAAGCCTCTCTTGTTGGAGATGGTCATTGCGTGGCTCGAGTGTTAGTTGTCAACCCAAGCCTGGATATTGTCCAGGTCTTGCTGTATTTGGATATAAATTATCTGAGGAGTCGTGAATAGTGCAGAACTTTGTGCAATGATCTGCGAACGTCCCCACTTCTGACCTTATGACAGAAGGAAGGTCATTGATGAAACAGCTGAAGATGGTGGGCCTGTAAGGTGTGCAGTAGAATAAAAGGATCTGGGAATACAGATCCATAATTTCTTGAAAGTGGCATCACAGGTAGGGGTGAAAGGAGAGCATTGAACACATTGCACTGTGATATATTAAAGTGGTATAAGAAGTATGTGAAGCCAAATTTAGAGTACTGTTTGTAGTTCAGATCACCTACCTACAGGAAAGATGTCAGTAAGTTTTAAAGAGTGCAGAGAAAACATACAAGGATCTTACAAGGACTGAGTTTAGGGTAAGATTGAATAGGTTTTGACTTTATTCCCTGGAGTGCAGTATAATGAGGGGAAATCTTCTAGAGGTGTATACAGTTAGGAAGATTATAGATGAGGTGAATGCATCCAGGCTTTTCCCCTCCTGTTGTGAGATTGTGTGAGAATAGTTCTAGAGATCATAGGTTTAAGATGAAAGGTGAAATATTGAAGGAGAACTTCACTCAACGTCATAAGTGTGCAGCGAGGTGCCAATGCAAGTTCAATCGTAACATATAGGATGGGTTTGGAGTAAGATGGGACTAGATAGATGATTTGGTTGGTGTAAGCTGGATGAGCTGAATAGCGTGTTTTTGTGCAATAGACTTTTAATGTCTATTGATACAGTTTAATGATTAATCCAAAAGTTTTTTTAAACCTGTAAAAGTTATTACAAGCAGACTGTAAGAATTGTAATTTCTGTGCAGTGGTATCATTCATATCTCCATTTTGTATTTTTCTAGTGTTTACTTGCCAAAGTCAAGTTGACTGGTTCTGATTCTGCCCCAAAAGTATGTAGTTAATAAAAAAAAATTGAGTTGCTATTAATTGCAGATTCGCGACCTGAACAATTTATGTAAATTTCCATATTCAGTGCAGTCATGTTGGAACAAATAATTGGTAATACAATGTGCTTCTGCATTAAGACGTGGAATTTCAGATCACTAACAAAAAAAAATGAGATTGGAAATAAAAATTCACTCCTGAAAATTTTCAAAAAAAACATTATTTCAAAAAGAATACTGAACTAGTTCACCAAGGATAATGGTTGCAGGCTGCCAGATCAATGCGGAAGGCTTTGGACACTGACAAGGCAATCTCTTTACTGATATTTCTACAATGTGACATCCATTTCTAGTTAGTTAAAACAATTATAATTCCCTTGTCTGTGTACCTGTGACTGCTAACCAATAGGGCATTACTGTTGAATGAAAAGCATCCTATAGGAGCACCTTCACTTACAGCATGGAATCATTCATTGGTGGTAGGAAGTAGTTGTATTATGAAAAATTATGGCAAGCTGTTTTCAAGAAATTCAGTTCTACCAATAACATGATGGTACTGTATAATTGGTTTTAGGTGAAGTTTAGGTGAGATTTCTCTTCAGATTTCATTATTACGAAAATAATGAAAGTTAATGAAGTGGGGGCAATGGCAGGGAGGAGGTCTTGGAGGCTTTAAAATGAATTGAAGTGGGTCAGTCCCACGGGCCTGACCTGGTACATTCTTGGTCCTCATGAGAAGCTTTAGAATAAATTGCAGAATCCTCTGCAGAGATTTTTACTTCATCTCCAATACAGGTAGGTTCAGGAGTGATACCATTGTTCAAAACGGGCAGCAAAAATAAGCCAGGAAACTATAGGCGTTGGTTGGTAAATTGTTGAAGAAGATTGGGGGTAAAGGATCTACATACATTTGAAGAGGGGTCTGATTTGGTGCACACCACGGCTTTGTGTAGGGGAAGTAGTATCTGATGGATCTCTTGAAGTTCTTCGAGAAGTTTGTCATGAGAGTTGAATGGTGGACATTGTGGAGTTTAGCAAGGCCTTTGACTAGGTCTCATGGTGAGCTGATCTGGAAGGTTAGGTTGCATGGGATTGGATTCATAACTGGCTCATTTGGAAGGAAGCAGAAGATGGAGAAGATTTGTTTCTCAGATTGGAGGCTTGTGCATCTTGATTTGTACTTCAGGGAGCGCGAAGCGCAGAAACAAATATCGCTGTGATGATTGCACGCTCTAGTATCAATTCTTTGGTGACAAAGTATTTGTATTTGTGCTTAGTGGTGTGCTGTAGATTGGTGCTAGGAGCTTCATCCATGCAATCTTCTGCCCTTTTGGCCCACCAAATTGCTCTGCCCAGCAACTCACTAATATAACGCCAGCCTAATTGCAGGACAATTTAAAATAACCTACTAACTGAAACTTCTTTGGACATTGGGAGGAAACTGGAGCACCCAGAGAAACCCCATACACACAAGGGAAGAGCATATAAACTTTCTTACAGAGATCACTTCAGCAACATTTAAGAGCTTTGTAAATAAAAACACTGATAAGAATGGTGTAGCAGGCACTGGACCAAATGTGGGCAGATGGAGCTAGCTCACTGGCAACACAGTCAGCATGGAAGTGTTGAACTAAAGGTCTGTTTCCATGCTGCATGACTGTGCATGCCATCCATTCAGATCATTTCATCCCACAAATACATAAAGGCAGTGTAAGGGAAAAGTGATATTAATGTAGCATCCAGTGTTGCAGTTGCAGAGAAAGCACAGGTCAGGCAGACAATAATTATTTGACACCATGACTGAGTAGATTACGAGGTTGAATCAGTCTTAATCGTAGAAGAGGTTTATTCCAGCAAGATGCTGCCAGTAACCAGTGCAAGGTTCAATCACACTGGTGGCCCATGGCTATGGTCTCACTTTAGTAACCAGTTTGATGTTTAATGTTCCTTGTGTTCATGTTTTTTTTGCTTGTACAATGTGTTCTTTCTCGCATTTGGTCTTATGTGGGGTTTTTCTTTGAATGGGTTTTGTGGTGTTTTTGTTTTGTGACTGGCTGAAAGATGAATCTGAAGATTGTATACTGTATACTTTGTACTTTTAACTTTAAACTTCGTCCAATTGGTCTTACAACTGCAGGGTAGAGGTTGTCATTAACAGTGGTGGCACATTTTCTCTGGGTTTTAGATCTTTCACCTGATGAGAGGGGGAGAAGAGAGAATGGCAGTGATTGGAGTGGTTTTGATTATGTTAGCTGCTTTACAAAGTAGTCATCTGCCCTGATATATCCAGAAAGTTCCACTGATTAAGTTTCTGCCATTGTACATAACAGCTATGGCATTTTACTGTTTTTTTTTGTTGAACCAATCATTGGTGTACAGAGTATTTGATCCCATCATTAATAAAACCTGCAAATAAATGTGATTTATAGGGTTATTGGTGCATTTCATGCTGTATCAATTTCCTGTATCAATTTTCCATCCAGGGAATTTATCATTAGGTGTTGGCCTTGAATTTCATTATCTGACTTCGGGTGAGGAATTTCGGCTGCTTTTCCCCATGAACATTTTTTTGCTTGGACAGAATGTGAAATGATCTTTGAAATCTTGTATCATTTTTGACTTTCAGATGATAAAAAGACTGATATTGACCATGAAACAGTGGTGGAGGAACAGATTATTGGAGAAAATTCTCCACCTGATTACTCTGAATACATGACTGGAAAGAAGCTTCCCCCTGGTGGAATACCTGGTATCGATCTCTCTGACCCAAAACAGCTGGCAGAGTTTGCAAGGTGAGCAATGGGTGTAAAGATTGTTGCTACAGGGACTGGTTTGATAGTATAATGAAGATTGTTATCACATTGACCTCAAGAATGGAAAGTAACTATTAATAACCTGGTTATGTTTTACCAATGCTTACATTTGTTTCTGTGCAAATAGTGGTGAATAGAATTGTCAGCCACAAAATATGAACATCTGTTGTTGCTTGGAAAAGTGCCGTGAGGCTGGTGAATGGGTTCTAGGGGTAGGACTGTGGGGAGCAATGGGGACAGAAGCAAGTAAAGGATAAGAGGTTTTTGGAATTCAAGAACTGATGAAATTTGAAGTCTTTAATGTCTGAAAGAAAGGTTTAGGTTTGTTAATCTGAAAACCTGCAGTGAAGAATAAGCTTGAACTATGGACCAGAACATCTTTAAAATAGTCAGTGCTGTTGTAGAGGTAACAAAATGTGTGATATTGAACAAGAATTTTGGGTGATAGCAAGGACAACTGGATAATTTTGACATGTCTGTAATTGTGGGTAGATATGAACCGTGAAGGGAGGAATTTCTGTTGAAATCCATACAGACTCAGTTAAAGCGGGAAACGTCTATAGACAAGAGAATGAGAAGCTCTCAAAGGCTAACACAGTTACAGAGATGGACAGAAATCCTTTTGGAGAGTGGAACAGAAAGTACAGTCGGCCCTTTATCCGCGAATTCAACCAACCACAAATCGCGAAAACCTGGAAGTGCTCTTCCAGCACTTGTTTGAGCACGTACGGACTTTTTTTTTCTTGTCATTCCCTAAACAATGCAGTATAACAACCATTTTACATAGCATTTACGTTGTATGAGGTATTATAAGTAATCTAGAGATGATTTGAAGTATACGGGAGGATGTGTGTGGGTTATTGTGGATCGGGATTGAAAACAATCAGAAGTTCTCTTACTGAGTATGTCGGAACAGGTACATCAGGTATTATTTAGCGTCAGTCAAGCGTTTGTCTTAGTATATATTTTACCTTTCTATGCATATAAAACACTTAAGAACATATGTTTCACACCGGGCTGGGGAACGGAAGTTCTCGGGACAGATTGCTCCAAAGTGCACTCTCCACCGTCCCGGGTTGATGTGGAGGATCAAAAACCCAAAACCCAATAATTAAACCACTGCGTTGCTTAGTAATAATTGTAGCTTTCATCGGGGCAGAGCCTTTCTCACTTTATCCTTTAAAATTGTTCCAAATGCTGACCGATGTAGCCTAATGCTTTTCCAATGACTGATGGCGTTTCACCTCTTTCCGATCACTTTATTATTTCCACTTTATTTTCAATCGTGTTCGTGATTATTTTCGCGAACAGAAACACTGGGGATTCAGATCTCTGCTGCCAGATCCCAATGTCCACCATACTGAGACGGGTTAAATAAGGTCAGGGCTTCAGCTGGGTCCTAAGGTCCATCACATTGAGACAGGTTGAATAAGGGACTTGAGAATTTTGGTATCTGTGAGGGGTCCCGGAACCAATCCCCCGCGGATAAGAAGGGCCGATTGTATAGCATTGAATTTAATAGTAATTAGTGACAAAATTCTGTAGATCCTAGAAATAAAATACCAATCCATACATACATCCTTAATCCATGCCATCTCATACATTTACTTTGCAAACTTCATTAATCCTCACTTTCCTGTGTTCTTAACATTCCAGTGATCAGTGGAGATAGTCTAGCTCTATTTATTAACTTACTTACACTAATACTTTTTAAACTGAAAACATCTGTTTGATTGTAATTTATCCAGACAATCTTGAACTTGCTTTGAACTTACTGATGATCAGTTAGCCTGGGTAATATTTATTTAATCTGTACACCTATTTTCTTTCTAATATGGGGCATTCAAAAATGGGATTATCTGCTGTAATTTTGTAGAAGTACAATAAATGACACAATTTTAGACAATTTATTTTTGTCCTTCACTTAAACAGTATTCCTCTTTATCATGTAATAGGTTTGTGCTTTGATGAGAAGGGTGGTAATTAATACAACTTAGCATGAAAAAAGTGTGAACAGTTGCACCTTAGGGTGCTTTTATCAGTTTTTCCCCAAGGCTTTCATTGAGGTGCTTTGATAAAGGGCTCTGTTAAAGTGGAGGGATACCTCCTAGTTGCAGGTTGCTAAATGCCTACCCTCCAGGTAACATACAATTTTGTGTATTGGCTTTTACACAAATTTTGCTGCTCTAGTTGCAAAGAAAAATGGATTATAAATATAGAAAAGTCAATATTTTGATGGAAACTGATTTGCACTAGTTATTTCACTTTATCCTGTGAGTATTGATGGTTTTGTTGTAATCTGTAGAATGAAGCCAAGGAAGCAGAAGGAAGATGATGCACCTCGAACCATAGCATGCCCTCACAAAGTAAGTATACATGTTGGGAATTGACACCATAGATTTATTGTATCAACAAAAAAAAAATTTGCACTTAATAACTGAATTGAAAATAATCTTGGCATAAAAATCTGTTCCTGTATTACAAAATGATTATTCAATTGATTTTCATTTGAACCAGTTCATGTTTAAAGATTTTGAACAGTTAGCTGTGGAGTAAATAGGAATTGATATCTAATTGTTGTATACTAATTTATTAGATCAATCTTGTTTGCAATTGGAATTTCTCAGTTTGATAGGTGGCTATTGGGATGCTGAATTCTGGAGCGTTGAGTTAGCTACAGAAAAAAGATTAAGGAATTTTTGGCTAGATCCATGGTCAGTATTTAAATATTAGGATCAATTGACAAAATAATGCATGACTATGCACCTAATAATCTCTTGTCAGTTATAGTTCCCAATTGGGCTTTAATACATTTCCTGCTTCTGTTGTGTATTAAATGTTCCTCCTCCTGCTCAACGCATGATAGCTTTCTCAACTTTATTGGCTAGGAGAGCTATTCTATTGTATTGGAAGGATCCCAGTCCACCTGGTTTTTTTTTGGCTCTCCTCCATTATGTTGCGTTTAAATTTGGAGAAAATTAGGAGTTGGACATTTGATACACCTTTTAAATTTGAGCAAACTTGGCCTTTTATTCAATATTTTCATATGATCTAATTCTTTTTACTTTTTCAGTTAATTTTTTTTATTCTCCTTGAAGTTTTAGATTTGACCAGAAGTATTTTTCTCTTATTTTTAAACTGTATCCTCAAAATGGACTGCCCAGTCCCCTTTTTTTTTTGTTTTAGGCTAGTTTAGTGTTTTTTTTTCTCTCAACAACAGAAATTGAGTTTTTTTATGAATTATTAAGAGAAGATGTGTTTTTTTTTATTGGCTTAATACTATGTATGTTTTTGATAGTGTATATTCTTTGTACTAATATTGAAATACATATTTGAGATAACTTCTCTGACTTGTATTTATCCTTATTCTTTTAAATCAATAAAAAGATTGAAAATGATGGTATGTTTAATACATAATCTTTCAGTTAAGCGATATCACTAAGAAATCTACTTCATAAACCTTTTGTAATGACTTTCTGTAATCTGTGAGTCACATTAAATTGATTGGATTTTGAGATTTTTGTTTAGGATAAGAGTACATTGCATAAGGTACATTACTAAATTCTGCCCTTCTAGTTTTTGTGGATTTCTATTGTTTAACTGATGGGGAAATAATCATTGAATATTGTCCTCACGGCTATCTTAACAGTAAAGTCTTTGTTCCTTTCTCTTAGTTTCTCTTTTGAAGATGAGGCCTTCCACATCATTCTGTTTAAAAATGTCTTTCATTTTTCCTTAAATGGTTTTCTATCTTACTTGACAGGGCTCTCGGCTCTATCCTAACTTTCCCACTCTTCTATTTTCACCCCTCTCCCTCTGAGAGAATACGGAAAAGGCCCTTTCATCATCATCGTCATCTACCCCTCAAGTTTTCACATTCCACAGATTATCCTCCCTAATTTCCACCACTTCCTGAGGGATTTCCATTACTTGATACGTATTCCATTCTGAATGAAAAGTTATTTCCAGAACTGCATGGCCTATTCTATATCCTCCTCAAGGCATTTTCCTGTGAACCTGCTCTTAAATAACTCATTTCTTCCAAGGACGCAAACAGTCCTTCCAGGTGAAGCAATAGTTCACTTGCAATTTTTTCAATGTAGTGTATGGCATGTAGTACTCGGGTCTCCTAAGGATTCTTAAAAAAGTGCAAATGCAGTCTGGCTGACCATATTGTAGAACATCTCTGTTCAGTCTGCTTCTGAATACTTCAGGTTTCCACACCCTCTCATTCCGCGGACCGCCTTCTCTTGGCTTCGAATGATGATCAAAGTAAACTTGAGAAATTGTACTTTTATCTAAGTATTCTGAAGCCCCAGGAGTAAATCTGTAACAATTTCAGGTAGTCACTCATTCCCTGTCCTCCAGTGGCACAGCTCTAATTTTCTTTCACTTTAATAACCTGCCTTTTTTTAAAAAAACATGATTCTGGGGAAAAATTCAAAGTGCATTATTTAAGTACCTGAATTAGAAGCTTAAATTTTATTTTTGCCTAATATTCACCATGGGGGATTTTGTATGATCAATCCAAAACCATGATGTTTTTGGAAGTCACACTGTGGTATACTTGATAGTTTTAGTTTGCACTCTGTTAGGGGCATGTTAATTGTTTTTTTTCCCCTATATATCCCTTCTTTATAGAAACAACTCTGCCATGAGAAAACATTTGCAATACTCATTCCAATTCTGATCAAAGATCCTTGACTTGAAGTATTGACTCTGGTTGTCTCTGAACTGATGCCACTTGACCTCCTGAGAATCCATCATTTTCTATTTTTGCATTTCTGTAATCCCACTTGCATGCAGAGTGTCTTTAGAATTTATAAAGAAAACTGGCAACAAAATAATATCAAAATAAATCTCGAAATCCACGTTGAGAATCTTTTGTGAAGTGTGATTTGATATTTTTAATTAACTGATTAGCTATGTTGAATAGTTTTATTCATTCTACATTGCTCTCTAGCTCACCATGAATGCAAATGTGGTGAAATCCAATTGGAGCTATTCTTCATACTTGGCTTCTTTAAGCGGTGTGCCTGTATCAAGCATTTATGAAATACCTTTTGAATAATTAAAAATGCAATATTTACTGATCATTCAAAGCCTTTTTCATAATTAATATAAATAAATGTTTGACATTAGTTCAAAAATCCTTTCCCTTTAAACATTTGTACATCTTTTAGTAATTGAAAGATCTTTTAGTTTGTATCCTTGTTGCTTAAAAATTTAAGAGCAATGTAAACTTGATCATTATTGTATTTTAAATGTAGCTTAGTAGTCAGTTAAGTTACCTGTTGGGCAATGGATATTTAGTGCATTAGAGATTAACTGCTTTTTTAAAAATCTTGTATCTATGCCTATTTTCCATTAGTCTTAACTACAGAAATTTGAATAGATTCCATAGTTATTCATGCTTTTATTTGTTGTAAAGTAAGATGAGCATAATATTTGATTTTTTTTTCCTAGGGTTGCACTAAAATGTTTAGAGATAACTCTGCCATGAGAAAGCATTTGCATACTCATGGTCCAAGAGTACATGTCTGTGCTGAGTGTGGAAAAGCTTTTGTGGAGAGCTCAAAACTGAAACGACATCAGCTTGTTCATACTGGAGAAAAACCCTTCCAGGTAAACATTGTTGCTTTTCCTCATTTTTGCTGCTTTAGTCCTCAAACTTAGATAAATAGAAACATAGAAATCTATAGCACAATGTTGTGCCGACCATGTAACCTATTCTAGAAACTGCCCAGAATTTCCCTACTGCATAGCCCTCTATTTTTCTAAGCTCCATGAGCCTATCTAAGAATCTCTTAAAAGACTCTATTGTGTCTGCCTCTATCACCTTCGCTGGCAGTGCATTCCACGCACCCACCACTGTGAACTTCCCTCTGACATCCTTCTTGTACCTACAGTCAATGTTTTGGGCAGGCCTGAAATGTCAACGGTACTATTTTCCATAGATACTGCCTGGCCTGCTAAGTTCCTTCAGCATTTTGTGTATGTTGCTCAGATTTCCAGCATCTGCAGATTTTCTGTTTGTGACTTCAAACAGGGGTACTGTTTATTTATCAGGAAGCTCCCAGAAATTTTCTCTTGTGTAACAGAATACAATTGTGAAAATCTAGTTGGTAGTCTGTTAAAGCAAATTCTACTTTTTCTCTGTTGTTTTCTGGGTGAACCTTCATTATAATTTTCCTTCTAGAAGTGTTGGCTTTTGCCTTAAGGTAGTAAATCTGATGACAATATCACTGAATTGATTATGTAAAATAACTGATTACATACAGGTAAATTGATGAAACTGATGCTGGATGCTGCGGTATGTTCTTTCATCTTAAGAGGCTTGTATTTGGACCCAATGGAATAATGGGCAAAAATTCCATCTTTCTAAGCATCTCAAAAGAAATTAGTACAGGTAGTTCTGTGGTCTGTTAAGCATGAATATACAGTGTTACAACATAATTTCACTTAATTCAATACCTTTGCTCTTCAAGCAGTAAGATCTTAGGGTGAGAAATATTTAAATCACATCAGGATAAAATAATATTCGGATATGGATTGCTAAAAACTTTCCTTGCATTTAATCCATGAAAGGCTCAGAGTTATTTTGCATAAAGCTTAGAGGGTAGAAGTAATATTTTAATGTATGTTTTGTGTTCTGTGGGCTGCTCTGCTGATAAAATGTTTCTTTTTGTCTTCACAATCAGTGTACATTTGAAGGATGTGGAAAACGCTTTTCACTGGACTTCAATTTGCGCACTCATGTGCGAATCCATACTGGAGACAGGCCCTATGTTTGTCCTTTCGATGGATGTAATAAGAAGTTTGCCCAATCAACTAATCTGAAGTCTCACATCTTAACACATGCCAAGGCCAAAAACAACCAGTAGATCTCTCCAGGAGGGAAGCACCTAGTCCTTAGCAGGGCATTATATGACCACATTCGGGCATAATGTTGACCTTCCCTTTGTATATTTCTAGAGAAGAATTTTAAATAACAAAAACAAAGACTTGTTTTGATAAAGTAGTCACAAGGTTGGAGATGATGCTAGGATGCTCTTCTGTTTTTGTCCTGTATTCCTGTTTCAATAATGCCTTGGTGTTTTCTAATGAACACATTACTCAGGGGTGTAAAAGCCCTGATGAACTTGCATTTATCAAAAGTCAGTTCTTTACCTGACAGTGCTAGAAATTGGACTTTCAGCATTCGTATAAATATGACACTTTCCCAGTGCTTGGAGCAATTCACATTTTTAATTTTGTATTTTCCAGGTGTGCATATTGTACACTCATTTGGATATGCTAGTAATGCAGATGCTATGTGATTTTTTTTTGAATTTAATTTTTTTGCTTGTAATAGTTCCTTTTTAAAAAAAAAACCATAGAATTGGCAGTAACTGTACTACATGCATATTTCAGAGTTATTTCCTGTATAAAGTTTTGAGAGTTTTTGGTTTGCTATCTTAATTTGGTTATATTCTTTGATGTTAACACATTTTGTATAATTGTATCGTATAACTGTAATGAAATCATGTAGTATCAAAATTATAGTACAGTGATTCAATGGTGTTAATCAATTTAAAACCTGTTTTAGTCAGTTTTTTTTTGGTATGTACTGCCGGATGCTAAAGTCTAATGTAATTTCTATTAGAGCCTGTTTCAGTTGTGTTATGCAAAAAAGCAATGCTCGGTTCCATTAGTAGAATGTATTGTGCAGGCACTGACCTTTTATTAACACCTGTTACAATGTACGTCCCATGTACTAATTAGATAAAGGCCAACAATAAAGTGTGGTCCTGAAGCAAGCACTTGTTAGAAAGTGATTTGCAGAGCATTATGATTCTCCTAACTGCTTTAAACCCAGCATGAGCATTGAGTAAGACAAAAACAGAGTGAACCTATAATAAGATTTATATAAAAGAACACTAAAAGAGATGATTAATTCCTGTGCAACTCCATTATAATCTTTCTGAGCTATCCTATGTTGCTGTAAATGGTAATTTGGTGGTCTTTTCAAATTCCCAACACAAGTAACTATATTCAGAATGATGAGGATATGTGACCTTTGATGCAATGGAGTATTAGTCTCTGTTTAGTTTAAATTGTAAGTACTGTAGGCTGACTTTGGAAATAAATCTTTTTTCTGTTTTTAACTTTTCAGAGGAGTTTTGTATTAGATACTTAATGCATTTTCTTGTAACAGTTTCGTTTTTTTTCTGCTGCATGTATAATGTCTTAATTATGTCATAGGCACTACATAAAGGTGATGCAGGATAACTGATAAAGGGTAAGGGCAGCCTGAATTTTTTTAAACATGCTAAATAAATCTACATTGTGTTTTTAAGAAACTAGGCACCTACTGTAAGTTGGTTCCATTTGTAGATTATTATTTGAAAAATTTGGAGACTTTTCAAACAAGAACTGTTGCACATTGTTGTTGAAATAATTTGGAGAGTAGGTTGTGAAAACGGGATAATAAAGTGAGTATTTTGGTTTTTGTTAAATGTGTAATTCCTTGCCATCTTGCACAAATTGGTCAGTTAGTAATTTGAGATTTTAATTCATTCGTGTGATGTGGGCTCTGTTCATGAGCCCAGTGTTTGGCCATTCATAAAAGGTCCAAAGAAGGCAATGGCAAGCTATTGATTTGACTCAATGACCCTTGAGTAGGCACACCCACCGTTCTGTCTGGTTGAGACCTTTAGGATTCTGAGCTTCAATAACATTCTTCCACAGCAACTTTTTAGTGAGCTAGGATGTTGGATGTAGTAATGAAGTTGAAGCTGAAGTTCTAGGATGAATGCATTCTGTAAGGTAAGTTGGTGGGAAGTGTTATTTCACTCTCAGCTCTCTTCCCTGAGTAGTTCTCTCACCCTTTACCATGCATGGGTCCGTGTGGCTGTTCTACTAAATGACTAAGTGAAGGATATTAAAGCTCCACATGCAAAGTAAATGTTGTGTCCTTGATTCTCAGTACTACTTTTAAGTCTACAACATTATTAATTTATCAACTGATTAAAAATAGATCCACTTGTATTTTGAATTAATGCCTCAAGATTTCATGGTATTTTCTGGTCAATATTGAGGTCACTCGAAATTGTACTGTTTAACTTCATTCCCTTTTTGTGTGGCTTATCCTGCAGATAGTGTAATGTAAGTGGTACAATCTGTATAGGTAGAAAGTTGTGATTCTGGATCTGTTGACTATCTGAGGGACAGTTCTCACATTCACAGACATTCAGTAGGATATCTTACCAAGGTTAAGAGGGCTGAATATAACTTCTCCAATTTAAAAAAAAGAACACCACTGTTAACTAGATGATTTACATACATTTGTTCATTCTGACCTTTTGTTTCAGATTATTAAACTAACCGAATTTGATTTTTACAGCTGTAATGGTGGAATTCAAACTGGTCATCAAATCTTACTGCAGACCTCCCAGTTGCTGGTTAGTAATGTAATTTCAAAGTTCAAAGTAAATTTATTATCAAAGTATATACATCTCAGTATATACAACCCTGATATTAATTTTATTGCGGGCATTCTCAATAAGCTTGAACTTTCAACTAGTGTGTGAGAGGCACCAATTTGCAAATACAAAAAAAAATACAATGAACAAGAACATGAGATGGAGTTCTTGAGAGTGAGACCATAGGCTGTGGGAATATTTCATCGATCGGGCAAGTGGAGTTACCCTCTTTGGTTCAAGAGCCTGACGGTTGAGGGGTAATATTTCTTGAATCTGGTGGTGTGAATCCTGAGGCTCCTCTATCAACTTCCTGATGGCAACAGTGAGAAGAGGGCATGTCCTGGGTGGTGTGGTTCCCTGATGATGGAAACTGCTTTCCTGTGACTGCTTCACATAGATGTGCTTGATGGTGGGGAGTGTTTTACCCATCGTCTAGGCCGTACCCACTATTTTCTGTAGGGTTTTCTGTTCAAGGGCATTGGTGCTTCCATATCAGGCTTTGATTTAGTCAATATACTCTTTAGTACACCTATAGAAGTTTGTCAAAAGTTTTGGATATCAAGCTGAAGCTTTGCAAATTCCTGAGAAAGTAAGATGTGCTGCTTTGCTTTGTAATTGCACTTGCACGCTAGGCCCAGGACAGGTTCTCCAGAATAATAACAATGAATTTATAGTTGCTGACCCATCTCTGATCCTGTGAGGCTCATAGACTTCTAAGTTGATAATCAGCTCCTTGGTCTTCCTGACAGTGAATAAGAGGTTATGGCACCACTCTGTCAGGTTTCAGTCTTGTCTCTCCTGTATGCTGATGTGTCACCACCTTTTTTTTGGCCTTCAACATTTTCTAGATATCGAAGTGCTGATAATACTTGGCAGCTTGATCTGCATCACAATGTGCCAAAGCAGTTTGTGGTTGATGTCATTTAATTAGAGCTGGGAAAAGTTGGAAACAATTTTAAATAGCAGAGCAGGAGAAGAGGAGCCAAAGCTCTCCCTGTAATTCTGACCCTGTCACAGGAAAAATTCCCTTCAACTTTAGATTGACACTTCTTGCATGTTGCATTCAAAATGTTCTAAATTTTTAATGTAATCACTTAATATTTTATGATTTTACTTTGTGGATAGTGTTTTGTTAGAAGTTTCATGTGGAAACGTGCTACTTAAGCCTCTAGGTATGTGATTCTTTTGCAAATGCAGTAAGTGTTACTGAAATTGCTAAATTGTGGTGGGAAATCTGATCTTGCTTCGTTCGGGTTTGAAGCCAATGATAAAACATTGTTTCTGAACCTCGGGGACATTCAAAAGCATTAAATAAAAATCTTCAGAGCTTTTAATACTTGCTCACTGGATCTCGCCTTCTGTTAAAAGATTTTCTGCATAATTTCATGGACAAAGCTTATTCTTGCCACTTAGTTCCAAGAAGTCCTCAACTGGGTGGATCTTGAAATGGGTAAGTTCAGAACAGATGTTTGTTGACAGTGGATGCCACTTAATGGCTGGCCCATTTTTTAGTAGTAATTTTCATGGAACATAAATAAATCATACTTTTGAAAACAATTACTTGCTTTTCAGTTTGCATTTTTGTTCTGTGTGAAATATTCTTTGACTTTGTGAACTTCTGATGCATGCTTAGAATTGACTCAAATTTGTAATTAGTGTAGCTGGCCTATTTATAGTGCCTATAAAAAGTATTCATCTCCCCTGCCCCCTACATTTGCATGTTTTATCATTTTACAACATTGAATCACGGTGAATTTAATTTGACTTTTTTTGACACTGATCAACATTAAAAGACTTGTTATCAAAGTGAAAACAAATCTCTACACAGTGATCTAAATTAATTACAAGTGTAAGACACAATTATTGCATAAGTATTCACCTCATTTAATATGACACCAAATCATTACTGGTGCAGCCAATTGGTTTTGGAAATCACATACGTAATTAAATTGAGATCTGATTTTGGAGGCCTGTGTGCAGTCAAGGTGTTTCAATTGATTTTTGTAAAAAAAAATACACCTGGATCTGGAAGGTCCCAACTGCTGGTGAGTCAGTATCCTGGCAAAAACTACACCACAAAGACACAAGAACATTCCAAGCAACTCTGCAAGAAAGTTATTGAAAAGCACAAGTCAGGAGATGGTTATAAGAAAATGTCCCAAGTCACTGAATATCTCTTGTAGTACAGTTAAGTCAATCACCAAGAAATGAAAAGAGTGTGGCACAGCTGTAAATGTGGCTAGAGCAGGCTGTCCTCAAAAACTGAGTGACTGTGAAAGAAAGGGACTAGTGAGGATGGCCGCTAAGAGACATATGACAACTCTGGAGAAAAGCTTCAGTGGCTGAGATGGGGGAGACTGTGCATATAACTGTTGCCCTGCTGCTTCACCAGTCACAGCTTTAAGGAGAGTGGCAAAGAGAAAGCCACTGCTGAAAACACACATGAAATCTGAGCCAAAGTGTGCCAAAAGGCAATTGGGACACTGAACCCAGCTGGAAGAAGAAGCTAGGGTCTGATAAAACCAAAATTGAGCTTTTTGGCCATAAGACTGAAGCTTGAAGGTGGCTGCATCATGCTGTGGGGATGCTTCACTGCAGCAGGCCCTGTATAGCTTATGAAGGTAGAGGGTAAAATTAATGCAGCAAAGTACAGGGAACTGCGACTTGGGAGATGTCTTCCAGCAAGACAATGATCCCAAGCATAAAGCCAAAGCTACACAGAAATGGCTTAAAAGCAACAAATTTAATGTCCGAGTGTGGCCAAGTCAGTCTGGTTCTCAATCCAATTGAGAATTTGTGGTTGGGCTTGAAAAAGGCTGTTCACTCATGATCCCTGTGGAATCTGACAGCTTGAGCAGTTTTATAAAGAATGGGGAAAATTGCTGCCATGGTGTAACTACTAAATACTGACTTGAAGAGGTGAATACTTAGGCAATTATTTTGTGTTTTATGTAAGTAATTTAGGTCACTTTGTAGAGATGTTTTCACTTTAACTTTGAAGTTATCCACTTTGGAAGCTGGATCAAGAGGGCAGAGTATTGTCTGAACGGTGTCGAGTTAGGTAAGGGAGAAATGCAAAGAGACCTAGGAGTCCTATTTCACCAGTCAATGAAGGTGAATGAGCAAGTGCAACAGGCAGTGAAGAGGGCAAATGGAATGTTGGCCTTTGTTACAAGGGGAATTGAATACAAGAGCAAGGATGTTCTTTTGCATTTGTACAGGGCCCTGGTGAGACCACACCTGGAATATTGTGTACAGTTTTGGTCTCCAGGTTTAAGGAAGGACATTCTGGCAATTGAAGTGCAGCGTAGATTCACTAGGTTGATTCCTGGGATGGCAGGGCTGTCTTACGCAGAGAGATTGGAGAGATTGGGCTTGTACACGCTGGAATTGAGGAGATTGAGAGGGGATCTGATTGAAACGTTTAAGATAATTAAAGGATTTGATAGGATTGAGGCAGGAAATATGTTCCAGATGTTGGGAGAGTCCAGTACCAGACGGCATGGATTGAGAATAAGAGGTCAGTTATTTAAAACAGAGTTGAGGAAGAGCTTCTTCTCCCAGAGAGTTGTGGAGGTGTGGAATGCACTGCCTCGGAAGACGGTGGAGGCCAATTCTCTGGATGCTTTCAAGAAGGAGCTGGATAGATATCTGATGGATAGGGGAATCAAGGGATATGGGGACAAGGCAGGGACTGGGTATTGATAGTGAATGATCAGCCATGATCTCAGAATGGCGGTGCAGACTCGGGCTGAATGGTCTACTGCACCTATTGTCTATTGACTCATCTTTTTCTGTTGATAAATGACAAAAAAGGCCAAATTAAAAACACAGTTCTAGGAAAAGAATAAGCTGTTTGATGTTTTAAGAGAGAATGAAGCAAAGTAGGGAAGTGTGCAAACTGATTTGCTGCAGTTTGTGGAATATTAACCATTATAAATACGGAGGAAAATCTATTAACAAATTCCTGCAAAGATAAATGGATGTTAAATGATGCTTATGAATGAAAATCAGAAGAAAGACACTAAAGGCAGTAGAGAAGTCATCTTTAGTTATTTATTGAGTTAAGACCACAGAATAGGCTGCTCAGGCCCTCCGAGCCACACTGACCAGCAATCCCCCAATTTAATCCTAGCCTAATCATGGTACAGTTTACAATGACCAATTAACCTCCCAACTGGTACACCTTTGGATTGTGGGAGGAAACCGGAGCACCTGGAGGAATCTCACATGGTCATGCGGAGTAAGTACAATCTCCTTACAGATAGAAGTGGGAATTAAACCTGGGTCACCGCTACTGTAAAAATAAGTCCAAGGATGCACTATCCATTATTTAACTAAGTACTAATATTGTTTGACAGGCATCCTAAATGTAAATGCATATAACACCAAAAGATGGGATTGAATGAGTGGAGCAGAATGCTTTTGATAAAATGGCATCCAGGAGAACCCTCAAGGTGGCAGCAAACAAAGAATGAAAGTAAATGGTTATTAACATAGCAGGCATGACATCAGTAGCATCTAGCCCTATCAAGAAAAGACAGCATTCGCAAGCTAACACAGTGATGGATATGTAGTTCATTTAATAGATCATATTTAGTTTGTTATTTAAGTACCAACTTTTCATGTGGTAACTTTTATGAAATTATCACTGAATTGTTCAGTCTTGATTACAATGGTACATTAAAATTGGCAAGTAACAAATGATTAAAGATTAGCAGAATTTTGGAATATGCGTCTTGTTAGATTTTTTGCTAATGTGTCCATTTTATTGGGACCAAGAGAATAAAAAGATGCCACAAAAATAGAACAAATTTTTACAATATTCTTGCTACGTTTACACATTGAATGTAAATTCTTGTACAATATTCTATTCTTGTACAATAGACAGTTGCTGACTACAGTGTGTAATGTGCTAGACTGAATCTGTCAGATTATTAACATAGAGTAATACCTTCCATAATTTCAGAACATCTCTATGCTTTACAACCAATGAATATAGTATCTGTTGCATTTTAGGAAATAATACAGCTTACAAAATTTCAAAGCTGTGATGATTTGCAGTGACTTTAGCTTCTAGAATGGAGTTGAAGGTTGAAGAGTTTCCTGATGAGATATTGCAGCAAAAGAAAATGCTGTTAGTGCAATAAAATAGCTAATCAATCTTGTTCTGCATTGGGATTGGCTCTTTGATTAGATGGTGATGATACTGGTAAGTTGAGGAAGTTGATTTTGATATGGATCTTTCATTAACTTTAATGGCTTCAGTAGTTCCATTTAATATCAGAAAATGTATACAATATACAACTTGTAATTCTTGCTCTCTGCAGAGATCCTCGAAACAGAGGAATATCCCAAAGAGTGAATGACAGAAAAGTCACAAAAACCCCGAAGCCTCAAAAACCCACGCACAAGCAGCATCAACCCTCCCCCTCCCCCAATTCATTCCAACATAAAGCTACTCCTTTGTCAAGTTTATCAACAAGGGACTTGCTCCAGAATTAGTTGCCAATGTTGTATAGATTACCCCTATTATGGAAGGGGAAGTGGGGTGTGAGCGATTGGTAGGTGTTCTATTCCTAGAAAATGGTCCAGATGCAAAGCTGCTGCAGCTCGGAATAAGTTGGGTACAGACACCTTGCCATTTGTAGTTTGCCTGTTGATTCCAGGCATCACTCCTATCTACTGTTTTGTTTGTAAAAGAAAATTGTTATTTAAGACAATTACTTATTAGATATAAAAGTGCCAATTAATATGCAGTGTTGGTTCTAGCAAGCAGCCATGTTTTTTGATAGTTTCTAAAGTAAGCATACTACTATGAGCTATCATAGAAACATAAGAAAACCTATAGCACAATATAGACCCTTTGGCCCACATTGCTGTGCCAAACGTGTATGTACTTTAGAAATTACCTATTACCTAGGGTTACCTATAGCCCTCTATTTTTGTAAGCTCAATGTACCAAACAAAGTGTTTCTAAGGAAAGCTTAGAAAAATCCTGAAAAACCTCTAGAGAAATGTAATTTAAGAAACTCGGCTTGTGATCACTTACAGCCTTTCCAAATACACTGCCATTTGTTTAACTAACTTTGTCATTTGAATAGTAGCACAGTAACAATTTCAAGCTCCACCTCCAATTTGTAATAGACTGTTGATCCTGAACATGATTCTCCAGACACTTCATCAGTAAAATAGCAGTGGAAGCAAATCACCTTGACAGGACTGTTAAGATTTTTTTCGGTTGGTTCTTTAAAATGTACCTGCGCAGCCTAGGGTATGTGTCTCCTAAATGGAAAAACCCTTCCTTCTCATTATCCTGTACCTGGAGTGATTTGTTAATACTGTACGTAACCTCCAACAAACATTAGGTTATTCAGCTTTATTGTGCTGTGAGGTTCAAAGCACAACTTGGAACACAGAACAGTAGTCTCTTCAGCCTATAATTTTGTGCTAACACTTTAACCTACAAGATTAATCTAACTCCTGCTCATAGCCCTCCATTTTTCTTTATTGAAGAGACACATTCTCCAGACACTTAAGCCTGTAAATGTGTTTACAGCCTGAGAATGTGTTTATTGAAGTCTCTTAAATGTTCTCGCCTCCACTACCACCCCAGCTGTGTATTTCACACACACCTCTCTATAAGAAACCTACCTCTGATGTCCCCCTCCTGATACTTTCTTCCAATCATGTTAAAATTATGCAGTATACCTCTCATCCTTCTTTGCTCCAAAACAAAAAGCTCCAGCTCATCAACCTTTCCTCATAAGATATGCTGTCCAATCCAAGGTTTCAGCCTGAAATGTCTACTGTACTCTTCCTTAGATGCTGCCTGGCCTGCCAAGTTCATCCAGCATTGTGTGTTGCTTGGATTTCCAGCATCTGCAGATTTTCTCGGTTGTTCTCTAATCCAGGGAGCATTCTGGTAAATCTCTGCACATACCCATTTTTTTAAAACTAAATATACAAGTGGTTATAAAGAACTTTTGGCTGCATCATGGCATCCTGTGGTTTATCAAATTCTGAGTATATCATTTGCAGATATTAATTCTATTCAGTTCCCCTCTCCCCTACACCTTCCAGAACTCAATAGGAAGCCTTATTCATTGTTGATAGTTTTGCTATAATGTATGTTTCTGTAATGCAATTGATGGATTAGGGAACATTATTTGCATTATACAGCCCCTATTGGTTTCAGTGCAATTGTAGTGCTTTGAAGATAACTGCAGTCTCTGCTGGTATAGTATGATTTTCTGTAATAGGCTTTTTAGGATGGTAAGTACCACATTATAGCAGCACTATTTGTATATTTTAGTGCCTTTGCAAGCTTCTGTGATGGTCATAATTTTAAAAATTCTTTCCTACATTGAAAGCAAAATACAGTGGATTCTGGTTAATTGGGGCATACTGGGACCTGGATATTCTGACCCGTGGAACTTTTTTAAAAAAGCAAAACAGTATTTAAATGAAATACAGAACAAATTAGAACACTGCCAACAGTAGTACAGAACTATAAAATTGTATTGGTTCCTTAGTTGACAGAGGAAATCTTCCATTGTCTGCAATGAACAAAATCAGTGTAGACACCTGAAACAAATATGGACTACCTTCATACAATGCTATCGATGGTTATGTCTTAAATCTTCATTTTCATTGTAATATTCAAGATGATTGTTAATACTTAAGATTCTTCATAGTTCCCAACTTGAAGTAGTGACATTGTTTAATTTAAACTCTCAGCTGTTTGTGGCATCTCTAAGCCTGAATGCTTGAAAGTGTGTAAAGAGTTCTGAATTGTCTTGCTGTTTATTCTTCAACAATCAGAGGCAGAAGTCATTGCTTTTGATCACAAATACACACAACTGATGCTATTTAAATACTGATTGCTCTAAGCACAGTGTGGCATCTAATGGCCAAATATGTATATATAATTTACTTAAGACTAATGGATTTAGACCCATCAAATTATTTCCCTGTGAATTTTAAAGTAATTCTCCTGCACACATCCACATAAAGTCCTCAGATTATTTTGCTTCTTGCTTACATCAAAGGCAATTTCAAGCAACCAATTACCCAATATATTTAGGATATGAGGGAACTGGAATACCCTGCAGAAATAAATGCCAAGGGAGAACATGCAAGCAGCAGATAAACTGAAGTATTTATTCCAGGATCATAGTGGTTCCTATCTGCTATAATAACACTTATCTGTTTAGCTGACAATGTTTGCACAGAACAGTGTAACTTCATTACTTTAAATAATGAATTTAAAACCACAATTCTATTGGAACATTTGTGAATCTACATAGATAGTATAGAAACAGGCCACTTAGCCTAACCATTCTGGACTGGAAATTTATACTTCACATGATCTTCCCTCATCCAAGACGTAGTATGATGGTTTTAATGTTTTTGCAGCAAAGCAATATTTACTCAATTTAAGATTTTTAATCTTTGAAGAAAGATTTCTGGGCCAATTTACCAATGCTCATTCAATATGCCAACTGAATTAAAATATTTCACAAAAGGAGGAACTCAACAACAACATTTGATGAGGACTTGAAAATTAAAAAAGAAACAATTCAAAGCACGTACTGACAGGAATTTTAAGTGAATACAGATTTTATTTTCCTTTCTTCCAGTCTTCACAGGGTACTTTACATAGTAAGGTACATACTGGAAAAAAAAGTCAGGTTCAAACAAGCAATAAACAGCACATTCATTGTCTAAAAATTAAACCTGTATTGTTAATCAAGCATGCATTTTCAATTCAGAAATGGAAATTGTTCAACATATAGACATGAAGGATTCCAGAGTCAAACAGTTCAAACTGCAATTCACTTGATAGAAAGTTGATAGTGCTAGGAACAATTTCTCTTCTCTTAGCATTGTGAAATAAAGTGTTTTGTGCCCATTGAAAAAGAACCTAGAGATGGTTCTCAATGCTGAAGATCTCAACATGTCAGACTAGTATGTATTGCACTTGTCTCAAATTACAATGGAGATTAAATCCTGTAATCCTACCCATTTTCATTTAAGTGTCCAGAATCTGAACAGATTCAATATATACTTTCGATGCACAAAAATGGGCAGGTTGGAATTCATGTATTAGAATGACCTCTTAAAAGAGTGTTTGGTTCTTTTTCTTAAAAAAAATCTGAAAGATTTGGTAAATGACACCAGGAGTGATTTAAAATTTGATCTTGAACAGTAAAGCTTTAAACTGCTGTACACTATACACTTAAAAAAAACTATTAAAAAATAACTCAATCCTACTGCTACCAGTTGCACATAATTAAACAGTGATGTCTTTTTCCATTTACTGAAAGGCAAATACTGGATATCTAGGAGTGTGAGAAGTGGTGGGTTCGGGGGGAGGGGGGAGAAATGTTTTTTTACTCAGTCATGGATGCCTGGTATGGTGATACCAGGCTTTTAAGAGATGTTTGGATGGGCACATACATGGATGCAAGGAAGATGGAGGGATATGGACATGGTATAGGTCGGAGAGATTAGTTTTTGGGTGTTTCCAATTTGCTTGTTAGCTGGGTTGGTACAATATGATGGCCTCCTCCCAAGCTGTGGTATTCTATAGTCTGAACACAAGGAAAACTATTCTAGCTTCATAAATCTTAAACCTCTGTCGGTGACTACTAATATGACCTGAGCATTTTAAGCAATCCACCACCATCGAACTTCTCAATGTGCCAGCCACCAGAGAGGCAAAGGCATCTTGTATTCTGAAGCATTAAAGTATCCATGTGCTCTAATTACTGTAAAACTGAAAACTTCCTTTAGTAGGAAAATGATTGACATGGATCCAGATTATCCAAACCACCTGTTAGATAATACTTGCAGCAACATTTGTAGGACTACTGACTGCGGCATCAGTTACTATACAGCAACAATTCCATTTCAACACCAAACTAAAAATGTAATATACAGTGGCTTGCAAAAATTTGGGCATCCTGGTCAAAATTTCTATCACTGTGAATAGATGATGAATTGATCTCTAAAAATCATGAAGTTAAAGATGAAACATTCTTTTCAACATTTTAAGCAAGATTAGTGTATCATTTTTGTTCTGTACAATTTTAGAGTGAAAAAAGGAAAGAAGCACCATGCAAAAGTTCGGGTACACCAAGAGATTTGCGCTTTCGGATAACTTTTACCAAAGTCTCAGATCTTAATTAGCTCGTTAGGACTATGGCTTGTTCACATTCATCGTTAGGAAAGGCCAGGTGAAAAATTTCAAAGCTTTATAAATACCCTGACTCCTCAAACCTTGTCCCAACAATCAGCAGCTATGGGCTGCCTAGCACTCTAAAAATTAAAATAAATGATGCCCACAAAACAGGAGAAGGCCATAAGACGACAGCAAAGCATTTTCAAGCGTTTCCTCAGTTCGCAATGTAATTAAAAAATGGCAGTTAATAGGAACAATGGAGGTCAAGTTGACATCTGGAAGACCAAGAAAACTTTCCGAGAGAACTATTCGTAGGATTGCTACAAAGGCAAATCAAAACCCCTGTTTGACTGCAAAAGGCCTTCAGGAAGATTTGGTAAACTGGAGTGGTGGTGCACTGTTCTACTGTGCAGCGACACCTGCACAAATATGACCTTCATGAAAGAGTCACCAGAAGAAAACCCTTCCTGTGTCCTCATCACAAAATTCAGCAGCAGAAGTGTGCAAAGAACATCTAAACAAGCCTGATGCATTTTGGAAACAAGTCCTGTGGACTGATGAAGTTAAAATCGAACTTTTTTGCTGCAATGAGCAAAGGTACATTTGGAGAAAAGGCTGCAGAATTTCATGAAAAGACCACCTCTCCAGCATGGGGGTGTATCGGTCATGCTTTTGGCTTGTGTTGCAGCCAGTGGCACGGGGAACATTTCACTAGTAGAGGGAAGAATTAATTCAATTAAATACCAGCAAATTCTGGAAGCAGACATCACATCGTCCGTAAAAAAAAAACTGGAGATGAAAAGAAGATGGCTTCTAAAACAGAATAATGATCCTAAACACACCTCAAAATCTACAATGGATTACCTCAAGAGGTGCAAGCTGAAGGTTTTGCCCTCACATACCTCTAACCTAAACATCAAAAATCTGTAGATAGATCTCAAAAGAGCAGTGCATGCAAAACAGCCCAAGAATCTCACAGAACTAGAAGCCTTTTGCAAGGAAGAATACACGAAAATCCCCCAAACAAGAATTGAAAGACTCTTAGCTGGCTACAGGAAGCGTTTATAAGCTGTGATACTTGCCAAAGTGAGTGTTACTAAGTACTGACCATGGAGTGTGCCCAAACTTCTGCTTGGCGCCCTTTTCCTTTTTTATTTTGAAACTTAAAGATGGAAATAAGAAGTAATTTTGCTTAAAATATTAATGAAATGTGTTATCTTTAACTTTGCCTTTTGGAAATCAGGTCATCTATTTCTCGCTTAGCTATTCACAGTAACAGAAATTTTGACCGGGGTGCCCAAACTTTTGCATGCCACTGTATTGTGGTTGATCAGAATTAACTTGAATAAGGCATCACAGTACATTAAAATAACATGAAATGATTCCTGAAAACCTAGCTATAACATGACTGGCTCCAAGCAAAGTTTGTTAAATAAAGACAGGTGAGTGTATACTAGCTCACTTGTGTCAGTAGGGAATAAAGACTAAAACAAATGAAACTGAAGAGATGGGGAAGGACAGTAGACCAAACTTCCTGTTACAGAAAAAAATTTGTAGAAATAGGCTTGATTATAAAATAGCTTAAGATCCTATCAGATTTCTGCAATATAAAAATGCAGATGTTCACAAGGTTGTAACACCATACAACAAAAATAGATATGGGTGCAACAGAAGGTCCCTGCCCATTTAAGTGTTCATTGTAACATTCAAAGTATTATGGCATAATCTGTCAATTTAAATGCTTATTGTTGCAAAACTACAAATAACTTCGTAACTAAATCCTAAATGTTTAGTCACCGTCTCTGTATGTGACTGTAATAAACCAAAACAAGAGAAAGTGACTTGCATTTACAGCTTTCATAACCTCAGGATGTCAAAGTGCTTTACAATTATTGAAGTGCTTTTGAAGCAGTCAGTTTCCCCACAAATATCAAATGTGATCATCAGTCTTACTGAAGTTGACTGAAGGAAAAATAGGAATACTAATAAGCCAAACTATCACCAATAAAATTCCCTTATGCTGTATATGGTCAAAGGATGACATTATAAATTATAGTGGACATAAGCTTTCACATATTATTTACTGTTACTGCCAGACACAGATGGGCATTGGATCAGCCATGTTAATTAACTTTGTATATATACACCCTACAAATATAGTGGGGAATGGGAGGATAGAAGCAGGAGGGAGGAAAATAAAAATCATTTTCTTACGTATTAATAAAATATTATATGTACACATTTATTTGATATAAGGCATGAAGCTGTAGTCTCACAAAACATAGCTAATAGAATCCTGTTAAAAGTAAAACCCATCAAATTAATTCTTACATATTTACACCCAAATACTTTTATATAATTTCACTAGACTTACAAAAATAGATCAAGTAAAATTCAGTTATCACAGCAGTAACTCTGCAGAAAGTAACATGGAGACGACACTGGCTTCAGAGGCTTGAAGGCTGCTGGATTGCAGAGGTGGCAGCCTGCTCCTTGCAACTCTCATCGGCCCTCGAGTACATGAGGAAGAGTGTAACAGTGGCAAAAGTAGCAGCATTGACAGGGAATGCCCTCAGGAGTGTGGAGGTAAGCCCTCGGGTGAACACGTGCCACCCTTCTTTTTGGTAGCTCTGATAGACACAGTCCATGATGCCATTGTACTGGTTCTTTCCCCCAACTCCGTCAGCCTGCAGTCGGGATTTAATCACATCAATGGGATAGGTGGAGATCCAAGATACAATCCCAGACATACCACCAGAAAACAGGAGTTTAGGAAGTACAAAGCTATCATCAGGTTCACAGTTCAAGGCCCTGGTTAGACAATCATATGTAAGAAAATAGAAACCAAAGCCAGGTATTTCTCTAAAAATGGTAGACACCATTCCCTTGTTGATACCTCGAATTCCATGTTTTCTATAAATTCTAATCAAACAGTCCAGTGAATTCTTATAGACTTTACTTTTAACTTGATATTCACCCATGCCTTGAAGCTGCATCCTCGTTTTTGCCAGTTCCATGGGACAACAGATGATACATTGGATACCTCCAGCTGCAGCCCCTGCCAGGAACTGATTAAGTGGTGTATCCTTACCCAAATGACGCATTGCATTTCCTTGAACGCCAAAAACAATAGCATTGATGAATGTCAAACCCATCATTGGTGAACCAATACCTTTGTAAAATCCAAAAACCTGAAGCAAAAAAAAAGTTAAATGTTACAATTTTAAACAATGAAACATCAGTAAAGCAATATACCTCGTAACAAATTCTGTCTTTTGTACCCTTGTCAGTAATAGCCTTCAAAATTAGTTATACTTTCTTAAAAAAAAGGTTTGCATAAGCTAATTTCATACAAACTTTGGTACATGCTAGTAAACTATCACCAATCAATGCTTGATGTAGTGCTGTTTTATCACTCCCATGAATTTGATGGATCACACGTTTCAGGATTTAGATTCATTGACAATGCAGCACAGTGTGCAACTTTGAGAAAACCTTGGTTGTAGAGGTGCTGCTGTAATAGCCTAGGCAAGGATGCTTTTACTTTTTTTTAAAAAATTGAACAATTCATGTTCTGTATGCTGTGGTGGAAGGAATAAATTGTGCAACAACACCAATCTAACCAAGTAAGAGAGCTGCTTTGTTTTGGATGGAATCATATGGACTTTTCTGTCATCTACTATTGTGTATTACATCCATCAATGGCAGTAAATGTGAATGCTTAAGAAAGTGCTTGTCATTCCCCTTGTCAGTCACAGGTGGCAGGCAGTCTGTCAAGTTGAATTTTACTTCCCCTTTCAACACAAGCACATTTTTGCCCAAAAGTAAAAGTTTCTCACTATATATCAGTAACAGTTCCAGGATTTGTAGAAGAAAAGCACACATATGACAATAGTATGGATGGGGTTCATTGTGAATATCACAACCATCTCACTGTCTATAACAGAAGCAGTAATGTTGAGATATTAAACAGCAAAATAACTTACATGGAAGTGAGTCTGCCAGATGTAACTTAAGCAAATTCAAAAATTGGTGCTATATTCCTGGACTTTTCAATATTTAAATTGCCCTGCACACACATCTTTGGTCTAGTCTCTAATTATATCATACATCAATGTTAAGGTTTGAAACACTCAAATCAGCAGTTCTTAAAGATTCTTGAGTGTCATCAAAGTCACTTGCAAATTTCTACAGATGTACCGTGAAATGAAAGACCCTAATGGGAGTTATCTACAGGCCCCCAAACAGCAGTCTGGATGTAGGGTGTAAGTTGAATGAAGAGTTAAAATTGGCATGTTGCAAAGGTAATGATACAGTTGTCATGGGGGATTTCAACATGCAGGTAGACTGGGAGAATCAGAATGGTACTGGACCCCAAGAAGGGGAGTTTGTGGAGTGCCTCTGAGATGGATTCTTAGAACAGCTTGTACTGGAGCCTACCAGGGAGAAGGCAATTCTAGATTTAGTGTTGTGCAATGAACCGGATTTGATCAGGGACCTCGAGGTAAAGGAACCATTAGGAGGTAGTGACCATAATATGGTATGTTTTAACCTACAATTTGAGAAGGAGAAGGGAAAATCGGATGTCAGTATTACAGTTGAACAAAGGGAACTATGGAGCTATGAGGGAGGAGCTGGCCAAAGTTCAATGGAACAATACCCTAGCAGAGAAGACAGTGGAACAACAATGGCAGGTATTTCTGGGAATAATGCAGAAGGTGCAGGATCGGTTCATTCCAAAGAGGAAGAAAGATCCTAAGGGGAGTAAGGGGCAGCCGTGGCTGACGTGGGAAATAAAGGGCAGTATAAAAATAAAAGAGAAGTATAACATAGCGAAGATGAGCAGGAAACCGGAGGACTGGGAAGCTTTTAAAGAGCAACAGAAGATAACAAAAAAGGCAATACGCCAAGAAAAAAAATGAAGTACGAAGGTAAGCTAGCCAAAAATATAAAGGAGGATAGTAAAAGCTTCTTTAGGTATGTGTATAGCAAAAAAAATAGTTAAGACCAAAACTGGGCCACTGAAGACAGAAACGGGTGAATTTATTATGGGGAACAAGGAAATGGCAAATGAGTTGAACAGGTACTTTGGATCTGTCTTCACACAAACAATCTCCCAGATGTAATAGTGGCCAAAGGAACTAGGGTAAAGGATGAACTGAAGGAAACTTATATTAGACTGTTGACTATTTGTTGATAGATTGTTGAGTCTGAAGGCTGATAAGTCCCCGGGACCTGATGGCCTGCATCCCAGGGTACTTAAGGAGGTGGCTCTAGAAATCGTGGATGCATTGGTAATCATTTTCCAATGTTCTATAGGTTCAGGAACAGTTCCTGCTGATTGGAGGGTGGCTAATGTTGTCCCACTTTTCAAGAAAGGAGGGAGAGAGAAAACAGGGAATTATAGACCGGTTAGCCTGACTTCAGTGGTGGGGAAGATGCCGGAGTCAATTATAAAAGAGGAAATTATGACACATTTGGATAGCAGTAGAAGGATCAGTCCGAATCAGCATGGATTTGTGAAGGGAAAATTATGCTTGACTAATCTTCTGGAGTTTTTTGAGGATGTAACTATGAAAATGAACAAGGGAGAGCCAGTGGATGTAGTGTACCTGGACTTCCAGAAAGTCCAACATAGGAGATTAGTGGGCAAAATTAGGGCACGTGGTATTGGGAGCAGAGTACTGACATGGATTGAAAATTGGCTGGCTGACAGGAAACAAAGAGTAGCAATTAATGGGTCCCTTTCGGAATGGCAGGCTGTGACCAGTGGGGTACCGCAAGATTTGGTGCTGGGACCGCAGCTGTTTACAATGTATATTAATGATTTAGATGAAGGGATTAAAAGTAACATTAGCAAATTTGCTGATGACACAAAGCTGGGTGGCAGTGTGAAATGTCAGGAGGATGTTATGAGAATGCATGGTGACTTGGACAGGTTGGATGAGAGGGCAAATGTATGGCAGATGCAGTTTAATGTGGATAAATATGAGGTTATCCACTTTGGTGGCAAGAACAGGAAGGCAGATTACTATCTAAATGGAGTCATGTTAGGAAAAGGGGAAGTACAACGAGATCTAGGTGTTCTTGTACATCAGTCAATGAAAGCAAGCATACAGGTACAGCAGGCAGTGAAGAAAGCTAATGGCATGCTGGCTTTTATAACAAGAGGAATTGAGGACAGGAGTAAAGAGGTCCTTCTGCAGCTGTACAGGGCCCTGGTGAGACCCCACCTGGAGTATTGTGTGCAGTTTTGGTCTCCAAATTTGAGGAAGGACATTCTTGCTATTGAGGGAGTGCAGTGTAGGTTCACAAGGTTAATTCCCGGAATGGCGGGACTGTCATATGTTGAAAGATTGGAGCAACTGGGCTTGTATACACTGGAATTTAGAAGGATGAGAGGGGATCTGATTGAAACATATAAGATTATTAAGGGGCAAACACGAGGAAATCTGCAGATGCTGGAAATTCAAACAACAACACACACAAAATGCTGGTAGAACACAGCAGGCTAGGCAGCATCTATAGGGAGAAGTGATGTCGACATTTCGGTCCGAGACCCTTTGTCAGGACTAACCGAAAGGAAAGTTAGTAAGAGATTTGAAAGTAGAGGGGGGGGGGGGGGGAGGGGGAAATGCGAATGATAGGAGTAGTTATTAAGGGATTGGACACGCTGGAGGCAGGAAGCATGTTCCCGCTGATGGGTGAGTCCAGAACTAGAGGCCACAGTTTAAGAATAAGGGGTAGGCCACTTAGAACAGATGTGGAAAACTTTTTCACCCAGAGAGTGGTGGATATGTGGAATGCTCTGCCCCAGAAGGCAGTGGAGGCCAAGTCGCTGGATGCATTCAAGAGAGAGGTAGTTAGAGCTCTTATAGATAGCAGGATCAAGGGATATGGGGAGAGGGCAGGAACAGGGTACTGATTATGTATGATCAGCCATGATCACAGTGAATGGCGGTGCTGGCTAGAAGGGCCGAATGGCCTACTCCTGCACCCACTGTCTATTGTCTATTGTGATTTTGCCTGACTCCAAGCAGTGGTATGAAGGGTGAGCCTGGTCTCATACCAGTACATCAGTGTTCAAGTCTATTGGATGTTACTACACACACTCTTTGTAGAAAAGCTTCTGCAGAAAAAAAGTTTGACTACGTGTCCAACAAGTAGTGATCAACACCAAACATCATGCGGGAGAAGGATAACAAATTCTTTGGAATGGTTCTCCACCCCTGAGAATTTCCTGATTGTTTTCCAAAACCAGAAAACACATTTATTTGACCCTCCCAGTAAGATACATTTTGAAAGGTTGGGATCTCATCCATAAAAAAAACCAGCAGCCCTCGAAACAGCTGCATCGAGGAAGAATCCATCGTCCACCTTCATGTCAAATGTATTTGCAAATATAGGCTGGAAAAGGATGCAAATATCCATGATAAAATTCATGCTGAGCAGCTGATAACGGAGTACTCTTTGGTCTGTGGTCAGTTCCCAGGGATGCACAATGAGACAATCATTAAGTCCTGCTGAAAAGTTATCTCATCTGCTCACAACTACCTCACCATCTAGAAACAGAAGCAATAATGTTGAGATATTAACCAGCAAAATAACTTGCAAGTGGACCTGCCCGATATTACTTAACCAAATCCCAAAACTGGTGTGTAAATTACCAGAAATTTCTATGCACCCATGACAGGATACAGGCACTTGGCCAATGATATGCCTATTTACATTATACATCAGTGTGTGAAGCACTCAAATCAGCAGTCCTTAAAGATTGAGGATTTCTCTTAAGAGTTTTTAAAAACATTTCTGTACTCTTCTTAGTTTCATAAAAGGTACACAACTGATGGCCAGCACCTGCACAATATCTGTCCCTCACACCATTACCTCCCTCAAATAGGTAAAGTAACAGGCAGGAGTTTATACCGAACTTCCTTACAGCGACCCCTGGCACTTGCAACTCACAAACTGTATGCTAATTAGATCCAAAACACAGATGGAGCTGACCTATTTCAGAGTTTTATTTTTATGAATATGACTGAGCTCTTAAAAATTATCCCAAAAGCTTATCAAGAGGGATTTGGACCCACTGTTTAATCAACTCTATCCACAATTTGGATGAGAATGTACAAGGCATGATTAGTAAGACTGCATATGACAATAAAATACCCGGCATCAGACAGTGAGGAAATTTATCAAGAATTTCAAGGGGAGGGGTCTTGATCAGCTGGGCAAATGGGCTGAGGAATGGCTAACAGAGTTTAATTCAGATACTGCAAAGTCTGCATTTAACAAAATTAAATCAGAATAGGGCTTTCCCAGCACTGAGGACCAAAGAGTATACAAGTACATAGTCCCTTCAAAGTGTTATCACAGATGAACAGGGTGGTAAGAAGGCTTTAGCTTTTGGAAAACCATCACCTTGATGTAAGATGCACTTTTGTCTGCCCAAAACATTTTGATCTTCCAAACAGGATGCCTGTATGTGAATGCTGCCAGCTGGCTCATTCCAGGCTGCAGGAGTATGTACTATGGAATGGAATGAAGCTTGGCACAGCCACAGTAATCTCAGAGTCCTGTGACCACTGAGGTGCTAGGTCCTGTGCAACAACGTCTCAAAAACTTGGAATGTATTTTTCAAAGCAGCCACCCGAGTGGCATTGGTTCCTTGTGAAAAAGCCAAGTACTGTTACGCCTTTATTGTACACTTATAAATGAAGTTTATTTTTGATATCTAAAGTAATGCACATCAGATATAGTAGGTCTCAGCCCAGAAACATTAAGTCTTTATCCAAGTCACTGCCTGATCTGCTGCATATTTCAAGCATTTTCAGATTTTAAGCATCTGCAACCTTCGAGAACTATGTTCTGGAGAGCCAAATGCAAAACTATTGGCTTTTCCAAACATTCAGACAATGGTTCAGGTTGAATGTTGGTGTGCTTTTTGTTTGCCTACAGAACCTCACCTAATAATCAAGTGCCACTCCACTTTCCAATATTAAACTACAAAGCAACAAACAGCTATCAACCTTACTCTTAAATATTACAGTCACAAGGACACAAGCATTTCAATCATTTGCAAGTGAAATGCTTTTATCTGTATCTTTCCAAATATAAAAAAGTCAACACACCCATATGCTGTAGTGCTTAATAATACAATGAACCTGTTATGTAGATTGTACAAGATTTGTTTGGGGTATACAGGTTTTCCTGCATGGAATGTTGGAATATGTAGCACTAGTTTCAACCCAGCTGGTAGCCCAAAAGTAAAATTACAAGGAAGGCAAAAGGTGTCTGTCCTTAGTAAATGCCTTTACCAGAACACAATGGATGCAACAGAAAAATAATTCAAAGGATCAGGATCAATTTTGCAAGTTGCCTCTCAGCAACAAAATGCAAGAAAATTAAAGTGTTCAAAATGCCATGGCCAGAATTTGAGGTTCTAGTGACAGTAAAACTAACTGCATCTACTTGCCTTTGCTCTGCGAAACTGAATACAACCACAAGACACTGGTCTTTGCATTTTTAAACACGGGATTGCTTATCAGTTACTACTCTTCCACAAACTCACCTCCTCAACCCTTGCACAAGAATCAACAAAGAAAATGCAACTGCAGTCAACCTCAAGGGCAGAACTGGCCACTCAGTATTCCAGGATCGCGGTGCCAGGTGAATGACAGAGGTAAGCACGGAGGGAGTGTAGCTTTTAGATAAGGAAGGATGCTACAGCAGTAATTAGACATTACATTCTTATGGAATTGTCCAGAGAGCCACAAGGATAGAAATTAGAAATAAGAAAGGGAGAATCGCTCTAATGGGGCTGTGTTATAGACCCTCGCTCAAAAATCAGCGGGAACTTGAGAAGCATGGTTGACTTCAAGTTGCTAATAATTGTTAGAATAATGATTCTTATTCGTATGCAAGAATAAGAATAATTGGAAGAATAGTGTTTGCCCTCAACAGTAACAATGACGAGTCAGCATACAGAGAGGGGGTAGAGATGCTTAACAAATGGTGAGAGAACAAAACCAGAGTCTCAACGTAGAGAAGACAAAGAAATGATTGTGGACTTCAGGAAGACGCAGGTCCATCACTCTCCATTGCACATCAATGGCTCTGCTGTGGAGGTTGAAGAGCACCTCCTCACTAGTCAAGGCGGCACAGCAGCACCTACACTGAGGAGACTGGGAGCCCTGCACACCTCAAGCTCCATTCTAACAACGTCCTACAGGGGGCACCATCAAGAGTGTCCTGTCTGGCTGCACCATTGTGTGGTGTGGAAAATGCAAGGCATCGGACTGCAAGCCGCTACAGAGGATTGTAAACGCACCAAGATGATCATTCTGGTCTCCCTCCCCCATTTGTGACACTTACCAGCCGCATTGCAGATGAAGGGCCTGCGACATTGTTGAGGATCCCTACCACGCATCGCACAATCTCTTTGACCCACAAGGAGGAACAGAAGCATTAGGACTAGGTCAACCAGACTGGACCCTGCCACCAATGAGGTCTCATCACTCGGACAGCAAGCTGTTTACTGTGCTGCACATCACATGCAACTTGAATTATATGTTATTAACTTATTTATGGTAATTCTTTGGTTTATATGCGATATACGTTTTGTCGGTGCACTGTGGTCTGGAGGAACACTGTTTCGTTCGGCTGTATACATGTACAATCAGATGACAATAAACTTGAGCTAAATAGAGTTTAATTAGAGGGATATTTTAATTTTGCTAACATTGATGAGGCTGCCCAGTGTGGTAGAGTCTGGATGGAGTGAATCTGTAATGCGTCCAGGAATGTTTCCTACTCAGGAAAGTGCAATACGGGACCTCCTCTTAGGGACAGGCCCTACTCTGGGGGAATTAGACGGGATCTAGCAGAGGTTGATTGGGTGAGCCTGTTTGAAAGGAAAGGAACAAATGACAAACGAGACAATTTTAACAATTATTATTGTACTTAACCTGGAGCAGCATGCCCCTACTAGGGTAAAGCATAGACTTGGCGAATTCATGAAACCCGAAGGGACATTGAGAGCCTTTAAAATATTCAGCCCCCACGAAACTAATTTGCACATTTCACTGCCTCACTTTCTAAATACAAAATGTATTGGAGTAGGATTTTCAAACAAATCTGCAAAACATTGTGTATCATGTCAAATCAAAAGAAAAACTCCAAAACCTGTCAACAATTAACTAAAAATTAAAAAAACAAATTTGTGAGGCAGAAAAAGTATTCATTCCCTTTGTAAATGCCACACTAACTTTTCTCTACAGTATTACCTTACCAAATCACCCAGTTTGTTGATGTAGAAATTGGAGCATCAACTGTTTTCAATGAATGCATAAGAATAAATATCTCCTCTCGTAAGGTCCAACAGTATGGTAGGTTTTTAAAACAGTAAGCCAAAATGAAGACAAAACAGCATTCAAGATAAGTCAGGGAAATAATAGAGAAGCTCAAATCTGGGGAAAGATACAGACCATCTCAAAGACACCAAACATACCTTGGAGTTCAGTGCAGTCAAACGTGAAAAAGCAGAAAAAAGATCTGAAACCACAGCCACACTGCCTTGGTCAGGCTGCCCCTCCAAACTTCATTGCCTGAGAAGAACAGCACTTATGAGAAAAGCTACTGTGATGCTAACAGTCTCTCTGAGTGAGCAGCAGAAGTCAATGGATGCAACAGGAGATGAAGTTCATGGCTCCCAATCTCTGAGGCGTTACACACAAAGGATATCTATGGCGAAGTGTGAAGGAAGAAGCCCTGGCTTTAACAGACTTTGCAAGGTGTCATTTAGAAAATGCTGTAAAAGATGTGAAGGTATTGTGGTCAAATAAGACTACAATGGAACTTTTTGGAATCAACACCAAGCAACACGTGCGGTGTAAGTCCAATACTGTGCATCAGCCAGGTTACACCATCCCTACTGTAAAGTATGGTGGAGGTAGCAACATGCTATGGGAATGCTTTCCAACAGCAGTGACTGAAAATCTGGTCAGGATTGATGGGCAGATGAATGTTGCTGAATACAGAAAGATCAAGGATAAAAACCTGCTGGCCTCTGCCAAAGCTTAAACTGAGGAGGAAGTTCTTCAGCAGGGCAACGACCCAAAGTACACTGCCAGAGCAACCATGGATTGACTTGAAATGAAGAAAATGGTTGTCCTTGAGTGGCCTGGTCAGAGTTCTGACCTTAATACTATCAAGTATCTCTGACAAGACCTCAAGATTGCTGTCCACAACTGCTCCCAGACTAACCTGGCACAGCTTGAGCAATTTTTCAAGGAGGAATGGGCAAATCTTGCTGCATGACATTGTGCAAAGTCAACGGAAGCTTATGCAAAAAGACTCCCTGCTGTAATAGCAGCGAGGCGGTTCAAGTGAATACTGAACAGAGGGAGATGAAAACTTTTGAAATGGTAACATGGAAGTTTTTAATGTTTTAACACACACACACACACACACACACACCTTTCTCAACTTTTCATTCCAACATTTCAAAATTCCTTCCTTTCAAAAGTCTGAAAAACAATTATATTTCATCTTCTACCCTGTGCATATCCCAATTTTTATTTCATTATTTCACATTTTAATGAGATTATAGAAGTTAATGCACCTTATTTTCTGATTTACTGCCCAAAAATTCTCTAATCTGCTTAACTGCCCTTTTCACTTAATGCAATCACCTTCTGGCTGCTACAGAGACCTCATACAAAGACCAAGCTAAATATCATCATCTGGAAAGAAGAGATTCATGCACAATAAGAACCATTGCTTTATACGTGGGTGTCTTTGGAATCAATTGCTGGCATTGTCCCTTCATGCTCGATTACTCCACAATAAACATGATCTGAATCAAAGTATTGGGTACTCTTTTTAAGATGCTCATTTTTGTTGTACTAAGACTCAGATTTGCAGAAATACCACTATGAATGCAAGCTTTTTTGTGCCAATTTGACTGTACACTCAACATGCTTTTAAAATTTACAAATTATTAGGGAGCGTTCCGGAGTTATGTGAATATAACAGATATCAAGAACAAGTTTTCAGTTCTTAATGTAAATTGCAAGCAGTAAATTGAAGTTAAAAGCACACCTTTGCCAATAGACAAAACTGTGGAGCACAGGATGGCCAGAGACGTTTGGTTTGCAAAATGGTGAATGTTAGATGTTTGCATAAGCATCAGCCAAATTAGACAATCCAGTTGTACTAATTGGCCTGCAGCAATCCAGACAACAATGGGTTTAAGCAATTTGCACCACTGTAAACCAAACACAAGGAAATATTGTAACCAAGTTCAAGGAAGCCTGCAGACCTGACTTAACGCTTCAACTGGCTTGGGCCAGCAAAGGTATTTGAACATTCTCTCACTGGAGGTATGCAATACAAAGGAGACATTGTCAACGTGATGTATTGAATTAAACAATGTAATTGTAACTATTGAAGCTGTATCAAGTCACCTACTGTTACCATTATTTTTGGAGGGTATAAAAATGTGATGTACTTTTGAATTTTTAAGACTCCACCAAGTCCCCATGAGAACGCCCGCTTTTTGTGATGAATAAAGACTTCTGTATCACCAGCTTCAGTGTCTCTCCAGCGACTTCCATCACAGCCGCAACACAAAGAACATTTGAAAATAAGCAGATTGTAAGACATGGTGGGAAAGAATGTATAGCTAAGCAAAATCTGTGTAAAAGAATGTGAACTTGTGATTCAAAATGAAAACATGCAAATCTATATTGCAACACATACCACTGACAATGTGAAATTCAGTTAAAAAAAATGCAAAAAAGAACGTACAACTTGTATTTAATATACTCCATGTGTGCCACGGGATAACAAGAATCCCCAGAGCCTGGGGTGACAAATGGGCCAAGCCTATCTCACACAGGACAGCAGCATTCCAATAAGAGCTGGGTGGCGTCAGCTCACGTTGCCCGAAGGAATTGAAGAGTCTTTTGGAATGATCTCATTGGAAGACCCAATTAAAATTTCAACAATAAAAACATAAAATGCTGGTAGAACTCAGCAGGCCAGACAGCATCTGTGGGAGGAGGTAGTGACGACGTTTCGGGCCAAAACCCTTCATCAGGAATGAAGTAACATGGGATGGTCGAGGGGGGATAAGAAGTGGGGGGAGGGATGAAGTAGAGAGCTGGGAAGTGATAGGCTGGAGGGAAATGGGCTAGGGAGAAGGTGGAGAATTATGGGAAATAAAAGAGAAAGAAAAGTAGGGCTGGGGGGGAAAAAGAGAAAGAGAACCAGACTAAACTTACAGATAGGGATGGGGTAAGGGGGGGGCAGGGGTATCAACAGATGTCCGAGTTGAATGTTCATGCCGGCAGGTAGAAGGCTACCCAAGCGGGAGATAAGGTATTGTCCATTACCAACTCTGCCCTGCATCGCATCTCCCGTATTTCACACACCTCTGCCAGCCCACCAGGGCTAGAGTCCCCCTGGTCCTCACCTATCACCCTACCAGCCTACAGATCCAACGTATGATCCTCCGTAACTTCCGCCACCTCCTACGGGATCCCACCACTAGACACATCTTCCCCTCCCCCCACTCTCGGCTTTCCGCAGGGATCGGTCCCTACGCGACTCCCTTGTCCATTCATTCTACCCCCCCCCCCCCATCCCTCCCCACGGACCTCCCTCCGGGCACTTATCCCTGCAAACGGAAGAAGTGCTACACCTGCCCCAACACTTCTTCCCTCACCACCATCCCAGTCCCCAGACAGTCCTTTCAGGTGAGGCACCACTTCACCTGTGAGTCATCTGGGGTGATATACTGTATCTGGTGCTCCCGATGTGGCCATTTATACACTGGGGAGACCCGCCGCAGACTGGGAGACCATTTCAACGAACACCGGCGCTCGGTCCTCCAGCAGTGGCGGGATCTCCCAGTGGCTACACACTTCAATTCCACAGACCGCTCCCACTCCGATATGTCTGTCTATGGCCTCCTCTACCGTCAAGATGAGGCCACATGCAGGGTGATGGAGCAATACCTTATCTCCCACCTAGGTAGCCTCCTACCTGCCGGCACGAACATCCAACTCACAGACCTCCGATGATACCCCTGCCCCCCCCCCCCCCACCCCCATCCCTATCTATAATTTTAGTCTGGTTCTCTTTCTCTCTCTTCCCCCCCCCACTATAATCTCCCCCCCCCCCCAGCCCTACCTTTCTTTCTCTTTTATTTCCCATAATTCTCCACCTTCCCCCTAGCCCATTTCCCTCCAGCCTATCACTTCCTAGCTCTCTACTTCATCCCTCCCCCCACTTCTAATGCCCCCTCGACCATCCCATGTTACTTCACTCCTGATGAAGGGTTTTGGCCCGAAACGTCGTCACTACCTCCTCCCATAGATGCTGTCTGGCCTGCTGAGTTCTGCCAGCATTTTGTGTTTTATTTCCAGCATCTGCAGATTCACTCGTGTTGCCCTTGAAATTTCAACCCTGTTGTGGCTTGAATGATGACATTGTTTTCCAGACAATGTCTCTTTAAACGAGCAGGCCAACGGCATCTACATTTGCAGCTGAATACTGCCCTGTTAAGTGAAATTCCAAAAAGCATCCTTTTATATATTATATACATTTATATATATAATATCCTTTTATATATTATATACATTTTTAAAAAAATGATAGAAACTCTAAAAGACAGTGTCTTAATAGAAAGAACTGTGAAAGCAGAAAAATTCTGGTGAAAGCTCTTGCTACTTACAGTTTCTTGTTTAAGAATGGACTGGAAACAATGTAGGGTTCCACGGTAACGTGGCTGATCAGGATTCTGTACCTGAAGTCGAACCTAGAAAACAAACACATGTCTAGAGAGGGAAGGGCCTGTCTGGGCACGATTCACAGCAAGGTACTTTGTTCCACAACTTGTACTTAAAACATAAATGCAATAATATTCAGATACAAATAGCATTCATTTAATTCTACAACTACTTAAAGTCATATGCCAAAGTCTGCATTCTACAAAGTTTATAAAAAGGTAATAAATACAATACTAGATGTGTTTAAAACTCCAGTGTTGTTTGTCATTGAAAGCTAAAAATCACATAGTATAGAGGAGAGAAATAAGGATATAACATCACTGTTTCTGTACTTACTAGAAATTCTCCTGTGATGAGGCTTATCTCTCATCACAAAGTACACTTTTGCTGTTAATGACGACTGTCCCTAGCTCAGAAAGTAAAGTAGTTAAATACAACAAACTTCACACATTACATGAAAATAGCAAGACAAGGAGGCTTCTAATGCATCAGTAACTTAGTTAAAACAAAACTCTGGCTGCCATTAAGCATAACATAGTTTAAAATGGTAGTTACTGTTTACCTACGCCAACAGTGTCGCCAAGTAAATATAACCGATTAGATTTGCACAAATAGCAATGTCAACTCTTGAGCCGTGAAGGGATGTTTTGCAGTTCTTGATGATCCCATCCCAATCTCTGCTTTAATTTTCCCTGGCTTCCTATATATGTGACTAGCAATTTGTTCCCAGGACTCAACCAAACATCAGATGCAGACAATCTATCTGAGCACAAGGAACCCTATCCTTTAGTCTTGCCCCTTCTCTTGGGAGGAAATAGTCAGACTTTGCTTCAGGTATCTGCTTGGTGCTGTGGTTGAGCAGAAAATCAAGCCTGCTTCTCAATCTACCACGATATGCTCTACCAAACACACCATCACTTTACAGATGGTGTGTTTAAACATTACCAATTTAAACAAAGGTTCTCCACCCTAACTTTTAAGAATTTAACAAAATAGCTAAGTGTGTCAAACAGCATCCGTAGAGACAAACAGATGGTCAACCTTTCGTATTGTAACTGCACATCACGAATGAGAGGGAGAGGGAAGACTGAGTATAGAGGTGGGACAGGCTGGATAGTCCACCTCTCACCTCTGTAAACTTCCCTCTACACTCTCTCCATCCTGATGCAGTCACAATACGAAACGTCCATCACCTCTTTGCCTCCACAGAATCTGCTTAACCTGCTGAGTTCTTCCAGCATTTTGCCCTCTCCTCCAAATTAAAGCACCTGCTGTTTCTTGGTGTCCATTTGAGAATATTAACGTCTCATTCTCAGTCATTACATTTCTTCCTGAAAGCACAACACTAGTTTCAGTTTCCACTGATCCCTCAAAAATGCTGATCTAATCAGTGCAAGTACATAATGTACATTTCCGTGGCCAATACGGACAAGATAATTTTTAAGACTGCACTGTTACAGTTTAATCCAATCAACAGCGCACTCAGCACTTCAGGGGTCACTCAAGGCCTACTGACGCTGCACTTAGTCAGCATGAATAAGGTGGTGGTGCCAAGGCCTCTGAGGGCAGAGATGTAGCTTAGAAGGACAATTTCCCCTCGACCCACTGAGAACAAACATAGAAGCAGCTGGTGCAGGTGGCATCAATTCAAAACTGCCACTTTCATAAAGTCAGGACACTTTCCTTACTGTACTTCTCATCACAAAATGTCATGGCCAGAAACCTGAAGATGTAACTACAGCTTCTGACAATTGTAACTCCATATTCTAGCCACTGTACTATTAATAGCCCTATAAAATCAGGTCCTCAAAGACAAGCATTTTAAGATGGGTCAACTTCATTTAAATTGGTTTTAAAAGACAAATGTAATATTTAAATCCATAAGCAGACCTTAATTTCAACATTTTCATTCACAAATATAAACTATTAAAACAACACAAAATAATGCTGAATTAGATTCACACAAGGGACTCTGGTCATAGTTCGAAAAAAAATTTATGGGCCTCTTGGAAAAGGTTTTGGCAACATAGCTTAGCAAAAAAAAACACCATTCTACTGAAATAAATATTCTCTCATTGACAGACATTCAATCATCCTGATCCGTTGAGAGGTCAAAATCCACAAAGGAGAGTAGTTAAATATTTAAATAACTAAAAGTAGATCTTATTCACGGCACCAATCAGATAATCATTATCTGGAATAGCTGAATGTGTTTGAATGAAAGCTAACTTTAACTTTACTATTCCAACAGCTTGTATAGTTGAATGTTTAAATATGTTTGGCAATAAAACAATTTATCATGAAGATAAGCAAAACTGTAAAAAAATTAAGATATTATTTGTTTTAAGTAAATTTCCTTTCGTAGTGGTGAGATTAGATGGGATTGCAAGCATTTCTTTAACAATATCAAAACTAAACTACATTAAAAAACTCACCTTTACTGTGTCGAAAGGATGCCCTACAAGAACACCAGCAACACCTACAGCAAACAAACAAAAACACAAATTTAAATTTTCAGCTACTATTGGACAGCCCTAGAAATGTAAATAGACCAACTACATATAAACATCAAATACATACGCAGTCTTTATTGAAGAAATTATTCAATGTGCTCATGTCACTGGGCAAAAAGATTAAACTTTAAAAAAATTGCACAGCAGAAGATTTTTGCGCACACTGGTTATTACAAATTGGAGGGAACACTGCTGGAGAGTGATAACTATTATAGCCATCATATTCAGTTTTATAACTGGTACACACAGCATCAAATCCATAGCTTTTTACTTAGGGTTGTCAAAAGAGGTTCTACGAAATCAAGATTATCCAATTTAGGAAAAAGTAGCAGCAAAGTCAAAAAATTCTACAGATGCTGGAAATCCAAAGCAACATCCACAAACTGGAGGAATTCAGCAGAATATGCATCCATGGAAATGAATAAACAGTCCAACTCCCGGGCTGACACTCTTCTTCAGGACTGGATTGGTGGGGGGAGAGAGAAGATGACAGAATAAAAAGCTGGGGGGGGGGGGTGGAAAAAAAAGAGGATAGAGAGTGGTAGATGAAGCGATGAAGCCAGCTGGGTGGCAAACATAAAGGGATAGAGAAGGAGGAATCTGATAGAAGAGGAGAGTGGACCATAGGAGAAAAGGAAAGAGAAGGATGACCCAGGAGGAGGTAATAGGTAAGTGATAAGAGGCCAGAGTGGGGACAGAAGAAAAGGGAGGGGGAGGGAATTTCATTTTACGGGGGGGGGGGGGCTTATTCATGCCATCAGGTTGGAGGCGCTGCTCTTCCAACCTGAAGGTGGCTTTATCATGGCACAAGAGGCAGCCCTGGACTTGTACATCAGAACAGGAACAGGAAAAATACAGCTCTTTCTCAATCATTCTCCAGTGGCCAAATTCAAAAACAAGTTGAATAAGTTTACTATTCCTTTTCTTTGGCTTGAATTTCTATTTATTTATTTATTTATAAAAATACTTTAACTCAGTTTGGATCTGTTATTTTTCAGTTTTTATTAGTGTTGACCAAAATGGGGTAATTTCAGTTTTAAAAATTCAAACTTCATTAATTTTAGGTCTCCACAAAATGCAGCTAAATTGACACTGTAGTAGAAAGCAGTTTGTGTCTTGTTTAGACCAGGTGCATTTTAAGTCATGTTCTTGTGAATTGTCTATTTCTCTTCCTGATCCTGTCCTTGATTCTGCTTTTAACTTTTCCCACCACCCTCAAGTGCATCCACCAAACAAATGGGACAGCTCAAATGAAGTTTAATATGAACAAACGGAGGCAATCTAGTAAGTTCTGAGGAGTTGCTATTATCAGCTAATAATGAATAGAACCAGGCATTTCACTTTTAAGACTTAGGAGGACTTAATAGAAAACCTAATAATTTTGAAGTATGTATTGAAAGAAAAAAATGTCTCCACTTGAGAAAGAATGGGTAAATCAAGAAGGCATAATTTTAATGTGAAGAGAGGAAAGTAGAGGTGGGCGGGATGGGGTGTTAGAAGTAATTTTATTTCTCCCACAGACAGTGGAACACGTCGTCAGGGTTGTAGGGGAGATGGGTATATAGGACCTAGAGCAGTACAACACAATACAGGTCCTCCAGCCCACAATGTTGTTCAGACCTTTTTAAAACTACTCCAAGACCAATCTAATGCTTCCTTCCCACATAGCTCTGCATTTTTTTTCCCACCCACGTGCCTAAGAGTTTCTTGAATGTCCCTAATGCAGTAGGTTCAAGGGGTTGCACAACATTGTGGGCCAAAGGGTCTGCACTACACTCTACTGTTCTACATTCAAGAGGGTTACTAATACACCCTACAGGAGCTGAGCCCAGGCCAGCTTTTGAGAGAAAAAAATAATGTAAGGCACGCTAAGGTGACATGCACAGAATTGTGAGGATTAAACACCAACACTGTCTACCTGAAAGGGCATGTTCTCCGAGCTCACTGTAAAGCTACAAGGTACGACATTTGGAGTATGTAACGATTTTATTTTTTACACAAAATGTTACAATAAATTATCCATTTACAGAGCAAGTCAATTAAAGCTAAAGTAACAATTTATCATATTCCTTTGAAAAGAGCTGATTAGAAAAACACGAGTTTCGTAAAGAGTAATTTAAAGGTCAGCTTAATTCAAATTGTTGTACAGAACTTCAAAGCTGGAAGCAAATACAGTAGATTTTGGTTAACCAGGACACATCAGGACCAGTACATTTTGGCCCAATTAAAGGACTGCCCCAATTGGTCAAAGTTTTGTGGAAATAGTTTTTAAAAGGTATGTTTAACAAAAAGTTGAGTAACAAATTATGTATTTAAATAAAATACAGAACAAATTAGAGCGCTACCAATGCCACTACAGTACTATAGAAAAAACTTAGTTCCTAATGATTTCGACAGAGGAGTTCATCTTGCGTATGCTATGTTCTTTTAATTGACTGTAAATCAACAAAACTATTGCAGGGAATGGACCGCCTTCATGCAAAGCTTTTGATGATTGCATCTTCCAAACCTTCATTTTCATTGCCATGACCTTCAAATTCTTTGTAGTTCCCAACTTGAGTAGTGAAATTGTTTCATTGTCAATCCCAGCTGCTTCTGGCAGCTCCAGCCCCCTAGCACTCGAAACCACAGTGGACAGAATACTTCCGAATCGTCACACTGCCCGTTTCTCAGCACAAATCACACACAAGAGTGTTTCACTCCAAGCACAGTGCAGTGACTAACAGCCACACAAGTGCACAAGACTGGGGCTACCTAGAAACTGTTCAGCAACGAGTCTCCTGTCCAAATCCAGTGATAGAGTGTTCCAAATAAATGAAGGGAATTCCAGTTATTTTCTCATTTAGATTTTTTTGTTCTTTGAAAGTTGTCCCAAATAAGCGGCTGTGCTGATTTGCCTAATTAACCCGAATCCACTGTATATTCAAGTCATCCTCCCAGCCCTGAAAAAATATCTAGCCAATCATTCCCAGGTCATTCTGCACTTTCTTAGGTGCCAACTCTCATCTCAAAACTAAATGCTTGTCCTTCATTTCACTGGTAAATGTCCTTAAATATTGAATATGGCAGTGAAATAAGTTAATGGTCCTCATCCTTATCAGTCAGTGGACTAAATGATTTTCTGTGTTACACCATTGTGTAAGGCAGCCGCTTGGCAGGGCTTTCACTTTCTTCTCTCCATTCATGCACTTTTGACCTATATAAGACCATAAGATATAGGAGCAGAAGTAGGTCATTCTATAGAAACCTACTCCATGATCAATCTAGCTCTTCCCTCCCTAACACAGCCCAACACACTCCAATTTTCTTGCATCTATTGCCCAAGTCCCTCTTCCTTACATAGTGGTGGGAATTCAACCCCGACCTTACAGCAGGCATTATTGCACTAACTATGCTATTGTGTTGCCCACCCTTACAACTCATGCACAATTGATCTCTGTATAGGAAAATAGGAATAGCAAGGCATAAATGACCAACCATAACAATCTGGTTTTAATGGAATTGCTTAAAGATAAGCATTACAGGTTTGCAAAACAAATCTCTAACTTTCTCTGAATGGTGGCAAATAATATTTACATTTTTAAGGCAGACCAATGCCCCATTTGTTGTTTCATCTAAAATACAGACTGCAATGCAGTTAACCTCCAATAGGTGTTCAAATGCTAGTTTCCACAAGCTTTAAATCAGAAGGAAATGGGATACCAATTGTGATCATGAGGCAGAGCAAAATGTAAATCCAAGTCTCCCCTCTTGAACTGTTGTACTTAGATGTATGGGAAAGTGAACAATTTGCATCACCTTATACACCAAATAATTTTAGTATTCTAATACTTCCCATGCTGAAATCTCAATGCAATTCTACACAGAAAAAAATAAGTTTCACAAATAAACATTCAGTATTACAGGCTGAGTCCCTCTTATCCAAAATTTCAAAATCTGAAAACCTCTGAAATCCAGGTGTTAGTTTTTCTTTTTAAAGTGCTGACATGATGACACAATAGAAAATTCCACAAGGCACTGGGAAGGTTCCTAAATTATGTGCAGGTTTCTATGCACCACAGATAATTCTTTGGTGCATGGCCAAGTGGTTAAGGCTTTGGGCTGGTGATCTGAAGGCCATTAGTTTCAGCGTGTGTGTCCTTGAGCAAGGCACTTAACCACACACTGCTCCTGCACGTTTATAACCCTGTGGTGGTGGCGGTCTGTGACAAGACAAGTGACCTCACACACGTAATGAACAAAAGTAAAAATACTGTATGAAGTGAAAAATGAAGATCTTGATTGTGTATTGAAAGAGTGGATTCATCAGCAGAGTGAACATATACCGCTTAATGACTGGCTGCTGAAATTTAAGAAAAGGCATTGCATTAAATTTTTAAAGCATCTGTTGGTCACGAAAATCTAGCACCAGTAAAAGTCTATGATGCTGATTGCATTTTTTTTTAAATATATACCTTAAAGTTCAAAATAATTTATCAGAGTACATAAATGTCAACCCAGAGATTCTTTCCCTGTGGGCATACTTAGCAAATGTATAGAACAATATCTGTAAACAGGATCTGCAGACTGTAAACAAATTGTGCAAATGCAGATAAATAAATAGCAATAACAAACAAGTGCAAATTAACAAGATTAAAGAGTCCTTAAATGAGTCTAGTTATCCCCCTTTGTCCAAGAGCCTGATGTTTGAGGGGTAGTAGGAACTGTTCTTGAACATGTGCATGAGTCCTGAGGCACTTGTACCTTCTACCTGAAGCAGCAACGAGAAAAGAGCATGGCCTTGGTGGTGAGGATCTTTGATGATGGATGCTGCTTTTCTATGGCATCGTTTCATGTAGATGCACTCAATGGCTGGGAGGGCTTTGCCTGTGATGTACTAGACCAAATCCATTACCTTTTGTAGTATTTTCCACTCAAGGACATTGGTGTTTCCATACCAGCCTGTGACGTAGCCAGTCAGCACACTTTCCACCACACATCTATAGAAGCTTGCCAAGGTTTTTGATGAAATGCTGAACCTTGCATTACAACATTAAATTTTAAAAGCATTTCTCATGAAAATCTAACACCAGAACCAGTCTACAATGTTGGTTATTTTACATAAAACCTTAAAAAAGTGTACTGTAACCTTTTAAACAAAACACGGCATCGTAGGTGTAAACCGAATGTCTGCTATTGTTTGATGTTGTTCAACAGCTGATTGAGGAATCAGCTGCACTGCTCACATTATATTAAATGGTGTGTAATAATTCTTACTGTTATGCACGTACGTGATGAATAAATGCAAGACGAAGTCTGATCACTGGTAGCACAAACTCAGAGTCAGATATCATCATGATCTCATGCAACCTTATTATATATTCCAAAACCTGAAAAAATACAAAACACTTTCAGCCCCAAGCACTTCAGATAAGAGGTACTCAACCTGTACATCAGGTTCCGAACATCACAATTTGATTTTTTTTTACTGCAATGTATTGAAGCTTGACAGCATATATTGAATTTAATTTCTGCTCAATACAGTCATCATCCTTTCCTTGAAAAAGTCTCCTCCAGCCTTTTAACACCCTGTCTTGTTTTCCAACATTCCCAGTTCTAACAAAGGTCCTTCAGCTTGAGAAGTTAACTCTTTCTCTTTCCACAGGTAGTGCCTAACTTGTTTGTTTCTGCTTGTTTTTATGTCAGCTGTTCAGCATTGTAAGTGCGGCAAGAAACTTAGATGAAACCACATAAATGACATTGAATCCTTGTTTTTTCTGGATAACCCTGGGTAATTTCTAAGGTAGGGAGGGACATGTTTGGCACAGTTCTGCAGGGCGAAGGGTTGTGCTGTAGGTTTTCTATGTTTTTCTACATTTTCTCTGGCTTTCGGCTGAATGCTCCTGGCTCTTCACAATTTTAGCCACACCATTCCATGTACTTTTGGGAACTTTGAATAGGAATAGTTTGAGCTTACATTTCAAATTTGAGCAGATATGTGTTTTATGTAGTTAGCAAGGTTAAAATTATAACCAACATTCCTGCCATTTCAAAAGTTGGAAGTCTATTTATTATCAAAGTACATATATTGTATGTTATCATATACTATCCTGAGATTTATTCCCCTGAAAATATTTAATATAAAGAAATATAATAGAATCTGTGAAAAAAAAACACACATAAACAAAGACTGACAAACAACCAATGCGCAAAAGACAAACTACAAATTTAAAAAAAATACTGAGAACAGGATTTGCAGAGACTCCTTAAAAGTTTGAGTCTGCAGGTCACAGAATCAGCTTAGAGTTGTGGTGAGTGAAATTATCCAGACCAGTCCAGAAGCCTGGTGGCAGTACTGAAACGCTTCCTGTACTGGTACACCCAGGGCTCTTGTACCTCCTGTCCGATGGTAGTAGCGAGAATAATAACTTAGTAGTGGACAGATCTCAGACTGATAAGTAGAACCCTGCCATACCATTCCTAGCAGTTATCTTTTTAAGCAATCACTCAAACCTTCCACTCCACATGGGTGGAGAAGCTAAAATGAGTGTCATCTGCAGTCTGATAACTGGCGCTGGATAGACCCCAGTTTTGGTGTGAAGGTGACATTCAATAAATAAATCAGTGATTCCATACAGGACAAGACTTTTGGCCTACCAAATTCAGATGCAGTTTGAGGAATTCCCCAACTGTTCTGCAAATCCCCTCCATGTTACTACTGGAGCAGAGCTAAAAATGAAAACACTATTGCAACAGGATTAAAAGTATTCTTCAGGCAGTGATGAAGGTGGAGAAATGGGAACACTCCTTCCTAACGTTTGTGCTTGTGTGTGCTCCCAAAGTGTGCCATCCCAAACAGTCCTCCTCCATTCTGAATGCTAATGAGCCAGGAAAGTGACAGATATTGAGATGCTGCAATTATACAAGCTTCCATTTCTTATTCAATGACAGCAAATGAACCACATTCCCAAAGAATATCTGTGATTTTTGTGTCTCAATATACTACATTCATACAAGTATATTTTAGCTGATTTGGTCACAATTGCTTTCATTAAATGAAGGTGTTATCAAAGTAGATATTTTCACTACACAGCAAAACACCATGAAAGGATGCTGGTAAACTTTTAAAGCACAGTGTTTTTAGCTCATCACTAATGAGAGTGTTGGCTGACATAAGCCATTGCTAACACTCCTGTAAATAAATCGCTCACTCACTGCTATGATGCCAACAATGATTCCAGTTTTGTACCCAGAACTCTGCAAGTGCAATATGTTAATGATGTTTCACTTCAACATACAATAGCACACCTGAAATGATACAAATTATTTAACAATTGAAATAACCCGGTGCTCACCACTTAATGAATCTGATTAAGTGCAGCAGTTCTGTAAACACATGCTTAGCCAATGTCAATCATAGTGCTGACTCTGCCAAGTCCGTTTCATACATCAACATGAAAAGCCGGCAGGCTTTTAGAATCAGAATCAGGTTTAATATCACCAGCATATTTCACGAAATTTGTTAACTTTCAGAATCAGAACTTAATGCATACAGACCACAAAAGAGCAACAGAACTATTTACATTAAGCTGATAATTATGTCTTACAGGTATAAAATCCCATAATTGTTGGAGAGAAGATTCGGCATGAAATCTAAAACTCTGCCAAACTTTTATAAATGTGTGGTGGAAAATATATTGACTGGCTGCTCAACAGCCTTATGTGGAAACACCAATGCTCTTTAATGAAAAATTCTACAAAAAGTGGTGGATATGGCCCCATCCATCATGGGTAAAACCCTCCCCACCACTAAGCGCATCTACCTAAAGTGTTGCAAGACAGCAGCATCTGTTATCAGGGACCCCCACCACCAGGTCATGCTCTCTTTGCTGCTGCATCAGGAAGGTACAGAAGCCTCAAGCCACCAGGTTCGGGAACAGTTATTAACCCCTTAGCCATTAGGTTTTTGAACCAGTGGCGTTAACTTCACTCACTCCATCCCTGAAATGGACCATGGACTCACTTTCAAGGATTCATCTTACATTCTCAATAGTTATTACTTATTCATTTATTATTTCTTTTTCCTTTTTGTACTTGCAGAGTTTGTTTTTTTGCACACTGGTTGAATGCTCAAGTTGGTGCAGTCTTTCATTGATTCTATCGAGGTTATTATTCTACTATGAATTTGAGTATGCCCACAAGAAAATGAATCTCAGGGTTGTATATGGTGACATACATGTACTTTGATAATAAATCTACTTCAAAATCACTAAAAACTATAATCCCACTCAAGTGACCGGATGGTGATGGGAGCTGGGGAAGAAAGAAGAAATATTCCACGATTTTCCATTTTGCAAACAAACACGACTGTAAAGTTTTGCTTAAACCTAAAGCTGTCGTTACAAGCTTCACAAGATTTCTTTCTCCTGTGCCTCTCACACAAATTAGAAATGTTTGTGACTGCTAAATTAACAACAAAAGACACACCTTCCTCATGCTGCCAAGAGTTTAGGAACAGATCGTGTATTTCGATACCAAGTTGAGACGGTCTTTCTGAAACTCTCAACTGCATTCTATAGTTGGCAATAACATTGGAACAAATGTGACTACGCACCTAATGTGTACGATCAAGATTCATTCATTAATTTTTCAGTTGACAGGATTCTGCATGAACTTGTTTTTTTTAAAAAAAAATTAGAGCAGAAATAAGCAACAAAGAAAAAAAAATCCCAGCTGTCATTCACAGAAGTCCATAAAATCATCTTTTAAGTCAATGAGTTTCAGACTGCTAGCACCATCTATGTGAAACATCATGTTCCTCTTCTCTTTTTTCTATCACTTTGGTTTTTGGGACAACACAACAAGCACTGGAGGAGCTCAGCAGGTCAGGCAGCTTTTAATCGAAAGAAATGGACTAAGACCCTTCATCTGGATATCTCCCTCCATAGAGGCTACCTGACCCATTTGAGTTCTTCCAGCACTCAGATTCCAGCATCTGGAGTCCTGAGCCTCCATTAGTTTTTGAGCCCTTTGCCCAGGCAAATAAAATAAACAGGAAGAACCTATCCAGACCTTGTATAAATTATATATTAATCAAATCTCTCCTCAGTGTTTTTGGTTCAAAAAGATAAACAGGCCCAATGTTCATTTTATCCCCCCGGCAAAATATGTAAATTTGTTTTGCGTCTACAAGTGCAATTAATTTTTCCTGTGATGTGCATCGATGAAAATTACTTGAATAGTGAAAACAGTGTCGTGAACAGTTCTGCTGGACTACGCTGCCTATTTTCTATACACTGGCAAATAAGAGTATACTGGCGGCCTTTTGAACCACCTGTCCTGCTATCTTGAGGATTCTGAATAAACATTCCTTCTGAAGCTCTCAGCGTCCTTCCATTTATTGTGCATTCCCTCACCGTGGATTTTCACCTCACCCTTCTCAGAATTAAACCATTTACTGGAAGGTCTTTTCAACTGACCAGTCCATCTTGATCTTCATGAAATCTAAAGCTTTCCTCCTCATTGTCACCTACACAATGAGTGTATTGTTTGCAAGTTCCTCTATCATGCATCTACACTCAAATATAAAATTAGTAATGTATATACGAGGGGTGATTGATAAGTTCATGGCCTAAAGTAGAAGGAGTCAATTTTAGAAAACCTAGCACATTTATTTTTCAACATAGTCCCCTCCTACATTTACACACTTAGTCCAGCGGTCATGGAGCATACGGATCTTGGACCTCCAGAAGGTGTCCAAAGCAGGGGTGATTGATACGTTTGTGGCCTAAGGTAGGAGATGAGTTATACAGCTCTCGTTATATGCACGTGCAGTTCAACTCTGGGAGTGATTATGATGAGTTAATAACTCATCAGGGGTGATAAGTTCGTGGCCAAAGGTAGGAGTTGAGTTATTAACTTCAAACTTTCTGCATAATCACTCAAAGAGTTGACCTGCATTTGCATGTAACGAAAGCTGTATAATTCATCTCCTACCCTGGGCCACAAACTTATCAATCAACCATCTGTGGACACTTTCTGGAGGTCCAAGATCCATAGGCTCCTCAACCACTGGACTAAAGCCCAATTTGTATTTCTGCAGCGCATCTATGCCATAGGTACTGCGTACCCTACATCGTGTACCTACGCCGTAGGGTGACATGCAACTCCCCAAAAAAGTAACTCATGCGTCGCAGCGATGCAGACTGCGACAACTGTGATTGGTCCGCTTGGTAGCATTGCATTTCCAGTTGCTTCTTCTCCGCCATGTCTGTACACCGATATGAAATAGATGAACCAAATCCTCAAATCTACTTGCCGACATGCGAAAATGTTTGAAATGCATTTCCTCGTCCATGTCTCTCACAAAGAAACTCACTGTGGCAAAGAAACCCCACTGCCAACTAGCATTTTGGCGCACACCAATGCATGCTCGCTACAGCGTACAGCGACACAGAAGTGAAAAATCAGGGCTACGGCATAGCCTATATGCACAAATCAGGAGGGGACTATCTTGAAAAATACATGTGCTAGGTTTTCTTAAAATTGACTCCTTCTACCTTAAGCCACAAACTTATCAATCACCCCTCGCATATTACAAAGAAACAAAAGGTACCAAGCACTGGACCCTATATAATCCCAATAGTATCAAGGTCCCCACCCACAATACTCCAGCCAACCATTACTAATCATAACTCTCCACCAGGCCAATATGTGTCACTATCCCCAAGTTCCCTTGGAATGCTTCTTTCTGATTATTTTTTTTTTAAAAAAACCACAGTTATTCAAAACCTTATTAAAACTTGTGTGGACCACCTCAAACATGCTGAGTTAACTGTTCAGATACAACCCTCGTCAATGGCACTGTTATGACTACTCTTACAGACATTCTAGCACAGGCATGGGCAAACTACGGCCCGTGGGCCATATGCGGCCCGTTAAGCTTTTTAATCCAACCCGCAGAACTTGATGAAATTATATTAATAAACCTTGTTAACGTTTTTTCCCCGCAATTCTGGCGTTTTCCCAATAGATGACGCACTCTATATACATTTGTGGCGACCCATTTCCTGGCACATCCGAACCGGCTCACAATTAGCCAGCGTTCCGGCGAAGGGAGATAGCCTGCGGGGATTTGCGAGCACAGAGCTTTGGAGCCTGTGCGCAGGGGGGGCAGGTTGAAGGAGGCTTAAAAGTGAGGCTGGGGATTTCGAATAAAGTTTTTTTCTTCGACTGCAGTTACCGAGTCCTTGTCGTAATTTTAGCGCTGCATGTAGCACACCGCTACACATTGACCTTTGTTGAGGTGCAGCGTACTACTCCACATTTGCGCTTTACTCTTTGTTCGGCTCAACCTATTTGTGTGAACAGGCGTTCAGCGTCATGAACATCAACAAAGCTAGCCACAGATCCAAGTTAACTGACCAACACCTCAGATCCATCCTGAGAATCGCCACAACAAAACTAAATCCAGACTTTGATGTGCTGGCTAAAAAGGGAGACCAACAACACTGTTCGCATTGAAATTAAAAATAAGTTTCTTCCTTGTGTTATGTAAAAAATGCATTTGAAAATATTTTTTTTCAATAAGCCTTACATGTTACATGTCATTTTTGTTAAGTGATGGACATGAGTAGTGCGCAGGTACACGTACGTTCTCAAAATAAAAAATGCGCTCCAGATCAAATAACGCGATCCGCATACTGGCGCGCTGTCACTGTTCTGTCCTTGTGCTGGTCGTTGTTGAGTTTTGGCACAGGGGACAATTGAATAAGAAGGAGCAGGACAAGTAGACCTGCATCTCCTACCGTTTTTGAAATAAAGACAGAGGAGAGTGATGATGATAATATCTTGAAGGATAACAGAATTTTCAGTGCTTTAAAATAATAACTGTTACTATTTAAAAAAGCTGTATTTTATTCATTTAATTTTCAGTGTTTTAAAAGTCATTTCAATAAATAGCTAAATACCATGGGACTTCAAAGACAGATATTTTGTTGTAATGCATTTGTTCATTTTCAATTGAAATTAAAGCACATGTTTTCTACATATCCCATGATATTTTATTTTCTCTTATGAGGTGTATTACCAAAACACTCCGTCCATCTGCTCCTGGTCCGGCCCCCCTGTCAAATTTTAGAACCCTTTGTGGCCCTCAAGTCAAAAAGTTTGCCCACCCCTGATCTAGCACCTTGACACGGAAGAGAGGTGAAACACAGATTCCAAAGGGAGAATATACTGTTGGCCTTTTGTTAAACAAGTGTTAAACAAAAGCAGACATTTACTGGAAATGGAATACAGAGCAAGCAGTGGTTGGAAAGTAAAAGATCTGGTTTTGCTTAACTGTATTTACAAATACAAAAAGTAATGTGAATAAGGCAGGTATGGCACATGATATTTTTGCTATTACTGAAACATGGCTTGAAGAATTGGCTATTTAAAAGTTCAGATTTCAAGGCTTACAGATGAGAAAGGAAATGTGCTTTCTAAATAACAGGAAATAGGTGTGCCATCACCAGCTGGGAAAGCAATCAAAGCTGCAGTTCATCAAATAGACCCAACAAGTTAGAAGAGACCGCAGCAGTTCAAGTTGAAAAATGAAGATAACAGCCTTACAAGTAACAAACATCTCCGAGGAAAATAACAAAAATCTGTAACAATCTTGTGATCCTGCACGTCACAGCTAAGATCTATGATGATTATGACACTATCAAGTTATGAAACAACGCAGTAAACAAAGAGCAAAGGATTAAAAAGTCTTGGCAGAAATAGTTATCAATAAATCAAAACATTCTTAAAAAAATGTTAACAGCTGGACTTAACATAAAATTCATTCTTTGTTTACAAATTGATGGTATTTAAATACCGGTAATAATCCATTCATTGGCAATAAAAGCAATCAAAACAATTCAGAATGCACTTTCAAAGAATGGTTTTAGCCTATGTAAAATGAAACCTAAACATAACTGAGCATTAGTCAGTGAAGGACCTCTTGGGTTACAATGATAATTAAATACAAAAGGTATTTATTCATGCTGTGGCAAATCAGACTGGATTTGACCCTCTGTTTGGAATTGGTGTTGTCAGTCCTCACCCAACTATATCTACCTGGGTTGGAGCAGAGGGCTCAGGTCACCTGGCCTTGGCACTCTTGACTCCATTGGCCCGACAAGCATCAACGAGATCTCAGACACCTTCCCAAAAACTAAAGGATGATTCTGTCATCATGGACCCTCACATTTTTCTTTTGCAGAGATGCACAATTTGAAAATGGTTCTGTAGACTCCCCAAAGCAGGCCACATTCCCAAATTATTCTGTGACTACAAACCACAACAGGTACCTGAACTAAGGACTTCTACTCAGTTACTTGCAGTCTCAATCCAGACATATTCCCAACTGGGAAAGGCAGCAGCGTCTGGTTGCCATTGCGCGTTTCCTTCTTCGGACTCTTACTCGGGACATTTCCAGTAATTGTATCAGTGTCATAACAATAGCATATTGCTTATATAAGCTTACACACACACACACACTCAACTCTCTCAACTGAACACCACTCCACTCCCTTTGCAACTTTTGCTCATTTCCTTCTCAATTCCTGTTAAACACTGTTTACATTTACATTATTTACTGTATTGTAATTTGCCCTTTACTGTGCCTATTGTCATGTGTATTAATTATTGTACTGCTTTGCACTGTTTAGTGCACTTTATGTAGTCCCATGTAGGTCTGAAGTCTAACGTAGTTTTGTTTTTTCATGTAGTCTAGTGTAGTTTTGTGTTGTTTCATGTAGCACCAGGGTCCTGGACAAACGTTGTTTTGTTTTTACTGTGTACTGTACCAGCAGTTATGGTTGAAATGACAATAAAAGCCACTTGACTTGAATAAGCGCCACACCCCACTTTACAATATTATAGCATATACCAAAATTAAGAACAAATTTTCTTTTAAAAATAACAGACTTCAAAGTCTCTGAAATGTGCACACACATCCACTGAAAAACCCAAAGACATTGCTTGCTAAACTTAAATACACGAATAGTTTGAGAGAGATTTGGTGGTATGACATCCAATAAATGTAATGACAAGTTATTTTAATTGATTTGCGTCATCAACAAATCACAGCTTTGCACGGATACAATAAAAGTTTTAGAAATACAAGAATCTAAATTCTCTCAGTTCCAAAAAAGAGCTTGTGCAGAAATTCACCCTCACTTATGCTAAACACAGATATTGAGGGGCAGCTGCAGATGGCACTCCGTTCCTGAAACTCAATTCCACTTACTCCAGTGCAGCTGCTCTGATATGCACACAACTAAAAATGAATTTCCAACTCAGTTTAGTGAAAGTGAAACATGCCAAGACTAGACAAAGAGACTTCACTACCTTTACCAAGTAAAAGGAAACCAATAAATTGATTTTGCATTTCACCTGAGGTTTGAACAGCAAGTTATCCTTTTTGAGTACAGTATCTCATACCACTTATTTACTTACAACAAACAAGAAAAAAAATCTCCAGATGCTGGAAATCCAAAGCAACACACACTAAATGCTGGATGAACTCAGCAGGCCAGGCAACATCTATAGAAAAGAGTAAACAGCTGACATTTTGGGCCAAGACCTTACATCAGGATTCACGTGTTGCCAACTTGATGGATCTTTCTGTTTAATATTCCCACCGTCCTTTTTATTCCATATTCCCTTACGAGTCCTTCCGAAGTGTTTTTATTAGGATTAAATTCTATCTGTCATTGCTCTGCCTATCTTGTCAGCAACATTAACAAAACCATACTGACTATCTGATAGTCTCTGCCTTTACAAGTGTACATTAATCATATCTTCATTTTTCCCCAATATCTTCCCCAATATTAACATTACTCATCCTTTGGATTAGTAATCCTTATCCTTAGGATTAAATAATCCTAACATTGGTTTATCCTTTCTACCTTTCTTGAACACCACGGCACGCAGTGGTTAGCACGATGCTATTGCAGCTTGGTCGAAAGAGTTTGGAGTTCAGTCCCGGCGCCCTATGCAAGGAGTCCTCCCCATGGAATGCAAGGGAGGAACCAAAGACATACCAGATAAGTTAACTGGTCATTGTATAATTGGCTCACAATTAGGTTAGGGTTAAATCAGAATCATTGGGGGTTGCAGGTGGTGTGGCTCAAAGGACCAAAAGAACCTGTTCTGCAGTACATCTTTAAATAAATAAATAAACAAACAAACAAATAAATAAAGCTATTCGTAAGCATGGAGATATGCATTTTCAAGCTTTTGTATCACCTGGCCAATGGGGGAGAGAAGGAGAGAATGTTTGCAGTAGGCACGGGGTCTTTGATTATGCTGACTGCTTTACTAAGGCAGTGAGAAGTTTGGAGAGACAATTGGGGGAGTCTGGTCTTTGAGACCAACTCAAATCTCAGTCATCTGCCACCTTCCTGCTCCCTATAGCCAGAGGGGCAGGACTGGAGTAATCCCTGACATCATACTGGAGCAAATTCCCGACATTATACGGCTGGATCCCTTCACCAAGATTGTTTACAGCTGAACGCCTAAAGCTCACCCACGACATCAGCATCTTACAGTACCTTGTTCCACCCAGACCCCCAGGTGATTATAACACTATTACCCCTCACAAATACCCCTCCCCACCCAGGTCTCCCAGTGCCAACCCTCAATGTGGGTCTCAGCTGAATGTGTAAACACTATAAACAGAGACATTCACTCCATCCTCAGACTTTGATATCCAATGATTCCTCCCCCTTGCAGTAGGTGGTGTCTCCTCCAAGGCAGAGTATAAAGTAAACGGCAGGATACCTGATAGTGTGGAGCAGCAGAGGGATCTGAGGGTACGTGTCCACAGATCCCTGAAAGTTGCCTCACAGGTAGATAGGGTGGTTAAGAAAGCTTATGGGGTGTTAGCTTTCATAAGTCGAGGAATAGAGTTTAAGAGATGCGATGTAATGATGCAGCTCTATAAAACTCTAGTTAGGCTACACTTGGAGTACTGTGTCCAGTTCTGGTCACCTCACTATAGGAAGGATGTGGAAGCATTGGAAAAGGTACAGAGGAGATTTACCAGGATGCTGCCTGGTTTAGAAAGTATGGATTATGATCAGAGATTAAGGGAGCTAGGGCTTTACTCTTTGGAGAGAAAGAGGATGAGAGGAGACATGATAGAGGTGTACAAGATATTAAGAGGAAGAGACAGAGTGGACAGCCAGCGCCTCTTCCCCAGGGCACCACTGCTCAGTACAAGAGGACATGGCTTTAAGGTAAGGGGAGGGAGTTCAAGGGGGATATCAGAGGAAGGTTTTCACTCAGCAAGTGGTTGGTACGTAGAATGCTCTGCCTGAATCAGTGGTGGAGGCAGATACACTAGTGAAGTTTAAGAGACTACTAGACAGGTATATGGAGGAACTTAAGGTGGGGGGTTATATGGGAGGCAGGGTTTGAGGGTCAGCATAACATTGTGGGCTGAAGGGCCTGTAATGTGCTGTACTATTCTATGTTCTGTTCACTAGTTATACTCTTAACCTTAACACACTGATAAAATACTCTTAACCTTAACACACTGAGACTTCCTTCTATCTTAGCAAGCAGAGGTTTCTTTAAACTATCTCCTGCCCCTTCACAAAGCTCCTCTCAAGTTGTCAATACTCTATGCCTGACAAGTGCTTCATTTTTTTCCTCTTTACCCATTTCTTGATATCCCTTGACATCCAGAGATCCATAGACACATGGTCCCCTCTTTGGGAACATTTTGGCCCCAAGCACTCATTTCACTGCTGAATGTGTCCCATTTGTCAACTTGCAAGCAGCTGTTGCCAGTCTACCTTCTCCAGGTCCTTCATGGCATTGAAACCCATCGTCCCTCAATTCAGGACCCTAATTTCTGGACCTTCCTGTCCCTTTCCTCATGATATTGAATTTTTTTTTCCCAGAGCCACCCCCATCTGTAGTAGGAACAGGATATGGGAATCTACATAGAACTTGGACACACTTTAATTAAAAAAAAATCAACTAGGCAATTTCAGTTAATATCAGAAAAACAGAAATCCTAAGATGTTATTAATCTCTGGAAATGTACACAAACAGATTAGTTAATCAATACTGCAATGCCAACTTAAGTTTGTGTCCCACCTCCCCCTTTGTCCAATACCACACATGATGGTTCTCAACATGGAATGCCAAGTCATCAGCTCGAGCCTTCTTCTAGCCCGGTCTGCGTCAGCAATAATATCACACTCCCAAGTGCTGATCAAATTCCTTGCATTAAAGAGGGTGTAACTTCCAGTTTCTTGTCATGTTCATGCCTGCCCCAATTCCACTTCCGTTCAACTGCACCTCCCAAAAATATAATTTTAAGGCCTTGCTCCTTAACATGCAGCCTAGCTCCCTAAACTGCAGGACCTCTTCCCTCTTTACCCATGTTATTAGTACCAATATGACAGACGACAGGTTACAGAGTTACCGATTTAAAATTACAGCTGTGCTACACTTGCTAAGCATTTTTTTCAAAAAAGGAGATGCATTACAGTTGAATTGGTCTCACACTGATGTGATGACTATAAATAATTCATACAGCTTTACAAAGAACCCTAATTAACTGCAAGTTTTCTACCAGACCTCAAATTTTGTTTTCAACTTTAACAACTAAAGAATTCAGCATAAAGAACTGCACAAGCAGTATTACCTGAAAACTCAAGATACCCATACAAGCCCGTTATATAAGGGAGCAGAATTCAGCCCATCGAGTCAGTTCTGCCATTTCATCTCGGCTCATTTATTATCCAGCTGCTCAACCCCATTCTCCTGCCTTCTCACCAAAATCTAATCAAGAACCTATCAGCCTCCACTTTAAATATACCCACTGATCGGTCTTCACAGCTGTCTGTGACAATGAATTCCACATATTCACCACCCTCTGGCTGAAGAAATTCTTCATCTCTGTTCTAAAGGGACCTCCTTTAATTCTGAGTTGCGTCCTCTGGTCCTGGACTTCCCCACTGTAGGAAACACCCGCTCCACTGAGATTTCTCAATATTTGATAGGATTCAACCAGATTTCCCCACCTCACCCCGTTCTTCTAAGCTCATGAGTCCCAGAGTCATCTCATGATCCTGATATTTTTAACCCTTTTGCTCCCAGAATCATTCTCACCAACCTCCTCTAGACCCTCCTCCACAGCTCACCCTCTCATTAAGCTTTGAGAATTACAAGCTAAACACCTGGAAGAGGACACGGCATGTCAAGGAAAGCCTGATAAGGGAAATACCTCGCGGAGTCCAACAGAAACTCAACGTTCCAGCCTGACTCCTGCAGTTTGATGTCATCCGATGCATTTGATTAGATCATACCACCTCACACCCAGCTACTTGGTATTTTTAATGACTCCCAGCCCTCATAATGTGGTTCAATAAATGCATATTTATACATCGTTCGTGTCTACTCTTTCTGTGTAATTAAATATGGAACGTGGATATCCAACTTTAAAATGATGCCGATCAGTTTTGCTGATTTAATTTTCAAGAGCAAGATTTGCGTTTTACGTAAATACGCAAAAAGAAGTTCCAATAGTTTCGACTCACTGCCGATGTATTCTCAATCACTGAGTATAAATAATGAATAAATATTAATAAAGCCTATGCCAAACAAATAAAAAGTGCTATTTACAGGGTACAAACGTGGCTCCGCCGAGACTCCAGACAAATCAGCATATGGATGCAACATCGTACATGGTTAATTTTTTTTTAATTCTGCATCAAACACTTCAAGTTTGTTGCCAAGAATGCATCAGCTACCGATACGGATTTCCACGTACATTAATGCTATTAATAGCCACGAGGAGGATCGGGGCAGGCAACTTCGTTTATCCCCCCTGTAACAAGGCAGAATCTGGGAATAATCCCAGGATTTCAGACCAGATTCGACACAAGCTTTGTCGCCGAATGGAGTCTTCGTTCAGGTCGCCACTGCCTAATGGGCTGGGAAGGAGAAGCGAGAGGCTCCCAGCCGCCGGCAGAGCTCGCCTTGCCCCGGTCTGAGCGAGTCAGCCGCCGCCAAGCTGACCTTGAAGCGGAGCGCGGCCCCACCGGCACCCGCAAGTCAAGGCATCGCTCGGTAAATACGTGGCATCCGCTCGGCTTGTAGCCTCTCACGGGACTAGCAGCGCCTGGCGCGACCTCCCCACGCAGCAATTTGTATCAAACCCGCACCGTGTTCCTAGATTGCACTGCCTCACCTCCCAGGCATCCCGCGACGAAATCCAATGCCATATCTCGTTCCGAGCTGAATGAAATGAGACTGCCTCCGCAATCGAGCCGCTCACACTAAGCCAGGCCTTTCTGGTCGGCTCCTGATGGCGTTACACTGAGGGTTCACTGAGCTGCGGCTCCGATGGTTTAAATGCATCAATAGAACAGATCAGGTTCAGAGATTAATCCAGTATACGCGCTCTCTCCCCTCGACTTGATGTACCACCTCCAAGTCGAACATTAGCTACCAAGCTTCTCTATTTCGAAATTTTCTGTATGTGGTTTATGGCCTTTTTTAGATCAAATGCCATCCAATCCGAACAGCCGCGAGTCAACACCCCCGACTACCGGCCCGCCCCTGCCTTCCATTGGCTGCATCTCGGTCCGGGTCCGGGTCTGGGCAGTGAGCCCGGCCACAAAGTCGTTTCTCAAAGTGAGTCGGATCTCGTTTCACAACTTCTCCTCTCACGCCAGTGGTGCATTTAGCAAACTCGACATTTTCATTAACCGCCTCTGAAAAATAAAAACAGCAATCATTTTCCTCTCGACCGGGAGTTGAGGAAGTTGTGCGGATTCTCGAAGCTGAAGACTGCCACGCGGAAATACCACCGTTGGCATGGGTAACAATTGAGCACGCTAGTGAGTGCCTGGCCAGGTTACTGTCGGTCAGACACAAGATGCCACTCCCAGCTGTCCCGTCTCCAGAATCAGATTTTTTTTATCACTGGTATATGTCGTGAAATTTGTTGGGGGGTTTTTTTGTGACAGCAATGAAGCGCAAGACATAAAAGTACTATGAATTACAAAGATAAATAGTGGGAAAGAGGAATGGTAAGGTGGTGCTTAGGGACCATTCAGAAATCTGATAGTGGAGGGGAAGAAGCGATTCCTGAAACAGTTGAGTGTGGCTCTCTTTCGGCCTCTCTGTGGTAGTAACGAGAAGAGGGAGTTCCCGGATGGTGAGGGTCTTTTAATCATGGATGCCGTCTTCTCAAGGTACTACCTCTTGCTGCCAGGAAGGCTTGTGCCCAGAACAGAGTCTACAGTTCTCTACAGCTGCTTGAAATTGTGAACATGAGAGCCTTTGGTGATGGTGCTGCAAGGAGAGATACGGGGGGGGGGGGGGGGCCAGGATTTCTGTAGATCGGTGATTAGTTTTGAGGGGATGATGGTGTTGAGTACTGAGCTGTAACCAATAAGTATCTGTTTTCCTGTTGTCTTGATGCTGCGTGCAGACTGGGGAGACAGTGAGATAGTCTTCTCTGTTGACCTGGTGAGGTGGTAGGTGAATTGCCTGCTCAGGTAGGAGCCAGGACCAACCTCTAGAAGCTTTTTGTGGTAGCAGATGTGAGTGCAGTGCCCTTGCTGGTGGCTCACCCTGCTGTTCTTGGGCACCTGTATAACTGCTGCTCTTTTGAAGCTGGTGAGTTCCTCCAACTGCAGGAGTGAGGGACTGAAGATGTCCTTGAACACTCCCATCAGTTGGTCAGCACAGATTTTCAGCACCCTGAGTAACACAAACAAAATGCTACAGGAACTCAGCATCTACAGTATAGAGGGGAATAAATAGTCAACATTTCAAGCCAAGACTCTTCATCAAATCTCGGCCTGAAATATCAAATGTTTCTCCTTCCATAGATCCTGTCGGCTTGCTGATTTCCAAGAGTGTTTTGTGTGTGTTGCTCAAGATTTCCAGCCTCTTGTGTCTATAATTTTCAGTACACAGCCAGGTACACCATCAGGACCTGATACCTTGTGAGAGTTCACATCCTTGAAAGATGTTCTGAAATCAGCCTCTGAAACCAAGATCACAGGGTTGCCAGATGCTGTGGGAATTTGCACAGATATTTGGAGTCAACGAGCTACAACAGTGTTAATTCATTGCAAAAGTATTCATGCCAGCCATTTGCAAGAACCGCAGGATGTGGGCAGAAATGTGGATGGAATATAGATAAAAAATGTGGCAAGTGTGCCAACAGAGCACTGCCAAGAACAAGTTGAGGTGTACAAGAAAAGTTTGAATTTCAGTTCTGATGCTGTTTGTAAAGAGTTCAAAATTGTTTAAGATTCAAGATTGTATGTCATTTCCTGTATAAAAGTGTAAGGAGAACAAAATAATTGTTACTCTGGATCTGATAAGCACAAAAATAGCCACAAACAATAAAGAAGATAATTTTTTAAATGCGCACAATAAATATAAATACATAAGGCAGCTTATGTACAGAGACCGATTGCATGTCCATAAAGCAAGGCTGTACATAAGGTGACAGACAGGAGATAGTAAAGTTGTGGTGACTGGAGGTGTTAAACAGTCTTATTGCTTGGGGAAAAATAATGTTTTTGGGCCTGGTAGATGCTGCTTAGCCTCCTCCCTGATGTGAGTGGGACAAGCAGTCCATGAGCAGGGTGTGTGGGATCCTTTCTGAAGTTACCGGGCCTTTTCTGGCACCTTTCTGTATACACTGTATGTCCCTGATGGCGGGGAGGCTGGTGCCGGTGACACATTGGGCAGTTTTGACTACTCATTATAGAGCCTTCCAGTCCACCACAGTGCAGTTTCCGTACCGAGCAGTGATGCAGCTAGTCAGGATGTATGTGCAAAGTGTGGCTCTCTCCAGCCTCCTCAGAAAGTGGAGGTATTAGTGAAAGTAAAGGCATTGGTGCAGGATACGTGTTCCCCCAATGAACCATGTGGGTTTCCTCCCACATTCTAAAGGCACACTAGTTAATAGGCTAATTGATCATTGTAAATTGTCCTACGATTAGGCTGGTGTAAAATAGGAGAGTTGCTGGGTGTTGCAGCTCGTTGGGACTAAAGGAGGGGTGTAAGTGCTTAAGTTTATAATCTTGATGGATAGAAACCATACGGAGTCTCTGGGAAAAATAGTTTGGTCCCTGGAGGAAATGGTTGTGGAGGATCCTTACAGTGACAACTTCCCCTGTGACCGTTTGTAGTTACCTCAGTTGGACTTAATTCCTTTGGCACACTCTCCTCATTCCAGGTGAAGGATGTGGTCCTCTAGAATGTCTCCACTTCATTTAATTCCTTCAGGAATTTCAATTGGTCCTGGGCTATTAGTGTCAGTTTTTGTCAGGTGCTGTGACATCAAGAGATCATGGATGCTGTGCTGTAGAAAGTGATCAAGGGCGCTCCAATCAAAAACAGAGAACTACTTGAAGAAATTTTGAAGCGGTCTTTTCTTCAGGCATTGCCCTTGATACCCTCTCATCTATTGTTGACAGGGTGGTTTTTGGGCATTTGAGCTGCAGAAGGTATTGACTATGCTAAAGGGTCTCCTACATCTTTTCCACCAACCACTTTCTTAGGTCCTGGGTTTTTTTGTTAGATCTTTCTTTTGGATATTTGGAATTGTATTTTTTTTTCCAGTCCCAGAAATCTTGTTCACAATCAATTAGTTCCTGGGCCTCTGGTTATTTTCAACAAACCAGTCAGAATATCTCCTGCTAGAGGAAATCTTCACTGATGCTAATCTTGGTTGACTTCAGGGCAAGACATTATCAACATTCTGCAGCTCCTATGGGTCAACAGATTTTCAGTGAGGAGCGAAACAGAGCTCTCTCCATGGGATCTTCAGCACTCATTCCCCTGCACCATCACTCCTTGCTACCGCAGTTAATGAAGATGACAAGACTTCATAAGGTGGGCAGCAGCTTAGCGGTTGTCGGTACCTGTTGTGGGTTTGGTTACATGGGTATCGTATGTATTCCTTCCTAATAATACTGGTTATAATTTCATAACTTATCCCCTCATGGGGGAAGTTCTGTATTTAACAAACAATTTTTCATACATAAGAAAAGAAACACTTGAGTAATACAAAGTTTTTCACAACTTAAGAAACCCCAAATTAACCACAGGCACTGAAGTATAGTCACTGCTGTGTGCTGCAGGAAATTTAATCCCTACATAAACTCCCAACAATGTGATAATGACCAGAAGTTTAATTTAGTGGAGTTTAAAAAAAAACTGTTGGAACAACTTAACAGGTTAAACAGTTTCTGTGGATGGAAGACCGGTGTTTTGGGTAGAGACTCCACCAGGACTGGAGTAGCGGGAAGGTAGCCAGTATATTAGAAGTCAAGGGGAGGGATAAATCAGAAATGAGTGGAGCCAGTGAGAAATAAGGAACCAATGACCCAAGGTCAAAGCTGGGGAGGGGGAAGTGTTGAGACGGTGCCAGTTAGTCTTAGATGGTATCAGATAAAGGAAGGATGATGTGTGGGGTGGGGGTGGATGATGAATCTTAGTAACAAGGAGGGGAGGGATGGAGGTGAACAAAGGGAGAAAGACTCTAGGTGGACTAATGGGAGTGAAAAATGAACGCAGAAAGTGTGTAACTTGAAATTGAAAAACTCAGTGTTCATACCCTTGGACTTGGTACTGAATATGAGATACTGCTCCTCCGTTTAGCCTCACCAAGGCAGTGGAGATGTCCAAGGGCTGACAAGTTGGTGTGGGACTGGGAAGGAGAGTAGAAAGGACCTGCATCCAAGAACTCAAGGCGGCCATTGTGGAGAGAGCACAGGTACACTGAAAAACAATTGCCTCATCTGCGTTTCACCTTGCCACTGTAGAGGGGCTGAATTGTGAGCACTAAATGCAATGGACCAGGTTGGAGGAGGTGTATGTGTAAGGAAGGACTTAAACAAACCTTCCAGCTGACTCGGAGATTCGTGTGCATGTGATTGTCTTCAACCAAGTGGTATGACTATTGAATTTTATTTCAGTTAAACAAGGCCTCTGTTTTCTTTTCCCACTCTCACCGGTCCATGTAGGATCAATGTCCCTCTCTCTGTTCAGCTTTTCCATTCCTTACCCCCACATCAATTATGTAGACATTGCCCTCCCCAACCTGGTTCTATCTTCTAATCACCCACCCCTTATCAGTTCTATCACTTCCAGATCTCTGTCTCTACTCTCCGATACCCCGACTTTTTGCCTACATCTTTTAGTATTTGGTTCCACTTATCACCTACAAACTCTCTCTCAACTTTCTCTCGTCCTCCACCTGACTCCATCTGCCTATCATCACTCCCACCCTCCTCGCCTGATTCACCACCTTTTCCCACCAGTCTCTGTCTTATTCATTCCCTCTGCATTCTATATACTCACTATCTTCTCAGTTATGAATCAGACTCTTGACTCAAAACGTTGATCAATGATTTGCCTCCACAGATACCAACTATTTGTTTTTGCTCCTGATTCCAGCTTCTGCAGTCTTTTATGCTCTGTTCACTTGAAGAATGTTGAATGAATGATAATTATTGTTTAGGACAGCTTTTCGTTGATAATGTCATTGGACCTTTTATGTGAGGATCTAATGAGAGTCCAGAAAGACTCCTAATAGTTCTATGATGTAATAACATTCAGAGTAGAGTAGAGTAGAGTGCTTATTGCAGGAGTCCAGTGTGACACAATTGAAAAAACTGGCTAGCTAGATGGAGTGTAGCTGGAGTATCCATATTGGGAACCTTGGCCAGAGAGAGGATACTAATATGATTTATTTGTACTTGCAGGATTTTACTGAGCCAACATTGGCAGTACGTCTCATTCCTGTGGAAACTTGGTCACATCCCTTGTGCAGGACTACACTCAGTTTTGGATACAGCTTGTGAAGATATAGAGATATGGGGGTAGACAGCACAAATGCCAATTCACCAGAATGAAAATAAGGTGTTAATCAGACAAATGCGAGTAAAGTATTTGATAAACTGACTTATTCAGAGCCGTTAATTTGGTAGCTGCAGAGGAATGATAATTATCAAAGTATTCTCACCAATTTATGACAATGTTGGGTCAATTTCCCTTCTTCTAAGTGTTCCTGTGGAGTTTAAGCTGAAGATACACTCATTTTAGAATCAATTACACTACATTTTCATAAAAATTCCTAATTGCAAAGAAATCCATAAGTAAACAGAGGCATCAGTTAGAGTAGGATTGTTGGTAGGTAAGACCCAGGAATGGCATTTTGGTAGAGATGGACAGGTGGGTGGTATATAATGAAATTCATGCCAACTTTCATCAAGAAATGAATATGTTATATGGTTATATAAATATAGACAATTCCTTGGAATCACAAACAAGAGAAAATCTGCAGATGCTGGAAATCCAAGCAACATATACACACACACAATGCTGGAGGAACTCAGCAGGCCAGGCTGCATCTATGGAAAAGAGTACAGTTGACGTTTCAGGCCGAAACCCTTCATCAGGGCTGGAATGATGAAGGGTCTCGGCCCGAAGCATCGACTGTACTCTTTGCCATAGATACAGCCAATTTGTAGGAAGGATGGTTTTCAATTCCTACATATTAAAGTGAAATAAACGCACTAATAAACGCGAGATTCACTGTCATTCTCTTCAATTAAAAAATTGCTCAACACTCAGGCTTCCCTGTTGAAATCAATGAAAGAAGGAAGTGGCTTTCTACTTAAGTTAATGAAACATGACCAATGCATATGATTCTTATATTTAAAGCAACAATTTTTGTGGGCTGATGACATTTGTAGTTCTGCAATAAATCCTGGCCATTCCCTTATTTTGAAATACCAGTTCACATGACACATATGGTCAGTGGTAGATATTTTTCAATTCATTGCATTTCTGATTGAAGACTACTCTATCTGACCAATTTTCATATTAAAATATGGATTTACTAACCAATCTATTTTTACCGGTGTTATTTTGAGACAAAAATAGCTTAGGCATCAGGTAAATTCCCTGCTTTTTAAAACAATTGAGTCAAAGTAACTAATATAAGCGATCATCTTTATTATTATGTATGGCTTATAGCTTCATGGATGTCATGAGTACATTACCTTTTTCCTCACATAAAAAGTTTATGTTTTAAATGTTAAAAATTCAGTGAGTATTCACAGCTATTCAGTTATAAAATGCCCCAGACCAAATCTGAATCTTTGCTCTTTCAATATCTGTATGCTTCAGATAACTAAGGGTACAATTATCTTCTTGTAACTCAGCACATGGTGCATTTGCAGGTGCAGATAACAGGAAAAAGTTCAGATGAGGATTTGACTGCTTTCATTTTTAATTTAGTTTCTTCTCCACAAATGTGTATGGTGTGACCCGACTACAAATGAATGAAATTGGAAAAGCAATAGCAGCTCCTGCTGATGTTCTGTTACTGAGGTGGGTACGCATTGGAACAACATCCATCTCAGTGAGCAAGACAAGGCTTGTGGCTTCTCACTGCTTTCACATTGTTTTTAAAAGTCATTTAAATAATTTCAATAGTTGCTACAAAAAATCATATGCAATATTCCAAAACTATAAGCTATTAAATAAATATACAGTCACACAGCACAGCAGCGCAGTGAGTAGAACCCTAGATTCGATCGTAACCTGTGTGGAGTTAGCATGTGTTCCCTGTGGCCACATGGGTCATCTCAAGGTGCTCCTGGTTTCTCCCACATCCCAAGGAGGTGCATCTTGCTAGGTTAATTCAGAAGTGTCAATTGTCCCTGATAAAGGTGAGTGGTAGAATGTGCAGAGAATAAAAATGGAATTAGTGCAAACAGTGGATGGCAATGGGCACAGACTTGGCCCACCAAGGGGCTTGTTTCCAAGTTGTATCTCACTCTGACTCAAATCAAATGGTACTTAAAGTCTTATTTCACTGCCTGCTCTGATTTTGCACAGAGAAACCGGAAACAAAGCAGTTTGGTCTATTATCTGCCATTTATTCCCTCCACCATCTGCCAGGTGTGGGTAAGGATGGTACATGATATCTACGTGATGTAATGCTATAATGAAATATACCACCAAAGCTTGTGAGGTTTCTATGTGTGTGTAAGGACTGTGGACAATTATTGTGGAGAGTTAGTGTAGTTTGGTCCAACATCAGTGGAGACATGGTATTGTCAGAAGAATTGTCATATAAATTAATGCAGTTCATGAATATTAGTTTTAGCTTCAAGTAAACTTTCAACACCAGTGAAACAAGTTTGTTATTGTTATATAAATTCTTCAGCTGGTATGAAATGATGTCTTTTCAGTCATTTTTTGTTTGGCACCAGAAGTGTATTTTAGTCCTCATTTGGCATCTAGTTGATAATGATAGAGAATTGGAGAATTAGCAAGTGATTTCATTGCTATGGAAATTACAACTTCTGACCCACTTTGTTTCTGCAGTGTTCATGGTGTTAGTCCAATTACATTGCTAGTCAATTTTAATCCAAAAGATGGTAATGATATACCCATTCAATGTCAGTGGGAAATGGTTAGTTTCTGCCACAACAGATTGTCTCTATATGTGTATTATAACTACTAATAGTCTTATCCTGATTGCAATCCAGATCTTCCTGCTATATTCTACGAAGGTGACATAATATGTCACCATTTATATGTTGAATCACCCACATTAGGCTTACAGTACAACAACACTTAGCTTTCTATGTCAAAATCCTCCACTGTGGTCAAATTTTAACTTTTTTTTGCAAATATCCTCCTACTAATACAACAGTGTGTTAGATTCACACAGATAAAATCTCATTGTACATGTGCCCTGGATTTTCTATAATCTTATCCTTGTTATAGATTTCTGGTTATTAATCTGCAAAGGAAAATCCTTCATAAAACTGGAGATATAAGCATGAAACAAGACTCTATTCACATAGTTAGTCAGCAGTTAGATGATTATAGGATTTTAGAATAAAACAGGATGTTGTGCCAGTTGCATGGCTAAACAATAACTGTGCCATGCAATAGTGCCAAACATTTATATTAGGGCAGACTCGATTGAATATTCAAGTCATTTCAAAGTGCCTTTCGTATGGAGCATTTTTTATTTTTCCCATAGCACAGATGCTAGAATTTACTAAGGACATGGTTTCAGTTTACAAACAACAGCATTCTATCAATATTTCATGTTAAAAATGTGTGACCTTTGATTCTTCGTAAATACTTTGACAATATAAGTAGAAATTTTTTTCTTGCTTTTATTTGTCTTGAAAACTTAAGCGCACTTTGAGTTGGTATAAAGACAGCACTCTACATAGCCATTGTTTTACAAATTGAATTAAAGTAATAAAGCAAAGTAAATTTGCCCTACCTCCAACACACCCACCAACCCTACATTCAAACTTAAATAGCCTTTTTTTTGGTACTTGACTTTCTGACCACAAAAAGTGCCAGCATCATTAATTATTGCAAATGAAATGGAACATTTATAAATTTTGTTTCACTGGCAAATAGCACTTGCTGTTTCCCTCCCCCATGCTGCATCACCACTGTCAATGGAGTCTTAGTCCTGCTAATTTATAGATTATTTTATTTCTGAACATAATCTATTGAGGTTGCAATTAAGTGGTTAGAACATCAAAAGTGCACTGGTGGCCCATTGGTTTCACCAGCTCAAATCAAATATCTTACTTTAGCAGAGCACAAGTGCCACCAGGGTTCGTAAAACTGATAGATCTCCTTTCTGTAGAAAAATACTGAATTCCTCTTTGAACACTTAGTGGTGGTAGTTGGCATCTGACTGTCTAGGCAGACAATGGGTGATGATGACCCTCATCACAAGCCAGGCTGGAAGGTATGGAGATCCTGAGATGCCCAGTCGTAAGGGTCCCCCTCGGTCTCACCAGCGTGGTCCAAGGAAAAGTTTATGAAGCAATATGCTTGGCGGCAGGAACTGACGAGTTGATGTTCAATGATGTCCAGCCACCTTAAGGCTCCAGTCTGAATTTGCTCTCTGGGATTACTATCACAGTCTTCATCTCTCCCGAGGCTGCCCACAAGGCAGTGCAGCTATTTACTGGGGATCTGGTTCACGAGCACCAGGGCATGTCCACACAGCAGTGGGTCTGTGTACGATGAGTGCAGGGGCCAGACCTTCTCCCTGGCCTCTAGTTCTGCCTGAGATCGAAAGGAGTTCGGTTTCTGTATGTCACCAGTGAGGAGGCACTGCATGAGACTTGCTGCTGGAGAGACTGTGTACCAGCAGAGAAAGACTTACACATTCAGCTGCCCTTTTCACAAGACTGTTAGACAGTGGTGGAAGATAAAAGTGAAAGTGACGAGCCCTACCCACTGTCCTACCACACTAGACCTCCCGGGAAGCACCACATAAATATTTAATCTGAATCTGCAGTGGTCAAATGGGAGCCCATCAGAACTCCTCCCTGCCCGATTAAATTCCCAACAGCATGCAAAACAGACAAGATTCTTTATAATGTAAACTTACAAATTTAGGAAAAGGGGAAAAGACGGTCAAGACCATACCTTGTCTATTTAGGCCATAAGACGTAGGAACAGAATTAGGCCCTTCAGCCCATTGAGTCTGTGGCAGAGCGTTCCACAGATTCACCACTCTTTGGCTAAAAATATTCCTTCCTTACTTTCTGTTCTAAAAGGTTGCCCCTCAATTTAGGGTCTGTGCCCTTTAGTTCTGAATACCTCCAGCAGGGGAAACATCCTCCCCACATCCACCTTATCCAATCCTTTCAACATTCGGTAGATTTCAATCCACTCCCCACACGGTCTTTGAAATTCCAGTGAGTACAGGCCCAAAGCTGCCAAACGCTCATAATACACCCTTTCATTCCCAGAATCATTCTTGTGAACCTCCTCTGGACTCTCTCCAATGACAATACTGTATACTCCTTCTGAGATAAGTTGCCCCAACTCATTGACAGTGCTCCAAGCGCAGCCTGACTAGTGTCTTATAAAGCTTCGACTATCTCCTTGCTTTTATCCTTGCTATTCCCCATGAAACAAATGTCAACATTGCATTTGCCTTCTTTACCGCAGACTCAACCTGTGAATTAATCTTCTGGGTGTCTTGCACAAGGACTCCTAACTCCCTTTGTTCCTCTGATATTTTAATTTTCTCCCAATTTAGATAATAGTCTGCACTATTGTTCCTTTTACCAAAATGTATTATCATACATTTCCCAACATTGTATTCCATCTGTCACTTTTTGCCCATTCTTTCAGTTTTTCTAAGTCTTGCTGCATTTGCATTGTTTCTTAGCACTACCTACCCCTCCACCTATCTTCGTATCATCTTCAAACTTTGCCACAAAGCCATCAATTCTATTATCTAAATCTTTAACAAAAAATGTGAGAATTAGCGGTCCCAATACTGACCCCTGAGGAACACTACTCGTCCCTGGCAGCCAACTAGAAAAGGCCCCCTTTATTCCTACTTGCTGCCTGTCAGTCACCCCTCTATCCATGCCAAATCCTGTAATGCCACACTATTTTATTTTGTTAAGCAGCCTCACGTGAGGCATCTTGTCAAATGACTTCTGATAATCTAAGTAAATGACATCCTCTGCCTCACCTTTGTCCACCCTGCTTGTAACTTCCTCAAAGAACTAACAGATTTGTCAGACAAGATTTCCCTTCACAGAAACCATGCTGACTTTGACTTATTTTATCGTAAGTCTCCAAATATCCCAAAAACTCATCCTTAATAATGAATTTCAACACTTTCCCAAAAACTGTTAGAGTAGCTAGCCTATAATTTCCTTTATTTTGTCTTCCTCCATTCTTAAAGGGTGAAGTGACATTTACAATTTTCCAGTCCTCCAGGACCAGGCCAGAATCAATGACCAATACATCCGTTATCTCTTCAGCAACCTCTCTTAGGACTCTGGAATGTAGTCCATCTGGTCCAGGTGACTTGTAAGACCTTTCAGTTTGCTTAGCAATTTTTCTTTTGTAATAGCAATGAAATTTTTGAATTTTGAATTGACTTTACTTCTTACATCCTTCATATACATGAGGAGTAAAATTCTCTATGTTACATCTCTGTCAGAATGTGCAATGTGCAATTTGTGATAAATAGTACATACAACAGAACAGTCAATATAGCATAGAAATACAGTGTATCAGCATGAATTTATCAGGCTGATGGTCTGGTGGAAGAAGCTGTCCTGAAGCCAGATGGTCCGGCCTTTAGCACTGCAGTACCGTTTCCCGGATGGTCCGGGCTTTAGCGCTGCGGTACCGTTTCCCGAATGGAATCACATTTACTCCTGCTCACGGACTCAACTTGCACAGAGCTCTGGCATACAGCTAGTGTCTTCCACCGTAAAGACTGTGGCAAAATACTTACTAAGTTCATCTGCCATTTATTTATCCTCCAATACTACCTCACCAGCATCATATTCCAGTGGCTCAGTATCAACTCTCAACTCTCTTTTATTCTTTATATATAACGAGAAAAACTTTTAGTAGTCTGCTTTATATTATCTGCTAGTTTGCCCTTATATTTCATCTTTCCAGTTCTTAGAGTTTTTTTTAGTTGCCTTTTGTTGGATTTTAAAAGCTTCTCAATCATCCAACTTACCATTTTCGTTATATGCCCTTACCTTGGCTTTTACACAGTCCTTAACTTCCCTTGACAACTGTGGTTACCTAGCCCTGCCGTTTGAGAACTTCTGTGGGACATATCTATCCTGCGCCTTGTGAACTATTCCCCGAAACATCAGCCAACTCTGTTCTGCCATCACCCCCACCCATATCCTTCACCAATCCACCTGGGCAAGCTCCTCTCATGCCTCTGTAACTCCCCTTATTCCACTGCGATACTGATACATGTGACTTGTGCTTATTCCTCTCAAATTGCAGTATGATCACTGCCTCCTATGGATTCCTTTACGTTTAGCTGACTAATAAGATCTGGGTTATTACACAACACCCAGTCTAAGATAGCCTTTCCTTATGGACAAGCTGCTTTAAAAAGCCATCTCATAGACATTCAACAAATTCCCTCTCTTGTGATCAACACCAAGCTGATTTTCCCAATCCCCATTACAATTGTGACATTACCCTTATTGCATGCCCTTTCCAGCTCTCTTTGCAATCTCAACCCCACATCTTGGCTACTATTTGGAGGCCTATATATGATTCCCATAATGTTTTTTTTACCCTTGCAGTTTTTTAACTCCATCCACAAAGATTTGACATTTTCTGATCCTATGTCACCTCTTTCTAAAGATATAATTCCAAATCTTACCAATAGAGCCACACCACCATATATGTCTTCCTGCCTGTCCTTTCAATACAAAGTATATCCTTTGATGTTAATCTCCCAACTATGACCCTCTTTCAGCCACGACTCAGTGATGCCACAACGTCATATTGACCACATGTGCTGCGTGTTCACCTACCTTATTCTGAATGCTACATGCATTGAAATATAATACCTTCAGTCCTGCATTCTTCGCCCTTTTGAATTTTGCCTCTGTGGTACAATTTAACTCTGCTCTGTCTGCAGTTGTACCCAATCATTGGTTTGTCATTCCTTACATTTATATTACATATTTTATTATCTACTTGTAAGCCTGCTGGCTCATCGTCAGCTCTATCATACTGGTTCCCATCCCCCTGCAGTATTAGTTTAAACTACTCCCATCAGCTCTAGCAAGCCTGCCCCCAATTTAATTCCCTGTACTTCAATTCTCATCATGCATAAAATGTTCCAGTGCTCCAACTAACATCATAGTAAATGACTGGAATTTATCTCCCAACTGTTATCCATTCCATTCTAAAAGTAACTTTGAAATATTGTAGGGTTTATCATCCTTTAATCAAGGAAATGGAGTTTATTGTCATTAATCTACCTTTGTCCATTTCAGGAGATTATTTGAAGATGAGAAACAGGCTACATGTATCAGCTGGTTACAAGACCATTTAGCTGCTAAAAGCTCAATGATCTGAATGAGTCTCAATGCTTCCAAACAGAACTGACAAAGCAGCAGTTATAAGCCAACTGACTAGTTCTGATGTACATTCATCAACCTATAAAATTAGTTAATTGTTTCTTGATCCACAGACCCCGCCTGCTCTGCTGGCCTTTTCCAGTGTTCTATTACGGATGTCCAGCAACTGTTGTGTTCAGCGTATCACAGTACCAGCATTGCTTATTTTTTGCTGTCTGACCATATCCATTTCCTTCCACGTACATCTCCACCAGATGGATTGTCTCTAATTCACAAGCATTCACCAACATCTGACGGCTAGCAATGCCACAACTGCACAATCCTGTTTTCTCTTAATCCTCATTCTGCCACAAAGGTTCCCTTTGTTTTTCCCAATGCTCCCACCCACCACCAAACACCAGCTCTCTGTAACATTATCCAGGTTAACTTTTGACTTCACCTGCTTCTGATGAAAGGTCATCCACCTAAAAAGTAAACTCTGTTTACTCCCCGTAGATGCTGCTTAACTTCTGTGTATTTCTAGCGTTACTTTCCCCAGAAAATAACAATTGCCTTTTTCCTGGCTAGCTGAGTTCCCTCCAGCATTTTATATGTGTTGCTTTTCCTGTGGTTAGTTTAGAATGTCAATTGTTTGGTATCTGCAAGGAAAGATCCCAAGCTGACCAATCGGACCTCCTAGTTACCCAGAACTTGCTACCAAGTCATTTCATTAGCCCTGAGGCAGGCCAGGACAAAAGATATCATGGGCCAGATGTGCACTTGAACTGATTCATTTTGAAGTATCCCAGTTTTATTCTGATTACTCCATAATCTGCTGATTCTTGTTCGTAGCGTAATTATTCAAAGCAGATTGAAAACAGTGACTTTCTCTTTAAATAACCAAGCTTGTTTTGAAGTTTGGTTGTTTAATTGGATTGAGAGGTTAAGTAAAGGGAATATTTTGTGCTCTTTGTGATTACAAGGTGATATCCTTTCCGCTAATACAATACTGCATTCTTCCAATGGAAATTTGGCACACTGCATGCAATTCATGTATTGTGAAAAGCCTGTAAACATTACGTATTTCCTCAAACATCAAAGCTGCTACAGAACACGATATCTCAAAACATTATAATTTCTTATATTAGTGTTTTACCACAATTATTTGATCATTTAGGTAAGTACTGCATTAGAAAATATAATAAGAAGAGGTCACTCACAAAGTCAAATGTAAATGCATAATTAAGAAAACATCTAAGGAATCGTGGATTCCTGTGGCTTAAAGTATTATATAACTACTTGAGCTACAATTAACATTTGTATAACATCAGTTAAATTCCACTTAACTGTTGAACAGTTTAGATGCACAGCTGTAAACAGTTCAGGCATGCCATATGTCCATACTGTCTTTTAGCTAGTTATTTTTAACATTTAATAATGAGTTGTCTGCATCAGTTAACCAACAGGCAAGAAATATATATATATATATATATATATATATATTTCTTGCCTGTTATGTTATTCTGTTATTCTTGCATGAATGATATATATATCATTCCATCCCTTTGGAGTTTTATCCATTGACATAAGAACTAAGTAAACTCCAAAATCTAATAAATGGAAATAGTGTACAAGTGATTACAGCTAATTATATTTGTCTAGCACTAATATATAACTAAAATGAAAATGTTTGTTTCATGGTGTGCCCACTTGACACTACGATCCTTTGATGAATATAATAGCAACTGTTTTCAAACTACCAATGGGATCACTGCTTCATGTTTTCTATGTGTTTCATCGTGCTCAAGAAAGTTCAATGTTTCAGCAAAATGAATATCAATAGAAATTAAGCTTTTAAAGGAAAACCATTCTTAGTTTAGTACGATGTTTTTAATTGCTTCATAAATTACTCTTTAAGAAGCATTTATCTTCCAATTAATTTTAATGAACCCATACAATATGTTTTTAAAATGTACTATTATGCTTGGTTACTCTCTGCTACTTGTTCCTGTGTTGGACTCTGAGGTGAGCTCCTGGCCACAATTCCTCAATGCATTCAGGTCTAATTGTCAATTCCTCAATCTTATTTTCAAATCCCTCTTGGGCATAAGCCAACAGACTGCGGGATTTAGAGTAACAAATTTGTAGAGAGATCGCACCCTGTTGCAAGAAATATAAGCTTATGATAGTAGATAATTTTAACTTTCCATATGTTTACTGGGACTCCCATAGTGTTAAAGGGCTGGATGGGACCTTCTCTAACTCCAGCACATCCTTTCTTATGTCAGGGGCCCAAAACTACTCACAGTACTCTAAATGCAGTCAGTGCCTCAAATGCCTACACACCAAATCCTTTCCTCTATTTACAAAGTGCAAGTCAGGATTGTAAGTGGCCAGTTCACCTAAAAATACTTGCAGCGCATATCCTCTACCAAGTATTCAGCAGTTACTCAGCCTGGCAACACCTCTCAAACCTATCATGTCCACCACCAAAAAGGACATGGGTTTCATGAGCATAGGAACAATAGCATTAGCAAATTTCACTCAAAAAAATACACAGTATCCTTATCTGTAAACACTACACAATTCCTTTATTGTTATCTGGTCTAAACACTTGTATTCCCTTCCCAACAGCACTGTGGGAGCACCTTTTACAGTAGGATTGCAACACATCAAGAATATAGCCAGCACCGTCTCCTCAAAGGAAATTAGGAATGGACAATAAATGCTGTCTGCCAACAATGCACATAACCCAGAAAATCAATAAAGAAAAAAGAAAAAATACACTGTTTCCAGGTCTCCATCTTCTTCCAGTTAATTACACTTACTATAACTGGTGGTGCTTTCAGATGCGTTTACCCTGATTTCCTCCCTTGTCTCTTTACATCTTTCTCTGCTAATTCATAGCCAAGGTTAAGTTGTTGGTCCAGCTGTCTCGACTTCAGTAATTGAATCTCAAATAAATGCAGATGCTGGAAATCTGAAATAAAAACAGAAAATGCTGGAAATCCTCAGTAGGTTTGGTGGTATTTATGGAAGAAGGAAAAGATCTTACGTTTCAGGTCTTCACATTATCTTTGTTTTCAGGTAGGTGCTCATTCTTTTTAATTAAGAGTCTAAGGATGTTTTGCTATCAATAGAGTATTATGAGACTAGAACTAGGGGACATAGCCTCAAGGTATGGGGGATTATATTTAGGATGAAGATGAAGAGAAACTGCTTTTCCCAGAGAGTGGTGAATCTGTAGAATTCACTGCCCAGGGAAACAATAGAACCTGCCTCATTAAATATATATAAGACTGAATTAGATAGATTTTTGCATAGCACGGGAATTAATGGTTATTGGGGAAAAGCGGGTAGGTGGGGCCAAATCAGCTATGTTCTTATCAAATGATGGAGCAGGCTTGACAGGTCTACTCCTGCTTTTATTTTTATCTTCTTATGTACAGTAAATGCATGCTGCTGCTGCTGAATTAAATTATCACTGTAATATGATTTATCCAACACCTTGCATGACAGCAAGACAATATGCTTGCATTGCTAGTATTTTCCATCCCTTTGAACTCTCCAGTACGGACAATGAAAGAAAACTGCAGATGCCTTTGGTATGAAATAAACGCAAAACATTTTGGAATCTCAGCATCTGTGAAAAGAGAAATAGAGTCAACATTTCAGTTAATATTTCTTATCAGAACAGGGGAAAAAAAGAAAACAAACAAGCTAGCTTTGAAGTACATTGTTTTTTTTTAAGCTGTGGTATAGAAAATGGTGAGGTCTGGTATGCTAAAGAGTGAAGCACTGATCAATAAATAAATGAGACTCTAGAGAAAGTCTGCAGATGCTGGAAATCCAAAGCAACACACACAAAATGCTGGAGGAACTCAACAGGCCAGGCAGCATCTATGGAAAAGAGTACAGTCAACGTCCTGTCCTCCCACCAGCCCACCAGGGATAGGGTTCCTCTTGTCCTCACCTACCACCCTAGCAGCCTCCACATCTAGCACATAATTCCTGTAACTTCTGCCATCTCCTTCGGGATCATATCATTCCCTCACCCCACTTTCTGCTTTCTGCTCCCTACTCAACTCCCTTGTACATTTGCCCCTCCCCACTAATCTCCCTCTTGACACTTACCCTTGCAAACAGAACGTGCACACCTGCCACTACACCTCCTCCCTCAAGGGCCCCAAACAGTCCCTCCGAGTGAGATGACACTTCACCTGTGACTCTGTTGGGGTCATATACTGTGTTTGGTGCTCCCGGCGTGGCCTCCTGTATATCAGCGAAACCCAATGAAGATTATGAAACCACCTCGCTGAGCACCCATGCTTTGTCCGCCAGAAGAAGTGGGATCTCCCAGTGTGCATCCATTTTAATTCCACTTCCCATTCCCATTTTGACCTGTCAGTCCTAGACCTCTACTGTCGTGATGAGGCCACACTCAGGTTGGGGCAGCAAAACCTGGTATTCCATCTGGATAGCCTCCAACCTGATGTCATGATCATCGATTCCTCAAACTTCCAGTAATGCCACCCTTCGTCATTTCCCATCCCCCTTTCCCTCTCTTACCTTATCTCCTCATCTTTTATTCCTGCAGTCCTGATGAAGGTCTTGGCCTCAAGCGTCGACTGTACTCTTTTCTATAGATGCTGCCTGGCCTGCTGAGTTTGTGTAAATAAAGGAGGATAGTTAGATAAAGTAGTAACAACAATATCACTCAGTCATCAGCTTCAGTTCATGAGCAATTTGAACAAACCTGGCTTTTCCCTTATTCTCATACAATGAAAGACCAAGATGTTCTTGTCAGCAGAATTGATGAGACATGAGAAGGCCTTGGTGGACAGGATTAAGGAAAGCCCCAAGGCTTTCTACAAGTATGTGAAGGTCAAGAGGATAAGACGTGAGAGAATAGGACCAATCAAGTGTGACAGTGGAAAAGAGTGTATGGAACCAGAGAAGATGGCAGAGGTCTTTAATGAATACTTTGCTTCAGTATTCACTACGGAAAAGGATCTTGGCAATTGTAGGGACGACTTACAGCGGATTGAAAAGCTTGAGCATGTAGATATTGAGGAAGAGGATGTGCTGGAGCTTTTGAAAAGCATCAAGTTGGATAAGTTGCTGGGACCAGATGGAATGTACCCCAGGCTACTGTGGGAGGCAAGGGTGGAGATTGCTGAGCCTCCAGTGATGATCTTTGCATCATCAATGAGGACGGGAGAGGTTCTGGAGGATTGGAGGGTTGCGGATGATGTTCGCTTATTCAAGAAAGGGAGCAGGGATAGCTCAGGAAATTATAGACCAGTGAGTCTTACTTCAGTGGTTGGTAAGTTGATGGAGAAGATTCTGAGAGGCAGGATTTATGAACATTTGGAGAGGCATAATATGATTAGCAATAGTCTGCATTACTTTGTCAGCGAAACCCAATGAAGATTATGAACCTTATGAGCCTGATTGAATTTTTTGAGGATGTGACTAAACACATTGATGAAGGTAGAGCCATAGATGTAGTGTATATGGATTTTAGCAAGGCATTTGATAAGGTACCCCATGCAAGACTTATTGAGAAAGTAAGGAGAGTGAGCCTGTGAGAGTAAGCGTTTGGCACGGACTAGAAGGGCTGAGATGGCCTGTTTCCGTGCTGTAATTGTTATATGTTTATATGATTATATGGAGGCATGGGATCCAAAGGGACATTGCTTTGTGGATCCAGAACTGGCTTGCCCACAGAGGGCAAAGAGTGGCTGTAGACAGGTCATATTCTGCATGGAGGTCAGTCACCAGTGGTGTGCCTCAGGGATCTGTTCTGGGACCCCTACTCTTTGTGATTTTTATAAATGACCTGGATGAGGAAGTGGAGGGATGGGTTAGTAAATTTGCTGATGACACAAAGGTTGGAGGTGTTGTTGATAGTGTGGAGGGCTGTCAGAGGTTACAGCGGGACATTGATAGGATGCAAAACTGGACTGGGAAGTGGTAGATGGGGTTCAACCCAGATAAGTGTGAGGTGGTTCATTTTGGTAGGTCAAATATGATGGCAGAATATAGCATTTATAGTAGGACTCTTGGCAGTGTGGAGGATCAGAGGGATCTTGGGATCTGAGTCCATAGACACTCAAAGCTGCTGCGCAGGTTATCACTGTGGTTAAGAAGGCATACGGTGCATTGGCCTTCATCAATCGTAGGACTGAGTTTAAGAGCCGAGAGGTAATGTTACAGCTATATAGGACCTTGGTCAGACCCCACTTGGAGTACTGTGCTCAGTTCTGGTTGCCTCACTACAAGAAGGACATGGAAAACATGGAAAGGGTGCAGAGGAGATTTACAAGGATGTTGCCTGGATTGGGGAGTATGCCTTATGAGAATAGGTTGAGTGAGAGCCTTTTCTCCTTGGAGAGACAGTGGTTGAGAGGTGGCCTGATAGAGGTGTACAAGATAATGAGAGGCATTGATTGTGTGAATAGTCAGAGGCTTTTTCCCAGGGCTGAAATAGCTAGCATGAGAGGGCACAGTTTTAAGATGCTTGGAAGTAGGTACAGAGGAGATGTCAGGGGTAAGATCCTTATGCAGAGAGTGGTGAGTGCATGGAATGGGCTGCCAACAGCGGTGGTGGAGGTGGAAACAATAGGGTCTTTTAAGAGACTCCTGGATAGGTACATGGAGGTTAGAAAAATAGAGGGCTATGGGTAAACCTATGTATTTCTAAGGTAGGACATGTTCGGCACAGCTTTGTGGATCGAAGGGCCTGTATTGTGCCTTAGGTTTCTATATTTCTATCATGACCACAACAGCAATTAATATAGGACCATAATCAACTTCTCCAAGAAACTGGGAATAGAGATACATTCCCTCTTACTCCACATTCCAAGAGGGATAATGCAAAGTAACAACGGTCTCAGATTAAAGACACTTATGCTAATTGTTCCAATAATTAGGAAGTTATAGGTGGAAGTCAAATGTAACCATTAACCCACAATGCTCAAGTACATTTCCTAAAATCTCAGTAAGCTCCACTTAAGCAGGACTTCAATTTCACTAATATTTTACTTACACACTGAAATGATTGAGTTCAAAGTAAATTTATTATCAAGTTACATAACCCTGAGACTCATTTTCTTGTGCATATACTCAATAAATGCACAATAGAATAATAACAATAATAAAATCAATGAAAATAACATCAACATTAGCAGTGTGCAAAAAAAGGATGATTATGCTTTGGAAATACTTGTCTTTCCAAAGAGTACATGCCCATTGTATGCTCATTACATTTCCACATTATGTTTTTACAGCTTGCTAGGTAAAAAATTCCAACCCTGTTTTATTACAAGAAAACTAATTTAATTCAAAGTTCAAGGTAAATGTTATTATCAGAGTACATATATGACACCATTTAAACCCGTACCCTCTAATTCTGGACTCTCCTACCATGGGGAAAAGACTGCTAACAATTATGCCTCTCATGATTTTATTAAACCTCTGTAAGCCCACCCCTCATTCTCCTACGCTGTAAGGGATAAAGACTTAGCTTGGCCAACCACTCCCTTTAACTCATGTCCTCTAGTCCAGGCAAAATCATCATCAAACTTTTGTGAACTCTTTCCAGTTTAGCCACATTTTTCATACAACGGAGTTAAGAAACTGTACAAAGTGCTCCAATATAGCCTGACCAATGACTCACACAACAGTAATGTAATGTGCCAACTCCTACACTCGTGCCTAATTTGAAATTTCTCATGCCAGGTTGAACAATCTCATATCAGAGGGAATGCATTTAAGGTGAGAGGGGGTAATTTCAAAAGAGATAAGGGGGCAAGCGTTTTAGTCATTAGTGATTAGTGGGTGCTTGGAATGTGCTGCCAGGGTGGTAGAAAAAGCAGAAACATTAGAGACTTTTAAAAGGTGTTTAGACAGTGCTCATGAATGTTGGAAAATGGAAGGACATGGACACTGTGTAGGCAGAAGAGGTTAGTTCTGTCTGCCATTTGATTACTAATTCAATTGTTTGAGCGCAATATCGTGGGCTGAAGGGCCTGTTTCTGTGCTGTACTTTTCCATGTTCTGTGTCCTGACTTTTAAAGGCTGCGTACTAAATGCCCTTTTCACCACCCTGTCTACCTGTGAGGCTGATTTCAACAAACTCTGCATTTGTACTGCCAGGTCCCTCTTTCCATTACTCTCTCTAACATGCTACCATTCACATATTGAGTTATACGCTGGTTTGACTTTCCAAAATGCATCACTTCACACTTAGCTGTGTTGAAATCCATTTGCACTTCTTGTCCCACTTCCTTAATTGTTTGTGATCTCTCTATAATCTACGATAACTTTCTTCACTGTCAACACCACCTCCTAATTTCATGTCATCCATAAACTTACTGATCAAGAACTGTGTATTTGCATCCAAATAACAAATAACAAGGGTCCCAATAGCAAACCCCTGTGACATAACACTAGTCACTGGCATCCATTCCAGGAAGCAACCTTCAATCACCACCTCAGCTTTCTAAATCGAAGACAATTCTAATTACCTTCTGCTGGATCTAACCTTCCAGACGAGCCTGCCCAGAATCCAAATATACAACATCTACTGCCCTCTCCTCATTTACCTTTTTTGATTACGCTTCAGAAATCTCTACTCATTCGTCGGACTTGACTTCCCATGTACAAAAGCCGTCTGATCCCCCGTGTGATTGGTTATCAGTCTGTCATGTGACATCACATGATTGGTCAATTCCACTGGCTTGTCCATTTATCGATTACTGTGTGATCTGTTTATCCTGTGTGTGTGAATTGTTTCTGGGAGACAATGTGTCAACTAGACCTGTTCAGCTGCACCGTGCCTGATAAATGTTCTGTTCCAACCTCCAGGTTTTCCCTTAATTGTAATAGTGGCAATGAGGATTAAATCTGTGACACTCAATCTTTTGGAATACAATTTTTGAACAACTAGCATTATTGGAAAAGTTGAGGAATACTGTGATTCGCAGTACCCCTGTAATGTTTATGTTCAACATTCGGACTGTTTTTTTGTAGCAATCTGATCCCAGTAAAAAAGCCAGCATCTTGGTCAGTGTACGTGGTCCAAAAACATACAACATCATCTGAAGTTTGGTGAATCCTGTTTTGCTCGCTTCAAAATCTTAAGGTGAACTTGTGAGATTAATTGGATCTCAATACAATCATAAACCATCAGCTTTTGTGCAATGCTTTAGATTCAGTTCTCGTATTCAGTTAGAAAATGAATCCGTAACGGTGTTTGTTGCTGAATTTTGTGACATTTGTGCTGTTTGAGAAGATTTGACATGTGATTGCTTGGTCATCAGCTTGCATGATGTTCTCATTCGACGTCGTCTGTTGGCAGAATCAGAGCTCTCACTTAAATCAGCCTTTAATATTGCAAATGGCATGGAAGCAGCCGATAAGCATGCAGTTTTGTTGCAACAGTGCAAAGTACAAGGAGAGGCGATGTCCCCATCGCCAACAACTGCAGCAGATTATAATGATACTAACTAGCTGTCCCAGGCTAAGAAAGAATGGAATTATAGTCAAGTTAAGTCACTTTTTATTGTCATTTTGACCATAACTGCTGGTACAGTACATAGTAAAAATGAGACAATGTTCTTCAGGACCATGGTGTTACATGACACAGTACAAAATCTAGACTGAACTACGTAAAAAAAACAACACAGAAAAAAAACTACACTAGACTACAGACCTAAACAGGACTGCATAAAGTGCACGAAACAATACAGGCATTACAATAAATAATAAACAAGACAATAGGGCAGTAAGTTGGTGTCAGTCCAGGCTTCGGGTATTGAGGAGTCTGATAGCTTGGGGGAAGAAACTGTTCCATAGTCTGGTCGTGAGATCCCGAATGCTTCGGAACCTTTTCCCGGATGGCAGGAGGGAGAAGAGTTTGCATGAGGGGTGCATGGGGTCCTTCGTAATGCTGTTCCCTCTGCGGATGAAGCATGTGTATATGTCCGTAATGGCAGAAAGAGAGACCCCGATGATCTTCTCAGCTGACCTCACTATCCGCTGCAGGGTCTTGTGATCCGAGATCATGCAATTTCCGAACCAGGCAGTGATACAGCTGGCCTGGATGCTCTCAATACAACCCCTGTAGAATGTGATGAGGTTGTGGGGTGGGAGATGGACCTTCCTCAGCCTTCACAGAAAGTAGAGACGCTGCTGGGCTTTCTTTGCCATGGAGCTGGTTTTGAGGGACCAGGCGAGATTCTCCGCCAGGTGAACACCAAGAAATTTGGTGCTCTTAACGATCTCTACCAAGGAGCCGTCAATGTTCAGTGGGGAGTGGTTGCTCCGTGCCCTCCTGTAATCAACAATCATCTCTTTTGTTTTGTTCACATTCAGACAGGTTGTTGGCTCTGCACCAGTCCGTTAGCCACTGCATCTCCTCTCTGTAAGCTGACTCGTTGTTCTTGCTGATGAGACCCACCACGGTTGTGTCATCGGCGAACTTGATGATATGGTTCGAGCTGTGTATTGCAGCACAGTCGTGGGTCAGCAGAGTGAACAGCAGTGGACTGAGCACGCAGCCCTGGGGAGCTCCCCTGTTCAGTGTGATGGTGTTGGAGAAGCTGCTCCCGATCCGGACTGACTGAGGTCTCCCAGTCAGGAAGCCTAGGATCCAGTTGCAGAGGGAGGTGCTCAGGCCCAGTAGGCTCAGCTTTCCAGTCAGTTTCTGAGGGATGATTGTGTTGAATGCTGAACTGAAGTCTACGAACAGCATTCGAACGTATGTGTCTTTTTTGTCCAGGTGGTTTAGGGCCAGGTGGAAGGTGATGGCAATGGCGTCATCTGTTGAGCAGTTGGGACGGTACGCAAACTGCAGGGGGTCCAGTGAGGGGGGCAGCAGGGTCTTGATGTCCCTCATGACGAGCCTCTTGAAACACTTCATGATGATGGATGTGAGTGCAACGGGACGGTAGTCATTTAGGCAGGACACTGAAGACTTCTTCGGCACGGGGACGATGGTGGCGGCCTTGAAGCACGTTGGAATGTGGTGCTGCTCAGAGAGATGTTGAAGATGTCAGTGAGAACATCTGCTAGCTGGTCTGTACATCCTCTGAGCACTCTACCAGGAATGTTGTTTGGTCCAGCAGCCTTCCATGGGTTGACCCTGCACAGGGTTCTTCTCACATCGCCCACAGTGAGACACAGCACTTGGGCATTTGTAAGAGGGGTGGACTTCCTTGCCGCCACATCATTTTCCACCTCAAACCGGGCGTAGAAGTTATTCAGTGCATCTGGGAGGGTAGCATCACCTGCACAGTCATACTTGCCAAAAGAAAAGAAACTTAGCAGGAGTTTGCCGATCTTGGCCGCCATTCGAACCAGAACATTCCACAGCAGCACAGTACGCAGTTACGGGCTGGAGGCGTTCGTAGTGTGCTCAGATGGTTAAGGGCCTGTTTCCCCCTTTACAGATGACTTTAAAGATTAACAGTAGACCCATTTCCTTTGAACTTGTCACTGGATGTCCTATTACTCTCTGCATAGAAAAGTCATGGTTAGATACGTTTGGCTCTGGCTCTTATGCTACCACATTACAGACTGAAGACTTACACAGGGGAGCAGTTACAGCAGCTTGGTTGTCACTGGGTTCTTCAGCCTGAAAACCAATCACACCAACTACCAGTGTATACCACTGAGGGAGAAGCAGCGACCCACCGAGAAATAGCCAATTCCAAACACAGACAACATCTATATAAACAAGAGAAAATCTGCAGATGCTGGAAATCCAAAGCAACACACACAAGATGCTGGAGGAACTCAGCAGGGCAGGCAGCATCTGTGGAAAAGAATAAACCATCGACGTTTCAAGCCAAGACCCTTCATCAGGACGGGAGACCAAAAGATGAGGAGTCAGAGTTAGAAGATGGGGGAGGGGAGGAAGAAACAAAAGTTGATAGGTGAAACCGGGAATGTGAGGGGCGAAGTAAAGGCCTGGGAAGTTGACTAGTGAAAGAAATACAGGACTGGAGAAGGGGGAATCTGATATGAGAGGGCAGAAGACCATGGAAGAAAGAAAGTGGGAGGAGGACCGGAGGTGGTGATGGGCAAGCAAGGAAGTAAGGTGAGAGAGGGAGAAATGGGAATGGGGAATGGTGAAGGGGAGAGGGGGCTTTACTGGGAGTTTTAGAAATTGATCTCCATGCCATCAGGTTGGAGGCTACCCAGATGGAATATGAGGTGCTGCTCCTCCAACCTGAGTGTGACCTCATCGCGACAGTAGAGCACGACATGGACTGATACCTATGTCAAAATGGAAATGACAAGTGGAATTTAAATGGTTGGCCACTGGGAGATCCCGCTTTTTCTGCCGGATAGAGAGTAGGTGTTCGGTGAACCGGTCTCCCAATCTACGTCAGGTCTCACCAATATAGAGAAGGCCACACCAGGAGCACCGAATACAGTAGATGACCCCAACAGACACACAGGTGAGGTGTTGCCTCACCTGGAAGGATTGTTTGGGGCCGTCAGTGGTAGTGAGAGAGGGGGTGTAGGGGCAGGAGGTGTTCCGCTTGTGAGGATAAGTGCCAAGAACCCAATCACTGGTGGGTTGGCAGGAGGATGGAGTGATTCACAAAATGCTGGAGGAACTCAGCAGGGCAGGCAGCATCTATGGAAAAGAGTACAGTCGACATCCCATCCTCCCTCAAGCCCAGCAGAGATAGGGTTCCTCTTGTCCTCACCTACCACCCCATCAGCTTCTGCCTCTTGCCAACGATTATCCGTAACGTCCGCCATCTCTAGAGGGATCCCACCACTGAGCACATCTCCCTCCCCTCTACTTTCTACTTTCCTCAGGGATTGCTCCCTACACACCTCCCTTGCCCGTTCCTCCCTCCCCACTGATCTCCCTCCTGGCAGATTGTGGGCCGAAGGGCCTGTTTCTGTGCTGTACTTTTCCATGTTCTGATCCTGACTTTTAAAGGCTGCATTCTAAATGCCCTTTTCACCACCCTGTCTATCTGTGAGGCTGATTTCAACAAACTCTGCATTTGTACTGCCAGGTCCCTCTTTCCATTACTCTCTCTAATGCGCTACCATTCACATATTGAGTTATACGCTGGTTTGACTTTCCAAAATGCATCACCTCACACTTATCTGTTTTGAAATCCATTTACACTTCTTGTCCCACTTCCTTAATTTGATTGTGATCTCTCTGTAATCTACGATAACTTTCTTCACTGTCAACAACACCTAATTTCATGTCATCCATAAAGTTACTGATCAAGGATTGTGTATTCGCATTGAAATAACAAATAACAAGGGTCCCAATAGCAAACCCCTGTGACATAACACTCATTACTGGCTTCCATTCCAGGAAGCAACCTTCAATCACCACCTCTGCTTTCTAAATTGAAGTCAATTCTAATTACCTTCTGCTGTATCTAATCTTCCAGACAAGCCTGCCCAACAAGACCTTCCCAGAATCCAAATAGACAACAGCCACTGCCCTCTCCTCATCTACCCTTTTTGATTACGCTTCAGAAATCTCTACTCATTCGTCAGACTTGACTTCCCATGTACAAAGCCATCTGATCCACCGTGTGACTGGTTATCAGTCGGTCATGTGACATCACATGATTAGTCAATTCCACTGGCTTGCCCATCAAATTTTAAGGAATGGTGTAAAGGGAGTGGTTGAGACAGAGAGAACTATGGAGGGAATTCCAGATTTTTGGGGCTGATGGGACAGCTGTCGGATATGAAGCACAGAAAATTGGAGATTGTCCAGAGAAATTGGAGAGACACAATTATGGGTCTGGGGGTAGATACTATTGCCAGGATGGATGTAATTTGGTAGTAATTAAACACTCAATAACTTACAAAATTTTGACTGCTCGAAGCTAAGATTAGCTGAGAAGCATTAGTTTCACCTTCCTTTTAATAGTGGTGCAATTTTAAAACTTTTCACTGTATATGTTAATGTCCAAATTGAGGAAGTCTGTTGCTGGAACAATTGACCAGAGTGCATGATTAACTGTGGTCATAGAGCAGTCAGGAACTGTCCCTTCACTCAGCTCAACCATGCAACTAATCTGGTTAGCTCCATCTTGGGTACCAGCCTACAAAGTACCCAGGACATCTTCAGGGAGCAGCATCCATTATTAAGGACCTCCAGCACCCAGGGCCTGCCCTTTTCTCATTGTTACCATCAGGAAGGAGGTACAGAAGCCTGAAGGCACACACTCAGTGATTCAGCAACAGCTCCTTCCCCTCTGCCATCCGATTCCTGAATGGACATTGAATCTTTGGACACTATCTCACTTTTTTTAAATACACAGTATTTCTGTTTTTGCACATTTTTTAAATCTATTCAATATATGTAATTAATTTACTCATTTATTATTATCATTTTTTCCCTTGCTAGATTACATATTGCATTGAACTGCTGCTGCTAAGTTAACAAATTTCACATCCCGTGCCAGTGATAATAAACCTGATTCTGATTCTGAAATGTCAATTAGTCCTATTTGCCTGTGTTTGCTCATATCCCTCTCTAACCCTTTCTCCAAACCTTGTTATATGTTACTTGGATGTGAATACGCAATTCTTGATCGGAAAGTTTATGGATGACATGAAATTAGGTGTTGTTGACAGTGAAGAAAGTTATCATAGATTACAGAGAGATCACAATCAAATTAAGGAAGTGGGACAAGAAGTGCAAATGGATTTCAAAACAGATAAGTGTGAGGTGATGCATTTTGGAAAGTCAAACCAGCGTATAACTCAATATGTGAATGGTAGCGCGTTAGAGAGAGTAATGGAAAGAGGGACCTGGCAGTACAAATAGTACAAATGCAGAGTTTGTTGAAATCAGCCTCACAGGTAGACAGGGTGGTGAAAAGGGCATTTAGTACGCAGCCTTTAAAAGTCAGGACATAGAACGTGGAAAAGTACAGCACAGAAACAGGCTCTTTGGCCCACGATATGCCAGGAGGGAGGTCAGTGGGGAGAGATGAAGGGACAAGGGAGTCATGTAGGGAGTGATCCCTGTGGAAAGTAGAAAGTGGGGGTGGGGGAAGAGATGTGCTCGGTGTTGGGATCCCTCTGGAGATGGCGGAAGTTACGGAGAAATTTGTCTGGATGAGGAGTCTGATGGTTGTGGTAGGTGAGGACAATCAGAATCAGAATCAGGTTTATTATCACCGGCATGTGACGTGAAATTTGTTAACAACAGCAATTCAATGCAGTAAATAATGTAGAAGAAGAAAAATAAATAAATAAATAAATCAGTAAATCAATTACAGTATATGAATATTGAATAGATTAAAAATTGTGCAAAAATCAGAGATGATATATACAGTATTTAAAAAGTGAGGTTGTGTTCAAGGGTTCAAAATCCATTTAGGAATCGGATGGCAGAGGGGAAGAAGCTGTTTCTGAATCCCTGAGTGTGTGTCTTCAGGCTTCTGTACCTCCTACCTGATGGTAACAATGAGAAAAGGGCAGGCCCTGGGTGCTGGAGGTCCTTAATAATGGACACTGCCTTTCTGAGACACTGCTCCCTGGGTACTTTGTTCTCCTGGGTACTTTGTAGGCTGGTACCCAAGATGGAGCTGACTAAATTTACAACCTTCTGCAGCTTCTTTCGGTCCTGTGCAGTAGCCCCTCCATACCAGACAGTGATGCAGCCTGTCAGAATGCTCTCCACAGTACAACTATAGAAGTTTTTGAGTGTATTTGTTGACATGCCAAATCTCTTCAAACTCCTAATAAAGTATAGCCACTGTCTTGCCTTCTTTATAACTACATCGATATGTTGGGATCAGGTTAGATCCTCAGAGATCTTGATACCCAGGAACTTGAAACTGCTCACCCTCTCCACTTCTAATCCCTCTATGAGAATTTGATATGTGTTCCTTCATCTTACCCTTCCTGAAGTCCACAATGAGCTCTTTCATCATACTGACATTGAGTGCCAGGTTGTTGCCACAACACCACTCCACTAGATGGCATCTCACTCTTGTACGCCCTCTTGTCACCACCTGAGATTATACCAACAATGATTGTATCATCAGCAAATTTATAGATGGCATTTGAGCTATGCCTAGCCACACAGTCACGAGTATACAGAGAGTAGAGGAATGGGCTAAACACACACCCCTATGGTGCGCCAGTGTTGATCATCAATGAGGAGGATAAGTCATCACCAATCCACGCAGACTGTGGTCTTCTGATTAGGAAGTCGAGGATCCAATTGCGGAGGGAGGGACAGAGGCCCAGGTTCGGTAACTTCTCAATCAGGATTGTGTGAATGATGGTATTAAATGCAGAGCTATAGTTGATGAACAGCATCCTGATGTAGGTGCTTGTGTTGTCCAGGTGGTCTAAGGTTGTGTGGAGAGCCATTGAGATTGCGTCTGCTGTTGACCTGTTGTGGGGATAGGCAAACTGCAATATCCCAAGATGCTTCTTTGAAGCATTTTCGTCCTGACTCTGGACTGACCAATATATGGAACTTTAGATAAGAAATCCAAGAGCTTGGTTGAAGTGACAAATTTTAAGGAATTATTTAATGGGGGTTGAGACAGAGAGAATTATGGAGGGAATTCTAGATTTTTGAGGCTGATGGGACAGTTGTCAGATATGAAGTTGTCAGTACCTCCAGTTGAACTGTCTTACTGTGTGTTTCCCCTAGCCATCAGTCTGTGGTTTTGTATTGCCATGTGCTCTCGATTGTTTCCATGCTCCTGTCCCAGTCCCTTCTCTACTCTGGCCCCTGTATCACTGAGTACACCATCTCTCATCTGTTTCTCATTACTACGGGTATTGCTGTCACCTGAGTCTCATTGTGCTCCACCTATCATCTGCCTCTCTGTTTATTGCTCAGTGTATTTTAGTCCTGTGGTTTCACCTGTCTGTTGCCAGATTGTGCCAGTGAGTTTTCCAGCATTTTTATCTGAACTCTGTCCATCCGAATATCAACTCTGCCTGTTTCCTGATTCTGGTATTTGGATTTCTCTGGAATTTTTGATTTCCACCTGAACTTTGACGCCGGCTTTGTTGCCTCTGCTGGATTTGCTACTCGGTAAGTATCATAGTGTGCACAATACATGGTCTGCGATTGGGTCCCTGCTTCAGTGTTTTGACAGAAGCACAGAAAATTGGAGATTGTCCAGAGAAATTGGAGAGACACAATTATGGGTTTGGGGGCAGATACTATGGCCAGGAAGAATATAATCTGGTTGATGCACCATCAATAACTCTTGGAGACGTGAGGCAAGAGATGGGCTTTTATTAGCTGGAAGAAAGCACTGTCAGCAGCAAGAGACCACCACACAACATCCTGGAGACTGAGGGAGGAGCAGTGCCTCCAATTGCCTTTATACAGGGGTCTGTGGGAGGAGCCACTGGAGCAGTCAGCAGGGGGATGTGTCTAGACAGGTATATGTAGTTCACCACACTGGTAGTAATTGAACACTCAATAACTTACAAAATTTTGAATGCTCAAAGCTAAGTTTAAGCTCCGTAGCATTAGTTTCACCTTTATGTTTGCTAATAAAAGTACACCAAGCCATATTTTATTGTTTCACAATTAAAGTTATCTGCAGAATTTTCTGATAATGAACTTAAACAAATAAGCCTTAATTAAGGCCACATTGCAAGTTATCACCATATCAGCAGTCCATATTTACTTTGGGCAACATCAAATGTTTCATATTTATTTAAAAGCTGAACAAAACAAATAAATAAAATGACCTGTGTAAAGTATTAGACTACATGGAATAATTTCAAAGTACTACACTAATCTTTAATCTGGAAACCAGTTTAACTTTGCTATAATTAGATTACTGGTGTATAAGTAATCTAAATTACTATTGTTTGATCAATAGAAACAGACAGTAAAATGTAATATTAAGATTCAAGATGAACCTAATAAGAAGTTTTCAATTTTATGTTATGAATGCCAGCATCATATTGCCAATGTACTTCTGTAGGATAATATATCACAGAACCGAAACATAGAATTTGACACAAGTCTAGACATTTCAGGCTTTTGGTGACAACTATTTTTTCAGCTGACGTTAATAAAGTTCATATGCCAATAATAGCTTTACAGTTATAATATTAAAATTATACTTTTTATGTGTCAAAATGGTTTGTTTTTAAAGAAGGTAACTATTTACCTTTGCTTCCTCTTTCTTGCTCTTTTGCGGACTCAATGCAGTTTACTTCCCATTTCTCATGTTAACCCCATTTCTTATACATTTTGTCCATTCCACCTGTCATTATCATTGTTAGTTCGCATGATAATATGGATCTGAGTTTCCTCCCTATATCACTTCAATCTGCCCTTTTCTCCCCACCTTTTGATTCTTAAATTCTCAGTCACTGTTTTCTTTAGCACGTGTCCAATTTGGTTTTAAATTAACACTATTAACTTCTTTGATGTTCCTGATCTTATCTGTTCTCACGGCCTCAGCAAATCAGCCAACGTAATCAAAGACCCCACCTACCCCAGACATTCTCTCTTCTAGTGGGTAGAAGATAAAATAGCCTAAAAGTACAATGCACCAGGCTCAAGGTTAGCTTCCCTTCTGCTGTGATAAGACTATTAAACAATTCCCAAGAATAGTAAAATGGATTCTTGACCTCACAATCTACCTTGATACGACTCTGCACCTCACTGTTTACCTGCGCTGCACTTCCTCTGCAGATGTTACTTTTAATTCCTCACTGTGTTTTTTTTTACCTCCTTCTACCTCAGTTGATGAACAGCATATGCAAGGCAAGCTTTTCTCTATGTCTCGGTGCACGTACAATAAACTAATTCCAGTTCTAAGTTTCTCCAGGCTGCGCCACATGTATCGGTAAGGTGTAGAAATCTGTTCCATGTGCATAGCCATCTGTGCAGTCGGATCTCACTGAGAGTTTATTATGCTTCCCCTAGAACCAGAAGTCACAAACTCCGAATAAGATCGGCCATTTACTTAAGCAAATGTGAATTGTTGGAATTCTTTGCTCAAAAGAGCTGTAGATGCTTTGTCAATTTAAACAGTTTGCTAGATTTCCAGATGTTAAAGGTCTCCCGAGATAAATGGAAGGGAGGTGTTGTCCAAGATGGAAGACAGAATATGAGCTTTGATTGTTGCGAATACTCAAACTGGTGCTGCAGAAATCCTGAGCTCCCTTCCACAATTTGGTAAAAGACCTGGAACAAAAAAAGTTCAGACGTTCATCTGTCTTGCTAGAGACAGACATGTGTAGAACGACAGCAGGCTGTTTTAATGCAAATTAGCGGACGTGCTGTAGTTCTACACAAGTCTGCCATTTCTCAAGTAATAGCACACTTAGTAACTGTTCCCTCTTCCTTCCTGAAATGAGCAGCCGGTTTCCATGGAAGGTTTCCATTAGCTAGCCATAGCAGCGACTAATGTTAGCATAAATTATGGGCATAATTTTATTAAGAATCTTATTCTGGGGAAGTTGCCCCACGTGTAAATCCTCCGCCCTCTCACTTGGTCCTTAAGTGTCTTTATGCAAACTCATCACCAAATCCTTACTCCACTCATGCTGACACTTGAATGACAGCAGGAGGGCGGAGCTAGAGAAATCCCACTAAATTTCCCAGTGTTCCATCTCGGGTATCATTGGCTTTCAGGAGAGCTATGATGGTAGATTCTGGAACATTTTTACAACATGCCCGCAAAGGTAGCCTATGACAGACTTTCTGCTCACAAATAAAGTATGCAGTTTTAAAACTAAATTGGATCTTAGACCATTTAGTCTGCTCTGCCATTTCATCAAGGCTGATCCATATTCCCTCTCACCCCCAGTCTCCTGCTTTCTCCCCGTATCCCTTCATGCCCTGACCAGCCAAGAATCTATTAACCTCTGCCTTAAATATACCCAATGACATGACCTCCACATGCATCTTTGGCAATGAATTCCAAAGATTCACCACTCTCTGGCTCAAGAAATTCCTGCTAATCTACGTTCTAAGTGGATGTTCCTCTCTATTCTGAGGCTGTGTCCTCTGCTCTTAGACTCTCCCTACCATCCTCTTCACATTCTCTTTTTTGAGGTCTTTCAACATTTGATAGGTTTCAATGAGATCCTGCCCCTCATTCTTCTGATTTCCAGCTAGTATAGGCCCAGTGCCATCAATGTACAGGAAAAATTATTCCAAAGATGTTAAAAGTGTGCATATACTTTGCTGGTGAAAACCAAAGCAAAGAAACTGTCCATTAAGAAAGCTTCAAGCATTCAAAAGCCAACAAACAGTGATACGTGATCCTGACTTGGAAAACAGATGATGTTACATTATACATCTAAATCCCACAGCATGGGGGAGTAGCTTTGTTAGAAGGATTGTACATGACCTCAGTGGTGACTCGGGAGAGAGAAGTCAAGAAACCTTCACACCAATTATCCCTACATTGGTTGTTGAAAAAATGCTGGAAGTTGTTAGTAAAGAAACTTGGTAGTGGGTTAGATATTTTTAATATAATAAAATTACTATATTTCTATGTTATGAATTAATCAATCTATGAATATAGGATAAGAAGTATTTATTTGCAATTTAGTATAATGTATTGGTATATATATTTTTTCTTGTACTCTGTATTCTTATATGTAAATTAATAAAAATATTGGAAAAGAAAGAAAAAATATCCAAAAACATGATGACACAGCGTCAATTGCATTTAATCAAGGGAATCATGTTTAATAAACACATTAAATTACTTGAGGTAAGTGACGGAATAAAATGGAACCGGTATATAGCGTGGTACAATATATTCAAATTTCTAAAAGGTATTTGATTATACACAACATACGTGGTTACTGCACAGGCGCTAATGGAATTAACATTAACGTATTGCTATGTGTAGGTGATGGGACAGAAAACTTTGAAATCTGGGTTGCCTACAGAGAAACTGGGAGGTGGATATAGTGGCATCAGCACTGGACCTTGAGGCGAGTGGTCCAAGGTTTGAATGCAGCCGGCTTCTTGCATGCTTTCTATCTTTGCTGGGTTGAGTGACGAGCTAGTAACTCGGTCTCGTAAAACAAAACAGACAAAAATGCCAAAGGAACAGCAAGATTGCCACAAGGTGTGGAGAGGCAAAAAACAATAACAGAGAAACTGAGCATAGGCATTCTGGTTATTTACTACCCGTATTTTCCTGTTTGTGCTTAAAGAAGATATTTGCCTTTTAACCAGGATGATATGGTTACAGGCTGTGATAATCTGGATCACAGGAAAGCCAGCAATGCGTGCAAAGTCCAGTATTTTCTCAATCCAAATCACTTGATCAATGGGAAAGAATCCTAGGCGACCCTCTATAGGAAGAGTAGTGGCCACTTTCCCAGTTGCAGCTTGGTACAAGTAACTGCCAGGCCTGGCTGCTATCACCTGCTGCAACATGTTGAGCGGCACAAAGGCAAAAGCCATCAATGGCACTGCACTGGATTGAGGCTTTGGTTCTGGGCATAGAACCAGTAGATGAGCTTCATTTCTGTTTCTTTGGGAAGATAATGCCCAGGAATCCCAGAATGATTTGCATCATTTTGCAATGCCAACCCTATCCTCTTTTTCCTACTTTATTGCTTCCACCTGTTCACCAGATCCACCCAGAATGAAATTCACCCACTCATTTCTTCAGCGAACCTGCAGTCGCAGTATTAGAATTGAGAAAATAGCTGAAAATTAATTACTTCTCAGCAGCCTAAACAACTAGCAACCAATCTGTAGGGGAGGCAGGTGTGTCCAGGTTATTAGTCCCATGGCCTTTTAGCTGAGTATATCATGCGGCAAGCAGACGTGGAGCAGATCAATTCACAAAAGGTCCTTTCATCAGTATGGACACTTAGTTTAGTTCTACATTACTTCCAATCCGTTCTCTGTTTGACCCAATCTACTGCACAGAGAAATGTACTTCGAAGGTAGGACAGACATATGCAGTCACCCTATATAAGAGGTAAATATGCTCCTTTCCTGCCATAATAAAGGGTGTCTCCACTGCTATGATGATACCACTCTCGGGTTAGAGGAACAACACCTCTTATTCCGTATGGGTAGCCTCCAACCCAACAAAGGTCCTGATGGAGTGCTGTCACAGGAAAGCAGCAGCCATCATCAAGTCTCCCAACCATGCTGCCATCAGGATGAAGGTACAGGAAGCTCAGGACTCATATGCCACTGGATTAGGAACAGTTATCACCCCTCAGCCATCAGGCTTTTGAACCAGAGAGAATAATTTCACTGAACTTCACTCACCCCATCACTAAACTGTTCGCACAACTTTCAAGGACCCTTCATCTCATGTTTTTGATATTTATAGTTTATTTATTTTTGTATTTGCAGTTTGTTGTCTTTTGCACATTGGTTCTGTTGGGTGTGGTCTTTCATTAATTCTATTGTGTTTCTTGGATTTACTGTGTATGCACACAAGAAAATGAATCTCAGGATTGTATATGGTGATATATATATACTTCGATAATAAATTTACTTTGATCATTGAACCTGACAGCATGAATATCAAATTCTCTAACTTCTGGTAATTTCCCCCTCATCTCTTTTTCCGTTCAGTTGCCCACTACCTCCCTCCTCCCTTTCTCCCATGGCCTACTCTCCTCTCCTATCGGGTTCCTTCTTCTTCATCCCTTTGCTTTTTCCACCTATCACCTCCTAGCTTCTCACTTCATTCCTCCATCTCCCACCCACCCACTTTTCCCCTCACCTGACTTCACCTATCACCTGACAGCTTGCACTACTTCCTCTCCCCACTCTTTCCTATTCTGGCCTCTTCCCCCTTCCTTTCCACTTCTGTTGAAGGGTCCCAGCCTGAAACATCGACTGTTTATTAGGCTCTGCAGATGCTGCCTGACCTGCTGAGTTCCTCCAGGATTTTGTGTGTGCTGCGAAGGATCCAGCAGCTCACCTGCATCTCCTGATTTCCCAGAGATCCACCCTCACTCCATCTTCCCACCACCTTAACAGGGATAGAGTTCCTCTTGTCCTCACCTACCACCCCATGATCCTCCACATTATTCTCTGCAACTTTGCATCTTCAACAGGATCCTACCACCAAACAAATCTTTACCTCCACTCTCTGTTTTCTGCAGGGATCACTTCCTCCATGTCCATTCATCCCTCCCCATCATCTCTCCCCTGGCACTTATCCCTACAAGCAGCCAAAGTGCTACACCTGCCCGTACACCTCCTTCCTCACATCCATTCAGGGCCTCAAACAGTCCTTCCAGGTAAGGCGACACTTCACCTGCAAATTGGTTCAGGGTCATCTAGTGTATCCCGGACTGCTTTGTTGAGTACCTCCACTCCATCCGCCAAAAGTGGAATATCCCAGTGGACAACCATTTTAATTCCTATCCCCTTTCCCATTCTAACATGTCGGTCCATGGCCTCCTCATTTGCCAAGATGAGGCCACTCCCAGGGTGAAGGAGCAACACCACATATTCTATCTACTGTCGGTAGCCTCCAACCTGATAGCATGAACATTAATTTCTCCTTCCAGTAAACTTTTACCCTCCCCTTCCCTCTTCTTCAATTCCCCATTCTGTCTTCTCACCTATCGCCACCCCCTGGTACCCCTTCTCCTACAGTCCACTCTCCTCTTCTGTCAGATTCCTTTTTCTCCAGTCCTTTATCTTTCCCACCTACCTGGCTTCATCTATTACTTTCTAGTTAGTCCTCCTTCCCCAGCCCCACCTTCTTATTCTGGTGTTTCACCCCTTCTTTTCCAGTCCTGAAAGGTCTCAGCCTAAAACATCAACTGCGTATACATTTTCATAGATGCTGCCTAACCATCTGAATTCCTTCAACATTTTCTGTGTTTTGTGAGTAAGGTGAAGGAAAATCCCAAGAGGTTCTATAGCTAAGGAAAACACACAAACTGCTGGAGGAACTCAGCAGATCATTCAACATCTATGGAAAAGAGTAAATAGTATTCCTGATGAAGGGTCTTGGTCCAGAACGTTGACTGTACTCTTTTCCATAGATCCTGCCTGGCTGCTGAGTTCCTCTAGCATTTTGTGTGTGTTGCTTGGGTTTCCAGCATCTTCAGATTTTCTTGTGTTTGACATTCTATAGTTGTATTAAAAGTGTGGGTGATCTCCACAGAGATCAGCAGGGCCTCCTCGGTGTTTCCTGAGAAAAAAATCATGGTTGCTCAGGAGGTAAAGGAATTAAGTGCAGATGCTTTGGAAGACATTCATCTTGTGTATTTAATAGTTCAGTAATATTGTAAATATATTGTTTGATTAAGCATTCTTTGTTTAAATAATTCATTAGGGGTTATATGTAAAAATAAGTGAATTGTGTACATCATGATGCTACCACATCAGAAGTGTGCATTTGCTTAAAGTTAAAATGAAGTTAGACTCGCATTCTGGACTTGTCTTTTTTTTCTTTCAATTGGTTTTATGTTTCAGAGTTACGTAACAGAACAGTGGTGACGAGGAAGATTTAAACAAACCTGAGACAACTACCTACTCATGGAAGCACAGTGAGAAATGGTTGAGTAAAAGTAAATAGCGTAGCGAAAAATGGTCGAGTATAAAAAGCAGTGCAGTATATTTTTTTCGCAAGGGGGGAAAGTTAGCCAAGTTAGAAAAAAGCGCATGAAACAGACAAATTTACAATTCAGTGAATACAGTGAGTGCAGGGTGAGAGTAACCAAAATCTAAAAAAAAGAGCAGAAACAGCTGGCTGCATCACAAAGGTTAACATGTTCGATTGCACAACGGATAACTGGATTTTGTGTACCGAGGGAATTGAGCAGTACTTTAAAGCAAATTAAATAGCCAATGGGAAGCAGCTGCATAGGATTTAAAGGCATATGGTTTGCTTAGAAATTTGATTGATCCAACTAAACCAGCTGTAATGAGCTTTTCTGATATTGTGAACAGAATGCAGGAACATTTAGAACTAAAACCATTCTTGATTGCAGAACGCATTAGTTTCATAAGCCAAATCAAAAGGGAAGGGAGTCCAGTTTAGCGTACGTGGCTGAATTGAAGAAGTTGTCTGAGCATTGTCAGTTCAGTGATGGGCTTAATGATGTACTGAATGATTGTTTAGTTTGTGAAATATTACAAGAAAGCATTCAAAACCAGCTCCTAACTGAAGCACAACTCACATTTAAAGGAGCAATTGAAATTGCCGTATCAATGGAAATCTGCTGTCGGGAATGAAAGTGAGCGTGAACAAAACTGCAACGTCTAAACAGAAACCTGTCTGGCCGAACAAATCATGTTACTGTTGTGGCAGGGGCTCACATAACCCAGACCAATGCCGGTGTGATGGAGGAACTTGCACAAAATGTAACAAAGAAAGTCACATACATGTCGGGCATACAAAAATAAATGGTCTGCATAGGGAAGAGAAAAAGATAAAAAGTCAGGTTGCAATTTCATCTGTATCTGGAATCCAACTGCTGGTGAGTCAGTATCCTGGCAAAAACTACACCATGAAGACAAAAGAACACATTAAATAACTCTGCAAAAATGTTATTGAAAAACAAAAGTCGAGAGATGGATACAAGAAAATTTCCAAGTCACTGAATATCCCTTGGAGTACAGTTTAAGACAATCATCAAGACATGGAAAGAATATGGCACAGCTGTAAATCTGCCTGGAGCAGGGAGTCCTCAGAAACTGAGTGACAATGCAAGAAGGAGACTAGAGAGGGAGGCCCCAAGAAACCTATGACAGCTCTGGAGGAGTTACAAGCTTCAGTGGCTGAGATGAGAGAGACTGCGCATATGACAACTGTTACCCGGGTGCTTCACCAGTCACAGCTTTATGGGAGAGCGGCAAAGAGAAAGCCACTGTTGGAAAAAAAATTCACATGAAATCTCAGCTAGAGTTTGCCAGAAGGCAGGTGGGAGACTGAAGTCAGCTGAACTAAGGTTCTATGGTCTGATGAAAACAAAATTGAAGTTTCTGGATCGGACTAAATGTTATATTTGGCATACGCCAAACACCACCTATCATCAAAAACACACCATCCCTACCATGAAGCATGGTGGTGGCTGCATCATGCTGTGGGGATGCTTCACTGAAGCAGGCCCTGGAAGAGTTGTGAAGGTAGAAGATAAAATGAATGCAGCAAAATACAGGGAAATCCTGGAGGAAAAACTGATGTAGTATGCAAGAGAACTGTGACTTGGGAGAAGATTTGTTCTCCGGCAAGACAATGACCCCAAGCATAAAGCCAAAGCTACATAGAAGTGGCTTAAAAACAACGAAGTTATTGTCCTGGAGTGGCCAAGTCAGAGTCCGAACCTCAATCAAATTGAGAATTTGTGACTGGATTTGAAGGGGGCTGTTCATTCATGATCCCCACACAATCTGACAGAGCTTGAGCAGTTTTGTAAAGAAAAATGAGGAAAAACTGCAGTATCCAGATGTGTAAAGCTGATAGAGACCTATCCTCACAGACTCAAGGCTTTAATCGCTGCCAAAGGTGCATCTACTAAATACTAACTTGAAGGGGATGAGTGATTATTGCCATCAATTATTTTGTGTTTAATAGTTGTAATAAATTTATACTACTTCATAGAAATTTGTTTTCACTTTAACATTAAAGTGTATTTTCTGTTGATCAGTGTGAAAAAGTCAAATTAATCTATTGCAATTCAATGTTGTAAAACAATGAAACATGAAAACTTCCAGTGGAGCTGAATACTTCTTATAGTCACTGTATATCAAGAGTAAAATATTACTAAACTCTACTACAGATCATAAAGAAATGGCAATAGACAAAGCAGTGTGAAGTGGCTTTCCAAAAGGCAAGGAAACTGGTGTTGTCAGACACTGTACTCACACATTATCATCCATATCATCCAGTAAAAGTTGCCCTGCACTGTTTGGGATGCCAGCAAATCCAGAGGAAAGGTGGCCAGAGCTGTCAGAACCATGCCCTGCTCTCCCAGAGTCAACTCCAACAACCACCATGGAGGAGGCCCCGGAATCAAAGATTGTTTCACAGCCGCAAGTCTCACCTGCCAAGCAGAGTGATTTCCACCCGCCCCCCCAATTAACTGGAAAGATGGTATCCCACAAGAGTAAGAAAGTAAGAAATCCTCCACAGCCATTAAATCTTTAGGCTGCTTGAGACAATTTAATATTTAGCATGCTGGGAATGTCTATATAGTAGTTGTACTATATAATGTACTGTGTATATGTATACCAGGGGTGACTGATAAGTTTGTGGCCAAAGGCAGCAGGATTCAATTTGAGAAAACCTAGCACACTTACTTTATCAACATAGTCCCCTCCTACATGTACACACCTAGTCCAGCAGTTGTGGAGCATACGGATCCTTTCTTTGTAGAAGTGGTCCACAGCGGGGTGATTGATAAGTTTGTGGCCTAAGGTAAGAGATGAGTTATACAGCTCCCCTTACATGCACGTGCAATTCAACTCTGAGTGAAAATGCAGGAAATTTGAGATGAGTTAATAACTCATCTCCTTCTACCTTAGGCCACAAACTTATCAATCACCCCAAGCTGTGGACCACTTCTGGAGGTCCAAGACACCGACTTCTACAAAGAAGGGTATGCTCCACGACCACTGGACTAAGTATGTAAACGTAGGAAAAATAAATGTGCTAAGTTTTCTAAAATTGACTCCTTCTACCTTAGGCCACAAACTTATCAATCACCCCTTGTATACAAATAATCAATGTATATACAGATGCATGCTATATTAGGTTGGAGTTTGTAGCAATGTAGGGAGGAGGGTTGTGCATTTAATATTTTGTAATCCTGTACTGTAAATATATTGTCTGATTAAGCATTCTTTGTTTGAATAATTCATTATGGGTTGTATGTAAAAATAAGTGAATTCAATTCACTACCATTTTAAGAAGGGTAGGGGAGGACAAGCCAGGGAACTGGAGGCTGTTCAGCTTGACAACAGTAATGGGGAAGTTACTAGAAGGAATCCTGAGGGGCAGGATCTACCATCATTTGGATAGACTTAATCTGATTAGGAGGAGTCAGTTGGACTTTATGTGTTGACAAATCTGTTAGAGTTTTTGAAGAGATAACCAAAAAGGTAGATGAGTGTAGGACAGTGGATGGTGACTATCTGGACTTTGACAAGGTCCCACATACTGTATTATGGTGGTCCAGTAGGTTAAGTCCTATGGAATCCAGGAAGATCTAATCAGATGGATTCAAGATTGGCTTAAAGGTAGGTATTGAAGGGTGGTGGTTGTAAATTGTTTCTCAGAATGGAGGCTCATTATTGTCAGAGCTGGGACCTTTGTTATTCGTTATTTATATAAATTATTTGGATGTGAATGCACAAGGCTTGATCAGTGGATTTGTAAATAACATGAAATTAGGAGAAGTTCATGGTGGATTACAGGGGAATCTGATGAGTTAGGGAAGAGGTGGAAAATGAATTTCAATACAGATAAGTATGTAGTGATGCAATTTGTTAAGCCACTGTAGGATTTGTACTATGAATGATAGGGAACCAGGGTGTGTAAAGAAACACAAAGACACAGGAATACACATGCATCGTTCATTGAAAGCAGTGTCACGGGTAGGAAGGTTGGTGAAAAAAGGGTGGTTAGAATGCTGACCTTCATCAGTCATGGCATTTATTCTCATTTACACATAACGTGAAGTTTGTTGTTGCAGTTGCATAATCATTGGTGAGGCTGCACTTGTGGTACTGTGTATGGCTTAGGTCGCCCTGCACTTGTGGTACTGTGTATGGCTTAGGTCGCCCTGCACTTGTGGTACTGTGTATGGCTTAGGTCGCCCTGCACTTGTGGTACTGTGTATGGCTTAGGTCGCCCTGCACTTGTGGTACTGTGTATGGCTTAGGTCACCTTGCACTTGTGGTACTGTGTATGGCTTAGGTCGCCCTGCACTTGTGGTACTGTGTATGGCTTAGGTCGCCCTGCACTTGTGGTACTGTGTATGGCTTAGGTCGCCCTGCACTTGTGGTACTGTGTATGGCTTAGGTCGCCCTGCACTTGTGGTACTGTGTATGGCTTAGGTCGCCCTGCACTTGTGGTACTGTGTATGGCTTAGGTCGCCCTGCACTTGTGGTACTATGTATGGCTTAGGTCGCCCTGCACTTGTGGTACTGTGTATGGCTTAGGTCGCCTTGCCCTTTGGTACTGTGTATGGCTTAGGTCGCCTTGCCCTTTGGTACTGTGTATGGCTTAGGTCGCCTTGCACTTGTGGTACTGTGTATGGCTTAGGTCGCCTTGCACTTGTGGTACTGTGTATGGCTTAGGTCGCCCTGCATTTGTGGTACTGTGTATGGCTTAGGTCGCCTTGCCCTTTGGTACTGTGTATGGCTTAGGTCGCCCTTCACTTGTGGTACTGTGTATGGCTTAGCTCGCCCTGCACTTGTGGTACTGTGTATGGCTTAGGTTGCCCTGCACTTGTGGTACTGTGTATGGCTTAGGTCGCCCTGCACTTGTGGTACTGTGTATGGCTTAGGTCGCCCTGCACTTGTGGTACTGTGTATGGCTTAGGTCGCCCTTCACTTGTGGTACTGTGTATGGCTTAGCTCGCCCTGCACTTGTGGTACTGTGTATGGCTTAGGTTGCCCTGCACTTGTGGTATTGTGTATGGCTTAGGTCGCCCTGCACTTGTGGTACGGTGTATGGCTTAGGTCGCCCTGCACTTGTGGTACTGTGTATGGCTTAGGTCGCCTTGCACTTGTGGTACTGTGTATGGCTTAGGTCGCCTTGCACTTGTGGTACTGTGTATGGCTTAGGTCGCCTTGCACTTGTGGTACTGTGTATGGCTTAGGTCGCCTTGCACTTGTGGTACTGTGTATGGCTTAGGTCGCCTTGCACTTGTGGTACTGTGTATGGCTTAGGTCACCTTGCCCTTTGGTACTGTGTATGGCTTAGGTCGCCCTTCACTTGTGGTACTGTGTATGGCTTAGCTCGCCCTGCACTTGTGGTACTGTGTATGGCTTAGGTCGCCCTGCACTTGTGGTACTGTGTATGGCTTAGCTCGCCCTGCACCTGTGGTACTGTGTATGGCTTAGGTCGCCCTGCACTTGTGGTACTGTGTATGGCTTAGCTCGCCCTTCACTTGTGGTACTGTGTATGGCTTAGGTCGCCTTGCCCTTTGGTACTGTGTATGGCTTAGGTCGCCCTGCACTTGTGGTACTGTGTATGGCTTAGGTCGCCCTGCACTTGTGGTACTGTGTATGGCTTAGGTCGCCCTGCACTTGTGGTACTGTGTATGGCTTAGGTCGCCCTGCACTAGTGGTACTGTGTATGGCTTAGGTCGCCCTGCACTTGTGGTACTGTGTATGGCTTAGGTCGCCCTGCACTTGTGGTACTGTGTATGGCTTAGCTCGCCCTGCACCTGTGGTACTGTGTATGGCTTAGCTCGCCCTTCACTTGTGGTACTGTGTATGGCTTAGGTCGCCTTGCCCTTTGGTACTGTGTATGGCTTAGCTTGCCCTTCACTTGTGGTACTGTGTATGGCTTAGGTCGCCCTGCACTTGTGGTACTGTGTATGGCTTAGCTCGCCCTGCACCTGTGGTACTGTGTATGGCTTAGGTCGCCCTGCACTTGTGGTACTGTGTATGGCTTAGGTCACCCTGCACTTGTGGTACTGTGTATGGCTTAGGTCACCCTGCACTTGTGGTACTGTGTATGGCTTAGCTCGCCCTGCACTTGTGGTACTGTGTATGGCTTAGCTCGCCCTGCACTTGTGGTACTGTGTATGGCTTAGGTCACCTTGCACTTGTGGTACTGTGTATGGCTTAGGTCGCCCTTCACTTGTGGTACTGTGTATGTCTTAGGTCACCTTGCACTTGTGGTACTGTGTATGGCTTAGGTCGCCCTGCACTTGTGGTACTGTGTATGGCTTAGGTCGCCTTGCACTTGTGGTAGTGTGTATGGCTTAGGTCGCCCTGCACTTGTGGTACTGTGTATGGCTTAGGTCGCCCTGCACTTGTGGTACTGTGTATGGCTTAGGTCGCCCTGCACTAGTGGTACTGTGTATGACTTAGGTCGCCCTGCACTTGTGGTACTGTGTATGGCTTAGGTCGCCCTGCTATAGAAAGAATGTGGTTGAACTGGAAAGAATGCAGAAGCAATTACAAGGCTGTTGCCAGGGCCGGAGGGCCTGGGTTGCAGGAAGAAGTGGACTAGGGTGGGCCTTTATTCCTTGGAGCATTAGAGAATAAACTGTGACCTTGTAGAGTTTTATAAAATCATGAAGTAGCAGTCTTTCCCCAGAGCAGGGGCGTTCAAAACTAGGGGCACAGATTAAAGGTGAGAGTGGGAAGATTTTAAAAGAATCTTAAAGAGCAACATTTTCACACAGAAGGTGTTGAGTGTATGGAATGAGTTGGCAGTTAAAGTCATTGAGGCAGGTACAATAGTGTCATTTAAGAAACACTTGGAGAGGTTGTTACTGGGTTGGGGCTTAGATGACCATGGACCAAACAGGGACTTGTGACTAGCCGGTTGGACACCATAGTCAGCATGGACTGAAGGGCCTGTATCTTTACTGGATTGCTGTAAGGCATTCTGAAATTTACACTGTTTGCTATCTTTCAGATGTGTCATTAAACCGATTTCCTACATTAATGTAAAAGCTTCATCTGAAAGATAACTGGATAGTTCTTCTGGTGCCTTGGTCAAGATTTAATTCTCATGGGATAAAGTTACAGTTATACAGCATAGAAAGAGGCCCTTTTGGATCAACACCTCTCTGCCAACTAAGTTGTCTACCTTGCGTAGTCCAATTTACTAGCATTTAACACTAAATGCCTTCTAAATATCCCTCTGAATGCCTTCATTACAGTCTTATGTTGGGGGAGCAGCATCAGTGCTGGAGATGCAAGAAGACCAAATAAACTCATTAAAAAGGTATATCCGCCCTTAGCTACAACCCGGACTTGATGGTGGAGAGGAGGTCACTAAACAAACTGTTATTCATTATTATAGACAATCTGGCACATCCCCTCCATGACCTACTGAATAAGCAGTGAAGCACCCTTTTGAACAGACTTATTCAACTCTGCTGTCACAAGGATTGTTACAGAAAATCTTTCCTAACAAATACAATAAGCATATACAACAGCTCATCTGTGTGGCAGGAGGATACACATCATAGCACAATAGTCTTTTATTAGTTCATAAATGATTGCACATTATTGCACATTGGTACATTATTATTGTGCATATTGATATTCTGTACTTTATTATTAAGTGTGCACACTGCTAAGCACATTTTTAAATGTTGCTGCTGTAATGAAATAATTTCCCACTCGGGATCAATAAAGTATTTATTATTATTAAACCTTTCCCATACACGTAGCTGTCCAAATGTCTTCTAAATATTAGAAATTAGAGTAGGTTATGTTCAACTTTATTGTCGTTGTGCCGAGTACAGATACAAAGCCAATGAAATGTAATTAGCATCTAACCAGAAGTGCAGAAGAATAGTGTTATTTACAAAATAACTGCAAATAAAAAGAAAGCGCTACAGCACACAGATATAAAAGTACTGAGACAGTCCAATATGGGTGCAATACTGCTCAGCGCTGTGATGTGAGGTTCAGCAGGGTCTCCGCCTCAGGGAAGAAGCTCTTCCTGTGCCTGCTGGTGCGGGAGCGGAGGTTCCTGTAGCGCCTACCGGATGGGAGGAGAGTGAAAAGTCCATGGTTAGGGTGAGACGCATCCTTGATAATGCTTTTCGCCCTGCCCAGAAACGTACATAGACTAGTGTGGCATTGTACAAACTGTTCAACCACAATGTTGTGCCAACTCTTTAACCAACTCCAAGATCAATCTAACCCTTCCCTCTCACATAGCCCTCCATTTTTGTTTCATCCATGTGGCTATCTAACAGTTACTGAAATGTCCTTAATGTACCTGCCTCTATTACTACCCCAGGCACCTACCATTCTGTGTTTTGAAAAAAAAATACTAACTACTTCTGATGCTCCCCTATATTTCCCTCCAGCCACATTATTTTATTAGCCATTGTCACCCTAGGGAAAAGGTGTTGGCTCTGAACATCTTGTAGACAGGGACAGGAGGATTATCCAGAGTGGATCTGGTAAAGAGGGAGTAGATTTGGTTGGGTGCAGTTTAAGTGGAACCAAGAGCAGGGATGTACCGGAGGAATGAGCAACTAACAAAGCTATTTGCAGCAATAATCTTTCACAAAAAGCTTATACCAGCTTTATAAAAGCTTAATTATAACTGACCTAATTAGCCTAATTAAAAAGTTCAGCACACGTTGTTCAAAACATAAAATTAACTTGTCACAATTAAACAAATATAAGCAAATCACTAGACAGCTCAATGTTCACTTGGATTTTTAAGAATCTTGCAATGAGTCATTTACATTTCTCATTATCTTATGTTTATAGAATCATCAGTATATCCTCCATAACCTACAAAAAAATCATAGCCAATTCCAAAGCTACTGACTGAAGCAAACTCAGCACCGTAGTGGAGAAGCAATTCTGCAAACTTGTCCAAGTGAAAATAAACTACATTCTGGATTGCTGGTTGACCTCAAATATAACAGCATCTAGGGTTATCAGCAGGCCTGTGTCAAGAATTCCCGGTCTGAGTCTAAAGGTGCCTGCTATGTTTGACATTGATAAGGGATGTCAATGTTCCCATAAAACCAATGAACACTACAGGGCAAGGCAAAGAATCCACAGAGCAGTTGCAACACCTTCAAAGGTTACTGTTGGCAATATCATCTATTTTACCATGAGGTCTTGCAAGACACACTGATGAGATTTTTGCATTGGTCTTCACTGATGTCAAGGGTCTGGCAGATGGAGTACAATATTAGTAAATGTCAGGTTATCTACTTTGGAAAGAAAAATAGAAGATCAGAGTATTATTTAAATGGAGAAAGATTGCAGAATGCTGCTGTGCAGAGGGACTTGGGGTGTTTGTGCATGAATCAAAAACTGTTGGTTTGCAGATGTAACAGGTTAGCAAGAAGGCAAATGAAATGTTGGCCTTCATTGCCAGAGAGATTGAATTTAAGAGTAGGGAGGTAATGCTGCCAACGTCAAATTACTGTGTGCAGTTTGATCTTTTTATTTGAAGGGAGAGATACACTGGCTTTGGAAGTGGTGCAGGGGAGACTTACCAGGTTGATTCTGGAGATGAGGGGGTAATCTACGAGGAGAGATTGAGTCACCTGGGACTGTTCCCATTGGAATTCTGAAGAATGAGAGAGAATATGGATGAGAAAAACAGCTTTTAACCATATAACCATACAACAATTACAGCACGGAAACAGGCCATCTCGGCCCTTCTAGTCCATGCTGACGCTTACACTCACCTTGTCCCACTGACCCGCACTCAGCCCATAACCCTCAATTCCTTTCCTATCCATATACCTATCCAATTTTACTTTAAATGACAATGCTGAACCTGCCTCTACTACTTCTACTGGAAGCTCATTCCACACAGCTACCACTCTCTGAGTAAAGAAATTCCCCCTCGTGTTACCCTTAAACTTTTGCCCCTTAACTCTCAAATCATGTCCTCTTGTTTGAATCTCCACTACTCTCAATGGAAAAAGCCTATCCACGTCAACTCGATCTATCCCCCTCATGATTTTAAATACCTCTATCAAGTCCCCCCTCAACCTTCTACGTTCCAAAGAATAAAGACCTAACTTGTTCAGCCTTTCCCTGTAACTTAGGTGCTGAAACCCAGGTAACATCCTACGCTTTTCCCAGAGCGTAGTGAATTTTTTGCTCAGGGGAGCAGTAGAGGGTTCCTCATTAAATACATTTAAGACAGAGTTAAATAGATTTCTGCATAGCAGGGGAACTAAGGATTTACGGGGAAATTGCATGTAGTTGAAGGTGAGTCCACAGCCAGATCAACCATCTTAATGAATGGCAGAAGGTGAGCGAGTGTTTGGTCCCTTCTACCAGGCTTTCGGTTGCTGCTGCTGGGGGAACGTTTCTAAGTGAGGTGGTCTCTCTCTCTCTCTCTCTCTCTCTCTCTCTCTCTCTCACCCTCTCACTCACTGCTCCAGGTCCCTGCATTTGAGTCGTCTCTCTCCCTCGAAGCTTTTAAAGGATGGTGCCAGACTTCTGGGTCTTGAGCAAGGTTTAATCGACATGGCCTACGGTCGGACACTGTAGTCCACGTTGCGATGGTTTCTAGCCTTCCTTTTTTTTGTTGTTGTTTTGGTTTGGCCAATTTTGATTGGATCAGCCAGCAGATAATGAACTGAGCTAACTGAATATGCCTGGACTCTTATGAGTTTGTGTTTTATATTAAACGCTGGAACGCTGGCCTTTATAAATCAAAGCATTGAGTACAGAAGTTGGGATGTAATGCTAAAGTTGTACAAGGCATTGGTAAGGCCAAATTTGGAATATTGTATGCAGTTCTGGTCACCGAATTATAGGAAAGATATCAATAAATTAGAGAGAGTGCAGAGACGATTTACTAGGATGTTACCTGGGTTTCAGCACTTAAGTTACAGAGAAAGGTTGAACAAGTTAGGTCTCTATTCATTGGAGCATAGAAGGTTGAGGGGGGATTTGATCGAGGTATTTAAAATTTTGAGAGGGATAGATAGAGTTGACGTGAACAGGCTGTTTCCATTGAGAGTAGGGGAGATTCAAACTAGAGGACATGATTTGAGAATTAGGGGGCAGAAGTTTAAGGGAAACACGAGGGGATATTTCTTTACTCAAAGAGTGATAGCTGTGTGGAATGAGCTTCCTGTAGAAGTAGTAGAGGCCAGTTCAGTTGTGTCATTTAAGGTAAAATTGGATAGGTATATGGACAGGAAAGGAGTGGAGGGTTATGGGCTGAGTGCGGGTAGGTGGGACTAGGTGAGATTAAGGGTTCGGCACGGACTAGGAGGGCCAAGATGGCCTGTTTCCGTGCTGTGATTGTTATATGGTTATATTAGTGTTTTCTGCTTCATTGTTGCCATTTGTGCGATTTTTTGAGTGTGGGGGTGGGGTTGATGTTTTTCTTCGATTGGGTTCTATGGTTTTCTTTGGTTTGAGAGGTATGCCAAGGAAAACCATGATGATAGGCTGGAGAGGACTTTGCTGAGGCCTTGACAAAGATCATTTTATTCTCTTCGCTACAAACGAAGTCCAGAGAACTGGAGAGTAGCTGATGAAAAGGCCAATAGGGGTGATGTAATAATCTGGGGAATTATAGGTTGGTGAACCTCACATCAGTGGTAGGAAATTATTGGAGAAGCCTCTTAGGAATAAAATTTACTCACATTTGGTCAGATATGACTTGATTGAGAATTGTCAGCATGGTTTTTTGTGGGAAAGCTCAAACCTTATAAACTTGATTTTTTAAGGAGGTGATGAAGATGATTGGGTATAGCAGAGGGGAAGCTGTCCAACGTTGACTTTCTCGTGTTGTATTTGACAAGGTGTCTCCTGGAAGGCTGATTCAGATGACTGAGATGGAAGAGATTACTGGTGATGAACTAGATTCAAAATAGATCTGGTCATTGAAGACAGAGGGTAAAGGCTCTGATTGGCATTCTGTGACCAGTGCTGTTCTGCATGGATCATGCTGGGACCATTATTATATATGTATAGATAGGCTGATTAATAAGTTGCAGATGATGCAAAACTTGGTGGAGTTGTGGATAACAAAGAGGGTTGTGAAAGGATACTGCAGGATAGATCAATTGCAGTTATGGGCTTAGAAATGGCAGAAAGGATTTAATCCTGGCAAGGGTGAAGTGCTGTACTTTGGGAGGTCAAAGAATAATTCCTGAGATGATCTAGTTGGGTTCTTCACAATAAGGTTTTGTATTAAGAGTGTAAAAGCAAAGAGGGTATCCGCCATCAACGCTGCTAAGAAAAAGTACAGGGCAGCCATACTAGAGATTGGATTTCCACAACTGCAGTCAACAGGAGCAAGGAGTCATAGAGTACTACACGGGAAGTGATCAGCTGGGAAATCTGAACTCATCAACGTTAAGGGGTAAGGGCACAGTAAGCGCAAAGCTGCTATTGGTCCACTGCTGGAACAGCATTTACACCAAGTCAGTGGCTTCTAAATAGTCTGCAGATGCTGGAATCTGAACAAAAACCTGCTGGAAGAACTCATCTGGTCAAGCAGTATCTGTGGTAAGGAAATTATCATTGTTTTTCGGACTAAGTTCTGGTGCAAGGTTTCAACTGAATGTTCACAAATCCTTTCCTACCACAAGTGTTGCTCGACCTGCTGGCTTCTTCTAGCAGATTATTCAAAGTTTCTAAATTGTACCTACATTTATTTTGAAGCAACTGTTTCCCTGAAAAGTACTCACAGAAAAACAGTCAGAAACACAAGAGATTCTTATGCTGGAAATCTTGGAGCAACACACAAAATACTCAGCAAGTCAGGCAGCATTTATGGAGGGGAATAAACTGCCAGTTTTGGGCTGAGACCCCTCATCAGATCTGTTCCTCCAGCATTTTCGTTTGTTGCTCAAAAAACCAATGGCGAGTTTCTGCTCCATCATGGACCCATACAGACAATGCTCAGGGTGGTTTTGTTTGGGGGGGGGGTGTTCAAAAGAGTTGAAAATTAAAGAAGCACATTTCCTTTGGGTGCCCAGTCACTTCTCGTCCTCCAACAATAAAAAAACTCTCCATTCCTTGCCCGGCTTCAATCAAGCCTAGTCTAGAATCTGTATTTGCTAGCTTTTTTAAAAAAAGGTTTACACTGAAACTAACTAGTAACTACAACTCGCCTTCTTATCTAAAGAGAGACACATGACGTTCCAATTGGCTATTTTCATCATTACGCCTGTTTGCCAATATTGGGCCATTTCCTCCATCACCACAGTTTGGCTATTTCTGCCATTACTGCGGTTCGCCATTGCTCGGTCATTTCCATCACTATTCGACTCTTTGTATTGTTTATCACCGCCATGTTTACCACTACAATGTGTACAGTGGCCCATTGTCACATTGCTTATGCCATGTATTGCAAAGATCAGAATTAGAATCAGAATCAGGTTTAAAATCATTGGCGTATGTTGTGAAATCTGTTGTTATGCAGCAGCAGTACATGGCAATAATCAAAACTGTGAACTTTAGTGAGTTAAATTAAATTAAATTAAATTAGTAGTGCAAAAAAAAGTTAGTGGGATAGTGTTCATGGGTTCAGTGTCTATTCAGAAATCGAATGGCATGGGGGAAGGAGCTATTTCTGAGTCATTGAGTGTGTGCCTTCAGGTTCCTGTACCTCCACTCCGATGGTAGCAATGAGAAGAGGGCACGTCCTGGGTGATGGTTGTCCTTAATGATGGATGCTGCCTTTCTACGGCATCACTCCTTGAAGATGTCCTGGATGCTATGGAGGCTAGTGCCCATGATGGAGCTGACTGACTTCACAACTTTAGAGTCATAGAGAAGTAAAGCACAGAAACAAGCCCTTTGGTTAATCTAGTCCATGCCAAAACCATTTAAACTGCCTACCCCCATCGACTTTGCACTGGGACCATAGCCCTCCATACCCCTACCATCCATGTGCCTATCCAAACTTCTCTTAAACATTGAAATCGAGCTTGCATGTTCCACTTGTGCTGGCAGCTCCTTCCACACTTTCACGACCCTCTGAGTGAAGAAGTTTCCCCTCATGGTCCCCTTAAACTTCTCACCTTTCACCCTTGACCGATGACCTCCATTGCAACCTCAGTGAGAAAAGCCTGCTTGCATTTACCTCGTCTATCTAACTTTCTGCAACTTCTTTGAATCCTGTGCAGTAGCCCTCCCTGTACCAGATAGTGATGCGGTCAGTTAGAATGCACCTCAGAGTACAGTCAGAGACACTTCAGTGTCTTCGGTGACGTACTCAATCACCTCAAACTCCTAATGAAATACAGCCTCTGTCATGCCTTCTTTGTAACTGTATGGATATGTTGGGCCCAGGATAGATCCTCAGAGATGTTGACATCTGGGAACCTGAAATTGCTCACCATTTCCACTTCTGATCTCTGAGGACTGGTGTGTGTTCCGCTGTCTTACCCTTTCTTAAGTTCGCAATCAGCTCTTTTCTCTTACTGATGTTGATTGCAAGGATATTGCTGTGACACCGCTCAACTAGCTGTTATTTTTGCTCCTGAATGCCCTTTCATCTTCATCTGAATTTTTGCCAACAATAGTTGTAATTTACAGATGACATTTGATCTGTACCTAGCCATACAGTCACGGGTGTAGAGAAAGTAGAGCAGTGGGCTAAGCACACATCCTTAGGTGCGCCAGTGTGATTATCAGCAAGGCGGAGATGTTATTTTTGATTTGCACGGACTGTGGTCTTCTAGTGGGGAAATCGAGGAGCCAGTTGCAGAGGAACATACAAAGGACCAAGTTTTGGAGCTTTTTGATCAGAATGGTGGGAATGATAATGTTCAATGCTGAGCTGTAGTCAATAAACAGCATCCCACCATAGGTATTTGTATTAACCAGGTGGTCAAAGGCCATATGAAGAGCCAATGAGCTCATGCCCACCGTAGACCTATTGTGGTGATAGGAAAATTGCAGTGGGTCAAGGTCCTTGCTGATACAGGAGTTGATTTTAGCCATAACCAATCTCTCAAAGCACTTCATCACCTTAGCTGTGAGTGCGACTGAACGATAGTCATTAAGGCCCCTCACCCTGCTCTTCTTGGGCACTGGCGTAATTGTTACTCTGTTGAAGCAGGTGCGAGCTTCCGGCTGTAGCAATGAGAGTTTGAAATGTCCTTGAACACACCCTGCCAGTTGGTTGGCCCTACTAGGTATTCTGTTGCCTTGTGAACTTTTACGCTCTTGAAAGGCAACCTTATGTCGGCCTCCGAGACAGAGATCACAAAGTCACCAGGAGCTGCAGGGATCCTCATAGCTGCAGTTTTATTCTCCCTATCACTTGTATGCTCCATTGTACATGATTTCACCTGTCTATCATCAATCTATTTTCAGCATAAAGACTAGAGTTGTTATCAATTTACTAAAAGAAAACTAATTAGCACTGAAACATAGAAAACATACAGCACAATACAGGACCTCAGCCCACTGTGCAGAGATTATGTACAATTCTTAAGTGTTATTCATGGAGATGGGTGAGAGTGCCACCACCACAATATATAACCACAAACACATCCTGATGAAACGTCAACTGTTTACTCTTTTCCTTAGATGCTTCCTGGCCTGCTGAGTTCCTCCAGCATTTTGTGTGTGTTGCAACATATAACCAAGAGGGCCATTGAGGAGCCCTGGTAAAAGAAAAGTTAATGGCTATCAAGGGGAAAGCATTGCACAAGGGAAATTATTTGTGGTTGTCAGAGGTCAGACCTCTGGCCCCCAGCCATCTTCAACCGCTTCATCAATGACCTTCCTTCTGCCATGGGGTAGGAAGTAGGGATGATTGCAGATGACTGTTCCATGTTCGACTCCATTTAGAAATTCCTCAGTGTTGTAAACTATGTGTATACCTGTCTGGACACGCCCCTCTGCTGACTGCTCCTGTGGCTCCTCCCACAGACCCCTGTATAAAGGTGATTGGAGGCACTGCTCCTCCCTCAGTCTCCAGAATGTCATGGGTTCCTCTGTTGCTAATAAAAGCCTATCGTTCGCCTCCCGTCTCTGAGAGTTATTGATGGTGCATCACAGCAAATGACATCTCAAAAATGTCCCCACTTGTTTGCTGCAAAATATGCCGTGCCTCTTGGGATTCTTTCAGAGTGCCACTGGAGCATGCTATGTCTGACCTAATCTGACGCCAGTGCTAGGAATCTGCATTCCCACAGGGGAAGCTGGGTTAGTCTTGGCACAAAGGCTGACATCAGGGCTGATGTCACTTTGGGACAGCAACATCTCTGCAAGCTGAATGTTGCAATGATCGGAATTGCTCAATTTGAAGTATAAATAAGGTGAAAAAGTTTTTCCAAAGGAACTTTGTAAAGCTCCTTTATCTGGCAAATAGCAGCCAGTACTTCCTTCTCGAACTGTGCATGCTTTTGTTCAAATCTTCAGAGTGTGAGGCACAAAAACTCTTCATAGTGGTCATGCATAATGTGACATTGTAGTTCTGAGTCTGAAAATTGAAGCTTCTCATGTGACCCTTATTATATTGTAGTGACCAGTTGAGGACTCACCATTTAAGATGGTCCTATGTAGATCATTTTCTCTCTGCTGAGCCTTTGGCAGAATTCCATTTCTTATCATCGTGAACAGCAACTCACTCATATACTTGATTGTATCTCCTTGAACACAGAGACTTTTGGGCTCCTTTCGGTGCCATTTGAACATTGCAACTCTGTGATTGTTGCAGATTCCTTCCTTTAAATCACTGCTGTTATCTCCTAAATGGCAATCCAAATCAGAAGCCACAACTTCCATTACTGACAATAGCCATACACTTGGAAGTGATCTGTGAATCAGTCTTGTAGAGTTTGTAGATTCTAAACAAACTGTCAGGAAATTCAGAAAAAAGGACTCTTACTTGACACTGTGTGTGTCTAATTTTTCTGTTGATGACATTTGCAAATTCAAAGTTATTCTTACAGATTGTTTTGAAGATTGTAGGCATACATTTGTGATTTTTTAGCACCTTAATAGCTCAGTTAAATTATGCAGATTGTTCAGGACATTAAATGAGAAAAGACAATACAATTGCAGGAATTAATTCAGAAATTACAGAATACAGAAATCAATGGAAGAACAATAAACTGAAATATAATTTAAACATTTGTAACTCACCCCAACACTGATCCCACAACATATTTACTCTCTTTCAAGGACTCTTTCAACTCATGTTCTTGATAACTATTGCGTACTTATTATTATTAGTTTATTTTTGTTTATGCATGGTTTATTGTCTTCTGCACATCAGTTGTTTGTCCATCTTTATTGTGTGCAGATTTTCATTGACTCTATTCTGTTTCTTTGTATTACTGTGAATGCCCACAAGAAAATGAATCTCAGAGTGGTACATGGTGACAGTCACAGGAACGTACATTACAGAGACAGGCTTGGCCCATCAAATCCATGCTGAAAACATTTAAACTGCCTACTCCCATAGATCTGTACCTGGAGCATACTCTCTCCATATCCCTGCCACCCGCGTACCTATCCAAACATTGCTTAAATGTTGAAATCGAGCTCACATGCATCACTTGTGTTGGCAGTTCATTCCACACTCTCACAACCCTCTGAGTGAAGAAGTTCTCCCTCATGTTCCCCTTAAACTTTTCACCTTTCTCCCTTAACCCATGACCGCTGGTTGTAGTCCCACCCTACTTCAGTGGAAAAAGCCTGCTTGCATTTACTTTATGTATACCCCTCAGTTTTGAAAACTTCTATCAAATCTCCTCTCAGTCTTTGACATTCCAAGGAATAAAGTCCTAACCTATTCAATCTTTCCTTATAACTCATGTCCTCCAGACCCAGCAACATCCTTGTAAACTTTCTCTGTACTCTTTCAACCTTACTTACATCTTTCCTGTAGGTGGGTGTGTGCACAATCCTCTAAACTAGGATTAAATTCCATCTGCATTTTTCAGCCCATTTTTCCATCAGGTCCAGATCCCTCTGCAAGCCATGTTAGCCTTCCTCACTGCCCACTACACTCCCAATCTTGGTGTCATCTGCAAATTTGCTGATCCAGCTAACGACTCTATCATCCAGATCATTGCTATAGATGAAACAACAATGGACCCATCACTGATCCCTGCGGTACTCCACTAGAGACAGGCCTCCAGTCTACTATCACTCTCTGGCTTCTCCCACAAACCTAACATCTAATCAGATTTTACTACCTCATCCTGAATGTCAAGCAACTGAACCTTCTTGACCAACTTCCCATGTGGACCCTTGTCAAATGCCTTGATAAATTCCCTGTAAATATCCACTGCCTTGCCCTCATCCACTTTTCTGGTAACTTCCTCGAAAAACACTATAAGATTGGTTAAAAATGACTTGCCCTGCATGAAGCGAAGCTGACTATGCTTAATCAGTCCATGCCTATCCAAATACTTGTATATCCAGTCCTTAGAACACCTTCCAATAACTTTCCCACAATGGATGTCAGACTCACTGGCCTATACTTCTCTGGTTTATGCTTAGAGTCTTTCTTAACAGCAGAACAACATTGTCTATCCTCCAGTCCTCTGGTACCTCTTCTGTTGTAAGGATGATTTAAATATCTCTGCTAGGGCCCCGACAATTTCTGCACTTGCCTCCCCTAGGGTCTGAGGGAACACCTTGTCAGTCTCTGGGAATTTATCCACCAGATTTGCCTCAGAACAGCAACCACCTCCTCCTCGTTGATCTTCACAGGGTCCATGAAGTTGATGTTGATTTGCCTCATTTCTATAAACTCTGTGTCCATCTCCTGAGTAAATACAGATGCAAAACAAAAAATATTTTGGATCTCCCCCATCTCTTTTGACTCCACGCATTGATTAGCATTCTGATCTTCCAGAATTTTGCCCTTTGTAATCCTTTTGCTTTTAAATTATCTGTAGAATCCCTTAAGACCCTCCTTCACCTTGTCTGCTAGGGCAACTTCATGCCTTCTTTTAGCCCTCCTGATTAGTTTCTTAAGTGTGCTCTTGCATTTCCTATACTCCATAAACACCTCATTTGTTTCTGTCTGCCTGCTTATACCTGCTATGCACCTCCTTTTTTTTCTTAACCAGGGCCTCAATTTCTCTTGAAAACTTTTATATGCACTTTTATAATAGATTTACTTTGAACTTGAAATATTGCACTTAGAAAGTTGAGCATAAGTTTAAAGAGGTCAAATGTAGCCTACTAATTTATTGTTCATACTTTTGGTCATTTATTGCTACAGCCTGAATGCTGTGTCTAGTTCTGGCCATTGAAACACAAAGTACGGCACAGCGATGCATCAAGCTGCAGCCACCCAAATTCAGTTCAACACTTGCCTTGCGTGCTGTCTACGTGGAACTTGCTCACACCTGCCCTGCCCATTTGTGTTTCCTTTGGCGCTCTGTTACATTCCCAAATTGCAAAGAGTTGCTGGTTGCTGGTTTTCGGATGCTCTATTGCAAATGCATGCCTACGGTCTGAACGATCTCTCGTGCAGCTGGGTGGTAGGAAAATCAGAGGAGAGCGTTCCAAATTACTTCACAAATATATTAGATTATCTCCATTTAGCATTGCTTTCTGGTTGATGAAAATGGCAATGTTCCAGCTAATGGCTGGATTTGAAAGTGCACTGAGTCATTGTGATTTATTGGGAGAGTTTAAACCTTTGCCACTCTTTTAAAAACTGAAGTGGTATGTTGCACAACACAAAGTGCAATAAGCAAAAGACCTATTTTGCATTAAATCATTTTACAATTATATATTTAAATTTGCATATATCACACCAACCATGATTCATGGTCAGATAGCACTGAACCTATTCTTTAACCACCGAATCTGTATCTGCCATCACTTACACTAACCCTCATGTATTCTCCCCATATCCTCAACTCCTTACACTCAAAGGGACAATTTATAGTAGCTAATTAATCTACACCACCAGACAGCTATTAAGTGTAAGGGAAAAATGAAGCATCCAAAATAGCTGCAGCAAAAATATACTGTACACTCTGTGGCCACTTTATTAGGTACAGCTGCACAGCTCATTAATGCAAATATCTAATCAGCAAATCATATGACAGTAACTCAAGGCATAAAAGCATGCAGACTTGGTCAAGAGGTTGTTGTTCAGACCAACATCAGAATGGGGAAGAAACGTTACCTAAGTGACTGACCGTGGAATGGTTGTTGGCGCCAGACAGGGTGGTTTGAGTACCTCATCTCCTGCAATTTTCACGCACCACATTCTCTAGAGTTTGCAGAGAATGGTGTGAGAAACAAAAAAAAAAACATCCAAGGAGTTGCAGTTCTCTGGGTGAAAATAACTTGTTAATGAGAGAGGTCAGTGGAGAATGATCAGTCTGGTTCAAGCTGACTGGTAAGTGACGATAACTCAAGTAACTATGCATTACAACAGTGGTGTGCAGAAAAGCATCTCTAATTGCACAACGTAGTGTGCCTTGAAGTGGATTGGCTGCAGCAGCGGAAGACCACACCAGATTCCACTCCTGTACCTAATAAAGCGGCCATTTAGTATATAAACTCCAAATAGACAGTAATGGAAGCCGGTGTTCAACCTAGGTTGCTGGAACTGCTAGGCAAAAACCATACTAAGCTCTACCCCTTCCTGGGCTCTCTGGCCTCATCTAAGTCACTCTTGGGCTATCCATAATTCTCCCAGTCCCAGACTTGCCTGCTAAAAATGCATTGAACTAAACCAATGTTCTTGGACTAGACACAAGAAATTCCGCAGAAATCCAGAGCAATGTCCACAAAGGCTGGACAAGGAGTAAATGAATCTATGTAAATGACTAAGCAGTCAATGCTTTGGGCCAAACATGATTGCTCTGCATCACATGTACTGAAAATGTATTACTAATTGGTAAATTTTTGCCATTCAGATGCAATTTTTCTGAACTTCATCATGCACGTTAAATAGACCTTTGGCTAATCTTGCAGCAGCATGGAAATTCTATTCAAAACCAAGTCCAAAGTGCAAGTTCAGAATGTGAACTAAGTTGTTTGGAGCTGAATAAAGGAGGCTTATGATGCATCCAGTCTTCATTTTTCCATGATCCTCTGCTGAATATTAAAGTGTGAATTCAGAGCTGAAATCAAAACTTTTTATTTTGCATTCCATCTGATTATGCTTCTATTATCTTGCTAATATACATTTCTTCATTATTATCACCATATAGGGCAAATATAAAATTAAGTTAATGAGTATGTATCATAGCTGACAGATTTCATAACTTATTATGTTATAATAATATAGAATGTAATTAAAGGTATCCACTGCTAAAAAATCTACATTGCAAACACAGGTGGATTTGGTAAAGTTGTGCGATATCCAATATCATTACAATTAAGGTAATGTATTTATTAGAATTACTGCTGGAAGTTGCCCTTATTTACATATATGATATTGTAGTTAATAGCAGTTATCTTGCCAGGTGAGAATTCAGACACAAACACACGTACTGTGGAGCTTGGCATTGTATTCTTTCAACCTTCCAGAGAGAGACAAGGTAAACCTATATAACTTGAAGTTTGGAGAAATGCTGTTCAAAAACATTTTATTTATTGCTTAGTAACGGAGCTATTGAATGTTACTCTGTTGAAAGTTTCAATAGGTAGATTTAATGTCAGAGAAATGTATACAATATACATCCTGAAATTATTTTTCTTCGCAAACATCCACGGAAACAGAGGAGGGCCCCAAAAAATGAATGACTTTGGTTAGAACCCCAAAGTCCCCCCCAGCTCCCCCCTCCCATACACAAGCAGCAGCAAGGCACGATCCCACCCCCCCCCAACAAACACTCAAGCATGCAGCAAAGCATCAATAAGGACACAGACTTGCAGTACCCCAAAGACTACTCGTTCACCCGGAATTCAACATACCACAGACTCTCTCTCTCCCTGATAAGGAAAAAAGAGGTGTCCCTGTTTCACAAGGGAATTCCAGAAGTTAATCATCACCATTTATAGTTATGCACAATGTCTGGTACAGACTGATTTCCCTATAAAACTAATTTATCAATAAACTTATCACAAATTGCATAGACTTCAATTTGAGTCTTGATAATTCAAATAATTTTCAATGCCATCTTTTGAAATAACTGCAAGCCTTATGATCCTGATTGAATTTTTTGAGGATGTGACTAAACACATTGATGAAGGAAGAGCAGTAGATGTAATGAATACGGATTTCAGCAAGGCATTTGATAAGGTACCCCATGCAAGGCTTATTGAGAAAGTAAGGAGGCATGGGATCCAAGGGGACATTGCTTTGTGGATCCAGAACTGGTTTGCCCACTGAAGGCAAAGAGAGTGGTTGTAGACAGGTCATATTCTGTATGGAGGTTGGTCACCAATGGAGTGCCTCAGGAATCTGTTCTGGGACCCTTACTTGTCATGATTTTTATAACTGACCTGGATGAGGAAGTGGAGGGATGGGTTAGTAAGTTTGCTGATGACACAAAGGTTGTAGGTGTTGTGGATAGTGTGGAGGGCTGTCAGAGGTTACAGCAGGACATTGATAGGATGCAAAATTGGGCTGAGAAGTGGCAGATGGAGTTCAACCCAGAGAAGTATGAAGTGGTGGTTCATTTTGGTAGGTCAAATAAGCCAGAATATAGTATTAATAGTAGGACTATTGGCAGTGTGGAGGATCAGAGGGATCTTGGGGTCCGAGTCCATTGGACGCTCCAAGCAGCTACGCAGGTTGACTCTGTGGTTAAGAAGGCATACAGTGTATTGGCCTTCATCAATCGTGGAATTGAATTTAGGAGCCGAGAGGTAATGTTGCAGCTATTTAGGACCCTGGTCAGACCCCACTTGGAGTACAATGCTCAGTTCTGGTCGCCTCACTACAGGAAGGATGTGGAAGCCATAGAGAGGGTGCAGAGGAGATTTACAGGCATGTTGCCTGGATTGGGGAGCATGCCTTATGAGAATAGATTGAGTGATCTCAGCCTTATCTCCTTGGAGTGACGGAGGATGAGAGGTGACCTGATAGAGGCGTATAAGCTGATGAGAAGCATTGATCGTGTGGATAGTCAGAGGCTTTTTTCCAGGGCTGAAATGGTTGCCAGAAGAGGACACAGGTTTAAGGTGCTTGGGAGTAGGTATAGAGGAGATGTCAGGGTAAGTTTTTTTCCTCAGAGAGTAGTGAGTGCACGGAATGGGCTGCTGGCAACTGTGGTGAAGGTGGATACAATAGAGTCTTTTAAGAGACTTTTGGATAGGTACATGGAGCTTAGAAAAACAGAGGCCTATGAGTAAGCCTAGTAATTTCTAAGGTAGGGACATGTTCAGCAGAACTTTGTGGGCTGAAGGGCCTGTATTGTGCTGTAGGTTTTCTATGTTTCTATGTTACAATAAAGCTGAAAATTTAATCATGGACAGCTTTTTAAACCTTTGCAAAAGATGAATTACTTCAAATTAAAGGGGGTTGATCTTAGATTTGCTTAATTGAGTTGCCTTTTTATTATTCTTTTCTTTTAAAGCGGAACATTTTGAACAGAGCAGTGTGAATATATCACTCTTGCTTGTGCACGTTCCATTATTCAGTGAAACATAACTCCATTCACTATCTGTGTCCCTTCCGTACTTCTGGCTAGCAAAGAGCATTGATCTCAAAAGTTAAATTCTTTGAGGTAGCTTCTGCTTTTTTTTTGTGTGTGGGAGAGACAATTCCCCATCTCTTCCAGAAAAGAGATGCATCTTGATTTTTCTTGTGCCTGGGCCAACATTTAGGAAGAGAATTATCAGTGAGGACCTCCTCATGTTTCTGACTTCCCTGCTGCAATGCATGGATGCAGAAGAAGGGATGTGCTTGAGATCAGATGTGGATTTATCTCACTTCCTAAGCTGCTGCTTGGCTGAACTTTGAGCTTGGGCTGGAACTCCCTCTTGGTGGAATGAGCGAGGCATACACTCTGTATCAGCCTTACGGCAGGCACAACTTAATAAGGAGCACCGTCCCATTCATTTGTAAAAGATAATGGCATGGATTGAAAAAGGCTGTTTCTTTGTTTGAATTAACATTAATGTCTTTATACTAGACGTTATGATATGACAACAATGAATATAGAATTGAGACTGGTTTTTATAAACAAATAAAACATTTATTTAAAACACAGCTCAACGACAAATGAAAAGTAAGCAAATGACTAATTTAACCAGAAGTTAACTGCTATATGGCACCTCGAGCAGTTCTTAAAGTGATAAATGCAAACACAGTTCTTAAAAGTGGTAGATGCAAAAGTCCAAATGATTTACACAGTCAATTAGGAGAGACTTTCCTGACGTTACTGCTGATCCCAGCCTGAATATGCCTTGCCTGAAGGATTTACGACGAAGGAAGTAAAATGGCTTAAAGGCACTGACCTTTCCTTGGTGAAACCCTGCTCCAGCCCTTTCTGCTCTTACAGCAGGGACTATCTCGGATGCAGGTTACTATCTCTTCCGAATGAGGATTCAATAAGGTTGATCCTGTATTACCACCGACAACACTAACTTTATTCGATCCTTCGGGTCTCTGTACTTCCATGAATCTTCACTCTCCGACTGGACTAAACTGGCAGCATTGTAGCGAAACTGCCGGCAATAACCTTAGTGCCTTAAGGCAGAAAGTAAAACTCCACTTTAAAACAAAACTGTGTCATGAGATGAATACGCAGCGTAATGGAGTAACTGATGAATTAAGCCATGAACTGACCTGCATCACTGCAAGACTTTCCCCTTTTATACCTGTTGAAACAGGCCATCACATGACCTCTCACTGGCGGGAAAATTACATCACTCCACCATCACAAGACCATTACATCATGCTCAGCAGAGCCTCAATTACATCATGGTCATGTGACAGTCACAAGATACCCACCGGCTATGTAACACCTCCCTCCAACAAAAAAATTCTGATCTGTGAAGAGCAAAATTTTAACAATGATCTATTTTCAAAAGAAATACAAACTGTATAAAATTTACAACATATACAGTATACATAGTATTATCATACAGCACCTTACAAATTACTATACAGTAGTAGTGTTACAAATGTTAAAATATCACTCCATAAAAAATTACATTGTACATTCAATAGCTAGAGAGACAATAAGCAATCACATTGTCCTTGCCTTTAATATGAGTTATCAAAATATTGTACTCCTGCAACATTAAACTCCAATTTAATAACCTATTTTTGTTTTTCATCTTACTCAGAAACACCAACAGTTTATGATCAGTGTAGACTATGAGTGGCTTTTGAGTTGTATCAACACACATCAAAATGTTCTAAGGCTAAAACAAGAGATAATAATTCTTTTTCTATTGTCAAATAGTTTCTTTGATGCTCATCAAATTTCTTAGAAAAGTAAGCTACTAGATGATCAACCTCATCACCCTCATTCCTTTGCAGTAATACTGCTCCTGCAGCCTCATTGCTAGCATCTACAGCTAATGAAAAAGGTTTTTCAAAGTCAGGTGCCCTGAGCACAGGTTGATGACATATCATAGTTTTCAATTTCTCAAATGCTTCTTGACAAGGCACTGTCCACACAAACTTTTCATTTTTCTTCAAGAGGTTAGTTAATAGAAGGGCAATATTAGCAAAATTCTTACAAAATTTTCAGTAATATCCTACCATTCCCAAGAATCTTCTGTTTTTTTCCCAGTTAGTGTGGGGACCTCTAAAATTGACTGAAATTTTGCCTGAACAGAAGCTACCTTACCTTGACCAACAACATAACCAAGGTAAGTCACAGTGGCATGACCAAATTCACTTTTAGCTAGGTTAATAGTTAAGTTAGCTTTTGAGAGCCTTTCAAATAGTTTCTCCACCACAGTAATGTGTACTTTTCAAGTATCATTTCCTGTAACTAAATTGTCAATATAAGCATCTGTATCTTTCAACCCATGAATCACAGAGTTAATCATCCGCTGGAAAGTACCTGGAATATTCTTCATCCCAGATGGAAGAACATTATATTCATATAACCCAGATGGGGTTACAAATGTAGAAATCTCTCTACCTCTATCTGTCAATGGAACACACCAATACCCTTTCAATAAATCAATCTTTGTAAGGAACTTTGCTTTTCCAACTTTATCTACACAATCATCTACTCTCGGAATTGGATGTGCACCTGTTTTTGTTACAGCATTCACCTTCCTGTAGTCAGTACAAAACCAAATACTACCATCTGACTTAGGCACCATAACACAAGGAGAACTCCAATTCGAGCTAGAAGGTCTATTAATATTATTCTCTGACATATACTTAATTTCTTTCTCAGCAAGTTCACATTTTTCCATGTTCATCCTATATGGATGTTGTTTTATGAGTTTGGCATCTCCAACATCTACATCATGTGAAGCTACTGTGGTTCTTCTAGGAATGTCTGGAAATAAACCTCTATATTTAAAAATTAATTGCTTCATCTGCTGCTTCTGCTCTGGCTGTAATTGAGCTAATTTCTCATCAATATTTTCCAGAATGGTTGAGTTTGGTAATCTGGCAGAAACAATGTTGGGTTTAGAATGAGTTTCAGATGAATCATCCATTATGTTCCTAGTGAGAACAGACTCATTATTATTGACCACAACAGTCATAGTAGCAGACTGTTCCTCATAATATGGTTTTATCATATTTATATGGCCAAGTTGTGTTGGCCTTCTACGATCTGGAGTTTTTATCACATGATCCACATCATTAACTTTAGACATAATTTCATAAGGACCGTGAAATTTAGCTTATAAAGGATTTGTTTGCACTGGAAAAAGAACCAACACCTTATCTCCAGGCTTAAATGTCCTCATCCTAGCTTTCTTATCGTACCAGGTTTGCATTTTCTCCTGAGCCGATGTTAAATTTTCCCTGGCTAAGCTACAAGCTTTATGTAATCTGTCCTTAAATTTTAAAACATAGTCCAGCAAGTGTACCTCTTTATTAATCCACTGTTCTTTTAATAAAGCCAAAGGTCTTCTAACTCTATGCCCAAATACAAGTTCGAATGGACTAAAACCTAATGAATCCTGTACCGACCCCCTTACTGCAAATAGAAGTAAGTGTATACCCTTATCCCAATCATGTTCATTTTCCACACAATGCGCCCTAATCATTATCTTGAGGGTAGAATGAAACCTTTCCAAGCTCCTTGCGATTCTGGATGGTATGCAGATGAGGTAATCTGCTTAGCTCCCAGTTTATAAACTATCTGTTGAAACAATCCAGACATAAAATTACTGCCTTGATCAGATTGTATTTCCATAGGCAACCCAAAATAAGTAAAGAATTTTATAAGAGACTTTGTTACAGTCTTATTCATTATATTCCCAAGTGGTACTGCCTCTGGAAACCTAGACGCAGGGCACATGATAGTCAACATGTATTAATACCCAGTTTTTGATTTTGGTAATGGGCCTACACAATCTATAATAATTTTGGAAAACGGTTCACGGTTCAGGAATAGGTTGCAGTGGGGCCACTGTTGTAACTTGATTAGGTTTTCCCACAATTTGGCAAGTATGACACGCTCTGCAAAACATCGCCACATCTTTTCTCAAACCAGGTCAGTAAAAATGTTTAAAAATCTTGTCCACAGTTTTCCTTACCCCTAGATGTCCACCCAAGGGCACACTATGAGCTAAAGTTAAAACTTCATTTCGATAAACTTTAAGAACAACCTTCCAATCATCACTTGCAGGAATTGTAGGCTATCTCCACTTCCTCATCAATACTCCTTTCTCAAGATAATATCCTACTGGCACCTTATCAATTTCACTATCCGGAAGAGCTTGTTCCTTTAATTCGATAATCTCAGGGACTCTACTCTGCTCTGCTATCATCTCCTTCCAAGACAGAGACAAAGCTTCAGGGTCAGACTTACTCCAAGAATTTTATTCAAACAATGAGGTAAGAAAGTTTCTGACACATCCTCAAAACTCGAATCCTGAGTTGAACAATCATGGGTAACAACCTCATTCTGCACATCAAGCATTTTAGCCATAGCTTGAGTTACAACACAGGAGGAATCTGTTAATATCCATCCGTGGTTCCTCTGATTTTATTGTCAAATGCACTTCAGGAAAAACTTGTCCAGCTGCCAAATCATTGCCTAACAATAAAGAAATATCATTTACAGGTAAACTAGGTTGTAGTCCTACTTTAACAAGTCCTGTAACTAACCCTGACTTTAAATTTACTCTATGCAAATATACAGGCACAAGGGCACTCCCAACACTTCGTATATGGTTTACCTCACCAGTGTCAGACTCATCACTAAACTTTAACACACTGTCTAACATCAGTGATTGAGAAGCTCCAGTATTTCTAAGGATTTTTATTGGCACCAGAGTGAATCCCTCTTTCAAGGATACAAATCCTTCAGTTGTAAAATGATCATATCCCTTCTTAACTTGGTCAGACTCTTAACAAAGCTTCACTTGTATTTATCAAACTCTGTGGATTTATAGGTGTTTCAGTATGTTGCACAAAAGCATCTGGGACTGCTTCCTTCTCCTTTTTCAATCGGAAACAGCTATTACATGACCAGGTTTCTTACAATAATTACAAATGGGACAAAAATGTCTTTCCTTTACATGTTTTCCTTTCTCCTTACCTTTCTCACTAACTTCTGATTTAATGTCTGGTTTACTTTGACTCTTGGTGCTATTTTTCCTTCTAAAAATTCTGTCCTGAGGAAATTTATTCTTGTGGATTAAAGCATACTCATCAGCTAATTTAGCAGACTCCTGCAATGTAGCCGTGTCCCTCTTATTTAAGTATGTTCTCACTTCATCAGAGATGCTCCTTTTAAATTCTTCCATTAAAATCAGCTCTTTCAATTTATTATAGTCCCCATTTACATTTTTAGAGGAAACCCATCTCTCAAAACACACAGTTTTATCGTAGGCAAATTCCACATAAGTTTTTTCCATGGATTTCTTCAAATTTCTGAATCTTTCTCTATATGCTTCTGGAACTAGCTCATACGCCTTTAATATATGTTGCTTCACAATATAATAATCAAGTGCTTGCTCAGCAGTTAAAGCTGTATAAACTTGTTGTGCTTTGCCTTTAATTACACTCTGTAACAACACTGACCATTTCTCTTTCGGCCACTCTGAAATCAGAGCAAAATATTTCTCTACTTCTGTTTCACTAAATGGAGGGACCAATCTAATTTCCTGACTAATAACAAACACTTTTCTAGATCCAGAGGACTGATTACCGGACCATAATCCCGCCATCGCAAGTTCAAATGCTCTCTTTTTATTTTCAGCTTCTAACCTACATCGCTCCAAGTCCACTTTACTGTGTTCTAACTTCATTTGTTTGATTTGTAACTGCATCTCTAGATTACTTATTGGAAATGTATCTAAAACCGTTTCATCAAAATCACCCAAATCTACATAGGGTGACACGATTTTTTTCTGAATTACAGGCTTTGTTGTAGTCTTCAAAATACCTTTAAGTTCAAACCTGCTAGCAATCTCAGAAACAACACTTTTTTTTGCCTTCGCTAATAACTCCGTATCTGGCGATGCCAGGAAATCATCATTATTCATTGCTGCCGAATACTACTCACAAACCAATCAAACAAAAGAATCGGGTATTCCCCTTTTCCAAAACACTGATGGATAATTAAACAAGCATTTAAGCACAAAAATGGATTCAGATCCCGACAGCCCCCAATTGTTACAAAACGGCAACAATGAAAATAGAATTGGGACTGGTTTTTATAAACAAATAAAACATTTATTTAAAACACAGCTCAATGACAAATGAAAGGTAAACAAACGACTAACTTAACTGTAAGTTAACTGCTATACAGCAACTCGAGCAGCTCTTAAAGTGATAAATGCGAACACAGTTCTTAAAAGTGGTAGATGCAAAAGTCCAAATGATTTACACAGTCAATTAGGAGAGACTTTCCTGACGTTACTGCTGATCCCAGCCTGAATATGCCTTGCCTGAAGGATTTACGACAAAGGAAGTAAAATGGCTTAAAGGCACTGACCTTTCCTTGGTGAAACCCTGCTCCAGCCCTTTCTGCTCTTACAGCAGGGACTATCTCGGATGCAGGTTACTATCTCTTCCGAATGAGGATTCAATAAGGTTGATCCTGTATTACCACCGACAACACTAACTTTATTCGATCCTTCAGGTCTCTGTACTTCCATGAATCTTCACTCTCCGACTGGACTAAACTGGCAGCATTGTAGCGAAACTGCCGGCAATAACCTTAGTGACTTAAGGCAGAAAGTAAAACTCCACTTTAAAACAAAACTGCGTCATGAGATGTATACGCAGCGTAACGGAGTAACTGATGAATTAAGCCATGAACTGACCTGCGTCACTGCAAGGCTTTCTCCTTTTATACCTGTTGAAACAGGCCATCACATGACCTCTCACTGGTGGGAAAATTACATCACTCCACCATCACAAGACCATTACATCATGCTCAGCAGAGCCTCAATTACATCATGGTCACGTGACAGTCACAAGATACCCACGAGGTATGTAACATAGAAAAAAGTATTTTTATTTTTTTCTTAAACATATTTACATTTTATTTCAATTGATTATCAAAGACATCAGGAAATCATGGTAAAGACCTTTGACAGATGAAGCCATCAATAGGATGTGGCAGTCTGGGATCTGCTGCCTGAGACCTATTTCCTGTTCTTTATTAGATTTGTGGAGGTGTGGAAAGATTAGTGGTGAGGAGCATGAAGTTTGGGGAAGGGAAGAACAAGAGTGAATATAGGCACAGTAGGGACTAAGTACGATCCAGTTCTATGTATCCCCCTGCTCTGGTATTACTCTAGTCATCAGCAGAAGAACTATAGTCAATTCACTTCAAAATCATTAAATCTTGAAACAAATAATTCTTTATCCTTGCATATTCTGCAGAGTGCCGGTAATATTTGGGTGATCTATCCTATTATCTAAACCTTGGAGCCTTGGTAGCATTTGGGTGAATCTGATCAATGTGGCTTCCAAGGTTGTTTTGTGTAAAAATGCCACATATGTGGTCTAAATGGGTCTTTGTATTGTTGTAGCAAAATATCCTCCCCATTAGTTTTAAAGACTAACATTCATTTGATCCATTCTGTTTCTTTTATTTTTCACCGAACTCTTTATGTGATGGAGCGTTTATTTAGTATACAAGGAAGCGATTCACTCAACAACATACTGTACATTACAGAGTTTGGAAAATATAACCAAATGCAAACTGAACTAAGTGGATCATGAATGGGATTAGAAATGAGACAAATATTTGTGTCAGTATATTTGTAATTCATAGTTTATATGTAATTAGCAATATCAGAGCTATGAAATGAACAAAAGTTATTCCTTTTCTTGTCTCTACACAGGTTTACAGATTTTGTTAAGGAAAGGCGTTGCCTGTTCTAGTGGTAGCTATACGCAGTTCAGTTTATTTTGGCACATGCAGAAGCTGTCATAATTTTGAATGTCAATTTTGGCACAGCATCTCTGCCCTGAAGCCATCTAGACGTGATCATTTTTTTTTTGGCCAGCTGCGCTGCAGGGACTGCTGAGGTAAGCTGGTAATTTTCCTGTGGTTTCTGTATTACCTTGGTTATTTGCCATGCTTACGTTCTAGCCTATAAATTAGACTCAATGCGCAGGTGGTTGGGGGGGGGGTTAATATTTGGGGAGAAATAATGTCATATGTACGAATTACCTACTGGTTCTGAATCCATTCTACCAAGTCTCCATGTTTTAACTTTCTGGATCAGACTACCATGAGGATCCTGGTTGAAAGCGTTACTAACGTCCATGCATAAAACATCCACTGTCCTACCCATATCAAATATTTTCATCACTTCCTGAGAAAACTCAGGTTCGCAAAGCACATCCTCTCCCTCACAAAGCTGTGGTGACTATACCTAATAAGTCTGTGCTTTTTACAGATCTGAGTAGATCCTATTCCTAAGAACATTCTCTAATACTTTACCTATTTGGAGGGCAGAGCAAAGTGACAACAGCACTAAACGGCAACACTTTTGCTTGCATCTTCAAAAACAGCTCTATTTCTATCTTTGATATCTCTTTTTATCCCCCTTTCAAGGTTTTTTTGAAGACCCTGACCTGGAGTTACACGCTGACTTTGGTTCTTTGCAGGAACGGGACCCTCTCTCAGGGCCTCTCTTTGATATGACGAGGACGTGGCCTGGAAGACCAGCACACCTTCAGGGTGCCGGATTTTCGTGGCTCTATAGATGGGCTGATTCAAGGCCAGTGCCCCTGACTGAGGTGTCGTGGAAGAACGCGGAACATCGGGAGCAGCGGGTTAGCTGCTGTCTGTGTGCCCGGAGACCTGAGCCTGTCTGGGCTGATTTGCTGGGTGCAGGGCTCGGAAAAAACCGACACAACTTTTAACGCCATTTATCAGTGAGTTGTTTGTTATGTCTTCCCTCTCACTATGAAACAGGAACACCTCTTCTTCCCTGATGAGAGCGAGAGAGAGAGAGAGAGAGAGAGAGAGAGAGAGAGAGAGAGAGAGAGAGAGAGAGAGAGAGAGCGAGAGAGAGAGAGAGAGCGAGAGAGAGAGAGAGAGAGAGCGAGAGAGAGAGAGAGAGAGAGAGAGAGAGAGAGAGAGAGAGAGAGAGAGACTGTGGTATGTTGAATTACTGGGTGAACGAGTAGTATTTGGGGTACTGCAAGCCTGTGTCTTTATTGATCCTTTGCTGTACACTTGAGTGCTCGGTGGGGAGGGGGGTGTTCATTGTTTTGCTGCTGCTTGTGCGTGGGAGGGGGGAGCTTGGGGGGGGGGCTTTGAGGTTCTAACATTTAACTGTCATTCATTTTCTTAGGGCACTCCTGTGTTTCTGTGGATGTTTGCAAAGAAAGAGAATTTCAGGATGTATATTGTATACATTTCTCTGACATTAAACGATTGAAGTGAATCATCGATGTTGAATTTACACCCCAAGGATTTATACACAATCTGAACCTAAATCCTAGAACTCGCAGCCAACAGCCCTGCAGGAGTATGTTTACCGGAAGGGTGGCAATGATTCAAAACACTGACTTTCCACTAACTTCCCAGTTAGGGATGGGCAACAAATGCTGGTCTTGTCTGTGACTCCCATATGCTGAAAAATGAATAAGACCATAAAGGGTAGGAGCAATTAGGCTATTTAGCCTATCGAGGTCTGCTCTGCTATTCCATCATGGCTGATTTATTATCCCTTTCAAACTCATTCTCCCGCCTTCTCCCAATAACCTTTTACGCCCCTACAAATGAAGAACCTATCAACCTCTGCTTTAAATATATCCATTGACTTTGCCTCCATGGCAAGGAGTTCCACAGATTCACCAAACTCTGGTTAAAGAAATTCCTACTCATCTCTGTTCTAAAGGGACGTCCCTCTATTCTGAGGCTGTGTTCTCTGGTCCTAGGCTCCCCCATGGACTAAATAAGAATGCCTTTGCCTTTGAACACCTTGAATGTAAATGCATATTATAAATGTTCATTTGTTTCTTTCCTGTGCCAAGAATGAAACAGCTACAGAAAGTGATTTAAAGACAAAAAATATATTTTGATAATATCTGCTTATTTTTCTGTTCCAGTTTTCTACTTCTAAACTTTTAAATTCAATGCCACTTGCTTATTGGCACTGGATCAGTACAGGTGAACTACAAGGCTGTGTCCTTAGCTCCCTACTCTATTCCCTTTATACTAATGACAATGAGGCTAAGGACAGCTCCGATACCATATTTAATTTACTGACAACACCACTGTCGTCGGCAGATTCAAAGGTGGTGATGAATCAGTATTGAAAATCTGGCTGAGTATCACCACAGCAACCTCCCACTCAATGTCAGCATGACCAAAGAGCTGATTATTGACTTCAGCAGGAGTAAACCAGAGGTCCATGAGCCAGTTTTTTGGGGATCGGAGGTGAAGAGGGTCAGCAACATTAAATTCCTTGGTATTATCATTTCAGAGGATCTGTCCTGTCTAGCATGCAAGTACCATTATAAAGAACGCATGGCAGCACCACTACCTTATAGAAGTTTGCGAAGATTCGGCATGTCATCTAAAACTTCGACAAACTACTGTAGATGTGTTGTGGAGAGTATTACTGCCGATATGGAAACACCAATACCCTTGAATGGACAAGCCTACAAAAAGTAGTGGATTCAGCCCAGTCCATCAGTTATAAAGCCCTCCCCAGCACTGAATACATCTACACAGCACTGTCATTGGAAAGCAGCATCCATCATCAAGGACCCCCACCATCCAGGCCATGCTCTTCTTGCTGCTATCATCGGGAATGTGATACAGGAGCCTCAGGGCCCACAGCACCAAGTTCAGGAACAATCATTACCCCTCAACTATCAGGCTCTTGAACCAGAGGGGATAACTTCACTCACCCCATCACTGAAATGTTCCCACAACCTATGGACTTACTTTCAAGGACTCTTCATCTCATGTTCTCAATATTTATTTATTTTTTTTGTATTTGCATTTTGTTGTCCTGCATATTGGCTGTTTGTCTGCCCTGTTGGGGTGAACCCCCATGGGTTCTGTTGTGTTTCTTGTATTTACTGTGAGTGCCCATAAGAAGCTGAATCTCAGGGTTATATATGGTGACATTTATGTACTTCGATAATAAATTTACTTACATTTTTATGATTTATTGCTGCTGAATGCTGATTGATGTTATAAATTGAAATTTTGCATAAAATAAGCTATTATTTTCCCATGTTAGAAGCTAAATATAGCATTTTGTATTGATTTAAGATTGTTTGGCAGTAGATGGAGCTTCTCAATAAGAACCAAAAAAATTCCTACTCATTTGCACTGTTAGCTCATTCTACTTTTGCACTTCAGTTCTTCTATATGATGAAATTAATTTAAAATTCCTTAAAATCCTCAAAAGCAAATATACAAAACTTTGTATATTAATGCAAATATTTCTACATGTTATTGAGTTACTTATTTTGTAAATTGGTTTAACTTCAGTTCCTTCTTTTAGTATTATAGAGACATACAGTTACAGCAGGTAACCAGCCTCTAGCCCATTGCATCTGCACCATCAACCACCCATTTACACTAAACCTACACTAATTCCATTATTTTTATTCTCAACTACCCCAGCTCAATTCTACCACTTATCTACACACAAGTGGCTTAGTTTTTCAGCAGCAAATTAACTTACCACCTGAATGATATTGGGATGGCCGAGGAAAAGAAGCATCCAGAGGAAACCCAGTTGGTCACGGAGATCGTGCAGTATCTGCACAGACAGGACCATACCTGGGTCTCTGGCACTGTGTTTTCATTATAGCATAGCATTTGAAAGTTGAACCTTTTGTTTACCACTTGAATAAGAAATTTCTTTCTGCATGTAAAGAGAATAAATGAGTGCCAGGGCTTTGATCTGTCTTTAGAGGCTTATTCTGGTGTTATGTAACGCAGGTATCATTAAATCTTTGCACTACTACCACCAGGCAGGAGGTACAGAAGCCTTATGTCCTACGCCACCAGGTTCAGGAAGTTATTACCCTACAGCCATCAGAACCTGGCATGGATAACTTCAATCACCACAACTCTGACTGATTCTACGACCTATAGACTCACTTTCAAAGACTCTTTACAACACTTGTTCTCAGTATTACTTTTATTTGCAGTTTGACCTTTGCACATTGGTTGTTTGTCAGTCTTTGTCTGTTTAATGTTTTTTTTTTGTAAAGTTCTATTGTACCTTTTCCCCTGTAAATCCCAGCAAGCAAAGTGTCATCACAAAGTAGTAGATGGTAACATATGCATACTTTAATAATAAAGTTACTTTGAACTCTGAATATGCCACATGATAGTAGAGTGGTTTCTTATTTGCTGCAACTGATTTTTTCCCTCTCTTCCCAGAATGTGTACCAAGTTCATTGGTTATTTTTGATGGTCTACAAAGAGGAAAGTAGGGATCATTGATGTCCATGGATCATTCATTTTGCGCTGGCTTTGAGGTCCTGTTATTTTCCTTAGACACTTAAAAGCTGTACTGAAGCACTGGCGTCAAAAGTGAATTTCATCATCCATGCCTGACTTCTTTAAGAAGTGCTTCTGAGATATTGGAAGTGACCCAGATTTTCTAAGACCTCATTGTTTTCAGAGGATGCTATTGTACACAGTGAGCACATTGGTAGATCTTTGCTTTACAGATACTGATTACATGGACCATCCTCCATCAGCCCCAGATATATATTGTCTGTATGCTGTAGCTCAACCACTATGGTTGGAACATTTGTGCTGAAGGTTGAAAGGTTTTCCATTGGCCCTGTAGCTTAGTAAGTTTTTTTGAAAGTACCATGTTGTGGAGCAGCACACTCTAAAATACCAGTTTGCCTGTACCTTTTAATTTAATCTATTGCTTGCAGCTTTTGTCACATAGCAATATCTTGATTCCCTTGTAAAAAAAAAAGTTTTTTTTCCCTCACTTGTCAAGTGAGATGGCCCAATATGTCATAAAGGAAAAGGAACAAAACGTGACCAATAGATCACATACCCATTTATATTTGACAGTTTTGACTCCCACTGAACCTGCCCTGCTGGAAGCAAGCCTCCCTTTGGAAGACTGAGCCAGAATTTCACTGGAAGTAACAATGGCAAGTGACTAGCAAACTGGGGCAGCTTAGTGTTTCTCAAACATCTAGCCCATCACAGGATGTTCCTGATGGAGGTGCCAAAAATTCTGCAGCTGCTTACTTTCTCATTGGAAAAAGTAGATACATCTTTATTTTCAAAGCTGCTTATTCATTAATTTTGATTTAATTTGCTAAAATATTCCCTTCATAAAATGAGAATTTTTGGAAGTTTTCTTACATATTACTATTAATTGCAAAGTTATCAGATACAACTTCAGGAATGTCAGATTTTCACATTACTTGCAGCAAAAGTTAGTCCTATTACTTTGAGTAATTGGGTAGTTAATTGTACTGTAACACAGTTTCTGCACATTAATTACATAACAGTAGCTTATTATGAGAGTGCTCCTGCTTTGTCAATCAAAACATCAATCAAAACAATACATCTAAA